>NC_067249.2:144962927-147462927 GCF_019359855.2 Lolium perenne
ATCGTCTACGGATCCGGGGAGGCTTCCGGAGGAGATCAAGCCTAGAGATATCCAGTAGGAGTAGTAACCGAGCAGCCCGAACTCTTAGTATTTAGCTGCTCGAGAAAATAAATGTATAACTTAATGAGACTCTTATATTGTAAGCTATGTTGGGTTCGCCTCGAACCCGGGAGTAATCCTCTTAGGACCCAAGAGGAGCTCCGAGATGACATGTGTATGATAGTTGTAATAATAACTGAATGAGTTATGAACCTACTATGTTCTATTGTACTACTCTGAGGGATGTAATATTTGCGGAATGGTACTTCGTGAATGTTATATCAACGACTGGCATACTACAACATGCAGTGGTATGCAGGGTCACCACATCCACGCAGACGCAAACGGACGAAAAATATCTGTTTGCGTCGCCCCGGTGGAGATGCCCTTAGCAGACTCTGGGCGAGCCCCCAATGCACTCTGTACAATTGGTCCATCTTTAGAAACCGTATGGTTATTTATTTGAGGGGATCTCAGACCATACAAGGCATGGACAACATTTTGTCCAGGACAAACTAAAATGTGCACTTTACCCAATCATTTTTATGGCAATGCTAAACAACTTTCTTTATGCAATGACAAGTCAACTATCACAATGTGAGATAGAAGCTTAATCAACCAGTAAACAAGTTACCAACGCAATTTGTGATATTTATGGCATCTCCAGCGACGTGACGCAAACGAACGCTCAGCGACCATTTTCGTCCACCGTGACCGGAAATGCGTCTGGCACCATTTCCAGCGGGGCGACGCAAAGTGACCGGGCCATCCGCGGAGACGCAAACCTGACCCAAATATGCGCCTCGGATGCGTCTTTGCGGACGTCCGGAAACGTCCACTCGCGTCTGGCGGACGTTTCGTTGGGCCCGCCTGGCAGCGACCCTGCGTCAATGCGTCTTCTCAAATGCGCCAGTGACTGCGCCGCTGCGTTGCTTCGGCACTCTGCGCTACGTTAATGGCGACGATGCCTCGGCTGCCGAGCGGCCACCCACCTCCGCCAACCACGTTAATGGCGACGCCACGCATCCCGCGGCCACCTCATGCCGCCGGCCTATATGAAGGGGCGCTCGTTCTTCTTCCTCATCCACTCCTCCAAAAGAAACCCTAGCCGCCACAAAGCTCGACCATAGCGCCGCCTAGGTGTTCCTGCGACGCAGCCAAGCCCGCGAGGAAGTCCATGGTCGGTCATGGTGGCCGGCGAGGCGGTCGAGGCTACGGCCCTGGGCGCCCCCGTGGCCAGGGCAGGGGCCGCCGTGGTGGAGCAGCTACGGCCCCACGCTCGCCGTCGCCTGCGCCCTCCTCGTCCTCGCAGGAGGAGCGCTGCTTCGAGTTCCTCCTCCGCATCGACGATGACCCACTCGCCATCAAGCGGCTACCGGACAAGTTCACCGAGTTCGTCGACGGCGTCGAGCCGGCGCAGTTGCAGCTACGGGAGGCAAGCTGCAACTTCTGCCGCTGGACCGTGGAGGTCCTGTTCGACGGACATGGCAAGATGTACCTGCACACGGGGTGGGACAAGTTCGCCCGTGACCTCGACCACGAGCCCGGCTGCCAGCTCACCTTCCTCTACGAGGGGGACGGCGAGATGATCGTCAAGGTGTTTGACGACACGGCCTGCCGCAGGCACTACCACACCAGCGACTCCGGCTCCGACACCGATAGTTAGAACGTCGAGAGTTCTTTCTTTGCAGCGAATCTGGCTACGGGCCAGACGAAGCCAATAGTCGAGGTTTCTGGATGTTCGTCTCATCGGTAGAACCAACATGGGCATCATCTCCCCCCGCTGGATTTTCCAGTTTCGGTGATTGGGTGTGCCCTCGAATGTTCTTTCTTGGTAGCGAACATACGGAAATCAACATAACTGGATTCTTTTTAAAAAAAATTTATATTTGTGTCGGCCATGGTTCAAACTATGTGTTAGTTTGTGTAAACAATGTTCCAAACTATGTGTTAGTCTGTGTAAAATCATGTTTCAAAATGTAATATTTGAAACTATGTGTAATTAATGGAGAAGAGGGGAAAAAGGAGAAAAAAATGCGTCGCCATGCTGGAGCAGACCAGACGCAAACGAAATGTGCGGAAAAAATGGTTATTTTAGCGTCCGTAGCGCGACGCAAACGGACGATACCGGATATAAAAATGCGTTGCGCCGCCGCTGGAGATGCAATTACCGAAATTTCACCCAGAATTGCGATGCCGAGCCCTGGACATGCGCTGCTGAAAAGGTCGATCGATGAGCAGAGGTTCCAGTTCATTCCATGCGCGTGCGCGCAGAGACAGAGCAAGGATGCAGCAGTACGTTGCTGCCCAGCCTGCAGTGTCGCAGCGCAGAGCATGCATGCATGGTGTTAAATCTCTTGTTCCCTCACCCGGCCGGCACAGATTCCAGGGTTGGTGCTTCGCCGGAAACGAGCCCAGCAGCCAAATCTTCCCGACGCCAGTGTGTGGCAGAGTTAAAGAAGCCATTCCCTTGCCTGTCGCAAACAGCATGTGTGTGTGTTCGTGTTTTCTTCATGGCCGAGCCAGTTCATGTATGGTCTCGGCGGGAAAAGCGGTGATGCGTTCTGTTGTGTGTTTGCTCTGCGTTGCATGGAAAGCAAAGCAAGGGGGAGTAACTGGTATGGCCGGAGTTAGGTAAAAGCATCTACTGAAGCATCTTCACTCGCGTCCTCAAAAGGAGCTTCCAAACGGCGCCGAATCAAATGTTTGAGAAACACATCCGCCTCGTGTCACGTTTGGAAGCGTGTCGCTGCTCAGCCGTGGTCTCCAAACACATCGCCAAATATTAAAATATTTTTTTATTTTTTTTGTATTTTCATTTCAATAGAGAGAAGAAATTTGTAGGTAGAATCAAGATTTTGAAAGTAGTGCAATATGTTGATATAAATTAAACATAAAAACTACGAAAAAATATGTTTAAACTAATTTTTAAACTAAGCTACTTCTCCTTTTATGGTCTCGCCTCGTCGTCCTCACGGAGGCGCTTTCTACTCATCACCTCTTCCACAGAGGTAGTGGCGTTCGACGCGTCCGAGTAGCTTGTGTCCCCCTCCGACGAGTAGTCCTTGGTGTCTTCGTCGTCGTCGGTGCACGCCTGCTGCACCTCCCTCTTCGCCTTCGCCCGGGCCCTTGTCTCCTTCTTTTCCGCCGCCGCCTCCTCAACTGCCTCCTCCGCCTCCAGCCGTCTCCACCTGGCATCTTCATCCTCTTCCTCCTCCTCCTCATGGCCGTCCTCGGCGACGGCCTCCCACTCCTCCTCCCAGCCATCCATCGGCGGGGAGCGAGATGCTAGGCGTGGCAGTTCTTTCCCACCAATGGCACCATCCCGGCGGCTTCCCCTCACTATCGGAGTCCGATGGCAAAGAGAGGTTGCTCATGGTCAGAGAGGAGAGGTTGCTCAGTCGTAGAGATGATGGGTGCCGGCCGGTTGGAGATCCGAATGCGCAGACGTAGGGGTCCTATTGAGCGGGGATGAATGGCGGCACAAATATCGAAGAGGGTTGCAGTTGCTCTTCCGAGGCGGCCGCGCTCCATTCTGGCGGTTCGCCGTCGATCGACACGGTTGCCACTCCGGTGGTTCCTCTTTCTGGCAACTGCATCGTTGCTGCGTGCCAATAATAATTCTGTCGCGAGGTAGGCGACGGTTGGTCGTCGTTTGTACGTCAATGACGCGTCGGGCCCACTAGTCGCAGCCTTTCTTCGTGCTCTGTCTGGCCTGCCCGAACCGTCCCCTATGGAGCGGGGATGGGCTCAGGGCGCCGAACAACGTATTGGGCCACATCGGGCGGAAGGGGCCTTTGGGACGCGTGACTAGGGCCGAAATATCCGACGAAGCTTTGGGGGACGCGACTAGAGATGCTCTTAGGGCCGACACATACAGACGATAAGCGTCCTTCTCGCACGGGCGCACTGGTAACGCTCCTGATGCTTCGCCTTAAGCATTGCAGAATTGATGGGCGGCGCGTCGCAGATTTCTGCACTGCGCTAATGGAGCGCCTCGCTTACCGCGCGTTTGCGCTGGTGGGCGGTACCGCAGAGCCTTCAATGGCAGGACATTGAATGCAAGGTGGCATCCGAGCCTTTTTAAGGGCCATTAGCGGCGCCCATTTTCTAGCCCACGCCATTCTCAGAGCTCTCCACCTCGTCACACACCCACCCAACCGATGCCATTGGGAAGGGTTGGCATTTCCTCAAGGGGAAGAACGACCACGAGGCCGGTGGCTCGGGTTCCGGCAAGAAGCCGTGGCACAGGCGGTACGTCCTCGTCGACTTCGTGCACCGGTGATATGTTGCAAACGTATCTATAATTTTTGATGATCCATGCTTGTTTTACACCAATTTATATATGTTTTGCTCACACTTCGTTGCACTTTTATACATTTTCCGGCACTGAACTATTAACAAGTGGCCACAGTGCCAGTTCCCAGTTTTCTATTGTTTTGTATTTCAGAAAATTTTATAGGAAATATTCTCGGAATTGGATGACACAAAAGCCGAAGTCAATATTTTACTGTAACGAAGACGAAGTCCAGAGGGGAGACGAAGAGAGGCAACAGGGTGGCCAAACCAACCCTAGGCACGGCCTGGCCTTTGGCCACATAAAGGGGTGGTGTCGCCCCCCTGGCCTCCACCGACCTCGCCCTTCCGCCTATTTATTCACGATCTCGGGAAAACGCTAAACACCCGAGCCTCCATCCACGAAAAGTTTTGTCGCGGCCGTCATCGCAGACCCTAGCTCGGGAGGGTTCTGAAGCTCTTCCCGGCACCCTGCCGGAGGGGGAGATCACCACCGGAGGCCTCTACATCGCCATGCCCGCCTCCGAAGTGATGCGTGAGTAGTTCATCCCTGGACTACGGGTCCATAGCAGTTCAGGGTGCAAGCGGGACCTGATGCGGAGGCCCGCATATTTCCGCATGAGCCCGCAGCTAATTAGTGGGCCACCTGCGGCAGGCCCATATTTCTGGCGAGCCTACGCGGAGACCGCTTGGGCCGCTTGTTTCCTCCCTGCCTTTGCCAGCAGTTCCCTGTTCGCTAGCTCTGTTGAGCAAAGGAGCAATTCCTTCGCTGTTAGCTAGCTCTCCAAATGACTTAGTTTTTGGGTCGATTCATAGCATTGCAGAACTTGTGACGAAAGTACAGTATATTATTTAATAGCACAACTAATTCTGGGTCGATTCAGATGATAGTGAAGCTTTCAAAATAAAATAAAAAGGTAAGAACAAAGCTAGCAAGTCTCAGATGTCTGCAATTAACAAACTGTTGTTCCAGTGCACCACATGTCTCATGTACATTGTTCAATCAGCCACACTTCAAGCAGGAAAATGGCTAGCCATAAACAAACCGACACAACACAAGTCACAGAAACTGACGGATCACAACTGCCGCCTCCTCCAATATATAGCAAGGAAACAAAAGAAGTCAAGCCTGCCTCCTCTCAACATCAGATCGAATCGAATCCCATGTCCTCCGCTTCGATTGCCAACAGAAAACCGCAACATACGATCAGGCATCCTTGTTTCTTCAAGATCTCCAACTCAACTGGGACTAAACTAATAGCACAAATGAGAACATAAATAAGCATTCAGATGTCACCCAGATTCATTTAAGCCCTAGAAGGAAAATTTTGAGTATCATACACATTGGACAGAATAGTAAACTTCAACTATTTATATATCATGCACTAGAGAGGAAAAAACAAATATACACCAGGATTCAGTCCATGAATGTCATGTACACAAAATGTACTCCAGGATTCACTACAGAGGAGTAAACAAATATACCAAATGTCATGTACACATCATCTCCTTCCTACCGGAGGTCAGGTCACAAGCCAAAACTCAGTCATTAAGTGCCAGGATACACAATATACAAACCATTAAGCAAACTAAAATGGGATATTATATGACCATGTAGCAGAACATGTGCTAATAATAGGAACTTAGATATCATGGGTACAGAATATGTACCTGTTATGATGCAAGGAAAGCTCCAAAACAAATTCCTAGTCGTCATTTTCCATAGCGTCTGAAAGTACAAGAGAAATTTTATTTGCCACACGAAAATATTATATGAGCCAAAGGAAAGCACTTAAGCGAAAAAATACATACCGGCTGCCTTAAACCAATCCTGTAGACATATCAAAGCCTCAATGGTAGTAGGTGCGAGGCTACTCCTGTAATCACTGATGATGCGTCCTCCGGTGCTAAAAGCCGACTCGGAAGGCACTGTTGAAGCAGGGATGGCCAATACGTCACGAGCCATTACAGAGAGCACTGGATATATCTCAGATTTTCCTTTCCACCATTTTAGAATATCAATCTCGTCCCTTCGAGGTGTCAACTTTTCCTTCAAATATTGATCTAGCTCATTGCTTGACTGTCGCCTTTTTGACTTCATGTACTGATCCCACTCTGCAAGTGGGTCGTTAACATCTTGCACCTCCTGAATATCACAATCTTGCATCTCTCCAGAAATAAGTTGATTGTATTCATTGAAGAGCTTCTGCGTGGTATTCTTCACTTCACTCATCCATGTGTCTGCCTCCTTTTCACTTCCAAAATCACTCAAGTGATACTCAAGGAAGTCGTACTTGTACCTCGGATCAAGAATAACAGGAATGCAAGCAGACATGTATATCTCCTTCCAATATAGGTTGAACTTTGTTTGCATCTGTTCGACCATGCGTGCAATTGTTGTGTCCTGACTTGATGCTTCCTCATTCAATATTTTTCTGTTCAAAATTGATTCTTCTGTATTCAACACTTTTTTGATGTTCCAAAACTGGTAGAAGTAAAGATGGGAGGTTGGATATTTTGAGCCTGACAGAGTTTCTGTTGCTGTGTAGAAGGTCTCCAATAAATTCAATACAGCTTCAGACAATGTCCATTCAGGGTTCGAAGGAGCAAATGTGTACTCCTTATCTTGATTCTCTAGGGAAACAAATGCACTTCGAAGGGGTAAAGCAGATTGAAGCATCAAATATGTTGAGTTCCAACGGGTGGTCACATCACCACAAGGACGACTATATGTTGCACACAATCCTTCTTGTATAATTATCCCAAGGAACTTCTCGTATCTTTGTTGTGAGCTTCGCACATACTTCACACTCTCTCTAATGTTATTGATAACACTTTTTAGCACTCGAAGACCATCTTGAACAATTGTATTAAGCACATGTGTAGCACAGCGGAAATGAAGTAACTTCCCCTCTAAAAGCAGAAAACCTTTCGTCTTCAAGTTTGTCCTCAATAAGTTGACCATGGCAGTGTTTACTGATGCATTATCCAATGTAAAGCTAAACACTTTGTCCTCTAAGTTCCATTCACGAAGGCTGTCTAGAACTATATTGAAAATGTTAACAGAGTTGTGCGGAGTCTCTAGCATAGCAAACCTTATAATATGTTTATGAAGAATCCAATCATTAGAAATCCAATGACAGGTCATGCAGAAGTATCCCAGCTTCTGGTTAGAGGTCCACATATCTCCTGTGAGAGATATGCGAGAGGCACAATTTTCAAAATAATCTCTCAGTGCATTTCCGTGATCGTTAAATGCATCCATACACTCATTTTTTATAGTTGTTCTAGAAACATTTTCGAACCAAGGATTCAATGAAGCCGTGAACTCCCTAAATGGTGCATACTCAACCAATGAAAATGGCATTTCATTGACAACGTACAATTAGTTTTACCAATTTCCTTCTCGCGACCTTGGGATCGTACTTCCAATTGGGGTCCTTTGAATCAGAACGACCCATCCTATCAACCATTTCAGTCATTGCAGTTTTTGCATCGCATATCTTCAAATGCCGTTTGATGTGGCTGGTCACAGAATCTCCGCTGGCTGCAAATATCCGATGACAGTGAATGCACTTGCCTTCCATAAACTTCCCGTCCTTATAGATAGGTTAAGCTTCTGCCCATATGGCTGATATCAACTTGCGGCGTCTTCGTTTTGATGCTACATGCATGGGAAAAAGTTTAGTTAGCACATCAAAAGTAAACAAAAACTAAGTGAGTAATATACGAATACATGGAAGCAGATCATACCATGCGAATTGGTAGTTCTTGTACCAGGTGAAAGATCTTCAAGAGAAGGGGAACTTAATTGAGTAAAACTTGGTGGGTGCTGTGATGTCTTAGGTGAACCTGTCATCTTTGCTCTTTTTATGGAAGCAACCCTTTCTATTACTGATGCTCTTTTCACTGCTATAGAACGGGCAAGCATATTAACCCCTGGTGAACTTGTTAATTGGATTGGAGATCGAAGTAATGGACTGGCTGACTTTGAACCCATTGGAAGGTCTCCCTAAAAATTAAGACAAGCAATTAAACTAGGGATTAACATGTGTATGAAATGATCATGAACTAAGTAAAACCAAATTATCCAAAAAAGGAACCTTGCTATTTCTTATTTTCTCTGATCTTGGCTTTCGGGTTTTCCCTGTGTGAAGCTTGCCCTCTCCCAATTGAATCTGAGATGCCTATTAAACAAAGAGAACTATATATTTTAGGCTCTGTCCAATAATTCCTATTAAACATATGTTTGAAATAAAGAGAAATCATTATTCATAAAAGGTCTGCAGCGCATAGAAACAATCAAGAAAATCGTGATTCATCATATGATTGCACCTGGATCTGTCCATTGCATGGGGTAGAACGATACTAGCAGTTTCCACTGGAAAAATTACTAGTACACCATAGCATACTATTCAGATGAACACAAGAGGCGCAGGTACTCACATGGATAGATATGGAATATCAGTTAAATAGACAAGATTTATAAATCTGGTCACTACACAATACTAGTTCCACCTGAATACCTGATATTATCTGGCCATATGCAGGGAGCCCTTGATAGTCCGGAAATACCAGGTGGATTCCTCGGCTCAAAGCAGAATAGCGGCATCTCCACCATGTAATTCATCCAAGAAACCTACTAATACTGATTAATCGATTCAGGGCATCTCCCATGTAATCCGAAACCGTGTGCAATTTGATGATTAAGCTTCGTTTTAGAGTCGAAATAGAAGAAAGCATTCGGAAGAATTTTTACAGTCATGGCCAGCACAGAGGAGGAGGAGTAAGTCGTACTAACAGTCAGATACACAAGTGAGTTGATTTCGCTACCTTGTTGATGGTGGGGATGATGGAGCTTTTGTTGGGCTTACTGCGCTCATTGTTATTGCACTGCGACCGCTTCTTGCCGCCGGCGTCGATGCACAACTGTGGATCAGCACCGTCGTCCGTGCCAGGTTGTGGATCACCGCCATCGATCTCTTGGCCGCCCACCCTCCCCACGCCGTCCATGCCAGGATGTGGCTCTCCGCCATCGAACCCTATCTTGCTTGCCTTCATTTCCGGCCTAGCCTTCGGCCTAGCCTCCGGCTGCCCGTCGCCGACCAAGATGGGAATCGAGGGAGGAGCCGACGAACCGACCAAGAAGGGGAGCGCTGGAGGTGGGGAAGTAGTAGAGGGAGAAGGAAAGGCCGGTTCCGTCGGAACCGAAGGAGGAAGGGCGTCCATGGCGGCGCTCCGGTCGCGGGGGAACCTATCGGGTCGCTCTGGCTCGCCGCATCGCTCGAGAGGAAGACCTAAAATCGCAGCACCGCGGCAACTGCGGGCCGGCCCGCATATGCCGTTCTTTTTCCTTAACTTTCTGTGGGAGCCCGCAGATGCATTTAACTGTGCCTACTCCGTGGCGCCGCAGACGGCCCGCTGCCGTTTGCAGCTTGAATAGCAGTAGCTAGATGGTTGTCTTCTCCAATTTATGCCCCATGTTTAGATCTTGTGAGCTGCCTATCATGATCAATAAGATCATCTTTATGTAATGTTACATATTATGTTTGCTGGGATCCGATGAATATTGAATACTATGTTGAGACCGATTATATATACATGTCATATGTTATTTGTGATCTTGCATGCTCTCCATTGCTAGGAGATACTCTGGCCAAGTAAATGCTTGTGACTCCAAGAGAGAGTATTTATGCTCGATGGTGAGTTCATGCCTCTAGTTTTCTGGAAGAGTGACAATAACTTTTGAGATTGTAGACGTGATGTTGCTACTAGGAAGAAAACAACAATGTTTTATCTAAGGGTAATTTTATTGTTTACTTTATACACATTGCTTAGTACGATAATGTGTTGCTTGCTACTTAATACTGGAAGGGGTTCGGATAATAACCGGAAGGTGGATTATTAGTCATAGACGCAGTTGGATTACGGTCTATATATTATGTTGTAATGCCCAACGAATCTCATAGTAATCGTATTATCATGTATGGTATTTATTCTATCAATTGCCCAGCTTTAATTTATTCACTCAACATGTTATTTATCTTTATGGAGAGACACCTCTAGTGAACTGTGGACCCTAGTCCTTTCTTTTACACTGATACAATCATCCTGTTATATTTACTTTCTGCAAGCATCATTCTCTTTAATTCCACTTCAAACATCTCTTTCCACTCGCTACGTCTAATCATTTGTGTTTAATAAAATAGGTGAGATTGACAACCTCACTGTAAGTTGGGGCAAAGTACTTTGGTTGTGTTGTGTGCAGATTCTATGTTGTTGCTAACGTCGGTAATGCGCACTGCCACAAGTTAGCTAACAACACCTTCAGAAATCACGCCTTTCTCCTACTGGTCGATTAAACATTGGTTTCTTACTAAGGGAAAACTTGCTGCTATGCTCATCATACCTTCCTCTTGGGGTTCCTCAACCATGTGAAGTCTACACTACGAGCACCATCAACCGGCTCTGGAGAAGAACCGGCCGGTACCATGGTCAGATGCGGGCCTATCAGAAGGAGGCTGGTACCTGAACTCGGCGTCCAGCGTTGTGAATCCTCGCTGGTTCAGGGGACATCGGCGACTCCTCCGGCCACGCCGACACGAACCCACGAGCGTGCGTCATCTCCTTCTTCGAGCCTGGGATTTGTGGCCGCCATCACCGCATGCTCCTCTTCCTCCTCCACCTCCGGCTCTCCTTCCTCGACAACCGTTCTACCAACTACCATGTCAGACGTCGGAGATCATCGACCTCGTCAGCGACGATGAGTAGTAGTCCATGGCTAGGTTTTAGCAGGCCTTGTTTATTTTTTGAGTTTTTTCTGCATTT
Organism: Lolium perenne; assembly: GCF_019359855.2. Classification (NCBI taxonomy): domain Eukaryota; kingdom Viridiplantae; phylum Streptophyta; class Magnoliopsida; order Poales; family Poaceae; genus Lolium; species Lolium perenne. Next base: position 144,974,091 of record NC_067249.2, read on the forward strand.
TTCTAATTATTTAAATTATGGGCTTTTAATGAATGAAAAAATTCTTGTTTTTTATGACTCAGGCCGATGGAGACACCCCTAGATTCAAACGGACGTGTCGTCGCTTTCGATCATTTGGGCCAACATAAATGGAAGCGTTGATCGTTTTTAACGTCCGATTTAAGTCGGTCTGTTGGAGATGCCCTAAAACGGCTTGAATTCTGTGAGCCGCATCCCTCAAACGAACGTACGACACACGCGTTGCACAAACAGATCTATGGCACCGGTTCTAGTTGCCGCTTTTGAAGGGCGACTCTGTCCAGCAGCGTCCCTCAAACAACTAGAAAAAAAAACACTAAAAGTCTCTTGAAATTAAAATTTTAATTCAAATTATGTTATATATTACAATTTTAAATGAGGAATGACTGAACTGAAACTTGAACTTAGCCTACTCGCCGACAATCCTAGGCACACTACCGCACCCACGCCCGTCTCTCTACTCAGTCCGCGGACAAACACACACACACGTCCCTTGCTTTGTGCATCTGCCGGTGCTCGACCGCCACCAGTGAGGGCGGAGCTTCCTTGCAACGAGGGCACTTGAGCAACAGCAGCCTCACGCGACACTCCTCTAGGTGACCCGCGCTGCTTCGCATACATCAGCCCCGAGGCGGGTCTGAGCGTCGAGCTCGCGGATCCTCTTCTGTTCGGCCTCCATGGGGAGGCGACCACCCTCCTCCACTAGTGCCTGCTCGGATGAGATGTTGGTCATGCGCTCCAAGATGGCCATGTTGACCTCCTCTGGTTTAAAGGTGGCGTCCCTCTACTACCACGCAGTATGGGACGATGCAAGGATAGCTGCATGTTCCGTGTCTGCCGAGTCCGACCCGTCGTCCTACCGCACGCCCTCCTCATTCGCCTCGCACTCCGGGTCCGTCTTGAATGACTCGTTGAACTCGACAAACTTATTGGAGAAGTCGTCCAAAGGGAACAACTCAGCCTCGGGCTAGGACGACATAGGTTCAGCCGACGGAGTGTCGCTGTTGGGGCCCAACATAGAGTACATGGTGATGGGGTGGTGCAGGCATTTTGGCTAGAAGGTTGCGGCTAGGAGGCGGAGAGGGGGCGAGGGAGGCGAGTGTGAAGAGAACTCGCGTGGTGGTTGGTCTTTTATAGCCAAAGACAAAGCAGGAAACGAGGATGTGGGAAGGAGAAAGGACATGAAAGAGCTATTTGCATTAAAATCGGCGCCGGGTGGGGAAGGCCCGACGGTGATACGTGGGGAAGGTGTAGTGCCAACGATAAATCTACCTACTTCCACCGATGAAACTACTATGGCCATCCTGAAAAGATGCACACATGTGGTTTTGTCTATGGCAAGCGAGACCCGTCAACAGACGCATCGTCAATGGCTCGTGCACGACATGGGAACTTTAGACATCCTATTGGACCGTGCCTAACTAAAAAGCCTTTTTAGGATGTGCGGCTGGGTATGGAGGTCCCCAAAATTCCTTTGAAGGACGGTTCTCAGGGACACAACCTGGAATTCTCTTAGGGCGCGTTTGGTAGCCTGGGCCCGATTGGGGGCTCACTGGCGCAGTGGTGCAATGGCACCTGCGTGTTTGGAATGAGCCACGGGCCAGAATTTACCGATTGTTTGGTAGGTCGGGCTGCATGGTCTGGGCCAAAAAAGTTTGTTTGTTTGCCTGCAGCCAACCCCAAATCTCGATGGAGATGAGATTACGCCAGTTTGGTACCATCCAGCATGCCTAAGGCCACCTCTTCTCTACAACGCGTAGCCTTACCATGCTATCACCACTCATCACACAGAAATCTCAGTTTATGACAGTTGCAGACTAACGAAGGTAGCAGCTCATGAAATCAACTCTAGCTAGTACGAATGGTAGTTCAAAACGATGCTCCCTAGCTATTATGAATGGCAGTTTATCATCACGGGGTAGTTCAACATATGGGGATCAAATTGGGGTTCGATAAACAGGGGATCAAAGGGGGGTTATTCTTGTTCTTCACTTCTTCTTCACCTCTTCACTTGTTTTTCTCCTTCTGAAATGGTGGTCTGGCCTCTGGCTTCCCACATTGTGTCTGCCCACACTTGCCTCTTCTCGTTCCAGGTTTCATTGTCGCCTGCCTCCACGCCATGGTCGGTCTCAACTTCATCAAAAGTGACAACCTCTTGGAAGAAGTCATCCTCGCCCCAAGCTAGGATTCGGTTGTGTACAATGCAGGAAGCAAGGACCAACTTTACTTGTGTGTGAAAAGTGTGGAACGGTTTCTGGTGAAGGACCTGGAACCTGTTTTTCAATGCATCAAAGGCCCTCTCAATGGTGACTCTAAGGCTTGAGTGTCTCAGATTGAACAACTCTTTCACATTCTAAGGTCGATTCCTGGGAGAGAACTCGTTGAGGTGGTACCTTGGTTTCCTGAAAGGAGGTAGAATACCTGGTCGACATGCATATCCAGCATCTCCAAGGTAGAACTTACCCTCAGGGATTTGCAACCGATCAGGCCTAGTTAAGTTGTCGGACAGGATGCTCGCATCATGAGCTGAGCCCTCCCACCCAGCAAGCACGTATGTGAACCTCGTATCGAAATCCACAGATGCTAGCACATTCTGCCTGGTGTGGTGCTTCCTTCCGCGGAATGCTGCAGACATTGATCTTCGTACCTTGGAAGTCACATGAGTACCATCAATAGCCCCAATGCAATCCTGTCAAAAAATTAGCACACAGTCATGTTTCTGACAATATCACATATCTGATAAGTAGAACAAACATGATCTTGTACTCACCCTGAAATACGGGAACCACCTGTAGCTGTTCTTGATCTTGGATGGTGTGTTCGATGATGTTGGCTTGATCATGTCACCTCCTCCCCAATTGTGTACAACTTCTGCTGGAAGTACCGACAAATAGTCTCCGTGGATCGCCTGAATGTGCTATGGATGACTCTGAACCTCTGGTTATGACTTACGACACGAAGAAACATTGCAAATTGTTCTTCCACAGAGGTGTGGATGCTATCAACCAGCAGTCCTCTAGACCTAAACGTATTCACAAATGCATAGAAAGGGGCTCTTCTCATCCGAACAATCTGGATATATAGCCTCTACATCGTTGCAGTTGTGGATGTAGTTTAGTTTGGAAGTCCTCTCCTGATCTCGTTGTAACATAGGACCGTAATTGACACGAGGAAAAGCAACATGCCTAACTGCTCTCTTGCGCACCATCAGGATCCATGCTTGTATGCAAATGGTGAGTGTTACGACGTGATGCACAAGCCGGAGCCGGTCGGTCTACTCAAACAAGATCTATGCATTACGAACGGTCTTATCAAACCCAACTAGTTCTAACAACATGAATCTAACACTACATTAGAGCAGGGAGTTTCCCCTTACCTCCGTCATGGCATACAATGGACACGACCGAAAGCCGCTGGTACGTTGCAAACATATCTATAATTTTTGATGCTCCATGCTTGTTTTACACCAATGTCTATATGTTTTGTTTACACTTCGTTGCACTTTTATGCCTTTTCTGGAACTAACCTATTGACTAGATGTTACAGTGTCAATTCCCTGTTTTCTGTTGTTTTCTATTTCAGAAAAAGCTGTATAGGAAATATTCTCGGAATTGGACGAAACAAAGTTGAAGTTCCTATTTTACTGTAATGAAGATGGAGTCCAGAGGAGAGACGAAGAAGTTCCACGAGGAGGCCACATCTGGCCTAGGTGCGGCCCAGGCCCAAGCCGCGCCTAGGGGTGGTGTGGGCCCCTCGGGCACCCACGGACCTCTCCCTTCCGCCTATTTATTCACCTGTTCGGGAAAAACCTTAATACCCGAGCTTCCATCACCTCTTCTCCAATTTATGCTTCATGTTTAGATCTTGTGAGCTGCCTATCATGATCAAGATCATCTTTATGTAATGCTACATGTTGTGTTTGCTGGGATCCGATGAATATTGAATACTATGGTTGAGATTGGTTATATACTTGCCATATGTTATTTGTGATCTTGCATGCTCTCCGTTGCTAGTAGATGCTCTGGCCAAGTATATGCTTGTGACACCAAGGGGAGTATTTATGCTCGATAGTGGGTTCATGCCTCTAGTAATCTCGGAGAGTGACAATAACTTCTAAGATTGTAGATGTGCTGTTGCTACTAGGGAGAAAACAACAATGCTTTGTCTAACGATAATTCTATTGTTTACTTTACACACTTTGCTTAATGCGATAATCTTCTGCTTGGAACTTAATACTGAAAGGGGTGCAGACGCTAATTGGAAGGTGGATTATTAGTCATAGACGCAGTTGGATTAAGATCTATGTATTATGTTGTAATGCTCAAATGAATCTTATAGTAATCATCTTGTCATGTATGGTCTTTATTCTGTAAATTTCCCAGCTATAATTTGTTCACCTATCATGTTATTTATCTTTATAGAGAGACACCACTAGTGAACTGTGGACCCCGGTCCTTTCTTTTACACTGATAAATCATCTACTGCAAACACATGTTCTATTTACTTACTGCAAGCACTGTTCTCTTTAATTCCACTGCAAACAAATATCTCTTCCCACACTATACAATTATTCTTTGTTTTCAGCAAAACCGGTGAGATTGACAACCTCACTATAAGTTGGGGCAAAGTATTTTGGCTGTGTTGTGTCCAGGTTCCACGTTGTTGCTGATGCCGATAGTGCGCCCTACCAAAAGTCAGCTAGCAACACCTTCATAAGTGATTTCTTTCTCATATTGGTCGATTAAACCTTGGTTTCTTACTGAGGGAAAACTTGCTACTTTGCTCATCATACATTCCTCTTGGCGTTTCCCAACTGCACAACCTCAGCCACCGCAGATGTGCGCAGGCTCCACCGCGGCTGGAAACGATGACCCTGCTCTGGCGTCGGAGACCCAAGAGAGATGCGCGCCGTCAGATCTGGGTCGCCGCAGCTGCCCCCGGTGCGAAAATTGGGGAAAGGGAAAATTTCAGAGGGGGCTAATGGAGAGGATAACTGAAGATGTAGGTTACCCCTACCTTTGCCGCGCAACGCTGCTCGGATTTCGCCATCTTCCCGCCATAGCGAGGCGGAGCGCCCGCGCGAACATCGTTGTCGTTTTTCTTCTCCCGAGAGCTTGTCCCTAGAAAAACTGCCGAACTGGTCGTACTTTCCCGTCCACACTTCCTTGGTGTGAGGCCCAGTATAAGAACCAAGCCAATCGCTGCCTTCTCCACGACACCGCATACCCACCCTTTTGTATTCAGAGGGACCTCGATCGCTTACTTATCTAGAGCGCTCGATCCTCAGCCATGATACAATCCATCATAGACCCTATTGCACAATGACGTCCACCTGGGACCAGAGAGCTTTATGGCCTCTCAACCGTACTATGTGGGGCTATCAGCACACCACAACGCCGACAGATAGGCATCCGTTGATATGCAAAAGGAAGAAGATACAACTGACTTCCCCATAGCCATTATAGATCTCATGGTCGGTTAACGCGATATGTACGGCACTAGAATCACTAGACGACATTGGTGATTAGTCCTAGATGAGTAGATCTCTTGCAATGGAACCTCCACCATCAACACATACCATGGTTTCATTGCCAACCACATAGTCGTATTCATAATTGGAAAAGTAACATTTTATTTTTAATGCTGGAGTGATAAGTATATTGCTTTGCGAGTAAATTCATAGAAAATAATCAATATGGCATGAGCAAGAGTGAACTTGCATGGAGACTGCGAAAGTGCAGTGCGAAGGTTTGGATGGAACCTGGACCTCGGGTTCCAAAAAGAAGCATCATTGTTGAAGCGATCCGACCCGGTACGGGTTGAATCTCTGTGCTTAATAGTGCTAGTCCCTGGATCAATCGCTAGCACACACAGTTTAAGATGTAATACCAAGAAACAAATGTCTTTATTACTTCGCATGATCCAAAATTACATAATAACTTACAAACTGCATAGCACAAGGCTAGCTCAATATCAGAGTTTACAACAAAACATATCAGCATGGAGCCCTTCGTCTTCATGTGCCACAGGCGAGCATGTCGAGTATAGACTCGTAACCCTAACCATCGAACCTCACTCGTTCATCAAAATATCTGCAACATAAAACGTTGCAGCCACACAGGGTCAATACATTTGGAATTGTATTGGCGAGTATCACTAGAGACTTATAACAAATCTATCAAGTACATTTTCAAGGTGAGGGTTCAAACTTTTATTTTATTTTGCACAAAGCAATCATAGTATCATCCTAGTTTTATCCCAGCAAATTTAATCTCCGAACTCCTCTAGTGCACATGTGAGTAGGTCAAGCTCAGGGCCACTACCATGTTAATCTCCTTTCTTCCATTACACATGCCAGTAAGTCAGGTTTAATATATACCCTTACCATGCTAATCTTCACTCCATTAGTGTACATGTCAGTAAGTCAGGCTCTACACCCTTACCATGTCACTCATCACCAGTGTACATGTCAGTAAGTCCGGCTCAACACCCTTACCATGCACTCACCACCAGTGAACATGTCAGTAAGTCAGGCTCAACACCCTTACCATGCCACTCACCACCAGTGAACATGTCAGTAAGTCAGGCTCAACGCCCTTACCATGCCACACTCCCATCAACTAGTGTACATGTCAGTAAGTCAGGCTTTCTGCCCTTACCATGCCACTCGACCTATACATGTCAGTAAGTCCGGCTCAAAGCCCTTACCATGTCGGTCGACCTACAACCTTCTCAAGTACTATTCATATCCGCCCCAATTCATCCAATTGTTATTTTGTCGACTAAAACTAACCTTTCAACTAATACATACCCATGACATGATATTCCACCCACTTATAAAGTAAGCGTATCCAAGCAATCAAACATAGGTTGACGAGCAATGAATCCAATCATAATAAACATATAGCTATCCTGCGCGGGTTTCATAGCAATAGCACACAATCCATCAATAACAATCCTACACATGTACTTGTACTAAAATCATACTGCACATATAGGAAAACAATAGATCTGTTATGATCAAAAGTTCAACTTGCCTTATTTGTTGTTGTAGCTCGCACTCTTCGCAATCACACGAATAACAATTTGGACACTATAACGATGGCAAACAATTCACAATCAATAATCAACGCAATACAAACAGAGCAAACATAGTGTGTACATGTTCTGAAAACGAAAATTAAATAAAAAAAAACTTTATAAACATTTTCTACATTCAATTAGGATTTTAAATAGGCTTTTGACACAACAGCACCTTTCAGTATATTATAATTAAATAATTCATTTGTAGACATACGACTGGATAGACAATTCCATTTATTTGCATTTACAATTGGAATCAACTTAAAGGGATTTATAGAATTTAAGTTATGTCGAAACTACTCAAGTTCTCATATTTAGACTTGAATACTTGCAAATTATTTTATAAGTTTTAGGCACTGATGTTAATGGACATGGGACATCAATAAGTTCCATTTGCAAGAGGAATCATTTGATTTAAATTTGTAGAATTTGAACCATGCAGAAAATACTCAAACTTACATATTTAAATTTGAATATTCTAGAACAGTTAAAAAGTCAAATTTTATTGCACCACTGTGTTCTCCTCATTTTTGTGAGTTCAATGACATATTATTTGTTAGAACCCGAGTTTCCAAACATTAGTTATGAATTTTACAAGATTAAATATGTCGCGGTTAAATTTTGATGTTGTACGGAAAGTTGTCCGGAAAAGTTTATCGGATGGAAAAACTTTCTACATGAAAGTGGTAGATAATTTAATTACAAACTTAACGCAAAAAATATTACCTAAAACCGAACTATAGATCATTTGATATGAAATTTTAAAGTTTAACATCAGCTAGCTAGTAGTCACGAACCGATCGATTGGTCTGAGCAAAACAGATTCACATAGTACAGATAGCTGGCCTAGCAGAACCCTTAGATCTAGATCAAACGATCTAGGACGGATCTGCAAAATCTACTCTAAACTGTACATTGGCTTACAGTGGCAGAGATGTCGCGAGGTGGCGGCCGGACGTCATGGACCCGATGGTTCTCGGCATCCTCGGGTTTCTGCCGCCGCGATGTGAAGACGTCGACGAGGTTCAGCACGACGCAGGGAACCTGATGGTAACAACAACGTGCTTAGGCGCTTCCTCGAACTTCGAGTGGAGGCGGCCGGAGGCGACACAGCCATCGGTGAGGTGAGGTTGAAGACCAGTTCGTCGATTGGTTGCGCTAAAATCGAATAAAAAGGTCGGGAAGATGCGTAAGGACGAGTGTAGACGAATGTAACAAAAGGATGCAGTGGGGCTTACGATTTTCGTCGGAATCGACGAGTGTCGAAGGCGGCCGAGATGAACTCTGGCAAGAAAATTTTGGCAGCCCTGACGGCTCAAATTTTAAGGCTTTAAAGGGGAAAAACGGAGGAGAGAGATGTGTATTTATAGGGGAAGAAATCGTGGTTAGGGATAACAAATTCCGCGAGTTTTTCCGGGGATTTGGATCAAGATCGATCCCGTGCTCGCGGTGGACTCCTGGCTGGAGGTTGAAGATGCTTTGGGTGGGACCCACGGTCAGAAAAAAAAAGGAACGCGGACTGGTTGCTGTTTGCTGGTGCTGCCGGGACGCGCTTTGCCACGCTAGACTAAGTTGCTCACGCGCGCGCGAGCCTGGGCGCATAGCTGGTTTGCTGGTTCGTTCTGGCCTGGCCATTTTGGTTTTTTCTATTTTTCCTTTTCCTTTTTTCTGCCTTATTATTCCTAGCAATAGATTTAGGTCTCCAAATAAGCCTCACATAGATTGTATTTTTTTTTGGGTAAAATACATAGTAATATATCTGGATAATGTGGATCACTGTTACAGTCTAAACAAAACAACGGAATACATTTTTATGCATTTAGCCTAATATCCATTTGGTGACACTAGAAACTTAATTTTGATTTTATGAAATCAAGAACTTCAAATACTTCCTGGAAGTGAAATCTTTCGTAGGTTTTATTTCAACATGAATTTTGGTATTAGAGTCGGAATGACTAGATTGACTTTATAATTTTCTTTTTACAAAAATGTTATTATGCGTACGTTGCCCTATAGGGCTATTTGGACATTGATTCCAAAATATGGTTTGGGCTTTTGTCTTAAATAAATTCTTATATGATTTCAAAACCATGAAACAGAAATAGGTTTGGTTTGGAAATACTTTGAAAGCAAATCTTTGTGAAAACTTATTTTGGGAAAGGACTTTTAAATAAAACTCAAAAAAATTTAATTCCTTGTGAAATTTCAACAAAGACAAACAATTCAATCAACTGAATTTATTTATTTTTACATTCCAAAATTTAGAAAATTTTGGGATGTTACAGACTACCACCCTTAAAAGGAATCTCGTCCTCGAGATTCGAGAAAAGCTAGCAAGAAAGATGGGTTTGGGATATGTTGGGGTGGCTACCACCCTTAAAAGGAACTTTTGTGGGCAGTCTTATGTCTTAGGTTCAGCTAAGCTTATCTTGGGTATGACTTGACACATCCAAGGATATGACTTGACACCAGGTCATTTTTGGGAGGCTTCTAAGTTAATATCCAATAGGTTGTTGTTTATTCACATATAGTGAACAACATATCTCTTTAAAATGACTTGAGTAGGCTTTTCCTCATGGTTAGGCTTCTAGTCCAAATGGTTGGTTGTTGAACTACTTTTGACACTGATGCGTCACTCTTCGACTCAATCAGAAGAACAAGATGAGAGGACTTCACGACATCCTTCATCCTCTTACTTGTTAGTGTCATCGACAGTCTTCCACTATCTTCATCTTGTAGTTGGATGTTCATTCTCATTGTAGTCCTACGCTTGGATGAACTTGCCTACTATAAGGGTATAATATTTTTCCACCCTAGGGCTTAGGCTTATCATCAACATCACTTTTGTAGGTATGTCTCTCTAGATCTGCAAAGTCAACATTACAAAAGCGAATAATAAGAGTAGTAGGAATGGTGATCAATCCATCCTTCACCCAAATCATTACTCCGTATATGATTTATTGAATCTCGTATTCTAACACTTGGTCAACCTTACAAGTTTGATAAAATTTCTATGGAGAATTGAATCAATGTTTCAATCCCCATTATTGGATTGTTTTGAAAACACCTCTATCGATCCCTAGCTAGGGTTTTGCGGAACTCTTACTCTACTCTTCTTCATCTTGATAGGAAATATCAAGGTTGTTTTCACTACTGTTGTCTTCATGGCGAGTTGCCGAGAAAACATTCTCTGGGTTGGGTATAGATGAGAATAGGTAGAAGGATTCTACAGAAGATTCCTACCCAAACACATCAGATCAAGGCAATCATCTTACAAACAAAATCTAACAACCATCAAGCAATATGTTTCACACAAACAAACTAGCATGGTCATACCTCAATTTGGTATGATCAATATTTGTTACTTTATCGTTTGTTCGCTAAAAGATAACTAATGGTGGTCTACTCTATTTCTATATTGGATGCATCAAGTTTCTATTCTAGTCCTTCGGTGTATCTTCGGGTGTTGTGCAGTCTGCATCGAAGTCTTCTGCAAGTTCTTCGTTTGTCTCCCATGCAACACTTCTACCAAAGTCGAAGAATGTCACATGAAGCAGCAGTCCTCACTTCAGGTACAAGGTTATCATCTCTCCTTGTTGATAGTTTTGATAAGGTGGTCATCTAAAGTGAGAGGAAAACAATTTTGAAGATGGAATAGATGAGAATACCAGAAGTTTAAAATCCAAACATCTTTTGATTGAAATAGGACTAGACAAATTTTTCATCCTAGGGTCTTCCTATTTCTAATCCAAACCTAGGGGCACGAACCTACAGTCAACACAATGCTCTGATACCATCTGAAGCGATCCGACCCGGTACGGGTTGAATCTCTGTGCTTAATAGTGCTAGTCCCTGGATCAATCGCTAGCACACACAGTTTAAGATGTAATACCAAGAAACAAATGTCTTTATTACTTCGCATGATCCAAAATTACATAATAACTTACAAACTGCATAGCACAAGGCTAGCTCAATATCAGAGTTTACAACAAAACATATCAGCATGGAGCCCTTCGTCTTCATGTGCCACAGGCGAGCATGTCGAGTATAGACTCGTAACCCTAACCATCGAACCTCACTCGTTCATCAAAATATCTGCAACATAAAACGTTGCAGCCACGCAGGGTCAATACATTTGGAATTGTATTGGCGAGTATCACTAGAGACTTATAACAAATCTATCAAGTACATTTTCAAGGTGAGGGTTCAAACTTTTATTTTATTTTGCACAAAGCAATCATAGTATCATCCTAGTTTTATCCCAGCAACTTTAATCTCCGAACTCCTCTAGTGCACATGTGAGTAGGTCAAGCTCAGGGCCACTACCATGTTAATCTCCTTTCTTCCATTACACATGCCAGTAAGTCAGGTTTAATATATACCCTTACCATGCTAATCTTCACTCCATTAGTGTACATGTCAGTAAGTCAGGCTCTACACCCTTACCATGTCACTCATCACCAGTGTACATGTCAGTAAGTCCGGCTCAACACCCTTACCATGCACTCACCACCAGTGAACATGTCAGTAAGTCAGGCTCAACACCCTTACCATGCCACTCACCACCAGTGAACATGTCAGTAAGTCAGGCTCAACGCCCTTACCATGCCACACTCCCATCAACTAGTGTACATGTCGATGAAGTCGGGCTTTACGCCTTACCATGCCACTCGACCTATACATGTCGCAAGTCCGGCTCAAAGCCCTTACCATGTCGGTCGACCTACAACCTTCTCAAGTACTATTCATATCCGCCCCAATTCATCCAATTGTTATTTTGTCGACTAAAACTAACCTTTCAACTAATACATACCCATGACATGATATTCCACCCACTTATAAAGTAAGCGTATCCAAGCAATCAAACATAGGTTGACGAGCAATGAATCCAATCATAATAAACATATGGCTATCCTGCGCGGGTTTCATAGCAATAGCACACAATCCATCAATAACAATCCTACACATGTACTTGTACTAAAATCATACTGCACATATAGGAAAACAATAGATCTGTTATGATCAAAAGTTCAACTTGCCTTATTTGTTGTTGTAGCTCGCACTCTTCGCAATCACACGAATAACAATCTGGACACTATAACGATGGCAAACAATTCACAATCAATAATCAGCGCAATACAAACAGAGCAAACATAGTGTGTACATGTTCTGAAAACGAAAATTAAATAAAAAAAACTTTATAAACATTTTCTACATTCAATTAGGATTTTAAATAGGCTTTTGACACAACAGCACCTTTCAGTATATTATAATTAAATAATTCATTTGTAGACATACGACTGGATAGACAATTCCATTTATTTGCATTTACAATTGGAATCAACTTAAAGGGATTTATAGAATTTAAGTTATGTCGAAACTACTCAAGTTCTCATATTTAAACTTGAATACTTGCAAATTATTTTATAAGTTTTAGGCACTGATGTTAATGGACATGGGACATCAATAAGTTCCATTTGCAAGAGGAATCATTTGATTTAAATTTGTAGAATTTGAACCATGCAGAAAATACTCAAACTTACATATTTAAATTTGAATATTCTAGAACAGTTAAAAAGTCAAATTTTATTGCACCACTGTGTTCTCCTCATTTTTGTGAGTTCAATGACATATTATTTGTTAGAACCCGAGTTTCCAAACATTAGTTATGAATTTTACAAGATTAAACATGTCGCGGTTAAATTTTGATGTTGTACGGAAAGTTGTCCGGAAAAGTTTATCGGATGGAAAAACTTTCTACATGAAAGTGGTAGATAATTTAATTACAAACTTAACGCAAAAAATATTACCTAAAACCGAACTATAGATCATTTGATATGAAATTTTAAAGTTTAACATCAGCTAGCTAGTAGTCACGAACCGATCGATTGGTCTGAGCAAAACAGATTCACATAGTACAGATAGCTGGCCTAGCAGAACCCTTAGATCTAGATCAAACGATCTAGGACGGATCTGCAAAATCTACTCTAAACTGTACATTGGCTTACAGTGGCAGAGATGTCGCGAGGTGGCGGCCGGACGTCATGGACCCGATGGTTCTCGGCATCCTCGGGTTTCTGCCGCCGCGATGTGAAGACGTCGACGAGGTTCAGCACGACGCAGGGAACCTGATGGTAACAACAACGTGCTTAGGCGCTTCCTCGAACTTCGAGTGGAGGCGGCCGGAGGCGACACAGCCATCGGTGAGGTGAGGTTGAAGACCAGTTCGTCGATTGGTTGCGCTAAAATCGAATAAAAAGGTCGGGAAGATGCGTAAGGACGAGTGTAGACGAATGTAACAAAAGGATGCAGTGGGGCTTACGATTTTCGTCGGAATCGACGAGTGTCGAAGGCGGCCGAGATGAACTCTGGCAAGAAAATTTTGGCAGCCCTGACGGCTCAAATTTTAAGGCTTTAAAGGGGAAAAACGGAGGAGAGAGATGTGTATTTATAGGGGAAGAAATCGTGGTTAGGGATAACAAATTCCGCGAGTTTTTCCGGGGATTTGGATCAAGATCGATCCCGTGCTCGCGGTGGACTCCTGGCTGGAGGTTGAAGATGCTTTGGGTGGGACCCACGGTCAGAAAAAAAAAAGGAACGCGGACTGGTTGCTGTTTGCTGGTGCTGCCGGGACGCGCTTTGCCACGCTAGACTAAGTTGCTCACGCGCGCGCGAGCCTGGGTGCATAGCTGGTTTGCTGGTTCGTTCTGGCCTGGCCATTTTGGTTTTTTCTATTTTTCCTTTTCCTTTTTTCTGCCTTATTATTCCTAGCAATAGATTTAGGTCTCCAAATAAGCCTCACATAGATTGTATTTTTTTGGGGTAAAATACATAGTAATATATCTGGATAATGTGGATCACTGTTACAGTCTAAACAAAACAACGGAATACATTTTTATGCATTTAGCCTAATATCCATTTGGTGACACTAGAAACTTAATTTTGATTTTATGAAATCAAGAACTTCAAATACTTCCTGGAAGTGAAATCTTTCGTAGGTTTTATTTCAACATGAATTTTGGTATTAGAGTCGGAATGACTAGATTGACTTTATAATTTTCTTTTTACAAAAATGTTATTATGCGTACGTTGCCCTATAGGGCTATTTGGACATTGATTCCAAAATATGGTTTGGGCTTTTGTCTTAAATAAATTCTTATATGATTTCAAAACCATGAAACAGAAATAGGTTTGGTTTGGAAATACTTTGAAAGCAAATCTTTGTGAAAACTTATTTTGGGAAAGGACTTTTAAATAAAACTCAAAAAAATTTAATTCCTTGTGAAATTTCAACAAAGACAAACAATTCAATCAACTGAATTTATTTATTTTTACATTCCAAAATTTAGAAAATTTTGGGATGTTACAATTGTGTGATAAGGACAATGTTATAAAATCCAAATGATACATGCATGAGTGGTTTATTTTTATGTTGAATCCCTTTCCCTGGAGTATTTATTAAGACTCGTGTGATTAAATCTTTTGTAAGAGCAAAATTCACACCCCAAGTTTTGTGTGTTTGATGACAACACAAGAGTAATCTCACTGTGTGCCTTGAGTATCATTGTTAGATTTGCAAGAGCACGGTGACCTCGCCGGACACGTCAAGATCGGAAGACTGAAGCGTAGTTGATAGGTTTTCTGGTTTTGTGTGTGTTTAGCAAGGTAACAAGGTTGGAGAGAAAAAGGGAAGAAAACCAAATTTAGCCAGACCGGTACTACCGGTACCTGTAGCGGTAGTACCGCTACCTCTATAGGTACCGCCCTCGGTACCGCTCTGAGTCTGCGCTGATTTCGTCCCCCAGAAACACGTTGCGGTACCCCTGCAGTACCTGGGGCGGTAGTACCGCTCACGAGCGGTAGTACCGCTCAAGGTACCGCTTAGGTACCGTAACCGAGTTACGGTCGTACCGCCCTGGTACCGCTCTGGTACCGCTTTGGATCCAGTATGGTCTGGACCCTATTGCGGTACCTCAAGCGGTACCTCGTGCGATAGTACCGCTCTGCGTCCTTTGACCAGATCTGGAAGGATTTCGAACTCATAGCGGTAGTACCGCTTCCATGAAGCGGTAGTACCGCTTAGGCCAAATCTAGACATAACGGTTGGATTTGGAGGAGCCTATTTAAGGGCCCCTTCTTCCCCAACACGATTTTATCTCTTCCCCCTCTCTCTCCTCCATTGTTGCTGAGCTTAATCCTTGAGGATCTCCTTCCCCATCCAACCAATCTTGCCCAAACTTTGAGGATAGGTGGAGGAGACCCCGATCTATAGTTCTACCAAGAGAGATTTCACCAATACTAGCTATTCCTTAGTGGATCTTGGTGGTAGGGTTCCTTTAGTGGATCTTGGAGAAGAGTTCCTTTTGTGGAGCATTGGAAGAGTTCCTTTGGTGGAGCATTGGAGAGTTCCTTTGGTGGAGCATTGGAGAGTTCCTTTGGTGGAGCATTGGTGATGGGTTCCTATGGTGGAGCATTGGAGATGTGCAGCTATGGAGTCTAGCTTGGTGATGTACTAGATCCATAGGGTGTTGGGAACATCCTTGTGTGTGGAGCTCGCCCCAACCTTGTGAAGGAATCACCGCCTCGACCGGTGCCTTAGTGGAAGAGGGAGAGCACCTTCGTGGAGCTCTCTCGAGGAAGAAGGTGAGGCCTTCCTTCGTGGTGTGGCCGCCTAGTCTCTTGTGTGAGACTAGCACCTCCTCAACGCAGACGTACTTCCTTTAGTGGAAGGAACTGCGGGAAACAAACCTCGACTCGCCTCGCGCCCCCCCCCCCCGTTGTCTCGCTCCTTACTCTCGTTATCTTGTTGATTCCTTTACTTGTTGCACTTGTCCGATATTCATTGTAGGATCACCCCTATTGCTAAAGTTCACACCTTTACCTTCTGTTGCATAAAAATTGAAAAAGACTAAAACTTGTCGTAGCGCCATTCACCCCCCCCCCCTCTTGTTCGCTACGATCCATTCAAGTGGTATCAGAGCAAGGTTTTCTTGCTCGGGCTTTACCGCCTAAGAAATGGCCGAACAAGAGGCGGACAAGAATGGGTCACCTTCCCTTGTGCCACCCGCTCCATCATCGCCCATCGATTCCACGACGGCTACGTTGGATGACCTCAAGAAATTGGAGTCATCCATCGTTGCCCAAATGAAGGCGATGATGATGGAGTTGGTTGTAAAAAAACCAAACCCTCCACCAAAAGCAAGTGCCGAGGATCCGCCACCAAAAAACTAACACCCTTCCTCTTGTTGATTTTGTCGCGCAAGCGTCAAAAGATCCACAAAAGGAAGGGCTTGGGGATACCGGCACTTCAACAAAAGGGAAGGATGATGACACACCGGTTGCAGAACGTCTAGGGGGTTATCATGCGGTGCCACCACCAAATGATTACACCATAAACGTTCCAATACCGATGCCGCATATCTTGTCGCATGGTTCACCACCGTTACTCGAGTCAAACAACTTTGAGAATTGGCAATTCTTAATGCGTTCTCATGTGCGCAGCGCCTCTACCGAGCTTTGGCGTATCATTGAGGAGGGCTATTCACCACGAGATCCAAAGAGCTTGACAAGAAGAGATGTGGTGGATGACCAACTCAACGCCACCGCCATCAACATGATTCATATGGCCATCACCCCCAAGGACCGCGCTCATATCCGCTCGCTCAAGACCGCCAAGGAAGCATGGGACAAACTTGAGAAGCTCTTCCTCGGCAATGCAAGCATCCAAAGCTCTCGTTTTGATGAAGTGAACAACATGGCCGACAATTTCTTCATGATTGAAGGAGAGTCCGCCGAAGAAATGTATCGGCGCCTCATCGCTCTTGCCGTGCAAATGCAAGATCTTGGAGCAACGTTCGTGGATGACCATTGGATCAAGCGCAAGTTCTACAACGCTCTCCTCCCTTATGAGGAAGTGAAGTTGACGGCCATCCGCCAAAACGCCTCCTTCCGTGCTATGACATCCGATGAAGTCCTTAGCGAAGTCATTGCTTTGGACATCTCCAAGAAGAATGCGGAGGATCTTGTTGCTCGCGCCCACAACTCCCGCAAGCCCAACCTTGCATTGAAGATGAAGGTGCATGAAGCTAGTGAAAGCGATGAGGATCCCGTTGAGTGGGGATCGGATGATCTCAAGGTCAACTACCATGAGCACATGGCTCTCGCCGCCAAGAAGTTTTGGGATGGAAACATGTCCCGAAACACAAGACCAAGAAGATCACGTGATTCTCCAAGAAGACTCTCCAAGAGCCCAAGAGAAGGGACAAAGGGAAGAACATGCTACAATTGTGGTGACAAGAATCATTTTGTCGCGGATTGTATGTTTGAGAGAAGAGAAGATCATGGTGGAAGGCTTATCCCAAAGGATAGGTACAAGCCACTCTCCAAAGGATTCTCCAAGTTCTCCCCAAGGTCCGATGACGACAAGGTCTCCTCCAACAAGAAGCCTAGATCCTTCATCATTCGAGAAGAGTACTCCTCCGATGAAGATGGAGAGCATGAGGACAAGCACTCCAACAAGGAAGGAGAGGGAGTGGCCGCCATCGCCATTTCCACTCCCTCTATCTCCCTCTTCGACTCTCCTAATGAGAACCTCATCACCAACAATGCACGCTGCCTTATGGCAAAGGTATCCACGGAGGTAAAATCCCCTTCCAAACCATCATCTTCGACTAATGCCTTATATATTGATGATGCCACTAGTCTCACCGTTAAACGTGAGATTATGGGTTTGGATTCCTTGGATTCTTTTCTCACTAACATGAAGGGGGACACCAAGATTCATGTTGGGGCTCTCTTAGCCCAACTTGGTGCGGCACAAGATCTTATTGAGAAGAGGGAGAAGTTGGAAAGGGAAGCAGCCTTTGAGCTTGCCAATCTCAAGGAGGAACTTGATGATGAAAGGAATCTTCGCATGTCTCTTGATGCTAGTGTCATCGTCCTTGAAGACAAGAACGAGGTTATTGTTTCACGACTCATCAAGGATCGAGACCATGCCCTTGAGTTGGTCGGTGACCTCAAAAAGAAGATGCTCTCACTCGAGGAAGCCAACAAAGGAAAAGATGATGAAGACCCCAATCCTTGTCACGATGAGCTTGTGGATCAAGTTACTTCCTTGAGGAGGCACAATGCTCTTCTCTTGGAAGTCAATGCTCTTCAAGAAGAAGCCTTGGATGAATATTACCGCTTGTTCAAAGAGAAGACCTCATGTTGCAACCATGAAGAAGAAAGTGTCGCTCTTGAGATCACCAAGGCCAAGCTATTGAGTTTGAGTAGCAAGCAAGAAGAGTCGTTGGTGGAGTGTCTCCGCATGAGCAAGAAGAAGGATACGTGTTGTGATCATGAGGAGGAAATAGCCGCCTTGAAGAGAAGGGAAGCCAAGCTCATGGAGGTCAACTCCATGCAAGAAGAAACCTTGAAGGAGTACTTTCCTTTGAGCAAGGACCGTGCATGTTGCACTCATGAAAGTGACATTGCCAAGATGGAGAATGACAAGCGCATGCTCATGAAGATGAACGCTCTCCAAGAAGAAGCTTTGATGGAACACTTCCGGGTGAACAAGGCAAAGGAGGTCCAAGTGTTTGATATTTGCCATCCACACCCGGAGAATGAAGATGAAGTCAATCGCTTGAAGGCCAAGGTTGATAGACTCCAAGTTCAAGCCAAGTACTTGGAAGGAATCATTGCAGCTAAAGATGGAGCCAAAGAGGGCTCGTGTAATGAAGGAGGAGTGGCTACCAAGCCAAAGAGAAAGAGGAAGAGGAGGACCAAGAAGAAGAAGGACAAGGAGAACATGGAGACCAACCTTGAAGGGAGCAATGCTAGCTCAAGAAGAGATGGAGTACCCAACTCCGCCTCGACGGGTTTTGCCGGCTCTAACAACCCTTCTCATGTTCTTTTTGTTGATTACTATGGACATATTCGTGCTCGCTTTATTGGTCCTCAAAAGGACAATGTTGATTGGACTATTTGGGTTCCCAAACCCCTTGTTACTAACATGCTAGGACCCATTGAAAAATGGGTACCTAAATCCAAGACTTGATTCCTTGTAGGACTATGCTTCCGGTGGCGCTAAATGGGTGGTTGATAGTGGAGCCACAAGTCATATGACTGGAAGCAAGGATATTGTTGTCGACCTCGTGCCTTCTCTCTCCACCGTTTCATATGGCGACAATACGTGCTCTAAGGTATTGGGTCTTGGCAAGGTGGTGGTAACACCCGACATCTCACTTGTGACTGTCCTCCTTGTCGAGACCCTTGGTTACAACTTACTCTCCGTTCATCAAATTGCTCGTATGGGTCTATGCACATTCTTTGATGAACATATGGTGGTCCTCTTGTGGAGCAAGACACTCAATGTAGCTTTTGTTGGATATGTAGAGAACGGTTTGTATGTTGTCGATTTCTCCGGAAAGACAACGTCTTCCGCTCTTTGCCTATTCGCCAAAGGTGACAAGGGTTGGTTATGGCATCGCCGACTAGACCATGTCAACATGAGGACTTTGCAAAGTCTCCACAAGGGTGGCCACATTCTCGGACTAAAAGAAGATGTCTCTTTTTGCAAGGATCGTGTTTGTAGGGCTTGCGTACAAGGAAAAATGCATGGAGCTCCTCATAAGGCCAAGACTATCATCTCTACCACAAGATGCTTGGAGCTCCTACATGTTGATCTCTTTGGTCCACCATCTCATGAAAGTCTTGGAGGAAAGAAGTATTGCCTCGTCATCGTTGATGACTATTCACGCTATTGTTGGGTATTCTTCTTCAAGTACAAGAGTGAGACTCAACGGACCATGATGGAGTTTGCCAACCAAGTTCAACGCAAGTACGACAACAAGATCCTCGCAATAAGGAGCGACAATGGAACGGAGTTCAAGAACTACACATTGGATGACTTCCTCGGCGAAGAAGGAATCGAACACCAATACTCCACGCCATATACTCCCCAACAAAATGGGGTCGCCGAAAGGAAGAATCGAACCTTGATCGAAGCCGCTCGAACCATGATGATGGAATACAAGTCCAACTACAATTTTTGGATGGAAGCTATCTCTACCGCATGCCATGCTACTAATCGCCTCTACTTTCGCAAAGGTCTTGAGAAGACACCATATGAGATCCTCACCGGTAACAAGCCTAATGTGTCATACTTCAAGGTCTTCGGATGCAAATGCTACATACTTGTCAAGGACACGCGCCTATCCAAGTTTGATTCAAGAGCTCAAGAAGGAATTTTCATTGGATATGCTACGGATTCTCACGCCTATAGAGTCTTCAACAAGTCAAGTGGACGTGTTGTAGAGTCTTGTGATGTGACGTTCGATGAAGATGATAGATCTTTGGAGGAGCAAAGTGCTTCTTGTGAGAAAGGAGATGCAATTCCCCCGGATACCATAGGAAGGATGGGTGTTGGCATTCGCCTACCTCAAGAGCTACCTTCTATGAGTACCGGGGAAGTACCAAGTTCCACCCAAGTGGAGCCATCTACACCACAAGGCCAAGCTTCTTCCGTTGATCTAACAAATGCAAGTCAACCTCTACAACAACCTCAAGTTCAACCTCAACCTCAAGATCAACCTCGACATCTACAACGACAATCAAGTCCAAGTTCACCTCAACAAGCTCAAGAACAACATACACCGCAAGCTCGTCTACCTCAACACCCATCATCAAGTGACCAAGGTCAAGCTTCAAGTTCTTCTCCGAGTGGTTTGGGGATAATCTTCATGGACAATAATATTCCCTATACCCCCGAGCCGTCCGGATCTCATGACAAAGTTGCCTCTTTCAACGACAATGGAGGTCATGGCGAGGACCTAAACCGTGATGAAGGCCAAGAGGACTCACAAGAACCATCTCCTCAAGCTGACACTCTCCGTGAAGATCCTACTACAAGACACTTGCGTCTCAAGTCTCATTCCTTGCATAACATCAATGGTGATATAAAGAGAAATGTTACCACTCGGAGGCAACTTGCAAACTTTTGTGCACACTATATCTTTGTCTCCAAGGAGGAACCACTCAAAGTTGATGATGCTCTCAAAGATCCCGATTGGTTGAATGCAATGCAAGAGGAACTCAACAAATTCAAGAGGAATGATGTATGGACTCTCATGAAGCGACCCGATCATTGCCGCAATGTTATCGGCACCAAGTGGATCTTCAAGAACAAGCAAGATGAAAGTGGCACGGTCATCCGCAACAAAGCAAGATTGGTGGCACAAGGCTATTCTCAAGTCGAAGGCGTGGACTTTGGTGAAACCTTTGCACCCGTTGCAAGGCTTGAGTCCATCCGTATCCTTTTGGCCTTTGCCTCACATCATGGCTTTAAGTTGCAACAAATGGATGTTAAGAGTGCTTTTCTTAATGGTCCTCTACATGATGAAGTATATGTGAAGCAACCCCCGGGGTTCGAGGACCCCCATTTCCCGGACCATGTCTTCAAGCTCAAAAAGGCCCTATATGGTCTCAAACAAGCTCCTAGAGCTTGGTATGAGCATCTCAAGGAGTTGCTTGAAGACCGTGGTTTCGAAGTGGGGAAAATCGATCCCACTCGTTTTACTAAGAAGGTCAATGGGGAGCTTTTCGTATGCCAACTCTATGTAGATGACATCATATTTGGCTCTACTAACACAAAATTCAATGATGAGTTTGCTATGTTGATGACAAATAGGTTTGAAATGTCAATGATGGGTGAACTCAAGTACTTTCTTGGGTTCGAGATCAAACAAATGCAACACGACACCTTCATCAATCAAGCAAAGTACCTCCAAGATATGCTCAAGCGCTTTGATATGAAGGATGCCAAGGGGATTGGAACTCCGATGCAACTCAAGTGTCAACTCACTCTTGACGAGGCCGGCAAGGCGGTGGATACCAAGCTCTACCGTTCGATGATAGGTTCGCTTCTCTACCTTTGTGCCTCTCGTCCAGATATAATGTTAAGCGTTGGTATGTGTGCACGGTTTCAAGCAAGTCCGAAGGAAAGCCACCTTGTGGCGGTGAAGAGGATCTTTCGATATTTAGTTGATACCCCACACTTCGGATTATGGTACCCAAGGGACACGGACTTTGCTTTGGTTGGTTTCACCGACTCCGATTGGGCGGGCGACAAGATTGATTGGAAGTCTACCTCCGGAGCATGTCACTTTCTTGGAAGATCTTTGGTGTGTTGGTCCTCGAAGAAGCAAAATTGTGTCTCCGTCTCCACCGCGGAAGCCGAATATATTGCCGCGGCAAGTAGTTGTGCTCAAATCTTATGGATGAGGCAAACCTTGCGAGATTATGGACTCGAGTATAGCAAGGTGCCTCTTTTGTGTGACAATGAGAGCGCAATCAAGATCGCCTACAATCCGGTTCTTCATGGCAAGACGAAGCACATTGAGATACGGAACCACTTCATCCGGGACCACATTGCTCGCGGAGATATTGTACTATCCTATATTGGCACCAAGGAGCAATTGGCGGACATCTTCACGAAGCCCTTGGATGCGAAGCGCTTTATTGAGTTGAGGCATGAGCTAAATATCATTGATCCATCGAACTTTGATTGACCGTCGTGCGCACATACCACTCCTACCGTTGTATCTCGATGAAAGGCACGCATGGACATAGGGGGAGTGCGGTTTAAATCCATTGAGCTATAACTCCTCCCATAATGCATAAAGAAATCCAAAACATTTGCTATTTGTCAATTAAGTGACTTATGAGCTTCATGTTGAGTTGTAGTCCGTGAGTCCTAGATACATCTACGCGACCTCACAACTACTATACTCTTACACGGTGGCTTCGGCCACCAACACCTCCTCTTTGAGGGTTTTTCGGTTCTTCGTGACCTTGTTTTGTCTTTCTTCTTTGCTTTCTTCTTCTTGTTTTTGAGAACCTCCTTCAAGCTTGTTTTCTCGTGATTTTTGCAAGCTTGGTCGTATGTTCTTTTTTCTCCATCCCTCTAGTTTTGTTACCCTCCTTTTTGGTGTTCCGATGCCAAAGGGGGAGAAGTTCCTAGGTGGATGGGGACCTTTTGTTGTTTGTAGTCGTTTGGTTCTAGTTGCTTATCTTGTCTCATGGCTACATCAACAACCCTATGGAGGCATCTTATTGTGAGTTTGGGTATTCTCAAGGCAATGGTATGATAACTTCACCCAAATCTCCGTGCATGATCTTATGTTGCCTCCATATTGTGCATATGCTCTTGAACTTGTCATTTATCTATGTTGCATATGTGCTTGGTTTGTAAAAACTAGGGGGAGTGATGTATCTATAACATGTGTATTTGTATTCAAATATGTATTCATGATATGCACATGTGTAGGGGGAGCTCCGTCGAGTTTTTGCAAATCTAATGATCTCATCATAATATCATATGTTATTGTCAACTCTTGTGTTGTCATCAAACACCAAAAAGGGGGAGATTGTAAGAGCAAAATTCACACCCCAAGTTTTGTGTGTTTGATGACAACACAAGAGTAATCTCACCGTGTGCCTTGAGTATCATTGTTAGATTTGCAAGAGCACGGTGACCTCGCCGGACGCGTCAAGATCGGAAGACTGAAGCGTAGTTGATAGGTTTTCTGGTTTTGTGTGTGTTTAGCGAGGTAACAAGGTTGGAGAGAAAAAGGGAAGAAAACCAGATTTAGCCAGGCCGGTACTACCGGTACCTGTAGCGGTAGTACCGCTACACCTATAGGTACCGCCCTCGGTACCGCTCTGAGTCTGCGCTGATTTCGTCCCCCAGAAACACGTTGCGGTACCCCTGCAGTACCTGGGGCGGTAGTACCGCCCACGAGCGGTAGTACCGCTCAATGTACCGCTTAGGTACCGTAACTGAGTTACGGTCGTACCACCCTGGTACCGCTCCGGTACCGCTTTGGATCCAGTATGGTCTGGACCCTATTGCGGTACCTCAAGCGGTACCTCGTGCGGTAGTACCGCTCTGCGTCCTTTGACCAGATCTGGAAAGATTTCGAACTCAGAGCGGTAGTACCGCTTCCATGAAGTGGTAGTACCGCTTAGGCTAAATCTGGACATAACGGTTGGATTTGGAGGAGCCTATTTAAGGGCCCCTTCTTCCCCAACACGATTTTATCTCTTCCCCCTCTCTCTCCTCCATTGTTGCTGAGCTTAATCCTTGAGGATCTCCTTCCCCATCCAACCAATCTTGCCCAAACTTTGAGGATAGGTGGAGGAGACCCTGATCTATAGTTCTACCAAGAGATATTTCACCAATACTAGCTATTCCTTAGTGGATCTTGGTGGTAGGGTTCCTTTAGTGGATCTTGGAGAAGAGTTCCTTTTGTGGAGCATTGGAAGAGTTCCTTTGGTGGAGCATTGGAGAGTTCCTTTGGTGGAGCATTGGTGATGGGTTCCTATGGTGGAGCATTGGAGATGTGCAGCTATGGAGTCTAGCTTGGTGATGTACTAGATCCATAGGGTGTTGGGAGCATCCTTGTGTGTGGAGCTCGCCCCAACCTTGTGAAGGAATCACCGCCTCGACCGGTGCCTTAGTGGAAGAGGGAGAGCACCTCCGTGGAGCTCTCACGAGGAAGAAGGTGAGGCCTTCCTTCGTGGTGTGGCCGCCTAGTCTCTTGTGTGAGACTAGCACCTCCTCAACGCAGACGTACTTCCTTTAGTGGAAGGAACTGCGGGAAACAAACCTCGACTCGCCTCGCGCCCCCCCGGTTGTCTCGCTCCTTACTCTTGTTATCTTGTTGATTCCTTTACTTGTTGCACTTGTCCGATATTCATTGTAGGATCACCCCTATTGCTAAAGTTCACACCTTTACCTTCTGTTGCATAAAAATTGAAAAAGACTAAAACTTGTCGTAGCGCCATTCACCCCCCCTCTTGTTCGCTACGATCCATTCATCTTTATTTGAATATTTATGCCTTAGGCAGTAATTTATAATCTCTAAATATTATTTTAATATGGTTTTCCTTAAAAAGGAAAAGATTGAGGAATAATAGAATTTTCCTTTGGAAAATATTTATTTCAAATAAAAGGATTTTAAATAATAGAATTCTCTTTTTTTGGAAATATTTACCTCAAACGAAAGGATTTGGAATATTCGAATATTTCCTTTTGGAAAAATATTTGTTTTAAAGGAAAAGATTTGGAACAATATAATTTTATTTTGAAAATATTTGATTAACAAATATTTAAAATCATTTGGAATTTTCCTTGATTTTTATATCTAAGGAAAATTTCACATCTTAAATTCCAAGTTTGGAATTCATTTCAAAATTTCCAAAATTTAAAATTGGATTGTTTATTTCATTTCTTATTTTATTCTGGTTGAGAATTTTTTTAATGTATTATTCCAATTTTCTTGAATTTTTGGAGTTGTTCCTAATTTATTTGGAATTTTTAAAGTGGAAGGGTTATTTGAATTTGTGGAAAGACACAATTGCCCCTAGGCCCACCTGCCACGTCAACCCACGGGTTGAACCAGACCGGCCCATGTCGGTCGGCCCACCGGCCTCACTTCCTCTCTCTCACCCGCTCTGAACCCTAACCATAACTCTCTGGCAATTCCCGTGGCGATGGCCTCTCCGCCACGGTCGCCGCCACGCTCCGGCTAACTACGGCGGTCCTGGAGCTCGCTGTAGGTCGCGTTCAAAGCGGAACTCGATGGTTTGTCGATATGTTCACGTTGATTTGAAGCTCCTCGCCTCTCCTGCTCACGTGCAAGCCCGACAGTTCCCAGGGTTTGCGGGTTCAGCGTCGATCTCCGTTGATCTGGACTCCCCGGACGTAGTGGTGCTTCTCGCCGCCCTCTCTAGTGGTGGTGCGTTGCTGGAACCGGCCTGGCCGCAGTTTGGCACCACCGTGGCTGGCTTGTGCCACCATGCCACCATGGACCCACCATGAAATCCACCAGGTACTCACCGCTATCCCTCTCTTCTCTCCTCTCTACTCCATATATCCTGAGCTCTGGCTACTAGTCCATCTATGGCTTAAACTGTTGCTTCCTATTGTGCATGTTATGCTGTGCTGATGCTCCTCCTAAGCCTACTGTTGCTATGCTCATTGCTTATTTAAGCTCACTGGATTGATGTGCTAGCCTTGTTCTACTTGGTGATACTCCTGTGCTTGATCAAATGCTTATTTGTTGCATTTCTGTTAGCAATGGCTAACTGTCTGATGCTAGTGGTGACTGTGGTGCTCTCCTATGGTTTGTATCTGCTCCATACACACCATTTGGATCACTCTATGCTAGTGGCTGGATTACTGGATCCTTGCTTAGATGATCTTGTTGCTTGTCCTAAGCTACTGCAATTATCTTAGCTTGATATAGCTGCTTTACCATGTACTGGTGAGCTTTTGTTGCCTCTCATAGCACATTGATCATGAATCAATGGCTAGGGTGCCCTTGGGTATCCTACTAATTGCTTTACTGTGTTTCTGTTGCTTATTGAGCAATGAATTAACTTGAATTCATGCACTGGTTACTTTTATGTATATGAACTGCTTATGCAGTATTGATTATATGCATTGATTTGTGTTGTATGATATCTCCAAGATCAATTGGGAGATACAAATAGTCTGAACCCCTCCTGGGTAATGATGACTTATGATTTATTGATGCTGGATGGCTTGTGGTTTATGTGACCACAGTAGCACTTGCTACTGCTTAGGTTGCTCTCACTGTTGGATCAAGATTTGTTGGCTAATCTCAATATATCATGCACAGTAGGGTATCATATATATATATGAATGTCACTGTGACTTGTTTTGTGAAGAAAATCCATACTTACTGATGGTTTAATTGGCTAGGATAGCTAGGTGGTCTCTGTAGCTCCTAGTGACTATGTACTAATCTATTGGTTTGCTATGTGTGCATCTATAATCTTCTATTTGCATAAGAATAGCCTTTGGATAGTATATTGTTCTAGTTGCTCTCTTACTTCCCGCACCTCTTGGTCAAAACCAACTGATGTTAACCCTGTCATGAGCATCTTCTCATGAATATGTTGTGTGAGCATGCTTAAAGATGGATTGGATCCTCTGGATCCACTCCAGGTACAAGTTATACCTTGCTCCAGCTCCTAGTTGGTCATTTTTGGTTTTTGTTGAGCTTTGGTTGATGGATTTGATTGCCTTGCCCTTCTCCTCCTAGCTCGTGGAGATTATTACATATGTTACCATGGTCACTGGTTGGTTTGGTTGGATAAAGTGGATGGTTTCAGTGATTTGGTTGTGTTCTTGATGAAGAACAACTATGAACAGCTACCGTTACTCCTTTGCTTCTTGCTGAATGTGGTCTGGTCGATTTGTGTGGCCTCTCCAGCTGGCTCTGCCTATTTGTAGCAGCTTGTGCTGCTGCCAATGCTTGACACACAAGCCTATGCCATTTTGGCGACTAAGCCAGGGTGTCTGGCTGTTGAGCATGCAGAGCTCCTTGTGAGTTATGTGTGTGCTTGGGTTGAAACTTGAGCCCATCATTGGCTTCACCATGGTCTGGTTGATGCTTATCTCCCTTTGGCATGGATTTGGAAACTGTCAAGTGTCATTGCCACTTTTTTTATCCAATTTCTGGTTTGTTTCTTTGATGTATGCAGGTTCAAGGCTTCAAATGTTCCAGGGACAAGAAGATCTAAGACTTGTAGTTTAGGTTTTTAGTTATAGATCAAAATTAGAATCTTCTTTTACTTCTTTTATTATAGGGATTTCTATTTTCGTGCCCTCGGGTCCTTAGTTGTACTCAGTTTTCCCCAGCTCCTTAGTTTTTCCTCAGTTTTCCCCAAGCCCTTGTTTGAAACTCGTAGAAGGAGCTCGGACAGGAGGATTCCCGTTTAGTTGACCGTTCCGTGCTGATGTGTGGGGCCGCATGCATCATGTGGGGCCGCGTCGTGTGGGGCTGGTAGAAAGGGACCGCATGGGACAGGACGAGACTGCGTTTGGTTGTACGTGAGCAGGAGCTGGGTTATGTCTCTCTCGGCCCAAATTGGCATTTTTAAGAGCACATTTTTCACTCTTTCTCTCTCTATCTTTTTTCACCAAATTATTATCAAATCTAGAGAAGCTTCCATTTCTATCTTTCTTCAATATTTGTGCCTTTTTGCCCTTGTTTTTGCCCCAATATGGCAGCAAATCTAGTACTCCCTCTAGTCCATATTAATGATCTCACCTATCTTGGTTCATATGTACTCCCTCCGTGCATATATATAAGACGTTTTGGTTTTTTCTTTGATTCATCTACTGTAGTTTGTATCTAGTCTAGTTTTAGTGTGTATATTCACTCCTTTTAGTTTGAATGCAGTCCACTCTAAAAACATCTAAACAAAATTATATTTCTAAACGGAGGGAGTATCTAGTTAAATCTAGAAGCAAATCTCGGTGCTAATGTACCATAAATTCACACCGTCATAATAAATCGAGAAAAAAAGTAGGGCCAACAAAGTATAGTAGAATAGGGATGGATAATAAGCTGCATACAACAGCCAACATAATAACAGGTTCTTAACAAGGTTCTTCACAACACCAACATAGTAACAACAACAAAATAAAAAGCTGCTTTGCAGCAGCAGCACACGTCCTGGACTCCGCCTACTCCATTCCCATCTGGCTCCTCCGCCAGTTCTTGCTCCCCTGTCCATTGATCTTGAGCACCTTGGGCTTGATCGGAGGCATGCGCCTGCCGGCGATCTCCACCCGCTGGAAATTGCGGAGGTGAATGTCGAGCGCCTTGTGCTTGGCGCAGAAGGCGTGGACGTTCACTATCGCGCCAACGTTGGGGAAGGTCCTTCCGATGTCCTCGGCATGCGTGAGGAGGCAGTTGAAGTCGGTGTCGCCGAGTCTCCTAGTGCAGAAGGGGCACTTGTAGACACCTTTGGCGAAGTAGGAGGCGAACTGGCCGACCTGCAGCCTCCGTAGCACCTGCCGAGCCTTGGTGTGCTCATCCTCCTCGTCGCTGCCAGACACCTGATCCATATCAAACGAAAACTATGAGTGAATGAGTTGCAACGATGACGTAACGTGCATGATAACAAAGTTAGGAAAAACAGAGGCAGCCTCAGTTAGATTGAACATGATTATATATTTATAGGGATGGGGTTAGCGAACCAAAGCTCATGCACAACACATTTGTACACAGCAATGGTTCGCTGAACCCGCCCTGTACAAATTTGTGCCCAATGATTCATCATAGGCAAAGAAACAAATCCCAGATCTGAATAAATTAACCAAACGGCCGAACCCCAAATCTTAACTGATTGAGATCCCATGATTACTTGCATAAATCAAGAAGGGATCAAATCAAAATGGAATAAAATTGGCGCAAATATTAACCCAATACTCATCCTACCTACAGATTGGCACTAATAGTTACTAGGGAACCAACAAAAATAGGGTTCAAAAAGGAAAGGGGAACAACAAGGGAGCAAACCGTAGTTACCTTGTTCCAAGGGTCGTCCATGCAGGTGTCGTAGGAGTTAGACGGACAGATGTACGGCGCCTTCTCGTAGGGGTCCCATTCCCGCGGGATCTGACCGCCACCGACGGCAGCCTCTGATGCACCGGCGGGAGCCGCCAATGCACCGACGGTGGCGACGGCCGTAGAGGGGACATCATCGAGGACGGAGGCGTCGCGCTTACAGGGGACGGCATCGAGGACGGAGGACGGATTCGCATTCTCCTTGTCCATCGCCGACAGAGGAGAGGGAGAGGGATTTTTTGCTTTGGAGAAGATGATGGGACGTGAGAGGCGGTGTTGCGTGAGGGAGTGAGAGTGATAGTGCGAGGAGGCGAACACGGAGAGGCATCTATAAAGGCGAGGGGTCCTAAATGCGACCCGCGTCCACGATTGCACGTCTGCACGTCTTCGACTTCTGCACCGCGACACGCGTCCACGATTGCACGTCTTCAACTTCTGCACCGCGACCTGCGTCCTACGCGTCAACAATTGCACGTCTTCCACTTCTGCACCGCAACACGCGTCCTCGAGTCTAACCCTGGAGTTTAGATATACCCAGGTATACCCTCGAGTCTTATACTAGCATTTTTTGTGTGATCAGTTTTCCCCCTGAGTGCTAATACTGGCTAGTGCAATATACTCAGTTTTAGCCTCAAGTGGTTGGTCACTAGAGAGTCAACAAATGGGATTAAGCTAGTTAAATGAGTCATTTAATGTGCAAAAAATTCCAAAAAGATAAAACCATAGTGGCACTTACTCATGGAGTCTTCTTACGTGACCTGCCACGTTGGGAACCATAATAATCATAGATAAATCAAGTTTTACCACAAATTGCCACTTCTCAAATCACCTAGTAGCTATGAAGGTGCATGGCTTTCCACAATAAGCCCTTCCCAAAACAGCTTTCCCCAAAACATACTTTGTCTGAATGAGGCCACGATTTTCACACTCATGTATATTTGTATTGCAAATAGTTTGAGGTAGGCCAAGATGGGTTTCATTGTACAAAACATGATTTTCCATTTTTTTAAATCCCATATTTGAATCCCTTAGTCTGTTTACTACTCACGTGCCCATGGTTTCTTGATACTACTCAGTTTTTTTCCCTCTCCCTTCACAAATTCTCACATACGCCCAACCTTGCCCTTATTGGTCTAGCCCTTGTCACGCGGATCGTGCCTGCCGATCGTTGATCGTATGATCTAACGGGAAGGATAACCCCTCTCTCTCTCTCTCTGATTGGGGCCACCACCATCTCTCTCTCTCTGTGTCCGTGGTTAGCTTCCATCCACTATGTATGCTAAATACCCACAAGTTTGGTTTTCTGTATTATTTTTCATGCGCTAAAAATTATAAACTCTTTAAGGCATTACTTTTCACGCAAAAAATGATAAACCATCACCGACTTCTTGTAGCCATTACTTTTCGGTGAATTGATTATTTATCACCCCTCTAACAATTATCAACTATCTTTAGCATTTATTTTCTTTTAGGGAATATAGTTTTGGTAATTTGAAACGGCCCAAAAGTGGTATAATCTTGGTAGAAACATGAGACATACATATTTGGCATATTTGGGGGATTTCGGTGAATGGATTATTTATCACCCCTCTAACAATTATCAACTCTCTTTAGCATTCCTTTTCTTTTAGGGGATATAGTTTAAGATATAGTTTTGGTAATTTGAAATGGTCCAAAAGTGGTATAATTTTGGTATAAACATGAGGCATACATATTTGAGGGATTTCGGTGAATGGATTATTTGTCACCCCTCTAACAATTATCAACTATCTTTAGCATTCCTTTTCTTTTAGGGAATATAGTTTTGGTAATTTGAAATGGCCCAAAAGTGGTATAATTTTGGTAGAAACATGAGACATACATATTTGGCATATTTGGGGGATTTCGGTGAATGGATTATTTATCACCCCTCTAACAATTATCAACTTTCTTTAGCATTCCTTTTCTTTTAGGGAATATAGTTTGGGATATAGTTTTGGTTATTTGAAATATCCCAAAAGTGGTATAATTTTGGTATAAACATGAGGCATACATATTTGTGGGATTTCGGTGAATGCATTATTTGTCACCCCTCTAACAATTATCAACTATCTTTAGCATTCCTTTTCTTTTAGGGAATATAGTTTTGGTAATTTGAAACGACCCAAAAGTGGTATAATTTTGGTAGAAACATGAGACATACATATTTGGCATATTTGGGGGATTTTGGTCAATGGATTATTTATCACCCCTCTAACAATTATCAACTTTCTTTAGCATTCCTTTTCTTGTAGGGAAATAGTTTGGGATATAGTTTTGGTTATTTGAAACGTCCCAAAAGTGGTATAATTTGTATGAACATGAGACATACATATTTGTGGGATTTCAGTGAATGCATTATTTGTCACCCCTCTAACAATTATCAACTACCTTTAGCATTCCTATATTCCCCAACACTTATTATTATTTTTTCTTGTAATTTCGGTGAATGCACACACTAACTTTGAAAACAACTACAAGTACATGTAACTGAATAATGGATTCGTAACAAGGGATCCCTTGTAACAACTTCTAGCGCCTGGTGAGCAATGATAAGAATCTGATCGCAACTATACAACAACAAAAACAGCCATCAGATTAGCTTACTTCTTCAACTCGATCAGCTGCCTTAACTGCTTGTTCATTTTTTTCAGTTCTCCCTTCACTTCCACCAGTTCTGCATTGGGAGCATTAGGCATAATCGGAACGACTTCTATCTCCGCCGCATTCTCTACAGCAAACCCCCCTCCCAAATTGCGCTCCCCAATAGCGCTAATTGATTCCTGCAATTGAAGCCTTTGAATGTGCACATCGATTCACTCGAAATACCTGCATTTCTTCCGGATTTGAAAACAGCATCGTGAACACTAAATCCCAAATTCGAGGGAATAACAAGAAAATCGAGAGAAAACAGAGCAATTGGAGCGAGATCTAACCTTATCCCCTATCTATATGGCATGTTCTTGCATGCAAGGAACTCACGTCCACGGTTGCCGTTGTCGTCTGTCTTACAGATCGACCGCTTCAGAGGCTCCTGGTGTGGGCAGTCAGGGCATCTTGTCAAAGGCACGGGTCCATACTGCGGCCATGAAGAACGGGAGGTCGAAGAAAAAGTAGAAATCACCCGCCTGCCAGAGAAGGGTTGCCGCTGGCAGAGAAGAAGAACAATGGGGCGCGGGGAAAGAAAGGGGAAGCAATGGAACGGGCACGGGCGCGAGGCTGGCTCGGGCTCCCATTTTGCAACGGTCACCTGGGCAAGTTGTGGGTCCGGCGCACTATCGTGGACAAGTTGTGGGTCCCACGGTGATCTGGATAAGTGGAGATGTGTCCACTGCGGGGCACCAACATCGGCCCCACTTTCCAGCACCAACCAACGGTCAATTAAACGGGATTCCACCCTGTCCGAGCTCCTTGTGAGGGTTTCAGACAAGGGCTTGGGTAAAACTGAGGAAAAACTAAGCGGTTGGGGAAAACTGAGCAGAACTAAGGACCCGGGGCACGAAAATAGAAATCACTTTATTATATTGCCAATTCTTGCATATAAATGATATTGTAAAGACAATGTATGTGTGTTGAATATGATCAATAAATTAAGCTCAAGGTTTTCCTTAAGAGCTTCTTGTTTATTATTTGTAATCCATTTATGAAATATTTTTTGTAAGTGTTGTATGGATTTGAATTTTGAATTATAATTCATTTGTATATTGATTACTTATATACTTCTATGTTTGAAATTCAAAGAAATGCCAATTCAAATTCTCCTCCAAAACCCTAACTTTCAAAAGAGGTCATGTCGAAGTTTATATCACTCACATTACTCTAACCCTAATAGCAACGAGAGAAACCTCGATCACTCTTAGGTTTTATGTAGTTATGTGCGGAAATTTCCCCCGTTTGCCCTATGTTCTGGGATATTACAGCCTCTCCTCCTTAACAGAAACTTCCTCTCGAAGTTGTGGTTGAGGAACCTGAACACCTCGGGTAGGATTTTCTGAGATCATCTTCCTTTTCCCTTGCTCGGGGTGATGCTTCCATTGCACTTTACAATATTTGATTGCCCTATTCCTTAGCTTCTTCCAATTTTGCTCTAGTATCTTAGCTGGTCTTTCAACATAAGTAAAATCCGACTGCAGCTCTAAACCTTCATGTGAAACTGGGCCATCTGGTGCTTTTAAACACTTCCTGAGTTGATGTACATGGAATACAATTTGAATCAAGCTCAACTTCTCTGGTAACTCTAACTCAAAAGTTGTCTCTCTGTTCTGACTGAGTATCTTGAATGGTACTATATACCGGGGACTTAACTTTCCTTTAACTCCGAACCTCTTTAGTCCTTTCATCGGACTAACATTCAAGTAAACCATGTCTCCAACCTTAGGTTCCCACAACCTTATTTTCTGGTCGTCATAACTCTTCTGTCAACTCTGAGCTATTTCCAGTCTATCCCTGATAATCTCAACGACTCCTTGTCTTTCCTTGATATAATCCGGTGCAAACTCTTTGTTGTCTCCTGTTTCAAACCAACAAATTTGGGATCTGCATTTTCTTCCATAGAGTGCTTCATATGGTGCCATTTGAATACTACTTTGATAACTGTTATTGTATGAAAACTCTGCAAGTGGTAAATGGTCTTCCCATGAACCTCCAAAGTCTAGAGCACAAGCTCTAAGCATATCTTCAAGTATTTTATTCGTTCTTTCCGTCTGTCCTCCGGTTTATGAATGATATGCCATACTAAAACCCAACTTGGACCCTAGTGCTTCTTGGAGTTGTTTCCAAAATGCTGATGTAAAGATTGAACTTCTATCTGGGATGATCTTCTTTGGTACTCCATGTTTGCTCACTATCTCCTGAATATAGATATCCACAAGCTTTTCTGGAGTATCCTTCTGATTCACTTCAAAGAAATGTGCACTCTTGGTGAGTCTATCAATGATCTCCCATATCATATCCTTTCTTTTACTGGTAATTGGTAAACCGGTAACAAAATCCATCCCAATCTCATCCCATTTCCATTCTGGAATATCCTAGGGTTTAAGTAGTCCAGCATAACTCTGATGTTCTGCCTTCACTCTTTGAGATGTGTGGCATTCCGAAACATACTTGGCTATCTCTCTTTTCATGTTGTTGCACCAGAACATTTCTTTCAAATCCATATACATCTTGGTACTTCCCGGATGTATCGAGTAAGGTGTCTCATGAGCTTCCTTGAGTATGATTGTCTTAACTTCTGGATCATCAGGTGCACACATCCTCTTCTGGAAATACAATGAGTCGAAGTCTCCTACTTGGAATTCAGATGGTTTTCCTTCCTTTGTCCTCTTAAGTTCTTCTTGGATAAATGGATCATCTACTTATTTTCGATGATCTCATACTTCAAATCAGAATACATCTCATCCATGATTCTCAAGGTTGCAACACTTCCTACTGCATCACCTTGAATGAGCAAAATTTGAGCTTCTTATAATTATTTCCAGAGTTTCTTCGGAGTTTCCCATTCCATAGGTTGATTCTATGTACTTTTTCTACTCAAAGCATCTGCTACTACATTGGTTTTGCCTAGTGTATAGTTGATTGCTAGTTCATAATCCTTGATCAACTCTAACCATCTCTTCTGTCTCATGTTCAGTTCCTTTTGAGTAAATAAATTGCCTCCAACTCTTCAAAGGTTTTATGATCTATATACAGCTCATACTTGGATCCCTTAAGAAATTGCCTCCACCTCTTCAAAGCATAGATGACTGCTGCCAACTCCAAGTCATGTACTGGGTAGTTGTGTTCATGTCGCTTCAGTCGTCTTGATCCATAAGCTATCACTTTACGGTCTTGCATTAGAACACATCCAAGTCCATTCTTGGAAGCGTCACAATATACTGTGTAATCCTTTCTTGGTTCCGGAACTCCTAACACTGGTGTTGTAGTTAGCTTCTCTTTGAGCTTCTTAAAACTTGCTTCACACTCATCAGTCCAAACAAATGGGGTGTTTTTCTTCAATAACTTGGTCATTGGTCCGACAATCTTTGAAAATCCCTCAATGAATATTCGATAATAACATGCCATTACAAGGAATCCTCTTATCTCCTTAGCATTCTTGGGTGAATTCCACTCCAAAACTGGTAGAACTTTATTTTGATTCACCACTATACCCTCTTTGGTTATGACATGTCCGAGAAATTCTACACCGTTCAAGAAAAATTTGCACTTGCTAAACTTAGCATACAGCTGATGTTCTCTTAAGATCTGCAAAACTATCTTCAAATGCTTGGCATGTTCTTCTTTGTGTTTGGAATATATCAAAATATCATCAATGAACACTATCACAAACTTGTCCAAGTACTTCATGAATATCTTGTTCATTAAATTCATGAAAATAGCTGGTGCATTTGTTAATCCAAATGGTACAACCAAGTATTCATGGTGTCCATACCTCGAAACAAAAGCTGTTTTCGGGACATCTTCCTTCTAGATCTTGATCTGATGGTATCGTGACCTCAAATCTATCTTAGAGAAGACTCGTGCTCCTTGAACTTGATCAAACAACACTTGAATTATGGGTAAGGGATACTTATTCTTGATGGTTACATTGTTGAAATTCCTATAATCTCCACACATCCTCTTGCCTCCATCTCTCTTATCTACGAACATAACTGGAGTTCCCCATGGTGATACACTTTCTTGAATGAATCCTTTCTGTTCCAGTTCATCAATATGTGCTTTCAACTCCACTAACTCCTTCGGTCCCATCTTATAGGGTGGTTGAGCTATTGGTGCTTTGCCTGGAATCAAATCTATTGTGAATTCAATCTCCCTATCAGGGTGGCATATTCGGTAATTCCTTGGGAAATATATCCTGAAACTCATTCACCACCGGAATCTCCTCAATCTTAACCTCCTTCAGACTGTTCAACTCCAATACTATCTCCAAGTATAGGTCTATTGATCTCTCTGAAATACTATCTGACCTCCAATGGAATTGCAGAGTGATAATGTTTTGTGTCCACAGTTTATCACTGCTCCAGTCTCCGTTAACCAGTCCATCCATGGGATGACTGATATGTCCTTCATGGGAATGATGAAAAGATTCATGAAATACACACGGTCACATATGGTTATGACTTGTGCCTCTTTCACGTGGGTTACTAAAATTGTTCCCCTCGCGGATAGGACATTTATGGGATATTCTAGTTTTAAACATCTAATCCCGTATTTTTCAACATACTCCCATGCAAGGAATGAAGTAGTTTCTCCTGTATCAAATAATACTTTGCCAGGATGAGTAAGGATACTGAGCATACCTAGGACTGCTTGATCAGATTCTTCGGCTTGCTCCAAAGTTGTGCAGTTTTGCTTTCCATATGGCCTGCCCTTCTTGTTGTTGTTGTTACGATTGTTGGTGTTGTTACGGTTGTTGCTGTTGTTGTTGTTGTTGTTGTTGTTGTTGTTGTTGTTGTTTCCTCCACCTGGGCATCCTCCTCCAGAGTTCTAGCCACTCCAAGCGGCCTTGTTGGACATTCTGGCTTGATTTGACCCTCCTTTCCACATCCATAACAGATGATCTTGGGCGACATATAATGCCCACGCATACCATAGTTGTGGCAGATGATGTCTTTGCGAGGATTTTTGTTGTTTCCTCGGTTAGAATTGTTTCCTACTGGTCTGTACCTTGGCTTGAAACTTGTATCTGGTGTTGGTTTAGCAGCTGGATACTTCCTTGGCTTGATATGAGCCTTCTTCTTCCTCTCCTCCTGTACCTACCCGTAATCATCTTCGAAAGTGATTGCCGCATCAATCAGTTCTGGGTAGTTGTACTGCAACTCCACACTTGTCTACTACATATCCATCATAGTAGATGTATTTTATGATAGGAATCTTGGTTTCACAACCAAGATCATGGAACATCCCTCGCAAGAGATCTGTAAGACTTCCTTCATAATCACCAAGCCAGCTGTTAACCTTCCTTAACGTCCTATTTGGAAAAGTGTTCGGCATTCTGATGTCTACGCCCCCTCCTTTTCCTGTAGACAGTGTTGGGCCTCCAAGAGCAGAGGTTTGTAGAACAGCAGCAAGTTTTCCCTTAAGTGGATCACCCAAGGTTTATCGAACTCAGGGAGGAAGAGGTCAAAGATATCCCTCTCATGCAACCCTGCAACCACAAAGCAAGAAGTCTCTTGTGTCCCCAACACACCTAATAGGTGCACTAGTTCGGCGAAGAGATAGTGAAATACAGGTGGTATGAATAAGTAGTAGCAACAGCACCAGAAAAGTGCTTTGCCCAGGACAGTAAACAAGCAGTAGTAACGCAGTAAAACAGTAAACAAGCAGCGATAGCAGTATTTAGGAACAAGGCCTAGGGATCAGACTTTCACTAGTGGACACTCTCAACATTGATCACATAACAGAATAGATAAATGCATACTCTACACTCTCTTGTTGGATGATGAACACATTGCGTAGGATTACACGAACCCTCAATGCCGGAGTTAACAAGCTCCACAATTCAATGTTCATATTTAAATAACCTTAGAGTGCATGAAAGATCAATACGACTAAACCAAGTACTAACATAGCATGCACACTGTCACCTTCATGCTAAGAAAGGAGGCATAGATCATATCAATACTATCATAGCAATAGTTAACTTCATAATCTACAAGAGATCATAATCATAGCTTACGCCAAGTACTAACACGGATGCACACACTGTCACCATTACACCGTGCAGGAGGAATAAAACTACTTTAATAACATCACTAGAGTAGCACATAGATGAATAGTGATACAAAACTCATATGAATCTCAATCATGTAAAGCACCTCATGAGATTATTGTATTGAGGTACATGGGAGAGAGATGAACCACATAGCTACAGCGGAGCCCTCAGCCTCAGGGGTGGATTACTCCCTCCTCATCATGGAGGCAGCGATGGCGGTGAAGATGGCGGTGAAGACGGCGGTGGAGATGGCTCCGGGGGCAATTCCCCGTCCCGGCAGGGTGCCGGAACAGCGACTTCTGTCCCCCGAATTGGACTTTCGCGATGGCGGCGGCTCTGGATGGTTTTCTCTGTTTCCGTCGAACTCCCCGATGTTTTTAGGTCAGGGACGAATATATAGGCGGAGAGGCGGCGCAAGGAGGCGGCTGGGGCCCCCACACCATAGGCTGGCGCGGCCAGGGGGCCACCCGCGCCGCCTTATGGTGTGGGCCCCCTGCTGCCCGCCTCCGACTCTCCTTCGGTGTTCCGGAAGCTTCCTGAAATTATAAGATCTCCGGAGTTGATTTCGTCCGATTCCGAAAATATTTCCTTACTAGGATTTCTGAAACCAAAAACAGCAGAAAACAGCAACTGGCCTTTCGGCATCTCGTCAATAGGTTAGTTCCGGAAAACGCATAAAAATGATATAAAGTGTGAACAAAACATGTTGGTATTGTCATAAAACAAGCATGGAACATCAGAAATTATAGATACGTTGGAGACGTATCAGCATCCCCAAGCTTAGTTCCTACTCGTCCTCGAGTAGGTAAACGATAAAAGATAATTTCTGAGGTGACATGCTACCAACATAATCTTAATCATACCATTGTAAAGCTTATGAGATGAATGCAGCGATTCGAAACAATGTAAATGCAATGAGTAAACAATTGAATCATATAGCAAAGACTTTTCATGAATAGTACTTTCAAGACAAGCATCAATAAGTCTTGCATAAGAGTTACTCATAAAGCAATAAATTCTTAGTAAAAGGTATTGAAGCAACACAATGGAAGATTAAGTTTCAGCGGTTGCTTTCAACTTGTAACATGTATATCTTATGGATAGTTGTCAATGCAAAGCAATATAACAAGTGCAATAAGCAAGTATGTAAGAATCAATGCACAGTTAACACAAGTGTTTGCTTCTAAGATAGAGAGAAATGGGTAAACTGACTCAACATAAAAGTAAAAGAAAAGGCCCTTCGCAGAGGGAAGCATTGATTGCTATATTTGTGCTAGAGCTTTGGTTTTGAAAGCAAGAAACAATTTTGTCAACGGTAGTAATAAAGCATATGTATCATGTAAATTATATCCTACAAGTTGCAAGTCTCATGCATAGTATACTAATAGTGCCTGCACCTTGTCCTAATTAGCTTGGATTACCGGGATTATCGCAATGCACATGTTTTAACCAAGTGTCACAAAGGGGTACCTCTATGCCGCCTGTACAAAGGTCTAAGGAGAAAGCTCGCATTGGATTTCTCGCTATTGATTATTCTCAACTTAGACATCCATACCGGGACAACATAGACAACAGATAATGGACTCCTCTTTTATGCACAAGCATGTAGCAACAATTAATTTTCTCATATGAGATTGAGGATATATGTCCAAAACTGAAACTTTCACCATGGATCATGGCTTTAGTTAGCGGCCCAATGTTCTTCTCTAACAATATGCACGCTCTAACCATAAGGTGGTAAATCGCCCTTACTTCAGACAAGACGAACATGCATAGCAACTCACATGATATTCAACAAAGGGTAGTTGATGGCGTCCCCAGGAACATGGTTATCGCACAACAAGCAACTTATAAGAAATAAAATGCATAAGTACATATTCAATACCACAATAGTTTTTAAGCTATTTGTCCCATGAGCTATATATTGCAAAGGTAGAGGATAGAAATTTAAAGGTAGCACTTCAAACAATTTACTTTGGAATGGCGGAGAAATACCATGCAGTAGGTAGGTATGGTGGACTCGAATGGCATAGTGTTGTTTGGCTCAAGGATTTGGATGCATGAGAAGTATTCCCTCTCGATACAAGGTTTTAGGCTAGCAAGGTTGTTTGAAGCAAACACAAGCATAAGCTAGTACATCAAAACTTACATAAAAGACATATTACAAGCATTATAAGACTATACATCGTCTTCCTTGTTGTTCAAACACCTTACTAGAAAATATCTAGACTCTAGAGAAACCACTCATGCAAACCAAATTTTAACAAGCTCTATGTATTTCATCACTAATAGGTGCAAAGTATATGATGCAAGAGCTTAAACAAGAGCACAACAATTGCCAAATATCAAGTTATTCAAGACATCATACCAATTACTACATGTAGCATTTTCCGTTTCCAACCATATAACAGTTAACGAAGCAGTTTCAACCTTCGCCATGAAAATTAAAGGCTAAGAACACATGTGTTCCTATGAACCAGCGGAGCGTGTCTCTCCCCCACACAAGCATTTATTCAAACAAGAACAAAAAAAAGAAACATACAGACGCTCCAAGTAAAGTACATAAGATGTGACCGAATAAAAATATAGTTTCAAGAGAAGGAACCTGATAATTTGTCGATGAAGAAGGGGATGCCTTGGGCATCCCCAAGCTTAGATGCTTGAGTCTTCTTGAAATATGCAGGGGTGAACCACCGGGGCATCCCCAAGCTTAGACTTTTCACTCTTCTTGATCATAGTATATCATCCTCCTCTCTTGACCCTTGAAAACTTCCTCCACACCAAACTCGAAACAAACTCATTAGAGGGTTAGTGCATAATCAAAAACTCACATGTTCAGAGGTGACACAATCATTCTTAACACTTCTGGACATTGCCTAAAGCTACTGGAAGTCAATGGAACAAAGAAATCCATCCCACATAGCAAAAGAAGCAATGCGAAATAAAAGGCAGAATCTGTCAAAACAGAACAGTTCGTATTGACGAATTTTATCGAGGCACCAGACTTGCTCAAATGAAAATTCTCAAATTGAATGAAAGTTGCGTACATATCTGAGGATCACTCACGTAAATTGGCATAATTTTCTGAGTTACCTACAGAGAAAACAGCCCAGATTCGTGACAGCAAAGAAATCTGTTTCTGCGCAGTAATCCAAATCTAGTATGAACTTTACTATCAACGACTTTACTTGGCACAACAAAACACTAAACTAAGATAAGGAGAGGTTGCTACAGTAGTAAACAACTTCCAAGACACAAATATAAAACAAAGTACTGTAGCAAAATAAACACATGGGTTATCTCCCAAGAAGTTCTTTCTTTATAGCCATTAAGATGGGCTCAGCAGTTTTAATGATCCACTCGCAGGAAATAGTATTCGAAGCAAAAGAGAGCTTCAAGAGGCAAATTCAAAACAAATTTAAGTCTAACATGCTTCCTATGAAGAGGAATCTTGTACACAAATGAATTCATGAAGAACAAAGTGACAAGCATAACAGGATAAAACACGAGTAACTTCAAGATTCTCGACATAAAGAGGGGAAACTTAATATTATTAACATGCATATAACCATATTTCCCTCTCTCATAATAACTTTCAGTAGCATCATTGATGAAATCCACAATATACCCATCACTTAAAACATTCTTATCATGGTTCATATGCATAGAAGTATCATTAAATTTGGCATAAGAAAAGTTATTCTCATTAATAGTAATTGGAGCAAGATTATTATCAAGAATTTGAACATGGTAAACAAGTTGCATATTGAGGGAATTGTTTTTGGTAATCCAATCATGACTATGACAAGTTTCATAAGGATAGTTATAACCTATATCATAGCATTCTTTATAATAATCATCAAAGATCGGAGGCACAGTGTCATCATAAGAAATATAATAGTTATCTTTCACAGTCGGTTTATCTGTGTCCATACCATCATTGTTATTAGAAGGAGATGTATCAAGAACATAATGACCAGTAGCAAAAGGATTTTCAAACACCTCTTCCCCAAGCTTAGAGCTTTCTATATCATTATGGGAGGAAGCATGGATAGCACTGACACTATGGCAATTATTGTCATCATCATTTTCAGAATTAGTTTCCCAGAGATTTGCAATATCAAAAGTAGCATGCTCATTCAAATCATGATTGCTAATGTATGTAAAGGGCATAGGAAGATCATCGTATTCAGATTCATTATCACAATAATCATTAGGAGCAACATACTTACGGTTACCTAGCGTTACCTCATTCACGCGGGGATACGCCGTTACCTCTTTCTTTTTATTCTCCTTCTTCTTCTTCTTCTTCGTTCCCTTCTTCTTCTTCTCCTCTTCCTTCTCCTCGTTCCCTTCTTTAGGAGGAAGAGGCTTGAAGGGTGGCTTGTCCGCATAACCTGATTTACTTTCAGAAACAATAGAAGAAACTTGGGAGGATCCCTCCTTTTCATTAATTAGTTGAAAACACACAGCGGTCCTATCATATTTTGGCAAGGTGTCATCTTCTAAAATATTTTGTATGTAAGTATTTGTATGGCTATTATCAATGCAATAAGAAAAACACCCATGCAGGACATCATCAATATCAAGATCACTCATATGTAACAAGGAGATTTTTCTCGACAGTTCTTCACACCCCAAAAATAAAGTAAGTTCATCATGCTGATTAGGAGTAATTTCACCATCACAATACAAATTTGCAGCACTCATTGGGTTCAAATTATCATTGGGGGAGCATTGAAAATTAAAATGACCCACTTCATGGCAAACTTCACAAATAAAAGGATAGAGGGCACAAACTTTTTTACCAAGATCATCTAGAGCCCTAAGCCACTTTCTAGTTTTTTCATTAGCATGATGGATACAATATTCATCTTTGATTTGATTAATTCCACAAGGTCTATGTATTCCACAAAAATTAACACGCTTATAGGAAATAGCATTCTTAGGAGTTTGAGCATGCTTATTGCAATAATTAACAACAATTTCATTCTTCATGCAAGCCTCTTTAAAAGGTTCATGATACTTATCAAAATTCTTTTTAGGCAATTCAAAATGAGAAGCAAAGGCTTTATAAAGATTTGCAGCAACTTGAGAGTCAAGACCATAAGTAGCACTCATATTTCGAAATTTATCGGTATCCATAAAAGCTTCAATGCATTCATAATCATAATTTATACCTGACTCTTTACCTTTGTCGTTCTCCCATCCTTCAGCGTTCTCCTCAATCCGATCGAGAAGATCCCACCTAGCTTCAACCTCCTTGCTTGTGAAAGATCCCTCCGAACAGGCATCCAGATAGTCCTTGTGTTGTCCTGAAAGCCTCGCATAAAAATTATTAACAATAACATTACGGGGGAGCTCATGAATGGGACATTTGAGCATTAGTGACTTCAGTCTCCCCCACGCTTGAGAAATACTCTCTCCATCACGAGGATAAAAGTTATAAATATAATTCCTATCAATATGCACTTCATGAGGAGGATAAAATTTAGAATAAAAGAGAGATGCAATTTCCTCCCAACCAAGAGAATGTCTATTCTCCAACAATTTATACCAATGCGCCGCTTTACCAGACAGCGAAACATAGAATAGCTTCTTCCTCACTTCATCCATAGAGATACCTGCACACTTGAATAACCCGCATAATTCGTGCAAAAACAGTAAATGATCTCTAGGATGGACAGTTCCATCCCCTTTATAGTGGTTGTCCATAACACGTTCAATAATTTTCATAGGTATTTTATACGGAATACTTTCAGCAGGTGGATTCAAAATATCAGAAGCATCATTAGAGTTATCGCATATGGGAGATAAAGCATTATCAGAGCAAAATATTTCTTCCAAAGCTGAGGAGCAAAAAATATTATTTTTATATAAACTAGCTTCCCCAAGCTTAGACTTATCCATAGTATTAGCAGTGATTGTGTTCATACCAATAACATTGTTACTAGCATGCAATTGAGGTTCCATAGGTTCTTTAATTTTCGCATCACACAATTCATGTCTTAGCTTAGGAAATAAACTAAGAAGCTTATTGTTGTCCATTATGCCTAACTAGTGTAAAACAAGAAACAAAAAGATGCAATTGCAGGATCTAAAGGAAATAGCTTCGAGTACTTACAATGCGCCGGAAGATAGCTTAGTAGACGAGATCCGGAGTGTGAGTACCTTTTACCTTTCCTCCCCGGCAACGGCGCCAGAAAATAGCTTGATGTCTACGCCCCCTCCTTTTCCTGTAGACAGTGTTGGGCCTCCAAGAGCAGAGGTTTGTAGAACAGCAGCAAGTTTTCCCTTAAGTGGATCACCCAAGGTTTATCGAACTCAGGGAGGAAGAGGTCAAAGATATCCCTCTCATGCAACCCTGCAACCACAAAGCAAGAAGTCTCTTGTGTCCCCAATACACCTAATAGGTGCACTAGTTCGGCGAAGAGATAGTGAAATACAGGTGATATGAATAAGTAGTAGCAACGGCACCCGAAAAGTGCTTTGCCCAGGACAGTAAACAAGCAGTAGTAACGCAGCAGTAGTAACGCAGTAAAACAGTAAACAAGCAGCGATAGCAGTATTTAGGAACAAGGCCTAGGGATCAGACTTTCACTAGTGGACACTCTCAACATTGATCACATAACAGAATAGATAAATGCATACTCTACACTCTCTTGTTGGATGATGAACACATTGC
The DNA here is from genome assembly GCF_019359855.2 of Lolium perenne. Classification (NCBI taxonomy): domain Eukaryota; kingdom Viridiplantae; phylum Streptophyta; class Magnoliopsida; order Poales; family Poaceae; genus Lolium; species Lolium perenne. The sequence goes on from NC_067249.2 coordinate 145,019,035, forward strand.
GTAGGATTACACGAACCCTCAATGCCGGAGTTAACAAGCTCCACAATTCAATGTTCACATTTAAATAACCTTAGAGTGCATGAAAGATCAATACGACTAAACCAAGTACTAACATAGCATGCACACTGTCACCTTCATGCTAAGAAAGGAGGCATAGATCATATCAATACTATCATAGCAATAGTTAACTTCATAATCTACAAGAGATCATAATCATAGCTTACGCCAAGTACTAACACGGATGCACACACTGTCACCATTACACCGTGCAGGAGGAATAAAACTACTTTAATAACATCACTAGAGTAGCACATAGATGAATAGTGATACAAAACTCATATGAATCTCAATCATGTAAAGCAGCTCATGAGATTATTGTATTGAGGTACATGGGAGAGAGATGAACCACCTAGCTACAGCGGAGCCCTCAGCCTCAGGGGTGGATTACTCCCTCCTCATCATGGAGGCAGCGATGGCGGTGAAGATGGCGGTGAAGACGGCGGTGGAGATGGCTCCGGGGGCAATTCCCCGTCCCGGCAGGGTGCCGGAACAGTGACTTCTGTCCCCCGAATTGGACTTTCACGATGGCGGCGGCTCTGGATGGTTTTCTATGTTTCCGTCGAACTCCCCGATGTCTTTAGGTCAGGGACGAATATATAGGCGGAGAGGCGGCGCAAGGAGGCGGCTGGGGCCCCCACACCATAGGCTGGCGCGGCCAGGGGGCCACCCGCGCCGCCTTATGGTGTGGGCCCCCTGCTGCCCGCCTCCGACTCTCCTTCGGTGTTCCGGAAGCTTCCTGAAATTATAAGATCTCCGTAGTTGATTTCGTCCGATTCCGAAAATATTTCCTTACTAGGATTTCTGAAACCAAAAACAGCAGAAAAAGAATCGGCCTTTCGGCATCTCGTCAATAGGTTAGTTCCGGAAAACGCATAAAAATGATATAAAGTGTGAACAAAACATGTTGGTATTGTCATATAACAAGCATGGAACATCAGAAATTATAGATACGTTGGAGACGTATCACATTCCAGTTGTATACATGAGTAAAATATTAGTAGTGATGATGCATCATAATAGTTATAATGAAGAATTATCGCACTAAAAGATATGATTATGTTATCCTCAAGTGAATAAACATCATATTTCTACAGAAATCTTTACTATTCCTACTTGACTCCTACATGTTTTTCCCTTTACTAGGTTTTTCCAACCTAAGGTCGCAACATTTGCTCTGATACCAGCTGCGGTGACCCAGCATACCAGTGCATGTTGTAGTATACAAGTCGTTGATATGACATTCATGAAGGGACTCCTTCACAAATATCACATCCCTCAGAATGGTACAACAGAAACATTGCAGGTCATAACACTCCAGATTATATTACAAGCATGGGTCTTAACAAGTTGGTATTCTCACAGGTCCGATGAGAACACCCTACGATATTACTTAAGGACCATTACAACTCAGACTAAATAGACATGACGAGCTCAACAACTTATTTAGGTAAGTCACTACGCTGCTCGGCTCCGAGATGTCTAGGGTAAGACTCTAATCCTCCGCCTCTGCGTCACCAACTCCGTAGACTATCCTATAGTCCACGCCTTCAACTCCTCCTGAAAGGTTTGGCTCTTCATGGACCACCTCGTAGTCGCATTCGTATGCTCTGGTGCAGGCCTCCTCTTCATTATCACAGTCTAGCAAGGGTTTCGAAAGAAAGTGAGTACAGAGGCACTCAGCAAGTTCAAAAGGGAAAAGGTGTTTGATGCACTAGCTACGACCGTTGATCATAAAATCTCATGTCAATGCATGTTTTGCAAACATTTCTTCAAAAGGTTTATTTTATTTTGAAAACTATGTCCGCCAGTCTTCACAGGTTGACCAGAACTTCATGGAGTTCCTTTCCTACCACGTTTGTAGTTCCCTTCACGGACTGGGAGTGACAAGCCACAATTTGCTACACTCTGCAGAGGTGCGTTAGTTTTCCCATAAGAGAACTTATCCTTGTTGCCAACCGGGCGTACTTTCCCGTACACACTTCCTTGGTGTGAGGCCGAGTATAAGAAACAAGCCAATCACTGCCTTCTCCGTGACCCCGCATGTCGTTACCTATCCGATGGTACACCTGAGGGGGGATCCTCATGGAGGGAAGAAGATGTAGGGGCCATCGGGTGGAGAGTCCTCGGGACGATGGTACGCGATTCACCCAGCTTTGGAACACCTGCACAATGACAGGGCCTATTGCTGCTTGTGTGGAATTATCTGGGCATTTTTGCGTTATTACAATGAGTTGTGGTTGTCTCACTAGGACTCCCGGGATCCGGCTTATAAAGGTGCCAGGATCTAGGGTTTACATGGAGAGTCCTAGCCGGAATACAAGTTACCTAACTACGGAATATTACATTTCCGTGCACATCAAGGATCCACCTTCCTTATACGTTGTACTGGATCTGGCTACCCATGCTTGGCCAGGCCGGATCCGACTTGCAGAGTAGGTCGGTATATCCGGCTCCTTGTTCCTAGGTTGGACTTCCTCCATCTTGATCATCAGAAACTGGGCCGACCGATGGGCCATATGCCACCATCACCTATGGGCCACCCGGGCTTGCGAGATCTACCCATTGTCGATGGTACACCCATGAAGTATACCCACAACAGTAGCCCCTAGAGTTCTCCGAGATTCACCTCTCTTTTCCGTCTTGCTCGAACCATCTTCGGGTCCCGCAATCTTCTCGGAAACTTGGGGAAACTTGAAGAACTCCGTCTTCATTAAACTTCCTTTTCTAGCTTGCTTCCCTGCAGAGATAATAGCTTATCAATTGAAACTCTTACCCGGAACCTCGTGGGGTTCAAACGGTTCCGCCAATCTTGACGTCATTTTCGGGTTATTCGAACGGTAACTTGATCCTTAGCTATTTTTACCGCTAGGTTTTCGACACGTGTCCATCATCCAACGGCACGGCGCTTGCATCCAACCACAGGATGCGGAGCACGAATCTCATCCCGCGCCTATAAATATCCCCACCGCTCACTATAATCGCACCATTCTCCCCTGATTCACCTCCCCTCCGAGCGCCGCCACCGAGCTTCCGCTTCCGCCATGCCGGATTCTGCCGGAGCTTTGCTGAAGTCTGCGCCGCCACATCGTGTTCTTCGTATTCTTAACTTCAGCGAGCCACCGCAGCAAAACCTCGCCGCCGGCAACTCCGATCACCGCAGCGTCCATCTCCGGTAAGTATTTCGGCCTCGAGATTTTCATCAGTGTTGGTAGGGATGAATAGTGAGTACTGGTAGCTCCGACTAAGTTTAGTTTCCATTCATTGTAGATGTCTTCGTCTACTCCGCCTCCATCGCAGTTGGAGCCGATCGTAGCTACGCCTATCTATTCCTCCCATCCACCATTTGTCCTCGTTTGGCTAGATCCCGCCAAAGGACCCGGCAAATTCATTGAAGTAGTCAGCTCTAATCCGGCGGACCTAGCCGGAAAAGAGCAAATGGAGAAGAAGGTGGAGGAGGTCGCCGCCAAGAAATCTAAATCCCAATCTCGCGAAGGCGAAGTCAAAGGGCAATGGTGGCCCTGCACCACCACTGAGGATTGCTGAGCGCGGAGTTTATGAAGGAGAATTTATGTGCAACGTTGAGTGGAACCCCAAGAGGAAGGTAGAGCACAACAGGAAGTTTTCCCTCGGTAAGAAACCAAGGTTTATCAACCAGTAGGAGAAAAACGTTCTCTCCCGAGGTGTTGCAAACCAACTCGTGGCAGGGCGCACTACCGGCGTCAGCAGCAACGTGGAGACCTGCACACAAACAACCAAGTACTTTGTCCCCAACTTTCAGCAAGGTTTTCAAGGTCACTGGTTTTGTTGAAAACAAAGGATTAAACGAACCGTGTGGAAGAAGAATTGTTTGTAGAGAACAGAACAGGAAAAATGATGTAGAAGATTGCAACTAAAAGAAGAAGGACCGGGGTCCACAGTTCACTAGAGGCGCCTCCCCAATAAAATAAATATACTGGGTAAACAAATTATAGATGGGCAATTGACAAGCAGAGATTCTACGCTAATGTTTGGTGCAGAATACATGCTATGAAAGTATGCGGGCATTACAGCAATATACATAGACCGTAATCCAACTGCATCTATGACTAATAATCCACCTTCAGGATTGCATCCGCGACACCCTCCAGTATTAAGTTGCAAGCAACAGACTATCGCTTTAAGCAATGTGTGTAAAGTAAACGATGAAACTACCCTTGAATAGAACACCGCTGTTTTCTCCCTGGTAGAAACAACACATCTACAGCCGTAGAGAACAAGGTCACTTCCCATGGTTAAATACAGGCATGAATCCACTATCGAGCATAAATACTTCCTCTTGGAGTCGCTAGCATCTACTTGGCCAGAGCATCTACCAGAAATGGAGAGCATGCAAGATCATAATAACATAATACATACTCTCAACCAAAGCAATCTCTCTATGAATCGGATCCATATCAAACCAACATGTAGCAATTACAAATAGATGATCTTGATCATGTTAGGCAGCTAACAATATCTATACATGAAGCACAACAAGGAGAGGACAGCCATCTAGCTACTGCTATGGACCCATGGTCCTGTGGAGGACTACACACGCATCACCTCAGATGAAGTCATGGCGATGTAGAGGCCTCTGGCGGCAATTTCCCTCTCTGGCAGGGTGCTGGGATGGACTGCAGAACCCTCCCGAACTAGGGTGTCGGTTGACGGCGGCGTCGAAACTTTTCGTGGATGGAGGCTCGGGTCCCTGGGGTTTTCCCGATACGAGGAACAAATAGGCAGAAGGGCGGAGCAAACGAGGCGACGAGGCGCCAGTACATGGGCCAGGCGCGGCCAAGGGTGGGGCCGCGCCTACCCTATGTACTTCCATGTGGCAGCTCTCCCGCGTGTGTCCTTTTGGCTCCGTCTTCGTCCCGGAAAAATAAGACTCTTGGCTTTTGTTTCGTCCAATTCCGAGAAACTTTCATGTACAACTTTTCTGAAACACAAAAACAGCAGAAAACAGGAACTGGCACTACGTTAATAGGTTAGTCCCAGAAAATGCTAAAAAGTGTGGAAAAGTGCACATAAAACATATAAGAATTGTAACAAAACAAGCATGGAGCATAAAAAATTATAATACGTTTGGGACGTATCAAGGATGAGCTCTGCAGCTTCGAGGCAGAAGGATTCCTCAAACCCGGATCCTAGAGAGTGGTTCCGGGTTCCCTAAGCACTAGTAGGAAAAGCCTCATCAGTGGCGCACCAAAAATGGATTCTGTGGCGCATGGGAGGTGCGCCACAGAAACTTCGCCACAAAAATAAGGTTTCTGTGGCGCACCGACCCATGCGCCACAGAATTAAGGTTTCTGTGGCGCACGTGTGCTTAGGTGCGCCACAGAAACGCGTGCACCACAGAATTGGTTTTTAGTGCGCCACAGAATTTGCTTGTATTATACACGATTTTGTGCCGCCTGCTATACACATGCAGTTTATAGACAGCAATATACAGGTTATATACAACAACATTCAGATATAATATAAATATCATGTACATTGCACAGATATAACATAGACATCATCATCACATTACTTAGAGCCCGATCGAGATACATATATAGTGGCAAGTGTCAAATGTTTTGCATACAACTCTTAATTCATACAAAATTCACAATTTCGAGATACAAAGTAGTCTTCATCCGGTTCCTCCTTTGCTCCCTCATCTCTACCCACCAGGCTCGCTTGCATCGGGGTCTTCATCCAGTTCCTACTATGATGAAAATGGAAGAAAGTGAGACCAACAAGTACGATGCACAAGAGAAATGGAATAAATGCCTCATACATTGTTGGTCAACACAAATATTAACATTCAGGGATGGTGTAAGTGAGACCAAGTCCGATGCACAAGAGATTGGTATTTGTGCTATCTTACCAGGCTCACTTACGCCACCCCCAAGTGTACGGTGACCAAACATTTTAATCATTGGCATTTTGAAAATACCAAAGCAAATGGAATGACAAAATGGAATAAGTGCCTCATACATTGTTGGTCAACACAAATATTAACATTCAGGGATGGCGTAAGTGAGACCAAGTCCGATGCACAAGAGATTGATATTTGTGCTATCTTACCAGGCTTACTTACGCCACCCCCAAGTGTACGGTGACCAAACATTTTAATCATCGGCATTTTGAAAATACCAAAGCAAATGGAATGACAAAATGGGATAAGTGCCTCATACATTGTTGGTCAACACAAATACTATGGTCAGAAACCATAGTTGCAGTATACACCGCAGTATACTTTGCAGAAGGGCCCCCTTTGCCCGGCCGCCGTTCCATGAACGGGTCCTTGACGACACAACAACGCCGCAGTATACATTGTTGTCTCGTCAAGGACTCGTTCACGGAACGGCGGCCGGGGAAAGGGGGGCCCGTCTACAAAGTATATTGCGGCGTATAGGTGACCAAACATTCTAATCATCGGCACTAAAATGGAAGAAAGAGCCAAGTGCTATCTCAACTAGATATCATATGCCTCATACTTTGTTGGTCGAAAGAAATATTAACATTCCGGGATGGGGTCAGTGAGGCCAGGTAGGATGCACAAGAGATTGATATTTGTGCCATCGCACCAGGCTCACTGGCCCCACCCCAGAGTGTACAAGTGACCAAACAATTTAATCATCGGCACTAAAATGGAAGAAAGGCCAATGCAATTAAGAAGTAGCTAGTATGAACTAAATGGAATGCCTCATACTTTGTTGGTCGAAACAAATATTAACATCCAGGGATGGAGTAAGCGAGGCCAGGTAGGATGCACAAAATATTGATACTTGTGCCATCACACCAGGCTCACTTGCTCCACCCCCGAGTGTACGAGTGATCGACCAACCATCTAATCATCGGCAAGTACAAAAACACCAGCAAACCAGCAACCATGGTGACATAAGTCAAGATGCTCAAACACACATAGCATGCATGGAGCAGATGCTCCAAAGGGATTATTCATCACTTGGTATATAGACCAAGTGATGCTGGCAAAAGAGAGGCCAATCAAGAACCAAGAAATCCAAAGAAGTGATAGATATGCCTAAACAAGCAACAACACATAGCATATCCCAGCTAACCAGATGAGACAAGTCTTGGTAGCCAACTGAATCACCTAGCACCACCTAGCCTTTTAAAACCATCAGAAACAGTCCTTTTTATTCAAAGGATACCACAGTGGCATTCATTTACATGATCCCCTACTGTGGATATCTCTATTTTCATCAAAGCCAACAAGAAATAGAAATTTATCATTACTCAGTTGAGTTCAAAACAAAGCTGGGGTACCATAAGGGATTATTCATCACTTGGTAGTAACCAAGTGATGCTGGCAAGAGAGAGGCCAAGCCTGAGCTAGTCAATCCAGTAGAGATGGATATGCATAAGTAAGCAAGAACACATATCCTATCCAAGTTAACCAGATAAAACCAACCTTGACAGCCAACTTAATAACCTAGCATCACCTAGTCTTTTAAACCATCAGAAACTTCCCATTTTCTTCAAAGGATACCACAGTGGCATTCATTTACATGATTCCCTAATGTGAATATCTCTATTTTAGTATACCATCATAAGCATTCCATTTAAATCACACATTTTAGTATCTGTTCTTATCCAAGTTTTTTCCTCAGCCTTTGCATCATTGGCTGAGCCAAGACATCAAGCATCTGGCCAGGGAGCATTCTTAGGCCAACCAAGAGAAACTATAAATATGTATGTATACAAGCCCACCAGTAGCATAGTAGCATACCATAAGCTCAGAAGAATCCATCAAGTAAATATGTATGCAACAGCAATGAGCCAACAACAACAGCAATGAGCCAACAACAATAGCTTCGGCACAGCAACAGCAATGAGCCAACAGCAATAGCTTCAGCACAGCCAACAGCAACAACAATGAGCCAACAGCAACAGCAATGAGCCAACAGCAATAGCTTCGGCACAGCAACAACAATGAGCCAACAGCAATAGCTTCAGCACAGCCAACAGCAACAGCAATGAGCCAACAGCAATATCTACAGAGACATAGCAATAGCTTCGGCACAACAATAGCAATGAGCCAACAACAGCAAGCACAGCACAGCAACAGCAGCAGCACAGCAATAGCAACACCAACGTACAACAGCACACCGACAGCAGCATTTCGTCGAGCACCTTGTGCGCGCGCGGGAGAGGAATTAAGAGGGAGGGGAGGGAGGGGAGAGAGATCACCGATGACAGGGGTGGAGGAGGAGGTTGAAGATGATGGCAGGGGTGGAGGAGGAGGAGGACGCGGCGGCTCCTCCACCTTGACGCGACGGCGGCCCCTCCTCGCCGTAGCGGCAGCTTGTGCTGCAGGTGGCGGGGATGGGAGGAGCGTGGCGGCATGCGGCCCTCGCGGAGGAAGGCGGCGGCGACGGTGATGGCGACGACCATGGCGGCGCGCGGCGGTACGGATCGGAGGAGAGGGGAGAGGGGAGGGGAGAGGGGAGAGGGGAGAGGTGAACAGGCGTGGGGGAGGGCACGGCCGGCGCGCGCTGATATAAGTTCTCTTAGTTCTGTGGCGCACCGAAGCACGTGCGCCACAAAAAGAGTTATTTCTGTGGCGCAGCACGCCATGTGCGCCACAGAAATACCTACACTAATAATTGGTGGTGGCAGGATGTGGGTCCCATGTAATTTCTGTGGCGCAGGGTTCAGCAGTGCGCCACAAAATTAAGCTATTTCTGTGGCGCACTGTGGTGACCCGGCATACCACTGCATGGTGTAGTATGCAAGTCTGATATAACACCAATGAAACACCGTTCCACTAGTATTATATCGCTCAGAGTGATACAACAGAAACATATGCGGGTCCAAGGCATGTCTATAGAATTACAACACTGACTCTGTTACATAAGATCATCACAGCCTCCTACTTTACAATGAGGTAAATCTGCAAATAAACTCCAGAAGAACGACTCGTAGTCTAATCCTATCACGAACTCTATTTGTAGAGTATTTGACTAGCTATAGAGGTGTTGCGGTCAAAACCCACCGGCGAGCAGCGACGGGCAACACAGTAGAGCCGGGAACAACTTAGGGCTGCGGCTGGCCCTGGTCCCTCCGAGCGACGGCCCGCAAAGCCTCTGGTACACACGTCCGATGCTGGTGCAAGGGCGTGCCACCTGACCTATACCTGGTCAGGAAGGTGATGGAGATGCCTCGCTTAGTTTCCTGCATGGCATACACGTAAACATTAAATACGAGCCTCGATCGCCTCTCAGGTTATCCTGTGAATCGGCTCAAGGAGCCGATCCACCCATGTTTCGTACGAGGTGCACGAATATATGGTGGTCCTGCTTGATCAAGATAAAGCTAAAGCGATCTACGACGATTTAGGGTTTTCACCGCATAATCGGATCATCCTACTCACGATTGGGCCTCGCGGCCACGCACGGTGATCGTAAGCCGATCCTAGACAAGGCCTAAAAACCAACACGAGGTTGATCCCCGGAACATCCTGTCTAGGACTAGCAAACGACACCCTACGTGCCGCTGGATCCTCCAACCCTTTGTAAGGCCTAACTATTGCAGATATTAAACTAATCCTTGAAGAACAAGGAGCAACCGTAACGGATCGGATCTACTAAATAATGATCAAGCGGGGTGCCGCCCCTACACCTAAGATAGGTGTAAGGGCGGCTAGATATGCAAGGGTTGCACTATGATAGCATATGATACGAAGAACAATGCTAACCCTAACGTATCTGAGATAACTACGTTGCTCGCCATCAAAAAGGCTTCAGTACGAGCAACGCATGAACAACGTAATAAGCTTGTGCTGCCTAGATCGCAAGATGCGATCTAGGCAGCATGATGCTTACCGGTAGAAACCCTCGAGACGAAGGAGTTGGCGATGCGCCGAGATTGATTTGTGGTTGAACGTTGGTTGTTGTTTATTTCATAAACCCTAGATACATATTTATAGTCCAGGGGACTTTCCAACGTGGGAATAATCCCCACCGTGCACGAGACAAACTCTACCTAAACGACACGTATCCTACTATATTACAGATACACGGGCCAACTAGCCCAAACTTTGCATAACAGGCCGATTCACGTATTTCTTCCATGTATATTCTTCAAATCCATCTTGATCGCGGCCCACCTCTGACTCGGTCAAATTCTGGTGATAACACATGCCCCCCTGGTTTTGGAATTGGTAATTCCAAAATCACTCTGCTCTTCCTTCGTTGGGTCATGTCGTGGCAGAACCGTTGCAGTATCCTTCATCATGATGCCTTGCCTTCTCAACTTCTCCGCGTGACCTGGCAGTTTTTTTTTCTTTTAGGCGCCACTTCCTCGGAAACTGCTGTGGCATTGAACTTCCACTATATCCCCTTTTATTTAACCGCTCCGCACAGTTTACTTCCGCATCCCCTTCGCATTAGCACTCCAAAAGCCCTCCTACGCCACCATGTCTTCTTCCTCCTCTGCTTCATCGGATCTTTCCACCCAGTCCTCTTCCTCTCGCGAGCCGACGCCGGAGCCGAACCCGGCGGAGGTCCACGCAGCCAATACCCGCCGCGCCATCGAGGCCGGGGAGGAGTCTAGCCATGACTTCTCCATCTGGTCGGAGGACGACAAGTCCCTGATCGACGGGGAAAGCGACCTCCGCTTCCTCACCGATGGGGAAATGGAGGAGGAGAGCGATGACGATCGCTTCTCCTGCGACGACTTCACCTCTCCCGAGGAGGAGGAGGAGGAGAAGGAGGAGGGGGAGGAGGAGGACGACACCCCCTCCGACGAGCCGCCGGCCAAGCGCTTCTGCCCCTGGCCGGGGAACCTCAGCGACTTCGACAGCGACGACAACGATGCTGACGAGGAGGATGAGGACAACGAAGGCCCGGTCGGCGGCCGCTGGAGCAGCAACGACGAGCCCGCCGGGAGTAGCGCCGACAGCGGCGACGACGGCGACGACGAGGGCAGCGACGGCCCATAGATTAGGACCATTAGCATAGGATCAGTAGTAGTAGATGGGGCAATGTACCCCCTAGTACTTCCTTTTGAGAGCAATCAGCTCTTTATGTAAGAAATCTTGCTTATCAATGAAGAACTTCCCCAAATTTGATCTTGCCGATTTCCTTTGAGCTTAATTTAGCCGATTTTCCTCTCATACTGATTTTGCCGATTCGTCCCCTTAGCCAATGCGTAATGAGCCGATAGCAACGCATCGGTCCTTTAAAAGTCATCCTTCAATTCTTCAACTGATGATCTTGAAATCTGGCGGATAATGTAGAGTCTTCAGGAAAGCCTTTGAATTCTTCCAACCAGACCCAATGGTCTTCTTCAAACACTCATCATTTTGTGAAGGAGGTTGCAACGAAGGATTAGCCGATGGTACCCCAATCGGCTCCTAAACAGAGCATCTATCAGGCCTGCTGCCCCCCGAGCCTTACTCAAGGCGAGAATGTCGATGAGGATGCACCAAAGCCGATCACTTTTTTTTCCCTTGAAAGCCGATATATCTCTTCTGACAGCACTGCTGAACTAGCACTAAGGGCTGAAAATCCTCGACAAGAAGGTTCAAGGCACCAGAATCGGCTCAAGGTAGCTGAGAAAGCCCTCATTGTTTTACTCCCTCGAGAAAGCAGAAGGCCCCACAGCTGAACTGGACTTGGTGAAGATCCGTGCTTTGAACACGCAGCCAGTAGATCCTGCGTAGTTATACTAGAGTCGATGGCTGTGCATCGGCTTTGTGTCATAAATTTTTTTTTTACTGGCCGATTATCGGCCCCCAATGTTTCACTGCACACAGGTTCATCTGCACCTGTTCATCTGATTAGATGCCCCCCGAGCCGAATCTGCCAGGTGACTGCAGATATCGGCTTTGTGGTTAGCCAAGGCACTGTATTTGCACGTCGGCTCCGCTAGGGTTCATGTTGACTCTCATCCGCCGACGTGACCGCTGCCCAATAGATCAATGTTGAATGTAAGCAGAACCTGTGGTGAAGATAATTTTGGCCGATTGCTAAAAATCGGCCTCCATATTGATCAAAACGCTCAATGAAGGTCTTGTAATTTTCCTTCATAGATTTTTTGGGGCCGATCACAAGGATCAGCCTCGCCACGTTTGCTCATTGGTTTGCTCCAGTTACATGGTCAGGCCAGTGGATAAGACCAGCCTCACCTCATCCTTTGTCATGTCGATGCGCTCGCCGTCGTCCACATTGAGTGCATCGTTTAATCCTGGAGCGCTAAACTCCATTGGAAGGATGAGCACCATGTTTGTGCCAGCCGATGTTTCATCATCGGCTTTCCTTTGCTTGGGGTGCCACTCCATCTTTCGTGGTCGACCCTCTTCGTCCAGGGTTCACTAAATTTTCGCGGCCAGATCAGGCCGCGCTTTCCTTAGCGTGTGCAGGTATAACCTTTCGGCTTCCTCCAAGCCACGCAATCGCTGAACCCTACGCTTTTGGGAACGGCTGAGTCCATCAGGGCACCACCTTGGCCGGTGGTACCTGTCTTCTTCTTCTTCTCCCTCGTCTTCTGAATCCTCGAGATCTTCCAACCGAGGGGTCTCAGCGCGTTTGCTTTGTGGTGGGAGAGGCCCTAGACGTTTGAATATGGACACGTTGGCTGCCTCCTTCTTCTTCTGGTTGCATTCTGGGCAATTGCCGATTGTAGGCAATCGGCTCATTCCTGAATCCCAGCAGTGTCTGAAGAAGGGACAGTCCCAGTGCCTGTCCTCGTCGTCTCGCTCCCTTGACTTTTCCTTGGCACGGCGCTCGTACTCCTCCTCACCGCGATCATGTCGACGATGTCTTCTGGCTTCTCTAGCCAGACGATCTCTTTCATCATCATCGCTGGATCGTCGGCGTTGGTCATACTGACTCACATACTTGTTGAGGAGGTGATCAGAGAGGGGTCGCTGATATCTTATGTTCTTCACTTCTCCCTCTGTGACGTAGCGCTTGCCATCGTGACGGAGCCGATCGCGTGGAGCGGCCTCCTCTGTGTCCTTGCTACGAGAGCAGCTGCCCTCATCTCCATCCTTGCCAGAGTGGTGCCCAGGTCCTACCATGTTGATACCGAACGAGGATCCTGGCTGGCAACTTTCAGGGTAAGTGCACTCCACCATGTTAACGGCGGGAAAGGGGTGGGTGTCGACCTTCATGGCGTACTGGTTGAAAATCAGTCGTCCTTGTTCTATCGCCATTTGGATCTGCTGACGCCACACCCTGCAGTCGTTGGTGGCATGGGAGAGCGAATTATGCCATTTGCAGTATGGCTTTCCATTCAGCTCCTGAACCGTGGGGAATTTGAGACCTTCGGGTATCTTCAACTGCTTCTCCTTGAGCAGGAGGTCGAAGATTTGCTCAGTTTTGGTCACGTCAAAATCAAACCCTCTGGGCGGGCCTGGTGGCTTAACCCATTTGCAGGACACGGGGGTTGCCCCACGAGTCCATTCAGCCACTGCTACCTCTTGATCTCCCGCAGAAACTTCATCTTCTGCTGCTTCGACCAGGACTACTGCACGCTTGAATTTGTCCTGGTACAAGTCCGGGTGGCGCTGTTCATATGCTGACAGTTTCTGAACCATGTGCGCCAGCGAAGGATAGTCTGCTTGGGAGGCCATGTCCTTGATTTGTGAGGCAAGGCCCACCACTGCCAATTCGACTGCTTCTTTTTCAGTCACACGAGCCGAATAACATCGGTTCCTTAGATTTCTGAAGCGCTGGATGTATTCTGCCACAGTTTCTCCACGCTTCTGACGTATCTGTGCTAGATCGGCAAGGCCAGACTCGGAAGCTTCTGAGTGAAACTGCATGTGGAACTGCTCTTCCAACTGCTTCCAAGTCCGGATCGAGTCCGGTGGCAACGAAGTGTACCACCCGAAAGCCGATCCCGTGAGGGATTGTGCGAAGAACCTCACGCGTAGTGGATCCGACGCTGAGGCCGTTCCTAGCTGTGCCAAATATCGGCTCACATGCTCGATGGAGCTGGAACCATCTGATCCACTGAACTTGGAGAAGTCAGGGAGCCGATACTTGGGTGGTAGTGGGACCAACTCGTATTCATCGGGGTACGGCTTGGAATAGCCGATTGTCCTCCTTTTCGGCACCATGCCGAACTGGTCCCTCAGGATCGTGCTGATCTGATCCGCGGTGCTGGCTGCAGGAGTCGAACTCTGAAGGTTCGCCGGGGTGGCGTACTTAGCCAGCCATGCTTGCTTTTCCAGCTCTGAGCCAACTGCAGGAGCTGTGCTCTGGAGGTTCGTCGGGGTGGCATATTTAGCTAGCCACGTCTGCTTCTCAAGATCTGTTGCTGACGTTCCTCCTGCTCTCCCAGAAGTCCCTGATGTTGCGGCCTGGTTTGTGAGCGCCCAGTTACCGCAGTCTGGCACGTATGTGCACATGTACCCGTGAGGGATCTCCTTAGGCGCCTCATGCAAGAACTGGCAGTCACTAGGGTCACCACCGATCTTGTAGACAATGAATGCCGGTGAATTCGGCACTTCTGGTGCTGCCAACGCAAATGGCAGCGGTGGACGGGACTGGAGTGGCATCTCTCCTTGGTGTGTCCCGAGAGCCGGTCCTGACGGAGAGTACTGGTGCCTCATGATTTCCTGGATCACCCGGAGAGCGACACGCTCCAGAGTGTTCACCATGTTCTCAGAGTGGTGGTGCAGCGAGTGAGCCACCAAGTAGTTGATCTCCTGACGTAGGGACCTGGTGCGTTCTTCTGACGGGGCAGAGAGGTCTATCCCATCGAGTGCACCATCAGGCGAGAACCCCTTCCACCTGATGCCATGTGAACGGGTTCTGTGAAAAGAGCCGATGAGGTCGGCTTCGAGGATTGCTTTGACCTCGTCATACTTCTTCTTGAGCTCGTCGGTCAGATCCTCGTACGTGACTAGAGTGCCGTCCGCCATCTCAGATGTAGATGGCGATGTGGTTGATGACGAAGCTTGTCCCACCGGGCGTGCCAGAATGTGTTGCGGTCAAAACCCACCGGCGAGCAGCGACGGGCAACACAGTAGAGCCGGGAACAACTTAGGGCTGCGGCTGGCCCTGGTCCCTCCGAGCGACGGCCCGCAAAGCCTCTGGTACACACGTCCGATGCTGGTGCAAGGGCGTGCCACCTAACCTATACCTAGTCAGGAAGGTGATGGAGATGCCTCGCTTAGTTTCCTGCATGGCATACACGTAAACATTAAATACGAGCCTCGATCGGCTCTCAGGTTATCCTGTGAATCGGCTCAAGGAGCCGATCCACCCATGATTCGTACGAGGTGCACGAATATATGGTGGTCCTGCTTGATCAAGATAAAGCTAAAGCGATCTACGACGATTTAGGGTTTTCACCGCATAATCGGATCATCCTACTCACGATTGGGCCTCGCGGCCACGCACGGTGATCGTAAGCCGATCCTAGACAAGGCCTAAAAACCAACACGAGGTTGATCCCCGGAACATCCTGTCTAGGACTAGCAAACGACACCCTACGTGCCGCTGGATCCTCCAACCCTTTGTAAGGCCTAACTATTGCAGATATTAAACTAATCCTTGAAGAACAAGGAGCAACCGTAACGGATCGGATCTACTAAATAATGATCAAGCGGGGTGCGGCCCCTACACCTAAGATAGGTGTAAGGGCGGCTAGATATGCAAGGGTTGCACTACGGTAGCATATGATACGAAGAACAATGCTAACCCTAACGTATCTGAGATAACTACGTTGCTCGCCATCAAAAAGGCTTCAGTACGAGCAACGCATGAACAACGTAATAAGCTTGTGCTGCCTAGATCGCAAGATGCGATCTAGGCAGCATGATGCTTACCGGTAGAAACCCTCGAGACGAAGGAGTTGGCGATGCGCCGAGATTGATTTGCGGTTGAACGTTGGTTGTTGTTTATTTCATAAACCCTAGATACATATTTATAGTCCAGGGGACTTTCCAACGTGGGAATAATCCCCACCGTGCACGAGACAAACTCTACCTAAACGACACGTATCCTACTATATTATAGATACACGGGCCAACTAGCCCAAACTTTGCATAACAGGCCGATTCACGTATTTCTTCCATGTATATTCTTCAAATCCATCTTGATCGCGGCCCACCTCTGACTCGGTCAAATTCTGGTGATAACAAGAGGCTAGGAATAGATTCTAGCTAAGTAGGAGCTAGGTTTAGGAAGCTAGTTCCATTCTATGGCTAAACTAGGTTTTCTCCTTGTTGGATGTGGTATCTGCCTCCTCTGACAGGGTCCTGTCTCGTGAAGTAGTTGTTGAATCCTCGGCCTTCGAGTTGTACTGTAGATCCTCCTTTGATGCCTCCATATCTAAGCAGGGGATTTAAGAGAGGGATGAGTACGAGCGTACTCAACAAGTTCATTATAGGAAAGAGGTGTTTAATGCACTAGCTACGGCATTAGACCAGAGAGTCTAATACCAATGCAAGTTTTCATAACCATTTCTTCAAAAGGTTGCTTTTATTCAGAAGAACTATGTCCGTCAGCCTTCACCGGTTTACTAGAACTTCATGGAGCTCCTTTCCGGCCGTGTTCGCAGTTCCATATCCCGGAACAGGGAGTGACAGGTCACGATTCATTACACTCTGCAGAGGTGTGTTGCTTTACCCATAAGAGATCTTATCCTTGGTGCCAACCGAGCTTAAGTTCTCGTCCACACTTCCTTTGGTGTGAGGCCCGGTATAAGGTCATAGTCAATCATATTCCTCCGCTACCTCGCACACCCACCCTTTGTTGCATGCCCCGACCCTGGGTCCTCGCCGGTCCCATTATTCCCGTAATTTCAGGGTGGACCCCGGCCACGACGACAGTCTGGGATCGAACCAAACTCCTTCGCCGGTAGCTGCAACCCATCATAGACCACATTACCGTGGGGAATTAGAATGGGATCCCCACCCTCAAGTTGTTCCGCAAGCCGCAACCGCTACGGTATGCACAGCATAACCGTGGGGACTTAGAATGGGTTCCCCACCCTCAAGTTGCTCCGCAAGATACAACTGCTACGGTAAGCGCATCCGTTGATGTACAAGAGGTGGAAATACGATTGACTAGTCCGTCCCACTCCAGATCTTATGGTTAACACGGGTATTACGGCACAAGAATCACTGGCGACATTTGTTGTTTAATCCTAGATGGATATAAACCCTTGCAATGGAACCTCCACCATATCAACACAATCCATGGTTCCATTGCCCACCACATAGTCATATTCATAGTTATGAAAATAGTGGTTTTGCTTTTTATGCAATAGTGATAAACATAGTACTTTGCAAGTAATTTGGTAAAAATACTCAAATGGCATGAGCAAGTGATGAACTTGCCTTTCTTGACTGCAAGATTATGCAGACAAGGTCTTCGATACGCAATAACTCCAAATTCTGAAATAGCATCATCGTCTGGTAAGGACGATGTTTAAAAGATTGGCAAGGATGCAATAATGCATAAGTATGAGATGCAATCGCTCTAAGCGTGATCTAACCCCCGATGATTTAGGATTAGTGAGTGGTAATGATTAGTTCAGGGTGAGTTGCACTTTTAGAGTGATCCACAAACAAGGTTCTTATTCAGGTAGTATTACTTGGTATCATGGACAGGTAGATAATAAAACATAGTAATCAATTGAGCACACAAAAATGATATTAGGCATAATGTTAACATGTAAAGAATAGTTGTCAGTTTTAGTACTATATGTCATGGTTAATGATTAATTATCATATACTTCAAAAGAATAACTTTTGAAGAACATGTTCTTTAATGAAGAATAATTATGATGATTAGGTTTGTGGAGTTCTATGGTTTTCTATGGTTCTAATTGGTTTCTGGAGTAAGTAATAGATGGATTACAACAATGTTGGATTCATCAATACCTAGGACTGGTAAGGCTGAGTTAAGCCTAGGTATCCTAAGCAAGTATTTATACATGGTTGCTATCAAGGTTGATTTATCTGGTTGGTGATTGTTAGCTAGTGTTTGTAGGTTCTTATAAGCAGGGTTGATGATGATTCTTTATTTACTTCAAAAGAATAACTTTTGAAGAACATACTTCTTAAATAATAAGAAGTATTTCAATTAGAGTTGAGGTGGTCTAGGTTTTACTGTTGGTTCTATTAAGTAAGGAATAATTGGCTCCTAAGTAGGATGGTTGATAATTATCTAACATTAGTAAGGTTTAGTGGATATGGGATATGATGTCAATATTAGCATGGTTGCTAATGGTGTTCATCACAATGATGTGATGCCAAATATGGATAATTAAGGTTGTTGCCTCTAAGGATAGGAACTATGGTTGGTTCTATTTGATCATCTAGGTTTGATTAAGATGAATACATGGAATGCTAAAGTCTTAGTGAAAGACTCCTATATTTTAGGTGGACCTGGATATGCACTTAGTGGCTAGTTATGGATCTAGGTATGAATACAATGTCTCTTGATCACATGTCTTAACCTAGGTTTTAGGTTTAGAAGCAAATTAAGTTTCAAATAAATTATTGGACCTAGGGTTTCTAATTGGATTAGGGTTTTAGGATTTCACATGAAATGATGAATTCCTGTTTTTCTACCATATGGAACTAGGTTTTTCTAGTTACCCTATAATTCTTGGATTAATAACTTCAATAAAGAAATTGAAATTATTAATAACTTAGAAATAAAACAATGTTGGGTTTGGCATTTTATTATTTTTAATGAATTAATAATTAGGATAAATACTAATCAGGGTTTTAAATCCTTCTAATAAGGATTTAATAAAATAATAAAGAAAAATTAGTTTTAAAGTTTTCTTTATTTATTTATTGGATTCAATTTAATTTTTAAAGTTTTCCTTATTTATTGAATTAAATTGAATTTAGAATTAATAAATAAGGCTTAAATAACAAATATTTAATATTTAAATTTGTATTAAAAATAAAAATTTCATTTTATATTTTTATTGGATAGTGTTTACTTTTCTAAGAATTTTAATATCTTATTTAAATTTTTCTGACTTAAATTGGATTTTCTAGATTTATTTGAAGTTGCAGTAATATTCTGGTATTTGAAATAAAAATAAACGACTAGGGTTACCCGGACAGATCACCCACACAGTCAATGACTGGTGGGGCCGTGTCCACCTCACCTGCCACGGGGCGCTTGACCAAGTCAAAATCGCCACCGCGGCGAGGAGGTTACTGGCCGGCGGGAATTGGCGATGGTCGCCGGTGCTAGGGCATTTCCGCGAGCGTGAGCAGGGGCGCGTTGGTCAGTACTCGCCGAGGCGAGTCTAGTGGTGGCAGCGCCACCACCAAATGGTCGCCGGAGCGGCAGCGGCGGTGATGCCCGACGGCAATGCTCACAGGCAAACGGTGCGGCGAGGCTACGATGGTCTAGGGAGCAAGGCGAGCATGCCAGGGAGTTCAGCGGCTCACCATGAGGACGTAGGGCGTGACGGCGAGGTCGGAGATGGCCTGAGTCGCCGGAATCAACACCTCCGGCCGTCGGAGACGATGAGCTCGGTGGGGGAGCTGCGAGGGTTTTCGAGTCGATTCCTTGTGGGGGCTGACCTTGTCGAGGACGGTGATGAAGCTGGTGTGCTCGGCTTGGCTTGGGAAGGCCTCCATCGCCGGCGGTAATGGAGTTTAGCGGCGCCAGGGTTTCGGTATGGGGGAAGAATTGGAGCAAGGAGGAAGAAAACGAGCCAGGGGTTCGTCGTGGGGTATTTATAGGCTCCAGAGACGAGCCTCGTCACGAATTGGCACCCAGGGGAGTCGACAGCGAGAGAGAGGAGGAAGAGCACAGCGTCGTGCTGGCCGGCATGCGGAAGGAGAGGATGAGGACGAGCTCCTCGTGTTGATATTACCACGAAGGGGTATTGGGCTGCTAGGTGGGCTGGTTTTGGACTCAGGCTTGGGCCAGTGTTAGGCCACTTCACGGGCTGCACGACCAGGTAAGTGTTCCTCCTATTTTTCTTTTCTGTTTTTATTTTCCTGTTTTATATTTATCCATTGAAATTCATATTTGGGTTTGTTTTTCTTTTGCAGATCTTTCAATTATGCGAATTTCAATCAAGATTTAGTTTCCTGTCTTTCATACCAATATTCTATTGGAACAATTATTTTAGATGAGATTATATTGCATATTAGTGACTTATTCAAAATAACAATTTAATCATAAATTTTAGATGTTCCCTTTAATTCTCCTTTTGCTATGCAATCAATTCTGTTTAGAATTATGGGGGTGGATACTTTCATCTCAAAGTTTTTCAGAGATTGTTATTATGTCTTGGTTTCCATTCGAGGAGTTAATCACTTGCATATTATTTTATGTGAGCAACATTTTATTAGGGCTTTATGATTTTCTATTACAACCCCCTTGTAAAGTTAATGTTATTATTATCCTTGAAAGGATCTAGGGTAGGCATTGTTCCATCATGGTTGTGCTTGGTTACAAAAATAAATAGTTGATCACTACATATATGGTTTGAACCATATAATGTAGCACAGGGTTTTTCTTATGTTCAAGAGTTGAAGCATAAGATTTTAATTAGTGAGCAATTCTAGGGTTATAAGCATATTCACCTAATGGCACAGGGTTTGGAATTTAATTGTGGCTTAGTTTATATTATGATCACCATAGTGATACATAAACTAGGGTTGAGGTTTGAATCTAGGTTATCGAGATGAAATGGCACCATATTGCATGTGCTAAGGTTAATCTCCCCTAACCATGGTATTATGGTTACTTGCTTCATATCTTATGTGATTCTTTAATCACAAAAGATTTGAGAATTGGTTTTATCTTCTACTAATTACTTCTATCATTATCTCCAATTTATCATTAAAGTAACTACATTGGTAATACTTATTTTTATAGTTAACTTTGGTCAAATGGATTGTTGGTTTCTCACCATATAAAGTATGGAGTTTTACTCTAAGGTTTTCCTAGGTTCTTTAATTTATGAAACATAGATATGGTAGGATTCTTCTTATGATCACCAAGTGATTCACAAGTTAAGGTTGGAACATAAGTTTAGGGTTGCTTATTAATTACCTCCCTATGATTTCATGTGGTGAAGGATATCTACTTATCCTTTTAGGGTTTATCCTCAATACCTCAAGAGCATGATCATGGATTAGGCATGATCATCTTGTTCTTAACATTTTTACCTCAAGTTCTTAGGGTTTATGATCATCACTCAATTTATAATGATCAAGGTTTGAATTCCTAGGGATCTCTCATTAAATGGGTTCTCACTTCCATGATCAAGCACTGTCTAGATCAATCAAGGTATAGCACTTCTAATTAATCTTCTTGTATGGGTCTACTACGATTGTCTCTTTAGTTTATATCCCAGGAGAATGTCTGAGATATTATGTTAGGGTTCTACTAAATCGATGATGATATTATCATCTGGGTATATGGGTAGTTCTCTCCCTTAAACTCAAGTGTTGCCTCAACTAACTTGAGTGTAACACCATAATTGATCCCTCTTATATAAGAATGGATTATTCTAAGTTATGGTGTACTCCTAATACTCTAGTTCAAGTGTTGTCCTTTATTCTTAATTAGGTAAAGCTAGGATTAGTATGAATGGTCTCTCTCATGTGGGAAGGACTTCAACACTAACCTAAGTTTAGGCTCCATAGAGAATGATGTGATCATCAATATCTAGGTTTAACATAATTGGTTTCTCTCTCTAGGGATGGTCTGGAATAGTATCCTAGGCTTTCTCTTGAAGATAATGTTTTGAATACTTGGATGTATATCCAAGGTTTAGTTCAAGGTTTGTTATTGCTTCTCTAATAACTATAGTAGAACTCTCACCTCTCTTGGTTTGATGTATAGTAATTTGAAATAGAGAAGAATTATATACTTCTTAAGTTGAATCTCCTTGTCTTGTTTCCAAGGTTAAAGTAGAATGGATATCATAGAGTCTATGATAAGAGCATAGATTAGTTTAAGACATGGAGAAGATAAGTGGAGAATAGTTTCTTCAATTATTGTTACTTGATTTCCAATTACATGGATGTTCACATGTTATGGCTAGGAATATCATGTTGTGATATTTAATAAGATCAGGTAGTTGATCATTGAGTAAAGTGTTGTTGTGTTGATTATTAGTCCATTTGATCTAACCCCTTAGATCAAGTCATCTCTACCCAAAACAAGGTTTTATCAAAGTCACATTGAAGTTTATAGCGCTTGACCTGATGAGCTACTTCAATTCCACCAAGGTCAAGTGAAACTTTAGTTACTGTGACTGTTTTTACTTTAAAGCGCGAAAATTCCCCAGATTTTCTATGCATGAATGCAATGCACACATCTGTTTCCTCTATTTTTGTAACCCCATTACCTGGGATATTACAGTCTCTACCCCTTAAACTAAACTTCGTCCTCGAAGTTTGATATCTCTCACGTTTCGGAGTGTGGATCTGTCTTGTGCAGACTACATCTTTTCTCAAACTCCTTGGTAATCTCACTGGATATAATTGAATATATCCCTTGTCCAGATTCTTCCTGGAATCCATTAGGGTTTGTCTCCGAACCATGGTTCTTACTTTTATTCTTTGATTTCTTCCAACTCTATAAGCTTGTTTCCTCTCTCATTGAATATTCAATGATTAGGACTTCTTCTGGTCCTGACAGTCTTAATTGAGGACTAATTGGATAACAATCTCCTATTTGATAAAATAGGTCTTTGTTTTCCCTTACTACCAAAAGTGCAGTAATGGTACTTGGTAAGGCACTTACCATGAAAATGGTTGTGATGGTTTATTTTCCTAGGAATGGATTAGACTCATTTAGTCCATCCCATCATGGTTTATAGCTGATACGTATAACTACTTTGTGTTCTTTAGGTTCCATGAAAGGAATCATTCTAATGGACTTTAGCTTTGGTAAAGTCAATATCCTTCAGTCATTAGCCTTCTCGAGCTGTATTTTGTCTACGGTATTTCCTTTGTCCAACTTATTTATGTTTGACTTACTTGAGCTTCCGTACTTCTGAGTAAATATTACTCACTTTCTCAAGTTATAGTCCACTTCTTACTTCCTCGAGGTATAAACCTCGGCTTCTGGTCTGACATCCTTCTGAAAGTAATGTTCAACAATCTTATGAAAATAAGATCGAACTTCCTCTCAGTTCAGACCTTCTTCTTCTACCTTACTCGAAATATTGAGTTATTGTACATCCAACTCAATGTTTACTCTACCCCTTAGAGTTTTCTTATGGTCTTCAACTCCTTTTCTTCCAACTCTTGGACTTATGGTTGGAATATTGGTCTGGTTCTAACTTATGGGTTGTACTTCTTCTAAGGTCTCGCGAAGAATGTTTGTGGTGTATCCACTCAATTGTGGACATCCAATGTGAATCCTTCAACTAAATGATTATAGATCTAGCTATTTGGCTGACAAGATTTTTACTTGTTTACAAACTTTTGTTACATATAATTAAATCGTGGACTATTTGTAATACCAACTGATACCAGCTGTGATTATTATACCAACTGTGGCTATTTGATATTTAAAAATGTACTCTATTATAGGTCTTGATCAACTGGACGAGACATCTTCTACTCCATCTCGCAGTATTGATCTTATACCACTTGTGGTCTTCTGATATCGACTATGGTCTTCTTATGTCTGCTATGATTCATATATCATCTTCCTTCATTCAGGGTTTATTTTGCAAGAAAACCACTAGCTGACACTATAAATATAGTATCCTAAGTGATTTCCCATGCATTCCCTCTTCTATATTAACTATGGATCTGCTTCAGCTTCACCATAATCATTATATTTCTCACCTTCATGCCTCTTATGTACTAAAGTACTCCTCTGTTGAGGCAAAGCATGAGTTTTGATTGGTACTTCCTTCTAAATATTGTGGTTGCTTCCCACAACTTTGTTTCATTTATCTGATGAACCTTCATCTTGTCTTCAGAATCTTCAAAATTCGTCACTTCCTCACACATTTACCATTACCCTCTAGATCTACAGCATCAAGTAAGAACTTGATATAGCAACATGCATTTGCATACCAAAGTCAAACTTCATGTATGGATCTAGTCAAACAATGAAAATCCAATAAAATCCAAGAAGATTCAGCTTTGTGCATATAATACACACCATCATAAGCCTGAATAATAATAGTTGAGTAAGACATCTCTAAACATCAGGCTCTGATGTGTAGTATATAACACCACATAGTTAGGTTTATATCGTGATACTTAGCACGATTATATGGGATTCTACTATTTGTCTCAACATTTACCTTAATTGCACAATTGCAATGAGATAAACTTGAATCAAAGTGGTCTAGGATAGTTGAGGTTAACCTAAGTTTGTTTGGAAGTACTAACAAAGTATTATACCATATATAAGTGCTATTGAGGACTATTTTGTATGTTACCACTAGTTATAATATGGTTACTCTAAATACATATTTATTAGGATATAGTTCCTATACTTCTAAGTGTTTCTACCATAAACATATGGTTTTGATGGGCTTGGCACACTTCCCATTGTTTTGGAACACAATTCTTGTACTTATTGTTTTGCACTTGGCTTCTTATTGTACTCCTCTTAATTAATTGTGAGGTTCTAATCCATCACATTATGATTCTCAGGTGAATCATATATGATTAGCAACTCTACCATATAAGTAGACAAATTTTATTCCAATCACTCTTCCTTACCTCCCATGATTGACTCATCATGGTCTATACTACTTCATATAACTCATATTTATCACTTACTATCAATTGTTTCACATGTCTAGATAATTTTACTTACTCATTACTTAACTTGGTCTACATCTTCTATTAGGATATCTTAATTATCTGTATCACTTGATACTACTCCTAGTATAGGTCTGGATAACTTTTATTTATTCATGACAGGTGTTGGTACACATCTTCCAATAGGATATCTTCCTTATGGTTGTATCCTCTCTTTGGACTTCCATGTATTGTATTCCAACTGTGATCTACTCATCTATTGTTTTAAGGGCTTAATGGTGTCCTAAATGTTTGGGATTAGCTAACTATCTTTACTTAGGAAAGATAGGTAGGAAAGGTTGACTCAAGTGTGTCAGGATTATTCTCAAGTGAATATCCATCTCAAGTCATAAGAATATTTGGTTTAACTAAGACAACTTCCTATAGACACTACCAATCCTATAGGTCTCCTTTAAAGGGTTTTAATCCTAGGTCAAAGCATTGGCTCTGATACCAACTGTGGTGACCCGGCATACCGCTGCATGGTGTAGTATGCAAGTCTGATATAACACCAATGAAACACCGTTCCACTAGTATTATATCGCTCAGAGTGGTACAACAGAAACATATGCGGGTCCAAGGCATGTCTATAGAATTACAACACTGACTCTGTTACATAAGATCATCACAGCCTCCTACTTTACAATGAGGTAAATCTGCAAATAAACTCCAGAAGAACGACTCGTAGTCTAATCCTATCACGAACTCTATTTGTAGAGTATTTGACTAGCTATAGAGGCTAGGAATAGATTCTAGCTAAGTAGGAGCTAGGTTTAGGAAGCTAGTTCCATTCTATGGCTAAACTAGGTTTTCTCCTTGTTGGATGTGGTATCTGCCTCCTCTGATAGGGTCCTGTCTCGTGAAGTAGTTGTTGAATCCTCGGCCTTCGAGTTGTACTGTAGATCCTCCTTTGATGCCTCCATATCTAAGCAGGGGATTTAAGAGAGGGATGAGTACGAGTGTACTCAACAAGTTCATTATAGGAAAGAGGTGTTTAATGCACTAGCTACGGCATTAGACCAGAAAGTCTAATACCAATGCAAGTTTTCATAACCATTTCTTCAAAAGGTTGCTTTTATTCAGAAGAACTATGTCCGTCAGCCTTCACCGGTTTACTAGAACTTCATGGAGCTCCTTTCCGGCCGCGTTCGCAGTTCCATATCCCGGAACAGGGAGTGACAGGTCACGATTCATTACACTCTGCAGAGGTGTGTTGCTTTACCCATAAGAGATCTTATCCTTGGTGCCAACCGAGCTTAAGTTCTTGTCCACACTTCCTTTGGTGTGAGGCCCGGTATAAGGTCATAGTCAATCATATTCCTCCACTACCCCGCACACCCACCCTTTGTTGCATGCCCCGACCCTGGGTCCTCGCCGGTCCCATTATTCCCGTAATTTCAGGGTGGACCCCGGCCACGACGACAGTCTGGGATCGAACCAAACTCCTTCGCCGGTAGCTGCAACCCATCATAGACCACATTACCGTGGGGAATTAGAATGGGATCCCCACCCTCAAGTTGTTCCGCAAGCCGCAACCGCTACGGTATGCACAGCATAACCGTGGGGACTTAGAATGGGTTCCCCACCCTCAAGTTGCTCCGCAAGATACAACTGCTACGGTAAGCGCATCCGTTGATGTACAAGAGGTGGAAATACGATTGACTAGTCCGTCCCACTCCAGATCTTATGGTTAACACGGGTATTACGGCACAAGAATCACTGGCGACATTTGTTGTTTAATCCTAGATGGATATAAACCCTTGCAATGGAACCTCCACCATATCAACACAATCCATGGTTCCATTGCCCACCACATAGTCATATTCATAGTTATGAAAATAGTGGTTTTGCTTTTTATGCAATAGTGATAAACATAGTACTTTGCAAGTAATTTGGTAAAAATACTCAAATGGAATGAGCAAGTGATGAACTTGCCTTTCTTGACTGCAAGATTATGCAGACAAGGTCTTCGATACGCAATATCTCCAAATTCTGAAATAGCATCATCGTCTGGTAAGGACGATGTTTAAAAGATTGGCAAGGATGCAATAATGCATAAGTATGAGATGCAATCGCTCTAAGCGTGATCTAACCCCGATGATTTAGGATTAGTGAGTGGTAATGATTAGTTCAGGGTGTGTTGCACTTTTAGAGTGATCCACAAACAAGGTTCTTATTCAGGTAGTATTACTTGGTATCATGGACAGGTAGATAATAAAACATAGTAATCAATTGAGCACACAAAAATGATATTAGGCATAATGTTAACATGTAAAGAATAGTTGTCAGTTTTAGTACTATATGTCATGGTTAATGATTAATTATCATATACTTCAAAAGAATAACTTTTGAAGAACATGTTCTTTAATGAAGAATAATTATGATGATTAGGTTTGTGGAGTTCTATGGTTTTCTATGGTTCTAATTGGTTTCTGGAGTAAGTAATAGATGGATTACAACAATGTTGGATTCATCAATACCTAGGACTGGTAAGGCTGAGTTAAGCCTAGGTATCCTAAGCAAGTATTTATACATGGTTGCTATCAAGGTTGATTTATCTGGTTGGTGATTGTTAGCTAGTGTTTGTAGGTTCTTATAAGCAGGGTTGATGATGATTCTTTATTTACTTCAAAAGAATAACTTTTGAAGAACATACTTCTTAAATAATAAGAAGTATTTCAATTAGAGTTGAGGTGGTCTAGGTTTTACTGTTGGTTCTATTAAGTAAGGAATAATTGGCTCCTAAGTAGGATGGTTGATAATTATCTAACATTAGTAAGGTTTAGTCGATATGGGATATGATGTCAATATTAGCATGGTTGCTAATGGTGTTCATCACAATGATGTGATGCCAAATATGGATAATTAAGGTTGTTGCCTCTAAGGATAGGAACTATGGTTGGTTCTATTTGATCATCTAGGTTTGATTAAGATGAATACATGGAATGCTAAAGTCTTAGTGATAGACTCCTATATTTTAGGTGGACCTGGATATGCACTTAGTGGATAGTTATGGATCTAGGTATGAATACAATGTCTCTTGATCACATGTCTTAACCTAGGTTTTAGGTTTAGAAGCAAATTAAGTTTCAAATAAATTATTGGACCTAGGGTTTCTAATTGGATTAGGGTTTTAGGATTTCACATGAAATGATGAATTCCTGTTTTTCTACCATATGGAACTAGGTTTTTCTAGTTACCCTATAATTCTTGGATTAATAACTTCAATAAAGAAATTGAAATTATTAATAACTTAGAAATAAAACAATGTTGGGTTTGGCATTTTATTATTTTTAATGAATTAATAATTAGGATAAATACTAATCAGGGTTTTAAATCCTTCTAATAAGGATTTAATAAAATAATAAAGAAAAATTAGTTTTAAAGTTTTCTTTATTTATTTACTGGTTTCAATTTAATTTTTAAAGTTTTCCTTATTTATTGAATTAAATTGAATTTAGAATTAATAAATAAGGCTTAAATAACAAATATTTAATATTTAAATTTGTATTAAAAATAAAAATTTCATTTTATATTTTTATTGGATAGTGTTTACTTTTCTAAGAATTATAATATCTTATTTAAATTTTTCTGACTTAAATTGGATTTTCTAGATTTATTTGAAGTTGCAGTAATATTCTGGTATTTGAAATAAAAATAAACGACTAGGGTTACCCGGACAGATCACCCACACAGTCAATGACTGGTGGGGCCGTGTCCACCTCACCTGCCACGGGGCGCTTGACCAAGTCAAAATCGCCACCGCGGCGAGGAGGTTACTGGCCGGCTGGAATTGGCGATGGTCGCCGGTGCTAGGGCGTTTCCGCGAGCGTGAGCAGGGGCGCGTTGGTCAGTACTCGCCGAGGCGAGTCTAGTGGTGGCAGCGCCACCACCAAATGGTCGCCGGAGCGGCGGCGGCGGTGATGCCCGACGGCAATGCTCACAGGCAAACGGTGCGGCGAGGCTACGATGGTCTAGGGAGCAAGGCGAGCATGCCAGGGAGTTCAGCGGCTCACCATGAGGACGTAGGGCGTGACGGCGAGGTCGGAGATGGCCTGAGTCGCCGAAATCAACACCTCCAGCCGTCGGAGACGATGAGCTCAGTGGGGGAGCTGCGAGGGTTTTCGAGTCGATTCCTTGTGGGGGCTGACCTTGTCGAGGACGGTGATGAAGCTGGTGTGCTCGGCTTGGCTTGGGAAGGCCTCCATCGCCGGCGGTAATGGAGTTTAGTGGCGCCAGGGTTTCGGTATGGGGGAAGAATTGGAGCAAGGAGGAAGAAAACAAGCCAGGGGTTCGTCGTGGGGTATTTATAGGCTCCAGAGACGAGCCTCGTCACGAATTGGCGCCCAGGGGAGTCGACAGCGAGAGAGAGGAGGAAGAGCACGGCGTCGTGCTGGCCGGCATGCGGAAGGAGAGGATGAGGACGAGCTCCTCGTGTTGATATTACCACGAAGGGGTATTGGGCTGCTAGGTGCGCTGGTTTTGGACTCAGGCTTGGGCCAGTGTTAGGCCACTTCACGGGCTGCACGGCCAGGTAAGTGTTCCTCCTATTTTTCTTTTCTGTTTTTATTTTCCTGTTTTATATTTATCCATTGAAATTCATATTTGGGTTTGGTTTTCTTTTGCAGATCTTTCAATTATGCGAATTTCAATCAAGATTTAGTTTCCTGTCTTTCATACCAATATTCCATTGGAACAATTATTTTAGATGAGATTATATTGCATATTAGTGACTTATTCAAAATAACAATTTAATCATAAATTTTAGATGTTCCCTTTAATTCTCCTTTTGCTATGCAATCAATTCTGTTTAGAATTATGGGGGGTGGATACTTTCATCTCAAAGTTTTTCAGAGATTGTTATTATGTCTTGGTTTCCATTCGAGGAGTTAATCACTTGCATATTATTTTATGTGAGCAACATTTTATTAGGGCTTTATGATTTTCTATTACAACCCCCTTGTAAAGTTAATGTTATTATTATCCTTGAAAGGATCTAGGGTAGGCATTGTTCCATCATGGTTGTGCTTGGTTACAAAAATAAATAGTTGATCACTACATATATGGTTTGAACCATATAATGTAGCACAGGGTTTTTCTTATGTTCAAGAGTTGAAGCATAAGATTTTAATTAGTGAGCAATTCTAGGGTTATAAGCATATTCACCTAATGGCACAGGGTTTGGAATTTAATTGTGGCTTAGTTTATATTATGATCACCATAGTGATACATAAACTAGGGTTGAGGTTTGAATCTAGGTTATCGAGATGAAATGGCACCATATTGCATGTGCTAAGGTTAATCTCCCCTAACCATGGTATTATGGTTACTTGCTTCATATCTTATGTGATTCTTTAATCACAAAAGATTTGAGAATTGGTTTTATCTTCTACTAATTACTTCTATCATTATCTCCAATTTATCATTAAAGTAACTACATTGGTAATACTTATTTTTATAGTTAACTTTGGTCAAATGGATTGTTGGTTTCTCACCATATAAAGTATGGAGTTTTACTCTAAGGTTTTCCTAGGTTCTTTAATTTATGAAACATAGATATGGTAGGATTCTTCTTATGATCACCAAGTGATTCACAAGTTAAGGTTGGAACATAAGTTTAGGGTTGCTTATTAATTACCTCCCTATGATTTCATGTGGTGAAGGATATCTACTTATCCTTTTAGGGTTTATCCTCAATACCTCAAGAGCATGATCATGGATTAGGCATGATCATCTTGTTCTTAACATTTTTACCTCAAGTTCTTAGGGTTTATGATCATCACTCAATTTATAATGATCAAGGTTTGAATTCCTAGGGATCTCTCATTAAATGGGTTCTCACTTCCATGATCAAGCAATGTCTAGATCAATCAAGGTATAGCACTTCTAATTAATCTTCTTGTATGGGTCTACTACGATTGTCTCTTTAGTTTATATCCCAGGAGAATGTCTGAGATATTATGTTAGGGTTCTACTAAATCGATGATGATATTATCATCTGGGTATATGGGTAGTTCTCTCCCTTAAACTCAAGTGTTGCCTCAACTAACTTGAGTGTAACACCATAATTGATCCCTCTTATATAAGAATGGATTATTCTAAGTTATGGTGTACTCCTAATACTCTAGTTCAAGTGTTGTCCTTTATTCTTAATTAGGTAAAGCTAGGATTAGTATGAATGGTCTCTCTCATGTGGGAAGGACTTCAACACTAACCTAAGTTTAGGCTCCATAGAGAATGATGTGATCATCAATATCTAGGTTTAACATAATTGGTTTCTCTCTCTAGGGATGGTCTGGAATAGTATCCTAGGCTTTCTCTTGAAGATAATGTTTTGAATACTTGGATGTATATCCAAGGTTTAGTTCAAGGTTTGTTATTGCTTCTCTAATAACTATAGTAGAACTCTCACCTCTCTTGGTTTGATGTATAGTAATTTGAAATAGAGAAGAATTATATACTTCTTAAGTTGAATCTCCTTGTCTTGTTTCTAAGGTTAAAGTAGAATGGATATCATAGAGTCTATGATAAGAGCATAGATTAGTTTAAGACATGGAGAAGATAAGTGGAGAATAGTTTCTTCAATTATTGTTACTTGATTTCCAATTACATGGATGTTCACATGTTATGGCTAGGAATATCATGTTGTGATATTTAATAAGATCAGGTAGTTGATCATTGAGTAAAGTGTTGTTGTGTTGATTATTAGTCCATTTGATCTAACCCCTTAGATCAAGTCATCTCTACCCAAAACAAGGTTTTATCAAAGTCACATTGAAGTTTATAGCGCTTGACCTGATGAGCTACTTCAATTCCACCAAGGTCAAGTGAAACTTCAGTTACTGTGACTGTTTTTACTTTAAAGCGCGAAAATTCCCCAGATTTTCTATGCATGAATGCAATGCACACATCTGTTTCCTCTATTTTTGTAACCCCATTACCTGGGATATTACACGCACCTAGCATGGTGCACCACAAAATAACATTCTGTGGCGCATTTTTAGTGGTGCGCCACAGAACTAAGCTCCGCCTATAAGGGTTTTCCTACTAGTGAAGCCCGGCGCCCGAAGCCGGAGACTGGGTGTTGACAAGGGCGCTCGTGGAACACGGATTCTCGCTGCCTCCGAGCAATTTCTTCTCGGAAATCCACGAGGCCTACAAGCTTCAACCCCACAACATCTCTCCAAACAGCATCCTCGGCATCGCCAACCACGTCTCCCTCTGCGAGGGTCATCTCCGTGTAAAACCTGACTTGGCCCTCTTTCAGTTTTTTTTCTCCATCAAGAAGGAGACCATCCCGCAGACTTCCTCGCTCGCCACCTGCGGGAGCATCACCTTCAATATCCACCCCGGCCGTGACCACCCTCACATGGATCATCACGAGTCCGTGAGGTACTGTTCCGGGGGGGTTCTTTTATGTGAAGGATGTCTCGGATCTGGCCAGCCCCCAAGACTCTGCTGGCGTTCAAGGATGGACCCGCCAGCGAGACCCCCGCCTGGACTAACTGCTCGCACATCTCCGAGTTACCAACATTGACAAGGATGATTAGGCGGATCTGCAAGCTGACGGAGTTTGGACTGTCGGGGAAGGAGCTGACGCTCTACTTGTTCACCAAGCGGATCCAACACCTCCAGCACCATGAATGTTTGATGTTTGAATACAGCGACCGCGATGACACCATGCGCGCCACTAAGGACAAACTTTCTTCTGATGCCCTGAACTAGCGGCTCCGGGTTATGATCAAGATTCCTGTGACGTTCACTCTCACGCGTGTCAATTTGACATATATGCGGAAGGTGCCGGCACCGCGGTAAGTTTTCTGACTGATCATCATGTCCCTTTTTATGCCTGCAAATTTTCCTAAGGACTTTATCTTTTGTGTACAGTTCAAATCCCTCGAGGAGAAGGATCTTGGGACCTTAACCCAGATCCCACACGCTGGCACATCGAACCCAGAAGCCGCATCCGATGCGGAAATTCCTGAGGGCCCTTCTCCTGCAAAACGGAAGAGAGGCGCAGCCTCCGGGTCGGCGGCCAAATGCGCGCGTGAAATCCCCAGCACCGCGGCCACCAAGAAATTTGAGAAATAAAAACAACATCTCAAGGAGATTTACACCGAAAAATGCGCACAAGGCGGCATCGAGAGGTTCTTCAACAAGCCTGGGTGATAACTCAATTTCTGATTGACTTCTTTCCAACTTACCTGAAAATCTGCTAAGTGTCATGCTCTTTTTATCATGTAGCAAAACTGCCGGAAATAAGCCCCAGAAGAAGAAACTGAAGCCCTCGCCTGCCTCCATGCTAATCACTCTAGAAGTGGAGATTCTTCCAAAGCCTTCTTCCTCTGCAGCTCAGGATCCGAAGAATGTCATCAACTTTGATGATATTCTGACACCCAATGCAGATTCTGTCAAAGGCGCTTCCTCCTCCAAACCTCCTCCTGAAGAACCCGAAGCAACCTCCGATGAAGCTCCGGCTAGTGATGCTACTAGTACGCCCCAAAGGCACCCTCACTTGTTTCCGATTCTCCGTAAAGCTCCACATGGAAATGACACGCTTGATGAATGAAGTGTGGGGAGAGGCGGATACAGAGCAGCAGCACCTGGCCACTTTGGAGGACAACCTCTGTGTTTTCTTCGCGAAGAACAAAGCCGTGCGACAGGTAACACTAGCCCCCTAGCATTGGTTTATATATGTCTGAGTAAAATTTGTAAGTCGATGCTTCAACTGTATTATCTTGTTTCGATCTTGGCGGAAACATGAAATTTCCTAGCACAAGAAGAGTTTTAACTTTGCATCCAGCCCCCGAGATTTAAAATTTCTGACAAATTAATTCTACTTGCTTCAAAGAACACACTCCAACAAGTGGTGGAGCAGAAGGCGAAGATTGAGCAACTGAACAAGAAGGAGGCGGAGGACCGGAAGGGGATCATACTTCTCGAGACTCGTTTGAAAAACAACGAGGGTATGTCTCCGTCTTACCAAAGGTTCCTCAACGTGCTCTTTGAATATGTCTTTTACTTTAAACTTACTTTCCGCCTTATAGAACTGCTTGCCAAGCGCCCCCACGTCCCCCCCCCCCCCCCCGTTGACGAAATCTCCTCCAAGCTTGAAGTCTTGGAATCCGAGCATGAATCCCTCTAGCAATCCCTCAAGGAGTCTCACGAATGTGAGACTAAAGTAAAAAATGAGCTAGATGAGAAGCACGCTCAGGCGATGATGGAGATGGCCGAGAAGCTCAAGAACAACAACAACAGAGTTAAGACTCTGGCGTCTAAGCTCAAGGCTGCTGAGGCGGAGGCGACCGATGTCGGTGAGCTGATATTCCATAAGGACTTCACGTTTCCGGCATTTATATTGCACTCTGCTATTCCCAACCTGAAATCTGATCACATGATACTTTTTGTATGTCAGCATTGCTGGGATTTGAGTGGAATAAGGGTATTGGCATCTCCCGAACTGAGGCGTATGAAGAAGCCAGAAACTCCATCGAGGACCTCATTGAAGCTTGCCAGACCATTGCTCAGAAGTTGTCCCTGAAGAAGGCCCGCACCACAGTCATCGATACGATGACGAAGCTGATGAAGATGGTACCGGAGCTGATCAGGGACTGGCAAGAGTCATCTCCTCGCGGAGCTACCACCACTCCCTTGGCCTTGTTCAAATCACATTTTCCCGCCATGGACTTTGCCATGATCGCACACGGAGTCCCAAAGGCTACCAACGTCAAGCAAGCCATCACGGACACCCAAGGCTTTTACACGCTTTTTGCCGAGCGACTGGAACACTCGTCATGGTACAAGAAGCATGACCTTCCGGCTGGTTTTACCGTTGATGAGGAAGAAGGCTCCGGGTCCAGCGTGCATCAGTCATGCGATGAATCTAGCAATGGCTCCGCCAAGTACAGCACCTACCAAGCTTCTGATGACAAGACGGAATCTTTAGAGTGATTCCTGGAAAAACAATGAGCTGCATCATTTTGGCCCCTTCGATGGTTTGTAATAACACTTAAGTATTTGATGTAGTTAGGACGAAACAAATGCATGTCGTGGGCGGAGAAAACTTACCCTGCAATCCGTTTAAGTTATCTGCATGTTTCGTTTGTTTGGAAAGCAAGTGCTAGTTTCTAAGTTTTCTGGCTTACTTATTTGACCTTCCACGAGCCGGAAGACCTTTAGCCAAAAACGCTCGCCGCCGGCGACGAAGCCCAATGGCAATCCATCAATAACCGTGGAAACAAATCCCCAACCAAGGTGCCGGAAGTCGCTACCATGAATCCATAAGTTCGCAACAAAAAACTCATCCACCAGAAAACTTAAGCTCATGTCCTAATGGACGATTTTGAAAATCATAACTTTTATAAACGCTTAGATGGAAACATCCAGCTCTGCGGTTTTAGTCGGAAAACATACACGGTACAAAAATGAAGAAGTAAAGGAGCTAAAAGACTCAAAGAGTGAACCATATGCTTTATTTCATCGATCATGTATCATAACTATTATATAGTATGTAATGTGAAAATTGCTAAGTGTTGAAAGGACGTAGTTGTCCTATGTTCCAAGGATGGTCTGTTTCATCGTATACGTCATCCAGATCCTCCCTCTTGCATTTCCGATGCCAATTGGCAGGTCTATCCTTCAACTCGCGGATATCAACGAGGTAGTAAGGTCCGTTGTGCAGCACTTTTCTGACGACAAAAGGTCCTTCCCGTGGAGATTGCAACTTATGCTCTTTCACCTGTCGAAGGCGGAGGACCAAGTCACTTTCCTTAAACGAGCGGTTCCAAACTCGACGGCTATGATAGCGTCGGAGTTTCTGCTGGTAGATAGTGGAACGTTGATCAGCTACGTTCTGAGCTTCTTCGAGCAGGTCCACAGATAGTTGTCGATTCTCGTCAGCAGTTTCTTCATTGTAGGCGGAAACTCGTGGAGAATCATGGATGATGTCGGAGGGTAATACAGCTTCAGATCGTATACAAGGAAGAAAGGCGTGAATCCAGTTGACATGTTAGGGGTAGTTCGTAAACTCCATAGAACCGAATCTAACTCCTCATCCCAAGCTCCGGCTACTTGCTACAGCGGTTCTTCAAGGCGAGGTTTGACTCCGGCTAGTATGAGGTCATTGCCTCGCTCGACCTGCCCATTGGATTGTGGACGAGCCACATAAGCGAGGTCAAGTCGGATCCCTACATCGTTGCAATAATATTTCAGTTCTCCCCGCGCGAAGTTCGTGCCGTTGTCTGTGATGATGCTGTGTGGGATGCCGTATCGCACTACGAGGCTGCAAACAAATTTTAGTGCCGTAGCACCATCGGCTTTTCTCACTAGGTTTGCCTCGATCCACTTACTGAACTTTTCAATAGCAACCAAGAGGTACTCAAACCACTAGGAGATGATTTCTTCAATTTTCCGACCATGTCGAGCCCCCAGACCGCAAACAGCCAAGTAATAGGGATGGTCTTCAGCTCCTGAGCCGAAGCATTTGGTTGCATAGCGTAGTACTGACAACCACCACAGGTTTTGACTATCTTTTCACCATCTTCTTTAGTTGTTAGCCAGTAGAAACCTTGCCAGAAAGCTTTTGCAACGAGGGACCTGGGAGCAGCGTGATGCCCGCAATCACCTTGGTGGATCTCTTTGAGGATTTCGATGCCATCTTGATTTGAGACGCACTTCAGAAAAACTTCGTTTGCACTTTGTTTGTAGAGCTATCCATCTACTATTGTGTAGTACCTTGCTTGTCTGACGACCCATCGTGCGAGGACTTTATCCTCTGGCAACTTCTGGTCGATGAGGTAGCTAGTCTAGGAAAGGCCTAGTCCAAGCCGGAGTGATAAACATCACCTCCTTAGCCGGAGACACTGCCACGTCTGGGTTTTCTAGGTTAGCGCCCTTTACTAAGGGTGTACGTAGGTGCTCAAGGAAAATTCCAGGCGGATGGGTTTC
Source organism: Lolium perenne (assembly GCF_019359855.2). NCBI lineage: Eukaryota > Viridiplantae > Streptophyta > Magnoliopsida > Poales > Poaceae > Lolium > Lolium perenne. The sequence continues at coordinate 145,055,801 of NC_067249.2, forward strand.
CTGTCGGATCCGAGCTTAGATAGCATATCTGCTGTTGTGTTGTCGTCTCTCCTGACGTACTTGACTTCGTATCCGAGGAAGCACTTGGCGATCTCGTCAACTTCATCTCTATAAGCCATCATAACGAAGTTTCTGGCGTTCCAGGTTCCGGCTACTTGTTGTGCCACCAGGTCGGAATCTCTGCAACATATGATGTGCTTGATCCCATATTCCTTAGTGATGCACAGACCGTGTAGTAGAGCCTCATATTCCACCATGTTATTTGTAGCTTCAAAGTGAATCTGCAGGACGTACTGCAGTTCTTCTCTGGTGGGTGACTTCAGGGTAACTCCAACCCCCGAGCCTTGATGTTGCTTGGATTCGTCAAAGTGCATGACCCAAGCATCAGGTTCTAGCACAGGTGTGCCCTCCGGCGCTTCAGTCCAATCGACGAAAAAACCCGCCAAAATCTAAGATTTGATTCAAGTTCTGGCTTTGTGGTTGATGTCGAAGGCGGACAGTTCTATTCCCCACTTCGCTTCCCGCCCTATTGCGTCAGAGTTGTTGATGATGGTTCATAATGGAGATTTGCTCACAACTGTCATGGGATGCACTTGGAAGTAATGTCTCAGCTTTCGGCTACCTAGGAACACTCCATAGGCTAGCTTCTGAAAGTGAGGGTTGTTTTGATTCCGTCAGGACCTCTCTTATGTAATAGACTGGTCTTTGGACTGCGTACTCATGACCTTCTTCCTTTCGCTCCACCACGATAACGAGACTGATGACCTTGTTAGAAGCTGCCAGGTAGAGGAGCATAGGCTCTGACTCATACGGAGCCGCCAAGATAGGTGGGGAAGAGAGAATATCTTTCAACCCCTGAAGTTCTACGTCTGTTGCATCGTCCCAGACAAATTTGTCTGTTTTCTTCAGCAGCTTGTACAAAGGTAGTGCCTTCTCGCCAATATGGCTAACAAATCTACTGATTGCAGCAACGCAACCAATTAATCATTGCACATCTTTGAGACAAGTTGGCCTCTTGATGTTTAGGATAGCCTTGATTTTTCTGGGTTTACTTCAATGCATCTGTGAGATACAATGAATCCAAGGAGTTTTCCGGCTGGCACGCCAAAGACGCACTTCAGCGGATTCAACATCATCTTGTACCGTCGAAGATTTTCAAAGGTTTCCTTGAGGTCGCTGATCAAGTCGGATCCTTTCCGGGTCATGACCGCGATGTCGTCGATGTAAGCGTGCACATTCTGGCCAATTTGGTCCTTCAGGCACCGTTGCATCGTACGCTGGTAGGTGGCACCTGCATTTTTTAAACCAAAGGCATGGTGACATAGTAGTAAGTGCCAAAGGGTGTGATGAACGAGGTCGCCTTTTGGTCGGACTTCTTCATCCAAATCTGATGATACTCGAAATATGCATCAAGAAAACACAGAAGTTCCGCCCCTGCCATCGAATCAATGACCTGTCAATGCGCGACAAGGGGAACGGATCCTACGGACAATGCTTATTCAAACCGGAGTAATTGATGCACATTCTTAGTATTTCAGAATTTTTTTTGGGTATAAGGACGGGGTTTGCGACCCAATTAGTATGGATAACTTCTACTACAAATCTTGCCTCTAGTAACTTTGCTAATTCCATCCCTATAGAGCGGCGCTTCTTATCTCCAAAACGTTGCATAGCTTGCTTCGCCGGTTTTGCACCCGGATTTATATTGAGGTAGTGCTCGGCGAGTTCCCTTGGTATCCGGACATGTCATAGGGTTGCCCTGCGAAGATATCCATGTCAGCACGCAGGAACTCGACGAGTGTGTCTTCCTATTTGGGGTCTAGGCCAGCTCCGATAGACACTTGCTTGGTATTGTCGCCTACCTTGAGGTCAACCTTCTTGGTGTCTATCGTGGCCTTGAACGAGGTATTTTGGTCAGAGATGTGCTTCTTGGTGGTATGCATCTCATTGGGATCCACCGCAACCCTGTAGCCTTGCAACTCCTCTTCAGATAGTACAGATTCTGCAAAGGCGGCTTCGCCCTCCTCGCAGTCTCGAGCTTTCTTGTAATCTCCGGATACGGTAATCATGTCGTTAGGACCCGGAATCTTGAGCTTATTGTAGATGTAGCACACCCTTGCATGAAACTTGTGGTAGGTGGGCCTGCCAAAAATGACATGGTACGAGCTCTTGAAGGGCACAACCTCGAACGTGATCATTTTTTCGTGGAAATTATTAACATCGCCGAAGGCCACGGGAAGTTTGATGATGCCCAATGAATTTTCCTTTTTACCCGGAACCACACCATGGAACTCTGTGGTGCTATGCTTGAGCTATTCCTTGATAAGGTTCATCTTTTCCAGAGTCTCCAGGTACATGATATTTAGGCTGGGTTCGCCGTCCATGGGGCACTTGGAGAAGTCATACCCGTCGATGCAGGGACTTACAACCAAAGCATAGCACTCTTTTGGGGATGAAAGTCGGATGATCTGCCCTGTCAAAGGTGCATGGGTTTTCCGACCACTTGACATAATGCGGCACAACCGGAAGTATGGCATCCAGGATCCGGAGGGCTGATTTCTTGGCTCGGACCGTCGGGGTTCCGAGGAAGGTGTGGTATGAACCTGCACTCTTTTTGACGAAGGGGTTGGATTTGTTAGCTGCGGAACCCTCTTTGGGATCCGGTGAAGCTTCACCCTCTTCCATCGCCTCAGAACTATCCTCGTCCTTCTCCTCGTTCTTGCCCTTGCCTCTTTTGCCACGCGGGCGGTGCTTCCGAGCGCGCTTGTATCCTGCTTCCAGGTCAGTTTTGAGATCGTTGATCCACTTGCAGTTTCGATTGGTGTGAGAGGACTTGCCAGTAGCCGGATCAATATGGGCTAGATATGGCATATATCTGTATTCTTCGTAGGTTTGGGGAGCACGGAACCCAGCAACGGTGACCTCGTCAGCGCGTTGTTGTCCCTTGCCGGCTCCGCCACCAAGGCCGCGGCCTCTGCCGCCTCCTTGACCTCCGTGTTGGAACATCATGGCAACCATGTCGGATCCCTAGCTCTTCTGGTCTTCAGAGGGGTTCTTCCGCTTGTTATTGTTACTGCTACCATCACGGTTCTTCTTTTGCTGATACAGGGGTATGGCTATGGCCGAGAGTTCTCCAGCTGCATCGTCATCAGCGGCGGTGGGAGTGCTGGCGATGGAGATCATATCATCCAAGGTCAAATTTTGCTCGTTGACAAGGAAAGTTAACTTGTGCCGGAGCAGCCCTCCCCTCTGCAAGCAACCTATGAAGGCTAGCATTGTTGCGCGGTTATCCATGTTCTCGCACTCATTTCTTGTTGCTAACCACCAAGTGAGGAAATCTCGAGAGGTTTCGTTTTTCTTTTGGATGCAGGCCTGTAGATCACTGGTCATGGAGGGTCTTTTGTAGGTGCCCCTGAAGTGTCCCTCGAAGGCAACCTTCAGGTCAAACCATCAAAAAATAGAATTCTCCTCGAGGTCATTGATCCAAGTACGGGCTGGACCAACAAGGTACAACTGGAGCATGTGGCAGGCCATATTGGGGGTCCCTCCGGTAAAACTGACTACATTGAAGAAGTCATCGATCTAGGTATCGGGCCTTTCACTGCCATCATAGTGCTTCAGATTTCCGGGTAGCTTGAGGTTCAAGCCTTTTGGCGTTGGTTCCTCTCGGATCCTCCTGACAAAGCACTTCGGGCCTATGTACCCAGTTCTGTATTCATTGAGACGTTCCCGTGCGTCGCCTGAGCCGTTGCGGGCGGGAGATTTTGAGCGGGAGCGAGACCTTCGGCCTCCGCCTCCGCCTCCACCTCCTCCACTAGGTGGTGGGGAGGGAGATCTATGAGGTGATTTTGAGCGGGAGTGAGACCTTTGGCCTCCACCTCCAATGAGACTTTTTGCTTCCGCCTTCTGATTCTCTGTGATGAAGGTTTTCACCACCTAGTGGAGGAGGTGGAGGCGGATGCGGAGGCCGAAGGTCTCGCTATAGCTCAAAATCCCCCGTCCGCAACGGCTCGCGCGATGCACGGGAACATCTCAACGAATACACAACTGGGTACATAGGCTGTCGGGGGGAAGACCCCGGGTAGGGCAATGGACGCGGAGCAGCCGGCTGGCCACTGGCCGGCTCGCGGCAAAGGCCGGCTGAGGAGCAGCCGGCTGGCGCCGTGGCCGGCTGGTCCGGAAGTCGGCTGGCTCTAGGTCCTAGTCGGCCTGGCTGCGGCCACCAATGCTGTAGCTGGGCCGGCTTCTACAAGCCATATCCGACTGGGGGTTTGTACCTCAGACCGACTCGAGGCTGGCGAGTCTTGCACTAGAAGGAACCGGGCTGGTGATCCGGGTTCCCAAAGTCCACACTGACTCATCTTCCGTAAAGCGCGGGGCACTGTGGAGCAATAGTGCCACGCGCCGGACAGGCCGTCAGGGCTTACGACGATCCGTGCGCTCTGATGGCTGACGGCGACAGGGACACCTCCTCTCCATACCGCTGACCGTGGCAGCCGGATGGGACAGGCCACGATGCCTCAACGGCTCCTGACGTCACCGCCTCGGGAAGAAGCGGAAGCCGGAGCCGGCCAAGCCGGCCAGTAAACTATAGGGTCTTATATGTAAAGTGCCGGTGCCTATATAAGCCGCACTACCCCCTCTCGTGCAGGGGATCGATCATTCTTACTTCATTCCACCCATAGAGCTGCCCTGTGAGAGAGACCATCGTCTTCCTTAGCCTCCCAGGAGCAGCCGGACACAGCTCTAGGAGCACCATTGTATTTTGTGATCATCATATACACTCATAGCAGGAGTAGAGGTTTTACCTCCATCGGGGGGCCTCGAACCTGGGTACGTCGCCGTGTCGCTCGTGCCCATACCCGCATCCGGATACCGCCGTGAGATCCCTCAGGAACCACTTCGATTAGCCACCCTATGGCATATGCCGTGACAATACCACGACATAGGCCCAAAGTGCTTTGCCAGGAGGATCTGAGAGGAACCAACGCCAAAAGGCTTGAACCTCAAGCTACCCGGAAATCTGAAGCACTATGATGGTAGTGAAAGGCCCGATACCTGGATTGATGACTTCTTCAATGCAGTCAGCTTTGCCGGAGGGACCCCCAATATGGCATGCCGCAAGCTCCAGTTGTACCTTGTTGGTCCAGCCCGTACTTGGCTCAACGACCTCGAGGAGAATTCTATCTTTTGATGGTTTGACCTGAAGGTTGCCTTCGAGGGACACTTCAGGGCACCTACAAAAGACCCTCCACGGCCAGTGATCCTGCATCCAGAAGAAAAACGAAACCTCTCGAGCTTTCCTCACTAGTGGTTAACAACAAGAAATGAGTGCGCAAACGTGGATAACCGCACAGTAATGCTAGCCTTCATAGGTGGCTTGCAGAGGGGAGGGCTGCTCCGGCACAAGTTAACTGGCCTTGTCAATGAGCTAAATTTGACCTTGGATGATATGATCTCCATCGCCAGCACTCACACCGCCGCTGATGACGATGCAGGTGGACAACCCTCGGCCACAACCATACCCCTGCATCAGCAAAAGAAGAACCGTGATGGCAGCAGTAACAATAACAAGCGGAAGAACCCCTCTGAATACCAGAAGAGCGTCGGATCCGACATGGTTGCCATGACGTTCCAACACGGCGATCAAGGAGGCGGCAGAGCCCGCGGCCGTGGTGGCGGAGCCGGCAGGGGCCAGCAACGCGCTGGCGAGGTCACTGTTGCTAGGTTTCGTGCTCCCAAAACCTACGAAGAATACAAAGATATGCCATGTCTAGCCCATATTGATCTGGCTACTGGCAAGTCCTCTCACACCAATCGCAACTGCAAGTGGGTCAACGATCTCAAAACTGACCCGGAAGCAGGATACAAACGCGCTCAGAAGCACCGTTCGCGCGGCAAAGGTGGCAAGGGCAAGAACAAGGAGAAGGACGAGGACAGTTACGAGGCGATGGAAGAGGGTGAAGCTTCGCCGGATCCCAAAGAGGGTTCCACAGCTAACAAATTCAATCCCTTCATAAAAAGAGTGCAGGTGCATACCACACCTTCCTCGGAACCCCGACGGTCCGAGCCAAGAAATCAGCCCTCCGGATCCTGAATGCCACACTTCCGGCTGTGCCACAATACGTCAAGTGGTCGGAAGACCCATGCACCTTCGACAGGGTAGATCATCCGAGTGTCATCCCCAAAGAGTGCTATGCTTTGGTTGTAAGTCCCCGCATCGACGGGTATGACTTCTCCAAGTGCCTCATGGACGGCGGATCCAGCCTGAACATCATGTACCTGGAGACTCTGGAGAAGATGAACCTTACCAAAGAACAGCTCAAGCATAGCACCACGGAGTTCCATGCTGTGGTTCCGGGTAAAAAGGAAAATTCCCTGGGCAACATCAAACTTCCCGTGGCCTTCGGCGATGTTAATAATTTCCGCGAAGAAATGATCGCGCGAGGTTGTGCCCTTCAAGAGCTCCTACTATGTCATTTTTGGCAGGCCCACCTACCACAAGTTTCACGCAAGGGTGTGCTACATCTACAATAAGATCAAGATTCCGGGTCCTAACGGCATGATTACCGTATCCGAAGATTACAAGAAAGCTCGAGACTGCGAGGAGGGCGAAGCCGCCTTTGCAGAATCCGTCCTATCTGAAGAGGAGCTGCAAGGCTACTGGGCCACGGTGGATCCCAATGAGATGCATACCACCAAGAAGAAGATCTCCGACCATAAGATCTCGTTCAAGGCCATGATAGACACCAAGAAGGTTTACCTCAAGGTAGGCGACGATACCAAGCAAGTGTCTGTCAGAGCTAGCCTAGACCCCATATAGGAAGACACGCTCGTCGAGTTCCTGCGAGCTAACATGGATATCTTCGTATGGCAACCCTCTGACATGTCCGGAGTACCAAGGGAACTCGCCGAGCACTACTTCAATATAAATCCGGGTGCAAAATCTGTGAAGCAAGTTATGCGATGTTTTGGAGATAAGAAGCGTCGCGCCATAGGGATGGAATTAGCAAAGTTACTGGAGGAAGGATTTATAGTAGAAATTATCCTTACTGATTGGGTTGTAAACCCCGTCCTTGTACCCAAAAAGAATTCTGAAATACTAAGAAGGTGCATCGATTACTCCGGTTTGAATAAGCATTGTTCGAAGGATCTGTTCCCCTTGCCACGCATTGACCAATTCATTGATTCGACGGCAGGAGCGGAACTTCTGTGTTTCCTTGACGCATATTCCAGGTATCATCAGATCCGGGTCTGACCAAAAGGCAACCTCATTCATCACACCCTTTGGCACTTACTGCTATGTCTCCATGCCTTTTGGTTTGAAAAATACATGTGCCACCTACCAGCGTATGATGCAGCGGTGCCTGAAGGACCAAATTGGCTGGAATGTGCATTCTTACATCGACGACATCGCGGTCATGACCCGAAAAGGATCCAACTTGATCAGCAACCTCAAGGAAACCTTTGAAAATCTCCGACAACACAAGATGATGTTGAATCCGCTGAAGTGCATGTTTGACGTGCTAGCCAGAAAACTCCTTGGCTTCATTGTATCTCATAGAGGCATTAAAGTAAATCCGGAAAAAATCAAGGCTATCCTAAACATCAAGAGGCCAACTTGTCTCAAAGATGTGCAATGATTAACTGGTTGCGTTGTTGCAATCAGTAGATTTGTTAGCCGTCTTGGCGAGAAGACGCTACCTTTGTACAAGCTGATGAAGAAGATAGACAAATTTGTCTGGGACGATGCAGCATACGCATCACTTTAGGGGTTGAAAGATATTCTCTCTTCCCCACCTATCTTGGCGGCTCCGGACGAGTCAGAGTCGATGCTCCTCTACCTGGTAGGTTCTAACAAGGTCATTAGTCTCGTTATCATGGTGGAGCGAAAGGAAGAAGGTCATGAGTACGGAGTCCAAAGACCAGTCTATTACATAAACGAGGTCCTGATGGAATCAAACGAAAGATACCCTCACTTTCAGAAGCTAGCCTATGGAGTGTTCCTAGGTAGCCGGAAGCTGAGACATTACTTCCAAGAGCATCCCATGATAGTTGTGAGCACAACTCCATGATCAACCATCATCAAAAACTCCGACGCAATAGGGCACGTAGCGAAGTGGGGAGCAGAACTTTCCGCCTTCGACATTAACTACAAAGCTAGAACTTCAATCAAATCTCAGATTTTGGCGGATTTTTTCGTCAATTAGACTGAAGCGCCGGAGGGCACACCTGTGCCGGAACCTGAAGCTTGGTTCATGCACTCTGACGGATCCAAGCAACATCAAGGCTCGGGGGCTGGAGTTACCCTGAAGTCACCCCGCCGGAGAAGAACTGCAATATGTTCTGCAGATTCGCTTCGAAGCTACAAATAACATGGCGAAATATGAGGCTCTACTACACGGTATGCGCATCGCTACGAAAATTGGGATCAAGCACATCATATGTTGCGGAGATTCCGACCTGGTGGCACAACAAGTAGCCGGAACCTGGAACGCCAGAAACTCTGTTATGGCGGCTTATAGAGATGAAGTTGACGAGATCGCCAACTGCTCCCTCGGATACGAAGTCAAGTACGTCAGGAGAGATGACAACACAGCGACAGATATGCTGTCCAAGCTCGGATCCGGCAGGAAACCCATTCCGCCTGGAATTTTCCTTGAGCACCTACGGACCCTCAGTAAAGGGCGCTAACCCGGAAAACCCAGATGTGGCAGTGTCTCCGGCTAAGGAGGTGATGTTTATCACTCCGGCTTGGACTAGGCCTTTCCTATACTAGCTACCTCACCGACCACAAGTTTCCGGAGGATGAAGTCCTCAAGGTACTACACAATAATAGATAGATAGCTCTACAAACAAAGTGCAAACAGAGTTTTTATGAAATGCGTCTCAAATCAAGATGGCATCGAAATACTTAGAGAGATCCACCAAGGTGATTGCGGGCATCACGCTGCTCCTAGGTCTCTCATTGCAAAAGCTTTCCCGCAAGGTTTCTACTGGCTAACTGCTAAAGAAGATGGTGAAAAGATAGTCAAAACCTGCCGTAGTTGTCAGTACTACGCTACGCAACTAAATGCTCCGGCTCAGGAGCTGAAGACCATCCCTATTACTTGGCTGTTTGCGGTCTGGGGGCTCGACATGGTTAGAAAATTGAAGAAATCATCTCCTGGTGGTTTTGAGTACCTCTTGGTCGCTATTGACAAGTTCAGTAAGTGGATTGAGGCAAAGCCAGTGAGAAAGGCGATGGTGCTACGACACTAAAATTTGTTTGCAGCCTCGTAGTGCGATACGGCATCCCACACAACATCATCACAGACAACGGCATGAACTTCACGTAGGGAGAACTGAAGGATTATTGCAACAATGTAGGGATCCGGCTTGACCTCGTTTCTGTGGCTCATCCACAATCCAATGGCCTGGTTGAGCGAGCCAACGGCCTCATACTAGTCGGAGTCAAACCTCGCCTTGAAGAACTGCTGCAGGCAGCATCCGGAGCTTGGGCCGAGGAGTTAGATTATGTTCTATGGATTTTACGAACTACCCCTAACATGTTAACAAGATTCACACCTTTCTTCCTAGTATACGGATCTGAAGCTGTGTTACCCTCCGACATCATCCATGATTCTCTGTGAGTTTCCGCCTACAATGAAGAAACTGCTGACGAGGCTCGACAACTATCTGTGGACCTGCCCGAAGAAGCTCGGAACCTAGCTGATCAACGTTCCACCATCTACCAGCAGAAACTCCGACGCATCATAGCCGTCGAGTTTGGAACCGCTCGTTTAAGGAAGGTGACTTGGTCCTCCGCCTTCGACAAGTGAAAGAGCTAAGGTTGCAATCTCCATGGGAAGGAATTTTGTTGTCAGCAAAGTGCTGCACAACAGATCTTACTACCTCGTTGATATCTGCGAGTTGAAGGATAGACCTGCCAATTGGCATCGGAAACGCAAGAGGGAGGATCCGAATGACGTATACGATGAAACAAACCATCCTTGGAACATAGCACAGCTATGTCCTTTCCACACTTAGAAATTTTCACATTACATACTTTATAATAGTTATCATACATGATCGATGAAATAAAGCACATGGCTCACTCTTCGAGTCTTTTACCTCCTTTACTTGTTCATTTTTGGATCGTGTATGTTTTCCGACTAAAACCGCGAGCTGGATGTTTTCGTCTAGGCGTTTATAAAAGTTGTGATTTTCAAAATCGTCCATTAGGACGTGAGCTTAAGTTTTCTGGTGGATGAGTTTATTGTTGCGAACTTTTGGATTCCTGGTAGCGACTTCCGGCACCTTGGCTGGGACTTATTTCTGCGGTTATTGAAGGATTGCCATTGGGCTTCGTCACCGTCGGCGAGCATTTCCAGCTAAAGGTCTTCCGGCTCATGGAAGGTCAAATAAGTAAGCCGTAAAACATAGAAACTAGCACTTGCTTTCCAAACAAACGAAACATGCATATATAACTTAAACGGATTGGAGGATAAGTTTTCTCAGCCCACAACATACATTTGTTTCGTCCTAACTAATTCAAGTACTTAAGTTTTATTACAAACCCTCGAAGGGGCCAAAATGATGTAGCTCATTGTTTTTCCAGGAATCACTCTGAAGATTCTGGCTTGTCCTCAGAAGCTTGGTAGGTGCTGTCCTTGGCGGAGCCGTCTCCAGATTCGTCGCCTAACTGATGCGCGCTGGACCCGGAGCCTTCTACCTCATCTTCTTCCTCATCAACGGTAAAACCAGCCGGAAGGTCATGCTTCTTGTACCATGACAAGCGATCCACTCGCTCGGCAAAAGGTGTGTCAAAGCCTTGGGTTTCTGCGATGGCTTGCTTGACATTGGTAGCCTTTGGGACTCCGCGTGCAATCGTGGAAAATTCCATGGCGGGAAAATGTGCTTCGCACAAGGCCAAGGCAGTGGTGGCAGCTCCGCGAGCAGATGACTCTTGCCAGTCCCCGATCAGCTCCAACACCATATTCATCAGCTTCGTCATCGTATCGATGACTGTGGTGCGGGCCTTCTTCAGGGACAACTTCCGAGCAATGGTCCGACAAGCTTCAATGAGGTCCTCGATGGAGTTTCTGGCTCTTCATACGCCTCAGTTCGGGAGATGCCAGTATCCTTCTTCCACTCAAATCCCAGTAACGCTGACATACACAAAGTATCATGTGATCAGATTCCGGGTTGGGAAGAGGAGAGTGCAATATACATGTCGGAAATGTGAAGTCCTTATGGAAGATCGGCTCGTCGATGTTGGTCGCCTCCGCCTCAACAGCCTTGAGCTTAGACGCCAGAGTCTTAACTCTGTTGTTGCTGTTCTTAAGCTTCTCGGCCATCTCCGTCATCGCCCGAGCGTGCTGCTCCTCTAGCTCCTTTTTGACTTTACTCTCACGTTCGTGAGACTCCTTAATGGATTGATGGAGGGATTCATGCTCGGATTCCAAGACTTCAAGCTTGGCATATATTTCATCAATGGAGGGGTGCTTGCAGAAAGCAAGTTTAAAGTAAAAGACATATTCAAAGAGCACGTTGAGGAACCTTTGGTAAGACAGAGACATACCCTCGTTGTTTTCCAAACGAGTCTCGAGAAGTATGATCGCTAGCCGGTCCTCCGCCTCCTTCTTGTTCAGCCGCTCAATCTCCACCTTCTGATCCACCACTAGCTGGCGCATGTCTTCGTGCAGCTGGCGTGTTTTCTTTGAAGCAAGTAGAATTAATTAGTTAGAAATTTAAAATCTGGGGGGCTGGACGCGAAGTTAAAACTCTTCTTGTGCTAGGAAATTTCAAGTTTCCTCCAAGATCCAAACAAGATAATACAGTTGAAGCATCAACTTACAAATTTTACTCGGAAATATATACTTTGGGGCTAGTGTTACCTATCGCACGGCTTTGTGCTTCGCGAAGAAAACACAGAGGTTGTCCTCCAAAGTGGCCAGGTGCTACTGCTCCGTATCCGCCTCTCCCCATACTTCATTCATCAAGCGTGTCTTTTCCATGTGGTGCTGGTATTAATGAGCTTTACGGTGAACCGGAAACTAGTGAGGGTGCGTTTTGGGCGTACCTGTAGCACCACTTAGCAATAATTTCTTTGCGACATCATTAGCCGGAGCTTCAGCCGAGGTTGCTTCGGGTTCTTCAGGAGGAGGTTTGGAGGAGGAAGCGCATTTGCCAGAATCTGCGTTGGGTGTCATAATATCATGAAGGTTGATGACATTCTTCGGATCCTGAGCTGCAGAGGAAGAAGGCTTTTGCGGAATGTCCACTTCTGGAGTGATTGGCATGGAGGCAGGCGAGGGCTTGAGTTTCTTCTTCTGGGGCTTATTTCCGGCAGTTTTGCTGCATGATAAAAAGAGCATGGCACTTAGGAGATTTTCAGGTATGTTGGGAAGAAGTCAGTCGGAAATTGAGTTATTACCCAGGCTTGTTGAAGAATCTCTTGATGCCACCCTGTGTGCATTTTCCGGTGTTGATCTCCTTGAGACGTTGTTTTTTATTTCTCATGTTTCTTTGTGGCCGCGGTGCTGGGGACTTCACGTGCGCGTTTGTCCGCCGACCAGGAGGATGCGCCCCTCTTCCGTTTTACGGGAGGATGGCCCTCAGGAATTTCCGTGTCAGATGCGGCTTCCGGGTTCAATGTGCCAGCGTGTGGGATCCGGGTGAAGGTCCCAAGATCCTTCTCCTCGAGGGATTCAAACTGTACACACAAGATAAAGTCCTTAGTTAAATTTGCAGGCATAAAAAGGGAGATGATGAACAGTCGGAAAACTTACCGCGGTGCGGTCACCTTCCGTGTATATGTCAAATTGACACACGTGAGAGTGAACGTCACGTGGAATCTTGATCATAACCCGGAGCCGCTTGTCCAGGGCATCATAAGAAAGGTTGTCCTTAGTGGCGCGCATAGTGTCGTCGCGGCCGTTGTATTCAAACATCAAACGTTCACGGTGCTTGAGGGGTTGGATCCGCTTGGTGAATCAGGAGAGTGTCAGGTCCTTCCGCGACAGTCCGGACTCCGTCTGCTTGCAGATCCGCCTAACCATCCTTGTCAACGTTGGTAACTTGGAGATGTGTGGGCAGTTAGTCCAGGCGGGGGTCTCGCTAGCGGGTCCATCCTTAAACGCCGGCAGAGTCTTGGGGCTGGCCGAATCCGAGATGTCCTTCACATAAAAGAACCCCCCCAGACCAGTACCTCACGGACTCATGACAATCTGTGTGAGGGTAGACGCGGTCGTGGCGGATATTGAAGGTGATGCTCCCGCAGGTGGCGAGCGAGGAAGTCTGCGGGATGGTCTCCTTCTTGACGGAGAAAAAGAACTGAAAGAGGGCCAAGTCAGGTTTTACCCAGAGATGACCCTCGCAGAGGGCGACGTGGTTGGCGATGGCGAGGACGCTCTTTGGAGAGATGTTGTGGGGTTGAAGCTTGTAGGCCTCGAGGATTTCCGAGAAGAAATCGCTCGGAGGCAGCGAGAATCCACGTTCCACCAGCGCCCTTGTCAGCACCCACTCTCCGGCCACGGGCGCCGGGCTTAGGGCACCCGAAACCACTCTCCAGGATCCGGGTTTGAGGAATCCTTCTACCTCGAAGCTGTGGAGCTTGTCCTCGAAGGTGGTGTAGGGCCACCGTTGTCTTTTGACTTCGCCTTCATGAGATCGGGCTTTAGATTTCTTGGCGGCGACCTCCTCCACCTTCTTCTCCATTTGCACTTTTCCGGCTAGGTCCGCCGGGTTAGAGCTGGCTCCTTCAATGGATTTGCCGAATCCTTTGGCAGGATCCAGCCGAATAGGGACAAATGGTGGAGGGGCAGAAGAGATAGGCGTTGCCGCGATCGGCTCCGACTGCGATGGAGGCGGAGTAGACGAAGACATCTACAATGAATGGAAACTACACTTAGTCGGAGCTACCACTACTCACTAGTCATCCCTACCAACACCGATGAAAAGCTCGAGGCCGGAATACTTACCGGAGATGGTCGCTGCGGTGATCGGAGTTGCCGGCGGCGAGGTATTGCTGCAGTGGCTTGCTGAAGTTAAGAACACGAAGAACACGGTGCGGCGGTGCAGACTCCGGTGAAGCTCCGGCAGACTCCGGCACGGCGGAAGCAGAAGCTCGGTGGTGGCGCTCGGTGGAGAGGTGAATCAGGGGGAGAATGGTGCGATTAGAGTGAGCGGTGGGGATATTTATAGGCGCGGGATGAGATTCGTGCTCCGCATCCTGTGCTCGGAACGCAAGCGTCGCGCCGTTGGATGATGAACACGTGTCGAAAACACTAGCGGTAAAAATGGCTATGGATCATGTTACCGTTCGAATTACCTGAAAATGGCGCCAAGATTGGCGGAACCATTTGAACCCCATGAGTTCCGGGTGAGAGTTTCAATTGATAAGCTATAATCTCTGCAGGGAAGTAACCCGGAGAATCGTTGTAACAATGAGGTCAATGGATGAAGTCCCGCGGGATGAAGGTTTTTTCCGGTATGCAGGCAGGAAAAGGAAGTTTAATGAAGACGGAGTTCTTCAAGTTTCCCCAAGTTTCCGAGAAGATTGCAGGATATGAAGATGATTCGAGCAAGACAGAAAAGAGAGGTGAATCTCGGAGAAATCTGCGGCTACTGTTGTGGGTATACTTCATGAGTGCACCATTGACAGTGGCTAGATGCGGCAAGCCCGGGTGGCCCATAGGTGATGGTGGCATATGACCCATCGGGTGGCCCAGTTGCTGATGATCAAGATGGATGAAGTCCAGCCCAGGAACAAGGAGACGGATCCAGCCTAGCGCATCATGGGTAGCCGGATCCAATATGACGTATAAGGAAAGGCGGATCCTTCACGTGCACGACAATGTAATATTCCGTAGTTAGGCAACTTGTATTTCGGCTAGGACTATCCGTGTAAACCCTAGATCCTGGCGAACTTGCCATACTCTTGGCCTACCGGGGGCCATCCCCCCAACACAATGCGAAAGCGTCCAGATAATTTCAGACAAGCAGCAGTAGACCCTATCATCGTGCATGTGTTCCGAAGCTGGGTAAATCGCGTACCACCATCTCGAGGACTCTCCGCCCGATGGCCCCTACTTCTTCTTCCCTCCATGAGAATCCCCCCTCTAGAATACCGTCGAATAGGCAATGACATGTATTTTGAACAACAAAAGTGACTGAATCAGTTCACATGTTGTAGCCCGTGAATGCCCATGATCTATGTCCGGCAGTGTACCCAATGGTGGTCATTGCAAAAAAAGAAAGGATGCAAAAAATTTAAAATTAATTTACATAGGCTGGAGATCATGCTCGGCCTGAAACCACCTGCCCCACAGAGGCGAGTCCATCGCCTATGTGGGATCCTGCGACAGATCTGGCGGTAGGAAGGCCATGCGCCGCAATATCTCCCAGCAACGTGACGTGCTGGCTCGTGTGTGTGGATCGCCAAAACGGGTATCCCTGGTTCAGACGCCACATGTGGGGCAATTGTAGATTCGGCCAGGGCAGCGGTACGCCCACCTTGGCGAACCACCGCGCCACCTCCACCTCAACGAGGACACACCGATCGAAGCGCGACATTTGAGGTGGTCGCGGTGCCGTGGGCGTGGGCACACGGACGAAACGGGTACTGCCGCAGCCCCGAGCAAGAGCTGCCCGCCCCTTTGGGCAGAACCACATGTTGTCCATCGCCATAGCTGAGGATTGCTTGGTCTAGGGTTCTTGGTCTAGGTTTTCATGCACGTTGGAGATGGCCTAACGGCTATTTTGGTCTCTATTACAATTTTGTGGATGTACACTTTCATGCGGGACCCAAATCTTTTCTTGGCCGGTAAGGTAAGGAGCACAGGGATTTCCGTTTTGGAAACGAACAAACTTTGTACGTCCATGTAGCACGCACGGATCCGCAGAGTCGTAGGATTTGCGGAGATCTTGCAGTACCGGTGGCGCGGTTACGTACGTACGTGGTACTTGTGTCACCGGCGCCTCCTCCGCTCCGTTCCGTCGTGGCAGCTCCTCCGCTCTCCCGTGCCGCGCGCGTGAGGACCGAGCATGACACAGGCCGTCACAAATCCGTCCTCTCCTGTGTCCTGTCGTGTCTGGCCGTACTCGAACCGGCACGCGCCTGCCGCTGTTTCTGACGTGAGAAACGATTCCCTGTCGGGGCCCTACGTACGTACGTACGCGCACGTCCGGCTGCTAGGAGGAGGAACTACCGTGGACACCGGCGAGGGTTGCCCTAGCAATTCACGAACCAGAACCGGCCGGCAGGCACAGAAACAGTGTGAGACAAACGTGTATACCGGGCCACTACGGAATAGAAGCTGGTGTAGCCCCGTGTGGCAGCAGAATGATTTACAGCAGTGCTCTTGCTGGGTTTGTAGCCAGTAGATGTCCCCCTCCACCCTCAGAAAAAGGTTACTGCCAGTAACATAGTGGGCTTTCAATGTCCACGCATGGCTCCGTCCAATTTCCCCCTCATCGGCAGTGATTTTTCTCCCTTGCATCGCAATCGCATGCACGCACACAGGGAGAGGATAGGCAAGGCATGGGCGTAACTGTGGTGGGGTTTACTATTGGCGAGAGAACACAGGGCATTCAATTCCCTGCAGCCAAGTCCGGGCAGGGTTTAGGGTTTGGAAACCAAGGGCTTTTGTCACATGGACCTGTCCCTCCTCTCCTCTCATCTCCCTCTCCTGGTAGGATGGTCATGCGATCCTGCACTGCTACCAGTGTGTGTTTGGTGTGTGTGGTCTAGCTAGTTGCGGACGCCATTTATGTATCTGGGGCGCGGTGCAGTGCGCACTGGTGAATCGCCCCGGTACAATTGTCGTATTGCAGTTGACAATGGTGCGGAGACACGGGGACTTCGTAGGCAGACACCCCACAGCTAGCCTAGCATGCATGATTGACAGAGATACGTGTGTTGCGTCATGTAACTACTGGTGGTAGTAGTATTTTTTGTGGAAAAGAAAGCAGGGGCAATATGGTGATCCTGCGTACCACTGCATGTTGTAGTATGTCAGTCGTTGATATAACATTCACGAAGTACCATTCCGCAAATATTACATCTCTCAGAGTAGTACAACAGAACATAGCAGGTCCATAACTCATTCATTTATTATTACAAGCATAATACTCCATACATATCGTCTCGGAGCTCCTCTTGGGTCCTAAGAGGGATACTTCTGGGTTCGAGGCGAACCCATCTTAACTTACAATATAAAAGTTTCACTAGGTTATACATTTATTTCAACGAGCAGTTAAGTACTAGAAGTTCGTACTGCTCGGTTACTACTACTCTCTATCGGTCTAAGCTTGTTCTCCACCGGAACCCTCCCCGGTTCCGTAGACTATAAGGTAGTCTACACCTTCGACACCTCCAGAGGTCTGGTTCTTCATAGCCGATGATCTCGGCTCCTTCAGGGTTGTCGTTGTCCTCCTCCAGACGATTTATCTGCATAATGTAGTGGGATTTAAGATTGGGATGAGTACGAGCGTACTCAACAAGTTCATTATAGATAAGAGGTGTTTAATGCACTAGCTACGATATTAGACCAGAAAGTCTAATACTAATGCAGGTTTTGATAAACATTTCTTCAAGAGGTTGCTTTTATTTCAAAGAACTATGTCCGTCAGCCTTCACCGGTTTACTAGAACTTCATGGAGCTCCTTTCCGGCCGCGTTCGCAGTTCCATATCCCGGAACAGGGAGTGACAGGTCACGGTTCTTTACACTCTGCAGAGGTGTGTTGCTTTACCCATAAGAGATCTTAACCTTGGTGCCAACCGGGCAGCTTTCCCGTCCACACTTCCTATGGTGTGAGGCCCGGTATAAGGTCTAGCCAATCATGTTCCTCCGCTACCTCGAACACCCACTCTTTGTTGCAAACTCCGACCCTGGGTCCACGCCGGTCCCATTATTTCCATAGATTTCAGGGTGGACCCCGACCACGACGTCAATGCAGGGCTCTACCATACATTCCTACGCCGGCAGCTGCAACCCATCATAGACCGCAATACCGTGGGGACTTAGGACTCCCCAGCCTCACCGCTTGCTCCTTCGGGCGACAAGTGTACTACAGACAATGCCGTGGGGACTTAGGACTCCCCAGCCTCACCGCTTGCCCCCTTGGATTACAAGTGTACTACGGTAAAGCGCATCCGTTGATGAACGAGAGGTGGAAACACTTTTGACTACTCCGTCCCACTCCGGATCTTATGGTTAACACGGGTATTACGGCACAAGAATCACTGGACGACATTTGTTATTTAATCCTAGATGGATATAAACCCCTGCAATGGAACCTCCACCATATCAACACAATCCATGGTTCCATTGCCCACCACATAGTCATATTCATAGTTATGAAAATAGTGGTTTTGGTTTTTATGCAATAGTGATAACCATAGTACTTTGCAAGTAATTTGATAAAGATACTCAAATGACATGAGCAAGTGATGAACTTGCTCAAAACCGCATGCTTTGCAGTTGGATGGTGTGGACTGACCCTTGTCCTCTGTTTCTGAAAAATAGCATCATTGTCCGATAAGGGCAATGGTTAAAGAAGCAATTATGCATGATTCCAGTTTTAGGGTTTGTTCCCCCCTTCCGATGTCTTATCATTTCATGTGAGAGGTTAATACTAAGAATAATTTGGGGATACTTTATTTAAAGTAAAATACAACCTTGAAATGTTGTCAAGGTGTTTATAAAGTCCAAAGGCATTAATGGACTTATTTTCTTATTGAAAAATATAAGGTGTGATTTAAATGATTATTATAATCTTCAAATTAAGACTTATTCTTAGTTGTCTTCAAAAATTCCCTTTGGTATTTTATTCAGGTAGAGAATTTTATGCTGATCAATTTTCATATTTTTAATTATTTTTTTAGAGCTATTAAACATTTCTTGTGTAATTTCAAAGTTTCTGTATTTAAAAGAATTTGTGAAATGACATATTTGCCCCTGGGCCCACCTGTCAGGGTGGCCCAGCGGGTTAACCCTAACCCGAGCCACACTTGGGCTCGGTCGGTCGCACCGACCCCTTCTCCTCTTCCTCGCGAAACCCTACCTCTCTCTCTCTCTCTCGCTCTCGCGATGCCGTGGTCGCCGCCGCCTTTGCCGAAATACTCCGGCCGCCACCGGCCATCCCCGCCGGCGAGATCGGTACCAGACGAACGGCCGCACGACGGCGCACCGATCGGTCCGCGCCGATCTGTTTTTCCCCGCCGCCACCGCTCTTCCCCAACACCTCTGCGACATGGCCGTGGGGAATCCGCGGCGATCTCGTCGTTGCCGACGAGCCTGGCGCCGTGGCGTGGCCGTGTGCCCCGCCGTGGTTGCGCTGGAGCCCCTGCGCCTCGGCGATGAACTTGCTTGGCTTGGCCATGGCCTGGCGCCGCCGTTCGCCCGGCGTGTGCCGCCGTGCCGCCATGGCCGTGCTTTCCTCCGTCTAATTTGTAAGTTCTCATTGCCTCCCTTCTTCTCTACTGATTGTTATTCCTCTTCTCCTTTCCTTCTAGGCTAGCTCTGGCCACTGGCCTGCTGTTCCTTGTGCCTATGTTGTGCCGTGCTCTACTGGCCATGGCCATTGCTTAAGCTGCTGCTCTACCTCTTTGTGCTCTGCTGCTTGTGCTTGCTGTAGATGCGTGTGTGCTACTGCTGCTCTTCTTGCTACTGGCCCTACTGGCCCTGGCCATGGTTACCCAGGCCATGCCAGTGCTTGCTATCCTTACTGAATTCCTGCTCTGTGCCTCTATTCTGGTTGCTATGCTTGCTAGAATTCAAGTGTATTCATGTAAGATTTCCTGGCTTGATTACAGTGTGCAATTCTTGCATATTTGCAAGTGCCAGAGCAATTGTGGCTAATTTCTGGTGCTCAAGTTTATGATTATGCTCAATTGAGCATTACTGTGGGCTTAACAGTGTTATTCAATAATGATTTGATGTGTGCCTTGCTTGTGTATCTTGATCCAGTGGCTCATCATGCCTTTGATGTGCTTCTGGATACAATCATAAATTATTATGTGATTATCTGTGAACCATCTATTGATTAACTATGGCTACTACCTTTATATGATTTATGAATTGATGTCAGGATTGATTCTAGCCTGCCTTAACAGGCTCTAGCAAGCTCTGGTGATCAAATGATCATCACTTGCTTGTTGATTGCATGCTTACTTACTGCATGTGCCTATCTGGTGCTCATCATGGTGTCTGTGTGACACACATACTTGTGCTGGTGTGTGTTGATGCTTGCTCAAGCATCATCTGATGCTTGCAGTGAGCCATTGGGTCACTGGCAAGATGTTGGTGCTTTGATTACTTGTCTATTTTATTTATCTGTAATTCCTTGCTTTATTAGATGGATAAATTGTTATCACCAGATTTTGGACAAATCCAGAGGTGGGCCATAAGAGAGATGGGCTTAGAGGACTACACGTGGAAGATCTCTGAAGCGGCCTTGCACGGAGAATTTGGGCTAGTTTGCCCGTGTATCTTTAATTATAGTAGGTCATATCTTAGATCAAGGTTTAGAATTTGTATCGCGCACGGTGGGATATTCCCACGTTAGAAAGTCCGCTGGACTATAAATATGTATCTAGGGTTTATGGAATAAACAACAACACAACGTTCACCCCAAAAACAAACCAATCTCGGCGCATCGCCAACTCCTTCGTCTCGAGGGTTTCAATCAGGTAAGCGACATGCTGCCTAGATCGCATCTTGCGATCTAGGCAGCACAAGCCCCACGTTGTTCATGCGTTGCCCGTACTGAAGCGTCTTTGATGGCGGGCAACGTAGTTATCATAGATGTGTTAGGGTTAGCATAGCTCTTCGTATAAACATGCTTACGTAGTGCAACCCTCGCATGTCTAGCCGCCCTCACGCCTATCTCAGGCGTGGGGGCGGCACCCTGCTTGTTCATCATCTAGTAGATCTGATCCGTTACGATTGCTCCTTGCTCCGCAAGGATTAGTTTAATATCTGCAATAGTTAGGCCTTACGAAGGGGGGGAGGATCCAGCGGCACGTAGGGTGGCGTTCGCAAGTCCTAAACAGGATGTTCCGATGATCAACGTCACGTTGGTTGTGTGGCCTTGTTTAGGATCGGCTTACGAGCACCGTGCGTGGCCGCGAGGCCCAACCTGGAGTAGGATGATCCGATTATGCGGTGAAAACCCTAAATCGTCGTAGATCTCATTAGCTTTATCTTGATCAAGCAGGATCACCAGTATTCGTGCACCCCGTACGGATCATGTGGATCGGCTCTTTGAGCCGATTCACAGATAGCCCGAGAGCCGATCGAGGCTACGATTTAATGTTTACGTGTATGCCATGCAGAACTAAGCGAGGCATCCCCATCACCTTCCCGACCAGGTATAGGTCAGGTGGCACGCCCTTGCACTTCGCATCGCCGCGTGTGACCAAGAGCATTGCGGGCCGTCGCTCGGAGGGGTCTCGGCCAGCCGCAGCTCTAGGCTCTTCCCGCTCTACCGTGTTGACAGCCGCCGCCCGCCGGTGGGTTTTGGCGATCAACACATTCTGCACGCCCGGTGGGACCATCATCTACATCAACCACATCGCCGTCTACATCTGAGATGGCGGCGGACCGCACGCCGCTCACCTACGAGGAGCTGCCTGCTGAGCTCAAGAAGAAACATGACGTGATCAAGTCCAACCTCGTATTCGACCTCATTGGCTCTTCTCAGAGAACCCGGACCCATGTCATCAGATTGAAGGGGTTCTCACCACAAGGTGCACTCGATGGGATAGATCTCTACCCCGTCGGAGGAACGCACCAGGGCCCTTCGGCAGAGATCAACTACTTGGTGGCTCACTCGCTACACCGCCACTCTGAAAACTTGGTCAACGTGTTGGAGCGTCTCGCTCGCGCGTGATCCAGGAGATCATGAGCCACCGGTACTCGCCGTCAGACCAGCTCTCGGACGCACCGAGGAGAGTTGCCACTCCGATCCCCGTCCACCGCTGCCATACGCGTTGGCAGCACCAGACTGAAGTGCCGGCTACACCGGCATTCGTCGTTTACAAGATCGGTGGTGACCCTAGTGACTACCAGTTCTTGGCTGAGGCGCCCAAGGAGATCCCTCAAGGATATGCATGCACGTATGTGCGATTGTGGCAACCGGCCACTCTCAAACCAGGCCACAACGTCGGGGACTCGGCGCAAGAACAGGAGGAACGTCGGCAACAGAGCTTGAGAAGCGCACGTGGCTAACTAAGTACGCCACCCCGACGAAACTCCCGAGCCCAGCTCTGCAGTTGGCTCGGAGCTGGAAAAGCAAACATGGCTGGCTAAGTACGCCACCCCGGCGAATCTTCGAATACATCTCCCGCAGCCGCATGCGGTGGATCAGATCAGTACCATGCGAGAGACCAGTTCGGCATTATGCCGAAAAGGAGGGCAATCGGCTATTCCAAGCCGTACTCCGACGAGTACGAGATGATCCCGCTGCCACCTAAGTATCGGCTCCCCGACTTCTCCAAATTCGGTGGATCGGATGGCTCCAGCTCCATCGAGCACATCGGTCGATATTTGGCGCAACTAGGACCGGCTTCAAAGTGTCGGATCAGCTACGCGTGAGGCTCTTTTCACAGTCCCTCACAGATCGGCTTTTGGATGGTATACCTCTTTGCCGGCAAACTCCATCCGCCTTGGAAGCAATTGGAAGAACAGTTCCATACGCAATACCATTCAGAAGCTTCCGAGTCTAGCATTGCCGATCTAGCACAACTACGTCAGAAGCGCGGAGAAACGGTGACAGAGTACATCCAGCGCTTCAGGAATCTTAGGAACCGATGTTATTCGGTTCGTATAATCGAAAAGGAAGCGATCGAATCGGCAGATAGCTGGCCTTGCAACACAGCTCAAGGACATGGCCTCCCAAGCAGATTATCCTCGGTGGCGCACATGGTTCGTAAACTATCAAGCATATGAACAGCGCCACCTGCAGACTGCACCAAGACAAGTTCAAGCGTGCGATAGTCATGGTCGATACGAGAGGAAGGTGAAGTGCCCTGCGGAGACCAAGAAATAGCAAAGTGGCTGAGTGGACTCGGGGAGGAACTCCCGTATCCTGCAAATGGGTAAAACCACCAGGGCCGCCGTGGGATTTGATTTTGACGTGACCAAGACTGAACAAATCTTCGACCTCCTGCTTAAGGAGAAACAGTTGACGATTCCTGAAGGTCTCAAGTTCCCTACGGCGCAAGAGCTAAACGGAAAGCCGTACTGCAAATTCCACAACTCGCTTCCCATGCCACCAACGATCGCAGGGTGTGGCGTCAAAGACATCCAAGCGGCGATAGAGAAGGGGCGTTTAATTTTCAACCAATACGCCATGAAGGTAGACACCCAGCCCTTCCCCGCCGTTAATATGGTAGAAGTCATCTACCCCGAGGGCTGCCAGCCAGGTCCCACGTTCAGCATCAACATGGTAGGGCCTGGGAACCACTCTGGCAAAGATGGAGATGAGGGCAGCTGCTCTCATAGCAAGGACACAGAAGAGGCCGCTCCACGCGATCGGCTCCATCATGATGGCAAGCGCTACGTCACAGAGGGAGAAGTGAAGAACATAAGATATCAGCGACCTCTCTCTGATCACCTCCTCAACAAATATGTGAGTCAGTATGACCAACGCCGACGGTCCAACTGTGATGATGAAGGAGATCGTCTGGCTAGAGAAGCCAGAAGACATCGTCGGCAGGATCGCGATGAGGAGGAGCACGAGCGCCGTGCCACGAACAGGCCAAGGGAGCAAGATGACAACGCCGGACACCGGGACTGCCCTTTCTTCGTATTAATCGCTGGGATTCAGAATGAGCCGATTGCCCACAATCGGCAATTGCCCGTAATGCAACAAGAAGAAGAAGGAGGCAGCCAACGTGTCTGTGTTTGAGCGCTTAGGGCCTCTCCCACCACCAAGCAAACGCGCTGAGTCACCTCGTTGGGCAGATCTTGAGGATTCAGAAGACGAGGGACTAGAAGAAGAAGAAGACAGGTACCACCGTCCAAGGTGGTGCCCTGACGGACTCAGCCGTTCACAGAAACGTAGGGTTCAGCGGTTGCGCGGCCTGGAGGAAGCCGAAAGGTTATACTTGCATACGCTGAGGAAGGCACGGCCTGATCTGGCTGCAAAGGTTCAGCGAGCCCTGAATGAAGAGGGTCGTCCACGGAGGATGGAGTGGCGTCCCAAGCAAAAGAAAGCCGGTGATGAAACATCGGCTGGCACAAACATGGTGCTCGTCTTGCCGACAGAGCTTAATGCTCCACGATTATACGATGCTCTCAAGGTGGATGACAAGAAAGCATCAAGTCAGAGGTTGGGTTGGTTTTATCCAGCCTAACCAAGTAGCAAGATTAAACCAATGAGCAAACCGTGCGAGGCTGATCCTTGTGATCGGCCCCAAAATTTTATGGAGGAACATTACAAAACCTTCATCGAGCAAGCAATGTGGAGGCCGATTCCCGCAACCGGCCAAAATTATCTTCTGCACATATTCTGTTTATGGTCAGCAACGATCTACTGGGCAGCGGCCACGTCGGCAGATGGAAGTCAGCATGAATCTTTGCGAAGACGACGTGCAAGTGCAGTGCCCTGGCTTACCAAGAAAGCCGATCTCTGCAATCATTTGGCAGATTCGGCTCAGGGGGCATGTAGTCAGATGAACATGCGCAGATAAATATGTGCAGACTTGTGTGCAGTGGAACGTTGGGGGCCGATTAAGGAGAAAAATCGGCCAAAATAAAAAAAATTTTCGCACGAAGCAAAGCCGATGCGCGGCCATCGACTCTAGTACAGTTGAACGGGACCAAGACCTACTGGCTATGTGTTCAAGGGTTTACAGCGACGTCGATGTTCAGTAGAAGAGAGCTGATCAACGACTTATGCACCCTCGCCGGTATTCTTGCCTTGATGAAGACTCGGGGTGCAACGGACTACATCGAGATTGCATCGATTGATCCTGCGTTGTGATCCTCTCTAGAAGCAGTTCTGTTCACGAAAGAAGATTGCTGAAGCTATGGAGAGGAGTCAGGAAGGGAGGCCGTCGGCTTGTACAGGTTTTGGATTGTCCCTGCCGCCGCATTGTGGATTGGATTCTCAAAATAGCCGATGAATAGTCATCGGCTAAGGGATTGGGGTTGCGAAAAAATATGGTCAGATACCAAATCGCAGCCTGAAATTGAGAAGTTCTTGGCCTTCGAGCTAATCAACATAAGAATCCAGCTTCATGGGCGGCCAAAAGGAGGGAAAAAAAATCGATACGTTGCTATCGGTCTTGACATGGCAGGAGGAAGGGATGAGATTGGGGCAGTTGAAAGATGAATCAAAAGAACAATTTCATTAAGTCAGAGGAGCGGCTTTACAAGAAAGAGCCGATAGCTCTCAAAAGAGGGATCTAGTGCCTAGCGCATTGCTACTGCTAGTCCTATTTCTACTAATCGTCGCTGTCCTCGTCATCACCGCCGTCGATGTCGTCGGCGCTGCTCCCGGGGAACTCTTCGTCGCCACTACCCTAGCCTGTGGCCGGAGCCTCTTCCTCCTCGTCATCATCATCGTCCTCGCTGTCCGCCCAGGAGCGGAAGCGCTTGGTTGGCGGGTACCCGGCGGAAGAGGAAGATTCATCTTCTTCCTCCTCTTCTTCTTCTTCGTCGTCATCCTCGCTGTCCGCCCACATGCGGGAGCGCTTCTTCGGCGGGAGCTTGATGGAGGGGAAGGCCTTGGCCTTCGCTGCTTCTCCTTCTTTCTTCTCATCATCGGAGGGGAGGGGGTTCACTTCGGAAGAAGGTTTGTCCTCATTCTTCTTCGGCGAGAATGGGGGGAAAAGGTTTGAAAAGGAGGAGGAAGAGGAAGACATTGCTGAGGGAGAAGAGGGTTTTTTGGGTGCCGATAGCTGGAACAGAGGAAGGAGATGAAGAAAGCTAATCGATTGGCGCAGTTAAATAATGAGGAGCCTGGTGGAAATTTACTGTCATTACAATTTCCAAGGAGATGACGCCGAGCTATCGAATTTTGGCAGAGAAGCTGAGAGGACAGGGCATAATGATGACGGAAGCTGCAAATGGCTCTGTCCTGCCACGACATGACCCTTCGAGAGGAAAATATAATGATTTTGGAAAAATTATTTCCAAAACCAGGGGGGCATGTGTTATCACCAGATTTTGGACAAATCCAGAGGTGGGCCATAAGAGAGATGGGCTTAGAGGACTACACGTGGAAGATCTCTGAAGCGGCCTTGCACGGAGAATTTGGGCTAGTTTGCCCGTGTATCTTTAATTATAGTAGGTCATATCTTAGATCAAGGTTTAGAATTTGTATCGCGCACGGTGGGATATTCCCACGTTAGAAAGTCCGCTGGACTATAAATATGTATCTAGGGTTTATGGAATAAACAACAACACAACGTTCACCCCAAAAACAAACCAATCTCGGCGCATCGCCAACTCCTTCGTCTCGAGGGTTTCAATCAGGTAAGCGACATGCTGCCTAGATCGCATCTTGCGATCTAGGCAGCACAAGCCCCACGTTGTTCATGCGTTGCCCGTACTGAAGCGTCTTTGATGGCGGGCAACGTAGTTATCATAGATGTGTTAGGGTTAGCATAGCTCTTCGTATAAACATGCTTACGTAGTGCTACCCTCGCATGTAGAGCCGCCCTCAGGCCTATCTCGGTCGTGGGGGCGTGTCCCTTATTTTTCATCATCTAGTAGATCTGATCCGTTACGATTGCTCCTTGCTCCGCAAGGATTAGTTTAATATCTGCAATAGTTAGGCCTTACGAAGGGGGGGAGGATCCAGCGGCACGTAGGGTGGCGTTCGCAAGTCCTAAACAGGATGTTCCGATGATCAACGTCACGTTGGTTGTGTGGCCTTGTTTAGGATCGGCTTACGAGCACCGTGCGTGGCCGCGAGGCCCAACCTGGAGTAGGATGATCCGATTATGCGGTGAAAACCCTAAATCGTCGTAGATCTCATTAGCTTTATCTTGATCAAGCAGGATCACCAGGTATTCGTGCACCCCGTACGGATCATGGGTGGATCGGCTCTTTGAGCCGATTCACAGGATAGCCTGAGAGCCGATCGAGGCTCTGATTTAATGTTTACGTGTATGCCATGCAGGAACTAAGCGAGGCATCCCCATCACCTTCCTGACCAGGTATAGGTCAGGTGGCACGCCCTTGCACTTCGCATCGCCGCGTGTGACCAGAAGAGCATTGCGGGCCGTCGCTCGGAGGGGTCTCAGCCAGCCGCAGCTCTAGGCTCTTCCCGGCTCTACCGTGTTGACAGGCCGCTGCCCGCCGGTGGGTTTTGGCGATCAACATAAATGATGTGAACTGTTTAGCAGTAATGATCATATGGATGGATTTGATGTAGCTAGAGGGATGCCAACCACTGGTTGGGTACCCTAGCTCATACTGAACCCTCTTGGGTGATGATGTGAGGGCTGGAAGTGTTGGCTGTGGGTTGAGGTGGCCCTGACAGCCCTTTGGTGCTGTCATGGTAGCTCCCCCTTTCTCTGTGGCTTGTTGTGGTGGATAATTGCTCACTGGTTGATCCAAATCTGGACTTCCAGTGGCCTTTTGATGTTGATAAAGTATATAGACAACAAATTGTCTATAGTCTGATGGCATAAATAGCTGTAGGTGTTAAGTGTGTGGGCTAGGCTAGCTGTGTCTTCATCTTTTGCTGGATTTCTTCAGTTATGCATTAATTTACATAACTGCTGTTCCCATAGGATGATTGCCTAATGGCCTTTACCCATATTTTCTTGCACCAAATGGCTTAGTAGCCAGATGATGATACAAACTGGGTACTCACACCCTTTGGCTTGTGTGTGTTTGATGCACATGCTTATTTATGAGCAAGACAGATGCTTGCTCATGATTCTTTGTGTATACCTCACTCCAGCTCCTAGAATGAGTTGTTGGTGTAGAGGATTTCTTCTGGTTTAGATTTATGAGCTTGCCCTGCTCCTCCTGGCTTGCTGGTGATGCTTGATTACTTTTTGGTGATTGTGGAGTGGATGAGACAGCTTTAGCTGTTCATCTGTTCTTGGTGTTCTTGAGCTGTTCTTGCTATTTGGTTACTTACCCTGCTGCCTGTCGATGGATGAAGCTAATGGCTAGGGTTTTGGCTTGGTGAAAAGGTTTTATACCTAGCTCTCCTTGCTTCCCTGGTCGACAGCTCTGCCTGGCATGTTTTGGTGACTCACTAGTTGTGTGTGTGTGCTGTGCTCAATGCACACAGCCTTGTGAGCAGGCTGTGTGTGTGTGTATCCTGATGCTTTGCATCTGGCTTGGGACTTGGCTGTGAGCTGATCAGCTCGGCAGCTTTGGTCATATCCTCTCTCTTTTCATTTAGTTTCTAACCTGCCAAGTGACTATGCCACTTGGCATAACACTTGTCTTTGGTCTTTATTTTTGTGAATGCAGGGAACAAGATGATGATCCAGATGGACATGAAGATCATCAAGTTCAAGATCAAATGAAGATTACTTTGTAGTAATTAGGATAGAATCTTACCTTGTACTTTTCTTTTATTTTCTTTTCTATTTTTTCCAATTTGTGTAATGGGTTGTAATATTTCATATTTCTATTCTGAATATTGTAATTGACAATGTATCTTGTGTGATTATCAATAAAGCTCCAATTTTCCTTATTGAGCTTTATCTACTTGTTGTACTATTTATATTCTTGATTACATATAATTGTTTATTGAATTATCTCAAGTTTGAATTATGGAATATCAGTTTGATGTTTGAATTTGAAATTCAAATTCAAATTTGGTTTGAATTCAATCATGCAACTTAATTTTGAATTCAATCATGCAACTTAAGATTGTGATGCAATATCTCTTCTCTCTTCTCAAAATCCTAATTTAGTTAAGTAGGAACAAGTTTGTCGCACTCTCGAAACCCTAACCCTGTAAGATGTCGAGAGAGAAACCTGTCCCCCTTCGATGCAGTTTTGTTTTAAAAGCGCGAAATTTTCCCAGAATTTACGATGCAATGCACATCCCTTTCTAAAATCTACCCCTTGATCGTCTCTAAACCTGGGACATTACAGCCTTTCCCCCTTAAAGAAAACTTCGTCCCGAAGTTGTGGTTGTAATACCTGAAGAGTTCGGGGTATGTTTTCCTCAGGTCTTCCTCTTTTTCCCAGGTGGCTTCCCTCTCGGGGTGATGTTTCCACTGTATCTTGCAGTACTTAATAGCTAGATTCCTGAGTTGTTTCCAGTTTTCTTCGAGAATCTTTGCTGGCTTCTCGATGTAGGTCAAATTTGGTTGTAACTCGAGCTCTTCATGTGATACTGGCTCATCTGGGGTCTTCAAACACTTTCTGAGTTGCGACACATGGAATACGTTGTGAACTTGGGATAACCTTCCCGGTAGTTCCAATTCAAAGGCTAACCCTCGGTTTTGACTCAGAATCTTGAAAGGTCCGATGTACCTAGGGCTTAACTTTCCCTTTACTCCAAATCTCTGAAGTCCTTTCATCGGGCTCACCTTGAGATATACCATATCTCCAACTTGTGGCTCCCATGTCCTCCTCTTTTGATCGGCATAACTCTTCTGTCGGCTTTGGGCTATCTTGAGCCTATCTCATATAATGTCAATAATTTGTTTCTTTTTCTTGACATAATCAGGATTAAACTCCTTGCTTGCTCCAGCTTCATACCAGCATATGGGTGATCTACACTTCCTTCCATACAGAGCTTCGAACGGTGCCATCTTGATGCTGCTTTGATAGCTATTATTGTATGAAAACTCTGCTAGTGGCAAGTGCTCCTCCCATGATCCTCCGAAGTCTAGGGCACAAGCCCTAAGCATATCCTCTAGGATCTGGTTAGTTCTCTCGGTTTGTCCACCTGTCTGAGGATGATAGGCGGTACTATAGTCCAACTTGGATCCTAAAGCTTCATGTAGTTGCTTCCAAAATGCTGACGTGAACACGGATCCTCGATCCGACACGATCTTCATGGGCACTCCATGTTTACTCACGATCTCTTCGATGTAAAGATCGATGAGTTTCTCTCCTTTATCCTGCTGATTTACCGCTAAGAAGTGTGCGCTTTTCGTCAACCGGTCCACGATTACCCATATCATGTCCTTCTTTTATTGGTCATGGGTAGTCCGGTGATGAAATCCATTCCTATCTCCTCCCATTTCCATTCTGGGATTGGTAAAGGTTGTAACTATCCTGCCGGACTCTGATGTTCAGCCTTCACTCTTTGGCATGTATGGCATTCCGCTACGTATTGTGCTATCTCTCTCTTCATGTTGTTCCACTAGAATAATTCCTTGATATCCATGTACATCTTTGTACTTCCCGGATGTATGGAGTATGGTGTTTGATGGGCTTCCCGGAGTATTACTTCCTTGATCTCAGCAATATCCGGAACGCAAATCCTCTTCTGGAACCATAATGATCCCGACTCTCCTCGGTGGAATTCTGATGGTCTACCCTCATCTATCCTTCTCATCTCCTCTACGATGAATGGATCGTCCAACTGACCCATCATTATCTCATTCTTTAAGTTAACATTTAGCTCATCAGCCACTTGTAAAGCCGATAGTCCTTCATGAGCTTCTTTCTCCCAAAGTTGTATTTGGGCTTGGCTTATTTCCTTCCTCAACTCCGGTGATAACTCTTGTTCCACTCCTCCAGTGCTCTTCCTACTCAAGGCATCTGCTACAACATTAGCTTTTCCTGGAGTATAATTGATGGTCAAATCATAATCCTTGATTAGTTCTAGCCATCTTTTCTGCCTCATATTGAGTTCCTTCTAAGTAAAGAAGTACTTGAGACTCTTATGATCCGTATAGAGCTCACACTTGGCTCCATAGAGAAAATGTCTCCAAGTTTTGAGTGCAAATACAACTGCTGCTAATTCTAAGTCATGTGTTGGATAGTTCACTTCATGAGGTCTGAGTTGCCTCGATCCATAAGATATTACTTTCCGATCCTGCATGAGTATGCAACCCAATCCATGTTTGGATGCGTCACAGTACACGGTGTAATCCTTGCCAACTTCAGGAACTGCTAACACCGGTGCTGTGGTGAGTTTCTCCTTTAGAGTTTGAAAACTCTTCTCACACTCCTCTGACCACACGAATGGTGTGTTCTTTATTAACAGCTTCATCATTGGTCCTGCTATTTTGGAGAATCCTTCAATGAATCTCCGATAGTATCCTGCCATTCCTAGGAATCCTCGGATTTCCTTGACAATCTTGGGTGCTTCCCATTCTAAAACTGCTGCTACCTTGCTCGGGTTAACAGCTATTCCATCTTTGCTAATGACATGACCAAGAAATTCCACTTGATCTAGCCAAAATTCACGCTTTCTGAACTTGGCATAGAGTTGATGTTCCCTTAGTGTTTGCAACACTAACCTCAGATGTTCAGCATGTTCAGTTTTATCTTTGGAGTATATCAAGATATCATCGATGAATACGATGACAAACTTGTCTAAATATGGCATGAAGATCTTATTCATAAGATTCATGAAGATTGCTGGGGCATTGGTTAATCCAAAAGGCACTACAAGGTATTCATGATGTCCATACCTTGAGACAAAGGCGGTTTTCGGAACGTCTTCCTTCTTGATCTTAATCTGATGATAACCGGATCTTAGATCAATTTTGGAAAAGACTCCCGCGCCTCTAACTTGATCAAATAGATCTTGTATTCTAGGAATTGGGTACTTATTCTTGATTGTGACATTGTTCAAATTCCTGTAGTCTCCGCACATCCTTCTACCTCCATCTCTTTTATCTACGAAGATCACAGGTGATCCCCATGGTGAAACACTTTCTTGTATGAATCCTTTCTGTTCCAAGTCATCCAATTGCTCCTTAAGTTCCTTCAACTCCTTAGGCCCCATCTTATATGGTGCTTTAGCAATCGGAGCTGTTCCTGGAATTAGGTCGATAGTGAATTCTATCTCCCTATCTGGTGGCATTCCAGGCAATTCCTTAGGAAACACATCCTGGAATTCATTCACTACAGGTATATCCTCCAACTTTACCTCCTTCATGCTGTTCAGTTGTAGCTCGACTTCGATCTATGTATGCTTGTCTCCTTGGTAGATCATTCTACTTCCATCGGGGCTTTTCAAAGATACAGTCTTGTTCACACAGTCGATCAATGCTCCGTTAGCTTCTAACCAGTTCATACCAAGAATGACATCAATGTCCTTCATCGGTAAAATGAACAGGTCTGCGTCAAACGCGCATTTATTGATCATGATGACTTGTTTTTGTTTGGTATGGGTTACTACTATCGTTCCCCCCGCGGAAAGTGTGGTTATGGGTGTATCTAACTTAGTGCAACTAATTCCATGTTTGATGATGAATTGCTGAGAAATGAATGATGTAGTTGCACCAGTATCAAAAAGTACTTTGCCAGGATGAGTGAGTATCTGGAGCGTGCCTATCACTGCCTGATCGGAGTTAACCACCTCCTCCAAGCTGGTGCAGTTTAACTTGCCGAAGGGTTTCTTATTCTTCCAATTCCCTCCGTTGTTTCCTCCACGGCTTCCTCCTCCTCCTGACTGACCTCCACCAGTATTTCTCTTGGGGCAGTTCTTCAGCATGTGCCCCTCCTGGCGACAACCAAAGCATATTATCCTTGGCTTCTTGCAATCCTTGGCAAAATGTCCTGTGAGTCCACAACTTCGGCAAACTATTTGATTTGCAGTCTGAAACGCTTGGTTCCTCCTGCTACTGTAGTAGTAGTAGTAGTAGTAGTAGTAGTAGTAGTAGTAGTAGTAGTAGTAGTTGTTGTTGTACCTTGGCTTGAAACTCAAGCTGGTATTGGGCTTGTTATTGACAAACCTCTTAGGCTCAAACTTGGCCTTCTTCCTCTTCTCTTCTTACAGCTGTTTGAAGTCATCTTCAAGAGTGATGGCTGCATCCACCAACTCTTGGAACTCTGTTGCTCTCATCATCCAGAGCTGTACCTTGAACTGGGGACTTAACCCCCGCAAGAACCTCTTCTTCTTCTTGTCCTCGGTGTTGACCTCCTCAACAGCGTACCGGGACAGCTTTGAAAACTCCCTGACATGAGTCAGGATGGCCTTATCCTTCTGCTCGAGACTTTCAAATTCTCGACGCTTCAGTTCCACAAAGCTTTCAGGGACATTGGATTTCCTGAACTTCCTCGCAAACTCCTCCCAGGTGAATACCTTTCCAGCCGGATATACGGCTACTATATTATCCCACCATGATGCGGCAGGTCCACACAACAAGTGTGTTACATAACGAACCTTCTCCAGGTCGTTGCATCCGATGGTGTTGAGCTTTCGCTCGGTGTCCATCAGCCAATCCTCCGCGTCCATAGGCTCGGGCGCGTATGCGAAAGATATAGGCTTGGTGTTCTGGAAGTCTGACAAGGTGACTCCCTGGTTCTCGGGTCTCTCTACCCTGTTTTGTTGCAGCAGTTCCTGGAAGAATTTATTCTGCTGCTCCAACATTATACGTTGCCTCTCTTCCATCATCTGCATGTACTGGACGAAATTCTGCTGCGTCATGGGTGGTGGTGGTGGTGGAAACTGATTTCTGGCTGCTTCATCAGCCTCTTCCTTTTGCTTCACCTCGCGCTCCATGCGCTGCGCTCACTCTCCTCACCTACCGGTCCCGACATATCCCCCTAGTTCTGCAACACAAGATGATACTCATAATTACTCCATGCGCAAGTTTTCTGAGCTCAACTTTGTGCACAGAACTAGTCACGCAATGGAAATCAAGAAGCAAATCCAAATCATACAAAGCATATACCATGTATATACATACTTAAGTGGTCTTATTACAATACTCAGCGACGTTGTGAGTATGCAAACTCACTTATTGAAGTATACGTACAAATTTCTACAAATATTACATACTATAATACACGTGGTACTTGTGTATTATAGTCTCGCCTCCCTTGGTGGTCTCTAGTCGTGCTTCACTCCCGGTACATTCCAGGCTTCCATCCGGTCGAACGTGTCGTCCTCCTGACAAAACCTGGAACGTAGGGTCTTCCCGTTGGCTGGTAGTCGGAATCAGAGGATGATCCGAGGGAGAAATCTGTGTTCATGAATTGATTATTCAAAACATCATAATCCACCCATCGGGTATATTCCCCTGTGACTCCGCCATAGGTATTACCTCCATCAGTATCTGACTCAACCAGTATAGGGTAATCCTCATAGTCACCCCTATTATACTAATTACCCTGGAACTGGTTTGTGGCGTCCTCATTCATCTCCGCATTATTTCTGACAGAATTGCCAGAGTTTCCTGTGTCTGACCCCCAACGCCAACCTGTTGAGTTCTCTATAGGAGTCTCGGAACGCTGATTGTGTCCGGATTCCTCTCCACCCTCATATCCTCTATAGGAACTACTAAGATAGTTCCCAGGTGTAATGGGTGTAGTTTCTAGTTCAGGGTGGTCAATACTGATGTAGTCACCAGCTGAGTAAACTGGTGTGTGCACCTCATTCTCCATGGGTTCCTTCCCCTTAGTCTCCTCCTTGGGTTCAGTAAACTCCTCTAGCATTGTATCAATTGCTCCCGACAGATGTCGGTTCAACTGAAAGAACAATGACAGTAAGTTGCGGCTATTGTCCATGTATTTTGCGGCTTCTGCTGGTTTGCGTTTTGCAAATTTGAAGTGGTTAAGCATGGGATCATCTTCCTCCTCCATATGAGAATGTGTGAGAATTTGGAACCCATAAGCTCTTTCGTCTTATGTTCCCGGATATCAGTGATGGCTCTCATAATGACTATATGGTAGGCTGTTTGGATAGTTCTGGCCTCACCTGCTGGCATCACTATGCTCATTCCTAGGGATTCTGGGAGTCTTAGTCCTACCCTACACTTTGCTAATACAGTACCGTCGTAGTACATGTATTTCTTTACTTGGATCTGGGGATCACACCCAAATTCAAGTAACATGGCACGAAGAATATCTGCGAGTCCTCCTTCATATTCACTCAGTGTTGAATCCATCACTTTCACGTTTCGTCCCGGACGTGAACTTGCCATAGTTGGCTGTAGAAATAGAAAGAATATAAGATTAGTAATAATGCATCATAATAGAGATAATAAAGAATTATCGCACTAAAAGATATGATTGTTGTATTCTCAATTGAATATACACCATATTTTTAGAGAATTCTTTACTAATCCTATTTGACTCCTAACGTTCGGTCCCATTTACTAGGTTCCAACCTAAGGTCAAAGCTTTTGCTCTGATACCAAATGTGGTGACCCTGCATACCACTGCATGTTGTAGTATGCCAGTCGTTGATATAACATTCACGAAGTACCATTCCGCAAATATTACATCCCTCAGAGTAGTACAACAGAACATAGCAGGTCCATAACTCATTGATGGCGTGTAACTCACACGTTCGTTGGGAACCCCAAGAGGAAGGTATGATGCGCACAGCAGCAAGTTTTCCCTCAGAAAGAAACCAAGGTTTATCGAACCAGGAGGAGCCAAGAAGCACGTTGAAGGTTGATGGCGGCGGGATGTAGTGCGGCGCAACACCAGGGATTCCGGCGCCAACGTGGAACCTGCACAACACAACCAAAGTACTTTGCCCCAACGAAACAGTGAGGTTGTCAATCTCACCGGCTTGCTGTAACAAAGGATTAACCGTATTGTGTGGAAGATGATTGTTTGCAGAAAACAGTAGAACAAGTATTGCAGTAGATTGTATTTCAGTAAAGAGAATTGGACCGGGGTCCACAGTTCACTAGAGGTGTCTCTCCCATAAGACAAACAGCATGTTGGGTGAACAAATTACAGTTGGGCAATTGACAAATAAAGAGAGCATGACCATGCACATACATATCATGATGAGTATAGTGAGATTTAATTGGGCATTACGACAAAGTACATAGACCGCCATCCAACTGCATCTATGCCTAAAAAGTCCACCTTCAGGTTATCATCCGAACCCCTCCTAGTATTAAGTTGCAAAGCAACAGACAATTGCATTAAGTATGGTGCGTAATGTAATCAACAACTACATCCTTAGACATAGCATCAATGTTTTATCCCTAGTGGCAACAGCACAACACAACCTTAGAACTTTCTGTCACTGTCCCAGGTGTCAATGCAGGCATGAACCCACTATCGAGCATAAGTACTCCCTCTTGGAGTTACAAGCATCTACTTGGCCAGAGCATCTACTAGTAACGGAAAGCATGCAAGATCATAAATAACACGTAGATATAACTTTGATAATCAACATAACAAGTATTCTCTATTCATTGGATCCCAACAAACGCAACATATAGAATTACAGATAGATGATCTTGATCATGTTAGGCAGCTCACAAGATCCGACAATGATAGCACAATGGGGAGAAGACAACCATCTAGCTACTGCTATGGACCCATAGTCCAGGGGTAGACTACTCACACATCACACCGGAGGCGACCATGGCGGCGTAGAGTCCTCCGGGAGATGATTCCCCTCTCGGCGGGGGTGCCGGAGGCGATCTCTGGATCCCCCGAGATGGGATCGGCGTTGGCGGCGTCTCCGGAAGGTTTTCCGTATCGTGGCTCTCGGTACTGGGGGTTTCGTCACGGAGGCTATTTGTAGGCGGAAGGGCAGGTCAAGAGGCGGCACGGGGGCCCCACACCATAGGGCCGCGCGGCCAAGGGGGGGGCCGCGCCGCCCTAGGGTTTGGTCCCCTCGTGGCCCCTCTTCGTCTCTCCTTCGGACTTCTGGAAGCTTCGTGGAAAAATAGGCCCCTGGGCTTTGATTTCGTCCAATTCCGAGAATATTTCCTTACTAGGATTTCTGAAACCAAAAACAGCAGAAAACAGCAACTGGCACTTCGGCATCTTGTTAATAGGTTAGTTCAGAGAAAATGCACGAATATGACATAAAGTGTGCATAAAACATGTAGATAACATCAATAATGTGGCATGGAACATAAGAAATTATCGATACGTCGGAGACGTATCAGCATCCCCAAGCTTAGTTCTGCTCATCCCGAGCAGGTAAAACGATAACACAGATAATTTCTGGAGTGACATGCCATCATAATCTTGATCATACTATTTGTAAAGCATATGTAGTGAATGCAGCGATCAAAACAATGTATATGACATGAGTAAACAAGTGAATCATAAAGCAAAGACTTTTCATGAATAGCACTTCAAGACAAGCATCAATAAGTCTTGCATAAGAGTTAACTCATAAAGCAATAATTCAAAGTAAAAGCATTGAAGCAACACAAAAGAAGATTAAGTTTCAGCGGTTGCTTTCAACTCATAACATGTATATCTCATGGATATTGTCAACATAGAGTAATATAATAGGTGCAATAAGCAAGTATGTAGGAATCAATGCACAGTTCACACAAGTGTTTGCTTCTTGAGGTGGAGAGAAATAGGTGAACTGACTCAACATTGAAAGTAAAAGAATGGTCCTCCATAGAGGAAAAGCATCGATTGCTATATTTGTGCTAGAGCTTTGATTTTGAAAACATGAAACAATTTTGTCAACGGTAGTAATAAAGCATATGCATCATGTAAATTATATCTTATAAGTTGCAAGCCTCATGCATAGTATACTAATAGTGCCCGCACCTTGTCCTAATTAGCTTGGACTACCGGATCATCACAATGCATTGTTTTTACCAAGTGTCACAAAGGGGTACCTCTATGCCGCCTGTACAAAGGTCTAAGGAGAAAGCTCGCATTGGATTTCTCGCTATTGATTATTCTTCAACTTAGACATCCATACCGGGACAACATAGACAACAGATAATGGACTCCTCTTTTATGCATAAGCATGTAACAACAATTAATAATTTTCTCATTTGAGATTTGAGGATATATGTCCAAAACTGAAACTTCCACCATGGATCATGGCTTTAGTTAGCGGCCCAATGTTCTTCTCTAACATATGCATGCTTAACCATAAGGTGGTAGATCTCTCTTACTTCAGACAAGACGGACATGCATAGCAACTCACATGAAATTCAACAATGAATAGTTGATGGCGTCCCCAGTGAACATGGTTATCGCACAACAAGCAACTTAATAAGAGATAAAGTGCATAATTACATATTCAATACCACAATAGTTTTTAAGCTATTTGTCCCATGAGCTATATATTGCAAAGGTGAATGATGGAATTTTAAAGGTAGCACTCAAGCAATTTACTTTGGAATGGCGGAAAATACCATGTAGTAGGTAGGTATGGTGGACACAAATGGCATAGTGGTTGGCTCAAGTATTTTGGATGCATGAGAAGTATTCCCTCTCGATACAAGGTTTAGGCTAGCAAGGTTATTTGAAACAAACACAAGGATGAACCGGTGCAGCAAAACTCACATAAAAGACATATTGAAAACATTATAAGACTCTACACCATCTTCCTTGTTGTTCAAACTCAATACTAGAAATTATCTAGACCTTAGAGAAACCAAATATGCAAACCAAATTTTAGCATGCTCTATGTATTTCTTCATTAATGGGTGCAAAGCATATGATGCAAGAGCTTAATCATGAGCACAACAATTGCCAAGTATCACATTACCCAAGACATTTATAGCAATTACTACATGTATCATTTTCCAATTCCAACCATATAACAATTTAACGAAGGAGAAACTTCGCCATGAATACTATGAGTAGAAACCAAGGACATACTTGTCCATATGCTACAGCGGAGCGTGTCTCTCTCCCATAAAGTGAATGCTAGGATCCATTTTATTCAAACAAAACAAAAACAAAAACAAACCGACGCTCCAAGAAAAAGCACATAAGATGTGATGGAATAAAAATATAGTTTCAGGGGAGGAACCTGATAATGTTGTCGATGAAGAAGGGGATGCCTTGGGCATCCCCAAGCTTAGACGCTTGAGTCTTCTTGATATATGCAGGGGTGAACCACCGGGGCATCCCCAAGCTTAGAGCTTTCACTCTCCTTGATCATGTTGCATCATACTCCTCTCTTGATCCTTGAAAACTTCCTCCACACCAAACTCGAAACAACTCATTAGAGGGTTAGTGCACAATATAAATTGACATATTCAGAGGTGACACAATCATTCTTAACACTTCTGGACATTGCATAATGCTACTGGACATTAGTGGATCAAAGAAATTCATCCAACATAGCAAAAGAGGCAATGCGAAATAAAAGGCAGAATCTGTCAAAACAGAACAGTTCGTATTGACGAATTTTAAAATGGCACCAGACTTGCTCAGATAAAAATGCTCAAATTGAATGAAAGTTGCGTACATATCTGAGGATCATGCACGTAAATTGGCTTTATTTTCTGAGCTACCTACAGGGAGGTGGACCCAGATTCGTGACAGCAAAGAAATCTGGAACTGTGCAGTAATCCAAATCTAGTACTTACTTTTCTATCAACGGCTTAACTTGGCACAACAAAACACAAAACTAAGATAAGGAGAGGTTGCTACAGTAGTAAACAACTTCCAAGACACAAAATAAAAACAAAGTACTGTAGGTAAAAACATGGGTTGTCTCCCATAAGCGCTTTTCTTTAACGCCTTTCAGCTAGGCGCAGAAAGTGTGTATCAAGTATTATCAAGAGACGAAGTGTCAACATCATAATTTGTTCTCATAATAGAATCAAAAGGGTACTTCATTCTCTTTCTAGGGAAGTGTTCCATACCTTTCTTGAGAGGAAATTGATATTTTATATTACCTTCCTTCATATCAATGATAGCACCAACAGTTCGAAGAAAAGGTCTTCCCAATATAATGGGACAAGATGCATTGCATTCAATATCCAAGACAACAAAATCAACGGGAACAAGGTTATTGTTAACGGTAATGCGAACATTATCAACTTTACCCAAAGGTTTCTTTGTAGAATGATCAGCAAGATTAACATCCAAATAACAATTTTTCAGCGGTGGCAAGTCAAGCATATTATAAATTTTCTTAGGCATAACAGAAATACTTGCACCAAGATCACATAAAGCATTACAATCAAAGTCTTTAACCTTCATCTTAATGATGGGCTCCCAACCATCCTCTAGCTTTTTAGGAATAGAGGCTTCGCGCTCTAGTTTCTCTTCTCTAGCTTTTATGAGAGCATTTGTAATATGATGCGTGAAAGCCAAATTTATAGCACTAGCATTAGGACTTTTAGCAAGTTTTTGCAAGAACTTTATAACTTCAGAGATGTGCCAATCATCAAAATTCAAACCATTATAATCTAAAGCAATGGGATCATCATCCCCAATGTTGGAAAAAATTTCAGCAGCTTTATCACAAACGGTTTCAGCGATTTAGCGCTTTTTCGCGCTTTGCATTAGAAGTGGAAACATTGCTAACACCAATTATTTTATTAGTATTAGTAGGAGGTGCAGCAACATGTGTAGCATTAGCATTACTAGTGGTGGTAATAGTCCAAACTTTAGCTACATTCTTCTCTTTAGCTAGTTTTTAATTTTCTTCTCTATCCCACCTAGCACTTGATTCAGCCATTAATCTTATATTCTCATTAATTCTAACTTGAATGGCATTTGCTGTAGTAACAATTTTATTATGATGATTCTCATTAGGCATAACTTTTGATTTCAAAAGATCAACATCAGCAGCAAGACTATCGACTTTAGAAGCAAGTATATCAAGTTTCCCAAGCTTTTCTTCAACAGATTTGTTAAAAGCAGTTTGTGTACTAATAAATTCTTTAAGCATGGCTTCAAGTCCAGGGGGTGAACTCCTATTATTGTTGTAAGAATTCCCATAAGAATTACCATAGCCGTTGCCATTATTATAAGGATATGGCCTATAGTTGTTACTAGAATTGTTCGGTAAGCATTGTTGTTGAAATTATTATTTTTAATGAAGTTTACATCAACATGTTCTTCTTGTGCAACCAATGAAGCTAATGGAACATTATTAGGATCAATATTAGTCCTATCATTCACAAGCATAGACATAATAGCATCAATCTTATCACTCAAGGAAGAGGTTTCTTCGACAATTTACCTTCTTACCTTGTGGAGCTCTTTCCGTGTGCCATTCAGAGTAGTTGATCATCATATTATCAAGAAGCTTTGTTGCTTCACCAAGAGTGATGGACATAAAGGTACCTCCAGCAGCTGAATCCAATAAATTCATGAAGAAAAATTTAGTCCTGCATAGAAGGTTTGGATGATCATCCAAGTAGTCGATCCATGGGTTGGGCAATTTTTAACCAGAGATTTCATTCTTTCCCAAGCTTGAGCAACATGTTCAGTATCTAATTGTTTAAAATTCATTATGCTACTCCTCAAAGATATAATTTTAGCAGGGGATAATATCTACCAATAAAAGCATCCTTGCATTTAGTCCATGAATCAATACTATTCTTAGGCGAGAGATAGCAACCAATCTTTAGCTCTTCCTCTTAATGAGAAAGGAAACAATTTTAGTTTAATAATATCACCATCACCATCTTTATATTTTTGCATTTCACATAGTTCAACAAAATTATTAAGATGGGCAGCAGCATCATCAGAACTAACACCAGAAAAATTGCTCTCGCATAACAAGATTCAGTAAAGCAGGTTTAATTTCAAAGAATTCTGCTGTAGTAGCAGGTGGAGCAATAGGTGTGCATAAGAAATCATTATTATTTGTGGTTGTGAAGTCACACAACTTAGTGTTTTCAGCGTTGGCCATTTTAGCAACAGTAAATAAAGCAAACTAGATAAAGTAAATGCAAGTAACTAATTTTTTTGTGTTTTTGATATAGCAAACAAGATAGCAAGTAAAGTAAAACTAGCAACTAATTTTTTTGTATTTTGATTTAGTGCAGCAAACAAAGTAGTAAATAAAACTAAGCAAGACAAAAACAAAGTAAAGAGATTGAGAAGTGGAGACTCCCCTTGCAGCGTGTCTTGATCTCCCGACAACGGCGCCGAGAAAAAGAGCTTGATGGCGTGTAACTCACACGTTCGTTGGGAACCCCAAGAGGAAGGTATGATGCGCACAGCAGCAAGTTTTCCCTCGAGAAAGAAACCAAGGTTTATCGAACCAGGAGGAGCCAAGAAGCACGTTGAAGGTTGATGGCGGCGGGATGTAGTGCGGCGCAACACCAGGGATTCCGGTGCCAACGTGGAACCTGCACAACACAACCAAAGTACTTTGCCCCAACGAAACAGTGAGGTTGTCAATCTCACCGGCTTGCTGTAACAAAGGATTAACCGTATTGTGTGGAAGATGATTGTTTGTAGAAAATAGTAGAACAAGTATTGCAGTAGATTGTATTTCAGTAAAGAGAATTGGACCGGGGTCCACAGTTCACTAGAGGTGTCTCTCCCATAAGACAAACAGCATGTTGGGTGAACAAATTACAGTTGGGCAATTGACAAATAAAGAGAGCATGACCATGCACATACATATCATGATGAGTATAGTGAGATTTAATTGGGCATTACGACAAAGTACATAGACCGCCATCCAACTGCATCTATGCCTAAAAAGTCCACCTTCAGGTTATCATCCGAACCCCCTCCAGTATTAAGTTGCAAAGCAACAGACAATTGCATTAAGTATGGTGCGTAATGTAATCAACAACTACATCCTTAGACATAGCATCAATGTTTTATCCCTAGTGGCAACAGCACAACACAACCTTAGAACTTTACATCCTTTGTCCCAGGTGTCAATGCAGGCATGAACCCACTATCGAGCATAAGTACTCCCTCTTGGAGTTACAAGCATCTACTTGGCCAGAGGATCTACTAGTAACGGAAAGCATGCAAGATCATAA
Organism: Lolium perenne; assembly: GCF_019359855.2. NCBI lineage: Eukaryota > Viridiplantae > Streptophyta > Magnoliopsida > Poales > Poaceae > Lolium > Lolium perenne. The sequence continues at coordinate 145,098,556 of NC_067249.2, forward strand.
ATAACACGTAGATATAACTTTGATAATCAACATAACAAGTATTCTCTATTCATCGGATCCCAACAAACGCAACATATAGAATTACAGATAGATGATCTTGATCATGTTAGGCAGCTCACAAGATCCGACAATGATAGCACAATGGGGAGAAGACAACCATCTAGCTACTGCTATGGACCCATAGTCCAGGGGTAGACTACTCACACATCACACCGGAGGCGACCATGGCGGCGTAGAGTCCTCCGGGAGATGATTCCCTCTCCGGCGTGGTGCCGGAGGCGATCTCCTGGATCCCCCGAGATGGGATCGGCGTTGGCGGCGTCTCTGGAAGGTTTTCCGTATCGTGGCTCTCGGTACTGGGGGTTTCGTCACGGAGGCTATTTGTAGGCGGAAGGGCAGGTCAAGAGGCGGCACGGGGGCCCCACACCATAGGGCCGCGTGGCCAAGGGGGGGGGCCGCGCCGCCCTAGGGTTTGGTCCCCTCGTGGCCCCTCTTCGTCTCTCCTTCGGACTTCTGGAAGCTTCGTGGAAAAATAGGCCCCTGGGCTTTGATTTCGTCCAATTCCGAGAATATTTCCTTACTAGGATTTCTGAAACCAAAAACAGCAGAAACAAAGAATCGGCACTTCGGCATCTTGTTAATAGGTTAGTTCCAAAAAATGCACAAATATGACATAAAGTGTGCATAAAACATGTAGATAACATCAATAATGTGGCATGGAACATAAGAAATTATCGATACGTTGGAGACGTATCACTCATTCATTTATTATTACAAGCATAATATACATATCGTCTCGGAGCTCCTCTTGGGTCCTAAGAGGGATACTCCTGGGTTCAAGGCGAACCCATCTTAACTTACAATATAAAAGTTTCACTAGGTTATACATTTATTTCAACGAGCAGTTAAGTACTAGAAGTTCGTACTGCTCGGTTACTACTACTCTCTATCGGTCTAAGCTTGTTCTCCACCGGAACCCTCCCCGGTTCCGTAGACTATAAGGTAGTCTCCACCTTCGACACCTCCAGAGAGGTCTGGTTCTTTATAGCCGATGATCTCGGCTCTTTCAGGGTTGTCGTTGTCCTCCTCCAGACGATTCAGACAATCTAAGCATGGGATTTAAGATTGGGATGAGTACGAGCGTACTCAACAAGTTCATTATAGATAAGAGGTGTTTAATACACTAGCTACGATATTAGACCAGAAAGTCTAATACTAATGCAGGTTTTGATAAACATTTCTTCAAGAGGTTGCTTTTATTTCAAAGAACTATGTCCGTCAGCCTTCACCGGTTTACTAGAACTTCATGGAGCTCCTTTCCGGCCGCGTTTGCAGTTCCATATCCCGGAACAGGGAGTGACAGGTCACGGTTCTTTACACTCTGCAGAGGTGTGTTGCTTTACCCATAAGAGATCTTAACCTTGGTGCCAACCGGGCAGCTTTCCCGTCCACACTTCCTATGGTGTGAGGCCCGGTATAAGGTCTAGCCAATCATGTTCCTCCGCTACCTCGAACACCCACCCTTTGTTGCAAACTCCGACCCTGGGTCCACGCCGGTCCCATTATTCCCATAGATTTCAGGGTGGACCCCGACCACGACGTCAATGCAGGGCTCTACCATACATTCCTACGCCGGCAGCTGCAACCCATCATAGACCGCAATACCGTGGGGACTTAGGACTCCCCAGCCTCACCGCTTGCTCCTTCGGGCGACAAGTGTACTACGGACAATGCCGTGGGGACTTAGGACTCCCCAGCCTCACCGCTTGCCCCCTTGGATTACAAGTGTACTACGGTAAAGGGCATCCGTTGATGAACGAGAGGTGGAAACACTTTTGACTACTCCGTCCCACTACGGATCTTATGGTTAACACGGGTATTATGGCACAAGAATCACTGGACGACATTTGTTGTTTAATCCTAGATGGATATAAACCCTTGCAATGGAACCTCCACCATATCAACACAATCCATGGTTCCATTGCCCACCACATAGTCATATTCATAGTTATGAAAATAGTGGTTTTGGTTTTTATGCAATAGTGATAACCATAGTACTTTGCAAGTAATTTGATAAAGATACTCAAATGACATGAGCAAGTGATGAACTTGCCTGAACACTGCAAAGTTTTGCAGTTGGATGGTGTGGACTGACCCTTGTCCTCTGTTTCTGAAAAATAGCATCATTGCCCGATAAGGGCAATGGTTAAAGAAGCAATTATGCATGATTCCAGTTTTAGGGTTTGTTCCCCCTTCCGATGTCTTATCATTTCATGTGAGAGGTTAATACTAAGAATAATTTGGGGATACTTTATTTAAAGTAAAATACAACCTTGAAATGTTGTCAAGGTGTTTTTAAAGTCCAAAGGCATTAATGGACTTATTTTCTTGTTGAAAAATATAAGGTGTGATTTAAATGATTATTATAATCTTCAAATTAAGACTTATTCTTAGTTGTCTTCAAAAATTCCCATTGGTATTTTATTCAGGTAGAGAATTTTATGCTGATCAATTTTCATTTTTTTAATTATTTTTTTAGAGCTATTAAACATTTCTTGTGTAATTTCAAAGTTTCAGTATTTAAAAGAATTTGTGAAATGACATATTTGCCCCTGGGCCCACCTGTCAGGGTGGCCCAGCGGGTTAACCCTAACCCGAGCCACACTTGGGCTCGGTCGGTCGCACCGACCCCTTCTCCTCTTCCTCGCGAAACCCTACCTCTCTCTCTCTCTCTCGCTCTCGCGATGCCGTGGTCGCCGCCGCCTTTGCCAAAATACTCCGGCCGCCACCGGCCATCCCCGCCGGCGAGATCGGTACCAGATGAACGGCCGCACGACGGCGCACCGATCGGTCCGCGCCGATCTGTTTTTCCCCGCCGCCACCGCTCTTCCCCAACACCTCTGCGACATGGCCGTGGGGAATCCGCGGCGATCTCGTCGTTGCCGACGAGCCTGGCGCCGTGGCGTGGCCGTGTGCCCCGCCGTGGTTGCGCTGGAGCCCCTGCGCCTCGGCGATGAACTTGCTTGGCTTGGCCATGGCCTGGCGCCGCCGTTCGCCCGGCGTGTGCCGCCGTGCCGCCATGGCCGTGCTTTCCTCCGTCTAATTTGTAAGTTCTCATCGCCTCCCTTCTTCTCTACTGCTTGTTCTTCCTCTTCTCCTTTCCTTCTAGGCTAGCTCTGGCCACTGGCCTGCTGTTCCTTGTGCCTATGTTGTGCCGTGCTCTACTGGCCATGGCCATTGCTTAAGCTGCTTCTCTACCTCTTTGTGCTCTGCTGCTTGTGCTTGCTGTAGATGCGTGTGTGCTACTGCTGCTCTTCTGGCTACTGGCCCTACTGGCCCTGGCCATGGTTACCCAGGCCATGCCAGTGCTTGCTATCCTTACTGAATTCCTGCTCTGTGCCTCTATTCTGGTTGCTATGCTTGCTAGAATTCAAGTGTATTCATGTAAGATTTCCTGGCTTGATTACAGTGTGCAATTCTTGCATATTTGCAAGTGCCAGAGCAATTGTGGCTAATTTCTGGTGCTCAAGTTTATGATTATGCTCAATTGAGCATTACTGTGGGCTTAACAGTGTTATTCAATAATGATTTGATGTGTGCCTTGCTTGTGTATCTTGATCCAGTGGCTCATCATGACTTTGATGTGCTTCTGGATACAATCATAAATTATTATGTGATTATCTGTGAAGCATCTATTGATTAACTATGGCTACTACCTTTATATGATTTATGAATTGATGTCAGGATTGATTCTAGCCTGCCTTAATAGGCTCTAGCAAGCTCTAGTGATCAAATGATCATCACTTGCTAGTTGATTGCATGCTTACTTACTGCATATGCCTATCTGGTGCTCATCATGGTGTCTGTGTGACACACATACTTGTGCTGGTGTGTGTTGATGCTTGCTCAAGCATCATCTGATGCTTGCAGTGAGCCATCGGGTCTGTAACACCCCAAATTTCAAAACAAAGAGAAAATGAATTTCTTTTTTCAAAAATGAGAACCAACAAAAACTTTTCTTAAATAGAGTGCTATGCTTAGTGCTTATACCTATTACTTGTGTTTTTGCTATGATGAGTGTTATTATGCTTATGTGATAAACCCTAAAACCCTAAAGTGATCAAGTGAAGATCACAAACCAAATAAAATTAAAAGAGAAGGAAATCAAATAAGAAAAACCCTAAACCCTAACCTTCTCAAAAATCATGTAGATCTATTTTGAGAAACTCAAAATAAAAGAAAAGACATATGTGGACCTATAGCCTTAATATGTAAATCTTGAACCCTACCTCTTCTTACTTTGCTAAATGGTGGTGAACCATTGCAAAACTTACTAAACCCTAAACCTCACCCCTCTTGTCATCAATCTTTGAAAAAAATAAAATAAAAAGAAAAGATCTAATTTAAGAAAAAGGCATATGCAAGCCTATGACTACTTTTTGGAAAATGATGAGCTTTGCTTTGTCTACCTTGAGTAGATGAATTGAAATACCTCAACACACTCAACAAAGCACCTATCAACCAATTCAAGTGAGAAACAAAATAAAATCCAACGTATGCATAGAGGCATATGTGGCACTTAGCCAAATTATCAAATCTTGACCTAGCCACATCCATTGCCTCAAAATGGTTTGAGCCTTTCACCTAACTCAATCTAACACCAAATAAACCTCACTCTTGTCAAATTGAAGCAAAGAACCATAAAAGAATAAAAGTTAGAAATTCACAAAACCCTCACATATGGTTTATGCCATTTTTCTAAATCTTTGACCTAAACCATTTTGGTCTTCACCCTTAGTTGAATAATGTTCCTAAACACTTATTACAACTTTTGGAATCAAAGAATCACAAATCAAATGAATTTAAACTACAAAATTGGCTCACATATGATAATGGTCAAATCTGCCAATTATAGTCTGGTCACTACTTTGAGCCTCTCTATTTCAAAATTTTCAAACTAAACCTTGCCAATTCTTTGCACCTCATCCAAGAGCACATCAAGGTGAACACTTTTTGTAAAGATCACCATGCCAAATTCTTTTTAGATCAAATACTATGCTCCTCCAAAGTTGGAACTTTTTATTAAGAGGAACATTCTCACACTTAGCAATTTTGCAAATTCTTGAATTTAGAAATTCCACCACCACACCTCATTCTCTCTGAACAAATGCAACTCAACTAAATACAACCTTTCCAAATCTTGCCACCTTTTTAATCAAACCAAATTTGGTGAATTATGGCAAATTGCAAATATGGAACAATGCCACACTATTTGAAATAGTGTCCTATCTAACCCTAACCTGCCCCAAATCTCTCTCTCTGGTCCCCTTGACTCTTCTCACCCTAGCCAACCCACAGAAACCCTAGGAGGGCTAGCCAAACTAGCATGACATGGCCATGCCGGCCATGTCCCTCTCCTTCTCCTCCCCTTCACTCCTCACCCTGGCCACCATGTCCTCTGGCTCCACCGCACCACCCTACATCGTCTAGCATCGCCAGTGGTCGAGGAGGAAGCGGGCAAGCACCAGACCAACTCGCGCCCATGGCGGCCAGGCATGCCGTGGACGTCGCAGCGCGCACGCCACGGGCACCCACAGGCCACCTGCCGCCCCGACAAGCTACGCCTCCCCTGGACTCCCATGCACCACGTTGAGCTTCGCCACCGTACCAGGATCCCGCCAGACACGCCCCTTTGCTCACGCGAGCGCCGTCGCCGATGACCAGCTCACCGTTTCTTCCGCGCCCGTGCCGCCAGGACTCGTCGTCGCGCTCGCTCAGCAGCCCGTCCCCCACCTCGCTCTCTAGCTCCCTAGCACCGCCTGGACACCGCCTAGCTCGCGCTGATGTCGCCGACCCACTTCCTTCGCCGGAGTGGCCGTGCCACTGTCACCCTCGCCGCACACCCCACGGCCACCTCGCCATTATAAATAGAGCCATCCCCGCACCTCCTCCTCCACACCAATTCTGCTCCCCTCCTCTCCCTGATCCTCCTCGACCTCTCTCCCCTCCACATCGTCGCCGGTAGACCGCCAATCGACAGCTGAAGCTCGCGGCGGTGCTGCAGAAGAACCAGTCGATTTCGGCCACCATCGGAGTAGCCACCGGTACCAGCGCACTCGCCATCGACGACAACCTCGCCTCGCGTCAACGCCGCCGCTCGCCGGAGTCCCTGCTCGCCGCCGACCCCCTACCTCCACCGCGGCAGCAAGCCCCTCCCCTCGACGGAGACGACGAACCCCAGCCACTCGATCCCCTTCTGATCCAACGGTGCGCCTCGCAGCGTACCGATTCGGTGAGTATGGCTCACTGACGGGTGGGTCCCCCTGTTAGCTGGCCCGCAGCGTTAGCTGGGCCGGCCCAACTCTTCCTCACCGCGTTTTAAACTGATTCGGCCCAGTTTCTTTCCCGCCAGCCCAATAATTCAAAACCAGTTTAATTCAATTCAAATAATTTCAATACTGAACCCCACTTTGAAATTCAATAGAATCTGTTTGGCTTGGCCAAATTTAACAAATTTTATATTGTTAGAAAGCTATGAAAAAGATCTACAATATTCCACTGGTCCCACCTCAATATTTGTTGTAGAATTAATCTGATAAAAAGAAGAAGGCAGGGACTTTTCCCTATTCAAATAATGATGAAAAATCAACCAAAATAGATATTAAGTTAATTCCAACTCCAATAGTTCACATTTTACTTACACTAATTGTCTATGCAAGAAAATGGTGTGGTCACTTTGCATGATCGTGCCCTAGTTTAATTAATGGACAATATGACTAGTTTGTGTAATTGATATTGTCCAAAACTATTATGCAAACTTTATGAAGTGATTCACTTCATTTAAATCTTGTCCCAAATACTTTCATATGAAGTATTGACCCCTGGTCAAATACTCTCACATGAGATACTTGGAGATTTTAAATCATAATAGGCATTATTAAATGGTATGAGGTACTCTACCTCATTTAAATTATCTTCTCAAATAATGATGATGAATGGTTGACTTAGGTCAACATGCTATCATGTAGGATTGTTTGAGAAATTAAATCTTAAGAAGATTCAATGAGAGGAAATTATTCCTCAAGAACTAAATGGAAACTATCATTTACATATGTAATGAGAAGAAAATAATTCTCCAACACTAAGTAAGAAAAACCTTGATTAATTTTGAGTAGCAATGCTAAGTGATGATGCTAGATCATTTGGAGTGAGCCATTAAGGCTAATTAAGGATACTTAAGTATTGTTTGGTGATTGTATCCTCGTATTCGTATATAGACGCTAGTGCCGGAGAATACCAGGAAGAGGAAGGATTCTACCCAGGAGAAGAAGAGCACTTTGACCACCTCAACAACCAAGGCAAGCTAGAATATTGCAAGTTATAATGTTGCAAGCTAACACCAATGCAAGCTAATATTCTTGCAAAGTGCAAAGCCCCTTTGGGGCAAGGCACCATGAATCTTACCTTTTCTTACATAGGCTTATCCCAAGTTTATACATTACAAGTTTTTACTTGTGTTCTCAAGAAGTTACTTTTATAGTTAACTTTGGTCAAAGTAAGGAAGTTTACTAGAGTAGTAAAGTTAGTCTCCATCAAGCCAAGCAAGATAGCACCCCTCATGATTTAGAGCTAGTGGTAATGAATAAAACTTGACTACTCTAGATGGGAACAATGTGAATTGAAATGAATTTGAAACCTTGGAATGATGAAGCATTCCATTGAATGATTTTTGAAGGTGAATGTGACCAAGAGAAGATAGTGATTTTTGATAAACATGATGTTGGTTTGAATGCGATACCTTTCCAATTATTAAGTACCCCCACAATACCTGATTATGGGTAGGGCTTAACTGGAAGTTTATGCATCTTAGTATGGGTTCCCTCTGAACACACGTCATAGGGGTTATGCTTGAGGCTGCCTCCGTTGTTGAGAAATGATGTGAAATTGAGGTGAACTGTACGGCCAAGCCCTGTGCAGTTCCCAGGTTGACAGTTGGTCTTCACTGGGAGCCCAAGCTCATGGGGAGAGGTGCTCATACTAGGATTTGTAAGTGAAAGGTTATGGCTGATGATCCGCGTACTGTGTTACGATGATTCGGGGTAATCCCGACGGATGAAATCAAATGTTGTGGCACAAGTGTGCAACCTCTGCAGAGTGTAAACCTATTCGAATAGCCGCGTCCACGGTTACGGACGGTTGGAAAGGCCATACAGTTTCCGATGTCATATCTTTGAAAATGATGTTGAAAGAAGATGGTGAAATGACTTGTGGTGAATTGAATTGAAATCACCACTTGAATGGTGGGAATGACACTAATGTTCCCACTTGAGTTAGTTAGCATTTGAATAAGCTTTTCTCAAATACTTGTGAACTAAAACTGGCTTTATGCAAATAAACTAGAGCTTAGCAAACCTTATTAGAATGTCTAGCACTTACTTTAGTATTAGTTTGCGAGTACTTAAAGTACTCACGGCTTTGTCCCTAGCTATTCAAATGGCCAGAGTATGAAGATGAACAAGGAGATGACCAGCAGGACGCCTACGACAACTAGGAGTTTTCCGACGTCAAGCGTTGGCCTGTGGACTAGAGAGTCCTTGTATCTTATGCTTCCGCTATGAACTTGTGTTTGTTCGTTGATCAATAGATCAACTATTCGTGTAATATGGATGATGTGATTCCAAGTTGTAAGACTTTATGGTTTGTAATGAATGATGACTGTGATACTTAACTATTATGCCTCGCAACAACAATATTCCTGGGATTGCGATGTATGACATAATAGGCATTCAGACTTAAAAATCCGGGTGTTGACAAGTTGGTATCAGAGCCATTGTTTGACCTTAGGAGACCCTAGTTAGAATGGACGTCTGAAAAATTTAGTTTCAAAACCAAATAAGTACCATATTTGTGAAAAACTTATTCTCACTCTTATCCTTGAGATCTTTTTCAAAATAAGAATGCCATGCTCTACTTTTACTTTGAGAACTACATAAAACTTTACACACTTGACCACCTCTTTAACTTACTCATCCTCATTGCTCACAGATGGAGTACAAATGGGAGTTCTATCAGCTTGGTCACGGAGGCAACCTGATGTTCGAGAAAGACTTGAAGCAACTAGTGGAATATCTAGGACGCCCGTATACCGAGTTCTTCGGAACACCCCTCAACCATCACTCCGGAGGACCACCTCGGTGGGAAGTCTCTGCAGATCTACAAAGAAAGCTTGGAGCCCCGGTATGGGAAACCATATGGTTTTCTGTAACAGGAAACACCTGGAAGGAAGGACTAGTCAGAGCGATGCAAGAAGCAATTGCCCGTCTGTGTGGACAAAATGAGAACAACATCAAGAACACTCGCTTCATCTACTACCCAAGACATGACCCCATGGGAAGACCAATGACCATGCCCCCGCACACGGAGGTGAACCATTATGTCGCACACCTCGACTTCCTGCTATACAAGACCCGCAAGGAGTTGGACAACACCCTCGCCTCTCGCCAAGCACATTACCCGTGACGACAAAGAATCCACCCCGAAGAGTAGTATCACTCCAACACTTAAGTAGGTGTGAGTTGTATCAGGACCCCCTTGTATCGTAGAGCGAATGAATGGTTCTTCAAACCAACGGTGTGTTAGCTTTGTAATGTGTGATGTTTGGTATGATTGAAAAAGTGTTGTTGGTTATACCCCCTCAACACTACTCGAATTTTCAAGTTTTGAATTTCGTGAACTTTAATTCAAACAAACCGTAGAAATTTCCCCCTTATCTTATCATCCACTCCGATGTTCAGATGGCCCCTCCCAATCGCACCAACGATGCGATGATGCAACTGCTGCAAACCCTGCTTGCCGACCGAGAAGCCGAGAGAGCTGAACGCCAAGCCAACATTGCTGCACTGCAACAGCTTGATCAGAACAACAATGGCCATGGAAACCACGACCACCCTGGGTCAAAACTGAAGAACTTCCAGAACACCAACCCACCTATCTTCAACAAGACCGAAGAGCCCCTCGACGCCGACGACTGGCTCCAGACTATGGAGAACAACTTGGAAGTAGCTGGAGTGGAAGCAAATGAGAAGGTTTTGTTTGCAACACACTATCTCGCCGGACCAGCCCGCGCTTGGTGGACAAGCACCCGTGCCATGAACGGAGGTCAGTTCATGACTTGGGAGGAGTTCAAGCTCAAGTTTAGCAAGTACCATGTGCCCCAAGGACTGATCAAGATGATGAGAGACGAGTTCCGCGAACTCAAACAAGGCAGAATGTCCGTGGTAGAATATCGCGACAGATTCCTTACTCTGTCAAGGTACGCCCCGGATGAGACCGACACCAATGAGAAGAGGAAAGAGAGATTTCTGAACGGACTCCATGATGAGATGCAGACCGTACTGGTCAACATTCCCTTTGCTGACCTGGAAGCCCTGGTGGACTCCGCCATCCAGATGGAAGGGAAGCTTCGCCAAGCCAACGAGAACCACAAACGCCGGATGATGAACCAACATGGGTCCAGCAATACCCAGAAGTACCGCAACAACTCATCTGGAGGATATACTCCAAAATACAACAAGCCCCCTGCCCAGAATTACCGCCCAAACTACACCAACAACCATGGAGGACCCCCGAAGCCCGGAGGCAACGACAACAACAATCACACCAGCAACAACAACCCCAACAACAACAACAACGGGAACAACAACAACAACAACAACAACAACAACCACAACAACAACACTGGCCCTAGGACTGGAAGCAACGCCATCCCCGTCGCCAACAAGGACAAGGCCACCATCACTGGTTATGAGTGTGGAGTGGTTGGGCATTACTCCAATGAGTGCCCCAAGAGACTCGCCAAGATTGCCGGCAACACCGCTGCACCTGCTCAGAACCAACGCTGCTTTGCCGCAAGAAAGAACCAGAACAACAACGGCCGCTACTACAACATGACTGCCACCGAAGCCCAAGGAGCACCTCAGGCCATGCCAAGTATGTCTTCCTGTTAAACCATATCGCCCAATCTCTCTTAGGAACCTAAATTTTCTTAAAATCTCGGGACGAGATTTGTTTAAGGGGGAAGAGTTTGTAACACCCCAAATTTCAAAACAAAGAGAAAATGAATTTCTTTTTTTCAAAAATGAGAACCAACAAAAACTTTTCTTAAATAGAGTGCTATGCTTAGTGCTTATACCTATTACTTGTGTTTTTGCTATGATGAGTGTTATTATGCTTATGTGATAAACCCTAAAACCCTAAAGTGATCAAGTGAAGATCACAAACCAAATAAAATTAAAAGAGAAGGAAATCAAATAAGAAAAACCCTAAACCCTAACCTTCTCAAAAATCATGTAGATCTATTTTGAGAAACTCAAAATAAAAGAAAAGACATATGTGGACCTATAGCCTTAATATGTAAATATTGAACCCTACCTCTTCTTACTTTGCTAAATGGTGGTGAACCATTGCAAAACTTACTAAACCCTAAACCTCACCCCTCTTGTCATCAATCTTTGAAAAAAATAAAATAAAAAGAAAAGATCTTATTTAAGAAAAAGGCATATGCAAGCCTATGACTACTTTTTGGAAAATGATGAGCTTTGCTTTGTCTACCTTGAGTAGATGAATTGAAATACCTCAACACACTCAACAAAGCACCTATCAACCAATTCAAGTGAGAAACAAAATAAAATCCAACGTATGCATAGAGGCATATGTGGCACTTAGCCAAATTATCAAATCTTGACCTAGCCACTTCCATTGCCTCAAAATGGTTTGAGCCTTTCACCTAACTCAATCTAACACCAAATAAACCTCACTCTTGTCAAATTGAAGCAAAGAACCATAAAAGAATAAAAGTTAGAAATTCACAAAACCCTCGCATATGGTTTATGCCATTTTTCTAAATCTTTGACCTAAACCATTTTGGTCTTCACCCTTAGTTGAATAATGTTCCTAAACACTTATTACAACTTTTGGAATCAAAGAATCACAAATCAAATGAATTTAAACTACAAAATTGGCTCACATATGATAATGGTCAAATCTGCCAATTATAGTCTGGTCACTACTTTGAGCCTCTCTATTTCAAAATTTTCAAACTAAACCTTGCCAATTCTTTGCACCTCATCCAAGAGCACATCAAGGTGAACACTTTTTGTAAAGACCACCATGCCAAATTCTTTTTAGATCAAATACTATGCTCCTCCAAAGTTGGAACTTTTTATTAAGAGGAACATTCTCACACTTAGCAATTTTGCAAATTCTTGAATTTAGAAATTCCACCACCACACCTCATTCTCTCTGAACAAATGCAACTCGACTAAATACAACCTTTCCAAATCTTGCCACCTTTTTAATCAAACCAAATTTGGTGAATTATGGTAAATTGCAAATATGGAACAATGCCACACTATTTGAAATAGTGTCCTATCTAACCCTAACCTGCCCCAAATCTCTCTCTCTGGTCCCCTTGACTCTTCTCACCCTAGCCAACCCACAGAAACCCTAGGAGGGCTAGCCAAACTAGCATGACATGGCCATGCCGGCCATGTCCCTCTCCTTCTCCTCCCCTTCACTCCTCACCCTGGCCACCATGTCCTCTGGCTCCACCGCACCACCCTACATCGTCTAGCATCGCCAGTGGTCGAGGAGGAAGCGGGCAAGCACCAGACCAACTCGCGCCCATGGCGGCCAGGCATGCCGTGGACGTCGCAGCGCGCACGCCACGGGCACCCACAGGCCACCTGCCGCCCCGACAAGCTACGCCTCCCCTGGACCCCCATGCACCACGTTGAGCTTCGCCACCGTACCAGGATCCCGCCAGACACGCCCCTTTGCTCACGCGAGTGCCATCGCCGACGACCAGCTCACCGTTTCTTCCGCGCCCGTGCCGCCAGGACTCGTCGTCGCGCTCGCTTAGCAGCCCGTCCCCCACCTCGCTCTCTAGCTCCCTAGCACCGCCTGGACACCGCCTAGCTCGCGCTGACGTCGCCGACCCACTTCCTTCGCCGGAGTGGCCGTGCCACTGTCACCCTCGCCGCACACCCCACGGCCACCTCGCCATTATAAATAGAGCCATCCCCGCACCTCCTCCTCCACACCAATTCTGCTCCCCTCCTCTCCCTGATCCTCCTCGACCTCTCTCCCCTCCACATCGTCACCGGTAGACCGCCAATCGACAGCTGAAGCTCGCGGCGGTGCTGTAGAAGAACCAGTCGATTTCGGCCACCATCGGAGTAGCCACCGGTACCAGCGCACTCGCCGTCGACGACAACCTCGCCTCGCGTCAACGCCGCCGCTCGCCGGAGTCCCTGCTCGCCACCGACCCCCTACCTCCGCCGCGGCAGCAAGCCCCTCCCCTCGACGGAGACGACGAACCCCAGCCACTCGATCCCCTTCTGATCCAACGGTGCGCCTCGCAGCGTACCGATTCGGTGAGTATGGCTCACTGACGGGTGGGTCCCCCTGTCAGCTGGCCCGCAGCGTTAGCTGGGCCGGCCCAACTCTTTCTCACTGTGTTTTAAACTGATTCGGCCCAGTTTCTTTCCCGCCAGCCCAATAATTCAAAACCAGTTTAATTCAATTCAAATAATTTCAATACTGAACCCCACTTTGAAATTCAATAGAATCTGTTTGGCTTGGCCAAATTTAACAAATTTTATATTGTTAGAAAGCTATGAAAAATATCTACAATATGCCACTGGTCCCACCTCAATATTTGTTGTAGAATTAATCTGATAAAAAGAAGAAGGCAGGGACTTTTCCCTATTCAAATAATGATGAAAAATCAACCAAAATAGATATTAAGTTAATTCCAACTCCAATAGTTCACATTTGACTTACACTAATTGTCTTTGCAAGAAAATGGTGTGGTCACTTTGCATGATCATGCCCTAGTTTAATTAATGGACAATATGACTAGTTTGTGTAATTGATATTGTCCAAAACTATTATGCAAACTTTATGAAGTGATTCACTTCATTTAAATCTTGTCCCAAATACTTTCATATGAAGTATTGACCCCTGGTCAAATACTCTCACATGAGATACTTGGAGATTTTAAATCATAATAGCCATTATTAAATGGTATGAGGTACTCTACCTCATTTAAATTATCTTCTCAAATAATGATGATGAATGGTTGACTTAGGTCAACATGCTATCATGTAGGATTGTTTGAGAAATTAAATCTTAAGAAGATTCAATGAGAGGAAATTATTCCTCAAGAACTAAATGGAAACTATCATTTACATATGTAATGAGAAGAAAATAATTCTCCAACACTAAGTAAGAAAAACCTTGATTAATTTTGAGTAGCAATGCTAAGTGATGATGCTAGATCATTTGGAGTGAGCCATTAAGGCTAATGAAGGATACTTAAGTATTGTTTGGTGATTGTATCCTCGTATTCGTATATAGACGCTAGTGCAGGAGAATACCAGGAAGAGGAAGGATTCTACCCAGGAGAAGAAGAGCACTTTGACCACCTCAACAACCAAGGCAAGCTAGAATATTGCAAGTTATAATGTTGCAAGCTAACACCAATGCAAGCTAATATTCTTGCAAAGTGCAAAGCCCCTTTGGGGCAAGGCACCATGAATCTTACCTTTTCTTACATAGGCTTATCCCAAGTTTATACATTACAAGTTTTTACTTGTGTTCTCAAGAAGTTACTTTTATAGTTTACTTTGGTCAAAGTAAGGAAGTTTACTAGAGTAGTAAAGTTAGTCTCCATCAAGCCAAGCAAGATAGCACCCCTCATGATTTAGAGCTAGTGCTAATGAATAAAACTTGACTACTCTAGATGGGAACAATGTGAATTGAAATGAATTTGAAACCTTGGAATGATGAAGCATTCCATTGAATGATTTTTGAAGGTGAATGTGACCAAGAGAAGATAGTGATTTTTGATAAACATGATGTTGGTTTGAATGCGATACCTTTCCAATTATTAAGTACCCCCACAATACCTGATTATGGGTAGGGCTTAACTGGAAGTTTATGCATCTTAGTATGGGTTCCCTCTGAACACACGTCATAGGGGTTATGCTTGAGGCTGCCTCCGTTGTTGAGAAATGATGTGAAATTGAGGTGAATTGTACGGCCAAGCCCTGTGCAGTTCCCAGGTTGACAGTTGGTCTTCACTGGGAGCCCAAGCTCATGGGGAGAGGTGCTCATACTAGGATTTGTAAGTGAAAGGTTATGGCTGATGATCCGCGTACTGTGTTACGATGATTCGGGGTAATCCCGACGGATGAAATCAAATGTTGTGGCACAAGTGTGCAACCTCTGCAGAGTGTAAACCTATTCGAATAGCCGCGTCCACGGTTACGGACGGTTGGAAAGGCCATACAGTTTCCGATGTCATATCTTTGAAAATGATGTTGAAAGAAGATGGTGAAATGACTTGTGGTGAATTGAATTGAAATCACCACTTGAATGGTGGGAATGACACTAATGTTCCCACTTGAGTTAGTTAGCATTTGAATAAGCTTTTCTCAAATACTTGTGAACTAAAACTGGCTTTATGCAAATAAACTAGAGCTTAGCAAACCTTATTAGAATGTCTAGCACTTACTTTAGTATTAGTTTGCGAGTACTTAAAGTACTCACGGCTTTGTCCCTGGCTATTCAAATGGCCAGAGTATGAAGATGAACAAGGAGATGACCAGCAGGACGCCTACGACAACTAGGAGTCTTCCGACGTCAAGCGTTGACCTGTGGACTAGAGAGTCCTTGTATCTTACGCTTCCGCTATGAACTTGTGTTTGTTCGTTGATCAATAGATCAACTATTCGTGTAATATGGATGATGTGATTCCAAGTTGTAAGACTTTATGGTTTGTAATGAATGATGATTGTGATACTTAACTATTATGCCTCGCAACAACAATATTCCTGGGATTGCGATGTATGACATAATAGGCATTCGGACTTAAAAATCCGGGTGTTGACAGGGTCACTGGCAAGATGTTGGTGCTTTGATTACTTGTCTGTTTCATTTATCTGTAATTCCTTGCTTTATTAGATGGATAAATGATGTGAACTGTTTAGCAGTAATGATCATATGGATGGATTTGATGTAGCTAGAGGGATGCCAACCACTGGTTGGGTACCCTAGCTCATACTGAACCCTCTTGGGTGATGATGTGAGGGCTGGAAGTGTTGGCTGTGGGTTGAGGTGGCCCTGACAACCCTTTGGTGCTGTCATGGTAGCTCCCCTATCTCTGTGGCTTGCTGTGGTGGATAATTGCTCACTGGTTGATCCAAATCTGGACTTCCAGTGGCCTTTTGATGTTGATGGCATAAATAGCTGTAGGTGTTAAGTGTGTGGGCTAGGCTAGCTGTGTCTTCATCTTTTGCTGGATTTCTTCAGTTATGCATTAATTTACATAACTGCTGTTCCCATAGGATGATTGCCTAATGGCCTTTACCCATATTTGCTTGCACCAAATGGCTTAGTAGCCAGATGATGATACAAACTGGGTACTCACACCCTTTGGCTTGTGTGTGTTTGATGCACATGCTTATTTATGAGCAAGACAGATGCTTGCTCATGATTCTTTGTGTATACCTCACTCCAGCTCCTAGAATGAGTTGTTGGTGTAGAGGATTTCTTCTGGTTTGGATTTATGAGCTTGCCATGCTCCTCCTGGCTTGCTGGTGATGCTTGATTACTTTTTGGTGATTTTGGAGTGGATGAGACAGCTTTAGCTGTTCATCTGTTCTTGGTGTTCTTGAGCTGTTCTTGCTATCTGGTTACTTACCCTGCTGCCTGTCGATGGATGAAGCTAATGGCTAGGGTTTTGGCTTGGTGAAAAGGTTTTATACCTAGCTCTCCTTGCTTCCCTGGTCGACAGCTCTGCCTGGCATGTTTTGGTGACTCACTAGCTGTGTGTGTGTGTTGTGCTCCATGCACACAGCCTTGTGAGCAGGCTGTGTGTGTGTATCCTGATGCTTTGCATCTGGCTTGGGACTTGGCTGTGAGCTGATCAGCTCGGCAGCTTTGGTCATATCCTCTCTCTTTTCATTTAATTTCTAACCTTCCTAGTGGCTATGCCACTTGGCATAACACTTGTCTTTGGTCTTTATTTGTGTGAATGCAGGGAACAAGATGATGATCCAGATGGACATGAAGATCATCAAGTTCAAGATCAAATGAAGATTACTTTGTAGTAATTAGGATAGAATCTTACCTTGTACTTTTCTTTTTATTTTCTTTTCTATTTTTTTCCAATTTGTGTAATGGGTTGTAATATTTCATATTTCTATTCTGAATATTGTAATTGACAATGTATCTTGTGTGATTATCAATAAAGCTCCAATTTTCCTTATTGAGCTTTATCTACTTGTTGTACTATTTATATTCTTGATTACTTATAATTGTTTATTGAATTATCTCAAGTTTGAATTATGGAATATCAGTTTGATGTTTGAATTTGAAATTCAAATTCAAATTTGGTTTGAATTCAATCATGCAACTTAATTTTGAATTCAATCATGCAACTTAAGATTGTGATGCAATATCTCTTCTCTCTTCTCAAAATCCTAATTTAGTTAAGTAGGAACAAGTTTGTCGCACTCTCGAAACCCTAACCCTGTAAGATGTCGAAAGAGAAACCTGTCCCCCTTCGATGCAGTTTTGTTTTAAAAGCGCGAAATTTTCCCAGAATTTACGATGCAATGCACATCCCTTTCTAAAATCTACCCCTTGATCGTCTCTAAACCTGGGACATTACAGGCAATCAGTGGCGAATCTAGCCCACTATGTTAGGGTGGAGTAGTCCTAACTGAGCTGGGCTTTTTTTAAATTTTTTCTCATTTTCTATAGAAGATATATGGGCTAGGCCAAATCTTAGGGGTGGGGCCCCACCCTTCCACCCTGCTGGCTCCGCCACTGGGGGCAATGGTCATTTTATAGGAAAATTAATCTTCTCGTGATAATAATTCATTACTATGTCGACGTAGGTACTACTCGTTGGTCCGCCGATCCGACAGGCCGGGTCGCGCTGGGGTGCTGTACGCCGACCTGGTCGGCGCGGACCAGGCGCCGCACACCCCCCCAGGCGGGTTGTTGGGCCGGCCCAACACATTCCGACTCTTTTTTTGTTTTTTTTTTTTGCTTTTTTGCTTTTTGCTTTTTCTGTTTTATTTTTCTTTTTACGTTTTTTAAAAGCTAATTCTTTTTAGACTCGATTTTTAAAAATTATTTTACTTTTTTTTCAGAAACTTAAATATTTTAAAATTTTGAATTTTTTTAGATTGGAACAATTTTCAAATTGGAACAAATTTTAAATTGGAAGAAATATTTTTTAAAATTTATTATATTTTATATATGAACAATTTTTGAATTTGAATAATTTTTATACTTGAATAATTTTCGCATTTGAATAATTTTATACTTGAACAATTTTCGCATTTGAACAATTTTATACTTGAACAATTTTCGAATATGAAATTTTCACAAGTTTTTTTAGTTAGAACATTTTACATTAAAAAAATATATGTAAATTTAAAAAATTAAATCTTAAAAACTAAAAATAAACAGAAATTAAAAAACAGAAATGAAAAAGAAACAGAAATAAAAAAACAGAAATAAAAAAAACAGAACAGAAAAATGACTCAGAAAAAAAAGGCCCAACACCCGAACTGGGCCGGCCCGTACCGCGCGCGGGGGCGGCGCGCGGTACGCGCCGACCTGGTCGGTGTATAGGAAATCGGCGGCTTAGGCGCGACGAATCGCTGGCTCACCAGTTTGGTCGTTGGGCCACAGATTAAAGGGTACCAAAAAAGCCATGGGCTCAGCACATGCCGCAGCCTCCGAGATTGTTGGTTCAGTCAGCCCGTTCCTAGGGGCTCCCCTAGCTAGCGAACGATTGCCAGGGAGAGAATGAGCGATCGGTTTCTAACCAATTTGTTTTTTCCATTTTTGGCAAATTTTGGACTGTAGTGGAGGCTATTGAGGGAAAGTTCTGCATGCATGTAGAAATAGACGAATTTGATGACGTAAGCAAGAATCTTTCCGAATTTGAAAATTCAAAACGTTTTATCTCACAAACGACATCTCCGATTTAGGATCTGTTTTCACCTATGAGTCGGTCTCGTCGAGATCTTCAAAACCAGCACCCATGTTAATATGTTTCGATGATTTTTTTTTTCGGGCTAAAAGTTATCAACCCTCTCTATTCGAATAATCAACCCTCCGTACTTGAGTGATCAATGGTAAATGTATAAAATTATCAACCTGGTGCAGGGTATTGAGGGAAAGTTCTGCATGCATGCACAAATAGACGAATCTGCTGATGTCAGCGGAATCTTTTTCAAATTTCAAAATTCAAAACGTTTTAACTTTCAAACGACAACTCCAAATTAAGATCCGATTTCACCAATAAATCCGTCTCGACGAGATCTTCAAAACTAGCACCCATGTTGATATGTTTCGAGAAACTTTTTTTCTGGCTAAAAGTTATCAACCCTCTCCTATTCGAATAATCAACCCCTCCGTACTTGAGTGATCAACGGTAAATGTATAAAATTATCAACCTGGTGCAGGGTATTGAGGGAAAGTTCTACATGCATGCACAAATAGACGAATCTGCTGATGTCAGCGGAATCTTTTCCACATTTCAAAATTCAAAACGTTTTAACTTTCAAACGACAACTCCAAATTAAGATCCGCTTTCACCAATAAATCCGTCTCGACGAGATCTTCAAAACTAGCACCCATGTTGATATGTTTCGAGAAACTTTTTTTCTGGCTAAAAGTTATCAACCCTCTCTATTAGAATAATCAACCCCTCCGTACTTGAGTGATCAACGGTAAATGTATGAAATTATCAACCTGGTGCAGGGTATTGAGGGAAAGTTCTGCATGCATGCACAAATAGACGAATCTGCTGATGTCAGCGGAATCTTTTCCAAATTTCAAAATTCAAAATGTTTTAACTTTCAAACGACAACTCCAAATTAAGATCCGCTTTCACCAATAAATCCGTCTCGACGAGATCTTCAAAACTAGCACCCATGTTGATATGTTTCGAGAAACTTTTTTTCTGGCTAAAAGTTATCAACCCTCTCCTATTCGAATAATCAACCCCTCCGTACTTCAGTGATCAACGGTAAATGTATAAAATTATCAACCCCAAAGTTAATTTTATTTTAAACATTTTACCGAATAGTTTTTTGTTTAGAAGCTATCAACCCGGTGTCATGTTACTTATCAACGGTAAATATAAATAACTACCAACCCTAAAAATCTAACTTCATTTTGAATATTTTGGCGACTCTTTTTAGTTTACAAGTTATCAACCCGGTGCTCCATTATTTATCAATGGTAATTATAAAAAAACGACCAACCCTAAAAAGTATTTCATGTAGAATATTTTAGCGAACATTTTTTATTTTACAAGCTATCAACTTGGTGCCTCGTTATTTATCAACTGTAAATATAAATAAATAATAACCCTAAAAAGTATTTCATTTAGAATATTTTAGCGACTCTCTTTTAATTTACAAGCTATCAACCCGGTGACCCGGTATTTATCAATGGTAAACATAAATAAATATCAACCCTAAAAATTTATTTTAATTTAAAATATGTAGCGACTCTTTTTTTGTTTACAAGTTATCAACCCGGTGCCCCGTTATTTATCAACGGTAAATATAAATACCTAGCAACCCTAAAAAGTAAATTTCATTTAGAATATTTTAGCAACTTTTGTTAGCTTACAACTTAAAAACAGTACTTAATTTGAGTAGCAAG
Source organism: Lolium perenne (assembly GCF_019359855.2). Lineage (NCBI taxonomy): Eukaryota > Viridiplantae > Streptophyta > Magnoliopsida > Poales > Poaceae > Lolium > Lolium perenne. The sequence continues at coordinate 145,119,316 of NC_067249.2, forward strand.
TGGTAGTTCATTTGAATTGCAAGTGGATCTTCCCACCCGTTATTTTCCCCCTTAAGACCCACTGGCCCGAAAAAGGGAATTGCAAAAGGACCCCCTTAGACATGAATTACCGTACGAAAAATAAAACCCAATAAGGGAATTGCAAAAAGGGAATTGCAAAAAGAGAATTGAGAGTCTGCCTCGTGCTGAAGAAAAAAGAGTGACATGCTATGTGTATGCATGCAACAACTTATGAAAGCGTGCTGAAAAGTTGGCTCATTAAATGCAAATCCATGAGATGCTCTGTGCATGTGCATGCATGTAGTGTGAACGCTTTTGGCTGCATGCAACTTGCAAAGTAGTAGTACGCGTGAACACGTGTGAACGCAATTAAAACACTACGTGCCAAAAAGGAAATTGACTCGCTCCGCGAGCGCTTCCGCGCCACAAAAAGTGATTGCTCGAGCAATCGATTGCTAGGGAGGGGATTCGCCTAGGAACAATCCTTCATCATTGTTTCTTCTGCACACCACAGCTGCTGAACCTCTCCGACCATCTCTCGACACGGCACCATCACAGTTAAGGTTGGTCGTACCGATCGGTGGCTTAATCCACATTGATATTTGATATAGATGGTACCCTGACCTGCTGCGACGCTTGCCTTGGATGTTAAAGCAATCTGCAGATCATCAAGGAATCTGTTTATAAATCCAACAGTAGATATAGGGCTCTCGAATTCGTTTTCATGAACCACCTTTCTCCTTACTCTCCAGATCTCCCACAGGGTAACCAAAATTTTGGTGAACTCTTGAGTGTATGAGGGTCTCCTGCATGAAGAAAGTCCACTGCTTTGGGTCTTGTATCTGGTTGGAAATAACATGTTCGGCTATATTTGGGTGTATATGGTTGGAAATAAAATGTTCAACTATATCTTATATGTTTGATGCTCCATGCTTGTTTTGTTACAATTCTTATATGTTTTATGTGCACTTTTCCACACTTTTTAGCATTTTCTGGGACTAACCTATTAACGTAGTGTCGCAGTGCCAGTTCTGCTGTTTTTGTGTTTCAGAAAAGTTGTACATGAAAGTTTCTCGGAATTGGACGAAACAAAAGCCCAGAGTCTTATTTTTCTGGGACGAAGACGGAGCCAGAAGGACACTGTCAACACCCGGATTTTTAAGTCCAGATGCCTATTATGCTATACATCGCAATCCTAGGAAGATTGTTGTTGCGAGACATAACAGTCGATATCATAAGTCATCATTCATTACAAACCATAATCGTCTTACAAATTCAAAATACATGATCCATTCTTAGACAAATAGTTGATCTAATGATCAACGAACACATTACATAGCGGAAGCGTAATAGAAGTGGATGATGTCTACGTTCCCCCTCCTTTCCTGTAGACAGTGTTGGGCCTCCAAGAGCAGAGGTTTGTAGAATAGCAGCAAGTTTTCCCTTAAGTGGATACCCAAGGTTTATCGAACTCAGGGAGGAAGAGGTCAAAGATATCCCTCTCATGCAACCCTGCAACCACAAAGCAAGAAGTCTCTTGTGTCCCCAACACACCTAATAGGTGCACTAGTTCGGCGAAGAGATAGTGAAATACAGGTGGTATAAATATATATGAGCAGTAGCAACGGTGCCAGAAAATAGCTTGCGGGCGTGTAGTTGATGGTGGTAGTATTGCAGCAGTAGTAACGCAGTAAAACAGTAAACAAGCAGCGATAGCAGTATTTAGGAACAAGGCCTAGGGATTACACTTTTACTAGTGGACACTCTCAACATTGATCACATAACAGAATAGATAAATGCATACTCTACACTCTTGTTGGATGATGAACACATTGCGTAGGATTACACGAACCCTCAATGCCGGAGTTAACAAGCTCCACAATAATGCTCATATTTTAGTAACCTTTAGTGTAAGATAGATCAAAAGACTAAACCAAGTACTAGCATAGCATGCACACTGTCACCTTCATGCATATGTAGGAGGAATAGATCACATCAATATTATCATAGCAATAGTTAACTTCGCAATCTACAAGAGATCATGATCATAGCATAAACCAAGTACTAACACGGTGCACACACTGTCACCTTTACACACGTGCAGGAGGAATAGAACTACTTTAATAACTTTGCTAGAGTAGCACATAGATAGTAGTGATACAAAACTCATATGAATCTCAATCATGTAAAGCAGCTCATGAGATTATTGTATTGAGGTACATGGGAGAGAGATGAACCACATAGCTACTGGTACAGCCCCGAGCCTCGATGGAGAACTACTCCCTCCTCATGGGAGCAGCAGCGGTGATGAAGATGGCGGTGGAGATGGCAGCGGTGTCGATGGAGAAGCCTTCCGGGGGCACTTCCCCGCTCCGGCAGCGTGCCAGAACAGAGACTCCTGTCCCCCAGATCTTGGCTTCGCGATGGCGGCGGCTCTGGAAGGTTTCTGTGGTTTTCGTCGTACGTATCAGGGTTTTCGATCCAGGGGCTTTATATAGGCGAAGAGGCGGCGCAGGAGGGTCGAAGGGGTGACGACACCATAGGGCGGCGCGGCCAGGGCCTGGGCCGCGCCGGCCTATGGTCTGGGGGCCCAGTGCCCCCCTCTGGTCCTTCCGGGTGTTACGGATGCTTCCGGTGAAAATAGGAACTTGGGCGTTGATTTCGTCCGATTCCGAGAATATTTCGTTACTAGGATTTCTGAAACCAAAAACAGAAAACGAGAACTGGCACTTCGGCATCTTGTTAATAGGTTAGTTCCAGAAAATGCACGAATGTGACATAAAGTGTGCATAAAACATGTAGATAACATCAATAATGTGGCATGGAACATAAGAAATTATCGATACGTCGGAGACGTATCAGCATCCCCAAGCTTAGTTCTGCTCGTCCCGAGCAGGTAAAACGATAACACAGATAATTTCTGGAGTGACATGCCATCATAACCTTGATCATACTATTTGTAAAGCATATGTAGTGAATGCAGCGATCAAAACAATGTATATGACATGAGTAAACAAGTGAATCATAAAGCAAAGACTTTTCATGAATAGCACTTCAAGACAAGCATCAATAAGTCTTGCATAAGAGTTAACTCATAAAGCAATAATTCAAAGTAAAGGCATTGAAGCAACACAAAAGAAGATTAAGTTTCAGCGGTTGCTTTCAACTTATAACATGTATATCTCATGGATATTGTCAACATAGAGTAATATAATAAGTGCAATAAGCAAGTATGTAGGAATCAATGCACAGTTCACACAAGTGTTTGCTTCTTGAGGTGGAGAGAAATAGGTGAACTGACTCAACATTGAAAGTAAAAGAATGGTCCTCATAGAGGAAAACATCGATTGCTATATTTGTGCTAGAGCTTTGATTTTGAAAACATAAAGAGAGCATAAAAGTAAAGTTTTGAGAGGTGTATGTTGTTGTCAACGAATGGTAGCGGGTACTCTAACCCCCTTGCCAGACAAACCTTCAAAGAGCGGCTCCCATTTTATTTTATTTTTGGGTGGCACTCCTTCCAACCTTTCTTTCACGAACCATGGCTAACCGAATCCTCGGGTGCCTGCCAACAATCTCATACCATGAAGGAGTGCCTTTTTATTTTAGTTTTATTATGATGACACTCCTCCCAACCTTTGCTTACACAAGCCATGGCTAACCGAATCCTTCGGGTGCCGTCCAACAATCACATACCATGGAGGAGTGTCTATTTTTGTTAATTAATTTGGGACTGGGAATCCCATTGCCAGCTCTTTTTGCAAAATTATTGGATAAGCGAATGAAGCCACTAGTCCATTGGTGAAAGTTGCCCAACAAGATTGAAAGATAAACACCACATACTTCCTCATGAGCTATAAAACATTGACACAAATCAGAGGTGATAAATTTTGAATTGTTTAAAGGTAGCACTCAAGCAATTTACTTTGGAATGGCGGAGAAATACCATGTAGTGGGTAGGTATGGTGGACACAAATGGCATAGTGGTTGGCTCAAGTATTTGGATGCATGAGAAGTATTCCCTCTCGATACAAGTTTTAGGCTAGCAAGGTTATATGAAACAAACACAAGGATGAACCGGTGCAGCAAAACTCACATAAAAGACATATTGTAAACATTATAAGACTCTACACCGTCTTCCTTGTTGTTCAAACTCAATACTAGAAATTATCTAGACCTTAGAGAAACCAAATATGCAAACCAAATTTTAGCATGCTCTATGTATTTCTTCATTAATGGGTGCAAATTATATGATGCAAGAGCTTAAACATGAGCACAACAATTGCCAAGTATCACATTACCCAAGACATTATAGCAATTACTACATGTATTATTTTCCAATTCCAACCATATAACAATTTATCGAAGAAGAAACTTCGCCATGAATACTAAAAGCTAAGAACACATGTGTTCATATGCAACAGCGGAGCGTGTCTCTCTCCCACACAAGCATGATGTAATCCAATTTATTCAAACACAAACAAAAACAAAAGCAAACCGATGCTCCAAGCAAAGCACATAAGATGTGATGGAATAAAAATATAGTTTCAGGGGAGGAACCTGATAATGTTGTCGATGAAGAAGGGGATGCCTCCCCAAGCTTAGACGCTTGAGTCTTCTTGATATATGCAGGGGTGAACCACCGGGGCATCCCCAAGCTTAGAGCTTTCACTCTTCTTGATCATAGTATATCATCCTCCTCTCTTGACCCTTGAAAACTTCCTCCACACCAAACTCGAAACAACTCATTAGAGGGTTAGTGCACAATAAAAATTAACATATTCAGAGGTGACACAATCATTCTTAACACTTCTGGACATTGCATAATGCTACTGGACATTAGTGGATCAAAGAAATTCATCCAACATAGCAAAAGAGGCAATGCGAAATAAAAGGCAGAATCTGTCAAAACAGAACAGTTCGTATTGACAAATTTTAAAATGGCACCAGACTTGCTCAAATGAAAATGCTCAAATTGAATGAAAGTTGCGTACATATCTGAGGATCATGCACGTAAATTGGCTTAATTTTCTGAGCTACCTACAGGGAGGTGGACCCAGATTCGTGACAGCAGAGAAATCTGGAACTGCGCAGTAATCCAAATCTAGTACTTACTTTTCTATCAAAGACTTTACTTGGCACAACAAAACACAAAACTAAGATAAGGAGAGGTTGCTACAGTAGTAAACAACTTCCAAGACACAAATATAAAACAAAGTACTGTAGCAAAATAACACATGGGTTATCTCCCAAGAAGTTCTTTTCTTTATAGCCATTAAGATGGGCTCAGCAGTTTTAATGATGCACTCGCAAGAAATAGTATTTGAGGCAAAAGAGAGCATCAAGAGGCAAGTATGAAACAAATTTAAGCCTAACATGCTTCCTATGCATAGGAATCTTGTAAATAAACAAGTTCATGAAGAGCAAAGTAACAAGCATAGGAAGATAAAACAAGTATAGCTTGAAAGATTTCAGCACATAGAGAGGCATTTCAGTAACATGAAAATTTCTACAACCATATTTTCCTCTCTCATAATAACTTTCAGTAGCATCATGAGCAAACTCAACAATATAACTATCACATAAAGCATTCTTATCATGAGTCTTATGCATAAAATTATTACTCTCCACATAGGCATAGTCAATTTTATTAGTTGTAGTGGGAGCAAATTCAACAAAGTAGCTATCATTATTATTCTCATCATCAAATATAGGAGGCATATTGTAATCATAATCAAATTCATCCTCCATAACAGGCGGTAACAAAAGACTACTATCATTATAATCATCATAAATTGGAGGCAAAGTATCATCAAAGAAAATTTTCTCCTCAATTCTTGGGGGACTAAAAAGATCATGCTCATCAAAACCAGCTTCCCCAAGCTTAGAATTTTCCATATCATTAGCAACAATGGTGTTCAAAGTGTTCATATTAATATGTTCCATGGGTTTTTTAATTTTCGGATCAAACCATCCATGTCTTAAATCAGGAAATAGAGTAAAAAGCTCATTGTTGTCCATTATGCCAAACTAGTGTAAACAAGAAACAAAAAGATGCAATTGCAGGATCTAAAGGAAATAGCTTCGAGTACTTACAACGACGGAAAATAGCTTAGTAGCCGAGGTCCGGAGTGTGAGTACCTTTTACCTTTCCTCCCCGGCAACGGCGCCAGAAAATACTTGATGCTGTCCAAGACTGGCGCGTGGTTGACGAGGGAGGAAATCCTTGTTGTGTAGCTTTCTGGTCCCCGGCAACGGCGCCAGAAAATAGCTTGATGTCTACGTTCCCCCTCCTTTCCTGTAGACAGTGTTGGGCCTCCAAGAGCAGAGGTTTGTAGAACAGCAGCAAGTTTTCCCTTAAGTGGATCACCCAAGGTTTATCGAACTCAGGGAGGAAGAGGTCAAAGATATCCCTCTCATGCAACCCTGCAACCACAAAGCAAGAAGTCTCTTGTGTCCCCAACACACCTAATAGGTGCACTAGTTCGGCGAAGAGATAGTGAAATACAGGTGGTATAAATATATATGAGCAGTAGCAACGGTGCCAGAAAATAGCTTGCGGGCATGTAGTTGATGGTGGTAGTATTGCAGCAGTAGTAACGCAGTAAAACAGTAAACAAGCAGCGATAGCAGTATTTAGGAACAAGGCCTAGGGATTACACTTTTACTAGTGGACACTCTCAACATTGATCACATAACAGAATAGATAAATGCATACTCTACACTCTTGTTGGATGATGAACACATTGCATAGGATTACACGAACCCTCAATGCCGGAGTTAACAAGCTCCACAATAATGCTCATATTTTAGTAACCTTTAGTGTAAGATAGATCAAAAGACTAAACCAAGTACTAGCATAGCATGCACACTGTCACCTTCATGCATATGTAGGAGGAATAGATCACATCAATATTATCATAGCAATAGTTAACTTCGCAATCTACAAGAGATCATGATCATAGCATAAACCAAGTACTAACACGGTGCACACACTGTCACCTTTACACACGTGCAGGAGGAATAGAACTACTTTAATAACTTTGCTAGAGTAGCACATAGATAGTAGTGATACAAAACTCATATGAATCTCAATCATGTAAAGCAGCTCATGAGATTATTGTATTGAGGTACATGGGAGAGAGATGAACCACATAGCTACCGGTACAGCCCCGAGCCTCGATGGAGAACTACTCCCTCCTCATGGGAGCAGCAGCGGTGATGAAGATGGCGGTGGAGATGGCAGCGGTGTCGATGGAGAAGCCTTCCGGGGGCACTTCCCCGCTCCGGCAGCGTGCCGGAACAGAGACTCCTGTCCCCCAGATCTTGGCTTCGCGATGGCGGCGGCTCTGGAAGGTTTCTGTGGTTTTCGTCGTACGTATCAGGGTTTTCGATCCAGGGGCTTTATATAGGCGAAGAGGCGGCGCAGGAGGGTCGAAGGGGTGATGACACCATAGGGCGGCGCGGCCAGGGCCTGGGCCGCGCCGGCCTATGGTCTGGGGGCCCAGTGCCCCCCCCTCTGGTCCTTCCCGGGTGTTCTGGATGCTTCCGGTGAAAATAGGAACTTGGGCGTTGATTTCGTCCGATTCCGAGAATATTTCGTTACTAGGATTTCTGAAACCAAAAACAGCAGAAAACAGGAACTGGCACTTCGGCATCTTGTTAATAGGTTAGTTCCAGAAAATGCACGAATGTGACATAAAGTGTGCATAAAACATGTAGATAACATCAATAATGTGGCATGGAACATAAGAAATTATCGATACGTCGGAGACGTATCAGTGGACTATCGAATCCACATGCCAACGCTTGACGTCAGAAGATTCCTAGTTGTCGTAGACGTCCTGCTGGCCGTCGTCTTGGTAGTTTTGTTCCTCTTCATAGTCTGGCCATTGGAATAGCCAGGGACACAGCCGTGAGTACTTTAAAGTACTCGCAAACTAATACTAGTTTAAGTACTATCAATTCTAGTAAGCGGGTGCTAAGCTCTAGTTTTATTTGCATAAAGCCAATTTTAGTTCACAACCATTTAGTAAAATACTCTTCATGTGCTAACTAAACTCAAGTGGGAACATGAGTGTCATTTCCACAACTCAGTTGTGATTCAAGTCAAGTCACCATTCAATTCATCAATCCTTTTCAAGAAGTATCTGACACTGGAAACAGTATGGCCTTTCCAACCGTCCGTAACCGTGGACACGGCTATTCGAATAGATTTACACTCTGTAGAGGTTGCACACTTGTGCCACAACATTTGATGTCATCCGTCAGGGATAGCCCTGAATCATCGTAACTCAGTACGCGGATCATCAACCATAACTTTTCACTTACATACCCTAGTATAGGTACCTCTCCCCATGAGCTTGGCCTCCCCCAGTGAAGACCAACCGTCAGCCTGGGAACTGCACAGGGCTTGGGCCGTACATTCACCTCATTTCACATCATTTCACTTTCAACGGAGGCAGCCTCGGCATAACCCCTATGATGCTTGTTCAGAGGGAAACCATACTAAGGTGTATAAACTTCCAGTTAAGCCCTACCCATAATCAGGTATTGTGGGGGTACTCAAAATTGGAAAGGTATCGCATCCCACCCAACGTCAGTTTTTATCAAAATTCACCATATCATTCAAGTCATATTCACCTTCAAAGATCTTTCAATAGAATGACTCATCATTCCAAGGTTTTCAAAGTCATTTCAAATCACAAGTTCCCATCTAGAGTAGTCAATTTTATTTGGTAGCACTAGCACTAGTCATGAGGGGTGCTATCTAGCTTATCAAGCTCTGAGGCTACCTTTGCTACTCTTGTAACACTCTATACTTAGACCAAAGTTAACTATAAAAGTAATCTTTGATAAACAAAGTAAAAGCTTGTAAGGGTAAAAACTTGGGATGGGATCATTGCACATAAAGTAAAAGTAATGTTGCCTTGCTCCAATAGAGATTTGCACTTGCAAGAATATTATCTTGCCTTGGTTGGTGTATTGATCAAAGTGGTCTTCCTCTTCCTGGAAGTAGACCTCCTCCTCCTGGTACTCCTCGGTACTAGCGTCTAAAAATGGATACGAAGTAACAATCACCAAACAAGGTATAAGAGCTAGACTAAGCACACACAAGGTTCACACAAGCTAATCCATCATCACCATATTGCTATCATGTTAGTTGACTTTGTTTTTTTCTTTAAGAAAAATAATTTCCTCTCATTACTAATATTGAATTAGGGTTTCCCTTTAGTTCTTGGAGAAATAATTTCCTCTCATTGAATCTTGTTAAGATTTAATCTCCTCAAATAAATAATGTATAAACCTAGGTTGACCAAGGTCAACCATTCATAATCATCATTTGGGAAAATGATTTAAATGAGGTAGGGTACCTCATGCAATTTAACACTACCTTAATCATAAGTTAATATCATCAACTAAGGCAATATGAGATTATGTAGAACATGGTTACTACCTCATATTGAATTACTTGAGACAAGATTTAAATGAGAGCAAGCCCCTCATAAGATTTAGTACATAGTTTTGGACAATATCAATTGACTAGAAATAGCCATAGAGCCCTTTATTTAAACTAGGCCATGATCACACAAAGTAACCATGCCATATTTTTGCATAAACATGCAGAGTATGTGAAATGTGATTTATGAGAGTTGGAAACAACTCAAAAGTATTTTTGGTTGATTTTTAATAATTGTTTGAAGTTGCAAAAGTCCCTGCCTTGTTATTTTTGTCACATTAATTTTACAAAGAATCTAGTACTGAGGCCAGTGTAGCTAGCTAGGGAATTTCATGAGCTTTCCAACGATATGAAATTCATCAAATTTGGTTGAGCCAATTTGACTCTATTCAATTTTGAAAAAGCATCTGATAGGAATTTTGAATTAAAACTAAATTCCGAATTTGAATTCATGGGCTCACGCGGGAAAAGAAATGGGCCAAAACGGTTTAAACACGAGCAGGCCAGCCCACCACGCGTCTCGCATGCGTGGGCTGCCTGATAGGTGGGCTCCACCTGTCAGTGAGTCTTAAACGAGTGAAACGGTATGCGAAGCGTGGACCGTTGGATTAGAAGGGGATCGAGCGGCGCAGAGACGTTGTCGTCTCCGGCGAGAGAGGAGCTTACTGGCGGCGAGGGTCGACGGTTGGCGAGCGCACCGGAGCTCCGGCGGTCGACGGCGATGTGCGCAGCGACGTTGGCATGGACGATGAGGCTCCAGGTACACGCGGCTCCGCTCGAGGTGGCTCCAATCGACGGCGATGACCTTCGGGTACTGGCGGGCTCCGACGGTGAAATTGGGCGGCGCTGGTGGCTAATCGAGAAGGGGAGGTGGTCGAGGAGGTTGAGGGAGATGAGGGGAGCGAGGTGGTGTGGAGAATGAAGCGAGGGGAGCTTGCTATTTATAGCGGCGGAGGGAGGCCGTGGGCTGCTGCGAGGTCGAAAATGGCGCGGGCGTCACAGCGAGTTAGCGAGCTAGGCGAGGGCGCGGCGTTGGTCAGTGTGTCCAGGCGGTCCTACTGGCGGCAACGGCGAGGCTGGGCGGTGCCAAACTTTGTCGGCGCGTGCGATGTACTGCGCGGCCGTGGCGGGATTCGTTTTCGTCTCTGGCGACGGCGAGCGCGGGTCAGCGACAAGGAGATGTCTGCGAGGTTCAGGGTGCAGTGGTGAGTCGCTGGACGAGAAAGGGGGTCCAGGGGTGGCGCGATGCGTCGAGGCGACGCGTGCCCATGGCGCGCTCCGGCGTGCATGCGTCGACGTGGCCATGCACGTCCTAGCGACACAGGGTGTCACGGGCGCGTCCATGTCTGGGCCTTGTCGTCCTCTCCTCGACCAACGGCGAGTACCAGCATGCTCAGGGGATCAAGGGGAGGCTGTAGGACATGGTGGCCAGGGTGGAGGTGAGAGAGCTAGGGTTGGCAAGGTGTAGGTGAGCCATGGCCGGCATGGCATGGCATTGCCATGTTGGCCTAGTTCTAGGGTTGCAACTAGGTGCAATGGGGTGAGAGGGAACCAGGGGACAAGGTTGAGTCAAGTTGGTTTCAGAAATTGGGCCAAACACTATTTAGAATAGTGATTTTGGATTTGGTTTGATTTGCTCACAAGGTGTTTGCTATAATGGCCGCATGAATTGAAATTAGAAATTTTTGAATGAAACTTGGTGGTGTTGAGTCATGTGATCAAGTACACACCATGGCGGTGGTGGTTTTAAAAATTAACAAGTTTTGTGAAATTTCAATTTTGACACTAACTAGAATCTGTTAAAACTTTCCAACTTTGCTTGAGCATAACTTTTGATCTAGGATGAATTTGCAGGGGTGGTCTTTACCAAAGTTGTTCACCTTGATGTGGTCTTGGGTGAGGTGCAAATAGTTGGTATTGTTTGGTTTGAAAAACTCTTAATACAGAGGCTCAAAGTAGGCATCAGGTTAAAAATGGCATATTTGACCATTATTGCATGTGAGCACAATTTGATTTCAAATTTGATTTGATTTGAGTTTCTTTGATTCCAAAAGTGTTTATAAGTGTTTAGTAACATTCTCCAACCAGTGGTGCAAGCCAAAATGGTCTAGGTTGAAGATTTTCAAAAATGGCCATAGCCATATGTGAGGGTTTTGTGAATTTTCCATTTTCTTTATTTTCCTCCTTTTTGATTTGCTTTGTGATCTTCAAAGGATCAAGTGAGGGTTTTAGATGGTAAGCATAAGCACACAACAAGCATCATGGCATCCACCCCAAAAATCAAACATAAATACTATGCATAGCACATGTGTTAATAAAAGTTTGTGTTGGTTCTAAATTTAGAGTAATTGACATTATTCTTCAATGATTTTGAAATTTGGGATGTTACAGACACGCGCGGGAGAGCTACCACGTGGCAGTACATAGGGCAGGCGCGGCTCCACCCTTGGCCGCGCCTGGCCCATGTACTGGCGCATCGTCGCCTCATTTGCTCCGCCCTTCCGCCTATTTATTCCTCGTATCGGGAAAACCCCAGGGACCCGAGCCTCCATCCATGAAAAGTTCCGACGCCGCCGTCAACCAAACCCCTAGTTCGGGAGGGTTCTGCAGTCCATCCCGGCACCCTGCCGGAGAGGGAAATCACCGCCGGAGGCCTCTACATCGCCATGTCTTCATCCGAGGTGATGCGTGAGTAGTCCTCCACGGGACCATGGGTCCATAGCAGTAGCTAGATGGCTGTCCTCTCCTTGTTGTGCTTCATGTATAGATCTTGTGAGATGCCTAACATAATCAAGATCATCTATTTGTAATTGCTACATGTTGGTTTGATGTGGATCCGATTTGTAGAGAGATTGCTTTGGTTGAGATTATGTATTATGTTATTATGATCTTGCATGCTCTCCGTTTCTAGTAGATGCTCTGGCCAAGTAGATGCTAGCGACTCCAAGAGGGAGTATTTATGCTCGATAGTGGATTCATGCCTCTATTTAACCATGGGAAGTGACCCCGTTCTCTACGGTTGTAGATGTGTTGTTGCTACTAGGGAGAAAACAACGGTGTTCTATTCAAGGGTAGTTTCATCGTTTACTTTACACACATTGCTTAAAACGATAGTCCGTTGCGTGCAACTTAATACTGGAGGGTGTCGCGGATGCAATCATGAAGGTGGATTATTAGTCATAGATGCAGTTGGATTACGGTCTATGTATATTGTTCTAATGCTCGCATACTTTCATAGCATGTATTCTGCACCAACCATTAGCGTAGAATCTCTGTTTGTCAATTTCCCATTTGTAATTTGTTTACCCAACATATGTATTTTCTTGGGGAGGCGCCTCTAGTGAACTGTGGACCCCGGTCCTTCTTCTTTTAATTGCAATCTTCTACAACATTTTTCTATTCTATTCTCTGCAAACAATTCTTCTTCCACATGGTTCGTTTAATCCTTTATTTTCAGCAAAACCAGTGAGCTTGACAACCTCGCTGAAAGTTGGGGACAAAGTACTTGGTTGTTTGTGTGCAGGTCTCCATGTTGCTGCTGATGCCGGTAGTGCGCCCTGCCATGAGTTGGTTCGCAATACCGCGAGAGAGAACATTTTTCTCCTACTGGTCGATAAACCTTGGTTTCTTACTGAGGGAAAACTTCCTGTTGTGCTCATCATACCTTCCTCTTGTGGTTCCGCTCAACGTTGCACATAAATTCTCCTTTATCATCTTCGCGCTCAGCAAAAACTTTTTCTGGCGCCGTTGCCGGGGAGAAAAACATCTCTTCTGCGAGGGGAGTCTCTCACTCTCAACTCTTTTACTTTGTTATTGTTTTGCTTGCTTATTTTATTTTTATCTTGTTTGCATTTTATATCAAAAATCCAAAAAAATCAGTATAGCTTTTATCTTTGTTGCTTGCATTATTTTTATTAAATGGCTACTCCTGAGAATACTAAGTTGTGTGATTTTACTAGCACCAACAACAATGATTTTATTTGCACACCCATTGCTCCACCTGCTCCTGAAGCAGCTTTTTATGAGATTAAGACTGCCTTGTGGAACCTTGTTATGAAAGAGCAATTTTCTGGTGTTGAAATCTTTGATGATCTTTGCTTCTCACCTCAACAATTTTGTTGAGCTATGTGAGATGCAAAAATATATGGATGTAGATGGTGATATTATTAAGTTGAAATTGTTTCCTTTCCCATTAAGAGGTAGAGCTAAGGAGTGGTTGCTATCTTTGCCTAGAAATAATATTGATTCTTGGGTTAAATGCAAAGATGTTTTTATTGAGAAATATTATCCTCCTGCTAAAATTATATCTTTGAGAAGTGATATTATGAAGTTTAGACAATTTGATAATGGGCATGTTGCCCAAGCTTGGGAAATAATGAAATCTTTGGTTAAAAATTGTCCCACTCATAGACTGACTACTTGGATGATTACATGACTAAATTTTTCTTCAAGAAACTTATTGGATTCAGCTGCTGGAGACACTTTTATGTCTATGACCCTTGGGGCGGCTACAAAACTTCTGGACAATATGATGGTAAATTATTCGGAGTGGCATACCGAGAGAGCTCCACAAGGTAAAAAGGTAAGTTCTGTTGAGGAAACTTCTACTTTGAGTGATAAGATTGATGCTATTATGTCTATGCTTGCAAATAATAATGCTCCTATGGATCCAAACAATGTTCCTTTAGCCTCTTTGGTTGCTCAAGAAGAAAATGTAGATGTGAATTTATTAAGAGCAACAATTTTAATAATAATGCCTAAAGAAATAATTTTGGTAGCAATAATTATAGGCCATATCCTCCCAACAATGGAAGTGGTTTTAGTAACTCTTATGGTAATTCTTATAACAACAATAGGGTGCTCCCTCTGAACTTGAGGGTATGCTCAAAGATTTTATTAGTAAACAAACTGCTTTTAATAATTCTGTGGAGAAAAAGTTTAGCAAAATAGATGCTCTTGTTTCTAAAGTGGATAGCCTTGCTCTTGATGTTGATCTTCTTAAATTAAAGGTTGTTCCTCATGATAATACCGAGAATAAAACTTTTGCTCAAGCAAATGCTATTCAAGTTAGAATTGATGACAATATGAGGTCGTTAGCTGAATTGCATGCTAGGTGGGAAAGAAAAGATGAGATGGCTAGAGAAAATAATTTAGCCAAGGTTTACACAATCACCACAAATAGTAATATTGTACCTTTGAATGCTAGCAAACCTCCTACTACTACTAGCAAAATCGAAAATGTAGGAAAAGTCCCCACTCCACATAGAAAAGTGTATAAACCCATTAAAACTGTTCTCGACAAGCGTGCTGAAATTTTTAGAGGTGTGGGAGATAATTATCCTTTTATTTTTGATAGCAATGATTTTGATTTTGAAAGTTGTACCAGTACTGAAGTTATAAAGTTCTTGCAAAAGCTCGCTGAAACTCCAAATGCTAGTGAACAAAATGTTGCTCTTACAAAGCATATTGCTAGTTCTATTATGAAAATGAGGGAAGAGAAGTTGAAACATGAGGCTTCAATTACTAAAAAGTTAGAAGATGGTTGGGAACCTATTATTAAGATGAGAGTAGAAGAATTTGATTATAATGCTTTATGTGATCTTGGTGCAAGTATTTCTGTTATGCCTAAAAGAGTTTATGATATGATTGACTTGCCACCGTTAGAAAAATGTTATTTTGATGTTCTTCTTGTTGATGTTGCTGCAAAGAAACCTTTGGGGAGAGTTGATAATGTTCTTATACAAGTGAATAATAATTATGTCCCCATTGATTTTATTGTTTTGGATATTGAATGCAATGATTCATGCCCTATTATTTTGGGAAGACCGTTTCTTAGAACTGCAGGTGCTATCATTGATATGAGAGATGGAATAATTCGTTATCAATTTCCACTCAAAATAGGTATGGAACACTTCTCTAGAAAAAGAAATAAGTCACCTTATGACTCTATTTATAGGACAACTTATGGTGTTGGAGCCACCTCTTGACAATACTTGATTTGCACCCTTTCTGCGCCTAGCTCAAAGGCGTTGTAGAAAAGCGCTTATGGGAGACAACCCATGTTTTATTTCTGTTATTTTTGCTTTGTTGAGTCTTGGAAGTTATTGCTACTGTAATAACCTCTCCTTATCGTTTTTATTTCGTTTTTGTGCCAAGGGTAGCCTCTATGTAGCACCCTACCTTTTAATAAAGGTAAGATACCTGTGTATAGTGCTATTCCCGGGATCACTGATACGTCTCAAACGTATCTATAATTTCTTATGTTCCATGTATTTCTCAGGCCTTGGAAGAACTACTTTGGGAAAACAGATAGAATTTGAGCCCGTTGGTCAAAGGAAAAGGGGGGTCCAGATTCCAGGACGGAGCCGTATGAGGCGAGAGTATCACGTACGGTTCCTTTGAGAAGGGTGTGAGTTATTGATGATACTCACATGTTTTATACATACTTTATGTCATATTTATGCATTTTTCGGCACTAACCTATTAACGAGATGCCGAAGAGCCAGTTGTTGTTTTCTGCTGTTTTTGGTTTTAGAAATCCTAGTAAGGAAATATTCTCGGAATTGGACGAAATCAACGCCCAGGATCTTATTTTTCCACGAAGCTTCCAGAAGTCCGAAAGGGAAACGAAGTGGGGCGACGAGGCGCCCACACAACAGGGCGGCGCGGCCAGGCCTGGGGCCGCGCGGCCCTAGCGTGTGGGGCCCTCGTGGCGCCCCCTGACCTACCCTTCCGCCTACATAAGCCTTCGTCGATAATAGTTCCAGTACCGAGAGCCACGATACGGAAAACCTTCCAGAGACGCCGCCGCCGCCAATCCCATCTCGGGGGATTCAGGAGATCGCCTCCGGCACCCTGCCGGAGCGGGGAATCATCTCCCGGAGGACTCTTCACCGCCATGGTCGCCTCCGGAGTGATGTGTGTGTAGTTCACCCCTGGACTATGGGTCCATAGCAGTAGCTAGATGGTCGTCTTCTCCTAATTGTGCTATCATTTTTGGATCTTGTGAGCTGCCTAACATGATCAAGATCATATATCTGTAATGCTACATGTTGCGTTTGTTGGGATCCGATGAATATTGAATGCTATGTTATGTTGATTATCAATCTATCATCTATGTGTTGTTTATGATCTTGCATGCTCTCTGTTATTAGTAGAGGCTCTGGCCAAGTCGTTACTTGTAACTCCAAGAGGGAGTATTTATGCTCGATAGTGGGTTCATGCCTCCATTAAATCTGGGACAGTGACAGAAAGTTCTAAGGTTGTGGATGTGCTGTTGCCACTAGGGATAAAACATCAATGCTATGTCTAAGGATGTATTTGTTGATTACATTACGCACCATACTTAATGCAATTGTCTGTTGTTTGCAACTTAATAGTGGAGGGGGTTCGGATGATAACCTGAAGGTGGACTTTTTAGGCATAGATGCATGCTTGATAGCGGTCTATGTACTTTGTCGTAATGCCCAATTGAATTTCACACTACTCATCATAACATGTATGTGCATTGTCATGCTATCTTTATTTGTCAATTTCCCAACTGTAATTTGTTCACCCAACATGCTATTTATCTTATGGGAGAGACACCACTAGTGAACTATGGACCCCGGTCCATTCTTTTACATCGAATACAATCTACTGCAATACTCGTTCTACTGTTTTCTGCAAACATCATCATCCACACTATACATCTAATCCTTTGTTACGGCAAGCCGGTGAGATTGACAACCTCACTGTTAAGTTGGGGCAAAGTATCTTGGTTGTGTTGTGCAGGTTCCACGTTGGCGCCGGAATCCCTAGTGTTGCGCCGCACTACACTCCGCCGCCATCAACCTTCAACGTGCTTCTTGACTCCTACTGGTTCGATAACCTTGGTTTCTTACTGAGGGAAAAACTTGCCGATGTACGCATCATACCTTCTTCTTGGGGTTCCCAACAGACGTGTGCTTTACCGTCACAAGCAGCAAAGCTTTTTCTGGCGCCGTTGCCGGGGAGATCAAGACACGCTGCAAGGGGAGTCTCCACTTCCATTCTCTTTACTTTGTTTTTTGTCTTGCTTTATTTTTATTTACTTCTTTGTTTGCTGCACTAAAACAAAACACAAAAAAATTAGTTGCTAGCTTTACTTTATTTACTATCTTGTTTGCAATCTCCATATTAAAAAACACACAAAAAAAATTTAGTTACTTGCATTTACTTTATCTTGTTTGCTTTATTTACTACTAGTCATCAACCCGTGCATCGCACGGGCTACATAGTTTTTATGTGGTCCTTTTAATTATATTTTTGTATGAAACATTTTTTATGGTAACTCCACATCAATGTTTAGTGTGCTGTTACAATTAGTAAAACATTGTAATAATAAATGTTCAAAGAGAACTTTTTTGGGTATGTAAATTTTTTGGGTATGTAAATAAAGAATGTGTGCATATATATACTACTAATGAATAAGTATATTTAAGAGAAAGTACATACTGTATAAAGGGTTTTTTTGTGTTGCAGCACACATTATTTACAAGAGTTAATCCTGTTGAGTACCCAGCCAGGTGAGGCTTCCTCCGTCGGGTGCGTTTACAGCCGCTGGATCTTTGGATGGGGCTACCTGGATCGTCGATTTGGGGCTGGTAAGCTGAACTTATCTTACCGCGAGGGATGTGTTCGCCGGTAAGCGATTGGGCCCTATCCACCACCATGGCCCATGACGCAGCGAGCGAGTGCGCCAGTAGTTGCAGTAAGAAACGCGGTCAAATCATCTCTCCTCCCGACCCAGCACTTCCTGGTTCATCTCCCGTGCTTCCTCTCCATCTCCGGACCGCGCTGCCGCACCAAACCAGGAAAGTCACCGGCACCTTGCCTTGATTTCCGCCGCTTCCCGCACCAGCTTCCGGCCCGATCCTGCCGATTTCTGCTCCTCTAACCTGCCATGGACGGTGTCGTCCCGAGCGCACCTGCCCGGGAAACGGCGGCCAGCCGGGATTGGCGCAAGCTGCGCGGCAGCTCCACCCCTTGTGAGAGGCGATTGCGGCAGCCTGGCGTTTCTGTTCCTCTCCAGAGGCCCGGATGCGGTGGTGACATGCGAGGATAAGGTGGAGCTCGGCTCCGGCCAACTCGAGCGCCGAGCGGCCTCCGGCCCTCCCATGCGTTGTAGGTGATTACGGGGAGCACATGAGCCGCGCGGTTCTCCCCTTCCGCAGAATCCGCCGCATGGTATGCGGGAGATGATGGCGGTGCTGCCGCCTCCATGGTGTTTGGGAAAATGCCCAAGCAGCCTCGGGCAAATCCCACTCCTGTATGCTAACTTCCATTTGCTCTACGGTGCTGCCACAACAGGAAAACATCAACCCAAATATGAGGCAAGATGCAAATCCTCCCTTCACCTCTCTTATTTCTATTGATGCACACACATCTTCACTAAGATGGGAAGTGTTGTTACAAGCTGGGTGATTAAGTTCCTGGATCATGCCACTAGCGCCTTCTTTATTGAAATTGCCTCAGTGAGTGTCCACCAAAAATCAACATTTCCTGTGGCATCAATGCCATAGCAGCTTGCCCCTGAAGATGAATATTGCACGCCTTGGGGTGAACCTAGATACAAGATGTGCAGTATGCCATCGTCTATTCGAAGATGGTGGCCATTTGTTTCTTCGGCGTCATCAAGTAAAGAGCGTTTGGGGAACACTACAACTGGATGTGGTTTGGTGTATTCTTTTGCACTGTCGTTTGAAATTGTTCAGAATATTCTAGACCTGAATGAAGAAAGAAGACCGATTGTCGCCACTCTCTTGTGGTATTGGTGGACCAATAGTAACAAGGTGAACAACTGCGAGAAGCATCTTGGCACAGAAGAAGTGCAATTCGAGATCAATATGCATGTTGGAGAATGGAAGGATTTTCTGAAGAAAAACCAAAACTACTTCCATTAAGACTGTAAGATTGGAGGCCCCGGCTCTTGGCTGGAATGAAGTGGATTTTGATGGGGCCTTCTCTACGAAGACAAACACCATAGGCTGGGGGTTATTGCACATGCCAGTGATCCGGACGTGTTGTTTGCAGCGGCGAGCGCAGTGAAAAACCTATCTGAACTGTTCCATGCAAAAATTCTTCCAGACTCCTGAGCTAGCCGACTGACAAAGCAGATGGGTATTAGCCACGGTGTCTTCACTACTGAATGTCTAAACATGAAACGAGGCCCGAAATCAAATGAGTACGACTTACACTCCTGTGAGCTCTAATTGCTGAGATAAAGTACCAGATACGCCCATTTTTCATTGACTTGCAGGTTATATACCAGCATCCTGGGTGTAAGCCAGTGCATGTGCTTACCGGTATTGGTGCGGGTGGGGAGATGAACTATTATCACGTTTGGGTGTGTGCTCGACAATTCTATCAGCGTAAGATAATGGGATGCGAGTAAAACAAACATATGGGCATGGGCAGCCCGGCCCGGACGACCTGACCCGACCCAGCCCAAAAATCCCGGGCCGGGTCGGGCTTGCACTACGGGCCGGGCTCAGGCCTGACTTTTGAGCCCGAATGTTGGGACGGGCCGGGCTCGGGCCTGCAGTTTTTTGCGATTTAGGTAAGGTTCGGGCCGGGCCGGGCTTTTGCCAGTTTGGGTCGGGTTCGGGCTCGATTTATAGGCCCGACAGTCGGGCCAGGCTGGGCCGGGTTCGGGCTTGACATTTTAGATTCGGGCTTTTTCGGGCCTGACCTGAAACCCGGGCTGGCCTGAGTTTTGCCCAGGTGTAAGTCAATGGATAGTTGAGTGAACATTTCGTTCAACTAAACAAAATGGGCGCTTTCGACTACATCCTTTGTCCAACCAATTTGTGCACAAAGAAATTATTAGATCTATTTATGTTATGGCTGTCCTCAATAACCTACATTATACTTTCAAATGTCAAACAATAAACACTGCCATGTTTCTACCCATAGGAAGTAGGAACATTAGTCTTATTTTTGTGCTGTTAGATAATATGACAGTTCAGTTGTCGAAGTCATCATTATTAGATTGCATGCCTTTCGTTTGTTAACTAATTGCCTGGCTCCAGGAATGGTCGAAGCCATACCCAATCGAAAAAGGATGTTATCCAAACGCATTTCAAGTAGTTGTAGTAAAACCCGACCTGTTGACCCTTTTGCTTTTCCAGCAATATGTACTGTACATAGTAAAGAAGAAATGCAAGAGTTGGGTCATCTCTAGGAGCTGCTCTATTCTTAATTCGTAGCCTCACCCGTATCAAACAAAAGATCAGGCCAGTAAAATTGGTTTTATTTTGGCTGACTCTCTGGAAGGCAGCATCTATATTTAAGTCCTTGGGTTTCAATAAAAAAATGTATATATTTAAAGATTCCTCTTCTTTTAATGTTTGCGAGTGATTTATTGAACTTTTGGTATAAGGAGTTCAACTACCTATTTATTGTTTGCATGCTATAGAACTTTGATGAAAAAAATCTAACATAAGAAATAGGTTTCCCCTTTCAATTTGCCTTTTTTAGGAGTCAATGAGGCTTAGCTTAATTGATACTGTGGTGTAGCTGCTTGGTATATATTTGTGTAATGAATGAAACTTATGGTGATGCGCAAAACTGTTTTTGTTTTCTCTTCTGTATCTGACTGATTTGACGTTCAAATATTACTCTCTGATCGAAGGAATTAATACTGGGCTGTTAGTATTGAACCTATTGTGGCCAACCAAACGTGTAATAGTGAACACTTATAGAAATCAGTATTTCTTTGGATGTGTGTCCCGATATCAAATCCTGATGTATCCAACATTGTCACAGGCTAGATGTCTTGCCTGAATGTTATTCCTCTCTAATCCACTAGGATGAAACCTCCTTTTGCAAATATGCTTCTCGGCATTTGCTTCCATTGTTTGTGGTTGGTTCTTTTGCTATCAGTTTGTGTAGCTTATATTCATATAATTCAGATATTATTACATGGCAGTGTGTACTGTGTAGCTTTTGCTCACATATTATTTTTTGACTTTTATCGATTCAATGCCAGAGAAATGTTAACGCTTGGAGGTCTCCTTCCAAGTTTATTGATCTGTTTGTTTGCACATTGAACTGATGTATTTGTACCAAGTTTCAGTGCTTCTAGGAGCGACTCTTGCAGGTGATTGTTATTATGTTTCTCAAGAACCTCACGACGCGTTCTGGAGTTTATAGCTAGGTCCTCTTAAGTCAAACCATATCAAGAAAAACAACAACACAATGCACTTGGTAGGACGTTTACATGTTATTAACCCTTCCTGTTGGTTAGAATATTTGAAAAACGAATCCGTAGGTATTGTTGCGCAAACATCGGAGACTATAATATTCTTTGCTGCCTTATTTTTCCATTTTATATGTGTGAACATTTCACCTGCAATTGACGAGTTGTTACTGACTCTACTTATCTTTGTTTGTCAAAATGGTTCCGACATTTGCTTCAAACTGCAAGCTCGGCTGCCAGCGGGAATTGTGGTGACAGTCGTTAATGAACTCTTAGAAGTTCGCTTGACATTAGCTGCTGTGATTTTTTTTCTCTGCGGGTTAGAAAGAAGTTCCATTATGGTATGATTCACTATATTTTTCTTCCTTCAAAACATGCTGATCTTGTGCTTGCACTCTGCATAAAAGTGTGACTGCAGGATGATGCATGAAAGTTGGCTTATTGAGTATAAATGGTATACACTTCCTCGGTTCCAATATTAGTTGTCGAAGATTCGGATGTACCTATCTTCGACAACTAATATGGAATCGAGGGAGTATTTTTTATCCCTTTAAAGAGTTACAATTTACAATTTCTTGCTTTCAGTTTGATGTATCCATCACCATGTTTTAATAGAATGAAAAGTCATGTGTATTGCCATTCACTGTGAAACATAGGGTAATTCTTTTGTGACAGTTCTGATTTCTTAAATCCAATGTCGGTGGATTCTGAAGATTAAGGCACTCCCTAATGAATTCTTTGTCCCGTACCATTCAACTCATCATCCTTTCCAATCTACTTGTGTCAGTACTAAGATTGACCCGACTTCTAATCCTGTGGTTGAGAAATGTTCGGGAGTGACATGTTTTGCTGGACCTTTTCAAATGTGTCCATCCACTTAGTGTACAAACAACCGCATAAGGCAATGAGTCTGGCATATAGGTAGGATCGTACTACTAAATGTATATGGTTTCCCTTTAGATTTCAGTTTTGTGTCATTACAACATCTCATAGAAGACTGGTTGGTCTTTCTAAAATGTTTCAGTTTCTTATGACCTGCAATGCATGCCCAAAATAAAACAAGTTGATTTTTTTCAGCTGGCCTACAGCTTAACTGGAGAAGGTTACAGGTTCAGCTAACTTAAATCTAAAGTTGGTGCATTTTCACTTCATGAGATGCAAACTAATATGTACCTTTTTTGTTTGTCAATGCACCATGTCTTTATAGTACCCATCAGTATGAATATGAAGAAAAATTTCGAGCTTCCACCATATTAATTTGGATTTCCCTTTTAGGGATCTATACCATTTGTTGCCTTCAAATATTTCTTTTGTTTCATATTGTATTGTTTTGTATCATAGTTTCTCTTAGGTTCTGTTGTGTGCTGAAGTGAAAAATAGTCATTGCCCTTTCGGTTTTCATTGAGAAAGTATCCCCCTCTGTTGTGGGAGGTCTTGACTTAATCTTGCACTTTGAAACCGAAGCATAGTATTGCAAAGTTATCGACTACGAGCTCACTGGAACTCTTTTTTTTGCGTTTTCGTGACATTGAGTCAAATTTAAATCTTGATTATTAATGTGTATATCTATATGCATGAGCACCTTACTTTGTTATATAATAGGCCACATATACTAGGTTATACTGCATTACATTATGAAGTTGTATTCTTGTGGATTCTTTTCCATTTTTTTTGTGTGTATATTTGTACCCAGAAATATTGTATTACATTCAGAACTTTGATGTTTTGGATTATTTCAACAAGATACAACGTATATTCTGTACATTTGATACATTTATATTCTTGAGTTATTGTGATTCATTCAAGCATCTCGGATGACCATAATGTCTCTTTGTCATTGCCAAAAAGATGTGGACCCCGTCAACAATGGAGGAAAAAGAGCACTGTATGCCAGTGATAGAGCGAGGGTTCGCCGGCGCGGCGAAGCGCGCATTTCTTCTAGTAAGACATCATCGTGTCATTATCAGTGTTGTCGCAAGACTATATATGGACATAAAATAAAGTAATAGTAGCTGCAAGTTCAAAAAAATTAACTAAACTGTTGAAATTTTTGATTTTGGAAGCCCCGGTTTTACACTAATAAATAATTCTCCTCAACATAAACATCATGTAAGGAAAATTGGGGAACGGAAATAGATACAACTTCTGTGTCTCCAACAATTTGTCAAGTGCAAGGCACAAATCTGAAAATGACCATATATAAAAATATTGGTAGGTAACTTGCTTCCGTTTGGCTGTCACATTTTAATTATAAGATGTCGATATGATTATATATGCCATCGTCTCCATGCTACGGAAAATCCAATCAATCATTTAAATGTAAAGCAGGTCCAGAAAGAAGAAACTAAAAATATATTTTATTTTTCTTAATCCAATTCATCTACGTCCTCCGATTTATACTAATAGACTTAAGTTTGTTTAGATATAGATTGTATCTAGTTAAGTAACGTGTTTAGATACATTTATATCTAGATAAAATTGAATCAATTAATTTGGATTGGAGGGAGTAGTACGTGAACCAAGATTGGGCCGAACATCGCATGTTGTTATCTATGACATCCTAGGATCATACAGAAACCGACGAAAAGTTGGGAACTCAATAATGCAAGCAGCGATTTTGAAGTGCAATAGAAATAGATAATTTAAAAGACGTTGTGATAGAGAAATCTTCAATATTTTGATTGCATACGGATAAAAGATTATCTCAAATTAACTACATTATAATGGAATTCCTATAATTACCCATGCCTACAGAAGTGGAGATCATGAGTTGCATCTGCAAAGCAAAACCAACTTTAGGGTGATGAATAATTAGCCAATACGTCATTTGGTTGTTGCTAAAATCATATAAAAAATCCAAGATGAAGATTACAAATCCTTGCAATAGGGATAAATAATAATTATATTGGTGCACACATCTACAGATATTCATTTGTAGATGATAGGAAGCATAAACTAATTTGAGATAACACTTCCATTAAAAGTATTAGATAAGATAATCTTGATGTAAACATCAGTTAGCTGAAACCTGTTTTCGGGCGTTTAACTTGGTGATACAGGGGACACATCCCTATTGAAAGAATTTGGCTGGGCCTTGAGGCGATCCAGAACGTAACTCATTTCCTTCCTCCGGATCATAAGTCCTTCAGGGTGACTGGTGGACCGCATCTTAGACCCACAAAACCGATATACATTTTCGTCCTACATTAGACATAAGCATGAGGCTTTGTTTCTGAATTCAACGAACTGTAAGATAGAGCAGGGATTTGAAGGATGAGGGTTTACTTGCTTGTGGACTGGGGGCAAGAGTGTAGTACTGTAGTTCATCCGCTCTACAGCCTCCTTGACGTTGCCGGCTACTCAATCTACTTTAAACATACGGAATCACCCTCTAACAAACCAATTGATTTTAAGTCGTGGACGACAGAGACAGAGGAGGCCTTAGGCCATATGTGTATTCTTAACACATTGCCTCCAATACAGGTTGGTCGTCTCTAAGAGGTCTCGCAAATTCTCGCAGCAGTCACGCAACATCCTTTGCGTAGAAACCTCGATCAGTCTAAGTATTGTGCATATTGGGCAAATCTATTGGATTGAGGATAGATTTTTTTTTTTTTGGAGAACTATTGAGGATGAATTCATCAGATCATATTGGCTAGGGCAAACAAATAGCAAAAGCTACCTATGCAGATTCTTCAATATATCTCGTCTGCAGGCAATTACCGTAATGTAGAATACTCGGTACAGCATGCCGTCCGGCCGGCCGATCGTCATGCGCGCCGCCAGAAATTGGATTGGGGTTGAATTCATGTGTCATACTTGCAAGGGCAGGCAGTTAAGAGATGCTACCCACGCAGATTCTTGAATATATGACGGCTGCAGGCTATCACGGTACACCATGCCGCCCGGCCAGCCGATCGTCATGTGCGCCGCCAGAAATAGGATTAGGGTTCAATTCATCGTGTCATACTTGCTAGGGAAGCAATTAGGAGATGCTACCCACGTAGATTCTTCAATATATGACGGTTGCAGACTATCACGGTACAGCATGCCGACCGGCCAACCGATCGTCATTGACGCCGAGAAATTGGATTGGGCTTGAATTCACCGTGTCATACTTGCTAGGGCAAGCAATTAGGAGATCATATGACGGCTGCATGCTATCACCGATGCACAATACGCCGTACAGCATGTCGGCGGCGGATCGATATGTGCCGCCAGAAATTTAGGCAAGAGCGCTGGACGAAAGGATGGAGATCCTTTTTTCTTGGTGGAAGGTGTCGTGAGGCAAGAGGCAAACATTAGGATATTTTTTCTTCTTTTATTCACGTGGTTGAAGAGGCGGAGCGGGCATCATCGGGTGGATATTAATCTATCATTGGTTGATCGGATGGTTAAAATTTTCTAACCGGCAGGATTAACTGTGGTGCCACCTAGGGAGTCTCTAATTAGTAAAAATATATATAAGATTGCTAAAATCGGTACTCCTGAAAATACTAAGTTGTGTGACTTCACAAACACAAATAATAATGATTTCTTATGCACACCTATTGCTCCACCTGCTACTACAGCAGAATTCTTTGAAATTAAACCTACTTTACTGAATCTTGTTATGAGAGAGCAATTTTCTGGTGTTAGTTCTGATGATGTGATACGTCTCCGACGTATCGATAATTTCTTATGTTCCATGCCACATTATTGATGATACCTACATGTTTTATGCATACTTTATGTCATATTTATGCATTTTCCGGCACTAACCTATTAACGAGATGCCGAAGAGCCAGTTGCTGTTTTCTGCTGTTTTTGGTTTCAGAAATCCTAGTAAGGAAATATTCTCGGAATTAGACGAAATCAACGCCGAGGGGCCTATTTTCACACGAAGCTTCCAGAAGACCGAAGGAGTCACGAAGTGGGGCCACGAGGTGGCCAAACACTAGGGCGGCGCGGCCTGGCCCTTGGCCGCGCCGGCCTAGCGTGTGGGGCCCTCGTGTGGCCCCCTGACCTATCTCCTCCGCCTACTTAAAGCCTTCGTCGCGAAACCCCCAGTACCGAGAGCCACGATACGGAAAACCTTCCAGAGACGCCGCCGCCGCCAATCCCATCTCGGGGGATTCAGGAGATCGCCTCCGGCACCCTGCCGGAGAGGGGAATCATCTCCCGGAGGACTCTTCACCGCCATGGTCGCCTCCGGAGTGATGAGTGAGTAGTTCACCCCTGGACTATGGGTCCATAGCAGTAGCTAGATGGTCGTCTTCTCCTAATTATGCTTCATTGTCGGATCTTGTGAGCTGCCTAACATGATCAAGATCATCTATCTGTAATGCTATATGTTGTGTTTGTTGGGATCCGATGGATAGAGAATACTATGTTATGTTGATTATCAATCTATTACCTATGTGTTGTTTATGATCTTGCATGCTCTCCGTTATTAGTAGAGGCTCTGGCCAAGTTTTTACTCTTAACTCCAAGAGGGAGTATTTATGCTCGATAGTGGGTTCATGCCTCCATTAAATCTGGGACAGTGACAGAAAGTTCTAAGGTTGTGGATGTGCTGTTGCCACTAGCTAGGGATAAAACATTGATGCCATGTCCGAGGATGTAGTTATTGATTACATTACGCACCATACTTAATGCAATTGTCTGTTGTTTGCAACTTAATACTGGAAGGGGTTCGGATGATAACCTGAAGGTGGACTTTTTAGGCATAGATGCATGCTGGATAGCGGTCTATGTACTTTGTCGTAATGCCCAATTAAATCTCACAATACTCATCATATCATGTATGTGCATTGTCATGCCCTCTCTATTTGTCAATTGCCCAACTGTAATTTGTTCACCCAACATGCTATTTATCTTATGGGAGAGACACCACTAGTGAACTGTGGACCCCGGTCCATTCTTTTAATCGAATACAATCTACTACAATACTTGTTCTACTGTTTTCTGCAAACAATCATCATCCACACTATACATCTAATCCTTTGTTACAGCAAGCCGGTGAGATTGACAACCTCACTATTTCGTTGGGGCAAAGTACTTTGGTTGTGTTGTGCAGGTTCCACGTTGGCGCCGGAATCCCTGGTGTTGCGCCGCACTACATCTCGCCGCCATAAACGTTCAACGTGCTTCTTGGCTCCTACTGGTTCGATAAACCTTGGTTTCTTACTGAGGGAAAACTTGCCGCTGTACGCATCACACCTTCCTCTTGGGGTTCCCAACGGACGCGTGCTGTACGCGTATCAAGCAGATTTTCTGGCGCCGTTGCCGGGGAGATCAAGACACGCTGCAAGGGGAGTCTCCACATTCCAATCTCTTTACTTTGTTTTTGTCTTGCTTTATTTTATTTAGTACTTTGTTTGCTGCACTAAATCAAAACACAAAAAAATTAGTTGCTAGTTTTACTTTATTTACTATCTTGTTTGCACTCTATATCAAAAACACAAAAAATTAGTTACTTGCATTTGCTTTACTTATTTCATCATGTTTCCTTTTAATTTTACTGTAAAATATATACCGGTAGGACAAGGGTCTATAATTGGAAGAGATAATATAGAAGAATTTTTCACTCATGTTAGTATGCATGAAGATCTAAAAGATATACCACTTGCAAAAGCTGTCCCTACCTATGAAGATGCCTCTGTTTGTTTGGTACGCATGATGGAAGCTAGATTTATTAGTCTCAACCCCATGATACAACATATGTTTCTTACACTTTCTGATATGGAGAGGGGAGAGAAGAGAGATTTTGTTCTAAAAGTCCTAGTGCGAGAATTTGAGGATATAGCCAAAGAAGCTAGAAAAGTTTTTAGTAAGCATGAGAGGCTTGGTATGATCACCGATTTTAAAAGAACACTTGAAAAGATGGATATGGATAGAATTAAGTATACTAATAATGTTAATGATGGTGGGGAGATTAAAGCACCAATACCTTGTAAGCTCCTAGCAATGCATGAAGCTCTAGATGATAATTATGCTTGGCTTGTTCCTGAAAATTTGTTTGATGAGAGTAGCAAGCCCAAGATTAATGAAAAGGGAGCCTCTGAAACTTATGTATCCAAAATATAATGCATGGTTGAGAAAACTCCAAACCCCGCTGTAGATGCTTCGTTTCTTGATAACACTTGATATACACTTTCTGCGCCTAGCTGAAAGGCGTTAAAGAAAAGCGCTTATGGGAGACAATCCATGGTTTTACTACAGTACTTTTATTTTATATTTGAGTCTTGGAAGTTGTTACTACTGTAGCAACCTCTCCTTATCTTAGTTTTGTGCATTGTTGTGCCAAGTAAAGTCGTTGATAGTAAGGTTCATACTAGATTTGGATTACTGCGCAGAAACAGATTTCTTTGCTGTCACGAATCTGGGTCTAATTCTCTGTAGGTAAGTCATAAAATTATGCCAATTTACGTGAGTGATCCCCAGATATGTACACAACTTTCATTCAATTTGAGCATTTTCATTTGAGCAAGTCTGGTGCCTCTTAGAAATTCGTCTTTACGAACTATTCTGTTTTGACAGATTCTGCCTTTTATTTCGCATTGCCTTTTTTGCTATGCTTGATGGATTTTTCGATTCCATCAACTTTCAGTAGCTTTGTGCAATGTCCAGAAGTGTTAAGAATGATTGTGTCACCTCTGAACATGTAAATTTTAATTGTGCACTAACCCTCTAATGAGTTGTTTTGAGTTTGGTGTGGAGGAAGTTTTCAAGGATCAAGAGAGGGAGATGATACAATATGATCAAGGAGAGTGAAAGCTCTAAGCTTGGGGATGCCCCGGTGGTTCACCCCTGCATATTTCAATAAGACTCAATCATCTAATCTTGGGGATGCCCAAGGCATCCCCTTCTTCATCGACAACATTATCAGGTTCCTCTAGTGAAACTATATTTTTATTCCATCACATCTTATGTACTTTGCTTGGAGCGTCGGTTTATTTTTGTTTTTGTTTTGTTTGAATAAAATGGATCCTAGCATTCATTGTGTGGGAGAGAGACACGCTCCGCTGTTGCATATGGACAAATATGTCCTTAGGCTTTACTCATAATATTCATGGCGAAAGTTTCCTCTTCGTTAAATTGTTATATGGTTGGAAACGGAAAATGATACATGTAGTAATTGCTAAAATGTCTTGGATAATGTGATACTTGGCAATTGTTGTGCTCATGTTTAAGCTCTTGCATCATATACTTTGCACCTATTAATGAAAAATACATAGAGCTTGCTAAAATTTGGTTTGCATAATTGGTCTCTCTAAGGTCTAGATAATTTCTAGTATTGGGTTGAACAACAAGGAAGACGGTGTAGAGTCTTATAATGTTTACAATATGTCTTTTATGTAAGTTTTGCTGCACCGGTTCATCCTTGTGTTTGTTTCAAATAGCCTTGCTAGCCTAAAACCTTGTATCGAGAGGGAATACTTCTCATGCATCCAAAATCCTTGAGCCAACCACTATGCCATTTGTGTCCACCATAACTACCTACTACATGGTATTTCTCCGCCATTCCAAAGTAAATTGCTTGAGTGCTACCTTTAAAATTTCTATCCTTTACCTTTGCAATATATAGCTCATGGGACAAATAGCTTAAAAACTATTGTGGTATTGAATATGTACTTATGCACTTTATCTCTTATTAAGTTGCTTGTTGTGCGATAACCATGTTCCTGGGGACGCCATCAACTACTCTTTGTTGAATATCATGTGAGTTGCTATGCATGTCCGTCTTGTCTGAAGTAAGGGAGATTTACCGCTAGAATGGTTAGAGCATGCATAATGTTAGAGAAGAACATTGGGCCGCTAACTAAAGCCATGATCCATGGTGGAAGTTTCAGTTTTGGACAAATATTCTCAATCTCATATGAGAAAATTAATAATTGTTGAATGCTTATGCATAAAAGAGGAGTCCATTATCTGTTGTCTATGTTGTCCCGGTATGGATATCTAAGTTGAGAATAATCAATAGCGAGAAATCCAATGCGAGCTTTCTCCTTAGACCTTTGTACAGGCGGCATAGAGGTACCCCTTTCTGACACTTGGTTAAAACATATGCATTGCGATGATAATCCAGGTAATCCGAGCTAATTAAGACAACGTGCGGGCACTATTAGTATACTATGCATGAGGCTTGCAACTTGTAGGATATAATTTACATAACACATATGCTTTATTACTACCGTTGACAAAATTGTTTCTTGTTTTCAAAACCAAAGCTCTAGCACAAATATAGAAATCAATGCTTCCCTCTGCGAAGGGCCTTTCTTTTACTTTTATTGTTGAGTCAGTTCACCTATTTCTCTCCATCTCAAGGAGCAAACACTTGTGTGAACTGTGCATTGATTTCTACATACTTGCATATTGCACTTGTTATATTACTTTACGTTGACAACTATCAATGAGATATACATGTTACAAGTTGAAAGCAACCACTGAAACTTAATCTTCCTTTGTGTTGCTTCAATACCTTTACTTTGAATTATTGCTTTATGAGTTAACTCTTATGCAAGACTTATTGATGCTTGTCTTGAAAGTACTATTCATGAAAAGTCTTTGCTATATGATTCAATTGTTTACTCATTGCATTACCATTGTTTTGATCGCTGCATTCATTACATATGCTTACAATAGTATGATCAAGGTTATGATGGCATGTCACTCCAGAAATTATCTTTGTTATCGTTTACCTGCTCGGGACGACCAGAAACTAAGCTTGGGGATGCTGATACGTCTCCGACGTATCGATAATTTCTTATGTTCCATGCCACATTATTGATGATACCTACATGTTTTATGCATACTTTATGTCATATTTATGCATTTTCCGGCACTAACCTATTAACGAGATGCCGAAGAGCCGATTCTTTGTTTTCTGCTGTTTTTGGTTTCAGAAATCCTAGTAAGGAAATATTCTCAGAATTGGACGAAATCAACGCCCAGGGGCCTATTTTCACACGAAGCTTCCAGAAGACCGAAGGAGTCACGAAGTGGGGCCACGAGGTGGCCAAACACTAGGGCGGCGCGGCCTGGCCCTTGGCCGTGCCGGCCTAGCGTGCGGGGCGCTCGTGTGGCCCCCTGACCTATCTCCTCCGCCTACTTAAAGCCTTCGTCGCGAAACCCCCAGTATCGAGAGCCACGATACGGAAAACCTACCAGAGACGCCGCCGCCGCCAATCCCATCTCGGGGGATTCAGGAGACCGCCTCCGGCACCCTGCCGGAGAGGGGAATCATCTCCCGGAGGACTCTTCACCGCCATGGTCGCCTCCGGAGTGATGAGTGAGTAGTTCACCCCTGGACTATGGGTCCATAGCAGTAGCTAGATGGTCGTCTTCTCCTAATTATGCTTCATTGTCGGATCTTGTGAGCTGCCTAACATGATCAAGATCATCTATCTGTAATGCTATATGTTGTGTTTGTTGGGATCCGATGGATAGAGAATACTATGTTATGTTGATTATCAATCTATTACCTATGTGTTGTTTATGATCTTGCATGCTCTCCGTTATTAGTAGAGGCTCTGGCCAAGTTTTTACTCTTAACTCCAAGAGGGAGTATTTATGCTCGATAGTGGGTTCATGCCTCCATTAAATCTGGGACAGTGACAGAAAGTTCTAAGGTTGTGGATGTGCTGTTGCCACTAGGGATAAAACATTGATGCTATGTCCGAGGATGTAGTTATTGATTACATTACGCACCATACTTAATGCAATTGTCTGTTGTTTGCAACTTAATACTGGAAGGGGTGCGGATGCTAACCCGAAGGTGGACTTTTTAGGCATAGATGCATTCTGGATAGCGGTCTATGTAATTTGTCGTAATGCCCTAAGTAAATCTCATATTAGTCATCATGATATGTATGCGCATTGTCATGCCCTCTCTATTTGTCAATTGCCCAACTGTAATTTGTTCACCCAACATGCTATTTATCTTATGGGAGAGACACCACTAGTGAACTGTGGACCCCGGTCCATTCTTTTAATCGAATACAATCTACTGCAATACTTGTTCTACTGTTTTTTGCAAACAATCATCATCCACACTATACATCTAATCCTTTGTTACAGCAAGCCGGTGAGATTGACAACCTCACTGTTTCGTTGGGGCAAAGTACTTTGGTTCTGTTGTGCAGGTTCCACGTTGGCGCCGGAATCCCTGGTGTTGCGCCGCACTACATCTCGCCGCCATCAACCTTCAACGTGCTTCTTGGCTCCTACTGGTTCGATAAACCTTGGTTTCTTACTGAGGGAAAACTTGCCGCTGTACGCATCACACCTTCCTCTTGGGGTTCCCAATGGACGCGTGCTGTACGCGTATCATGATGCTGCTGCCCATCTTAATAATTTTGTTGAATTATGTGAAATGCAAAAGTATAAGGATGTAGATGGTGACATTATAAAATTAAAATTGTTTCCTTTCTCATTAAGAGGAAGAGCTAAAGATTGGTTGCTATCTCTGCCTAAGAATAGTATTGATTCATGGACTAAATGTAAGGATGCTTTCATTGGTAGATATTATCCTCCTGCTAAAATTATATCTTTGAGAAGTAGCATAATGAATTTTAAACAATTGGATAATGAGCATGTTGCCCAAGCATGGGAAAGAATGAAATCTTTGGTTAAAAATTGCCCAACCCATGGACTGACTACTTGGATGATCATCCAAACCTTTTATGCAGGATTGAATTTTTCTTCGCGCAACCTATTGGATTCAGCTGCTGGAGGTACTTTTATGTCCATCACTCTAGGCGCCGCAACAAAGCTTCTTGATAATATGATGATTAATTACTCTGAATGGCACACGGAAAGAGCTCCACAAGGTAAGAAGGTAAATTCTGTCGAAGAAACCTCCTCCTTGAGTGATAAGATTGATGCTATTATGTCTATGCTTGTGAATGGTAGGACTAATGTTGATCCTAATAATGTTCCGTTAGCTTCATTGGTTGTCCAATAAGAACATGTTGATGTGAACTTCATTAAAAATAATAATTTCAACAACAATGCTTATCGGAATAATTCTAGTAACAACTATAGGCCATATCCTTATAATAATGGTAATGATTATGGTAATTCTTATGGAAATTCTTACAACAATAATAGGAATACACCCCCTGGACTTGAAGCCATGCTTAAAGAATTTATTAGTACACAAACTGCTTTTAACAAATCTGTTGAAGAAAAGCTTGGGAAAATTGATATACTTGCTTCTAAAGTCGATAGTCTTGCTGCTGATGTTGATCTTTTGAAATCGAAAGTTATGCCTAATGAAAATAAAGATATTAAGTCATTTGCTACAGCAAACGCCATCCAAGTTAGAATTAATGAGAATATAAGATTGATGGCCGAATTACGTGCTAGGTGGGAAAGAGAAGAAAATGCTAAAGATAACAATGTAGCTAAAGTTTGGACTATTACCACCACTAGTAACGCTAATGCTTCACATGTTGCTGCACCTCCTACTATCAATGGTAAAATAATTGGTGTTGGCAATGTTTCTACTTCTAATGCAAAGCCTGCAAAACTATCGGAACCTGCTAAAACTGCTGAAACTGCTTGTGATAAAACCGCTGAATTTTTTTCTAATGTTGGGAATAATGATCCCATTGCTTTAGATCATAATGGTTTAGATTTTGATGATTGTCACATCTCTGAAGTTATAAAGTTCTTACAAAAACTTGCTAAAAGTCCTAATGCCAGTGCTATAAATTTGGCCTTTACAAAACATATTACCAATGCTCTCATAAAAGCTAGAGAAGATAAATTAAAACTTGAAACTTCTATTCCTAGGAAGTTAGAGGATGGTTGGGAGCCCATCATTAAGATGAAGGTCAATGATTTTTATTGTAATGCTTTATGTGATCTTGGTGCAAGTATTTCCATTATGCCTAGGAAAATCTATAACATGCTTGACTTGCCACCATTGAAAAATTGTTATTTGGATGTTAATCTTGCTGATAACTCTACAAAGAAACCTTTGGGGAGGGTTGATAATGTTCGCATTACGGTTAACAATAACCTTGTCCCCGTTGATTTTGTTGTCTTGTATATTGAATGCAATGCATCTTGTCCCATTATATTGGGAAGACCTTTTCTTCGAACTATTGGTGCTATTATTGATATGAAGGAAGGTAATATTAAATATCAATTTCCTCTCAAGAAAGGTATGGAACATTTCCCTAGAAAGAGAATGAAGTTACCTTTTGATTCTATTATTAGAACAAATTATGATGTTGATGCTTCATCTCTTGATAATACTTGATACACACTTTCTGCGCCTAGCTGAAAGGCGTTAAAGAAAAGCGCTTATGAGAGACAACCCATGATTTTACTTCTGCACTTTTGTTTTATATTTGAGTCTTGGAAGTTGTTACTACTGTAGCAACCTCTCCTTATCTTTATTTTACTGCATTGTTGTGCCAAGTAAAGTCTTTGATAGTAAGGTTCATACTAGATTTGGATTGCTGCGCAGAAACAGATTTCTTGCTGTCACGAATTTGACTAGTAGTATCTGTAGGTAACTCAGAAAATTCTGCCAATTTACGTGAGTGATCCTCCGATATGTACGCAACTTTCATTCAATTTGAGAATTTTCATTTGAGCAAGTCTGGTGCACCTAAAAAATTCGTCTTTACGGACTGTTCTGTTTTGACAGATTCTGCCTTTTATTTCGCATTGCCTGTTTTGCTATGCTTGATGGATTTCTTTATTCCATTAACTTTAAGTAGCTTTGTGCAATGTCCAGAAGTGTTAAGAATGATTATTTCACCTCTGAACATGTGAATTTTGATTATGCACTAACCCTCTAATGAGTTGTTTTGAGTTTGGTGTGGAGGAAGTTTTCAAGGATCAGGAGAGGAGGATGATACAATATGATCAAGGAGAGTGAAAGCTCTAAGCTTGGGGATGCCCCGGTGGTTCATCCCTGCATATTTCAAGAAGACTCAAGCATCTAAGCTTGGGGATTCCCAAGGCATCCCCTTCTTCATCGACAACATTATCAGGTTCCTCTAGTGAAACTATATTTTTATTCCATCACATCTTATGTGCTTTACTTGGAGCATGTGTATGTTTTTGTTTTGTTTTGTTTGAATAAAGTTGGATCCTAGCATTCATTGTGTGGGAGAGAGACATGCTCCGCTGTTGCATATGGACAAATATGTCCTTAGCTTTACTCATAATGTTCATGGCGAAGGTTGAAACTGCTTCGTTAACTGTTATATGATTGGAAACGGGAAATGCTACATGTGGTAATTGGTAGAATGTCTTGAATAATTTGATACTTGGCAATTGTTGTGCTCATAAGGATCATGTTTAAGCTCTTGCATCATATACTTTGCACCTATTAGTGAAGAAATACATAGAGCTTTCTGAAATTTGGTTTGCATGATTGGTCTCTCTAAGGTCTAGATATTTTCTAGTAAGGGTCGAACAACAAGGAAGACGGTGTAGAGTCTTATAATGCTTGCAATATGTCTTTTATGTGAGTTTTGCTGTACCGGTTCATACTTGTGTTTGTTTCAAATAACCTTGCTAGCCTAAGCCTTGTATAGAGAGGAAATACTTCTCGTGCATCCAAATCCTTGAGCCAAAAACTATGCCATTTGTGTCCACCATACCTACCTACTACATGGTATTTCTCCGCCATTCCAAAGTAAATTTCTTGAGTGCTACCTTTAAATTTCTATCCTTTGTCTTTGCAATATATAGCTCATGGGACAAATAGCCTAAAAACTATTGTGGTATTGAATATGTACTTATGTATCTTATTTCTTATTAAGTTGCTTGTTGTGCGATAACCATGTTCCTGGGGACGCCATCAACTACCCTTTGTTGAATATCATGTGAGTTGCTATGCATGTTCGTCTTGTCTGAAGTAAGGGCGATTTATCATGAGTTGAATGGTTTGAGTATACATATTGTTAGATAAGAACATTGGGCCGCTAACTAAAGCCATGATCCATGGTGGAAGTTTCAGTTTTGGACAACCATCCTCAATCTCTTATGAGAATATTATTTGTTGTTGAATGCTTATGCAGTAAGAGGAGTCCATTATCTGTTGTCTATGTTGTCCCGGTATGGATGTCTAAGTTGAGAATAATCAAAAGCGAGAAATCCAATGCGAGCTTTCTCCTTAGACCTTTGTACAGGCGGCATAGAGGTACCCTTTGTGATACTTGGTTAAAACATATGTATTGCGATGATAATCCATGTAAATCCAAGCTAATTAGGACAAGGTGCGGGCACTATTGGTAATCTATGCATGAGGCTTGCAACTTGTAGGATATAATTTACATAATGCATATGCTTTATTACTACCGTTGACAAAATTGTTTCTTGTTTTCAAAATAAAAGCTCTAGCACAAATATAGCAATCAATGCTTCCCCCTTCGAAGGGCCATTCTTCTACTTTTATGTTGAGTCAATTTACCTACTTCCTTCCATCTCAAGAAGCAAACACTTGTGTTAAATGTGCATTGATTCTTACATACTTGCATATTGCACTTATTATATTACTTTATGTTGACAATTATCCATGAGATATACATGTTACAAGTTGAAAGCAACCGCTGAAACTTAATCTTCCTTTGTGTTGCTTCAATGCCTTTACTATGAATTTATTGCTTTATGAGTTGACTCTTATGCAAGACTTATTGATGCTTGTCTTGAAAGTACTATTCATGAAAAGTCTTTGCTATATGATTCAATTGTTTAACCATTGTCTTTACCATTGCCTCGAATCGCTGCATTCATTACATGTGCTTACAATAGTATTGATCAAGATTATGATGGCATGTCACTTAAGAAATTATCTTTGTTATCGTTTACCTACTCGGGACGAGTAGGAACTAAGCTTGGGGATGCTTGATACGTCTCAAACGTATCTATAATTTCTTATGTTCCATGCTACTTTATTGATGATACTCACATGTTTTATACATACTTTATGTCATATTTATGCATTTTCCGGCACTAACCTATTAACGAGATGCCGAAGAGCCGATTCTTTGTTTCTGCTGTTTTTGGTTTCAGAAATCCTAGTAAGGAAATATTCTCGGAATTGGACGAAATCAACGCCCAGGATCTTATTTTTCCACGAAGCTTCCAGAAGTCCGAAAGGGAAACGAAGTGGGGCGATGAGGCGCCCACACAACAGGGCGGCGCGGCCAGGCCTGGGGCCGCGCGGCCCTGGCGGTGGGGCCCTCGTGGCGCCCCCTGACCTACCCTTCCGCCTACATAAGCCTTCGTCGATAATAGTTCCAGTACCGAGAGCCCCGATACGGAAAACCTTCCAGAGACGCCGCCGCCGCCAATCCCATCTCGGGGGATTCAAGAGATCGCCTCCGGCACCCTGCCGGAGAGGGGAATCATCTCCCGGAGGACTCTTCACCGCCATGGTCGCCTCCGGAGTGATGTGTGAGTAGTTCACCCCTGGACTATGGGTCCATAGCAGTAGCTAGATGGTCGTTGATACATCCATTTTGCATCACTATTTTATATCATAATTTGCTGTTATTCATTGATATATTTCATATTTAGAGGTGATACTTATGTTATTTCATCTATTTTGCATGTTTCATGATTATTGGAGGATCGCGCACCGGAGTCAGGATTCTGCTGGAAAAAGCGCCGTCAGAATGCAATATTTCGGAAGATCAACAATTGACGGAAATTATATGAAAAATCCTATTTTTCCAGAAGACGAAGGGAGCCAGAAGGGGGAGCCGAGGAGGGCCGCCATGGGCCCACCTCATAGGCCGGCGCGGGCCAAGGCCTGGCTGCGCCGCCATGTGAGGAGGGGGCCCACAACCCCCTATGGCCTCCTCTCCTTCGCGTACATCTTCGTCCCGAAAACCTAAGCTCGAGAGGACAGTTGCGAAGAGTCACAGCCGCCTCTGCGGGGCGGAAAACACCAGAGAGAAAAGAGCTCTCCGGCAGGCTGAAATCTGCCGGGGAAATTCCCTCCCGGAGGGGGAAATCGACGCCATCGTCACCGTCATCGAGCTGGATATCATCTCCATCATCATCACCATCATCTCCATCATCATCACCGCCGTCTCCACCGCTGCACCTCGTCACCGCTGTAACAATTTGGGTTGGATCTTGATTGTTTGATAGGGGAAACTCTCCCGGTATTGATTTCTACTTGTTATTGATGCTGTTGAGTGAAACCATTGAACCAAGGTTTATGTTCAGATTGTTATTCATCATCATATCACCTCTGATCATGTTCCATATGATGTCTCGTGAGTAGTTCGTTTAGTTCTTGAGGACATGGGTGAAGTCTAAATGTTAGTAGTGAATTATGGTTGAGTAATATTCAATGTTATGATATTTAAGTTGTGGCGTTATTCTTCTAGTGGTGTCCTGTGAACGTCGACTACATGATACTTCACCTTTATTGGCCTAGGGGAATACATCTCGTATTCGTTTTCCAATTGCTGGGTTGCCGGAGTGACAGAAACCTGAACCCCCGTTGGTATATCGATGCAGGAGGGATAGCAGGATCTCAGAGTTTAAGGATGTGGTTAGATTTATCTTAATTACTTTCTTGTAGTTGCGGATGCTTGCAAGGGGTATAATCACAAGTATGTATTAGTCCTAGGAAGGGCGGTGCATTAGCATAGGTTCACCCACACAACACTTATCAAAACAATGAAGATTAATCGGCTATATGAAGCGAAAGCACTAGACTAAATTCCCGTGTGTCCTCAAGAACGTTTGGTCATTATAAGTAAACAAACCGGCTTGTCCTTTGTGCTAAAAAGGTTTGGGCCACTTGCTGCAATTGTTACTCTCGCATTTTACTTACTCGTACTTTATTCATCTGCTACATCAAAACCCCCTGAATACTTGTCTGTGAGCATTTATAGTGAATCCTTCATCGAAACTGCTTGTCAACACCTTCTGCTCCTCGTTGGGATCGACATTCTTACTTATCGAAAATACTACGATACACCCCCTATACTTGTGGGTCATCAAGACTATTTTCTGGCGCCGTTGCCGGGGAGTGAAGCGCTATTGGTAAGTGGAATTGGTAAGGGAAACTTTTACTGTTAGTGCTGATTTTATTCCTGCTTGCTGCTATAATTCATTATGGAGAGATCTTCTCTTGAATTTTTATTTGGAAAATCTACTACTACTGCAAAGGTAGTGGATGAGGCGCCAGGTGAGGAAGA
Source organism: Lolium perenne (assembly GCF_019359855.2). NCBI lineage: Eukaryota > Viridiplantae > Streptophyta > Magnoliopsida > Poales > Poaceae > Lolium > Lolium perenne. Next base: position 145,159,166 of record NC_067249.2, read on the forward strand.
AGTTCCATACAAAATACCTATGAAAATTATTGAACGTGTTGTGGATAACCGTTATACAGGGGATGGAACTGTCCATCCTGGAGATCATTTACTGTTCTTACATGAATTATGCGGTTTATTCAAGTGTGCAGGTATTGCTATGGATGAAGTGAGGAAGAAGCTATTCTCTATATCGCTGTCTGGTAAAGCTGCGCATTGGTATAAATTACTGGATGATGGGGATTCTCTTGAATGGAATGATATTGTGCCCCGATTTTATTCTAAGTTCTATCCTCCAAGTGTGGGGAGAGTATATATAATTTTTGGCCTCATGATGGGGAGAGTATTGCCCAAGCGTGGGGGAGATTGAAGTCTTTAATGCTCAAATGCCCCATTCATGAGCTTCCTGGTAATATTATCATTGATAATTTCTATGCAAGACTTTCTTTTCAAGACAAGACCTTGCTGGATACTTCTTGTTCTGGATCATTTACACGCAACAAAGAAGAGTTTAAGAGGGACCTTCTTAATCGGATCCAGGAGAATACTGAAGGATGGGAGAACGACAAAGATAGAGAGTCAGGTATAAACTATGATTATAAATGCATTGAAGCTTTTATGGATACTGATAAATTTCGTAATATGAGTGCTACTTATGGTCTTGATTCTCAAGTTGCTGCAAATCTTTATAAAGCTTTTGCCTCTCATTATGAATTGCCTAAGAAGAATTTTGATAAGTATCATGAACCGTATAAAGATAAAATTGATTCATCTATAAATAAATGTGTTGTAGTTGAAACTATTGATCATGTTATTCCCGAAGCTTATATTGAAAAAACCCCTTTCCCTGCTAAAATGAAGGAGTATTCTATTATAAATAGTGCGGTTAATAAAAGTGAAAAGAAACCTATAGAACCTGAAGAGCAAATAAAAGTTGAACCTGCTATTGCAATAGTTAAAGATCTTGTGACTGAAAATGTGGAAGATGGTCATATTATTTTTTGTGAAGATGCTTCTAATAATTTTTCGCATCCTAATAAGTCTAGAAAAACTAGTGTTCCTATGTTATCTGTTAGAATTGGTGATCATTTCTATTATGGTTTATGCGATATTGGTGCAAGTATTAGTGATATTCCTTATGAGCTTTATACGGAGATTATGCATGAAATTGGTTCTTGTGAACTTGAAGATATTGATGTGGTTATTCGGCTAGCTAATAGAGAAACTATCTCTCCAATTGGTATTGTTCGAGATGTGGAAGTTCTATGTGGTAAGATTAAATATCCAGCTGACTTTTTGGTACTTGGTTCTGCTGCTAGTAAGTATTGTCCTAACATTTTTGGTAGACCTTTTCTAAATACTTGTGGAGCTGTTATAGATTGCAAGAAAGAGAAAATTTTGACTAAATTTGCTGGTGAATCTTATGAGTTTAATTTCTCTAAATTTGCCAAAACTCCTTATAAAGCTGATTCGCCTAATAATGATTTTAGAGTTGAACAGTGTGCATCTATTGCTCTTGCTCCTAATAATCCTTTGCAGCAACATTTGGAGAATAGTGAGAGTGAAGTTTTTAGGGAAGAAAGAAATGAGCTTGATGAAATTTTCCTTCGTCAACCTATTCTTAAACATGATTTACCGATAGAAGATCTAGGTACAACATTGCCACCAAAGGAAGATCCTGTTTTTGATTTAAAACCATTGCCTGATAATCTTAAATATGCTCATATTGATGATAAGAAAATATATCCTGTTATTATTAGTTCTAAGCTTTTAGAGATTGAGGAAGAAAGGTTATTGGAAATATTGAAGAAACACCGAGGAGCTATTGGCTACACTCTTGATGACTTGAAGGGGATTTCTCCCTCTATTTGCCAACATGCCATTAATATGGAAGATGATGCAAAGCCTGTTGTTGAACATCAGCGTCGTCTAATTCCTAAGATGAAGGATGTGGTAAGGAATGAGGTATTAAAACTTCTTGAAGCTGGTATTATATATCCTATTGCTGATAGTAGATGGGTTAGTCATGTGCATTGTGTTCCTAAGAAAGGAGGAATGACTGTTGTGCCTAATGATAATGATGAGCTTATCCCTCAAAGAGTAGTTGTAGGGTATAGAATGTGCATTGATTATCGAAAAGTTAATAAGGTTACTAAGAAAGATCATTACCCTTTACCTTTTATTGATCAAATTTTAGAAAGGTTATCTAAAAATACTCATTTTTTGCTTTCTTGATGGTTATTCTGGGTTTCACAAATTGCTGTTAAAACTAAGGATCAAGAGAAAACCACTTTCACTTGTCCATATGGAACTTATGCTTATAGACGTATGCCTTTTGGTTTATGTAATGCTCCTGCTACTTTTCAAAGATGCATGTCTGCTATTTTTCATGGCTTTTGTGAGAATATTGTGGAGGTATTCATGGATGATTTTTCTGTCTATGGAAATTCTTTTGATAATTGCTTGCGAAACCTTGATAAAGTTTTGCAGAGATGTGAAGAAACTAACCTTGTTCTTAATTGGGAGAAATGCCACTTTATGGTTAATGAAGGAATTGTATTGGGACATAAAATTTCCGAGAAAGGTATTGAAGTTGATAGAGTTAAAGTTGAAGCAATTGAGAAGATGCCCTATCCCAGGGATGTTAAAGGTATTCGTAGTGTTCTTGGTCATGCTGGGTTTTATAGGAGGTTTATTAAAGACTTTTCCAAGATTTCAAAACCTCTTACTAATCTTATTCAAAAAGATGTAACTTTTGTTTTTGATGATGATTGTAAGGAAGCTTTTGAAACTCTAAAGAAAGCCTTAACAACTGCTCCTATAGTTGAACCTCCTGATTGGAACTTACCGTTTGAAATTATGTGTGATGCTAGTGATTTTGCTGTAGGCGCTGTTCTTGGACAGCGAGTAGGTAAAAAATTGAATGTTATTCATTATGCTAGTAAAACTCTTGATGCTGCTCAAAGAAATTATGCTACTACTGAAAAAGAATTGTTAGCTGTAGTCTTTGCTTGTGACAAGTTTAGATCCTATATTGTTGATTCAAAAGTTACAATTCATACTGATCATGCTGCAATTAGATACCTAATGCAAAAGAAAGATGCTAAGCCAAGGCTTATTAGATGGGTGCTTCTGTTTCAAGAATTTTATTTGCATATTGTAGATAGGAAAGGTGCTGATAATCCTGTTGCTGATAATTTGTCTAGATTGGAAAATATTGCTTATGATCCTGTTCCTGTTAATGATAGTTTTCCAAATGAACAATTGGCTGTAATAAAGGTGAGCTCGCGAGATAGCCCTTGGTATGCTGATTATGCTAACTTTATTGTTTCCAAGTACTTGCCTCCAACCTTTTCAGCCCAGCAAAGGAGGAAATTTTTTTATGACTTGAGGCATTATTTTTGGGATGACCCACACTTATATAAAGAAGGAGTGGATGGCATTCTGCGAAGATGTGTTCCCGAATATGAACAACAAGAGATATTGAGTAAATGTCATGGTAGTGCTTATGGAGGACATCACGCCGGAGATAGAACCGCGCAAAAGGTTCTACAATCAGGTTTTTATTGGCCAACTCTCTTCAAAGATGCAAGGAAGTTTATTTTATCTTGTGATGAATGTCAAAGGGTTGGTAATATCTCCAGACGCAATGAAATGCCTATGAATTATACTCTTGTTATTGAACCATTTGATTGTTGGGGATTTGACTTCATGGGACCTTTTCCCTCTTCAGAAGGTAACACTCATATACTTGTCGTTGTTGATTATGTTACTAAATGGGTGGAAGCCATACCCACAAAAAGTGCTGATGGTGAGACTTCTCTAAGAATGCTTTTAGATATTATTTTTCCTATATTTGGAGTTCCTAGATATATTATGACTGATGGAGGTTCTCATTTTATTCATGGTGGTTTTAGAAAATCTCTTGCTAAATATGGTATTAATCATAGAATTGCTTCCGCTTATCATCCTCAAACTAGTGGGCAAGTAGAACTATCAAATAGAGAGATTAAATCTATCTTGCAAAAGACTGTTAATACTAGTTGAGTGCCCGTGCGTTGCCACGGCCCCTATTAGTTTCCTCCTATCACACATGTTAGTATAATATACATGAAAATTAACGTGATGTGTAATATTTCCAAAAAATAGGATTTAAATTTTCCTAAAATTTGATTAGATAAAAAGCTACAAGCTAACATTATATATAAATAGAAAACCACAATCCAACAATTATCTCTCTATTGAATACAATTATGTTTCTCTTGTATCCTAAATAAAGCTTCAAAAAATACAAAATACCTTGCATATACATCTTGTTTACGATGCACATACCTTTTTTTTCTTTCTTTGAGCTATTACGATATGCATGCCTATTTACACTTCGTCAGGGTCATTGAACTAATCAAATTAATGCAGACAGGCAATTGCAAAAATTCCACATTGACTGCTTAGTCTTGGTTCATAGTGATTTTTCAATTATCTTAAATTCCCATGCTAATTGCATGCACATATTGGTGGTGTGCTGTAAGAATCGTTAGATGTTACGATTTCAGGAGGAAATGGTAGATGCTATCACGGTACACCCAACTGCACAAAGGCTTCTTAATAGGCATTTATAGAGGATCTCACGCAGGAAAACTTATTGAGGAACAATGACACCCTCACACACAACCCCGTATTCTGCCATGAGTGTCTCCCACCTCATCACCCACACTCATGTTGCCCTGCCCGGCTGCCCCTGTGTCCTGGAAGAGAGCCCTTCTGCGTCAGAGGAGGTGAGGTTATCAACGTCCACAAACCACTTCTAGAAGACCGAGAAGGAGTCTGCTTATAGGCCCTTTGCAATAGCAGCAACTGTGGCGACAAGCGCAAGTGTCTCGGTGGAAGTCCACTAAGACGAGGTTCGATGCCCATTTCTGGAAGGCGGAGACGAAAATGGACATGCCATCGTCATCCATGGAGGCGATGGAAGAGTTTCGACAAGCAACTCGCCTTGCCCATTGCAACTCCTTTTGCACGGAGCAATTTGTGCACGCGCACACACACGCAAATGTTACTATTAGTCTACGAATGAAGAAAGAATTAATTAATATGTTAAATCATTTTCCTGGGATGTGAACACTACACTGACGAGCCCACTGGTAACGACTGTGGAGGAGCTCCCCGCCAAGGTCATCTATCCCAAGTGCCAGATCCTAAAACGCCCTCCGCCACCAGCAGCATTACTATTCCCATCGGCGTCGCACATCAAATCGTTCTACATGCCTGTTGCAGAAGACCAAACCATCCGTTGGAGAAAGAATTAATAATTACACTTACAATTTTATTACAAAACATGAAATATTTTAGATTCGAATTCACCTACCAGATTTTATCTGTCATCTATGCTAAGTCAACACTTCGTCAAAATTTAGTGAACCATTTTTTGTTCTTTCGGTTATCCATGAACCAAAACTAGAACACGGGTGCATATGTACTTCAATTAAAACACATGCAATTACTCACCCTCACCATTATTATAATCAGCCAAACATACTTCAGCGACACATTGAGTGTCAAGGTCACCAATCCAAAGATGGTTGTCTCGTCATGGTAACTGCAGAGTGCACTTTTGAAGACATAGAGAGGCGACGCACTCATGTTCTTAATTCTCCTTGCACCACACCAAAGCTCTAAAACGCTAGCAGGGAGGGAGAGCTTTGCATTGGTATTTCGTGGCTTCACGAAACAAGAACCATCAACATAATAGGATTGAATAGCTCTCCTAAATCTGTATCCAAACAAAGGGCCAATGCAAAGCTAAGTTAATTTTCGGTGACAGGTTGCCCGGCATTTGATAAATCAATAGCTGAAACAACTTTATCATATGCAGAGTACAAAATATAATATGGTGGTTTCAAATTTTGGAACTGAGAACTGTGTGAATAGAGAACTATGAGAATGATGAATAATGGTTATAAGAAAGTGAAAAAATAGTGGTTCATGGCGAACCTGAACATTGAGCATAAAATCACCAACGAAACAATTAGGACCAGTCCGGAATCCCACCGCTCCACCAACTCCCCGAGTCCACGCAGAGCGTGTGGAGCTTGGTTTTAGCCGCTCCAAAAAAATGAACGTTAAACTGCTCCGCTCTGCTCTTCCGACGCCGCGGAGTTGATAGGTTCGGAGCCACTCTTCCCACTCGGAGAGCGCAACTGAGAAGTTGAAGAGAATCTGAACAGGTCCTTAGAAGTCCATGTTCTAGAGCAAAGACGATTGATCATACCAATTGCAAATCAGCACCATCTCGCATCAGTTGGTAATTTTCACATCGGCTCCGAAAGATCAAATTCGAACAGAATGCTACTTGTACCAACATCAAGTAAAACCTGAACACGTCCATCATCAAAATCAATCTTCTCGGAATGCCCCACGCCTACGGTTTCGGAAAAGGAACACGGCCGGTGGAGTTTCTGGTGCAGTTACCCGCCGCGTGACATCTCAGAATCCAATTTCGAGAATACCCACATCACCTCCGGCGTCGCGAGGCCTGCACCACCTCCGCCAGGCTAAAACTGTATAAGCTCACCTCCTTGGGCACCCCACGTGCCGACACCATCTTCCGCACCGACAAACGCCATTACCATGCCCATGCCGCGGCAGCCATTACCTGAGTAGACATGTAAAATCATGGCCACTAACTAAGTCATAGAAGCCAACTTCAATGAGTGTGTCGCCGGTTTGGTCATCACCGCCGCTGCCTACTCCTTTCCCGCACCTAAAAATCATCGATTTTTTCGATCGAGAAAGAAGCACGGAGCAGTAGGGAAGAAAACGAGTAAATAATTTCCTTCGCGGAATTCAGGGAAACCAGAGGATCTCTATTTTCTCGTAGAGACTTGCCTTAACCGAAACGAGGGGGATTGTCTCAATCTTTTTCGGTACCTAAGTTTAAGGAGATGAACAGGATTGAGTGCCGATTTTGGTTTCTTGATACACGTGTGAGACCACATACCACTAAAAGTAACGTAGGATAAACTCTTGTACTCAGTATGATTAGTAAGGAAAGGATCATCTTTGATTTCTTTTCCAATGCTCAAGCGAGATAAAAGGAGCGGGTAATCAATTGTTTCCGTGAATTACCGATTTAATTATCCGGGCATGGTTTTCCTTATTTGCAAATGGGGCGGGATTGATCAGATGTAGATGGGAAAGAGATTGGACGGCTCAAATGTCTCCAATCTTTGACATCAAACATGTTTGATGATGTACCAACTCGAATATAATAGTAAAGAAATCTAGAAAGAATTGGGCTAGTAAATTGAAGGAAGCATTATGGGCTTATAGAACTGCTTATAAAAATCCCATGGGTATGTCACCGTATAAAATGGTTTATGGAAAAGCTTGTCATTTACCTTTAGAACTAGAGCACAAAGCTTATTGAGCTGTAAGAGAACTAAATAAAGACCCTAAACTTGCCGGTAAGAAGAGATTGCTACAACTGAGTTCTCTAGATGAATGGAGAAGTGAAGCTTATGAAAATGCTAAACTCTTTAAAGACAAAGTTAAGAAATGGCATGATAGAAGAATTATCAAAAGAGAATTTAATATTGGGGATAAAGTCCTATTGTATCGGTCTCGTCTCAGATTTTTTGCAGGGAAGTTACTCTCAAAATGGGAAGGACCATATGTCATTGTGGAGGTGTATCGTTCAGGAGCAATTAAAATTAGTTCTCTCCAAGGCGATGCCACACAAGTGGTGAATGGACAAAGACTCAAGCATTATATCTCAGGTGATTCTTATAATGAAGATGTTGATGTTATTCGAGTGGAAACTCCGGAAGCTTTCATCAAAGGACAAATTGACAGTCCGGCAGAATTCGACTTTGAATAGGTAACAGTACTGGTAATAAAAAGTTCGCGTTTTACTTTCCGAACAATGTTTTTGCTGTTTTTGGAAAATATGAAAAATTACGAGATCGAAACAGAGTGGAGGAGACGCACGAGGGCCTGCCCTCATAGGCCAGCGCGGGCCCCAGCCTGGCCGCGCCGCCCTATGAGGAGGTCGCCTCGTTGCCCCTCTCCGACTCTGGTTCGACCTGGTACTTTCCTTTTGTCGTAAAAATTCCTGCTATATAATCCCCCGGATCCCTGGAGGTCTGTAGATCGTTTTCTCGACGTGTTTTGTTTCTAGCTGTTTCTGCCAGGATCTGCTTCAGATCTAGAGCCATCATGTCTTCGTCGGGAACTCCGAAGGACAGCTTCTTTGAGGACGTCGTCAACCCGTACATGAACGAGCTGAAGATGCACCCCAAGGAATTGCTACTCGTAGTTGGGGAGTTGCAGATCGAAGATGTTCAGGGTCCTAAAGGAGAAGGAAGCTTGGAAGATAGGATGGATAAGCTAGAACAAGAGGTTTTCAACTACAAGAAGATGGCTGAGCGTGAAGTGGACATCTTCCACAAGATTGTGTCTGAACTTATTGATGCACACAAGAAGGAGACTGCAAGACTGTGGGACGACATCCTCTCGCTTCACGACACCACCAACAAACTCCAAGCTCAACTCTATGACGTTCAGAATCAGAACTGTGAGTATGAAAACAGGTTTAAACACATAAGCTATGCTGCTAGTTTCAGGATTCCCGAGACCAAGATGTCGTTTGTTGATGGAGAGCCTCTTCCTTGGAAGTCTGATGATGGGAATTCATCACCACCACCGCCGAAGGAGTGATTCATCATCGGTATTGGCATCCCCTTGGTTTGTTCCAAGCTTGGGGGAGTGCCGCGGTATCACATCATCACTATCTTTTACTTTTACTATCAAGTTGTGTCATATCATGAGTAGGGAAGTTATCATATAAGATGGGTTGCAGTGTGGAAGTATCTCTCCTTAGTTGGTTGTCTATGTATCCCTTGGTGTGAGTTATCGTTATGGAATATTAATGAGAAGTCTTATCATTTACATATTGCACATCTTATTTTAGTTTGCAATATCTATTATATGATTGATCTTGTTATTAGTATTGGTATCACTATGGGAGCATTGAGTAAATCTATTTGGTTTTGGCAAACTTAGCATTGGTCAATAGCAACAACACTTTGAGGTTTAAGTAGAAAAGAGAAATACATGTAGATATGTTGTTTCATTGTCTTTCTTTCTTGTTAGCTCTTAGCTTATTATTCTGAGGTTAAAATTGTTTGTGCTCACAAGGAAGATGCATGATTGTTTCTATCACATGTATATTTGTTTGTTTCCCTCAACTCTTATGCTTGCTAATTAACCTTGCTAGCCAAAGACATGTACTGAGAGTGAATGCTTCTCGTGCATCCAAACTTTAACCCAAACCTATGCCATTTGTGTCCACCATAACTACCTACTACATGGTATTTCCTGCCATTCCAAGTAAATACTTCATGTGCTACCTTTAAACAATTCAAAATTTAGTATCTCTTATTTGTGTCAATGTTTTATAGCTCATGAGGAAGTATGTGGTGTTTTATCTTTCAATCTTGTTGGGCAACTTTCACCAATGGACTAGTGGCTTCATCCGCTTATCCAATAATTTTGCAAAAAGAGCTGGCAATGGGGTTCCCAGCCCTGATTAATTAATTTTCATAATTTTACAAATAGACACTCCTCCATGGTATGTGATTGTTGGAAGGCACCCGAGGATTCGGTTAGCCATGGCTTGGGAAAGCAAAGGAGGGGAGGAGTGTCATCTAAATAAAACTAAAATAAAAAGGCACTCCTTCATGGTATGTGATTGTTGGAAGGCACCCGAGGATTCGGTTAGCCGTGGTTTGTGAAAGCAAAGGTTGGAAGGAGTGTCAACTAAGAATAAAATTTTATGGGAGCCGCTCTTCGAGAGTTTGTCTGGCAAGGGGGTTAGAGAACCCGCTATCATTCGTTGACAACAACAAACACCTCTCAAAATATTACTTTCATTCTCTTTATATGATTTCAAAATTTAAAAAGCTCTAGCACATGATTTAATCCCTGCTTCCCTCTGCGAAGGGCCTGTCTTTTACTTTATGTTGAGTCAGTAAACCTATTTCCCTCCATCTCAAGCAAGCATTTGAGTTGTTGTGATCAAACCATCTATATTGTGATCTATTTCATCATGTCTTTTACTCTTCCTTGTTTAGTACAAGTTTTATCTGAATGAATATAGCTTTGAGAGTTATCAATGATTATGAGGAGATTATTATGATTGAGTATTCAAGTTGTGCCATATAAGCTTTAACATAATCTGTTAATTGTTCTCTGACCAAGAACGAAGTTTGCCATCACCAATTATGATTTCTTATGCACCTTTATTTGTGATTACTCTCTACTTGTTTCAAGTTGAATTATATGAGGAAGTTGTTCACTAGAATGTCTTGTGTGAATTAATATGATGCTTCTTGTCCGTATTTTATTTATCGACTCTTCACACCATAAACATGTGGTCCTGTTTACCGAGTTCAGTTTCGCTTGGGGACAAGCGAAGTCTAAGCTTGGGGGGAGTTGATACGTCCATTTTGCATCACTATTTTATATCATAATTTTCTATTATTCATTGATATATTTCATATTTAGAGGTGATACTTATGTTATTTCATCTATTTTGCATGTTTCATGATTATTGGAGGATCGCGCACCGGAGTCAGGATTCTGCTGAAAAAAGCGCCGTCAGAATGCAATATTTCGGAAGATCAACAATTGACGGAAATTATATGAAAAATCCTATTTTTTCAGAAGACGAAGGGAGCCAGAAGGGGGAGCCGAGGAGGGCCGCCATGGGCCCACCTCATAGGCCGGCGCGGGCCAAGGCCTGGCCGCGCCGCCATGTGAGGAGGGGGCCCACAGCCCCCTCTGGCCTCCTCTCCTTCGCGTACATCTTCGTCCCGAAAACCTAAGCTCGAGAGGATAGTCGCGAAGAGTCACAGCCGCCTCTGCGGGGCGGAAAACACCAGAGAGAAAAGAGCTCTCCGGTAGGCCGAAATCTGCCGGGGAAATTCCCTCCCGGAGGGGGAAATCGACGCCATCGTCACCGTCATCGAGCTGGACATCATCTCCATCATCATCACCATCATCTCCATCATCATCACCGCCGTCTCCACCGCTGCACCTCATCACCGCTGTAACAATTTGGGTTGGATCTTGATTGTTTGATAGGGGAAACTCTCTCGGTATTGATTTCTACTTGTTATTGATGCTATTGAGTGAAACAATTGAACCAAGGTTTATGTTCAGATTGTTATTCATTATCATATCACCTCTGATCATGTTCCATATGATGTCTCGTGAGTAGTTCGTTTAGTTCTTGAGGACATGGGTGAAGTCTAAATGTTAGTAGTGAATTATGGTTGAGTAATATTCAATGTTATGATCTTTAAGTTGTGGTGTTATTCTTCTAGTGGTGTCATGTGAACGTCGACTACATGATACTTCACCTTTATGGGCCTAGGGGAATACATCTTGTATTCGTTTGCCAATTGCGGGGTTGCCGGAGTGACAGAAACCTGAACCCCCGTTGGTATATCGATGCAGGAGGGATAGCAGGATCTCAGAGTTTAAGGCTGTGGTTAGATTTATCTTAATTACTTTCTTGTAGTTGCGGATGCTTGCAAGGGGTATAATCACAAGTATGTATTAGTCCTAGGAAGGGCGGGGCATTAGCATAGGTTCACCCACACAACACTTATCAAAACAATGAAGATTAATCGGCTATATGAAGCGAAAGCACTAGACTAAATTCCCGTGTGTCCTCAAGAACGTTTGGTCATTATAAGTAAACAAACCGGCTTGTCCTTTGTGCTAAAAAGGATTGGGCCACTTGCTGCAATTGTTACTCTCGCATTTTACTTACTCGTACTTTATTCATCTGCTACATCAAAACCCCCTGAATACTTATTTGTGAGCATTTACAGTGAATCCTTCATCGAAACTGCTTGTCAACACCTTCTGCTCCTCGTTGGGATCGACATTCTTACTTATCGAAAATACTACGATACACCCCCAATACTTGTGGGTCATCAGTCATCTTCTCCTAATTGTGCTATCATTGTTGGATCTTGTGAGCTGCCTAACATGATCAAGATCATCTATCTGTAATGCTACATGTTGCGTTTGTTGGGATCCGATGAATATTGAATGCTATGTTATGTTGATTATCAATCTATCATCTATGTGTTGTTTATGATCTTGCATGCTCTCCGTTATTAGTAGAGGCTCTGGCCAAGTCGTTACTTGTAACTCCAAGAGGGATTATTTATGCTCGATAGTGGGTTCATGCCTCCATTAAATCTGGGACAGTGACAGAAATTTCTAAGGTTGTGGATGTGCTGTTGCCACTAGGGATAAAACATCAATGCTATGTCTAAGGATGTATTTGTTGATTACATTACGCACCATACTTAATGCAATTGTCTGTTGTTTGCAACTTAATAATGGAGGGGGTTCGGATGATAACCTGAAGGTGGACTTTTTAGGCATAGATGCATGCTGGATAGCGGTCTATGTACTTTGTCGTAATGCCCAATTGAATTTCTCACTACTCATCATAACATGTATGTGCATTGTCATGCTATCTTTATTTGTCAATTGCCCAACTGTAATTTGTTCACCCAACATGCTATTTATCTTATGGGAGAGACACCACTAGTGAACTGTGGACCCCGGTCCATTCTTTTACATCGAATACAATCTACTGCAATACTCGTTCTACTGTTTTCTGCAAACATCATCATCCACAATATACATCTAATCCTTTGTTACAGCAAGCCGGTGAGATTGACAACCTCACTGTTAAGTTGGGGCAAAGTATCTTGGTTGTGTTGTGCAGGTTCCATGTTGGCGCTGGAATCCCTGGTGTTGCGCCGCACTATACTCCGCCGCCATCAACCTTCAACGTGCTTCTTGACTCCTACTGGTTCGATAACCTTGGTTTCTTACTGAGGGAAAAACTTGCCGCTGTACGCATCATACCTTCCTCTTGGGGTTCCCAACAGACGTGTGCTTTACGGTCACAAGCAGCAATCACTGATAGCACACACATTACAAAATGTAGTAATCATTGCAATAGTATCAATTTACTACATCGTTGATCCAAAGGGTAAAGTAAACCCTTACAAAATGCATAGTCACATGGACTAGCTCAAATAAAATGTTCAGAATAAACACAACGGAAAGTAAAACAACAATGAGCCTTCATCATCTTCATGTGCCACAGGCAGTCATGTTGGAATGTAGACTCGAGATCCTACTAGTACTCCTCTTCCGAAGAACCTGCACATTTGAATATGCAGCCCCACGAATGGAGGTCAGTACAATGATGTACTGGCAAATGACACTTATTTTGTGGCAGTTTTAGGCATGACTATCTACATGATATTTGGCTAGTTGAGTTTATTTGCATAAAGCCAATTTTATCCTAGTTTTATTTTAAAACAAAACAAATTTGGAATTTTTTAAAAAGGTTTTACACCAAAATGGGCACATGGTTAAATCCACCATGCACACCAAGTCGATATGACTCCCAAGTCGCCACCACATACTATGGTTAAATCCACCATGTACATAGCCCTGGGGTCACTCGACCGGGATAATCCTGAGGTCACCACCACATACTATGGTTAAATCCACCATGTATGTAGCCCTGAGAAAATCCAGTCCTGAGATTGTTTCTACACAAGTTTTAATCATTCAGAAAAGGTGATGAGATTATTCCGTACATCCTTGTCTAGAGACTCAAGTTGTCCATAACTGGGGACACGGCTAAGATCTTAGTTTTTAACTCTGCAGAGGTTGTGCGCTTTCACCTTACGACCCATTCTACCCAGAGAGAAGAATGAGATGAGACCTTTCAGAAGGAGAGAGCAACCATACACGCAAGACTCGTTCCCACCTATAATTCTGCTACCAGCCAATGTCTTGCAACAAGTTGAACCCTCACATATTACTTAATCAAGACAGAGCCCATAATATCATAAGGCTGCACTGGAAGTACACTAAACACGGAAGACATAGCAATCTCTTTGTTCCTGGGTGGCAAAACACAAGTGTACTAACCCTCGGGTCACCACCACATACCTGTAGGGATTCGTAGCATAGAAAACAAAAAAATTCCTACCGCGAGAACACAATCCAAGCCAAGATGCAATCTAGAAGACGGTAGCAACGTGGGGATGAACGAGACTAACCCTTGAAGATTTCCAAAGCCTACAAGATTAGATCTCGTTGTTGCAGAAGATGATCACTTGCCGCTTTCAAAAGCGCGTAGAAGATCTTGACGGTGCCACAATCGGGCAGCACCTCCGTACTCGGTCACACGTTCGGTGTTGATGAAGACGACGTCTGATACGTCTCCAATGTATCTATAATTTCTGATGTTCCATGCTTGTTTTATGACAATACCTACATGTTTTGCTCGCACTTTGTAATGTTTTTATGCGTTTTCCGGAACTAACCTATTGACGAGATGCCGAAGAGCCAGTTGCTGTTTTCTGATGTTTTTGGTTTCAGAAATCCTACAAAGGAAATATTCTCGGAATCGGACGAAGTCAACGCCCAATATCTTATTTTTCCCGGAAACTTCCAGAGCACCGAAGAGGGGCCAGAGCCAGGGGCCCCACCCCACAGGGCGGCGCGGCCAAGGGGGGGCGCGCCCCCCTAGTGTGTGGGTCCCCTGTGGCCCCTCCGACTCCGCCTCTTCGCCTATAAGACTCCTTGTGACCTAAGTCTTCGACACCGATTGACGAAACTCCAGAAAACCTTCCAGAGCCGCCGCCATCGCGAAACTCCAATTCGGGGGACAGAAGTCTCTGTTCCGGCACCCTGCTGGGACGGGGAATTGCCCCCGGAGTCATCTCCATCGACATCACCGCCATCTTCATCGCCATCGCTGTCTCCCATGATGAGGAGGGAGTAGTTCTCCCCCGAGGCTGAGGGCTCTACCGGAGCTATGTGGTTAATCTCTCTCTCCCATGTACTTCAATACAATGATCTCATGAGCTGCCTTACATGATTGAGATCCATATGATGAGCTTTGTAATCCAGATGTCATATGCTATTCAAGTGCTTAATTATGTGAACTTTGGAGTTACTGTGACCTCGGTGTAATGGTGATAGTGTGTGCACCGTGTGTAACTCCCTTATGAATTGTGGTGTGTTAGTGCCTCCTATGAATTGCTCACGGTGACGGTGTGGGGTGTTTATAGTACTTGGGAATACGCCTTTGAGGTGTGCATTTGCACACTTGCCCAATGAATTTGAGTTCTCTATCCAATAAGAGAGTAGTATGATGAAGTGCTTATATTTATATTCAATTATGATTGCAATGTTGAGAGTGTCCACTAGTGAAAGTATGATCCCTAGGCCTTGTTTCCGAACATCGAATCTCCGTTTATTTACTATTCTACTGCATGTTTACTTGCTGCCATATTTATTTCAGATTGCTATTACCACTCATATCCATCCATATTACTTGTATTTCACTATCTCTTCGCCAAACTAGTGCACCTATACATCTGACAAGTGTATTAGGTGTGTTGGGGACACAAGAGACTTCTTGTATCGTAATTGCAGGGTTGCTTGAGAGGGATATCTTTGACCTCTACCTCCCTGAGTTCGATAAACCTTGGGTGATTCACTTAAGGGAAACTTGCTGCTGTTCTACAAACCTCTGCTCTTGGAGGCCCAACACTGTCTACAGGAATAGAAGCGTGCGTAGACATCAAGCTATTTTCTGGCGCCGTTGCCGGGGAGGTAAGGTAAAAGGTATTCACATCCTCTGACTACTAAGCTATTTCCTAGCACTGTTGCCGGTGTGTGAGTGCTCGAAGCTATTTCCTTTAGATCCTGCAATTGCATCTTTTTGTTTCTTGTTTTTATTTTTCACTAGTTAGGCATAATGGAAAACAACAAAAAAATTAGTGAGCTTTTTAATCTATTTCCTGAGTTAAGACATAAATTGTGTGATGCGAAAATTAAAAAACCGATGGAACCTTATTTGCATGCTAGTAGCAATGATATTAGTATGAACGCTTTGAACACCATTGTTGCTAATGCTATGGAAAATTCTAAGCTTGGGGAAGCTGGTTTTGATGAGCATGATATTTTTAGTCCCCCAAGTCTCGAGGAGAAAATTTACTTTGATGATACTTTACCTCCTATATATGATGATTACAATCATGACTATCATCCACCTACTATTGAGGAGAAAATTAATTATGATTATACTATGCCTCCTATATTTGATGATTATGGTGATAATGATAGCTACTTTGTTAAATTTGCTCCCACTACAATTAATAAGAATGACTATGCTTATGTTGGGAGTAGTAATTATTTTATGCATGAGACTCATGATAAGAATGCTTTATGTGATAGTTATATTGTTGAGTTTGTTCATGATGTTACTGAAAGTTATTATGAGAGAGGGAAACGTGGTTATATGCATCTTAATAATATTAAGTTTCCCCTCTTTATGTTGAGAATCTTGAAGTTGCGCTTGTATTATCTTCCTATGCTTGTCACTTTGTTCTTCATGAATTTATTTGTGTACAAAATTCCTTTTCGTAGGAAGTGGGTTAGGCTTAAATTTGTTTCATACTTGCTTTTTGATGCTCTCTTTTGCTTCAACTACTATTTCTTGCGAGTGCATCATTAAAATTACTGAGCTCATCTTAATGGCTATAAAGAAAGCACTTCTTGGGAGATAACCCATGTGTTTATTTTACTACAGCAATTTTTGTTTTATATTTGTGTCTTGGAAGTTGTTACTACTGTAGCAACCTCTCCTTATCTTTATTTTATTGCATTGTTGTGCCAAGTAAAGTCTTTGATAGTAAGGTTGATACTAGATTTGGATTACTGCGCAGAAACAGATTTCTTGCTGTCACGAATTTGGGCAGGGTTCTCTGTAGGCAACTCAAAAAAATCTGCCAATTTACGTGCGTGATCCTCAGATATGTACGCAACTTTCATTAAATTTTAGCATTTTCATCTGAGCAAGTTTAGTGCCCCAGAAAAATTCGTCTTTACGGACTGTTCTGTTTTGACAGATTCTGCCTTTTATTTCGCATTGCCTCTTTTGCTGTGTTGAATGGATTTCTTTGTTCCATTAACTTCCAGTAGCTTTGTGCAATGTCCAGAAGTTTTAAGAATGATTGTGTCACCTCTGAACATGTGAATTTTTGATTATGCACTAACCCTCTAATGAGATTGTTTTGAGTTTGGTGTGGAGGAAGTTTTCAAGGATCAAGAGAGGAGGATGATACAATATGATCAAGAAAAGTGAAAAGTCTAAGCGTGGGGATGCCCCCGTGGTTCATCCCTGCATATTTCAAGAAGACTCAAGCATCTAAGCTTGGGGATGCCCAAGGCATCCCCTTCTTCATCGACAACTTATCAGGTCACCTCTAGTGAAACTATATTTTTATTCCGTCACATCTTATGTACTTTACTTGGAGCGTCTGTGTGCTTTTATTTTCGTTTTGTTATTCTCTGAATAAATTCATGCTTGTGTGGGAGAGAGACACGCTCCGCTCGTTCATATGAACACTGGTGTTCTTAGCTTTACTTTAATGTTCATGGCGAAGGTTGAAACTGCTTCGTTTATTGTTATTTGGTTGGAAACAGAAAATGCCTCATATTGTCTTGAATAATTTGATACTTGGCAATTGTTTTGAGCTCTCAAGTAGATCATGATTAAGCTCATGCACCATGTAGTTTAAACCTATTAGTGGAGAACTACCATAGAGCTTGTTGAAATTGGTTTGCATGATTGGTCTCTCTAAGGTCTAGATATTTTCTGGTAAAAGTGTTTGAGCAACAAGGAAGACATTGTAGAGTCTTATAATGCTTGCAATATGTTCTTATGTAAGTTTTGCTGTACCGGTTCATACTTGTGTTTGCTTCAAACAACCTTGCTAGCTAAAGCCTTGTACTGAGAGGGAATGCTTCTCGTGCATCCAAAACCTTGCCATGTGTGTCCACCATACCTACCTACTATGTGGTATTTTCTGCCATTCCAAGTAAATACTTCATGTGCTACCTTTAAACAATTCAAAAGTTATTACCTCTTATTTGTGTCAATGTTTTATAGCTCATGAGGAAGTATGTGGTGTTTTATCTTTCAATCTTGTTGGGCAACTTTCACCAATGGACTAGTGGCTTGATCCGCTTATCCAATAATTTTGCAAAAAGAGCTGGCAATGGGGTTCCCAGCCCCAAATTAATTAACCTTAATAGACACTCCTCCATGGTATGTGATTGATGGAAGGCACCCGAGGGTTCAATTAGCCATGGCTTGAGAAAGCAAAGGTGGGGAGGAGTATCATCTAAATAAAACTAAAATAAAATGACACTCCTTCATGGTATGTGATTGTTTGAAGGCACCCGAGGATTCGGTTAGCCATGGTTTGTGAAAGCAAAGGTTGGAAGGAGTGTCACCCAAAAATAAAAATTCATGGGAGCCGCTCTTTGAAAGTCTGTCTGGCAAGGGGGTTAGAGTGCCCACTAGCATTCGTTGACAACAACAAACACCTCTCAAAATTTTACTTTTATGCTCTCTTTATGATTTCAAAACTTGAAAAGCTCTAGCACATGATTTTATCCCTGCTTCCCTCTGCGAAGGGCCATTCTTTTACTTTTATGTTGAGTCAGTTTACCTATTTCCTTCCATCTTAGAAGCAAACACTTGTGTTAACTGTGCATTGATTCTTACATACTTGCTTATTTGCATTCATCATATTACTTCGTGTTTACAATTATCCATGAGATAAACATGTTGAAGTTGAAAGCAACCGCTGAAACTTATATCTTCCTTTGTGTTGTTTCAAAACTTTCTACTAAGAATCTATTGCTTTATGAGTTAACTCTTATGCAAGTCTTATTGATACTTGTCTTGAAAGTACTATTCATGAAAAGTTTTGCTATATGTTATCTATTTGTTAGCAACTATAGATCATTGCCTTGAGTCACTGCATTCATCTCATATGCTTTGCAATAGTATGATCAAGATTATGTAAGTAGCATGTCACTACAGAAATTATTCTTTTTATCGTTTACCTACTCGAGGGCGAGTAGGAACTAAGATTGGGGATGCTGATACGTCTCAAACGTATCTATAATTTCAGATGTTCCATGCTTGTTTTATGACAATACCTACATGTTTGGCTCGCACTTTGTAATGCTTTTATGCGTTTTCCGGAACTAACCTATTGACGAGATGCCGAAGAGCCAGTTGCTGTTTTCTGCTGTTTTTGGTTTCAGAAATCCTACAAAGGAAATATTCTCGGAATCGGACGAAGTCAACGCCCAATATCTTATTTTTCCCGGAAGCTTCCAGAGCACCGAAGAGGGGCCAGAGGGGAGCCAGGGGGCCCCACCCCACAGGGCGGCGCGGCCAAGGGGGGGCGCCCCGCTAGTGTGTGGGTCCCCCGTGGCCCCTCCGACTCCGCCTCTTCGCCTATAAGACTCCTCGTGACCTAAATCTTCGACACTGATTGACGAAACTCCAGAAAACCTTCCAGAGCCGCCGCCATCGCGAAACTCCAATTCGGGGGACGGAAGTCTCTGTTCCGGCACCCTGCCGGGATGGGGAATTGCCCCCGGAGTCATCTCCATCGACATCACCACCATCTTCATCGCCATCGCTGTCTCCCATGATGAGGAGGGAGTAGTTCTCCCCCGAGGCTGAGGGCTCTACCGGAGCTATGTGGTTAATCTCTCTCTCCCACGTACTTCAATACAATGATCTCATGAGCTGCCTTACATGATTGAGATCCATATGATGAGCTTTGTAATCTAGATGTCATATGCTATTCAAGTGCTTAATTATGTGAACTTTGGAGTTACTGTGACCTCGGTGTAATGGTGATAGTGTGTGCGCCGTGTGTAACTCCCTTATGAATTGTGGTGTGTTAGTACCTCCTATGAATTGCTCACGGTGACGGTGTGGGGTGTTTATAGTACTTGGGAATACGCCTTTGAGGTGTGCATTTGCACACTTGCCCAATGAATTTGAGTTCTCTATCCATTAAGAGAGTAGTATGATGAAGTGCTTATATTTATATTCAATTATGATTGCAATGTTGAGAGTGTCCACTAGTGAAAGTATGATCCCTAGGCCTTGTTTCCGAACATCGAATCTCCGTTTATTTACTGTTCTACTGCATGTTTACTTGCTGCCATATTTATTTCAGATTGCTATTACCACTCATATCCATCCATATTACTTGTATTTCACTATCTCTTCGCCGAACTAGTGCACCTATACATCTGACAAGTGTATTAGGTGTGTTGGGGACACAAGAGACTTCTTGTATCGTAATTGCAGGGTTGCTTGAGAGGGATATCTTTGACCTCTACCTCCCTGAGTTCGATAAACCTTGGGTGATTCACTTAAGGGAAACTTGCTGCTGTTCTACAAACCTCTGCTCTTGGAGGCCCAACACTGTCTACAGGAATAGAAGCGTGCGTAGACATCAACGTCCTTCTCCCCGTTACAGCGGGCAGCGGAAGTAGTAGATCCTCCTTGGAATCCCGGCAGCACGACGGCGTGGTGGCGGTGTCGATGGAGATCTCCGGCGGAGCTTCGCTAAACGTATGCGGGAGAAGAGGTGGAGGAGGGGCGGCTAGGGTTTGGGAGAGGGGTGGCCGGCCACTTGAGGGGTGCGGCCAAGCTAGGGCATATGGTGTAGCCGGCCCCCTCCCCTTGCCCCTCATTATATAGGTGGAACCCCCAAGTGTTGGACTACAAATCTTCGAATAAGACCCAAACCCAAAACCTTCCATGTGTAGGGAAACCTACCCAAGGTGGGATTCCCACTTGAGGTGGGATTCCTATCCTTCCATGAGGGGGGGGTGGCCGGCCACCCTTGGTGGAGTCCACCTGGGACTCCACCCCCTAGGGTTGGCCGGCCATGCTAGGTGGAGTCCCTCCGGGACACCGCCTTCCATAGTGATTTCTTCCGGACTTTTCTAGAACCTTCCATAAATGCACCGGATCATTTTCAAACTTATAAAATGACTTCTTATATATGAATCTTATTCTCTGGACCATTCCGGAACTCCTCGTGATGTCCTGGATCCCATCCGAGACTCCGATCAAAACTTTGAACTCCATTCCATATTCAATATCTACTAATACGACATCAAACCTTAAGTGTGTCACCCTACGGTTCGCGAACTATGTAGACATGGTTGAGACCTCTCTCCGACCAATAACCAATAGCGGGATCTGGAGATCCATAATGGCTCCCACATATTCAACGATGACTTAGTGATCGAATGAACCATTCACATACGATACCGATTCCCTTTGTCACGCGATATTTTACTTGTCCGAGGTTTGATCATCGGTATCTCTATACCTTGTTCAACCTCGTCTCCTGACAAGTACTCTTTACTCGTACCGTGGTATGTGGTCTCTTATGAACCATTCATATGCTTGCAAGCTATTTAGACGACATTCCACCAAGAGGGCCTAGAGTATATCTATCCGTCATCGGGATGGACAAATCCCACTGTTGATCCATATGCCTCAACTCATACTTTCCGGATACTTAATCCCATCTTTATAACCACCCATTTACGCAGTGGCGTTTGATGTAATCAAAGTACCTTTCCGGTATAAGTGATTTACATGATCTCATGGTCGAAAGGACTAGGTAACTATGTATCGAAAGCTTATAGAAAATAACTTAATGACGTGATCTTATGCTACGCTTAATTGGGTGTGTCCATTACATCATTCACATAATAAC
Source organism: Lolium perenne (assembly GCF_019359855.2). Taxonomy (NCBI): domain Eukaryota; kingdom Viridiplantae; phylum Streptophyta; class Magnoliopsida; order Poales; family Poaceae; genus Lolium; species Lolium perenne. Next base: position 145,180,882 of record NC_067249.2, read on the forward strand.
ATAACCTTGTTATTAATAACATCCAATGTTCATGATCATGAAACTATGATCATCTATTAATCAACAAGCTAGTTATACAAGAGGCTTACTAGGGACTCATTGTTGTTTACATAACACACATGTATCAATGTTTCAGTTAATACAATTATAGCATGGTATATAAACATTTATCATAAACACAAAGATATATAATAACCACTTTTATTATTGCCTCTTGGGCATATCTCCAACAGTCTCCCACTTGCTCTAGAGTCAATAATCTAGATTACATTGTAAGGTACCTAACACCCATGGCCTTCTGGTGTTGGTCATGCTTTGCCCTAGGGAGAGATTTAGTCAACGGATCTGCTACATTCATATCAGTGTGTAATTTGCAAATCTTTACTTCTCCATCTTCGATGTACTCGCGAATCGAATGATAACGCAGCTTGATATGCTTCAGCCTCTTGTGTGACCTTGGTTCTTGTGCATTGGCGATGGCACCCATGTTGTCACAATAGATGACTAGTGGGTCCAATGCACTAGGAACCACACCAAGCTCTACAATGAACCTCTTCATCCATACCGCTTCTGATGAAGCCTCTGAAGCCGCTATGTACTCCGATTCTGTTGAAGACTTCGCCACCGTGCACTGCTTTGAGCTTGACCAGCTTACTGCAGCACCATTCAATATAAACACGTACCCAGACTGAGACTTAGAGTCATCAGGATCAGTGTTCCAACTTGCATCGGTGTAACTGGTTACAACGAGCTCTTGGTCACCTCTATAAAGAAACATATCCTTAGTTCTTTTCAAGTACTTCAGGATATTCTTGACCGCTGTCCAGTCTTCCATTCCTGGATCACTTTGATATCTGCTAGTCAAACTAACAGCATGTGCTATATCCGGTCTAGTACATAGCATGGCATACATGATAGAGCCTACTGCCGAGGCATAGGGGATCTGATTCATCCTTTCTCTTTCTTCTGCCGTAGCCGGACCTTGAGTCTTACTCAAGACCTTACCTGGTAACATAGGTAAAAACCCTTTCTTACTTTCGTCCATTCTAAACTTCATTAGAATCTTGTCCAGGTATGTACTCTGTGAAAGCCCTATTAGGCGTCTTGATCTATCTCTATAAATCTTAATGCCTAAAATGTATGATGCTTCACCAAGGTCTTTCATTGAAAAACTATTATTCAAATAACCTTTTACACTGCTTAATAGTTCTATATCATTCCCAATCAATAATATGTCATCTACATATAATATCAGGAATGCTACAGAGCTCCCACTCACTTTCTTGTAAATACAGGCCTCTCCATGACACTGTATAAACCCGAAGTCTTTGATCACCTTATCAAAGCGTCGGTTCCAACTTCTGGATGCTTGCTTCAGTCCATAAATTGAACGCTGAAGTTTGCACACCTTGTCAGCATTTTTAGGATCGACAAAACCTTTGGGTTGTACCATATACAACTCTTCCTCAATGTCTCCATTAAGGAACGCTGTTTTGACATCCATCTGCCAAATCTCATAATCGAAAAATGCAGCTATTGCTAACAAAATCCTCACAGACTTTAGCTTCGCTACAGGTGCGAAAGTCTCATCGTAGTCAACACCTTGAATTTGTCGGAAACCCTTTGCAACAAGTCGAGCTTTATAGACAGTAATATTACCATCAGCATTTGTTTTTCTTCAGAAGATCCATTTATTCTCGACAGCCTTGTGGCTATCAGGTAAGTCTACCAAAGTCCACACTTTGTTATCATACATGGATCCCATTTCGGATTTCATGGCTTCTTGCCATTTGTTGGAATCTGGGCTCATCATCGCTTCTTCATACGTCGCAGGGTCTTCATCATTGTTGTCCACAATCATGACATTTAGACAAGGATCATACCAATCAGGAGTGGCACGTTCCCTTGTCGATCTGCGAGGTTCAGTAGCTATCTCGTTTGAAGTTTCATGATCATTATCATTAGCTTCCTCTGTTACCGGTGCAGGCGGCACATGAACAACTTCCGGTACTGCGCTACTCTGATCAACGAGAGAAAATTCAGTAATCTCGTCGAGTTCTACTTTTCTTCTAGCCACTTTTTTAGTGAGAAATTCTTTCTCAAGAAAGGTTCCGTTCTTAGCAACAAAGATTTTGCCTTCGGATCTGTGATAGAAAGTATACCCTATAGTTTCCTTAGGGTATCCTATGAAGACGCATTTCTCCGCTTTGGGTTCTAGCTTGTCTGGTTGTAACTTTTTTACATAGGCTTCGCAACCCCAAACTTTAAGGAACGACAGCTTAGGTTTCTTATTAAACCATAATTCATACGGTGTCGTTTCAACGGATTTAGATGGTGCCCTATTTAAAGTGAATGCAGCTGTCTCTAATGCATAACTCTAAAATGATAACGGCAAATCAGTAAGAGACATCATAGAACGAACCATATCTAAGAGAGTTCGATTATGACGTCCGGACACACCATTTCGTTGTGGTGTTCCCGGCGGTGTCAATTGTGAAAGTATTCCGCATTTCTTTAAATGCATGCTAAACTCATAACTCAGATATTCACCTCCGCGATCCGATCGTAGAAATTTAAACTTCTTGTTACGTTGATTTTCTACTTCACTTTGGAATTCCTTAAACTTCTCGAAAGTTTCGGATTTATGTTTCATGAAATAGATATACCCATATCTATCCAGATCATCTGTGAAGGTTAGAACATAACGATAACCACCGCGCGAGGCTACACTCATTGGTCCGCACACATCGGTATGTATGATTTCCAATAAGTCTGTAGCTCGCTCCATAATACCAGAGAATGGAGTCTTAGTCATTTTTCCCATTAGACATGCTTCGCATCTATCAAGTGACTCAAAGTCAAGTGATTCAAGTAATCCATCGGTATGGAGTTTCTTCATGCGTTTCACTCCGATATGACCAAGACGACAGTGCCACATATAAGTAGAATTATCATTCAATTTAATTCGCTTAGCATCAATGTTATGAACATGTGTATCACTACTATCGAGATCTAATAGAAATAAACCATTCTTCTCAGGTGCTTGACCATAAAAGATATTATTCATAAAAATATAACAACCATTATTCTCAGACTTGAATGAATAACCGTCTTGCATTAAACAAGATCCAGATATAATGTTCATGCTCAACGCGGGTACAAAATAACAATTATTGAGGTTTAAAACTAATCCCGAAGGTAGATGTAAAAGAAGTGTGCCGACAACGATCACATCGACCTTGGATCCATTTCCAACGCGCATCGTCACTTCATCCTTCAATAGTCTTCATTTATTTCGTAGTTCCTGTTTCGAGTTACAAATATGAGCAACCGAACACTACAAGGAAAACAGCTACTGCCGGCGCACCTCAGCCCGCCGGTGCGAACGGGCCGGTGATAACTGGGCACTGCCGGCGCACCAGGCAGTGCGCCGGCGATATGTCAGCTACTGCCGGCACACCATCCAAGCTTCGCCGGAAAGCCAAATTCCACCGGCGCACGTGCAGCTGCACCGGCAGTAGGTCTTCCAGCACTGGCGCATGCCACGTGCGCCGGCAGTAGGGCATTTAGGTGTGCCGGCAATAATATTCGAAAATTCATTTTTACAGCTTTTTTCCAGCATATTACAATACATATTTGACAGCAGTATATATTTACAATGCAGTTCATATTTAGACAGCAGTACATGCAATATGAGAAGCACATAGAGAGCCAAGTTTCATTTCGGTATCAATACACAAATACGCAAGTCTCTTGTCGGAATGTTGATTCATACAACACATGTGCATATGCAACACCGAACGACGAAGTTTCACAAAGTTAGAAGTCTCGGTACATAGTCGTAACAAGTATCGTCATACACCTCACAATGTAGGTCCTAACCTAAACTACAATCACATAGAACATGACCAACATGGTCATGATGACCATCATCACGAAGGCCATGGTCTTCATCCGGTTCCTCCTCATGTCCCTCATCTCTCCCGCTAGATAACGGGCGTATCTTCCTTCCGCCTCCACCCTAGTGGGGTATCCCTTGTAGCTGTTGCCGCTGAAACGGTGCACCTGTCTCCGACAGTCCTCCCAGTCGTCGTAGACTCCAGGAACCCTCCCCTTGTACACGACATATGTCTTCAGCATCTCCATTCACAAGACAAGTAAAACGTTAGTACCAATGCAATGAACAAGTGCCAACTCAAATAAGAGACAAGTAGTATGAACTAAATAGCATGTGCCTCATACTTTGTTGGTAGAAATAAATAATAACATACAGGGATGGGGTCAGCGAGGCTAGGTAGGATGCACAATAGATTGATATTTGTGGCCATCACACCAAGCCTCACTGGCCCCACCCCGGAGTGTACAAGTGACCAAACATTTTAATCATCGGCCAATGCAATTAAGAAGTGCGAACTCAAATAAAAGACAAGTAGTACGAATTAAATAGCGTGCCTCATACTTTGTCGGTCGAAACAAATATTAACATCCAGGGATGGAGTCAGTGAGGCTAGGTAGGATGCACAATAGATTGATACTTGTGGCCGTCGCACCAAGGCTCATTGGCTCCACCCCCGAGTGTAGAGTGACCGAACATTCTAATCATCGGCGAACTCCAAATACGAGGCAAGTAGTGGTCGAGTAAATGCAAATAATTATTAAGCTATCTACGCCATAATCTTGAAATATATAGCAAAGTAAATGAAACTATAGACACATGTTCACATGCACATCCATACAACTAAATAAAAGCAAAAAGTCGATTCTATGGGAATATATAGCAATTATTACATTTCGGAAGTTCAAGGACATATCGTTCAAGCTTTAGCAAGTGTTCCCGTCGTAGGATCAGGTTGTACGCCTAGGGGGGAATGGACGGCAGCCCTCAAGCGAGTTGAACGGCCTCTCATCACGCGACATCTCCAAGCGGAGTTCTATCTCGTCATTAGGTGGTAGACCGTAGCCGTAGAAGAACTCGCCAGACCTACCGTTGACATCCTGCAGGATTATCGTGCAAATGAACTGCTGGATGCGACCCCAGTTCTTTCTAATCTCTCTATCAGGGGCATCCGCCATGTTTGCAAACCTGTTTCTGAGATTCTCTGGCAGCAACATGTCATCTACGTACTTTATGTACTCCTGCATCTGAAGGATGGCGTACCACGCGTCCATCCCATTGTCTTGCGTCGACTGCCTGAGGCAGGGGAAGTTGGTTGTGTGGGTTAAGACCAAGCCTCCTCGGGATTTCCTCTCTACTTTGAGGGGGCCTGCCTTGTTGGCTAAGCCGGTGAGAGCATCATTGAGAAGGGCCTTGATGTGGGTGTAGTCTTTCTTGTGGTCCCTACCCGAGTCGAGATAGACTGCGTGCGAGTGTTGCGGGTGCACGACGATGAGGGGGCAGAACTTGTCTCTGCGGAAAACACACGGATTAACCTTTGGAAATGCAAATGGAGATATAGGATAGAATGGTAATGGGGGACTAGCGAGTGATTACTTACTCGGGGAAGTAAGGGATGAGAATGGCGCCCTTTTTAATGTTCGCCAGCATGAAATCCTCGACCTTCTGGGTGGCAATCGCCCGATCCCCAGCGTTGCAGATGATGCTCTCCCGCATATAGAAGGGGTCCATTATCGCGATGGTCGGCGTCCCCTCCTTAACAATCTGGGAAGACAAGCTAAGAGCAACTAGGCGAACCACACTAAAGTGGAGCACTTGCATGCGATAAATGCTGAAGATGTCATTAAACCGGATGAAGCACAAGTCCGCGGGGTACTTCTCAACGAAGTTCATGCCAGTTGGCACCTTCGCCATGAAGAGAGGGTAACTAGGATTTTTTGATTTGAGAAGAAGGTTCTCCAGATGCCTGATACTCTCATGCAAGCTCCTCATATCCGGGGTGAGTTTGTTGACGACATGCTCCGGCAGCATCGGTTCACCCAAGTGATGCAGAGGTCGCCAATTGTTTGACAACTTGTCAAGGAGTGGGACCTTGTCCTTGGATTTGGCCACCGCCTTGTCTTGGGCGTCCTTCTTATTTGGCCTCATCCTCTTCTTGGGTTGTACTACTGGACCCTCCATCGCCGTATTGGCCGTAGCACGGAGTGTGTTTGGGCTCAGCATATTTTTAACGGCGGCGGTGGCGACCCCCTCAGGATTTTCCTCCTCAGCTGTTTCTTGAGAACCGAACAGCTTCTTGGAGCACACATATTTCGAGGCCGGCGCATCCTCATGGACAACTTGTGAAGACGTAGGAATATCCCATTGGAAGTTCTCACGTTCGTATTCCTCGGCCTTTGGCGCAGCTGGCCGTTGTGGTGGGGCGCTGACCTCTGGCGCAGCTGGCCGTTCTGGTGGGGCGATGACCACCGGCGCCGCTGGCTGTCGTGGATGGACGCTGACCTGTGGTGCCGCAAGGTGCTTGTCTTTGCTTGTCGTCGACCCCGAGTAGGTGTTGATCCGAATTAGGGTCTTCGGCCATAGCAGTACCCAACCCTTCAGTGAGGCCAGATTCAACGGGCTATCGTCATCGGTACCATGCGGTTGATTAGGAGGAAACAAATCCTCATAGCCCGGTAACGCCCGATCCACTTCAACCCGGTAAACGTCATCCTCCATATCTCGTGTGTGCCACTTCTTATCCAGGGGCCGAAGGATGGACCCCCTCGCGACGTCTTTGAGTTCGTCGTTTACTCTCATCAGGAAGGTGCATGGCGTTGAGAGCGCCTGCGAGAACATGTGTATGACGTTAGAGAGAGGGCAAGGATGACGAAACTAATATATTAACTTGATGTACACATTAGTTAATTACCGTGAGGGCGTTGAGCTCGGCTAATGTCGACGGGCCGGCACATGCGGCGGCGGGCGTGCAAGTGACGGAGGGGCTGCTACCCGGCATGGATGGTGAATCCCTAGCACCAGCGACATTGTCGGCGGCCGGAGGAGTCTCCATTATAACATTGTCATTGCCGGTGGACGGCGGCGCCATCGAGTTGCTGCGGTCGAAGCTAACCACTTGCATTTCCGGGGGGGGGGGGGGGGGGGGCTTGTTTGCCACCCTCATACCACGCGCGTAGAGCGTTGAAATCTGCTTGGACTGAAGCGGCGACTTCAGCTTTGACTTCAGGTACAAGTGTACCTTTGAGTTGCGGTACCAGTTGCGGTACCAAACCAGCTTGGACTTGGGCTAGGATTTACTCTCTCATTTCCTCCGCCTCACGCTGCTTCCTCTCATTGCGCGCATTTTTATCGGCCGCAGACGACAAGCCGTAGTGACCATGCTTGTAGCCTGTACCGGCGCCAGCCACACGGCCTCTATGCGTCCTTCTCGTAGGTGAATGCTCATTGACGATGTTTAGCACCCGTACGAGAGGCTTGTCCCATGCTACCCTGCCCGTCGACGCCTGGGACGAGGAGCCTTCGTCACCTTGAGAAAGTCTTTGTCTTTCTTCTTCCTGCGGAAGAAACGTGAACCATTTAGAAATGTTGCTACTATTATATGAACGATACTTGATCTAATTAAACCGGTAAATTGCTTACCAGTTTTTTCTCCAACGACAGGACCTTCTAGTCGTTCGTGAACCAAATTATGTCGGTTACGACCTTGGGGTCCGTGACAAGTTCCCCGGTTAGTTTCTTCTTATGGTACCGGGACCTGATGAATCTTCTTTCAAGCGGGTCCTTGTACTTGAGCCAGGGGTTCTCAATGCCGGCATTTACATGCGCCTCGTCCTCCTTCGCCCAATAGGGCTCCTTTCCCTCGTACCCACGGCTTCCAAGGTTGTGGTTGCCGATGTTAAGCTCCCGCATTTCCTTCCCCCACAACTTGCGATTCTTCGTCGCTTGTAGCTCTTCATTGGCCACAAAAGCATCAAAGTCCGCCTGGGAGACATGCGGAAAGGCAGAGTGGACCTCTTCGAAACCTTTGCCGTCATCAATCAGCTTCCGCACCATGTACTTATAGTTGCTGAGGTGTTTGGTGAAGCTGCGGGACGAGGACGACGGCCACACCCTCGCGTCTGCCATGCAGGCCGACCGCGACGGGCGGAGCTCCAGGATGCGGGGGCCGGCGGATCTCCTCGTCGTCGCAACGTGGAGGGCCGGGCAAGGACGGGCGGCCGGCGGACCTCCTCACCGTCGTTGCGCGGAGAGGCAGGCGACATTCCAGAGTCGTTTTTCTTCGCGCGATGGGAAGAGTCGCGGTGCCAGTTTACAGCGCGCGTTAGCCGGCGCACCAGATATACCGCTTTGGATGGCGCAAACTACCGCGCGCACTAAAATATTTACAGCGCGCAGCGTCTGGAGGACGAAAAACGAATTCGGCGCGGTATATTGACGATTTTTTTAGCGCTAGTTTACAGCCTCTGTTGGAGATGCTCTAATTTCTGTATTGAAGTGTCAAGCTATAACTTAGGGAAAAAGGGATGTAATGTTTGACTGGCCATGGCAGTTTCATGCGAGCTGTGTACGTGAAAGAATGAGGAAGAAGAGAATGACCGGATCGATCTGGATGGGCCAAAGAGAAATACGGCCCAAGCAAAAACAGAAGGAGGAAAAAAAATAGAGAGAGAGGGAGCTCGGATGGGCTGGCCGGTTCAGCTTGGTTGGCACACTTTTTCTTTATTTTTTTTCTAACTTTTGATTTAGGGCTTCAAATGAAGTCAAATAAATTTATAAACATTTGTAAAAATCAAAATAATGTTTTGAGACATTAATGAAAGTATTTACTTTCCATACCAAAAATACAATAATAATTATATGTACTTTTACCTATATAGCTACTTGGGCATTGATATCCAAAATAAGGTTTGCGGCTAAAAAACCATATATAATTTCAAAACCTTAAAATAGAAATATTTTTGGTTTGGAAAACTTTTAAATCAAAAGTTTGTGAAAACTATATTTTGGAAAATACTTCAAAAACTTTTATTTTCTTGTGAAATTTCAACAAGAACAATCAATCAATCAATCTAATTTATTTTTTTAACATTCCAAAATTTGGAAAATTTTGGGGTGTTACACTCTAATAGAAAGAAAGTAGTGTTTGGGGTATTTACAATTCTGAAACAGATTCTGTGCTGATCACGCAAAAAAATTCTTAAAAATCACCAGAACGTTATTTTGAGCTGCAAATTTTTGTGCTTATGCCCCAGTATGTTAGCTAACTTTAGTTAGTTTAGAATTTTTCGATTTGAGCAACAGAACTATTTATTTAATTTCGATCTATGCCTACTGGTCTGTTTTGACAGATTTCTGCCATGTTTTGCATTTGCGTCTTATGCTTCGTCTTTTTTAGTTCTTTTGTGAAAAAAAAGCTTTGGGAAGAAGTAGCATATGTTAAAATTAGTGTTTTATATGTGCCATTACTGAAGCCTTGATGGTTTGATATATTTTTATTTGCACTAATGTTGCTAATCAATTGTGTTGAGTTTTGTGTGAAGGAAGTTTTCAAATGTAGGGAGAGAAGAATGATGCAATAAGATGAAGCATGGACAAGAGCTCAAGCTTGTAGATGTCCCCTGGTCCCCCCAAGAAATATCGAAGAAGTACAAGCGTCAAAGCTTGGGGATGCCGAAAGCATCCCCTCTTCATCAACAAAAAGCACCAGGTCATTTTTCAACACGCTATATTTTTATTCCTTCATGTGATATGTGTTATCCTTGGAGCGTCTTTACTTTTTCCTGTGTGTTTACTTTCAAAAAATTTGGATCCCATCATTCGTGTTTACTTTGGAGTGAGACACGCTCCACCGCTTTGCATATTTACTTTGGAGTGAGACACGCTCCGTTGTTTTGCATGTTTATTTTGGAGTGAGACACGCTCCACTGTTATGCATTTTGCGTTGGAGAGAGACACGCTCCACTTTTACATTTATTTGAGTTTCAATAGCTCTCTGGATATTTACTTGTTTTTCATATATGAGAGTTGTTTGGTTTCATTTGGTTGGCGTTTGAAGCATGAAAAAAGTTTTATGTGTATGTGATGCAAATGGAAGCATTTTTAGACTGTGGCTTAGTTATTTTTGCATATCTTGCTAGATGTTCTTATCATGATGAGCTTGTTATTATGTTTTCATTATGATTAGTCTCAAATACTGAGAGTGTTTAGTGTGCCATTGAAGGTTTCATGCATTGTTTTTAGCATACAATAGAAAAGTATATTATTGTGGTATATATTCTCCTGCGAATGTTTTTATTTGGGTCGACTTGGCACATGTTTTGCAACATGTTATGACTACATTCCAGTCAATTCTTTCCTCTATTATCATTTAGTTTGCAAGTTGTGTATCACTTTATGCTTTGATTAATATATTTTGTCGTTGTGCATGATTATGGCCATTATGCTCTTTTAGTTGGTTGCACCCGGTCTTTTTCTACCCTCCATTTGTGTGAGTATTTTATTCATGCATCCAACCACCAAAAACCAAATATGCCAAAGTGTCCACCATATCTACCTATATGTGGTATTTCATTGCCATTCCATAGTAGTTTGCTCATGTGCTATGATACGTCTCCGACATATCGATAATTTCTTATGTTGCATGCCACATTATTGATGATATCTACAGTTTTATGCATACTTTATGTCATATTTATGCATTTTCCGGCACTAACCTATTAACGAGATGCCGAAGAGCCAGTTGCTGTTTTCTTCTGTTTTTGGTTTCAGAAATCCTAGTAAGGAAATATTCTCGGAATTGGACGAAATCAACGCCTAGGGGCCTATTTTCACACGAAGCTTCCAGAAGACCGAAGATGATACGAAGTGGGGCCACGAGGTGGCCAGACGCTAGGGCGGCGCGGCCCAAGCCCTGGCCGCGCTGGCCTAGTGTGTGGGCCCCTCGCGTTGCCCCCTGACCTATCTCCTCCGCCTACTTATAGCCTTCGTCGCGAAACCCCCAGTATCGAGAGCCACGATACGGAAAACCTTCCAGAGACGCCGCCGCCAATCCCATCTCGGGGGATTCAGGAGATCGCCTCCGACACCCTGTCGGAGAGGGGAATCATCTCCCGGAGGACTCTTCACCGCCATGGTCGCCTCCGGAGTGATGAGTGAGTAGTTCACCCCTGGACTATGGGTCCATAGCAGTAGCTAGATGGTCACCTTCTCCTAATTATGCTTCATTGTCGGGTCTCGTGAGCTGCCTAACATGATCAAGATCATCTATCTGTAATACTATATGTTGTGTTTGTTGGGATCCGATGGATAGAGAATACTATGCTATGTTGATTATCAATCTATTATCTATGTGTTGTTTATGATCTTGCATGCTCTCCGTTATTAGTAGAGGCTCTGGCCAAGTTTTTACTCTTAACTCCAAGAGGGAGTATTTATGCTCGATAGTGGGTTCATGCCTCCATTAAATCTGGGACTGATACGTCTCCGACGTATCGATAATTTCTTATGTTCCATGCCACATTATTGATGATATCTACATGTTTTATGCATACTTTATGTCATGTTTATGCATTTTCCGGCACTAACCTATTAACGAGATGCCGAAGAGCCGATTCTTTGTTTCTGCTGTTTTTGGTTTCAGAAATCCTAGTAAGGAAATATTCTCGGAATTGGACGAAATCAACGCCCAGGGGCCTATTTTCACACGAAGCTTCCAGAAGACCGGAGAGTCAACGAAGTGGGGCCACGAGGCGGCCAGACGATAGGGCGGCGCGGCCCAGGTCTTGGCCGCGCCGACCTGTCATCTGGGCCCCTCGTGTGGCCCCCTGACCTGCCCTTCCGCCTACAAATAGCCTTCGTCGCGAAACCCCCAGTACCGAGAGCCACGATACGGAAAACCTTCCAGAGACGCCGCCGCCACCAATCCCATCTCGGGGGATTCAGGAGATCGCCTCCGGCAGCCTGCCGGAGAGGGGATTCATCTCCCGGAGGACTCTACACCGCCATGGTCGCCTCCGGAGTGATGAGTGAGTAGTCTACCCCTGGACTATGGGTCCATAGCAGTAGCTAGATGGTTGTCTTCTCCTCATTATGCTTCATTGTCGGATCTTGTGAGCTGCCGAACATGATCAAGATCATCTATCTGTAATGCTATATGTTGTGTTTGTTGGGATCCGATGAATAGAGAATACTATGTTATGTTGATTATCAATTTATGTCTATGTGTTGTTTATGATCTTGCATGCTCTCCGTTATTAGTAGGGGCTCTGGCCAAGTTTTTGCTAGTAACTCCAAGAGGGAGTATTTATGCTCGATAGTGGGTTCATGTCTCCGTGAATCTGGGGGAGTGAGAGAAACCTCTAAGATTATGGATGTGCTGTTGCCACTAGGGATAAAACATTGATGCTATGTCCGAGGATGTAGTTATTGATTACATTACCATACTTAATGCAATTGTCTGTTGTTAGCAACTTAATACTGGAAGGGGTTCGGATGATAACCTGAAGGTGGACTTTTTAGGCATAGATGCATGCTGGATAGCGGTCTATGTACTTTGTCGTAATGCCCAATTAAATCTCACAATACTCATCATATCATGTATGTGCATGGTCATGCCCTCTCTATTTGTCAATTGCCCAACTGTAATTTGTTCACCCAACATGCTATTTATCTTATGGGAGAGACACCTCTAGTGAACTGTGGACCCCGGTCCATTCTTTACATCTGAAATACAATCTACTGCAATTGTTCTACTATTCTCTGCAAACAATCATCATCCACACTATACATCTAATCCTTTGTTACAGCAAGCCGGTGAGATTGACAACCTCACTGTTTCGTTGGGGCAAAGTACTTTGGTTGTGTTGTGCAGGTTCCACGTTGGCGCCGGAATCCCTGGTGTTGCGCCGCACTACATCTCGCCGCCATCAACCTTCAACGTGCTTCTTGGCTCCTACTGGTTCGATTAAATCTTGGTTTCATACTGAGGGAAAACTTGCCGCTGTACGCATCACACCTTCCTCTTGGGGTTCCCAACGGACGCGTGCTGTACGCGTATCAAGCTCTTTTTCTGGCGCCGTTGCCGGGGAGATCAAGACACGCTGCAAGGGGAGTCTCCACATCGCAATCTCTTTACTTTGTTTTTGTCTTGCTTTATTTTATTTACTACTTTGTTTGCTGCAATAAATCAAAACACAAAAAAATTAGTTGCTAGTTTTACTTTATTTGCTATCTTGTTTGCCATATTAAAAACACAAAAAAAATTAGTTACTTATATTTGCTTTACTTATTTCAACATGTTTCCTTTTAATTTTACCGTAAAAGACATACCGGTAGGACGTGGGTCTATAATTGGGAGAAATAATATAGAAGAATTTTTCAATCATGTTAGTACCGTTGAAGATTTTGAAGATAGACACTTGGAAGAACTTGCTCCTACTTATGAAATTGCTGCTGCTTCTTTAGTTCGCATGTTGGAAACTAAATTTGTTAATCTCAATCCTATAATCCAACACATGTTTCTTACACTCGGTGATATGGAAGAAGGGGAAAAGAAAGATTTTGTTTTAGAAACCCTTCTTAGAGAATTTGGCGGAATAGCAAGAGAGGCTAGAAAGGTCTTTATTAAATATAAGATGCTTGGTTCTTATAACAATTTTGTTAGTATCCTTGAAAATATGGATATGGATAGAATTAAGTATACTAATAATGTTAATAATGGTGGGGAGATTAAAGCACCAATACCATGTAAGCTCCTAGCAATGCATGAAGCACTAGAAAATAACTATGCTTGGCTTGTTCCTGAAAATTTGTTTGATGAAAGTAGCAAGCCCAAGACTAATGAAAAGGGAGCCGCTGAAACTTATGTATCCAATATACTATGCATGGTTGAGAAAAATCCAAACCCCGCTGTAGATGCACCATCTTTTGACAATACTTGATATACACTTTCTGCGCCTAGCTGAAAGGCGTTAAAGAAAAGCGCTTATGGGAGACAACCCATGTTTTTACTACAGTAATTTTATTTTTATTTTGTGTCTTGGAAGTTGTTTACTACTGTAGCAACCTCTCCTTATCTTAGTTTTGTGCATTGTTGTGCCAAGTAAAGTCGTTGATAGTAAGGTTCATACTAGATTTGGATTACTGCGCAGAAACAGATTTCTTTGCTGTCACGAATCTGGGCAAAACTCTCTGTAGGTAACTCAGAAAATTATGCCAATTTACGTGAGTGATCCTCAGATATGTACGCAACTTTCATTCAATTTGAGTATTTTCATTTGAGCAAGTCTGGTGCCTCAATAAAATTCGTCTTTACGAACTGTTCTGTTTTGATAGATTCTGCCTTTTATTTCGCATTGCCTGTTTTGCCATGCTCGATGGATATTTCGATTCCATTGACTTTCAGTAGCTTTGTGCAATGTCCAGAAGTGTTAAGAATGATTATGTCACCTCTGAACATGTATATTTTGATTGTGCACTAACCCTCTAATGAGTTGTTTTGAGTTTGGTGTGGAGGAAGTTTTCAAGGATCAAGAGAGGGAGATGATACAACATGATCAAGGAGAGTGAAAGCTCTAAGCTTGGGGATTCCCCGGTGGTTCACCCCTGCATATATCAAGAAGACTCAAGCGTCTAAACTTGGGGATGCCCAAGGCATCCCCTTCTTCGTCGAGAACATTATCAGGTTCCTCCCCTAAAACTATATTTTTATTCCATCACATCTTATGTGCTTTGCTTGGAGCGTCGGTTTGTTTTTGTTTTTGTTTTGTTTGAATAAAATGGATCCAAGCATTCTTTGTGTGGGAGAGAGACACGCTCCGCTGTTGCATATGGACAAGTATGTCCTTAGGCTTTACTCATAGTATTCATGGCGAAGTTTCTTCTTCGTTAAATTGTTGTATGGTTGGAAACGGGAAATGTTGCATGTGGTAGTGTATAATAAAATACTTGTAGAACATTGAGCTTTGATAACTTAATTCTTTGCAAATGTTTTGAGGTATTTAGATGGTAAGGCTTGCTGGATAAATAAGTTAAAATTAGTAGTGGATTGTTGTCTTTAAGCTTGTGCCGTACTACAAACTCTATTTAAATAGTTGAAGGCGTAGTTGGACTTGATAGCTTTCCATGTCTGAGAGTTCATCGTAATAACTAAGTTGTGCTGAAGGTCGAGGGAGCTAGCGGGGTACTTGTGCCACCGTGAACGGCCCTCCTTGGAGTAAATTTTAATCATGCTCTTAATGATGAACCTGCTAGTTGTTTGCAATAAGCTTGTGAGTTCTTTTTGACTAATGTTAAGCTACGGTTTTTGGCACTTCCACCATCCAAATTTGCTAGCCTCTTCGGTACTGTGCATTGCCTTTTGCTCACATTGAGAATTGTGCATACTTCGCCAGTACATCCAAACCTGTGGGAGGACTTTCTCTTGTTCTCCTACACATAAGCCCATACATCTCCTCAAAACAGCCACCATACCTACCTACCACAGCATTTCCATAGCTGTTCCGAGATATATTGCCATGCAACATCCATTTTACATTACATGCCATGTTGTCATTTATTATTTATATATTGCTTTGCATGATCATATACAGCTGATGTGTGGTTTACCCATGTTACGCTAGATCATTGCACATCCTGCTACATTGGCAGAGGCATACAGTTTCATACATTATGTTTCATTCATTATGAGTTATTTGTACCAGAAAGTGTGTTGTCATATTAGGATGTTGCCCCTAAAAATGAAAAGAGCCATGGAGGCCATCAAAAAAAGAAAAGAAAAAAAAAAGAGAGAAAAGAAAGAAAAAAAAAGAAAAAAAAGGAAAAAAAAGAGAAGAAAAAAAAGGAGAATAAAGAAAAAGGGGGCAGCATTACTATCTTTTATCCACACTTGTACTCATGTTTTAGCACCCGCATTATTCATAGTCATCATTTGTGCTCATGTTTAGCACCTACATTCATATGAGAGAGTTTTCATGTTTTACTAGTATAACTATGTGGGGAATTTACACTATAGAACTTGGGTTGTATATTCCAATGATGAGCCTCCTCAAAAGTGCTCTAGGTCTTCGTGAGCAACCAAGTTGGATGCACCCCCACTAGTTCCATTGGAGAGCTTTCATACACATATAGCTCTATGTGCATCCGTTGCATGTCAATCACTACTCCTTGCATAGCTTCGATCATAAGGCTTCCTCTTGTCTAATGATCATTTACAGCTTTGCAAGCCTTTCTTCCATTTGGCCTTCCAAACCCCCATTAACGTTCTTTATGCCATAACATCCTGGTGCTAATACCAAATGCTTGCGCTCACCGGTTGAGTAGACTTCAAAACAGTTGATTCATGACGTTCATGTTTATGTTTACTTGACTGAATCCTTCTTATGTTGTGAAAATTTACTTGATGCTTGGAATGAAGGATAGAACTTCTATGCTGAATACTTAATACATCCTTAATGAACTTTGTACGGTTGCATGTCTTTAAAGCAATACTATATGTTGTGTTTGTTGGGATCCGATGGATAGAGAATACTATGCTATGTTGATTATCAATCTATTATCTATGTGTTGTTTATGATCTTGCATGCTCTCCGTTATTAGTAGAGGCTCTGGCCATGTTTTTTACTCTTAACTCCAAGAGGGAGTATTTATGCTCGATAGTGGGTTCATGCCTCCATTAAATCTGGGACTGATACGTCTCCGACGTATCGATAATTTCTTATGTTCCATGCCACATTATTGATGATATCTACATGTTTTATGCATACTTTATGTCATATTTATGCATTTTCCGGCACTAACCTATTAACGAGATGCCAAAGAGCCAGTTGCTGTTTTCTGCTGTTTTTGGTTTCAGAAATCCTAGTAAGGAAATATTCTCGGAATTGGACGAAATCAACGCCCAGGGGCCTATTTTCACACGAAGCTTCCAGAAGACCGGAGAGTCAACGAAGTGGGGCCACGAGGCGGCCAGACGATAGGGCGGCGCGGCCCAGGTCTTGGCCGCGCCGACCTGTCATCTGGGCCCCTCGTGTGGCCCCCTGACCTGCCCTTCCGCCTACAAATATCCTTCGTCGCGAAACCCCCAGTACCGAGAGCCACGATACGGAAAACCTTCCAGAGACGCCGCCGCCGCCAATCCCATCTCGGGGGATTCAGGAGATCGCCTCCGGCAGCCTGCCGGAGAGGGGATTCATCTCCCGGAGGACTCTACACCGCCATGGTCGCCTCCGGAGTGATGAGTGAGTAGTCTACCCCTGGACTATGGGTCCATAGCAGTAGCTAGATGGTTGTCTTCTCCTCATTATGCTTCATTGTCGGATCTTGTGAGCTGCCGAACATGATCAAGATCATCTATCTGTAATGCTATATGTTGTGTTTGTTGGGATCCGATGAATAGAGAATACTATGTTATGTTGATTATCAATTTATGTCTATGTGTTGTTTATGATCTTGCATGCTCTCCGTTATTAGTAGGGGCTCTGGCCAAGTTTTTGCTAGTAACTCCAAGAGGGAGTATTTATGCTCGATAGTGGGTTCATGTCTCCGTGAATCTGGGGGAGTGAGAGAAACCTCTAAGATTATGGATGTGCTGTTGCCACTAGGGATAAAACATTGATGCTATGTCCAAGGATGTAGTTATTGATTACATTACCATACTTAATGCAATTGTCTGTTGTTAGCAACTTAATACTGGAAGGGGTTCGGATGATAACCTGAAGGTGGACTTTTTAGGCATAGATGCATGCTGGATAGCGGTCTATGTACTTTGTCGTAATGCCCAATTAAATCTCACAATACTCATCATATCATGTATGTGCATGGTCATGCCCTCTCTATTTGTCAATTGCCCAACTGTAATTTGTTCACCCAACATGCTATTTATCTTATGGGAGAGACACCTCTAGTGAACTGTGGACCCCGGTCCATTCTTTACATCTGAAATACAATCTACTGCAATTGTTCTACTGTTCTCTGCAAACAATCATCATCCACACTATACATCTAATCCTTTGTTACAGCAAGCCGGTGAGATTGACAACCTCACTGTTTAGTTGGGGCAAAGTACTTTGGTTGTGTTGTGCAGGTTCCACGTTGGCGCCGGAATCCCTGGTGTTGCGCCGCACTACATCTCGCCGCCATCAACCTTCAACGTGCTTCTTGGCTCCTACTGGTTCGATTAAACCTTGGTTTCATACTGAGGGAAAACTTGCCGCTGTACGCATCACACCTTCCTCTTGGGGTTCCCAACGGACGCGTGCTGTACGCGTATCAGGGACAGTGACAGAAAGTTCTAAGGTTGTGGATGTGTTGTTGCCACTAGGGATAAAACATCGATGCTATGTCCGAGGATGTAGTTGTTGATTACATTACGCACCATACTTAATGCAATTGTCTGTTGTTTGCAACTTAATACTGGAAGGGGTTCGGATGATAACCTGAAGGTGGACTTTTTAGGCATAGATGCATGCTGGATAGCGGTCTATGTACTTTGTCGTAATGCCCAATTAAATCTCACAATACTCAACATATCATGTATGTGCATTGTCATGCCCTCTCTATTTGTCAATTGCCCAACTGTAATTTGTTCACCCAACATGCTTATTCTTATGGGAGAGACACCACTAGTGAACTGTGGACCCCGGTCCATTCTTTTAATCGAATACAATCTACTGCAATACTTGTTCTACTGTTTTCTGCAAACAATCATCATCAACACTATACATCTAATCCTTTGTTACAGCAAGCCGGTGAGATTGACAACCTCACTGTTTCGTTGGGGCAAAGTACTTTGGTTGTGTTGTGCAGGTTCCACGTTGGCGCCGGAATCCCTGGTGTTGCGCCGCACTACATCTCGTCGCCATCAACCTTCAACGTGCTTCTTGGCTCCTACTGGTTCGATAAACCTTGGTTTCTTACTGAGGGAAAACTTGCCGCTGTACGCATCACACCTTCCACTTGGGGTTCCCAACGGACGCGTGATGTACGCGTATCATGCTACCTTTAAATTTTAAAGTACTATATTTTTGTTGCTCATGGGAAAGTAGTCAAAAAAGACTATTGTGCCTAGCGTGTGTTCCTTGTGTAATCGTAGCTCTTTTAGGTTGCTTGTTGTGTGATAACCATTGAAATACTGGGGATACCTCAGCGTGCTTTGCCGCTGAATATCATGTGGGTTGCTATGCATGTTCATCTTGTCTGAAATGAAGGAGATTATCCATGCAAAATAGTTTGAGTATACATTTTTGTTAGAGAAGAACATTGGACCGCTAACCGCAGCCATGTATCATGGTGGAAGTTTCAGTTGGACAAATTGATGAGTACATCCCTACTACGCTACTACCTCCTTCATTGCAAGATGAAGACGATGCTGTTGTGAAGCTCAAGTCCAATGAAGTCAGGATTTGACCAATGACACGAGCTTGTGCGAAGCTACTTAAACAACAGGTGAACTTGTTCCTAAGTGATACTTTGATCGATGAGAACTTTATACTGCCTAAGTCCTATTAATTATGTATGATCAGGTATGAAGAAGGAGCAAGCATCGTATGAGGAGGAGAGGAGCAGTTGGACAAGAAGCTGGACGTGAAGCTGGACATGGAGCTGGCCATGAAGCTGGACAAGAAGACATCCCATGGAAGCGCGAGGGAGGAGACAGAGGCATGTGCGATGGGAGAAGAAGAAGTCCAGGCCGGCGTCAGGCCCGGTCAGACCGGCCGCCACGCCGGCGCGCCCGGTCCCAGGCCCGGTCCAACCGGCCCACCCCGGTGCCGGACGCCACGCTTGTGCCAACTGGGCACTATCCAGTAAGCCTGGACGCCTAGCCCGGTTCCACCTGGCGCCAGACCCGGTTGTAACCGGATGGCCCGGTCCCAGGCCCGATCGACCGGCCGACTCCAAGTCTGTCTCGACCAGATCCGATCTGGGTCGGTTTTCTATGTATCTTTTCGACATGAGGTCGTCCTGAACCCCTATATAAGTGCCCAGTACGCCCCCAAATTAGGTTTAGACCACATTTAAGATAAACCCTAATTCATAGTTGTTTGCTTTGCAACTCTATTGAAACCCTACACCATACTGCCTTGATTTTGTGTAATTCTGATAGTCTTGTGTGATCTGCTGTTCCATTGGGAATTAGAAGGTTGCAACTTACCGCTTCGTGGTCGGCGGCTACGTGCGCAAGTGTGTGGAGTTGCGAATATCTTGCAGGGTTGAGAGTTGTTGCATTGGCGACAGGGACCAATCGAGAGATCTCGTTGCGTCATACAAGTTATCATCCACTTCATCATCAAGTTATCTCCGATGTGTTCATCCCGTGATCATCATCACCACCCTTGCTTACTGAGAAGATCGGGCCACCCCTTATAATCTTGGTATCAGATTTCAGTGTTTCCTCGGTAAGCCATCCACAATCCACCCCATAGTTGAGTTGTGAGTGTTTTCCTATCCAGAAAAAGCCAAAAATATTAGGGTTAGGTTTTTCCATAGCCTTAGATTGCACTAATTTCGAGTTTTAGTTGCTTTTCGTAGTTGTTTTTACGTATCTTTTCTTCCATCTAGTATTGTTAGGGTTTGTGTCTTCGCTTTCATCTAGAGTCAGTTTTTGTTGCTCCGAGTCCACATAGCATACAGTGTTTTGTCCAAACCATAGCCACAGCCTTTCGATATAAGTGACTAGGAACTTTCCCAGAAGAGACTAGTTTTACCGCTCGACAGGCTGCTCATTAGGTTTTTGGTGCTTTGCATTATATGTTGGTCGTGTTATCAAGGAGTTGAGTCATAAAATCAAAAAAATATAGAAAATTGCAAAGAAGCAAAAAGAGCTACATAGCTGCGTGTGATAAAAAGAAAATTCCAAAAAGAAAAAGTGAAGTGCTAGTAGAATCAAGTGAAGGCCTAAGTTTTCTTTAACTGCACCATTAGTTGAGCAATCTTGTGCCTGTCCCGTTGAACTTTGCTAGCGTCTCTTGAGTGCATTGCAACCTTTCATCCATATAGTTGCATTGCCACATTTATCGCCTTGTGTGAGTATCATTGGTTGCCTACGGTCAGTGATACGTCTCCAACGTATCTATAATTTCTGATGTTCCATGCTTGTTTTATGACAATACCTACATGTTTTGCTCGCACTTTATAATGTTTTTATGAGTTTTCCGGAACTAACCTATTAACAAGATGCCGAAGTGCCAGTTCCTATTTTCTGCTGTTTTTGGTTTCATAAATCCTACAAAGGAAATATTCTCGGAATTGGACGAAATCAACGCCCACGATCTTATATTCCACGGAAGCTTCCAGAGCACCGAAGAGGGGCCAGAGGGGAGCCAGAGGGGCCCCACCCTGATGCGCGTACAGCACGCGTCCATTGGGAACCCCAAGAGGAAGGCGTGATGCGTACAGCGGCAAGTTTTCCCTCAGTAAGAAACCAAGGTTTATCGAACCAGTAGGAGCCAAGAAGCACGTTGAAGGTTGATGGCGGCGAGATGTAGTGCGGCGCAACACCAGGGATTCCGGCGCCAACGTGGAACCTGCACAACACAACCAAAGTACTTTGCCCCAACGAAACAGTGAGGTTGTCAATCTCACCGGCTTGCTGTAACAAAGGATTAGATGTATAGTGTGGATGATGATTGTTTGCAGAAAATAGTAGAACAAGTATTGCAGTAGATTGTATTCGATTAAAAGAATGGACCGGGGTCCACAGTTCACTAGTGGTGTCTCTCCCATAAGAATAAGCATGGTGGGTGAACAAATTACAGTTGGGCAATTGACAAATAGAGAGGGCATGACCATGCACATACATGATATGATGAGTATTGTGAGATTTAATTGGGCACTACGACAAAGTACATAGACCGCTATCCAGCATGCATCTATGCCTAAAAAGTCCACCTTCAAGTTATCATCCGAACCCCTTCCAGTATTAAGTTGCAAACAACAGATAATTGCATTAAGTATGGTGCGTAATGTAATCAATAACTACATCCTCGGACATGGCATCAATGTTTTATCCCTAGTGGCAACAGCACATCCACAACCTTAGAACTTTCTGTCACTGTCCCAGATTTAATGGAGGCATGAACCCACTATCGATCATAAATACTCCCTCTTGGAGTTAAGAGTAAAAACTTGGCCAGAGCCTCTACTAATAACGGAGAGCATGCAAGATCATAAACAACAAATAGGTAATAGATTGATAATCAACATAACATAGTATTCTCTATCCATCGGATCCCAACAAACACAACATATAGCATTACAGATAGATGATCTTGATCATGTTAGGCAGCTCACAAGACTCGACAATGAAGCACAATTAGGAGAAGACGACCATCTAGCTACTGCTATGGACCCATAGTCCAGGGGTGAACTACTCACACATCACTCCGGAGGCGACCATGGCGATGAAGAGTCCTCCGGGAGATGATTCCCCTCTCCGGCAGGGCGCCGGAGGCGATCTCCTGAATCCCCCGAGATGGGATTGGCGGCAGCGGCGTCTCTGGAAGGTTTTCCGTATCGTGGCTCTCGGTACTGGGGGTTTCGCGATGAAGGCTATAAGTAGGCGGAGGAGATAGGTCAGGGGGCCTGACAGGGGGCCCACACACTAGGCCAGCGTGGCCAGGGCTTGGGCCGCGCCGCCCTAGCGTCTGGCCTCCTCGTGGCCCCACTTCGTGACTCCTTCGGTCTTCTGGAAGCTTCGTGTGAAAATAGGCCCCTGGGCGTTGATTTTGTCTAATTCCGAGAATATTTCCTTACTAGGATTTCTGAAACCAAAAACAGGAGAAAACAGCAACTGGCTCTTCGGCATCTCGTTAATAGGTTAGTGCCGGAAAATGCATAAATATGACATAAAGTATGCATAAAACATGTAGATATCATCAATAATGTGGCATGGAACATAAGAAATTATCGATACGTCGGAGACGTATTAGCATCCCCAAGCTTAGTTTCTGCTCGTCCCGAGCAGGTAAACGATAACAAAGATAATTTCTGGAGTGAGATGCCATCATAACCTTGATCATACTATTGTAAGCATATGTAATGAATGCAGTGATCAAAACAATGGTAATGCAATGAGTAAACAAATGAATCATATAGCAAAGACTTTTCATGAATAGTACTTTCAAGACAAGCATCAATAAGTCTTGCATAAGAGTTAACTCATAAAGCAATAAATCAAAGTAAAGGTATTGAAGCAACACAAAGGAAGATTAAGTTTCAGCGGTTGCTTTCAACTTGTAACATGTATATCTCATGGATATTGTCAATGTAAAGTAATATAACAAGTGCAATATGCAAGTATGTAGGAATCAATGCACAGTTCACACAAGTGTTTGCTTCTTGAGATGGAGAGAGATAGGTGAACTGACTCAACATAAAAAGTAAAAGAAAGGCCCTTCGCAGAGGGAAGCATTGATTGCTATATTTGTGCTAGAGCTTTGGTTTTGAAAACATATAGAAAGCATAAAAGTAAAATTTTAAGAGGTGTTTGTTGTTGTCAACGAATGGTAGTGGGCACTCTAACCCCCTTGCCAGACAAACCTTCAAAGAGCGGCTCCCATTTTATTTTATTTTTCTGTGGCACTCCTTCCAAACTTTCTTTCACAAACCATGGCTAACCGAATCCTCGGGTGCCTGCCAACAATCTCATACCATGAAGGAGTGCCTTTTTATTTTAGTTTTATTATGATGACACTCCTCCCCACCTTTGCTTTCTCATGCCATGGCTAACCGAATCCTTCGGGTGCCGTCCAACAATCACATACCATGGAGGAGTGTCTATTTTTTTGTTAATTAATTTGGGACTGGGAATCCCATTGCCAGCTCTTTTTGCAAAATTATTGGATAAGCGGATGAAGCCACTAGTCCATTGGTGAAAGATCCCCAACAAGATTGAAAGATAAACACCACATACTTCCTCATGAGCTATAAAACATTGACACAAATCAGAGGTGATAAATTTTGAATTGTTTAAAGGTAGCACTCAAGCAATTTACTTTGGAATGGCGGAGAAATACCATGTAGTAGGTAGGTATGGTGGACACAAATGGCATAGTGGTTGGCTCAAGGATTTTGGATGCATGAGAAGTATTCCCTCTCGATACAAGGCTTAGGCTAGCAAGGTTATTTGAAACAAACACAAGTATGAAGCGGTGCAGCAAAACTCACATAAAAGACATATTGTAAACATTATAAGACTCTACACCGTCTTCCTTGTTGTTCAATCCAATACTAGAAATTATCTAGACCTTAGAGAGACCAATTATGCAAACCAAATTTTAGCAAGCTCTATGTATTTCTTCATTAATAGGTGCAAAGTATATGATGCAAGAGCTTAAACATGAGCACAACAATTGCCAAGTATCACATTATCCAAGACATTTTACCAATTACTACATGTAGCATTTCCCGATTCCAACCATATAACAATTTAACGAAGAAGATTCAACCTTCGCCATGAATACTATGAGTAAAGCTTAAGGACATACTTGTCCATATGCAACAGCGGAGCGTGTCTCTCTCCCACACAATGAATGCTAGGATCCATTTTATTCAAACAAAACAAAAAAAAAACAGACGCTCCAAGCAAAGTTCATAAGATGTGATGGAATAAAAATATAGTTTCACTAGAGGAACCTAATAATATTGTCGATGAAGAAGGGGATGCCTTGGGCATCCCCAAGCTTAGACGCTTGAGTCTTCTTGATATATGCAGGGGTGAACCACCGGGGCATCCCCAAGCTTAGAGCTTTCACTCTCCTTGATCATATTGTATCATCTTCCTCTCTTGATCCTTGAAAACTTACTCCACACCAAACTCAAAACAACTCATTAGAGGGTTAGTGCACAATCAAAATTTACATTTTCAGAGGTGACACAATCATTCTTAACACTTCTGGACATTGCACAAAGCTACTGAAAGTTAATGGAATCGAAAAATCCATCAAGCATAGCAAAACAGGCAATGCGAAATAAAAGGCAGAATCTGTCAAAACAGAACAAGACGAATTTCTAAGAGGCACCAGACTTGCTCAAATGAAAATGCTCAAATTGAATGAAAGTTGCGTACATATCTGAGGATCACTCACGTAAATTGGAATAATTTTCTGAGTTACCTACAGAGAATTAGGCCCAGATTCGTGACAGCAAAGAAATTCTTTTCTGCGCAGTAATCCAAATCTAGTATGAACCTTACTATCAACGACTTTACTTGGCACAACAATGCACAAAACTAAGATAAGGAGAGGTTGCTACAGTAGTAACAACTTCCAAGACTCAAATATAAAATAAAAGTGCAGTAGTAAAAACATGGGTTGTCTCCCATAAGCACTTTTCTTTAACGCCTTTCAGCTAGGCGCAGAAAGTGTATATCAAGTATTATCAAGAGATGGTGCACCAACATTACCTTGGGTTTTGCACCTACCTTTCTTGTTCTTTTTCTTACTCTTTGATTTAGGGAATACATGTCTACCCCCCGGTGTAGAGGTGAATTTTAGGGTGCCTTCTCCCATATCTATGACTGCTCCCAATAGTTTCAGCAGGGATCTTCCGAGTGTGATTTGTCCTGTTCCTACACATTCAATAACAAGATAATCAATGGATATTGTTCTTCCAAGAATGGTTGTATGCACACCCGCAGATATTCCCTTAGGAAATATAACAGAGTTATCAATAAGAGTTATTCCTTCTCCCCCTTCAACGAATCCCCAAAGTGCCAAAGATTCATGAATACTCTTAGGCATAAGGCAAAATTCAGACATAATATCACAATTGGCATGAAGAGTTTGATCACCGATAACAACTTTAATAGTAGGATCCCATAATGAAGGTTCAGAGTTCACTAAAACTTGATCAAGACGGTTACGAACATATCTATAATTTTCGTTCAAGCGAGATGCACTTGTCTCAAGAGTGTTTAATCTATTATAAATGCTAATAAGGGCTGAATCAAAGTTATTAGCTGAATCATGTGATGCAACCAACTTCTTTATGGCATTAAAAGCTTGATCCCCATTGCAATGAAGGAAATCTCCTCCCACTAAAGCATCCAAGGCATATCTATAGCGAATCATAAGACCAAAATAAAAGTTACTAAGAAGCAAACTTAGAGTCATTTGAGGTTCAGCTTTACGATAAGAATCAAAAATTCTGGACCAAGCATCTTTAAAACTCTCCTCATCCCCTTGTTTAAAAGTGAAGACTAATTCCTCCGGTGAAGAAGTAACAGGTGCAGAACTAGACATGGTAACAAAAGTAAAATGCAAGTAACTAATTTTTTTGTGTTTTTGATATAGCAAACAAGATAGCAAATAAAGTAAAACTAGCAACTAATTTTTTTGTGTTTTGTTTTAGTGCAGCAAACAAAGTAGTAAATAAAACAAAGCAAGAAAAAAAAACAAAGTAAAGAGATTGGATGTGGAGACTCCCCTTGCAGCGTGTCTTGATCTCCCCGGCAACGGCGCCAGAAAATCTGCTTGATACGCGTACAGCACGCGTCCGTTGGGAACCCCAAGAGGAAGGTGTGATGCGTACAGCGGCAAGTTTTCCCTCAGTAAGAAACCAAGGTTTATCGAACCAGTAGGAGCCAAGAAGCACGTTGAAGGTTGATGGCGGCGAGATGTAGTGTGGCGCAACACCAGGGATTCCGGCGCCAACGTGGAACCTGCACAACACAACCAAAGTACTTTGCCCCAACGAATGCTGAGGTTGTCAATCTCACCGGCTTGCTATAACAAAGGATTAGATGTATAGTGTGGATGATGATTGTTTGCAGAAAACAGTAGAACAAGTATTGCAGTAGATTGTATTCGATTAAAAGAATGGACCGGGGTCCACAGTTCACTAGTGGTGTCTCTCCCATCAGAATAAGAATGTTGGGTGAACAAATTACAGTTGGGCAATTGACAAATAGAGAGGGCATGACCATGCACATACATGATATGATGAGTATTGTGAGATTTAATTGGGCATTACGACAAAGTACATAGACCGCTATCCAGCATGCATCTATGCCTAAAAAGTCCACCTTCAAGTTATCATCCGAACCCCTTCCAGTATTAAGTTGCAAACAACAGACAATTGCATTAAGTATGGTGCGTAATGTAATCAATAACTACATCCTCGGACATAGCATCAATGTTTTATCCCTAGTGGCAACAGCACATCCACAACCTTAGAACTTTCTCGTCCGTCCCAGATTTAATGGAGGCATGAACCCACTATCGAGCATAAATACTCCCTCTTGGAGTTAAGAGTAAAAACTTGGCCAGAGCCTCTACTAATAACGGAGAGCATGCAAGATCATAAACAACACATAGGTAATAGATTGATAATCAACATAACATAGTATTCTCTATCCATCGGATCCCAACAAACACAACATATAGCATTACAGATAGATGATCTTGATCATGTTAGGCAGCTCACAAGACCCGACAATGAAGCACAATTAGGAGAAGACGACCATCTAGCTACTGCTATGGACCCATAGTCCAGGGGTGAACTACTCACACATCACTCCGGAGGCGACCATGGCGGTGAAGAGTCCTCCGGGAGATGATTCCCCTCTCCGGCAGGGCGCCGGAGGCGATCTCCTGAATCCCCCGAGATGGGATTGGCGGCGGCAGCGTCTCTGGAAGGTTTTCCGTATCGTGGCTCTCGGTACTGGGGGTTTCGCGACGAAGGCTATAAGTAGGCGGAGGAGATAGGTCAGGGGGCCAGACAGGGGGCCCACACACTAGGCCGGCGTGACCAGGGCTTGGGCCGCGCCGCCCTAGCGTCTGGCCACCTCGTGGCCCCACTTCGTGACTCCTTCGGTCTTCTGGAAGCTTCGTGTGAAAATAGGCCCCTGGGCGTTGATTTCGTCCAATTCCGAGAATATTTCCTTACTAGGATTTCTGAAACCAAAAACAGCAGAAAAACAATCGGCTCTTCGGCATCTCGTTAATAGGTTAGTGCTGGAAAATGCATAAATATGACATAAAGTATGCATAAAACATGTAGATATCATCAATAATGTGGCATGGAACATAAGAAATTATCGATACGTCGGAGACGTATCACACCCCACAAGGCGGCGCGGCCAAGGGGGGCGCGCCCCCCTACTGTGAGAGGGCCCCGTGGCCCCTCCGACTCCGACTCTTCGCCTATATAAGTCTTCCTGACCTAAATCTTCGATACGAATAAGCCACGACGCGAAAAACCTTCCAGAGCCGCAGCCATCGCGAAGCCAAGATTCGGGGGACAGAAGTCTCTGTTCCGGCACGTCGCCGAGACGGGGAAGTGCCCCCGGAAGGCATCTTCATCGACACCACCGCTATCTTCATCGCCATCGCTGTCTCCCATGATGAGGAGGGAGTAGTTCTCCCCCGAGGCTGAGGGCTCTACCGTAGCTATGTGGTTCATCTCTCTCTTTGTGATCTAGTTGAATATCATCTATGTGCTACTCTAGTGATGTTATTAAAGTAGTCTATTCCTCCTCCATGATGTAATGTTGACAGTGTGTGCATCATGTAGTACTTGGTATAAGCTATGATTGTGATCTCTTGTAGATTATGAAGTTAACTATTACTATGATAGTATTGATGTGATCTATTCCCCCTTTCATAGCCTGACGGTGACGGTGTGCATGCTATGTTAGTACTCGGTTTAAATTGCAATGGTCTATCATACACTCTAAAGGTTACTTAAATATGAACTCCGGATGTTGTGGAGCTTGTTAACTCCGGCTTGAGGGAGCTCTTGTAGCCCTACACAATGAATGGTGTTTGTTATCCAACAAGAGAGTGTAGAGTAGTTTCAGTTATGTGATCAATGTTGAGAGTGTCCACTAGTGAAAGTAGGATCCCTAGGCCTTGTTTCCAAACATCGAATCTTCGTTTATTTATTGTTCTACTGCATGTTTACTCGCTGCCATATTTATTTCAGATTGCTATTACCACTCATATTCATCCATATTACTTGTATTTCACTATCTCTTCGCCGAACTAGTGCACCTATACATCTGACAAGTGTATTAGGTGTGTTGGGGACACAAGAGACTTCTTGTATCGTAATTGCAGGGTTGCTTGAGAGGGATATCTTTGACCTCTTCCTCCCTGAGTTTGATAAACCTTGGGTGATTCACATAAGGTAAACTTGCTGCTGTTCTACAAACCTCTGCTCTTGGAGGCCCAACACTGTCTACAGGAAAAGAAGCGTGAGTAGACATCAAGCTATTTTATGGCGCCGTTGCCGGGGAGGTAAGGTAAAAGGTATTCACATCCTCCGACTACTAAGCTATTTCCTAGCACTGTTGCTGGTGTGTGAGTGCTCGAAGTTATTTCCTTTAGATCCTGCAATTATATCTTTTTGTTTCTTTTTTTTTCACTAGTTAGGCTTAATGGAAAACAACAAAAATATTAGAGATCTTTATAGTATTTATCTTGAGTTAGGACATGATGTGTTTGAAGAGAGAATTAAAAAACCCATGGAACTTTGTTTGCAAAATAGTTGTAGCAATGTTATTAGCATGAACTCTTTGAACACTATTATTGCTAATGCTATGGAAAAATCTAAGCTTGGGGAAGCTGGTTTTGATGAGCATGATATTTTTAGTCCCCCAAGCATGGAGGAGAAAATTTTCTTTGATGATACTTTGCCTCCCATTTATGATGATTATAATGATAGTGGTATTTTGGTGCCACCTACTATGGAGGATAAAGTTTATTATGATTATACTATGCCTCCTATATTTGATGATTATGGTGATGAGAATAATAATGATAGCTACTTTGTTGAATTTGCTCCCACTACAATTAATAAGAATGATTATGCTTATGTGGAGAGTAATAGTAATTTTATGCATGTAGCTCATGATAAGAATGCTTTATGTGATAGTTATATTGTTGAGTTTGTTCATGATGCTACTAAAAGTTATTATGAGAGAGAGGGAAATATGGTTATATGCATCTTAATAATATTAAGTTTCCCCTCTTTATGTTGAGAATCTTGAAGTTACTCGTGTTTTATCTACCTATACTTGTCACTTTGTTCTTCATGAATTTATTTGTGTACAAGATTCCTTTTCATAGGAAGTGGGTTAGGCTTAAATTTGTTTTGCATTTTCTTTTTGATGCTCTCTTTTGCTTCAACTCTTATTTCTTGCGAGTGCATCATTAAAATTGCTGGGCCCATCTTAATGGCTATAAAGAAAGCACTTCTTGGGAGATAACCCATGTTTTTTTTATTTTTGCTATTGTTTTGTTGTGTCTTGGAAGTTGTTACTACTGTAGCAACCTCTCCTTATCTTTATTTTATTGCATTGTTGTGCCAAGTGAAGTCTCTAATAGAAGGTTGATACTAGATTTGGATTTCTGCGCAGAAACAGATTTCTTGCTGTCACGAATTTGGGCAGGGTTCTCTGTAGGTAACTCAGAAAAATCTGCCAATTTACGTGCGTGATGATCCTCAGATATGTACGCAACTTTCATTAGTTTTGAGTTTTCTCATCTGAGCAAGTTTAGTGCCCCAGAAAAATTTGTCTTTACAGACTGTTCTGTTTTGACAGATTCTGCTTTTTATTTCGCATTGCCTGTTTTGCTATGTTTGATGGATTTCTTTGTTCCATTAACTTTCAGTAGCTTTGGGCAATGTCCAGAAGTGTTAAGAATGATTGTTTCACCTCTGAATATGTGAATTTTTGATTATGCACTAACCCTCTAATGAGTTTGTTTCGAGTTTGGTGTGGAGGAAGTTTTCAAGGGTCAAGAGAGGAGGATGATATATGATCAAGAAGAGTGAAAAGTCTAAGCTTGGGGATGCCCCCGTGGTTCATCCCTGCATATTTCAAGAAGACTCAAGCATCTAAGCTTGGGGATGCCCAAGGCATCCCCTTCTTCATCGACAACTTATCAGTTCACCTCTAGTGAAACTATATTTTTATTCCGTCACATCTTATGTACTTTACTTGGAGCGTGTGTGTGCTTTTATTTTCGTTTTGTTATTTTCATTCTCTGAATAAATTCATGTTTGTGTGGGAGAGAGACACGCTCCGTTGTTGCATATGAACACATGTGTTCTTAGCTTTACTTTTAATGTTCATGGCGAAGGTTGAAACTGCTTCGTTCATTGTTATATGGTTGGAAACAGAAAATGCTGCATGTGGTAATTGGTATAATGTCTTGAATAATTTGATACTTGGCAATTGTTTTGCTCAATAGATCATGTTTAAGCTCTTGCATCATGTACTTTGCACCTATTAGTGAAGAATTACTGTAGAGCTTGTTGAAATTTGGTTTGCATGGTTGGTCTCTCTAAAGTCTAGATATTTTCTGGTGAGGGTTTGAACATCAAGGAAGACAGTGTAGAGTCTTATAATGCTTGCAATATGTTCTTATGTAAGTTTTGCTGTACCGGTTCATACTTGTGTTTGCTTCAAACAACCTTGCTAGCCTAAGCCTTGTATTGAGAGGGATTACTTCTCGTGCATCCAAAATCCTTGAGCCAAAAACTATGCCATTTGTGTCCACATACCTACCTACTACATGGTATTTTTCTGCCATTCCAAAGTAAATTGCTTGAGTGCTACCTTTAAAATTTCATTCCTTGTCTTTTCAATATATAGCTCATGGGAAAGTAGCTTAAAAACTATTGTGGTATTGAATATGTACTTATGTATCTTATTTCTTATAAGTTGCTTGTTGAGCGGTAACCATGTTTATGGGGACGCCATCAACTATTACACTTTGTTGAATATCATGTGAGTTGCTATGCATGTTCGTCTTGTCTGAAGTAAGGGTGATTTATCATGAGTTGAATGGTTTGAGTATGCATATTGTTAGAGAAGAACATTGGGCCGCTACCTAAAGCCATGATCCATGGTGGAAGTTTCAGTTTGGACAACAATCCTCAATCTCTTATGAGAATATTATCTGTTGTTGAATGCTTATGCACTAAAAAGGAGTCCATTATCTGTTGTCTATGTTGTCCCGGTATGGATGTCTAAGTTGAGAATAATCAGAAGCGAGAAATCTAATGCGAGCTTTCTCCTTAGACCTTTGTACAGGCGGCATAGAGGTACCCCTTTGTGACACTTGGTTAAAACATATGTTATGCAATGATAATCCATGTAAATCCAAGCTAATTAGGACAAGGTGCAGGCACTATTGGTAATCTATGCATGAGGCTTGCAACTTATAGGATATCTTATACATAACACATATGCTTTATTACTACCGTTGACAAAATTGTTTCTTGTTTTCAAAATAAAAGCTCTAGCACAAATATAGCAATCCATGCTTCCCTTTGCGAAGGGCCATTCTTTTACTTTTATGTTGAGTCAGTTTACCTATTTCTTTCTATCTTAGAAGCAAACACTTGAGTCAACTGTGCATTGATTCTTATATACTTGCTTATTTGCATCCATCATATTACTTTGTGTTGACAATTATCCATGAGATAAACATGTTGAAGTTGGAAGCAACTGCTGAAACTTATATCTTCCTTTGTGTTGCTTCGATGCCTTTACTTTGAATTTATTGCTTTATGAGTTAACTTCTATGCAAGTCTTATTGATGCTTGTCTTGAAAGTACTATTCATGAAAAGTCTTTGCTATATGATTCAGTTGTTTAGTCATTATCTTTCCCATTGCTTTGAATCACTTCATTCATCTCATATGCTTTACAATAGTATGATCAAGATTATGTAAGTAGCATGTCACTTCAGAAATTATCTTTGTTATCGTTTACCTACTCGAGGACAAGTAGGAACTAAGCTTGGGGATGCTGATACGTCTGCAACGTATCTATAATTTCTGATGTTCCATGCTTGTTTTATGACAATACCTACATGTTTTGCTCGCACTTTATAATGTTTTTATGCGTTTTCCGGAACTAACCTATTAACAAGATGCCGAAGTGCCAGTTCCTGTTTTCTGCTGTTTTTGGTTTCAGAAATCCTACAAAGGAAATATTCTCGGAATTGGACGAAATCAACGCCCACGATCTTATATTTCACGAAAGCTTCCAGAACACCGAAGAGGGACCAGAGGGGAGCCAGGGGGGCCCACCCCACAAGGCGGCGCGACCAAGGGGGGGGGCGCGCCCCCCTACTGTGAGGGGGCCCCTTGGCCCCTCCGACTCCGACTCTTCGCCTATATAAGTCTTCCTGACCTAAATCTTCGATACGAATAAGCCACGACACGAAAAACCTTCCAGAGCCGCCGCCATCGCGAAGCCAAGATTTGGGGGACAGAAGTCTCTGTTCCGGCATGCCGCCGGGACGGGGAAGTGCCCCCGGAAGGCATCTCCATCGACACCATCGCCATCTTCATCGCCATCGCTGTCTCCCATGATGAGGAGGGAGTAGTTCTCCCCCGAGGCTGAGGGCTCTACCATAGCTATGTGGTTCATCTCTCTCTTTGTGATCTAGTTGAATATCATCTATGTGCTACTCTAGTGATGTTATTAAAGTAGTCTATTCCTCCTCCATGATGTAATGTTGACAGTGTGTGCATCATGTAGTACTTGGTATAAGCTATGATTGTGATCTCTTGTAGATTATGAAGTTAACTATTACTATGATAGTATTGATGTGATCTATTCCCCCTTTCATAGCCTGAAGGTGACGGTGTGCATGCTATGTTAGTACTCGGTTTAAATTGCAATGGTCTATCATGCACTCTAAAGGTTACTTAAATATGAACTCCGGATGTTGTGGAGCTTGTTAACTCCGGCTTGAGGGAGCTCTTGTAGCCCTACACAATGAATGGTGTTTGTTATCCAACAAGAGAGTGTAGAGTAGTTTTAGTTATGTGATCAATGTTGAGAGTGTCCACTAGTCAAAGTAGGATCCCTAGGCCTTGTTTCCAAATATCGAATCTCCGTTTATTTACTGTTCTACTGCATGTTTACTCGCTGCCATATTTATTTCAGATTGCTATTACCACTCATATTCATCCATATTACTTGTATTTCGCTATCTCTTCGCCGAACTAGTGCACCTATACATCTGACAAGTGTATTAGGTGTGTTGGGGACACAAGAGACTTCTTGTATCGTAATTGCAGGGTTGCTTGAGAGGGATATCTTTGACCTCTTCCTCCCTGAGTTCGATAAACCTTGGGTGATTCACTTAAGGGAAACTTGCTGCTGTTCTACAAACCTCTGCTCTTGGAGGCCCAACACTGTCTACAGGAAAAGAAGCGTGAGTAGACATCAGTCAGCGCTAGAGCTTGTTATTGGTGCAAATAGGTAGCCCACCTACATCCCCACATATACCCTGCTTTGTCGTGTGATTGTTCTTATACCCTTGATATTCGCTTCGCTACATCCGTGCACTAGTCGTCACTACAAGTGGTAAGCAATACTAATTCACTTTGGAGCGGTAAGATTTCCTTTTCTTATCAGTTTTGAATGAGTTCTGAGAGTACCACCATATATATTTGTTTTAGTGCACTAACCTACTAACCATGTCTTCTAGTGATGAGAAATTTTTTAATCAGAAAAACAAGAATTCTGCTGATGTGATGACATGGAGGGAGTATTAAGCTCTTCGTAATGAGATGCGACGTGAATTCCGCACTCATGACGATGAACTTAGGGGGACTGTTCAGGGGATTTCCGAGAAGCTGGATGCTACTAGTGAGACCGTCACTACAATGAAAGATCAAATGACGGATATCCAGCGCAATCTTCAAGTTTTGCAACTAGCTGTTGATAATCTCACCCAACAACAGCATCAAGAATCAGAAGACTCTGATCTTCAGGATGAAGCACCTGGTGTTGGTCGTGGTGCTGGATGTGGTAACAGCGGTCGTGGTTTCGTTGAACTCGGACGCCATGGTCGTGGGTTTGAGGAAAAAAGATGGATTGGGTAAGCCAAAGTTCTCGATACCCAAATTTGAAGGAGGTGCTGATGTTGAAGAATATCTCTCTTGGGAGCTGAAGATTGAGAAGTTATGGCGCTTACATAATTACACTGAAGATAGGAAGATCAAGCTTGCTTCTTCCGAATTTGATGGTTATGCATTGCGTTGGTGGGATGGACTTGTTCGTGCTCGCGAAGAGGATGGTGAGCTGCCTATTATCACATGGCGTGCTATGAAGCCGGCAATGCAAGCTCGTTTCGTGCCCACTAATTATTTACGTACTATTTATGATAAGTTGACCCTATTGAGACAAGGTGTGAAGACTGTTGATGAATATTTCATGAAGATGGAGATGCTTATGCAGCGTGGCCATGTCCGTGAGTCACTTGAGATGACGATGCAGCGTTTTCTCAATGGTTTGAAGTATGATATCAAAGGCATTGTTCTTCATTACAGTTACACCACTATGAATGAGTTGCTACATCATGCAAGAGAAGCTGAATCACATTTGGCTGAAGAATCACAAGTTAAAGTCGTGCTACGGGAGCTGGGCGCTACACGCCTAGGGCACCTCCATCCACGGCGCCGGTGCCATTGTCGCGCTCCGCACCTTATACTACTCCCTCTAGCAAGCCGGTCGCCAATGTGTCCAACACAAAGAAGGCTGAACCCGCTGCAAGTATGAGTGGTTCTAGCATGTCTACTGCGCGCAACCGCGATATGAATTGCCATACATGTGGTGGCAAGTGTCACTTCAAGAGAGATTGTCCTAACCGCAAGGTCATGATTATCAATGAGGACAATGAGTATGAGACTGGAGATGATGTTGATCCATATGCTCCAGAAGATGATAACCATGACAGTGATGGTGTAGATGCTTATCCGTATGAAGCTCACACTATTGTTGTGTCTCAGCGTGCTCTTAATGTGTTGCCAAGTGCATCTACTCAGCGCTGCAATTTGTTCCAAACAAAGGCTTTAGTTGGTCCTGACAAGGCTTGCAAGGTCATTATTGATGGCTGGAGTTGCCGCAATTTAGCAAGCAAGAAGTTGTGTACCAAGATGAAGTTGAAGTATCTACCACACTCATAAGTTCACCTGGGGAGTACACTCTACCTCTCTCTGTTTTTATTTTATTTTATTTTGTTTTGGTTAGTTTACTTTTGTCTAGTTTATTTGTGCTTAGTTTATTTCTGTCTAGTATTATTTTGCTTAGTTTACTTTTATCTAGTTTCTTTTTGTCTTGTTTTACTTTTCTTATATACCCAAAAATCCATAAAAATTTGAAAAACCGAAAAATTAAAAACTGGTGTTATGGGAGAACCCACAACCTATTTGGAGCTTATTGAAATATATATGAATTATAGAGAATCAAGAACGGGTAAAGTCATGAGTGATGTGATAGAAAAATTGAATACAATTGCTAAAATCTTGCTTAAATGCCATGATATAAACTGTTGCTCTCAACATGATACTAAACATATTAAATTCCAATGTGGCTTTAGTGAAGAAGTTTTAATTATGAACTACAATTGGAATAACTATATTCATCTTGGGTTCGAAGAGGTAGAACAATTTGTCTTATTTATGGGAGCTTCTGAGATCGAATCCTTCATGTCTAAAAATTATGAAACTCTTGTTGCTTGTAAGGACCTTAAAGATTATGTCTCTTCTATCCTTAATTTTTGCATAGAAAGTTACAGCGATAATCCTTATATCATTGATTATAAAGAGAGACTCATTAATGCACAAGAATGCACTCACAATTTGCAGGAACCTGTGAAAAAAGAAATTGATGAACCTGAAAGCTCTTTGGATGAAAAAGAGGAGGAAATTGATGAACCTGAAAGCTCATTGGATGAAAAAGAGGAGGAGAGTGATGAACAAAAGGAGGAAGAATGGATTAGCTACCCATGCCAACCTTCTAATGAGAGTAACTCTTTATCTCTTACACTATTTGATTGTCCTCCATGCTTACCAAAGGAGGTTGAATGTTATGTTCCTGTGGATTCTCTTGAAATATTCCCTATGAGTAAAACTTGTGAGAATAATTATGCTACTGTTATCTATGATAATCCATGCTATTTTGATAAATCTTATGATAATGCTTTGTTTGTGCCTGATATCGAAATGCATGGTACTAAAGAGTTTTGTTTAGCAAATGTTTATGATAAAGCTCTAGATGATGGTCCAATGTTACTTGATAATATTAATTGTACTACTAATGAAAATGGGATTGGAGAGTTCTTGACTTTATCTAGGAGTCCCATATCTTTTGAGATTGATCAATCATCTTGTTATATTATTGATAAAAGTGGGTTTGATAGTTTTAATCCCATTATTTTTGAGCTTGATAAAAATTATGTGTTTATGGATCATGAGAAACATGCTTTATGTGATAGTTATATTGTTGAGTTTATTCATGAAGCTACTGAAAATTACTACGAGAGAGGAAAATATGGTTGTAGAAATTTGCATGGTACTAAAACACCTCTCTATATGCTGAAACTTTTGAAGTTATTCTAGTTTTATCTTCCAATGCTTGTCGCTTTGTTCTTCACGAATTTATTGTGTACAAGATTCCTATGCATAGGAAGTGGGTTAGACTTAAATGTGTTTTGAATTTGCTTCTTGATGCTCCTTTTGCTTCATTTTCTATTTTCGATGTGAGCATCATTAAAATTGCTGAGCCCATCTTAATGGCTATAAAGAAAGCACTTCTTGGGAGATAACCAATGTATTTATTTTGCTATTGTTTTGTAGTGTCTTGGAAGTTGTTACTACTGTAGCAGCCTCTTCTTATCTTTATTTTACTGCAATGTTGTGCCAAGTAAAGTCTCTAATAGAAGGTTGATGCTAGATTTGGATTTCTGCGCAGAAACAGATTTCTATCTGTCACAAATTTGAGTAGGTCTCTCTGTAGGAAACTCAGAAAAATCTGCCAATTTTCATGCGTTTTCCTCAGATATCTACGCAACTTTCATTAGTTTTGAGTTTTCTGATTTGAGCAACGGAAGTACCTCTAAAAAATTCGTCTTTACTGGCTGTTCTGTTTTGACAGATTCTGTCTCTGTTTTTTTGCATTGTCTCTTGTGGACTTTAAGCAAGGCTTTATAGACGTGGAGAGCTGTAGCTAATGTTTTATTGAGTTCTTGCAATGTGTCACTACAGGACTAAAGTGGATTAAAGTTTTTTTGAGTACTAACCCCTCTAATGAAGTTTATGAGAAGTTTGGTGTGAAGGAAGTTTTCAAGGGTCAAGAGAGGAGGATGATATATGATCAAGAAGAGTGAAAAGTCTAAGCTTGGGGATGCCCCCGTGGTTCATCCCTGCATATTTCAAGAAGACTCAAGCGTCTAAGCTTGGGGATTCCCAAGGCATCCCTTTCTTCATCAACAACTTATCAGGTCACCTCTAGTGAAACTACATTTTTATTCGGTCACATCTTATGTGCTTTACTTGGAGCGTCTGTGTGCTTTTATTTTTGTTTGTGTTTGAATAAATTTGGATCCTAGCAATCCTTGTGCGAGAGAGAGACACGCTCCGCTTTTTCATATGAACACTTGTGTTCTTCGTTTTACTTTTAATGTTCATGAAAAAAGTTGGAAGCTACTGCACTTATTGTTATTTGGATGGAAAGAGAAAATGCCTCATATTGTCTTGGATAATTTGATACTTGGCAATTGTTTTGAGCTCTCAAGTAGATCATGATTAAGCTCTTGCACCATGTAGTTTAAACCTATTAGTGGAGAACTGTAACATCCCAAGTTTCAACAACAATCAACAAGAAAGAAAATTTCCCAAACTCAAAATTTGCAATTAACAAAAACTTTTTTCTATGCATATAGTGCCACATATAGTTTCTTGCATTTGAGTGAATTTCTTTTGTGCAATTGCCATGATGAGTGTTAGTATGATTATCAATTGCTATTTGAACCCTAACAAAGATCATCAAACCCTAGTTTGAGGGGAAATGAAGAAAATGGGAAAAACCCCTATTTCACTTACATACACATTATGCCAAAATGCAATTCTTCACCCTAGGCCATAATTGCTTGCCCCCCTTGCTTGTAAAATACTTCAATATGATAAACTAACACAATTGCATCATTGGATCAAGAATCAAACACAAGGAAATCAAAATTTCTACATACATATGATAATGGTCATATGGCCCAAAAATATTTTCTTCACTACTTTACCCCTCTGGTTTTCTCAATTCTTAAACTAAACTTGGTCAACCAAAGCCATGTCATCCAAGACCATGTCAAGGTGAGTAACTTTGATGTTGACCACCATGGCTAGAGTTGACTAGGTTGACCAGTATAAAGGTGACAAGTAGTGATGCTGAAATAAAGAGAAGTTCATGTCACATTTGCCATTTTGCAAAACAACTCCAAATTGAACCCCACCACCACCATTCTAACCCATAATTAATATGTTTAAACTCCACCAAAAAGAATTTCGAAATTCAAAAGTTTTGTTCATGCGGCCATATGATCGAACACCTGGC
This sequence comes from Lolium perenne, assembly GCF_019359855.2. NCBI lineage: Eukaryota > Viridiplantae > Streptophyta > Magnoliopsida > Poales > Poaceae > Lolium > Lolium perenne. The sequence goes on from NC_067249.2 coordinate 145,220,129, forward strand.
AGGCATCTTCCCAGAATTGTGTTGCAGGCTATTACACGATGGATTCTTGACTAAACCACTTTTATCTGGTGATCATTAAGCCCCTCTGCCTCCCCTGCATCGAGCCTGTCCTTGCCCCATCGTTTAAAGTGAAGAAATAAACCTAAACTATGGCATGCCGTGGCCATGCCGGCCACCTTTGGTCATCACCTCTCTGGCCCTCCCCTCTCTCCAAGACCTTGTCCAGAAGCATCTCTGGAGCACGAGGATGCCGCCAGTACACCACACTCGATCGCCAAGGCACGACATTGGCCAGCAGAGCCGCGTCCAAAACGTTGCCAGCGCATGCCAGTCGACGCGGTGAGTGCGCTCTGGACGCGCCAGTACGTCGCGCGCTCGAGCACCCTCGTCCTCCCCTGCAACGGCTACGCCTGCGTCGAGCATCTCCTCACCACCCTCTACAAGCTAGACAACCTCCATAGCCTGCCCCTGCACCGTCGCCATCGTCCTCCTCCACTTTCGGCCGCGCACGCCGTGACAGACCTTGCACGCACCCGAGCGATCCCATCGTCCCCTGGACGCGCCAGCTATACCTAGAGCATCGCCAGGACGACGCCTACACGATGCCGTCCTTCACTTGCCCCTTCGATCGCCGGAGACGTCGCGCCATGCTTGCCTCTTCGTAGCACCCCACGGCACACCGCATCTGCTATAAATACAGGACCTCAGCCCTCCATTTCTTCACACAACACGCTCCCCTCTCACCACTGATCCTCCTCCCCCAGTCAATTTCACCTCACACCGCCGGAGTAGCTCGAATCGCGAGCTCGAAGCCGCCGGAGCTCGCGGAAGCGCTGCTTCGATTGGAGCCTCCCCGAGCGCCGCCGCTGCACCAGGTCGTTCCTCGTCGACAACAACTTCTCCGCGCATACTGCCAGACCCCTGCAACGGCCTGGTAGGCTCCCCGACCCCCTAGGCTCGCCGCCAGTGAGCTCGCCTCTCGCCGGAGACGACGACGCTCACACGCCGTCGATCTCCCTTCTAATCTTACGGCTCAGATGCTGCGTGCATTGTTTCGTGTTATAACACACTGACAGGTGGACCCCACCTCGTCAGGGCAGCCCACTCGCACCCGTGGCTTGTTGGGCTGTGCAGTAAAATTAAAAACCGTTTCGGCCCGTTAAGGTTTCCCGCCTAGCCCAGCAATTCAAACTTAGGTTTATTTATTATTCAAATTGTGCTGCAGATGGTTTAGTAAAATTTGAATAGTTTGAAATCTGCGAAACCAAATTTAGCAAACTTTATACCGTTGGAAAGCCCATGAAATTATCTAACAAATGCCACTGGTCCCACCTCCAAATTCATAGTAGATTTAATTTGATAAAAAAGACAAGAGAGGGACTTTTGAACATTCAAACTTTATTTAAAATTCAACCATAATAGATTTTGAATTGATTCCAACTCTAATAAATCACAATTGATGTCCTCTAATTGATTATGCAATAATATAGACATGTTATTTGTATGATCATGGACTAGATCAAATAAAATGGCTATGTAGTCAATTCTAGAGTAATTGAAATTGGAATTCAATTTCAACAACTAATATGAGAGCTACCTCTCATTTAAATCTTGATCCTAAGTAATATAACCAGGGGGAAAGACTTAGGCTAATGAACCCTTGATAAGTATTACTTAGAGATTTTAATTCATTTAAATATTAAGTTTTAAGACTATGTGAAGTGTAGCACTTCAATTAAATTATACTCACATATAATAGATATGAAATGTTGACTTTGGGTCAACCTATATTTCATACCTTATTATTATATGAAGAGATTAAATCTTAATATGAGGTAATGAGAAGAAATTATTTCCTCTAAGGATCTACATACCAAATTTAAGACATAGGCATAAAGAGAGGAAACTATTCTTCTTTTAAATAAAGACTAATCCAATAATCCACCATGCCATGTTTGATTGATGATAGGATTAGCGTGTGAACTCTTTTGAGTGTTTCTAGTTTGGTATGTGAGCTTGGTTTAGTATTTATACCTCGTATTCGTATATAGACGCTAGTAACGAGGAATACCAAGAGGAGGAGGCCTACTCTCAGGAAGAAGAAGAGAACTTCGATAACTACTCAGCTCAAGGCAAGCTAACCCTTGCTAAACACAAGTGCTTAGCTCTACCAGAGCAAAGGCACCATCACACTCTACTTTTATGTATTACCTATCCCATGTTTTACTTAGTTTCAAATACCATGAATTGACTAGTTATGAAAACTCTATTCCCCCTCTTACCTTGAAGAGTCTTTGGCAAACTTTAAATTCATGCTCTTTCTTATGAGTGAATTAAAATTTGGAACACTTGCACTTCTCTAACTTAATCATCTACTCCCTCTACAGATGGATCACGTCGTTGATGCGCAGCCCTTTCTCCAGACTGAGTTCTATCAGTTGGGGAACGGTGGAGAGATCATCTTTGAGAGGGACCTCTTCTCCCTCTCAGAGTTCCTCGGGCGCCCACCACCGGAAGTCTTTGGTGGAATGATCAATGACCAGCCCGGTGGTCAACTCCAGTGGGTGATCATGGTGGACCTTCGTGGAAGGTTCACGCTCCCAATGAGCGCAAGGATCCAGTTCTCCTTCCGGGAGAACAACTGGGCGGATGGTCTCGCAAGGGGACTTCAGGAGGGGCTCGCACGTCTGTGCGGGCAAAACTTCATGGACTTCGAGGATAGCCGCTTTGTGCACTATGCAAGGCACAACTCCCTCGGGGTGCCAATGAACCTGCCGTCGCACCCGCAACTTCGCCACCATGTGGATCATCTCGACTTCATGTTGAATGAGACCCGCATCGACCTCGACAACTCCCGCGAATACACCAACCACACTCACATCCAGTTGGCGCAGCAAGCCGACACCATCAGGGTTATCGCCGCGGAGCGCAGGGCTCTCCGCCGCACTAACCAGAAGAAGGATCACGCCATCAACCGCCTCAAGGCCAGGATCGCCGCTCTGAAGGCGACCATCGCCACCCAAGCTGAGCAGATCCAGGAGCTGGAAGGCGAAGGTGAAGGGGAGAACATCCAGGGGGACGGCTACTCCTACGTCAGCAACGACGATGACTACGAGGAGGAGGAAGACGACGACCTGGAGTTCCACCCTTACGAGGATGGCCACGAGCACCTTGCTGCCGGGGTAGACAATGTCTACCCTATCAACGTCGATGGCGAGTAGTCCCGTCTGAGCACTTGCGTCCCGTGTTATGTATCGGTCCTTTGTACCCGCCCCATGTATCGTAGTTTGTTGAAGGGGTTCTTAAAACCCTCCTGAACATTTGGCTTGTAATATTTGCTACCTCCATGACTATGTTTGTGTGTGTGTAATATTATTATTATGAATCAAGTTTTAAGTTGTGTGAAATTTTATCCCAAAATGAGCCATAGAAATTTCCCTCTCATCTCATGATCCCTATCACTGTTCAGATGGCACCCCCAACTCGCAGCGAAGCCGCAATGATGCAAATGCTGCAACAGATGATGGCAGAGAGAGAAGCTGAGAGAGTTGACCGTCAAGCCAACCTAGCTGCACTTCAACAGATTGCTCAGGGCAATCAAGGCCACGGAAACCACGACCACCCAGGGTCGAAGCTGAAAAACTTCCAAAACACCAATCCCCCGGTGTTCAGCAAGACGGAGGAACCCCTCGATGCTGATGATTGACTCCAAACCATGGAGAACAATCTCGAGGTTGCCGGAGTGGAGGACAACGAGAAGGTGTTGTTCGCCACCCACTATCTGGCTGGACCTGCACGTGCCTGGTGGACAAGTGCCCGCGCATTAAATGCGGGGCAAATGATGACTTGGGAAGATTTCAAACTCAAGTTTAGCAAGTATCACGTGCCCCCGGGCCTGATTAAGAAGATGAGGGATGAGTTCAGGGAACTGAAGCAAGGCAGAATGACCATGGTAGAATACCGCGACAAGTTCCTCACCTTGTCAAGGTACGCCCCGGATGAGACGGATACCGTCGAGAAGAGGAAGGAGAGGTTTCTAAATGGACTGCATGATGAGATGCAGACTGTGCTGATCAATATTCCCTTTGCTGACTTAGAAGCCCTCGTTGACTCCGCCATTCAGATGGAGGGGAAGATACACCAAGCCAATGAGAACCGCAAGCGCCGTATGATGAACCAGAGTGGGCCCAGCAATAACCACAAGTATCGCCCCAGCTCAAGTGGAGGGTTCGCCCCAAGAAACAACAAGCCCCCGATGCAGAATCCACATCCGAGTTATCAGAACCGGAGTGGAGGAAACCCCAGGCCAGGAGGCCACAACAACTACAACAACAACAACCACAACAACACCTTCAACCGCGCTCCACCTCGCGCCCTCAACAACAACTCCAACACCGCTCCAAGGACTGGGAGCAATGCTGTTCCCATCACCCCCAAGGACAAGTCCACCTACAACTGCTACGAGTGCGGAGTGGCGGGGCACTTCTCCTATGAGTGCCCCAAGAAGCTCGCCAAGACTGCCGCCAACACCTCAGGCCCTGCTCAGCAGCAGCGTCGTGTCACCACCAACAAGAAGTTCGCCCCCAACAACCCGAACAACCGCAACGGCCGCCTCTACCACATGAATGCAGAAGAAGCTCAGGAAGCCCTAGACGTTGTGCTGGGTATGTTCTCTGTTAACTCAATACCTGCAAGAGTGCTGTTTGATTCTGGAGCATCGCATTCGTTTATTACCGAAGATTTTGCATGCACTAGTAAGATTCAACCCATCAGTTTGAAGCATGTCATGACAGTTCAAATACCCGGATCAACCACTAAAGCTAGAAAAATTTGCAAAGATGTGCCAATCAGAATTCATGAAATAGAATTTTATGCAAATTTGATTGTTCTGGGAGCCAAAGGTTTGGAAGTAGTCCTGGGAATGGACTGGATGGCGAAACATCATGGACTGATTGATTGTGCCAAGAAGGCCATCACCATGACTAGTAGCACCGGAATAATAGTCGAACACATATCTGAAAGGATGCCCAGAAAGTTTACCTGCAACCAAAGCCTAGCCAAACCCACCTTGGATCAGATCAGGGTCGTTTGTCGATATCCTGATGTGTTCCCGGATGATCTACCCGGTATGCCCCCAGATCGGGATATCGAGTTTATCATCGAGTTAATCCCTGGAACCGGACCTATAGCCCAGAGAGCCTACAGCATGAACCCGGCAGAGTTAGTGGAATTGAAGAAGCAACTGGATGATATGCTATTCAAAGGTCTGATTCAACCAAGTGTGTCACCTTGGAGATCGCCAGTTTTGTTCGTGGATAAGAAGGACGGTGCCACTCGTTTGGTTACGGATTATCGTAAGCTTAACGATGTCACCATCAAGAACAAGTATCCTTTGCCCAAGATAGAAGATCTGTTTGACCAACTGACCGGAGCCCAAGTATTCTCGAAGATTGATCTGCGGACAGGATACCATCAGCTGAAGATTCGTGCCACCGATATTCCAAAAACTGCCTTTACCACCTGATATGGATTGTACGAGTACAATGTCATGTCCTTTGGATTGACCAATGCCCCCGCTTACTTCATGAATCTCATGAATAAGATCTTTATGAACTTCCTGGACAAGTTTGTCGTTGTCTTCATCGACGACATCCTCATATACTCCAAGTCCGAAGAAGAACATGAGCAACATTTGGAAGTGGTCCTAGATACCCTTCGGGAGCATCAGTTGTATGCCAAGTTCAGCAAGTGTGAGTTCTGGTTGAAAGAAGTAGGATTCTTGGGTCATATCTTGTCAGCCGGAGGAATTGCCGTTGACCCCGCAAAAATCAAGACTGTTGAGGAATGGAAAGCCCCAACCACTCAGACCGAAGTCCGTGCATTTCTCGGATTGGCGGGATATTACCGCCGATTCGTTGAAGGATTCTCAAGCATAGCAAGACCGATGACTCAATTGTTGAAGAAGGACCGGAAGTTCGAATGGACCGACAAGTGTGAAGAGAGCTTTCAACAGCTCAAGCTAAGATTGACAACAGCCCCAATACTGGTTATGCCGGACATTACCAAGCCCTTTGATGTGTACTGTGACGCCTCCAAGATTGGTCTTGGATGTGTGCTGATGCAAGAAGGCAAAGTAATATCTTACCTGTCAAGACAGCTGAAGCAGCATGAACAGAACTATCCAACCCATGACTTAGAGCTAGCAGCGGTGGTGTTAGCACTGAAAGTATGGCATCATTACCTCATGGGAAATCGATGCGAGGTTTACTCGGATCACAAGAGCCTGAAGTATATCTTCACGCAGAAGGAGCTGAATATGAGACAACGCAGATGGATAGAGTTAATCAAGGATTATGACATGGAAATCCACTATCACCCCGGCAAGGCAAATGTGGTAGCGGATGCTCTGAGTAGACTGCCGTGTCAATTGAACTCCATGATAGCAATTGAACAACCCAGCCTGTTTGAAGAGTTTGAACAGTTTAGGCTTGAACTGGTTAGCGAAGGATACCTCGCCAGCATTGAACTCCAACCCACCCTGATTAGTCAGATCAAGGAAGCTCAGAAAGGAAATGCTAGCATTGAGGGGATCAAGAACCAAATAGCAGCCGGAAAAGCACCGGGATTCACCGTAGATGAAGAAGGAGTGCTATGGTATAACAAGCGCCTTTGCGTGCCGTCAGAATCAGAGTTGAAGCAAGTTATTCTGAAAGAAGCTCACGACACCCTATACTCCATTCACCCCGGAGGAACCAAGATGTACCAGGATTTGAAGGAACAATTCTGGTGGCATGGAATGAAGAGAGAAATTGGAAGCTACATCGCCAAGTGTGATATCTGTCAAAGAATCAAAGCAGAACACCAACGCCCCGCAGGACTGTTGCAACCCCTACAGATTCCCGAATGGAAATGGGATTCCGTAGGAATGGATTTCATCACCGGACTGCCCAAATCAAGTAAAGGGAATGATTCCATCTGGGTAGTGGTCGACAGACTGACCAAAGTTGCCCACTTCATCCCCGTCAAGACCACCTATCAAGGACCAAGACTCGCAGAGCTATATATCTCAAGGATAGTCAGCCTGCACGGAACCCCGAAGTCGATAGTATCCGACAGAGGATCCCAATTCACCTCCAGATTCTGGCAGAAAGTACATGAAGGACTCGGAACTCGTCTGAATTTCAGCACCGCCTATCACCCGCAGACAGATGGACAGACTGAACGAGTCAACCAGATACTCGAAGATATGTTGAGAGCATGTGTGCTAGAGTATGGATCTAAGTGGGAAGACTGCTTGCCGTACGCAGAATTCTCGTACAACAACAGCTACCAAGCCAGCTTGCAGATGGCCCCCTTTGAAGCACTGTACGGAAGGAAGTGCCGTACCCCTCTGAATTGGTCGGAAGTAGGAGAGAGTCAAGTCTTAGGAACAGATATTCTCCGAGAAGCCGAAGAGAAGGTTCACAAGATCCGCGAGTACCTCAAGACAGCCCAATCAAGACAGAAGAGCTACGCCGACAAGAGACGCCGAGAGATGACCTTCGAGATCGGAGATTTCGCATATCTCAAAGTGTCCCCTCTTAAAGGAATGCAGAGATTCCAGCTTAGAGGAAAGCTCGCACCCTGATATGTCGGACCTTTCAAGGTCCTGAGCCGCCGAGGAGAAGTGTCTTATCAACTGGAGTTACCGGAAGAAATGTCAGCGGTGCACAATGTGTTTCACATCTCGCTACTCCGGAAGTGCTTAGAAGTGCCTGAGAAGACCGAGGTTTTCAAGAACATCGACCATCGAGCTGTGGATATCAACTCAGATCTGACATACCGCGAAGTACCTATTCGCATCTTGGAAGAAGCTTTCAGAACCACCCGTACCCGAAGTATCAAGTTTCTGAAGATCCAATGGAGTAACCACACCGAAGAAGACGCCACTTGGGAGAGAGAAGACTTTATGAGGACTGAGTACCCAGATCTCTTTAGTACCTAGTTTTCTCAGATCTCGGGACGAGATCTTTTTTAAGGGGGAAGGGTTTGTAACATCCCAAGTTTCAACAACAATCAACAAGAAGGAAAATTTCCCAAACTCAAAATTTGCAATTAACAAAAACTTTTTTCTATGCATATAGTGCCACATATAGTTTCTTGCATTTGAGTGAATTTCTTTTGTGCAATTGCCATGATGAGTGTTAGTATGATTATCAATTGCTATTTGAACCCTAACAAAGATCATCAAACCCTAGTTTGAGGGGAAATGAAGAAAATGGGAAAAACCCCTATTTCACTTACATACACATTATGCCAAAATGCAATTCTTCACCCTAGGCCATAATTGCTTGCCCCCCTTGCTTGTAAAATACTTCAATATGATAAACTAACACAATTGCATCATTGGATCAAGAATCAAACACAAGGAAATCAAAATTTCTACATACATATGATAATGGTCATATGGCCCAAAAATATTTTCTTCACTACTTTACCCCTCTGGTTTTCTCAATTCTTAAACTAAACTTGGTCAACCAAAGCCATGTCATCCAAGACCATGTCAAGGTGAGTAACTTTGATGTTGACCACCATGGCTAGAGTTGACTAGGTTGACCAGTATAAAGGTGACAAGTAGTGATGCTGAAATAAAGAGAAGTTCATGTCACATTTGCCATTTTGCAAAACAACTCCAAATTGAACCCCACCACCACCATTCTAACCCATAATTAATATGTTTAAACTCCACCAAAAAGAATTTCGAAATTCAAAAGTTTTGTTCATGCGGCCATATGATCGAACACCTGGCAGGCATCTTCCCAGAATTGTGTTGCAGGCTATTACACGATGGATTCTTGACTAAACCACTTTTATCTGGTGATCATTAAGCCCCTCTGCCTCCCCTGCATCGAGCCCGTCCTTGCCCCATCGTTTAAAGTGAAGAAATAAACCTAAACTATGGCATGCCGTGGCCATGCCGGCCACCTTTGGTCATCACCTCTCTGGCCCTCCCCTCTCTCCAAGACCTTGTCCAGAAGCATCTCTGGAGCACGAGGACGCCGCCAGTACACCGCACTCGATCGCCAAGGCACGACATTGGCCAGCAGAGCCGCGTCCAAAACGTTGCCAGCGCATGCCAGTCGACGCGGTGAGCGCGCTCTGGACGCGCCAGTACGTCGCGCGCTCGAGCACCCTCGTCCTCCCCTGCAACGGCTACGCCTGCGTCGAGCATCTCCTCACCACCCTCTACAAGCTAGACAACCTCCATAGCCTGCCCCTGCACCGTCGCCATCGTCCTCCTCCACTTTCGACCGCGCACGCCGTGACAGACCTTGCACGCGCCCGAGCGATCCCATCGTCCCCTGGACGCGCCAGCTATATCTAGAGCATCGCCAGGACGACGCCTACACGATGCCGTCCTTCACTTGCCCCTTCGATCGCCGGAGACGCCGCGCCATGCTTGCCTCTTCGCAGCACCCCACGGCACACCGCATCTGCTATAAATACAGGACCTCAGCCCTCCATTTCTTCACACAACACGCTCCCCTCTCACCACTGATCCTCCTCCCCCAGTCAATTTCACCTCACACCGCCGGAGTAGCTCGAATCGTGAGCTCGAAGCCGCCGGAGCTCGCGGAAGCGCTGCTTCGATTGGAGCCTCCCCGAGCGCCGCCGCTGCACCAGGCCGTTCCTCGTCGACAACAACTTCTCCGCGCATACTGCCAGACCCCTGCAACGGCCTGGTAGGCTCCCCGAACCCCTAGGCTTGCCGCCAGTGAGCTCGCCTCTCGCCGGAGACGACGACGCTCACACGCCGTCGATCTCCCTTCTAATCTTACGGCTCAGATGCTGCGTACCGTTTCGCTGTGTTATAACACACTGACAGGTGGACCCCACCTCGTCAGGGCAGCCCACTCGCACCCGTGGCTTGTTGGGCTGCGCAGTAAAATTAAAAACCGTTTCGGCCCGTTAAGGTTTCCCGCCTAGCCCAGCAATTCAAACTTAGGTTTATTTATTATTCAAATTGTGCTGCAGATGGTTTAGTAAAATTTGAATAGTTTGAAATCTGCCAAACCAAATTTATCAAACTTTATACCGTTGGAAAGCCCATGAAATTATCTAACAAATGCCACTGGTCCTACCTCCAAATTCATAGTAGATTTAATTTGATAAAAAAGACAAGACAGGGACTTTTGAACATTCAAACTTTATTTAAAATTCAACCATAATAGATTTTGAATTGATTCCAACTCTAATAAATCACAATTGATGTCCTCTAATTGATTATGCAATAATATAGACATGTTATTTGTATGATCATGGACTAGATCAAATAAAATGGCTATGTAGTCAATTCTAGAGCAATTGAAATTGGAATTCAAATTCAACAACTAATATGAGAGCTACCTCTCATTTAAATCTTGATCCTAAGTAATATAACCAGGGGGAAAGACTTAGGCTAATGAACCCTTGATAAGTATTACTTAGAGATTTTAATTCATTTAAATATTAAGTTTTAAGACTATGTGAAGTGTAGCACTTCAATTAAATTATACTCACATATAATAGATATGAAATGTTGACTTTGGGTCAACCTATATTTCATACCTTATTATTATATGAAGAGATTAAATCTTAATATGAGGTAATGAGAAGAAATTATTTCCTCTAAGGATCTACATACCAAATTTAAGACATAGGCATAAAGAGAGGAAACTATTCTTCTTTTAAATAAAGACTAATCCAATAATCCACCATGCCATGTTTGATTGATGATAGGATTAGCGTGTGAACTCTTTTGAGTGTTTCTAGTTTGGTATGTGAGCTTGGTTTAGTATTTATACCTCGTATTCGTATATAGACGCTAGTAACGAGGAATACCAAGAGGAGGAGGCCTACTCTCAGGAAGAAGAAGAGAACTTCGATAACTACTCAGCTCAACGCAAGCTAACCCTTGCTAAACACAAGTGCTTAGCTCTACCAGAGCAAAGGCACCATCACACTCTACTTTTATGTATTACCTATCCCATGTTTTACTTACATTTACTTTTGCTTATTATTTCAAAGTACTCTTTCTGATTTATGATTCACTTGGTCTAGAGTAGAACAATACTTGAAATTAGATTAGCACAACTCAAAGCTAGATAGCACCCCTCATATAGTTGCTAGTGCTAATCAACTAAAATTGACTACTTTAGATGGGAACATGGTGAAGTGGATTTGACTTTGAAAGAAAGTAAAGTGGAGGTGGATTTGAACAAGAGAAGATGGTGATTTTTGATAAAACTGATGATTGGGTTTGAATGCGATACCCTTCCAATAATACTAGTACCCCCACAATACCTGATTATGGGTAGGGCTTAACTAGAAGCTTGTGTATTTTAGTATGGGTTCCCTCTAAACAAGCATCATAGGGGTTACGCCGAGGCTGCCTCCGTTAAGTGTTGAATGATGTTAATATGAGGTGAATGTACGGCCCAAGCCCTGTGCAGTTCCCGGGTTAATTGCGGTTCTCACCGGGAGGCCAAGCTCATGGGGAGAGGTGCTCATACTAGCATATATAAGTGAAAGGTTATGGTTGATGATCCGCGTACTGTGTTACGATGATTCGGGGTTATCCTCGACGGATGTAATCAAAAGTTGTGGCACAAGAGTACAACCTCTGCAGAGTGTTAAACCTATTCGAATAGCCGTGTCCACGGTTACGGACAATTGGAAAGGCCATACTATCTCCGTTATCATTAATATGTTTTGATCCTAAAATGAATGGTGAATTGAAAGGTGATATTGAGGTGAATCAATATGAGTTGTGGGAATGACACTAATGTTCCCACTTGAGTTAGTCTAGCCCATGATAAGGCTTTACTAAATGTTTATCAAGTTAAAACTTGGCTTTATGCAAATAAACCTAGAGCTTAGCACCCCCTTACTACACTTAATAAGTAATTACTCTAGTGTTAGTTTGCGAGTACTCTAAAGTACTCATGGCTTTGCCCTGGCTATTCAAATGCCAGACTATGAAGGAGAGCACCAGTATCCGGATGACGGACAACAGGACATCTACGATAACTAGGATCGTCTTCTAACGTCAAGCGTTGCCTGTGGAATAGATAGTCCACTACTACTTCGCTTCCGCTACTATTTGTGATGTTGAACAATATATTCGTGTAATATTGGATCATGTGATCTATGGTTGTAAGACAATATGTGTTGTAATAAATGATGACTCTATGCTACTTACTATTATTTCTTGCAAAAACATTATTCCTGGGATTGCGATGTACGGCATAATAGGCATCTGGACTTAAAAATCCGGGTGTTGACAAGAACTACCGTAGAGCTTGTTGAAATTGGTTTGCATGATTGGTCTCTCTAAGGTCTAGATATTTTCTGGTAAAAGTGTTTGAGCAACAAGGAAGACAGTGTAGAGTCTTATAATGCTTGCAATATGTTCTTATGTGAGTTTTGCTGTACCGGTTCATACTTGTGTTTGCTTCAAACAACCTTGCTAGCCAGCCTTGTACTGAGAGGGAATGCTTCTCGTGCATCCAAAACCTTGAGCCAAAACCTATGCCATGTGTGTCCACCATACCTACCTACTATGTGGTATTTTCTGCCATTCCAAGTAAATACTGCATGTACTACCTTTAAACAATTCAAAAGTTATTATCTCTTATTTGTGTCAATGTTTTATAGCTCATGAGGAAGTATGTGGTGTTTTATCTTTCAATCTTGTTGGGCAGACTCTCACCAATGGACTAGTGGCTTCATCCGCTTATCCAATAATTTTGCAAAAAGAGCTGGCAATGGGGTTCCCAGCCCCAATTAATTAACTTTCATTAATAATTCTCTTCACATGTTTTGCCCTGATTCATCAGTAAGCAACTTAATTTTGCAAATAGACACTCCTTCATGGTATGTGAATGTTGGAAGGCACCCAAGGATTCGGTTAGCCATGGCTTGTGAAAGCAAAAGGTTGGGAGGAGTGTCATCCATAAATAAAACTAAAGTACATGTGTAAACAAAAGAGAAGAGGGATGATCTACCTTGCTGGTAGAGATAACGTCCTTCATGGGAGCCGCTCTTTGAAAGTCTGTTTGATGAGGGGGTTAGAGTGCCCACTACCATTCGTTGACAACAACAAACACCTCTCAAAACTTTACTTTTATGCTCTCTATATGATTTCAAAACTTGAAAAGCTCTAGCACATGATTTAATCCCTGCTTCCCTCTGCGAAGGGCCTTTCTTTTACTTTATGTTGAGTCAGTTTACCTACTTCCTTCCATCTTAGAAGCAAACACTTGTGTCAACTGTGCATTGATTCTTACATTCTTGCTTATTGTACTTATTATATTACTTTGTGTTGACAATTATCCATGAGATATGCATGTTGAAAGTTGAAAGCAGCTGCTGAAACTTAATCATCCTTTGTGTTGCTTCAATGCCTTTACTTTGAATTTATTGCTTTATGAGTTAACTCTTATGCAAGACTTTTTGATGCTTGTCTTGAAAGTATTATTCATGAAAAGTTTTGCTATATGTTATCTATTTTATTAGCAAATATAGATCGTTGCCTTGAATCACTTCATTCATTTCATATGCTTTACAATAGTATGATCAAGGTTATGTAAGTAGCATGTCACTACAGAAATTATTCTTTTTATCGTTTACCTACTCGAGGGCGAGTAGGAACTAAGCTTGGGGATGCTTGATACGTCTCCAACGTATCTATAATTTCTGATGTTCCATGCTAGTTTTATGACAATACCTACATGTTTTGCTCACACTTTATAATGATTTCATGCATTTTCCGGAACTAACCTATTAACAAGATGCCGAAGTGCCAGTTCATGTTTTCTGCTGTTTTTGGTTCCAGAAAGGCTGTTCGGGCAATATTCTCGGAATTCGACGAAACAAAGGCCAAACATCTTATTTCACCGAGACTAACCAGAACTCCGAAGGAGAGCCGGAGGGGAGGCCCAGGGCTCCCAGACCACAGGGTGGCGCGGCCTAGAGGGGGCGCGCTAGCCTATGGTGTGGGCCCCCCATGCACCTCCTGGCGCCGCCTCTTCGCCTATATAACTTCTCGCGGCCTAAAAAACCGATACCAATTGACGAAACTCCAGAAATACTCCAGGGGCGGCGCCGCCATCGCGAAACTCCAATTCGGGGGACAGAATCTCTACTCCGGCACGCCGCCGGGACGGGGAAGTGCCCCCGGAAGCCATCTCCATCGACGCCACCGCCTCCATCATGCTCCGTGAGTAGTTCCCCCATGGACTATGGGTTCTAGCAGTAGTTAGTTGGTACTCTCTCTCCCATGTACTTCAATACAATGATCTCATGAGCTGCCTTACATGATTGAGATTCATCTGATGTAATCGGTGTTGTGTTTGTTGGGATCCGATGAATTGTTACATTATGATCAGTCTATCTATAAAGTTTGTGAAGTTATTGTTGCTGCAATCTTGTTGTGTTTAATGCTTGTCACTAGTGCACGAGTGGCATGATCTTAGATTTAAGCTCTATACTTATTGCTTAGATTTTATCTACAAGTTGTTTGCACATGTCTATGTCCGGAACCCGAGGCCCCAGTGACAAAGAATCGGGATAAGCTGGAGGAAGGCGTAGGTATGAGGATCACATGTTTTCACCAAGTGTTAATGCTTTGCTCCGGTGCTCTATTAAAAGGAGTACCTTAATTACCAGTAGATTCCCTTGAGGCCCGACTGCCACCGGCTGGTAGGACAAAAGATGTTATGCAAGTTTCTCATTGCGAGCACGTATGACTATATATGGAAAACATGCCTACATGATTAATAAATTGATGTTCTATCTTAATGCTATTTCAATCCTATCAATTGCCCAACTGTAATTTGTTCACCCAACACTTGTCACTTGTTATTGGAGAGTTACCACTAGTGTAGATAGCTGGGAACCCCGGTCCATCTCTCATCATCATATACTCGTTCCTATATGACATTGGAAGTAGTATCAACTATTTTCTGGTGCCATTGCCTCTGTGTTACTGCTACTGCTGTGTTATTCTTTGTTACTATTGCTCTCATATTACTGCTGCTTTCACATCACCCCTGTTACTAGTGCTTTTCCAGGTGCAGCTGAATTGACAACTCAGTTGTTAACGCTTATAAGTATTCTTTACCTCCCCTTGTGTCGAATCAATAAATTTGTGTTTTACTTCCCTCGAAGACTATTGCGATCCCCTATACTTGTGGGTTATCAGGTTTGCCGCGTACTAAGAGAGGCCATGATTCGATATTTGTGGTAGTGGATAGATTCTCTAAGATGTCACATTTTATTGCCTGCCACAAGAGCGACGATGCGTCGCATATTGCTAACCTGTTTTTCAGGGAGATTGTACGTCTACATGGAGTCCCGAAAACTATTGTTTCTGATCGTGACGTGAAATTTATGAGCTACTTCTGGAAGACGCTTTGGAGAAAGCTGGGGATGAAGCTACTTTTTAGTACTACTTGTCATCCCCAAACTGATGGTCAAACTGAAGTGGTGAATAGAACATTGTCATAACTGTTGAGATCCATGATCAAGAAGAACCTGAAGGAGTGGGAAGATTGTTTGCCGCATGTGGAGTTTGCTTATAACAGGGTGGTACATTCTACCACAGAGCTGTGTCCCTTTGAGGTGGTGTATGGTTTCAAACCCATTACTCCGCTTGATTTGTTGCCTCTACCTATACATGAGAGAGTCAATATGGAGGCATCCAAGAGGGAAGATTTTGTGCGAAAGATTCATGTGAAGACTAAAGAGTTGATAGAGAAGAAAGGCAAGAGCAATGCTGCAAGGATGAACATAAGCGCAAGGAGATATTGTTCAAGCCTGGTGATATGGTCTGGGTACATTTTCGCAAGGATAGGTTCCCGAATCTATGGAAGTCAAAGTTGCTTCCTCGTGGTGCTGGTCCTTACAAAGTGCTTGCCAAGATCAACGATAATGCATACTCGATAGATCTTCCAGTTGATGAGTTTGGTGTCAGTAATTCTTTCAATGTGGCTGATTTGACACCATATGGCAGAGAAGACCTTGGAGCGTCGAGGTCGACGCCTTTTGAAGGGGGGAGATGATGAGTACATCCCTACTACGCTACTACCTCCGTCATTGCAAGATGAAGACGATGCTGCTGTGAAGCTCAAGTCCAATGAAGTCAGGATTGTACCAATGACACGAGCTCGTGCGAAGCTACTTAAACAACAAGTGAACTTGTTCCTAAGTGATACTTTGATCGATGAGAACTTTATACTGCCTAAGTCCTATTACTTATGTATGATCAGGTATGAAGAAGGAGCAAGCATCGCACGAGGAGGAGAGGAGCAGCTGGACAAGAAGCTGGACGTGAAGCTGGACATGGAGCTGGCCATGAAGCTGGACAAGAAGACATCCCATGGAAGCGCGAGGGAGGAGAGGGAGGCATGCGCGAGCGGAGAAGAAGAAGTCGAGGCCGGCGTCAGGCCCGATCAGACCGGCCGCCAAGTTGGCGCGCCCGGTCCCAGGCCCGGTCCAACCGGGCGCCAGACCGGCCCAGCCCGGCGCCGACCGGACGCCACGCTTGTGCCAGCCGGGCACTATCCAGTAAGCCTGGACGCCTAGCCCGGTTCCACCCGGCGCCAGACCCGGTTGAATCCGGATGGCATGGTCCCAGGCCCGGTCGACCGGCCGTATGACCGGCCGACTCCGAGTCTGTCTCGACCAGATCCGATCTAGGCTGGTTTTCTATGTATCTTTTCGACCTGAGGTCGTCCTGAATCCCTATATAAGTGCCCAGGACTCCCAAAAATTAGGTTTAGACCACGTTGAAGATAAACCCTAGTTCATAGTTGTTTGCTTTGCAACTCTATTGAATCCCTACACCATATTGCCTTGATTTGGTGTTATTCTGAAAGTCTTGTGTGATCTGCTGTTCCATTGGGAATTAGGAGCTTGCAACTTACCGCTTCGTGGTCGGCGGCTACGTGCGCAAGTGTCTGGAGTTGCGAATATCTTGCAGGGTTGAGAGCTGTTGCATTGGCGACAGGGACCAATCGAGAGATCTCGTTGCGTCATACAAGTTATCATCATTTTCATCATCAAGTTATCTCCGCTGTGTTCATCCCGTGATCATCATCACCACCGTTGCTTACTGAGAAGATTGGGCCACCCCTTATCACAAATGATCAATCTCTTATAAGAAAGCTTCTAGCAATAAAAAATAAGAGGAGTCCATTTATATGTTGCTCGTGTCGTCCCGATATGGATGTCCCAAGTTGAAGATGCTTTAAAAATGAGAAATCAAAAGCAATGCATCTCCTAGGACCTTTGTACAGGAAGCACGGGGGTACCCCTTTGTGATACTCGGTTAAAACAACTTGTATGTGATGAGACCTAATGGTGATCCGAGGTGAGTAGGATGAGGTGTGAGCACTAGTAGCAATTATGCATGAGACTTGCGATTTAGAAGTAGCACTTTTGCTTGCACAACCCATATGCTTTGTACTTACCGTTGACATCATCCACCTCTCAAAAGTGCATTTTATACTCTTGTTGTTTCAATAAAAATCTCTAGCACATGAGTGATCTTACTTGCCTCTCAAAGAGAGACCTTCTTTTACTTTTATGTTGAGTCTCCACCTTCTAGTTTATGCACCACTTATGAGAGCATAGTTGTCATTCTTAGTTATATGTGCATGGTCCGAAGATTTCATTGATTGATTCATAATTATGGTATTGCTTGTTCAAACTTTTTGTTTCTAGTCATCCTTATAATCTTTTAAAGGTGTCCAAGCATTTATGTTTTGCTTCCACTTATGGTACAAGCTGAGTACCACTTTATTATGTATCTATGATATGCTCTTGACAATCACTTTGCTTTCCATGCATGTTATACATTTTCTTTTGTTTGATTACTATTCATGTTTTAGCATGGTTATTAAGTTTCATTGTTTGATTATATCTATCATGCTTATGTTAGGATTCTATGATTCCAACTATGTTTGCTTTTACACTTAGATTTATCAAAGTAGTGTGACAGCATGTCACCTCAAAAATTATTTGTTTGTTATTACTTACCTACTCGAGGAGGAGTAGGAGTTAAGCTTGGGGATGTTGATACGTCCCAAACGTATCTATAATTTTTGATGCTCCATGCTTGTTTTGTTACAATTCTTATATGTTTTATGTGCACTTTTCCACACTTTTTAGCATTTTCTGGGACTAACCTATTAACGCAGTGTCGTGGTTCCAGTTCCTGTTTTCTGCTGTTTTTGTGTTTCAGAAAAGTTGTACATGAAAGTTTCTCGGAATTGGACGAAACAAAAGCCCAGAGTCTTATTTTTCAGGGACGAAGACGGAGCCAGAAGGACACGCGCAGAAGAGCTGCCATGTGGCAATACATAGGGCAGGCGCAGCCCCACCCTTGGTCGTGCCTGGCCCATGTACTAGCGCCTCGTCGCCTCGTTTCTCCGCCCTTCCGCCTATTTATTCCTCGTATCGCGAAAACCCCAGGGACCCGAGCCTCCATCCACGAAAAGTTCCGCCGCCACCGTCAACCAAAACCCTAGTTCGGGAGGGTTCTGCAGTCCATCCCGACACCCTGCCGGAGAGGGAAATCACAGCCGGAGGCCTCTACATCACCATGTCTTCATCCGAGGTGATGCGTGAGTAGTCCTCCACGGGACCATGGGTCCATAGCAGTAGCTAGATGGCTTTCCTCTCCTTGTTGTGCTTCATGTATAGATCTTGTGAGCTGCCTAACATGATCAAGATCATCTATTTGTAATTGCTACATGTTGGTTTGATGTGGATCCGATTTATAGAGAGATTGCTTTGGTTTAGATTATGTATTATGTTATTATGATCTTGCATGCTCTCCGTTTCTAGTAGATGTTCTGGCCAAGTAGATGCTAACGACTCCAAGAAGGAGTATTTATGCTCGATAGTGGGTTCATGCCTCTATTTAACCATGGGAAGTGAACTCGTTCTCTACGGTTGTAGATGTGCTGTTGCTACTAGGGAGAAAACAGCGGCGTTCTATTCAAGGGTAGTTTCATCATTTACTTTACAGACATTGCTTAAAGTTATAGTCCGTTGCTTGCAACTTAATACTGGAGGGTGTCGCGGATGCAATCCTGAAGGTGGATTATTAGTCATAGATGTAGTTGGATTACGGTCTATGTATATTGTTGTAATGCCCGCATACTTTCATAGTATGTATTCTGCACCAACCATTAGCGTAGAATCTCTGTTTGTCAATTGCCCATCTGTAATTTGTTTACCTAGCATATTTATTTTATTGGGGAGGCTCCTCTAGTGAACTGTGGACCCCGGTCCTTCTTATTTTAATTGCAATCTTCTACGACATTTTTCTGTTCTATTCTCTGCAAACAATTCTTCTTCCACACGGTTCGTTTAATCCTTTGTTTTCAGCAAAACTAGTGAGCTTGACAACCTCGCTCAAAGTTGGGGACAAAGTACTTGGTTGTTTGTGTGCAGGTCTCCACGTTGCTGCTGACGCCGGCAGTGCGCCCTGCCACGAGTTGGTTCGCAACACCTCGGGAGAGAACGTTTTTCTCCTACTGGTCGATAAACCTTGGTTTCTTACTGAGGGAAAACTTCCTGTTGTGCTCATCATACCTTCCTCTTGGGGTTCCATTCAATGTTGCGCATAAATTCTCCTTTATCAACTCCGCGCTCGGCAACCTCCGCAGCAACAGCATGGGAAGCTGTTCACTCCATGTTCGCCGCCGAGAATCATGCTAGCGTCAGGCATCTCAAACGCTAGATCGCAGTGTTGAAGAAGGGCGACGGCCCTGCCGCCACCTACATGCAGCAGGTGAAGACCCTCGCGGATGCCATGGCAGCCATCGGCTCCACGCTGAGCGATGATGACATCATTGACTACATGCTGACCGGGCTCGGTTCATCGTTTAATCCGATCGCCGCCTCCATGAACTTCGCGGGTGGTCCGATCTCGCTTGCCACCTTCTACGCCAATGTCCTCAGCTTTGAGGCCCACCAGAAGACGCAAGTGGACTCCGAGGATTGGTCCTCCTTGGCTAACAGCGCGTCACGGCCGGTCTACAACAACAATTCTGGCCGCGCGTACGACTCCAACCGTCCTTGTGGCGGTCGTCCTGCGGGTGGCGCTCCACAGGGCCAGAACGGCCAGGGATAGCCCGGCTACGGCCAGGGCTCGGGCTGCCAAGATCGTCATTGCAACGATGGCAACAATGGTAACAACAACCGCGACGGAAATTGTGGTGGCAACCGCCGCAACCGCCGTATCAATCGCCCGGAGTGTCAGATCTGTGACATATGGGGGCACGATGTGAGGGACTGTCGCAAGCGCTACGACTACGACAATCAGCGCGCCGGCAACGCTGCATCGACCTCCTCCACCTCTCACGAGCCTGCATGGGTGATGGACTTAGGGACAACCGATCACCTGACGAGTGATCTCGAGCGTCTCCACGTCCACGAGTGCTACGGCCGGAAGGGTCAAGTTCAAGTGGCCAATGGTGCAGGTTTTCTATTGCCCATATTGGTAACTCGTATTTACCCGGTTCATCTCTCCACTTGAAAAATATCCTTCATGTTCCGCACATCAGCAAGCATCTTCTTTCCGTTTACCGCCTAATTTGCGACAATCATGTTTTTGTCGAATTTCATCGTCCTTTTTTCCTTGTTAAGGACAAGGCCACGAGGCGGCTTCTTCTACGTGGTAGAAGTCACGGAGGTCTTTAACCCATACCGTTCAGTCACGTGCCATGGTCGTCATCTCGCCAGGCGTCTTCCGGCGTCAAAACCACCTCCATGCAGTGGCATCATCGGCTTGGCCACCCACAAATAATGTCATTCAAACTGTTGTTCGACAAAATGATTTAGTGTGTTCTTCCCATAATTGGACTTCCGTTTGTGATGCATGTCAACGTGCTAAGAGTCGACAATTGCCTTATAGTACTTCACATCATGTTTCTACTATGCCTCTTGATTTAATTCATTCTGATGTTTGGGGCCCTGCCATTGCATCCTCGGGCGGGTACAAGTATTATGTTAGCTTTTTCGATGATTACTCTCATTTCACTTGGATTTATCTCCTGAAAAATAAGTCTGGTGTTGAGCATGTCTTTTATGAGTTTCAATCTCATGTTGAGGGTCTCCTAAACACTAAAATCAAAACCGTTCAGCCGGATTGGGGTGGCGAGTATCATAAGGTGCATCGCTATTTTTAGCGCACGAACATCTCTCATCGCGTGCCGTGCCCCCACACCTAGCAGCAAAACGGGGTCACCGAACGCAAGCATCACCACTTGGTAGAAACAGGCCTCGCGCTCTTGGCGCATTCTTCTCTCCCACTCCGTTATTGGGATGAAGCTTTCTTGACTGCATGCTATCTCATAAACCGTATGCCTACCCCTATTTTGCAACAGGACACACCTGTTCATCGGCTTCTCAAGGTGCACCCCAACTGCACTTTTCTCCGCACCTTTGGCTGCGCATGTTGGCCCAACTTGCGCAAGTATAATGCACATAAGCTATCTTTCCTCTCTACTATGTGTGTCTTCTTAGGGTATAGCCCGATGCAGAAGGGATACAAGTGCTTGGATCGCTCCACGAGACGCATTTATATTTCTCGTGATGTCGTCTTCGATGAGTCTGATTTTTCCTACGCCACTCCTGGTGTTCAGGTTGATGTCTCCACTATCGAAGATGCGCTTTCGTTTCCTTCCGATGAACCGGTTACGAGTACCACTATGCGCAATTATGACATGTCTTATTGGCCCACTGACGTGCTTGCCTCAGGCAGTGTTCCTATTGTGTGACAGGAGCCTCCCGCGATCGACACCGACGTCCGCTGCGCTCCCGTGATCGATGAGCATGGCGCACGTCGCGCGCCTGTGATCGACGTGCATGGCGCAAGCGACCCGAGGCCGCCTCACTCGCCTGCTCTCGCAACTCCTTCGTCGCCGCCTAGTGCAGCGCGTACCAGTGGGCCAGCCTCCTCGGCTTCCTCTCCTGGGCCACCCACTGCCTCGTCAACTGCCTTGGTCGAGCACGATGACTCCGTCTTGCCTGCAGGCGCTAATACGCCTGCCTCTGCTTAGCCCGCGTCGCCTCCTGTCAAGATCACTGCCTCTCCGACCGCAACGCAATCGATTGAGCCTGGTCATGCTATGGTCACGCGTGCGCGGGATAACACGCGTCGCGATAAGCCGTTCACCGATGGCATGGTGCGTTATGATCCGGGATGCCACGCTTTCCTTGCAACGCCGGTGTCTCACCGTGATGCTCTTCGCGAGACTGCTTGGCGTTCAACTATGGCTGATGAGATTTCTGCTCTTCATCACACCAAGACTTGGGTTCTTGTTCCTCGCCCTCCCCGTGTCAATATTGTTGGTAGCAAGTGGGTGTTCAAGACCAAAAGCAGCATCCGGATGGTTCTGTGGACAAGTATAAAGTGCGCAGTGTTGCTCGTGGTTTCACCCAGCAGCACAACATCGACTATGGTGACACCTTCAGTCATGTCATCAAACCGGCTAAAGTTTACATGTTTCTCTCGCTCGCTATCTCCCGCGGATGGACTCTTCGGCATGTTGATGTCAGTAATGCTTTCCTTCATGGGTATCTCACTGAGGATGTCTACATGCAGCAGGCCCCTAGCTTTGAGGATGATCGTTATCCTTCACATGTGTGCTAATTGCAGCGAGCACTCTATGGCCTTAAGCAATCCCCGCGCGCATGGTATGCACGTCTCAGTGCACTCCTCGCCGAGCTTGGTTTTCACTCCTATAAGGCCGACTCCTCGCCGAGCTTGATTTTCACAACGGTATTCACATTTATATGCTGGTATGTGTTGATGATATTGTCATTGTTGGCTCCACTCCAGCAGCAGTCGATGGTATTGTTCGTCAGTTGTCTGCTCAGTTTCCTATCAAGGATCTTGGTACTCTGGTACTTTCAGGGGTTGGAGGCGTCCTACAGTTCAGGGGAGATGACACTCATTCAACGGAATTATCCACTGGATCTTTTGCACCGTGTGAGTATGGAGAATTGTAGAGCCACCTCTACATCGTTGGCGACCGGAGATCTCCTATCTTGCGAGTCGGGTACTCCACTTGATGCTGATGACTCTTTCCGGTATCGCAATGTTGTTGGAGGCCTTCAGTATTTGACTCTCACTCGTCCAGACCTATCATTTGCTGTGAATAAGGTCTGTCAGTTTCTCTCACATCCCACTGATGTTCATTGGGAAGCGGTGAAGCGCATCTTGCGATATGTGAAGGGAACACCGAGTACAGGACTACATTTTCGTAAATCTGCCACCACTAGCATAAGTATTTTTACTGATGTCGATTGGGCAGGTTGTGTTGACGATCGTCGATCCACAGGAGGTTTTGCAGTATTTGTTGGATCAAACCTCATCTCTTGGAGTTCCATGAAGCAGCCAACTGTCTCGAGATCCAGTACCGAGGCAGAATATAAAGCTTTGGCAAATGGAGCAGCCAAAGCCTTTTGGGTAGAGTCACTACTCAGTGAGCTAGGGATCTCCCCGCAGCGCATCCCCCATTTTGTGGTGTGATAATTTAGGGGCTACATACCTGACAGACAATCCAGTCTTCCACGCTAGGACCAAGCACATTGAGGTAGATTTCCATTTTGTGCGAGAGCGTGTAGCCACTGGATCTCTACAGGTCAGCTTTATCTCTTCCGATGATCAGCTGGCTGACGTCTTTACTAAACCAGCCACCCGACAGATGCTAGACCGTTTTAAGACAATCTGAATCTTGTACAGAGTAGAACTTCAGATTGAGGGGGAATGTTAAAATAGGTCTAATGTGTATAATTAGCCTGTCATGTATTTGTACCTTCTACACCTGTAACCGCTGATCATTATATAAAGGAAGAGACGAGGTGAGGCTTTGCCCCACGGAACCCTAAATACTTTATCTCACCTTGGCTCCCGTCGCTCCCCCCGTGGGGTGACCGGGGCACCCCCGTCTCCCCCCTGATATGGATATCCAGGCCTGGTACACTAGGATAACCATTGATATGATGATTAAGTCTAAGGTTGTACCAGTATTTTATTATAGTCTTGTTATTAGGAAATAATAATGTAGCCAGGTCATGTGGTGGGCCGTCTAGGGTTTTTAAGTTGTCTGTTTGACTTGGGCCTGTCCAAGTCGAACTTGGTTAGGCCCAATAGGGGGCCGGCCGGCCACCTCCCCTCATATAAGGAGGTGGGGCGGCTAGGGTTTAGGGTAGTCTAGTTTTGATTCAGATCATGTAGAACCTCGAGTTCAAGATATCTCCGACCCTATGGGATCAGCGTGCGTGACGACGTCTCGGACGTTCGTTCAGTTATCCAATAAAGGTGTGAGAGTTCTTGAGTCTGTCAAGAGTAATCATATGTGCTTGAGTATCCTTGAATCTGTCAAGGGAGTTCAAGATCTATCGGTCCTATGGATCATCAAGGTGCATCGTGAAAGATCGGGAAAACCAGTCCTCATCACCCCCCACCTCTAGCACTGCCCCTTCCCCTTCCCCCACCGATGTCGCCGGCGGGAGCCACTGGGAAAACCCCGGGCGGTGCTGGCGGCGGCGGGTTTCCCCTCCCACCGCGCGCCTAGAGGGCCCAACGCGGGGCGGACCGTGGCCTGGCCGTGGTGAGGCTCACCGGAATCGGCTCTGTCTAGCGCATATCCGGCCGTGGGGGGCGCTAGGCTGGCGGCCACGGTGCGGAATCGGCTCTTTCCTCGCACGCGCCTGTGCTTTGTCCGCCGACTTCTTGGACGCCTAGGGTTTGCGCGTGGCAGCAGGATCTGGGCTTGTGGGCCCAAATTTGGGCCTGCTGGGGCCCGGCCGGCTCCTCTCGCGCTACTGGTGGCCTTGGTCCCGCTGGTGGTCGCTTGTGCCTCTACCATGGATGGCCCTGTTCTGGGTCCGTCGAGCTCGGGTCCGACGACCTAGATGTCCATTGACGTTGGAGTCCCATGTTCTCGAGGCTCTCCAGCAGTTTTTGTGTCGCTTGGGGGCGATGTCCTGGTTGGCTATCTGGGATGGGTCCCTGGGCCGCCGCTTGCTTGCCGGGCTGGCAGCATGCCCAGTACTGCAGCTGCCCCCAGCGGCTGTAATTTGTTTTCCCCTCAGATCAGTTTGGTCATGTCTGTGCAGGTGTTGACGCCATAGAGATGATGTCTAGATTTGGGCCTGGCCGGGCATTTTCAGCCAGTTGGCGTTCACCCTGCGGTTGAGTCTAGTTGGGGCTAGTTTAGGGTACGACTTTGGTTGGGGGCGCGGAAGTGATTTCTGCTTTGTCTGCTCTACGTCCTCGCGATGGCGTCCGGAACTTTGAGCGGGTTTCGGACCTCGACGAAAGTTGCACATGGTTGTGGCTTGTGACGGTGATGGCGGCACCCGCGGGTGTCGTTCCCTTGTTGAAGGCGTCCTGATGATGTCTCTCATGTTCGAAGTGATGGGCTCCGTCTCTCCACCTCAGCCTACTATTCTTGGGGCCTCGCTTTGGGCATGCCTCTCTGGAAGTGTCTTGTGGATCAACCAGTGACCTCTCGCTGGTGTTGCAGCCATCTCGCAGCGTCGGCATGGCTACTTTTACACGGTTTGTTGCGGTAGCTGATGTCCTCCCTAGCGCCTTGGGGGGCTTTGCTAGGTCGGCGTCTGGTCGTGGCCCTTGCCGGTGTGCTTATCCCAACGTCAGGGGAAGATGTTGTGTTCTTGGTCTGGACCTAGCCCGAGCTCCAGGGGTGGTGGCTCTCGGGTCGGGGTGAAAACTTTGCAGGACCTTTGTCTCTGCCGGCGACGATGGCGCATACTTGCGCCATTCACCTTCTTGGAGGCGGCGCCGCAAGACCCCTCCCTCCTTTGATTCCTCAAGCTATGTTAGGTGGTCGGCCTGTTGTTGAGTTCCCCGCGGATTGCATTCTTGGTGCGGTGGAGGTTTGTAGGCGTGGACATGGCCGTGATTGCTTCGGTGCTGCAGAAGACAGGGCTCCCTCTTCATGGATCAAGTTGATGATTCAGCGGGCTTGATGTTATATGTGTTGTCTTTTGTTTGGATTTCGGTTTACGCTTGACGCGTGTGTGTTGTAACTTCTGGTATAACTTCTAGCCGGTTGATAACTTCGTAATTCAAAGCTAGGTTCATTTCAAGCCTTCCGTCTGAAAAAGTTGAGCAGATCACCCATTGGAAGAGAGGACCGAGCCAATCTCCAGGCGAAAACACGAATCTTGCTCGGGACTTTTGTTTTCCACAAAGTGCAGCACTACTTTCTCTGCTTAGGCGTCGACGAACTACTTGCGCTCCCATCCAGGCAGTTCTCGCGCTGGATTTTTGTTTCCACACGCATAAGGTGAGCTCTCCTCAGAGAATACACCCCTCTTCTCATAGTGCTAGGACCAATAATCAGATTGATTAATAGTACTCACTGGAATATTTTGGATCACCTCTGCATCCATAGGAATAAACACCGTTTCCAACTTCGCTAAATCCCAGTCCGTTCTTGTGCTGCTTGCCGTGGAGCGCAGCTTCCGTACTATTGGGCCGCACGTATGTAGTACTAGCACAATACCCGCGCGTTGCCGCGGAAGATCAGACACAAAAAACAGTAACACATTAATTAAATAAAAAAGACAACATCTTATATTTACTAATTCGAGGCACCATTGAAGCCTCCACATTAATCCACATCATCAAAATTAATTAAGCTGTTAGATCTTGATTTTGCGGCTAGGATTATTGTGCAAAACAATGTAACATTAGGACATACAACATAAAACCCACCACGTCTGACACGCTAAATAAAAAAGCAATGAGACGGTAAAATAAATTAGGTTGTTACGATCAAGATTCGAGAAGGTTGTTAGCTATTGAACCAAAATCCGGTAGGATGTGGCTAAAATTAAACCACACATGCACAAGCAAACAAACCAAGACAGGTACGATCGAGAGTCCTTCGTTTAAATTTGTATGTGCTGACTCGCGGAATTAACCTCCACGTATCGTGTCTCCATAGGAATATGCCTCCTCGGCAATTAAAATTCAAAAGACATGCATCTCTACAGATATATACTCTATATAATGCCAGTTTTCTTGCCGATCAAAATAACAAAATCTCTAAATCCTTTCTCCGTTGGTTGTTGCATCTTCTTCAGGAAATCACGATGTGCCGGCTGCAGCAGCGCCTGCCAACTTGCCGACATCCCATCGCCTCAAGCATCAGGCTGTCTTGCCGATATCCATTGGTTTTTGCATCTTCGTCAAGGCATCACGTCGTGCCGGCTGCACCAGCATCTCATGGCCTCAAGCATCCGGCCGTCTTGCTGGCATCCCGTCGGCACAAACATCTCATGGCCTCAAGCATCCGGCAGTCTTCCCGACATCCCGTCGGCACAAACGTGATTGCACTCAACCAGGTTTGGATACAAAACCTATCATGTAACAATACGAAAGGAATAAGCAATCAAGTATTCATATCTATTTGATGTTTCAGTTCAATGGTGAAATCTTCAATGACATGCAAAGCCTTGCGTTAGATTCAAGCTACCAATAGAGGAAAGGAAGTAACAGTCAAGGCAAGAGTACCAAGACTATGTGATTCAATATTGATTAGTAATTGTGAATTAGAGAGTCTTGATATAATCCTTATTGATCAAGAGGTACAAGGGTTCTCTTATTGCAACTACATATTTGCCTGAATTATTTCCAATGATATTGTTTCAATCTCCATGCTAATTACAAATACACCAGCGGACAATGATGCATGGAGTTATCAGTAAGGCTTACACTGCGAAGTTCAGACCATTAATTCTAGAAGTCAGTGTGTATACCATTACAAACGTGAGGGTCATGCCCGCATCACCTAAATTTTGACCAGTAGAAAATGACATAATAATCAACTTCTCGCCTACAACCAATATGGAGGAGATCCAAGATAAAGAAGACATCTCAAAGCATGGTTTCAACTTTTGAAGCATAGCGGTGCTTTCTACAAGAGTAGGTGTTAATATTTATCTCTCAGGTACGATATTACAAGTTTTTTTTAAGAAACTATCTTCTTTTTTGTGGCATATGTCATCTAAATTCATGTTTTAACAGGTTTTTATAGGAGTTACAGCACACATATGACCAATTGAAGAAAGTAAAACATCTTTTGGAATCTACAAAATCTGTGATATTCTACTTCTGGTGGAGTATGTGAAAAATAATGTCATATTTGCAACCTAGATGCTCAAGTTATGTCTTCACAATTATTTTACTTTTTGTTAACAGAGATCAAGAATTCAAAGTTACATTATGGGCTGCTAAATCTGAACTAATTGATGCCAACTCAACAGGCGATAATTACATCTACAACTATCAGGAAATATGGAAGTATGTTTTATCTTAAATTTCTTTGCTCATTTTGTCATCTCATGGCTTGGTATTGCATATAAACATAGTTATTATATAAACCAATATGCAGGATATTCTCTATCCTCAAATAGTGCAACTCAAGTGTATATTAATTTGCCTATTACCGAGACTATGGATGTACAGAACAGGTAATGAAATTCCAGTACCTATGTTTTCATTTAAAAAAATATCACTTCCATGATGAATTTTCTCATCATCTGTTCCAAGGAAAATAGTACCAAAGAATTCCATATTGAGGAAGGGCATCTAAAATGGACAATGGAAGATCAAATGAGCTATAATAGAAAAACTTTACAAGAGTTCAATGATATTATATTTAAATCATTAAATCAGGTTTGCAATCGATTAATAATCGTGCATTCACTCAATAATGTACATATATTTATGCAGGGAAGAATATTTATTATGGAGCAGTAACTGATGAAGTTAATACAAGATAGCTGGTACTACATATCATGTAGCAAAGATAACTGCAAGAAGCAACTTGAGAAGGAAATTGATCACTACTACTGCAGCAAATGTGATAGAAAAGCTGGAGCCAAAGCAAGGTAAAAGAGCTCAATTAATAAATACCATCTTAGTAATTTTGAAAGAGATTTTTTATAATTAATTACTTACATAATTTGCAGACATAATGTCAAGCTTAAAATAAGTGATCCAACAACATCTGCATCTTGCTTTCTTTTTGATAAAGATGCTCAACAGTTAATCAATGAGTCAGCAGAAAACATGGTTACGTCATTTTCCAATGACATACATTAATGAGCTTCCAAGACCAAGATCTGTGGGAAGATGATAATTTTTCAGTTTAGATTGACAGACTACAATTTTGAAAGTTGTAGAGCAGACTACGAAGTAGCAAAAACATTTCTTCTAGACGACAACATTTCAGCTATGAAGATTGAGAATGATGATAAGGTATAATATTTGCAGATTTTCTTGCATTATGTCATACTGAAGCTCGGATACAGTGTGCGAAGCAATCTCCAATACAGAAGATGGAGATCAGATATATGCATCAAAGTTCTTGAATAGTTTGAAATTCCCTGGAACACCAGATCACATATTACGGCTGAAAGTCGGCCAACAAATAATGCTCTTGCGAAATATTAATCAAAATGAGGGCTTATGCAATGGCACAAGACTAACTATAACACAGCCAGGAAAGTCGTTCATAGAAGCTCAAAAGAGGGACAAACATTGGAAATAAGATCTACATGTCACGAATAATTATGTCACCAAATGAATCAAAATGGCCGTTTGTGTTGAAGAGAAGGCAGAACCCAATATCAGTTTGTTTTGCAATGACGATAAATAAGAGCCAGAAACAGTCATTAAACATGTTGGACTATATTTTCCAAAGCAGGTATTCACACATGGCCAACTCTATGTAGCGGTGTCCCAGTCACATGTAGAGATGGACTTAAGATTCTCATCTTTTAATGAAGAATCCCAACAAATAATATGACAAAATTATTGTGTACAAAGAGATACATCAGTTCAAGAGAACTTAGAATATTTATACTTTACTCTATGCACGGTTCTTAGGAAGGCATTTAGTATGGTTATATTATTCATACATATTTGCGGACCTACGTGGCTATATTTAAATACTGTTGTATTGCAGATGGACTTATATTTGTCCATCTACAGGGCTACATTTTTTACATTGTGCATCAGATAATATTGATGAAAGAAAGAGCAACATAATCTTCAGAAAAGTCCAACGTCGTTTGCAATGCTTTCGTTCTATAAATCTTTTCATAATAATTTTTCACTATTCAAATTCCTTCATATGATTTTAAGCAGTGCTCTGGTAAAATGATGCCGATTTTCCTTGCCAATGTTGCTACAAATATTTCTAACAGAGAGAAAAAAAAAGAACTGAAGTTTGTTTCTTAACTTCAGTTTGGCATTTCTTCATTGGGTGATTACTTGAGTGTTTATAACCATATATACCTGGTGTAGAACTCAGGTACAAACATTGATATGTCTTTTTTTTTTCTAACAAACACATTATAAACTTTATCTCATAGTGTATATAATTATATGGAAAATAGCCAGATGCCCACATGGCTAGCTACCCATGGGGTCCCAACCGTTGATCCACACCATAGATGATATAGGGAGCATGCATGCAGGCAGAAGATTCCAACGCCGGCAGTAAACTCCGTCATACCAAGAGCATGATCCATACAACAGCTTCACAGCATGACAGGAACCCACACTCGTTGGTGCATGTAAAATCAGCAGCAGACGACCAAGCTGTGTGCCATGTCGTTCCACATGTGTGCCCAGTGCCATTTTGTATGCTTTGTGGCTGGATTCTAAACCAACAAGAGTGGTCATGTGCTGACGTTGGTAGGAGAATGGTGCATGCAAATGTATGTGTGTGATGGGTGCCTACATACGTTGTGATTGAGTTGTTCACGTGTATGTGTCGGAAATGCACCGTATCTGTGTTGCCTTCCGTTGGAGCAGAGCAATTGCAACGAAACCAGCAAGCACCTACAGTTCAGGCAAAACAGGGATACGAGCACGATGCTGGTTTGCTACATGCAGATGCAGGGGCAACCAGCTGACGGCGTGCTTTTGTGTGGACACCATTATTCTTCCTGCTCACATTATGAAGCCATATGCTAGCCACTCGCCAATCTCCAGGGACGCACTAATCAGAGTTCTAGTTACAGATCCGAACTAGTTCATCCCGCGTCGCTCCGCCCTGCGTGATACGTGACTTCAAGCCTGCTTCTATCCCAAACCCAAACTGTTTTTTCTGTGTTCAAAGGTAAGCGTCCGATCTACAAATGTTGTTCAATTCATTATACATCCTTTAACTGGCAATCTTGGACCACATTTTCTCAGTTCTTCCTCTGACCCTCACTACGGATTTTTGCAAGCAGAATGAGTTGCGGCACCAGAACATGGATCGGGCGGAAAGGGCGCAGCCAGACGGAGCCAAAGGCGAGAGCGGATCAGGCGCGAGTGGCAAACAAGCAGCCCCAAATACGGCACATTGGACCAGCGCCGGCGCTGGCCGTGCCACGATGCCCTTACTTATCCAGCACCAGCGCCACCATGCTCACCGCCCTTCTCTTCTTGCACCTAAATTTTGCGGTTATTAAAATTTTGTTGCTCACAATGAAGTAGCGAATAATTCTTGTTCCTTATGTCATTCTTAATATGGATCATTTGAATATATTGATACAGATTCAGTTTAGAGCCATGCGATTTTTAGCATGTAGGTGCCAAAATTTCTTCAGGTTGCTTATGATGAAGATGAATACATGACTATCTGGTTGCCAGAATAAATAGTCTTTGCTTTCGTCTGACCTCAGAAGAAATGTCCAGGAGGGCTCTGGCATGTATGTCTGACCTAGTGATTTTAGAGATACTTGTGCCATCTAAATCATGAAATAAAAGGGTTCCTTTGGCTGGATGTTAGTGCAAATTGCAAAGAATTGTTCATTGGCATGGCACCTTGTCAATTTGCGCAGTAGAAAAGGTGCATATGATTCTTGTGATTTTTTAAACACCTTATGATTTTTGCAGAGTTTTAAAGGTGCATATGATTCTTGTGATTTTTAATCACTTTATGATTTTGCGTACCAGAAAAGGTTCCGATGGATTCTTGTCATCTTTTCTAAAACACCTTCTGATTCTTTTGACGGGAAAGGTACGTAGGGAACGGGGTACCTTGTAATAATATTATTATTGTTATTTCATTTGCTTGCCCGCAGGATGCACGAACCATTTTGATGCTTACCTACGACAAGACGTGGTGATCACTTTGATGACTTTGAATCGCATCGTCACCGTCTTGCCTACATAAACGGCTATGCATGAAAAAGTTGACTTCGTTTGGAGCAGGAGGATGGACATGCACTATACCTGTCTCAGCAAAATCGTGCATGCATTCACGTCGCGCCGAGGGTAGTTTATCTTACCGTGATGATTTTGCTCATCCAGACTAGCGTTCAAAATGAGTTCAGCTACACGAGTTCGCCTTGCCCCCTCTGTATTTTTTTGTGAGTAAAATGTTCGCCCCGTTTGAAAAGCAGCTAGATGTCTTTTCAAAAAAAAAAAACAGCTAGATGTCATGCAAACCTACCAAAGCCGGCAGGCGATCCACGCGTGCAACTAAAGCGGGCGCACCAAGATTCACAGAGTTGATTTTTCTGGATAGTGATCCTTCGCAAGACCTTTTTCCTTGCAGTGCAAGGTGCACATCCTTTTATATTTTGGCTCATGAACAGCTGGTTGAACAACCACACGACCCGATTCTTCAGTTCATCACTTAATAACTCCCCATTTTGATGTAAGCAAGATGTGCAGCACACGCGAGCTAACGTCTCATGCATTTTCGTTTTAAGCTAGTAGCATAGGTTGTCGTATTAAGCTAGCAGCAGACATGCAGCAACAAAGATGCACCTAAAATCCCATACGAATCCAACAACCTGTCCATTTAATTAAAGCAACACAGTGACATGCACTCCATGGACAGAAGCAACAAAAGATGCAGCTAATTTTTCCGTGAATCCAACGGCCGGTCCATTAATAACATGCACTCCATGTTACAAGCAAAAAAAATAACATGTACAAGACTTGATTCACTTGCCTACTCGTGATGCTATTGCTAAGCCATGCTAGTATTCAAAATTGGTTCAGTTTACACGAGTTTGCCTTGCTCCCTCTGCAACATTTTCTTGTATGTTTGTGATAAGCCAATGCAAGGAAAATGCATTTGTTTTTATAAAGCAGCAGGATGCTTTTGCTCCTCCATGCTACCGTTCAAAGTACATTCAGCTACACGAGTTTACCCTGTCCCTCATGTGCCAGTGCATGCACCCTGACGGAAAGCTAACAGCGTCTCCTCTTCACAAAAAAACGAAAGGAGCCAATCTACCAGGTTCGGCCCCATGCTCCTATAATCCAACGGCATCTCATCTATGCACAGCAAGCCATGTGGGTAGAAAATCCGCGTCGATAATTATATATAGCTGGTGTAACACTCAGGTATATACATTGATATGTTTTCCTTTTGAAGCAGCAACATTATAAACTTCATTTCATTGTTACCTTATGCTGAAGCTTTACTGAATAAATACAAAAAAAATTAAAGGCCAATATGAACACGATGGCATTGTCGGAGCGCTGCGCGGCGTCGGGGATGCGACCAACAGGATTTACACTATAGTTCGGTATCTTCGATTTTTACCTAAGTATGGAATAAAGAGAATACTGACATCTAACAGGGTCGTTGTATAGCAGAGGAACAAACACGCCGAGATGATTCGATGCCAGCTGAAGGCCTTATCAACTGAAGGCCTTATCTTCTGTAAGTCTCAAAACCACTTCTATATGGAGAAGACTTAGAATTTGAGCAGTTTAGAAAAAAAAAAATTGATA
Source organism: Lolium perenne (assembly GCF_019359855.2). Taxonomy (NCBI): domain Eukaryota; kingdom Viridiplantae; phylum Streptophyta; class Magnoliopsida; order Poales; family Poaceae; genus Lolium; species Lolium perenne. The sequence continues at coordinate 145,253,958 of NC_067249.2, forward strand.
GTTCGAGACAAAAAAAAAAAGTAGCACTGAAACTAAGGTACTTTGATCTGGATTTGCATACAGTTAAGTGTTGACATCCAAGTTGGTGAGAGTGGGGAAGAACCTGAGAATCACCGTGGGTGGCATCTTTATCCAGGTCGGCGCCATGATTGTCCAGGATGGCATTAGCTCAATCGGCAACCTCAACACCATGCTGGGCAGCCTGCACAGCGGCTTCGTCAATCTTTGTGAGGTCAACGAGAGCCGCAACCACATGCGCATCAGGACCGTGGTCCTCCGTCTGTGAATCGCGGTTGGAGTAGAGCTGACGGCAGAAGTCATTGTACCACGGAGGGATGAAGCTGGCAGAGCTCAGGAATAGCGGTGGCCGCAAAAACAGGAGGTCGAGTTCCTGGTGCGGAGCCGCCGCTACATCTTGACGCCGGGGAACCGCAAAATCCAGCAGAGAATGGCAACAAGCAAGCCTCCACACCTGCTCCTCCTCAATCTCCTTTCCGACTCCTGTACGGCTGTACATCCAGATCTAACACCGATATTGGGGATAGCTCATAGTTGACAGGAACGGGTACTAATGGAGCAGCTGATTCTTAAAAATAAAAAAAATCTATACATAAGCAAGGGAATATGAATACCAGGCATAGGTGTCGGTGCACGTGTATCCTACATACTAGCGATATGTAGAAACGACTGAATGGACAATACTACCAAAGGCGGAGGCGGCTCATTTCCCCCCTGTTAGCTCTCAACTCTCTACAGTAGCTGGTCATCCACCTCCCTTGACCGGGCCGACCCGGAGCCACTCCGCCGGAATAGCCGGCCGGAGGCGGTGAAGGTGACGCGCCGGAGTAGTCTAGGTGTAGATCTTAGGTTTGCTTTGTGTGCTTGTGGCGTATGTCACCGTTTGGGCGCATGCCCCTTAGTGGAGGCGTCGGCCGGGATCTCCGCCGCCAGATCCAGGCCATCTTAGGGCTGCTGCTGCTTCTTCCTCTACTCCGATGGCTGGAGGGAGGAGACGCATCGAGCAGCATCGCCTTCCCCAATAAGCTGGTGGCTGCAGGTTCCTCTTCTTCCCTGGATCTCAGCACAAGTGTTGCACTCTGGCCGGCCGTGGTGGTGGCGTGGGGGGAGTGGTCTGGTCTTTGTGAGGTGTGTCTCTTCTTCTCCTGGCCGGCCATGGTGGCGAGGAGGAGCAGAGGAAGGGCTTGCCGATTTTGGCCTGTGGGGAAGGATCCTGCCTTCTCTGCTGGTGTGGAGGCTGTCCGAGTTCGTCGTTCCCTCTTCTTGCTCTGGTTTGCCGCGGTGGTAAGCTGAGAAGTGACGGGCACACGGATTGGATGCTTCCTCATCGGAGCATGCCTGCTGGGTGCTACGGAGCTTCATCGTCGGAGCTCCTTCGTGCGGAACACGCGTCGCTCCTCGTCGACGGCGCGATCCTTGGCCGAAAAGGCGGCCCAACTACAACCTCCATGACGGAGGCCTTCTCTGCTTCATTCGCCGGAGCTCAACGCCTCTCCACCGACAAGTGGTTCCGTCCCCGGAGGAGGAGAGATGGCTGGCGGATGCTAAGCAACGCCGGAAGCGTCTTCTTTGGGCATATCGGTGCCGTATCTCGACGGAGACGTCTGGAGATCACCGGCGTCTGGTGGTGGAGACATCCTTGGATCTGATTGCTTTTCCTATTCTAGTTCCAGGGTGTTTTTTGTAACTTTCGAGGTCCTTTCTTCAAATCCTAGGTTTCTCAGTGCGAGTGATGTAAAAGGGCCTAGATGTAATTTGTACCCGCCACGTATGCAATGAATTCTCTCTGGGGTCTTCCGGACCCCTCTCTTGTTCAAAAAAAAAAAAAAAGACAATACTACCAGATACAAGTGCTTCCATGCTAGATGGAAATTTTCTATGAATATTTAATGTACAATATAAACTGCTACTCGGAAGTTTTCTCTAACAAAAATATATACATGGACGATAATGTATACTCACGTGTCTATCTATTTAGACAAGCTATACTTAATTAAAGGAACTATTTATACGAATACTAATGTTTAAAAGTCACCAAAGTTATATGAACTAAATGTATAATACTCTCTCTGTCCCAAAAAAATAACATATTTATCGAATTCGGATGTATCTAAAAATTAAAACTAATATTTATTCGAAACACATAATATGTAATAGCAAAAAGAAAAATTAACTAGCCCGTGCGGGCCACGGGTTGACGACTAGTTTTTATCAATTTAAATCTAGACGTGGATGGGATCAATACGGTGCTCAATAGCAAATATGTGCAGCTCCAGCCTCATTTGTACTACACACGAACGACCAGCTCCTGGTTTGCCTCATTTTTCCTACCCCATATCTTTACTATTTCTCAAATCATCTGATCTTGGATCGGATCAATACGTGCAATCAATAGCAAATATGTGCACCTCTAGGGGGTATTCACTTTGGCTCATAGGAGCATTTGCTCTCGTTGTGTGAATCAATATTTTGAAGTGTCAAAAAATTGTAAAATAAAATTTTCCATGTACATCTACATATTTTATATTCGTACACAAGTTTTCAAAAAAAACTAAAAACAATTGTGGCTCCTGTAAAAAAGACAAGTTTTGATGCTATAACACGACTACGTACAGGATATTTTTAAAATTGTTTTTTAATTATTTTATATAATGAGAGTATTTGCTCCTATGAGCCTAATTGCCACCTCCCACCTCCAGCCTCATTTCTACTACACATGAACGGCCAGCTCCTACGTATAGAGAGCATGGCTCTCTTTTTCATTGGCCCATATTGTGTGTTGTTGCTTGTTGTTTTCCACGGTGGCTTGTTGCAATTCCAGAAAACAGGTATATAAGTTAGCGGAACTCAGTCCAATTAGCCGAGGTGGGACTAATTTTTCTAGGCGCTTACTCTAATTTGTTGTGCCGTCCAACTATCATAAAGCTAGCAGCCCATCACATAAGTTGGCTCACGTGGCTCTTGGTCAAGCCGTGATTTGCTTCTTCTTTTTGCAAGAGCCCATCTATGCGAATCAATACCAACAAGAGCTCATCGCTTGTTCAAAAAAAAAAAAAACAAAAAAGAGCTCATCGGCTCATGGCCTAGGCCGGACACACCCAACGAGGACAACATATCTAGTGCTACCACCTTTTTGCATGCTACCGTGCTACCGTACAAAAAAACGTATTTTATACGTGTCAAAAAATTGTACGAAAAATTGTGAGTGCTCATGAAGCATGTCCCTACAACATCCCAAAATTTCATATCCAAAATCGACATGGACACTGAGAAACAAAAAAAAGAAAATCAGCATGAATAGTGTCATTTTCTGATTTGTCTTTTTGTGACACTAGGTAGCACTATTCATGCTGATTTTCTCTTTTTTGTTTCTCAGTGTCCATGTCGACTTTGGATATGAAATTTTGGGATGTTGTAGGGACATGCTTCTTGAGCACTCACATTTTTTCGTATAATTTTTTGACACGTATAAAATACATTTTTTTGTACGGTAGCACGGTAGCATGCAAAAGGGTGGTAGCACTAGATATCTTCTCACCCAACGAGCTAGCTTGTTCAAAAAAAACAAAAAAGAGCTCATCGGCTCATGGCCTAGGCCGGACACACCCAACGAGCTAGACATAGGAGATACCGGGATGATGGACTGGAAAAAAAAAAGAATAAAACGGTTTGGTGACAATAGTGCGTTGTATGTAATTTGGTGGGAGGGTAAATCGGTCCAAAAAAGTGTTGGACCAAGGAAACAATCCTCCCTTTATTATTAGGTATAGACTAGCAGCTAATACGGTGCTAGTTAGCGAATTCCCTCGCTGGCATCCAACCGCTCGCGCGGTCTATTTTCTTGCGCGGCAGCGCTCGCGCCATGCGTGAAATTAATTCTTTTTTTATCGCGTAGTGTTTAATTACGTTCACATGTAGTTGTGTGTTCACACTAACAGCTCATGTTCCCACTTGAAAGTTGTATATAGCTAAGAGGGTTCATACTACATGCATGCATAAAGTATCTCATGAGTCTGCATTTAATGATCCAACTTTCGCACGAGGCAAGCTCTCACAACTTGTTGCATGCATGCACAGAGCATCTCGCTCTTTTTTTTCAGCACGCGGCAGTCTCTCAATTCTCTTTATTTGCAATTCCCTTATGACAATTCCTTTTTTTGCAATTCCGTTTTTTTTTTGTTATTCTGTACGATAATTCATGTTTTTTTGGACTAATTTTTATAATTCCCTTTTTCGGGCTAGTGGTTTTTAGGAGGGTAAATAACGGGTGGGGAGATCCAGTTGCAACTCAAATGAACTACCACTTGCAACTCAAATTAAGTACTGTTTTAAGCTGTAAGCTAAAAGAAAGTTGCTAAAATATTGTAAATAAAATTTACTTTTTAGGGTTGCTAGGTATTTAAATTTACCGTCGATAAATAATAGTAAACCGGGTTGATAACTTGTAAACAAAAATTGAGTCGCTAAAATATTTTAAATGAAATTAACTTTTTAGGGTTGATAATTATTTATATTTACCGTTGATAAATAACGGGTCACCGGGTTAATACCTTGTAAATTAGAAAAGAGTCGCTAAAATATTCTAAATAAAATATTTTTAGGGTTGGTAGTTATTGATATTTAATGTTGATAAATAACGAGGCACCGAGTTGATAGCTTGTAAACTAAAAAAAGAATCACTAAAAATATTCTAAATGAAATAATTTCGGGTTGATAGATATTTTGTATTTACCGTTGATAAATAACCGGTTGTCGGGTTGATAGCTTGTAAACTAAAAAAATGGTGGCTCAAATATTCTAAATGAACTACTTAGGATTGATAGTTATTTATAATTACCACTGATAAATAATGGGTACCGAGTAGATAGCTTGTAAACAAGTAAAGAGTTTCTAATTAATATATTCTAAATGAAATTAACTTTATTAGGGTTGGTAGTTATTTATATTTACCGTTGATAAATAACGGGGCACCAGGTTGATAGCTTGTAAACTAAAAAAATATTTGCTAAAATATTCTAAATGAAATAATTTTTATGGTTGGTAGTTATTTATATTGACAATTGATAAATAATGGGGCGCCGGGTTGATAGCTTGTAAACTAAAAAATGGTCGCTAAAATATTCTAAGTGAAATTAAATTTTTAGGGTTGATAGTTATTTATATTTACCGTTGATAAATAACGAGGCACCGAGTTGATAGCTTGTAAACTAAAATAATAGCTAAAATATTTGAAATGAAATTAGCTTTCTGGGTTCATAAGTTTTTAAATTTACGGTTGATAAATGATGTATTTCAGGGTTGATATCTTTTAGCCCAAAAAAAAGTTGTCGAAATATATTAATATGGGTGCTAGTTTTGAAGATCTTGTCGAGACGAGTTCATTAGTAAAAGCGTATCTTAAATTGAAGTTGTCATTTGGAAGATAAAACCTTTTGAATTTTAGAATTAAGAAAGATTTTTGCTTATATCATTCTTTTTGTCTCGTAAGAAATGGATGCAACATTTTCCATAAATAGCAAATTTCTTCAAACAATTGTTAGAAAAGAAAATATCGACTAATAACATGTGAGCTAAATAAAATCCGTCAAAATGTTTCAAAAAAAATTAACTATAGGGGTTGATAATTTTATACATTTACCGTTGATCACTCAGATACGGAGGGTTGATTATTGACATAGAAAGGATTGATAACTTTTAGTCAAAAAAAGTTGTGAAAACATATTAACACGGGTGCTAGTTTTGAAGATCTCGTCGAAATAAGTTCATTAGTGAAAACGTATCTTAAATTGGAGTTGTTATTTGAAAGCTAAAACAATTTAGAATTAAAAAAGATTCTCGCTTACATTATTCTTTTTATCTCGTAGGAAATGCATGCAACATTTTTCATAAATATCAAATTTTGTTAAACGATTGTTACAAAAAGAAATATCCGCTAATAACATGTGAGCTAAAAAAATCCATCAAAATGTTTAAAATAAAATTAATTTTGGGGGTTGATAATTTTATACATTTACCGTTGATCACTTTAGTACGGAGGGTTGATTATTCAAATAGATAGGGTTGATAACTTTTAGCCAAAAAAAGTTTGTTGAAACATATTAACATCGGTGCTAGTTTTGAAGATCTCGTCGAGACAGATTTATTGGTGAAAGCGAATCTTAATATGGAGTTGTCTTTTGAAAATTAAAATGTTTTGAATTTTCAAATTTAGAAAAGATTCTGCTGAGATCAGTGAATCTCTCAGCTATCGCATGCATGCAGAACCTTCCTCATATAGTAAATTTGGTCTTATATAGTAAATTTGGTCAGGATTTTTTTAAACAAAAGAGAAAAGTTTGCCCTAAATAGAAACTCCGGATTTTACTAAAAATAGAAATTTCTGGTCTCAAAACGAACGCCCGAGCATTTGACCGCTAGCTAGGGGAGCCCGCTAGTTAGACTAGTCACAATGAGAAGTATCATATAGTAGTATCATGCATATGATATTAGTGTACGATACTATCTTCACAATGCATAGTATCGTGTAGTAGTATCATATGTTACATGTATTCAATGATTTGTAAAATTTTAATACAAAAGTGTGTACATGATTTGTTTGATATTAATTTTCTTGTTCTACGTGCGATGATACGATATCTACCAATGGTACCACTATCATCTCTTTCATCATTACTTGGTGTGACACATCAGCTTTTTGCATGCATGTAGTGCATGATACTAGTTATGATACTCCCATTGTGAGTAGTCTTAGGGATGAGTTGCTAATGCATGCTTCAAAAATATCTTCGGTCGTACCAAAGCGTCTCCAAACGGCGCTGGATTGAGCGTTTGATGGACGTCTCCGCTTCCTGCTGCGTTTGGGACGCGTCGCTTCCCTACTGCGGCTCTAACCCCCCATAACTCTTTTTTATTTTACTTTTTACATTTTTATTTCAATAGAGAGAAGAATTTATACATAGAATGGAGATCTTCAAAGTAATGCAATATACTAAAACAAACTAAACATAAAAACTGAGAAAAATATGTTCAAAGTAATTTTTAAACTATAAGTTACGGCTTCTTTGACGGCCCCGCCTCGTCGTCCTCACGAAGGCGCTTCCTGCTCGTCACCTCTTCAGAATAGGTAGTGGCGTTCGACGCGTCTGAGGAGCTTGTGTCTCCCTCCGACAAGTAGTCCTTGGTGTATCCATCATCGTCGGTGCTCGCCGGCTGCGCCTTCGCCCAGGCCCATTGCCTCCTTCTTTGCCGCCGCCTCCTCCACCTCCAGCTGTCTCCACCTGGCATCTCCATCCTCTTCCTCCTCGTCCCCATGGCCGTCATCGGCGATGGCCTCCCACTCCTCCTCCTGGTCGTCTGTGGGTGGGGAACTAGAGTGGCTAGGCGTGGCAGTTCTTTCCCACCAATTCCGCCATCCCGGCGGCTTCCCCTCGCTGTCGGAGTCCGATCGCAAAGAGAGGTTGCTCATGGTTAGAGAGGAGAGGTTGCTCAGTCGTAGAGATGAAGGGCGCCGGTCAGTTGGAGATCGGAATGCGCATACATAGGGGTCTTATTGATCGGGGATAATGGCGATGCAAATATCAAAGAGGGTTACGGTTGCTCTTTCGTGGAGTTCGCACTCCATTCCGGCGATTCGCGCATCGATCGATGCGGTTGCCACTGCAACGATTCCCCTTCCCGGCAACTGCATCGTTGTTGTGCACCAATAATAACTCCGTCGCGAGGTAGGCGACGGTTGGGCGTCATTAATATGTCAATGACGCGTCAAGCCCGCCACTCCCCGCCACGTTTCTCGTTTTGTCCAGGGCACCCGAAGCGTCTCCTGTGGAGCGGGGATGAGCTCGGGGCGCCGGACACCGTATTGAGTCTCGCTGGGTGGAAGGAGGCTTTGGAGCACACGACTGAGATCGAAAAAAATGTCCAACACATGCTCTAAAGAACCGATAGGGCGTCCTGAGAGATGGAACAAAGTTCAACAAGTCACATATGAAAAGCTTTACTTCTGCGTGCCTGCTGGGCTGCTGGCTCGTCAAGGTTTCCTGTACGTGTCCCTATGTCGTGGAGTTGGGGATGAGCCAGGGCCTTAGAGCATCTCCATCTGCCTTTCCTAAAGCGTTCTTCAAAGGGATTTGGGGTGCGCTGGACGAAAAAATGTTCCGACCCACGTGCTCTAAAGCATTTTTTTGTCCAGCGCAGTCCAATACGGTGTCCGGCGCCCCGAGCCCATCCCCGCTACACAGGGGCTGCTCCGGGCACGCCGGACACAACAAAATGCGAGGCGAGAAGACGCGGGCCCGACGCGTCAGCAGCACATTCAAGTTTAAACCTAATAATTGCCTACCTCGCGACGGAAGTTATTAGCGCAGTGACACATGAACAAAGCGTCGCAGCTTTGCCTTAATGGTGACGGAGGGGCGGGCGAGACGTCTCGTCGGTGCTATGTAGCCTCCACGCGTTGCCGGCATTCGCACGCCACCGCGCGTCCCTGCGCTTTCTTCCCGCCGCTTTTGGCCTCTTCCCGCACTATCTTTCCGCCTCTTCTGGCGATGCCGACGTCTATAAAAGGCCCTCCCCCTCCCGGCTCAATGGCAGCCACCACAACCTCCGGTACTCCTTTCCCCGCCGCAAGCACAACCCTGCGTAATGATGAACCGCCCCGGCGCCGGCCAGTTCCCTTCTCCACCACTATCTCCACCACCACCTCCACCACCCGAAGCACCGCAGTTCGTCATCGACCTAGAAGCTGCGGAGAACAAGGCGTGGGAGGAGGCGGCGCTGGCGGACACCATAGCAGCGTTCGACGCTGCCACTACGGAAGAGGCGCGGCGGTGCCAAGCGGAGAAGATGGGCGAGCGTTGGCGTGCAGAGAGGCAGCGCCTGCACATGGAGCGGGATTCCTAGTACCGTGAATGGCGGGAGGCGATGGAGCAGCGGCGGTGGGAATCGGTGGAGCGTCAGTAGCGGGAGGCGGCGCTGGCGGCAACAGAGGCGGCCTGGGGGCACGGGCCGATGCGTTGGCGGCGCAATTGGAGGCAAAAATGGAGGAGGAGGAGGACGAGGCGGAAGAGGACGAGGTGGGGCAGGAGGACGACGATGACTTCGAGTAGTCCGATGACAATGGGCCGCACCCGGACGAGGCGGCGTATCAGCAACGAGTGCTCGTCGAGTCCTTCGAGTCAGAGAAGAAGCTCCATGATGATGCTCGTGCTCGCGAAGAGGCGCAGATTCGCCGCGCCGTTGAGCTCTCCCTCCAGCCGACGCAGCAAGGGAGGGCACGCGACGACGTGCTGCTGGAGCAGCGGCGTCTGGTCACCGCCATACCTAGCCATGGGCAGCCCGGCCCGAGGCCCGGCCCGAAGCCCGGCCCGAAAAACTCGGGCCTAGGCCAAGAAATGTTGGCCCGACTACCGGGCCGGGCCGGGCCTGGGTAGCCCGAAAACAGCGTTTAACACTATGGCCCGACCCACGGCCCGACGGGCTTGGTGGGTATTTGGTCGGGCCGGGCCGGGCTTGGGCCAGATTTTTTTGCGTCGGGCTTACCTCGGGCCGGCCCGAGGCCCGGCTCGGCCCGAGGCCCGGCCCGGCCCGACACATGCCCAGCTATAGTCACCGCCCTATGCATGGAGAGGCGGTGCGCGCAGCAGGAGCTGCGGCGTATGGGAGGCAATGATGGGGCGGGGCCGTCGAACGCACCGCCGGGCGGCCAATAGGCTAGAGTTTAGATGACATCTAGCTGTTTTCATTCAAACTTGTCATATATAATCAACTTTGAGAAAACTTTTATTTTCATGCACTTTTATTTATTTGGGGTGCGGTTTTTGGGGACGTGGCTGAGGAGCGACGTCCCACAAACGTGGTACGAAGGAAACACGTCCTTCAAAAGCTCGATCCGCCGTCGTTTGGGGACGTTTCGAAGGACGCGGCTATAGATGCTCTTATGTCTTGGGCGGAATAAAGGGCCCCAATCCCAAGGGAGGTTACTTGGTATTTGGCCAGCCGAAATAAGTTCTAGATTTGAAACTTTCCAAAAAAAAATTGAAAAAATCATATCTAGAAAAGTTTGAATTACAAAAAAAAAATTATCTTTGAAATTTGCTAGAATTTGAAATTTTCTCGAATTTGAAAATTGCTTAAATATGAAATTTGCTCGAATTTGAAAATTTCTTCAATCTGAAATTTTCTCGAATTTGAAAATTTCCCAAATTTTAAATTTTCCCTAATTTAAAGTTGTTTGAATTTAAAAATTTCTCGAATTTTAAAAATATGTTCAAAACACAAAATGGAATAACAGAAAAACAAAAAAAATGAAAACCGAGAAAAAAACGACCAAACCAGTGAGGAAGCGCAGAAAAACGAGAAAAACGAAGCTGATGGGCCGTGTCCCGCTTTCTCCCGCACGCGTGCGGACGTTAATCCGCGTCGTTGCGTGCGGACACAATTGTTTCTCTCACTGTCTGCCGGTGCTGCTGCTAGCCCACTACGCGTTTCAAGGCCTATTATTATCTTTTTTTTTTTAAATCAAAGGCCCATTCTTATCTTAGTGGTGATCCTTTCCGTTAGATTCTGTTTCAATTTTTTGAGAGCGAAGATTCTGTTTCTTATAGAAAATGGAAGACAATAAGTTTTAGATTTAGATTTATCATAATGGAGACCCTTTGCATCACTCCCAGCTTTTGTAGCAACGTGCAGACAATAAATTTTAGATTTATTCGTTCTAATGAATAAGAAGAGTTTTGTTTCGAAAATATGCTTCACTCTGTATGTAACTGATGATCAGAAAAAAAAAGTTGAATAAGTTGTGGTGCAGAGTTCAATTTGGCCATGTTATTTTACAAACAGTGCACATGTGGAAGTAAAAGAAATCAAAAGAATTCTATAGTACTTGAACATGCTTAAGTATGAATACAAGCTGAAGGCACCTAAAAACTCAAATGGGCTTTCATGAGATCGTTTGTACAGGTGCATAGGTTCATTTACCTGCGAAGTGGTTCCTGATTATACATGACCATGGACTCTTCCTAACTGACCAATCCAGTAATAACTTCTGAAAGATATGAATGATAGTTTCACGATCCTAGTAGAAAGTTGGCAGTCTAGAGTAGTTGATTTCCCAAATCTTCTAACTAATAGTTCTACTTCATCCGTCCCATCTCTATTCAAAATTATTTACTTAAAGCACACCCTAAATGCCTCATGCTCCGTCTTCGTGATCTTATTCGCTTTCTTGTCCATCCGGACCAGATAGGGTTTATTTCTAGACGCTCGATTGCAGCAAACTTTGTCTATACCTCGAACATTGTGCAAGCTTGTCATCTGCGCTTGGCCCCTACAACGGTCTTTAAATCGACTTCCCTAAGGCATTTGACTCCATCAGCTAGGAGGCCTTGATCGGATTCTCCTTGCCAAGGGTTTCCTCGAGCTTTGGCGCGCTTGGATAAAATGCTTGACCACATTTGCCAAACTACGGTCCTTCTGAATGGCATTCCGAGGCGCTAGATCCAATGTCGGCACAGCCTTTGCCAAGGAGACCCTCTTCCCCCTTCTGTTCAATATCATCGCTGACATTCTGCAACAAATGTTTCTTCTGGCTTCGTGCCAGGGGCTTCTTCTCCACCCACTTGTGGAAGACCATCATTGCCCCGTCCTCCAATACGTCGACTATACCCTTACCATCAACTTTCACAAGAGTACCTTTGTTCCCATGAAAACTGATTAGGCCACTACCATGTCCATGGTGAACACTTTCGGTTGTGTTGTTTCCAATTTTACTTGGACCTATCTTGAGCTTCCGCTTTCCACACACAAAGTTTCTCTTGCTGACCTTGCCCCCATCATGTCCAAGAGTGACATGTGCCTCTCTCGCTGGCGAAGCCGATGCTTGCCTATTGGCGTCCGCCTTCTTCTCGTTAACTCTTCCTCACTGCCATGATTGCTCATGCTATGAGCGCTGGCATTCTCCCTATCGGGGTCGTTGAGGCCATTGGAAAACAGAAGAGAGCTTTCCTTTCGACTGGCAAAGAAACATGTAATGATGGGTACTGCAAGGTGGCCTGGATTGACGTTAGTGTCCCCAAAAAAATACGGTGGGCTTGGATTGCGGTGGTGAAACAAGTTGACTTATCACAGATGGTGAATCAAGAGCAGCAGAGGTACTCAGAGTTGTACCTTTTCTTGTAGTGGATGGTAATATGGCGACTTTAGGATCGCGAGATTTACCCATGATGGAGAATTTGCAGCGAACAATATCAATCCAAGTGAACTTCCAAATAAAGCTATGCTCCCCAGCAACGGCGCCAGAAAACATTCTTGATGACCCACAAGTATAGGGGATCGCAACAGTCTTCGCGGGAAGTAAAACCCAATTTATTGATTCGACACAAGGGGAGACAAAGAATACTTGAAAGCCTTAACAGCGGAGTTGTCAATTTAGCTGCACCTGGAAACAGACTTGCTCGCAAGAGTTTATCAGTAGTAACAGTTTTATAGCAGTAGCAGTAGTGAAATAACAGCAGCAGTGGAACAATGACAGCAGTAGTGATTATAGTAAACATCAGGATTAAAATACTGTAGGCACAGGGATGGATGACGGGCGTTGCATGGATGAGAGAAACTCATGTAACAATTAAAGCAGGGCATTTGCAGATAGTAATAAAACGGTGTCCAAGTACTAAGCAATCCATAGGCATGTGTTCCGTATATAGTCGTACGTGCTCGCAATGAAAAACTTGCACAACATCTTTTGTCCTACCAGCCGGTGGCAGCCGACACTACTAGGAAAAGGGCTATAGCTGCACGGAAGGGTGCCGGCGCACCATCATTGACGCGCGCCGGTGGCAAAATACCGCCGGCGATCCATTTTAGGCCGCGCCGGCGAAGAACCTATACTGCCGGCGCACAACAAAATTTAGTGCGCCGGGAATAAAATTCGAAGAGTTCTGGCCGGAAACAGAAAATATGGGCAACTTACCCCCGGCGCACCTCTATGGTGGTGCGCCGGTGGTAGACAATTTACCACCAGCGCACCACCATAGAGGTGCGCGGGGGGTAAGTTGCCTAGAGTTTTCTCTCCCCCCCCCCCCCGGGAATCGCCTTTTCAGTTTTCGAAAAAATAATAGAAAATGATAGAAAATTCAAAAAATAAAATCCTTTGAAATTCCCATGTAATATGTGATCTAGTTTTAGTGAAAATTTGAAATTTTGAATTTCGATGTATTATGCAAAATGGCGTCATCTTTCGGTAAAACGGGATTTCTGGCTGCATACGACCTCCGATGAAAAACTTTTTTATATCAAAATCGATCAACTCGAAATTTCCTATTCGAATTCAACCGCCTACGGCCGTTTGGAGAAAAAATGGATTCGTCAAATTCAAAACAGAAACAGGACTTTTTTCAGATTTAAGATTTGGGTGAAAAAAAGAAAAAAATAGCCCCGGCGCACCACCCTACTTGGTGCGCCGGCGGTAAGCAGTGCTATATAGGCACAACTCAGCCCGCGGTACTCACTTTCCCCTTCTCTTTTCCTCCTCCTCCTCCTCCTCCTCCTCCTCCTCCATCTCCTGCTCCTCCTTCTCTATACCGAGCTTCTGCGGCGGCGAGCTACTCCGGCGACCTACTCATCCTCCTCGTCCACCGACGGCCACGACGTCCTCCGACCTCCTCCACCACCTCCAGCCTCCTCGACGTCCTCCGGACTCCTCGACGTCCTCCGGTCTCCTCGACGTCCTCCGGACTCCTCCAACATCTCCGGCCTCCCCCATCACCGTCGGCCTCCTCCACCACCTCCGGCATCCTCCACCTCCTCCGGGCTCCTCCACCTCTGGCCTACTCCTCCTCCTCCGGCCTACTCCTCCACCTCCTACACCGGCCCGCCAATCTCGGGAGCTTCCAGCATCCTCATGCACCTCATGCACCTCCTACACTGGCGCATAGACGACAACCACGGTTGACTAGCTAGATCTAGATCTAGATCTGGATCTAGATTTGAATTTTTTTTGTTTTCTTGTATAACTTACCGCCGGCGAACTAGACAGGTGCGCCGGGGATAGCGCGAGATACCGCCGGCGCACCGACTGGTGCGCCGGCAATAAGCTATTATCACCAGTCTGTTCCCACCGGCGGGTTGTAGTGCGCCGGCAATAGCCCATTTTGGTGCGCCGGCAATAAGCCTTTTCCTAGTAGTCCGGGCCTCTAGGGAATCTACTGGAAATTAAGGTACTCCTTTTAATAGAGTACCGGAGCAAAGCATTAACACTCCGTGAACACATGTGATCCTCACATCACCGCCTCCCCCCCGGTTGTCCCAATTTCTGTCACTTTGGGGCCTCGGGTTCCGGATAGCTACATGTGTATAAAACTTGCAGGTAAGATCATAAAACAATGCATATCATCATGAAACAATAACATGTTCAGATCTGAGATCATGGCACTCGGGCCCTAGTGACAAGCATTAAGCATAACAAGTTGCAACAATATCATCAAAGTACCAATTACGGACACTAGGCACTATGCCCTAACAATCTTATGCTATTACATGACCAATCTCATCCAATCCCTACCACCCCCTTCAGCCTACAGCGGGGGAATTACTCACACATGGATTGGGGAAACATGGTTGGTCGATGGAGAGGCGTCGGTGGTGATGATGGCGATGATCTCCTCCAATTCCCCGTCCCGACGGAGTGCCAGAACGGAGTTTCTGGTCCCGAGACGGAGTTTTGCGACGGTGGCGGCGTACTGGATGGTTTCTGGCGACTTCGACTTCCCGTCTCGCGTTTATAGATCGAAACCCTTAAGTAGTCCAGAGGGGGGCGTCAGAGGCTGGCCTAGGGGGCCACACGCTAGGGCGGCGCGCCCCCCCTCCAGGCCACGCCGGCCTAGTGTGTGGGGGCCCTAGGCCTCCCCCAGGCCTGCCCTTCTGGCTCCGTGATTCTTCTGGAAAAATAAGCCCTTCGACATAAATTCCGGGGATTTTCCTGAAAGTTGAATTTCTGCACAAAAACGAGACACCAGAGCAATTCTGCTGAAAACAGCGTTAGTCCGTGTTAGTTGTATCCAAAATACACAAATTAGAGGCAAAACAATAACAAAAGTGTTCGGGAAAGTAGATACGTTTTGGACGTATCAGTGTCTCACAAAAAAAAAACTCTCAAACAAAAGTTCTATTCCCATTCTTTCAGACATCTGCAGATTTGATGAACTGGAGACTAAGGTTTGGAGAAACGCTCCTCCTTTGAAATGCAAAGTGTTCTGCTGGCTAGCTAGGAAAATACGCCTCCCAACCAACGAATGGCGGTTTCGGCACCACCTCTCTGCGAGTGCTTTCTACATCTCTTGCCCCCGAGATGAAGACACATACCACCTGATTCTCTCGTGCCTTGGGCCCGAGAAGTGTGGCACCATGAACTCGTGTCCCAGGACTTCGGCACCTTCTCGAACCTATGCCTCTCACACTGGTGCAACTATGAACAAGCTATTATCAACATTGCCTGGAATATTGGGAAGAGTTGGAATGCGCTAACCTTCAACAATATTGACGAGAGCCTTGTCTAGGTCTCTCTCTGCTGCATAGAAGATGTTAGGCTTTGAGCCTATCGATGAATGATTACCACCTCGACCTCTTCTCTTAATTCATGGTGTAATAATCATGATGCTCCCGCTCCCACTTCTTCTTTGCTTCTCTGTCCTCTAATAAGTCTGTAATGCTCCCAATGTATATTCTTGTGGCTATTTACAAAAGTTCAGGCTGGTGTAAGGCCGCCACAATCCTAGTCAAAAAAAAAAAAAAATTATGCTTCTCTTCTGCTGCACATATATTACCTCCGTTCTAAAATGCAAGTCCTTCTCTCTAAAAAGGCTTATATTTCGAAACAAAGGTAGTACTAACCAGTCAGACACTAGAACTCAAGTATAGCATGTGAAATTCCGTGATCACAAATTACATTACGTGGGACCTAGACTTGGAAGGTGGTAGAAGAGGAATGGAGTGCAATGTACATAAAGCTCATAGCCAAGAAAAGAGAAAGCGGGGCCTGAATAAGACAGATTGCGAATGATGTGCTCTCGGTCTCGGGGTCGAGAGCATGATTTCAGGTGCTATGCTATGGCTGCTATCCCTCGCATAATCTAGAAGCATAGATCTCTTGAGCTAAGTGCAGGCAATGGATGCCCAAAGATGCCCCATCCAGTCACAACACAATACCAGTGACAGTAGCTCATAGTTTAGTATAGCAATGACAGACTTCAGGAGAGTGGCTAGTATTTTACTAGCGCTATCGATTCCCCATCCTTGACAGCCTCCCATAATCCTCGTGCCTTCTGGCCAGATTTAGAGACAGAGCTGTCTCAAGCTATGATAAAGTATGCTGTTATGTCTCATCAACCGATGAGATGGTCGATTACTGCATGCACGACGGGGCGATTGACTGACTGACAGAGTATCGACGTTATGATCCAGGTCAAACCCAGACCCAGGCCTGGACTAATGGAATCAAAGCATTTCCTCAAATATATTCGATATCTAGATTTCAAGTTAGTTATGGCCTATGGGAATGTGAGCTCTGAATTTTCCTGCAACGGTCTCTAGAATCTTCCCTGCACTCTTTGTTTTGCAAAGAGGAGAGAAGCAAGTGGCAGACGCTTGATCCGACACATACACATGGATGCAGCTAGTATGATACACGAGCGGGATACATGTAAATCTGGGATCGTGGCCACGCAAGCTCGAGGTTTCAGTTGCGTTTTACATACACAGATGAAAAGCGCTGAGTGGGAAGACAATGTACTTATGCTAGTACTGGATTTGGCGAAACAGGTTTGGCCTAAACCCGGCCTGAACCTTTCCGGCAGGAGACGATGAACATATCATACCTGACTTCGGGTGCAACCTTTTCTTTTCGTCTGGACCACCCATTTGATTTTCCTGATTGCCGCGTCTCTAATCTAATTTAGTGGCGACATGAATTGGATGACCAAAGGTGCTCCACTCGAGTCATCAAAAGCAAACTCATATAGGCCGCCTAACCATAGCCGCTGATGAAAAGGCGACCAAACACAACGCTGGCGTAGTTAATTAGACCGATGGGGGATACGTTCAAGTATCGAAGAAATTCAACCTGATCATAAGCAAAAAAAAAATTTTTGTTATTCCCTATGTTCAAATTAGCTGACTTCACCAAAGAAGTTCTTGAAGCTATCTCCCAAATGAAACATAATAAAGCTCCGGGACTAGACATGTTTCCCGCTAAGTTTTACCGAACATTATACGAAGTCATCAAAAACGATTTGATGGATTTATTTGTACATGAACATTTACCGCTGTATAATTGAATTTTCGATTTATTACCTTACTTTCTAACAAAAAGAATGCGGTTCAAATCCAGCAGTATCGCCTTATTTGCTTACTAAATGTGAGTTTTAAGATATTCACTAAAGTAGGAACAAATAGAATAACGACGATGGCTCCAAAAGTTATCATTCCTACTTGGACCGCATTCATGCTTGGTCGTCAACTCCTAGAGGGGGTTATGGTGTTGTATTCATCGGAGAAAATGGATGGAATTGATTTTGAGAAAGCCTATAATAGAATTAAATGGTTCTTTCTCCAACAAACATTGCGTATGAAAGGTTTTGTACCAGAGTGATGCGAATTAGTTACGCAATTTGTTCAGGGTGGATCGGTTGGAATTAAGGTCAATAACGATATTTGACTTTATTTCCAAACTAGAAAGGGACTGGGCAAGGAGATCCCTTATCACATTTACTTTTTAACACTATTGCGGATACATTGGCCATTCTAATTGCCAGGTAGAAGAAGATTGCCAAGTAGATTGACTCATTCCTCATCTAGATGAAGGAGGAGTTTCAATCCTACAATACACCGACGATACGATGATTCTCCTGGAAAATGATCTAGAAAAGCAAATCAATATGAAGTTAATCTTGTGCATCTACGAACAACTTTTGGGGCACAAGATTAATTTTAACAGGAGTGGAATCTTTTGTTTTGAATATGCCAAGGAGATGAAGGAGAAGTACAAGCAAAATTTCAGATGTGCAACTAGCTCTCTTCCCTTTTGATACTTAGTTGTCATAATTCATCATAGAAGATTACTAAGTAAAGAATGGAACTTAGTGGAGAATCGCTTCGAGAAAATGTTGGGTTGCTCGCAAGGCAAGGCTATCTTACGGTGATAGACTTGTGGTTACCCATTCCCTTCTTGCTAGTCTTCCGATATTCATCTCTCTTTTCTAGAGAAACCTATAGGGGTTCAGAAAATATTAGATTTCTATCGGTCCATTTTTTGGCAAAGCGATCAACACCGAAAAAAATATAGACTAACAAGAGAAAACACCATTTGCCGATCCAAAGTCTTGGGGTTGAATTCCTTGACAAAAATAAATGCTTGCCTAGTAAATGGATGTACAAACTCTTGAACGAGGAAGGTGTGAGGCAGGAGCTGCTGCATAATAAATATTTTGAAAAACAAAATTTTATCACAACTGGCAGCTAAAACAACAAACTCTCAATTCCACAAAGGGTTAATGGGAGTTTAAAATGAGTTCTTTAGTAGAGGTTCTTTTAACATAGGGAATGTCCAAAGGACTCATTTTTGGGAGGATACTCTAAGCAATGCCTATTCCTATATAATATTATGCGACGGAAAAATGTTTTAGCTGCCGATATCTTTTCGGGTACTCACCTAAATATTTAGTTTACAAGGGTTTTAAGCGAACTCAGGTGGGAATCTCGGTTAATTTTAGTTCTAAGGTTAATCATGTGAGTTTAACAACCGAAGAAGATAGATTCATATGTAATCTTTCAACCTTGGGATCTTTCACAGTGAAATCCATTTACGGTTGTATGGTGAATGGTCACATCATATTTTCTGAAGAAATATATCTAGAAAATGAAAGTACCTTCTAAGCCTTCATAAAAGAAATTATACTTACAAAAGGTAAACTTGCTAAACAAAATTGGAATGGTTGTAAGAAATGAACTTCCCGTGACTCTGAGAAGTCTATTAACCATCATTTTTTTTTGTTTGTCCCTTTGCTCGTCTGATTTGGAGGGCATTTCATTTTATTTTTAATATTCCTACACATGCTAGTGTTACCAATATGTTCCGTAACTGGCTAAATACAATTGAAAATGAAACTAAAACTCATATTTCTACATGTGTTTGTGCTTTAGTTTTGAATTGCAGAAATGATATCATCTTTGACAAAGCTAGAGCTGCTCATTTTTTACACGGATAGTGGTCTTACTCAACAGGCACATATAGATTTTAGATGTAGCCGTCTAGAGAGACGGTTGCACGGGATATCTACGACCAGAGTGGCTGATGGCTTTTATGTCCACCCTCTGCGGTTCATGAGCTGTAAAACTTTATAAATGTGAAACTCCAAAAAATGCAACAAAAGAGTTTGTGCATCGATTGATGCAGATGCAGGGTCATCGCTCTCCCCATTTTAAAAAAAGTTGACGCAGCAGGGGCGGACCCAAGAGAAAGTTTCAGTGGAGCCAAACATATGAGTAGAGGCACTTGTTAGCAAATTTAAACAATTTAAAGATTTTTCTTATAAAACGTGAAAATATTTCTGCAGTTCAAAGCTTTGAGTTTGGTTGCAGATTCGGATATATTTATACACAAAATATGTCTATATATATTCATATTGTCGATAACTAATATGGAATGGAGGTAGTACCAAACAGTAAACCCAGCTTTTCGTTTTGATGCGCTCCAGTGTTCACTTACCCCAAATAGTGCAATTCAGTTATTAGCTGTTCTTTTGCACAGTATTTAGAGTTGCGCCGAATTACTATAGTACTTCTATTTGCTGTTCTTATGGAGCAATAGCTGTTTTGTGACATGAACATGCATTAACTAGCTCGCCAACCCAACCCCTGCAGCTTGATAGGAGGAGCCCATCCAACAAAACCCTGCAAGATCCTCCAACTCTTCTCTGAGCCCATCCATCTTGACTTGTGCTGTTGTGTATGCGGCTAGCTCTCTGGTCCCTGTTTTCACATGTCCACCTCCACTCCACTCCAATCACAATCCCAATTCAAGCACTGAAAGTTCATCCAGTGGCATGGCGTCTGTGTACGCACATACTTACGCTGCATATTCCTCCCTTGATCTAATCTCATCACACCTCAGATTAATTAGGATGCTGAATCTGACGATGAAAACCTCACACTTCCCTCCGACCACTTGGCCTTCCTTGGGCAGCAATGGTATAAGTAGAGAGCCACCGAGGGCCAAGGTGCGGCTCACACAAAGTTAGCAGCACTAAGTGGTGGCTGGTGGTTATAACCAACCAACCTAACCTCCCTCCTCCACTCAAAGTTTCAGACCCCTCCTCTGTTTAGCGAGTGCCGGGGGACTCGGCCAGCCACCATGAAGTTCATGAAACTTGGCGGGAGGCCCGACACTTTCTTCTCCCCCTCCGAGTCCGCGAGGTGCCGATCCTGATTGCGCGCGCGCGATCCATCTTCGTCAGTTTCTTTCTTTCTGGTCCGAGCTTTGTGTCTGGTTCTGATCGTGTGTTCTGCTCCAGGTCCGTTTATACGGAGGTGACCACTGACCTGCAGATCCTGGTGGGTAACTGCCTCTACCATCTCCACAAGGTACGTAATGGACGATCCACGAACCGGATTGCCTCTCTGTTTCTTCGGCTTTGTTCGCGGCTAGAATGATATCCTGACGAGACTGTTGGTTTCTCGATCGATCGGCAGTTTCCTCTGCTCTCGAAATGCCTGCTCCTGCAGGCGCTCTGCGCCGAGCCCGGCTCCGGCGGCGACGGCGAGGTCATCGAGCTCGCGGGGTTCCCCGGCGGAGCGGAGGCGTTCGAGGCCTGCGCCAAGTTCTGCTACGGCATCACCATCACCGTCAGCGCGCGCAACCTCGTCCCGCTCCGTTGCGCGGCGGCGCACCTCGGCATGTCGGAGGCCGCCGACCGGGGCAACCTCGCCGCGAAGCTCGACTCCTTCCTGGCCTCCTGCCTCCTGCGCCGCTGGAAGGACGCGCTCGCCGTGCTCCAATCCACGCGCCACGGTGCGCCGCTCTGCGAGGAGCTCGGCCTCACCTCCCGCTGCGTGGACGCCGTCGCGGTACTCATCGCCAGCCCCGCCAACGCCATGCCCGCCAAGTCGACGTCGGCGTCGCCGTGGTGGGCGCACGACGTGGCCGAGCTCGGCGTCGACATGTTCTGGCGCATCATGGTGGCCGTCAAGTCGACCGGCGCCGTCCACGAGAAGACCGTCGGCGACGCGCTCAAGGCGTACGCGCGCCGCTGGCTGCCCAACGTGGCCAAGGACGCGGAGCAGCCGTTCGATGACGCTGGCGCCATTGCCGCCGCCGACGACAGCGTGAAGCAGGTCACCACGAGGCACCGGCTCCTGCTGGAGAAGATCGTGAGCCTTCTCCCCGTGGACAAGGACGCCGTCTCCTGCGCCTTCCTCCTCAAGCTCCTCAAGGCGGCCAACATCCTCAGCGCGTCCGCCGCGTCCAAGGCCGAGCTGGTCAGGAGGGTGGCGTGGCAGCTCGAGGAGGCCAGCGTCGGCGACCTGCTCATCCCGTCAGTGTCCTGCGTCAGCGACATGCTCTACGACGTGGACGCCGTGGCTGCCATCCTCGACGAGTTCGCGCTACGGCACGCGGCGGCGACCGCGCAACATCCAGCAGCGGGGAGCCCCGACGACGACAGCCCGGTGCGGTCGGGCGGGCACCGGCGGTCGAGGTCGGACGAGAGCGTGGGGTTCGATGGCGCGCGGCGGTCGTCATCGGCGGCGCCTGTCTCGCAGTACGCGCTGGCGAGGGTGGGCAGGCTGGTGGACGCGTTCCTGATCGAGGTGAGCAAGGACCCCAACCTGCCCGTGGACAAGCTGCTCGCCATTGCCGAGGCCGTGCCCGACAGCGCCCGCCCGGAGCACGACGGCCTCTACAAAGTCGTCGACTCGTACCTCAAGGTAAAAAACTCTTCTTTTCACTCCTCAAATTCCTTGTGTCGTAGATTCGCGGTAACCTCAAACTCCAAAGTTGGAGTATATATGTACAAACAAGAGCTTTTCTTCGCATAAACATTTTTGTGCATTATTTTACACACAGGCGCACCCGGAGATGAGCAAGAGCGCGAGAAAGCGGCTGTGCCGGGTGCTCAACTGCCGGAAGCTGTCGGAGAAGGCGTGCTCGCACGCGGCGCAGAACGAGCTCCTCCCGCTCCGCGTCGTCGTGCAGGTGCTCTTCTTCGAGCACGCCCGCGCGGCGGCGCTCTCTGGCGGGCCCGTCGCCTCCGACTCCGACCTGCCGAGCAACATCAAGGCGCTGCTGTCCTCCAAGTCTGCAGGGTCGGAGGACGACGACGCCGACCGGGTAGACGAGCAGCGGCTCCGCGCCCTGGCATCCGGCGCGTCCCCCGGCGACGACTGGAGCGTGGAGGGCCTCCGGCGCGCGGCGTCCAAGATCGCCACGCTGCGCATGAAGATGGAGGAGGACGAGGACGATGATGAGGAGTTCGTGCGCAAGGCCGGGCTGTCGCGCAGCGCGTCCCTGCGGTTCAGGGCCTTCTGCGCCCTCCCGACGGCGAACCCCAAGCGGATGCTCAGCAAGCTGTGGCCTTTGGCTAGAAGCATCACCGCCGACCGGCATTAGCAACCAGCAAGCCATTAAGTTTTTTTGTAATTGCTTCTTCTGTCTCTTCTTTTTTGGGGTTTTCTACCTTGCCCAAGGCTCAAGGTTGATTTGTTTCTATCTTTGATCTCATCAGTTACAGTTCTAAGGCTGAGTGTACCATCCCTGTAGCCCTAATCATATAATTGTCAAAATAAAATAGGAACATATCTGCACATGTTACTTCTATATGCATGCATGCATGGTAAATTAATGTTTTTTTTTCTTTTTTTAGGAGAACAAAATGAACATCGTTTGAGAAAAAAGTTAACCAAATATGTTCTGAACCTTGTGCAAGCTGAATTCTAGCCCTATTATTTCTGACTTCTGAGTAATGGGAAGTTCTTTTCCAGCAAGAAAAAACAAAGCTCAAGATCGTCAACTTAGAACAAGAATTTCTAGGAAGATGATGATATCAGTGCAGAATCATACTCATAGTACTCCAAAGACCAACTCATCCATCACGAAGCACTATCTTCATTTCGTATCTCATGATTGCAATCCACTTGGCAAGCAATTGCATCTAGAAGAGTTAGAAAAGAAAGTACCAAGACAAGGAGAGCATGAGCATGGAAATTCCATGGCCGAATCAAATGCACTGCAGATAATAATATTTGCTCCCATTTTACCTGAAAGATCCTCTTTGTTAGGTCTCGAGCGTGCGGGGGTATATATGCGCGTCGTATGATGATGATGGGATGATGAGACCTCACCTCAGCTCCAAATGTTTGGTCAGCAGCCACTAAGCAGGGACAGGTCAGCATGGGGCCAACTTAATTTTCTAGGCACCTATGATGATCCATCTTTAGCTTCTTGCTCATCACTAGCATGGGGGCAGCCTCATCCATCCCAGGCCCCAGCGTTGCTTCACAGTTCAGAGGGACATGTCGTGTCCTGGAGTCTTCGCTAGGGTACACACTGGCAACATCTAGTGATTTTCTATTATTGATCTTTTGCTGAAATTTCCTAGAGTTATCTTTAAATTTCTTTCTCCGCATATGCCACATCGTGATGGATGTCAATTCCCGGATCATTTATTGGAGAAAATTGTGTCACAACAAAAACAATCGCATCTGAATTCTGGTCACTTTACTCCCATATAATTCATCATTTTCCCATACTAATTGTCCCTTGATACATGTCTTTATTGCCCCTTTCTTTCCGAGAAACAGGGTTTGACACATATCCAAGTGTACAAGCAAATTGACCATTGCTATTTCGTAAACTGGCACATTTCACCCCCTCTCAGACGCGGCTGCAGATGCAAGCGACATCTAGCCAAAGTTTCAGTTCTAATTCTTTTTTGAGGAACCGACAGCCGTGCTGCCTTACAATTAGATAGAAATCAAGAGTTTTATGTACAAAGACGTCGCCCTAGACACCACAAGGCAATCTAGGCAGCAAGAGACCACGCACGCATCCCACCCCGCGCGCCTATCCATCTCCTGGATCTTGGGTGTGGGCCAAAGCCCACTGCGCAATCTCTTCCCTTACCAACGCGGCGACATCATCTGGCTGTAAGGCCAAGCTTTGGAAAAACCCATCCGTTCCTCACCTTCCAAGCCCCCTGACCGAGTAGATGATCACCCCGCTCGCCTCTCTCCTCTTTTCCTCTGGGATCTTGGAAATGGTCTCATTCCACCAATCATTGAAGCACAAGCCCCCAACCAACGGTGGAATTTTGAGCTGGCCATTCCAACTAAAGATCTTCTCACTAACCATAGTTGAGAAGTGACAGTCCACGGTGAGGGGCTGAACCACCTTGGGATGTATCCTTCATAGCTTGCATATCAGATCGTGAGGCCAACTAGGAGTGGTTAGGTTATCAGTCGTGAGCACCTCTCCGGGGAGTGCCAACCATGCAAAGAAGTTGCACTTCACCTCCGCATGCCCCTTACAGAACCTGGCCGTCCTAAAAGGGGCGCAAGATCCAACAAACTAACATCGGTACAATGAAGCAGCTGAGTACACTCCAGAGTTTGTCCACTGCCATAAGATGGCATCCGCCGTCCCCTACAGGGCCACCTCCTGCATGATGGACCACAGTCTAGGGAACGGAAAAATGTTGGCCAGTGTGGAGATGCGGGAGAGGGCACATATCCAACTATGCTAGTGAAGCTCCTTCTGCACCGTCCTCTTCTTTCTCATGGCAATGGCATAGAGGTCCGGCAACTGAAACCTGAGAGCTCCTCCAACCATCAAAAAGGCATTTGGCTTCGTTGCCAACGGTGACCTCTATGGATGCGCGGAAGAAGTCCATGTCAGCATCATCACAATGCATAATCATCCCGATACAGGGCTTGCTCTCGTCCGTCAAAGCTATCCAACGAAATCTCAAGCGCATATCCCTCCCGAATCTATCAAGGTCGAGGACTCCCTGCCCTCCAAAATCCTTTGGCCTATAGAACGTATGCCAATTCAACAAAGGATGGGGCCTAGCTCCCGGTGTCGCTCCTGTCTTCATGCATCCAAAGGAAGCTCCTCTTGATCTTCTCGATGCGCTTTATAACCCACTTGGGTAACCTGACCACCGCCAGGTGATAGAGGACCATGGAGGTAAGCACCGATCGGCAAAGCACAACCCTTCCCAAGCGGGTGAAGTGCTTGCCCACCAATCCATGATGATATAACCAATTTTTTCAATGAGTGGTTGGAAGTGTACAATCTTTATTTTGGAGTGGTGAAGTGGCAGCCCCAAATACGTGCATGGGAAAGCACCCCTCCTGCCATGGAAGATTGCCAAGACTGCCACCACGTGCGCGCCACCACGTGCGCTTATGTGCAGCCAATCGGGAACGCCTCACACTTAGCGAGATTAGTGATGAGCCTCAATGCTTTGGCGAAAGCCTATAAGATCACACAAGTGGCCCTCATCTCCGCCTCCTCCAGGCCAACAAAGACAGAAGCGTCATCAGCGTAGATGGACACATTGAAGCGCACTAGGGCCAACCTGAACTAATGCCAAATACCGGACGTGGAACCAAGACAAAAGAGGTGGTGAAGCAGGTCAATTGCCAGGATAAAGAGCATGGGTGAAAATGATTCTCCTTGCCCCAGACCCCTTCGGTGCTAGATCTTGGGGCTAGATTTCCCGTTGAGCAGCACCCTAGAAGAAGTTCTCGATAGTAGCACGCAAATTCATCTCCGCCAACGAGAGCCAAATCCTAACACCTCCATAATCTCAAGAAGATATGCCCAGCTGACACAGTCAAAGCCTTCGTGATATCCAGCTTGAGGATGAACCCCGATATCTTCTCGCGATGCATCTGTTTGATCACACCCTGCATGTGCATGAAGTTGTCACAGATCCAATGTTTTTTATGAACACTAACTGACTCGGTGTGACATGCTCTAGCCCACATGGCGCAAACTGCAAGGATATCATCTTGGAGAAGATCTGGACACACTGTGGATTGCGCTAATAGGTCTAAAGTCCGCGATCGTCCTTGTCGCTGACTTCTTTGGAATCAACACAATGGTTGACAAGTTAAGAACTGCGCAACTGAGCTACCATGCTCCGACTGATGAGTTCATTGCATAGAAATCAAAAAATTCCTACGGTTGCAACAACAAAACACCAAGATCGAATCTAGGAGATGCTAGTAACGGATAAAACCATGGTTGAGATGAACTCACCATCGAAGACAAAAAGCATTAACGAGAACGATTCTCGTGGTTGATGTAGTCGATCTCAACATCGCGAGGAAGACAAGCGCTACAAGGGGCAATGCTTTCGAACTTGGTCACATGTACATCTTGGCGATGACTTCCGTCCCCTCGTTCCAGTGGGGAAGTGGAAGAAGAGGAACCACCGGGAAACTCCAACAGCACTCCTACATGGTGGTGTTGGTGGAGAGACTATTTCAGCAGGGCTTCGCCTAAGCCATTTCTTGTGGAGTGGATCAGCGGGAAGAGGGGGAGTGATCGGCCAAAGGATCAAGGAATGAGAAACTATGAAGAGGAGCTCCACCATATATATATATATATATATATATATATATATATATATATAGGAGGAGGGGAGGGCAGCAGCCCAAGGGGGCTGGCCGGCCAAGGGAGGTGCCCCCACCTCTTCCATCATTATGTGAGTGGACGCTCCACTCACCCACTCAAAATTCCATAAAACCTCCACTAAAATGAAGGGGGGTTCTCCCATAAATAAATAAAACATTCTTAATTCTTTTAATTAAAAAAATTAACACTCAGTCCCTTTAACTATTTCGATATCCCGAAACATTTCCGGCGATACACGAAACAATCCTTATGTTGTCAAAAATTTCTCTGGTGTTCCCTATCCACTTAAAAACATCGACGGGCCTTAAGTGTGTCACCCTACGGTTCGTGAATAAAATGGACATGATTGGGACACCTCTTCGATCAATAATCATCAGTGGGATCTAGGGATCCGTAATGACTTCCACTCATTCAACGATGAAACTTGTGATCGCATGAACCATAAACGTTGTAAATAATTCCTTTTATCTCGCGATACTTTACTTTTCCGGTATCCGATCATCGGTATAAACTATAGCTAGTTCAATCTCGTTACCGACAAGTACTTTTTACTCGTTATGTGGTATGACATTCATGTGACCTAGTTATATGCTTGCAAGTAGTGTCAATGTGATATCACTGAGAGGGCCCAAAGTATATCTCTCCATCATCAGAATGAATAAATCCCACTCTTAATCCATGAGCCTCAACTAACACTTTCATAGTACCCAAATCAACCTTATAGCCACCCTGTTATGGGTGATGTTTTATCTCATCAAAGCCATGTTCCGGTGTTAGTGATTGACACGATCTCATAGTCTAAGAAATAAAGCTACTTCGTATGTGTTTGATATAGCAATGCAAACTTAATGACTTGATCGTATGCTATACCTACTTGGGTGTGTGTTCATCGTATCATTCTTCTAATGATGCGACCTCGTTACTAATAACATCCAATGTTCATGATCCAGAAACCTTGATCATCGATTAATCAACAAGCTAGTTAAAAGAGAGGCTTTACTACGAACCCTTTGCTTGTTTATTAAACACACATGTATTAACATTTCCGATTAATACAATTCTAGCATGAGAAATAAACATATATTATAAACATGGAATAAGATAATAACCACTTAATTATTGCCTCTTGGGCATATTTTCTTCACTGACATGTGGGCCACAACCTCAAACAAATCCCCGTCGATGATGCCCCAACAGGTCCTAAACAAGTGGCCAATTAAACCGTCCGGTCCCACTGCCTTCTCCGCGGGTACGGAGAAGACTACCGCACAAAGTTCCTCCATACTGAAGAGCGTCTCAAGCAGCCCTAGGTCACACGGCCCGTACCCTCGCTCCCCCCAATTGAGACATGTCGACCGCATCATGACCGAGCCAAGGAAGTCCTGAAAATGCCTTGTGATCGCTGCCTCCTTCTCATTGTGCCTGATAGCGAAGCCATCATTGGTGAGCAACAACTGGATGAAGTTTTTTCTTCCTTTTCCTTTCATTGGCTCACAGGTGGAAAACACAAGTATTCACGTCACCAAGTCTGATGTTGGTTGGCCTTGCCTTTTTCCTCATCTTGATCTTTTTTAATTTATGCAATACCTAGGATTTTGGACCTCGTGCTGATGCGTAATATCCTCTCAGTCGTGGAAAGATTTATTCCCTCCCGAGCCACCTCCAGTCTACCGATCACCTCCCTCGCAATAGCTAGCTGGAGCTTCAGGTCGCTGAACTTGGCCTTGCGCGAAAGAGGTTTGGCTGTCCTCTCTAGTTTCACATGGAACCTTCTTGCTGGGTCTAGCCTGAGCACCTCTCTCTCCCAACCCTCTTGTACAACCTCCCGAAATATTTCCATTCGTGGCCAAAATTCCTCAAACCGGAAAGCACGGCATTTGGGTACATCAATTGCACCCGACAATAGCAATAGAGAGTGGTTAGAGACCGGCGAAGGCAAGGCCTGCAACACCATGGAGGGGAACTCTGTGTCCCACCCCTGCAAATAGAAGAATACTTCGATCCGCGTCAAAGTCGGTGTCCCCTACTTGTTGGACTAAGTAAATCTTCTACCGGAGAGGTTCAGCTTGTGTAGGTGCATGGCGTCCAGGGCACCTTTGAATTTTCACATGAGACGTAAGTTGATACGTTAACTGAGGGCTAGCCATCAGGACGGTCTGGTGGCCGCAATTTCCCGTAACTCATCAATAAATTCTCCTGGGCCTCGCCCTGAGGGCCGTACACTCGTGTCGCTATCGAAGACGAACCACTAGCCTTGTCAGTTATTAGGGACAAGATCGTGTTCGGTGTTGCCGAAGTCAGCAAGAGGGACATGAACTTGTTGGAGTCTGCTAGGAGAACACCGCCTCTTGTTCCGTCCGCAGGGAAGAACGCGAAATCATCGATGAATTCCAATCCCAGAATCATAGTTTATTGGTTGCTCACCTGCATTTTGGTTTCCTAGAGGCAAGCGTGAGATGCCTTGGCACCGTGAACCAAGTATCTTACCACCTCGGTAGGGCCTAGCCGGCAAAATCCGAGGCCATGTGCAAAACTTTCAAATGGGACCCTCCCTAACCGGATAATTATAACTAATAAATAGTTATAATGTACATATGTCTTAGATAGACGTTCAAACTGAAGAACTGCTCTAGCTGACTGCAGATTCTAAAATTGTGGCAATATCGTCTTAAAAATTATTTTAAGAGGAAAGATATAGTTTCAAAACCCTACCGGACCCAATGGTCCAACAATTTTTTTACATCTAATAGTTTTGATATTTAAACGGTTTGGGTTTTCAAAACTAGGAAAATACTTTTAGGATCTCAAAGGCTTATAGCATTCAAAGTTATCCCAACAAGTACATGTACAAAGGGAATCCCATTATAAGAAATATCCTCATGAGAGGAATGCAAATACGACTACATCAAATTTACCTCAATCTATACAAATCAAAGTCACAACGATTAACTACTTAATTTAAATATAAGAAGTCAAGTATCACACTCTATTTTTTCTTGAAGACTTGAACTACAAATTTGTTTCAAGAGTAGGGTGTAACTTATACACGTGGCTCGTTTGAGTTTTATTAATGCTAATAAAATGAATAATCAAAAGGCTTATTTGAATTTGTTGAATGCTAATAAAATAAATAATAAAGTATATTCATCTATTGGTATAGAAAAAAGCGGCACAAAAGAAAGAATAAAAAATAGTCCTGCTGCTGCCATCTGCATTTAAACTTGCAACCACCACCTTATCCATAAAGAAGGCGTAACACCAATTAGGCTAATATTGTTTTGTATTAAGGTTTCAACGTACATATTATATGAAAACAAACTTAGAAATTACTAGAAGGATACCCCGCTGATCTTCTAAGAAATTATATTGTGTAAAAAAATGTAATATGAATTGTCTTTAGAAGTATGCAATATTCAATTGGTCAAAATAGTTGAGATGCTAAATTTAATTCACATTATTTTTTTATATTTGATGGCTATAAATTAGATATATGGACATTTTAATCAAACAATGGTGACATAGCTTGCATGCAAGGATACAACAATAATGAATGTTAGTGGGGATGATATGGACATTTGATTGGCTAATGGAATAGATGATTTGGATAGCTTGCATGTAGATAGACTAACATTAATTACAGTTAGTGGAATTTTGCTTTATAAGAAGTATAGATATGACAACAGACTTAGAAATTACAGGTCCCCAAAAATTTGGGCATGTGCGGCTGTACAGCCCGCACTCCTGTGGGCCTGGCTCTGTACCTAGGGTCGCACTTTGCTGAGCTGTCCAGACCTCGCAAGACCTCACACGTGGCAGCTAAGCAGAGGCAATTCATCTTTATTCATTTGCAAATCAGACAACACACAAGCAGATAGAGAGACTGACACAAGCAAAGTATTTATTTAGAAGGCTTCATTGCAACAAACGGCCCTGCCTTGTCTCAGGG
Source organism: Lolium perenne (assembly GCF_019359855.2). Classification (NCBI taxonomy): domain Eukaryota; kingdom Viridiplantae; phylum Streptophyta; class Magnoliopsida; order Poales; family Poaceae; genus Lolium; species Lolium perenne. Next base: position 145,284,605 of record NC_067249.2, read on the forward strand.
AAAATGGATGGCCGGTAACAGTCAGATCGAACGCGCTCACAGAGCTCAACACTACCTGAACTTGCCCAGAACAAGCGACACCAGGGCCCCAACAACATTGACTGGATGCCAACACCACACTCAATCCTCGAAACAGGCTTTCGCCCCGCTATATTAATATAGCAAACGACCCGATACAACGAACGCGCTGGGGCCGCAGCACAACACCAAGCCCAAAAGGAAACACAAGAGAAAAGAAAAAGAAAACAAAGCCGACACCGGCAGCTTGACAAGAACAAGAGTGCCTCGCAACCGCTGCGCCCACCAAAGAATGCTACCACACTCCTAGCACGCCGGAGCGCCGCGTATCAAGCAACACCTTCAACAAGGAAAGTGACGACGACGCCACTGCTGCCCGGACTGGTCCTAGGGTTTCCCCCGATACGCGGAAGGGAGTGGGGAGGAGGGACTACCGACGCCCTTCAGGAAGGCAAGGCGACACCCGCAGGCGTCACCGCGTCAGTGTCGGGCCTGCCGACAAGATTTCTCCCGTCCCCCAACCCACACACCGGACGATTCGACGTGCTCCACCCGACTTGCCGCCCACCAGCACACGCCACCGCGACCTTGAAGCCATCCTTCTTTGTCTCGCCGTGGTCGCCGGAGAAGGGCCTAGACGTAGAGATGAGAAACGGCCGGGTCGGGTAGCGACACCTCGGCCCGAGCGGGAGGGAACTACCTCCACCGCCTTCGCGGTAGCCGACCGGACATGGCAGCGAGGTCAAACCCGCCGGCCGGGCCCAAACGAGCCCGCAAAGACCTCGCTACCACGCCGGCGAGCCGGCCGGAGTACCGCCGCCGCCCAGCCACCGCCGTCGCATCTCCTCCACCTCCGGGGAGCATCACCGGGCGCCATGAGCAGCCCGCCCGCCCAGCCCCTCTGGGCCCCGAATCGGCCCGGATGCGGGCCGAGCAGCCTGCCATGGCCGCCACCGGCGCAGCTCCGCCACCAACGGTTGCGCCGCCTCTCCTCCAACCACCCGACGCACAGTACCACCCCGCCGCGCCGGACCGCCGCCGAGGAGCACCGCCGCCGGCCGAAGCCCCGCGCCCCCGGCGCCGCGACGGGTAGAGTCGTCCCCGCCGCCGCCGGCACCGCCCGAGCAAGGCACGGAGCTCCCGCCGACGGCGGCGGCAAGGGGGAGCGCGAGGAGGGAGGGAGGAGCGCCGGGGAAGGGGCGCGGCCCGGCCGCCGCGGGGAGGCGGCGCGGGTCGCGAGAGAGGGGGTGGTCGGGTCGCGAGAGAGATTATCCAACACCACACTCAATCACGATCATCATCTAAACCTTGACGGGCGGCATGCTCTGCCACCCTCCTCCAATGCCCAGCACAGGCAACTCGATCTTGGTCTTCTGGAGAGTGTGCACCAACTCTTCGATCACCAACACGGCATGCCTCAACAAAATCCCATCGAAGAGGACTAGATAGACCTACTGTAGCATCTTAGTGAACTTGTGGTTGGTAGTAGAGCACGCGGGAGCCTGGGCACCGCCTCCTATGCCACCGTCTCAATGGGCACTCCCGCATTTTGGGGCCTTTCGCAATGCGAGCGTTGCGACGCACAACCGACATCCACTAATTCACCACCCGCATCCCGGATGGCCTCGGCGTTCCCAACATTGTGTCATTGATCCTCGCCGTCATCTTCTCGATGAACGCGGCCAACATCCAGTAATCCCCAACAAACTGCACCTCCTCGTTCTCGGCTTCATTCCCATCATCGTTGATCGGTATAGCCTGCACATGTGAATGCTTATCAAACACACATTAAATTTCCACCAATATTATGTCATTGGTGAATTGTTAGTGTCCACTACAACTTAAAAATAGAGTAGACAAGTGAACCCATGAATCCCAGTCCAATTTTAATCATAAGAAACACATTTCCAACACTTTCTTCATACTTTACATTTGCAGCATATTTTAATTCGAAAATACAAAAATACTTTCAAACACACGCAAAACCCAGAAACAACTATGTCTTTTACTTCTTTTATCTAGTTTACTTAGTTTATTTACTTTACTTTACATTCAATATCTCTTTTATCTACAATCACTAATACAAAATCTTGCGCTTGATAAGCACACGATGGAGTTGAGGACACAAGGCAAAACTTGCTTTGCAGGTGTTATATTATGATCCAAATTCATATACTAAAGGGAGGCTAACTTCTGACGAACGGATGATAGAGCAATACCCGCGGGCAGCCACCAAGCTTGCCATTGCCGCGCGGCCCAGTGCGGTAATATCCTCCACCATGTCGATGTGGATGGGGATCCTTGATCACCGTCCTTTCCAACGCCGCGACCGGCGTGTCGCGGCAGAGGTTCAGTGACCCCCGCCAAGCCACACCGATGTCACAATCCAGTGACGGGTTCATGAGGTTGAAACAGTAGCGGTGAGGGATCGACGCCGGGACTAGTTGAAGTTTTGGTGCCCAATATTTGTGTATGTGGAAGATGGGCATGCTCTATGTGTGGGTGCAGTGGGGCACTCCCCCCTTTGTTGTTTTGTTTTATAGTAGGTCGATTTGTTCGGTCTTGGATATATTTGATGGTTGTGTATGATTGATGTAGAGGCCCTCCACCCTAATATGAAAACAAACAAAGTTATGCAATTTTTTTTGGATAAAACCTACATAATATTTTGACTAACAAAACAAAGAAGATACATTAATACATTAATCCAACATGTACGATCGAATAAAAAGGTTATAAGGAGGGCATGTATGCCGCCATATTATGGGTACTTCGGCTGTGAGCTAACTTTGGCATGATTTAATATCTTCTCCTACTTGCAAACAAATTGCAAAAAAAATTCAAAATGGGCGTCTATTTCACAATTGGGTACATATAGCTATTTTTGTGAAAAATATCTCCTATGCTGTTTTTTTAACTAGCAACTTTAAGTGGATCCACATTATATACTCCATCGGAGTAAATCATTTGCCACTTTTTCTTAAGTTGGGTAAATATTTTCACTGCATATTAATGATGTGTAGTTTTTTCGGATGAGAAGTAATTGGTTGCTTAGAATAGCATACCCATTAGAATAATATTACATCAATGCATGCATTAGGGTTTGTTTGACATTGTGTTGGATTATGATATATAGTCCCGTGTATCCAACCAGATTTTGCATATTCAGTGTTTGTTTGACTCATCTTGTCTAATTTTTCGTGACTAAAAGCACCTCTAACCGAAGCTCAAAAAAGTTTTAGAGGACGAAATATACGCCGGTAACGGCTGAAACCGCATATAGCCGAAGCCCTAACGTCTTTGGAGGAGATTTTTTTATTGCTCAGCCTTCACGTCCGCCGGACAAATTTTTTTACTCCTCCGACTTCGCCTCTGCTCCCCCCTCCCCCCCCCCCCCCCCCGCTGCTCCTCATAACCTCCCCCGAGGCTCCTACCTTCCCCATGTAGCCGCCATCATCCTATATCGTCGGAGTCAGGCGGCACAACCTTGTGCAAATCCAACACCGACGGTTTCAAGTGACCGCGGCCGGGATTCGTCGAGGTATAGCCGGATTCGCGCGGCCACGCACCACCGGATGTCTTATTCCTCCATGCTTTACCGCAACTTGCTGGATTCAGGGTTGAAAGACCCCCTGGAGCTCATGCAGGCGCCGACTGCAGCAACCGCACCGGCACCGGCTCCGGATTCCGCATCAGCTCCAGTGCTGGCAGCAGCCGCTGCACTAGAACCAATGCCGGCACTGACACCCTATCTGTTAAGGTGTGTTTTATCCCCTTTTACTTTAGTAAAATTTGGTGAATTTCAGCGGATGAAGATGATGATTGTTCATTTTAATTTGTAGCAAGAGGAAGAGAGAAGCAAAATGGAGTGAGGATGAGTACAATGATTTGTATTTTGCATGGCATCATCAAACACTTGTTGGGGATAAGCAAGAATTCAAGAAAATTTGGGAAGAGATCCATGACAACTTGAATCAAAGAACTAGTGGAGATGTTCGGTCCATGTCATCGATGATGAATAGGTGGCATGTTCTAGTAATGCACTCTAATAGGAGGAAATTTGCTTTAGATGATGACTAGTGGAGATGTTCGGTGGTTAGCAAGTGTATGATTTTGCTATCTACTTGTATGACTATCAATTTGTCGGGTTTAGATGTTGCCATCAATTTTTATGACTATATATGCATGATGAATCTATTTATATGTATTATAAATATAATTATGTTATTATATGTTGTCATGTATTCATGTGCTCAAAGTTGCAAATTATGTTTTAAAAAAAGGCCTTTAAGTTTTAGGGTTTCAGTTCTACGACGTAAAATTTAGAGAATTTAATATCCAGATTGCTAACTCTCGGTAGCTGGGAACTAAGTTAGAGCTCGATCAACTCGACGATTGTTAGATTTGCATTGTGATTCATGCATATGAGAACTACACATGGATGTGTATGCTTATCCTTTGCCCTAGTTGCATGTGAATTACACATGAAACCAGATTGCTTAATTCCGATTGACCGAGAATTAGCCGCGTCCATTAAATATAAGAAGTTAAGTTAAAGGGAGGCTTTTTGACCTCTAAGTTTTTATATTAAGGCTAGAGGTGCTCTAACCGGGAGCCCCTACCTGGCGGTCGACCACTCAGGCGGTCAGATTCGGACCAGAAATTTTTATTTTTAGTAACATTCGAAATTACCATTTATAGCAAACTTTTATTTTCTGGCAAAAAAATTCTGACCAATTTTACTATATAGGGAAAGTTATGCATGCAGGCGCTAGCTGATAGATTCGCTGATTTCAGCGGATTTTTTTTTTCAAAATTGAAAAATTCAAAACGTTTTAACTTTGAAACGACAACTCCAAATTAAGATTCATTTTCACCAATAAATTCGTCTGGACGAGATTTCAAAACTAGGACCCATGTTAATATGTTTCGACAAACTTTTTTTTTGGCTAAAAGTTATCAACCCTCTCTATTTGAATAATCAACCCTCCTTACTTGAGTGATCAATGTCAACCCAAAAAGTTAATTTTATTTGAAATATTTTGACGAATTTTTTTAGCTCACATGTTATTAGCCGATATTTCCTTTTCTAACAATTGTTCGACAAAATTTGCTATTTATGGAAAATGTTGCATGCATTCGCTACGAGACAAAAATAATGAAGTTAGTGAGAATCTTTCTTAATTCTAAAATTCAAAATATTTTATCTTCCAAATGACAACTTCAATTTAAGATACGTTCTCACTAATGAACTCGTCTCGACGAGCTCTTCAAAACTAGCACCCATGTTAATATGGTTCGATAACTTTTTTTTCGCTAAAAGTTATCAACCCTGAAATACATCACTTATCAACCGTAAATTTAAAAACTCACCAACCCGAAAAACTAATTTCACTTAGAATATTTAAGCGACCATTTTTTTTAGTTTACAAGCTATCAATCCGGTGCCTCGTTATTTATCAAAGGTAAAATATAAATAACTACCAACCCTAAAAAAAAGGTAATTTCATTTAGAATATTTTAGGAACTCTTTTCAAGTTTACAAGCTATCAACCCAATGCCCCATTATTTATCAACGGTAATTATTAATAACTATCAATCATGAAAAGTTAATTTCACTTAAAATATTTGAGCGACCATTTTTTTAGTTTACAAGCTATCAACCCGGCGCCTGGTTATTTAGCAACGCTAAATATAAATAACTATCAACCTGAAAAAGTATTTCATTTAGAATATTTCTAGCGACTCTTTTTTTATTTACAAACTATCAACCCGGTGCCTCGTTATTTATCAACGGTAATTATAAATAGCTATCAATACTAAAAAGTTAGTTTTACTTAGAATATTTTTTTAGTTTACAAGTTATCAACTCGGTGCCCTATTATTTATCAATGATAAATATAAATAACTACCAACCATAAAAAGTATTTCATTTAAAATATTTTAGCGAATCTTTTTTTGTTTACAAGTGATGACCCACAAGTATAGGGGGTGTATCGTAGTACTTTCGATAAATAAGAGTGTCGAACCCAACGAGGAGCAGAAGGTGTTGACAAGCAGTTTCGATGAAGGATTCACTGTAAATGCTCACAGACAAGTATTCAGGGGGTTTTGATATAGCAGATAAATAAAATACAAGTAAGTAAAATGCGAGAGTAATAATTGCAGCGAGTGGCCCAATCCTTTTTAGCACAAAGGACAAGCCGGTTTGTTTACTTATGATGACCAAACGTTCTTGAGGACACACGGGGATTTAGTCTAGTGCTTTCGCTTCATATAGTTGATTAATCTTCATTGTTTTGATAAGTATTGTGTGGGTGAACCTATGCTAATGCACCACCCTTCCTAGGATTAATACATACTTGTGCTTAAACCCTTTGCAAGCATCCGCAAATACAAGAAAGTAATTAACATAAATCTAACCACAGCCTTAAACTCTGAGATCCTGCTATCCCTCATACATCGATATACCAACGGGGGTTCAGGTTGCTGTCACTCCGGCAACCCCACAATTAGCAAACGAATACAAGATGCATTCCCCTAGGCCCATAAAGGTGAAGTATCATGTAGTCGACGTTCACATGACACCACTAGAAGAATAACACCACAACTTAAATATCAAACCATTAAATATTACTCAACATAGTTCACTACTAACATTTAGACTTCACCCATGTCCTCAAGAACTAAACGAACTACTCACAAGACATCATATGGAACATGATCAGAGGTGATATGATGATGAATAACAATCTGAACATAAACCTTAATTCAACGGTTTCACTCAATAGCATCAATAACAAGAGTAATCAACACCGGGAGAGTTTCCCCTATGAAATAATCAAGATTCAACCCTAGATGTTACAACGGAGACAAGGTGCAGCGGTGGAGATGACGGTGTCGGTGGTGTAGATGATGATGATGATCCCAATGAAGTCCAGCTCGATGACGGTGACGATGGCGATGATTTCCCCCTCCGGGAGGGAATTTCCCCGGCGGATTTCAGCCTACCGGAGAGCTCTTTTCTCTCTGGTGTTTTCCGCCCCGCAGAGGCAGCTGTGTCTATTCTCGATCCTCCCCTACACCTTAGGGTTTCTCGTAGATGAAGTACGCGAAAGGGAGATGGCCGAGGGGGGTCGTGGGCCCCCTCCCCACATGGCGGCGCGGCCAGGGTGGAGCCCACGCCGGCCTATGGGGGGCCCATGGCGGCCCTCCTCGGCCTCCCCTTTTGGCTGGCTCCGCCTTCTGGAAAAATAAGAGCTTCGGTATATTTTCCGTTAATTGTTGATCTTCAGAAATATTATATCCTGACGGTGCTTTTTCCAACAGAATTCTGGCTCCGGTGAGTAATTCTCTAATAATCATGAAACATGCAAAATAAGTGAAATAACATAAGTTTCATCTCTAAATATGAAATATATCAATGAATAACAGTAAATTATGATATAAAATAGTGATGCAAAATGGACGTATCAACTCCCCCAAGCTTAGACCTCGCTTGTCCCCTAGCGAAACTGAACTCGGTAAACAAGACCACATGTTTATGGAGTGAAGAGTCGATAAATGAAATACGGACAAAAAGCATCACATTAATTAACACAAGACATTCTAGTAAACAACTTCCTCATATAACTAAACTTGAGACAAGTAAAGGAAAATCAGAAATAAAGGTGCATAGGAAATCATATAACTGAATTGCTTGAGGACAAGCAATAAGCTAAGCTTGGGGGGAGTTGATACGTCCAAAACGTATCTACTTTCCCGAACACTTTTGCTATTGTTTTGCCTCTAATTTGTGTATTTTGGATACAACTAACGCGGACTAACGATGTTTTCAGCAGAATTGCTCTGGTGTCTCGTTTTTGTGCAGAAATTCAACTTTCAGGAAAATCCCCGGAATTAATGTCAAAGGGCTTATTTTCCCAGAAGATTCACGGAGCCAGAAGGGCAGGCCTGGGGGAGGCCCACGGCCCCCACACCATAGGCTGGTGTGGCCTGGGGGGGGCGCCGCCCTATATATGGTGAGGCCGCCTCGGCCAGCCTCTGACGCCCCCTCTGGACTATTTAAGGGTTTCGATCTAAAAACGCGAGACGAGAAGTCGAAGTCGGCAGAAACCATCCAGAACGCCGCCACCATCGCGAAACTCCGTCTCGGGACCAGAAACTCCGTTCTGGAACTCCGCCGAGACGGGGAATTGGAGGAGATCATCGCCATCATCACCACCGACGCCTCTCCATCGACCAGCCATGTTTCCCCCATCCATGTGTGAGTAATTCCCCCGCTGTAGGCTGAAGGGGATGGTAGGGATTGGATGAGATTGGTCATGTAATAGCATAAGATTGTTAGGGCATAGTGCCTAGTGTCCGTAATTGGTACTTTGATGATATTGTTGCAACTTGTTATGCTTAATGCTTGTCACTAGGGCCCGAGTGCCATGATCTCAGATCTGAACATTTTATTGTTTCATAATGATATTCATTGTTTTATGATCTTACCTGCAAGTTGTATACACATGTTGCTGTCCGGAACCCGAGGCCCCAAAGTGACAGAAATTGGGACAACCGGAGGGGAAGGCGGTGATGTGAGGATCACATGTGTTCACTGAGTGTTAATGCTTTGCTCCGGTGCTCTATTAAAAGGAGTACCTTAATTTCCAGTAGATTCCCTAGAGGCCCGGCTGCCACCGGCTGGTAGGACAAAAGATGTTGTGCAAGTTTCTCATTGCGAGCACGTACGACTAAATATGGAACACATGCCTATGGATTGTTTAGTACTTGGATACTGTTTTATTACTATCTGCAAATGCCCTACCTTGATTGTTACATGAGTTTCTCTCATCCATGCAACGCCTGTTCATCCATCCCTGTGCCTACAGTGTTTTAATCCTGCTGTTTACTATAATCACTACTGCTGTCTTTGTTACACTGTTGCTGTTATTTCACTATTGCTACTGCTATAAACTGTTACTACTGATAAACTCTTGCGAGCAAGTCTGTTTCCAGGTGCAGCTCAATTGACAACTCCGCTATTAAGGCTTTCAAGTATTCTTTGTCTCCCCTTGTGTCGAATCAATAAATTGGGTTTTACTTCCCGCGAAGACTGTTGCGATCCCCTATACTTGTGGGTTATCAAGACTATTTTCTGGCGCCGTTGCCGGGGAGCATAGCTTTATTTGGAAGTTCACTTGATTTGATATTGTTCGCTGCAAATTCTCCATCATGGGTAAATCTCGCGATCCTAAAGTCGCCATATTACCATCCACTACAAGAAAAGGTACAACTCTGAGTACCTCTGCTGCTCTTGATTCACCATCTGTGATAAGTCAACTTGTTTCACCACCGCAAGCTTCACTTGCTGGTACTTCTGCTGAATCTGAAAACTCTTATAATTTTAATGATGCTTCTACTGTGCTTGATGATAGTGGTTCATTGGGGTCTTTTCTAGATGCTACAATTGCTAGGTCTAGAAAAATTGAAAATACTGAAACTCCTAATGAAAATGCTGCTACACCTGTTAATTCACCTGGGTCTGTTTAATACTCTACGGATGATCCTGATGAAGATTATGTGGAACTTGATGATGATTTTATTGATAAATGCAATGCTACTACTGATGCAAGAAAAATTAAAAAGCTTCTTGCACAACATACTGTTAGATATAAACTGTCTCCTGATCCTAAATTTGCCACATCTCCTATAAACATTAAGGATAAGGATTATGATTTTTCTCTTGATCTATCTCATATAGCTATTGTTGAAAAAACACCATTTTGTGGTACTGAAAAAGAAAGTGCTGTAGAACACATGAATGAGCTTTCAACTTTGAGTAGCTTGTTTTCTGATGATGTCAAGATGCGTACTTATTTTGTTGCTAAATTTTTTCCTTTCTCATTAAAGGATGATGCTAAAACTTGGTATAATAGTTTGCCTCCTGGTTCTATTGATAGTCCAAGTGGTTTGCTTGATGTTTTCTTTCGGAAATATTTTCCTGCTAGTGCTCAACATATTGCTTTATAGAAAATTTATAGTTTTGACTAGGAAGATGGAGAGAAATTGCCTGAAGCATGGGCAAGATTTTGTTCTCTTATCAGAGCTCGACCTGGACATGATTTGGAAAAGCATGATTTACTTGATATATTTTATAGTGGACTAACCATTGAGTCTAGAGCATACTTGGATAGTTGTGCTGGTTGTGTTTTCAGGAAAAGAACTCCAGACGAAGCTGAAGAATTATTGGCTAAAATAGGACGGAATCATGATGATTGGGCTACACCTGAACCAGCCCCGACACCGATATTGAAGAAGAGGGGTTTTATTAAATTAAATTATGAAGATATGAGGGAAGCCAAGAAATCTCTTAAGGAGAAAGGTATTAAATCTGAAGATGTGAAGAATTTACCTCCCATAGAAGATTTATGCAAGATAATTCCCCCTTCATCCATGATTGAGGTAAACTCTCTTCAACGCTTTACTAGGGAAGATATTCCGTATTCAAAACCTCCCGCTCAATGCTTAGATGAGTTTGATAATTATATTGTTAAGCAAGAAAATTTTAATATGAGAGTAGAGAATCATTTAATGGAAAATTCTCAAGCTATTAGTAATTTGCATGATATTGTGGAGAGAACCTCCAATGATGTTAAGATGCTTGTTAAACATTTTCATATGATTCAAACTCAAATTGATCAACTCACCAAAGTGTAAAATGACTTGTTAAAAAATAGTTCTAAAGCAAAACATGCTTATGAAGTAACAACTAGAGGCGGTGTTTCTACTCAGGATCCTCTATATCCTGAGGGGCATCCCAAAAGAGTTGAACAAGATTCTCAACGAATTGAACCTAGTGATCCTTCTAAGAAAAAGAAAAAGAAACATAAAAATGTTGTAGAATCTTCTGAACCTGTTAATGATCCTAATAGTATTTCTATTTCCGATGCTGAAACAGAAAGTGGTAATGAACATGATAAAGATAATGATAAGAATGATACTTCTGATAAAGAAGAGGTTGAAGATGAACCTGAAAAGCATGCTAAAAACAAAAAGTATACTAGAGAAGATTTTATTGCTAAGAAACATGGTAATGAAAGAGAACCTTGGGTTCAAAAGCAAATGCCTTTTCCTGCTAAGAGACTAAAATCAAAGGAAGAAGAACACTATAATAAATTTTGCGATTGGATGAAACCTTTATTCTTGCAAATCCCTTTGACTGATGCTATTAAATTGCCTCCTTATTCAAAGTATATGAAAGATATTGTCTCTAACAAAAGAAAAATTCCTAATGAGGAGATTTCCACTATGCTTGCTAATTACTCTTTCAATGGCAAAGTTCCAAAGAAGTTGGGCGACCCAGGTATACTGACTATTCCTTGTTCTATTAAGAATAATTATGTTAGAACTGCTCTATGTGATTTGGGAGCAGGTGTTAGTGTTATGCCTTTTTCTCTTTACAAGAGACTTTATTTAGATAAATTGATACCAACTGATATATCTTTGCAAATGGCTGATAAATCTACTGCTATTCCTGTTGGTATATGTGAGGATGTTCCTGTTCAAGTTACTAATAACTGCTTGATATTAACTAATTTTGTTGTATTGGAAATGCCTGAAGATGATAATATGTCTATTATTCTTGGGAGACCTTTTCTTAACACCGCAGGGGCTGTTATTGATTGCAATAAAGGAAAAGTTACTTTCAATGTTGATGACAAGGAACATACCGTTTATTTCCCCAAGAGGATTGATAAAGTGTGTGGAGTTAATACAATTTCTAATGTGAGAACTATCAAAGTGGGAGTTATTGATTGTCCTATATATGAGCCTAAGGAAGGATATCAAAATATTATGATTGGATCCATATCAATACAATTCAAGGTAACATGATTGATTTGAGGTTTATTTCTTCTTATGATATGTAAAATTTATTTGGTGGCAAGATTTGATCAACCTTGTTAACAAATTCATTTTATATGCATAGAGGAGCTAAACAACATCTCTTTCTTCCTCCACTTGTTCTACTTGCTATAGCACTTCTTGATTTGCAAAGTTTTTTAGTTGTTTAGAGATTTCAAAATCTTTTTCTGCCCAGTAATAATAAATTTAATACCCAGAAATGTGCATTTTTCAAAGTTTTCAAAAATTCACAAAAATTATACCATTGGTCTTATTTTTCGAAGAGGCACCTGGGAGCACCTGGGGATGACCAGTGGGGCACCCTAGGGTGGCACCCCACCAGCCGGCGCAGCCAGCAAGGGGGGCGCGCCACCCTGTTGTGTGGGCCCCTCCTTGCCCCACTTACTCATCTCTTCCTCCCATCTCATTCTCTCTCCCGGAAAAACTCGCAGCAGCTTTCTCTCACTCGTGTTTCTGCTCAAGAGCTCAAGATTTCTCGATCTCTTTGCTCAGCCCAGATTTCTGTCTGAAATTTGGCACATTTGCTCTCCGGTATGTGACTCCTCCGATTATCCAAGTAGAATTTTGTTTAGTTGAGTATATCTTGAATATTTTGCTGCTGTAGGTAACATGTTTAGTGAGCTTGAATGCTTGTTCTAAGTTGTAAAAACTAGTTTTGATGCATGCTTAGTACTCTAGCAAGTTCCTATGGTAGTTTCCCTCAATTATATGTCACCAAATCAAATTTTATAATGATTGTTGAAAATTTCAGAAAATGGAGTGGAATAGGCATCAACTAAACCAACAAGAATTGGAGGTGCAACAAGTTATGAGAGTTCACCGCGAAGAGGGAGTATACCCCTCTTACTACCCGTGCGTTGATTTTATGAGAAGTGCAGGAATCTTGCGGGATGTTCAAAATCTGATTTCCAATGCAGGGTTGGAAAGTTTTGTTGTTGGTGAACCTTACCAATATGCAAAGCTGACCATGTCAGTGGTGCAAGATTTTGAATTCAATTGGTCTCAATCTAACCCCATGGTTTGGTACAAAATTTATAATAAAACTGTCAACTTGCCTTTCGATGATTTTTGTGCAGCAATTAGAGTGCCACAATGGGGATCTTGCGAGAAGATAAGGGGACTGCCGCAGGAGCTCTTGAGTCTCTACAAGATGATTTGTCAAGGGAGAAGCTTCTCAGAGGATAGTGGTAAAATCAGCAGTATTCAACTCCCAGCTATTCGTTACTTTGCTTATTTCATCACCAAGTGCGTTCTTGCTAGAAAGAATGCAAGTAAGTTATCTATCCAGGATTTGGCTTTCCTAGCTGCTGCATTACAAGGTGATAGGACTTATAATTTGGGTGCTTTGATAGCCTATAGACTTGCTACTAACCGTGAGAAGGGAGGAATTTGTGGAGGTCTCATCGCCTCTCGTTTATTAGCTATGCACGGTGTACAACCTCACCATCTTGATATTCCACTTTCCATAGAGAAACTTGACATAGTCTCCATGATTAAACATGAATTTGTTTCTGATTTGTCTAATTTGAGTAACCTGTCTTACAAGATAACATTTTACAAGAAAACTTGGAGAACAACTAAGAAAACTGAAAGACTAGTAGGATTGCCTGCACCTGTTCTGTTTAACCTTGATTCCAGGAAGGATTGGTCAGTCACGGAAGGTGAACTGAATGCATACATAGAGGGGGATGGCCATGAAGCAAGAGACGGCACGGAGGAGGCCGAGGAACACCTCGACTTGTCATCCGATGCAGCGAGTTCTTCGCATCAACATTTTGGGCATGAGGAGCCTTCACCCTTTTCTTCTGCACCGGGACCTTATTATGACTACGCCATGTATGATCCACCGGCGTGGAATCCTGACCCTCGCTGGGGTTGATCTCCACTTAGGCCAAAAACCTAAGCTTGGGGGGAGGTATACCGGCATCACTCATTCTTTGCATATTATAGTTTCTGGATACTTGTACATACTTGTTTAGTTTCTTAAAGTGGTTTTCTAATAAGAGGGAGATGATATTTGGGGAAGTGCTTCCTGAAAACAGATTCTGGACTGATACCAAAAAAATTCTCAAAAACAGCCAGAACGTTATTTTGCGAAGCCAATTTTTGTGCATTTTCCCCAGGTTGTTATCTAACTTTCATTAGTTGAACACTTTCCGAGCTGAGCAGCGGAAGAATTTCTTAAAAATCGATTACTGTACTGCTGTCAAGCTTGACGAATTTCTGCTGCTTTGTGTTTATGTGACTCTTCTAGTTTTCATTTTCTTGTTTTTGCCTTGTTTCGTTCTTAAAACACAAAAAGACCAAAAATATTTCTGTTGTTTCTCTTCACCATTTGATTATTTTGGTTTCTTGCTTTTATTTTTCTTTATTTGCTATCGTTGGTTTGCTATAAGAAAATCCAAAAAGATTTTGCTTTGTTTGCTTGTTTCCTTTTGTTCTTGTTTCCAATTCGAAAACACCAAAAATATTTGCTGTTCTTCTTTGGTTTTGTAAAGTTTATTATGGAGTTCAATGGTCTTCGGTGGCTGGAGCATGGTTTTCATTCTATATTATTCAAGCTACACAAGTGAAAGGCAATAATGACGATCTACGACAATTCGACTGTGGTGAGAGGCTGGTATGAACTCTATTTGTTTTCATTTTTGTACATATACTCATCCATATGAGCATGCTTAGTTGGTTCATGTGAGGTATATGTCATTTAAGAAAGTCTAGTAGTTCATGATCTCTCATGTTTAGCTTCAGTTTATTAATATGAGTAGCATGTCATGGATGTTTGCTTGCATTGTCTTATTCATAAATAGGTATGACATTGTGGTATCCCCCTCTGAATAATTCATTCAACTCGAATTGGCACATGCTCATGCATACATATGACTGAACAAAAGTCAATTAAGCCTCGATGATTTACTTTGCCTTAGAGTTCTTGTATTACTTTTATGCCTCCATTAATTTATTTTGCCGCAAGCATGATTATGACGGTTACTGCTCTCTTGATTGTCGCTCTCCAGTCTATTGCTAGCCTTCACTTGTACTGAGCGGGAACGCTGCTTGTGCTTCCAAACCCCTGAAAACCAAGTTGTTCCAAAGTGTCCACCATAAATACCTATGCATGGAATTTCAAACCATTCCAAGTAAATTCTCATGCGCTACCTTTAAACCTTCAAAATGCTTATCAATTTATGTCAATGTTTTATAGCTCATGAGGAAGTATGTGGTGTTTATCTTTCAACCTTGTCATTTACTTTTGACATACTTTCATAATAAGAGCTGGCAACGGGGTTCCCAGCCCCAATTAATAACTTCACCAATAATTCTCTTCACATGTTTTGCCCTGATTCATCAGTAAGCAACTTAATTTTGCAAATAGACACTCCTCCATGGTATGAGATGTTGGAAGGCACCCGAGGATTCGGTTAGCCATGGCTTGTGTAAGCAAAGGTTGGGGGGAGTGTCATCCATAATAAAACTAAAGTACGTGTGTAAACAAAAGAGAAGAGGGATGATCTACCTTGCTGGTTCAAATAACGTCCTTCATGGGAGCCGCTCTTGAAAGTCTGGTTGACGAGGTAGTTGGAGTACCCATTACCATTCGTTGACAACAACAAACACCTCTCAAAATAATTTTACTCCTGTTTTAAAAATGAAAAGCTCTAGCGCATGTTAATCCCCGCTTCCCTCTGCGAATGGTCAATCTTTTACTTTTATGTTGAGTCACCATCCTTTCTTTGAGCACTTTCTTGAGAGCACAACTGTCATTCTTAGTGTAATATGCTTGTCCCAAAATGTGATTAATTGTGGTATAACTTTGATGCTTTTATCTTTGACAATCTCTACTTCTAGTCTTTCCATGAACTTCAAAGGTGCCCGAGCATTTATGTTTTGCTGTACAAATACGGGCAAGCGAGATACCACTTTATCATATCCTTTTATGAACATTGCAATCCTGCTGATAGACATGATTCATGATGCTTATTATTAATTTGTTGGTACCTTTTCCATGATTGACATAGCTATTAGATGATTTTATTTGCATGTATCCTATTATGAATTGCCTAAGTACTTGTCCATATCATGAGAATATTTACATCATATGAACAAATGTGTTCGTGAAAGTTCTTTTATCGCACACAGTTGTTAACTGAATTGCTTGAGGACAAGCAATAAGCTAAGCTTGGGGGAGTTGATACATCCAAAACGTATCTACTTTCCCGAACACTTTTGCTATTGTTTTGCCTCTAATTTGTGTATTTTGGATACAACTAACACGGACTAACGTTGTTTTCAGCAGAATTGCTCTGGTGTCTCATTTTTGTGCAGAAATTCAACTTTCAGGAAAATCCCCGGAATTAATATCAAAGGGCTTATTTTCCCAGAAGATTCACGGAGCCAGAAGGGCAGGCCTGGGGGAGGCCCACGGCCCCCACACCATAGGCCGGCGCGGCCTGGGGGGGCGCCGCCCTATGGTGAGGCCGCCTCGGCCAGCCTCTGACGCCCCCCTCTGGACTATTTAAGGGTTTCGATGTAAAAACACGAGACGAGAAGTCGAATTCGCCAGAAACCATCCAGAACGCCGCCACCATCGCGAAACTCCGTCTCGGGACCAGAAACTCCGTTCTGGCACTCCGCCGGGACGGGGAATTGGAGGAGATCATCGCCATCATCACCACCGACACCTCTCCATCGACCAGCCATGTTTCCCCCATCCATGTGTGAGTAATTCCCCCGCTGTAGGCTGAAGGGGATGGTAGGGATTGGATGAGATTGGTCATGTAATAGCATAAGATTATTAGGGCATAGTGCCTAGTGTCCGTAATTGGTACTTTGATGATATTGTTGCAACTTGTTATGCTTAATGCTTGTCACTAGGGCCCGAGTGCCATGATCTCAGATCTGAACATGTTATTGTTTCATCATGATATTCATTGTTTTATGATCTTACCTGCAAGTTGTATACACATGTCGCTGTCCGGAACCCGAGGCCCCAAAGTGACAGAAATTGGGACAACCGAAGGGGAAGGCGGTGATGTGAGGATCACATGTGTTCACGGAGTGTTAATGCTTTGCTCCGGTGCTCTATTAAAAGGAGTACCTTAATTTCCAGTAGATTCCCTAGAGGCCCGGCTGCCACCGGCTGGTAGGACAAAAGATGTTGTGCAAGTTTCTCATTGCGAGCACGTACGACTAAATATAGAACACATGCCTATGGATTGTTTAGTACTTGGATACTGTTTTATTACTATCTGCAAATGCCCTACCTTGATTGTTACATGAGTTTCTCTCATCCATGCAACGCCCGTTCATCCATCCCTGTGCCTATAGTATTTTAATCCTGCTGTTTACTATAATCACTACTGCTGTCTTTGTTACACTGCTGCTGTTATTTCACTACTGCTACTGCTATAAACTGTTACTACTGATAAAATCTTGCGAGAAAGTCTGTTTCCAGGTGCAGCTGAATTGACCACTCCGCTGTTAAGGCTTTCAAGTATTCTTTGTCTCCCCTTGTGTCGAATCAATAAATTGGGTTTTACTTCCCGTGAAGACTGTTGCGATCCCCTATACTTGTGGGTTATCAGAACCCCGTTGCCAGCTCTTTTTGCAAGATTATTGGATAAGCGGATGTGCCACTAGTCCATTGGTGAAAGTCTGCCCAACAAGATTTGAAAGATAAAACACCACATACTTCCTCATGAGCTATAAAACATTGACACAAATAAGAGATACTAACTTTATGAATTGTTTAAAGGTAGCACATGAAGTATTTACTTGGAATGGCAGAGAAATACCACATAGTAGGTAGTTATGGTGGACACAAATGGCATAGGTTTGGTTTAAGGTTTTGGATGCACGGGAAGCATTCCCTCTCAGTACAGGTCTTTGGCTAGCAAGGTTGGTTAGCAAGCATGAGAGTTGAGGAAAACAAACAAATATACATGTGATAGAAAAAATCATGCATCTTCCTTGTAAGCACAAACAATTTTAACTTCAGAATACTAAACTCATTAGCTAACAAGAAAGAAAGATAATGAAATAATATATCTACATGCATTTCCCTCTTTTCTACTTAAACCTCAAAGTATTGTTGCTGTTGACCAATGCTAAGTTTGCCAAAACCAAATAGATTTACTTAATGCTCCCAAAGTGATACCAATACTAACAACAAGATCAATCATATAACAGAAATTGCAAACTAAAATAAGGTGTGCAAAATGTAAATGATAAAACTTCTCATTAATATTCCATAACGATAACTCACACCAAGGGATACATAGATAACCAACTAAAAGAGAGATACTTCCATACTGCAACCATCTTATATGATAACTTCCCTACTCATGATATGACACTACTTGATAGTAAAAAGGTAAAAGATAGTGATGATGTGATACCGCGGCACTCCCCCCAAGCTTGGAACAAACCAAGGGGGTGCCAATACCAATAATGAATTACTCCTTCGGTGGTGATGGTGGAACGATGATACATCTCCAACGTATCGATAATTTCTTATGTTCCATGCCACTTTATTGATGATACCTACATGTTTTATGCATACTTTATGTCATATTTATGCATTTTCCGGCACTAACCTATTAACAAGATGCCGAAGAGCCAGTTGCTGTTTTCTGCTGTTTTTGGTTTCAGAAATCCTAGTAAGGAAATATTCTCGGAATTGGACGAAATCAACGCCCAGGATCTTATTTTTCCACGAAGCTTCCAGAAGTCCGGAGAGGAAACGTAGTGGGGCGACGAGGCGACGCCACAACAGGGCGGCGCGGCCCAGGCCCTGGCCGCGCCGGCCTGCTGTGTGGGCCCCTCGCGTCGCCCCTAAACCTACCTCCTCCACCTATTTAAGCCTTCGTCGATAATAACTCCAGTACCGAGAGCCACGATACGGAAAACCTTCCAGAGACGCCGCCGCCGCCAATCCCATCTCGGGGGATTCAGGAAATCGCCTCCGGCACCCTGCCGGAGAGGGGAATCATCTCCCGGAGGACTCTTCACCGCCATGGTCGCCTCTGGAGTGATGAGTGAGTAGTTCACCCCTAGACTATGGGTCCATAGCAGTAGCTAGATGGTCGTCTTCTCCTAATTGTGCTATCATTGTTGGATCTTGTGAGCTGCCTAACATGATCAAGATCATCTATCTGTAATGCTACATGTTGTGTTTGTTGGGATCCGATGAATAAGTGAATGCTATGTTATGTTGATTATCAATATCATCTATGTGTTGTTTAAGATCTTGCATGCTCTCCGTTGCTAGTAGAGGCTCTGGCCAAGTTGATACTTGTAACTCCAAGAGGGAGTATTTATGCTCGATAGTGGGTTCATGTCTCCATTAAATCTGGGGGAGTGACAGAAACCTCTAAGGTTGTGGATGTGCTGTTGCCACTAGGGATAAAACATCAACGCTATGTCTAAGGATGTATTTGTTGATTACATTATGCACCATACTTAATGCAATTGTCTGTTGTTTGCAACTTAATACTGGAGGGGGTTCGGATGATAACCTGAAGGTGGACTTTTTAGGCATAGATGCATGCTGGATAGCGGTCTATGTACTTTGTCGTAATGCCCTTAAATCTCACAATACTCATCATAACATGTATGTGCATGGTCATGCCCTCTTTATTTGTCAATTGCCCAACTGTAATTTGTTCACCCAACATGCTTATTCTTATGGGAGAGACGCCTCTAGTGAACTGTGGACCCCGGTCCATTCTTAACATCGAATACAATCAACTGCAATACTCGTTCTACTGTTTTCTGCAAACAATCATCATCCACACTATACATCTAATCCTTTGTTACAGCAAGCCGGTGAGATTGATAACCTCACTGTTACGTTGGGACAAAGTATCTTGGTTGTGTTGTGCAGGTTCCACGTTGGCGTCGGAATCCCTGGTGTTGCGCCACACTACACTCCGCCGCCATCAACCTTCAACGTGCTTCTTGGCTCCTACTGGTTTGATAAACCTTGGTTTCTTACTGAGGGAAAACTTGCCGCTGTACGCATCACACCTTCCTCTTGGGGTTCCCAACGGTCGCGTGATGTACTCGTATCAAGACTGTTTTCTGGCGTCGTTGCCGGGGAGATCAAGACACACTGCAAGGGGAGTCTCCACCTCCAATCTCTTTACTTTGTTTTTGTCTTGCTTTATTTTATTTACTACTTTGTTTGCTGCATTATATCAAAATACAAAAAAATTAGTTGCTAGTTTTACTTTATTTACTGTCTTGTTTGCCATATTAAAAACACAAAAAAATTATTTACTTGCATTTGCCTTACTTATTTCATCATGTTTCCTCCTAATTTTACTTTAAAGATATATCGGTAGGACAAGGGTCTATAATTGGAAGAGATAATATAGAAGAATTTTTCACCCATGTTAGTATGCATGAAGATCTTGAAGATATACCCCTGGCAAAAACTGTCCCTACCTATGAAGATGCCTCTGTCTGTTTGGTACGCATGATGGAAACTAGATTTATTAGTCTCAACCCCATGATACAACACATGTTTCTTACACTTTCTGATATGGAGAGGGGAGAAAAGAGAGATTTTGTTTTAAAAGTCCTTGTGCGAGAATTTGAGGATATAGCCAAAGAAGCTAGAAAAGTTTTTATTAAGCATAAGAGGCTTGGTATGTTCACCGATTTTAAAAGAACACTTGAAAAGATGGATATGGATAGAATTAAGTACACTAATAATGTTAATGATGGTGGGGAGATTAAAGCACCAATACCTTGTAAGCTCCTAGGAATGCATGAAGCTCTAGATGATAATTATGCTTGGCTTGTCCCTGAAAATTTGTTTGATGAGAGTAGCAAGCCCAAGACTAATGAAAAGGGAGCCTCTGAAACTTACATAGATAAGATACAATGCATAGTTGATAAAACTCCAAACCCCGCTGTAGATGCATCATCTCTTGATAATACTTGATACACACTTTTTGCGCCTAGCTGAAAGGCGTTAAAGAAAAGCGCTTGTGGGAGACAACCCATGATTTTACTACTGCACTTTTGTTTTATATTTGAGTCTTGGAAGTTGTTAGTACTGTAGCAACCTCTCCTTATCTTAGTTTTATTGCATTGTTGTGCCAAGTAAAGTCTTTGATAGTAAGGTTCATACTAGATTTGGATTACTGCACAGAAACAGATTTCTTGCTGTCACGAATCTGGGCCTAATTCTCTGTAGGTAACTCAGAAAATTATGCCAATTTACGTGAGTGATCCTCAGATATGTACGCAACTTTCATTAAATTTGAGCATTTTCATTTGAGCAAGTCTGGTGCCTCTTAGAAATTCGTCTTTACGGACTGTTCTGTTTTGACAGATTCTGCCTTTTATTTCGCATTTCCTGTTTTGCTATGCTTGATGGATTTTTCTATTCCATTAACTTTCAGTAGCTTTGTGCAATGCCCAGAAGTGTTAAGAATGATTATGTCACCTCTGAACATGTGAATTTTGATTGTGCACTAACCCTCTAATGAGTTGTTTTGAGTTTGGTGTGGAGGAAGTTTTCAAGGATCAAGAGGGGAGATGATACAATATGATCAAGGAGAGTGAAAGCTCTAAGCTTGGGGATGCCCCGGTGGTTCACCCCTTCATATTTCAAGAAGACTCAAGCGTCTAAGCATGGGGATGCCCAAGGCATCCCCTTCTTCATCGACAACATTATCAGGTTCCTCTAGTGAAACTATATTTTTATTCCATCACATCTTATGTACTTTGCTTGGAGCGTCTGTATGTTTTTGTTTTTGTTTTGTTTGAATAAAATGGATCCTAGCACTCATTGTGTGGGAGAGAGACACGCTCCACTGTTTCATATGGACAAATATGTCCTTAGGCTTTACTCATAATGTTCATGGCGAAGGTTGAATCTTCTTCGTTAAATTGTTATATGGTTGGAAACGGGAAATGCTACATGTAGTAATTGGTAGAATGTCTTGAATAATTTGATACTTGGCAATTGTTGTGCTCATGTTTAAGCTCTTGCATCATATACTTTGCACCTATTAATGAAGAAATACATAGAGCTTGCTAAAATTTGGTTTGCATAATTGGTCTCTCTAAGGTCTAGATAATTTCTAGTAAGGGTCAAACAAGAAGGAAGACGGTATAGAGTCTTATAATACTTACAATATGTCTTTTATGTGAGTTTTGCTGTACCGCTTCATACTTGTGTTTGTTTCAAATAACCTTGCTAGCCTAAGCCTTGTATCGAGAGGGAATACTTCTCATGCATCCAAAATCCTTGAGCCAAACACTATGCCACTTGTGTCCACCATACCTGCCTACTACATGGTATTTCTCCGCCATTCCAAAGTAAATTGCTTGAGTGCTACCTTTAAAATTTCCATTCTCTATCTTTGCAATATATAGCTCATGGGACAAATAGCCTAAAAACTATTGTGGTATTGAATATGTACTTATGCATTTTATTTCTTATAAGTTGCTTGTTGTGCGATAACCATGTTCCTGGGGACGCCATCAACTACTCTTTGTTGAATATCATGTGAGTTGCTATGCATGTTTGTCTTGTCTGAAGTAAGGGCGATTTACCATGAGTTGAATGATTTGAGCATGCATATTGTTAGAGAAGAACATTGGGCCGCTAACTAAAGCCATGATCCATGGTGGAAGTTTCAGTTTTGGACAAATATCCTCAATCTCATATGAGAAAATTAATTGTTGTTGAATGCTTAAGCATTAAAGAGGAGTCCATTATCTATTGTCTATGTTGTCCCGGTATGGATGTCTAAGTTGAGAATAATAAAAAGCGAGAAATCCAATGCGAGCTTTCTCCTTAGACCTTTGTAAAGGCGGCATAGAGGTACCCCTTTGTGACACTTGGTTAAAACATATGTATTGCGGTGATAATCCAGGTAATCCGAGCTAATTAGAACAAGGTGCGGGCACTATTAGTATACTATGCATGAGGCTTGCAACTTGTAGGATATAATTTACATGATGCATATGCTTTATTACTATCGTTGACAAAATTGTTTCTTGTTTTCAAAACCAAAGCTCTAGCACAAATATAGCAATCGATGCTTCCCTCTGCGAAGGGCCTTTCTTCTACTTTTATGTTGAGTCAGTTCACCTATTTCTCTCTATCTCAAGAAGCAAACACTTGTGTGAACTGTGCATTGATTCCTACATACTTGCACATTGCACTTATTATATTACTTTATGTTGACAATATCCATGAGATATACATGTTACAAGTTGAAAGCAACCGCTGAAACTTAATCTTCCTTTGTGTTGCTTCAATACCTTTACTATGAATTTATTGCTTTATGAGTTAACTCTTATGCAAGACTTATTGATGCTTGTCTTGAAAGTACTATTCATGAAAAGTCTTTGCTATATGATTCAATTGTTTACTCATTACATTTACCATTGTCTTGGATCGCTGCATTCATTACATGTGCTTACAATAGTATGATCAAGATTATGATGGCATGTCACTTCAGAAATTATCTTTGTTATCGTTTACCTACTCGGGATGACCAGGAACTAAGCTTGGGGATGCTGATACGTCTCCAACGTATCGATAATTTCTTATGTTCCATGCCACTTTATTGATGATACCTACATGTTTTATGCATACTTTATGTCATATTTATGCATTTTTTGGCACTAACCTATTAACAAGATGCCGAAGAGCCAGTTGCTGTTTTCTGCTGTTTTTGGTTTCAGAAATCCTAGTAAGGAAATATTCTCGGAATTGGACGAAATCAACGCCCAGGATCTTATTTTTCCACGAAGCTTCCAGAAGTCCGGAGAGGAAACGAAGTGGGGCGACGAGGCGACGCCACAACAGGGCGGCGCGGCCCAGGCCCTGGCCACGCCGGCCTGCTGTGTGGGCCCCTCGCGTCGCCCCTAAACATACCTCCTCCGCCTATTTAAGCCTTCGTCGATAATAACTCCAGTACCGAGAGCCACGATACGGAAAACCTTCCAGAGACGCCGCCGCCAATCCCATCTCGGGGGATTCAGGAGATCGCCTCCGGCACCCTGCCGGAGAGGGGAATCATCTCCCGGAGGACTCTTCACCGCCATGGTCGCCTCCGGAGTGATGAGTTAGTAGTTCACCCCTGGACTATGGGTCCATAGCAGTAGCTAGATGGTCGTCTTCTCCTAATTGTGCTATCATTGTTGGATCTTGTGAGCTGCCTAACATGATCAAGATCATCTATCTGTAATGCTACATGTTGTGTTTGTTGGGATCCGATGAATAAGTGAATGCTATGTTATGTTGATTATCAATATCATCTATGTGTTGTTTAAGATCTTGCATGCTCTCCGTTGCTAGTAGAGGCTCTGGCCAAGTTGATACTTGTAACTCCAAGAGGGAGTATTTATGCTCGATAGTGGGTTCATGTCTCCATTAAATCTGGGGGAGTGACAGAAACCTCTAAGGTTGTGGATAGTGGGTTCATGTGCTGTTACCACTAGGGATAAAACATCAACGCTATGTCTAAGGATGTATTTGTTGATTACATTATGCACCATACTTAATACAATTGTCTGTTGTTTGCAACTTAATACTGGAGGGGGTTCGGATGATAACCTGAAGGTGGACTTTTTAGGCATAGATGCATGCTGGATAGCGGTCTACGTACTTTCTCGTAATGCCCAATTAAATCTCACAATACTCATCATAACATGTATGTGCATGGTCATGCCCTCTTTATTTGTCAATTGCCCAACTGTAATTTGTTCACCCAACATGCTTATTCTTATGGGAGAGACGCCTCTAGTGAACTGTGGACCCCGGTCCATTCTTAACATCGAATACAATCAACTGCAATACTCGTTCTACTGTTTTCTGCAAACAATCATCATCCACACTATACATCTAATCCTTTGTTACAGCAAGCCGGTGAGATTGACAACCTCACTGTTACGTTGGGACAAAGTATCTTGGTTGTGTTGTGCAGGTTCCACGTTGGCGCCGGAATCCCTGGTGTTGCGCCGCACTACACTCCGCCTCCATCAACCTTCAACGTGCTTCTTGGCTCCTACTGGTTCGATATACCTTGGTTTCTTACTGAGGGAAAACTTGCCGCTGTACGCATCACAGCTTCCTCTTGGGGTTCCCAACGGTCGCGTGCTGTACGCGTATCAAACGACACTGATGGGAGTGAGGAATTGCTCTAGCATTCTGCGAAGTCGGTTGTTCTCCTCTTCAAGTATCTCCACTTCCCTTCTCAGAACACGGTATTGATCACAAAACTCATTTGTAACCCGAAGAGCTTCCTCCACAGCAGGGGAAGAGTCGAGGCTAGAAGCAGGTGGTAAAGGTCCCTGCAAGTTATGAGAAAAAGAACGTCGAGTGTTAATCGATCCCACCAAGATTGGCTTACTCCCCACAGCTTGCCGCTCTCTTTTCATTGATGACATCTTCTTCACTTCCTCATTGACACTCTCATCCATCTCTTTCCTTCTTGTCACGACCCTTTCCTCTTCCACCCATCCAACGAAAGTTCCTTGATCTAGATCCTGGAGGAGCTCACGGTTGCGACGCATTGCATAATCTTCTGAGGATGAACCTTGCGACGACATCTGAACAGAAACAGGTCGAAACAAAACACGACGAGAAAACGATATACGGACCTCGGGGGATCCGGGGGATTATATAGCAAAAAATTTCATGACAGAAGTAAACTACCAGGTCGAACCAGAGTGGAAGAGGGATTCCGAGGAGCCGTCCCCATAGGGCGGCGCGGCCAGGGTGGGGCCCGCAACACCACGTGGGGACGCGCCCTCGTGCGTCTCCTCCGCTCTGATTCGATCTCGTATTTTTTCATATTTTCTAAAAATAGCAAAAACATTGTTCGGAAATTTAAACGCAGACTTTTTATTTCCAGAACTGTTACCTATTCGAAGTCGAACTCTGCAGAACTATCAATTTGATCTTTGATGAAAGTTTCCGGAGTCATCACTTGAATAAAATCAACATCTTCATTATAAGAATCTCCAGAAATATAATGCTCGAGTCTTTGTCCATTCACCACTTGTGTGGCATCACCTTTCAGAGAACCAAATTTTATTGCCCCTGAACGATACACCTCCACAATGACATATGGTCCTTCCCATTTTGAGAGTAATTTCCCTGCAAAAAATCTGAGACGAGACCGATACAATAGGACTTTATCTCCAACATTAAACTCTCTTTTGATAACTCTTCTATCATGCCATTTCTTAACTTTCTCCTTAAAAAGTTTAGCATTTTCATAAGCTTCACTTCTCCACTCAACCAAAGAACTCAATTGTAGCAACCTTTTCTTACCGGCAAGTTTAGGATCTTTATTAAGTTCTCTTACAGCCCAATAAGCTTTGTGCTATAGTTCTAAAGGTAAATGACAAGATTTTCCATAAACCATTTTATAAGGAGACATTCCCATAGGATTTTTATAAGCAGTTCTATAAGCCCACAACGCTTCCTTCAACTTACTAGCCCAATTTTTTCTAGATTTATTAACAGTCTTTTCCAAGATAGATTTAATTTCTCTATTTGATAATTCTACTTGCCCACTAGTTTGAGGATGATAAGCGGAAGTAATCCTATGATTAATACCATATTTAGCAAGAGTTTTTCTAAAACCACCATGAATAAAATGAGAACCTCCATCAGTCATAAGATATCTAGGTACTCCAACGTTTGCTTTCACAAGTCATGGCTAACCGAATCCTCAGGTACCTTCCAACATTTCACATACCATGGAGGAGTATCTATTTGCAAAATTAAGTTGCTTACTGATGAATTAGGGCAAAACATGTGAAGAGAATTATTAATGAAAGTTTAATTAATTGGGGCTGGGAACCCCGTTGCCAGCTCTTTTTGCAAGATTATTGGATAAGCGGATGTGCCACTAGTCCATTGGTGAAAGTCTGCCCAACAAGATTTGAAAGATAAAACACCACATACTTCCTCATGAGCTATAAAACATTGACACAAATAAGAGATACTAACTTTATGAATTGTTTAAAGGTAGCACATGAAGTATTTACTTGGAATGGCAGAGAAATACCACATAGTAGGTAGTTATGGTGGACACAAATGGCATAGGTTTGGTTTAAGGTTTTGGATGCACGAGAAGAATTCCCTCTCAGTACAGGTCTTTGGCTAGCAAGGTTGGTTAGAAAGCATGAGAGTTGATGAAAACAAACAAATATACATGTGATAGAAACAATCATGCATCTTCCTTGTAAGAACAAACAATTTTAACTTCAGAATACTAAACTCATTAGATAACAAGAAAGAAAGATAATGAAATAATATATCTACATGCATTTCTCTCTTTTCTACTTAAACCTCAAAGTATTATTGCTGTTGACCAATGCTAAGTTTTCCAAAACCAAATAGATTTACTTAATGCTCCCAAAGTGATACCAATACTAACAACAAGATCAATCATATAACAGAAATTGCAAACTAAAATAAGGTGTGCAAAATGTAAATGATAAAACTTCTCATTAATATTCCATAACGATAACTCACATCAAGGGATACATAGATAACCAACTAAAAGAGAGATACTTCCATACTGCAACCATCTTATATGATAACTTCCCTACTCATGATATGACACTACTTGATAGTAAAAAGGTAAAAGATAGTGATGATGTGATACCGCGGCACTCCCCCCCAAGCTTGGAACAAACCAAGGGGGTGCCAATACCAATAATGAATTACTCCTTCGGTTGTGATGGTGGAACGACACTGATGTGAGTGAGGAATTGCTCTAGCATTCTGCGAAGTCGGTTGCCTCCTCTTCAAGTATCTCCACTTCCCTTCTCAGAACACGGTATTGATCACAAAACTCATTTGTAACCCGAAGAGCTTCCTCCACAGCAGGGGAAGAGTCGAGGCTAGAAGCAGGTGGTAAAGGTCTCTGCAAGTTATGAGAAAAAGAACGTCGAGTGTTAATCGATTCCACCAAGATTGGCTTCCTCCCCACAGCTTGCCGCTCTCTTTTTATTGATGACATCTTCTTCACTTCCTCATCGACACTCTCATCCATCTCTTTCCGTCTTGTCACGACCCTTTCCTCTTCCGCCCATCCAACGAAAGTTCCTTGATCTAGATCTTGGAGGAGCTCACGGTTGCGACGCATTGCATAATCCTCTGAGGATGAACCTTGCGACGACATCTGAACAAAAACATGTCGAAACAAAACACGACGAGAAAACGATATACGGACCTCGGGGGATCCGAGGGATTATATACTAAAAATTTTCACAACAGAAGGAAAGTACCAGGTCGAACCAGAGTGGAAGAGGGACTCCGAGGAGCCATCCCCATAGGGCGGCGCGGCCAGGGTGGGGCCCACGCCACCACGTGGGGACGCGCCCTCGTGCGTCTCCTCCGCTCCGATTCGATCTCGTAATTTTTCATATTTTCTAAAAATAGCAAAAACATTGTTCGGAAAGTTAAACGCGGACTTTTTATTAACAGAACTGTTACCTATTTGAAGTCGAACTCTGCAGAACTATCAATTTGATCTTTGATGAAAGTTTCCAGAGTCATCACTTGAATAACATCAACATCTTCATTATAAGAATCTCCAGAAATATAATGCTTGAGTCTTTGTCCATTCACCACTTGTGTGGCATCACCTTTCAGAGAACCAATTTTTATTGCCCCTGAACGATACACCTCCACAATGACATATGGTCCTTCCCATTTTGAGAGTAATTTCCATGCAAAAAATCTGAGACGAGACCGATACAATAGGACTTTATCTCCAACATTAAACTCTCTTTTGATAATTCTTCTATCATGCCATTTCTTAAGTTTCTCCTTAAAAAGTTTAGCATTTTCATAAGCTTCACTTCTCCACTCATCTAAAGAACTCAATTGCGGCAACCTTTTCTTACCGGCAAGTTTAGGATCTTTATTAAGTTCTCTTACAACCCAATAAGCTTTGTGCTCTAATTTTAAAGGTAAATGACAAGCTTTTCCATAAACCATTTTATAAGGAGACATTCCCATAGGATTTTTATAAGCAGTTCTATAAGCCCACAACGCTTCCTTCAACTTACTAGCCCAATTTTTTCTAGATTTATTAACAGTCTTTTCCAAGATAGATTTAATTTCTCCATTTGATAATTCTACTTGCCCACTAGTTTGAGGATGATAAGCGGAAGCAATCCTATGATTAATACCATATTTAGCAAGAGTTTTTCTAAAACCACCATGAATAAAATGAGAACCTCCATCAGTCATAAGATATCTAGGTACTCCAAACCTAGGAAAAATAATATCTAAAAGCATTCTTAAAGAGGTCTCACCATCAGCACTTTTTGTGGGTATGGCTTCCACCCATTTAGTAACATAATCAACAGCGACAAGTATATGAGTGTTACCATCTGAAGAAGGGAAAGGACCCATGAAGTCAAATCCCCAACAATAAAACGGTTCAATAACGAGATTATAATTCATAGGCATTTCATTGCGTCTGGAGATATTACCAACTCTTTGACATTCATCAAAAGATAAAATAAACTTCCTTGCATCTTTGAAGAGAGTTGGCCAATAAAAGCCTGACTGTAGAACCTTTTGTGCGGTTCTATCTCCGGCGTGATGTCCTCCATAAACACTACCATGACATTAACTCAATATCTCTTGTTGTTCATATTCGGGAACACATCTTCGCATAATACCATCCACTCCTTCTTTATATAAGTGTGGGTCATCCCAAAAATAATGCCTCAAGTCATAAGAGAATTTCCTCCTTTGCTGAGCTAAAAAAGTTGGAGGCAAGTACTTCGAGACAATAAAGTTAGCATAATCAGCATCCCAAGGACTATCTCGCGAGCTCACCTTTATTACAGCCAATTGTTCATTTGGAAAACTATCATTAACAGGAACAGGATCATAAACAATATTTTCCAATCTAGACAAATTATCAGCAACAGGATTATCAGCGCCTTTCCTATCTATAATATGTAAATCAAATTCTTGCAAAAGAAGCACCCATCTAATAAGCCTTGGCTTAGCATCTTTCTTTTCCATAAGGTACCTAATTGCAGCATGATCAGTATGAATTGTGACTTTTGAATCAACAATATAAGGTCTAAACTTGTCGCAAGCAAAAACCACATCTAATAATTCTTTTCAGTTGTAGCATAATTTCATTGAGCAGCATCAAGAGTCTTACTAGCATAATGAATAACATTCAATTTTTTATCTACTCGCTGTCCAAGAACAGCACCTACAGCAAAATCACTAGCATCACACATAATTTCAAACGGTAAATTCCAATCAGGAGGTTCAACTACAGGAGCAGTTGTCAAGGCTTTCTTTAGAGTTTCAAAAGCTTCCTTACAGTCATCATCAAAAACAAAAGGTACATATTTTTGAAGAAGATTAGCAAGAGACATTCCCATAGGATTTTTATAAGCAGTTCTATAAGCCCACAACGCTTCCTTCAACTTACTAGCCCAATTTTTTCTAGATTTATTAACAGTATTTTCCAAGATAGATTTAATTTCTCTATTTGATAATTCTACTTGCCCACTAGTTTGAGGATGATAAGCGGAAGCAATCCTATGATTAATACCATATTTAGCAAGAGTTTTTCTAAAACCACCATGAATAAAATGAGAACCTCCATCAGTCATAAGATATCTAGGTACTCCAACCTTTGCTTTCACAAGTCATGGCTAACCGAATCCTCAGGTGCCTTCCAACATTTCACATACCATGGAGGAGTATCTATTTGCAAAATTAAGTTGCTTACTGATGAATCAGGGCAAAACATGTGAAGAGAATTATTAATGAAAGTTTAATTAATTGGGGCTGGGAACCCCGTTGCCAGCTCTTTTTGCAAGATTATTGGATAAGCGGATGTGCCACTAGTCCATTGGTGAAAGTCTGTCCAACAAGATTTGAAAGATAAAACACCACATACTTCCTCATGAGCTATAAAACATTGACACAAATAAGAGATACTAACTTTATGAATTGTTTAAAGGTAGCACATGAAGTATTTACTTGGAATGGCAGAGAAATACCACATAGTAGGTAGTTATGGTGGACACAAATGGCATAGGTTTGGTTTAAGGTTTTGGATGCACGAGAAGCATTCCCTCTCAGTACAGGTCTTTGGCTAGAAAGGTTGGTTAGCAAGCATGAGAGTTGATGAAAACAAACAAATATACATGTGATAGAAACAATCATGCATCTTCCTTGTAAGAACAAACAATTTTAACTTTAGAATACTAAACTCATTAGCTAACAAGAAAGAAATATAATGAAATAATATATCTACATGTATTTCCCTCTTTTCTACTTAAACCTCAAAGTATTGTTGCTGTTGACCAATGCTAAGTTTTCCAAAACCAAATAGATTTACTTAATGCTCCCAAAGTGATACCAATACTAACAACAAGATCAATCATATAACAGAAATTGCAAACTAAAATAAGGTGTGCAAAATGTAAATGATAAAACTTCTCATTAATATTCCATAAAGATAACTCACATCGAGGGATACATAGATAACCAACTAAAAGAGAGATACTTCCATACTGCAACCATCTTATATGATAACTTCCCTACTCATGATATGACACTACTTGATAGTAAAAAGGTAAAAGATAGTGATGATGTGATACCGTGGCACTCCCCCCAAGCTTGGAACAAACCAAGGGGGTGCCAATACCAATAATGAATTACTCCTTCGGTGGTGATGGTGGAACGACACCGATGGGAGTGAGGAATTGCTCTAGCATTCTGCGAAGTCGGTTGCCTCCTCTTCAAGTATCTCCACTTCCCTTCTCAGAACACGGTATTGATCACAAAACTCATTTGTAACCCGAAGAGCTTCCTCCACAACAGGGGAAGAGTCGAGGCTAGAAGCAGGTGGTAAAGGTCCCTGCAAGTTATGAGAAAAAGAACGTCGAGTGTTAATCGATTCCACCAAGATTGGCTTCCTCCCCACAGCTTGCCGCTCTCTTTTTATTGATGACATCTTCTTCACTTCCTCATCGACACTCTCATCCATCTCTTTCCGTCTTGTCACGACCCTTTCCTCTTCCGCCCATCCAACGAAAGTTCCTTGATCTAGATCTTGGAGGAGCTCATGGTTGCGACGCATTGCATAATCTTCTGAGGATGAACCTTGCGACGACATCTGAACAGAAACATGTCAAAACAAAACACGACGAGAAAACGATATACGGACCTCGCGGGATCCGAGGGATTATATACTAAAAAATTTCACAACAGAAGGAAAGTACCAGGTCGAACCAGAGTGGAAGAGGGACTCCGAGGAGCAGTCCCCATAGAGCGGCGCGGCCAGGGTGGGGCCCACGCCACCACGTGGGGACGCGCCCTCGTGCGTCTCCTCCGCTCCGATTCGATCTCGAAATTTTTCATATTTTCTAAAAATAGCAAAAACATTGTTCAGAAAGTTAAACACGGACTTTTTATTACCAGAACTGTTACCTATTTGAAGTCAAACTCTGCAGAACTATCAATTTGATCTTTGATGAAAGTTTCCAGAGTCATCACTTGAATAACATCAACATCTTCATTATAAGAATCTCAAGAAATATAATGCTTGAGTCTTTGTCCATTCACCACTTGTGTGGCATCACCTTTCAGAGAACCAATTTTTATTGCCCCTGAACGATACACCTCCACAATGACATATGGTCCTTCCGATTTTGAGAGTAATTTCCCTGCAAAAAATCTGAGACGAGACCGATACAATTGGACTTTATCTCCAACATTAAACTCTCTTTTGATAATTCTTATATCATTCCATTTCTTAAGATTCTCCTTAAAAAGTTTACATTTTCATAAGCTTCACTTCTCCACTCATCTAAAGAACTCAATTGTAGCAACCTTTTCTTACCGGCAAGTTTAGGATCTTTATTAAGTTCTCTTACAACCCAATAAGCTTTGTGCTCTAATTCTAAAGGTAAATGACAAGCTTTTCCATAAACCATTTTATAAGGAGACATTCCCATAGGATTTTTATAAGCAGTTCTATAAGCCCACAATGCTTCCTTCAACTTACTAGCCCAATTTTTTCTAGATTTATTAACAGTCTTTTCCAAGATAGATTTAATTTCTCTATTTGATAAT
Organism: Lolium perenne; assembly: GCF_019359855.2. Lineage (NCBI taxonomy): Eukaryota > Viridiplantae > Streptophyta > Magnoliopsida > Poales > Poaceae > Lolium > Lolium perenne. The sequence continues at coordinate 145,317,648 of NC_067249.2, forward strand.
TCTACTTGCCCACTAGTTTGAGGATGATAAGCGGAAGCAATCCTATGATTAATACCATATTTAGCAAGAGTTTTTCTAAAACCACCATGAATAAAATGAGAACCTCCATCAGTCATAAGATATCTAGGTACTCCAAACCTAGGAAAAATAATATCTAAAAGCATTCTTAAAGAGGTCTCACCATCAGCACTTTTTGTGGGTATGGCTTCCACCCGTTTAGTAACTTAATCAACAGCGACACGTATATGAGTGTTACCATCTGAAGAAGGGAAAGGACCCATGAAGTCAAATCCCCAACAATCAAACGGTTCAATCACGAGAGTATAATTCATAGGCATTTCATTGCGTCTGGAGATATTACCAACTCTTTGACTTTCATCACAAGATAAAATAAACTTCCTTGCATCTTTGAAGAGAGTTGGCCAATAAAAGCCTGACTGTAGAACCTTTTGTGCGGTTCTATCTCCGGCGTGATGTCCTCCATAAACACTACCATGACATTTACTCAATATGTCTTGTCGTTCATATTCGGGAACACATCTTCGCATAATACCATCCACTCCTTCTTTATATAAGTGTGGGTCATCCCAAAAATAATGCCTCAAGTCATAAAAGAATTTCCTCCTTTGCTGAGCTGAAAAAGTTGGAGGCAAGTACTTCGAGACAATAAAGTTAGCATAATCAGCATACCAAGGACTATCTCGCGAGCTCACCTTTATTATAGCCAATTGTTTATTTGGAAAACTATCATTAACAGGAACAGGATCATAAACAATATTTTCCAATCTAGACAAATTATCAGCAATAGGATTATCATCGCCTTTCCTATCTATAATATGTAAATCAAATTCTTGCAAAAGAAGCACCCATCTAATAAGCCTTGGCTTAGCATCTTTCTTTTCCATAAGGTACCTAATTGCAGCATGATCAGTATGAATTGTGACTTTTGAATCAACAATATAAGGTCTAAACTTGTCGCAAGCAAAAACCACATCTAATAATTCTTTTTCAGTTGTAGCAGAATTTCATTGAGCAACATCAAGAGTCTTACTAGCATAATGAATAACATTCAATTTTTTATCTACTCGCTGTCCAAGAACAGCACCTACTGCAAAATCACTAGCATCACACATAATTTCAAACGGTAAATTCCAATCAGGAGGTTCAACTACAGGAGCAAATGTCAAGGCTTTCTTTAGAGTTTCAAAAGCTTCCTTACAGTCATCATCAAAAACAAAAGGTACATCTTTTTGAAGAAGATTAGCAAGAGGCTTTGAAATTTTAGAAAAATCTTTAATAAATCTCCTATAAAAACCAGCATGACGAAGAACACTACGAATACGTTTAACATCCCTAGGATAGGGCATCTTCTCAATTGCTTCAACTTTATCTCTATCAACTTCAATACCTCTCTCAGAAATTTTATGTCCTAATACAATCCCTTCATTAACCATAAAGTGGCATTTCTCCCAATTAAGAACAAGGTTAGTTTCTTCACATCTCTGCAAAACTTTATCAAGGTTTCGCAAACAATTATCAAAAGAATTCCCATAGACAGAAAAATCATCCATGAATACCTCTACAATCTTTTCACAAAAGCCATGAAAAATAGCAGACATGCATCTTTGAAAAGTAGCAGGAGCATTACACAAACCAAAAGGCATACGCCTATAAGCATAAGTTCCATAGGGACAAGTGAAAGTGGTTTTCTCTTGATCTTTAGTTTTAACAGCAATTTGTGAAAACCCAGAATAACCATCAAGAAAGCAGAAATGAGTATTTTTAGATAACCTTTCTAGCATTTGATCAATAAAAGGTAAAGGGTAATGATCTTTCTTAGTAAGTTTATTAACTTTTCGATAATCAATGCACATTCTATACCCTACAACTACTCTTTGAGGGATGAGCTCATCATTATCATTAGGTACAACAGTTACTCCTCCTTTCTTAGGAACACAATGCATGGGGCTAACCCATCTACTATCAGCAATAGGATATATAATACCAGCTTCAAGAAGTTTTAATACCTCATTCCTTACCACATCCTTCATCTTAGGAATTAGACGACGCTGATGTTCAACAACAGGTTTTGCATCATCTTCCATATTGATGGCATGTGTAATAACCCAGAACATAGGAACAACGAAGGGTAGATTTAGAAATGGGATGTGCATTTCATCGCAAAACAAGGGAAATTTTCGCGCCTTATTGCAACTAAACCTAAGAGGGATCGAGGTTCTCTCTCATTTTGCACTTAGGGCTAGGCAATGTGAGTTAGAGAAATTTTGACATGATCTCTTTTGTATCTTGTTGATTTGGGGAATTGAATTCATTTGACAAGTAAGATGCATTTGGAATATCAAACATTAAGTATAAATGGATATGGAAATTGAATTCACAATTCAAAAACAAATTATGAATTAAAATGACTTTGAATTTCAAAGTGAATAATAAATACAACATTTATTCCAGAATATAAACATTACACAAATCAAAAGCTCATAAGTAAAATTTGAGCTTTATTGATAAACAACATAGATTACATTGTCTTTACAATATTCTTGATACAAGAATTAAAGAACAGAACAGAAATGAAAATGAAGATTACAATATTTGTCCTAAACTAAAACCTAGACTAAATGACTTGAAGAATATCTTCATGGTCATATTCATCTTCAAAACCTGCAAAATAAAACAGCAAGTAATAGCCAGAGAGTCAAGTGTTAAACAGAAATTCAGTTTGGACAGATTTAAGTGTTGACAGAATTCAGTTTGGACAGAACCAACTGTCCTGCACACTTGTGCTTGTCCAAAGTCCTGGACAGCACAAGATAAGAGCAAGCAGACCAAACCTGAGCACCACCAGGGGCTCAAGTTTTAGCATATGAGAGCACACAGCTCATGTGTGCTGGGCAAGCCACAGCAAGGCAATGCACAAGCTTAGTCACCAAAGCAAGCCAGGCTTGTGTGTCATGGCAAGAACAGAAGTAGGGCTCATATAAAAGGGGCACAAACCCTAGAAACAGTAACGGTCGACCAGATAAGGATTCACAAGGTAAGGTGAAGTTAGAGCAGCACAGTTCATCCAGTTCTTGCTCAAGAACAGAATCAACCAACACACAACCATTCCACCACCAGAAATCATGGTGACCTGAGAAGATCAACCAAGACCTGGAGGTGAAGGGCTGTGACACAAACCACAAGTCTGCATCAACACAAAATCTCACTCTAGGAGCTGGAACAAGGTATACCTAGTTCCTGGAGAAGATCCCATGGATCTAATCCATAAATCATGCATGACATAGTCATGGGATTGAGCAGATGCTCAAAAGGGTAAATCATCACTTGGTTTTCACCAAGGATTACTGCCAGTCTAGAAGCCACTAAGACAGAAATCATCCAGGTACAGATCTTGTGCACAGAAGCTAGAAATCATGCACAGATGCACACACTAGCAAGATCTCATGCACAGATAGCACCAGTAGATGTATTGCAAGGATTAGCAGCTAACCAAGACTACACAGAAAATCCTAAGCATGCAACCATCAGGAAACCCTAGATTTCTACACATGCAAGCATATTGGCATTCATATTTATTATGATCCCCAAATATGCAAGCAAAGATGAGTAGCCAACAAGATCCAGCCAACCATGTGAGCAACCAGTCAGTAGCTAGGGTACTGAGGTCACATCACACTTAGAACCATCCAAAGCAAAGTCAAATAGAAAGCATCATTATCCAGAGGTGGATTCAGATTCATTTGCTTGTCAATTAATCATGAACAACAAATTCATATAAAGCTAGTCAAGAAATCATCACTGCATAAGCAGTTCATCATTAATTAATTTATTCAAGCATGAATACATAACAAATCCATGCTTTATATTGACAGTAGCACACTGTGAGGCAACACAGCACATGTCACTACATCATAGCCACTGGATCAAGTCCAGTGAGCTAGGAAGAGCAACAACACACACATACAGTAGCATAGTCATGCTTGAGCAACAACATCATTAAGCAAATAATTTACTTAGTCACAGAATTAATCAGCAACCAAGCACTGACATTTAATTGATCAAATGGATCAATTGAATCAAGTTAAGCCACACAGATAGACTAGCCAACAAGAAATGGTTGATCCAATGGATCATTGGATTTCACAGGAGGCACAGAAGCACCTCACAAGCATCACTGGCATTCACAAGTGTCACAGATGCATAGCAGTACACCTAGACAAGCAAGTATAAATTGCCAGTAAGCATAGCAAGCTCATAAGCAAGTACATCATGGCATAGTAAGCTCATAAGCATGAATAGCAGGGCATAGCAAGATCATAGCATGATAGGAGCAGTAAACAAGCAACACATGGCCTGCACAGCAAGCAAAGCAACACTGGCCAGTACCAAAGAATGGTGAATTGGCCAGAACTTGCAGAGGAGGGAAGCACAGGTAGCTTAGGCAGCAGTAGCAAGGCTCTGCATGATCACAGGATCATCAGAGAGTAGTAGAGCAAGAGGAAGAAGACGCATAGAAGAATGGGAGGCACACATGCATGGAGAGGAGAAGGAGAAGGAGGAGCAGAGACTTACACGCGCCTGGTGGCAGAGGCTATGGCATGGCGAGGCAGTGCTCGCGCGGCCATAGCAGTTGCAAAGCCAGGGAAGGCGCCGGCGTTACGCCGACGAACACGACCACCACCAGCAGCACGGCACAGAGACGACGGCACAGGCACTGCGAGCAGCACCCGCGCCAGGTCGGTCTCGAAGGCGCACACTACGACGGCGAGGACGAGAGCTTGTCGGAGATCACCCAATCGCCTGAGGCGATTCACCAGTAGATGCAGAGAGGAGGCGATTCGCCAGGAGAGGAAGCAATCGAGGAAACCACGCGGACAAATCGATAGATCATCGCGTGGCGGTCCAGATCAGGTAGGTGGTGAGGTCAGGGAAGCACGGCGACGGCCGGAGCACGGCGGTGGCCATGGCGGCGACGCCATCGCCACGGGTGTCGCCAGAGGTTAGGGTTAGGTCGTGAGAGAGATGAGTGAGTGAGCGAGCGAGGTGGGCTGCTTCGGCGCCACCGACCCGTTATGCGACACGCCTTAGTGGGATGTCCCATGGGCCTTAGTAAGTGGGCTGGCCCAATAGGGGCTAGGGGGTATTCTGGTCTTTTCACAATTTAGAAAAAAGCCAGAATTTCACCAATTTTTAGTAAATAAGATACAACTCTAAAAATCCATTAAAAATTGGATTTGTGAATGAAAAATTATTCTTAACAAGAATAAAATATGAAATAGAATTTAAGAAACAAATTCAAATTTATGAATTTGATGAATTTAAAATAAAAAATTGGAATTTCAAACTATTATTTCCTTGTATTTAAAATCAAGGAAAAATCTCAAATAAGTTCAAATACTTATTTTCAAACCTTTCAAAATGAAATTCTATTATTCCAAGTCATTTCTATTTAAGAAAGGTATTTTCCAAAGGAAAATCCTCTATTCCTTTTTATTCCAAAAATATAGAGGCAACTCTATTATTTCAAATCATTTTTGGAATGAATAATGAATCACCAAGGTAAAGTAGTTTTACTTTGAATCATTTTACTTTATGAGAATTAAATTGGTTTTACATATAAGAACAATTGCAAGTTACTGCCAAAGGCATAAATCTTAACTCAACCCTAAATTGTAATAACTCATTGGGGTAAAGGGATTCCACATAAAATAATACATTCATGACTGCATTATTTGGATTTTATAACATTGTCCTTACCGGACAATGATGCTTCTTATAGAACCCGAGGTCCAGGTTCCATCAACTGCATTGAACTGCACTATCTCGCAGTCCACAGGCAAGTTCACCCTTGCTCATACCAACTTGAGTATTTTCTATTACTTTAATGCAAAGCTATATACTTATCATTCCTGCATCGCAAATAAAATGTTACTTTCCAACTATGAATATGACTATGTGGCTGGCAATGGAACCATGGTATGTGTTGATATGGTGGAGTTTCCATTGCATGGGTTATATTAACCTAGGATTAATTACCAATGCCTGATACGTCTCTGACGTATCGATAATTTCTTATGTTCCATGCCACATTATTGATGATAACTACATGTTTTATGCACACTTTATGTCATTATTACGCGTTTTCCGGAACTAACCTATTGACGAGATGCCGAAGGGCCAGTTCCTGTTTTCTGCTGTTTTTGGTTTCAAAAATCCTAGTAAGGAAATATTCTCGGAATCGGACGAAATCAACGCCCAGCATCCTATTTTTCCACGAAGCTTCCAGAACACCCGGGAAGGACCAGAGTTGGGCCACAGGGGCCCCAGGAGGGTGGCCGGCGCGGCCAGGGCCTGGCCCACGCCCCCCTATCTCCTCGCCGCCTCTTCGACCCTCTGACGCCGCCTCTTCGCCTATATAAAGGTCCTCGACCTAAAACTTCGATACGGAAAAGCCACGGTACGAGAAACCATCCAGAGCCGCCGCCATCGTGAAGCCAAGATCTAGGGGACAGGAGTCTCTGTTCCGGCACGCCGCCCGGACGGGGAAGTGCCCCCGGAAGGCTTCTCCATCGACACCACCGCCATCTTCATCACCGCTGCTGTCTCCCATGAGGAGGGAGTAGTTCTCCATCGAGGCTCGGGGCTGTACCGGTAGCTATGTGGTTAATCTCTCTTCCTATGTACTCCAATACAATAATCTCATGAGCTGCCTTACATGATTGAGATTCATATGATGATGCTTGTAATCTAGATGTCGTTATGCTAGTCAAGTGAATTTTACTTATGTGATCTCCGGAGACTCCTTGTCCCATGTGTGTAAAGGTGACAGTGTGTGCACCGTGTGGGTCTCTTAGGCTATATTTCACAGAATACTTATTCACTGCTATGAATGGCATAGTGAAGTGCTTATTTATATCTCTTTATGATTGCAATGTGTTTTGTATCACAATTTATCTGTGTGCTACTCTAGTGATGTTATTAAAGTAGTTTATTCCTCCTGCACGGCGTAATGGTGACAGTGTGTGCATCGTGTTAGTACTTGGCGTAGGCTATGATTGTGATCTCTTGTAGATTATGAAGTTAACTATTGCTATGATGGTATTGATGTGATCTATGCCTCCTTTCGTAGCGTGAAGGTGACAGTGTGCATGCTATGTTAGTACTTGGTTTAGTTATGTTGATCTGTCATGCACTCTAAGGTTATTTAAATATGGACATCGAATATTGTGGAGCTTGTTAACTCCGGCATTGAGGGTTTGTGTAATCCTACACAGTTAGTGGTGTTCATCATCCAACAAGAGGGTGTAGAGTCTAGCATCTATCTATTTATTCTGTTATGTGATCAATGTTGAGAGTGTCCACTAGTGAAAGTATGATCCCTAGGCCTTGTTCCTAAATACTGTTATCGCTGCTTGTTTACTGTTTTACTATGTTTCTACTGCCTGCAACATTACCACCATCAACCACACGCCAGCAAGCACTTTTCTGGCGCCGTTACTACTGCTCATACTTATTCATACCACCTGTATTTCACTATCTCTTCACCGAACTAGTGCACCTATTAGGTGTGTTGGGGACACAATAGACTTCTTGCTTTGTGGTTGCAGGGTTGCATGAGAGGGATATCTTTGACCTCTTCCTCCCTGAGATCGATAAACCTTGGGTGATCCACTTAAGGGAAACTTGCTGCTGTTCTACAAACCTCTGCTCTTGGAGGCACAACACTGTCTACAAGAATAGAAGCTCCCGTAGACATCAAGCACTTTTCTGGCGCCGTTGCCGGGGAGGAAAGGTAAAAGGCACTCATACTCCGGTTCCAGGTAACAGTACTTTTCTGGCGCCGTTGTGTGTGTGCTCGAAGCTATTTCCTTTAGATCCTGCAATTGCATCTTTTTGTTTCTTGTTTACACTAGTTAGGCATAATGGAAAACAACAAAAATATGAGAGATCTTTATGAACTTTATCTTGAATTAGGACATGATGTGTTTGAAGAGAGAATTAAAAAACCCATGGAACTTTATATGCATGCTAATGGGAATGTTATTAATATGAATGCTTTGAACACTATTGTTGCTAATGCTATGGAAAATTCTAAGCTTGGGGAAGCTGGTTTTGATGAGCATGATCTTTTTAGTCCCCCAAGCATTGAGGAGAAAATTTACTTTGATGATACTTTGCCTCCTATTTATGATGATTATAATGATAGTAGCCTTTTTGTGCCGCCTGTTATGGAGGATAAATTTGATTATGATTACAATATGCCTCCTATATTTGATGATGAGAATAATAATGATAGCTACTTTGTTGAATTTGCTCCCACTACAACTAATAAAATTGATTATGTTTATGTGGAGAGTAATAATAATTTTATGCATGAGACTCATGATAAGAATGCTTTATGTGATAGTTATATTGTTGAGTTTGCTCATGATGCTACTGAAAGTTATTATGAGAGAGGAAAATATGGTTGTAGAAATTTTCATGTTACTAAAATGCCTCTCTATGTGTTGAAATTTTTGAAGCTACACTTGTTTTATCTTTCTATGCTTGTTGCATTATGCTTCTTGAACTTATTTATTTACAAGATTCCTTTTCATAGGAAGCATGTTAGACTTAAATGTGTTTTGAATTTGCCTCTTGATGCTCTCTTTTGCTTCAACTACTATTTTTTGCGAGTGCATCATTTAAAACTGCTGAGCCCATCTTAATGGCTATAAAGAAAGCACTTCTTGGGAGATAACCCATGTGTTTATTTTACTACAGTACTTTGTTTTACATTTGAGTCTTGGAAGTTGTTACTACTGTAGCAACCTCTCCTTATCTTAGTTTTGTGCATTGTTGTGCCAAGTAAAGTCGTTGATAGTAAGGTTCATACTAGATTTGGATTACTGCGCAGAAACAGATTTCTTTGCTGTCACGAATCTGGGCAAAATTCTCTGTAGGTAACTCAGAAAATTATGCCAATTTACGTGAGTGATCCTCAGATATGTACGCAACTTTCATTCAATTTGAGCATTTTCATTTGAGGAATTCTGGTGCCTCAATAAAATTCGTCTTTATGGACTGTTCTGTTTTGACAGATTCTGCCTTTTATTTCGCATTGCCTCTTTTGCTATGTTGGATGGATTTCTTTGTTCCATTAACTTTCAGAAGCTTTGGGCAATGTCCAGAAGTGTTAAGAATGATTGTGTCACCTCTGAACATGTGAATTTTTGATTGTGCACTAACCCTCTAATGAGTTTGTTTTGAGTTTGGTGTGGAGGAAGTTTTCAAGGGTCAAGAGAGGAGGATGATATACTATGATCAAGGAGAGTGAAAAGTCTAAGCTTGGGGATGCCCCGGTGGTTCATCCCTGCATATTTCAAGAAGACTCAAGCATCTAAGCTTGGGGATGCCCAAGGCATCCCCTTCTTCATCGACAAATTATCAGGTTCCTTCTCTTGAAACTATATTTTTATTCGGCCACATCTTATGTACTTTGCTTGGAGCGTCTGTGTGTTTTTGTTTTTGTTTTTGTTTGAATAAATGCTTGTGTGGGAGAGAGACACGCTCCGCTGGTTCGTATGAACACATGTGTTCTTAGATTTTAATTTTCATGGCGAAGGTTGAAACTGCTTCGTTAATTGTTATATGGTTGGAAACGGAAAATGATACATGTAGTAATTGGTAAAATGTCTTGGATAATGTGATACTTGGCAATTGTTGTGCTCATGTTTAAGCTCTTGCATCATATACTTTGCACCCATTAATGAAGAAATACATAGAGCTTGCTAAAATTTGGTTTGCATAATTGGTCTCTCTAAGGTCTAGATAATTTCTAGTATTGAGTTTGAACAACAAGGAAGACGGTGTAGAGTCTTATAATGTTTACAATATGTCTTTTATGTGAGTTTTGCTGCACCGGTTCATCCTTGTGTTTGTTTCAAATAACTTTGCTAGCCTAAGCCTTGTATCGAGAGGGAATACTTCTCATGCGTCCAAATCCTTGAGCCAACCACTATGCCATTTGTGTCCACCAAACCTACCTACTACATGGTATTTCTCCGCCATTCCAAAGTAAATTTCTTGAGTGCTACCTTTAAAATTTCTATTCTCTACCTTTACAATATATAGCTCATGGGACAAATAGCCTAAAAACTATTGTGGTATTGAATATGTACTTATGCATTTTATCTCTTATTAAGTTGTTTGTTGTGCGATAACCATGTTCCTGGGGACGCCATCAACTACTCTTTGTTGAATATCATGTGAGTTGCTATGCATGTTCGTCTTGTCTGAAGTAAGGGAGATTTACCACCAAAATGGTTAGAGCATTGCATAATGTTAGAGAAGAACATTGGGCCGCTAACTAAAGCCATGATCCATGGTGGAAGTTTCAGTTTTGGACAAATATCCTCAATCTCATATGAGAAAATTAATTGTTGTTGAATGCTTATGCACAAAAGAGGAGTCCATTATTTGTTGTCTATGTTGTCCCGGTATGGATGTCTAAGTTGAGAATAATCAATAGCGAGAAATCCGATGCGAGCTTTCTCCTTAGACCTTTGTACAGGCGGCATAGAGGTACCCCTTTGTGACACTTGGTTAAAACATGTGCATTGCGATTATAATCCAGGTAATCCAAGCTAATTAGGACAAGGTGCGGGCACTATTAGTATACTATGCATGAGGCTTGCAACTTGTAAGATATAATTTACATAACACATATGCTTTATTACTACCGTTGACAAAATTGTTTCTTGTTTTCAAAATCAAAGCTCTAGCATAAATATAGCAATCGATGCTTTCCTCTTTGAAGGACCTTTCTTTTACTTTTAGGTTGAGTCAGTTCACCTATCTCTCTCCACCTCAAGAAGCAAACACTTGTGTGAACTGTGCATTGATTCCTACATACTTGCATATTGCATTTGTTATATTACTCTATGTTGAAAATTATCCATGAGATATACATGTTACAAGTTGAAAGCAACCGCTGAAACTTCATCTTCCTTTGTGTTGCTTCAATGCCTTTACTATGAATTTATTGCTTTATGAGTTAACTCTTATGCAAGACTTATTGATGCTTGTCTTGAAAGTACTATTCATGAAAAGTCTTTGCTGTATGATTCACTTGTTTACTCATGTCATTACCATTGTCTTGGATTGCTGCATTCATTACATGTGCTTACAATAGTATGATCAAGTTTATGATGGCATGTCACTCCAGAAATTATCTTTGTTATCGTTTACCCCTTTCTGACGACGTAAACTAAGCTTGGGGATGCTGATACGTCTCCGACGTATCGATAATTTCTTATGTTCCATGCCACATTATTGATGATAACTACATGTTTTATGCACACTTTATGTCATTATTACGCGTTTTCCGGAACTAACCTATTGACGAGATGCCGAAGGGCCAGTTCCTGTTTTCTGCTGTTTTTGGTTTCAGAAATCCTAGTAAGGAAATATTCTCGGAATCGGACGAAATCAACGCCCAGCATCCTATTTTTCCACGAAGCTTCCAGAACACCCGGGAAGGACCAGAGTTGGGCCACAGGGGCCCCAGGAGGGTGGCCGGCGCGGCCAGGGCCTGGCCCGCGCCCCTATCTCCTCGCCGCCTCTTCGACCCTCTGACGCCGCCTCTTCGCCTATATAAAGGTCCTCGACCTAAAACTTCGATACGGAAAAGCCACGGTACGAGAAACCATCCAGAGCCGCCGCCATCGCGAAGCCAAGATCTGGGGGACAGGAGTCTCTGTTCCGGCACGCCGCCGGGACGGGGAAGTGCCCCCGGAAGGCTTCTCCATCGACACCACCGCCATCTTCATCACCGTTGCTGTCTCCCATGAGGAGGGAGTAGTTCTCCATCGAGGCTCGGGGCTGTACCGGTAGCTATGTGGTTAATCTCTCTTCCTATGTACTTCAATACAATAATCTCATGAGCTGCCTTACATGATTGAGATTCATATGATGATGCTTGTAATCTAGATGTCGTTATGCTAGTCAAGTGAATTTTACTTATGTGATCTCCGGAGACTCCTTGTCCCACGTGTGTAAAGGTGACAGTGTGTGCACCGTGTGGGTCTCTTAGGCTATATTTCACAGAATACTTATTCACTGTTATGAATGGCATAGTGAAGTGCTTATTTATATCTCTTTATGATTGCAATGTGTTTTGTATCACAATTTATCTGTGTGCTACTCTAGTGATGTTATTAAAGTAGTTTATTCCTCCTGCACGGTGTAATGGTGACAGTGTGTGCATCGTGTTAGTACTTGGCGTAGGCTATGATTGTGATCTCTTGTAGATTATGAAGTTAACTATTGCTATGATGGTATTGATGTGATCTATGCCTCCTTTCGTAGCGTGAAGGTGACAGTGTGCATGTTATGTTAGTACTTGGTTTAGTTATGTTGATCTGTCATGCACTCTAAGGTTATTTAAATATGGACATCGAATATTGTGGAGCTTGTTAACTCCGGCATTGAGGGTTCGTGTAATCCTACACAGTTAGTGGTGTTCATCATCCAACAAGAGGGTGTAGAGTCTAGCATCTATCTATTTATTCTGTTATGTGATCAATGTTGAGAGTGTCCACTAGTGAAAGTATGATCCCTAGGCCTTGTTCCTAAATACTGCTATCGCTGCTTGTTTACTGTTTTACTATGTTTCTACTGCCTGCAACATTACCACCATCAACCACACGCCAGCAAGCACTTTTCTGGTGCCGTTACTACTGCTCATACTTATTCATACCACCTGTATTTCACTATCTCTTCACCGAACTAGTGCACCTATTAGGTGTGTTGGGGACACAAGAGACTTCTTGCTTTGTGGTTGCAGGGTTGCATGAGAGGGATATCTTTGACCTCTTCCTCCCTGAGATCGATAAACCTTGGGTGATCCACTTAAGGGAAACTTGCTGCTGTTCTACAAACCTCTGCTCTTGGAGGCCCAACACTGTCTACAAGAATAGAAGCTCCCGTAGACATCAATGCCGTCCAGTGATTCTAGCGCCATACAAACCGCGTTAACCATGAGATCTATAATGGCTCTAGGGAAGCCAGTCGTATCTTTTCCCTCCTGCACGCCAACGGACTGGTAGAGCTGCGGGGTGTTGGAGGCACTGCCGTAGGTTGGGATAGCCTTTTAAATCCCCATCCATATGTGATGTTGAGCTCTACGGTCTATGATGGATTGTCCAAAGTACACCGTGAGTAAAGCCGTATTATCGGGAGAAGTCTACAGGGGGTGTGCGGTTGGACAAAAGGGTGGGTTTGCAGGGTAGCGGAGAAGGCGGTGTGGGCTTGGATTTTCATACCTGGCCTCACACCAAAGGAAGTGTGAATGGGGGCAAGTCCCTGCGGATGGCAAAAAGGGTGGGATCTCTTTTGGGAAAAGTAACACACCTCTGCAGAGTGTATCAAATTGTGGCTGTCACTGCTTGTTCCGGGAAGGGAACTGCGAACGCGGCAGGAAAGGAACTCCACGAAGTTCTGGTCAACTTGTGAAGACTGACGGGCATAGTTTTCATAATAAAAGCAACCTTTTGAAGAAATGATTTCAAAATATGCATTGACCTGCGATTTCCTGATCAATGGTCGTAGCTAGTGCATCAAACACCTTTTACTCTTTTAGAACTTGCTGAGTACCTCTGTACTCACTTTCTTTCGACACCCTTGCTAGACTGTGATCCGGAAGTGGAGGCCATCAACGATGGAGCACCAGAAGGAAGCTACGAGCTGGTCTACGAGGAACCTGATCTTACCGGCGGAGTTGAAGGAGTAGACTATGGGATAGTCTACGGACCCGATGACACAGAGGTGGAGGAGTAGTGATATACCCTAGCATCATAGAGCCGAGCAACATAGAACTTACCTAAATAAGTTGTTGACCTCTCTTTTATATATGGTTATGAGTTGTAATCGTACTTGAGTAGTATCTTAGGGTGTTCTCATAGGACCTGTGAGAATACCAACTTGTTAAGACAATGTTTGTAATAATATATGGAGTGTTATGACCTGTAATGTTTCTGTTGTACCACTCTGAGGGATATGGCAATTGTGAAGAAGTCCCTTCACAAAGATCATATCAACAACTTGTATACTACAACATGCAGTGGTATGCTGGGTCACCGCAGCTGGTATTAGAGCAAATGTTGCGACCTTAGGTTGGAAAAACCTAGTATAGGGAAGAAACCTGTAGGAGTCAAGTAGAAATAGTAAAGGATTCTCTAGAAATATGGTGATTATTCACATGAGAATAGAAAAACCATATATTTTAGTGCGATAATTCTTTATTATAGCTATTATGATGCATCATCACTACTAATATTCTGCTTTTGTATACAGCCATAATGGCGAACACGTTTCCTAAGAGGACTTTGAGGAAGGTTGAGGGATGGCTCGGTGATTATGATGGTCAAATCACAGATCTCCTGCGTGGGATGCTGAAGGAACTCCATTGTGACCCACGAATACTTGTCATCAAGTATATCTATTATGATGGGGAAATCCTAGCCAAGTGCAGAGTATCGGTCCAACTACCGATGCAACTGATGATGAGTCGTATAATGCCATACGGAGAAGCCAAAACCATCACCACAGCCTATCACATGGCCCTATTCAAGGCAATCCTTGAGATAAGGCAACACAAGTCAGTAGAGCTGCTATGTTCAGAGTATTCTCATATACCTCATGCCGAGGAAGATGAGGATCCCACTCTGAATCATCTGGTGTTAGCACACAGAAGCCCTGAAGCTGCAAAGACAAGACATGGATAGCTGTAAGTCTTTATTGACCACGATGTACCTTTTACACATGAAGATGAGGGGTGAGATTGAGCACATGCTAACTGAGTTCACGGACCCTGATAAAGTCCAAACTCGGATGCGTGATCTGAGGGCACAACCACAACACACTACACCTTTCTTTTGCCTAGACAGCTATGTAGATTTGAGTGACCAGTTGTCCCAGAAAGATCCACTCACACCCAACTTTGTCCCACACTATCCGCATGTGTCAGCATCGTATGAGTCTGGATATGGGGGAGATGATTCCAGAAACATAAACTGCTCGGAGTCACCAATCGAGAATTCGACTGGTTGGCATTTTGGGGAAACATTTGGGGATGAAGGAGAACCCATCACTTGTGATACCGAGGATGAAGGAGGCGCGGTTAACCAAGACGTTAACCAAAGCTTTGGGCAGGAAGAGAGAGACACCAACTCCATTTCTTCAGATCTGGAGATGGGACTACCCAAAACATCCCAGTACGTTGTAGGTGAGAGTTCTGGAACTAAGAAAAAGAAGAAGAAGAAGAAGAAGATGAGAGGTCAAGTGAGTAGAAATCCTCCATGGATGGCAGAAGAAGGTGAGCTGTATCCTACTGGGGATACATATGAGTCATTATCCAGCTACTTTGGCATGACAGATCTCTGTCTCGGCACTTCGTCCGATTCAGATTACATAACTACTGGAAGGACCTTCATTCCGGACGGTGTTTGGAAGACGAATCTCTGTACTGGATGGACCCCAGGGATGTACGTGGAGGAGAGTTATGATGACTGACACGCGTACAGCACGCGACCGTCGGGAACCCCAAGTGGAAGGTGTGATGCGTACAGCAGTAAGTTTCCCTCAGTAAGAAACCAAGGTGAATGGATCGTAACGAACAAGAGGGGGGGTGAATGACGCTACGGCAAGTTTTAGTCTTTTTCAATTTTTATGCAACGGAAGGTAAAGGTGAGAACTTTAGCAATAGGGTGATCCTACAATGAACAACGGACAAGTGCAACAAGTAAAGGAATCAATAAGATAACGAGAGTAAGGAGCGAGATAACCGGGGGGGCGCGAGGCGAGTCGAGGTTTGTTTCCCGCAGTCCTTCCACAATAGGAAGTACGTCTGTGTTGAGGAGGTGCTAGTCTCACACAAGAGACTAGACGGCCACACCACGAAGGAAGGCCTCACCTTCTTCCTCGAGAGAGCTCCACGGAGGTGCTCTCCCTCTTCCACTAAGGCACCGGTCGAGGCGGTGATTCCTTCACAAGGTTGGGGCGAGCTCCACACACAAGGATGCTCCCAACACCCTATGGATCTAGTACATCACCAAGCTAGACTCCATAGCTGCACATCTCCAATGCTCCACCATAGGAACCCATCTCCAATGCTCCACCATAGGAACTCTTCCAATGCTCCACCAAAGGAACTCTCCAAGGCCCCACCAAAGGAACTCTTCCAATGCTCCACAAAAGGAACTCTTCTCCAAGATCCACTAAAGAAACCCTACCACCAAGATCCACTAATGAATAGCTAGTATTGGTGAAATCTCTCTTGGTAGAACTATAGATCGGGGTCTCCTCCACCTATCCTCAAAGTTTGGGCAAGATTGGTTGGATGGGGAAGGAGATCCTCAAGGATTAAGCTCAGCAACAATGGAGGAGAGAGAGGGGGAAGAGATAAAATCGTGTTGGGGAAGAAGGGGCCCTTAAATCGGCTTCTCCAAATCCAACCATTATGTCCAGATTTGGACTAAGCGGTACTACCGCTTCAGGGAAGCGGTACTACCGCTCTGAGTTCGAAATCACCCCAGATCTGGTCAAAGGACGCAGAGCGGTACTACCGCACGAGGTACCGCTTGAGGTACCGCGATAGGGTCCAGACCTTACTGGATCCAAAGCGGTACCAGAGCGGTACCAGGGCGGTACGACCGTAACTCGGTTACGGTACCGTGAGCGGTACTACCGCTCGTGAGCGGTACCGAGGGTGGTACCTATAGGGGTAGCGGTACTACCGCTACAGGTACCGGTAGTACCGGCCTGGCTAAATCTGGTTTTCTTCCCTTTTTCTCTCCAACCATGTCACCTCGCTAAACACACACAAAACCAGAAAACCTATCAACTACGCTTCAGTCTTCCGATCTTGACGCGTCCGGCGAGGTCACCGTGCTCTTGCAAATCTAACAATGATACTCAAGGCACACAGTGAGATTACTCAAGTGTTGTCATCAAACACACAAAACTTGGGGTGTGAATTTTGCTCTTACAATGTCCCCCTTTTTGGTGTTTGATGACAACACAAGAGTTGACAATAACATATGATATTATGATGAGATACTTTAGATTTGCAAAAACTCGACGGAGCTCCCCCTACACATGTGCATATCATAAATATGTATTTGAATACAAATACACATGTTATAGAGACATCACTCCCCCTAGTTTTTACAAACCAAGCACATATGCAACATAGATAAATGACATGTTCAAATAGCATATGCACAATATGGAGGCAACATAAGATCATGCACGGAGATTTGGGTGAAGTTATCATACCATAGCCTTGAGAATACCCAAACTCACAATAAGATGCCTCCATAGGGTTGTTGATGTAGCCATAGGACAAGATAAGCAACTATAACCAAACGGCTACAAACAACAAAAGGTCCCCATCCACCTAGGAACTTCTCCCCCTTTGGCATCGGAACACCAAAAAGGAGGGTAACGGAACTAGAAGGATGGAGAAAAAGAACATACAACCAAGCTTGCAAAAATCACGAGAAAACAAGCTTGAAAGAGGTTCTCCAAAAACAAGAATAAGAAAGCATATAAGAAAGACAAAACAAGGTCACAAGAAACCGAAAAACCCTCAAAGAGGGGGTGTTGGTGGCCGAAGCCACCGTGTAAGAGTATAGTAGTTGTGAGGTCGCGTAGATGTATCTAGGACTCACGGACTACAACTCAACATGAAGCTCATAAGTCACTTAATTGACAAATAGCAAATGTTTTGGATTTCTTTATGCATTATGGGGGGAGGGATAGCTCAATGGATTTAAACCGCACTCCCCCTATGTCCATGCGTGCCTTTCATATAGATATAAAGGTTAGGAGTGGTATGTGCGCACGACGGTCAAGCAAAGTTCGATGGATCAATGATATTTAGCTCATGCCTCAACTCAATGAAACGCTTCTCATCCAAGGGCTTCGTGAAGATGTTCGCCAATTGCTCCTTGGTGCCAATATAGGATAGTACAATATCTCCGCGAGCAATGTGATCCCGGATGAAGTGGTTCCGTATCTCAATGTGCTTCGTCTTGCCATGAAGAACCGGGTTGTAGGCGATCTTGATTGCGCTCTCATTGTCACACAAAAGAGGCACCTTGCTATACTCGATTCCATAATCCCGCAAGGTTTGCCTCATCCATAAGATTTGAGCACAACTACTCGCCGCGGCAATATACTCGGATTCCGCGGTGGAGACGGAGACACAATTTTGCTTCTTCGAGGACCAACACACCAACGATCTTCCAAGAAAGTGACATGCTCCGGAGGTAGACTTCCTATCAATCTTGTCGCCCGCCCAATCGGAGTCGGTGAAACCAACCAAAGCAAAGTCCGTGTCCCTTGGGTACCATAGTCCGAAGTGTGGGGTATCAACTAAATATCGAAAGATCCTTTTGACCGCCACAAGGTGGCTTTCCTTCGGACTTGCTTGAAACCATGCACACATACCAACGCTTAACATTATATCCGGGCGAGAGGCACAAAGGTAAATAAGTGAACCTATCATCGAACGGTAGAGCTTGGTATCCACCGCCTTGCCGGCCTCGTCAAGAGTGAGTTGACACTTGAGTTGCATCGGAGTTCCAATCCCCTTGGCATCCTTCATATCAAAGCGCTTGAGCATGTCTTGGAGGTACTTCGCTTGATTGATGAAGGTGCCTTGTCGCATTTGCTTGATCTCGAACCCAAGAAAGTACTTGAGTTCACCCATCATTGACATCTCAAACCTATTTGTCATCAACATAGCAAACTCATCATTGAATTTTGTGTTAGTAGAGCCAAATATGATGTCATCTACATAGAGTTGGCATACGAAAGGCTCCCCATTGACCTTCTTAGTAAAAAGAGTGGGATCGATTTTCCCCACTTCGAAACCACGGTCTTCAAGCAACTCCTTGAGCTGCTCATACCAAGCTCTAGGAGCTTGTTTGAGACCATATAGGGCCTTTTTGAGCTTGAAGACATGGTCCGGGAAATGGGGGTCCTCGAACCCTGGGGGTTGCTTCACATATACTTCCTCATGTAGAGGACCATTAAGAAAAGCACTCTTAACATCCATTTGTTGCAACTTAAAGCCATGATGTGAGGCAAAGGCCAAAAGGATACGGATGGACTCAAGCCTTGCAACGGGTGCAAAGGTTTCACCAAAGTCCACGCCTTCAACTTGAGAATAGCCTTGTGCCACCAATCTTGCTTCGTTGCGGATGACCGTGCCACTTTCATCTTGCTTGTTCTTGAAGATCCACTTGGTGTCGATAACATTGCGGCAATGATCGGGTCGCTTCATGAGAGTCCATACATCATTCCTCTTGAAGTTGTTGAGTTCCTCTTGCATTGCATTCAACCAATCGGGATCTTTGAGAGCATCATCAACTTTGAGTGGTTCCTCCTTAGAGACAAAGGCGTGGTGCGCACAAAAGTTTGCAAGTTGCCTCCGAGTGGTAACATTTCTCTTTAGATCACCAATGATGTTTTGAAAGGAATGAGACTTGAGACGCAAGTGTCTTGTAGTGGGGTCTTCACGGCGAGTGTCGGCTAAAGGAGATGGTTCTTGTGAATCCTCTTGGCCTTCATCACGGTTTAGGTCCTCGCCTTGACCTCCATTGTCGTTGAAAGGGGCATCATTGTCATGAGATCCGGACGGCTCGGGGGTATTGGAAATATTATTGTCCATGAAGAATATCCCCGAACCACTCGGAGAAGAACTTGAAGCTTGACCTTGGTCACTTGATGTTGGGTGTTGAGGTAGACGAGCTTGCGGTGAGTGTTGTTCTTGAGCTTGTTGAGGTGAACTTGGAATTGATTGTTGTTGTAGATGTCGAGGTTGATCTTGAGGTTGAGGTTGAACTTGAGGTTGTTGTAGAGGTTGACTTGAATTTGTAAGATCCACGGAAGAAGCTTGGCCTTGTGGTGTAGATGGCTCCACTTGGGTGGAACTTGGTCCTTCCCCGGTACTCATAGAAGGTAGCTCTTGAGGTCGGCGAATGCCAACACCCATCCTTCCTATGGTATCCGGGGGAATTGCATCTCCTTTCTCACAAGAAGCACTTCGCTCCTCCAAAGATCTATCATCTTCATCGAATGTCACATCACAAGATTCTACAACACGTCCACTTGACTTGTTGAAGACTCTATAGGCGTGAGAATCCGTAGCATAGCCAACGAAAATTCCTTCTTGAGATCTTGAATCAAACTTGGATAGGCGCGTGTCTTTGACAAGTATGTAGCATTTGCATCCGAAGACCTTGAAGTATGACACATTTGGCTTGTTGCCGGTGAGGATCTCATATGGTGTCTTCTCAAGACCTTTGCGAAAGTAGAGGCGATTAGTAGCATGGCATGCAGTAGAGATAGCTTCCGCCCAAAAATTGTAGTTGGACTTGTATTCCATCATCATGGTTCGAGCGGCTTCGATCAAGGTTCGATTCTTCCTTTCGGCGACCCCATTTTGTTGGGGAGTATATGGCGTGGAGTATTGGTGTTGGATTCCTTCTTCGCCGAGGAAGTCATCCAATGTGTAGTTCTTGAACTCCGTTCCATTGTCGCTCCTTATTGCGAGGATCTTGTTGTCATACTTGCGTTGAACTTGGTTGGCAAACTCCATCATGGTCCGTTGAGTCTCACTCTTGTACTTGAAGAAGAATACCCAACAATAGCGTGAATAGTCATCAACGATGACGAGGCAATACTTTTTCCTCCAAGACTTTCATGAGATGGTGGACCGAAGAGATCAACATGTAGGAGCTCCAAGCATCTTGTGGTGGAGATGATAGTCTTGGCCTTGTGAGGAGCTCCATGCATTTTTCCTTGTACACAAGCCCTACAGACACGATCCTTGCAAAAAGAGACATCTTCTTTTAGTCCGAGAATGTGGCCACCCTTGTGGAGACTTTGCAAAGTTCTCATGTTGACATGGGCTAGTCGGCGATGCCATAACCAACCCTTGTCACCTTTGGCGAATAGGCAAAGAGCGGAAGACGTTGTCTTTCCGGAGAAATCGACAACATACAAACCGTTCTCTACATATCCAACAAAAGCTACATTGAGTGTCTTGCTCCACAAGAGGACCACCATATGTTCATCAAAGAATGTGCATAGACCCATACGAGCAATTTGATGAACGGAGAGTAAGTTGTAACCAAGGGTCTCGACAAGGAGGACATTCACAAGTGAAATGTCGGGTGTTACCACCACCTTGCCATGACCCAATACCTTAGAGCACGTGTTGTCGCCATATGAAACGGTAGAGAGAGAAGGCACGAGGTCGACAACAATATCCTTGCTTCCGGTCATATGACTTGTGGCTCCACTATCAACCACCCATTTAGCACCACCGGAAGCATAGTCCTACAAGGAATCAAGTCTTGGATTTAGGTACCCATTTTTCAATGGGTCCTAGCATGTTAGTAACAAGGGGTTTGGGAACCCAAATAGTCCAATCAACATTGTCCTTTTGAGGACCAATAAAGCGAGCACGAATATGTCCATAGTAATCAACAAAAAGAACATGAGAAGGGTTGTTAGAGCCGGCGAAACCCGTCGAGGCGGAGTTGGGTACTCCATCCCTTCTTGAGCTAGCATTGCTCTCTTCAAAGTTGGTCTCCATGTTCTCCTTGTTCTTCTTCTTCTTGGTCCTCCTCTTGCTCTTTCTCTTTGGCTTGATAGCCACTCCTCCTTCATTGCACGAGCCCTCTTTGGCTCCATCTTTAGCTTCAATGATTCCTTCCAAGTACTTGGCTTGAACTTGGAGTCTATCAACCTTGGCCTTCAATCGATTGACTTCATCTTCATGCTCCGGGTGTGGATGGCAAATATCAAACATTTGGACCTCCTTTGCCTTGTTCACCCGGAAGTGTTCCATCAAAGCTTCTTCTTGGAGAGCGTTCAACTTCATGAGCATGCGCTTGTCATTCTCCATCTTGGCAATGTCACTTTCATGAGTGCAACATGCACGGTCCTTGCTCAAAGGAAAGTACTCCTTCAATGTTTCCTCTTGCATGGAATTGACTTCCATGAGCTTGGCTTCCCTTCTCTTCAAGGCGGCAATTTCCTCCTCATGATCACAACACGTGTCCTTCTCCTTGCTCATGCGGAGACATTCCACCAAAGACTCTTCTTGCTTGCTACTCAAACTCAATAGCTTGGCCTTGGTGATCTCAAGAGCGGAAATTTCTTCTTCATGGTTGCAACATGAGGTCTTCTCTTTGAACAAGCGGTAATATTCATCCAAGGCTTCTTCTTGAAGAGCATTGACTTCCAATAGAAGAGCATTGTGCCTCCTCAAGGAAGTAACTTGATCCACAAGCTCATCATGACAAAGATTGGGGTCTTCATCATCTTTCCCTTTGTTGGCTTCCTCGATCGAGAGCATCTTATTCTTGAGGTCACCAACCAACTCAAGAGCATGGTCTCGATCCTTGGTGAGTCGTGAAACAATAGCTTCATTCTTGTCTTCAAGGACGATGACACTAGCTTCAAGAGACATGCGAAGATTCCGTTCATCATCAAGCTCCTCCTTGAGATTGGCAAGCTCAGAGGCCGCTTCCCTTTCCAACTTCTCGCTCTTCTCAATAAGATCTTGTGCCGCACCAAGTTGGGCTAACAGAGCCCCAACATGAATCTTGGTATCCCCCTTCATGTTAGTGAGAAAAGAATCCAAAGAATCTAAACCCATAATCTCACGTTTAACGGTGAGACTAGTGGCATCATCAATATATAAGGCATTAGTCGAAAATGATGGTTTGGAAGGGGATTTTACCTCCGTGGATACCTTTGCCGTAAGGCAACGAGCATTGTTGGTGACGAGGTTCTCATTAGGAGAGTCGAAGAGGGAGATAGAGGGAGTGGAAATGGCGATGGCGGCCACTCTCTCTCCTTCCTTGTTGGAGCGCTTGTCCTCATGCTCTCCATCTTCATCGGAGGAGTACTCTTCTCGAATGATGAAGGCTCTAGGCTTCTTGTTGGAGGAGACCTTGTCGTCATCGGACCTTGGGGAGAACTTGGAGAATCCTTTGGAGAGAGACTTGTGCTTATCCTTTGGGATAAGCCTTCCACCATGATCTTCTCTTCTCTCAAACATACAATCCGCGACAAAGTGATTCTTGTCGCCGCAATTGTAGCATGTTCTTCCCTTTGTCCCCTCCCTTGGGCTCTTGGAGAATCTTCTTGGAGAATCACGTGATCCTCATCGCTTTCACTAGCTTCATGCACCTTCATCTTCAATGCAAGGTTGGGCTTGCGGGAGTTGTGGGCGCGAGCAACAAGATCCTCCGCATTCTTCTTGGAAATGTCCAAAGCGATGACTTCGCTAAGGACTTCATCTGATGTCATAGCACGGAAGGAGGAGTTTTGGCGGATGGACGTCAACTTCACTTCCTCATAAGGGAGGAGAGCGTTGTAGAACTTGCGCTTGATCCAATGGTCATCCACGAACGTTGCTCCAAGATCTTGCATTTGCACGGCAAGAGCGATGAGGCGCCGTTACATTTCTTCGGGGGTCTCTCCTTCAATCATGACGAAGTTGTCGGCCATGTTGTTCACTTCATCAAAACGAGAGCTTTGGATGCTTGCATTTCCGAGGAAGAGCTTCTCAAGTTTGTCCCATGCTTCCTTGGTGGTCTTGAGCGAGCGGATGTGAGCACGATCCTTGGGCGTGATGGCCATGTGAATCATGTTGATGGCGGTGGCGTTGAGTTGGTCATCCACCACACCTCTTCTTGTCAATTTCTTGGGATCTCGTGGTGAATAGCCCTCCTCAATGATACACCAAAGCTCGGTAGAAGCGCTGCGCACATGAGAACGCATTAAGAATTGCCAATTCTCAAAGTTGTTTGACTCAAGAGACGGTGGTGAACCATGCGACAAGATATGCGGCATAGGTATTGGAACGTTTATGGTGTAATCATTTGGTGGTGGCACCGCATGATAACTCCCTAGACGTTCCGCAACCGGTGTGTCATCATCCTTCCCTTTTGTTGAAGTGCCGGTATCCCCAAGCCCTTCCTTTTGTGAATCTTTTGTCGCTTCCGCGACAAAATCAACAAGAGGAAGGGGGTTAGCTTTTGGTGGCGGATCTTCGGCACTTGCTTTTGGTGGAGGGTTTGGTTTTTGTACAACCAACTCCATCATCATCGCCTTCATTTGGGAAACGATGGATGACTCCAATTTCTTGAGGTCATCCAACGTAGCAGTCGTGGAATCGATGGGCGATGATGGAGCGGGTGGCACAAGGGAAGGTGACCCATTCTTATCCGCCTCTTGTTCGGCCATTTCTTAGGAGGTAAAGCCCGAGCAAGAAAACCTCGCTCTGATACCACTTGAATGGATCGTATCGAACAAGAGGGGGGGGGTGAATGGCGCTACGGCAAGTTTTAGTCTTTTTCAATTTTTATGCAACGGAAGGTAAAGGTGAGAAATTTAGCAATAGGGGTGATCCTACAATGAACAACGGACAAGTGCAACAAGTAAAGGAATCAACAAGATAACGAGAGTAAGGAGCGAGACAACCGGGGGGGGGGGGGCGCGAGGCGAGTCGAGGTTTGTTTCCCGCAGTTCCTTCCACAACAGGAAGTACGTCTGCGTTGAGGAGGTGCTAGTCTCACACAAGAGACTAGACGGCCACACCACGAAGGAAAGCCTCACCTTCTTCCTCGAGAGAGCTCCACGGAGGTGCTCTCCCTCTTCCACTAAGGCACCGGTCGAGGCGGTGATTCCTTCACAAGGTTGGGGCGAGCTCCACACACAAGGATGCTCCCAACACCCTATGGATCTAGTACATCACCAAGCTGGACTCCATAGCTGCACATCTCCAATGCTCCACCATAGGAACCCATCTCCAATGCTCCACCATAGGAACTCTTCCAATGCTCCACCAAAGGAACTCTCCAAGGCTCCACCAAAGGAACTCTTCCAATGCTCCACAAAAGGAACTCTTCTCCAAGATCCACTAAAGGAACCCTACCACCAAGATCCACTAAGTAATAGCTAGTATTGGTGAAATTTCTCTTGGTAGAACTATAGATCGGGGTCTCCTCCACCTATCCTCAAAGTTTAAGCAAGATTGGTTGGATGGGGAAGGAGATCCTCAAGGATTAAGCTCAGCAACAATGGAGGAGAGAGAGGGGGAAGAGATAAAATCGTGTTGGGGAAGAAGGGGCCCTTAAATAGGCTTCTCCAAATCCAACCGTTATGTCCAGATCTGGTACTACCGCTCTGAGTTCGAAATCACCCCAGATCTGGTCAAAGGACGCAGAGCGGTACTACCGCACGAGGTACCGCTTGAGGTACCGCGATAGGGTCCAGACCTTACTGGATCCAAAGCGGTACCAGAGCGGTACTAGGGCGGTACGACCGTAACTCGGTTACGGTACCTAAGCGGTACCGTGAGCAGTACAACCGCTCGTGAGCGGTACTACCGCCCCAGGTACTGCAGGGGTACCGCAACTTGTTCTGGGGGACGAAATCAGCGCAAACTCAGAGCGATACCGAGGGCGGTACCTATAGGGGTAGCGGTACTACCGCTACAGGTACCGGTAGTACCGGCCTGGCTAAATCTGGTTTTCTTCCCTTTTTCTCTCCAACCATGTCACCTCGCTAAACACACACAAAACCAGAAAACCTATCAACTACGCTTCAGTCTTCCGATCTTGACGCGTCCGACGAGGTCACCGTGCTCTTGCAAATCTAACAATGATACTCAAGGCACACGGGGAGATTACTCAAGTGTCGTCATCAAACACACAAAACTTGGGGTGTGAATTTTGCTCTTACACAAGGTTTATCGAACCAGTAGGAGTCAAGAAGCACGTTGAAGGTTGTTGGTGGCGGAGTGTAGTGCGGCGCAACACCAGGGATTCCGGCGCCAACGTGGAACCTGCACAACACAACCAAAATACTTTGTCCCAACGTAACAGTGAGGTTGTCAATCTCACCGGCTTGCTGTAACAAAGGATTAGATGTATAGTGTGGATGATGATGTTTGCAAAGAACAGTAAGAACAAGTATTGCAGTAGATTGTATTCGATGTAAAGAATGGACCGGGGTCCACAGTTCACTAGTGGTGTCTCTCCGATAAGAAATAGCATGTTGGTTGAACAAATTACAGTTGGGCAATTGACAAATAAGGAGGGCATGACAATGCACATACATATCATGATGAGTAGTGTGAAATTCAATTGGGCATTACGACAAAGTACATAGACCGCTATCCAGCATATATCTATGCCTAAAAAGTCCACCTTCAGGTTAGCGTCCACACCCCTTCCAGTATTAAGTTGCAAACAACAGACAATTGCATTAAGTATGGTGCGTAATGTAATCAACACAAATATCCTTAGACAAAGCATTGATGTTTTATCCCTAGTGGCAACAGCACATCCACAACCTTAGGGGTTGCTGTCACTCCCCCATATTTAATGGAGACATGAACCCACTATCGAGCATAAATACTCCCTCTTGGAGTTACAAGTATCAACTTGGCCAGAGCCTCTACTAGAAACGGAGAGCATGCAAGATCTTAAACAACACATATATGATAGATTGATAATCAACATAACATAGTATTCCATATTCATCAGATCCCAACAAACGCAACATGTAGCATTACAAATAGATGATCTTGATCATGTTAGGCGGCTCACAAGATCCGACAATGATAGCACAATGAGGAGAAGACGACCATCTAGCTACTGCTATGGACCCATAGTCCAGGGGTGAACTACTCACTCATCAATCCGGAGGCGATCATGGCGATCAAAAGTCCTCTGGGAGATGATTCCCATCTCCGGCAGGGTGCCGGAGGCGATGTCCTGAATCCCCCGAGATGGGATTGGCGGCGGCATCGTCTCTGGAAGGTTTTCCGTATCGTGGCTCTCGATACTGGGGTTTTCTCGACGAAGGCTTCTTATAGGCGGAAGGGTAGGTTTAGGGGCGTCACGAGGGCCCCACACGCCAGGGCCGCGCGGCCCAAGCCCTGGCCGCGCCGCCCTGTTGTGTCGGCGCCTCGTCGCCCCACTTCGTTTCCCTTTCGGTCTTCTGGAAGGTTCGTGGAAAAATAAGACCCTGGGCGTTGATTTCGTCCAATTCCGAGAATATTTCCTTTGTAGGATTTCTGAAACCAAAAACAGCAGAAAATAGCAACTGGCTCTTCGGCATCTTTTCAATAGGTTAGTGCCACAAAATGCATAAATATGACATAAATTGTGTATAAAACATGTGAGTATCATCAATAAAGTAGCATGGAACATAAGAAATTATAGATACATTTGAGACGTATCAAGCATCCCCAAGCTTAGTTCCTGCTCGTCCTCGAGTAGGTAAACGATAACAAAGATAATTTCTTAAGTGACATGCTATCATAATCTTGATCAATACTATTGTAAGCATATGTAATGAATGAAGTGATTCGAAGCAATGGTAAAGACAATGATTAAACAACTGAATCATATAGCAAAGACTTTTCATGAATAGTACTTTCAAGACAAGCATCAATAAGTCTTGCATAAGAGTTAACTCATAAAGCAATAGATTCAAAGTAAAGGCATTGAAGCAACACAAAGGAAGATATAAGTTTCAGCGGTTGCTTTCAACTTGTAACATGTATATCTCATGGATAGTTGTCAACATCAAGTAATATGATGAATGCAAATATGCAAGTATGTAGGAATCAATGCACAGTTAACACAAGTGTTTGCTTCTAAGGTGGAAGGAAATGGGTAAACTGACTCAACATAAAAGTAGAAGAAAGGCCCTTCGAAGAGGGAAGCATGGATTGCTATATTTGTGCTAGAGCTTTTATTTTGAAAACATAGAGAGAGCATAAAAGTAAAGTTTTGAGAGGTGTTTGTTGTTGTCAACGAATGGTAATGGGCACTCTAATCCCCCTTGCCAGACAGACTTCCAAAGAGCGGATCCCATGAATTTTTTTTATTTTTGGGTGACACTCCTTCCAACCTTTGCTTTCACAAACCATGGCTAGCCGAATCCTCGGGTGCCTACCATCAATCTCATACCATGAAGGAGTGTCTTTTTATTTTAGTTTTATTTAGATGACACTCCTCCCCACCTTTGCTTTCTCAAGCCATGGCTAACCGAATCCTCGGGTGCCGTCCAACAATCACATACCATGGAGGAATGTCTATTTGTAAAATTATGAAAGTTAATTAATTGGGGCTGGGAATCCCATTGCCAGCTCTTTTTTGCAAAATTATTGGATAAGCGGATGAAGTCACTAGTCCGTTGGTGAAAGTTGCCCAACAAGATTGAAAGATAAACACAACATACTTCCTCATGAGCTATAAAACATTGACACAAATACGAGGTAATAACTTTTGAATTGTTTAAAGGTAGCACTCAAGTAATTTAGGAATACCATGTAGTAGGTAGGTATGGTGGACACAAATGACATAGTTTTTGGCTCAAGGGTTTTGGATGCATGAGAAGTATTCCCTCTCAATACAAGGCTTAGGATAGCAAGGTTGTTTGAAGCAAACACAAGTATGAACAGGTACAGCAAAATTTACATAAGAACATATTGCAAGCATTATAAGACTCTACACTGTCTTCCTTGTTGTTCAAACCCTCACCAGAAAATATCTAGACTTTTAGAGAGACCAATCATTCAAACCAAATATCAACAAGCTCTACAGTATTTCTTCACTAATAGGTGCAAAGTATATGATGCAAGAGCTTAAACATGAGCACAACAATTGCCAAGTATCAAATTATTGAAGACATTATACCAATTACCACATGTAGCATTTTCTGTTTCCAACCATATAACAATTAACGAAGCAGTTTCAACCTTTGCCATGAACATTAAGAATAAAGCTAAGAACATATGTGTTCATATGCAACAGCGGAGAGTGTCTCTCTCCCACACAATGAATGCTAAGATTCAATTTTATTCAAAAAAAAACAAAAACAAGAACATACAGACGCTCCAAGTAAAGCACATAAAATGTGATGGAATAAAAATATAGTTTCACTAGAGGTCACCTGATAATTTGTCGATGAAGAAGGGGATGCCTTGGACATACCCAAGCTTAGATGCTTGAGTCTTCTTGAAATATGCAGGGATGAACCACGGGGGAATCCCCAAGCTTAGAGCTTTCACTCTCCTTGATCATATTGTATCATCCTCCTCTCTTGATCCTTGAAAACTTCCTCCACACCAAACTCAAAACAAACTCATTAGAGGGTTAGTGCATAATCAAAAATTCACATGTTCAGAGGTGACATAATCATTCTTAACACTTCTGGACATTGCACAAAGCTACTGAAAGTTAATGGAATAAAGAAATCCATCAAACATAGCAAAGCAGGCAATGCGAAATAAAAGGCAGAATCTGTCAAAAACAGAACAGTCTGTAAAGACGAATTTTTCTGGGGCACTTAACTTGCTCAGATGAAAATGCTAAAATTGAATGAAAGTTGCGTACATATCTGAGGATCACCCACGTAAATTGGCAGATTTTTATGAGTTATCTACATAGAATACTACTCAAATTCGTGACAGCAAGAAATCTGTTTCTACGCAGTAATCCAAATCTAGTATGAACCTTACTATCAAAGACTTTACTTGGCACAACAATGCAACAAAATTAAGATAAGGAGAGGTTGCTACAGTAGTAACAACTTACAATACTCAAATATAAAATAAAAATGCAGAAGTAAAATCATGGGTTGTCTCCCATAAGCGCTTTTCTTTAACGCCTTTCAGTTAGGCGCAGAAAGTGTGTATCAAGTATTATCAAGAGATGATGCATCAACATCGGGGTTTGGAGTTTTCTCAACTATGCATTGTATCTTATCTATGTAAGTTTCAGAGGCTCCTTTTTCATTACGCTTAGGCTTGCTACTCTCATCAAACAAATTTTCAGGAACAATCCAATCAAAATTCTTTTCTAGTGCTTCGCACATTCCTAAGAGCTTGCAAGGTATTGATGTTTTATTGTCCCGCTCATAATTAACTTTATTAGTGTACTTTTGTCTATCTTTTTCCATCTTTTCAAGGGTGCTAGCAAAGTTGGTATAAGAGCCAAGCA
This sequence comes from Lolium perenne, assembly GCF_019359855.2. Classification (NCBI taxonomy): domain Eukaryota; kingdom Viridiplantae; phylum Streptophyta; class Magnoliopsida; order Poales; family Poaceae; genus Lolium; species Lolium perenne. The sequence continues at coordinate 145,347,755 of NC_067249.2, forward strand.
TATTATATTTAGTAAAGACTTTTCTAGCTTCTCTTGCTACATCACCAAATTCTTTAAGAAGGGTTTCTAAGACAAAATCTTTCTTTTCTCCTTCTTCCATATCACCTAGTGTAAGAAACATATGTTGTATTACAGGATTGAGATTAACAAATCTAGCTTCCAACATGTGTACTAAAGAAGCAGCAGCAATTTCATAAGTAGGAGCAAGTTCTACCAAGTGTCTATCTTCAAAATCTTCAACGGTACTAATATGAGTGAAAAAAATCTTCTATATTATCTTTTCCAATGATAGACCCTCGTCCTACCGGTACATATTTCAGAGTAAACTTAGGAGGAAACATGATGAAATAAGCGAAAGGTAAATAAAGTAAATGCAAGTAACTAATTTTTTGTGTGTTTTTAATATGGAGAACGCAAACAAGATAGTAAATAAAGTAAAACAAGTAACTAATTTTTTTGTATTTTAATATAATGAGCAAACAAAGCAGTAAATAAAATAAAGCAAAGCAAGACAAAAACAAAGTAAAGAGATTGGAAGTGGAAGACTCCCCATGCAGCGTGTCTTGATCTCCCCGGCAACGGCGCCAGAAATTTAGCTTGACACGCGTACAGCACGCGACCATTGGGAACCCCAAGTGGAAGGTGTGATGCGTACAGCAGTACGTTTCCCTCAGTAAGAAACCAAGGTTTATCGAACCAGTAGGAGTCAAGAAGCACGTTGAAGGTTGTTGGTGGCGGAGTGTAGTGCGGCGCAACACCAGGGATTCCGGTGCCAACGTGGAACCTGCACAACACAACCAAAATACATTGTCCCAACGTAACAGTGAGGTTGTCAATCTCACCGGCTTGCTGTAACAAAGGATCAGATGTATAGTGTGGATGATGATGTTTGCAAAGAACAGTAAGAACAAGTATTGCAGTAGATTGTATTCGATGTAAAGAATGGACCGGGGTCCATAGTTCACTAGTGGTGTCTCTCCGATAAGAAATAGCATGTTGGGTGAACAAATTACAGTTGGGCAATTGACATATAAGGAGGACATGACAATATAATGCACATACATATCATGATGAGTAGTGTGAAATTCAATTGGGCATTACGACAAAGTACATAGACCGCTATCCAGCATGCATCTATGCCTAAAAAGTCCACCTTCAGGTTAGCGTCCGCACCCCTTCCAGTATTAAGTTGCAAACAACAGATAATTGCATTAAGTATGGTGCGTAATGTAATCAACACAAATATCCTTAGACAAAGCATTGATGTTTTATCCCTAGTGGCAACAACACATCCACAACCTTAGGGGTTGCTGTCACTCCCCCAGATTTAATGGAGACATGAACCCACTATCGAGCATAAATACTCCTTCCTGGAGTTACAAGTATCAACTTGGCCAGAGCCTCTACTAGCAACGGAGAGCATGCAAGATCTTAAACAACACATATATGATAGATTGATAATCAACATAACATAGTATTCCATATTCATCGGATCCCAACAAACGCAACATGTAGCATTACAAATAGATGATCTTGATCATGTTAGGCAGCTCACAAGATCCGACAATGATAGCACAATGAGGAGAAGACGACCATCTAGCTACTGCTATGGACCCATAGTCCAGGGGTGAACTACTCACTCATCAATCCGGAGGCGATCATGGTGATGAAGAGTCCTCCGGGAGATGATTCCCCTCTCCGGCAGGGTGCCGGAGGCGATCTCCTGAATCCTCCGAGATGGGATTGGCGGTGGCGGCGTCTCTGGAAGGTTTTCCGTATCGTGGCTCTCGGTACTTGGGTTTTCTCGACGAAGGCTTCTTATAGGCGGAAGGGTAGGTTTAGGGGCATCATGAGGGCCCCACACGCCAGGGCCGCGCGGCTTAAGCCCTGGCCGCGCCGCCCTATTGTGTCGGCGCCTCGTCGCCCCACTTCGTTTCCCTTTCGGTCTTCTGGAAGGTTCGTGGAAAAATAAGACCCTGGGCGTTGATTTCGTCCAATTCCGAGAATATTTCCTTTGTAGGATTTCTGAAACCAAAAACAGCAGAAAACAGCAACTGGCTCTTCGGCATCTTGTCAATAGGTTAGTGCCGGAAAATGCATAAATATGACATAAAGTGTGTATAAAACATGTGAGTATCATCAATAAAGTAGCATGGAACATAAGAAATTATAGATACGTTTGAGACGTATCAATGACGAGGAGTAGAGCTCTAAGGAAGAATAAAGTAGTATAGGTGGTATTGTAATAGAACGTATTTTTAAATTCCGTTGGCTTGGGCTTTAAGCCAAATAAGTGGTTTATATATACCACATGTAACATAAGTGTGTATGTTGTGTAATATACAAAGTATATGCATAAATAATGTTTGTTTTGGATTTGCTTCTTGATTTCATTGTGTGACTAGTTCTGGGCAATGAGTTGAGCTCAGAAAACATTTGCATGGTGTAATTATGAGTAATCGCTCTTTGTTACAGGACTAGGGGGAACATGGCGTTAGTAGAAACCGAAGATGCTCGAAGAGAGCGGGAGGCGAGAGAAAAAGAGGAGGCAGATGCAGCAGCTAGAGCGGAGAATGCACCACCACCACACCCAATGATGCACCCAGACTTCCAACAGTATATGAGAGCAATGGAGGAAGATAGGAGGCAGTACCAGGAAAGTCAAAGCAAGAACATGCAAGACTTCTTTACCCACGTCATCAATGATAAGGGTAATGAAGGCAAGGGAGTAACCCTATCAGACTTCCAAAATGCAAGACCACTACCTTTTACATCAGCTCCAGAACCAATGGACGCTGAAGATTGGCTCATGGATACGGAACGGAAGCTGAGGACCGTTGGATGCAACGATGAGGAGAAGATTCGATATACTACTTATCTGTTGTCAGGACCGGCAGCGTCATGGTGGGAGAATCTTGTAGCAGTACACCCTCCAGATAAGGTGTTCACCTGGGAGGAGTTCAAGAAGAAGTTCCGGGATGCCCATGTTTCGGAGAGCGTGGTGGAGCTGAAGAAGAGGGAGTTTGACGGACTACATCAGAACACTGCACCCATTATGCAGTATGTTCGGGATTTCAATAGGTTGTCAAGGTATGCACCGGAGGATGTTAATACGGAAGAGAAGAGAAAGAAGCGGTTCATGAAAGGCATGAATCCATACATGAAGATGCAACTGAGGTTGGCACGGACTGCTGAATTCCAGGAACTGATTGACTCGGCAATCACTTTCGAGGATGACTACAGGCAAGTCCAAGAGGATAGGAGAAAGAGGGCTCGTATCGAGCCAAGGAAGTACCCAATTAGCAAACCAACACTTGATCGGAGTTTCAAACCCCGATTTCGACCTACTACTGGTAATCAATACAACCGGTGAGGTTAGAGTCAGAACCCAATCAATCAAATCATCTGTAACAATTGTGGCTAGAGAGGTCATTTGTAGAAGGATTGTCAAAAACCCAAAATCATCTGTTATGGTTGTGGGAAGGATGGACACATCAAGCCAGAGTGTCCTAACAAGGCAGCTTGGAGCGGACAGAGCTCAGGAGGACGAGGTGGAAGTGGCAACAACAACAACAACCGCAACAACAACAACAACAACAACAACAACAACAACAACAACAACAACAACAACAACAACAACAACAACAACCGCAACTACAACCACAACAACAACAAGAGGGGAAAGCCTTATGGAAAGCTGAATTGCACATCTTTGGAGCAAGCGGAAGAGTCGGATCAAACAGTCCTAGGTACGCTAAGCATTCTTACTCATCCTGGCAAAGTCTTATTTGATACTGGAGCAACCACATCATTTCTTGCACTGGAATTTGTGGAAAAATTCGGGCTTAGATGTTCTAAGTTAGAAACCCCTATAATTGTTCTATCCGCGGGGGGAACGATCTTAGTCACCCACGTGAAAGAAGCACAAGTCATAACCATATGTGACTGTGTGTATTTCGCGGACCTATTCATCATTCCCATGAAGGATATATCCGTCATCCTGTTATCACCAGAATTTGACCGGATCAGAGGTGGGCCGTGATTAAAGATGGGCTTGAAGAATATACACGGAAGACATACATGAATCGGCCTTGTACATGAAGTTTGGGCTAGTTTGCCCGTGTATCTGTAAATATAGTAGGATACGTGTCGGTTAGGTAGAATTTGGCTCGTACACGGTTGGGATTATTCCCACGTTAGAAAGTCTACGGACTATAAATATGTATCTAGGGTTATTGAGAAAAACAATAATCACGTTCACAATAAACCAATCTAGGCGCATCGCCAACCCCTTGTTTCGAGGGTTTCTTCCGGGTAAGCATCATGCTGCCTAGATCGCATCTTGCGATCTAGGCAGTATACGTTTATTCGTTGTTCATGCGTTGCTCGTGCTGAAGCCTTGTTGATGGCGAGCAACGTAGTTATCGTAGATGTGCTAGGGTTAGCATTGTTTTACCTTTATACATGCTTTGATTCATGCTATCCCTAGACGTCTAGCCGCCTTTACACCTATCTTAGGTGTAAGGGCGGCACCTTGCTTGATCCGTGTTTAGTAGATCCGATCTGTTATGTTTGCTCCTTGTTCTTCAAGGATTAGTTTAATATCTGCATAGTTAGGCCTTGCAAACGGGTTGAAGGATCCAGTAGCACGTAGGGTGTAGTTTGCTAGCCCTAGATAAGATATTCCGGGAATCAACTCCATGTTGGTTTTTAGGCCTTATCTAAGGCTGGGTTATTATCATCTTGCGTGGCTGCCAGGCTCAATCACGTGTAGGATGTTCCGATTATGCGGTGAAAACCCTAAATCGTCGTAGGTCGTTTTAGCTTTATATTGATCAAGCAGGACCACCATGTGATCGTAGACCTCATACGAATCATGGGTGGATCGGCTCCTTGAGCCGATTCACAGGACAACCTGAGAGTCGATCGAGGCTCGTATTTAATGTTTACGTGTATGCCATGCAGGAAACTAAGCGAAGCAATCCATCACCTTCCTGACCAGGTATTGGTCAGGTGGCACGCCCTTGCACCAGCATCGGGACGTGCGTGCCGGAGCTTTGCGGGCCGTCGCTCGAGGGACCAGGGCCAGCCGCAGTTCTGGGAGCCTCCCGGCTCTACGTGTTGCCCGTCGCTACTCGCCGGTGGGTTTCGGACGCCAACACATTCTGGCACGCCCGGTGGGACAGTCTTCGACATCAACTGCATCGCCATCTACATCTGAGATGGCGGAAGATCCAGTCACGTATGAAGATCTGACTGAGGAACTCAAGAAGAAGTATGACGATGTCAAAGCTATCTTCGAAGCCGACCTCGTCGGCTCTTTCCAGAGGACCCGCTCACACGGCATCAGGTGGAAAGGGTTCTCACCTGAAGGCGCGCTCGATGGAGTGGATCTGTCTACCCCTTCAGAAGAACGCACCAGGTCTCTGCGTCAGGAGGTTAATCACATGGTAGCTCATTCGCTACACCGCCATTCTGAGAGCCTGGTGAACGCTTTGGAGCGTGTCGCGCTTCGGGTGATCCAGGAAATCATGAGACATCAGTACTCTCCGTCAGGACCTGCTCTAGGGACTCACCAAGGAGAGATACCACTCCAGACCCGACCACCGCTGCCGTTCGCGCTGGCAGCACCAGAAGTGCCGAGTTCACCGGCATTCATCGTCTACAAGATCGGTGGTGATCCTAGTGATTACTAGTTCTTGTATGAGGCGCCTAAGGAGATCCCGCACGGATACACGTGCACATATGTGCCAGACTGCAGTAACTGGGCACTCACGAACCAGTCTGCAACAGCAGGGATTTCTGGAACAGCAGGAGGGGCTTCTGGATCAGATCTTGAGAAGCAGGCGTGGCTAGCTAAGTATGCCACTCCAACAAACCTTCAAAGCTCAACTCCCGCAGCTAGCTCAGATCTTGAGAAGCAAGCGTGGCTAACCAAGTATGCCACTCCAGCGAATCTTCAAAGCTCGACTCCTGCAGCTAGCACCGCGGATCAGATCAGTACCATCTTGAGAGACCAGTTCGGCATGGTGCCGAAACGGAGGGCAATCGGCTATTCCAAGCCGTACCCCAACGAGTACGATTTGATCCCACTACCACCCAAATATCGGCTCCCTGAATTCTCCAAGTTTAGTGGGTCAGATGGCTCCAGTTCAATCGAGCATGTGAGCCGATATTTGGCGCAGCTGGGCACGATCTCAGCATCAGATGCACTACGCGTGAGGTTCTTCGCACAGTCCCTCACAGGATCGGCTTTCGGGTGGTACACATCGCTGCCACCAGATTCAATCCGGACTTGGAAGCAGATGGAAGAGCAGTTCCACATGCAGTATCACTCAGAGGCTTCCGAGGCTGGCATTGCCGATCTAGCACAAGTACGACAGAAGCGCGGAGAAACAGTGTCAGAATACATCCAGCGCTTCAGGACCATCAGGAACCGATGCTATTCGGCTCGTTTGACTGAAAAAGAAGCAGTCGAGCTGGCGGTGGTAGGTCTTGCATCGCCGATCAAGGATATGGTTTCCCAAGCAGAGTACGCTTCACTGGCGCATATGATTCAGAAACTGACATTATATGAACAGCGCCACCCAGAGTTGTACCAGGACAAGTTCAAGCGTGCGGTAGTCCTGGTTGAGACAGAGGAAGGTGAAGGCTCTGCAGGAGATCAAGAGGTAGCAGTGGCTGAATGGACTCGGGGGGCAAGCCCCGTGTCCTGCAAGTGGGTTAAGCCACAAGGTCCTCCAAGGGGGTTTGACTTCGACGTAAGCAAAGCTGAGCAGATTTTCGACCTCTTGCTCAAGGAGAAGCAGCTAAAGTTACCCGAAGGCCACACATTCCCTACGGTGCAAGAGCTGAACGGAAAGCCATATTGCAAGTGGCATAACACGTTCACCCATACCACCAACGACTGCAGGGTGTGGCGTCAGCAGATCCAAATGGCGATAGAACAAGGGCGTCTAATTTTCAGCCAATACGCCATGAAAGTTGTCACGCACCCCTTCCCCGCCGTTAACATGGTGGAGTACACTTACCCCGGAAGGTGCCAGCCAGGTTTCTCGTTCAGCATCAACATGGTCGGGCCTGTGCACCACCCTGGTAAGGACAGAGACGAGGGCAGCCGCTCTCGTGGCAAGGACAAGGAGGAAGCCGTTCCACGCGATCGGCTCCGAAACGATGGCAAGCGCTACATCACAGAGGGAGAAGTGAAGAATGTGCGATATCAGCGACCTCTCTCTGATCATCTCCTCAACAAGTATGAGCGCCAGTACGACCAACGCCGGCGATACGACGACGACGACAGAAATCGTCGGTCTAGCGTAGACAACAGGAGACATCGTCGGCATGATCGAGACGACGAAAGATATGAGCGCTATGCCAGGGAAAAGCCGAGTGAGCAGGACGACGTGGACAGGCACTGGGATTGTCCCTTCTTCAAACACTACTGGGATTCAGGAATGAGCCGATTGCCCACAATCGGCAACTGCCCAGAATGTAGACAGAAGAAGAAGAGCACATGAGACGTGTCAGTGTTCAAGCGTCTAGGACCTCTCCCATCTCGGAACAAGCAAGCTGAGTCCTCTCGGGTGGAAGATCTCGAGGAATTAGAAGACGAAGAAGAAGAAGATAAATACCACCGTCCAAGGTGGTGCCCTGATGGACTCAGCCACTCCCAAAAACGTAGGGTTCAGCGACTACGTTGCTTGGAGGAAGCCGAAAGGTTATACCTGCATACGTTGAGGAAAGCACGGCCTGATCTGGCCGCGAAAATTCAGCGAACTCTGGACGAGGAGGGTCAACCACAGAAGAAAGAGTGGCGCCCCAAACAGAAGAAAGCCGATGATGAGACATCGGCTGGCACAAACATGGTGTTCATCCTTCCAGCGGAGTTTTGTGCTCCTGGAACTGAAGAGGCACCTGTGGCACAACTTGACTGCGGCCCTAGGCCGGTTATCTTTGAGAAGCCACGAGAAAGAAGCTACAGACACCTGAAGGCCCTGTACTTACGAGGTTATATCAATGGGCAGCCGGTCAACAAGATGCTGGTCGACACCGGAGCGGCAGTCAACATCATGCCATACTCCATGCTACGTCGTCTGGGACGCTCTAGCTCGGATCTGATCAAGACCAACGTCACATTGAGCGACTTCAACGGCCAAGCATCAGAGGCACAAGGTGTTCTGAACGTGGATCTGAAAGTAGGAAGGAAGACCATCCCTACGACATTCTTCATCGTCGATAGCAGGAGCACCTACGTTGTCCTGCTAGGGAGAGATTGGATCCACGCCAACTGCTGCATTCCATCCACGATGCATCAATGCTTAATACAGTGGGATGGAGATGAAGTAGAGATCGTCCACGCAGATGACTCAGCCGAGATCTCAACGGCTGGCATGAACGTTTGGGAGACGGCAGGCCAAGAGCCACTCTCTGGAATCACTTTGGACGACTGTGAGCGCATCGACGTGACAAAAAACGGGGTGAGGCTGGTCTTATCCACCGGCCTGACCGTGTAACAAGAGCAAAGGATATGGACATACGTGGCAAGGCCGATCCCTGCGATCGGCCCCAAAAAATGAAAAGCGATGATCTTGTCTCAAGCATGTCACGTAGTCATAGTAAAGTACGAACAAGATGTAAACCTTCATTGAGCAATGCAATCAAAATGGGGGCCGATTCCAGCAATCGGCCGATGTTATCCTCGCCATACGTTTTGCCTGTGTTCAGTGTTGATCTAACAGGAGACGGAAAGCTAGGGTATGGGTTTACATCGGCTGATGAGCTAGAAGAAGTCGACATTGGTCCTGGGGATAAGCCACGACCAAATTTCATCAGCAAAAAGTTAGATCCACACCTCAGGAGCCAGATGGTAGCTCTATTAAAAGAATACCTAGATTGCTTTGCATGGGATTACACAGAGATGCCTGGGTTAGACAGGAGCATCATTGAGCATCGGCTCCCTCTCAAGAAAGGATTTCGGCCATTCCAACAACGAGCACGTCAGATGAAGGCCGAAATTCTCGAAGAAGTCAAGAAGGAGATCGAGAAAATGTTAGCCGCCGGGTTCATCAGACCATGCAGGTACGCTGAATGGATCTCCAGTATCGTACCTGTAGAGAAAAAGGACGGCCGATGGCGTGTGGCCATAGATTTCCGAGATCTCAACAGAGCCACTCCAAAGGATGAATATCCAATGGCTGTGGCAGAAACATTGATCAATGCAGCTGCTGGCCACAAGGTGTTAAGCTTCATGGATGGCAATGCCGGCTACAACCAAATCTTCATGGCTCCAGAAGATATACACAAGACTGCATTCAGAGTACCAGGATCGGTGGGCTTGTTTGAATATGTGGTCATGACTTTTGGGCTGAAGAATGCCGGTGCAACATACCAACGAGCCATGAATTACATTTTTCATGACCTGATCGGCAAGTTGGTGGAAATTTACATCGACGACGTGGTGGTCAAGTCTGTCTCCATGGAAGGACACTTGGATGATTTGCGACGCATCCTAGACCGAACTCGAAAATTCGGGCTGAGAATGAATCCAAAGAAGTGTGCCTTTGGTGTGACGGCCGGTCAGTTCCTAGGTTTTTTGGTTCATGAACGAGGAATTGAGATCGGCCTGAAAAGTCAGGAGGCAGTACGTACCATGTAGCCGCCTACCATGAAGAAGGAACTCCAACGTCTTATCGGCAAGATCAACTTCGTCCGACGGTTCATCTCTAATCTGTCAGGACGAATCGAGCCGTTCATGGCGTTGGTGAAGATCAAATCTGATGACGAGTTTCACTGGGGGGCAGAACAGCAGCGAGCGTTTGACGAGATTAAGCGGTATCTAACAACGCTGCCGGTGCTAGTGCCACCTCAGCAAGACAGGCCGTTCTATATCTACTTATCAGTAGCTGACACGTCCATTGCGTCAGTGGTGGTGCAACTCTATGAGGGTGTTGAAAAGGTCGTTTTCTACCTCAGCAGAAGGATGTTGGATGCAGAGACAAGGTATCCTGAGGTCGAGAAGCTATGCCTCTGCCTATTCTTCACCTGCACCAAGCTTCATCATATCCTTTTGACGGCAGAAATCATCATCATATGCAAGTCAGACGTTGTCAAGCACATGCTGTCGGCTCCTGTTTTGAAAGGCCGACTTGGTAAGTGGATGTTTGCGTTATCGGAATTCGATCTCCGGTATCAGCCTGCGAAAGCAGTCAAGGGACAAGCGTTGGCCGATCTTATAGCTGAACGGATCAATACTAATATAGCAGCATTATCTGTACGTGCATGGGCTATGTTCTTCGATGGATCGGCTTGTGACGATGGTTGTGGCATCGGCATTCTGCTCGTGTCGCCTCGGGGGGCAACATATTCCTTCTCCATCAGGCTATCTACACCTTGCACCAACAATGTCGCTGAGTATGAGGTGATACGCAAGGGAATGGAGTTGCTTTTGGAAGCCGGGGCAGAAGCGGTGGAACTTTTTGGAGACTCGAAGTTGGTGATCTCCCAGCTCACGGATGAATACAAGTGCGAGAGTGAGTCACTCTTCCCTTATTGGATGGAATGCCGCGAGCTGATGGCAAAATTTCGGTACATCAACTTCAATTGGGTCCCAAGATCTCAAAATACCGAGGCCAACGATCTCGCACAGATGGCGTCAGGCTACAAGGACATACCAGACGGGTCAGAAGTTCAGGTGCAGTTCCTGGAACAGGATGACTGGAGAGCCGATATCTTCAATTACTTGAAGGATTCGGCTCGGGGGGCACCTAAATGGATAAGGTACAAGGCCATGAAATATGTCCTTATAGGAGATGACATGTTCTACAGGACGTTGGAAGGGTTACTGCTCAAGTGCCTAGGACCAACTGAGTCTAATCGGCTCTTACACGAGGTGCATGAAGGCGCCTGATACGTCCAAAACGTATCTACTTTCCCGAACACTTTTGCTATTGTTTTGCCTCTAATTTGTGTATTTTGGATGCAACTAACACGGACTAACGGTGTTTTCAGCAGAACTGTTCTGGTGTCTCGTTTTTGTGCAGAAATCCAACTTTCGGCAAAATCCTCAGAATTTATGCAGAAGGCCCTATTTTCCCAGAATACTGACGGAGCCAGAAGGTCAAGTAAGGTGGAGGCCCGAGGGCCCCACACCATAAGGCGGCGCGGCCTAGGGGGGCCCGCGCGGCCCTATGGTGTGGCCCCCTCGGTCGGCCTCCGACGCCCTCCTTCGGACTATTTATCGGCCTCGACCTAAAAACGCACGGGGAGAAGTCGAAGTCGCCAGAAACCCTCCAGAACGCCGCCACATCGCGAAACTCCGTCGCGGGAGCCAGAAGTCTCCGTTCTGGCACTCCGCCGGGACGGGGAATTGGAGGAGATCATCGCCGCCATCACCGCCAACGCCTCTACATCAACCAGCCATGTTTCCCCCATCCATGTGTGAGTAATTCCCCCGCTGTAGGCCGAAGGGGATGGTAGGGATTGGATGAGATTGGTCATGTAATAGCATAAGATTGTTCGGGCATAGTGCCTAGTGTCCGTAATTGGTACTTTGATGATATTGTTGCAACTTGTTATGCTTAATGCTTGTCACTAGGGCCCGAGTGCCATGATCTCAGATCTGAACATGTTATTGTTTCATCAAGATATTCATTGTTTATGGTCTTACCTATAAGTTGTATACACATGTCGCTATCCGGAACCAATGGCCCCGAAGTGACAAGAATCGGGACAACCGGAGGGGATGGTAGTGATGTGAGGATCACATGTGTTCACGGAGTGTTAATGCTTTGCTCCGGTACTCTATTAAAAGGAGTACCTTAATATCCAGTAGTTTCCCTTGAGGCCCGGCTGCCACCGGCTGGTAGGACAAAAGATGTTGTGCAAGTTTCTCATTGCGAGCACGTACGACTATATTTGGAACACATGCCTATTGATTGCTTTGTACTTGGACACCGTTTTATTATTATCTGCAAATGCCCTGCTATGATTGTTACATGAGTTTCTCTCATCCATGCAACGCCCGTCATCCGTCCCCGTGCCTACAGTATTTTAATCCTGCTGTTTACTAAAATCACTATTGCTGTCTTTGATACTCTGCTGCTGTTATTTCACTACTGCTACTGCTATAAAACTGTTACTACTGATAAACTCTTGCGAGCAAGTCTGTTTCCAGGTGCAGCTGAATTGACAACTCCGCTGTTAAGGCTTCCAAGTGTTCTTTGTCTCCCCTTGTGTCGAATCAATAAATTGGGTTTTACTTCCCGCGAAGACTGTTGCGATCCCCTATACTTGTGGGTCATCAAGACTATTTTCTGGCGCCGTTGCCGGGGAGCATAGCTTTATTTGGAAGTTCACTTGGATTGATATTGTTCGCTGCAAATTCTCCATCATGGGTAAACCTCGCGATACTAAGGTCGCCATATTACCATCCACTACAAGAAAAGGTACAACTCTGAGTACCTCTGCTGCTCTTGATTCACCATCTGTGATTGATAAACTTGTTTCACCGCCACATGCTTCACATGCGGGTACTTCTGCTGAATCTGAAAACTCTCATAATATTGATAATATTTCTGCTGTGCTTGATGATAGTGGTTCATTGGGATCCTTTCTAGATGCTACGATTGCTAGGTCTAGACAAATTGAAAATACTGAAACTCCTAATGCTACTACACCTGTTAATTCACCTGAACTTGATTATTCTAGTGATGATCCTGATGAAGATTATGTGGAGCTTAATGATGATTTTATTGAAAAATGCAATGCTACTACTGATGCAAGAAAAATTAAAAAGTTGCTTGCAGAACATGCTGTTAGATATAAACTGTCTCCTGATCCTAAGTTTGCCACATCTCCTATAAACATTAAGGATAAAGATTATGATTTTTCTCTTGATTTATCTCATATAGCTATTGTTGAGAAAACACCCTTTTGTGGTACTGAAAAAGAAAGTGCTGTTGAACACATGATTGAGCTATCTACTCTGAGTAGCTTGTTTTCTGATGATGTTAAGAAGCGTACTTACTTTGTTGCTAAAATCTTTCCATTCTCATTAAAGGATGACGCTAAAACTTGGTATAATAGTTTGCCACCTAATTCTATTAAAAGTCCAAAAGAATTGCTTGATGTTTTCTTCCGTAAATACTTTCCTGCTAGTGCTCAACATATTGCTTTGCAGAGAATCTATAATTTTGACCAGGGAGATGGAGAGAAATTGCCTGAGGCTTGGGCGAGATTTTGCTCTCTTATTAGAGCTCGGCCTGATCATGATTTGGAAAAGCATGATTTACTTGATATATTTTATAGTGGACTAACCATTGAGTCTAGGGCATACCTGGATAGTTGTGCTGGTTGTGTTTTCAGGAAAAGAACTCCAGACGAAAGAATTATTGGCTAAAATAGGCCGGAATCATGATGATTGGTCTACACCTGAACCAACCCCGACACCGATACTGAAGAAGAGGGGTATGATTAAATTAAATGATGAAGATATGAGGGAAGCCAAGAAGTCTCTCAAGGAGAAAGGTATTAAATCTGAAGATGTGAAGAATCTTCCTCCCATAGAAGATATATGTGAGATAATTCCCCCTTCATCCATGATTGAGGTAAACTCCCTTCAACGCTTTACTAGGGAAGATATTCCGTATTCAAAACCTCCTGCACAATGCTTAGATGAGTTTGATAATTATATTGTTAAGCAAGAAAATTTTAATATGAGAGTAGAGAATCATTTAATGGAAAATTCTCGAGCTATTAGTGAATTGCATGATATTGTAGAGAGAACCTCCAATGATGTTAAGATGCTTGTTAAACATTTTCATATGGTTCAAACTCAAATTGATCAACTCACTAAAGTGCAAAATGACTTGTTGGGAAATAATTCTAAAGAAAAACATGCTTATGAAGTAACAACTAGAGGTGGTGTTTCTACTCAGGATCCTTTATATCCTGAGGGACATCCCAAAAGAGTTGAACAAGATTCTCAACGAACTAAAACTAGTGCTCCATCTAAGAAAAAGAAAAAGAAACATAAGAATGTTGTAGAATCCTCTGAACCTGTTAATGATCCTAATAGCATTTCTATTTCTGATGCTAAAACTGAAAGTGGTAATGAACATGATAAAGATAATGATAAGAATGATGCTTCTGATAAAGAAGAGGTAGAAGATGAACCTGAAAAGCATGCTAAAAATAAAAAGTATACTAAAGAAGATTTTATTGCTGAGAAACATGGTAATGAAAGAGAACCTTGGGTTCAAAAGCAAATGCCTTTTCCTGCTAAGAAACTAAAATCAAAGGAAGAAGAACACTATAATAAATTTTGTGATTAGATGAAACCTTTATTCTTGCAAATCCCTTTGACTGATGCTATTAAATTGCCTCCTTATTCAAAGTATATGAAAGATATTGTTACTAACAAAAGGAAAATCCCCAATGAGGAAATTTCCACTATGCTTGCTAATTACTCTTTCAATGGCAAAGTTTCAAAGAAGTTGGGCGACCCAGGTATACCTACTATTCCTTGTTCTATTAAGAATAATTATGTTAAAACTGCTCTATGTGATTTGGGAGCGGGTGTTAGTGTTATGCCTTTTTCTCTTTATAAGAGACTTAACTTAGATAAGTTGATACCTACTGATATATCTATGCAAATGGCTGATAAATCTACTGCTATTCCTGTTGGTATATGTGAGGATGTTCCTGTTCAAGTTACTAATAACTGCTTGATATTAACTGATTTTGTTGTGTTGGAAATGCCTGAAGATGATAATATGTCTATTATTCTTGGGAGACCTTTTCTTAACACCGCAGGGGCTGTTATTGATTGCAATAAAGGAAAGGTTACTTTCAATGTTGATGATAAGGAACATACCGTCTATTTCCCCAAGAAGATTGATAAAATATGTGGAGTCAATACTATTTCTAATGTGAGAACTATCAAAGTGAGAACTATTGATTGTCCTACATATGAGCCTAAAGAAGAATATCAAACTCTTGTGATTGGATCCATATCAATACAATTCAAGGTAACATGATTGATTTGAGGTTTATTTCTTCTTATGCTATGTAAAATTTATTTGGTAGCAAGACTTGATCAACCTTGTTAACAAATACTTTTTATATGCATAGAGGAGGTAAACAACATCTCTTTCTTCCTCCACTTGCTCTAGTTGCTGTAGCACTTTTATTTTGCAAAGTTCCTTAGTTAATTGGAGATTTCAAAAATTTTCCTGGCCAGTAATAATAAACTTAATACCCAGAAATGTGCATTTTTCAAAGTTTTCAAAAATTCACAAAAATTATACCGTTGGTCCTATTTTTCGACGAGGCACCTGGGAGCACCAGAGGATGACCTGTGGGGCACCC
The DNA here is from genome assembly GCF_019359855.2 of Lolium perenne. Lineage (NCBI taxonomy): Eukaryota > Viridiplantae > Streptophyta > Magnoliopsida > Poales > Poaceae > Lolium > Lolium perenne. The sequence continues at coordinate 145,363,121 of NC_067249.2, forward strand.
CAGGGTGCCACACCACAGGCCGGTGCGGCCAAGGAGGGGGGTGCGCCACCCTGTGGTGTGGGCCCCTCCTTGCCCCACTACTTCATCTCTTTCTCCCAGCATCTTCTCTCTCCCGAAAAAACTCGCATCAGGTTTCTCTCACTCGCGTTTTTGCTCAAGAGCTCAGGATTTTTCGATCTCTTTGCTCAGCCCAGATTTCCCCGAGATTTGGCACATTTGCTCTCCGGTATGTGACTCCTCCGCCTATCCAAATAGAATTTTGTTTGGTTGAGTATATCTTGAATATTTTGCTGCAGTAGGTAACATGTTTAGTGAGCTTGCATGCTTGTTCTAATGCATGTTTAGTACTCTAGCAAGTTCCTATAGTAGTTCCCCTTGATTATATGTCACCAAATCAAATTTTATATTGTTTGTTGAAAATTTCAGAAAAGAGATGAAGAAGTTCAACTTTGGAGAGCTGTTCAAGAAAGGAACAACCAGCACCGGGAGACCTTCTAGGACCGCCACCCAACTTAGGCGATCGTACAATGAGGATATCATCGCGCCTAGCTTCGCGCCCGAAGAGGACAATGGGGCTCCTAATGCTTCATCCTTTCCATGTTATGATTTTCTGACAAATGCAGGGATACTGGATGATTTCTTCACCCTTGTCAACAAGGCGGGCTTAGCCACCTACGTGGGAGATGAAAGGGAGCAATACTACATGCTCACCAAAATCTTCGTCGAGAGCTTCAAGTTCCAAAACACACAATATGAGCCGACAGTTGCATTCAAGATCTATGGTAATCCTGTTACTATGGAATTGAAAGAATTTTGTCGTGCATTGGATATTGCCCCTGTAGGTACAGCAAGGAGGATTGATGACAACCCCCGGGACTTGTTGGAGCTTTATCGAGGGATCACCAATGATGATTGTCGCACCATTCAGCGTGGCAAGATAAGGAACATTCAACTCCCCGCCATTAAATATTTTGCATATTACATTGCTACTAGCATTCTTGGTAGGGAGAACACTAGCAATATTTCTAGTTACCATCTTGCTTTCTTGAATATTGCACTTACTGGACGGACATCTTATCATCTTGGTTCTCTTATTGCTCGCCGCCTGACTAACAGGGGGCCTATTTTTGGAGGAACTATTGCATTGCGCGTTTTAACACATTTAAGACTTCCTATTAATCCTAATGATGTGCCATTAACCCCTAGGAGGCTTGATATCGCTGCTATGAAAAGCCATCATTTTGTTACCACTGATTCCACTTTAGATAATATGGTCTATAGAATGTTGTTTGCTGACGGGGATGAGAAAGAAATCCCTCTTCCCCAGCCAGGTTTGTTCTGTATTGACAGGCAACCATGGTCGCGCACTAAAGAGGAGGTGGATGAACATATGAAGATACAAGATTTCCACCAGCAGCATGACTCCGAGGACGCCGAGCCCTCCTACGACTACACCGTCACGTATCCGGGTGCTTCTTCTAGCACATACCCGGAAGATGATCCATCTTCGTCGTGCTACGGAGATACCACCTCATGGGGTCGATGGGATTGAACTCCACTTAGGCCAAAAGCCTAAGCTTGGGGGGAGGTATACCGGCATCACTCATTCTTTGCATATTATGGTTGCTGGATACTTGTACATACTTGTTTAGTCTCTTTGAGTGGTTTTCTAATGAGAGGGAGATGATATTTGGGGAAGTGCTGCCTGAAAACAGATTCTGGGCTGTTACTAGAAAAATTCGTGCGCACAGCCAGAACGTTATTTTGAGCTGCCAAATTTTGTGCAGGTTCCCCAGGTTGTTATCTAACTTTCATTAGTTGAACACTTTTCGAGCTGAGCAACGTAAGATTTTTGTAAAAATCGATTTCTGTACTGCTGTCAGGTTTTGGCAGATTTCTGCCATCTCGCTTTTCTGTGTTTCTTTTAGTTTTCATTTTCTTGTTCTTGCTTTGTTTCTTTCCTAAAACACAAAAAGACCAAAAATATTTCTGCCGTTTCTCTTCACCATTTGTTTATCTTGGTTTCTTGCATTTGTTTCGCTTTATTTGCTATTGCCAGTTTGCTATAAGAAAACCCAAAAAGATTTTGCTTTGTTTGTTTGTTTCCTTTTGTTCTTGTTCTCAAATTCGAAAACACCAAAAATATTTGCTGTTCTTCTTTGATTTTGTAAAGTTCTTTATGAGTTCAATGGTCTTCGGTGGCTGGAGCGTGGTTTTCATTTCATATTATCCAAGCTGCACAAGTGAAAAGGCAATAATGACGATCTACGACAATCTGATTGTGGTGAGAGGCTGGTATGAACTCTATTTGTTTTCATTTTTGTACATATACTCATCCATGTGAGCATGCTTAGTTGGTTCATGTGAGGTATATGTCATTTAAGAAAGTCTAGTAGTTCATGATCTCTCATGTTTAGCTCCAATTTATTAATATGAGTAGCATGTCATGGATGTTTGCTTGCATTGTTTTATTCATAGATAGGTATGATATTGTGGTATCCTCCTCTGAATAATTTATTTGAATTAACTTGGCACATGCTCACGCATGTACATGACTGAACAAAAGTCAATTAAGCCTCGATGATTTACATTGTTTCAGAGTTCTTGTATCACTTTTATGCCTCCGTTAATTTATTTTGCCGCAAGCATGATTATGACAGTTACTGCTCTCTTGATTTGTCGCTCCCTAGTCTTTTGCTAGCCTTCACTTGTACTGAGCGGGAACGCTGCTCGTGCTTCCAAACACCTGAAAACCAAGTTGTTCCAAAAGTGTCCACCATAAATACCTATGCATGGCATTTCAAACCATTCCAAGTAAATTCTCATGCGCTACCTTTAAAACCTTCAAAATGCTTCTCAATTTGTGTCTATGTTTCATAGCTCATGAGGAAGTATGTGGTGTTTAGCTTTCAACCTTGTCATTTACTTTTGACGGACTCTCATATGGACTAGTGGCACATCCGCTTATCCAATAATTTTGCAAAAAGAGCAGGCAATGGGATTCCCAGTCCCGAATTAATTAACTTAAATAGACACTCCTCCACGGTATGTGATTGTTGGATGGCACCCGAAGGATTCGGTTAGCCATGGCTTGTGTAAGAAAAGGTTGGGGGGAGTGTCATCATCATAATAAAACTAAAATAAAAAGGCACTCCTTCATGGTATGAGATTGTTGGCAGGCACCCGAGGATTCGGTTAGCCATGGTTTGTGTAAGAAAGGTTGGAAGGAGTGCCACATAAACATGCAAATAATTCATGGGAGCCGCTCTTGAAAGTTCGGTTGGCGAGGTAGTTAGTGTATCCATTACCATTCGTTGACAACGACAAACACCTCTCAAAATGATTTTACTCTTGATTTCAAAAATGAAAAGCTCTAGCGCATGTTAATCCCTGCTTCCCTCTGCGAAGGGTCAATCTTTTACTTCTATGTTGTGTCTCCATTATTTCTTTGAGCACTATCTTGAGAGCACAACTGTCATTCTTAGTATAATATGCTTGTCTCAAAATATGATTGATTGTGGTATAACTTTGATGCTTTTATCTTTGACAATCACTACTTCTAGTCTTTCTATGAACTCCGAGGTGCCCGGGCATTTATGTTTTGCCAATCAAATACAAAAAGCGTGATACCACTTTATCATACTCTCTTATGAACATTGCAATCCTGCTTATATACATGATTCATGATGCCTACTATTAATTGTTGGTACCTCTCCATGATTGACATAGCTGTTAGATGATCTTATTTGCATGTATCTCATTATGAACTGCTTAAGTATTAGCCATAGCATGAGAATATATACATCATATGAGCAAATGTGTTCGTGAAAGTTCTTTTATCGCTCAGTTGTTAACTGAATTGCTTGAGGACAAGCAATAAGCTAAGCTTGGGGGGAGTTGATACGTCCAAAACGTATCTACTTTCCCGAACACTTTTGCTATTGTTTTGCCTCTAATTTGTGTATTTTGGATGCAACTAACACGGACTAACGCTGTGTTCAGCAGAATCGTTCAGTGTCTCGTTTTTGTGCAGAAATCCAACTTTCGGGAAAATCCTCGGAATTTATGCGAAGGCCCTATTTTCCCAGAATGCGACGAGCAGAAGGTCAAGTAAGGTGGAGGCCCGAGGGCCCCACACCATAAGGCGGCGCGGCCTAGGGGGGGGCCGCGCGGCCCTATGGTGTGGCCCCCTCGGTCGGCCTCCGACGCCCTCCTTCGGACTATTTATCGGCCTCGACCTAAAAACGCACGGGGAGAAGTCGAAGTCGCCAGAAACCCTCCAGAACGCCGCCACATCGCGAAACTCCGTCGCAGGAGCCAGAAGTCTCCGTTCTGGCACTCCGCCGGGACGGGGAATTGGAGGAGATCATCGCCGCCATCACCGCCAACGCCTCTACATCAACCAGCCATGTTTCCCCCATCCATGTGTGAGTAATTCCCCCGCTGTAGGCCGAAGGGGATGGTAGGGATTGGATGAGATTGGTCATGTAATAGCATAAGATTGTTAGGGCATAGTGCCCAGTGTCCGTAATTGGTACTTTGATGATATTGTTGCAACTTGTTATGCTTAATGCTTGTCACTAGGGCCCGAGTGCCATGATCTCAGATCTGAACATGTTATTGTTTCATCAAGATATTCATTGTTTATGGTCTTACCTATAAGTTGTATACACATGTCGCTATCCGGAACCAATGGCCCCGAAGTGACAAGAATCGGGACAACCGGAGGGGATGGTAGTGATGTGAGGATCACATGTGGTCACGGAGTGTTAATGCTTTGCTCCGGTACTCTATTAAAAGGAGTACCTTAATATCCAGTAGTTTCCCTTGAGGCCCGGCTGCCACCGGCTGGTAGGACAAAAGATGTTGTGCAAGTTTCTCATTGCGAGCACGTACGACTATATTTGGAACACATGCCTATTGATTGCTTTGTACTTGGACACCGTTTTATTATTATCTGCAAATGCCCTGCTATGATTGTTACATGAGTTTCTCTCATCCATGCAACGCCCGTCATCCGTCCCCGTGCCTACAGTATTTTAATCCTGCTGTTTACTAAAATCACTATTGCTGTCTTTGATACTCTGCTGCTGTTATTTCACTACTGCTACTGCTATAAAACTGTTACTACTGATAAACTCTTGCGAGCAAGTCTGTTTCCAGGTGCAGCTGAATTGACAACTCCGCTGTTAAGGCTTCCAAGTGTTCTTTGTCTCCCCTTGTGTCAAATCAATAAATTGGGTTTTACTTCCCGCGAAGACTGTTGCGATCCCCTATACTTGTGGGTCATCAGCGCCTGTGGAACTCACCAATCGGCTCATAAGATGAAGTGGCTGATCAGGCGATCAGGGTTTTATTGGCCCACCATGCTTGAGGACTGCTTCAACTACTACAAAGGGTGCCAAGCGTGTCAGATGTTCGGGAAGATTCAGATGGTACCCGCATCAGCAATGAATCCCATCATCAAACCTTGGCCATTTCGAGGTTGGGGCATGGATATGATCGGCAAAATCCATCCTGCGTCGAGCAAAGGCCACAAGTGGATTTTGGCTATTACGGATTACTTCACTAAATGGGTGGAGGCCGTCCCTATGAAGAAGGTAAAATCAGAAGATGTTATCAAATTTGTGAAAGAACATGTCATTCATAGGTTCGGGATTCCTCAAACCATCACGACCGATGGAGGTTCGGTCTTCATCTCTAAAGAATTTAGAAAGTTCTGCGATGACATGGGAATTAAGCTGATCCGATCATCTCCATACTATGCTCAAGCCAACGGGCAAGCTGAAGCGTCCAATCAGAGCCTGATCAAGCTGATTAAGAGGAGAATTGACGAGAACCCTAGGGTTTGGCATGAAACATTGTCAGAAGTTTTGTGGGCCTATCGCATGTCATGCCATGGAGCTATAAAAACTTCGCCATACCAGCTCGTCTATGGGCAGGAAGCCATATTGCCTTGGGAAATTACGGCTGGATCGAGACGTGTCACGTTTCAGAATGATCTAACAGCTGAAGAATATGCAGCCCTGATGAGTGATACTATTGAGGATGCAACGGAACTCAGACTTTGGTCGTTGGAGAAGATTAAAGAGAACAAAGCCAGGGTGGCTCGCGCATACAATAAGAAGGTGAGACCAAAGGAGTTTCAAGTTGGTGATCTAGTATGGGAAGCAGTGTTGCCATTAGGAACCAAGGATAAAGCATATGGCAAATGGTCTCCTAATTGGCACGGTCCGTACAAAGTCGATCAGGTATTGAAGGGCAATGCGTACATGCTCGAGCAGCTGGACGGTGTTAAATCCCCAGTAGCCGTCAATGGTCAACACCTCAAGAAATATTTCCCAAGCATGTGGGACGATGGACAGTGAAACATGGGGGCCGATGTATAAAATCGGCCAGTAAAAAAAAAATTTATATGCAAATCACAGCCGATGCACAGACATCGACTTTAGGAACATGGATACCAGTACAGCCGATGCACGGACATCGACTTCAGAAGAATAAAAAGCCGATGCATAGCCATCGACTCTAGATGAATAAGCTCAATGGAGCAGGTTAACAGATTGGTTTCAGGCCAAAGTCCTTGGCATTTGAGATGGTTCTCCCATTGGAGTTGCTGAGGAGTTGAATCTGTGCGCTTGGAGGATGGCGTGAACACGGATTGGGCCTGTTTTGGCCTTAAATCGCGTTTTTTGAGTAAAAGCCGATGCCTTGCCATCGGCTCTTTGCGCGTTGACTTCGTTTGGCAATCGGCAAATTTGATAAGAGAGCAAAATCAATAGAGGAATATTTTATTCATTAATAAAGGGGATTTCTTACAAAGAAAGAGCTAATTGCTCAAGGGAGGAAGAACAAAAGGAAGGTCTATTGACCAATCTGCTACTACTACTAGACCTATACTAGTAGATCCTACTCTACGGGCCATCACTGCCCTCGTCATCGTCGTCAGAGCTCTCGTCGGCGCTGCTGCCGGCAGGCTCCTCGTCGCTGCTCCAGTGGCCCTCATTGGGGGCCTCCTCCTCTTCATCCTCCTCGTCGTCATCGTCATCTGACCCGGCGCGGAAGCGCTTCGCCGGCGGGTAGTCCTCGAGGGAGTCGTCGTCGTCTTCTTCCTCCTCTTCCTCGGAGGAAGTATAGTCGTCCCAGGAGAACGAGTCGTCCTCGCTCTCCGATTCCAGTTCCCCATCGGCGAGGAGCTGGAGGTCTTCGTCTCCGCTGGTCAAGGACTTGTCGTCCTCGGACCAGACGAAGGAGGCGTGGTCCTCTTGGTCCCACTCCTCTGGGGCGCGCTCGTCGTGCGCCGCTATCGGATCCCACTCCGGCGTGGGTTCGCGGGAGGAGGAGGAGGAGGAGGAGGAGAAGGATTGGGAGGAGAGATCCGACGAGGCGGAGGAGGAAGAGGAGGAAGACATTGCTACTGAGATGGGGGTTTCTTGGTGCCGATGGCTAGAACAGAGCAAGGGGATGAAGTGGCGAACTGTTTGGAGCGGTTAAATAAAAAGGGATATAGTGGAGATTCAATGCCACAGCAGTTTCCGAGGAAGTGGTGCCCAAAGAAAAAAAACAACTGTCAAATCACGCGGAGAAGTTGAGAAGGCAGGGCATCATGATGAAGGATACTGCGGCGGTTCTGCTCTACCACGACATGACCCGATGAAGAAAAAAGCAGAGTGGTTTTGGAATTATCATTTCCAAAACCAGGGGGCATGTGTTATCACCAGAATTTGACCGGATCAGAGGTGGGCCGTGATTAAAGATGGGCTTGAAGAATATACACAGAAGACATACATGAATCGGCCTTGTACACGAAGTTTGGGCTAGTTTGCCCGTGTATCTGTAAATATAGTAGGATACGTGTCGGTTAGGTAGAATTTGGCTCGTACACGGTTGGGATTATTCCCACGTTAGAAAGTCTACGGACTATAAATATGTATCTAGGGTTATTGAGAAAAACAACAATCACGTTCACAACAAACCAATCTAGGCGCATCGCCAACCCCTTGTTTCGAGGGTTTCTTCCGGGTAAGCATCATGCTGCCTAGATCGCATCTTGCGATCTAGGCGATAACGTTATTCGTTGTTCATGCGTTGCTCGTGCTGAAGCCTTGTTGATGGCGAGCAACGTAGTTATCGTAGATGTGCTAGGGTTAGCATTGTTTTACCTTTATACATGCTTTGATTCATGCTATCCCTAGACGTCTAGCCGCCTTTACACCTATCTTAGGTGTAAGGGCGGCACCTTGCTTGATCCGTGTTTAGTAGATCCGATCTGTTATGTTTGCTCCTTGTTCTTCAAGGATTAGTTTAATATCTGCATAGTTAGGCCTTGCAAACGGGTTGAAGGATCCAGTAGCACGTAGGGTGTAGCTTGCTAGCCCTAGATAAGATGTTCCGGGAATCAACTCCATGTTGGTTTTTAGGCCTTATCTAAGGCTGGGTTATTATCATCTTGCGTGGCTTCCAGGCTCAATCACGTGTAGGATGTTCCGATTATGCGGTGAAAACCCTAAATCGTCGTAGGTCGTTTTAGCTTTATATTGATCAAGAAGGACCACCATGTGATCGTAGACCTCATACGAATCATGGGTGGATCGGCTCCTTGAGCCGATTCACAGGACAACCTGAGAGCCGATCGAGGCTCGTATTTAATGTTTACGTGTATGCCATGCAGGAAACTAAGCGAAGCAATCCATCACCTTCCTGACCAGGTATAGGTCAGGTGGCACGCCCTTGCACCAGCATTGGGACGTGCGTGTCGGAGCTTTGCGGGCCGTCGCTCGAGGGACCAGGGCCAGCCGCAGTTCTGGGAGCCTCCCGGCTCTACGTGTTGCCCGTCGCTACTCGCCGGTGGGTTTCGGACGCCAACACATCCTAGGGATGGACTGTTTGATGGAGAATGGAGCGGTGATCAACTGTGGAGATAAAACAGTATCACTTCGCAACTCTATTGGAGGTCGAATAGTTTTCCAAGGAGACAAATACAGTGAGTTGGAGATAGGATTGGAGCTAAATAGTTTGAAGGAAGTGAGGATTGAAGATATCCCTGTAGTAAATGAATTTCCAGATGTATTTCCCAAGGAACTACCGGGCATGCCACCCGATAGGGAGATAGAGTTCACAATCGATCTGATTCCAGGCACAGCACCAATAGCTCAACCACCATATAAGATGGGACCAAAGGAGTTAGTGGAACTGAAACCTCAGATAGATGAATTGGAACAGAAGGTATTTATTCAAGAAAGTGTGTCACCATGGGGTACACCAGTCATTTTTGTGGATAAAAGAGATGGTGGAAAGAGAATGTGTGGAGATTACAGGAATCTGAACAATGTAACTATCAAGAACAAATACCCTTTACCTAGGATACAAGAACTTTTTGATCAAGTTCAAGGAGCTGGAGTCTTCTCGAAGATAGATTTACGGTCAGGATACCATCAAATCAAGATTAAGAAGGAGGATGTGCCAAAAACAGCGGTTGTATCAAGGTATGGACACCATGAATACTTGGTTGTACCATTTGGACTAACAAATGCACCAGCAATTTTCATGAATTTGATGAACAAGATATTCATGAAGTACTTGGACAAGTTTGTGATAGTGTTCATAGATGATATTCTAATCTATTCCAAACATAAATAAGAACATGCCAAGCATTTGAAGATAGTTCTGCAGATTTTGAGAGAACATCAGCTATATGCAAAGTTCAGCAAATGCAAATTTTGGTTAGATAGTGTTGAATTTCTTGGTCATGTCATAACCAAAGAAGGTATAGCGGTGAATCCTAGCAAGGTTCAGTCCGTATTGGAGTGGAAGTCACCCAAAAATGCTAAGGAGATACGAGGATTCCTTGGTATGGCAGGCTATTATAGGAGGTTCATTGAAGGATTTTCGAAGATTGCAGGACCAATGACCAAGAAAAATACTCCATTTGTGTGGACTGATGAGTGTGAAGCCAGCTTCCAAACACTCAAAGATAAGTTAACCACAACACCAGTGTTAGCAGTTCCGGAACCTGGAAAGGATTACACGGTGTATTGTGATGCTTCCAAGAATGGACTTGGATGTGTTCTTATGCAAGATCGGAAAGTAATAGCTTATGGATCAAGACAGTTGAAACCACATGAACACAACTACCCAGTACATGATTTAGAATTGGCGGCAGTTGTGTATGCTTTGAAGAGCTGGAGAAAATTTCTATATGGATCCAAGTGTGAGTTATACACAGATCATAAGAGTTTGAAATATTTCTTCACTCAGAAGGAATTAAACATGAGACAAAAGATATGGTTAGAGTTGATTAAGGATTATGACCTTACAATCAATTATACACCAGGCAAGGCTAATGTAGTAGCAGATGCCTTAAGCAGGAAGAGTACGGAAAATCAACCTACGGAATGGGAGATTCCAAAAGAACTTCGGAAAGAGCTAGAGGAAGCTCAGATTCTATTCATTCAAGGTGATGCTAAGGGAAGTGTAGCAACTATGAGGATTATGGATGAGATGTATTCATACTTGAAGTATGAGATTATCCGAAAACAAGGTTCATCCAAGAAGAAATCAAAAGGATTGGAGAGGGTAGACCATCGGAATTCAATCTAGGGGAGTTTGATTCACTATACTTCCTTAAAAGGATATGTGTACCGGATGATCCAGAAGTGAAGTCAATCATATTAAAGGAAGCACATGAAACCCCTTATTCAATACATCCGGGAAGTACTAAGATGTATATGGATTTGAAGGAGATGTTCTGGTGGAACAACATGAAGAGGGAGATAGCTCAATATGTCTCTGAATGCCATACATGTCAGCGAGTGAAGGCAGAACATCAAAGTCCTGCTGGATTACTCAAACCACTAGAGATACCGGAGTGGAAATGGGATGAAATCGGAATGGATTTTGTTACTGGTCTACCAATGACTAGTAAGAGGAAGGATATGATATGGGTAATAGTGGATAGACTTACCAAGAGTGCTCATTTCATAGCAGTAAATACAAAGGATACTGGGGAGAAGCTTGTGGATATCTATGTGAAGGAAATAGTTAGCAAACATGGAGTACCAAAGAAGATAGTCTCGGATAGAGGTTCAATTTTTACATCAGCATTTTGGAAACAACTCCAAGAAGCTTTGGGATCCAAGTTGGATTTCAGTACAGCAAATCGTCCACAAACCGGAGGACAAACCGAAAGAACCAATCAGATACTTGAAGACATGCTTAGAGGTTGTGCTCTGAACTTTGGAGGCTCATGGGAGGACCATTTACCTTTGGCGGAATTCTCATATAACAATAGTTATCAGAGTAGCATCCAGATGGCACCGTACGAAGCATTGTACGGAAGGAAGTGTAGATCACCAATTTGTTGGTTTGAAACCGGAGAGAACAAGGAATTTACACCAGACTACATCAAAGAGAGACAAGGAGTCATCGAGGTGATTCGGGATAGACTCAAAATAGCTCAAAGTCGTCAAAAGAGTTATGCCGACCAAAGAAGAAGAGATTGGGAACCAAAAGTAGGAGACATGGTATATTTAAAGGTTAGCCCAATGAAAGGACTCAAGAGATTCGGAGTAAAAGGAAAGTTAAGTCCTCGATATATAGGACCATTCAAGATACTCAGTCAAAATCGAGGAACAGCTTTTGAGTTGGAATTACCGGAGCAATTGAGTCTGGTTCACAATGTATTTCATGTATCACAACTCAGAAAGTGTTTAAAGGCACCGGATGATCCCATCACATATGGAGAAATAGAATTGCAATCTGACCTAACTTATGTGGAGAGACCTGAAAAGATCTTAGAAGTACAATGGAAGAAGTTAAGGAACAGAGCAATCAAATACTGCAAAGTTCAATGGCAACATCATCCTGAGCGAGAAGCAACTTGGGAGACGGAAGAAGAACTCAGGAAGTCCTACCCCGAGATGTTCAGGTACCAATCTTAACTTCGGGACGAAGTTTCTGTTAAGGGGGAGAGGCTGTAATAACCCAGAACATAGGAACAACGACGGGTAGATTTAGAAATGGGATGTGCATTTCATCGCAAAACGGGGGAAATTTTCGCGCCTTATTGCAACTAAACCTAAGAGGGATCGAGGTTCTCTCTCATTTTGCACTTAGGGTTAGGCAATTTGAGTTAGAGAATTTTCGACATGATCTCTTTTGTATCTTGTTGATTTGGGGAATTGATTTCATTTGACAAGTAAGATGCATTTGGAATATCAAACATTAAGTATAAATGGATATGGAAATTGAATTCACAATTCAAAAACAAATTATGAATTCAAATGACTTTGAATTTCAAAGTGAATAATAAATACAACATTTATTCCGAAATATAAACATTACACAAATCAAAGGCTCATAAGTAAAATTTGAGCTTTATTGATAAACAACATAGATTACATTGTCTTTACAATATTCTTGATACAAGAATTAAAGAACAGTAAACAGAAATGAAAATGAAGATTACAATATTTGTCCTAAACTAAAACCTAGACTAAATGACTTCAAGAATATCTTCATGGTCATATTCATCTTCAAAACCTGCAAAATAAAACAGCAAGTAATAGCCAGAGAGTCAAGTGTTAAACAGAAATTCAGTTTGGACAGAGTTAAGTGTTGACAGAATTCAGTTTGGACAGAACCAACTGTCCTGCACACTTGTGCTTGTCCAAAGCCCTGGACAGCACAAGATAAGAGCAAGCAGACCAAACCTGAGCACCACCAGGGGCTCAAGTTTCAGGATATGAGAGCACACAGCTCATGTGTGCTGGGCAAGCCACAGCAAGGCAATGCACAAGCTTAGTCACCAAAGAAAGCTAGGCTTGTGTGTCATGGCAAGAACATAAGTAGGGCTCATATAAAAGGGGCACAAACCCTAGAAACAGTAACAGTCGACCAGATAAGGATTCACAAGGTAAGGTGAAGGTAGAGCAGCACAGTTCATCCAGTTCTTGCTCGAGAACAGAATCAACCAACACACAACCATTCCACCACCAGAAATCATGGTGACCTGAGAAGATCAACCAAGACCTGGAGGTGAAGGGCTGTGACACAAACCACAAGTCTGCATCAACACAAAATCTCACTCTAGGAGCTGGAACAAGGTATGCCTAGTTCCTGGAGAAGATCCCATGGATCTAATCCATAAATCATGCATGACATGGTCATGGGATTGAGCAGATGCTCAAAAGGGTAAATCATCACTTGGTTTTCACCAAGGATTACTGCCAGTCTAGAAGCCTTTAAGACATAAATCATCCAGATATAGATGTTGTGCACAGAAGCTACAAATCATGCACAGATGCACACACTAGCAAGATCTCATGCACAAATAGCATCAGTAGATGTATTGCAAGGATTAGCAGCTAACCAAGACTACATAGAAAATCCTAAGCATGCAACCATCAGGAAACCCTAGATTTCTTCACAGGCAAGCATATTGGCATTCATATTTATTATGATCCCCAAATATGCAAGCAAATATGAGTAGCCAACAAGATCCAGCCAACCATGTGAGCAACCAGTCAGTAGCTAGGCTACTGAGGTCACATCACACTTAGAACCATCCAAAGCAAAGTCAAATACAAAGCATCATTATCCAGAGGTGGATTCAGATTCATTTTCTTGTCAATTAATCATGAACAACAAATTCATATAAAGCAAGTCAAGAAATCATCACTGCATAAGCAGTTCATCATTAATTAATTTATTCAAGCATGAATACATAACAAATCCATGCTTTATATTAACAGTAGCACACTGTGAGGCAACACAGCACATGTCACTGCATCATAGCCACTGAATCAAGTCCAGTGAGCTAGGAAGAGCAACAGCACACACATACAGTAGCATAGTCATGCTTGAGCAACAGCATCATTAAGAAAATAATTTACTTAGTCACAGAATTAATCAGCAACCAAGCACTGACATTAAATTGATCAAATGGATCAATTGAATCAAGTTAAGCCACACAGATAGACTAGCCAACAAGAAATGGTTGATCCAATGGATCACTGGATTTCACAGGAGGCACAGAAGCACCTCACAAGCATCACTAGCATTCACAAGTGTCACAGATGCATATCAGTACACCTAGACAAGCAAGTATAAATTGTCAGTAAGCATAGCAAGCTCATAAGCAAGTACAGCATGGCATAGTAAGCTCATAAGCATGAATAGCAGGGCATAGCAAGATCATAGCATGATAGGAGCAGTAAACAAGCAACACATGGCCTGCACAGCAAGCAAAGCAACACTGGCCAGTACCAAAGAATGGTGAATTGGCCAGAACTTGCAAAGATGGGAAGCACAGGTAGCTTAGGCAGCAGTAGCAAGGCTCTGCATGATCACATGATCATCAGAGAGCAGTAGAGTAAGAGGAAGAAGACATACAGAAGAATGGGAGGCGCACAGGCATGGAGAGGAGAAGGAGAAGGAGGAGCAGAGACTTACACGCGCCTGGTGGCAGAGGCTATGGCATGGCGAGGAAGTGCTCGCGCGGCCATAGCAGCTGCAAAGCCAGGAAGGCGCCGGCGTTACGCCGACGAGAACGACCACCACGAGTAGCACGGCACAGAGACGACGACACAGGCGATGCGAGCAGCACCCGCTCCAGGTCAGTCTCGGAGGCGCACACGTCGACGGCGAGGACGAGAGCTCATCGGAGATCACCCAATCGCCCGAGGCGATTCACCAGTAGATCCAGAGAGGAGGCGATTCGCCAGGAGAGGAAGCAATCGAGGAAACCACGCGGACAGATCGATAGATCGTCGCGCGGCGGTCCAGATCAGGTAGGTGGCGAGGTCAGGGAAGCACGGCGACGGCCGGAGCACGGCGGCGGCCATGGCGGCGACGCCATCGCCACGGGTGTCGCCAGAGGTTAGGGTTAGGTCGAGCGAGTGAGAGAGACGAGTGAGTGAGCGAGCGAGGTGGGCCGCTTCGGCGCCACCGACCCGTTATGGGACACGCCTTAGTGGGCTATCCCATGGGCCTTAGTAAGTGGGCTGGCCCAATAGGGGCTAGGGGGTATTCTGGTCTTTTCACAATTTAGAAAAAAAGCCAGAATTTCACCAATTTTTAGTAAATAAGATACAACTCTAAAAATCCATTAAAAATTGGATTTGTGAAAGAAAAATTATTCTTAACAAGAATAAAATATGAAATAGAATTTAAGAAACAAATTCAAATTTATGAATTTGATGAATTTAAAATAAAAACTTGGAATTTCAAACTATTATTTCCTTGTATTTAAAAATCAAGGAAAAATCTCAAATAAGTTCAAATACTTATTTTCAAACCTTTCAAAATGAAATTCTATTATTCCAAGTAATTTCTATTTAAGAAAGGTATTTTCCAAAGGAAAATCCTCTATTCCTTTTTATTCCAAAAATATAGAGGCAACTCTATTATTTCAAATCATTTTTGGAATGAATAATGAATCACCAAGGTAAAGTATTTTTACTTTGAATCATTTTACTTTATGAGAATTAAAGTGGTTTTACATATAAAAACAATTGCAAGTTAGTGCCAAAGGCATAAATCTTAACTCAACCCTAAATTGTAATAACTCATTGGGGTAAAGGGATTCCACATAAAATAATACATTCATGACTGCATTATTTGGATCTTATAACATTGTCCTTACCGGACAATGATGCTTCTTACAGAACCCGAGGTCCAGGTTCCATCAACTGCATTGAACTGCACTATCTCGCAGTCCACAGGCAAGTTCACCCTTGCTCATACCAACTTGAGTATTTTCTATTACTTTAATGCAAAGCTATATACTTATCATTCCTGCATCGCAAATAAAATGTTACTTTCCAACTATGAATATGACTATGTGGATGGCAATGGAACCATGGTATGTGTTGATATGGTGGAGGTTCCATTGCATGGGTTATATTAACCTAGGATTAATTACCAATGTCGTCCAGTGATTCTAGCGCCGTACAAACCGCGTTAACCATGAGATCTATAATGGCTCTAGGGAAGCCAGCCGTATCTTTTCCCTCCTGCATGCCAACGGACTGGTAGAGCTGCGGGGTGTTGGAGGCACTGCCGTAGGTTGGGATAGCCTTTTAAATCCCCATCCATATGTGATGTTGAGCTCTACGGTCTATGATGGATTGTCCAAAGTACACCGTGAGTAAAGCCGTATTATCGGGAGAAGTCTACTGGGGGTGTGCGGTTGGACAAAAGGGTGGGTTTGCAGGGTCGCGGAGAAGGCGGTGTGGGCTTGGATTTTCATACCTGGCCTCACACCAAAGGAAGTGTGAACGGGGGCAAGTCCCTGCGGATGGCAAAAAGGGTGGGATCTCTTGTGGGAAAAGTAACGCACCTCTGCAGAGTGTATCAAATTGTGGCTGTCACTGCTTGTTTCGGGAAGGGAACTGCGAACGCGGTAGGAAAGGAACTCCACGAAGTTCTGGTCAACCTGTGAAGACTGACGGGCATAGTTTTCATAATAAAAGCAACCTTTTGAAGAAATGATTTCAAAATATGCATTGACCTGCGATTTCCTGATCAATGGTCGTAGCTAGTGCATCAAACACCTTTTACTCTTTTAGAACTTGCTGAGTACCTCTGTACTCACTTTCTTTCAACACTCTTGCTAGACTGTGATCCGTAAGTGGAGGCCATCAACGATGGAGCACCAGAAGGAAGCTACGAGCTGGTCTACGAGGAACCTGATCTTACTGGCGGAGTTGAAGGAGTAGACTATGGGATAGTCTACGGCCCGATGACATGGAGGTGGAGGAGTAGTGATATACCCTAGCATCATAGAGCCGAGCAACGTAGAACTTACCTAAATAAGTTGTTGAGCTCTCTTTTATATATGGTTATGAGTTGTAATCGTACTTAAGTAGTATCTTAGGGTGTTCTCATAGGACCTGTGAGAATACCAACTTGTTAAGACAATGTTTGTAATAATATATGGAGTGTTATGACCTGCAATGTTTCTGTTGTACCACTTTGAGGGATATGGCAATTGTGAAGAAGTCCCTTCACAAAGATCATATCAACGACTTGTATACTACAACATGCAGTGGTATGCTGGGTCACCGCAGCATGTTGGCAAATAGAGGGAGAAATCCCCTTCAAGTCATCAAGAGTGTAGCCAATAGCTCCTCGGTGTTTCTTCAATATTTCCAATAATCTTTCTTCCTCAGAATCTGAAAGCTTAGCACTAATAATAACAGGATATGTTTTCTTATCATCAATATAAGCATACTTAAGATTATCAGGCAACGGTTTCAAATCAAAAACATGATCTTCCTTTGGCGGCGGTGTTGTACCTAGATCTTCAACCGGTAAGTCATGTTTAAGAATAGGTTGACGAAGGAAAATTTCATCAAGCTCATTCCTTTCTTCCCTAAAGACTTCACTCTCATGATCCTCCAAATATTGCTGCAAAGGATTATTAGGAGCAAGAGCAATAGATGCACACTGTTCAACTCTAAAATCATAATTAGGCAATTCAGCTTTATAAGGAACTTTGGAAAATTTAGAGAAATTAAACTCATAAGATTCACCAGCAAATTTAGTCACAATTTTCTCCTTCTTGCAATCTATAATAGCTCCACAAGTATTTAGAAAAGGTCTACCAAAAATGATAGGACAAGTCTTACTAGCAGCAGAACCAAGTACCAAAAAGTCAGCAGGATATTTAATCTTACCACATAGAACTTCCACATCACGAACAATACCAATAGGAGAGTTAGTTTCTCTATTAGCTAGCCGAATAACCACATCAATATCTTCAAGTTCACAAGAACCAATTTCATGCATGATTTCCTCGTAGAGCTCGTAAGGAATGGCACTAATACTTGCACCAATATCGCATAAACCATAATAACAATGATCACCAATTCTAACAGAGAGCATAGGAACACTGGCTTTCCTAGACTTACTAGGATGTGTAACAATATTAGAAGCATCTTCACAGAAAATGATGTGACCATCTTCTACATTTTCAGTCACAAGATCTTTAACTATTGCAATAGCAGGTTCAACATTTATTTGCTCCTCAGGTTCTATAGGTTTCTTTGCACTTTTATTAACCACACTAGTTATAACAGAATACTCCTTCATTTTAGCAGGAAAAGGAGTTTTTTCAATATAAGCTTCAGGAAGAATATGATCAACAGTTTTAATTTCAACACATTTACCTATAGGTGAATTAGTTTTATCTTTGTAAGGTTCATGATACTTATTAAAATTCTTCCTAGGCAATTCAAAATGAGAGGCAAAAGCTTTATAAAAATTTGCAACAACTTGAGAGTCAAGACCATAAGTAGCAATCATATTACGAAATTTATCAGTGTCCATAAAAGTTTCAATGCATTCATAATCATAATTTATACCTGACTCTCTACCTTTGTCGTTCTCCCATCCTTCAGTATTCTCCTGAATTCGCTCAAGAAGGTCCCATTTAAACTCTTCTTTGTTGCGTGTGAATGATCCAGAACAAGAAGTATCCAGCAAGGTTTTATCCTGAAAAGAAAGTCTTGCATAGAAATTATCAATGATGATATTACCAGGAAGCTCATGAATGGGGCATTTGAGCATTAAAGACTTCAATCTCCCCCATGCCTGGGCAATACCCTCTCCATCATGAGGCCAGAAATTATATATGCGGTTCCGGTCTTTGTGAATTTCACTTGGAGGATAGAATTTAGAATAAAATAGAGGCACAATATTCTTCCAATCAAGAGAGTTCCCATTCTTCAGCAATTTATACCAATGCGCCGCTTTACCAGATAGCGACATAGAGAATAATTTCTTCCTAACTTCATCAATTGAAATACCTGCACACTTGAATAACCCGCATAATTCATGTAAAAATAGTAAATGATCTCCAGGATGGACAGTTCCATCCCCTTCATAGCGGTTATCCACAACACGTTCAATAATTTTCATAGGTATTTTATATGGAATCTCTTTCTCACCTGGCGCCTCATCCACTACCGTTGCAGTAGTAGTAGATTTTCCAAATAGGAATTCAAGAGGAGATCTCTCCATAATGAATTATAGCAGTAGGCAGAAATAAAAACAACACGTACAGTACAACTTTTCCTTACCAATTCCATTTACCAATAGCGCTTCACTCCCCGGCAACGGCGCCAGAAAATAGTCTTGATGACCCAAAAGTATAGGGGTGTATCATAGTACTTTCGATAAATAAGAGTGTCGAACCCAACGAGGAGCAGAAGGTGTTGACAAGCAGTTTCGATGAAGGATTCACTGTAAATGCTCACAGACAAGTATTCAGGGAGTTTTGATATAGCAGATAAATAAAAAACAAGTAAGTAAAATGCGAGAGTAATAATTGCAGCGAGTGGCCCAATCCTTTTTAGCACAAAGGACAAGCCGGTTTGTTTACTTATGATGACCAAACGTTCTTGAGGACACACGGGGATTTAGTCTAGTGCTTTCGCTTCATATAGTTGATTAATCTTCATTGTTTTGATAAATGTTGTGTGGGTGAACCTGTGCTAATGCGCCGCCCTTCCTAGGACTAATACATACTTGTGATTAAACCCCTTGCAAGCATCCGCAAATACAAGAAAGTAATTAAGATAAATCTAACCACAGCCTTAAACTCTGAGATCCTGCTATCCCTCACACATCGATATACCAACGGGGGTTCAGGTTGCTGTCACTCCGGCAACCCCACAATTAGCAAACAAATACAAGATGCATTCCCCTAGGCCCATAAAGGAGCATTCCCCTAGGCCCATAAAGGTGAAGTATCATGTAGTCGACGTTCACATGACACCACTAGAAGAATAACACCACAACTCAAATATCAAACCATTAAATATTAATCAACATAGTTCACTACTAACATTTAGACTTCACCCATGTCCTCAAGAACTAAACGAACTACTCACAAGACATCATATGGAACATGATCAGAGGTGATATGATGATGAATAACAATCTGAACATAAACCTTAATTCAACAATTTCACTCAATAGCATCAATAACAAGAGTAATCAACACCGGGAGAGTTTCCCCTATGAAATAATCAAGATTCAACCCTAGATGTTACAGCGGAGACGAGGTGCAGCGGTGGAGATGACGGTGTCGGTGGTGGAGATGATGATGATGATGATCCCAATGAAGTCCAGCTCGATGACGGTGACGATGGCGACGATTTCCCCCTCCGGGAGGGAATTTCCCCGGCGGATTTCAGCCTGCCGGAGAGCTCTTTTCTCTCTGGTGTTTTCCGCCCCGCAGAGGCGGCTGTGTCTATTCTTGATCCTCCCCTACACCTTAGGGTTTCTCGTAGATGAAGTACGCGAAAGGGAGATGGCCAAGGGGGGTCGTGGGCCCCCTCCCCACATGGCGGCGCGGCCAGGGTGGAGCCCGCGCCGGCCTATGGGGGGCCCATGGCGGCCCTCCTCGGCCTCCCCTTTTGGCTGGCTCCGTCTTCTAGAAAAATAAGAGCTTCGGTATATTTTCCGTCAATTGTTGATCTTCAGAAATATTATATCCTGACGGTGCTTTTTCCAGCAGAATTCTGACTCCGGTGAGTAATTCTCCAATAATCATGAAACATGCAAAATAAGTGAAATAACATAAGTTTCATCTCTAAATATGAAATATATCAATGAATAACAGTAAATTATGATATAAAATAGTGATGCAAAATGGACGTATCAACAAGCTATCATCCCGGTGCCTCGTTATTTATCAACGGTAAAATTAAATAACTATCAGCCCAGTGTCCAGTTATTTATCAACAGAAAATATAAATAACTATCAACCCTAAAAAGTATTTCATTAGAATATTTTTGACTTTTGAGTTTCCAAGCTATCATCCCGGTGCCCCATTATTTTTCAACTGTAAAATATAAATAACTACCAACCATAAAAGTATTTTATTTAGAATATTTTAGCGACTCTCTTTTGGTTTACAAGCTATCAACCCGGTGACCCGCTATTTATCAATGATAAATATAAATAAATATTAACCCTAAAAAATTAATTTATTTTAAAATATGTAGCTACTCTTTTTTTGTCTACAAGTTATCAATCCGGTGCCACGTTATTTATCAACGGTAAATATGAATAACTAGCAACCCTAAAAAGTAAATTTCATTTACAATATTTTAGCAACTTTTGTTAGCTTACAACTTAAAACAGTACTTAATTTGAGTAGCAAGTGGTAGTTCATTTGAGTTGCAAGTGGATCTCCCCACCCATTATTTCCCCCCTTAAAAACCACTAGCCCGAAAAAGAGGATTATAAACATGAATTACCGTACGAAAATAAAACCCAAAAGGGAATTGCACAAAGAGAATTGTCAAAAGGTAATTGTTAAAAGTAAGCCCGAAATAATAAAAATTCATCTAAAAGAACATTAATTATCGTATCAAAATAATCAACTTAAAAGGGAATTGCAAAATAAAGAGAATTGAGAGCGTGACTCGTGCTGAAAAAAAAGAGTGAGATGCTCTGTGTATGCATGCAACAACTTGTGAGAGGGTGCTGAAAGGTTGGCTCATTAAATGCAAATTCATGAGATGCTATGTGCATGTGCATGCATACAGTATGAACGCTCTTGGCTGCATATAATTTGCAAAGTAGGAACACGAGTTACTAGTGTGAACACAATAATCCTAGACCTATGGACTGTTCTGGTTACAAAAACGCGTACGGACTGACGTGGTGCAAATCTATTAGTTCGGTTTGGATTCAGTGCGTGAAAATCGGATCAGACTTTCCTGGCTACTGTGCACCGCGTCAGTCCGTAGATAATTTTCGTAAGTGATTTCCGTAGGTGTAGCATTGCTCGTGTGAACACGCAGATGCATGTGAACGCAATTAAACACTACGCAACAAAAAAGGGAATTGACTCGCACCGCGAGCACTTCCGCGCCACGAAAAGTGATTGCTCGAGCGGTCGAACACCCGCCACGAAAATTGATTACTCGAGCGGTGGAACGCCAGGGAGGGAACTCGGCTCTAACCGGCTACATCAAGTTATAAAGTTTGTGCACATCGCAATCCAACCACGTGAATGAGTGAAAAAAAAAAAGAGAATGCCGTACGGCGGGCTATTCAGTTGTGAGACCTAGATAGGTTGGCGAGAGGCTCCAATGGTTAGAACCCTCGGAGGCGATCCACATCGACCCACGCAGGAGAGGAGAACAAGACACGCTTTCTCACCAAGAAAGCCACGCGCACGGTCGACGGTTCCGCCGACTAGCGCTCGACAGCAGGAGCTGCCGGACAGCGGCGATGGCACATCGGTCGCGCACGGTGGCAAGGAGTCATGGACGCCCTCGCTACAGGACGCTGGGCTCGACAAGGACGCCACCAAAGGCAGAGCAGGCAGGCAGGACATCCACCGCACGCTGATGAACCAGAGCTTGCTCGGCTCCTTCTCTTTATCTTCTTGTCCTGGTGATCGACACCGATGGTGATGCTCCAGGTGATCTACGTGCGATATACTGTCGTTTTCGATTCGTTTTCTCAAGGCAAGGGGAATCAGAGTGCATGATCTACAGGAGAGGACCACCGGCAGCGGTGCCAATGGCGCACTGGCATGGCATGGCGTACGTGGGGGAGTGATTAATTTTAACCTCCCCCGTAAGGCAGATCCGTAGCATGGCAGGAGCTCAGTTCTTAACGGTTTGTGCGTTGGTGGCGATTGCTAGCTGGTCGATCCTGTGTGTATGATCCGATCCATGGCTCAGCTGGTTTGCCATGTTGCCTAGTGGTGGTGCTAGACTTAAGAACTTGTGATGCCAATCCATCCAAATTCTATGCGTTGGTACTTTTTTCTTCTGCAATGTACATAGAAAATCAAGCGTGGCGCCACAGTGAAAGTTATTATTTGGAAAACTTGACCATGAAAAGAAAGCAATAAAGGTAAACAAGAGAAGCAGTGAAACAATGCACATGTAGACATGGGCAACTGGTATATCAGGTGAAGTGCTAGAACGATTAATCTTAGGTACATCGGAACATATCATCCAAAACTTGCCCAAAAACTTATTTGTCTTCCAAAATAAATTACTAACATACATATTGAGCCAAAAGTTATCCATGCGATATTACGTAAAACAAGATGGACGTATGCACGCGACCTTAACGAAAGTGATGTCGTGCAAGTTATATACTGTACCTACAATCCATAATAAATGCCGGGGTTTACTAAAGCCCTGACACTTATTATGGACGAGGGGAGTGTCTTAAATTGTAGCTTAATCATCTTCTGATTGTCGTACATGTGAGGTAGATTATGTTTACATTTCAAAAATCACAGGCATATACTTATATCTGTTACATACAAACAAGATTCTTTTTCATAAATTTTTGAAACTTAAATAAGGTGATTTTTGCTAAAGTTGAATTTCAAGATCAGGTGTACCTGGTATACCTAGGCATTTTTCTTGCCGTGTCAGGCTTCGGGCCGGGCTGAGAAAAAGCCCAGGCCTGGTCCACAGGTGTTATCATGCCTAGCCCGGCCTGGGATTCTCGAGCCATGCCCGGATGCCCATACCCATTTATAGTGCCCATATACAAAATATTGAATGATAAAATAGAGTAAGTACATCTGAACTCAGTCTCTAAACCTCAATTACCAGAAAACGTACTTTTAAGTTAAAAAATATCCAAAATAAATAACATAGATATATTGAGTTGAAATAACCGATGTAATTTTTGTAAAATAGTACAACGTACACGTAGAGGTGGTAACTTAAACTACATCTTTATCATATTGCACTAGTAGAAAAATGGGCATCCATCTAAGCCATAAATACCGGTTCCCTTACGAACCGGTACTAAAGGGGACATTAGTACCGGTTGCACTGCCCAGACCTTTAGTACCGGTTCGTAAGGACCTTTAATACCGGTTCGTGACACGAACCGGTACTAAAGGGTTCGCGTCAGCTGAAAAACCTTTAGTACCGGTTCGTGACACGAACCGGTACTAAAGGGGGGTTTTCTGCTCCCCCACGCAGCTCCCCCCCCCCCCCCCCGTGGATCGCCTTTTTTGACACTGTAAAATAGAAAAGAAAATGATAAAAAATTCAAAAAATAAAATGTTTTCAGATTCTTGTATGTTATGCAACCTACTATTAGGGAAAATTAACAAATTTGAATTTTCACTTTTTTTGCAAACAGATATCTGCAAAATGGTAAAACCGCAATAACTTTTGCATACGACGTCGAAAAAAAACGTATGCAAAAATTGCTGGGGGTTTACCCGGTTAGCCAATTTTTAGATTCTCAAAATTCCAAATGAAAATATGAAAGCAGGAAGATTTTAGGTTTTTTCCAAAAATTTAGAATTTTATATTTTCTTTATTTTTTAAAAATTAAAATTAATAATTATAAGATTTTTTGAATCCCAGAATATTACTATTACTTTTAGCAAATTATAAGATTTTCAAATTTTCAGGTTTAAGGTTTGGCAAAAAAAAATTTAAAATTTTTAAAAATAAATAAAAATAATACAAATTAAAAAGTTAATTTTATTTATTTATTCAACATTATTATTACATCATTACTTTTGTTTATTAAAAAAATTATTTGCAATACAAATAATAAAGAAGTGTGACATTGACCAACATGTTAATAGGATTGATATGATAGTAGTATCAACAACATGCGCGCGAAGCACTTGGAAGTGGGACGGAAAGGAACCCGGAAGTTAAGCGTGCTAGTGTTGGAGTAGTGTGAGGATGGGTGACTGACCGGGAAGTTTGACCAAGGGTAAGTAATTGACTAGCGATTAAGTGTAGTTAGAGACTAACGGAAATATTAGAAATTGTGAAAAAAAGGGAGTGAAAAATAATTAGAAAAAAAATGGATAAAAAAAATTAAACGAAATAGCCTTTTTGTGAAAAAAAATAAAAAATAAAGATCACCAGCCCCGCGGGAACCGGTACTAAAGGTGGGAGGCCTTTAGTGCCGGATAATTAGTACCGGTTCCAAAACCGGTACTAAAGGCCCTTTGGAACCGGTACTAAAGGGGGGTTTTTCTACTAGTGTTGTGTGATTTTACATGGGTTCCATATAGTCACCTTTAAGTTTTAAAATTTACATGCACCAACTTGGATCCATTTTATACAAGCAAAATTATTTTGCATTTTTTTACATAAATGATGGCATTCGATCTTTGCTAAAATTGAAAGTCAGGTTCAAATGTACCTAGGCCAAGGTTTGTTTTATCATTCTCGAGAAAATACGGGTTGGTACCGATATTACTGGTTACCGGAAATAAACAGATTTCAAAATCAGTTTATTTTTTCAAAAGTATTTAACTTTTTAGCAAATTATGAAATACTGCTATTATGTTCTACCGGCAGGTACCGAAAACCAGTTTCCGTTGAGATCTTGGAAATACCGCCTGAGGGAGAAAAAAACACTGACCCAGGCTGCAGATATTCCATCTAGCCACAACCGGTAATAATCAAATGAGCACAGAATTTGTCTTGCCTAACTACACAGGAACACACTTGACGCACCAGGAAAAAGGGGTATGTGCACACATTGACAAGGAACTGATGCAACAGACCAACAAAAGAGCCATTCATCACCACAAGTTGCTTCTGTATAATGCATATAGTTGCACAAAGCAGAAATATCCAGAATTTTCCTCGGGGACCACAGGTGGTAATATTCATAACCATTACGCCCAATGGTGATTTTCTTTAATACTTTTTTTCTGGTTATGATTAGTTAATCTGGAGCTGTTACCGAGATCCTTGACAAAACCCTGGCATCATGTGCACTAGTCGTTCCTTTGTTTGAGTTGTCTGTAGAACAGCACAACTAATTACGTACGGTACCGTCGTGTACATGTGCACCTGAAAGAAAAATATCGATCGTACCAGTGTACGTGCATCTAGATGTGGCCAACTTTGGGAGGTTATAAATACAACGATAACAACAACAACAAAGTGGTGGTGGTGGTCCATGCATGTATTAAGACTTAAGAGTGCTGCCAACGCTCTACAGGGGCTACATCTACATGTTACATGCCTTCCAGCGTGGCATGCCTAAAGTGCCAAACTATGTCCGTCCAAATATATCCGAGCGTGTCTTCGCTGTTTTTGCATGTCTAATTAATACGTGTTGCGTTTTGTGTACACGGACTAGCTTGTTTACCAACTGAAAATTGGTGGAGATACAATTAGGGCTGGCCATAGAGCGGGGCAGAGGAGCGCTCGTCCTATGCCTCCAGTAGCTAGGGGTCTCGATCAAAGATTTATTTACTCTCGAGGTTCAATAGATTAGAATATTTTTTATTCTATTTGCTAATCAATTCTAGTTAGGGAGTAGAATATATATATATAGATAGCTCAAGTTACAACCTCCCATGTCTCTACTCCGATCGACTCCCCTTACAAAAGGAAAAAAAAAACATTCCAGAGTGAAGAATGAAAAATGACAAATTTCACCCTTCAAAAGAGAAGCTTGGGAAAAAAATGTTTTGACTGATGTGAGAAGTACATGTCAGGTGTTGCTAAAGAAGTCTTGATTAAATCTGTTGGTCAAATAATGTCGACCTATGCCATGAGTGTTTTTAAGTTCTCGGTCGGGTTATGTGATGATTTATCTCAAATCATAAGAAACTTTTGGTGGGGAGATGATGAAGATAATAAAAAAAACCCTCACTCGACAAGCTGGGATAAAATGATTGTGCCTAAGTGTCATGGTGGCATGGGATTTAGAGATCTCCGTTTATTCAATCAAGCTCTGTTAGCAAAGCAGGCATGGCGCCTTATTGAAAAGTCTGACAGTCTTTGTGCAAGGTTATTGAAGGCGAATTATTTCCCTTCTAGAAATCTAATCGACACAGCGTTTATTCAAAATTCCTCTCCTTGTTGGCAAGGAATTATGCATGGCTTGAGTTATTAAAAGAAGGTATTATATGGAGGGTTGTCTCTGGGTCAAAAATAAGGATTTGGCGTGATAATTGGCTTCCGAGAGGAAATATGAATGTGTTTGGAAATGCTTCTGGTTCAAGGTTGCGTTGGGTTTCGGACCTTATTGATCCTGTTACTAGAACATGGAAGGAAGATATCGTGAGATCGATATTTTACCATCCAGATGCGGAGGAGGTTCTTCAAATCAGAATTCCGAATCTGAATGGTGAAGACTTTATTGCGTGGGAATATAAAAAATGGTTTTCTTTCCAGTTAAAAGTGCATATAGGCTAGCCCTGGAGCTTAAGGAGAAAAGTGAGGTGCCTGGCATGAGCAGCAAATCGCCGGGGGAGAGGGCTATTTGGGATATTATTTGGAAGGCAAATGTGCCTCCTAAGGTAAGATTTTGGACAATTTGGAATTTTTGGAATGAGGTGATTTTTTGTAGGTGTGCTAATCCAAATTTCTTACAGGTTATTCACAGGACGGCTTCTTTGATTCATCTATGGTCATATCTCCTCCATATGGAGCAGCGGGAACCTTTGGATACCGGATGTAATCGTTTGATGGCGGTTGTTCGGGCTATTTTCAGCCAGGGTGGCTGGTTGCAATCTAGACGCATTGGTGATGATACTTAGATTTTATTTGGCTTCATCTTTCTTTCTATATATGGCTGATTTTTACAGCCACTTTGATTGACCCGTGAGCGGGGTGTAATAGCTGTTTGCTGGATGTTTTGACACTCTAAAACTATGCTTCAATAAAAACGGCTGTGTGCATCTCCCAGATGTAGAGGCTGGGGCTCTTAAGCTCCCATTTCAAAAAAATGTGGTGGAGAACCCGACATCTCAGGAATAACATTATATTTGGGGATGGTAAGTGTGGTATTGAGCAGTCTGCCATTTTTCTTCAATCTTATTTACATACTTTACATGCTGTAGAGAGGTTGAGGTCTTGGCTGATCCTAAAGGTAAACAAGTGATGGAGGCTCATATGATTAGAAATACTGTGAACCAAGTTGAGGTGAAAAGGCAATATGGGGGGGGGCACCCTTTGATCCGGGTTAATTCAATGTATTCCATGTTCCGTGAGGGTCACGCTTTGTGACATTCCTTTCATGTACCCATTTTCCTCTCTATTGAAATGAAATAGCAGCTCACCTGCTGTCATTCAAAAAAAAAGGCATTGGACAAAACCTCCAGATGGATGGGCCAAACTTAATATTGATGCAGGTTTTAATGATGTATCAAGCTCTGGGTCTTGGGGTGCTGTTCTTAGGGACAATAATGGTGCTATCATCCTTTCTTCTGTGAAGTATTAACCATTGTAAGAGTGCCGAGATTTCTGAAGCTCCTGTTGGTCTTCTTGCTTTGCAATTTGTCATCCTAAACTACAGTGGCCCAATATTGTGGAAAGTGATTGTGCTGCGCTGGTGGCTCAAGTGAACCTGATGGAGAGAAGCAAATCTGCAATTGCCAGTACGACTGAGGAGATCAAAAATATATTAAGGTTGTTCTCAGATTTTGCCTTCTCTAAAGTTCATCGGTCTTGCAATGAAGTGGCTGATGCTCTAGCTAGAATTGGGCGTAGTGTGTTGAGTGGGCATGTGTTGCTTGGATCTATTCCTTCCCGCGTGTTGGCATTATCTGAGTGTGATGGCAATCATAACATTGTGAGTTAATTAATATAAGGCCAAGTTCAAAAAAAGGAAAAAAAATACTCCAACATTTAACAATATTTTTCCTTGATGCCACGATTATGTTTAGGGCCTTTCGAACTATGTAGAATAACACTAGCCCTCATGTGCCTTTTCAAGGTTGCGAATGTTCTTTATTGGAGACTCACGACACAATCACATAACTCTACCATTGTGCAAGCAACTCTCCTACGATTCACAAAAGTTTTATTATTCGCTATCTTACATGTTCAAGAGATCATATATTTAATATTTACTATATTAATTCAGTGCCAAACATGAAAAATATTTACTCATTTGCGTAGGCATATTAATCAGCTACTCCCATAATTTTCTTATGTGATTCGTTCTAGAGGAACAAATGTGTATACACTTTTACACAAGAAGTTATATTAGTATAAATAAGTACCATGGTATATAGTTTGCTCGATCAATGGAAATAAGTAGTTTTAAATGTCTCCACTGCAATTCCAAATATCATGGATCTATCAAATGTACGGATTATGTAATTTTCTATTATATTACAATAATACTTGTCATGAGGAATAATATTTTTTAAAGTATTTTGTGTGTGATAAAATAATGGAGCTTGACAGAGATTGTTGAGAGGCCCAAGAACACCAATCATGATTAAATCAAGAGTAATAATTAAAAATTTAGCATAAATACTTAATATATCTTAAATGAATTCTATGTAGTAGGGGGGCATGGCCCCCCTCCCTCGCCTTTTTTAGATAAAAGGCATTAGATCCCAAACTTTAAATTAATAAAGCCCTAACCAGGTCTTACAACATACGGCTATTATAGTTTTTTTTTGCGAATTATACGGCTATTATAGTTAGGACATATATAACCCAACACAGAGCATGGTGACTAGAGAGATCACACCTCCTCCACTAGCTTCAGGTGCTTACTTCTTGTGAGAGGATGCCACTGCTACAACAAGAGAATAGATTTAAACGCGCAATCAACAGGTTTGTTAGGGAAGGTAGCTTCAATAGAAAACTTGTTGGGAATTTTCCGAAGTGCCCAGGTTTGGGTAGGATCACCCAAATAAATTTCCTGCCTTTTCCCGAATAAGTGTTGAGTGTCAAAGAATTGGGAAACGGATGTTGGATTGCACTTAATCCGAGCATTAAACACACACAACTCTAGATCAATTTAGCTAGATGTCGATTAAAGAAAACGTGGTCGGTAGACTCAGGCATCCCGCAAAAAATGTTAGAGGGTACGTCCATGTCTTTTCGCAAGTTCATTTTTTGAGGGCATGTTACACGCAAGCTGCCACGATGAAAATCTTGACCTTAAGTGGAATTGTAGCAGACTAGATAACCTTGGCATACCTACATCCTACATGTGTCACCCAGACACATTTTCCGGTACAACGATGAGGTGCAATGAAGTCTAGTGGGCTCAAGGGTCCAACGATCCTGATCTGTCGCAGTGGAATAAAGTTTAGTGTGTCGTCTTTTTTTTTAACAGGTAAGGCCCCGAAGGGCCGAGAAGCTCCATTAAACGGTGGGCACAATTACATAAAGGACCTTGGCTTGAGAAGCAGTAGCACAAGAGTCCTGTAAAATTACAAGAAGGACCCCAGAAAGATAAAATGAAAAGCAATCAAGTCCTTCTCCACCGCGTCGTTGACTGAATCTCGGGCCATTGTCGCTGGCGGCGACGGCGGGGACTACGCCACTTGGTTCGCTGTCAGGATGGACCACCGTGCCGAGATTGAAGATCAGTGTGTCGTCTTAGGAGCCCTAAAATTTGTAAACCGGCCCTGCCATGAGCATATGATATGGGCCATCTATGTCATGTGCAACCTTAGAGACTCACATGCACAACCCTAAGGTGAACATCGTCCGTGCACGCATGAGGGCTTTAGCGGGCGACGACATGTAGTAAAAAACACTATGTATGCCAACACTATCTGAATCCAAACCATATGTTGATTCCAGACGTACTATAATCCCACCGAAAAGAAAAGGAAATCAAGGGGACAGATGATGGCTCTGGATCTGATCGGACGGCTGCTGATGTGGACCCG
Organism: Lolium perenne; assembly: GCF_019359855.2. NCBI lineage: Eukaryota > Viridiplantae > Streptophyta > Magnoliopsida > Poales > Poaceae > Lolium > Lolium perenne. The sequence continues at coordinate 145,393,756 of NC_067249.2, forward strand.
GGTCAGTGTCAGTGTCACCGTGTGCACGCTCAACTCCATCCGAGCTGTGGTTGCCTGTCCCTGCATGGGCTCCTCCTCCAATCCAAAGCTAGCCTTACATCTTCCGGCCGGGCACAGATGTACACCCACCCACCTCCACAATACGCATGCATGATGTGATGCACATCGCACCAGCTCCCATTGAGCGTCGCCGTTCCTTCTTACTGATTTACTAGATCATTATCGCACGCGTTGCCGTGCCCGGCCATTTGTTCAATAGAATGATGAAGAGATTTTTATAAACAGATAGCAACATGATAATTTTTTTTGGAAGATGTAATATGGATATATGCATTTTTTCGATAAAGTAAATATATTAATATCAAAAGATACCAATTACACTCAGTCTCTGCAACAACGCCCCACCCTAGCGGCCGAACAGATGCACACACACCCACAAAAGGGTAAAGAAAACTAAGAAATAAAGGTCCCGCTACAGCATTCCAGATCTAGCAATAACAATACAATATAAGTTTAAATATAGAATTATGTTAATAACATTGTCCATGGCAAACAGGAAACATATGAGTAATACATTGCCAAAGAAAGACATTGTACACCAGGAACAGTAACGATGGAATCCTCTTCATCGTCTTTGCCATCCTGACTTTGAGTGAAACCACTTGTGGGCTACGCTCAACAATGCATATGACTCTTTGCCTCCACCGCCCTCCTCTTCACTATAAAAGTAGGTTCAATACATATGTAAAGGTGTTTATCATATTTAGCATGCAAATCAAGTCAATTATAAAACCCTTCCTTGTGATGGTGCCAATGTGCCAACTGTTTTATAAGCTCCAAGAGGACGAATTAAGTCCCCAATAGGATTAAGAGGCCACATTAATAAAAAAAATACATGGAGGTGTTTGTATCACTCTGAGAAATCAGTTATCAAGCACTAATACTTTTTGAGAAATTAAAAACATTTACATATTTTCTTTGTCTAATGCCAAAACATATCAGTAGCAATACAACATGTATATCATCTTCAGCTAATATACAATTAAATATATTTCACATAAACCCACAATCTAAATAAGATGGATATTACATCATATATATGTTTAGAGGAAAATGCTATATTACACAAGTACATAATGCTTGAATTAATCCTCTTGCATCAGTGTGTCCCATCTTTAATAAATAGGTACAGACTTCGGTCATATACAAAGTAGAATTTGTCAAGTGGCCAACAAGTTTTCATGTTGCATTCAACATATATGAAGAGCAAACTCATATGCAGGAAAACCAGACCCACAATATATAGTAATTAAACTGCAGTTTGAAATAAGATACACTGATAGCACAACAGATTGTACCTTTTCAAGCTGCACCTTGTCTGGATGCTCATAAATTTTCTTATAAATTGAAGAAAACTTTCAAAATTTTGGCATAACACCAGATCTTCAGAATGAATCTTAAGATGTCCATACTTGGATCTGGATAATCCAAGGCCCTGTGCAGCCCGTATATTTTGATCTACAACACCACTCAGTGACCTTTGAAAGCTGCACATGAATATTTTTTCCAGAAATCCGGAACGATTTGACACACCATATGCATGACAACGTGGGTAATTTAAGTCAAAAGTAAAATTCGCTGGTCAGTATGAATCTTCAGATAAAGAGTATCTAGAAATCTAGTGCAAAACAAATGGAACACAAGCAAAATTAATTATGTAGTGTATACAACATATCAAGTCATACACCATTGCTCTCTGTTGGGGAGGATAAGAATTCTACTCCATAGTTCATACACATATCTTTATTGGCTACAGAATTTGGCACAAAACTGCAGAAAAAGGCGACTCACGATAAATAGATCTTGCCGTGGAGATGGCCGCTGGGCAGTTGAGGATGAGTTCATAGGTCTCGGGCAGCCTGTGGATGCATTCGGCATCACATGAGCTGGAGTTCGGGAGAAGCAGCAGTAGGAAACCAACCGATTTTCCCTGGAGTGTTGTATCCTGTATTCAGGAAAGAGATTATCAGGCAAATTATTGATCTTCAATCGCATATGGATAGAACCAGAAGATGTTGAGGCTTCGTCTTCATCTAGTACAGAGGATTAGGTTTTTTTATTTTCGTACTTCACTATACGGTTGCAGGTAGCCTGTCATACACTACGGGAACAACTTCATATGCCGACGGCCCCGTACCGTCGGCACAACCACTTCAACCGTCGGCACCGGCTGTGCCGACGGTGACCGTCGGCACAGGCTGGTCGGCACATCTCCGGTCGGGGTAGCTCCCATCACCGTCGGCACAGTGGACCACCGTCGGCACACGCTGCACCGACGGCTGGGACGGTGGCCGTCGGCCGTGCCACCGTCGGCACGGGGCGTTGCTCGTCCGCAACGGAGTGACGGCGCTGGCGAAGGCCGTTAGGCTGTGCCGACGGTGAAACCGTCGGTACAGCAGCCCAGATTTTCCCAGAATGCGTGGGCGCGAAAACTGAAAAATTTCGAAACTGACAAAAAAACGCGCGCTGGGCCAGCTGTGCCGACGGTGACACCGTCGGCACAGACCCTGCCATTTGGCGCAGCTATGGGCCTGTGCCGTCGGTGACACCGTCGGCACAGCCGGCCCAGGTTTTTTTCAGTTTTTGCCATTTTTGCTCTATTAGCTCAGAAAATTGCTGAAACTGCACATATTGTAATATTGAATGTCCAGTAACATATATAGCACCATATAGCACAAAGATATCACCGTATAGCACCAAATCTCACAAATATAGCATCAAATCTCACAAATAGCACAAATATAGCATACAAGACCATGGTACATACACGGGATCCACTACAAAGATGAAGCGTGTCATCATGTGCTAGTACAATGTAGAAACTATGGTGGTGCACCACCCGGCAGACCCGAGTACTGATCTAGCTCCGACTGGGTGAAGCGAGGCCGCACTACTTCGACGGTGCTCGGGGAGGTAGAACCACGACGAGAGCCACCGGAAGCAGAACCATGCCGAGGTTCGGCAGAAGCACCAGGAGAATGGCGACCGGGGTGCATCGGCGTACCACAAGGAGTGTCGTTCCCGGATTCTCCCAATCCCTACATGTTGGAGGGAGTTAGCAACTTAGCAATGTCACACCAAATTAGCAACTTAGCCAAGTTAGCAACTTACCGGGGTCAACTGACGCTGACGCTTGTACATGATATAGAACTCCTCCTTGGACGGGAATACTGGCGTCGGCCCCGGATGAGGTGGCTCTGGGAGTGGTTCCTCTCGCACTCCAGTCATCATGAACCGAGTGAAACTCTGCAAGAAACGGGAGAGATAGCTCAGATTCAAACATGGGGACTTATGATGTTTTGCAACCATAGAGATTGAAACTTACCGCCATCTGGTTGCTCGTCCACTGGACATAGGCATCTTTCACAAGGTCATGCTCCTTAATCTTCTCGATATACTCCTCGTAAGCTACTGCATAGGCCTCCTCGAGCTGAGTCTACAATTTCAGAAATAATGCGTCTCATCAACATAGCCATTCAGGAACAAGAGTCAAAACAGAGGATGAAAGTGTGGATGACTTACATCTACCTCTACCCGAGAACGGCATGTAGTCCGCGAGGAGGTAGCGTAGCTGCCGGAGGGGAGGGTAGCCTTGATCTGCGTGAAGTTCCTCTGAGGCTTGAAACCCCCAGCAAGGCAGGCAGGACGTCCATGCGGCTGGCCGGACCCCGCCAGCATCATCGCCACCTCGTCGACCGGCTCGGTCATAGGGTCCTCCACCTCTGGATGGAGCTTGGCATACTCCTCGCAGTATCTTTCCTTGTTCTCTTTGGCCTTGCCGTAGTACATCTCAGGCGCGGGCCGAGGCTCGTTCGGACGGGACGTCACCAGCTTCATGTGCGTCCACGCTTCCATCTCACCAAGTTCCCTCCCGAGCTTCTTCCCCTGCATCACAAAACAAATGTTATGCATATCATCGAAAATCAAAAAAATGCAGCTTGTTCCATTTTTATATGTACCAGACGCTCCCGATAGCGATCGGTGCTGCTGCTCCCCGCACTGTGTGTTCCCTGATTCCCACGGTTGGCCTTGTTCCAGTCGCTCACGGCCTTGAAATCGGGGTTTTCGCCGACCCAATTCTTGACCAACTCCATGAAGGCGGCCCTCTTATTATTATCAGCCCAATGTGGTACAACCTGCAAAATCAAAACTCATTTGAAGAACAAACAATATAGTTGCAAGTTAGCCGCAGTACATAGAATCGCATTGACAATTACTTACCGACATGAAGTCCTCTATCGTCATAGCCGGGGCGAGTCCCTGCACAATCTCAGGCTTTGTGTACCTTACGCCCTGCTCAGCATAGAAGTGGCCGATGCACGTGATCCTCTGGTTGTACCACTGCTGCCGTGTCAACTTCCGACACATGTTACGGAGCACCACGTCCGCCCTCTCCTTATGCTCAGTCGCCACCCTATAATTGCGCTGCAATCAAGCATAACAGAAAGTGTGAGAGGCATGAGTTATCACGGTGGGGTTATCAACTACATATGAACGAAACCCAAAGAGTATGCATTACGTACCCAAAACTTCTTGATCACGGCGTCGGCGGCGGAAGTAAAGCCAGGGTAAGGCGCTATCTCAAAGTCTTCCCAAGTGTAGGCTAGCTTGGACTCGCCCCCAAGGACCGGAGTGTACATCCCCGGCCGCATTTCCTAATAGCAGCTCCAATCAGACTCCCTGGCACGCGGACATTCTTCCCCGTGTATGTGAAATTCCTGCACAATTATCAAACATTAGAAAATGCTAAGTGTCATAACGAAAATGAAATCACCTTACTACTTACTCTATCTTTCCTGGGACAAGGAGCCACTTCTCATCCTCCGTAGCAGGTTCCTTACTCTCATCGGGAACCTGCGCTTCCCCACGAATCCGCAACTTCTTCGGAGCCATCTCCGTCGAAGCCTCCTCGTCCCTAGACTCCTCCTCCTCCTCCCTAGTGTCCTCCTCCTCCTCCCTAGTGTCCTCCTCCTCGTCCATAGACTGTGAAGCCACTGAGCTAGAAGCAGAGGGAATGTCAGCTAGAAGGAGCTGTGCATCCCCCCCTCGTCCTCCCGCTCGTCCTCCCCCTCGTCCTCCCCCTCGTCCTCCAGCTCGTCCTCCAGCTCGTCCTCCCCCTCGTCCTCCCCGTCCTCCGTCTGCGTCTTCGTAACGCCGGGTGGGAACAATGGGTCTTCCACTCCGTCTGGAAGCACCCGGCCCTGGCTTCCGCTGATGCATCTGATCAAGCAAGGAGCTCGATGATGCCTTCCGTCCGCTCATATTGGGCAATTACCTGCATAAGAAAAGAGAAAATAATTAATAAGCATGTTGAAAATGAGTAAACACTAAGCATAATGACAAATATAGGTACTAAGCATAATGAAAAATGTAGGTATTACGCATAATGACAAATGTATGTATTAAGCATAATGATAACGTAGGTACTAAGCATAATGACAAATGTATGTATTAAGCATAATGATAATGTAGGTGTTATCACCAGATTTTGGTCGAATCCAGAGGTGGGCCGTAAGAGAGATGGGCTTGGAAGATTACACGTGGAAGATCTTTGAAGCGGCCTTGCACGGAGAATTTGGGCTAGTTTGCCCGTGTATCTTTAATTATAGTAGATTATATCTTAGATCAAAAGTTAGAGTTTGTATCGTGCACGGTGGGATATTCCCACGTTAGAAAGTCCGCTGGACTATAAATATGTATCTAGGGTTTATGGAATAAACAACAACACAACGTTCACCCCAAAAACAAACCAATCTCGGCGCATCGCCAACTCCTTCGTCTCGAGGGTTTCAATCAGGTAAGCGACATGCTGCCTAGATCGCATCTTGCGATCTAGGCAGCACAAGCTCCACGTTGTTCATGCGTTGCGCGTACTGAAGCGTCTTTGATGGCGCGCAACGTAGTTATCATAGATGTGTTAGGGTTAGCATGGCTCTTCGTATAAACATGCTTACGTAGTGCAACCCTTGCATGTCTAGCCGCCCTCACGCCTATCTCAGGCGTGGGGGCGGCACCCTGCTTGTTCATCATCTAGTAGATCTGATCCGTTACGATTGCTCCTTGTTATGCAAGGATTAGTTTAATATCTGCAATAGTTAGGCCTTACAAAGGGGGGGAGGATCCAGTGGCACGTAGGGTGGCGTTCGCAAGTCCTAAACAGGATGTTCCGCGGATCAACATCATTGTTGGTTCTTTGGCCTTGTTTAGGATCGGCTTATGAGCACCGTGCGTGGCCGCGAGGCCCAACCTGGAGTAGGATGATCCGATTATGCGGTGAAAACCCTAAATCGTCGTAGATCTAATTAGCTTCATCTTGATCAAGCAGGATCACCAAGTATTCGTGCACCCGTACGAATCATGGGTGAATCGGCTCTTTGAGCCGATTCACGGATAACTCCGAGAGCCGATCGAGGCTCGTATTTAATGTTTACGTGTATGCCATGCAGGAACTAAGCGAGGCATCCCCATCACCTTCCCGACCAGGTATAGGTCAGGTGGCACGCCTTGCACTTCGCATCGCCGCGTGTGACCAGAAGAGCATTGCGGGCCGTCGCTCGGAGGGGTCTCAGCCAGCCGCAGCTCTAGGCTCTTCCCGGCTCTACCGTGTTGACAGGCCGCTGCCCGCCGATGGGTTTTGGCGATCAACACATTCTGGCACGCCCGGTGGGACAATCGTCTACATCAACCACATCGCCATCTACATCTGAGATGGCGACGGACGGCACGCCAGTCACCTACGAGGAGCTGCCTGCTGAGCTCAAGAAGAAACATGACGAGATCAAGGCCACCCTCGAAGCCGACCTCATCGGCTCTTTTCGAGAGAACCCGTACCCATGGCATCGGATGGAAGGGGTTCTCACCACAAGGTGCACTCGATGGGATAGATCTCTCGCCCGTCGGAGGAACGCACCGGGGCCTGCGGCAGAGATCAACTACTTGGTGGCTCACACGCTACACCGCCACTCGAAAACTTGGTCAACGTGTTGGAGCGTCTCGCTCTGCGCGTGATCCAGGAGATCATGAGCCACCGGTACTCGCCGTCGGGACCAGCTCTCGGGACGCACCAAGGAGAGTTGCCACTCCAGTCCCGTCCACCGCTGCCATATGCGTTGGCAGCACCATCTGAAGTGCCGGCTACACCGGCATTCGTCGTCTACAAGATCGGTGGTGACCCTATTGACTACCAGTTCTTGGCTGAGGCGCCTAAGGAGATCCCTCAAGGATACGCGTGCACGTATGTGCAGTTGTGGCAAGCTGGGCACTCTCAAAACAGGCCACAACGTCGGGGACTCCGGCGCGAGACGGGAGGGACGTCGGCGACGAGCTTGAGAAGCGGACGTGGCTAACTAAGTACGCCACCCCGACGAAACTCCAGAGCCCAGCTCCTGCAGTTGGCTCGTAGCTGGAAAAGCAAACATGGCTGGCTAAGTACGCCACCCCGGCGAATCTTCGAGTGCATCTCCTGCAGCCAGCACGGCGGATCAGATCAGTACCATGCGAGAGACCAGTTCGGCATTATGCCGAAAGGAGGGCAATCGGCTATTCCAAGCCGTACCCCGACGAGTACGAGATGATCCCGCTGCCACCTAAATATCGGCTCCCGACTTCTCCAAATTCGGTGGATCGGATGGCTCCAGCTCCATCGAGCACATCGGCCGATATTTGGCGCAACTAGGACCGGCTTCGGTGTCGGATCAGCTACGCGTGAGGCTCTTTTCACGGTCCCTCACAGATCGGCTTTTGGATGGTATACCTCTTTGCCAAGAAACTCCATCCAGTCTTGGAAGCAATTGGAAGAACAGTTCCATATGCAATATCATTCGAAGCTTCCGAGTCTAGCATTGCCGATCTAGCACAACTACGTCGAAGCGCGGAGAAACGGTGACAGTACATCCAACGCTTCAGGAATCTTAGGAACCGATGTTATTCGGTTCGTATAACCGAAAAGGAAGCGATCGAGTTGGCGTAGCTGGCCTTGCAACACAGCTCAAGGACATGGCCTCCCAAGCAGATTATCCCTCGCCGGCGCACATGGTTCGAAACTATCGCATATGAACAGCGCCACCTGCACTGTACCAAGACAAGTTCAAGCGTGCGATAGTCATGGTCGATACAGAGGAAGGTGAAGTGCCTGCGGAGACCAAGAAGTAGCAAGGCTGAATGGACTCGGGGAGGAACCCCCGTGTCCTGCAAATGGGTAAAGCCACCAGGGCCGCCCAGGATTTGATTTTGACGTGACCAAGACTGAACAAATCTTCGACCTCCTGCTCAAGGAGAAACAGCTTGACGATTCCCGAAGGTCTCAAGTTCCCTACGGCGCAAGAGCTAAACGGAAAGCCATACTGCAAGTTCCACAACTCGCTTTCCCATGCCACCAACGACTGCAGGGTGTGGCGTCAGCACATCCAAGCGGCGATAGAGAAGGGGCGTTTAATTTTCAACCAGTACGCCATGAAGGTAGACACCCAGCCCTTCCCCGCCGTTAACATGGTAGAAGTCATCTACCCGAGAGTTGCCAGCCAGGTCCCACGTTCGGCATCAACATGGTAGGACACGGGAACCACTCGGCAAAGATGGAGATGAGGGCAGCTGCTCTCATAGCAAGGATACAGAGGAGGCCGCTCCACGCGATCGGCTCCATCATGATGGCAAGCGCTACGTTACGTAGGGAGAAGTGAAGAACATAAGATATCAACGACCTCTCTCGATCACCTCCTCAACAAATATGTGAGACAAGATGACCAACGCCGACGGTCCAACTATGATGATGAAGGAGATCGTCGGCTAGAGAAGCCGAGAAGACATCGTCGGCAGGATCGCTATGAGGAGGAGCACGAGCGCCGTGCCACGGACACATCAAGGGAGCAAGATGACAACGCCGGACACTTGGGACTGCCCTTTCTTCGCATTCGCTGGGATTCGGGAATCAGCCGATTGCCCACAATCGGCAATTGCCCAGAATGCAACAAGAAGAAGAAGGAGGCAGCCAACGTGTCTGTGTTTGAGCGCTTAGGGCCTCTCCCACCACCAAGCAAACGTGCTGAGTCACTTCGTTGGGCAAATTTTGAGGATTCCGAAGACGAAGGGCTTGAAGAAGAAGGAGACAGGTGCCACCGTCCGAGGTGGTGCCCTGACGGACTCAGCCGTTCACAAAAACGCAGGGTTCAGCGGTTGCGCGGCCTGGAGGAAGCCGAAAGGTTATACCTGCATACGCTAAGGAAGGCACGGCCTGATCTGGCCGCAAAGGTTCAGCGAGCCCTGGATGAAGAGGGTCGTCCACGAAGAATGGAGTGGCGTCCCAAGCAAAAGAAAGCCGATGATGAAACATCGGCTGGCACAAACATGGTGCTTGTCTTGCCGACGGAGCTTAGTGTTCCACGATTATACGATGCACTTAAGGTGGACGACAGCAGGCGCGTCAAGTCAGAGGTTGGGTTGGTTTTATCCAGCCTAACCGAGTAGCAAGATTAAACCAATGAGCAAACCGTGCGAGGCTGATCCTTGTGATCGGCCCCAAAAGTTTATGGAGGGACGTTACGAAACCTTCATCGAACGAGCAAGGTGGAGGCCGATTCCAGCAATCGGCCAAAATTATCTTCTGCACATATTCTGTTTGTGGTCAGCAACGATCTACTGGGCAGTGGCCACGTCGGCAGATGAAAGTCAGCATAAGTCTTTGCGAAGCCGACGTGCAAGTACAGTGCCCTGACTAACCAAGAAAGCCGATATCTGCAGTCATTCAGCAGATTCGGCTCGGGGGGCATATAGTCAGATGAACATATGCAGATAAACATGTGCAGACATGCGTGCAGTGGAACATTGGGGGGGCCGATTAAGAAAAATCGGCTAAAAAAAAAAAAAATTTCGCAAGAAGCAAAGCCGATGCGCAACCATCGACTTTGGTACAGTTACGCAAGATCACGACCTACTGACTATGTACTCAAGGTTTGCATCAACGTCGACGTTCAGTAGAAGAAAGATGGTCAGCGACCTGTGCATCCTTGCCGGTGTTCTTGCCTTAATTAAGGCTCGGGGGGCAGCTCACCCTGAAGGTTCTCTGCTCTGGAGAGCCGATTTTGCTGAAATCAGCTGGTTCCGCATCATGACTTGGAAACCGATGGCGACACATTTGGTCAGTCCACTGATATGCTCGCCTTGATAAAGGCTCGGGGGGCAACTGATGGCGCAGAGTTTGCCGTTCTTAAGAAGCCGATTGAGATTTCATCAGGCTGAAAACCCAGTGGTATCGACTTCAGGATCAAGTCGTTTTCGGCAGCAATTCTGGGGCTCTCGTGAGAACGACGATTTGCATAGTTGTCCGCCAGAGCTCAAAAGGGTGGGGCATTGAGATACTGGTGCGTTGTTATCGGCTCGTTGGGCATTGGCTAAGTGACGATCGGCAGGGTCAGCGGAAGAGGGAATCGGCTCGATTAAACTCCGAAGAAATCGGCAAACTCAAATTGGGGAAAAGTTCTTCATTGATAAACCAGATTTCTTACATAGAAGAGCTGATTGCTCTCAAAAGGGAGTACTAAGGGGATACATTGCCCCGTCTACTGTTGCTGATCCTATTCTAGAGGACCTATTCTACGGGCCGTCACTGCCCTCGTCGTCGCCATCGTCAGCGCTGTCGGCGCTGCTCCCGGCGAGCTCGTCGTCGCTGCTGTAGCGGCCGCCGGCAGGACCTTCGTTGTCCTCGTCCTCCACGTCGTCGTCGTCGTCGTCGCTATCATAATCACTGAGATTCCCTGGCCAGGGGCAATGGCGCTTGGCCGGCGGCTCGTCGGAGAGGCTGTCGTCGTCGTCCTCCTCTTCCTCTTCCTCTTCCTTCGCCTCGGAGGAGGTAAAGTCATCCCAGGAGAAGCGATCGTCATCGCTCTCCTCTTCCGATTCCCCGTTGGCGAGGAAGCGGAGGTCGCTCTCCCCGTCCGTCGAGGATTGGTCGTCCTCGGACCAGATGGAGAAGTCATGGTCTGACTCCTCCCCGGCCTCAATGGCGCGGCGGATGTTGGCCGCATGGACTTCTTGTGGGCTCAGTGCTGGCATCGGCTCGGGAGAAGAGGACTCGAAGGAAAGTCCCGACGAGGCAGAGGAAGAAGAGGACATGGTGCGCGAAGGGTTTTTTGGAGTGCCGATGGCTGGAACAGAGGAAGGGGATAAAGATGACTATTCGATCGGCACGGTTAAATAATGAGAAACCTGGTGGGAATTACTGCCATCACGGTTTCCGAAGGGGTAATGTCGGAAAGCTGTCAAATTTTGGCAGAGAAGCTGAAAGGACAGGGCATAATGATGACGGAGGCTGCAAATGGCTCTGTTCTGCCACGACATGACCCTTCGAGAGGAAAATATAATGATTTTGGAAAAATTATTTCCAAAACCAGGGGGGCATGTGTTATCACCAGATTTTGGTCGAATCCAGAGGTGAGCCGTAAGAGAGATGGGCTTGGAAGATTACACGTGGAAGATCTTTGAAGCGGCCTTGCACGGAGAATTTGGGCTAGTTTGCCCGTGTATCTTTAATTATAGTAGATTATATCTTAGATCAAAAGTTAGAGTTTGTATCGTGCACGGTGGGATATTCCCACGTTAGAAAGTCCGCTGGACTATAAATATGTATCTAGGGTTTATGGAATAAACAACAACACAACGTTCACCCCAAAAACAAACCAATCTCGGCGCATCGCTAACTCCTTCGTCTCGAGGGTTTCAATCAGGTAAGCGACATGCTGCCTAGATCGCATCTTGCGATCTAGGCAGCACAAGCTCCACGTTGTTCATGCGTTGCGCGTACTGAAGCGTCTTTGATGGCGCGCAACGTAGTTATCATAGATGTGTTAGGGTTAGCATGGCTCTTCGTATAAACATGCTTACGTAGTGCAACCCTTGCATGTCTAGCCGCCCTCACGCCTATCTCAGGCGTGGGGGCGGCACCCTGCTTGTTCATCATCTAGTAGATCTGATCCGTTACGATTGCTCCTTGTTATGCAAGGATTAGTTTAATATCTGCAATAGTTAGGCCTTACAAAGGGGGGGGAGGATCCAGTGGCACGTAGGGTGGCGTTCGCAAGTCCTAAACAGGATGTTCCGCGGATCAACATCATTGTTGGTTCTTTGGCCTTGTTTAGGATCGGCTTATGAGCACCGTGCGTGGCCGCGAGGCCCAACCTGGAGTAGGATGATCCGATTATGCGGTGAAAACCCTAAATCGTCGTAGATCTAATTAGCTTCATCTTGATCAAGCAGGATCACCAAGTATTCGTGCACCCCGTACGAATCATGGGTGAATCGAGCCGATTCACAGGATAACCTGAGAGCCGATCGAGGCTCGTATTTAATGTTTACGTGTATGCCATGCAGGAACTAAGCGAGGCATCCCCATCACCTTCCTGACCAGGTATAGGTCAGGTGGCACGCCCTTGCACTTCGCATCGCCGCGTGTGACCAGAAGAGCATTGCGGGCCGTCGCTCGGAGGGGTCTCAGCCAGCCGCAGCTCTAGGCTCTTCCCGGCTCTACCGTGTTGACAGGCCGCTGCCCGCCGGTGGGTTTTGGCGATCAACAGTAGGTACTAAGCATAAAAGACCCTCACCATTCATCACCACTCTCATCTCTAGGCATTGGGTTCTCAGCCTCACTATCAAAATCAGTATCATATGAGTATCCATGGTCGGCATTGGGTTCCGGTTGAGTCTCGACAATGTTGTCTTTGTTCGCATGGCGCTTGGTGAGCATAGCTATGTCCTTCAGGTCCACCACGGTCTCACCACGCATTCAGGCCCTGGAAGGATCATCGACAAGAATATGTTCTTCCTTTGCATTACGACTCCGGGAGGGAGATTGAGCGGAATAACAAACACGGGCCAGCAGCTGTACGCGGCAGTCGACATACCATATGGGTTGAATCCATCGGTTGCTATCGCAATTCTAACATTCCGAGCCTCACTTGCCTCATTTGGGTGCTTTTCATCGAAGTGCTTCCATGATTGACCATCAGATGGATGTACCATGGGTACCCGTTTCTTCTCGTCCTGCAATCTTATCCCGGTCTTATGCCATGTCATCTGCTTGGCAGTCTCCTCGAACATGTAAAGCCGCTGGATTCTTTTGATGAATGGGAGATAACGAAGAATCTTTATGGCTACTTTTGTCTGCCTCTTCTGACCATTGCCTACATCTACCTCATGATACCTAGAGTGACCACACTTGGCACAGTACTTGTCATCCGCATAGTCTTTCCAAAACAAAAGGCACAATTTTGGACAGACATCATATGTTACATAATCCATTTTCAATGCTTTCAAGATTTTCTTCGTTTCGTACATGGTCTTGGGCAAGCAATGACCTTCAGGCAACATGTTACCTACTGTGTTCAGAGTCTTTTCAAAGGATGCTCGAGTACTCTCAAACATGCACTTGTCGGCTAGCAACTGCGTGATGCCATCAAGTTGAGACATTTTTGCACCCGGGTATAGAGGCCTCCTAGCTGAGGCCATCATATCAATGAAGGCCCTCGCGGTTGGCTCAGGTTCCTCCTCCGGAAGTTCCTCCGGTTGTGGCGGTCCCTCCGGTTCAAAGGCGGTTCCTCCGGGGTTCGAGCTTCGTCTCATGGTAACTACGGCATGTCGGCATCCCGAAGATCATCTAGCAAGTTTAAGATGCCATCGTTCTCATTGCCATCGATCCGCTGCCGCATCACCTCACCTCTATCACGTTCGTGCCGAGAAAAGTCGACCGGCGGGTCGTAGTCACGCATATACCCATTCCACCAAAGGTGTTTAGTCATCTCTAGAATATCCTTAGGATGACGCCTCCTGCAGACATTGCAAGGGCAACGGGGACGAACAATCCCCTTCGAACCACGAGCTAACTCCTTCACTAACAAATCGGTCTTCCATTTCCATTCATCTGTCACTTGAGTCGAACTAACACGGCCACTGTACATCCACTCATTATCAGCCATCCTGCTTTATTGCGTGACAAACAACAAATAGTAGCATGAAATTGAATGCATCATATTTTTATTTTTCTACCGGCGAAAACGCGTGCATCAACCTACATCTCTACTAGGTGGGCTCCTAGCAGCCCCGGACCCGTAGTTGGAGTACGTTCTCCACGTTCTGCTCGGGTGCGAGACAGAATTTCGGCAGCACCTCCCCGCTGCTCTCCCGATACACGTCTCGGCAAAAAGCCGAGAGGATGTGCATCCGGAGAACAACAGGGAGGCGCTGACGAAATCCTGTCTCGCACCCGAGCAGAACGTGGAAAACGTACCCAACTACGGGTCCGGCGACTGTCCCGTAAATGCCACAAGCGTTACGGTTCAAAATATGCTGACCACTAATGCATATTTATCCGCGTAACGCTTGTGGACGGGAATTGACACCTAGGTTACGCGACTTGACGGAGAAATTAAATCTAATGACATAAAAAATGCGGAGGGGGAGTCGGCAATTCAGCTCACCCTCGGCTGTAGAGGAAGTAGTCGAACAACCGGCGATGTCGACGGCCGTAGAGATGCGCCGCAAGATCCGGGGTCGTCACGCGGGGTGCTCACTACGGGACCTAGTTAAAATAATAAAAATTTGTCAATGCAAATTCATCAATTGATAAAAGAAATGCATTTCTACAAAATTCTAATTTATTTCACTTCAATTTCCATTTCTATTCCTTCATTTTCATTTCAATATTATTCCAATTCCTATTTCTATTCAATTTCTATTTCTATTTCATTTCAATTTCTATTCCAATTTCAATTTCTATTCCAATTCCTATTTCAATTTCTATTTCAATTCCTATTTCTATTCCTTTCCTATTTCTATTTCATTTCAATTCCATACTACTAAAAAGCTACAAAAAAAGAAAAAAAATGAAAAACAAACTTACCATGTGGGCGACGGGCAGGTGAGGCGGCGAGCTGCTGCGGCGGCCGGGCTGCTGCGGGGCCGACCGGGCTGCTGCGAGGCGGCGGGCTCGGCTGCCGCGGGGCGGCACGGAGGCAGGTGGTGGCGCGGGGCGGCTCGGCGGCGCGGGGCGGAGCAGCTCTGCGGCGCGGGGCGGCTCGACGGCGCGGGCGGCTCGACGGCGCGGGGCGGAGCAGCTCTGCTGCGGCGGGGTGGTGGCGGCGGCGAGGCGGCCGGTGAGGGGGCAGCGGCGGCGCGGGGGCGGGTGGCGGCGGGGTGGTGGCGGCAGGTGGTGGCGGGGTGGTGGCGGCAGGTGGCGGCGGGGTGGTGGCGGCGGCGGCGGGATCCTGGCGGCGGCGTGCAGTGGCGGCAGCGAGGCGGCCGGTGAGGGGGCGGCGGCGGCGCGGGGGCGGGTTGCGCGGGGGCGGGTGAGGTTGGGGGGCAGCTGGTTTCTGGCCCCCGACCGTGTCGACCTGGCCGTTATGGCCACATCACTGTGCCGACGGTCGCGTATGTGCCGACGGTGACCGTCGGCACAGGTAGGGTTTTTTTTTCTTTTTTTTTAATTTTTTTACTGCAAATAATAAGAATAGATTATCACACATGGCATGGAAAGCAAAGGTTGGGCCCACTTTACCATGAAATAGGAGCCGACAAACCCGCAGCGGGAGTTTCCACGTACAGATTCAGGATTACAGCAAGTGTTCGTGTGGCACGCGTGTCTGAATAAGGCCGTGCCCGGGACCTATATATTGCATGCACCAAACCTACATCACACATATACACATATGATATGGACACATGCAAGGTTTCCAGGGCTTCCGACGCTCCGGTGGTCTCTATCCGGCAAAACCCTAGAGTGAGGGGGTCGATGGTCTACCCCTATAGCTTTCTCCGTACGTGGACTGAACAACAGACTCTTTGATTTCTTTTGGTTTGGTTTGTTTTGGGGCCATTCCCTAGGTCCGATGCTCGATTTCTGACGAAACCCTAGTTCTGTTGACCGCGCCGTCTACCCCTTTGACTGCATCCCATCGGGGGTCCCCCGGTGGGCGTATGCCTACGTTTGAGCTTGGTTAGGTCATAGGTACATGTGGAAACAAGGATCATACCCTATGATCCCAAGGTTCTCTCCGGTTCACCTCCTCGGGAGTTCCCCCTATACATGCAGAATCTGCCTAAGTGTAGGAACCCCATGTCCGAGAAGCCGGGCACACCCGGAGGGGGTAGCATTGGATATAGAACCATCTCAAATCACTTTTGTGCATGCCATGTGGACACACACAACTTTTGGGGCCATTCCCTAGGTCCGATGCTCGATTTCTGACGAAACCCTAGTTCCGTTGACCGCGCCGTCTACCCCTTTGACTGCATCCCATCGGGGGTCCCCCGGTGGGCGTATGCCTACGTTTGAGCTTGGTTAGGTCATAGGTACATGTGGAAACAAGGATCATACCCTATGATCCCAAGGTTCTCTCCGGTTCACCTCCTAGGGAGTTCCCCCCTATACATGCAGAATCTGCCTAAGTGTAGGAACCCCATGTCCGAGAAGCCGGGCACACCCGGAGGGGGTAGCATTGGATATAGAACCATCTCAAATCACTTTTGTGCATGCCATGTGGACACACACAACTTTTGGGGCCATTCCCTAGGTCCGATGCTCGATTTCTGACGAAACCCTAGTTCTGTTGACCGCGCCGTCTACCCCTTTGACTGCATCCCATCGGGGGTCCCCCGGTGGGCGTATGCCTACGTTTGAGCTTGGTTAGGTCATAGGTACATGTGGAAACAAGGATCATACCCTATGATCCCAAGGTTCTCTCCGGTTCACCTCCGAGGGAGTTCCCCCCCAAAACATCCATAAACTCCATAATTGTAGGAACCCCATTTCCGAGGAGCCGGGCACACCCGTAGGGGTTACCATTGGATATAGAACCATCTCAAATCACTTTTGTGCATGCCATGTGGACACACACAACTTTTGGGGCCATTCCCTAGGTCCGATGCTCGATTTCTGACGAAACCCTAGTTCTGTTGACCGCGCCGTCTACCCCTTTGACTGCATCCCATCGGTGGTCCCCCGGTGGGCGTATGCCTACGTTTGAGCTTGGTTAGGTCATAGGTACATGTGGAAACAAGGATCATACCCTATGATCCCAAGGTTCTCTCCGGTTCACCTCCGAGGGAGTTCCCCCCTATACATGCAGACCACTAAGTGTAGGAACCCCATGTCCGAGGAGCCGGGCACACCAGGAGGGGGTAGCATTGGATATAGAACCATCTCAAATCACTTTTGTGCATGCCATGTGGACACACACAACTTTTGGGGCCATTCCCTAGGTCCGATGCTCGATTTCTGACGAAACCCTAGTTACATTGACCGCGCCGTCTACCCCTTTGACTGCATCCCATCGGTGGTCCCCCGGTGGGTGTATGCCTACGTTTGAGCTTGGTTAGGTCATAGGTACATGTGGAAACAAGGATCATACCCTATGATCCCAAGGTTCTCTCCGGTTCACCTCCGAGGGAGTTCCCCCCTATACATGCAGAATCTGCCTAAGTGTAGGAACCCCATGTCCGAGGAGCCGGGCACACCCGGAGGGGGTAGCATTGGATATAGAACCATCTCAAATCACTTTTGTGCATGCCATGTGGACACACACAACTTTTGGGGCCATTCCCTAGGTCCGATGCTCGATTTCTGACGAAACCCTAGTTCTGTTGACCGCGCCGTCTACCCCTTTGACTGCATCCCATCGGTGGTCCCCCGGTGGGCGTATGCCTACGTTTGAGCTTGGTTAGGTCATAGGTACATGTGGAAACAAGGATCATACCCTATGATCCCAAGGTTCTCTCCGGTTCACCTCCGAGGGAGTTCCCCCCTATACATGCAGACCGCCTAAGTGTAGGAACCCCATGTCCGAGGAGCCGGGCACACCCGGAGGGGGTAGCATTGGATATAGAACCATCTCAAATCACTTTTGTGCATGCCATGTGGACACACACAACTTTTGGGGCCATTCCCTAGGTCCGATGCTCGATTTCTGACGAAACCCTAGTTCGTGTGACCGCGCCGTCTACGCCTTTGATCGCATCCCATCGGTGGTCCCCGGTGGGCGTATGCCTACGTTTGAGCTTGGTTAGGTCATAGGTACATGTGGAAACAAGGATCATACCCTATGATCCCAAGGTTCTCTCCGGTTCACCTCAGGGAGTTCTCCCCTATACATGCGTAGACCGCCTAAGTGTAGGAACCCCATGTCCGAGGAGCGGCACACCCGGAGGGGGTAGCATTGGATATAGAACCATCTCAAATCACTTTTGTGCATGCCATGTGGACACACACAACTTTTGGGGCCATTCCCTAGGTCCGATGCTCCATTTCTGACGAAACCCTAGTTCTATTGACCGCGCCGTCTACCCCTTTGACTGCATCCCATCGGGGGTCCCCCGGTGGGCGTATGCCTACGTTTGAGCTTGGTTAGGTCATAGGTACATGTGGAAACAAGGATCATACCCTATGATCCCAAGGTTCTCTCCGGTTCACCTCCGAGGGAGTTCCCCCTATACATGCGTAGACCGCCTAAGTGTAGGAACCCCATGTCCGAGGAGCTGGGCACACCCGGAGGGGGTAGCATTGGATATAGAACCATCTCAAATCACTTTTGTGCATGCCATGTGGACACACACAACTTTTGGGGCCATTCCCTAGGTCCGATGCTCGATTTCTGACGAAACCCTAGTTCTGTTGACCGCGCCATCTACCCCTTTGACTGCATCCCATCGGTGGTCCCCCGGTGGGCGTATGCCTACGTTTGAGCTTGGTTAGGTCATAGGTACATGTGGAAACAAGGATCATACCCTATGATCCCAAGGTTCTCTCCGGTTCACCTCCGAGGAGTTCCCCCTATACATGCGAGAATCCGCCTAAGTGTAGGAACCCCATGTCCGAGGAGCCGGGCACACCCGAGGGGGTAGCATTGGATATAGAACCATCTCAAATCACTTTTGTGCATGCCATGTGGACACACACAACTTTTGGGGCCATTCCCTAGGTCCGATGCTCGATTTCGACGAAACCCTAGTTACGTTGACCGCGCCGTCTACCCCTTTGATCGCATCCCATCGGTGGTCCCCCGGTGGGCGTATGCCTACGTTTGAGCTTGGTTAGGTCATAGGTACATGTGGAAACAAGGATCATACCCTATGATCCCAAGGTTCTCTCCGGTTCACCTCCGAGGGAGTTCCCCCCTATACATGCAGAATCTGCCTAAGTGTAGGAACCCCATGTCCGAGGAGCCGGGCACACCCGGAGGGGGTAGCATTGGATATAGAACCATCTCAAATCACTTTTGTGCATGCCATGTGGACACACACAACTTTTGGGGCCATTCCCTAGGTCCGATGCTCGATTTCTGACGAAACCCTAGTTCTGTTGACCGCGCCATCTACCCCTTTGACTGCATCCCATCGGTGGTCCCCCGGTGGGCGTATGCCTACGTTTGAGCTTGGTTAGGTCATAGGTACATGTGGAAACAAGGATCATACCCTATGATCCCAAGGTTCTCTCCGGTTCACCTCCGAGGGAGTTCCCCCTATACATGCAGAATCTGCCTAAGTGTAGGAACCCCATGTCCGAGAAGCCGGGCACACCCGGAGGGTAGCATTGGATATAGAACCATCTCAAATCACTTTTGTGCATGCCATGTGGACACACACAACTTTTGGGGCCATTCCCTAGGTCCGATGCTCGATTTCCGACGAAACCCTAGTTACGTTGACCGCGCCGTCTACCCCTTTGACCGCATCCCATCGGTGGTCCCCGGTGGGCGTATGCCTACGTTTGAGCTTGGTTAGGTCATAGGTACATGTGGAAACAAGGATCATACCCTATGATCCCAAGGTTCTCTCCGGTTCACCTCCGAGGGAGTTCCCCCCTATACATGCAGAATCTGCCTAAGTGTAGGAACCCCATGTCCGAGGAGCCGGGCACACCCGGAGGGGGTAGCATTGGATATAGAACCATCTCAAATCACTTTTGTGCATGCCATGTGGACACACACAACTTTTGGGGCCATTCCCTAGGTCCGATGCTCGATTTCTGACGAAACCCTAGTTCTGTTGACCGCGCCGTCTACCCCTTTGACTGCATCCCATCGGTGGTCCCTCGGTGGGCGTATACCTACGTTTGAGCTTGGTTAGGTCATAGGTACATGTGGAAACAAGGATCATACCCTATGATCCCAAGGTTCTCTCCGGTTCACCTCCGAGGGAGTTCCCCCCTATACATGCAGAATCTGCCTAAGTGTAGGAACCCCATGTCCGAGGAGCTGGGCACACCCGGAGGGGGTAGCATTGGATATAGAACCATCTCAAATCACTTTTGTGCATGCCATGTGGACACACACAACTTTTGGGGCCATTCCCTAGGTCCGATGCTCGATTTCTGACGAAACCCTAGTTCTGTTGACCGCGCCGTCTACCCCTTTGACTGCATCCCATCGGTGGTCCCCCGGTGGGCGTATGCCTACGTTTGAGCTTGGTTAGGTCATAGGTACATGTGGAAACAAGGATCATACCCTATGATCCCAAGGTTCTCTCCGGTTCACCTCCGAGGGAGTTCCCCCCTATACATGCAGAATCTGCCTAAGTGTAGGAACCCCATGTCCGAGGAGCCGGGCACACCCGGAGGGGGTAGCATTGGATATAGAACCATCTCAAATCACTTTTGTGCATGCCATGTGGACACACACAACTTTTGGGGCCATTCCCTAGGTCCGATGCTCGATTTCTGACGAAACCCTAGTTCTGTTGACCGCGCCGTCTACCCCTTTGACTGCATCCCATCGATGGTCCCCCGGTGGGCGTATGCCTACGTTTGAGCTTGGTTAGGTCATAGGTACATGTGGAAACAAGGATCATACCCTATGATCCCAAGGTTCTCTCCGGTTCACCTCCGAGGGAGTTCCCCCCTATACATGCAGAATCTGCCTAAGTGTAGGAACCCCATGTCCGAGGAGCCGGGCACACCAGGAGGGGGTAGCATTGGATATAGAACCATCTCAAATCACTTTTGTGCATGCCATGTGGACACACACAACTTTTGGGGCCATTCCCTAGGTCCGATGCTCGATTTCTGACGAAACCCTAGTTCTGTTGATCGCGCCGTCTACCCCTTTGACTGCATCCCATCGGGGTCCCCCGGTGGGCGTATGCCTACGTTTGAGCTTGGTTAGGTCATAGGTACATGTGGAAACAAGGATCATACCCTATGATCCCAAGGTTCTCTCCGGTTCACCTCCGAGGGAGTTCCCCCTATACATGCAGACCGCCTAAGTGTAGGAACCGCATGTCCGAGGAGCCGGGCACACCCGGAGGGGGTAGCATTGGATATAGAACCATCTCAAATCACTTTTGTGCATGCCATGTGGACACACACAACTTTTGGGGCCATTCCCTAGGTCCGATGCTCGATTTCTGACGAAACCCTAGTTCTGTTGACCGCGCCGTCTACCCCTTTGACTGCATCCCATCGGTGGTCCCCCGGTGGGCGTATGCCTACGTTTGAGCTTGGTTAGGTCATAGGTACATGTGGAAACAAGGATCATACCCTATGATCCCAAGGTTCTCTCCGGTTCACCTCCGAGGGAGTTCCCCCCTATACATGCAGAATCTGCCTAAGTGTAGGAACCCCATGTCCGAGGAGCCGGGCACACCCGGAGGGGGTAGCATTGGATATAGAACCATCTCAAATCACTTTTGTGCATGCCATGTGGACACACACAACTTTTGGGGCCATTCCCTAGGTCCGATGCTCGATTTCTGACGAAACCCTAGTTATGTTGACCGCGCCGTCTACCCCTTTGACTGCATCCCATCGGTGGTCCCCCGGTGGGCGTATGCCTACGTTTGAGCTTGGTTAGGTCATAGGTACATGTGGAAACAAGGATCATACCCTATGATCCCAAGGTTCTCTCCGGTTCACCTCCGAGGGAGTTCCCCCCTATACATGCAGACCCGCCTAAGTGTAGGAACCCCATGTCCGAGGAGCGGGCACACCGGAGGGGGTAGCATTGGATATAGAACCATCTCAAATCACTTTTGTGCATGCCATGTGGACACACACAACTTTTGGGGCCATTCCCTAGGTCCGATGCTCGATTTCGACGAAACCCTAGTTGTGTTGACCGCGCCGTCTACCCCTTTGACTGCATCCCATCGGTGGTCCCCCGGTGGGCGTATGCCTACGTTTGAGCTTGGTTAGGTCATAGGTACATGTGGAAACAAGGATCATACCCTATGATCCCAAGGTTCTCTCCGGTTCACCTCCGAGGGAGTTCCCCCCTATACATGCACAATCTGCCTAAGTGTAGGAACCCCATGTCCGAGGAGTGGGCACACCTGGGGGTAGCATTGGATATAGAACCATCTCAAATCACTTTTGTGCATGCCATGTGGACACACACAACTTTTGGGGCCATTCCCTAGGTCCGATGCTCGATTTCTGACGAAACCCTAGTTCTGTTGACCGCGCCGTCTACCCCTTTGACTGCGTCCCATCGGTGCTCGCCGGTGGGCTTATGGCTACGGTTGAGCTTGGTTAGGTCATTGGTGCATGTGGTAACAAGGATCATACCCTATGATCCCAAGGTTCTCTCCGGTTCACCTCCGAGGGAGTTCCCCTCATACATGCGAGAATCTGCCTAAGTGTAGGAACCCCATGTCCGAGGAGCCGGGCACACCCGGAGGGGGTAGCATTGGATATAGAACCATCTCAAATCACTTTTGTGCATGCCATGTGGACACACACAACTTTTGGGGCCATTCCCTAGGTCCGATGCTCGATTTCTGACGAAACCCTAGTTCTGTTGACCGCGCCGTCTACCCCTTTGACCGCATCCCATCGATGGTCCTCCGGTGGGCGTATGCCTACGTTTGAGCTTGGTTAGGTCATAGGTACATGTGGAAACAAGGATCATACCCTATGATCCCAAGGTTCTCTCCGGTTCACCTCCGAGGGAGTTCCCCCTATACATGCGAAATGCGCCTAAGTGTAGGAACCCCATGTCCGAGGAGCCGGGCACACCAGGAGGGGGTAGCATTGGATATAGAACCATCTCAAATCACTTTTGTGCATGCCATGTGGACACACACAACTTTTGGGGCCATTCCCTAGGTCCGATGCTCGATTTCTGACGAAACCCTAGTTCTGTTGACCGCGCCGTCTACCCCTTTGACTGCATCCCATCGGTGGTCCCCCGGTGGGCGTATGCCTACGTTTGAGCTTGGTTAGGTCATAGGTACATGTGGAAACAAGGATCATACCCTATGATCCCAAGGTTCTCTCCGGTTCACCTCCGAGGGAGTTCCCCCCTATACATGCAGAATCTGCCTAAGTGTAGGAACCCCATGTCCGAGGAGCCGGGCACACCCGGAGGGGGTAGCATTGGATATAGAACCATCTCAAATCACTTTTGTGCATGCCATGTGGACACACACAACTTTTGGGGCCATTCCCTAGGTCCGATGCTCGATTTCTGACGAAACCCTAGTTCTGTTGACCGCGCCGTCTACCCCTTTGACTGCATCCCATCGGGGGTTCCCCGGTGGGCGTATGCCTACGTTTGAGCTTGGTTAGGTCATAGGTACATGTGGAAACAAGGATCATACCCTATGATCCCAAGGTTCTCTCCGGTTCACCTCCGAGGGAGTCCCCCCCTATACATGCAGAATCTGCCTAAGTGTAGGAACCCCATGTCCAAGAAGCCGGGCACACCCGGAGGGGGTAGCATTGGATATAGAACCATCTCAAATCACTTTTGTGCATGCCATGTGGACACACACAACTTTTGGGGCCATTCCCTAGGTCCGATGCTCGATTTCTGACGAAACCCTAGTTCTATTGACCGCGCCGTCTACCCCTTTGACTGCATCCCATCGGGGGTCCCCCGGTGGGCGTATGCCTACGTTTGAGCTTGGTTAGGTCATAGGTACATGTGGAAACAAGGATCATACCCTATGATCCCAAGGTTCTCTCCGGTTCACCTCCGAGGGAGTTCCCCCCTATACATGCAGAATCTCTCCTGCCCTTTTTTTCCCGCCCACCCTTTTCCCGCTGCTTCTCTCCCGCCCTTTTTTCCCGCCCACCCTTTCCCGCTCCTTCTCTCCCGCCCTTTTTTCCCGCCCACCCTTTCCCGCTGCTTCTCTCCCGCCCTTTTTTTCCCGCCCACCCTTTCCCGCCCATTCTCTCCCGCCATGTTTTCCCGCCGTTTCAGCCCCTTGTCGGCCTATATATAGCCATGGCTTCTCCACTAACAGCACCAGCAACATTTCTCCCTTCATCACTTCTCTCATCCAATAGAACCACAAAATCCTCTGAGCTGAGCTGCCGCTGAGATGGCTCCTCGTCGCCGTAGCAACACGGGCTTCATCGGCGTTCGCCTGCGGCCTGCGGGACATTTCGCGGCTGAAATCACTGCCGGTGGTACGCGTGTGTGGCTCGGCACCTTCTACACGAAGGAGGCTGCTGCCCGCGCATACGACGTTGCGGCTTGGAGGTTTGGCCGGCCGCGCCACGAAATGAACTTCCCGGAGGTCAGGTCTCTGACGGAAGCTCAGAGCCTCTCTACTGAGCCACTACTTCGCTCACAGGGTGAAGCGCGGCGGTACAGGGCTGGCCAGCGGCGGATTGATACCACCGAGGCGGACGAGCAGTTCATGGCACAGTGGCGCAGAGACCATCCCGGAGACGTCGAGGCAACGCGCGCATTCTGGAAGGAGAAGCAGACGTACAGGAGAGAGAGGAGGGCGGGAAAGCGGCAGAGGAAGGCCGAGGTTGAAGCAGAGTACGCCAAAGGAGAGGCGTCGACATGGGGGGAGAATGATGAACGGTGGTTGTGGAACCTCACAACCACCGCTTCAGAGGACACCCCCAGCGAGGATGAAGATTTCGACTTCTCTGATTAATATGTGTGTGTCGAGTCCGTGTGTCTAGCGGGTCATGTGTCGACCCAGTGTTAAGTGCTTTGTTCGTGTGTGGGTGTAGTTCTTTAAATGCTTTGGTTTGTGTGTGGGTCTAGTTCTTTAAGTGTTTTGGTTCATGTGTGTGGGTGTAGTTTCTTTAAGTGTTTTGCTTCCTCTGTGTGGGTGTAGTTCTTTAACTGTTTCGGTTCGTGTGTGGGTCTAGTTCTGTAAGCGCTTTGGTATGTGTGTGAGTCTAGTTATTTAAGTATTTTGTATCGTGTGTGGGTCTTAAGTTCTTAAATGTATCACTTTTATGCATGCCATGTGTACACACACAAGTTTTGGGGCCATTCACCCCCTCCGAGGTTCGATTTCTGGCGAAGGGGTTCTATACCGCCCTTATACATATATATAGGTTTCCCGCAAAGGGGTTCGCCAAAATAGCAGTGAGAAATAAATAAAAAAAAATGATTGGGATTAATAATTATATGGGTAATAATTATCTCTTTGATGCAAAAAAAATGGAAAAACAAAAATGTGCATATCATTCTATGTGCCGACGGCCAGCGTTGCGCCGAGGGTCACCGTCGGCACAGCAGAAGGGGGACCCAAAGCCAAGACATGTGCCGACGGCCACCGTTGCGCCGAGGGCTACCGTCGGCACAGTGCAGACGGCTCCGTGATAGTTTAACGGCTGGGCCCGCCTGTCAGCGCGTGTACCGACGGTCGTTGCTGTGCCGACGGTGACCTTCGGGTGCCATTTTCCTGTGCCGACGGTCCGTTTTGCACCGACGGTGACCGTCGGTGTAGATAGCAGTGTGCCGACGGTGACCGTGCGCCGACGGTCAGCTCCGTCGTTGGTCGACGAGGGCCTCTGTGCCGACGGCCCCGACATTTGGCCGTCGGCACATGGGCTGGCCGTCGGCACATGAAGTTTCTCCCGTAGTGATATACAACGTCATATACAACAACAGGAAGTACCATGTCATGAATGACAATCAAATGTCCTAGATATATGAATAAATTCTATGAACATGGTATGAGACTGAGATATGGAAGTACACGTGACTAATCACCTGGCAGGCAGCCATTGCATATTGCGAGGTCAAAAAATCCCTAGAGCAATATATAAGCTTTTCAAATTTGCATATACCAGTTGACCAGAGCAGAATGAACACTATATGTAAGAAATTGCGATTGGAAAAGACATCAATCAACACAGTGAATCATTGGGTTGAAGAAGGAATTGTAGGGAAGTGGGAGGGCGAGGGGAATCTGCAGCAAAGATGATGACAGAGGCAACCTAACCGACGAGAATAGCTTCTCCAAGTGATTGCTGCCGTAATATGAAGTGAGATGGGAGTGTCAGACCACGAACTTATAAGGACAGGAGATAACTGACAATAACCCTCGTGTTACTCATCATAATTACATGAAGGAGTGGGTCACCATAATTACAAGAAGGATTCCATCAAATTTACCACCATGATTACGGCGCCGACGGTTTCAGTTTGCGAACCGTGATAGGGATAGCATGGGGGATAGCCACATTCCGGCACATAGTAGGATTGATTTGATTCAGTTCTCTAGAGGGATTAGTGTCATGTAGCTTCCGAGTTTTCAATTGGAGGGTTCATTGGTAATGCAAACAAACAACATAAATATTTTTAGAGAGCTTTCCAAGTTGACACATAGATAGTCTAACTTAACGCTTCCATTAGTCATCCCTTGGATAATCTAGGATAATTTTTAGTTACTGTTATTTGGACAATGTTTTTTTATCTTTGAACCCTTTTATGGTTTTGTAACGAATTGTCTGCAGCTGTGTGCATCTTAGTTATTCAAAGGCCGTCTATTGCGCAAGTAATAAAGTGCTCATTTTCGGAAAAAAAAATTGATAATTTTTGGGGCAAAATTTAGGCCGGACCGTTGCATCTTACGTGTATTTTTGCCAATATATTATTCATTTAGCAAACTTTCATCACAATCAGGGGAAGGCAAAAAAAATTGATATGTGCCCACCCTCCAATTTTTTCCTGCGTCCGCCACTGTCCTCGGATGATGGACCAGGTCCACCGGTGAATCGAATAATGGTAGCATGTATGGGGGAAACTCTGTACAGTCTCTAGCCACACAAACTTAAGCGGCGCCGTCGTCGGAGAAGAAACCAAAAAAGTATTGGTCAGCATGTTCTGTATCCGTCCGAAAAATAGAAGGCAGACGAGAAGCAAAAGGGTTTCCTACTGTACCGTTGCTGTTTGACTTTGAGTGGGGTGGCGACGCTTCCTCGCCGGATTTCCGTTCCGTGTGTGGCTGCCCCGTCGGCGGCGTGGGATTAGGAGGAACCACAGTTCATTGACCAGAGGAAGCCAGGAGAAAGAAGACCTGTTTTTGTTCTTTATTACTGGTTGGTTAAAATGCCAACGGCCGACCCATGAGGCCCATGGTACTATTTTCCAGCCCAATAAACCAGCTGCGTCCTAACTCAATTCCTAGAGAAGCAGCCCAGTAACGAGCGGGGCGTTCGCCGCGATCGATCAAGTGAAAATGACTTACCGACTGCTCGGTGTCTTTAGTAAACATAGAACGTTAGATGCCTAGATCGGACGGTTTAGGATGACCAAACGCTGTGGAGCCTCCTAGGTGGTTCCATTATACTGTTAACTAATGATTTGCTGATATAGTGATGACAAGCTTGATATGAAAACGTGAAAACCTTTCTCCTTGCATCATCTTAGTGGAAGGTTTTCGCCGAGTATTTTCTTGCATAATACGCAAGAGCATTAAAGCACGCACTCGATCGTACTTATATAGTATGGCTATTTGGATCGAGTTGAAGATAACATAATTAAACTAATACACATAGATTTGAGGATTTTAATTAGAAAAATTGCTTTTTGGTCAGATCAGCCGATGTACTGCATGTAGTGCACTCGCACAACTTAATCGCCCAATGAGAACCGAAAAACATGAGGCAACAAACTAAGCTATAGTTTTAAAGTAAGTTGAGTCCAGACAGGGGTGAAGCTCCTAGTAGGGCAAGGTAGGAAAGATTTTTGGTGAATACATTCACATGCACATGTTTTTTTGAATAATTTAACTGTTTGTACTTTAAAAATGGACTCCAGATGAGAAAGTTATGCCTATTTTAGTGAATATTCAGCAAAACCGACGTTGAACCGAATTTAAGGACTAGGTATCAAAAGCAGACTTATTTTCTAGGTTCAATGTGAATAAAATTGCTTGTCTTACAAAGATTTATCATGGAATCTTACTATATAGTCCAAGATAATCTTGAGCTATGCATGATTCATACATGGAGAATTGGAGAATTTAGAGCTTTCTTGATGTTTGGAAAGCACTTCAAACGATATTATTACCTCTAAGTTGACGTTGCTTTTAACTGCGGCGACTAAAACAATTGAAAGGGATTTTATGCATAAAAAGATCACTAACACCGAGGTGCGCATAGAGGGAGGGATATTCAAAAAAAAGGGTCAAGACTTGCTAGTGAGGTGACATTATTGGTATGTTTTTAGATTCTACTTATAACCAATTATGTTTCTTTTTTTTATTGTATGGAGCTATTGTGTTAGAACCATATATAATATTAGTATCTCAAGGCTATTTTAATCTTTGAATTATTATTTACATTTCTCTCTATCTTAAATTATTTCTATCCTTCGCCACTGGGTCCATCACTCCAGCTCGCCTCAACTTGAATACACTAATGTACATTATGCCTACATTGCAACTACCCTCATAGAATTCTTAGCAGAAGATTGAAATTTCAAGCTACTTTAGCTAGCTCCAACTACCTCGAAACAAGGTTGATCGAGCTATGTGTCCAGATCATCAGCATAGAACTTCCCTGATGTCGATCTTCCAGGTTCAAGAAAGTCTTTGAAATGTGGTTGGAGCATTGCAATTTGGTAGTAGCAGAAAGAGTGATTAGGAGGAGCCACTTGGGGTAAGATACTTGGTTGTGTTAACGCTAAGATGGTGTCCTTGCATCATTGCATGATTCAGAACGAAAAGGAGGGCGTGGGCCAGGGACTGCCGGGCGCGGCCTCCCCTGTGGGCAGCAGGGACAGCGACGCCCAAACTACTGGCGCCAAGTGGGAACATATACCCTTTTGCAGCGTCATCTCCTTGACATCGGATGGCCTGGCCGATAAATATATTAATCTGATGGCAACTTGGTGTAGGCAGACTTTGGGTTGAGCATGATGCAAGGCTTGACACTCCAAATGAATAAATAATCAACATGTGCTTGATGTGTGTGCACCATATTCTCCCAACCTTCTCATGGACGTGTGTGCACGGTGCACCACCTGGCTGTACGCGGTGAGGCCTGGATGCATTTCCTTCTGCATTTCCTTCTATATTAAATTCCACGCTTTACCCGCTAGTTATTCAGTTGTGATGCTAATTACCCTGTTGCGTAAAAAAAAATCTAGGTTACTCCTTTTTGAAGATTTTGACACTCGTTTTCTAATGCTTCTGCACTAAGCAAGGTGTAAAGTGTTGACCAAGGCTCAAAAATATCAAGACGGCAACGAGGATAGATCATATAGATATGAGAAGTCTGGACATGATCGTTGATGAGGTCCTCCCGTCGTTA
The DNA here is from genome assembly GCF_019359855.2 of Lolium perenne. Lineage (NCBI taxonomy): Eukaryota > Viridiplantae > Streptophyta > Magnoliopsida > Poales > Poaceae > Lolium > Lolium perenne. The sequence goes on from NC_067249.2 coordinate 145,423,304, forward strand.
CACATTTTTTGGCGCCATGACGACGTAACACGCTGGTCTTATTTTACTAAAACAAGCAAAATGATAAAACCATGTTTAATGTCTCCTATATGATACAATCGGTATAACTTTCACTAGATGAGGTAATATGTGTCACAAATGAATAGCTACAGGGTAGAATAGTAGAATTTACTCTTGTATAATTTCGTAAGTATTCCTCCCGTTCGGCCTACATGTCGATAGAGGATGTCTGTGCAACAAAAGCACGTGCACATTGGAGAAATGAGTTTCTCTCATGCACTGGAGGTCTCCCGGTTCAACTACTCTGTTTCGTTCCCTACAGATCGTTGATGAGACTTAATAACACACGATTTCCTTTTTTTGGTTGTGTGCATCCGTAGTGCCATTAGGGTGGTACGTTGTTGCAGAGGCTGGGTATAATTGGTATCTCTTGATATTAATATATTCCCTTTATCGAAAAAAATAACACACACGAGCATGAACCTAAAAGCACCGGATCGACAGCTAAAACATGCACGAGACCTCTCACACGCGGGAGAATCGTGGTGTTCTAACCCTTTTAGGGTCTAGAAGACGGTCTAGCCAATGTACTACTCCCTCTATTCACAAATAGAGAATGTTTTAGGCACTTTAAAATGAACTAGTTACACGCCATAACGGATGAAATTAGACACTAAAAATAGACTAGATACATATCAAAATAGATGAATCTAGTAAAAGCTCAAACATCTTACAACTATTAGTAAACGGAGAGAGTACTTATTTACTTCCGTGGATGATAGCACCATCACTAAACAAAAAATTACCCTAGTGATTAGCAGATGCCTTTTCCAAGACTCTGGTCATCCCTGGTAGATGGATCAAAAGTACAAAGCTTAACCCCATTAACAGCTCACTATGGCGAGTATGATTAGCAGGCCAAGCTAGCTAGCGTAGGCGTCAACTTTGGTGAACACATTACCTGACACGATCACAATAATCACATTGTTTACTCGTCACAAAACGGTACGATGATCTCCTTGCCGAGGAAAGCGAGGGCAAGGCGGCAGGGATTGATTGAAGCCACAGCTAGCGTAGCAATGCTTATATCCAATGTCGAAAAAATTTGTATCCCAACAAAAATCATTTTAGTACACAGATCTCAGAGTTTTATAATCTGAGGTTATCTGACAAATTAATACGCCCATGCAGATCATTCGGAACATGTTGGATTGATTGTTCCTTGGAGGGAGCTGGCATGCTGCAACAACTTGCAAAAGCTTTCTCCAGAATCAAGGCAGGAGCCAGGACTGCTTTGGATACGCTCCATTGTTTGTTTAGTGTCAAATCATTCGGGTTAGATAGATTCAGATCGTTTAGTTATAGGATCCCTCCTAGTCGCACCTATAAATTATTTCCCGAGCAGGTATCCTGCACATGGTGTTTCCCCCTTGGGACAAACATTTGGAGAGTTATCAATGTCCTTTTCATTCTATATTTGAATTTCCAATGTCACTTGAGCAACAAATAATAAGGTAATAACAGCGGTATTGGCCCCACAATTTGCATGACGACACTTGATCGAGGGTGAGAGTGATCCTTTTTTCACAAGTTGAGCCAAAAATAGCTCAACCCTTTGGTCAACGCCATTCTCCACGTACAACGTTGAACTTGGCTATGCACGGCACATGTTTTGTGACCGATAAAATTTAGCGTTTCATGAACAAAATGAAAAGCTGTATGTGGAGAATAGCAGATGCTTAGTCGGTGTTAGAATGGAGCTTCTGGAGGCCTTTGAACTGGAGCTTCTCGAGGCCTTCGTTGGATATGCCCAAACCACTTTAGTCGTTGTTGGACTACCTTCTCATCGATCGGTGCCACGTCTAGCCTATCGTGAATTACCTCGTTCCTAATTCGGTCATTTCTTGTATGGCCGCACATCCATCGTAGCATGAGCATTTCTGCGACAGTCATTTGTTGTACGTGGTGTCTTTTAGTTGGTTAGCATTCTGCCCCATATAGCATCGCTGGTCTAACTGACGTCTTATAGAACTTACCTTTTAGCTTTTGTAAGACATTCTTGTCACATAGGATATCAGATGCTTTCCAACACTTCATCCATCCGGCCTTGATCTAGTGGCAAACATCCTCGTCGATATCACCATTGCTTTGCAACATTAATCCCGAACATCGAAAGATGTCCCTCTTAGGCACTATTTGGCCTTCTAATCTTACATCTCCGTCTTCACCACCAACACCACTAAAGTTGCATTGCATGTACTCAGTCTTGGTCCTGCTAACTCTAAACCCTTTAACTCCAGCGTCTGCATCCATACCTCTAACTTCCTATTCACGCCGGCCCTGGTTTCATCTACTAGCACCAAATCATCAGCAAAGAGCATACACCAAGGAACATCTTCTTGTATATCCTTGGTCACCTCATCCATCATCAAGGAAACACGTATGGGATTAAGGCTAACCCTTGATGTAGACCTATCGAGATCGGGAAGGTATCGGTCTCACCATCACCTGCACGAACACTTGTCACGGTATTAATCCAACACATATGATCCAATAATTTTATCTATAGATTGACAATATGTAATTTGATCCAGCGAGAAATAACCATCAACTTAGAAATAGAAAACCTATTTGGACATACTAAATAGTCATTCATGTAAATACTTGTTTGGACATCTATGCTTTAAAGTGCGCTTTTCTGATAGGGGGTTTCATCGGTATTTGTATCGAGTGATGCACACCCTTGTTGCAATGTTATCATCCAGAACTTTAAATTGCACAAAGAGTTGATACAAAAATCAACCAGAGTCTACACGGAGGCGTCGGCATACAAGGCCCAATTTGAGGGCATGACCTTCTCTCATATGCCCGAGGCAGTGTGGAACAATTGGGCCCCTCCCAGGTGCAAGCATTTTGCGTGGCTCGTGTTGCCAGATTGTGTTTGGACGGCCGACCGGCTCCAAAAGCGTGGGCGGCCCAATTGCGGGGTTTACCAATTATGCAAGAGGGAACCCGAGTCTGTGGGACACCTCCTCTTCAAGTGTCGTTACTCCGTGAGGACTTGGAAGTCTCTACTCTCTTGGCTTGGGATCATCTCGGTCGACACCTCCACTTGATCTAACTTTGAGACGGTCGAAGATTGGTGGCTTCGCGTCGTGTTCGTCAATGGCAATAGACGGAAGTATTTCTTGTCGCTCATCATGCTTACCTCTTGGGAGATTTGGAATGATCTCAATGCGAGGGTATTTCGTAATGTTTCCACCATGCCGATGGTTGTTGTGTAGCTAAAATTAAGGGAGTGGCGATTCCATAAATTTATGCAACTTAAATAAGGTGATTTTTTTTGCTAAAGTAGAAAGCCAAGATCAGATGTACCCATATACAAAATATTGAATGCTAAATGGACGTATGTACATCTCTAAAACCTACAAGAAAGTGTACTTGTAAGTTTGAAAAAAATGTGAAATAAGGCACATACATATAAGGAGTTGCAATGACCGATCTAATTTTTCGCAAAACAATACGACCTTACCGATACTATCTCTTTGAAAAATGAAAGAGATGGTAACTTAAACTCTTTTTTTAGGCTAAACAGTGAGTTTACCCACTGTGATTTGTTTATTTATTTTTAAGTTAACAAAAGTCCACAAAAAGCAGAAACAAAAACACTTGCTTGGGAAAAGCAACTAAAGAAGGCCATCAGCCCAAAAGAAAACTATCTAAAATTATATATCCAATTAGCTATGTCATGATATGATTTCCTCTTTGCTTTGTGGACTAGAAGGGCAAGCTCATCTTTAAATCTCTTCCGACATCTGTAAACACTTGGAGTGGCCGCCTTGAAGATAAAATCACTGCAAGTAATCGAGATGGACCAGGTAATCAACATGATCAGCTCCATATAGAAAGGTTTTGAGATTGAAAGTTTGAGGCTAGATAAAGTATCTTGAAGAGAGAACTGTCCCAATGCAGGAGGATTCCATTGAGGGCACAAATACTTCCGGCACATAACTACAAAAGGGCATTGAAAGAATAGATGATCTCTCGTCTCAAGATGTTGTTGAGCGCTCACATGACACAAGAATAGTCATTCATCATAAAATTCTTTCTATGAAGCATAGCCCTGGTGTTGAGGCGATTATGTACAAGCAGCCAAAAGAACACCTTGTGTCTCTGCTGACAACAACCATCCCACATCCATTTAAGCATAGAATAGTATCAGCACCTCCCATCAGAGCTTTATAGACATGAGAAATCTTAATAGAAACACTGCCCAACACCTTCCAAGAATCTGATTCATTAGTTGTTTTGCAACATAGTATGAAAAAGGTTTAGCTGCACCGTGGTTTCCTTAGAAAGAGGGAGATAGAACAAATCAGAGAGATCAGTAACTGCAAGTGCGTCCTTGAGAAAGGTGGAATCATTCCTAGCAAAGGAAAAGAGATGCGGCCATGTCTCTTGTAATGGTGATTCTATCCATTTACCCTTCCATAGCAGGACTAAGTGTGCAATAGTACATACAACAAGGTTCTTGAAGGTGGAAAAAACCTTGAGACAATCTCTCAACCAAAATGAGATCTCTCTTGGTCTAGCAGGTGGTAGAGCTAAAGAATAATATAATTCCCAAGTTAATCTGGCCCAAGGCAGATCATCCTGATTATAGAACTTGTGAAGATGTTTCATTAATAGACAATCTTTCTGAACTGAAAAGATTAAGAACTCTAAGGCCTCCTTCATCCTTTGGTTTGCTTACAAGGTCCCATGCAGCCAAAGGAGAGGGTTCTTTTTCTGCAAATCTTTATATCTCCACAGAAAATGTCTCCTATATTTATCCACCTCAGCTAAAACCCATTGTTAAATCTTAAGAGAGCGGAGTGCATGGAAGATAGAACAAAATTAAGCATTCTGAGTTTACTACCATAGTTCATATAGTAAGTGCAAGCAGGCAATCTGCTTTGTATGCACTAAATCAAGGGCAGGAAGAATTCCTTCCTAGGCTTAGTGGTACTTAGAGGCAGCCCCAGGTAAGTAAAAGGAAAAGTATCCAATTGACATTGAAGAGCAGAAGTGAAAATGTGAGTTCTAGCCTCATCAATGTTAATTGGTATGAGGCTGGACTTGGAGTAATTAACCTTTAAGCCTGAAGCAACACCACAGACCCGAAGAACCTCAGTAAGATGCTGGAGCTAAGAAACATCTGCTTGCATAATGATAAGAGTATCATCTGCATACTGTATAATTCGGAAAGAGGAAGAGCAATGCAAATTCAGAGGCCTCTTCAAGAGTTACTCATTTGTGGAGATATTGACCATAGATTGGAGCACATCTACAGCTAAAACAAAAAGGCAAAGGAGATAAAGGATCACCCTGTCTAACTCCTCTCTTGCATTTGTAAGTGGAGCCAGGAATCCCATTGAGGAGGACATCAGAGGTAGCTGAATGAAGAATCTGCTTAATCCAATGACACCAGAGGGAAGATATATCCAAATTTTGAAAAAGTTGAGACACTTCTGGTGGGATGGAGGGAGTATATCTAATGACAACTTGTTGTACACAGACTTTGAGTTGAGCATGATGAAAGGTTTTACACTTCGAATCAATAATCAGCATGTGCTTGATGAGATGCGTGAGCCATATTCTCCTAATCTTTCTCATGGAGTGTGCACCATTTTTTTTCTCCATAAATAGATACTTCATTACTTAAAAGGTTTAAGCATTAGGTCGAGTTCTGCATAGTTTAGATCATGCACAAAGCTGCAACAGGTGTAGCAAAATAAATAAATAAAATAAACAGGCAAGTACTCCCACTGTCTGGAAATAATTTACTTAACTTTATCTGGATACGAAATATATATGTGTATGTGTTTATATATTTTCATATCTAGATAGAATTGAGAAAGTTATTTTGAGAAGAAGGAGCACGAGTAATCAACAAATGACTGCCTATGGAGATGGGTCACCAATCCCACCTGCATGCATGTGCCCCTGTACGAGGTGACGCTTGATTAATTGAATCCTAGATTTTTTTTAGGAAAAAAAAGAGATTGAAACCCTAAACTCTGCATAAAATACTTATACGATATTTTTATTAGATTATGCAACAAAGGAGTAATAAAAGCAACATGATACACAACTTGAAGCCACCTTTGTGGCTAACGTCACGCTTACACTTACACGCTAGGCAATGAGGATGAGTAAGACATATGGGTCTTGTGCCATGGATTCTCAACCACAACCCACCAGTTAGATCCCGGGGAATCACAAGGCCACCCTATGGCGAGTCAAAAGCACACATCATGTCCATCCGACGGTCAACGTACAATGCATGTGCACGCTAAAGAAGCCGCCATCGGCATCGAACCTTCAATCAATCTTCAGGATATAGATCTGCATAACCCTTGACAGACCCGGCATCAATGTCACCATGGTACCAGAAAATGCCACCGCTTTGTCCACGTCCATCAACACAAGTCCGCTACCGATACCCTGCTGCCCCATGCCATCAAGACCCGCTGACGATGACGCGGACAAACAACACCGCTCCACCTCCTGATGTCAACACCCAGATTTTTAAGTACATGTGCCTATTATGCCATACATCGCAATTCCAGGAAGATTATTTTTGCTAGACATAACAGTTGAATATCATAGAGTCATCATTCATTACAATACCAACAAGGTCATTACATAAAAAGGATCACATGATCCTGTCTCATTACAACACTTGATCTAATGATCATTACACAAATACGTAGCGAAAGCGAAGTAGTAGCGGACTATCTATTCCACAGGCAACGCTTGACGTTAGAAGAAGCTCCTAGTTGTCGTAGACGTCCTGTTGGCCGTCATCTTCGTACTGCTGTTCAGCTTCATAGTCCGGCCATTTGAATAGCCAGGGACACAGCCGTGAGTACTTTCAAGTACTCGCAAACTAATACTAGTGTAAGCACTAACATTTCTATGGAGAGTGTTCTAAGCTCTAGGGTTATTTGCATAAAGCCAGTTTTAGTTCATAAACATTTTAGTAAAAGACTCCTCATGCGCTAACTAACTCAAGTGGGAACATTAGTGTCATTCCCACAACTCTGTTGTGATTCAATTCAAAGTCACCTTTCAAGTTCAATTCACAAGTCATATTTTATATAATTTTATAATGACGGAATAGTATGGCCTTTCCAACTGTCCATGACCGCGGACGCGGCTATTCGAATAGGTTTACACTCGCAGAGGTTGCACGCTTGTGCCACAATATTTGATTACATCCGTCAAGGATAACCTTGAATAATCGTAACTCAGTACGCAGATCATCAACCGTTAACCTTTCACTTACACACCCTAGTATAGGCACCTCTTCCCATGAGCTTGGCCTCCCGGTGATAGCCAACTGTTATCCCGGGAACTGCACAGGGCTTGGGTCGTACATTCACCTCATTTCACGTCATTTCACTTTCAACGGAGGCAGCCTCGGCATAACCTCTATGACGCTTGTTCAGAGGGAACCCATGCTAAGACACATAAATTTCCAGCTAAGCTTTACCCATAATCAGGTATTATGGGGGTACTCAAGAATTGGAATGGTATCGCATCCAACTCAATCATCAGATTTTATCAAGTTCACCAATTCAACTCAAGTCATATTCACCTTCAAAATCTTTCAACGGAATAACTTATCATTCCAAGGTTTTCACCATCATTTCAAAATCACATGTTCCCATCTAGAGTAGTCATTTTTAATTTAGCACTAGCAACTAGGTATGAGGGGTGCTAAGTAGTTTGCATTGCTTCTAGGCTAACTTTGATGCTCTTGTACCAACCCGATACTACCCACGTGAATCATGAATCAAAAGTAACTTTGGTAAATCAATTTCAGTAAAGCTTGTAAAGTAAAAACTTGGGATAGGACCATTAAGCATAAAGTAAAAGGGGGTGATGCCTTGCTCTTTGTTGAGCTTTGCACTTTGCAAGAATATTAGCTTGCCTTGGTTGGGGAATTGGTCAAAATGATCTTCTTCTCCTTGGAAGTATACCTCCTCCTCCTCTTGATACTCCTCGGTACTAGCGTCTAAAATCGAATACGAGGTATACAATCACCACACCAAACTTAAGTACTAGACTAAGCATACACATGACTCACACAAGCTAGGCTAGCATCACAACATTATTATTAGGTAGGTTGACTTTGTTTTCTTCTTTCAGAAAAATAATTTCCTCTCATTAACAAAACTAATTAAGGTGTTTCTTTTAATTCATTAGAGAAATAATTTCCTCTCATTATCTTGTTAAGATTTAATTTCCTCCATGAATAATATATGACCTAGGTTTACCAAGGTCAACCTCTTCATACTCATCATTTAAGAAAATGATTTAAATGAGGTGAAGCACCTCATGCAATTTAATACCAACATGGTAAAGATTTAATATCATCAAACAATTCCACATGAGATTTAATAGACCATGGTCTCTATCTCATTTTGAGTTATTTGAGACAAGTTTTAAATGAGAGAAAAGCTCCCATACTATTTAATAAATAATTTGGCACCATTTAAATGGACTAGAAATAGCCATATAGCCATTTTTTAAACTAGGCCATGATCATACAAACAACTATGTGATCTTTTTACATATTCATATAGACAATATGAATTATGATTTTTGAGAGTTGGAATCAACTCAAAAGCATTTTTGGTTGAATTTTAACAATTGTTTGAAGTTGTAAAAGGCCCTGCCTTGTTTATTTTGTCACATTAATTCTATATTGAATCTAAGGATGAGGCCAGTGTAGTTGCGTAGATAATTTGCTCAGCTTTCCAAATATATAAAATTTGTTAAATTTGTCTAGGTAGATTTGTCCCTATTTAATTTTGAAAATGGTATCAGTTTGCAATTTGAAATTAATCAGCAAATTCATATTTGAATTAGAGGGTCGGCGGGAAACTTAAACGGGCTACGCAGAGGGAAAACGAAACGGGCCGGCCCAGCAGTGCGTCTAGCGCAGCGGGCCGCCTGATAGAGTGGGGTCCACACGTCAGCGTGTTTTAAACGCTGAAACGGTAAGTTTCTTTCCGCGCCGTAGGATTAGAAGCAGATCGGACGGACGAGCGACATCGTCGTCTCCGGCGAGAACAGGCCACGGGCGCGGCGAGGCTAGGGGGTGGGAGGCTCACCGGCGGCGCGGCGATGGTCGGCGATGTGCTGCGGCGGCGTTGTCGACGACGGCGAGGCTCCTCGAACGGACGACGTCTCCTGGGGCAGCTCCTAGCTTCTCCTCCTTCCGCGGCGGTGCTACGGGCTGCGGTGGTGCAATTGGACGGAGGTGAGGGACAATGTGGAGCAGAGAGGTGGCGAAGAGGGGTTGTGATGAGAGGGAAAGGCGATGGTGTGAAGGATTGGGAGCGGGAGGGGCTCCTTTTATAGCGGCTGGAGGTGCCGCGGCTCGGTGGAGAGGGTCGATCATGGCGACGACGTCTGGAGCGGCGAAGGGGCAAGGGAGTGGGCGCGTACGATTGGCGACGTCCAGGCGGTCATCACGATGCTCTTGGAACAGCAAACGGTGGTCTGAAGCGACAGGGCGAGTGACGAGAGCTAGCAGTACCGTGGCGGACGGTCGTCATCCGTGACGACGGCGACAGTGCTCCGGCGTCCACTTGGGGATGTCTGGGAGAGAGCTGGCTCGTGGGTGAGTGTGCGGATGAAAGGAGAGGGCGAAGGGAGGGCTGACGCGATGGGGCGAGACGGTGCTCCGTCGTGTCCAGAGTGTGCCCGTGCGCGCTTTGGCACGTTCTGGCCGGCAGTGTGTGTGTCTCCGCGGTCAAGGGCGTGCACGAGCGTGCTCAGGAGGGTGAGGTGAGCGTCCAGGACATGGTGGTGCAAGGCTGAGGTGAAAGGGAGAGAGGGGTGGCATGGTGGAGTGTGTCATGCCACGGCATGGTCGTGTTTTGGTCGTGGTGACCAAGCTGCAGTGATGCAGAGGCATGGAAAGGCTAGTGGGGGTGCGGAGGGAGGCAGTGGAGGCCAGGGTTGGACTTGGTCCAAGTTGAAAACCAGCATGGGCTCCAAAATGATCCCTGCCTGCAAGGTGTTTGATCAAATATTCGAAAGAAAATTATTTTTGAATTTTGGAATGATTTTTGGTGGGTTGTAATCATATATTATTTGAAGTAGAATGGTGGTGGTGGTGGTCAATTTGGTGTTGATTTGCAAAATCACAAAATGCATATGATCTTAATTTTGCTTTATGGTTGCAACTTTGCTTGATCACCATTTGAATTTGAGCAAGAATTTGCAGGGGTTGTTTTGGGAAAAGTTGTTCACCTTGATGTTGTCTTGGATGAGGTGAAAAGAGTTGGCAAAGTTTAGTTTAAAAATCTTCCAAACCAGGGGCTCAAAGAGGGCATCAGGCTAAGAATGTCAAAAGTGACCATTAGTGCATGTGAGTTGGTTTTGATTTCAAATTTGATTCGATTTGAGTTTCTTTGATTCCTTTGGTGCTAGTAAGTGTTTAGTAACCATTTACAACCAATGGTGCAAGCCAAACTGGTCTAGGTTAAGGATTTGCAAAAATGGCATAAACCATATGTGAGTGTTGGTTTGATTTTTCCATTTTATTTTCTCTTTTCTTTTTCCTTCCATTTGGGTGATCATGAGATCATTGATTAGGGTTTTAGTACAATGGTAATCACACAAGCAATCATCATGGCAAAATGCACACTAACATAATAATTAAAGGTGAGTTATATGCATAATACTTGTGTTATGAAAAAGTTTGTGTTGGTTCTCAAATTTGCATTTTGGGAAACTCTCTTTCTTTCTTTATTGAAAATTTGGGATGTTACACCTGACCACTTGAGTCTGCATATGCCCCAAAAGGAAGCCCCTCCCCCCCCCCCCCCCCCCGAGGTATGGTACCAGGAGCCACCATCAACCAATCTGGGAAACCCAAATCTAAGTTTTCGTCGAGAGGAGTTCGGGTGAAGCGGCGCGGCTTGCAACATGATGCCTTCGACAAGGTAACAACGGCAAGAAACACGTCCATGGCCTGCCAAGACTAAAATCAAGGCTCAGTTTTCACTAGTAGGTGAGCCTCCCCAAGCTCTCCACCGGACGAATTTGGGGTCCGATCCACCACCATCTCCTAGTTGGCTGCCGCCATCACCATGCAATTGCGCTCGACAGGAGGCAACCGGCCGCTTCACTAGTGCTCCATAGGCCCACGCAAACCCATCGGCCCAAGGTGAACCCGGAGCTAGAGGCTGCAACGACCATGGTTGCCCAGGAGATCGAGCACAGATCCACCCTCCCTCACCATTGCCGAGACCGGTGTCACCGCCCGTCCATGCGCCACCGTTGAAGGAAAAACGAAATCCGCTACGGCCATGGAGGGGGTGACCCTCGCCGCCGCCATGGAGGTATATCCTTTCCGACCTACATGGGCTTTGCCAGGTGGCGAGTGGGAGGGGCCGGAGAGCGGAGGTTGTAGGGGGTTGACCGTGGGGATTCATGTATCAGTCTATCCAGTGTACTCCATGGCGATTAACCGATTCCTTTTCCAAGTCTGTGGTGACCCATGGTAGATGGATCAAAAGTATTATACAAAGCTTAACTTCATTAACAACTCACTATGGCGAGTAGTATGATTAATTAGCAAAGAAAGTCTACTTTTAGTCCTCCAACTTTGCTGAAAGTTCACATTTAGTCCTAAAAGTTTTATCTGGTTCAGATTAGACCTTGAACTTCCATAATTCTTCAATACCATGGTTTTCGACTTTTATTTTTCTAAAAACCAAAGATTGATCCAATTAGACTGAACCGGGCCGAATCCGTCTGTCTGGACCGATCTAAAATTCGCAAATTTGAGGTCAAAATAACCCTCTCATTCTCGAGCAGATTTGGCGCTCAACTGCAATGCATCCCATGTGTTCTCTCGTGCTATTTGTCGCCATGCTAGTGTGCATAACTCTTGTGCTCCTCCAGTCCAACGGCACAACGGTCCTCCTTGTCGACTTGGCGTTGTTCCCCTCAATCTTACCGTGGGCATGTGGCTCGTCCCGTCATCCGTTACTAGCCAGACGACGCGGCCCCATCCTCTTCGATGCCGCCATCACGATGGCAACCGCCTCAGCATCCCATCCTCCTGACCGTGAAGCTTGTCATCCACCAAACTGATAGCGACGGCCAAGTAATTCACGTATCATCGGCCACCATCCATCCATCCCACCATCCAAGCGGTGGTCCTCCTCGCGGGCCCTCCCGTGGCCAGTAGCTAGAGTGCAGAAACATGACAGAAACGGCTCTCCTTCCCTTTTGCTGCATGGGAGGGAGTTCGGCAGCGTGCGGCGCTGCACGGGACGTGGGAGGGAGACGAGAGGAGACCACGACTTCATGATCGAGAGCGATCAGATGTGGATCCTTCTTTTTTTTGTGTGGACCGTTTAACACTTGAACCGGTTTGTTGGTTTTTAGCAACCAAGGTCATGTTGACACAAAATCAATAAACTTGTTGAAGTGATCAATTTAAGAAGTTTAAGGTCTATTTTAGACAAAAATAATAATAATTTTAGGACTAAAAGTGAACTCTTTGTAAAATTGAAGGAGGAAAAGTGAACTTTCTTCTTAATTAGCATACCTAGCTAGCCTACCGCTTGTAATCTGGATCGTATCAACTTTGGTGAGCACATACCTGACACGATCGCAATAATCACATAGTTAATTCACCATAAAATGGTACGATGATCTCCTTGCCGAGGAAAGCGTGGGCAGGGCGGCAGCAGGGACGATGAAAGCCACAACGCGACATTGTTTATTTGTAATGTCGACAAAATTTGTATTCCGATAATAATCATTCTAATATACGTATAGATCTCAGAATTTTATAATATGAGATTATCTGACAAATTAGTACGCGCATGCAGATCATTCCAAACATTTTGGATTGATTGTCCCTTCCGGAGAGCTGGCATGCTGCAACAACTTGAAAAAGTTTTCTCCAGAATCAAGGCAGGACTACTTTCACCTCAAAAAAAAAAAAAAAAGGCAGGACTACTTTGGATACGTTCTGCCTTTGCTTAGTGTCAAATCATTCGATCGGGTTAGATAGATTTAGATCGTTTAGCTACGATTCCTCCTAGCTAGTTGCACCTATAAAGTATTTCCCGACCTCCATTGAGCAGGTGTCTTGCACATGCTGATTACCCCCTTGGGACAAACATTTGCCAGAGCTCCCAGTGCCCTTTTCATTCTATATTTGAGTTTCCAATATCACCAGAGTCACACATAATTAGGTAATAATAATAACGGGCGGAGTTGGCCTACACAATTTGTACGACTAGCCTTGAGATTCAGAGTGGCAAACTTTTTTCCATAAGTTCAGGAAAAAAATTACGGGAAAGATGTGATTGAGCACCATGACAGGTGTGCACACCCATATTTTTTTCTTTTTTCTGTATATCTCAAACTTTATAATGTACAGACTTCAAATTTTGCACATCACTGAAAAATTACAACTAGAATGTGTCAAAAAATAGTTCAGAACATTTTATCCAATTTAAAAATTTCAAATATTTAATATTCTATATATATATATATATGTATATATTTAATGTCATAAAAATCTAAAATTATTTTTCCCACATTCAGAATGTGTGAAATGCATAGTTTCAAATCCATATGATGTACGGTGAGATACATAACAAAAAAGTTGGTTGGAGAGACAAAAAAGGGCTAGCACAGATCTTGATGTACCTATTATTAACCTAGATAGGGTTGTGCACCCAAGTAATTGCTCAGAAAGTCCACTCTCAAAAATAAATCACCATTTTGCTCAACTCTATTCTCCACAACATTGAAGTTGGCTATGTCAAGATTTATGCCTCAATGCCGCGGTGTTGAGCTGTTATACGTCAAGGTCATGATCCATGGCGTTGAACCCTAAAAAGACGGATTCATCGTGTGGGTTTAGAGGGCATCATAATGTTTTCATGTGCACCAGTAAAACACGGATTCATCGTGTGGGTTTTATCTGTTTTTAATCAAAATAAATCTAAAAAGTGGTAAAAATTGGCAATTAATTATATCCCGGTGTGCTGAGCTCAATGCCCTAGGTCAAGGCGCAGAGTTTCCGATATGGCTGAGCATGACCCACTAACATGGAGAAGCTCTACGCAAGAGTGCTTGTTTTGCAGCAAAATGTGTAGTTATGTTTCACCGTGTATCAGTAAAGGCCGAGTGCGCTCATCTCTAACATAATAGACTGAAGCATGTCTTATTTTCTCACTTAAATCGGTATTTAGAGCAGTTGTGTTAATGTGTGTTCATTCACTTTGACCAACACTGGATAACTTTTTAATGAAAATACATGATATTGCCTAATACAATAGGAATAAATATGAAAAGAACAACAGAATGTAGCAATCATAAATGAATATCCACCCCTCGTTGGGATGCATCTAGTCACAAAATTTTAGGTACTCATTCTGGCCATGGGTCTCGAGTGTACATGTTCAAGATTTGTAGGGAACATACTTATACTGAACAGATTAGGACAATATGCTTGTTGTATTACCAGGTGGCCAAATGCCACAATATATAGTACATGTATAGTGCAAATATGCAGGAAGCCCCCTAACATATGGGGAAAATACAATATACAGATATATACATCTAACACCCCCGTCAAACTCATGGTGGATCCACAACACTGAGTTTGGAGAGTAAGAAGTCATGCTGCGCTCGAGTCTGTGCCTTTGTAAAGAAATCCGCCAACTGCAAATCTGAAGGCACATATGAACCGCAACAACCTCATCCTGCACCTGAGCATGTGTATAAAAAGCATCAACACCAATATGCTTGGTCAGCTCATGCTTGACCGGATCCCGTGCAATACTGATAGCACCTGTACTGTCAGACAAAAGTGGAGTGGGTGTCGTTACAGAGACCGCAAAATCTGCAAGCAACCATCGTAACCAGGTCACCTCAGCAATCAACAAAGCCATAGCCCGCAACTCAGCATTAACACTCGAACGGGAAACTGCTACCTGTTTCTTCGTCTTCCAGGCAACAAGCGAACTACCAAGAAACACACAGTGAGCAGAAAGTGAACGACGATCCGTACGATCACTCGCCCACGTAGCATCCGAGTAGCACTGGAGCTGGAGAGAGCTGGAACGGGGAAAGAAAAGGTGACGAGTGATCGTGCCACGAAGATAACGAAGAACACGGAGGAGGTGACTATAGTGAACAGTAGTAGGAGCTGAGACAAACTGACTCAGAATATGAACAGGATAAGAAATATCAGGACGAGTGGTAGCAAGATAAACAAGACTTCCAACAAGATGTCGATAACGAGTGGGATCAGGAAGAGGATCACCATCAGTAGGACGAAGCTTAACATTAAGCTCCATAGGAGTATCAACCGTGCGCTCATCCCCAAGAGCAGCACGAGCAAGAAGATCCTGAATATACTTTTCCTGAGAGATAGAAAATCCATCAGAAGTGGAGAAAACTTCAATGCCAAGAAAATAGCGAAGAGGACCAAGATCAATCATAAGAAACTGATCTCGAAGACGAGCCTTGACAAAGGCAATATACTCAGGATCATCACTAGTAATGATCATATCATCAACATAGAGAAGATGAAGAGTGCGTCCACGAGAAGAAGTGTGAACGAAAAGTGCTGGATCATGAAAACTAGGAGAGAAACCGGCAGCAGTCACCACAAAGGCGAAGCGCTCAAACCAGGTACGAGGGGCCTATTTCAGACCATAGAGAGAACGTCGAAGACGACAAACCATCCCATCGGGAACAGAATACCCAGGAGGAGGCTGCATGTAAACCTCCTCACTCAACTCGCCATTAAGAAAAGTGTTCTGAACATCAAGCTGGGACACAGACCAGCGTCGAACAGAAGCAACAACAAGGAGAGTACGCACAGTGGTCATATGAGCCACAGGGGCAAAAGTCTCATCATAATCTCGGCCGTGTTCCTACTGAAAACCACGAGCCACAAGACGCGCTTTACAGCGCTCAAGAGATCCATCAGAGCGGGTCTTAATTTTATAGACCCACTTACACGTGATAGGATGAACACCAGAAGGGGGAGAAACAAGATCCCAAATGCCAGTGCGCTCAAGCGCAGCGATCTCCTCAGCCATGGAAATCTGCCATTCAGGATGACGCTCGGCATCCCGGTAAGAAGTAGGCTCAGAAACAACAGAGAGACCGTACTGACTAGGAGAGTAATGGGCTGGAGCACGACGCTGACGAACATGCCGTGAAGGAGGGAGCTCATCGACAGAGGATAACTCATCAAAAGAAGAGGAAGAAGGGACAGCATCAGAAGGATCTGAAGCCGGAGAACGGGGAGTACTAGGGGAAATAGACGGAGGAGAGGATGGCGCCGAAGGTGAAGGGGGCGCATCAGAACTATGAGGGAGAAGAAGGGATAGCAGGGGGTGCATCCGGAAAAAGAAGAAAAAAGATATCATCGACCGGGTAAGTACCCGAGGTAGTTCGAGGATAGAAGGGACGCGTCTCATCAAACGTGACGTCACGAGAGATGCGCATCCGACGACCAACAGGGTCCCAACAGCGATAGCCCTTATGCTCATCACTGTATCCGAGAAAAAACACTCAACAGACTGAGCGGTCAGCTTGGTGCGTTCGCGATGAGGGAGAAGGACATAGCAAACGCAACCAAATAAACGAAGAGTCGAGTAATCGGGAGAACGACCAGAAAGACGCTCGAGAGGAATGCCACCTTGAAGGGCAGCAGAAGGCTGAATGTTAATGAGGTATGTCGACGTAGCGACAGCCTCAGCCCAGAAATGCGGCGGAAGAGAGGAAGCAATCATCATAGCACGAGTAGTCTCAAGAATATGACGATGCTTACGCTCGGCGACACCATTTTGAGCATGGGCGCCGGGACACGAGAACTGAGAAAGGGTACCCTGCTCAGCAAGAACACCACGCAGGTGCTGGGAGATATACTCTCCTGCAGAATCAGCACGAAACACACGAATATGCGTGGAATAATGAGTACGAACCATGCCTGCAAAGCGCTGATAAATAGAGAGGACCTCACTGCGAGAGCGCATAAGAAACAACCAGGTGTACCGCGAAAAATCATCAATAAACAAAATATAGTATCGGTGACCCCCTTTCGAAGGAAAGGGAGCCGGACCCCAAACATCTGAATGAACTAAATCAAAAGGTCACTGAGATACAGACGCACTAGTAGGATAGGGAAGCTGAATCTGTTTGCCTAACCTACAACCCTGACACGAATGCAAAGACACGTCTCCTGAGATAGACCCCCGAAGACCACTACGAACTAATGACGATAAACGGGAGCCACAGAGGTGACCCAGCCGATGATGCCACTGCTAAAAAGATCCTGTGACAAAAGCAACAACCGCAGTAGAACTGACAGAAGAAGTGTCAGGAGGAGGAACACGAAGCTAGTCTAACTCCCAGAGCCACGGGGACTCAAGGCTGCGAGGGCCAGCTCCAACCAAGGCCTGTGTATGGCGGTCCTGAACCGCACAAGAATCAGCGTCAAGAATGACGCGACAACCAGAATCAATCAGCTGACTAGCAGAAAACAGGTTCATCTTAAGACTAGGAACATGAGAAACGTCAGGAACAGAAAAAGAGGAAGTAGAGAGGGTGCCTCGACTGGAAACAGGAAGAGAGGTACCATCGGCCGTGACAACATAGACAGGAGAAACAAGAGAGCGAAGAGCAGAAAGAATAGAAGAAGCAGAAGTCATATGAAAAGAAGCTCCAGAATCTAGATACTACGGGGATGACATACCTGACTGTGTAGAAGGTGGTGGTCGCGAGGTGCCAGAAGAGCCAGGTACAGAACCAACAGTACCCGTCGAGGAAGAGCCTGTAGTAGCGAGCAGGCCACGGAGAATGTCCTGATCAGATAGCGCAACAGCAGAAGATCCTGAAGAACCAGCCTGCCGACGAGTATAGTGCCGCTGACATAAGCTGGGATCCCTCTGCCAGCAAGTAGAGACAGTGTGACCAGACCTGCCACAGTAGGTGCAGGGAGGTGTTGTCATACCACGAGGCTGCTGAGGCTAACTCTGGCCCTGGACTGGAGGAGTAGAGAGTATCGGCGGTGCTGGAGACCGCAATGAATCCAACGGCGTAGGAGGCCCACGAACAGCAAGAACAGAGGGAACCTCAAGAAGACCAGCACCACGAAGACGAGTCTACTCAGCTAGTACCTCAGAGAGCGGAACACGACCACGGGCAAGCAGCTGTGCACAGCGCGGCTCAAACTCCTTACGGAGCCGCGACAAGAACTCAAAAACGCGCTGAAACTCCAGATCCGCACGCACAGTCAGACAGCAGGGACATGTGGCACACACAGCTGTACGAAGAGAATCAAGCTCACGCCAAATAGCAGCACTCTGAGTGTAGAACTCATCAATAGTAGAATCACCCTGCTGAAAGGCATGCTCCTGGCGGACCACAGACAGGTAAAGAGCATCCCCAAATGGCTAATAGCGTTGACGAAGAAAAGCCCACTGAGCAGCAGCGGTGGGAAGACCCATATATTCAGCAGCATACTGAGGCAAAACACTGGAGGTGAGAACAGCAGCAGCACGAGCATCCTCATCGATCCACTGAGTGTAGTCAGCCAGATCCAGCCGGTAAGTCGCAACGGCAGTAGAGTGGTCCTGGAACTTCCGGTTATAATCAGCCAGAGCAGTATCATCAGCACTCTTGGCCGCATCCTTATCCGCCTGAGTAGCATCAGGGGCAAGGGCAACGGGCGGCGGTGCAACGGGCACCGTGGGAGCAACGGGGCGCGGTGGACAGGAGACCTCGCCAAAAATCACACCCCAAAGACGAAAACCGCGCATGTGGAAGCGCATGAAGGCAGCGAAATCAGGATAATTCGCGCCATCGAAAATCACCGGGCAGCGAGGAATCACAACATAGCCCGAGGAGGAAGACATAGCTTTTTTTTCTAGATGAGATCGAAACGAAAACGATCAAAGTCAACCCGAGTAAGAGAGAGTTTCTCGTCGCGACGGGAAACAGAGGCAGTGGCCGGCGGCGGGAGCAGACCAGCCGGGGAAGAAGGGAACCGGCGGCGGGGCGGGCCGGCGGCAGAGAGGCAGGGCGGGTGCGGAGCACGGCGGCCGGGAGATGGAGGACGGCGACCATGGGCGGCCGGGGCGGGCGGGGAGAAGAGGAGAAGGGTTGGCGGCAACCGGGGAGCGGCCGGTGACGGACGGCGGCCGGAGATGCAGCGGCCGGAACAAGCGGATGACAGACGGCCGGGAGAGACGAGGCGGTCGGACGCGGCGCGACGAGCCAGACGACGACGGCGACGTAGAGGCGGCGGCTGCGGCCGGGTCGCGGCGGGAAGATGCCGGGACGGGCGGCGGCGGCTGCTGCAATGGAGGAGGAGCAAACCTAAAGCTTGGTACCATGTTGGATCAATATGCTTGTTGTATTACCAGGGAGCCAAAAGGCACAATATATAGTATATGTACAGTTGCAAATATGCAGGAAGCCTCCTAACATATGAAGAAAATACAATATATAGATATATACATCTAACACAGATGACCCTTTTTTTTAACTCCAGTGGAGCCTGCAGTTTTTCCTCGAGTGCGGGTAGCCATAGGTTGACAATCTCAATTGGTGCGAGTGGCAAACGTCGTGTACAGTTCATTACCTGTTTGTTGACGAAAAATAAGAAAATAATACGAGGGTTTGCCCAAAGTCTAAAGCAGATGGCCCATGGGGCGCAAAGTCCTGACACTAGCGCGGCGCGCATGCATACGGCCCATTCATGCCAAAGCGTTGGCTGCCGTACTGTGGTTTTGGGTTTTAGGTGAACAGCTAACAGGTCTGACGAAACTGTCTCTGATTCTGCATCACAGGCAGGCAGGAAGCCAGCCATGGGCCATGTCAGCGGCAGGCAAGGTAGGCAGCTTTTGGCATGCCAGTTCGTACGTAGCCGGGCGCCATGCCGCCGGGCCGGCGCGAAGATTCTTCTTTCCACGGCATCGATCGACCTTGCTAGCTAGGCTGCTGCTGCTCCTGCTGGCTGCCGCGATCGCCGCCGCGCCAAGCTTCGCCGCTGGCGGCGTGACGGCCGGTGTGCACTGCACTGTGCAGCACGTGGCTTTCATGCCGCACGCGGACACGCTATCATCGATCTCGTGTCCGTGTACGTCCGACCTCGCCGCCGTGCGCGGTGCGCCATACCGACGTACGGTACCCGTCGGCGTCGGACAGGGACCCGCGTCGGTGACAATCTACGAGCACCGGTGCCAGTGCCACACGAAAGATAGGATTGATCGGTTGATCCATAAACAGGGAATAGTGCCGGACGGACAGCGACAGGGCACGGCACGGCACGCGCTGCACGGGAGCTTCTCGCCGTGTCGTCGTCTAGCTTGGGAACGCGATCCTTCGATCAATCTATCCTCCGTAGTTGTCTCAATCTAGAGCAAAGCTGGAGGGGCGCTTGCATGGCCGTGTCGGCCGGTCGAGCCATCGGATAGCGAATCCGGCCGGCAGCTCATCGCATCGATCGTCAACAGCCAACAGGTTAATTTGTATGATCGTGTGGTGCATACGGTGCAATCAGACACACTATGTATCCATGATCTATCATGCATGACATGTCAGTGTCAGGATATATAGAGCCCATCTCCCAGCGCGTGCACACCACTTCATGGGCAACTTCTGCATGCCGGCACCCTGCACGAGCCCGATCAACATCCACCTAGCTCCTATCGAGCTCGAAATTTCCGGGAAAATGCATGATTGCCAACAGCTCGTACGTGCGCGTCGCTGAGCATAAAGGACTTTAGGCAATCACTCCAGTAGGTGGGATAGCCGACGACGGGCATGAGAAGGATGGAAGGAGCAAAGGGATGAACAGGAGCATGCCAATCATGGCGCCATGGCGGTACGGGCGGACCGTACATGTGCAGCGATCTTGGGCACATGTACGCACACGGCGGCGTGCGCCTGCGTTTTCGTGCAGGGATTCAGGGCGTAGCCAGCCAACCAGCGCACGGGTGGAAGCTCGATTGGCTCGGCGCCATCTCTCCATGCCCCCGTGTGGTCGCCGTCATGCCGGCCGGAGATCGTTTGAGTACTACAATTCTCTGCCCAGCCAGCTCGATCGATCGATCGATCGTGCATGCCATTGCAGGAGCGTACGTTGGCAACATTCGGCCGGCCAGCGGTGCAAGCTCCAAAGACGAGCACCATCGCACTACTTTCCTTTGTGCAATCGCCGCCAAGAAACGGAAGGAGCTGGGAAGAGGAGGAGCAGCAACGACGCAATCACGCAATCATAGACGGAAACCAGGCCCTCGCCTCGAGGTCCACACACCACACATGCCTGCCATGTCCCCGTGTTGTGGATCAGCACACTGCTCAAATCCTCGCCGCTCACAGTTTCAACGGTCGATGCCGGCCGGCCTGCGCGCTTCGTCGTGTCTTTGCTTGCCAGTTGCCACCGGCCGGCGTCGTGGGCTCGGCCACCAGCGAGGCAGCGAAGAATGCCCGAGCCCAGAGCCACGTCCTGACGTCTACAGTATCGCACGGTTCGAGTTTCAGCACGACATCATCCAAAGTTCTGCTCCATGGATCTAGTGGATCATATCTGTTCGGGGTATCTGTCGCTCTGTCCTTGCTTCCTGAACACCATGAATTCTTACTACGCTTTGAATTGTAAATTGAGATGCAAAGCACGATCCACCGAGGCAGCTATACCACACGGTCAAGTGACCTTTTTTTAGTGAGTGTCATCCGGCAAGCTTTATTGATTAGTCATCGCACCAATTAAATGAAGAATTTGAGTTAACACTGAACTTTGCTAGCTCATGAGCTACAACATTGGCTTCCCTAGGACAAAACTCAAAAGCTATCTTATCAAAACCACTAGCCAAATTCATTAATCCTTGTGGATGGCCGGACAAGAAGTTGCTGAAAATCCTCCCTCCTTCATTGTTTTAGTAACAAACATTCAGTCAGATTGCATAATTATGCGGTTACATCCAATGAATTGAGAGGGAACTAGGCCCTCCCTTAGAGTGTAAGCTTCAACCATGCAGATATGATCAATAGTCTGACAAGCTGCAATACAACAGCCTTTATTTTCTCTTATAATCACTCCCACGCCTCCATGATTATACTCAGAATTGAAAGCGGCATCAATATTAATCTTTACTTCATTTTCTGGTGGACATTTCGAACCCTCTCGATGAACCACTAGTGTTTTTTTTTTCTTGCCCTCAAACAATTCTTTCTACGAGTGGCTGTTGATATAGCCACACGAGCACATGATTGAACTCTTTCCCCATGTACAAGACCCTGTAAGCACCTATTCCGCTAGGCCGAGATCACTTGGTGGAAAAATCGGCTGTTGTATCTGCATTTGCTGCACCTTCAATCTCAACGACCAGACTTAGATGATGCCATATTTCTTTTGCTCTACTACACCTGAATATGCTCAATATCAGCGTCCAAACCTAGATGATGCCATATTTCTATTGTTCTCCTACACATGAACAGGGTATGCCTAATATCTTCCACAAGCTTCATTACAGATTAGGCATCCGCTGATTTCACCAATATGGCGATTTTCCAATACACCAAGGTAAGGAATAATCCCATGGAGAGCCCTCCGCCCCATTGACCTGCTATTTTTTTTATTAAGAGTTAAAATGCATCTAGCAGATTCTACATTCACTGATTAATTAACTCAAAAGCATGATAAAAATGTCCATAATCAAACAAAACGCCTCTAATATATCCCTCATATATTCTATTGATTCCTCAAGAATCACACTCCGCCCTTAATGGAATCATCATCAATCTCAGCATCTAGACCAAGATGATGCCATATTTCTTTTGCTCTCCTACACATGGATAACTTCAATCTCAGCGTCCAAACCTAGATGATGCTAAATTTCTTTTGCTCTCCTACACATGAACATGATATGTCTAATATCTTCACAAGCTTCGTTACATACTATTAGGCATCCACTGATTTCACCAATATGGCGATTTGCGAGCAAGGAATAATCCCATGTGACCAGCTATTTTTTTATTAAGAGTTAAAAGGCATCTAGCAGATTCTACATTCACTGATTAACTAACACAATAGCATGATAAAATCTCCATTATCAAACAAAACGCCTCTCGTATATTCTACTGATTCCTCAAGAATACACTCTTGAGTGGAATCATCATCCAAACACAAGCCGTTGGGGATGATAGGCCAGCCAGCAGCTCCGACTGGCGCATGCCAGATCAGAATTGGACAAATACTAATCCGTCCAAACAGTCGTTTTTACATTAATAATTGGACAGGCAGCATTCAGCAAGGTACAACTAACAGTAATCACCTATGGAGCAACCAAGTTACGGGCCTCTCCAGTCCAGATTCGCACCATCGCCTTCAGGTCACAGCAAAATTTGAGTTGCAACAGGGCCAAGTATGAAACTCCTACATTACATGAGATTACTACAGGTTTCCACCACATACAGCCCAAAGATAGAACACCTCATTGCATGTTTTTTTGGGGGTTTTAGGGAGACAAAAGAAATGTTCAGGTGCTTCTGCGACTCTTAAATGGCCCATTGCGTCACTGCTGCGCAAACAATTTCTATCTTGCCAAGTCAGACCTCAAAAAAGGTGCCACCATATATAATCATACATGTAAGAGATGATTATCAATCCTGCACTTCTGGCCATTGCCAGCTGCCAAAGCATGGGGGTGAATACAACAGCACGTCCTGTGACATGATGAGAGAAAGACATGATCAGGTTTCTCATTCACACATGGGCAACAAAAACTACAAATACCGAAGAATATACTTGTACCAACCTCCGGAAGTGATCCATGGACATCCGGTAATCCATCAAAAATCTCATTTCCTTGAGAAAAGATTGGCCTGTCAAGCGCGCCCGACTGACCAAAGGAATTAAAATCCTCATGACAACGCAGGGGGTCATCCACGTTACTCCCAGCCAAAGGCGCTAAAGTGAACCACTCAGGTTCCTTAGCATCTGCCAGGCTAACAGCAGGTTGGTCTGCTTCTTCATCTTCTTCCTACAACACACCAACAGAATGACAAACAGATAGATGCTCAAAATGTATTCGCAGTCTCAACAAATTGTCAGGATATGGAGATTAGTGCTTCTCAGCTTTCATAGTAAAGAATAACCATACAAACTATAAACCTTACATGAATTACAATTACTAACAATTGGGCATTTTGGTCTACTAGCTTCCAAATTGGCTAGCACTGTACAGTGTCCTTTTGAAAATATACAACAATTTTATCAAGTATTAGTCTTCTGCCAATCGTTTCTTACTGAGAACTGGTTTAATCAAAGGTTATGCCTATTCCGGAAATTTCACATGTCAGTGGTTTACCTTGTCCTGCAAGATAGTATCATTCTGCCCAATTTCGGATGGACTATTGTTCACGCGACATGGCTGTGGGGTCTTTGTCTTTGGAGTTTTTGGACAAACACTTGCAGCAAATGCATCAGATTCTTCATTACTTGTTTCGGACTTGTCCACCTGCTTTGTCTTCACTTGATACAGGATTTTGGAAACAACAAAATCCCCGACTTCTTCATTTTCCTCCGGCCCAAGATGGTACTGATGCATCACCCAATCAGCTTTATCAGGCTTGGCACCTCTTTGCGGACTTTTGTACAGAACCAATATCTTCTTCCACCCTTTAGTAACACCATTGTGTTTTACGGGCTTTGATTTACCCGTCTTGTGCCATCTCACATGCTGATCAGAAGTGGTCTGATCAACGTGGATAATCCTCCGACGCTTACGCTGGCCACAAGCATATGCATTTGAGACTCTATGGAAGAAATGAGCACTGCTTCCATCTTTCCTTGTGCCTATAACGATGAAAAGTCCAGTTAGAACATGAATGAACCAAAGAATTGACCTATAGCATCTCAACTTAAGAATGCACCTACCAGGAAGATTTTCAGGATGTGAATAGCAGATCCCTTCATCATTCTCCACAGTTGGAATAAACTCATCGATGAACATATGGGGCTTTGAATCTCCCACGCCAAGCTTGTGTTCTAAATGCTCGAGCAATTCCAAATCAGATGGATCAAACTTCACGCCAGCTGGCAGCCCAGGCCACTGTACAGTAACCTGCAAATGATGAAATACAGTGACATGTTTTTAGAATGAATAATACTGTACCATGGAACGTGAAGTTAAATGGGTTGCGTTTTGCAAGCAACTGTAATTCAGAAGCTTATACGGGCTAATACAGTTCAAAGCCTTATTACTGATGTTCAGTCTCTAGATATGTTCAGTCCTTCTTTGATACCATCTACAGTACAGGTAACATAGGTAGGGCAGCTATCAACAAAGAGTACAAACATGATCTACTAATTATTCATGTAACAAAAGCAGGTTTCCAGCAAGGTTTCAACAAAAAGTAAAGAATCTCATTCAAAGTATAAAAGAGCTTATGTGTGTACTTACATCACTATTATCAATGATATGTTTGCAGTTGGGGCATTCCCTGCATGCTTCTGTACCCAATTCACTTATCTGGCGAACAGGGCAGTTGGCATTCCTGATTTTCTTGGCAACTCCCCTAGAATTGATGAGCCATGTCCTGCAGCAAAGGAACCACATCAGTGGTTGGTAATAGCAAGTGCTTACATAGCAATACATTAAGGTGACCAGGATGATGCTAATTGAAATGACCGGTACATAAGACAGTAGTAGTTCTACCAGGTAACAAATACATAGGACATTTCGACTTATGCCCTGTTTCCCCTGTTCTTGGAAAGCCAAAACCTTGACAGAACACTATTTGCCTGAGCAATGCTATAGAATACGGGGACGAGAGACGAATAGAACGGGACCCCGAGAACTGAAGATAAAACACGTTGAGAAGGAACAGTAAGTAACTACTGACAGTTGGTAAGCTGTGTGTAGAAATACATAGGAGATTTCGACTGATGCGCTGTTTCCCCTGTTCTTGGAAATCTAAAACCTTGACAGAACACTATTGACTGAACAATGCTATCGAACACGGGGACGAGAGACGAACAAGTCATCGTGCAGATGTCCTAGACATAGAACAGGACCCCAAGAACTGAAGATAAAATACATTGAGGGGGAACAGTGTGGAACTAGTGACAGTTGGTAAGCTGTGTGTAGAAAGACATGGTAGATTTCGATTGATGCCCTGTTTCCCCTGTTGTTAGAAAGCCAAAACCTTGACACAACACTACTGACCGAACAATGCTAAAATAGATCCGTATCGACACAATAAGCTAGTAGAAGATAACTAAGGTCAGGCACATATTAAGAAATACTAGAGCAGTTTCAATGTCATCATCAGGTTGCTCAATCAATGGCACAATGCAGGCGGGCACGCTCTGCAAAAGATGCAGAAGAAACTGCAACCGACAATTTACTGCACCCTATGATCTGCAGAAACTGCAAATCTAACTGTTCCTGAATCCGCATTCTCGCACGGAAGGTGGAACGAATCGCGTAGAGTGGGTGGGAGAAATCGTTTCTGGTGCAGTCGACGGTCCGGTCCCTAACCGGCTAACAATAGTCATGATACAGAATAACAATCCCCGAACTAGAGGAATAACAGCTACCGAGCAAGCCCTAACCCCTAAGCAACAGTGGTGACATGGCAGAATAAACAGGGGAAAAGCGGGGGAGGGGGAGGGGGCGTAACCTTGCCATGGCGGGCGGCGGCGTGTCCCGAAGACGATCGGGGCTGCGCGCGCGGGCCGCGGCGACGATCAGCCAGCCCGACGAGCTAGAGCAAAACCCTAATCTGGCGGCGCGGCGCGGCGGCGGCGTGTGCGGCTGCTGCTCCCCCCGCTCCAGCCTCCTCCCCCCGGTCCAGTTGCGCCGGTGGCCTGTCCTCCCCGGCCGGTGATAATGGGGGCGCGGCGAAGCAGAGGGGAAGGCTCGCGGCAGGAGCGCGGAAGAGAAGGGGGAATGGCCGCGACGCTTCCTTCCCTTGCGGGCGCAATTTCGTCTCGCTTTTGCGCCTCGGGAAACCCCAAAAACCCTCTGCTGCGCTGCGCTGCGCTGCCACAGGGTAGGGACAGTGCCGCCCGTTGGGGTTGCGGTTGCCTTCCTTGGCAAGCCGAACGTGGTCGTGGTCCCCCGTTTAATGCTTGCTCCTGAATTGGACCGCAAGTCTTCTCTAGCAATACGTTGGATCTATCTTGTCAGAGAGCCCGGCCCGGCCCAGGTATGCTATCTCTGGGTGCTCGCCGGATGATTTTCGGTGAGAAATGAAGGGAGATTTTTTTTTTTATTTTTTGAGATCCAAGGGTGATCTTGTTCGTTTGTTCTCCTGCCAGCCAGCAACAGCGGTAGATACGCGAAATCCATATACTATAAGATACTCATTCGTACTTACCTAGTAATGATACAGGCAACCACAGCAAGGATCTTGCATCGATCTCTCCCATAAGTTTCACACACGAAAAAGTGGCACCATGTATCCCTACTTGTTGTAAGAACGGGTTTGCATGTCTCGTATTTTGTTGAGAATGGATGATCTGGTTTCAATTTGCTGCCACAGTATATAGTGAAGATTCGCAAAATCTATCTACTCATTCACACCGACATGATACGGGCACGCACAAGCGCTTCCTAAAAGTTCGAGAATTCTTTGAGCACCATTGTGTACTTTCAAATAAATTCTGTCCGACGCGGCCTAATACCCGGTCCAGTGTTCTCAAACCATCCCTGGGCCATAGGGAGGGTGGAGGGACCGTCGGACATGAGCGGCAAGGCGGGTAGCGAGAGGCGGGGCAGATGTAGCATTGACGTACTCCAATCGTATTTGACATGCACTTTGTTCTATTTCATTTCTAGCATCCTGCTGGTTCTTTCCTTTTCATTTAGAGAAAATTGCTTCTGTACCATCGACGAACAAGTCAATAGCTCATTTGCCATCAAACAAAGCACAAGTGCCTGTGTACCAAATACAAAGAAAATTTAGTGCTTATTTGCCATCACCGTTAAGTTGACGTTAGAACTACACCGTTTTCTTCCCAGCTTCTCTGAAAATTCCAGGTTTACCCCTAGTTTATGTAGGGGAAGAAAAAAAATCAATCACACACGCACGGGCGGACACACCCGACCCGGCCGACCACGCACGTGACCGATTCCCTCCCAGCACGCGATGGACGAGCCGCCGCCGGCGCTCGCCTGTTCCCCGCCGCCCCTCCCCCAACCACCGCCGCCCCTCTACCAGCCTCCGCCGCTGCAGATGGTCCTCGCCGACGCGCCTCAGTGCCCTGCCGCTGCACCTTCGACGCCATCCAGGCGACGCCAAATGGCGGATCCGCCGTTGGCGCTGCCCCTGCTGGCCGCGACGCCGCCGCTTTCGGCCACGACCGGCCCTCTCACTCTCCCGTCCACTACGTCTTCGACACTCTCCAAGGATCTGTTGTCATGCATTGCTGGAACATTCTCTTTTCCTTTCTGTTCAGAGGACAAAATATTACTTGAGTACTTTGATTGCATTACTGGAGAATTTGTTTCTGTGTCAAGTGATGAAGAATGCATTAAAATGTACCAGAATTTTCATTAGAATAGAAGTGGACAGTTGGTCATCAAACATTGTGATATGCAATCAGCTTTATTAATGGAATTAGGGAAGTCACCATAGAAGATTTTGTTGATGACTATTATAGTGTTGCCAAGTTCACTTCAGCTTATGCCCATGTTCTTCCTGGCCTGACCGACATGTCTCAGTGGCCAAGTGTGAAGAAAGATTTTATTTTGAATCCCCCAATCCTTAGGAGGGCACCTGGGAGGCCAAAGGTGCAGAGGCACAAAAGTGGTGGTGAGAATAGCAAGAGCAAGAAATAAAGGCCAGCACCAATGTCCAATTTGCAAGGCCTTTGGACATAGATGGCAAAGCTGCAAAGATGCTGTTCCGGAAGCACTAGATGCCTATGCTGAAGTAGCAAAGCAAAAAAAAAAGGTACTTTTGTTCCAATTTTTATGCCACCTTATTACTGTCTTAATGAAACTAATATGTGAAACTCCTCCAGGGACAAAAGAAAGAAAAAAACCATCAAGACAACTACTGGAACTCCACTGCCTCTGCTTCAAGGTGCAAGTGAAATTGCACTACCTCTACTTCCATGTCCAACTGATGCAATTGGCAAGGTGGCCAAGTCGACCTCATCGAAGAAATGTACAAGGTTCAAAATCTGTACTAACTCTACTTTATATTGTTGTACACATGTCTCTGTTCCCTTATAGCAAGTAATCTGAAATTTTGATGTAGATCAAAGGTTATAGTTGTTGCTCCTGATAGCCCTGCAATGAGCACTCGAAGCAAGAAGAGAATTGTGCCAAACGACCAAGCAATGGCCCCTCCAAGCAAAAAGAAGTTGAAACTCTAAAATTCTGGGCTTGTTTTGTCTACATACTGCAATTATTCATGCATGTCATGATTTATTGGAAAGGCTTATGTTAACATCCAATTTCAGGTTGTGTTCTTTTGGTTCTGGATGATGTGAACCTGATTATGCTTTTAGATGATGTGATTATGTGAACCTGATTATGCATGATGTGAACTTGGATCGACTACTATTTTGTTGTTAAAATATCCCTGTTGTTTGGTTGAAATGCTGAAAAAAGTCAATATGTTGTCAATTTTTTGCACCAGACCTGCTGCACAAATTGTTGCTTATTTGCCATTGAGGGCAATGCAGTCATTTTGTTGCATAAATTGTATGAGGCAACAGCAGACTAGCAGCTAGTGGCAAATAAGCACTGTATTTTGTTTGTGTTTGGTACGTGAGCACTTCTGCTTTGTTGCATGGCAAATGAGCTATTGATGAGTTTGTCAATGGTATAGAAGCCATTTTCTCTTTCATTTATCCTGCCAATGCAAGTCAATCTCCCTCGCCGCCACGCCGCCAAAAGCTCGAAAGGCGCCTTCATCAAGCCACACATGCATGCACCGACGAAGATGAAGGTGGTGGTGATGCCGGAAAACGAGCGGGAGGCCATCGCGTCAAGGCGAGCACCAAGAAGGATACGGTAGCCAAGGTAGCACTGATTGCCCACAAGTATAGGGGGTGTATCGTAGTATCTTCGATAAGTAAGAATGTCGATCCCAACGAGGAGCAGAAGGTGTTGACAAGCAGTTTCGATGAAGGATTCACTGTAAATGCTCACAGACAAGTATTCAGGGGGTTTTCATGTAACAGATGAATAAAGTACGAGTAAGTAAAGTGCGAGAGTAACAATTGCAGCGAGTGGCCCAATCCTTTTTAGCACAAAGGACAAGCCGGTTTGTTTACTTATAATGACCAAACGTTCTCGAGGACACACGGGATTTTAGTCTAGTGCTTTCGCTACATACGGCTAATTAATCTTCATTGTTTTGATAAGTGTTGTGTGGGTGAACCTGTGCTAATGTACCGCCCTTCCTAGGACTAATACATACTTGTGATTATACCCCTTGCAAGCATCCGCAACTATAAGAAAGTAATTAAGATAAATCTAACCACAGCCTTAAACTCTGAGATCCTGCTATCTCTGCTGCATCGATATACCAACGGGGGTTTAGGTTTCTGTCACTCCGGCAACCCCGCAATTGGCAAACGAGTACAAGATGCATTCCCCTAGGCCCATAAAGGTGAAGTGTCGTGTAGTCGACGTTCACACGACACCACTAGAAGAATAACATCACAACTTAAATATCATAACATTGAATATTACTCAACCATATTTCACTACTAACATTTAGACTTCACCCATGTCCTCAAGAACTAAACAAACTACTCACGAGACATCATATGGAACGTGATCAGAGGTGATATGATGATGAATAACAATCTGAACATAAACCTTGGTTCAACGGTTTCACTCAATAGCATCAATAACAAGTAGAAATCAACACCGGGAGAGTTTCCCCTATCAAACAATCAAGATCAAACCCAAATTGTTACAGCGGTGACGATGTGCAGCGGTGGAGACGGCGGTGATGATGATGAAGATGATGATGATGGTGATGGAGATGATGTCCAACTTGATGGCGGTGACGATGGCGTCGATTTCCCCCTCCGGGAGGGAATTTCCCCGGCGGATCTCAGCCTGCCGGAGAGCTCTTTTCTCTCTGGTGTTCTCCGCCCCGCAGAGGCGGCTGTAACTCTTCGCGAGGTACCCTCTGGAGCTTAGGTTTTCGGGACGAAGGCATACGCGAAGAAAAGGAGGCGAGAGGGGGCTGTGGTCCCCCTCCTCACAGGGCGGCGCGGCCAGGCCTTGGGCCGCGCCGGCCTATGGGGTGGGCCCACCTCGGGTCCCCTCGGCTCCCCCTTCTGGCTCACTTAGTCTTCTGGAAAAATAGGATTTTTCGTATAATTTCCGTCAACTGTTGATCTTCCGAAATATTGCATTCTGACGGCGCTTTTTCCAGCAGAATCCTGGCTCCGTTGCGCGATCCTCCAATAATCATGAAACATGCAAAATAGATGAAATAACATAAGTATTATCTCCAAATATGAAATATATCAATGAATAACAGCAAATTATGGTATAAAATAGTGATGCAAATTGGACGTATCAACTCCCCCCAAGCTTAGACTTCGCTTGTCCCCAAGCGAAACTGAACTCGGTAAACAGGACCACATGTTTATGGAGTGAAGAGTCGATAAATAAAATACGGACAAGAAGCATCATATTCATTCACACAAGATATTCTAGTAAACAACTTCCTCATATAATTCAACTTGAAACAAGTATAAGTTAATCACAAATGAAGGTGCATAAGAAATCATAATTGGTGATGGCAAACTTTGTTCTTGGTCAGAGAACAATTAACAGGTTATACTTATCTTACCGAGCAGCGCTCTCATGTTAAGGTTTATATGGCACAACTTGCATATTCAATCATAATAATCTCCTCATGATCATTGATAACTTGCAAAGCTATATTCATTTAGATAAAACTTGTACTAAACAAGGAAGAATAAAAGACATGATGAAGCAAATCACAATATAATGGTTTGATCACAACTACTCAAATGCTTGCTTAAGATGGAGGGAAATAGGTTTACTGACTCAACATAAAGTAAAAGACAGGCCCTTCACAGAGGGAAGCAGGGATTAAATCATGTGCTAGAGCTTTTTCAGTTTTGAAATCATATAAAGAGGATAAAAGTAACATTTTGAGAGGTGTTTGTTGTTGTCAACGACTGGTAGCGGGTACTCTAACCCCCTTGCCAGACAAACCTTCAAAGAGCGGCTCCCATTTTATTTTTATTTTGTGTGGCACTCCTTCCAACCTTTCTTTCACAAACCATGGCTAACCGAATCCTCGGGTGCCTGCCAACAATCTCATACCATGAAGGAGTGCCTTTTTATTTTAGTTTTATTATGATGACACTCCCCCCAACCTTTGCTTACACAAGCCATGGCTAACCGAATCCTTCGGGTGCCGTCCAACAATCACATACCATGGAGGAGTGTCTATTTAGGTTAATTAATTTGGGACTGGGAATCCCATTGCCAACTCTTTTTGCAAAGTTATTGGATAAGTGGATGAAGCCACTAGTCCATTGGTGAAAGTTGCCCAACAAGATTGAAAGATAAAACACCACATACTTCCTCATGAGCTATAAAACCAATGTTTAAAAAATCGGCCGATTAGATGATTAATCGTCCGAGTAATCGCTACTCGTGCAGCCACCGTGTAGATTAAGTCGAATCGGCTGGATTACTCGCTGGGTCCGATTACTCGGTCTGACAAGCGATTAAACTCTAAATACAGATTAACTGGTCCAACCCGAACGTATAAAATTTGGCCCATCCGTCCGCCGACCGGCCCACCGCCTCCCCGCACTCTGTCCTCGATAATTGTTACGCAATGTCCCACGCTCGTGTTAATTTCTCCGCCGCCCGACCCAACCGCCCCATTGCTCGCCTCCTGCGAGCACATCTAGCATACCTCGTAGCAATCCTCAGGGCACGAGTCCATGCGGAGCTTGGCTCTCCTCGTCGTCCAGGATCGCTAGGATGGACGCACCCAGGTGCTCTTCATCGACCTTGGCTTCAGTTTCGGTTTATCCAGCAAGAAATCTCTACCCGCTCGGTTGTTACTCCTCCCTTGAATCCAATCCACGGCAATACTAATAGGAGTATGCCATATCTTATTCCTCTCCTCTGGTCATTTACTGGTTCAAACTTCAAGAGTATGTAACCACGTTATGACCTCAGGATTGATATTCAGTTAGGTCAGGTTCGCGGATAGGCCTTGTCCGTGAGATGTTTTACATATATTACTTGACCCTATACAGAACAAGTTCATGAAAAGTTTATGTTCATTGTAATCTTGTGCAAAATATAGCGTATGTGCTATTTTGCAAATTTTAACCGTTCAATATAGCATATTTTAGTCCTTGGAACTCACAAATTTAAAACCCCCTCCGATTAACAGTTGACCGATTAAATCAGTTAATAGGCCGATTTCCGATTAATCCCTAAACTCAAGCTGACCGAGCAGTTAACGATTACCGATTTCTTGAACATTGTATAAAACATTGACACAAATAAGAGATAGTAAATTTTGAATTGTTTAAAGGTAGCACACGAAGTATTTACTTGGAATGGCAGGAAATACCATGTAATAGGTAATTATGGTGGACACAAATGATATAGGTTTGGGTTAAGGTTTGGATGCATGAGAAGTATTCCCTCTCAGTACAGGTCTTTGGCTAGCAAGGTTAATTAGCAAGCATATGAGTCGAGGGAAACAAACAAATATACATGTGATAGAAACAATCATGCATCTTCCTTGCAAGCACAAACAGTTTTAACTTCAGAATAATAAGCTATGAGCTAACAAGAAAGAAAGATAATGAAACAACTACATGTATTTCTCTTTTCTACTTAAACCTCAAAGTGTTGTTGCTATTGACCAATGCTAAGTTTGCCGAAACCAGATAGATTTATTCAATGCTCCCAAAGTGATACCAATACTAATAACAAGATCAATCATATAATAGAGATTGCAAACTAAAATAAGATGTGCAATATGTAAATGATAAGACTTCTCATTAATATTCCATAACGATAACTCACACCAAGGGATACATAGACAATCAACTAAAGGAGAGATATTTCCACACTGCAACCCATCTTATATGATAACTTCCCTACTCATGATATGACACTACTTGATAATAAAAAGTAAAAGGTAGTGATGATGTGATACCGCGGCACTCCCCCAAGCTTGGAACAAACCAAGGGGATGCCAATACCGATGATGAATTACTCCTTTGGCGATGGTGGTGATGAGTTCCCATCATTAGACTTACAAGGAAGAGGCTCTCCATCAACAAACGACATCTTGGTCTCGGGAATCCTGAAACTAGCAGCATAGCTTATGTGTTTAAACCTGTTTTCATACTCACAGTTCTGATTATGAACGTCATAGAGTTGAGCTTGGAGTTTGTTGGTGGTGTCGTGAAGCGAGAGGATGTCGTCCCACAGCTTTGCAGTCTCCTTCTTGTGTGCATCAATAAGTTCAGACACAATCTTGTGGAAGATGTCCACTTCACGCTCAGCCATCTTCTTGTAGTTGAAGACCTCTTGTTCTAGCTTCTCCATCCTGTCTTCCAAGCTTCCTTCTCCCTTAGGACCCTGGACATCATTGATCTGCAACTCTCCATCAACGAGCAGCAACTCCTTGGGGTGCATCTTCAGCTCGTTCATGTACGGGTTGGCGACGTCCTCGCAGAAGCTGTCCTTCGGAGTTACCGACGAAGACATGATGGCTCTAGATCCGAAGTACATCCTGGCAGAAAACAGCTCGAAACAAAACACGTCGAGAAAACGATATACGGACCTCCAGGGGTCCGGGGGATTATATAGCAGGAATTTTTACGGCATAAGGAAAGTACCAGGTCGAACCAGAGTCGGAGAGGGGCAACGAGGGGCTCACCTCATAGGGCGGCGCGGCCAGGCTGGGGCCCGCGCCGGCCTATGGGGGCACGCCCTCGTGTGTCTCCTCCACTCCGTTTCGATCTCGTAATTTTTTCATATTTTCCAAAAACAGCAAAAACATTGTTCGGAAAGTAAAACGCGAACTTTTTATTACCAGTACTGTTACCTATTCAAAGTTGAACTCTGCCGGACTGTCAATTTGACCTTTGATGAAAGCCTCCGGTGTTTCCACTCGAATAACATCAACATCTTCATTATAAGAATCACCTGAGATATAATGCTTGAGTCTTTGTCCATTCACCACTTGTGTGGCATCGCCTTGGAGAGAACTAATTTTAACTGCTCCTGAACGATACACCTCCTCAATGACATATGGTCCTTCCCATTTCGAGAGTAATTTCCCTGCAAAGAATCTGAGACGAGACCGATACAATAGGACTTTATCCCCAATATTAAATTCTCTTTTGATAATTCTTTTATCATGCCATTTCTTAACTTTTTCTTTAAAGAGTTTAGCATTTTCATAAGCTTCACTTCTCCATTCATCTAGAGAACTCAATTGCAGCAACCTCTTATTACCAGCTAGTTTAGGATCTTTATTTAATTCTCTAACTGCCCAATAAGCTTTGTGCTCTAGTTCTAAAGGTAAATGACAAGCTTTCCCATAAACCATTTTATAAGGTGACATTCCCATGGGATTTTTATAAGCAGTTCTATAAGCCCATAGTGCATCCTTCAATTTACTAGCCCAATTCTTTCTAGTTTTATTAACATTCTTTTTCAAGATAGATTTAATCTCTCTATTTGATAATTCTACTTGCCCACTAGTTTGAGGATGATAAGCGGAAGCAATTCTATGATTAATACCATATTTAGCAAGAGTTTTTCTAAAACCACCATGAATAAAATGAGAACCTCCATCAGTCATAATATATCTAGGAACTCCAAATCTAGGAAAAATAATATCTAAAAGCATTTTTAAAGAGGTCTCACCTTCAGCACTTTATGTAGGTATGGCTTCCACCCATTTAGTAACATAATCAACAGCAACAAGTATATGAGTGTTACCTTCTGAAGAGGGAAAAGGTCCCATGAAGTCAAATCCCCAACAATCGAATGGTTCAATAACAAGAGTATAATTCATAGGCATTTCATTGCGTCTGGAGATATTACCAACCCTTTGACATTCATCACAAGATAAGATAAACTTCCTTGCATCTTTGAAGAGAGTTGGCCAATAAAAACCTGATTGTAGAACCTTTTGCGCGGTTCTATCTCCGGCGTGATGTCCTCCATAAGCACTACCATGACATTTACTCAATATCTCTTGCTGTTCATATTCGGGAACACATCTTCGCAGAATACCATCCACTCCTTCTTTATATAAGTGTGGGTCATCCCAGAAATAATGCCTCAAGTCATAAAAGAATTTCCTCCTTTGCTGAGCTGAAAAGGTTGGAGGCAAGTACTTGGAAACAATAAAGTTAGCATAATCAGCATACCAAGGACTGTCTCGCGAGCTCACCTTTATTACAGCCAATTGTTCATTTGGAAAACTATCATTAACAGGAACAGGATCATAAGCAATATTTTCCAATCTAGACAAATTATCAGCAACAGGATTATCAGCACCTTTCCTGTCTACAATATGTAAATCAAATTCTTGCAACAGAAGTATGAAGGAGATATGCCCTAGAGGCAATAATAAAGTGGTTATTATTTATATCTTTATGTTTATGATAAATGTTTATATATCATGCTAGAATTGTATTAACCGAAACATTAGTACATGTGTGATATGTAGACAAACAAGAAGTCCCTAGTATGCCTCTTAAACTAGCTTGTTGATTAATGGATGATTAGTTTCATAATCATGAACATTGGATGTTATTAATAACAAGGTTATGTCATTGTGTGAATGATGTAATGGACACACCCAATTAAGCGTAGCATAAGATCTCGTCATTAAGTTATTTGCTATAAGCTTTCGATACATAGTTACCTAGTCCTTATGACCATGAGATCATGTAAATCACTTATACCGGAAAGGTACTTTGATTACACCAAACACCACTGCGTAAATGGGTGGCTATAAAGGTGGGATTAAGTATCCGGAAAGTATGAGTTGAGGCATATGGATCAACAGTGGGATTTGTCCATCCCGATGACGGATAGATATACTCTGGGCCCTCTCGGTGGAATGTCGTCTAATGTCTTGCAAGCATATGAATGAGTTCATAAGAGACCACATACCACGGTACGAGTAAAGAGTACTTGTCAGGAGACGAGGTTGAACAAGGTATAGAGTGATACCGAAGATCAAACCTCGGACAAGTAAAATATCGCGAGACAAAGGGAATTGGTAATATATGTGTATGGTTCATTCGATCACTAAAGTCATCGTTGAATATGTGGGAGCCATTATGGATCTCCAGATCCCGCTATTGGTTATTGGTCGGAGTGAGTACTCAA
Source organism: Lolium perenne (assembly GCF_019359855.2). NCBI lineage: Eukaryota > Viridiplantae > Streptophyta > Magnoliopsida > Poales > Poaceae > Lolium > Lolium perenne. The sequence goes on from NC_067249.2 coordinate 145,460,776, forward strand.
CCATGTCCGCATAGTTCTCGAACCGTAGGGTGACACACTTAAAGTTGGATGTTGAAATGGTAGTTCTTGAATTATGGAATGGAGTTCGAATATTTGTTCGGAGTCCGGATGAGATCCCGGACATCACGAGGAGTTCCGGAATGGTCGGAGAATAAGATTCATATATAGGATGTCATTTTATGTGAAATAAAATGTCGCGGAAGGTTCTATGGAAGGTTCTAGAAGGTTCTAGAAAAGTCCGGAAGAAACCACCAAGGAAGGTGGAGTCCACAAGGGACTCCACCTCCATGGCCGGCCAGCCCTAGTGGGGGTGGAGTCCCAATTGGACTCCACCATAGGGGGCCGGCCACCCCCATCATGCGAGGTGGGAATCCCACCTTTGGGTGGGAGTCCTAGTTGGGCTAGGTTTGCCCCCTCCTATGGAAGGTTTTGGTTTCGGGTCTTATTCGAAGACTTGGACACCAACACTTGGGATCCACCTATATAATGAGGGGCCAAGGGAGGGGGCCGGCCAACCCCAAGACCATAGCTTGGCCGCCCCCCTTGAGTGGCCGGCCACCCCCTCCCAAACCCTAGCTTTGCTCCTCCACTTCATATTTCCCGCGTAGCTTAGCGAAGCTCCGCCGGACTTCTACACCGCCACCGACACCACGCCGTCGTCTTTGTCGGATTCAAGAGGAGCTACTACTTCCGCTGCCCGCTGGAACGGGGAGGTGGACGTCGTCTTCATCAACAACCGAACGTGTGACCGAGTACGGAGGTGCTGCCCGTTCGTGGCGCCGGAACCGATCGTGATCAAGATCTTCTACGCGCTTTTGCAAGCGGCAAGTGATCGTCTACCGCAGCAACAAGAGCCTCATCTTGTAGGCTTTGGAATCTCTTCAAGGGTGAGACTCGATACCCCCTCGTTGCTACGTCTTCTAGATTGCATCTTGGCTTGGATTGCGTGTTCGCGGTAGGAAAATTTTTGTTTTCTATGCAACGTTATCCTACGAGTGGTATCGAGCCGTGTCTATGCATAGATGGTTGCACGAGTAGAACACAATGGTTTGTGGGCGTTGATGCTCTTGTTATCTTTAGTTTGAGTACTTTGCATCTTTATGGCATAGTGGGATGAAGCGGCTCGGACTAACTTTACATGACCGCGTTCATGAGACTTGTTCCTCGTTCGACATGCAACTTGTATTGCATAAGAGGCTTTGCGGGTGTCTGTCTCTCCTACTATAGTAAAGATTCAATTTACTCTTCTATTGAAAACATTAGTATCAACGTTGTGGTTCATGTTCGTAGGTAGATTAGATCTCTCTCGAAAACCCTAAACCACGTAAAATATGCAAACCAAATTAGAGACGTCTAACTTGTTTTTGCAGGGTTTGGTGATGTGATATGGCCATGATATGATGATGAATATGTATGAGATGATCATTATTGTATTGTGGCAACCGGCAGGAGCCTTATGGTTGTCTTTAAATTTCATGTTGAGTAGTTTTTCAAAGTAGTTGTAATAGTTGCTACATGGAGGACAAACAAGAAGACGGTGCCATTGACCTTGGTGCTACGCCGACGATGATGGAGATCATGCCCGAAGATGATGGAGATCATATCCGTGCTTTGGAGATGAAGATCAAAGGCACAAGAACAAAAGGGCCATATCATATCACATATGAAGCGCATGTGATGTTAATCCTTTTTATGCATCTTATTTTGCTTAGATCATGACGGTAGCATTATAAGATGATCCCTCACTAAAATCTCAAGATAATAAAGTGTTCATCCTTAGTAGCACCGTTATTAAGTCTTATCGTTTGAAGCATCTCGTGATGATCGGGTGTGATAGATTCGATAAGTACATACAACGGGTGCAAGACAGTTTTGCACATGCGGATACTAAGGTGGCCTTGACGAGCCTAGCATGTACAGACATGGTCTCGGAACACGTGATACCGAAAGGTAGAGCATGAATCATATGGTTGATATGATGAACACTATGAGTGTTCGCCATTGAAATCACACCTTTTCTCGTGATGATCGGGTTTAGGTGCGGTGGATTTGGTTCGTGTGATCACTAAGACAATGCGAGGGATATTGTTTTGAGTGGGAGTTCACCTAGGGTTTTAATTATGTTGAATTAAAATTTGAACTCAATTTGTCATAAACTTAGTCTAAACTATTGCAAATATATGTTGTAGAGATGGCGTCCTCAATCAATTTTAATCGGTTCCTAGAGAAAGAGAAACTTAAGAGCAACGGTAGCAACTTCACCCATTTGGTTCCATCATGTGAGGATCTTCCTCTCTGGCGGAAATCTGCAATTTGTGCTTGATGCACCGCTAGGTGACCCTCCTGCAGAAGATGAATCCGATGAAGTAAAAGCTGTTTACGCAACTCGGAAAACTTGGTACTCTCAAGTTCAGTGTGCCATCCTGTGCGATGCTGGAATCCGATCTTCAAAAACGTTTTGAGCACCATGATCCTCATGAGTTGATGAATGAGCTGAAAGCTATATTCGAGACTCATGCGGCGATGGAATGCTATGAAGCATCGAAACATTTCTTCACTGTATGATGGAAGAAGGCAGCTCCGTTAGTGAGCACATGCTCGCCATGACCGGGCATGCGAAGAAACTTCGATGACTTGGGAATAGTGATTCCTAGCAGACGGGATTAATCGTGTCCTTCAATCACGCCACCAAGTTACAAGAACTTTGTGATGAACTACAATATGCAGAACATGAACAAGGAGTTACACGAACTCTTTGGCATGCTAAAAGCTGCTGAGATTGAGATCAAGAAAGAGCACCAAGTGTTGATGGTCAACAAGACCACCGGTTCAGAAAGCAGGGCAAGTCTAAGGGAAAATTCAAGAAGGGTGGCAAGAAAGCTGCCACGCCTCCTATGAAACCTAAGAACGGCCCTAAGCACGATCTTGAGTGCTATTATGCAAGGAGAAGGGACAGAAGCGTAATTGCTCCAAGTATCGGCTGATCTAAAGAGCGGCCTTGTCAAGAAGAAGAAAGAAGGTATATCGATATACATGTTATAGATGTTTATCTCACTAGTTCTCGTTCTAGTACAGGTATTTGATCTTGGTTCGGTTGCTCATATTTGTAACTCGAAACAGGAACTAAAGAATAAACGACAAGCTGCTGAAAGATGAAGTGACGATGCGCGTTGGAAACGGATCCAAGGTCAATGTGATCGCATCGGGACACTTCCTCTACATCTACCTTCGGGATTAGTTTTAAGCCTAAATAATTGTTATTATGTACTGCGTTGAGCATGAACATTATATCTGGATCTTGTTTAATGCAAGACGGTTATTCATTCAAGTCTGAGAATAATGGTTGTTCTATTTTTATGAATAATATCTTTTATGGTCGAGCACCACAAAAGAATGGCTTATTTGTTAGATCTCGATAGTAGTGATACACATATACATAACATTGATGCTAAGCGAATTAAACTAAATGATAATTCTACTTATATGTGGCACTTGTCGTCTTGGTCATATTGGAGTGAAACGCATGAAGAAACTCCATACTGATGGATTACTTGAATCACTTGACTTTGAGTCACTTGATAGATGCGAAGCATGTCTAATGGGAAAAATGACAAAGACTCCATTCTCTGGTATGATGGAGCGAGCTACTTGACTTATTGGAAATCATACATACCGATGTATGTGGACCAATGAGCGTAGCATCGCGCGGTGGTTATCGTTATGTTCTAACCTTCACGAGATGATCTGAGTAGATATGGGTATATCTATTTCATGAAACATAAATCCGAAACTTTCGAGAAGTTTAAGGAATTTCAAAGTGAAGTAGAAAATCAACGTAACAAGAAGATCAAATTTCTACGATCTGATCGTGGAGGTGAATATCTGAGTTATGAGTTTGGCATGCATTTAAAGAAATGCGGAATACTTTCACAATTGACACCGCGGGAACACCTCAACGAAACGGTGTGTCCGAACGTCGTAATCGAACTCTCTTAGATATGGTTCGTAGTATGATGTCTCTTACTGATTTGCCGTTATCATTTTGGAGTTATGCATTAGAGACAGCCGCATTCACTTTAAATAGAGCACCATCAAAATCCGTAGAAACGACACCGTATGAATTATGGTTTAATAAGAAACCTAAGCTGTCGTTCTGAAAGTTTGGGGTTGCGAAGCCTATGTAAAGAAGTTACAACCGGACAAGCTAGAACCCAAAGCGGAGAAATGCGTCTTCATAGGTTATCCTAAGGAAACTATAGGATACACTTTCTATCACAGATCCAAGGCAAAATATTTGTTGCTAAGAACGGAACCTTTCTTGAGAAAGAATTTCTCACTAAAGAAGTGACTGGAAGAAAAGTAGAACTTCGATGAGATTGATGAATCTATACTCGTTGATCGAGTAGCGCGATGGGAAGTTGTACTGTACCGCCTACACCGACAACGAGAGGAAGCTAATGATAATGATCATGAAACTTCGAACGAGGAAACTATCGAACCTCGCATGATCGACAAGGAACGTGCCACTCCTGATTGGTATGATCCTTGTCTAAATGTCATGATTGTGGATAACAATGATGAGGACTATGACGATATGAAGAAGCGATGATGAGCCCAGATTCCAACAAATGGCAAGAAGCCATGAAATCCGAAATGGGATCCATGTATGATAACAAAGTATGGACTTTGGTAGACTTACGATAGCGAAAGGCTGTCGAAAATAAATGGATCTTCAAGAGAAAAAGCAGATGCTGATGGTAATATTACTGTCTATAAAGCTCGACTTGTCGCAAAGGGTTTCCGACAAATTCAAGGAGTTGACTACGATGAGACTTTCTCACTGTAGCGAAGCTGAAATCTGTGAGGATTTTGTTAGCAATAGCTGCATTTTTCGATTATGAGATTTGGCGAGATGGATGTCAAAACGGCGTTCCTTAATGGAGACATTGAGGAAGAGTTGTATATGGTACAACCCAAAGGTTTTGTCGATCCTAAAAATGCTGACAAAGTATGCAAACTTCAGCGTTCAATCTATGGACTGAAGCAAGCATCGAGAAGTTGGAACCGACGCTTTGATAAGGTGATCAAAGACTTCGGGTTTATACGATGTCATGGAGAGGCTGTATTTACAAGAAAGTGAGTGGGAGCTCTGTAGCATTCACGATATTATATGTAGATGACATATTATTGATCGGGAATGATATAGAACTATTAAGCGATGTTAAGGGTTATTTGACTCATAGTTTTTCAAGGACGGACCTTGGTGAAGCATCGTATATATTAGGCATCAAGATTTATAGAGATAGATCAAGACGCCTAATAGGGCTATCACAGAGTACATATCTGGACAAGATTCTAAAGAAGTTTAGAATGGACGAAAGTAAGAAAGGGTTCTTACCTATGTTACCGGGCAAGGTATTGAGTAAAACTCAAGGACCGGCTACGGCGGAAGAAAGAGAAAGGATGTGTAACATCCCCTATGCCTCGGCGATGGGATCTATCATGTATGCCATGCTATGTACTAGACCGGATATAGCACATGCTTTGTTAGTTTGACTAGCGAGATATCAAAGTGATCCGGGAATGGAACACTGGACAGCGTCAAGAATATCCTGAAGTACTTGAAAAGAACTAAGGATATGTTTCTTTGTTATGGAGGTGACCAAGAGCTCGTTGTAAACGGTTACACCGATGCAAGTTGGAACAACGATCCCGATGACTCTAAGTCACAATGCAGGTACGTGTTTATATTGAATGGTGCCGCGATGGCTGGGCAAGCTCGAAGCGGTGCACGGTGGCGAAGTCTTCAACGAGAATCGAGTACATAGCGGCTTCAGAGGCTTCATCGGAAGCGGTATGGATGAAGAGGTTCATTGTAGATCTCGGTGTGGTGCCTAGTGCATTGGACCCATTACTCCTTTACTGTGTTTCCTTGGGTGCCATCGCCAATGCGCCAGTGCCAAGGTCACTCTAGAGGCTGAAGCATATCTAGCTGCGTGACCACGCGAGTCGCGAGTACATCGAAGATGGAGAAGTAAAGAGTTGCAAAGGACACCCTGATCTGAATGTAGCAGATCCGTTGACTAAAGCTCTCCCTAGGGCAAAGCATGACCAACACCAGAATGCCATGGGTGTTAGGTATATTACAATGTAATCTAGATTATTGACTCTAGTGCAAGTGGGAGACTGAAGGAGATATGCCCTAGAGGCAATAATAAAGTGGTTATTATTTATATCTTTATGTTTATGATAAATGTTTATATATCATGCTAGAATTGTATTAACAGAAACATTAGTACATGTGTGATATGTAGACAAACAAGAAGTCCCTAGTATGCCTCTTAAACTAGCTTGTTGATTAATGGATGATTAGTTTCATAATCATGAACATTGGATGTTATTAATAACAAGGTTATGTCATTGTGTGAATGATGTAATGGACACACCCAATTAAGCGTAGCATAAGATCTCGTCATTAAGTTATTTGCTATAAGCTTTCGATACATAGTTACCTAGTCCTTATGACCATGAGATCATGTAAATCACTTATACCGGAAAGGTACTTTGATTACACCAAACACCACTGCGTAAATGGGTGGCTATAAAGGTGGGATTAAGTATCCAGGAAAGTATGAGTTGAGGCATATGGATCAACGGTGGGATTTGTCCATCCCGATGACGGATAGATATACTCTGGGCCCTCTCGGTGGAATGTCGTCTAATGTCTTGCAAGCATATGAATGAGTTCATAAGAGACCACATACCACGGTACGAGTAAAGAGTACTTGTCAGGAGACGAGGTTGAACAAGGTATAGAGTGATACCGAAGATCAAACCTCGGACAAGTAAAATATCGCGAGACAAAGGGAATTGGTAATATATGTGTATGGTTCATTCGATCACTAAAGTCATCGTTGAATATGTGGGAGCCATTATGGATCTCCAGATCCCGCTATTGGTTATTGGTCGGAGTGAGTACTCAACCATGTCCGCATAGTTCTCGAACCGTAGGGTGACACACTTAAAGTTGGATGTTGAAATGGTAGTTCTTGAATTATGGAATGGAGTTCGAATATTTGTTCGGAGTCCCGGATGAGATCCCGGACATCACGAGGAGTTCCGAATGGTCCGGAGAATAAGATTCATATATAGGATGTCATTTTATGTGAAATAAAATGTCGCGGAAGGTTCTATGGAAGGTTCTAGAAGGTTCTAGAAAAGTCCGGAAGAAACCACCAAGGAAGGTGGAGTCCACAAGGGACTCCACCTCCATGGCCGGCCAGCCCTAGTGGGGGTGGAGTCCCAATTGGACTCCACCATAGGGGGCCGGCCACCCCCCACATGGGAGGTGGGAATCCCACCTTTGGGTGGGAGTCCTAGTTGGGCTAGGTTTGCCCCCTCCTATGGAAGGTTTTGGTTTCGGGTCTTATTCGAAGACTTGGACACCAACACTTGGGATCCACCTATATAATGAGGGGCCAAGGGAGGGGGCCGGCCAACCCCAAGACCATAGCTTGGCCGCCCCCCTTGAGTGGCCGGCCACCCCCTCCCAAACCCTAGCTTTGCTCCTCCACTTCATATTTCCCGCGTAGCTTAGCGAAGCTCCGCCGGACTTCTACACCGCCACCGACACCACGCCGTCGTGCTGTCGGATTCAAGAGGAGCTACTACTTCCGCTGCCCGCTGGAACGGGGAGGTGGACGTCGTCTTCATCAACAACCGAACGTGTGACCGAGTACGGAGGTGCTGCCCGTTCGTGGCGCCGGAACCGATCGTGATCAAGATCTTCTACGCGCTTTTGCAAGCGGCAAGTGATCATCTACCGCAGCAACAAGAGCCTCATCTTGTAGGCTTTGGAATCTCTTCAAGGGTGAGACTCGATACCCCCTCGTTGCTACCGTCTTCTAGATTGCATCTTGGCTTGGATTGCGTGTTCGCGGTAGGAAAATTTTTGTTTTCTATGCAACGTTATCCTACAAAGTACCCATCTAATAAGCCTTGGCTTAGCATCTTTCTTTTGCATAAGGTATCTGATTGCAGCATGATCAGTATGAATAGTAACTTTCGAATCAACAATATAAGATCTAAACTTATCACAAGCAAAGACTACAGCTAACAATTCTTTTTCAGTAGTAGCATAATTTCTTTGAGCAGCATCAAGAGTTTTACTAGCATAATGAATAACATTCAATTTTTTATTTACTCGCTGTCCAAGAACAGCGCCTGACAAAATCACTAGCATCACACATAATTTCAAATGGTAAGTTCCAATCAGGAGGTTCAACTATAGGAGCAGTTGTTAAGGCTTTCTTGAGAGTTTCAAAAGCTTCCTTACAATCATCATCAAAAACAAAAGGTACATCTTTTTGAAGAAGATTAGTAAGGGGCTTTGAAATCTTGGAGAAGTCTTTAATAAACCTCCTATAAAACCCAGCATGACCAAGAACACTACGAATACCTTTAACATCCCTAGGATAGGGCATCTTCTCAATTGCTTCAACTTTAGCTCTATCAACTTCAATACCTCTCTCGGAAATTTTATGTCCCAATACAATTCTTTCATTAACCATAAAGTGGCATTTCTCCCAATTAAGAACAAGGTTAGTTTCTTCACATCTCTGCAAAACTTTATCAAGGTTCCGCAAGCAATTATCAAAAGAATTCCCATAGACGGAAAAATCGTCCATGAATACCTCTACAATACTCTCGCAAAAGCCATGAAAAATAGCAGACATGCATCTTTGAAAAGTAGCAGGAGCATTACATAAACCAAAAGGCATACGTCTATAAGCATAAGTTCCATAGGGACAAGTGAAAGTGGTTTTCTCTTGATCCTTAGTTTTAATGACAATTTGTGAAAACCCAGAATAACCATCAAGAAAGCAAAAATGAGTATTTTTAGATAACATTTCTAACATTTGATCAATAAAAGGCAAAGGGTAATGATCTTTTTTAGTAACCTTATTAACTTTTCGATAATCAATGCACATTCTATACCCTACAACTACTCTTTGAGGTATGAGCTCATCATTATCATTAGGCACAATAGTCATTCCTCCTTTCTTAGGAACACAATGCACATGACTAACCCATCTACTATCAGCAATAGGATATATAATACCAGCTTCAAGAAGTCTTAATACCTCATTTCTTACCACATCCTTCATCTTAGGAATTAGGCAATGACTGAGGTTCAACAACAGGCTTCGCATCATCTTCCATATTAATGGCGTGTTGGCAAATAGAGGGAGAAATCCCCTTCAAGTCATCAAGAGTGTAGCCAATAGCACCTCGGTGTTTCTTCAATATTTCCAATAACCTTTCTTCTTCAAACTCTGAAAGCTTAGAACTAATAATAACATGATATATTTTCTTATCATCAATATGAGCATATTTAAGATTATCAGGCAATGGTTTTAAATCAAAGACAGGATCTTCCTTTGGTGGTGGTGTTGTACCGGATCTTCCATAGGTAAATCATGCTTAAGAATAGGTTGACGAAGGAAAATTTCATCAAGCTCATCTCTTTCTTCCCTAAAAACTTCACTCTCACTATTCTCCAAATGTTCTTGCAAGGGATTATTAGGAGCAAGAACAATAGATGCACCTTTGTTCAACTTTAAAATCGTTATTAGGCAAATCAGCTTTATAAGGAGTTTTGGTAAATTTAGAGAAGTTAAACTCATAAGATTCACCAGCAAATTTAGTCAAAATTTTCTCTTTCTTGCAATCTATAATAGCTCCACAAGTATTTAGAAAAGGTCTACCAAAAATGATAGGACAATATTTACTAGCAGCAGAGCCAAGTACCAAAAAGTCAGCAGGATATTTAATCTTACCGCATAGAACTTCCACATCTCGAACAATACCAATTGGAGAAATAGTTTCTCTATTAGTCAGCCGAATAACCACATCAATATCTTCAAGTTCACAAGAACCAATTTCGTGCATAATCTTCGTGTAAAGCTCATAAGGAATAGCACTAATACTTGCACCAATATCACATAAACCATAATAACAATGATCTCCAATTCTAACAGATAGCATAGGAACACTAGCTTGCTTAGACTTATTAGGATGTGAAACAATATTAGAAGCATCTTCACAGAAAATAATATGACCATCCTCCATATTTCCAGTCACAAGATCTTTAACTATTGCAACAGCAGGTTCAACTTTTATTTGTTCTTCAGGTTCTATAGGTTTCTTTTCACTTTTATGAACCGCACTATTTATAACAGAGTACTCCTTCATTTTAGCAGGGATAGGAGTTTTTTCAATATAAGCTTCAGTAATAACATGATCAACAGTTTCAACTACAACGCATTTATTAATAGATGAATCAATTTTATCTTTATACGGTTCATGATACTTATCAAAATTCTTCTTAGGCAATTCATAATGAGAGGCAAAAGCTTTATAAAGATTTGCAGCAACTTGAGAATCAAGACCATAAGTAGCACTCATATTACGAAATTTATCAGTATCCATAAAAGCTTCAATGCATTTATAATCATAATTTATACCTGATTCTCTATCTTTGTCGTTCTCCCATCCTTCAGTATTTTCCTGGATCCGATTAAGAAGGTCCCTTTTAAACTCTTCTTTGTTGCGCGTGAATGATCCAGAGCAAGAAGTATCCAGCAAGGTCTTGTCTTCAAAAGAAAGTCTTGCATAGAAATTATCAATAATAACATTGCCAGGAAGCTCATGAATGGGGCATTTGAGCATTAAAGACTTCAATCTCCCCACGCTTGGGCAATACTCTCTCCATCATGAGGCCAAAAATTATATATGCGGTTCCGATTCTTGTGAATTTCACTTGGAGGATAGAACTTAGAATAAAACCGGGGCACAATATCATTCCATTCAAGAGAATCCCCATTATCCAGTAATTTATACCAATGCACCGCTTTACCAGACAGCGATATAGAGAATAGTTTCTTCCTCACTTCATCCATAGCAATACCTGCACACTTGAATAAACCGCATAATTCATGTAAGAACAGTAAATGATCCCCAGGGTGGACAGTTCCATCCCCTGTATAACGGTTATCCACTACACGTTCAATAATTTTCATAGGTATTTTGTATGGTATCTCTTCCTCACCTGGCGCCTCATCCACTACCTTTGCAGTAGTAGTATATTTTCCAAATAAAAACTCAAGAGAAGATCTCTCCATAATGAATTATGGCAGCAGGCAGAAATAAAATCAGCACAACAGTAGAAATTTCCCTTACCAATTCCACTTACCAATAGCGCTTCACTCCCCGGCAACGGCGCCAGAAAATAGTCTTGATTGCCCACAAGTATAGGGGGTGTATCGTAGTATCTTCGATAAGTAAGAATGTCGATCCCAACGAGGAGCAGAAGGTGTCGACAAGCAGTTTCGATGAAGGATTCACTGTAAATGCTCACAGACAAGTATTTAGGGGGTTTTGATGTAACAGATGAATAAAGTACGAGTAAGTAAAGTGCGAGAGTAACAATTGCAGCGAGTGGCCCAATCCTTTTTAGTACAAAGGACAAGCCGGTTTGCTTACTTATAATGACCAAACGTTCTCGAGGACACACGGGATTTTAGTCTAGTGCTTTCGCTACATACGGCTAATTAATCTTCATTGTTTTGATAAGTGTTGTGTGGGTGAACTTGTGCTAATGTACCGCCCTTCCTAGGACTAATACATACTTGTGATTATACCCCTTGCAAGCATCCGCAACTACAAGAAAATAATTAAGATAAATCTAACCACAGCCTTAAACTCTGAGATCCTGCTATCCCTCCTACATCGATATACCAACGGGGGTTTAGGTTTCTGTCACTCCGGCAACCCCGCAATTGGAAAACGAGTACAAGATGCATTCCCCTAGGCCCATAAAGGTGAAGTGTCGTGTAGTCGACGTTCACACGACACCACTAGAAGAATAACACCACAACTTAAATATCATAACATTGAATATTACTCAACCATATTTCACTACTAACATTTAGACTTCACCCATGTCCTCAAGAACTAAACGAACTACTCACGAGACATCATCTGGAACATGATCAGAGGTGATATGATGATGAATAACAATCTGAACATAAACCTTGGTTCAACGGTTTCACTCAATAGCATCAATAACAAGTAGAAATCAACACCGGGAGAGTTTCCCCTATCAAACAATCAAGATCAAACCCAAATTGTTACAGCGGTGACGATGTGCAGCGGTGGAGACGGCGGTGATGATGATGAAGATGATGATGATGGTGATGGAGATGATGTCCAACTTGATGGCGGTGACGATGGCGTCGATTTCCCCCTCCGGGAGGGAATTTCCCCGGCGGATCTCAGCCTGCCGGAGAGCTCTTTTATCTCTGGTGTTCTCCGCCCCGCAGAGGCGGCTGTAACTCTTCGCGAGGTACCCTCTGGAGCTTAGGTTTTCGAGACGAAGGCATACGCGAAGAAAAGGAGGCCAGAGGGTGTTGTGGGCCCCCTCCTCACAGGGCGGCGCGACCAGGCCTTGGGCCGCGCCGGCCTATGGGGTGGTCCCACCTCGGGTCCCCTCGGCTCCCCCTTCTGGCTCACTTCGTCTTCTGGAAAAATAGGATTTTTCGTATAATTTCCGTCAACTGTTGATCTTCCGAAATATTGCATTCTGACGGCGCTTTTTCCAGCAGAATCCTGGCTCCGGTGCGCGATCCTCCAATAATCATGAAACATGCAAAATAGATGAAATAACATAAGTATTATCTCCAAATATGAAATATATCAATGAATAACAGCAAATTATGATATAAAATAGTGATGCAAATTGGACGTATCAAGCACCACATCGACGAACCCTCGAATGACCGCATTTTAGTCTTCCCTGGCCTTATTCAAAGAAAGTGCGGGTGCAACGAGGTTCTACCCCCACTACGCCGAAACCGTTTCGCACGACAGATTCAACCCGAAAGTGGTGGGTCACACCAGTCGGTGAGACAAGATAAACCAGTCAACACGTAGGTCGTAATCTTTGGCACACTACGATATGCCTCCTTTAATCTACCGCGCCATTACAGTATGACGGGCTTGCGTGCCAATGACCGCATTGTAATTATCTGCCTACATGGGATCTACATGCCCCATCAACCTCAACCATACGTCTTGGGATCACAGCTGTTGCCGCTCCTAAGTGGGGCACTCGAGTTCGCCACTCCTGGTGTGAACCCTGGTGTGTTCCGTGAATAAGGCAGTAACGTCGAGGCCACCGGTCAGCTTACCTTGTGTGCATGCATAGATGGATGGGAGTGATGGGACCCAGACACCGACGACGCTAGCAAATATGAGTGAGAGGATGGGGAAGAGTGAGAGCGGGCATGAAAGGATGATGATGATGATGATGATGAAGATGAGTATACGTAGGACGGTGGCAACATTGACTGCGGGCGGTCATGAAAAATGGATGAATGCAACGTTGACGATGGGCGAACAGGAGGCGATGACATAGAATGAGAAGGCGGCAATATACGAGATGCATTCGATTTGATTTGGTGCTATGTCTTCTTGTAATATTGGGGGGTCAGACTTGGCTGGAACTTTAAATTAAATGCGGGGACTATTTACCTTGTGAATATGCATACTTTTCTTTAAAAATAATTGGTTGAAAATATGTTTGAGGAACGGCGCTGAACAAAGACGCCTCTCAAAAACGGCAAGACACGATGGTGTCCCCCCTTTCGTTATGTGGTGCACCATTTAAGGGCCACGGCTAGGATGCTTTTAGACACTCCATGGGTCGACCGGGCGTAAAATGTACTGCTTATAAGACACAGATATTATTATCGCGAAGATAGTAATTATATCTAATTTTTGCAACAATACATTGTTCTAGGGACATTACGGATGCACACAACCAAAATAAGTAAGAAGAAATTCCGGATACGTATTTGGATTAAATACAGCACGGATTGAAGAGATTAAATTCCAAATGGATGGGAAGTAACCAAAACTCTCACCTTCGGAGCTCATGAAAAGCATGTTATGACTTGTCGTCAAGGAAAGAGGTTGGGTTCAGCTAATTTCCCCGATCTAGTTGCAACGAACTGATCGAGACTATGATTCTGCCAGTATGCCAGTGCTAGTGTTTTCCAGGCAGTGTACCTGTCGAGGTCCGCAATAAAATCCTTTTGCAAGTGTCAAAAATTGAGCGGCCTTTCTGGTATGACTGACTTGTGCAAGGCATGATTGGTTCTGAAGTAGCGTGCCTGTCTCCGGAATAAACAGTGCATTAGTTGATGGACGAACTAGTGACGGATGGATACGTCAAAGGAGCAGCAGCAGGCAAAGCCTACAACTGAATTTATCACCGTTTTCACCAAAACAAAAGCAAGTGAAAGCTTAAAGCCAGGATCTTTTGCATTGTTTCAAAAAAAAAAGTTTCAAGGCAGGATCGTTCGTTTGATTTGGTCAAGCTTAGCGTACCACTGCTAGCCATTGTCGTTAACACATTGAATTAGCGCCGTAAACACGTATGTTAGCGGCCGTACCCATAAATTTCCGTGGGCGAACTGAAGCATCCACCGTGTGATCCTTCTTTGACGTCCTCACGTGCTCCAGACAAACAACCGGTGCAACGCGGTAGCATCGCCAGTTCGCCACTCGTCGTCGCCATCGCCATCTCAGCGCGTCGGGCAATAAATAACAGCGCGGCGCAGCCGTAACGACCGACCCAGCTCGATCGCGTCCGTCCGTGTTTCTTTTGCTTAGGGCATCTCCAGCGTTGCGACGCATTTTGAACGTTCAAACGGACGCGTTGTGTCCGTTTGCGTCAGGTCAAATGGTCGAAACCGTAAGGCGTCCGTTTGCGTCGAGGTGGCTCCAGCGGCACGACGCATATATTTTTTTCCATTCAATTTACATGATAAAAAGGACATAAAAAGCCAGAAAGGCGTGCTAAAATACGCGGTGTCTACTGGTCGTCGTCGCTGACGAGGTCAATCAGCTGCGGCGTCGGCCATGGAAACTCGTACGCCGGCGGTGGAGGAGGTTCCGCCGCACGGGCAGGAGGCTGTGGCCAGGGATCCCACGCTGGAGCAGCAGGCGGAGCGCGGACGTTGGAACGCGTCGGCGTGGCCGGAGGAGTCGCCGGCCTCCCCTACGCGAGCGCTGGCTCGCGGAGCTGGATTGCGAGCCCGTCCCACAAAGCGAGCTCGTTGAGCTCGTCCTGCTCGCTGTTGGCCAGTGTCATGGCAATGGCCTCCTCCTCTGAAATGTCTGGCGGCTGGGTCTCCGGATCCCACGCCGGTCCGCCGTCGTCGTGGTCGTACTGCGGCATGGTCACGTCGCCGTCCTCGTCCTCGTCGCCGTCCTCATCCGCGTCCTCGTGGTCGTTTTCTTCTTCTTCGGCGGCGATCTCGCGCTCGAAGTAGTCTACGTCGGCGAGGTAGGCAGCGCGGCGTCGCGCGTCGAACTCCCACGTCCTGAGGGAAATCCAGTTGTAGGAGTTTAGTGGGTACGCCAGATCCTCCCGCAGATCCGGCGCAAGATCGCTTGGCGGCGGCGCACCTCGTCCCGCCGCTCTCGGCACTCGCGCGGCACGGGGGGGGGGGGGGGGGGGGACCGGCACGCGCCGCGAGTTCAGGTACCAACCCCCTCCCGGCAAGTTCGCGTCCGGGCATGGTACCGGCCGGTTTTCCTTCCATAGCTGCCGCGCGAGGTCAACGCGGACGTACCGGCCGACCCGTGTCTTCTTGCCGGAACGCGAGCCGCTAGCCTCCTGGTCGTTCTTCGTCTTCCGGAATGGCCAGCATTTCTTCCCCATGGTGTCGGTGTGGTGGATACTGTGGGATTTTGGCAATGGTTTTGGTCGGGGAAATGGGCGCCGGCAGCGTCCCTTTAAGGCTCCGACGTCATCTCGCCTTCAATGTCATGCCAGTGCAATGCCTACTAGCTGCGCACGCTCGCGGAAGCCGAGACACGCCATTAACGCGGCCCCTGCAAAGGCTGCAGCGCGCCGCCCAGAAGTAATACCGCGGAAGACGAAGCAGTTGTGTCGCTGCCAGGCGGGCCCGGTGGGGAAGCGAGCGGACAATTTGCGCGTCCGCCGAGCGTCCGCCGAGACGCAGCGACAGGTTTGCGTCTCCACGGACAGCCCGATCACTTTGTGTCGCCCCGCTGAAACAGGATCCAGACGCATTTCCGATCACGGCGGACACAAACAGTCACTCAGCGACCGTTTGCGTCGCGCCGCTGGAGATGGCCTTAGCGCGCACACTGGATGACGAGGCAGGCGTCGCGCTCTCCGCCCGTCCGGAAGGAGTCAGCGGGGCAAGAAGAGACGCGGCGTGACCGCCCCGCGTCCCGGCTCAAGGAAAGAGACGACCGGCGCGGCGCAGGTCGGACCAACCAACCGACCGGCATGGCGCTACGCTATCCGCTCGGGAAACGACCCACCGGTGGTACAAGGCCATGCCGCGACCGCCCCATACCACTGTACTGTACCACACGCCTCCGCCTTGTCCTCCTATACCACTTGGTCTGCTGCCAGGGCTAGCTCAGCCCGCAGGAAAATATCCGGTGAAACAAAACCAGCTACAACGTGGACTCAAGTCTTGAGACTATGAATGCGTGCACAACCATGTACGCAGAACCTCAATCTGACCAGCACAAACCTTGTGGAATATACTACAGTTCTAGCGTAGAGGAAATTCAGTTTAGTATTTTGATAATCTGTCCAATTAATTAATTAAATAATTGTGAGCTATTGAAAGCTTATGTCCATACTCTACCGTACAAGGCAATATCCATCCCTCCTTCTACCGTGCGGGTTTTTCTTCGTAGGAGATTATCAAGTGGGTAGATAATTGTATTAGAAAGATGCAAACTAAGAGCATCTCCACTCGTCCCCCGAACAGGCCCCCGGCGAGCGTTTTTTCCATCCGGACGACGAAATTCGGCCCAGTCGCGCCCCCGGTTCCTCGTTTTCGTCCGGATTTGGGCCTAAATTCATCCGGCGATCCCACGCCCCCCCCCCCCCGGGAGCGCACCGGGACTCCGGACGAACCGACCGCGCGCCAAACGGCGAGAAAACTGCCCGCCCGTCGGCGGGCCCCAACTAGTCGCCGAGAGACACCGCTCGTCGTCCTCATCGCAACGTCTGCCGCGCGCTGTAAAAGCCTGCCGCCGGTCTGCATTCGCCGGCCACGCGGCGAGTTAATGTCGTCGTCTTCCGCGCACGCATCGTCTTCCGCGCGCACTAAAGGCTGCCGCCGGTCAGCTCGCCGCGGACGCGTCGCAATCCACGCGGCATTTAATCCCCGCGCCAGCCACGCCTATATACGCCGGTCCGCTCGCCGCGAGCCGTACCCCGTGCTCCACTCTCCCTCCACTCTCAAGATGGCGTTCTACGACGACGACGGCGCAGCCAACAACGGCTTCCCCCGCCGGTCGCTCCACGCGTGGGAGGGGCACCTCCTCCACCAGGCGGGGTACCCCTGCCCGCCGGACACGAGGCCTCCCGGAGGCGGCTGGCGGCTAAGTGCTGGCGGCGTTCCAATCCCGCCGCCGCCGCGGGGCCATGCCCTCGACGTCGCCATCGAGGAGGCGAGGATGACGATGACCGACGAGGAGCGCGCCGACCCGCGCCACCACCCCGACAACTACACGCGGTGGAACTCCTACTTCCTCCCGGCGGTGGGAGCGGGAGGCGGCAGCCTACGATGGCCGCCGCCTCCGCTGCGCGCAACAACGCCGCGGGCCGCCGACGGTGGTGGAGCGCGCCGGGCCGGACACTCGAGGCCGTCGTCGAGCACATCGAGGGCGGCAACTCCCCGGTGCTCAGGATGCCCCCTCTATCGGCCTCGAGGGCATCGGCGAGCCGCCGTCGGGGAAGCGCGCGGAGGAGGCCGCGATGGCGGAGGCGATCGCCGAGTCGCTTGCCGACATGGAGGAGGAGAAGCGCGCGGACGACGCCGCCTTGGGCTGGGCCGAGGCGCGGCGCGGCGCCGCCGGGAGGCGGAGCAGCCACGGCGAGCTGCTGGACCTGGCCGCCGCACGCCAACTCGCCGCCCGCGCCGCTCCAACCGCCAACGACGATGTCGCGCGGTACCGCCGTCTGCGACACCTCCATCCGGCGTCGCTGTCCCCGTCGTCGACCTCGAGTCCTCCGACGACGATCGGGTACAAGCCATCCTCGGCGGGAGACGCCGCCGGCAGCAGCGGCAGCCGGGCCGCGCGGCGAAGGCCAACGACGACGGCTCCGACGACGACGGCGACGGCGACTACACGGTGTTCTACCGCCATTTGGGCATGTAGAGCGCCGTGTTTTAAAATTAGCGTTTGAATTCCCCTAGCCGAATTCGAAATATAGTCGAATTCGGCCTCTATGTATGAACTCCGCCCGTTTTAGTCTAAATATCATTAAATTTAGTCTATATTCACCCGAATTTAGCCGAAGTTTGTCAAGTTTCCGTTTTTTAAATTCGCATCGTCGACTTCGCCTGGGCACGCGGCTGGGAAACTACTACTCCCCACGCCAAATCTTCCTCCAATCCGGACGAAAATTTCGCCGGATTTGGGCGTGGGGAGCGCCAACGAGTGGGGATGCTCTAATATCTCTCCCGTTAATTTTTTCACCTTCAATAAGATAAAAGCATTTAGAAAATAAAGATATGTGTTAATATTATTGGGTTTGATTTCCATATGATGAGAGATAACCAAGTTTTGCTACTTTAAAGTGCATTGGGAACATAGAAGTACAATGTTGTATTGACAAAATTTAAGTTTAAACATCAACTTATTTGAGAACGGAAGAAGTAGAGAGCTAGGGGAACCGCAACAACCCTGAAAAATCGCCGCCGATGAGTTGACAATGGTGTACATACATACTACTCCCATCTATATGTATGCTACATATTCGTATAAATTATTTTGGCTATACGGGTTTTGTACCGGGCTACATATACCCGTTTATATTCTAAAGACCACCATACCCTTAATTATGAGCTTCTCTATGTTTAGGGGAAGGAGCTTCTAGTGAAGCAAACACTATTGCACAACCCACCTCTTGTTGTCATAGTTGCCCAAAGCACTCAATTTCTAGTTTTTTTGTGCAAACAACCGCTATCGATGTAATTTCTTGTACGGGGGTCCAAACAGGGGATTAAGCTCGTTAGGCCCAGAAGGATAGCAGTGATGTGACGTACACGTGAAAGAATTGACCTTCTCGTTTAAAGGTCGTGTTATTTTGCGTGAGATTCGGGAAAATGTGATGAAATTCTCAAACTTCTAAAAAAAACTAGTAATTGAAATGTTTCAAAACTAAATGGATGGAAGTAGACAAAACTCTCGCCATTGGACCTCAACAGAAAAGCATGTACGACTTGCTGGCTAAGCATACCTTCTCCTCCATCCTCGACGATGGTCACCTGGTGGTCTTCACGTTGTTATACCTTCAGGACAAATGGCGGCCGAAACACAGTTTCCTCCCGGCCAAAAGATGGCGACAAGGGGGAGGGGTGGGGAGGCAACTTCACCTCGGTGTCCATGTCGGCTTCGTCGGCAAGGTGTCGGAGGTGGACATCTGGCTGCTTCACTACCCCAAATGGTTTTGGCCCCGGTAGTTCTCAAGTTGGTTCGACGATGGAGTTGAAGAATGGACCCGGTTGTAATATAACTTTTCCCTTTAGGTTCCTCCATGACAAGGTCAAGGAGCGGCTTGTAGTTTTTTGTTATTCTGTGTCCCTGGGTGGGCTGTATTGTAAACTTCAAACTCTATGGAACACATCTATAGGTCCTCCTTGGACCTCCTAGTGTAAAAAAAAGGCTAGTTAATAACACGTGGACGCCACATCATCATTGGTTTTGGTGGGGCGGGGGGGCTTGACTGTTAAATTTGTTATTAAGCAACAAATTTGAACATCTATGCTACAGATTACGCATATAGTTAGTGGTGTGTGTGAAAAACAGGTAAACTAAGTATTATGCCATACTCTAAAAAAACAGGTAAACAGTTGTAGTATGTGCAACTACAACAACAGTAAATGCTGCTTCCTGCAATTCCATCTGGTTCTTGCAATTTCATCTCTGGAATACTACTACAACTGAACTATTTTCTCTGCTGGACCACGGATCTTGCGTTTTCTAGCAGCAACGGAACAAAATCGCGTAGGGTCGCACAGAGAGGAAAGCGTTGCTAACAGCCAATGAGCAGCCTGTATCGTCAATCTGGCCGAGGTGGACGCCCGACACCAACAGCCTGTTCCCACTTCCCACCCACAACAACAGGTCGTTTAACAACCCAGGCCATTTGCAGCTGCCAAACATGCAACTGTGCTTCCTCCAATTAACAAGATGGATAGATTACCCAAATCGACCTGCCCAAAACAACAGGCCGTTGCGGCTCCTACCCAACCTGCAACAGACACCAAAAGGCACACTTCTTTTTTCTTACCTCGTAACAACCGTTGGGGAAACTTTGCACCAGTCAGGATGCAAATCAATTTTCCCAGTCCAGTGTTTAGAGTACGACAGCAACGGCATCACATGCTAACAGGATTGAGACACTTGACCAGAAAAAACAGATGGCCAATGCCAGCGCTGAGGCACATGGGGATGAACGAGTTTATCATATCATGTCCAGCAGCTGGTAAGTGACAATGTAGTACAACAACACACAGCGCAACAAGGAAAAAATCATTCAGTTTGTAATCTACAATAGTCTCCGAGTTCATACTATATCAATCATGGAAGCAATGAATCAACAAACTCAGCTGGTAAGCACACACTGCTAAGCTCCTCTGCAAAAAAACAAGCACGCAGCAGCAGCGACCGAGCATGCGCTATGCTGGCAGGCCTTCCGATGTTTCGAATTACACGGTACAAAGTCATGAAGAACTCAACCCAACCCAACCCCGGCATGCGATCGCTCGAACCCTAGTCAGTCATCCGATGGTATCAGGTACAACCGGCGTTCTTCTAGGGGGACAACATCAGATCATGAAGCAGACCGTAGAGGCTAACCACTTTCTCTCATGCAGTTGCCGGGTAGAAGATATCTGTACTGGTCGGCCTTCTCAAGCAGATAGGCAGGAAGGTGAACTGCTGAAAATGTGCTCGGAATCGGTCCCAGCTTGGCGATGATCTCTTGGAACGTGTACTCTTCAGGAAGCATGTCGAAGAGATCAGCCCCTTGGCATATCACGTGCTGAATTCTCTTGGGGTTCAGAAAGTAGCTAAATCTAATCCGGTCAACGTGGCTGTATGCTTTCATCTTGAAGATGAAATCATTTATGTACCGGAAGCAGAAGCTGCAGTGCCACCCTGAGTCTGCCAGAAGGACATCGGTTTGCCTGTAATGGGCGTACCTCGTTGTGCCAGCTCGGTATCTGTGTATCGAAGCCCTCCAGCTCTTATCATCAAGGAAGAATTCAAATGAGTAGAGGTAGTTCTTGAGCTGGAGGTGAAGTATCTCGGGGGTATCATCACACCATCTCAACAGGTTGATTGTGTGGCCACTCGGGATCTCATCAACATCAGACATGATCAACAGGTCGTCATCGGTGATTCCGGCAATTTTTAGCAGCTGGTCAAGGGCAACTCTCTGATATGACTCCTCCACAAACGGGTTCTCCCCCTTCACAAACCTCCCACCTATCATACCATAGGTCAGCCGTGATTCCGCAAACTCAAACTTTTGGCGGTTTTCCTTGAAGTGGAGCTTCTTTTCCAGGCCAGTGAAGGTTGAGTTGGACTCGAGCAGCACAAATTCTGTCACATATGGGCCAAGCTCATGCCAACGGATGTCAAGAATGTCGAGCTCATTGCTGAAAAGCACGGCATCAAAGACACGCCGTGGAGTCTCCCGGACCTTCCATCCATGCAGCTTGCATTGGTTCGCCATGGAAACATTTTCACTGTAGTAGTGAGGAAGTACCGTGAAAGGCTCCGGGGGCTTCTCCCAGATCGGTCGGAGGAAATAGGTGACCTTCTGGCCATGAACATATATGACGAAGATTATGATGGGCAGACCGATCAGCAGGAACAAAAGCGCCCTTAAATCAAACCCCCGGAGTGCGCACTTCAGCCTCGACATGCTCAAAACTGCCTTTGAACCGTGCTGCAAACAAATGCAGAAATCAAGTCAGAAATCAGAGGCAATTGAAACCGCAGGAATCGTGAATGGAGGTAAAAGTAAACACACAATGTCTTCTTCACGCAACTGTTTGAACTAGAATAAACTGTACAGACTACAGGGGTACTATGCAAGAACAATCATGATACCTAACTCAACACACCCGTTTTATTGTAAATCAATTAGTGCAAGAACATGTAACTTGGAACCACATTGCATTAACTGAAATACTAATGTTCAGAAAACAAGGAAAATTTCAGAACTCGGTAAACAAGGGAAGCACAGAAACAAGCAAGTACTCAAATGCAAACCCCAGAAACAAAGCAAGAAATAAACACTGGTCCATGTTTACCAATGTTTACTGGAGTACGTTATTACTCCTGGAAGATAAGCAATGAAAGCAATTTGTCGCATATGTGTTTATTTTACTACACAAAGAAAATCAGTGGCAGCCTAATTCAGATCAGCCAGTAAGAGCAAGCAATATATATTTCTCTATTAACGACGAATTCATCAACTAATAATCTATATTTTGGCAGCATGATGACTGCTCCGCATGCACAAGAATCAATCTGGCACTTGCACTAAAAAGCTGGACCCTTTTCACGGCCGCACCTCAGGCAGGAAAAGAAAAGAAAAGAAAAGATTCCAGGAGGATTAGGCGGAACACCCGAATTCGGCCAGCTCGCGAGATTCCGCCAGCGGCGGAAGCATCAAAAGAACTTTGAATTTCACCTAATCCCCCCATGTGTAGCGCCGAAGGACACACAAGATTATCGCCAGAGAATTAATTAAGCAATCTCCGATCCCCGACTCCGCAAATCTCACCGCCGCTAATCTATCCAAAACCGGAACCAACACACAAATTTGTGAGATTGGTGGAACCGAAGCGGTGGCAAGAGCAATTGGAGCATCAAGCGAGCAGGCAGGCAGGCAGTTTCCGCACCAGCGAGAACGCGCTTGTAAAAGATAATAGTAATTAATAGCAGCAAGAAAGCGTCGCCGCGACCGGTGGCTTGGCGTGGACCAGGTCAGCAATCCAGCGAGAGGAACCCACGCGTCGTGGCGCGAGAAAGGGACAGATCTGGGTGGAGGTGCTCACCTCGCCGTCGCAGATGCCCTCGCAGATGCCGTCCGTCTTCTTGCAGTTGCTGTAGTAGCCGGCGGCCTCCATCGCGGCCAAGAACGCCCGCCCGCCCGGCCGCGTTACGACGAACGGGTCAGCAGCAGGTGGCCGCGGCCTAGACGCGCCGAGCAGCTAGCAGGGCCCGCGCGGCTCCAATGGCGCTCCGATCGGTGAGCGTCCCCTCCGCCGCCGCCGCCGCTACTAGCGCCGCCGCCGTGGGTCTCTGCTCTCGGCCGCCGAGCCCGGTGGCGGAGTGTTTCTTGGATGGATGTATCGGCTGGCTGCCGTGCAGGTGCTGGTTGGTTGGCTGCGCGGTGTGGTTCAGGGAGGAAATACGGCGAGCGAGGGTTGGGGAGGGGAAGGGGATTATGGGAACCGTCTAATTATAGCCGTTTGCGCGTGGGCTGTTGCTCTGCTCTGCCTTCCTTCCGGCTGTGGCCGGCCGATCGAGGGGGAAAGAGCTGGTCTTTCTTTGTCCTCGTGCTGGGTCTCGTCTCGGTGTCTCGTTTCATCGCAGAGTTTTAAGGCCCCAAATTTAGGTCGCTGTCGTGTCTTTTTCTAATCGCTTCTGCTTCAGCTTCTGCCTAGTAGTGCTCCTTTGCCTTTTCGAATAGGTAAATCCTACTACTACTCGTCTCCGTGTTTCTCTCTATTTGCAACATGTGCCTAGGATTCGAAACGTTTACAAACAACATACGGAGTAGTGTTCAATTTACTTTACATCAAGATCATTATAAAAGGAATATTTTCTCCATTCATAAAAAGATGTCGGAGATTTGTCTAAATTCGAATGTATCTATACACTATAGATACATTTAAATTTAAAGAAAAATTGTAACATCTTTTTATGAACTAAGGTAGTATAGATACCGCGATGGAATACACTTATCTAAAGTGGTAATACCGTGTTTCACATTCACTGTGGGTTCTGAGCTTACGATGGCCGCCTCTGATTTACTCGAATTTACATGTATTCAGCTGCAGAAGAGGACAATGCCACATCCTAGTCACTCGTAAAGTTGAAAGGACGTATGCAAGCATGCGCCACATATAATGCTTTGATTTTTTATATGGTGTGGGAATTACCTTGATTTGAATGTTATTGTGAAAAATCCCAGAAGAATATGTTTTTTCTTATTAAAAAAATTGTGTTTCTTCATTTACATGTGGACACCTCTCGCCCGGGGCTGAGAAATGACTCGATAAACACAAGGTAAATGCTTTATTTAGAGGGCAGCATGCTTAAATAAATAGTGTGTGTTATATAGCATAAATCATAGCGAAATCCTCGTTTTAGAAATAATAAATTGGAATTTCGGACACTCTATTGTTCATTATATTTTTCACTACACTATTCCCTTTGGAGCCTGATAAAAAAAAGGTTCACAAAAAAACAAACGACAAGTATTGTCTTCATTTTTTATACAATAGTGTTTAAAAGTAAAATAAATAACATCGCACAGCGATAAAATAAGCGTATTTGAAGTATTATCTATTGTGCTTTACGTTGACCTGACCGTGAGTTGTGAATTTATGACGGGCACCTTTAATTTAGTAGATTTATCGATGTCTTGTTGCTTGGCTAATTGTCTGCAAAAGAGAAAAAGTATCACTTCCTTGTTAGTAGGAAAGCAAAAAAAACATATGTATGGTCTTTCTATCATCTTAATAAAAAAAGATTCCCTTTCCTAAAAAATACGCACTATGTGGCAATTACAATGCTTTTGTATAGATAATGTTGTGGGAGTTACTCGGATTTTAATCTCCTCATGAACATATCCCCTTAACAAGGCTTATGCAAACATCTCACAGTTAAAATGTTTTTGTTTTTCCCTCAAAAAAATGTTTTTGTTTTGATATATCTCGTGGGAGGTACAAGATTTTAATTAATCTCAGAAGTTCCTACAAAAATGTGTGTTTTATGTGTTTTCTATTTAAATTTGCACTTTTCTCCTTGAGAAAACTCAAGTTCTTTTTTTGGCTTATCTGAAATACTACTAAAATATACTTCATTTCAAGATATATGTTCCATCGTTATGTGCAACAGCACTAACGATAGTAATTTGGTAATGATGTGGATCATGATAATTCTGATTGGCTTAACTAATTTAACACATCTTTTGTTGTTTCACTAATCAACTTAGATAGTTTTACAATAACATCTACAAACATCAAAGCCCAATAGAATTATCCAACCGTGAGACATTGCATCAAGATTTTCTACGTAAGTTCTGGGCAACACAATCCTTCAAGTTCAAACAAATCATAAATTATATATTTCTCTCATCAACAGTATCATTATGTTCCCTTTACTCTAAGATGTGAATGTTCAGACTGTGTTCTTACATCGTCAATGTTTGCACCACACGCCGTGGCCTACATAGTAGAGGGGAGAAGGGGATAGATGAAAATGGATTGAGTAGGGAAGTGAGGGGGTTGATTGCCGAGAAAAGGTTAGGTAGAGGACAACGATCCGTGGTGGTGGTAACATGAGAAGGAGAAAGACGGCGGAGGGCAACGAGAAATCGAAAGTGAATGGCATAGCAAGCCCAGATTAGAAGGGTGATATGAAGAAGGGGTGGGGTACAGCATGAGAGAAGGGACGAGGTGCCATATGCAGAATTGGAGATAGCAGAAGTAGAAAGAGAGTACAGTAGACGTCATGCTAGAGTTGTTCTATATGTTTGTAACTCAAACCTAGGTAGTAGTTTTTATGCGGATGGTCTGAACTACTTATAAGTGGTGCGAATAAGCTAATGAGTAATTGCGTGCATCATTTGACAGAGAGAGATATGTGATACGGAGTAGTGTACTTCTGAATAGAAATGCTTTAGAGCATCTCCAACAGGCGATGTATCCAGCGCTCTATCTAAAAATACGACTAGTTTAACATAAATACGTGCAAATTGATGATCCAACAGATGCCGCAACCGGTGCTGTAAAGTGGAGCGCGCTGCAAAAGCGGTATCTCGTGCACTATATCTACCGCGCCGGAAAAAGCGCGCGGTACAAATCGCGCGCAAAAACAACTACTCAGTTTTATAGCTCCAAGATTTAGAGCTTATGTTAGAGAAGAATATGGCCTCACGCGCGAAACATGAATGAAGCGCGCTGCAAAGTGGTTTTACAGCGCCAAAATTTAGCGTGACTGTTGGATATGCTGTTAGCACCATAGGAGACGACACCGCGGAACTCTTTTGAGGGAGAGGCTGGCATGAAAATGAATACTGTACGGGGTACTACATTTTCATAGTACACAAGTTTGCCCTCGTCGATGCTAAGCATTTAGCATAACCGAGTGCTTTGTTTTGTCCCCTGGCACCCATGCACGAAAGTTGCACTCAGTGGATCAAAATCTGGTGACATGTCGACCATTGACCAAAAAATGGTGGTTTAAGTAGATAACTATGGAAAAATCCCCTAAAAAAAGATGAGTAACTAGGGGGGGAAAATTCACATAGTGTGTTGGTCAGCTAGGTAAACACGCTTCTGAACCAGACGAGTCAGCGAGCTCCCATCAAATGCAAATCCGCAGCATGTAACATCAGTACTTCACACGGTACTTGCACCTCTGAAAGTCTGAATTGAACAAAGACGCGTTTTACTGTATGGCTATGGCTGTGTCCATTGAGAAGAGTTTGGCGTGATAACTGATAAGTGATAAACAACGACACGACCCGTTCGGCATCCAGCTCGCCACTGGTGATCGCCCTATGCGGCCGTGTTAGACCCTAACAAGGCGATCGATAGTAACAATGACAATACTACGTATCATATTGCTGAAACGGCATCTTGGCGACACGCTTTTGTACTTCCCTTTCCCCTTTGCTTGTTTCGACGAAGACCGTGACTAAATCATACCGAAGCATGTGAAGCAGCTGGGCGCAGCTTTCTTTCTCTGCACAAACATTACTATCGTACCTCTGGATACTATACACTTTTGTAAGCTCGAACTACGTACTAAATTAGCTGACCCTGTAAATATGTTAGAAATTATTGAGCAACTCTCTGATTTGGAGGATATTATTCTTAATTTAGACTAGTACGTAGTTCAAAAAATATAACGCAACTGCGCAGGATAATATTTCTTCAAGTTAAACGTCCATGGTCAACCGGCCATGACTGTGTAACCCACTTAAGCCCATCTCCAACGTGCCACCACATTTTCAACACGAAATCGGTTCATTTGAGTGAGTTTGTGGTGGCTCACGGACACGAAACAATTCTGGATCCGTATGCAGATGGTAGCGTCTCCAACGGACTCCAATCGCCAAAAAAAAAAAAGTGGACATCAAAATAAAATAAACTTAATTCACATACATTTGGGCGCCAAAATTCAACACTTAACATCAAAAAAGAAAGGGAAAACAAAAGGATAATGCAGACGCACAATCGATGCTACCAGCTTCTAGTCCTCCTCACCGAGGTCGATGATACCTGTCGCAGCAGCCACAGATTGGCCACTGGAGGAGGGGGCGACAGGTACTTCGGTGCCAGTGCCGCTGCAGCATACTACGAGAGCTGGATGGCCTCCTCGAGACTTGGCGCGCTCCTCCTGCTTGGAGATTGCTAGAGCCCTCACGATAGCCTCTTCCTCCGTGAGCTCCGCATCCTCCTTTGGCTCGTAGTCGAGGTTGTCATACTTCGGCGGTCCTCGGCACCGGCCTGGTGGTAGGCCTCTGGGAGTAACACTGACACCCACGGGAGCGGTTCCACATACATAGTGTTGGCGCCACGGTCCCCAATCAAGACTGTGTGGGTGCGGTGTGGGGTGCACATACCCACAACATTCTTCCTCCGGCGTGGCTTCCTTCTCCTTCACCAGCGCCAACTGGGGCACCATCGATGGTGGCATCCGGGGCGCCATCTAGGACGGAGCCGTGGGCTATGCATATGCCTCCTCCTCCTCATAGTCCATGTCGTTGTCCTTGAGGCCCTCCAGGTGCGCCTCGATGCTCTGCCGCTGCCGATGAGCATCGTACTTTGCCTCAAACCACCGCCCCCATAACATGGAATCCACGGCGTACGAAGGGTCCCGCAAAATATCGGTGGCTGGAAGGCTCGACACCAGAGGATCTCGCTGTGGCGTGCATGGCCACGTGTGGGGATTGCGAGGACGAGCACCCGTGCCTGGTTCAGATGCCACCCGTGCGGAAGGTGGACATCTGACCACGGGAGCGGCGCGTTAGCCTCGGCAAACTGCTCGCAGTATCCACCTCCATGTAGACCCGCCGCTCGGAGTGCGACACCGGAGGAGGCCGCACCACCCTGGGCGTTGGCGCCCGAGGAAAACAACGACCATCATTGTTGCCTGAACCGAAGGCCTCATGGTCATTGCGACCAAACATGAACAAGTTGTCGCCCTTCGCCATGGCAGTGAGCTCATGGTCTGGCAAGATTTGGAAGTGCAAGCTTTCGATGAGTGGACTCGCGGTTGGGAAACAGTTTGGATCTCGGAGAGCGACAACTCTCCATTTAAGAGAATCACGTGTGCGGCTAGGCCGCATGAGACCGTGTCCGAGCAGGCTCGATAATTTCTACGTAGGACGGGCACGGATGCATGTGCTATCCGTGGCCACCGCAAAGCCAGCCCAAAATTAAGGTGTAAATATATGCCAAACAAATAAAAGTCTGTTTGTGGTTTACCGTTGAGCCTCCTCATTAAACACAGCGGACATCGATTGATGTAATCGGTCCGTATGCCGTAACCCGTTAGAGATGGCTAATTTTGCATCATCTGTAGTAGAATATACGGTAGGAAATAGCCCGTTTGAGTAGAGGATTGAACGAGTCCGTGAAGAAGTCGGTCAATGCCTCAATCGAATAATTGAGTCTAGTGGCGCTTCTTTTCACGATTGAAACTCCTCGAATGGCAACCCCCTTTTTAGTTTGTCTGACGAATCAAACGGAAGTCGTCAACGGCTCAACGCTGATGCGCATATACTGGTGGATGCGGCCATGTTTCTGTTTTCTGTCTAGGCGAAAGGGCGAAAGGAGAAGCGCACCGTGGACGGACGGAGGATAAGGAAAGTGCGGAGCTCGCAGCCTCGACCGCGACGGATTATCATCATCATATACTCCACATCGATCGTCTCTTCCGCTGGTGCTTCTCCCACCCAACCCAAGGCCATCACCAGTCTCAGTTGCGACCTCGTCGGCGTCGCAAAGAAAATATATTTGGCCAATGTTGTATCGATTGGTAATAGCATGTGGCTCCACAACCCAGATAGTACATAGAAGTTGGCATTTTGATAATTCCAGGGATACCTTTCCGGCGACCCCTAAAGTTACATTCGGCGTGATGAACAGGGGAGGCAAAAGCGAGGCGAGATGGTCTAAAAAGGGCGAGGCGAGCTCGATTATTCTTGTAGTAGCACATGGTTTCATGTCTCGTGCTTTACACGCGTGTTCTTTCCTTGGAGGGGAAAGATTTCTGAAAAGGGGTAGCAGGGACCGTGGCCAGAAGAGCTCAAATGGAATGAGCATAGCACGAGGCTAAGGGTATCCAGCGGCGCGACGTATTTCGGACGTCCAAACAGACGCGTCGTATCCGTTTAAATGATCGAAATCGTCCGGGCGTCCGTTTACGTTGGGGGTGGCTCCAGCGGCACGACGCATAAATTTTTTTTTATTCATAGACCATAATTTACATAAAAAAAACATAAAAAGCCAGAAAGGCGTGCTAATACGTGTTGTCTACTGGTCCTCGTCGCTGACGAGGTCAATCAGCTGCGGCGTCAGCCGTGGAAGCTCGTACGCCGACGGTGGAGGAGGTACAGCCGCACGGGCAGGAGGTTGTGGCCAGGGATACCAGGCTGGAGCAGCAGGCGGAGCGCGGATGTTGGAACGCGTCGGCGTGGCCGGAGGAGTCGCCGGCCTCCCCTACGCGAGCGCTGACTCGCGGAGCTGGATTGCGAGCCCGTCCCACAAAGCGAGCTCGTTGAGCTCGTCCTGCTCGCTGTTGGCCAGTGCCATGGCAATGGCCTCCTCCTCGGAAATGTCCGGCGGCTGGGTCTCCGGATCCCACGCCGGCCCGCCGTCGTCGTGGTCGTACTGCGCCATGGTCTCGTCCTCGTGCGCGTCCTCGTCCTCGTCCTCGTCGCTGTCCTCGTCCTCGTTGTCGTCCTCGTCCTCGTCGCCGTCATTGTCCGCGTCCTCCTGGTTGTTCTCTTCTTCTTCGGCGGCGATCTCGCGCTCGAAGTAGCCTACCTCGGCGAGGTAGGCAGCGCGGCGCCGCGCGTCGAACTCCAAAGTCCCGAAGAAAATCCAGTTGTAGGAGTTTAGCCCGTACGCCGGATCCTCCCGCAGATTCGGCGGCAAGATCGCTCGGCGGCGGCGCACCTCGTCCCGCCGCTCTCGGCCCTCGCGCGGCACGGGGGGACTGGCACGCGCCGCGAGTTCAGGTACCAGCCCCCTCCCGGCAATTTCGCGTCCGGCCATGGGACCGGCCGGTTTTCCTCCCATAGCTGCCGCGCAAGGTCAACGCGGACGTACCGGCCGACCCGTGCATTCTTGCCGGAACGCGAGCCGTTAGCCTCCTGGTTGTTCTTCGTCTTTCGGAACGGCCAGCATTTCTTCCCCATGGCGTCGGTGTGGTGGATACTGTGGGATTTGGCAATGGTTTTGGTCGGGGAAATGGGCGCCGGCAGCATCCGTTTAAGAGGCTCCGACGCCATCTCGCCTTCAATGGCCTGGCAGTGCAACGCCTACTAGCTGCGCACGCTCGCGGAAGCCGAGGTACGCCATTAACGCGACCCTGCAAAGGCTGCAGCGCGCCGCCCGAAAGTAATGCCGCGGAAGACGAAGCAGTTGTGCCGCTACCAGGCGGGCCCGGTGGAGAAACGAGCGAACACTTTGCGCGTCCGCTGAGCGTCTGCAGAGGCGCAAACCTGGCGCATATTTGGGTCAGGTTCGCGTCTCCGCGGACGGCACAATCACTTACTCACTTTGCGTCGCCCCGCTGGAGGTGGTGCCAGACGTATTTCCGATCACGAAGGACACAGACGGTCGCTTAGCGTCCGTTTGCGTCGCGCCGCTGGAGATGCCCTAACTGAAACCCAAGGTCGAGCTCCTTCCTGCAACTTCCGAAGTCCTAACATCCCGCGCTCCTGCGGCTAGCTTTCCGCAAACTTACACCATCTAACTAAGATACCTAAATCTCCTTAAACTATGAAATAACGGTTACTTTTTAATTTTCGTTCGGTTTATCCTGCCGATTAGTCCCGCAAAAAGACGGGTCTGTAAAAAAAGTAAGGGGGTCTGAAAATTTCTTCCCCTGAACGGTACATACACGATCTCCGTAGAGAAACCGAATGCGATCTGCACTCGCCATCTCGATTTGGAGGGACGGAAGTTTCAGCCCCCCCTTTTCGCTTCCGCGCCATCGTCGCTGTTGATGTGCCTCCCCACTACCTCTCCTCCGCCGACGCACGCCGAACTATACTCCATGGACCTCTCTGAGCTCCCACCGGCCGATGGCCATGCTAGTACGCGCGGGTGCCCCCGCTGCCGGTGCCCCAACCATTCCCAAGAAGAGAAAGCGCGTGTGCACCCACATCATCGCCCTAGGTGCTGGCCCAGCCAAGGCCGCGACGCCTCATGTTCCGCGAGCTCGGCCAAATGTGGGATCGACGAGGACGAAGGTGGCGAACGCCGGGAAGAGGAAGCAAACCTTGAAACAAAGCGGTCTTCCTCCACCCACTTCGTTGATGGCTGCAGAAATCAGCGCATCCCAGGACAAAACATAGGTGCTGCCAGCGTGTTCGTCGAAATGCCCCCGAGTTATGACGGTTTGTCCTAGTTTGTGGATATGT
Source organism: Lolium perenne (assembly GCF_019359855.2). Taxonomy (NCBI): domain Eukaryota; kingdom Viridiplantae; phylum Streptophyta; class Magnoliopsida; order Poales; family Poaceae; genus Lolium; species Lolium perenne. Next base: position 145,492,814 of record NC_067249.2, read on the forward strand.
TAAACGAGGCCGAGGCAAGCATTACGGAGCCGCCCCTTATATGAGTTGGATGGGGAGGATGATGGCGAAGAGGTTAAGGATGGTGCCGCTTACGGTTAAGACGCGGTGGAGGAGATCGACGATGAGGTCTTCAATGCGACGAAGGGGAAGAAGAAAAGAGTCGTGGACTACATCAAAATCAAAGACACTTTCTTTGTGGGTCGCAAGGTCCCATCGATGAGGTCCACAACACTGACCAAACCGGGAAGCATCACTGACATGTTGGAGATATGCCCAAGAGGCAATAATAAATGGTTATTATATATCTTTGTGTTTATGATAATGTTTACATACCATAATTGTATTAACCGAAACATTGATACCTGTGTGTTATGTGAACAACAAGGAGTCCCTAGTAAGCCTCTTGTATAACTAGCTTGTTGATTAATAGATGATCATGGTTTCGTGATCATGAACATTGGATGTTATTAATAACAAGGTTATGTCATTATATGAATGATGTAATGGACACACCCAATTAAGCGTAGCATAAGATCACATCATTAAGTTATTTGCTATAAGCTTTCAATACATAGTTACCTAGTCCTTTCGATCATGAGATCATGTAAATCACTTATACCGGAAAGGTACTTTGATTACATCAAACGTCACTGCGTAAATGGGTGGTTATAAAGGTGGGATTAAGTATCCGGAAAGTATGAGTTGAGGCATATGGATCAACAGTGGGATTTGTCCATCCCGATGACGGATAGATATACTCTGGGCCCTCTCGGTGGAATGTCGTCTAATGTCTTGCAAGCATATGAATAAGTTCATAAGAGACCACATACCACGGTACGAGTAAAGAGTACTTGTCAGGAGACAAGGTTAAACAAGGTATAGAGTGATACCGATGATCAAACCTCGGACAAGTAAAATATCGCGTGACAAAGGGAATTGGTATCGTATGTGAATGGTCCATTCGATCACTAAAGTAGATCGTTGAATATGTGGGAGCCATTATGGATCTCCAGATCCCGCTATTGGTTATTGGTCGGAGAGAAGTCTCAACCATGTCTACATAGTTCGCGAACCGTAGGGTGACACACTTAAGATTTGATGTCGTTTAAGTAGATATGGAATATGGAATGGAGTTCGAAGTATTGTTCGAAGTCCCGGATGGGATCCCGGACATCATGAGGAGTTCTGGAATGGTCCGGAGAATAAGATTCATATATAGGAAGTCATTTTATAAGATTTAAAATGATCCGGATGATTTTATGGAAGGTTCTAGAAGGTTCTAGAAAAGTTCGGAAGAAATCAATTTGGAAGGCGGAGTTCCGAAGGGACTCCACCTCCCATGGCCGGCCAACCCTAGAAGGGAGAGTCCAAGGTGGACTCCACCTAGGTGGCCGGCCACCCCCCCTCATGGAAGGGTGGAAATCCCACTTGGGTGGGAGTCCCACCTTGGGTAGGTTTCCCTACTACATGGAAGGTTTTGGGTTGGGGTCTTATTCGAAGACTTGTAGTCCAACACTTGGGGGTTCCACCTATATAATGAGGGGCATAGGGGAGGGGGCCGGCCACCACAAAGCCATGGCTTGGCTGCACCACCCCTGCCCCCTTGAGGCCGGCGCCCATAGCCCCCTCTCCCCAAACCCTAGCCTCCCCTCCTCCACATACAAACTCCCGCAGCGCATAGGCGAAGCCCTGCCGGAGTTCTCCACCACCACCGCCACCACGCCGTCGTGCTGCCGGGATTCCGAGGAGGATCTACTACTTCCGCTGCCCGCTGGAACGGGGAGAAGGACGTCGTCATCAACACCGAACATGTGACCGAGTACGGAGGTGCTGCCCGATCGTGGCACCGTGATCAAGATCTTCTACGCGCTTTTGCAAGCGGCAAGTGATCGTCTACCGCAGCAATAAGAGCCTACTCTTATAGGCTTTGGAAATCTTCAAGGGTGAGTCTTGATCATCCCCTCGTTGCTCCCGTCTTCTAGATTGCATCTTGGCTTGGATTGCGTTCTCGCGGTAGGAAATTTTTTGTTTTCTATGCTACGAATCCCTACATGACAGCGGATTGAAGAAAAGTTCTTTCACCTCATGACTCGCGTTACAATACCGATCTACTGCTCCTATCGACCCCTACAAGGCCGGTGGGGATGTGGTCAAGGATTGTTGTAGCCGATGGAGTGGAGCAAGTCCGGAACGCACCTCCGAGCGGCATCTCTATCGATGAGTATGTCAGTGCTTTGCATTTTGTGTGATTGTGTTGCAAGACATATGCATTCATGTTGCATGTTGCGTTCATGTGACTGTGATTGTCAGTGAAGGAACCAATTGCAGTGGAGAGGTACAAGGCAATGCCGGCTTCCAAAGAAAGAGCACTTACGCTACAATATTGTTGGAAGTTTCTCAGGCATCTGGAGAAGTGGAAACTGAGGGTGAAAGTAGCACCATCAAAGAAAGGAACTATGCTATGTTTGGAGGAGGTGCTAACGAAGAGCAGGATGGAAACAAGAAGGCCAAGAAGAAGATCAAGGTTGAAGCCAAATCATCAAGTTTGGCTTCCAAGATCAATGAATTCGTGAGGTTAAAAAAAAGCATGATACTCAAGATTTTGAAACAAAAGGCCATAACTGAGAAGAAAAATGAGATGAAGCAAGCAAGATGGCAAGCAATTGGTGACTTGGAGGAGAGGATGCTAGCTCCAGAGGAAAAGAAGGCGATGACGAGCCTTTTTGTAGAGAAAAATAAGATGATGATGATGGATTTGAGCACTATGAATCCCTTCATAAAAAATGATGCGATACGAGAAGGCTCGAGATCATCAGAAGGAGAAGGTTAGCTCGTGAAGCTACGATAAATGCCACTTGTAATCAAGGTGATCATTTCACAGCTACAGTGGATGCCACTCGCAATGGAGGTGATAATACTACGGCTACGGCGTGCGTCTACGTTATTATACTGTAAAAAATTAAGCTAATTGTGCAAAAACAAATCCACTATGTTAAAACTTGATGTCAACAAAAAAATATCTTTGCTCCGGCGGTGGCAATGTAACCGGCACTTTCGGAGAAATGTCCTTGCGCTACGACGTCCACGTGGTAAGCTACGCGATAGCCGACCAGGAATGTCGACAGAGTTGGTTGGATTGCGCCGTCATATCACTGGTCGGTTGAACTCGAGTTGGGATGCGGTGTTACGTTTCGACACCTGTGGCATGCGTAAGCTAGCAGGCGTACGTGTTCACATATTTTCAGTTTTATTTACAGCCTAATCACACGGTCAACGAAACACGCACGATTGTAGAGCCGGCGCGAATGGCTTCATGTGATTGATGTCTATCTATCATAGATAATCTATGCTTCGCAGTGAAGGTACCGAATTTTTGACAAAAGAGACCACCTAGGCGAGTGAATTATCAAAAAGGACCACCTCCGAAAATTATTGTCAAAAAGAACCACCTGTGTCGTGGCGGCACGCGTACCAGGTGACACGTGTCGCCTGCCGCCACAGCCGGAGGCGGCAGGGCCTGCCGCCACAGCCAACGGCGGCATGTCCATATTGTGTTGATATATGAATAGTAGCCCGTTTTGATTTTTTTTAAAAATTTCTCAAAAAATTCGAAAAAAATACCTACAGGTAGCTAACTCTATGCACTACAATCGTGCAAAAATTCACTGTAAAATACGTTATATTTTGGGCTCAACAAAAAAGACAAATTCAACAAATTTTGTTCTAACGTGCACTGTTCATCGATCAGGACACTATTTATTGATCATTGTGGACATGCCGCCAGGGGCAACGGCGGCAGGCCCTGCCGCCTCCGGCTGTGACGGCAGGCAACACGTGTCGCCTGGCACGCGTGCCGCCACGACGCAGGTGGTCTTTTTTGACAATAATTTTCGGAGGTGGTCCTTTTTGACAATTCACTCGCGCAGGTGGTCTCTTTTATCAAAAATTCGAAGGTACCATGTCATACCGCGGTGTTGGTGATCACAGCTCCCGTCACTATGTCACCAAAGACCGGAAATCAATTGTATTTGGTCACTGCAGATTTGGACGATGTAAAATGATCGCATGCAGTATGACACGCAAGAATGATTGTTTTATTTTCTAATACTGGGATGATTGGAACGAGTTCGATCGATCGCCGCTGTCGCCTGCAATCAGGGCCGAAATTGAAGAAGCCGTTCTATCCACATGGACATGTACCCTCGGGTCGGCCGGTCACATGCAGATGCGGCCAGCAATCATATAGTTCAGTGTTATATGCCTTTTTAAATTTCAACTTCCGGGGGCCGACCTAAACCAACTGTTGGATCACGACTGTCCACTCAGGATCACACGGATAAAAAGTACACAGAAAACATGTCACAACAGCGCGACCTAACGGATGGAAGGATGCAACCAAACGCATTTCTAATCCAAATACTGCATTTCTAATCCGTATTTGGATTAGAAATGCGGCAAAGCAGGCACCCTGCGGACTGCTTAGCTGTTCCTATCGACCCGCATCTGGTGGAATGCCATGCCTCCGCCAGAGCGCAGCGGCCAAGACAAGCCGACCCATGCCATAAGAAAGAATGCAAGAACAACAATGTGTTGTGGATGAGAGGCGTTTGCCGCAGTGGCGGGCAGACGTAGCTGCAGAAGGCTATCACCGCGTTGACCGTGCGGCCATACCACCAATGGAAACCCTCCCGACTGTACGACGCCTCATAGCTTTCGATGGTAGCCTACCACTTGTGTAGGGATAGTGTCGGCCATAGCTCGTTGACAGACGCGCTGTTAGGGTCGTCAAGCTCCTCATCAGTGAGGAGGGCGCGACAGTACTCGATGTGCGCCTCCAGGCACTCGCCCTCTTGGCAGAATTGCCACGTTGATGTTCTACCCTCTCGGCAAGCGGGTGTTCGGCAGCACGACGATGCCATTGTCCACAAGGACGATGGCCTCGTCGATGGTTAAGCTCAGCCTACTGTCGGATTTACTGCCTTTGTCCGCCATTGTAGGCCATCGAGTTCGGATGAGAATGTTGTGGCAAGAGGTAATTAGGTGCAGCGGTGTGAGGGGACGAGCAGCCTGCGCCTGGTCCTAAATGAACATCGTGGATGCTTGTTGGTGGACGGCGGGCGAGTGGCATTGAGGACAGCGTGGAGAGGCGTGTCATCACAAAGCCATCGACACATGCCAGGTACCGACGACCGGCATCAAACTAGGTTTACCGGAGGTTTGTGTCGCTGCCAAAAGGGGCCATCGTGTGAGGTTTTATATGGAAGCAAAGTTTTTTTTGACAATCAATACCACATATATTCATAGCAACAAATAGTACATGGTAGATACATGAACTGATTCTAACAATTACAAAATAAAATCTAAAAGATTGTAACAAATCTTCGAGGTCTTCAATTTCTTTCTTCTTTTAGAACACAATATTATACTCTTCTGAAGGCAGCCAAAGATAGGTAACAAACCATAGACCTGTAGATACCGACGAAAGTTCTCCCATAATTTTTTGAGCCGCAATACCAAGGTTGCGTGCACGCACGCAACCATTAAAGCAGTCATACAACATCGGCAAGAGTACCAACACCAATATGTCAGGGAATAATAACCGACTAGCTTTGTTGTCGTCGATGGAGAGCCGAGAGTACGAATCACCATTGTCGAGGATGTAGCAGCCGGGACAAAAACTGCGAGGATAATCCTCCTCGCGGCAACAACGACAAAAGATCCAAAATTGATCTGGCGAAGCAAGATCCGAAGGTTCATACCTACAAAATTATGATTGTTCAACATCACCATTGACGCCGGGATGAAGATCTCCTCGCCGAACGAAAGGCCGAAGATCACTTATTGCAGAAGATGCCATCTTCATTGAGGGGAAACCAACAAGAAGACGGCTACCAAAATCCTAACATAATCTAATGAAAATAATACTTTTATTCAAAACTTCACGCATAGAAAAGGTGTCTCGCGTCATTAAAGGAGAAACAATGATCGGCACTTGGTAGCATTGCGCTACTGCCTGCAGAGACTTGATCCACGCTGGCATGTACGGCAGCGATCGAGAGTGCTGCGCGTGCGTTTCTTGACGCGGCACGGCCCGGGTTACATTACGTACGCGGCGCCAAAAGGGGCAATTAAGAGACAACCCAAGCTCGGTCCTGCGTTCAAATCATTGTGCTGTTAGGCACGGTCACTCCCTCTCTCCCTCTCGTCGCTACGCTAATGCACATGTGACCCGCGATCAACCAACATGTATACCTCCGTCTATAAAATTATATCTTAACTTTGTCTAAATTTATATCTGCACATTAAAATACAATTACATGAATAATTTAATGAAGTTAAAACATTGCTATATGAACAAATGTAGTACTATCTTGTCGATAGTGGGCGGCTAACTGCTCGGGCGCAATGTGCGGATACTTCCGGCTGTAAGCTTAGTTCCTCGGCGTCAACGGCCCGATGCCTACGGGTGCAGTAACCCTCTTGAGAGCGTCGTTGTGGGGTCCACCCTGCGATACGTTTCCGAGTGAAAAACCCTAGACCTCTCGGTCTCAACGACGGCGGTGCAGTGTGTCGTTACTCTCTTGGTGGCGTCGTCGTGGAGATCCGAGTGGACTTGGTCTCGCCTCAATGTCTTCGGTGGCACATGTCAGTCTTTTGAGTTTTTTTTTCTTTGATCTGCTCTGTAAAAGGTTCTGCTGTCCACCTTATATTGATTCGATCGTTAGATCTTTATTTATAAAATGGGATGAAAACCTGTTTCGAGAAAGACTAGATGGTTTGGTCTTCCAGGAGCCTCCATGTGTATGTCTTCTTTCGTTTCTCTTCTTCCATTTTGTTCCTTCTCCTACTTATACGTGATTTCTCTTCGATGTTTTTCTTTTTATGGAAGCAAGTGAATCCAAAAGGCCGGATTGACCTGGCCACGGTCGTGACGTTTTGTGCCCTGGTTATGTTCGATGAATTGATCGGAGCAAGTGGATCACTTATAGCACGAGCCTGCCGTTATGGATCGATTGGTCCTCAACGGGGTGCAGTCCGACGACCTAGCTTGATACGTCGGGGCCTTATCCGGATGGGTCGCCACAGCCGATCGAGTTGAACGGTATCTCGTTCGACTGCTTCAGACTTCAAATCTTAATCTTCTTCTCATCTTCTGTACAGATCCAGTGAGAAAACCAATCTGATAGGTCACATAAATATACGAAATTTGATATCTGCTGGCAGCTAGTAGTACATTTTTTTATCACAGTAGTCCATGTTCTGTTTGCATATGGGTTCGTATTATCTGATAGGTCAACGTAATCAACTGCAGCAGCATTCATGCTAGGCAGGTTTCATGTCCGTAGAATACTATAGAGTACTATAATACCCAACAATTTTGAAAAATCTTAGACAATCTTCGTGGGACGGAGGAAGTACATGTTTTGTTTAATGTGATCGGGAACATTACTACAGATGTGTTATTTACTCCCTCTGTTCTAGAATAGAATGGCTATAATATTTGGATAAAGTCAAATCTCTTAAAAGTTGACCAACTATATAGAAAAAGTGTCAACATTTATAATCTCAAATTAATATTTTAAAACCATCATGAAATATATTTTCATATTACGTGGATTTAAAATTTTAGATGTAGATATTTTTCTATACATAATTGCTCAAACTTTAAAAGTTTGACTTTAACTGAAAACTATAGGCATCCTAATTTGGGAAGGAGTAAGTATTATGGATCTATAAATATCACAACATATCTATGAACTTTATTTTAGGGTCCTATCTGGTGACTCGGTCCCACAAGGCAGCCTCTCAAAACAGCGTTCTTGGAACCTGGTCCCAGTTGCATCTGTTCAACAGGGCCTTCTTCGCGTCATGATGCTCTAGGTGCCGTCAATTGTCGGTTCAAGTACTTTGAGAGAGTTTATTGGTTTGTCTAGTCGGCCGAAAATTTGCCTGTATTAGATGTTATTGTTTATGGTTTTGTTGTCATGATTTTCAATCAATTGTCCGTTTATTAAATGGCCATTTTTTTAATTTTTAATTGATATATTGGGGCAGAGTTTTTGCCCCACTTGCTTCATTATTGTGAAGCACTGAAGCACACCATCCTTTGTTAGATTTTAAACACTAATGGCAATGCTAGATTAAAAGAAAGGAACAATACGAAAAGTTGTCGGGGCACTTCAAAATTTCGTTGGCAACTCAAAATTTATTCTATAATTTATATTGAGAACAAACTTTATTCTGAATAGAATGAGGTCATCAAATCTCAGTTATAATTTATGTTGCAACTCATCATTAGCATGAATCACGAAGCAAATCTAACTATTTGAAATTATTTTTCCTATGCAACCTCACTTACAACTAGAAAATTTCAACTCAGTTACAACTTACTTTGCAACTCAAATGCATGATCACGATGAACCTGGAAATTCCTTCGGCAGCAGCATCGGATCCAACGATTCGATCGAGCGCCATAGGCGAAAGCGAAAGTGTCTTTCTGAAGTCGATGCCTATGACCATCCTTGTAATGTACTGCCGCCGTATGGATGTCGACCAGTTTATTCTACTCCTACCTAGTTGAATTTGATTGATGCCTTGATGGTAGTATTATCCACCGGGTTGCGTATGAGGTATGCGACATACGCAGCGCTAGGGCGACATCTGACACGCACGCGTTTATTTACGTGCCGTGGTCATTAGTCAGCACTTAAAAAGGGGTGCTATAGTACATCCAGTTGGATTGATTTGACGCGGCTGAGGTGAGGATCAGGAACAAGTCGTAGCTTAACGACGTAACAACACGTATGGCGAGCAATTTGCTTGAACGGTCGTCAGCCAAACAGAATACTGTGCTAATAGCCTCAGATACTTTGGCGGAGCATGGTGTGATCTGTAGTAGTATCATCTATCTCTGCAACATCCGACATCGGATTTTTCCTGGTCATGCAGTATGTATATGTTTATCTCTAGATTAGATCCTTATCGAAAAAATCTCAAGATTAGATAGTTCATACTCCGTTGGTGTTGATCCTCCAACCCCATGTGCAAACTACATCTAGCTAATTGTTCGTCGAGATAGGCAAGGCCATGTGCAATCGGTAGTGCATACATAGATTCTCGCCGCCCGAATAATCCTAGAATATCCAGACACCGCGCCGAGATACTCCCTGCGATGACAAAGCAAGCACACCCTGCACCACTTGCCACCTAGCTAGATGTGTGTGGACATCGTCAAAAATATAGCAAGCTTTGCCGCCACAGGTTGGACGGAGCCTCCATAACCAGAAAATATAGAACATGGAAATCCATATATATGTACTCTCAAAGAAATCCACATATATAGTAGTTTCTCCTGCTTAGAGATTTGTCTAAATTTAATTGCAATTAGTGCATACTAGATAGTGTCTAGATACATTTAAATTTTAATAAATTTAAAACAATTTTCGTGGGATGGAGGGATTACTCAATTCCAAATGTGTCCTAGTAAAAATTGTCCAGTTTCCCCAAGTGATCGAAAGCGACGGACACTGCACTCGGCGAAAAAGAGAAGAGGAAAGGCACCAAGCTTTACCGCGCGATGCACGTCTCAGAGTCAGCTAGCAGAGGATGAGCCACACTCATAATGCTCCGGGCAAAACATCGCATGGAGGATTCCGTCGGGCTGTGTGGAGGCGCTTATTAGGTCGGCATCATGTGCTCATCCTCCACCATCACTCACGCGTCTTAACCCCTAACCAGTTCACCTATCTCCCAGCACAGATCGACACCTGCAGGCACCCCAGCAAGATCGTCCATCCATCGGTCGACGTAGATGTGGATGTTGTTGACGGCGACCCCGAATAGAATAGACTGTTTTCGCCGTGCGAGCCTCTGCATGTCGGCACTTTCCAAGTGTCGCACCTTGCCTCAAGCATTTTAATTATCAAGGTTCTTGACAAGGGTAAACTTTCTCGTCGGTTGTACAGATCAGATGGGTCTGCTTAGAGCATCTCCAGCCGCGTCCCCAAAGCGTTCCCCAAATCGCGCCGAATTGAGCGTTTGGGGGACGTGTTTTGTTCGTGCCACGTTTGGGGGACGTCGCTTCCCAGCCGCGTCCCCCAAACGCCTCTCCCAAACATTTAAAATATATTTTTTGTCATTTTTATTTCAATTTCCAAAACTAATACATAATTGGGTACGTGGTTTTCACAAACTAATACATAGTTGGAACCGTGGTGGACACAAATATAAAATATTGCAAATAAACTAAACCTAACTAGGCCGTGCATCGAAGGTTTCCTGTGTTCGCTGCTAAGAAAGAACACTCGAGGGCACACCTAGTCACCCAAACTGGAAAATCCAACGGGAGGATGGTGCCCTTGTTGGTTCTACCGATGAGGCGAACAGACAGAAACCTTCGTGCACGTATTCGCTGCGAAGAAACAACACTCAGTCGTCCTCCTCGTCGGTGTTGTCGCCGTGGTAGTCCCGGCGGCAGCGCGTCTCGTCGAAGACCTTGACGCTCAAGTCCCTGTCGCCGAAGTAGGAGAACAGGAGGATGAAGCCGGCTTCGAGGCTGTGGTGGCGCGCGAACTTCTCCCAGCCGATGTTGAGGTACATCTTGCCGTGCGCGTCATAGATCGCGTCGACGATCCACCGGTAGAAGCCGCACGAAGCCTCCCGCAGATGCATCGTGCGCGGGCGGTCGTCGCCGGCGACATACTCGGCGAAGGAGTCTGGTAGCCTCTGGATGCCGCGCGGGTCGCCCTTGAGGACGAGGACGAACTCGAACAGCACGTCCGGCTCCACGTCCATCCCCGACGATGAAGACGACGGCGTGGGAGGTGACGGCGAGCGTTCAGCTCTGCCGCGGCCACGGCCACGGCCACGACCACGACCACGACCACGACCACGGCCGCGAGGACGGCCTCCGCCTCTACCAGACATAGCGTCGAGTCTTGTTGAGATGGTGGCGGCTAGGGTTTGGGGGAGAAGCGCTAGGGTTTGTGTGTGAGAGGGACGATGAGAGGCGGCCCTTTTATAGGCCGGAGGGAGGCGGAGGAGCGGTGGCGCTCATTAACGCCGGCACGCAGAGCTAGGCGCGACGGGACGCGTCGCTGCGCCTCTGCGGGAACTGCACCGTCGCTGCAAAGCCAATTAACTTCCGTCGCGAGGTAGGCGACGGTTAGGTTAAAATTTATTGTGCCACTGACGGGTCGGCCCCGCCACTCCCCGCCTCGCTTTTCGGTGTGTCCGGCGTCCCCGGAGCGTCTCCTGTGGGACGGGGACGGGCTCGAGGCGCCGGACACCGTATCGGGCCGCGCCGGACAAAAATGGGCTTTGGGGGACGCGGCTGGAACGGTTTTTTGGTCTGACGCGCCCCAAATTGCTTTGGGAACGCTTTGGGGGACGCGGCTGGAGATGCTCTTACAGGTTGTACATACATTGGCATGACTTGTACCAGTTGTGCGCATGCTGCTGAGAAATTCCGTCCGAGTGCATGTTGATGTCAAGGCCGTGTGTGTGCGCGCGCGCGCGCCGCCCCAACAAGGAAGATGATGTGGTGTCTGTCCTAGTCAGCCATGATGAAGCTCCGAACCGTGTGGTTGGGGTTCACAGTATTTCGTGCTGCTACTGGTCTTCGGTCTACTGAACTCAAGTGATCGATCCTTTTTTCAGTTGGAGGTGGATGTTCACTAGGCGGCCTATCTAGAGCGCGTTTGGTAGGCTGTGAGTCCTTGGTTCACATCGGTCCAGCAAAAACTGGTTCGTTTGGTTGCCTGTAAGAGGTCCGCGTTGTGTCCTAACCGGTTCTCAAAGCATCTCTGGGATAGGCCCTGGAGAAACGTCTGAATCGGCAGTTTCTAGCGGACAAATCCCGTTGTCGTGCCATTTTGCACGTCCGCGTGCAATGGTTGCACGCGTGGAGAAGCGCGGGAGACAACGCGTTGTCTTGGTCCTCGCTCCTCACTCCCCCTCACCGGTTCGTTTCTTCTCTCTCCCCATTCACTCCTGGCACAGACATCACCGTCATGTCCCATCAACCGCCGCCATGGCCTCCTCGCCTCCTCCGCCTCCTCCTCCACCATCCTCTCCACCGCTGACAGATCCAGCCGTCCGGCCGACGGCCACCAGGTCAAACGACTCAGCGAGTACGAGGCCGGAGGCCACGACTCGGCGATGCAGATCGATGCCGACCGCGTGCCGGTGTTGAATCGGTCGTCGCCGTTTGCGAGCACGAGGCCGGACGGCGTGGCAACCCGGAGCGTCGCCGTCCTGGCTCTTCAAGCCGCTAGGATTCGACCGACGGATCGGTCGGGACGGGGTTTTTTTCCCCGTCCCCACTAGGATTTTCGACAGCGAGGGCGGCCGCAATGGCGGCCGGTGCACCGGACTCTAGCAGGGAGATGGAGCCCCAGCCTGGGTTCGCGTCGACCCCGATGCACGCGCCGATGCCATGGGGCATGGCACGTCCGCCTGCGCCCAATGGCGTGCCTCCCGTCGCGCTGCCGCCGGGGTTCAGCCGGCCTCGTGCTCGACGGCAGCCGACAGCACCATCGGCGCCCCGCTTCCCGACGCTGCACCGTCACCGTCGCTGATGACCTACGCTCCGGCTCCGCCTCCTCCTCCACCCGGATTTGGAGTGCGACCTCCTCGAGGACCAACCGGCGCCTATGCGCGTCCTGTTCCTCCTTAGACTGGGCCGTTGTCGCTCCACTCAATCGTAAGTACCTTCAATCGACTCCTTATCGCTTGTTTACATCGACTAGATGACATTGTACATGTGAATGTAGATAGGATGCATGCGTGTTCTTGACAGTGTTTATGCTTGCCATGCCAAGCTCAAGCACCATCATGGACTTGACAATGTCAAGTGCATGACAGTGCTTGAGATTGGCATTCCCATTGTCCATGACATTGCTTGTGCTTGGCAATGCCAAGCTCAAGCACCTGGCAATGCCAAGCTCAAGCACCATGATTGGCTTGACAGTGCTTGTGCTTGTGCTTGTCCATGGCATTGCTTGCTTGTGATTGTGCATGACAGTGCTTCTGCTTGGCAATGACATTGCTTTCTTGTGCTTGTGTTTGTCCATGGCATTGCTTGCTTGTGCTTGTGCATGACAGTGCTTCTGCTTGGCAATGCCATTGCTTGCTTGTGCTTGTGCTTGTGCTTGTGCTTGTGCTTGTTCATGGCATTGCTTGCTTGTGCTTCCCAATGGCATTGCTTGCTTCTGCTTGTGCTTGCCAATGGCATTGCTTGCTTGTGATTGTATTTGTCCATGGCATTGCTTGCTTGTGCTTGTGCTTCCCAATGGCATTGCTTGCTTGTGCTTGTGTTTGTCCATGGCATTGCTTGCTTGTGCTTGTGCTTGTCCATGACATTGCTTGCGCTTGAGCTTGATATTGCTTGCTTGTGCTTGTGCTTGTGCAGAATTGTCCGTTCCTGGAAGTGTTCCCGAAAGGGCCCATACTGGACGCTATCGACATGGCCGTCCGTGTGCAGCTGCGTGATCCCAACATAACGTTCATTGAAGCCCACCACCAGATCACAGCGTCGAGGGTTCACGCTGGTCGTCCCTACTGACCTGGGGCACGCTGCCAGGCAGCGTCTGCTGGCGTTCTTCGTGCAGGTGGAGAGCTAGGACCTCCGTGCCCTCGCCTTGCCGCCGTACATGGAGCAGCTCATGATCACCAAGTACAAGCTCAAGAACAATGCCCCCCGATGAAGGTCTGTTTGTACTTGGGCCAGCGTTGCGAGTGGAAGGTGCAGCTGCAGTGGACATGCCAACGCGTCGGGTTCATCAAGTCCTGGAGCGAGTTCGCCGCCAGGCTTCTGCTGCGCGTCGACGACACGATCGTCTTCACCCCTCGGGACGACGGCTTCAAGGTCGACGTCTTCAAGAAGGAGACATCATGCTCCAGCGTCTTCGGCTGCAAGAGGCACCGCGAGGGCCCTTTTGCTGATCCTCGCCGTTAAGGTGCTGCTGCTCCATCGTTGCATCTGTTTATGTCTGATCATGTAGTTGTGCTGGCCTCTAGAAGGCTGTTAAACATTGTCTTTTGTGCATATCTCACTGTCATGTTGGCCTGTAGAGGTTGTTGAACAATGATTTTGGACCTGGGTAGTCTATCCTCAGGTTTAGGCGCGCGTCTTACCACTCTGACGCTAGATTAGAAACGGTTAAGTACTCTGTTCGTTGTGTGAAAGTGTGTGGTGTGCTTATGATCGTGTTTGAGCTATTTGTGTGCCGTTATGTGATGGTAAGGTCACCATATTTGAATGTGGTGAGGAGAAGCTATTGCCAGGGTGCCCAAAATGGCAACCAAACACAACACAACATGTGTTGTGGCTGAACCGAGATGAAGCGTTGTATCGAGCATCCAAACAATGTGCACTTCTATTCGGGCGGTGCAGCACAGCCTACCAAACGATGGACCAAAAATGACCCATGGCGCATCTAGCTGCGTCAGTGGTGCAGAATTTCGGCCCAACCTACCAACCTTTTCGCCCCCAAGGAATACTTGTTCTGTCAAAAGATGCTTCCACTTGTACCTACGACCGCACCTGAATCGAGTTGTAAGACGAGGCAACATGCAAGAAGGAAGAAGCACTCCAATTAGCAAGTGCACGCGGTCCATTTACTGCGTATAGTGCAAGAGCAATCGGAAACCCAAAATGGACCTTGGGCTACATGGAGCTTTTTATTAAAAAAATGAAAATGGCATTTTGAAGTTTTAAAATTTTCAGAAAAAGACCATAGATGCAGCCGATGATGTATCCTACCGACTGCAAAATTCCAACGCAAAATATCCTATATATTGTGAGCTACACAAACAATAACTAACTCTGACAGATTAAAGGATCTGAAAATTTGCCGTTTTTCACTTCTTTAAATCCACAACTTTACAATTTGCATAGCCTAAATACAGTGAATTTTGCATTCATATTTTACGCACTAATAGAATACGTCACTGTCTACATCTAGGATTTTTTTTTCTAAATTTTGCCATTTTTCACTTCTATAACTACACAACTTTGCCAATTTATGTAGCCCAAAATACTGCGAGTTTTGTATTGATATTTTACGCGCTAATAGAATACATCATTGTCTACATCTAGGATTTTTCAAACTTTACAATGGCATTTTTGAAAGTTCCCAAAGCTGGATTGCACGATTGAGCGCAGTTGTTCGTCAACTCTTGCTTAAAATGCCTTGTCCAACGCTGATTATCCCTGGTCTGGGCAACTGTGAGATCTTTGCCGAGTGCACAGGCTGTATAACTCCGGTTCTGAATTTTTTAGGCGTTGACCATCTCTCCAAGGATGCGCCCAGAACTTGATTTTGTTTCCGTCGCCGAGGTGAAATCTCACGGAAGCGTTGAAAAGGGCTCTGACACGATCATCAACTGGCAAGGGCAGGCCTTGCCAAGGCTTGGTAGGGACCTTCCAGGATTTGCCACAGCCATCTCGTTCTTAGCGCTAGACCCCAGGTCATGTTAACTTGCTCTCCACAACACAGCCACCCCGCGCCCAGCACATCTCTCCCTTTGTATTCTGCCTGACAAAGCTCGCAAATGATCCAATTTGATGAAAGGTTCAGAGGCATGGCGGTAAGGATGCACTGGTTCAGGAAACAGAGCAAAGATGGCATGGCGGTAAGGATGCACTGGTTCAGGAAACAGAGCAAAGATGGCATGGCGGTAAGGATGCACTGGTTCAGGAAACAGAGCGAAGATGGCATGGCTTGGAGCTGCCTGCGGAGTCTGGAGATGGAAATGAGAGCTGCTGCACACTCAAATTATCTTCTAGATATTTTTTTGTAATGTTGTATTAGCAGCCTGCATATGTATTTATTTTTTGGGAGTGTATCTGAGTCTTGTATCATTTGAGAAAACATGCTGAACCTGATCCCTGTTCTGTTTCGTATACTTAGATTTGTGAGTTTATCGAATTATTTAGTTTTTTCTTCATTCCTATTTATACTTAGGTACATAAATGTTCTTTAAGAACTTTTTGGCTGGAAGGTCATCTTTATGGGAATGCAGCAAGGCCATTGCGTGAGCAAAGTTTCTTGCTTCCCAATAGTTTACCGCTGCAGCTTCAGTTCCTTCATCCACAACTAAGTATTTGGTCCAGTCCGAAGAGTACCACCCTAGAGGCCTATAACGCATTCAGTCAGACTCAAACCAGCATATTACTGTGAACATCTATATTAGATATTAAATGAGAATGACATGCTCGCTTCTTATCCAATATACATTATTGTGCTCTCATACTCTCATTAGGATATATAAGATAGCAAACTATATTTGGTTTAAATACAGATCTAGTTACAGTGCAAAAGGGAACCTACTGAGGACCATCCATAGAAGAGAAAGAGAGAGTTGCAGCTTTGTCTTGGTTAAAGGTTTGGAACATAATGAGATGTTCTAGAATAGTCTCGGCCAGAACTCTATGTTTGTGTAAAAACCATGAGAACATTCTAGCAAAAAACCAGTATTTTTCAGCGGAAGATACTCGTGAATTGTTTTCTAATTTTTTATAATCTTGCCGGATGCACGGGCCGCACAAATGTTCAATCCTAGTGTTGGTCACTAACAGGCATTATGAAGTTCTCTATTCATAAGTGTGGAAGTTGAGATCCAGGAAATGTGAAAAGTCCCTTCACTAGAAAATTAATATGGATGTTATTCTAGCCTAGCCAGTTTATTACCAAGTAAATGTCCTAAAAATCAAAATATAGTTATAACAATGGCCCGTATATACCCTGCCTCAGTTATTGAAAATTGTCATTACAAGATAGACTAGTGGTTTACACATAGGAGAGCATAACCTATTAACACACGACATACAACATGGCCACCATAGTAGATAGTATAGTAATTAGTATTCTCTCTTATGAAATAGCTGATGTGCTAGAAGCTAGAACAGCAAGTATATATCTAGTAACATACGAGCTAAGTACCTGACATGTGTAAATTACAAGAACTAAAAGTGATGTCGATGGAAAGCAATGGTTAGTGAAAGTTACCGTATGCAACATCAATTTTATCATAGGCATCTGCAAGAGTGCGTAGCAGTTCTCTTGCGCCATCTTCGTCAATCTGCCCATTCTCATTTCAACTCTGGATGTTTCTGTTGGCCTGCACACAAATGTTCTAGTTTGTAGCCTGGTGTTTCAGTGGCAATAGCTGAACAAGATACACGTGTTCAGGGAGGTTTGTAGCTGACGCCTCCAGTGGCAGAACTGTTAGCCTCTTCCTCGGCGAGCACCTTGTGCACCCACATTTCGTCGAACACCTTGGAGGCAGCCACCCATCGCACCCTGGCAGTTCCATCCACGCTGCAGACGAGCGCGCCCTCTCCGGGGTGTGGGTGTGGTGTGGGCTGTGGATTGCTCGGTGGGTACCTCGAAGACGGAGGGAAGTCCGGCGCCGTCGTCAATCGTCAGGACGGTGGCGGCGCACGGGACGTCGCAGGGGCAGGCCCATAATTCAGAATACTCTTTTTTCTCTTTTATTAGAACTGGCGGGGATAAATGGCCCACTACCCCGGTAAAAAAATGGCCCACTACAGAAACAGGCCGAATACCACAGTGTATTGCTACTTAGCATTCCGAGAGAATTCTTTATTTGGCACTACCTCAAATTTCGGTTCCCTATTTGATACTGAAAAAGTTTTTATTTTCTATTTAACCATAGGTGTAAATTTATTTTCTTATACAACACCTCCGTCCATTCTGTTACTCCCTGCCGTCACTTTTATTTTTCTTAGACCACATTACCCTTTCCTCAACCATGGAAAAAAGAGCAGCGAGCTAGCTAAATGAGTAGCGCGACGCCGTGAGTCTTGCTGGGTCTGTTTGGTAGTCTGAGCCGAGTTTCTGCACCACTACGCCAGAGAGAAAAAACCACCTGCGTGTTTCAGATGGGCCACGGGCCAGAAAAGCCTTGTTGTTTGGTAGCCTGGTAGCCTATGAAGCCATTTTCTGCACCGGATAGAGAAGACATCCCACATTGTTTGATTGCCTGCACATACGCCTTTCTACCCTATGGTGCAACGCACACCTTGTTTGGTTGCAGACATGAGCGTGTTATGGTAACCCCTTCTATTTGAGGTGGTGAGGTTACCCAGTAGTGTCAACTGAATAATAACAAATGCAGCAACATTCAGTTCAATCAAAAGGTATTGATAATACACAACAACTAGTTACACTATTGGGCGATGCATCACAAGTATTACTTGTGATGCATCACATGTTCATCACACGAGGGGTTAGTATATACCACCTCGAACAAGTTCATCATTACAGACTGGGGATCAGGTTCAAGCAAGTCCTAGCTAATGGAGGGATACTAGACAATCTCCCAAAATCAGTAGACAATGAAGAAGGAGGCAGAAGCACTAAGCAGCAAACTAGTTGCGTAGCCAGGTGCTCTTCTCCGATGGCTGCATCTCACGGTACTCGGCATACTCTTCTTTATTGTCTACAAGGAAGTTGTGTACCCTGACCAGCAAGTTAGGTTGGTATAGATGCGCCTTATAGACAAACCAAGGCGTGAAGATTGTCTTCATCTGAGCATAGTTCACAATCGAGGTGTTGACATACTCACGATGCCTCGGATAGCGCTGCAATCCAAAAGAAACAAGTGTTAGGACGGATGACAATGACATAGTGTAAGATCAATGAAGGAACTCAATGAAGCTTATTACCTTCATGTACTCTTCCAGCCTCTCTTCATCAGCAAGATAGAAGCAACAATCATCTTCGCTCCACTGGAGAGTGTGGTCGGATTTGATCTTGCGTATGACATTCCACTTGGTCCTCCACTTTCTGATGTGGTTGTAGACCTGAAGGGTGCGTACATGTATGCCAACGAATGCAATAACATCAGCAGCAACCTTCTTCATCTCTGCCTCGTTGAATCCTAGGTTAAAGCAATCGCATGTATTCACGAGCTCAACCAATCGGTTGATCCCAAACTCAGACATCTTAGGTAGCCAAACCATGGGACGTCTGGGTGCAAACAGGGAATCGGCATTGACAGATGGAGCAGAAAGATCAAGGGACCCCAGTGGTATAATCGCCCACATGAAAAATATGAGACGAACATAACATAGCTAAGCAGTAGCACATCAACAACAAATGCAGCAACATTCACATCAGTAAGGATTAGCACATCAATGAAGTACCACATTCTTATCCGTAAGCATTAGAACATCAATGCATCAACATTCACATCAGTAAGCATTAGCACATCAATTGACTACCACATTCACTACAGAAACAGATCGAATACCGGACAGGGGCGGAGCCAGGATTTAGGCATAGGGGGTGAGACTGAGGCGTGAGTAGGGTCGAAATTTTTTTTATTGAACTAAAATGGCCATGTTCAGAGTGGCAGTAACTAATTAGTAATGCAATGGCACCTACGAATTGTTAACTTGTAGAGATAGTGGTGTTGCTCATCTTCTTGTGCAATGCTATATCCTGCTTCTTGCGCGATTAATCCCCTCCATAACGCCGACTTCACTAGTTGACTTGCTGCAAAGACCAAGAGAACCTCACTGATTTGCCCCCTGAAATTTCCTTCTCCGTTCCTGTTAGCCAGTTCTAGGTGTTTCTTTCTCTGAAACTTCCTGTAGTCTGTACTCCTACATGCAATGAAAAATCATCTCCGACTGCATTTTCGTTTTTTTTTCTAGTTTCGCTTTCAATAAACCAGTTCCAACTGATTCAATTGCCTTAATGTAGAAAAATGATGAGAATATTTCCCAGCTGCGCGCACACACCACAAAAATCACATGACAAGTTGCAAGTACTTATTCAACGTCCGAAACGAATTGTTGCGGCCACCGCTAGATCGCTTCCTGCACCTCATGCGTCATGCAGTAACGTGAGGCTGGTACCCGAACACGCCGCCCGAGCAAACGTTACCCGCGCGAAACTTAACCGCTCCCGTCCACCCGTGCGCCGGCGAATGCCGAACACAAAACCGACGCACCCACCCTCGCACGCATCTCGCCGGCGTTGGCATGGGCATGAAGAGCTCGGCGGGCGACGTGGACGTGGAGCTGCTCAAGGCGGTGGCGCAGGCGTGGTACGCGCACTCGGGCAACCCGCGGCCATCGCGCGCCGCGTCGGCGGACGACGACAGCGTGGGCGGCGCGCGCCGCGCGGGCGTCCCGCGATACAGGCCGTCGCGGTTCAAGCTGGAGGCGGCGGCGGCCGCCGCGGCCGCGCAGAGGAGGAGGTCGTGGGACTTCGCGCAGTCGCTGTGGGACACCTACGAGCTCGTCACCATCGCGCAGAAGATCGAGTCCAGCCTCGCCATCATCGACGAGGCCGCGGCCACGCCGCCGCATCGTGCCATCGCCGGCGAGGGCGCCACGCGTGGGGGAGGAGGAGGAGGAGGGAAGCGGCCGAGGGAAGGCAGGCGTAGCCTCAGGAGCCTGTTCCACCGGTCGTCGTCCAGGAGGTTCGAGGAATCAAGCAGATAGCTACTACTCTCTTCTTGACTGTCCTCTGTTCCATACTTACCTCAAAAACTTAGGCAGTGTCCATTCAATTTACACAGCCATATGTAGCATATTACAGGTGTCCATAGTTCTGTTGTCAAGCACAGCATATTTCCATGCATTTAGATTTAACAGACAAAATTAACATCGGTAGGAATATAGAACAAATGAAGCTCAAGCATAATCCAGTATCACAAGACATAATGATGTATCTGCAATCCATCGATCCAATCTGAAACAATGACAAGAAAAATGAAACCATAATCCAGGTAACTTGGGTGATCGCACCCTACGGTATAACACCTAATCAATGTGCCAACATTTGCAGCTTAGGCAGGAGGATAGAGGCACAGGGCATTCTGATCACAACCTGCTTGGGTAGCCAGTACAGTAGGGGACGCCATTAGGGTAACCTGTGATAGTGGGGGATGTCATTCTGACCATAATCTGCACCTGGGTAGTAGCCAACATATCCAGTACCACCTCGCGCAACCTGATGGCGTGCCATGGCATGGGCTTCCGCGTAAGGCGCAGCATCAGCGTAATGCCGAGGATGAGTTGCGTGCTGGTGTGCATCCGCAGGCAAATAGGCAGGTGAGTAGATGGCGGCAGATGCAGCCGGAGCTTGTGCCACCCCAGATTGGCCTGCTTCGGTTGCTTGCCCGTACGCAGCTGGGAGATTGTTATGTGCACTTCCATACGCAGCTTGAGCTTGTGCTGTCACATATTGACCTGCTGTTTGTATCAAAAATTAGACACACACTCATAATAATGAGAATCGTGCTGCTCACAAGAAGCACTCTTTGAATTGATGGCCAATACTTAACAAACCGCGCCTCTATCTTTTTTTCTTAAAGTTATCATTACTTATTTGGTTAGAACTTCTGGAAGGAATTACAGATCTTGCTCAAACTTATGGTCCATGGAATTTTAAATGAAGGGCACTACTACAGCGGCACAACACTATGTGTGACATGTGTCAAAAAAGGGTTTGACATGGTGCATTCGTCGGGATCTACCTCCAGAATGTTAGGCGGAGACAGAAGCAAATAATGCATGCTGGACCATGTACTACATAGAAGGGAAATATATAGCAGGACTTTTAATTTATATTTAGCATTGCAGTACTTTCCCTGTCAATTTCTCAAATAAATCAGAGCAGGAATGAAATAGACCGCCCTTTCTAGTAGAGAATAAGGGAATTATTAAATCCTTGTTCCTAGTCATACTTTAGTACTTCACCCAACACATGCCAAAACTTTAATTGTTAAATGTGGGCAAGGAAAAATACCTTGTACTCTCAGGATAAGGATTTTGTGCACATGGGAGTCACTGCTCCCTTCACTTTTTGATTTTTGAAAATTTCAGATTCTCATATTTCTCTGCTTTCAAGAATTATGACATTAAATATGTAGATAGATGTGTATACGAGGATTGGAATCAAAAAAGTCTCGTCAAAAAATAAGTTATATTTTTGGAGATGCAAAAAAGACAAATTTCTGACAGTACACTGACAAAATATACGTACTATTGTACTACTATTTATAGTCAGAAATTTGTCTTTTTTGTATTTTCCAAAATAAAAAGTATTTTTTTAATGGGACTTTTTTTACTACACTCCTCGTGTCTAAATCTATCTACATATTTAATGTCATAATTTTTGAAAACATAAAAGAGCGAGGTTTTGAAAATTTTCAAAAATCCAAAAGTCCAAGGAGCACTTGTGCTCATGTGCACATGGTACTTTCCGGTACTCTCATTTCAACATTTTCCATATACGCACGAAACTTGTCAACCTGTTTGGTAATAGCTGTGAGGCCCATTTCCATTGTTTTCATCTGCTCGATTTGCTTTGTGTTTATGTCTTGGCTATACTCAAATTCCATTCTTTTGCAGAAATAAAACAGACAACAGATTAGCAACAACCCCATATGCTACAAATAATGAACTTGATATGGAAAGTGACAAAGTAAAGGAGTGTGAGATCACAAACCGCATAGACTGGTACTCTTTCTGCAACCCATCTAGCTCAGTACACAATTCAGCGAACCTTTTGTTTTCTTTCACTAGTAGTTCAGCCTGCTTCTGTAATTCAACACTTAACTCCTGGTTTTTAGCGCCGAGTTTTTGAACAGAACATGCCCTTGCAGCAGTTGCTTCTTCGTTGCATCACGAGCAAGTCTTTCAGCCTTTATCTTCCCCAATAGCTTGCACCTTTGCATATCATAAACAGCTTCATGGTCTGCTTGGATCCTTTGTATTTCTTTCTCGACATTGTCCATATACTGGCTCAAATCCCTTATGGCCTGCAAGATGTTGCTGATCCTCCATCACAATTCACAAGGCTTTGTGTATGGAAGAGTAGGCATGTTTGTTTGGAAAGCATAGTGAGGATCGACTTTATCCTCACAGCTATCAATATAGTTCTTCTTTGTTTTTGTACACCGAGAATTTTTGCATTTAGTATCTTACACAAACTATACAAAGGAAGAAACGTGGCACCTGATGATGTCATTGTCGAAGGGGATGATGCTGAAGGCAGAAAGTTCAATGAATTTTTCACTAAACAAGTGCCGAGGTGGCGTGATTGAGTATTAAGGTATCTGACACCGTATGACACTCGGGTGGTGGGATCAGATCTATGGGTCTATCACGGGACGACAAAGAGGTAACGAGATTGGATCTATGAAATATGTCAATGGACAACACATGTGTGGAAAGGCAGATTAGATCTATTGGATATGTCACCAGACAACACTGCAATGGAGCGGTGGGTTTGGATCTATGAGATCTCTCACCGGATGACATAGGATCTATTAGATATGTCACCGGACAACACTGCAATGGAGCGGCGGGTTTGGATCTATGAGATCTCTCACTAGACGACACAGAGGCGACAAGATTGGTCGGTGCGATCGGTTTACTAGACAACACGGGAGCGCAAAGGCACGATTGGATATGTGGGATATGTGATTTGTCACCGGGCAAAACTGGAGCGGAGCGGCGGGGTTGGATATATGAGGGCGGTAGGGTTGGGTCTGTGGTGACAAGAACACACTAGGTTTTAGGGGTAGGATCCGGGAGATCTTTTCAAGGTGCTTATGACCCGATAGAGGGGAGAAAGCGCAGGGAATGAAGGTTTGCCATACTTGGAGTTGAAGTTAAAAAAAAATTCGCAAAATTTGCCCGGTTTACTTGTTTGATTTTGAACTCGATATGTCTGATCTCACATGAGGAGCTAGATTGGAGGAAGGGAGGCATGGTTTAAAGGCTACCTTCGGTGGCTTTATTGTTTAAAATGTGTGCAATCGATAACCTTGATTTTGGATTGGATTCAAGAGGGGAGGGATATCTAGGTAAAACCTATATACTTTTAGAGCATTTTCAATTGGGTACAATCCAAGTATGGTTACCTTCTGATCTATCAAATTGCTAGACCAATTCTAACCCCCTTGCCTTCCGAGCTGAAAGAATATATTGTGGTCTTGTCGAGACTGTTTGGGTAAATTTATGCGATATTTGAGTATAAATTATCCTTAGCTTTGCTTAGAACATCTCTAGCAGGTCTCTGATGACCTTCAGTCCATAAAATTCCAGCCATTTTTTTTGGTTTTGCCCACCTTTTGTGGCACGACCAAATACCGGAAAACGGCCCGGCCCGAATAAATTTATCCGCGGGCCTGGATATCGACCCACAATATGGGTATGTTGACTAGAAGTGTATTTTTGGTAATTAACGACAATCTTATGGAGTAATATTTCATCGACTTTATACGAAGTAATCTTTCATAGATAATGCTTAAAGTTTATGTGTTAGACTCAAGGTTAAATGCCATAAAGATAAAGATATAGCTTAAATATTGGCATCAAGATATCGATTTGAAGAGATGAATACAATATGATCAAGAAGAAGAAATGAAGATGGAGTTTTTGTCTAGAACTCAATTAAGACATGCTCTAGCTTATGGTAAGTCATGGAGGATCAAGATCTTGAGAGTTTGATTTCAAGAATACATCATGAATTTAAGATATTGCTCGAAGTAAGTATCATAATAGCCTCATGAGTTGAGCTACCATTGACCACGACTTAGAGCATGCAATCAAAAGAATAATTCTTTAAGTACATCAATAGATTCTAATAGAGCATTAGAAGATACAAGATTGACCAAGACAATGAGCAGAGTGTGGATTTAAGTAGGTCAGCACATGAAGCATAAAAAATGTACCACTTGGGATCAAGCGATCTCGTGGTCTGATAAGTTTTGTCAATTATGCTTTATCAAGTAACCCATTATTTATGTGTCTTTGTGTTATCTACTACCTCCATCCCAAAGCTTAAGGCCTATATTTTTTTCAGAAAGTCAAACGAAGTAAAGTTTGACCAAACTTTTAGAAGAATTTATGAACAAATATGATATTTTGTAGGTACCATATGAAAATATATTTCATTATCTATCTAATGATATTGATTTTGTACTTTTCATGTTAATGATTTTTGATAAAAACTTAGTCAAACTTAAGATAGTTTGACTTTCTGGGAAAAAAATATAGGCCTTAAGCCTTGGGATGGAGGTAGTATGTGGTTTAGATGTCTTTCCATTGGCATGCAAAAGTAAGATTTTATATAGTCCATGAGAGGATGACATCAAGTGGTGATCACCATCAAGGTTGAGAAGCACAAGTTCAGTATAAGCATCTTAATAAGATTGTATACTTGAAGCTTGTCATCCATTTGGTAATGGACATGTATATACATGCTTTAATGAAGCTACGTAGTGGTTATGTGGGAGAAAATGTGAGCCTTCACGAAAAAAACAATGATCAGGTCAAGCATTCCGACTTGAATTAAGCACAAAACGGCATCATCAAGATCAAGCGGAATGCGCAAGACAACATTTCTTGATTTTCCTTTTACCTGTCTCAAGGTGTTTGTTGCGAGATCATGTTATAGGATAGATAGTCTCACTATCAAGAGTGTCGTTTGGTTGAGTAACTTGATCACGTTCATTTGCGTATACTTTGCATCATCCTATTTTGTTACTTCTTAGTGTTTCTCTGTGTGACGTTGTTGAGCTTGTTGTTACCTTATCAACAATTCCAAATTCATTGAAAACGGAATTCTTACACATCTTCTATTGTGTTTTATGTTTGGAGGTTTTACATGTTCTTCTTTAGGGAGGTTCCATACCTCTTATTTCTTGGTATTTATCTCTTTCTATTTCTTAGGTTTTATAATCTTCATTAGACAGAGCTTGTTCTTAGCTTGAAAAAAAAAGTTTGTTAAAATCGAAGTTCCGATTCAAAATATATCACTTTTTCGTAAGCTATCTAGAAGAACTTACGGAGTGTGTGCCCTAGTCTAACTACGTTCTAATGTAACAAGGGATATTCACTTTGGCTCATAGGAGCATTTGCTCCCACTATGTAAATCTACATTTTAAAGTGTCAAAAAATTATGAAGTAAATTTTTTCATGTACATCTACACATTTTATGTTCGTGCACAAGTTTTCATGGAGAAACAACATTTTATGTGGCTCCTGTAAAAAAGACAAATTTTGATGCTATAACACGACTACGTACAGGACATTTTTTTGTCTTTTTTGTACACGCCACATAAAATGTTGTTTCTCCATGAAAACTTGTGCACTAACAAAGAATGTCACGATGTACCCCAAAAAAATTATGTCAATTTTTTTGACATTTTTAAAATTATTTTTTAATTATTTTGTATAATAGGAGCATTTGCTCCTATGAGCCAAAACGCCACCTCCTGTAACAAGATGTTATATTAATACCTAACCCAAGGGAAGTTCAGCCTCCCCAACTTATAATTCAAGTCCGATGCCGTTGTATCTTTTTGTTACATGTGTGTTTTGCAGCGCTTCTCTTCAGCCATGGGAGTTATGGAGGGCATCTCTGACTTCCGTATCCATAATCAACCATGTTGAAATAAAATTGAAGAGCAATATCTCGCAAAACAGGAAGGAAAAAACCTGTCCATGTAGTAATGATCGCTTCAGGCTGAAGAAGGTACATCGTGGTAATTGTTGGAGCAAATCATCTGTAGGCATCAGCACAACTGGCCAGGAAATCTTGCAGGAACAAGGCATTGATTGTACAAAAGAAACTAGAAAACCACTTGCTCGCACATATTCAAATATATTCTCCCCTTCCCGTTTGAAGCATAATTGCATTACGTGTGTGTGAGCACTGAGCAGTGCCATGTTTCTTCTGTTTGGGCTGCACAGATAGGTAGAACCGATGAACACAATGATGCTCCCTGGCTGTCTCCCAGTCTGCTTCTACTCGTTCGGCAGCTTGGCCACGGCAATCGATCTGGTACCAAGTTGTCAAATGCACCGGTATATTCCAGCGACAAGACATGTCAGAGTTGCCAAACATACCATTCCACGATTGATGTCAATGCCATGCTGTGATCCATGGACAAATTAATCTAGGTCTGCACCCTATTGAAACTCCCAAAAAAATCAGAGTAACTCTACACCATAGTTCAAAAGCATGACGAACTGAAGATACCAGCAACCAAAAGAATTTCCAC
Source organism: Lolium perenne (assembly GCF_019359855.2). Classification (NCBI taxonomy): domain Eukaryota; kingdom Viridiplantae; phylum Streptophyta; class Magnoliopsida; order Poales; family Poaceae; genus Lolium; species Lolium perenne. The sequence continues at coordinate 145,519,874 of NC_067249.2, forward strand.
GCCCAAAAAGGGTCATCACCCATTCCACCTGCTAAATGCTTCTCCGTGAAATATATCATGGTTGATACCAACCTTGCAGATTCCAATGAAAATTGCACGATTTGTAACCTGACTAGCTTAAGTGGTGAAAACTATGCTTCAGCCTGATGCTTTCAGGTTCACAGTTTGCACCATGTGCAGTTGTATGTTATTTTGCTTTTCTGAAAAAGGCATATATTTTGGAACGGGGGTAGTATTATTCAGTCTGCAGAAGAGTGAGCTAAACCAAGCCCACAGAAGTTGAATAATATCAAGTGAAACATTCAAACATGCCTAAATTCTTTCCACCGGTTATGATCCTGTAAGATGCAATGATAACAGAGAACAAAGGACAGAATGTAAAATTATCGTTCTGAAACACAAGTTTAAACAGAAGCAATTTTGATTGACCCTTTTTAATTCCAAAGCAATGTGGCATTGATGGGGCCAACCCAAGCTTCAGACTCAGTCAAGTATTCTATTGAATGAAGATTGACACCATAATTCAGATCATATAACAACTCAAGCAGTAACCTAAAGTTTGTAGGACTGGAAGTATGAAACAAAGCATCACAGAACACACATGATAAAGATACATCTCTACATGATGCAATTATTGATTCCATCACAGCATCAAATCAAATGTCCAGCAACAGCAAATCCATTCGTGCTCCCAAGCTGGGCTTGTTGATCTTGGTGGGATTTACAGAGAAGAAACCAATATCCAAAGACAAATGCATTAACCATTTGGATCTTACCAAAGAAGGTTGCTTACCAAAAAAAGAACACCATTGTATGTTGTTTTCTTGATGAAACAAAGACACATACCTGTATATCCAAAACAAATAAGCACATTCTCGGCAAAGGGGAAATAAGAGATATGGTGGAAGGTGGAGAGTGAACACTAAATTTGCAAAGCTCAAAGCTAAGGGTCTTCTGAGGAATCAAGAACTAAGAGATTCTCTTTTTGAACTTACAGATTGGGAGTGCATAAGATGTTTTATGCTGCTATACAAGGCCGCCATTAATAGAGTACCTAAGGCCTTAAGCTGATAAGCAAGATCACATCACTTTGTATCTAGGTCAATACTTTTTTTTTAACACAAGAAGGGCCTCAAGGGCCCTGACCGCTCATATATTAAGATAAGAACATTACCACTTACATAGAGACCCAAAGGAAACAGGAAATTACACGCTGGTCCTTGTCTTTTGCAAAGAGGACCCCGAGCATCTAATGGAGAAAGCAATCGGGTCGGACGCTTCTTCCTCGCGAGCACCTCGCCACCACCGGGAACAGCATCACTTGGGGCGACGGAGCTTCCAGGGATAACCCAAGACCTCACGATGAAGAGGCACTACCTCCCTTCAGGCTCACTTGCCGGGAGGAAATTGAAAGGTCGCCATTCGACTAGAAGATGCAACAGCGGCCGGAAGACCGCCAGTCGACCAAAGCGGAGGGCAGCGTAGCCTCTAGAGAAGGCCACCCTTCTACCACCACCATGGGTGGCGTAGCTTCCACAGAAGCGCCATTGCTGATGAGCTCTCCCAATTGCGAACTCAACACCGGGCCAAAGCTCCTCCTTGAGTATATACGTATCTGAACCTGGAAGATGAATCCTTGCCTGAACTCCTTCAGATCTGCCAAGAAGCTGAGCTTCCCAGCATCCCCACCGTAGATACACCACACTGCAGCCCACCAACACGAGCTCTGTCTTCTCCGAATCACCACGGGCAGAAAAGGAGAGCCGCACGCTGAGACCACCATGGTCGGACCTGCAAGACACCCGAGCTTTATTGACAAAGGCCTCTGCAGCGTTCCTCTCCATCGCCTCTGGCTGTTGTGGGTATACTTCATGGGTGTATCATCGACAGTGCCTAGATCCGGCAAGCCCAGGTGGCCCATAGACGGTGATGTGGCATGTGGCCCATCGGGCGGCCCAGTTGCTGTTGATCATGAAGGATGAAGTCCAGCCCAGGATAGGGAAGCCGGATCCTAACCGACCTTCGGAGGAGGCCGGATCTGTAAAGGCCTATGGGGAACCCGGATCCAATACGACGTAGATGGAAGGCGGATCCTTGACGTACACGACAAGACATTGTACCGTAGTTAGGCAACCTATAATCCGGCTAGGACTCTCCATGTAAACCCTAGATTCGTGGGCCTTTATAAGCCGGATCCTGGGAGCCCTAGAGGCACAACCACAACTCATTGTAACAACGCGAAAGCGCCCAGATAATTCCTGACAAGCAGCAGTAGGCCATGCCATCGTGCAGGTGATCCGAAGCTGGGTAAATCGCGTACCACCGTCCCGAGGACTCTCCGCCCAATGGCCCCTACTTCTTCTTCCCTCCATGAGGATCCCTCCTCTGGAGTACCATCGAATAGGCAACGACACCGCCCGAGCGCCACGACGAGCAGAACCACCAGCAGCCAGGCTTGGATCCAGCCCCCACCTCCCGGCAAGTAGCCGAAGACTGGCATGACGCCAAGACACAAGAACTCTAGATTTATTGGAACTACTATGTACAGCCCTAAATCCGGCACCTCTCCTAGTCCATCTCCAGCCAGCTACTCCGGCGAGAAGGACATCAGATTGGCCCAGCCTAGGCCAGCCGACTCCCAAGGAAGAAGATACGGGAGGCTTCGGGAGAGGAGAAGAAAAGAGGAACCGCATGATGCGCATCACCAAAAAAGGTTGCCCAGGTCAATACTGATTACCCCCTTATTACGGATACATTTTTTTACAACTGAGCACCATCTGCATCTTTGCAAAGAAGGCTGCTACTTTCCTTAAAAGAACAGCATTGTATGTTTTTCCTTGACAGAACAGACATACCTGGATATCCAAGACAAAGGAGCAGGCAATGCCAGGCCAGCTAGAAATATTCACATTTCCACAAAGGCGCAGTAGGAAATCCAATGGACGGTGGAGAATGAACAAAAAATTGGCAGAGTTCAAAGCAAAGGGTCTTTTGAGGAACCAGTAACTATGCTATTTTTTAAAAAAAAGTAAACTAAGAGATTAATAGAGTACATAAGGAAAGAGCTCACAGAAACAAAAAAAAAATCGGTACAGTTCAAAGCAAAGGGTCTTTTGAGTGCACAATGTCTGCTTTATGCTGCTATACAGGGCGGTGATTAATAGAGTACATAAGGAAAGAGCTCACAGAAACAATAGTCTGTATCTAGATCAATACTGAATACCCCCTTAATGAGAATACATTTTTTTCACAAGTAGCCTGAAGGGAAGTTGTATTTCAGAAGTACTAGTACAAAATAAGAACGTACTAACAATGAAGATTATGTCAATACTTGCTGAATACCAACATAGTTTATTCATACAGTTTGGAAGGCGAGAAACATGGAAGTTGTGCAAATCAGACACTAAAACACCTCCATACATAAGTACAACTTCAATAAGTACGAAGACACCCAGTAAGAAATAAATCTAACATATTTCAGCCCAGCATGCCCTGATTTAGTTACACAAATGCCAATTGCCCTAACCCTCAGGTACATCAGGAGTAAACCTCTACCAATCCTACAAGCACATAGAAGCTATTGGGCCTAATGTATGCCTCCAATCCAACTGCAACTCACCAAGCACAACAACGCAAACTATCTAGTTAAATACAGAGGGTGCCAATGGAGTTGTCAAAGTGCCTAAGTAGTAGTAGTACCAGGGACAGCCTGCTCGGTTGGACTGCAGAGCAAGTTCATCAGCTCCCGTGGACTGTCCCGTACAGGCTGCACGGCGGCCTGCTCGTCGGAACCGCACAAGGAGTTCGCGAGCTCCCGTGGGTTGCCCCATACCGGCAGCGCGGTGACGGCATCCACAAGGGCTGTCTCGTACTCATCGCAGAACTCGGAAATCTCGTCACATATCCGGGATGCCTGCTTGAGCATTTCCCCCTGCACCTCCACCTGCAGAACCACCCCAAAAGAACACCTAAGCAGCTAGGCAGTGGTACAATCTTACCGAACATAAAATCTGGAAAAAAATTATTCAAAGTAAATACAATACACAGAATCCGAACATTTTTGCCTGTAGGGATGTGCAAGTTTCTCCTTTCTGGAAAGGGGTTTTATGGGCTATGAATGCTGCTAAGTTTGGGTACCAGTGGATGGTTGGAAACGGTAAAAAAAGTAAAGTTTTGGGAGGATCAGTGGTTCGGAGGCACTAGTATTGCAATTCATTTCTGGGATCTGTATGTACTTTGTAATGAACAAAACAAAATGCTGCAATTATTGAAGTATGGGTTGATGGGGTGATTAAACTCTCTTTTAAGAGATGTTTTAGTCAAAAAATACTAAGCCTATGGGGGGAACTGGTTGCTATTATTCAGGATCTAGTACTTTCTGATGAAGAGGACCAAATGGTCTGGAAGCTTAATACGTCTGGAGTTTATAGCTCTCAATCTTTATATGGTGTTCTAGATTTTAGAGGAATTACCCCTGTGTTTGTTCCTGCCGTATGGAAGCTAAATATACCTCCTAGGGTGCAAGTATTCTTGTGGTTAATTTCTCATAATAAAGTTTTAACTAGAGATAACCTGGCTAAGCAGCAACATGTGCAAGATGCTACCTGTCTGTTTTGTGGAGAAAATGAATCAGTAGATCACTTGTGCTTTAGCTGTGATGTCGTTAAAATAATCTGGAACGGGATTTCAAGTTTAATTAAGTTTGATATTGGTACTTGTTATGAAAGCGTGGCTAGACTTTGGATAAGTAATGAGAAGAATTGTGTGATTAATTCGGCCGTCATGTGGAATATATGGAAAATGTGAAATGAAAATATGTTTTGGAAAGCTAACTTGGAGTAAATATTCAGATGGTGTGGAGGAGGGTGGCATAGCTGCTCAGAAAATGGACACCTTTGTGCTCTATCTACCCAGGCGAAAACAAAACTGGGAGAGTGGACCTTGGGAGTTGGACAAAAAGGCGGAAGAAATTCCCCAGCTAAGTTGGCGATGCAAAGAAGGAAGGTGGTGGAGATCGCTGGACCTGGGACTCCGGAAGCTCGATCTGAGAATCGTATCAAGACCTAGGTCTCCCCTCGTTTTACCAGGTAGCAGAATGTTCAAAACCAGTAGTAGTAAAAAAGGTTGATGGAACTGCTAAAATCCTGAGTTGTAATAGATTTACTTTGCGATCAGATTTCAGTAGATTTTTGTAATAATCTGGGCTACAAATCTGTGTGACATTGTTCCATTTCTATGAAATGGAACAGGGCAAAATGCCTTATTTCTATAATAATAAAAAAAAACAGCTAGGCAGCAGTGGGATACTAGCTGAGACGGCGGAGCTAGGCGGGTGGTTGCTTACCTCGGCGATGTAGTCGTCGAGGACGGCGTGGTCCGAGGAGATGGTGGGGGGAAGAGGCGAAGCGGAGGGAGCTCCGGAAGGAGCTGCGGAGGGAGCCGGGAGCGGGACGAGGACATCGGAGGCGAGGGACTCCCACCGCGAGAGCTCGGCCTGGTACTTGGCGCGGAGGTTGAGGAGCGCGCGGCGGCGGCGCTGGAGGCGGACGGACTCGGGGGGCGGGCCCGGTGCAGAGGGGGCCGCCGCGCCGGCGTCTTCGCGGCCGGCAGGGTAGAGGACGCGGGGCCGCTTGTAGACGAAGCCGTCGTCGTTTTCGATCTCCCAGTCGCCGCCGGCGGAGGCGGCCGCCATTGGCTGGGGGAGCGTGGGCGCGGCAGCGTGAGGAGTGGATCCGGTGCGGCTTAGTCGGGGAGGGGGAATTTTATTTTTTGCCCCAATTTACTTGGGTACTATACGATTTGCCCTCATTTACATTAGCCTCACTTTTTTGCCCCTCTTTACTTTATCAATTGATGATTTGCCCTTCTAAATTCTTTTCTTTCATTTTGAGGATTTGGAACATAACTCCAAGACAGAACTGCCCCTGCACTGCACGAGGAATAGAATCAGATCGGGGAAAAAACTCAATACGAGCTCGCTGTAGCATCTCTCCGCTGAGCTCAACTGCTGCAGGCGCCGCCGCACCTCTCGCACAGCGTTCGTCATTGATTGCCACCAGGTACTGGGGCACATGACCCCGCTCAACCTCGCTACCCACCTCGTCATCGCGCGAAGAGGTCGAGAACCCGCAGTGCCGACGCGCCGGCGCGCCGACGCAGAGCTCGGGCCGATCGAAGCCGACGAAAGAGTCTCCCAGGATGGTCCGTCACGCAGCCCGGCGTCGTCGCAGCCCACGCCCTCCCATCCGCAGTAGGAGTCCACGCCGGACCAGACGGCGCGTCCCCGCCGGCGGCGAAATTCCCCGCGAAGGCCCGCAGTGCGAGGAGGTTGTCGAGGTGGCACACCGCCGCCGCCCTTGGGGAAGAGAACCGCGGACTACATCGCCAAGAAGAGGAGTAGCGGCGGCCTGTGCCAGCAATTCCCCATGGAATTTGCTCGAGTGGATTGACCTCACCTAGGCCACACAGATACGGGGGCATTTTTGGTCTTTAGACGTGGGCCTGGCATGTCAGGGGCAAATCATAGATTGACAAAGTAAAAAGGGGCAAAAAAGAGAGGCTAATGTAAATGAGGGCAAATCATATACTTCCCAAATAAATAGGGGCAAAAAGTAAAATTCCCCGTCGGGGAGCGGGTTTGGGTTTGGAAATTTAGTTCGGATTTGGGATTTCGGCGAGCGGCAAACCGAAAAATGTGGGGGCCGGCCGATAGGTGGATGTGGTCGCTGGATGAGTTTAGAGCATCTCCAATGGTTGGCCCTGCCCACCATCAAATTCGGCGAAATTTTCGTCCGGATTTGAGGAAATTTCGTCTAGGGAGCGTTGAAGTTTTAGCCGTTTCCCGGGCAGAAAACCTCCAACCTCGCCCATTTGACATATTTCAAACAAATTCGATATAAAATTTAACAAGTTCGGCGAACAAGAGTCAGAAAATTGCTGCAAACAGAGCTTGGCTCTGGTGGTTAGGTCCCTTGTGGTGGAACCAGCCCACCCAGGTTCAAGTCCTAGACTTGACATGGGTGTTTGCATTTACCTGGATTTATTCCAGGATTTAACCGGCGCTATGCTTTCAGTGGTACGTGACGTGCCCGTCAACAATGAGGCGCTCAGGTGACTTCGTCAACCTCAAGATATGCCGGCTCAGTCCCTCGGAGGTGCTCATAGGGGTAGGGTGTGCGTGCGTGCGTTCATAGGGGTGTTTGTACGTGCGTGTTTGTGAGCGTCTGCGTTGTACTGTGTTCTCAAAAAAAAAAATTGCTGAAACAAATTCGGCGAAAATCAGTACAATGTTTAACAAGTGCTGAAACAAATGAAGCACACAATTTCACAAGTTTTGAAACAAATTAAGACAGACTAGTTGGCGTCGGCGTTGGCGTTGCCTCGGAGCGTCCATATGTGCTCCACCAGATCATCTTGAGTTGTTGATGCATTGTAGAGTCTCGAATCTCCTGGCGCATAGCAATGAAGGCGGCCCATGATGTTGGCACCTGGTGATTAGGCTGTGCAAGAGGACCCTCTCTCTCATATGGTGCTTCTTGCTCAGCCAGAGGAACCGGATGTTTTCGCTCATTTTCAATAATCATATTGTGTAAGCACACACAACAGTTCATCACCTCCCACATCCGATCTTTGGACCAAGTTATAGTGGGAAACCGGACGAGAGCAAATCTCTGCTGGAGGACACCAAATGCACGCTCGACGTCTTTTCGGCAAGCTTCTTGTTTCTTGACAAACTCGGAAAGTTTGGGGGTGCTAGGTTTCGAGATAGTCTTCACAAATGTTGCCCACTTTGGATAGATACCGTCTGCAAGGTAGTATCCTTTGTTGTAGTGCCGACCATTGATCACATAGTTCACCGGGGGAGCATGACCCTCAACAAGATTGGAAAAGATCGGGGAGCAGTTTAGGATGTTGATGTCATTGTTGGATCCAGGCATACCAAAGAAAGAGTGCCAAATCCAGAGATCATGGGTAGCCACTGCTTCAAGTATCACAGTGCAGCCGTTTTTTGTGACCCTTGTACATCTCCTGCCACGCAAACGGACAGTTCTTCCATTTCCAATGCATGCAGTCAATGCTTCCAAGCATCCCTGGAAAAACCCCTAGCTTCATTTGTTGCAAGGATCCTCTGAGTGTCTTCGACAGTGGGTGATCTCAAGTAAAAGTCCCCGAACACTGCTATGACGGCCCTGCACAACCGGTAGAAACAATCAAGGGCGGTGGACTCCGCCATCCGAAGATAGTCATCTACACCATCACCGGGAGCTCCATACGCCAGCATCCTCATAGTCACTGTGCACTTCTGCAGTGACGAAAATCCAACCAAGCCAGTGCAATCCGCCTTGCATCTGAACTCTGAAGTAGGGGTCAAAGTCTCGGATGGCATACACAATTTGCAGAAATAGCTTTCTGCTCATCCTGAAACGACGCCTGAAAACAGTATCACCGTGCAATGGATTGTCGGTGAAGTAGTCGGCGTACAACATGCAGTAGCCCTCCATTCGTTGTCTCGGCTTGCACTTCCAGCGACCTGGTGCCGACCCACCACGTCGACCAGTTTCCACCCCGGCGTACATGCTTGATAAGCAACCGAGGATCATCATGTGCTCATCGTCTTGGGCGGCGGCTGCCATCTCTTCTCACATAAGCTCGACGAACATCTGCTCCTCCTCTTCGTCCGAGTCCATGACCGGCGAGGCAAATGGGCGAACACCTGACGAGCGTGGTCGAGGCAAGCCGAGCCGCGAACGACGAGGAGTAGGCCGTCGTCGGAAAACAGGCCGGCGGAGGAGCAGCCAGATAGGCCGTCGTCGAAAGACGGCGGAATATAGGCAGGTGGGGAAGGAGGGACGGCGGAATCTGGGCAACAAACCGGCGGGGTGGTGCCGGCGGCGAGAGAGATACGATGGGTGGGGGAGATTTTGAGCGAGGTGGCGGTGGGGTTCGTGTGTCGAGTCGCCGATAGATCGGGCCCTTCCCCGCTTTTCACTCGTCCGGACTCCCCGATAGCTCCCCGGGGGACCGGGGATGGTGTGGGCTCGCCGGATGGATGAAGGGCCAAATCCGGACGAAAACGAGGAACCGGGGGCGCGACTGGGCCGAATTTCGCCGTCCGGATGAAAAAAACGTCGCTCGGGGGCCTCGTCGGGGAGACGAGTGGGGATGCTCTTATTTCGATCCCTCACTGGATCAAAACTCTTCTTTTTTAGAAAGAGGCTGCGTACACTTTTCTGAAATGGCTTTAAAAGAAGTTTATGTTTTTAAAATTATTTGAACAAAAAATTGACGTGTATGTCTTGACATACTATGTGCTCATAAAGTTGGTTTCATTCCCTCCTGCCTCCAGAGAAAGAAACACCGATATTTTCTATGTTGTGTTAAAAAAACAATTGATGCTTAAAAAAGCTTTTCATGAGATAGTGTTTTCTTTTTTACACTGTATATAGAAAATATCAATTTTCCGTGAAACTTTGTGTGCACACATATAATATCGACATACACAAACTAAAAAAAATCTGATTTTTTTACATTTTAAATTATTTTTCAAAGGTAGCAGGAGCGTATACTCCCAAGTTGAAAAGTAAATCTCAGCGTACATATACCAATAAATTTGTCGATCCTGCTAGTTAGTCTCTACAACAAACAACAAGATCTTTAAAAATTAATCCTACAAAGTCCAGAGACAAAAATCCTAGCTTTATCTTAGCTAAACTTGTAAACGGTGAAACCCTTGTTTGAAATTTATAAAGTACTGCCACATAGTTTTGCTCCTTTCTTCAAAAGAAAAAGAATATGATTATAGAAATTTTTGTTCGGAATAAAATAAAATCCATTAGAACTTTCGGATACACTCGCACACAAAATCAAACAACACTTTTTTTTTATCTCAAAACGCAACGTTCATAAAGTGTTATTTGATACTCCCTTTGTTTACTATTATAAAATGGTTTAGATTTTTCAACGTGGACTGGATATAGACCAAAATGAGTGAATTGCGCGATGAAATGTGTATAGATACATTCTCTAGCAGTAAACTTCACATATCCCCAAGACATTGTTCTCACTAACTTGCTTGCGATGATGGAGACTTGTCGCATCACTGAAAAGCACAAAACATGTTTGTTGCCACCGCGAAGGTTATCCGGGACAACAGACTGGGAGGAACCTTAAATGGAGACCTCAAACTTGACGTGAAGTGTGATGATAATTCGAAATGCAAGTCCCCCTATTAGAGAACGTAAGAGCATCTTCATCGGTACGTTCCATATAGTCATCGATAGAGTCGCTGGTACTGCTGTATGGGGCCGTCGGCAGTGCATCTTCTATTTTGGGACGTTGTTCCCACACCGGTGTCTCCCAAACGGCGGTCCCCAAATGTTTTTCTTTTTATAATATTTTGAAACAACATATCAATCACATTTTATACATACTATATTCAATAATTCATACGATCACACAAATAGTACTTAAATTATCCATGCAATCAAACAAATAGTACTTAAACTATTCATACAATTAATCAAACAGATGGTACTTAAATTATTCATACAATCACACAAATATAAATAAAATCATGCATTGTTGGCGGCTTCTCTCCTCGCCCATAAATGCGCAGCTAGATCCGCCTTAAGTTGTACATGGACACTTCCATCTCGAATTTCATTGTGCATATGAAGAAAAACGGCAAATTCTTGGGTTACATGCTCTACCTCAGCAAGTGACCCTTGATAATCAAATGGTTGATCATCCTGCACAGGTTCGTCATGCTCGGTCTCAATGATCATGTTGTGATATGGGGTGGCCCGATCTTCTCAGTAAGCAACGGTGGTGATGATGATCACGGGGTGATAGCAGCGGAGGAACACGATGATGTAGTGGATGATAACTTGTATGACGCAACGAGATCTCTCGATTGGTCCCTGTCGCCAATGCAACAGCTCTCAACCCTGCAAGATATTCGCAACTCCACACACTTGCGCACGTAGCCGCCGACCACGAAGCGGTAAGTTACAACCTTCTAATTCCCAATGGAACAACAGATCACACAAAACTTTCAGATCTACACAATATCAAGCAATATGGTGTAGGGATTCAATAGTTTTGCTAAAGCAAACAACTGAGAACTAGGGTTTATCTTAAACGTGGTCTAAAGCAACTAGGGGGCGTCCTGGGCACTTATATAGGCGTCCGGGACGACTTCTGGTCGAAAAGATACAAGAATAACCGACCCAGAATAGATCTGGTCGACACAGACTCGGACACGGGCGGTCTGGAGGCCGGTCGATCGGGCCTGGGACCGGGCTAGCCGGTTCAAACCGGGCCAGGGACCGGGTTGCAACCGGGCGGAGGAATTGTCGCGCAGTAACCCTCCCGGTTGGCATCAGCGTGGCGCTCGGTTGGCGTCGGGGTGGATCCGGCCTGCCGCCCGGTCGGACCGGGCCAGGGACCGGGTGCGCCGGCGTGGCGGCCGGTCTGACCTGGTGCTGGGCCGGCCTGGACTTCGTCTTCTCCTCTCGCGCATGCCTCCCGCTCCTCCCTCGCGCGTCCATGAGATATCTTCATGTCCAGCTCCTTGTCCAGCTCCACGTCCATCTTCACGTCCAGCTGCTCCCCTCCTCCTCGTGTGATGCTTGTCTCCTCTTCATACCTGATGATACATAAGTAATAGGACTTAGGTAGTATAAAGTTCTGATCAATCAAAGTATCGTTTAGGAACAAGTTCACATGTTGTTTAAGTAGCTTCGCACGAGCTCTTGTAATTGGTCCAATCCGAACTTCATTGGAGTTGAGCTTCACAGCAGGTTCAGCTTCATTTGGTAATGACGGAGGTGGTAGTGTGGTAGGGATGTCCTCATCATCTCCCCCCCCTTCAAAAGGCGTCGACCTCGACGCTCCAAGGTCTTCTCCGTCATATGGTGTCAAATCAGCAACATTGAAAGAATTACTGATACCAAACTCATCAAGTGGAAGATCTATCGAGTATGCATTATCATTGATCTTGGCAAGCACTTTGTAAGGACCAGCAACATGAGGAAGCAACTTGGACTTCCGCAGCTTCGGGAACCTATCCTTGCGAAAATGTACCCAGACCATATCACCAGGCTTGAACAACATCTCCTTGCGCTTCTTGTTCATCCTTGCAGCATTGCTCTTGCATTTCTTCTCTATCAACTCTTTAGTCTTCACATGGATCTTTCGCATAAAATCTACCCTCTTGGATGCCTCCATATTAACCCTCTCGTGTATGGGCAAAGGCAATAAGTCAAGTGGAGTAATGGGTTTGAAACCATACACCACCTCAAAAGGACACAGCTCTGTGGTAGAATGTACCGCCCTGTTGTAAGCAAACTCCACATGTGGCAAACAATCTTCCCACTCCTTCAGGTTCTTCTTGATCATGGATCTCAATAGTTGTGACAGTGTTCTATTCACCACTTCAATTTGTCTATCAGTTTGGGGATGACAAGTAGTACTAAAAAGTAGCTTCGTCCCCAGCTTTCTCCACAACGTCTTCCAGAAGTAGCTCATAAACTTTACGTCACGATCATAAACAATAGTCTTCGGGACTCCATGTAGTCGCACAACCTCCCTAAAAAACAGGTTAGCAATATGTGACGCATCGTCGCTTTTGTGGCAGGCAATAAAATGTGACATTTTAGAAAATCTGTCCACTACCATAAATATAGAATAATGGTTGACACGCGTACAGCACGCGACCGTTGGGAACCCCAAGTGGAAGGTGTGATGCGTACAGCAGTAAGTTTCCCTCAATTAGAAACCAAGGTTTATCGAACCAGTAGGAGTCAAGAAGCACGTTGAAGGTTGATGGCGGCGAGATGTAGTGCGGCGCAACACCAGGGATTCCGGCGCCAACGTGGAACCTGCACAACACAAACCAAGTACTTTGCCCCAACGAAACAGTGAGGTTGTCAATCTCACCGGCTTGCTGTAACAAAGGATTAGATGTATAGTGTGGATGATGATTGTTTGCAAAAAACAGTAGAAAAAAGAATTGGACCGGGGTCCACAGTTCACTAGTGGTGTCTCTCCCATAAGATAAATAGCATGTTGGGTGAACAAATTATAGTTGGGCAATTGACAAATAAAGAGGGCATGACCATGCACATACATGATATGATGAGTATTGTGAGATTTAATTGGGCATTACGACAAAATACATAGACCGCTATCCAGCATGCATCTATGCCTAAAAAGTCCACCTTCAGGTTATCATCCGAACCCCCTCCAGTATTAAGTTGCTAACAACAGACAATTGCATTAAGTATTGCGCGTAATGTAATCAATAACTACATCCTCGGACATAGCATCAATGTTTTATCCCTAGTGGCAACAGCACATCCATAACCTTAGAGGTTTCTATCACTCCCCCAGATTCACGGAGACATGAACCCACTATCGAGCATAAATACTCCCTCTTGGAGTTACTAGCAAAAACTTGTCCAGAGCCTCTACTAATAACGGAGAGCATGCAAGATCATAAACAACACATAAATATAAATTGATAATCAACATAACATGGTATTCTCTATTCATCGGATCCCAACAAACACAACATATAGCATTACAGATAGATGATCTTCATCATGTTCGGTAGCTCACAAGATCCGACAATGAAGCACATAAGGAGAAGACAACCATCTAGCTACTGCTATGGACCCATAGTCCAGGGGTGAACTACTCACTCATCACTCCGGAGGCGACCATGGCGGTGTAGAGTCCTCCGGGAGATGAATCCCCTCTCCGGCAGGGTGCCGGAGGCGATCTCCTGAATCCCCCGAGATGGGATTGGCGGCGGCGTCTCTGGAAGGTTTTCCGTATCGTGGCTCTCGGGTACTGGGGGTTTCGCGACGAAGGCTATTTGTAGGCGGAAGGGCAGGTCAAGGGGCGTCACGAGGGGCCCAGGAGACAGGCCGACGCGGCCAGGGCTTGGGCCGCGCCGCCCTACCTCCTTGCCACCTCGTGGCCCCACTTCGTTGACTCTTCGGTCTTCTGGAAGCTTCGTGTGAAAATAGGCCCCTGGGCGTTGATTTCGTCCAGTTCCGAGAATATTTCCTTACTAGGATTTCTGAAACCAAAAACAGCAGAAACAAAGAATCGGCTCTTCGGCATCTTGTTAATAGGTTAGTGCCGGAAAATGCATAAATATGATGTAAAGTATGCATAAAACATGTAGATATCATCAATAATGTGGCATGGAACATAAGAAATTATCGATACGTCGGAGACGTATCAGCATCCCCAAGCTTAGTTTCTACTCGTCCCGAGCAGGTAAACGATAAAAAAGATAATTTCTGGAGTGACATGCCATCATAACCTTGATCATACTATTGTAAGCATATGTAATGAATGCAGCGATCCAAATAATGTAAATGACATGAGTAAACAAATGAATCATATAACAAAGACTTTTCATGAATAGTACTTCAAGACAAGCATCAATAAGTCTTGCATAAGAGTTAACTCATAAAGCAATAATTCAAAGTAAAGGTATTGAAGCAACACAAAGGAAGATGAAGTTTCAGCGGTTGCTTTCAACTTATAACATGTATATCTCATGGATATTGTCAACATAGAGTAATATAACAAGTGCAATATGCAAGTATGTAGGAATCAATGCACAGTTCACACAAGTGTTTGCTTCTTGAGGTGGAGAGAGATAGGTGAACTGACTCAACATAAAAGTAAAAGAATGGTCCTTCAAAGAGGAAAGCATCGATTGCTATATTTGTGCTAGAGCTTTGATTTTGAAAACATATAGAGAGCAATAAAAGTAAAATTTTGAGAGGTGTTTGTTGTTGTCAACGAATGGTAGTGGGTACTCTAACCCCCTTGCCACACAAACCTTCAAAGAGCGGCTCCCATTTTATTTTTATTTTTGTGTGGCACTCCTTCCAACCTTTCTTTCACAAACCATGGCTAACCGAATCCTTCGGGTGCCTGCCAACAATCTCATACCATGAAGGAGTGCCTTTTTATTTTAGTTTTATTATGATGACACTCCTCCCCACCTTTGCTTTCTCAAGCCATGGCTAACCGAATCCTTCGGGTGCCGTCCAACAATCACATACCATGGAGGAGTGTCTATTTTTGTTAATTAATTTGGGACTGGGAATCCCATTGCCAGCTCTTTTTGCAAAATTATTGGATAAGCGAATGAAGCCACTAGTCCATTGGTGAAAGTTGCCCAACAAGATTGAAAGATAAACACCACATACTTCCTCATGAGCTATAAAACATTGACACAAATCAGAGGCAATAAATTTTGAATTGTTTAAAGGTAGCACTCAAGCAATTTACTTTGGAATGGCGGAGAAATACCATGTAGTTGGTAGGTATGGTGGACACAAATGGCATAGTGGTTGGCTCAAGTATTTTGGATGCATGAGAAGTATTCCCTCTCGATACAAGGTTTAGGCTAGCAAGGCTATTTGAAACAAACACAAGGATGAAGCGGTGCATCAAAACTCACATAAAAGACATATTGCAAACATTATAAGACTCTACACCGTCTTCCTTGTTGTTCAAACTCAATACTAGAAATTATCTAGACCTTAGAGAGACCAAATATGCAAACCAAATTTTAGCATGCTCTATGTATTTCTTCATTAATGGGTGCAAAGTATATGATGCAAGAGCTTAAACATGAGCACAACAATTGCCAAGTATCACATTATCCAAGACATTATAGCAATTACTACATGTATCATTTTCCAATTCCAACCATATAACAATTTAACGAAGAAGAAACTTTCGCCATGAATACTATGAGTAAAGCCTAAGGACATATTTGTCCATATGCAACAGCGGAGCGTGTCTCTCTCCCACACAAAGAATGCTAGGATCCATTTTATTCAAACAAAACAAAAACAAAAACAAACCGACGCTCCAAGCAAAGCACATAAGATGTGACGGAATAAAAATATAGTTTCAGTCGAGGAACCTGATAATGTTGTCGATGAAGAAGGGGATGCCTTGGGCATCCCCAAGCTTAGGCGCTTGAGTCTTCTTGATATATGCAGGGGTGAACCACCGGGGCATCCCCAAGCTTAGAGCTTTCACTCTCCTTGATCATGTTGTATCATCTCCCTCTCTTGATCCTTGAAAACTTTCTCCACACCAAACTCAAAACAACTCATTAGAGGGTTAGTGCACAATTAAAATATACATGTTCAGAGGTGACATAATCATTCTTAACACTTCTGGACATTGCACAAAGCTACTGAAAGTCAATAGAATCGAAATATCCATCGAGCATAGCAAAACAGGTAATGCGAAATAAAAGGCAGAATCTGTCAAAACAGAACAGTTCGTAAAGACGAATTTTATTGAGGCACCAGACTTGCTCAAATGAAAATTCTCAAATTGAATGAAAGTTGCGTACATATCTGAGGATCACTCACGTAAATTGGCATAATTTTCTGAGTTACCTACAGAGAATTTGGCCCAGATTCGTGACAGCAAAGAAATCTGTTTCTGCGCAGTAATCCAAATCTAGTATGAACCTTACTATCAACGACTTTACTTGGCACAACAAAGCACAAAACTAAGATAAGGAGAGGTTGCTACAGTAGTAACAACTTCCAAGACTCAACAAAACAGTAGCAAAATAAAAACATGGGTTATTTCCCAAGAAGTGCTCTCTTTATAGCCATTAAGATGGGCTCAGTAATTTCAATTTTGCTCTCATAAGGATGAGGGTTGAAGCAAAGGGAGCATAAAAAAAAGCAAGTATGAAACAAATTTAAGCCTAACCCACTTTCTATGAAAAGGAATCTTGTAAATAAACAAGTCAATGAAGAACAAAGTGAATAGCATACGAAGACAAAACAAGTGTAACTTCAAAAATTTCAGCATATAGAGAGGTGTTTTAGTAACATGAAAATTTCTACAACCATATTTTCCTCTCTCATAATAATTTCCAGTAGCATCATGGACAAACTCAACAATATAACTATCACATAAAGCATTCTTATCATGAGCCTCATGTATAAAATAATTACTTCTCCCATCATAATCATAGTCATTCTTATTAATTGTAGTGGGAGCAAATTCAACTAGGTAGCTATCATTATTATTCTCATCACCATAATCATCAAATGTAGGAGGCATAGTATAATCATAATAAACTTTATCCTCAATAGTAGGTGGCACCAAAATACCACTATCATCATAAATGGGAGGCAAAGTGTCATCAAAGTAAATTTTCTCCTCCATGCTTGGGGGACTAAAAATATCATGCTCATCAAAACCAGCTTCCCCAAGCTTAAATTCTTCCATAGCATTAGCAATAATAGTGTTCAAAGCATTCATACTAATAACATTGCCATTAGCACGCATATAAAGTTCCATAGGGTTTTTAATTTTCTCTTCAAACACCTCATGTCCTAACTCAAGATAAATACTATAAAGATCTCTAATATTTTTGTTGTTTTCCATTAAGCCTAACTAGTGAAATAAAAAAAGTAAAACAAGTAACTAATTTTTTTGTGTTTTTGATATAGCAAACAAGATAGCAAATAAAGTAAAGCTAGCAACTAATTTTTTTGTATTTTGATTTAGTGCAGCAAACAAAGTAGTAAATAAAGTAAATCAAGACAAAAACAAAGTAAAGAGATTGGGATGTGGAGACTCCCCTTGCAGCGTGTCTTGATCTCCCCGGCAACGGCGCCAGAAATTTAGCTTGACACGCGTACAGCACGCGACCGTTGGGAACCCCAAGTGGAAGGTGTGATGCGTACAGCAGTAAGTTTCCCTCCGTTAGAAACCACGATTTATCGAACCAGTAGGAGTCAAGAAGCACGTTGAAGGTTGATGGCGGCGAGATGTAGTGCGGCGCAACACCAGGGATTCCGGCGCCAACGTGGAACCTACACAACACAAACCAAGTACGTTGCCCCAACGAAACAGTGAGGTTGTCAATCTCACCGGCTTGCTGTAACAAAGGATTAGATGTATAGTGTGGATGATGATTGTTTGCAGAAAACAGTAGAACAAGTATTGTAGTAGATTGTATTTCAGATGTAAAAGAATTGGACCGGGATCCACAGTTCACTAGTGGTGTCTCTCCCATAAGATAAATTGCATGTTGGGTGAACAAATTACAGTTGGGCAATTGACAAATAAAGAGGGCATGATCATGCACATACATGATATGATGAGTATTGTGAGATTTAATTGGGCATTACGACAAAGTACATAGACCGCTATCCAGCATGCATCTATGCCTAAAAAGTCCACCTTCAGGTTATCATCCGAACCCCCTCCAGTATTAAGTTGCTAACAACAGACAATTGCATTAAGTATTGCGCGTAATGTAATCAATAACTACATCCTCGGACATAGCATCAATGTTTTATCCCTAGTGGCAACAGCACATCCATAACCTTAGAGGTTTCTGTCACTCCCCCAGATTCACGGAGACATGAACCCACTATCGAGCATAAATACTCCCTCTTGGAGTTACTAGCAAAAACTTGGCCAGAGCCTCTACTAATAACGGAGAGCATGCAAGATCATAAACAACACATAGATATAAATTGATAATCAACATAACATGGTATTCTCTTTTCATCGGATCCCAACAAACACAACATATAGCATTACAGATAGATGATCTTGATCATGTTCGGCAGCTCACAAGATCCGACAATGAAGCACATAAGGAGAAGACAACCATCTAGCTACTTCTATGGACCCATAGTCCAGGGGTGAACTACTCACTCATCACTCCGGAGGCGACCATGGCGGTGTAGAGTCCTCCGGGAGATGAATCCCCTCTCTGGCAGGGTGCCGGAGGCGATCTCCTGAATCCCCCGAGATGGGATTGGCGGCGGCGTCTCTGGAAGGTTTTCCGTATCGTGACTCTCAGGTACTGGGGGTTTCGCGACGAAGGCTATTTGTAGGCGGAAGGGCAGGTCAAGGGGCGTCACGAGGGGCCCAGGAGACAGGCCGGCGCGGCCAGGGCTTGGGCCGCGCCGCCCTACATCCCGGCCATCTCGTGGCCCCACTTCGTTGACTCTTCGGTCTTCTGGAAGCTTCGTGTGAAAATAGGCCCCTGGGCGTTGATTTCGTCCAGTTCCGAGAATATTTCCTTACTAGGATTTCTGAAACCAAAAACAGCAGAAAACAGCAACTGGCTCTTCGGCATCTTGTTAATAGGTTAGTGCCGGAAAATGCAAAAATATGATGTAAAGTATGCATAAAACATGTAGATATCATCAATAATGTGGCATGGAACATAAGAAATTATCGATACGTCGGAGACGTATCAATGGTCTCGCTTAGTACGCGGCAAACCCAACACAAAATCCATACTAATATCATCCCAAGGTGTAGTAGGTGCCGGTAAAGGAGTATACAAACCGTGAGGCTTCAGCTTGGACTTGGACTTATTGCAAGTAATGCGCCTCTTCACATACCTGTCCATATCCTGCCTCATCTTTGGCCAATAAAAGTGGTTAGCTAGCATGAGTAGCGTCTTCTCACGCCCAAAGTGACCCATCAAACCTCCAGCATGTGATTCCTGCAATAAGAGCAAATGCACAGATGATTCTGGAACACATAGTTTGTTAGCTCGAATCAAGAATCCATCATTATGTGATATTTTTCCCATGCTTTACCAATAGCACACAAGCGATATGGTTCAGAAAAATCATGATCACTAGCATACAAATCACATAGTACTTCTAATCCAGGAATTTTAACATCAAGTTGAGTTAATAGCATATTCTTCCTAGATAAAGCATCAGCAACAATATTATCTTTTCTCTTCTTATGCTTAATAATGTATGGAAAAGACTCAATGAACTCGACCCACTTAGCAAGACGCTTATGCAAAGTAGATTGAGCTTTCATATATTTCAAAGCTTCATGATCAGAATGTATGATAAATTCTTTTGGCCACAAGTAATGTTGCCAAACCTCAAGAACTCTAATTAAAGCATACAATTCTTTATCATATATAGGATAGTTCAACTTAGCACCAGAAAGTTTCTCAGAAAAATATGCAATTGGGCGACCCTCTTGCATCAACACACCACCAATTCCAATACCACTAGCATCACATTCAATCTCAAATTGCTTATTGAAATCAGGAAGTGCAAGCAACGGCGCAGAAGTTAACAATCTCTTAAGTTCATCAAAAGCATGATCTTGGGTTGCGCCCCACTCAAAAACAACACCCTTTTTAGTCAAGTCATTCAAAGGTGCAGCAATAGTACTAACATTGGGCACAAATCTTCTATAAAACCCAGCTAGACCATGAAAACTTCTTACTTGACTCACATTCATGGGAGTAGGCCAATTTTGAATAGCTTCAATTTTAGAAACATCTACTTCTACTCCATGCTTAGAGACAACATAACCCAGAAATATGACCTTATCTTTGCAAAATGTGCACTTCTCAAGATTACCATAGAGTTTATTATCACGCAACACTTGCAAAACATGTCGAATATGTATAGTATGATCAGATTCATTGCGGCTATAGATTAATATGTCATCAAAATACACAACCACAAACTTGCCAATAAATTCATATAAAACATGGTTCATCAGTCTCATCAAAGTGCTAGGTGCATTAGTCAAACCAAAAGGCATTACTAACCACTCATATAAACCAAATTTTGTTTTAAAGGCTGTTTTCCACTCATCCCCTTCTTTCATCCTAATTTGATGATAACCACTACGCAAATCAATTTTAGAGAAAACAGCAGCACCACTCAATTCATCTAGCATATCCTCTAAACGGGGAATAGGATGACGATATCGAATAGTAATGTTATTTATCGCTCTACAATCTACGCACATGCGCCAAGTACCATCTTTCTTAGGAACTAGAATAACAGGAACAGCACAAGGACTAAGGCTTATGCGGATATAACCTTTGTCAAGTAGCGCTTGTACTTGCTTCTGTATCTCCTTCGTTTCTTCGGGGTTTGTTCTATATGGTGCCCGATTGGGTAGCGAAGCTCCGGGAATCAAGTCGATTTGATGCTCAATACCTCGCAATGGTGGAAGTCCTGCGGGTACCTCATCCGGAAATACGTCGCCAAATTCCTGCAAAACATTAGAAACACCAAGAGGAAGAGGGGTCATGTCGTTAGAAACCAAAACCATACCCCTGTACAAGAGCACAAGAGGCATGGTTGTAAGATCCTCGCTAAATTCTCTCATGTCTTCTTTGGTGGCTAATGAGACTAAGGAATTCACTCCCTCACTTTTCGTTATATCACTCACAACATTACAATTCTCTCACCTATCTAAAGAAGCATCCTCCAAGTTTACTTCAACTTTCTGACGAGACTCATCCTCGGCTCGGTTACGAACAAATGCATCCCAACGCAAAGCATACCCATCAAATTCAGAAGAAGCAAGCTTGATCTTTCTATCTTCAGTGTAATGCGGATGTAAACTCCATAACTTCTCAATCTTGAGCTCGCAAGTGAGGTATTCTTCAACATCAGTACCTCCTTCAAACTTGGGTATAGAAAACTTGGGCTTACCCAAACCATCTTCCTCATCATGTCCACGACCATTGCGGCCAAGTGGAGCCCAACCTCGAGGACGATTCCCACGTGGCGCACCACGAGCATTACGGACGTCATCTTGAAGCTCAGGATCATCGTCATATTCTTGTTGTTGTTGAGTCAAATTCTCAATAGCTAGGCGCATATCAGCAAGATTGCGCTGTATATCCGTCATTTGATCTTTCATTGTAGTGACGGTCTCACATGTAGTATCCAGCTTCTGGGAGATCCCTTGGACTGAGTGCGGAATTCATGTCGCATCTCATTACGAAGAGCTTCATACTCCCTCCATGTGATGATATCTGCAGAACTCTTGTTTTCCTGGTTAACAATTTTGTGATCACTAGCAGACATGATTAGTAGGTTAGTACACTAAATCAAAAATATATGGTGGTACTCTCACAACTCACTCAAAAACTGATAAGAAAAGGAGATCTTACCGTTCCAAAGTAAATTAGTGTTGCCTACCACTTGTAGAGACAACTAGTGCACGGATGTAGCAAAGCGAATATCAAGGGTATAAGAACAAATCACACGACAAAGCAGGATATATGTGGGGCTGTAGGTAGGCTACCTATTTGCACCAATAACAAGCTCTAGCGCTGACCGTAGACAACCAATGATACTCACACAAGGCGATAACTGTGGCAATGCAACTATATGTAGGAAAGGTTGCAATGCACTAGAGAGACGCTAGCAAAGCTCAACGAGACAGGCACAAGATTGCTCAACTACGGGTGCAGTAAAGTAAACTTAGGCCTACACTTGATTCTTCTAGCACTGCACTTTTCTTTTTGGATTTTCTTTTTGTATAACACGCACCGATGTAGCTCTTTTTGCTTCTTTTCTATTTTCTGTTTTTTATATGACACGACTCCTTGATAACACGGCCAACAAAATATGCAAAGCACCAAACCTAATGAGCAGCATGTCGAGCGGTAAAACTAGTCTCTTCTGGGGAAGTTCCTAGTCACTTATATCGATAGTCTGTGTCTATGGTTTTGGAAAAGCACACTGTACACTATGTGGACTCGGAGTAACAATAACGAAAACTAGATGATAGCGGAAACTCAAACCCTAACAATACTAGATGGAAGAAAAAGATACGCAAAAACAACTACGAAAAGCAACTAAAACTCGAAATTAGTGCACTCTAAGGCTATGGCAAACCCTAACCCTAATATTTTTTGGCTTTTTCTGGATAGGAAAACACTCACAACTCAACTATGGGGTGGATTGTGGATGGCTTACCGAGGAAACCCGAGAATCTGATACCAAGATGATAAGGGGTGGCCCGATCTTCTCAGTAAGCAACGGTGGTGATGATGATCACGGGGTGATAGCAGCGGAGGAACACGACGATGTAGTGGATGATAACTTGTATGACGCAACGAGATCTCTCGATTGGTCCCTGTCGCCAATGCAACAGCTCACAACCCTGCAAGATATTCGCAACTCCACACACTTGCGCACGTAGCCGCCGACCATGAAGCGGTAAGTTGCAACCTTCTAATTCCCAATGGAACAGCAGATCACACAAGACTAGGAACTAGGGTGTAGGGATTCAATATCAAGCAATATGGTGTAGGGATTCAATAGTTTTGCTAAAGCAAACAACTAAGAACTAGGGTTTATCTTAAACGTGGTCTAAAGCAGCTAGGGGGTGTCCTGGGCACTTATATAGGCGTCCGGGACAACTTGTGGTCGAAAAGATACAAGAATAACCGACCCAGAATAGATCTGGTCGAGATAGACTCGGACACGACCGGTCTGGAGACCGTTCGACCGGGCCTGGGACCGGGCTGGCCGGTTCAAACCGGGCCAGGGACCGGGTTGCAACCGGGCGGAGGAATTATCGCGCAGTAACCCTCCCGGTTGGCTTCAGCGTGGCGCCCGGTTGGCGTCGGGGTGGATCCGGCCTGCCGCCCGGTCGGACCGGGCCAGGGACCGGGCGCGCCAGCGTGGTGGCCGGTCTGACCTGGTGCTGGGCCGGCCTGGACTTCGTCTTCTCATCTCGCGCATGCCTCCCGCTCCTCCCTCGCGCGTCCATGAGATATCTTCATGTCCAACTCCTTGTCCAGCTCCACGTCCATCTTCACGTCCAGCTGCTCCCCTCCTCCTCGTGCGATGCTTGTCTCCTCTTCATACCTGATGATACATAAGTAATAGGACTTAGGTAGTATAAAGTTCTGATCAATCAAAGTATCGTTTAGGAACAAGTTCACCTTTTGTTTAAGTAGCTTCGCACGAGCTCTTGTAATTGGTCCAATCCGAACTTCATTGGACTTGAGCTTCACAGCAGGTTCAGCTTCATTTGGTAATGACGGAGGTGGTAGTGTGGTAGGGATGTCCTCATCATGTTGTGCATGATCACACAAGCGTTCATCATCTCCCACATCTGATACTCAGACCAAGTGAGAGCACGGTACCTGACAATGGCGAAACGCTGCTGAAGCACCCCAAAAGCATGCTCAACATCCTTGCGTGTTGCTTCCTGGCATGTTGCAAAATAAGCTTCCATCTCATTTGCTGGAGAGGGAATTGTCTTCACAAATGTAGCATACGTCGGGTAGATATCATCAGCTAGATAGTACCCCTTGTTGTATGTGTGGTCGTTTACCTCAAAGTTCACGGCAGGAGCTTGTTCCTCAGCTAGCCTGGCAAACACCGGAGAGCGCTGCAACACGTTGATATCATTGTTTGTTCCTGCCATGCCAAAAAATGCATGCCAAATTCAAAGGTTGTGGTCTGCCACCGCCTCAAGAATGACACTTTACTCACCAGTATGTCCCTTGTAGATCCCCTACCAAGCAAAAGGGCAATTTTTCCAGCCCCAAAGCATACAGTCAATGCTTCCGAACATCCCAGGAAACCCTCTTGTTGCATTTTTTGCAGGATCTGAGTTGTATCATCTTCTTTTGGTGCTCTCAAATAGTCTTTTGCAAACACCGCTATGACGGCTCGGCAAAACCTGTAGAGAGTCTCTTACATGTCAACTCTTCCATCCGTAGATAGTCACTGGTTATATCTGGAGGAGCTCCGTATGCAAGACAGCGCATTGCAGAAGCGCACTTCTGAATTAAGGTGAAGCCCCACAAATTTGTGCAATCTTGCTTGGCAATGAAGTAGTTGTTGTACTCCCTTATGCCGTAGACAATCTTCAAGAGCAGCTCCTTGTTCATCCTAAACCGGCGCTGAAATTCCTTCGGCGAATGAGTCGCGTCATCGTTGAAGTAGTCGGTGTCAAGCAGCATTGTGTCGGCTTGATGATGCCGGTTGATGTTCCTCATGTTGCTTGGCTTTGAGCCGCCCGCACCGAGGCACGACGAAGAAAGGTCGGCGAACACGCATCATGCTCGTCAGAATTAGCGGATGTTGTTGCCGTCGGACATCCTCAGCGTTCTGCTCCTCCGTGAACAGCTGCACCATCATCTCGTCGTCGCTGTCCATCGCGGCAATCATACGAACACCTTTCGGGCGGGACGGTTGTGCCGTGGTGGCGGCGAGCTCTATTCAGTGCGAAACAGCGGCCACCGGTCGAGGGGGTGGCAGCCGTTTCGATGGACAGCGGTTCCTAGACAGGTGGCGGTGTCTATTGCAAGCAGGGGCGTGGGGTGACGACGACGGTGGTGATCTTGAGGGGTGGGAGTCGGCTCGGGCGTGGGTAGGAGGTGGGAAACCGGTGTGTCTGGCTGCCATGCGGAGCCCACGCTCGTTTTCTAATGTGCCGCGAGGCGCCGGCGCGCCCAATTCGCGCCCTACGCGAAGGGGCCGGTACGGGGATGCCGGCGATTCTATTGGGCTCAAAAACTTGCCGGCGCCGTTTGGGGCGCACCGGTGCGAGCCCAAAAACTACGCCGGTCCCCTAAATGCTATCGGGACTGCTATGGGGCGCGTCTGTGGAGATGCTCTAAGGAGGAACAATTGGATCTAGAAGTTGAGGTGGCAACCAGGGTTGGCCAATGTGCTTTTGGTCCTAGGCCTCACGGTATGTTCTTTAACATCACGTTAGAGGTGGATATCAAGCCAACTTGACTCAAATTGTTAATACCTCTCGTCAACGCCTCCAAACTGTAGACTTTGGAGATTTGTACCTCAATGCTTAGGTACTGCTGACCTATAGGTTTTGGGTTAGTATTGAATAATCCATATATTAATATATGGGCTTAAATATATTAACGAGCTTATGAAGTACTCTCATCTCAACTGTTTCATAGCAAGCTAAAAATGTCAATCATTGAAATCCGTGAATCAAAATATATTAAGGAGCTAGCTTCTGGCCCAACTGGTGGAGCAAAAGGGCATGGTGCAACCCCATCCTAAGGGCATCTCCAACGCTATGACCCAAACGGATGGTGTATTTTATCCGTTTGGGTCGTCCGGTGGACCCGTGGACGTCGCACGGACGCTTGCGCACGGTTGGCTCATATTTTATTCCCCAACGCAGACAAGACCCAAATCGGGAGCAGCCAAGGCCAGGCAAGAGGGCGGTTGGCATCGTGGGTGGCGAGGCGCGGGGCAGGGCTCGGCCTGTGAGGTGCAGCGTCATGGCAGCGTGGCGTCGTGGGTAGGCGCGAGCGCTCGACGCGGGCGAGCCGGAGGTGAAGCGGGAGCTTGAGGCCGAGCGGGAGTAACAAGGGTTTAACTTGTCAATACCTACAGATTGTAGACTTAGAGTTTCGTAAGAAGTATAGGGCAAGTAGATCTCGAAGGTTTCAGCCGACAAAGATGCTGGACTAAAGTTACGGTGGTTCTGTTGACAATAGATTCGAACCCTTGCTTTTCCCTCGGCTCCCCTTTATATAGGAGGTGGAGTCGAGGCTTTTCGTGTCGTATAAGTTACAAACTGCGAGAGGCGTACTGGGCCTTTCCTATATTGCTACATTATTCCTATTACAACTCTACTTTCCTTATCTGAGGTTTTCTGGGCTCCTTGGCCTCCAAAGCTTCGGGTCATGGGCCTCACGTCTTCTCCAAATAACTCGGGTACTTTGTTCGGCACGCCTATTTGGCATACCTATGTCAGTAGCCCCCGAGATTTTGCTTGAATCGTAGAGTCGAGTAAAATCTTCATCGTAAAACTGAGTCACATATTTATAAAACCTTAGAATCATAATAAATATTTTGCTCAATGTTTATTTTGTACATGGATAATGGTAAATGGGGCTGGTTCATCTGACGGGTCAGATACCAGTTAAATGCTCTTGTAGCAAACCCGCATAGACCTACTTCAAGCTCAAGTCTCTGGACTCGAACTCGAGATACTGGCGTAATTCGACACGCCCTGCTTAAGAACTTATCGTGAACCGAATCCCAGCTATGTTTTATCGAGTACCTAACGCGTCCGTTGGGATTTTTCTTCGCATCTGCTGATACAGATAAAGTAGGAGAGCACATTTGGGTGCGATACCACGCCACATAGGACAGATCCTAGGGGTCTTACCTTCGTAATCTCTTTCGAGTTACGACATTCAGATTTTTTACCGCGGCAGACGCGCTCTGAGAATATTTGTCTCGTGCCTTTGTCGGCTGTTGGAATTCTTTATTTATTCGAGTTGACTCATTGGAAAATATCTTGATCTCCCGATGGGAGTACATGACGAGTTATATGTAACTCAAAGATGTACGAAGGAAGTTCTTCATCTGCAATTCTATATTGACTTATTACTTTCTCTTCTTTTTCTTCTTCATATTTCATCGGGTGCGTGACCAGTGCTCACGATGGGAGTAGTCCCCGAGGCTACAGCCGAGTGTTTGCCGAGTGTTTGCAGTAGGTTGTAGGCTCAACTTTTGTTATTTTGACCAACTCTATATTTTTTCTTTCACCACGTCATCTTATCAGAAGTATGGATAATACTTCTGATAAGAGTAGCCCCCGAGCATATGAACAGGTGCTTGCATCTCGGCATAGGGTCCTGAATTTTCTTTTTAACCATACATTTCTCCAGATCTTGAAGTTTTCTTTCCACTATATTTTGCTCCATCACTCAAAGATTTTTTGACAATGACGTCGTTGCTGACGACAACCACGTATGGCCACCTTGGGAAGCCACGACTCCTGGAAAACCACTGTTTCGTGGGTCCAAAGTTCTGCACTTCCTCCACATCGCGCAAGTGGGGCGCGCACATCCTCCGGAATTCCCGGCACGCGCGCGGTAATTTCCCCTCGGTAAAAATTAAACTGAAAAGACCATTCTACCACTTGGACATGCGTAGGGTTCAGAATCCTTCCCTTTTCATCTGACGGCTGAGCGTATCGTCTTCTTCCAATAAGTTGGACCCTTGTCCTCATTTTTCCCCCTTCGCTGCGCCGCACACCATCTTTATCTCTCTATCCTTCTTCCTCCTCGAGCACCTCGCGCACGCACCCTCTGCTGCCTCTCTATTTCCTCGGCCGTACTTCCGCCATGGTTCCGCGCTCCAAGCAGTGCAAGAACCGCGCCCAGGCACCGAGGAGTGCGTGGAGAAGACCAAGATCTCCGGATGGGAGAGGTGGAAGATCTCCGCGCAGGACAATCGCTTGATGAAGAAGATGGGCATGTTCAACAAGAAGGCTCTGAGGATGCTAGGGGACGAGAGTTCTCCCCATCCTCCATCCGGTTTCCGGGTAACCTTCATCGATTTCCTCATTCGTGGCCTTTCTTTTCCTATACATGAATTTCTCTGTGGCCTCCTCTTTGTCTATGGGATTCAGCTGCACCAGCTGACCCCAAACTCTCTCCTCCACATCTCCATCTTCATCACTCTCTATGAGTGCTTCCTGGGCATCCAACCTCACTAGGGCCTATGGAAGCGCATCTTTTACCTCCGCCACAACAACTTGAAGAACGCCATCTACAATGTAGGTGGTGTGTGCATCTGCGTTCGTCCAGAGGTCGGCTATTTTGATGTGAAGTTCGCCGACTCCGTCCAAGGCTGGCGTAGGAAGTGGCTTTACGTCAAGGATGAATCTTCGGATGCTCAGGAGTACGGTCTTGCCGCCTTTGATGCTTCCGAAGATATTCAAAGGTGCAAGTCTTGGGACGCATAGGCTAAGCCGAAGAAAAGGCAGCCACCGACGCTCTTATTGCTCGCATCCGAGAGCTTCAGTACACCGATCGGGCAGAACTGTCGGGTGTGCAAATCATTGCACACTTTTTGCGGATTCGAGTGCAGCCTCTACAAGCTCGCAAAAATCCCCTTTGGATGTACTCGTGTGCTGAAGACGCTGCCAGGATTTCCGACGATCTTTCCTTGAAGGATTTGGAGAAGCTTGTCCGCCGTTTCACCTCCTTGAGAAAAAATCACGAAGTTCCTTCTTCCTTCCGCCTGGAACCATTCAGCGGTGACCACGTCCTTCCCGAAGTAAGTATTGTCTTTCGAGTTGTATTCCTGTTTTTTGACTGCAATTGTTCTTCCTTCATGTTTTGGTAATTTTCCCTTTCTTTCTCATTCTTTTTTGCCTCTAGGACCATCAGTCTCTTTCCTCTCTTCCCCCACTAACTGAAGGTGGGGAAGTGGATGAGCGAGTCGTTGTCACTGACGACTCCCAGGAATCCTCCATTCCTGAGAGTGAACCTGCAGAATCTCAAAGAACTGCGGGTTCCCCTAACAAAGATTCAGAATCGGAACAACAATCTGACTCTGCTCATTCCGTTTCTCCTCCTCCTACCGCTTCTCCGGATAAACGCAAGAGGAAGAGAGACGACGAAGAAGAAGATTCCGGCGCGTCCAAACTCGCCGAACCAGCCGCCGAAGAATCTTCTCCCGAAGATCAAGAAGTCTTCGACCCCTACGCCATGACTAGCGTCGTTAGCTCGTAAGTTGCTCTTTCTTGTTCCTTCCTATCTTCTTTCTTTTGTTTCCCTTATATTTATTTTGTTGTTATATTGACAGAGCTGACGAAGAAGAGGTAAATCCCGAAGCTCATGGGCCAGCCAACATGAGCACCTCCAACAAGTTGGTCCTTTCTGAGGATCGTCGTGTCGCGCCAGAAGCTTCGCCTCCTCCGCAAGATGATCCAGAAGCATCGACTCCAGTGCCCAGCCCCCGAGTACCGAAACAGAAGAAAGCTGAAATTGGGGCTGCTGGCAAACAAGAACTTGCCGCCAGGAGCATGTCGACTCCTCTCCTTAACGATGTAAATTACCTTTCCTATTTGTCGCCTTTTTTGATTACTCGAACAATTTTTTGCTGCTTATTACTATATTTCTTTCTTGTCGACTTTGGCAACCCTTGATGAAGGAGCTGGTCAACTTAGGCTCCCATTTTATCGGGTTCCGCAATGAAGCCGAAACTTTAAGGGGTAAAACTTCCTCGCACTTAATGTTTTATGTATTTCCTATCTTGTTTTTGTATCTTCGCTTATCTTTTCTTCCAGAGGCGTTGCATCGCGCCGAAAATCGTGCCGTTGATCTGGAGGCCAAGCTCAACGCCAGCGAGGAGGCTTGCAAGAGGGCTGAAAAGGATATTGCCGGTGTCGAAGATCTTCGCCGAAGACTTCAAGCCGCTGAAGACGCTTTAAGCGACAAGGAGGTCAAACAGGTCCAGCGCAATAATGATATAATCTTGCGCCTCGAGACGCAATCTCGAAGATTCTCGAGTAATACTATCTTTCCCTTTGTCATTCCACTTTTATTTGTGCTAAAACTATCTTTGGTGTTGACGAAGTCCTGCTTTTCTCCAGCAGGGAAGATGGGTGAGCAGTACACCTTGAGCCAAGAATCGTATGACCGTCTCCTGGACACTCTCGATATTCTTGAGTTGAATTTTGACCTGGCACGCAAGTGCTTGACTTCCGTGCGGAATGCGTTGAAGCACATCTTCCCTCATTTCTTCCTGAAGTACACGCATCCCGAGATTTTCTCCTAGCTTGCCCAGCAATTTTGGGCAAAGGATGATCCAGCTTTGGCCTATCGTCAAGCGAGCTTGAAGATTGGAGTCGAAGGAACCATCACTCTGGTGGCGGCCGGCGGCCAAAAGGTCGACTGGGTAAAGGCTGGTGCTCCCAAGGGTTTAAACTCCGAGAAATGGAAGGCTCTGGTCAAGGACGCCAAGCTTTACTCGAAGAATCTTATCGCCTTCCTTGACCCGAAGTCTTCCGCATCTGCTAGCGCTGCCCAAACAGAGGTCAAGTAGACCAACTTGTACTTCCTTTTGTTTTCTTTTTTGTAGTACCGCCGCCTTTTGCTGCTCCCGATTATTTGTGTAGGCTCCCTATGAGCCATATTTTGTAAAGATTCGTTTATGCAACGTGTCATGAATATGAATGAAAAAACGTGTCTTGTTGAATGATTGATGTCGATACTTTCTTGTCTACCAGTTAATTTTCGACAACTATATTGAGGTTGGACCTTCCGAAGCTTCTCCTGCTATGTCTCATTCCGCGAGAGTATCTGGCGATGCTTCCTTGGATGTTTCGTCGTGTTCTGGCTCAATGGACCAAGAGATAGCTGATCTGCAACAACAGTTGCAGTCAATGAAAAAGCAAACAGTGATAGTTCTGGATCAATCTCGTAAATCCTCGGATCGGGAACAAGCTGCCCTTCGTCAAGCGCAGGAGGCTCATGAGTTGAAGGAAATGGCGACTGCTAAAACCACTCGATCTGCTCAGCGGGAGAGTTGTATGCTTAACTTGATGACTGATGCAAGTCAAGATATGGCTGGTATGTTACTTCTATCTCCTTGTTGTTTTTATGTATCCCTCCTTATGCTACATTGTTTTTTTCCTTATGTTGTTCATAGGTTTGTTCCTGGATGCTGCCGCCGAAGAACAAAGAGTGAATTTGCGAGTTGAAGCTCTTCTTCGACTTGCCAAGGCGAATGACATTGATTTTGGGTGGATGAAGATCACACTCGACGTATTGTTCAATTTCAGGATCGAGCCGCTCAAGGTCGAGAATTTCTTGACTTCTGCAACGGTACCCTGGCCATGGTGTATAATGCTATATTTCCTAGGAACCCTCAGCCCGATAATCTTGCCGAGCTCTGCCGAGCTCATGGGCAAATTTAAGGACGTGTGCAGTATCCACGACTTTGTGAAAGCTCAAATGGTGGCTGGTGCCAAGTTGGCCTTGATCTGGTTGATGATCTGCCACTCAAAGTTAGATTTTGGCATGGTTGTCGACACTTTTTACCTCTAAGGCATCGAAGAGGAGAATAAATATTGACAAGCATAATGCGGATGTATCTCTTATCGCCGAAAAAATGATTGATGAACTTCTTAAGGTAGACACCGCTTTCTTCAAGGAGTATCGATACGATGATTGCACACAAAATGTTCGTGCTTCAAGAGAAAACCTGACAGTGATATAGGAGTTCTTTCATTTTACTCAATGTATTAGGTTTGGACCAAGACGCAGAGTTGTATATGTATATTTGTTGTATATCTATATTGTTATGAATTTCTTCGAGACAGGGTGAAGTCAGGACAAAGTCTCTTATTTGTAATGTGTTTTTTCCAAGTAGCCCCCACGTATCTCGGGTGGCATGATTGTATTTTACTTTTCGCGAGGTATTTGATTGTATTTTACTTTTCGCGAGGTATTTGTAGAACCAAGGCGTGTATATTGATAAGTGTACCGAAGTATCGTAAAAGCGAATGATTCCGGAAGTGAAATAGCCAAGAAGATATATTAGCCTAAATGAGGGAGGGTAAACAAACTCACACGAAATTGGATGCAGATTTACAGAAGATAGATTGAATACCATCTTCTGAAGGTATTCATACATGCACCCTGTGGTCATCGTCAGTGAGAAAATATGCCAACAATAAACTGGAATGAGACTGAGAGCATGGATGAGAAGCAAAAGCAGAATAACTTCAGATATATGAGAAAGGTTGAAGGTATATAATTAAAGAAATCTCATGACGAAAGCACTACCAGTGTAACATAAAAATTACAGACGTAGCAGCATTAGATGATGAGGAAGGTGCACGCAAAGATTATAATCAGAAGTTTATCTGAGATATAAGAAAGGTAATAATTTGGTGGCTGCATTATATGACCATAAGAAACATAATCTAAACTACCCTTAAAGTTTTCCTCTCTCCCCTGCAAAGATATAGGGAAACAATTACTCATATATAAGTACTGTGAATCTACATGCTGAATAAATAGAAAAGCTGTAACCATCTAAGCATACAAATACCAATGTTGAGAAAACAATGAGCAGCTTCCGCTCTCAGCTTACCAATGCAATCTACATCCACAAATCAGTAGATTTCTTATTAGCCAGTTCCAGCTTCAAAGGTCTACCCACACCAAAATTATGCATAGCCAAGATGTATTTAGCAGTCAAGCTGACCTTATCCCTCTTATGTGACATGTTGATAAACACAACAAAGCACCATCCATCCCTCGAACTGAGTGAAGTTACTGGACTGGATCCACATCTCTCCCTTGAATTTCTCCTTCTAGTTTGCATTCTCCATCTCATGAACATAGATCTGCCAGCACCCAGCAGTATAAAGAATAAATATCTCTGTTCATAGCATGCATCTTGAGCAAACATTGCCAAAGTGAAATTATCTGAGAATTAAATCTTCATTTCATTAAAAAATATAACCTTAAACTGCAGATATATTTGTCATGGGAAATATCCAAATAAATAATATTCAAGCAGTAAATCCAACAAACTGCTAATAAAAGCAGACAGGCGTACTAAAGAGAATACCTTTTGATCAGAGCTTAGAATTCACGAGCTAGTAGAAAGGGCAAAGCTGCACACAGGATTTCATTGGGGATTCAGTTTAAAACATGGAAAGAATCTTGAGACCAAATATTACTTTTCTACTTTACATTAGGTACAGACTGCATAGCTTAACCTTTAAGTAATGCATAGTTACAATATTGACCCAGGTTGTTGAGAGGAAAAAGGAAGAGGATCTCAAAGGACCCCCATCAGCATGAACTTCGTGATCACCCGGTCGAGCTTCTTTCCTAGCTGCATAGCAGGAAACAAAAAACTAAATCTTAAACAATAGATATACCAAGAAGAAGAACAAAATCCAATGAGGGAGATGTGGTCAGCACATACCTCAAAGCCAGCTTGGTTCTGACGGGAATGGTCTCCGGAGACGACGGTGTCGTCGTCCGGGTGCGAGGTCGACGAAGAGGATGCGTGAGACGACCTCCTCCAGGTGTGACTGCTCCTCCTACTGGCCAGTAGAGGGTTGGTCGCTGTGTTCATAGTGTGTCCCGCCGGATCTACCCCAACCGTGGCTGAGCTGCACTGCTGCCTCGTTGACATCTTCTCTTCATATCTCTCCCTCCGCCTAATTGCCCGGCTGCTGGCATATCTGGCCGCGCCGCCCTGCATAGGGTGCTGGCATCCTCTGCCGGTGAGGCGTGTCGCAGATGGAGGACTTCACAGGGGATGGGGGCGGAGGAGATTGACGACGAGGGGCAGCAAGGGGAGGAGAACACGAGAGGCGGCGGCAGGAAGGGAATGCGGATAGGGTTTCAACATTGGGTCGCAATCTCATTTTTGCCCTCCTTGCGCTCTGTTGTTTTCCTCTGTCTTTTACCCCTCCAATTGTATGGTGACATGTGGGCAGATGAAGCAAGCCAGCGCCCAGCCCTTCCGCACCATGTTCCTATCGTGGATAGCCCCAGAGGTCTCCTTACCCATACGCACTTGCTTGTTCTCAATGAAGATGAGTTTACTCGGAGCCCTCCTCCTAAGTTATGATTTTCCATGAGAGGTATCTTGTTGCCTGCACTTCCTCTCTAACATTTGGAGATATGTGCATGCTGAATGTCGAGGAGTTTGTGTTTGAGCTCACTTTCAATATAGTTTTGAGTTTCAGAATTTTTGTTGATTTTCATTAGGGATAGCTCCTGGGACTAAACATAGTCCATACATACATCCTTTTTTTTGACTTACCCTTGTTAAAGAGAGCTACTGCTGCCAAGCTCTCGGAAGCCTCATGGCCAATTAGCTATGCGTATTTTTCTGTAAAGACGTGTGTGGGTATCGTGTGTTGCACACCCTGCTCAAATCGTTTGACATGAGCCACATTCAAAGTTGCTCTTTACAAAAAATCCGCTAAAAAATAAGATTCATGATGAAATCGTTTTATTGTAGATTGTAATACGTGCGTGGCACGTGCACCTTCACTAGTAGTAGTAGAGATAGAGATATATTATACCAATGTAATTGTAAGCGTTCGATTGGTCATAAGAGCAGAGCTCACAGCAACAGAAAAGCAGCAGTAGTACAAAATTCGACATCACACAATGCGAGAAAAAAAGGAAAAGGGATAGGTGGTGACTCAGTTCTCCAGGCCAGGCACCTGCATACGGCGGGCGTCGTCCGACTTCTTCTTGCCGAAGATCTCGTCGGAGACGACCTTGAGCTGGTGGCGCTTCTTGGACTTGGCGATCTTCTGGATGGTCTTGGGGTTGGTGACCTTCTGCAGCTTGGAGCCGGTGCGCAGGACGTTCTCCTTCTTGAGCTTCTCCCGCTCCTGGCGCTTGGTGCGCTTGGCGGCCTTGTTCTGGCGGATCTCCTCCTTGAGCTCCGCCTTGCGCGCCTGGTACGCCTTCTTGAGGGACTTGTCGCGCACGCGCTGCTCGAGCGGGACGGGCTTCCGGGAGACCATGAGCGCGGACGAGCGGCGCGTGCGGGGCTCCTTCCAGTTCCGGCCCGAGACGCGGCCGGCGATGACGCCGTCGTAGGTGGGCTGCCCGAAGCCGGCCGGCTTGGAAGGGTCGGAGAGGGAGGGGACGGCGCGGAGCTTGGATGGACGGGGGACCTCGGCGTCGACGTCCATGGACTCGGCGGCCGCCTCCTCCTCGTCCCGGCGCTTGCGCTTGCCGCGCGCGCCGCCGAGGCCCTCATCGAGGTAGCGGAAGTCGATGTGCGAAGCCATGGGGGGATTGGAAGCTAGGGTCTTTTTTTGAGGGCTTCCGAGAAAGAGAGAGACCAACTGCAACTGGAGGCGGCGGAAGTGGTGGGTTTTGTGTGTCCTAGGGTTTGAGCGGCAGCGGTTTGGATGGGCCAGTGTTCGCGAGAACATGGGCCGGCCCAGTCAACTTTTTATATTGCTGGTTCTGTTATCAGGACTCTTTTGTCTACATTGCACAACAGCGAGTTCAGAGTATGTGAGACCCTAAAAAAGAAGTATTATACTGTAGCTGTGTTGAATGTTTACCGTCTACAAGAAGTCGCGTCAAAGTATTACGAGAACAGTAGTATTGATGTCCACTTCAGGCTTTCAGCAAAGGAGAAAAAAAGTGTTACTTGTAGTGCATCAACAACTCAACATTAGAGCCCGAACCAACTAACTCAAAAACACACAGCCACAGCAGCAGCGGATAGATTGAAAAGAGAATTGTTTCTTGTATTTTCTCTCTTATTTCCAGTTATAATATGGCAATAACTGTTCATGGTGAGTTGCTCAGATTATTCTGAAGCATAACCAGAACTAGACGCCCAAAGATTTACAATGATTTGCTGAACAAAACGATGATCTAAAACTACAATCAACAAAAATCAGTCAGGACTAGCAGCCTAGTCCAATGGGGGTCTCGTCTCAAAAAACATACACGATTGGTCGTTAACCAAGCTTGGAAATCACCGCATCCGTGACTTCCTGGGTGGTGCTGGTGCCGCCCAAATCCTTGGTCCTGTATTTCCCTTCTGCGATGACACGCTTCACTGCTGACTCCAGCCGGTCCGCAAATGACGGGAACTGCAAATGCCTCAGCATCATCGCGGACGAGAGAAACAAAGCAACAGGGTTAGCTTTTTTCTGCTGCACAATCTTGTCATTTCCAACATTTCCTGCAGAAGCACCCTGCTCGAAAACGGCATGGTACTGGCCAACATTACCTGAAATAATGCAGTACATAGTGAATTAGAGACTTCCAAGTTCTGTTTGCACAAGTATCAAGAGACCGTGCACCATACTAACCAGAAACGATTGAACTATGGGCAAATGAAAATCTACTTGTCATAAAACAAGAAAATCATAGGGCAAGATTAGACTCTACCTCCAGGCATGACACCAGTGCCTCCAGCAATACCTGCAGCTACATTAGACACCAGATTGCCATACAGATTTGGGGTAACCTATAAAAGGAAAAGAATAACAGTAAGTCTGAATTCAGCAGGTAACGTGTGAAAACTTCAGAATAATCAAGATAAAGGCATTCGGAACATAAAGCAGAACAGACAAACAAATATGAGATTGCCCAGAAGGAGCAAATATGAAAGATGGTACTATTTAATTGGCAGAAACTTAGTTACACAATCTGACCGCAAAGGATATAGGCATAGATCAAGCAACATATTCAAGTTTTTTGAAAACTAACTTTGCTTTAGTGAGATTATTTTGGAATGGCTGGAAAAGATCAGCTAGGTGAATAATCAGAATATGATTGCATGGCAAACAGTGGAACTTAGTGAGAAATGCATAGATTTCATGTACATACCATAACATCAAACTGTTCAGGCTTTGCAACAAGCTGCATACAACAGTTGTCCACAATGATTTCACTATATTGAATGCTAGGATACTTTGTTGCAACCTCACGGCAAGACTCCAAGAACAAACCATCAGCAAGCTTCATGATGTTTGCTTTATGAACTGCTGTCACTTTCTTTCTGTTGTTAAGGTAAGCATACTCAAAAGCATACTTGGCAATCCTTTCAGAGCAGAACTTCGTCATCACCTAGCAACAAATCAATTCAGTGAGCATAACTCGCAGAAACAATCTTTTAGACAACAAAATGAAGCAAGAGAACAGTTTACATGCATTTTATCTCAGAAGTAGAATAGAGTGTGCAAACTCACATAAATCATAATGAAATGTGAACTAAAGGACCTAGGACATGATCCAATGATAACTGGACAACTAATGACAGGGCATGTAATTATAGCATTGAAACATACCACTTGATTTGTTTAACCTATACTGAAACATTTCCAGATGTGCACCTAAAAGCCAAAACGGTTCATATGCGGTCAAAACTCCTAACGGTCTGTTTGGATGTTTGCATTCAGACGTGCACATGCGCACCTAAAAGCCAGGACAGAGAGGGGAATGGGGGCACATGCGCAGCAATGACCGAAGATCGCTTGATGATGTGATCATCCGAGGGAGGACGAGATGATGGGGAGAAAGACGAAGCGACTGAATCTGGGCAAGGACAACCAGGAGGCTCATCTGAGATTCCACAGGCCTGAGGCATTGGAGCCGTGACCAGAAAATAGGAAATGGATAGCTAGGCGGCTATTGGAGGTGGCGCAATGGATCTGGCTGTACATTTTGGACACTTTGTTTTGTTCAGCATGGGTTCTCAAAACATGTTACTGAATTATTGTATTCACTTCTCAAAGCATAGGCACTGCAAGCTGCACGTTTCCATTGGTGAGTGCTCCGTATGCATGTAGGGCAATATGGTACTACAGTTCATTCTTTGCCAGGACAATACATAATGACACCACAAGACTAAATGCACACAAATTGATACTTAAGAAGCCCGTAACCATAACTCATGTAACAATGAATTGCAACTTCGCTCACATCGCTCATTGAAGTAGTTATGAGCAGCACCTTTGCAAGTTGACCATTAAATATTTTTTTACGAAAGTTCGACAAAGACTAACACTGTAATACCATTTATACTCTTCATTAGTATGATAGTGATTGATGAGGCACATGAATCCTTAAGCAAAGATCCCACTATCTCAGTACTATTGCTAATGACAGGAATCACTGTTCTAAATAATGGCAAACAGTCGACAACCAGCCATCACATCAAACCATTTAGTGTTTATACAACAAGCTTACGCGGTTTTGGACAGGCTTTAGAATTGAAGTTTCAGATTAATATACAAGTTATGAAGTAACAAAATAGTATCTAAGCAAAACATCTTTCGAACTCACAGGAACTACCTATGGCAGCATCAAAATGGAAAAGATAGGACTAATATAATGCTTGCTACATACTTCTTACACGAGGCATATTTGGTTTATCTACCACATATTGCCACACCTAGTGGCAAAGTGTGACAAGCCACACTTTCTGTAATGGGTAAGCAACCTTTAAGCGTTTTTTTTTTTTGCAAGGCCATACATCCTTGTGTTTAGAGCAGTAATAACAGGAGTAACATAAGATTTTGTGTGTCATCCTAACAGTTATGGGAATAGCTGCAAATAAGATTGGAATCTTACGGGGCTCACTTGTAGCTCATGTGTTGAGCAAAGGTGTGGGAACGCGAGTTTTCCAACTAGCAATCGAAGTCACAGACACATTTGGTAGCACAAACTACAAGGTCAACGATTCTCCTGTAGTAGATACCAGAGAGAGCATCATGTGTGCCATCATACCTTGAGACTCTCGACGACGCCGGGCACGACCTCGTGCTCGAGGCCCGAGTACTCGCCCTCGGTGTTCTCCCTGATGACAGCGATGTCAACGTTGTCGTGCCTGGTGGGCAGGCCGGGGAGGTTGAAGCAGTTGACGAGGGAGGCGTAGAGGTCGAGCTCCTTGCGGAGCTGCAAGTTGAGGGACGAGACGCCGCCCCCGAGTGGCGTGGCGAGGCCGCCCTTGAGGCAGACCTTGTTGCGGTGGATTGAGTCGATGACCTCGGCGGGCACCGAGGGCATGTCGCCGTGGACCTCGTAGGTCTCGAAGACCACGGGCGCGTGCATTGCCTCCATGACCTGGCGCACGGCGCCGGTGACGAGCGGCCCGATGCCGTCGCCCGGGATGAGCGTGACGGTGCGCGGGGCGCCGTCGCCCGGGCGCGGCATGTAGGTGACGGTGCGGCGGGAGGCGGCGCCGGCGAGGGGAGACGAGGGGGGCGCGGCGAGGAGGCGCCGGAGGAGCGGGGCGGATCGTCGCGCCATGGCCGGGCTAGGGTTTCGGGGGCGGATGCGATCGGCGCCGTGTCTGGAGGAGAAACGGAGGTTGAAATTGGGAAGGAGCGAAGCAGAAAGAAAGGGATGGGATGGTTCCTTTTTTCCTTTCTATTTTGGTGATATTTTTTCCTTCATTATTGGGTGGGTCACCGCTTTGTACTGCTCCTCTGTCGTATACTCGTTCGTATGCCGCCATTTCCGTGGCAATTGATTATTCCCCACCAGACTCGTATATTCTGCCCCCTCATGGCCCCAAATGGCTATTTTTTTTTTTGTTACTAGTATAAATGCCCGTGCTTTGACACGGGTTCTCAAATTTTATCTTTCAAAGCACATATTAGTTAGAACTCACTATAAAAATTTAAAACAAATCCGGAATATCATAATGTACTAAAACATGATAATACCGAACATAGTAACAAAAAAGCATTGTTATACATCCGCGTGATTCAAAGTTCTAGGTTTTCTTGCTACTCTTACGCGGTAAATCTCACACCTATATTTAGAATCGGTATCTTCCTAGATTTAGAATCACTCTTCTTAGATTTTGATCGCCCTCCACCTCCGCCGGTGACTCCACCTCGCGCTCAGGCCTCCACGATCCCTCGCCCAGGGGGAGCACTGAAAAGGAGTCCCCACATTGTCGCCGCTTCTCGCCCTCCCCAGGTCGCCAGTGCTCTTCATGGCTTCCACACCTGGGAGCAGCTTCTCCTCCTCCCCAGGTCGTCGCTACCCTCAATCCCTTGGTCCCCTCGATCCCTAGTCGCCAGGATCTCCAGCACGCACAACTTCGTTCGATCCTCTTCCTCGCTGCCCAGGAGCACCTAGGAGCTACTTCTCAATCTTCTTCATCGCTGCCCATCACGCGAGTGTCCCCTTGATCTCCAGCACACAGCTCCGCTCCTGGGCGCCAACAATTTTTTGCTGCTCACCTCCGCAATGTTCGTTTCCGGCTCTGGCCAAACAACCCTGCAACATCACTGAAAAAACAAGATAAGTGACCTGACATCTACCGAGTACACCATGGCAGCATTTATGTTCGACCACAATGTTTTTTGCAAAGCAGTTAGACCTATTTTGCAACATATGTTTAGTACAAAGGCGGCCACAATTTTATCATAATAATATGAGTCTAATTTGAAGATCTCGTAGAGATAAAGTGGATGGCAAAGACTGATTGTCTGTCACATTCATGCTTATAGAGATAAAACATTTTACTTCTTAATTCATGCTTAAGAGAGGTAACACATTTTACTTTTTGAATTAAAAGATTCCTGATAATGTGAGCTTGTTGTCATCAGATGCTAACATACATGTAACAATGTCATTTTAAGCTTATTTTCCGACCCTAAAATTGTATGCATGTGCCTGGTGATGGTTTGAGTACTCTTCGTGTCTGCCTGGCAATGGTTTGAGTACTCTTCGTGCCTACCTGGAGATGGTTTCTTCTGCCCAGAGTGCCCAGATGGAGGCGTCGGCCTTGCTCATCGTACAATATGAGCCCGCTGAACCGCGGCAGCTCACACCGCATCCCCATCAGTATCATCCTCTGCCACACCGGCCGCCCGGGCGTCCTCGCTGCCGTCGACGTCCCAAACCGCTCACGCCTCATGGGCTTCACGGCCCCTGATGCTTGTATCTTCTGTATCAAACAATGCAGTCAGTTTCTCCAACGATTCCATCTGGAGTACATACAGTACAAGGTTAATTATGTGCTCAACGGAGAGCATAGCAAGCCAATTCTCCTTTTTTCGAGGGAAAATAGCATAGCATATCAATTCAACCAAATAACCAAGGGAATTCAAGCGATTGCATTGCTTGCAGAACTGAGTAGATGCATAGGTCAGTTCTGTGGCAATAGCATACCAAGTATTGATGTAGTATATGCAGTATTGCAAACATGTACTGTATTTCAATACTATGTCATATGAACATCAGAAAATGTCACATCATCAAACATTAATGAGCAAGGCACAATTACCTGTTAGCCATTGGAATTTTCATCATGTGTTACTCCTCTGCCCACTCATCATCGACATTCAATTTGGACAACACATCAACCCACTTCTCATTGACAGGATTAAACTGGATGTAAGTCACTGAAATTCCAAGCAATAAAAGAAAGTTAAGAATAATGTTGGCAGAGACAGTAAATAATACTGGAGCATAAATCTTACCGTAGACATGCACGTGGATAATTTGGTGCGGCAATGGCCATATCATTTTGAGGAAGCCACCAGGTAGACAGATGGTTCTAAAACAGCAGCCAGACGAAAATCAGTTCCAGGGAAAATGAGTTCCATGAAAAGGAGTATAAAGTCTACCCGGAGTATTCGCCAAAACATGATCATGGTAATAATACACAAATTTACCACATGATGCAAACATTTTCAGTATCTTTTCCCTGGTTATTCTTTTGATTGTCTTTATTAAAAATTGCATGGATAAAAGTTAGCTGACTATAGCATTTATCTTTAACAGGGTTGCTACAAAATTGGTAGGGGTCAGACAAATTCAGAAAACTAATTTTGCAAAATTATGACTTGGGTACTGTACATAAAGCCATCCTTAAACAAGAGTTCTAACATCCTTCAGTCCTTGGTAGGGTTCAGGCAAATTCAGAAAACTAATTTTGCAAAATTATGACTCGGGTAATGCACATAAAGCCATCCTTAAACAAGAGTTCTAACATCCTTTAGTGAACTTAAACAAGAGTTTCAGTTAGGACTGGAGTACATTGCATTTTAAACTCTTCAAACAGTACACTGATTTTGAAAACTGACTGCGAGCCTATCATCGATCCTTTGGTATCAGCATAGATGCTATAATAGGAGAGACACTACAGAGCATAAATTCAGGTTTAGATGAACAGTTGAATGCTTCCAGCACGTAAAGTGAAAATCTGTACAGAGCTATATTCAAGTTTCAAAATATTATTACTCCAAAGTGGTAGTTCTACTTATATATGGAAAATTAATTAGCTGAACAGATTCATACTGCTTTTATTTGCATGCTGGACTGTGTGAATGGAAAAACTACAGGGTTCACCTATATTCATTTATTTGTTACTTTGAAGACACAAATGAATAAAGAATTCAGAAGCTATCCATTAACATCTTATTTCATTCAACTCGTGTAATTAGAGATACATCGTCACTAATTTCCAAGAAAAATATCATGGCCAAGAGCATAAACACACAAGCACCACAATACATATTCATATTACTTCCAACTGATATCATTTATCCATGATTCTATTCATGTTTTTTCGCATCATAGGGAAGATTCAAAATAGGAAGCATATAGGCCAAAATATGATGAGGAATGCATCTAGGGCGATAGCAAGACTCACTTGGGAACGAATCTTTTTAGACACACATAGATTCAATAGTTTTGTTTGAAAGTGAAATCACCTTCTAAGTTATTAGAAATATTCAGATTTCTTTTATGTACCTAAAATAGTTGCTGAAGATAATATGCATCTTACCTTCCAGTGAAGTGTTTAAATCTGAAATGACAGGGATGCAGACATATGTTCTTACCCTGCAAGGCATTTGCAAAAAGTAACATTTAATACATAGCTATGATAATGCATATATAGTTCGTCGGTATGGGTTGATTTACCATTTTCCAGCTTCGCTCTTCTCTTACTCCTGTCACATGCACTGGTAAAAACGACTTCATTTCCATCTCCACCTCTAAAAAATATAGAATATAGTCATATACAGATTTTCATTATGTTGGCAGAGTTGATCTTATTAATCATAGGGAAGTGCTAAAATATCTAGTTCAGCCAAAAATATTCGAGCAATGGGACTGCATGCAAGATTACATGAGCACACCACAATAGTGATGATAAGCAGAAAATTATAACGTAGCGCTAATAAAATTAAGAAAAGATAACCTATAAAGAAAAAGGAACGGCGACAGTAATACTTCATGAGTAATAGCTTTTACTGCACAATAATAAAATGTTCACCAACCACTGAACAACACAACATCAGCGAGGCTAAAAAAGTCAAATGAACACACAACATGTGTGTAACCAAACCCACCTCAAGCACGATAAATCTCATGACATTTTCTCCAACCAAGTGGGAAAGGATGGCGGCATTGGCAAGATGAGGCCAGTGGTCACAGGCAAGGGAAAAGATACAACCCAACCTGTATATCCATGATTTTCAGTGAATGAGCAGACAGTTTTGATCTCAATAGAACAGGGCGAACAATATATAGAGGGATCCAGAGCTACCAACAGAACATGGACATATATTGCAAATAGTGAGCATAGTGCAAATACATACATAATAGGTCTCGATCAGACACAACTCTACCTATAAATTTTGCGCCTATATGATACTTAATTTTTACACCCAAAGAAACAAAGGATACTTCATGAAAAGGAGCACCGAATACACTTGTTGTATGTTCGTGTCGCCTACTTCGAGCAACGCCCAAGACCGGTAAAAACAACCTCCAGCCAAAAAGGCCCAAGATGAAGAAGACAAAAAATTAAAAACGGTAACTATTCATTCAGTGTATATATAATTTCAAACAAATATTGGCATGGGTAGTATCTATAATTGATGCAGTATCATTGACAGCATCAACCATAGAAACAACAACTAATCTAAAACCGCCTAAACTATTATTCAGAGCTATGATAAAAAAAAGGAAAAGTATTCAAAACTCACTTATCAGGACAAGTGGTTGCAATAGAGATTAATGACATATATTTCAACGCAAGATTATTCACTTTTGAAGTTTCAGTATGTAGGACATTGAATCAATCTTGTACTAATACCAAATTGAATCACCCAATGCCACCAAAGAATAGGCATCATTTCAGTCAAGCTATATAGAGGCAAAAGATCTGAACTAATGTTACCTCAAGCACAACAGACGCATTGTGAGAGTCACCTCATCTTCACCAAACAACCTAGCTACAACGCTTCTCGCTCTTTCAAATCTGAAAGCCACCACCTGGTACATCAGCTTTTCCTTAAATAGTTCATACAATAATCTTAATCAGCAAGGACTTTCACCAAACACCTTG
The DNA here is from genome assembly GCF_019359855.2 of Lolium perenne. NCBI lineage: Eukaryota > Viridiplantae > Streptophyta > Magnoliopsida > Poales > Poaceae > Lolium > Lolium perenne. The sequence continues at coordinate 145,564,333 of NC_067249.2, forward strand.
TAGGAAAATATACAAATGGATCTGCAGAAACAAAGATGAGATTTTCTAGGGTTCCTCCACTTTTACCTCAGCCTTGAGGGGGGCGAGGTACCACACCAGATCGAGTGGCGACCTGCTCTCCTCCCTGCAGAGTTCCTTTGAGAGAGGGGAAGAGGGAGGGAGGTAGGGTTAGAGAGAACCTGCAAGTCCACCGGTCGCAGGGTCGCCTCCTTCATGCGCGCTGTAGATCGGGCGTCGAGGGGCGGGGAAGAAGAGCTCGCCGCTGCTGCAGTGGCTCGCCCGCCGGAGCTCCACCTGCGGCAAGGAACTCACCTCCAGAGCAGAACATGCTCTGGCAAGAAAAATAAGAGAGATGAAGGAAACGAGATATTGGGAGAAATTGGGAGAGGAACCAGGAAGAGAAGAAAACCGGTCGCTAGAAGCCACCACGTCGCACCACTGCACCACCACATGCCGCCGCTCCGTAAGCAACTACAAGCTCAAGTCGCAAGACCTCTTCCTCTACAACCCCGCCCGACGGTCACAGTCGACTGCACCGGGGAGATGTCTGGCGGAGGGGAGGAGGACGGGGAGGTGCTCGTGGATGTCTTCATGTCGACCCCGCCAACATCGACGAGTTTCTCGGCGGGCGATGGAGGTGGGGTTGTGGCATGGGATGCTGGAGCCTGGAGGTGTAGCTGCTAGCCCACAGAGAGAGGCGGCAGGGGGAGGGGAGGCTGGTGGCGCTGGAGAGGCGGGCGAAACGCTTCGTCGAGCGAAACCCGTTTAGAGATTCGGTTGGGCCTGGCCCATGTGGACGATGGACGGGGAAGCGCGACGACGAAAGAACGAAAGTATTGATGTAGTGGTAGAATAAGGAACCACTTTAGTATTTTTAAGTAGTAGAGATAGAGATATGCTTTCTGTTTCTATACGATATTGGCCATGCTTTTTCAGTGAATAATACAACATCCACCTAGGTTTTTTCTTCTGGTTAGTTGCAGAGGCGACTATATAAAGTTCTTACCTAGATTTATGCTTACATTTCAAAATATTGGGCATGATTCCTTTGAATGAATCTTTGTGCATCTAACTTGTTCTTGGCAGCATATGCTAGCATAGCATCCATCATGCTTGGTCAAGGCATAAGTCTTGAAGAGAGATAGCCACATATATAAGCCAAGGGACATGGAAAATATAATGTGCGCAAATGTCTTCCTGATTTTCATTTTGGTTCTTTGGCCGTCGCCTCTCTGTGATTTTCCAATTTACAGACACATGAATATCTTTTAGAAAGAAGCCCTATTATTCACCTTCCCCCTTATGCCTCGAAATTGTCTTGTGTATGAAGATGTGATTTGAGTTCTTAGTAATTAGTACCTTCTGGCAATCCTGCGAGTTGAGGGCTTATTCTTGTCAATTCAGCTCCAGGACCGTATCAGACACAGGTGTACAATGTAAGGGCCTGCAACTTTTGGTAAACTATTACTCAGTGCTACTAATGACAAATTTAGTTGGGTCTAGTAAATGTGTTGAGCCCAACTCAAACACAACTCATCTTTCTTTCCTGTTTAACTCTTTCTTATCAATCACCAAGGCCCTGTCTGGAGAAGCAGTTCTTCCAATCATAGCTCCATCACAGATTTAATTCCGGTCCGATTTCGCCGAATACTTTGTTGATGCAATGACTAGATACAAGGTTATGTATGCTCATCCTACATTATCTATTTCTTTGGTGTTTTCTTCTTAATTTCTCATATCTCGGTCTCCCTGTTCTAGCTTTGCTTCTTCCGATCTGGTGATCCTTTTGATGTTTGTTTCCGCACAAGACCGTCGTGCATCAATTCAAGTTGGAGGTCTCGCCGGATTGTTTGGTCACCAATTATCCAAGAGGTGGAGGACTGGATCCTGGAGGAGCAACCACACTTCGAGAGCCACACCCTAAAATCAATCAAAGGTTGCTTCATCCCATTTTATTTCCATGTTCCATTTTTGATACATGATATTTGCCTCATAGTTTGATTTTCTGTAATGCCTTCTAGAATTAGGAGATACCCTTCATGATATGAATAACATCAGGAAAAAAAGGATTGAAGAATTCGCTAGATCTTAAAGGGGCGCTCTTGATAATTTTTTAATGAAAGAATCAAACACTTATTTTGAAAATCAGATTGCAAATGTTGGTACTCATGAGATCCATGGAGTGGATTGGCTGTGATAACAATTGAAAACGACATTTTGGAGGAAGTTTCTCATGAAAAACTAATTGAAGATTTTATCTCAAACAATGGTAGAAGGATGTCAGACTTCAGCTAAAGAATGGAGTACTTTTGAATTCAGAGACCGCTTTTCTATAAGATGTAATTCATCCAAAAAAATGTACCACCAACTTGCTAATAAATATAATATAAAACCATATTTTACGAATGGCCAGGGGCTACATTGAGGGTCTAATTTTTTTATTTCACACAGGGACTCCGTTTTCTCATGTATGGTTGTGTCTAGCTCTATCAATGTCGTTGCCTATTCGACAATACCTCGGAGGAGGGATCCTCGCGACGGGGAGAAGAAGTAGGGGCCATAGGGCGGAGAGCACTCGGGACGGTGGTACGCGATTTACCCAGCTTCGGAACACCTGCTCGATGACAGGGCCTACTGCTGCTTGTCTGGAATTATCTGGGCGCTTTCGCGTTGTTACAATGAGTTGTCGTTGTGCCTCTAGGGCTCCCAGGATCCGGCTTATAAAGGCGCATGGATCTAGGGTTTACATGGAGAGTCCTAGCCGCATTACAAGTTGCCTAACTACGGTACAATATCTTGCCGTGCACGTCAAGGATACGCCTTCCATCTACGTCGTACTGGATCCGGGTCCCTCATGGGCCTTCACGGATCCGGCTTCATCCGAAGGTCGGTTAGGATCCGGCTCCCTGATCCTGGGCCGGACTTCATCCTTCATGATCAACAGCAACTGGGCCGCCCGATGGGCCACATGCCACATCACCGTCTGTGGGCCACCCGAGCTTGCCGGATCTATGCACTGTCGATTTTACACCCATGAAGTATACCCACAACAGTAGCCCCCAGAGTTCTCAGAGATTCACCTCTTGTTTCCGCCTTGCTAAAACTTTATAGCTTCCGACAATCTCGGTAACATGGAGAAACTTGAAGAACTCCAATTTCATATTTTCTTCTTTCCCAACTCTTTGGTCGGAAAATACCCTTATCCCGCGGGACTTCATCCATCGACATCATTACTACAACACGTCTCCGGATTACTTCCCTGCTGAGATAACGGTCAACAACTAAATTCTTACCCGGAACCTCGAAGGGTTCAAACGGTTCCGCCAATTTTGGCGTCATTCTCGGGCGATTTGAGCGGTAACTTATCCTTAGCCATTTTTACCGCTTAGGGTTTTTGACACGTGTCAACCATCCAACGGCGCGACGCTTGCGTTCCGACCATAGGATGCGGAGCACGAATCTCTTCACTTCGGCCTATAAATATCCGCCGTTTAACCCTAAATCGCCCCATTCGCCCCATTTTCACCTCTCAGCACAGCGCCGCCTCCGAGCTCCTCCTCCGCTGCACCGGAGTCCGCCGGAAGTTCACCGGAGCACCATCGCCGCTGTATGATGTTCTTCGTGTTCTTAAGTCCGATGAGTCACCGCAGCGAAACCTCACCGCCGGCGACCCCGACCACCGCGGAAGCCATTCCGGTAAGCTCTCAAGCTTTGCCTTCTCACCGTAGTTGGTAGGGATGACTAGGGTATTTATCATGGGATCCGACTAAGTTTTAACCAACTCGCATTTTCTTCGTAGATGTCTTCTTCTACTCCGCCTCCCTCGTCCGAGTCGATCATGGCGACTCCAATCTCCTCCGCCCCTCCTTCCGTCATCCCAGTTCATCTGGAGCCTCGAAAAGACTCCGGCAAGAACATTGAAGGATCATCAGCCAACCCGGAGGAAACTGCGGGTGCTGAACAAATGGAAAAGAAGGTGGAGGAGGCATCCACCAAGAAATCAAAGGCTCGCACGCGAGATAGCGAGGCCAAAGGAAAATGGTGGCCCTGCTTCACCTCGGAGACCAAACTCCGCAACCTCGAGGCGGAGGGTTTTCTGAAACCCGGATCTTGGCGTACGATCCCAGGCGCCCTGTGTCCTGATCCCGAAGCCGGAGAGTGGGTGGTGACCAAGGCGCTCGTTGAGCGTGGCTTCTCTCTCCCGCCCAGCGATTTCTTCTCGGAAATCCTGAAGGCGTACGAGCTTCAACCTCACCACATTGCTCCGAACAGTATCTTGGCCATTAGCAACCACGCAACGCTGTGTGAAGGCCACCTCCGGATAACCCCGGAACTTCCCCTCTTCCAGTACTACTTCTCCGTCAAAAAAGGAGAAAGTTTCACATACTTCCACGCTAGCCACCTGCGGTGGCGTCACCTTCAAGCTCCGCCCCGGGCGCGTGTACCCGCACACAGATCGCCATGAATCTGTGCGGTACTGGTCCGGCAACTTCTTCTACCTGAAGGACGTGACTGATCCGGCTTCCCCAAAGGTGCTGCCAGATTTTAAGGACGGCCCCCCAGCGATACCCCGGCCTGGACTCAATGTCCCCATCTATCCGAGTCACCTCAATTGACTCGGGCAATTAGGAGGATCTGCAAGCTAACGGACGAGGGCTTGTCGGGGAAAGACCTTACTATGTCCTGGTTCACTAAGCGGATCCTGCCCCTACAACATCGAGACCGCCTGCTGTTCCAGTACACGGGGCGCGACGATATCATGCGCGCCTCTAAAGACAACCTCTCCGCCGACGCCTTGGACAGGCGGCTCCGGGTTCTGATCAAAATTCCACGTGATCTCAAGATCCACGTGTGCAATATGGATATTCATACTAACGGCTCCGGGACCGCGGTATGTTTCCTTGACTCAACTGGTGATTCCTTTTTCAGTCTTTGCTAAATTTGTCTAAGTGTTGGCTGGGTAACTTAGCTCGAGGCCCTCGAGGAAAACGGTCTTGGAACTCTCCTCCGAGTCCCTCACACGGGCAACACCGACCCAGAAGAAGCGCCTCAAACTCATTGATATCAGCAACCGAGCTCAACCCAACATCCACCATTTTTTCAGATCATCCGGGCAAGCGCTTGATTTCCGTCTGAAATTATTTTGCTACTGTGAATCAACATATGCTAAATGTTACCTTTTATTTTGCAACAAAAGCTCCGGAAGCCAGCCCCCAAGATCCCCAAGAAGAAAGCGAAGCCATCTCCGGCTTCTGTGCCCGTCACACCGGAAGTGGAGGTTCCGCCCAAGGCCTCTTCCTCCGCCAAGACGGATCCCAAGGATGTCATCAACCTTGATGATCTCCCGGAGGAACCAACTGCCGAATCCGGCAAAGGCGATTCCGGCAAGGGCGCGTCCTCGCCTGCACCTCCGCCTGAACAGCCTATTGTTACCTCAGTCGAAGCTCCGGCTGATGAAGTTGAGAAGAAGTTATCCGTAAGTCGTGCCACTAGCACGCCCCAGACTCACCCTCATCTCTTTCCGGTTCTGCAAAAAGTCCCCCTCTCACAGCGCCACGTGGAGATTTCCGCCATGATGGACCAAGTGTGGGGGCCTGCGAACACGGAAGAGCAAGAACTGAACGACCTAGAAAGTGGTCTCAAGATTTTCTTCGCCAAGCACAAGAACGTGCGCCAGGTAACACTAGCCCCCAAGCATTGGGTTGGACATTTTTCCGAGTAACATGTGTGAGCCAATGCTTTTAAATGCGCACCTTAGCGGAAATTTAGAATTTTCTCAGTCTAAGGATTTAAGCTTCTCGCCAGCCCCCAGAATTTTGAATTTCCGGCTAACTACTGCATGCTTCTGAGAACATGCGGAAACTGCACGAAGATTTGCGCGTCCATGTGCTGGAGAAAATGATAGAGATTGAAGGGCTGCGCTAGAACGCCGTGAATAGCCAAAAAGCTATATCAATCCTGGAGACCCGCGTAAAAAATTACGAAGGTAAAAACTCCGGGTTGCTCGCTGATAACCCACAAGTATAGGGGATCGCAACAGTCTTCGCGGGAAGTAAAACCCAATTTATTGATTCGACACAAGGGGAGACAAAGAATACTTGAAAGCCTTAACAACGGAGTTGTCAATTCAGCTGCACCTGGAAACAGACTTGCTCGCAAGAGTTTATCAGTAGTAACAGTTTTATAGCAGTAGCAGTAGTGAAATAATAGCAGCAGTGTGACAGAGACAACAGTAGTGATTATAGTAAACAGCAGGATTAAAATACTGTAGGCACAGGGATGGATGATGGGCGTTGCATGGATGAGAGAAACTCATGTAACAATCAAAGCAGGGCATTTGCAGATAATAATAAAACGGTGTCCAAGTACTAAACAATCCATAGGCATGTGTTCCGTATATAGTCGTACGTGCTCGCAATGAGAAACTTGCACAACATCTTTTGTCCTACCAGCCGGTGGCAGCCGGGCCTCTAGGGAATCTACTGGATATTAAGGTACTCCTTTTAATAGAGTACCGGAGCAAAGCATTAACACTTCGTGAACACATGTGATCCTCACATCACTGCCATCCCCTCCGGTTGTCCCAATTTCTGTCACTTCGGGGCCTCGGGTTCCGGACAGCGACATGTGTATACAACTTGCAGGTAAGATCATAAAACAATGCATATCATGATGAAACAATAACATGTTAAGATCTGAGATCATGGCACTCGGGCCCTAGTGACAAGCATTAAGCATAACAAGTTGCAACAATATCATCAAAGTACCAATTACGGACACTAGGCACTATGCCCTAACAATCTTATGCTATTACATGACCAATCTCATCCAATCCCTACCATCCCCTTCAGCCTACAGCGGGGGAATTACTCACACATGGATGGGGGAAACATTGTTGGTCGATGGAGAGGCGTCGGTGGTGATGATGGCGATGATCTCCTCCAATTCCCCGTCCCGGCGGAGTGCCAGAACGGAGTTTCTGGTCCCGAGACGGAGTTTCGCGATGTGGCGGCGTACTGGAGGGTTTCTGGCGACTTCGACTTCTCTTCTCGCATTTTTAGATCGAAACCTTTAAGTAGTCCAGAGGAGAGCGCCGGAGGCCAGCCGAGGGGGCCACACGCTAGGGAGGCGCGCCCCTCCTCCAGGCCGCACCGGCCTAGCGTCTGGGGGGCCTGGGCCTCCCCCAGGCTTGCCCTTCTGGCTCCGTCAGTCTTATGGTAAAATAGACCCTTTGGTATAAATTCCGAGGATTTTCCCGAAAGTTGAATTTCTGCACAAAAACAAGACACCAGAGCAATTCTGCTGAAAACAGCGTTAGTCCGTGTTAGTTGTATCCAAAATACATAAATTAGAGGCAAAACAATAGCAAAAGTGTTCGGCAAAGTAGATACGTTTTGGACGTATCAACTCCCCCCAAGCTTAGCTTATTGCTTGTCCTCAAGCAATTCAGTTAACAACTGAGTGCGATAAAAGAACTTTCACAAACACATTTGTTCATATGATGTAAATATTCTCATGACATGGACAAGTGCTTAGGCAATTCATAATAAGATACATGCAAATAAGATCATCCAATAGCTATGTCAATCATGGAAAGGTACCAACAGATTAATAATAAGCATCATGAATCATGTCTATCAGCAGGATTGCAATGTTCATAAAAGAGTATGATAAAGTGGTATCTCGCTTGCCCGTATTTGATCAGCAAAACATAAATGCCCAGGCACCTCTGAGGTTCATAGAAAGATTAGAAATAGAGATTGTCAAAGATAAAAGCATCAAAGTTATACCACAGTCAATCATATTTTGGGACAAGCATATTATACTAAGAATGACAGTTGTGCTCTCAAGAAAGTACTCAAAGAAAGAATGGTGACACAACATGAAAGTAAAAGATTGACCCTTCGCAGAGGGAAGCAGGGATTAACATGCACTAGAGCTTTTCATTTTTAAAACAGGAGTAAAATTATTTTTAGAGGTGTTTGTTGTTGTCAACGAATGGTAATGGGTACACCAACTACCTCGCCAACCAGACTTCCAAGAGCGGCTCCCATGAAGGACGTTATTTCTACCAGCAAGGTAGATCATCCCTCTTCTCTTTTGTTTACACATGTACTTTAGTTTTTATTATGAGTGACACTCCCCCCAACCTTTGCTTACACAAGCCATGGCTAACCGAATCCTCGGGTGCCTTCCATCAATCTCATACCATGGAGGAGTGTCTATTTGCAAAATTAAGTTGCTTACTGATGAATCAGAGCAAAACATGTGAAGAGAATTATTAATGAAGTTATTAATTGGGCCTGGGCACCCCGTTGCCAGCTCTTATTATGAAAGTCCGTCAAAAGTAAATGACAAGGTTGAAAGATAAACACCACATACTTCCTCATGAGCTATAAAACATTACACAAATTGAGAAGCATTTTGAAGGTTTAAAGGTAGCGCGTGAGAATTTACTTGGAATGGTTTGAAATGCCATGCATAGGTATTTATGGTGGACACTTTGGAACAACTTGGTTTTCAGGGGTTTGGAAGCACGAGCAGCGTTCCCGCTCAGTACAAGTGAAGGCTAGCAATAGACTGGGGAGCGACAAATCAAGAGAGCGATCCTTTGTCATAATCATGCTTGCGGCAAAATAAATTAACGGAGGCATAAAAGTGATACAAGAACTCTGAAGCAATGTAAATCATCGAGGCTTAATTGACTTTTGTTCAGTCATATGCATGCGTGAGCATGTGCCAAGTTGATTCAAATGAATTATTCAGAGGAGGATACCACAATGTCATACCTATTTATGAATAAAACAATGCAAGCAAACATCCATGACATGCTACTCATATTAATAAATTGGAGCTAAACATGAGAGATCATGAACTACTAGACTTTCTTAAATGACATATACCTCACATGAACCAACTAAGCATGCTCACATGGATGAGTATATGTACAAAAATGAAAACAAATAGAGTTCATACCAGTCTCTCGCCACAGTCGAATTGTCGTAGATCATCATTATTGCCTTTCACTTGTGTAGCTTGGATAATATGAAATGAAAATCACGCTCCAGCCACCGAAGACCATTGAACTCAAAATGAACTTTACAAAACCAAAGAAGAACAACAAATATTTTTGGTGTTTTCGAATTTGAAACAAGAACAAAAGGAAATAAGCAAACAAAGCAAAATCTTTTTGGATTTTCTTATAGCAAACCAACGATAGAAAATAAGCAAAATAAATGCAAGAAAACAAAATAAACAAATGGTGAAGAGAAACAACCGAAATATTTTTGGTCTTTTTGTGTTTTAGGAAAGAAACAAAGCAAAAACAAGAAAATGAAAACTAGAAAAGTCACATAAACACAAAGCAGCAGGAATTCGTCAAAGTTGACAGCAGTATAGTAATCGATTTTTAAGAAATTCTTCCGCTGCTCAAATCGAAAAGTGTTCAACTAATGAAAGTTAGATAACAACCTGGGGAACATGCACAAAAATTGGCTTCGCAAAATATCGTTCTGGCTATTGTTGAGAATTTTTTTTGTTAACAGCCTAGAATCTGTTTTCAGGCAGCACTTCCCCAAATAACATCTCCCTCTCATTAGAAAACCACTTAAAGAAACTAAACAAGTATATACAAGTATCCAGCAACCATAATTTGCAAAGAATGAGTGATGCCGGTATACCTCCCCCCAAGCTTAGGCTTTTGGCCTAAGTGGAGTTCAATCCCATGGTGCCCATGAAGTAGCACCTCCGTAGTATGAAGACGGATCATATTCCAGGTATGTCTGGAAGAAGCACCCGGATACGTGACGGTGTAGTCGTAGGAGGGCTCAGCGTCCTCGGAGTCATGCTGCTGGTGGAAGCCTTGTATCTTCATTTTCTCACCCACCTCCTCCTTAGAGCGCGACCATGGTTTCCTGTCAATACTGAACAAATCTGGCTGTGGCAAAGGGATTTCCCTCTCATCCCCGTCAGCAAACAACATTCTATAGACCATATTATCTGAACTAGAGTCAGCTGTAACAAAATGATGGCTCTTCATAGCAGCAATATCAAGTCTTATAGGGGTTAATTGCACATCAGTAGGATCAAGAGGAAGTTCTAGATGTGATAAAATGCATGATGCAATAATTCCTCCAAACATAGGCCCCTTACTAGACAAGCGGCGAGCAATAAGAGAACCAAGATGATAAGGTGTCTCTCCAGTGAGTGCAGGAAATAAGAAAGCAAGATGATAGCTAGAAATATTGCTAGTGTTCTCCCTACCAAGAATGCTAATAGCAAGGTAATAAGCAAAATACTTTATGGCGGGGAGTTGGATGTTTCTTATCTTGCCACGCTGAATGGTGCGGCAATCGTCATTGGTGATCTCTCGATAGAGCTCCAACAAGGCCCTGGGGTTGTCCTCAATCCTCCTTGGTGTACCTACAGGGGCAATATCCAATGCAGCACAAAATTCTTCCAATTTCATAGTAATAGGATTACCATAAATCTTGAATGCAACTGTCGGGTGATAGTGCTTGTTGTTGAACTTGAAGCTCTCAACAAAGATTTTAGTGAGCATGAGGTATTGCTCCCTTTCATCTCCCATATAAGCGGTTAAGCCCGCCTTATCAACGAGGGTCAAGAAATCATCCAACAACCCTGCATTACTCAAAAAGTCATAACATGGGAAAGATGAAGCGTTGGGGACTCCATTGTCCTCTTCGGGCTCGAAGCTTGGCGCGATGACATCCTCATTATAGGATCGCCTGAATCGAGTGGCGGTCCTAGAGGGCCTTCCCGTGCTTGTCGTCTCTCTCTCAAACACTTCTCCAAAGTTAAAATTATCCATCTTCCTTTTCTGAAATTTTCAACAATCATTATAAAATTTGATTTGGTGACATATAATTGAGGGAAACTACCATAGGAGCTTGCTAGAGTACTAATCATGCATCAAAACTAGTTTCTACAACTTAGAACAAGCATGCAAGCTCACTAAACATGTTACCTACAGCAGCAAAATATTCAAGATATACTCAACCAAACAAAATTCTACTTGGATAATCGGAGGAGTCACATACCGGAGAGCAAATGTGCCAAATTTCAGACAGAAATCTGGGCTGAGCAAAGAGATCGAGAAATCTTGAGCTCTTGAGCAGAAACGCAAGTGAGAGAAAGCTGGTGCGAGTTTTTTCGGGAGAGAGAAGAGAATGGGAGGAAGAGATGAAAAAGTGGGGCAAAGGGGGACCCACACGCCAGGGTGGCGCGCCCCCCTTCCAGGCCGCGCCGGCCTGTGGGGTGCCACCCTGGGGTGCCCCACTGGTCATCCCCAGGTGCGTCTTCGAAAAATAAGACCAATGGTATAATTTTTGTGAATTTTTGAAAACTTTGAAAAATGCACATTTCTGGGTATTAAATTTATTATTACTGGGCAGAAAAAGATTTTGAAATTTCTATACAACTAAGGAACTTTGCAAATCAAAAATGCTACGGCAAGTAGAACAAGTGGAGGAAGAAAGAAATGTTGTTTACCTCCTCTATGCATATAAAAAGTATTTGTTAACAAGGTTGATCAAGTCTTGCCACCAAATAAATTTTACATAGCATAAGAAGAAATAAACCTCAAATCAATCATGTTACCTTGAATTGTATTGATATGGATCCAATCATAAGATTTTGATATCCTTCTTTAGGCTCATATATAGGACAATCAATAGTTCCAACTTTGATAGTTCTCACATTAGAAATGGTATTAACTCCACATACTTTATCAATCCTCTTGGGAAAATAAACGGTATGCTCCTTGTCATCAACATTGAAAGTAACTTTTCCTTTAATGCAATCAATAACAGCCCCTGCGGTGTTAAGAAAAGGTCTCCCAAGAATAATAGACATATTATCATCTTCAGGCATTTCCAACACAACAAAATCAGTTAATATCAAGCAGTTATTAGTAACTTGAACAGGAACATCCTCACATATAACAATAGGAATAGCAGTAGATTTATCAGCCATTTGCAAAGATATATCAGTGGGTATCAACTTATCTAAATAAAGTCTCTTATAAAGAGAAAAAGGCATAACACTAACACCGGCTCCCAAATCACATAGAGCAGTTCTAACATAATTATTCTTAATAGAACAAGGAATAGTAGGTATACCTGGGTTGCCCAACTTCTTTGGAACTTTGCCATTGAAAGAGTAATTAGCAAGCATAGTGGAAATCTCCTCATTAGGAATTTTCCTTTTGTTAGAAACAATATCTTTCATATACTTTGAATAAGGAGGCAATTTAATAGCATCAGTCAAAGGGATTTGCAAGAATAAAGGTTTCATCCAATCACAAAATTTATTATAGTGTTCTTCTTCCTTTGATTTTAGTTTCTTAGCAGGAAAAGGCATTTGCTTTTGAACCCAAGGTTCTCTTTCATTACCATGTTTCTTAGCAATAAAATCTTCTTTAGTATACTTTTTATTTTTAGCATGCTTTTCAGGTTCATCTTCAACTTCTTCTTTATCAGAAGCATCATTCTTATCATTATCATTATCATGTTCATTGCCACTTTCAGTTTCAGCATCAGAAATAGAAATATTATTTGGATCATTAACAGGTTCAGAGGATTCTACAACATTTTTATGTTTCTTCTTGTTTTTCTTAGAAGGAGCACTAGGTTCAATTCATTGAGAATCTTGTTCAACTCTTTTGGGATGCCCTTCAGGATATAGAGGATCCTGGGTAGAGACACCGCCTCTAGTTGTTACTTCATAAGCATGTTTCTCTTTAGAATTATTTTTTAACAAGTCATTTTGCACTTTAGTGAGTTGATCAATTTGAGATTGAACCATTTGAAAATGTTTAACAAGCATCTTAACATCGTTGGAGGTTCTCTCCACAATATCATGCAAATTGCTAATAGCTTGAGAATTTTCCATTAAATGATTCTCTACTCTCATATTAAAATTTTCTTGCTTAACAATATAATTATCAAACTCATCTAAGCATTGAGCAGGAGGTTTTGAATACGGAATATCTTCCCTAGTAAAGCGTTGAAGAGAGTTTACCTCAATCATGGATGAAGGGGGAATTATCTTACATAAATCCTCTATGGGAGGTAAATTCTTCACATCTTCGGATTTAATACCTTTCTCCTTAATAGACTTTTGGCTTCCCTCATATCTTCATCATTTAATTTAATCAAACCCCTCTTCTTCAATATTGGTGTCGGAGTTGGTTCAGGTGTAGTCCAATCATCATGATTCCGGCCTATTTTAGCCAATAATTCTTCAAATGCAGAGTTCTTTTCCTGAAAACACAACCAGCACAACTATCCAAATATGCTCTAGACTCAACGGTTAGTCCACTATAAAATATATCAAGTAAATCGTGCTTTTCCAAATCATGTCCAGGTCAAGCTCTGATAAGAGAGCAAAATCTTGCCCATGCTTCAGGCAATTTCTCTCCATCTTCCTGGTCAAAGCTATAAATTTTCTGTAAAGCAGCATGTTGAGCACTAGCAGGAAAGTATTTCCGAAAGAAAACATTAAGCAAATCACTTGGACTTTTAATAGAACCAGGAGGCAAATTATTATACCAAGTTTTAGCATCATCCTTTAATGAGAAAGGAAATTTTTTAGCAACAAAATAAGTACGCATTTTGACATCATCAGAAAATAAGCTACTCATAGAAGAAAGTTCATTCATATGTTCTACAGCACTTTCTTTTTCAGTACCACAAAAGGGTGTTTTCTCAACAATATCTCTATGAGATAGATCAAGAGAAAAATCATAATCTTTATCCTTAATGTTTATAGGAGATGTGGCAAATTTAGGATCAGGAGATAGCTTATATCTAACAGTATATTGTGTGAGAAACTTTTTAATTTTTCTTACATCAGCAGTAGCATTGCATCTATTAATAAAATCATCATCAAGTTCCACATAATCCTCATCAGGATCATCACTAGAATAATCAACAGACTCAGGTGAATTAACCGGTGTAGCAGCATTAGGAGTTTCAGTATTTTCAATTTGTCTAGACCTAGCAATTTTAGCATCTAGAAAAGATCCCAATGAACCACTATCATCAAGCACAGCAGAAACATCATCAATATTATGAGAATTTTCAGATTCAGCAGAAGTACCAGCAAGTGAAGCTTGCGGCGGTGAAACAAGTTGACTCATCACAGATGGTGAATCAAGAGCAGCAGAGGTACTCAGAGTTGTACCTTTTCTTGTAGTGGATGGTAATATGGCGACTTTAGGATCGCGAGATTTACCCATGATGGAGAATTTGCAGCGAACAATATCAATCCAAGTGAACTTCCAAATAAAGCTATGCTCCCCGGCAACGGCGCCAGAAAATAGTCTTGATAACCCACAAGTATAGGGGATCGCAACAGTCTTCGCGGGAAGTAAAACCCAATTTACTGATTCGACACAAGGGGAGACAAAGAATACTTGAAAGCCTTAACAGCGGAGTTGTCAATTCAGCTGCACCTGGAAACAGACTTGCTCGCAAGAGTTTATCGATAATAACGATTTATAACGATGAGATAGTGAAATAACGACGATGTGACAGAGACAGCAGTAGTGATTATAGTAAACAACAGGATTAAAATACTGTAGGCACAGGGATGGATGACGGGCTTTGCATGGATGAGAGAAACTCATGTAACAATAAAAGCAGGGCATTTGCAGATAATAATAAAACGGTGTCCAAGTACTAAACAATCCATAGGCATGTGTTCCGTATATAGTCGTACGTGCTCGCAATGAGAAACTTGCACAACATCTTTTGTCCTACCAGCCGGTGGCAGCCGGGCCTCTAGGGAATCTACTGGATATTAAGGTACTCCTTTTAATAGAGTACCGGAGCAAAGCATTAACACTCCGTGAACACATGTGATCCTCACATCACTGCCATCCCCTCCGGTTGTCCCAATTTCTGTCACTTCGGGGCCTCGGGTTCCGGACAGCGACATGTGTATACAACTTGCAGGTAAGATCATAAAACAATGCATATCATGATGAAACAATAACATGTTAAGATCTGAGATCATGGCACTCGGGCCCTAGTGACAAGCATTAAGCATAACAAGTTGCAACAATATCATCAAAGTACCAATTACGGACACTAGGCACTATGCCCTAACAATCTTATGCTATTACATGACCAATCTCATCCAATCCCTACCATCCCCTT
Source organism: Lolium perenne (assembly GCF_019359855.2). Lineage (NCBI taxonomy): Eukaryota > Viridiplantae > Streptophyta > Magnoliopsida > Poales > Poaceae > Lolium > Lolium perenne. The sequence goes on from NC_067249.2 coordinate 145,579,515, forward strand.
CAGCCTACAGCGGGGGAATTACTCACACATGGATGGGGGAAACATTGTTGGTCGATGGAGAGGCATCGGTGGTGATGATGGCGATGATCTCCTCCAATTCCCCATCCCGGCGGAGTGCCAGAACGGAGTTTCTGGTCCCGAGACGGAGTTTCGCGATGTGGCGGCGTACTGGAGGGTTTATGGCGACTTTGACTTCTCTTCTCGCGTTTTTAGATCGAAACCTTTAAGTAGTCCAGAGGAGGGCATCGGAGGCCAGCCGAGGGGGCCACACGCTAGGGCGGCACGCCCCCCTCCTGGTCGCGCTGGCCTAGCGTCTGGGGGCCCTGGGCCTCCCCCAGGCTTGCCCTTCTGGCTCCGTCAGTCTTCTGGTAAAATAGGCCCTTTGGTATAAATTCCGAGGATTTTCTCGAAAGTTGAATTTCTGCACAAAAACAAGACACCAGAGCAATTCTGCTGAAAACAGCGTTAGTCCGTGTTAGTTGTATCCAAAATACACAAATTAGAGGCAAAACAATAGCAAAAGTGTTCGGGAAAGTAGATACGTTTTGGACGTATCACTCGCGTGTCTTATCATGAACAAACATGGCGTATAATTGTGTGGATTTCTGCCTTACAGAAGAAATTGCCAAGCGCCCCTCCATCGACACCCTTTCCGCCAAGATCCAAGTTTTGGAGGGTGAGAATGAGTCTCTCAAGAACTTTCTGAAAGAATCCTCCGAGAAGGAAACCACAGAGAAGAAGGAACTCTTGGAGAAACATGCTCAAGACATGACAGGATCTTGCTGATAAGCTTAAAAAGATCCAGCAAAGGGTCCAGACCTTGGCGGTGAAGAATAAGAGCCATGAGGCAGAGGCGGAGGCTATTGACAAGATGATTTTCCGTAAGGACCTTTTTGTTTAACTCCGGCTTCCTCATACTTTGCTTTGTCCGCGGAAGAAACTGACCGTGATTTTCGCAGCGAGTCTTGGCTTCGAATGGACCAAAGAGTCGACCCTCAAAAGTACTGAAGCGTATGATGAGGCGCGGAATTCAATTGATGACCTCTTCGAGGCATGTCGCGGGGTTGCCAAATCGCTGTCCCTGAAGAGAGCCAAAACCACGGTGATCGCCACCATGTCCAAGCTTATGCGGCAGGTGCCGGAACTCATCAAGGATTGGCAGGAGTCTTCCGGCCGCGGAGTTGCTTCCCTCGTGTTGGCAACTTGCAAAGCGCACTTCCCAACCATGAAATTTGCGGATGTTATGCGCGGAACTCCCAAGGGCACCAACATGAGAACCATTCTCGCGGAGACCCAAGGATATGATCGACTATTTGTTGGACGAGTTAACCACTCGTTCTGGTATAACAAGCATGATCTTCCCGAGGGTTTCTCTGACTCAGAGGATGAAGAAGAAGAAGAAGAAGAAGAAGAAGAAGAAGGTGTTGAGGAAGGCGACGAGGAAGGCTCCAGGTCAAGCGCTGATCATTCCAAGGAGGGCTCCGGCGATGACTCTAGCGATGGCTCTGCCTACATTGCTTCTGATGAGGATCAATCCTCCGAGTGAACCCTGTCGAACAATCAAACAGATGTATCATTTTGGCCGTGGAGTGGGTTTGTAATATAACCTAAATTCTTAAGTAGCTAGGGACGAAACACTTATGCATGGGCGGAAAAAACTTATCCTGCTATCCGTTTAAATTTTATTTGCATGTTTCGTTTGTTGAAAGCAAGTGTTGGTTTTATGTTTTTCGGCTTGCTCATTTGACCTTCCACGAGCCGGAAGACCTTTAGCCGGAGACGCTCGCCAGCGGCGACTGATACGTCTCCAACGTATCTATAATTTCTGATGTTCCATGCTTATATTATACCAATTGCTACATGTTTTATATACACTTTATAGCATTTTTATGCATTTTCCGGGACTAACCTATTAACAAGATGCCGAAGTGCCAGTTCCTGTTTTCTGCTGTTTTTGATTCCAGAAAATTACTTCTGCGAATATTCTCGGAATTGCGCGAAACAAAAGGCCACGTCCCTATTTTTCCAGAAGCTTCACGGAGTCCGAAGGAGAGACGAAGGGGGGCCACGAGCTGGCCACCTCATAGGGTGGCGCGGCCCCACCTTCTGCCGCGCCGCCAGGTGGGGTGGGCCCCTCAGGACTCCACCGACGCTGCCCCTTCGCCTATATATTGCCCCAGATGCGAAAACCCTAAAGAAGCCAGTCATATTCCACCAAGGGTTCCGCAGCGCCGCCGCCATCGACGACAAGTTTCGGGGGACAGAATCTCTGTTCCGGCACGCCGCCGGGACGGGGAATTGCCCCCGGAGTCATCTCCATCGACACCACCGCCATCTTCATCGCCGCTGCTGACTCCCATGATGAGGAGGGAGTAGTTCTCCCCCGAGGTTGAGGGCTCTACCGGTAGCTATGTGGTTCATCTCTCTATCCCATGGTGTGATCTTTATGTGATCATGAGCTTTGTAATCTAGTTGAATATGTAGATGTTACTCTTGTCTATTATGCACTCTAGAGGTTACTTTAATATGAACTCCGGAGTCACTCTCCATGGTGTGATGGTGACAGTGTGCGCATCGTGTGTGATTCCTTTATGACGTTGTGGAGCTTGTTTACTCCGGCTTGAGGTGTGCTTTTGCAGCCCTACACAATGAATGGTGTTTGTTATTCAACAAGAGAGTGTTTGATAGTAGCATTTATTTATTAAATTATGTGATCATTGTTGAGAGTGTCCACTAGTGAAAGTATGATCCCTAGGTCTTGTTTCTAAGCATTGAAACACCGTTTCCAACAAGTTCTGCTACATGTTCGCTTGCTGCCATTTTTATTTCAGATTGCAATTACTACTTATAATCATCCATATTACTTGTATTTCACTATCTCTTCGCCGAACTAGTTCACCTATACATCTGACAAGTGTATTAGGTGTGTTGGGGACACAAGAGACTTCTTGTATCTTAATTTTAGGGTTGCTTGAGAGGGATATCTTTGACCTCTACCTCCCTGAGTTCGATAAACCTTGGGTGATTCACCTTAAGGGAAACTTGCTGCTGTTCTACGAACCTCTGCTCTTGGAGGCCCAACATTGTCTACAGGAATAGAAGCGTGCGTAGACATCAGCGACGAAGCCCAATGGCGATCCGTCAATAACCGCGGAGACAAGCCCCCAGCGTAGGTGCCGGAAATTGCTACCAGGAATCCATGAGTTCGCAACAAAAAACATTTCCGCCAGAAAACTTAAGCTCACGTCCTAAAGGACGATTTTGAAAAATCACAAATTGCATACACGCCTAGGCGAAAAGGTCCAGCTCTGCGGCTTTAGTCGGAAAACATACACGATCTAAAAATGAATAAGTAAAGGAGGTAAAAGACTCAAAGAGTGAACCATATGCTTTATTTCATTGATCATGTATAACTATTACAGGGTATGTAATTCGAGAATTTTGCTAAGTGTGGAAAGGACGTAGCTGTGCAATGTTCCAGGGACGTTCTGTTTCATCGTATATGTCATCCCGATCCTCTCGCTTGCGTTTCCGGTACCAGTTAGCAGGTCTATCCTTTAGCTCCCGGAAATCGACAAGGTAGTATGATCCGTTGTGAAGCACTTTCCTAACGACAAAGGGTCCTTCCCATGGAGATTGCAACTTATGATATTTCACCTGGCGAAGGCGGAGGATCAGGTCTCCGGCCATGAACGAGCGATTCTGAACTCGACGGCTGTGATAGCGTCGGAGTTTGTACTGGTAGATGGTGGAACGTTGGTCAGCTAGATTCCGAGCTTCTTCGATCAGGTCCACAGATAGCTGTCTGGCCTCGTCAGCAGTTTCTTCATTGTAGGCGGAAACTCGCGGTGAATCGTGAATGATGTCGGAGGGGAGCACGGCTTCTGATCCGTATACCAGGAAGAACGGGGTAAATCCGGTTGACCTGTTTGGGGTTGTTCGTAAACTCCACAAAACAGAGTCCAACTCCTCAGCCCAAACTCCGACTGCGTGTCGCAGCGGTTCTTCAAGGCGTGGTTTAATACCAGATAGTATGAGGCTGTTGGCTCTTTCAACCTGACCATTGGATTGTGGATGAGCCACAAATGCAAGGTCAAGCCGGATCCCTACGTCATGGCAATAATCCTTCAATTCTCCCTGTGCAAAGTTTATGCCATTATCTGTGATTATGCTGTGTGGGATGCCGAATCTCGTCACGAGGCTACAAACAAATTTTAGTGTCGTAGCACCGTCGGCTTTTCTCACTGGCTTTGCCTCGATCCACTTACTGAACTTGTCAACAGCGACCAGGAGGTACTCAAAAACCGCCAGGAGATGACTTTTTTAACTTTCCAACCATATCAAGCCCCCAGACCACAAATGGCGAGGTGATAGGGATGGTCTTCAGATCTTGGGCTGGAGCGTTTGGTTGAGTAGCATAGTACTAACAACCTCGGCAAGTTTTTACCAGTTTATCAGCATCTTCTTTAGCTGTGAGCCAGTAAAATCCAAGCAGAAAAGCTTTTGCAACGAGGGACCTGGGGGCGGCATGATGCCCGCAATCCCCTAGATGGATTTCCCTGAGGATTTCAATGCCGTCTTGATTGGAGACGCATTTAAGAAACACCCCAGTTGCACTTCGTTTGTAGAGCTGTCCATCAACGATTGTGTAGGATCTTGCTCGTCTGATGATCTGTCGTGCGAGGACCTCGTCCTATGGCAACTTTTGATCAATGAGGTAGTCCAGGAACGGCTGTGTCCAAGCGTAATGATAGCCATCACTTCCCTAGCCGGAGATACTGCCAGGTCCGAGTTTTCCGGGTTAGCGCCCTTCACCGAAGGTATCCGTAAGTGCTCAAGGAAAATGCCAGGCGGAATTGGTTTCCTGCCGGATTCGAGCTTGGATAGCATATCTGCCGCTGTGTTATCGTCTCTCCTGACGTACTTGACTTCGTATCCGAGGAAGCATTTGGCGATCTCGTCAACTTCGTCTCTGTAGGCCGCCATAACGGAGTTTCTGGCATTCCAGGTTCCGTCTACTTGCTGTGCTACTAGGTCGGACTCTCCGCAGCAGATGATGTGCTTGATCCCAATTTCCTTAGCAATGCGCAGACCATGTAGTAGAGCATCGTATTCCGCCATGTTATTTGTAGCTTCGAAGTGAATCTGCAAAACGTAATGCAGTTCTTCTCCGGTAGGGGACTTTAGGGTGACTCCGGCTCCTGATCCTTGATGCTGCTTGGATCATCGAAGTGCATGACCCATGTTTCAGGTTCTGGCTCCAGATTTGCATCCGGAGCTTCTGTCCAATCTACGACAAAGTCCGCCAAGATCTAGGATTTAATCACAGTCATGGCTTTGTAATTGATGTCGAAGGTAGATAATTCGATGCCCCATTTTGCTGTGCGTCCAGTTGCGTTGTTAAGTATCGTTGATAGTGGAGCTTTGCTCACAACTGTCACTGGATGCTCTTGGAAGTAGTGCCTCAACTTCCTGCTACCTAGGAATACGCCGTAGGCTAGCTTTTGAAAGTGAGGGTATCTTTGTTTGGATTTCATCAGTACCTCGCTGATATAATAGACTGGTCTTTGGACTCCATACTCATGACCTTCTTCCTTTCACTCCACCACGATGACGAGACTGATGACTTTGTTGGAGGCTGCCAGGTAAAGGAGCATAGGCTCTAACTCTTCTGGAGCTGCTAGGATAGGTGGGGAGGTGAGTATTTCCTTCAACCCTTTGACTGTTGCATCAGCCGCTTCGTCCCAGACAAATATTGTCTGTTTTCTTCAGCAGCTTGTACAGAGGTAACGCCTTCTCGCCAAGACGGCTAACAAACCTACTGATTGCTGCAACACAACCAGTTAGTCGTTGCACATCTTTCAGACAAGTTGGTCTTTTTATGCACAGGATTGCCTTGATTTTTTCCGGGTTAACTTCAATGCCTCTGTGAGAGACAATGAAGCCAAGGAGTTTTCCGGCTAGAACGCCAAAGACGCACTTCAGCGGATTCAACATCATCTTGTACCGTCGGAGGTTCTCAAAGGTTTCTGTGAGATCGCTGATCAAGTCGGATCCTTACCGGGTCATGACTGCGATGTCGTCGACGTAAGCGTGTACGTTCCGGCCAATTTGGTTCTTCAAGCACCGCTGCATCGTACGCTGGTAGGTGGCACCTGTATTTTTCAAACCAAAAGGCATGGTGACATAGCAGTAAGTGCCAAACGGGGTGATGAACGAGGTCGCCTTTTGGTCGGACTTCTTCATCCGGATCTGGTGATACCCAGAATATGCGTCGAGAAAACACAGAAGTTTCACCCCTGCCGTCGAATCAATGACTTGGTCAATGCGCGGCAAGGGGAACGGATCCTTCGGACAATGCTTACTCAAGCCGGAGTAATTGATGCACATTCTTAGTATTTCAGAATTCTTTTTGGGTACAAGGACAGGGTTTGCGACCCAATCAGTATGGATAACTTCTACTACAAAACCTGCCTCTAGTAACTTTGCTAGTTCCATTCCTATGGCGTGGCGCTTCTTATCTCCTAAGCGTCGCATAGCTTGCTTCACCGGTTTAGCCCCCGGATTTATGTTAAAGTAGTGCTCGGTGAGTTCCCTTGGTACTCCGCACATGTTAGAAGGCTACCATGCGAAGATGTCCATGTTAGCGCGGAGGAACTCGACGAGCGCGTCTTCCTATTTGGGGTCCATGTTGGCTCCAACCGAGACCTGTTTAGTGGAATCTCCTTTCTTGAAGTCGATTTTCTTGGTCTCTATCGCGGCCTTGAACGAGGTTTTCTGTTCGGAGACTTGCTTCTTGGTGGTGTGCATCTCTGTTGGATCCACCGCGGCTCTGTGGCCTCGCATCTCCTCTCCAGATATCACAGATTCCGCGAAGGCGGCTTCGCCTATTTCGCACTCCCGAGCCTTCTGGTAGTCTCCGGATACGGTGATCATACCGTTAGGACCCGGAATCTTGAGCTTGTTGTAGATGTAGCACGCTCTTGCATGAAACTTGTGGTAGGCGGGCCTGCCGAAGATGACGTGGTACGAGCTCTTGAAGGGCACGACTTCAAACGTGATCATTTCTTCGCAGAAATTATGGATATCTCCGAAGGCCACGGGAAGTCTGATGCTGCCGAGGGAATTCGCCTTTTTACCCGGAACTACACCATGAAATTCAGTGGTGATGTGCTTGAGTTGTTCCTTGGTGAGGTTCATCTGCTCCAAAGTCTCCAGGTACATGATGTTCAAGCTAGCTCCGCCGTCCATGAGGCACTTGGAGAAGTCATATCTGTCCATGCGTGTAATAGACCAACTTTGTTAATCAATAATGTTGTTAGTTGTTCATAAGCATGCATGCATTTGCATTCAAATTGGGAAAATTTGCACTAATATGTGTTGAAAAATGTTGCAAAATGTTGTGGTTTGGTCTCATAAAAATTTGGTGCAAAAAGCCCCTCGGAATTTTGGGTCAAAATACCCTAAAAGTGCCAAAATCCTCATCTTTTAAATTTTTTCCCGAGAAACCCCTTAAGACTAGGGGGGTTTCGCAAAAATCCCCCTGCCTTCTTCCACGCACGCAGGCAAGCAGCTGGGTGGCGCTGCTCCAGCCACCCGATGCTACCGGCGGCCAGGATGCGCCTCGCCGCCCCTGGCCGGCTATAAAGCCCCACCGCTGCCATCGAGAAGCTCCTGCACGCCTCCCTCCTCTCCTCCCCTTCTCTCTGCGCGCGGCCGACGAAACCCTAGCCCACGGCCCCCGCCGCTCGCCGCCGTTCTGCGCCGCCCCGTGCCAAGCCGACACCGCCGTTGGCTCCGCCGCGACGTCCTGGTCCTCCTCCACCAGGCGCCGGACGCTGGGGAGCCCTCTTCTGCGCCAATAGAGGGACGTCTACGCCGCCGGTCTCCGCCGCTCGCTGGCGATTCCGGCCTCCCTTCGCCTCGTCGTCGCCACCAATAGCATCGCGGTGAGCTCCTGAGTCGACTGGTGCCCGCCCCCTCGCCGATTGCTGGCCGTACCGTGCCGGCGAAGAGCATCTGCCCCGGCCCTCCGCGCGAGCTCGCCGGAGACGCCCCTCCGGTGACCATTGGAGGGTGGCACCGCCCTCCTTTGGCTTGTGGGGACGCCGCGCACCCAACGCGCGCGCCCGCTTCGGCCCTGGCGCCATGCCTCGTCGAGCCAGTGCTCAACCTGGTCGGCCATGGCCTAGCTGACGCCATGCTGACGTCATGATGATGTCGGCCGACCCTTTTTATATTTTCTGTTTTATTTATAATTCAGAAAATGATGTATTTTATATCATTTTATTCAGAAATTGAAATCCTACATGTTTTTGAGCATTTCATACATCATTACAACCTTTAAAATTGCAAATGTAGTGAAAACCTAATCGAACCCTCTCATATGGCGGTATCCGGTGCCGGAACCCCTTTAATTTGACGATGCACCTAGGGTTTTCTCAATTCCATTCACATGACATGTCATTCATATTGTATGCGCATTGCATTATGCCATGTCGTGAATGTTTGTTCCCCTTTCCGGTATTTGGTTCTTCGCGATAGGATCTGAGCCGGAGTCCGAAGTCAACACCACCGAAGAACCGTACTCATCCACTGAGGGACAAGGCAAGCCCTAACCTGGTTCATCTATGATTTCGAAATGCTTTTATCTGTGGTTCCTACATATCGCATATGATTCAACTGTATTTTATCGATAGATAGAGTTACCCTATCTGTTGCATGTCCGACCTTTGTAGCCTCGATACCCTGATCCACTGCTCCTAGCATAACTAGGTTTGGCATGTGTGCGTCGCGAGAGCCTTTATCTCTTTATTCTTAGCCATGCTTAGTTTGTTACGCTACTACTCCGGTCTTCGGACTGGAGCCTTACAATGAAATGAATCTAGCATGACAGGTTGACGTGGTAAGTATAGAGATGATGATAAACATGATTAAAGGCTCAGACGAGAGGCCACATTGGGATGTGCTGGGTTGTTTCGTTTCTGCCGACCCTAGGAACCGAGTTCTCGCCTCTTGAACCAAGACCGAGCGTACAAACACACGAGGCCCTATTATGGTACCTGCTTGCGCGTAATTGATGTGTGTCTCTCCGCTCAGCACGCGACCGTTGGGAACCCCAAGTGGAAGGTGTGATGCGTACAACAGTAAGTTTCTCTCAGTAAGAAACCAAGGTTTATCGAACCAGTAGGAGCCAAGAAGCACATTGAAGGTTGATGGCGTCGGAGTGTAGTGCGGCGCAACACCAGGGATTCCGGCGCCAACGTGGAACCTGCACAACACAACCAAATTACTTTGCCCCAACGTGACAGTGAGGTTGTCAATCTCACCGGCTTGCTGTAACAAAGGATTAGATGTATAGTGTGGATGATGATGTTTGCAGAGAACAGTAGAACGAGTATTGCAGTAGATTGTATTCGATGTAAAAGAATGGACCGGGGTCCACAGTTCACTAGAGGTGTCTCTCCGTAAGATAAATAGCATGTTGGGTGAACAAATTACAGTTGGGCAATTGACAAATAAAGAGGGCATGACCATGCACATACATGTTATGATGAGTAGTTTGAGATTCAATTGGGCATTACGACAAAGTACATAGACCGCTATCCAGCATGCATCTATGAATAAAAAGTCCACCTTCAGGTTATCATCCGAACCCCTTCCAGTATTAAGTTGCAAACAATAGACAATTGCATTAAGTATGGTGCGTAATGTAATCAACAAATACATCCTTAGACATAGCATTGATGTTTTATCCCTAGTGGCAACAGCACATCCACAACCTTAGAACTTTCATCACACGTCCTGCATTTAATGGAGGCATGAACCCACTATCGAGCATGAATACTCCCTCTTGGAGTTACAAGTAAAAACTTGGCCAGAGCCTCTACTAATAACGGAGAGCATGCAAGATCATAAACAACACATAGATAATAGATTGATAATCAACATAACATAGCATTCACTATTCATCGGATCCCAACAAACGCAATATGTAGTATTACAAATAGATGATCTTGATCATGTTAGGCAGCTCACAAGATCTAACAATGATAGCACAATTAGGAGAAGACGACCATCTAGCTACTGCTATGGACCCATAGTCCAGGGGTGAACTACTCACACATCACTCCGGAGGCGACCATGGCGGTAAAGAGTCCTCCGGGAGATGATTCCCCTCTCCGGCAGGTTGCCGGAGGCGAGCTCCTGAATCCCCCGAGATGGGATTGGCGGCGGCGGCGTCTCTGGAAGGTTTTCCGTATCGTGGCTCTCGGTACTGGGGTATTCGCGACGAAGACTTTAAGTAGGTGGAAGGGCGGAGTCGGAGGGTTGACGGGGGCCCCACACGCTAGGGCCGCGCGGGCCCCTCCTGGGCCGCGCCGCCCTAGTGTGGCGGCGCCTCGTCGCCCCACTTCGGTTCCCTTTCGGTATTCTGGAAGCTTCGTGGAAAATAGGCCCCTGATACGTCCAAAACGTATCTACTTTCCCGAACACTTTTGCTATTGTTTTGCCTCTAACTTGTGTATTTTGGATGCAACTAACACGGACTAACGCTGTTTTTAGCAGAACTGCTCTGGTGTCTCGTTTTTGTGCAGAAATCCAACTTTCAGGAAAATCCTCGGAATTTATGCAGAAGGTCCTATTTTCCCAGAATATTGGCGGAGCCAGAAGGGCAAGCCAGGTGGGGGCCCGAGGGCCCCACACACTAGGCCGGCGCGGCCCAGGAGGGGCCCGCGCGGCCCTAGTGTGTGGCGGCCTCGGTCAGCCCCCGACGCCCTCCTTCGGACTACTTATTGCCTTCGACCTAAAAATCGCGACAGAGAAGTCGAAGTCGCCAGAAGCCCTCCAGAACGCCGCCACATCGCGAAACTCCGTCTCGGGAGCCAGAAGTCTCCGTTCTGGCACTCCGCCGGGACGGGGAATTGGAGGAGATCATCGCCATCATCACCACCGACACCTCTCCATCAACCAGCCATGTTTCCCCCATCGATGTGTGAGTAATTCCCCCGCTGTAGGCTGAAGGGGATGGTAGGGATTGGATGAGATTGGTCATGTAATAGCATAAGATTGTTAGGGCATAGTGCCTAGTGTCCGTAATTGGTACTTTGATGATATTGTTGCAACTTGTTATGCTTAATGCTTGTCACTAGGGCCCGAGTGCCATGAACTCAGATCTGAACATGTTATTGTTTCATCATGATATTCATTGTTTTATGATCTTACCTACAAGTTGTATACACATGTCGCTGTCCGGAACCAATGGCCCCGAAGTGACAAGAATCGGGACAACCGGAGGGGATGGTAGTGATGTGAGGATCACATGTGTTCACGGAGTGTTAATGCTTTGCTCCGGTACTCTATTAAAAGGAGTACCTTAATATCCAGTAGATTCCCTTGAGGCCCGGCTGCCACCGGCTGGTATGACAAAAGATGTTGTGCAAGTTTCTCATTGCGAGCACGTACGACTATAATTGGAACACATGCCTATTGATTGCTTTGTACTTGGACACCGTTTTATTATTATCTGCAAATGCCCTGCTATGATTGTTACATGAGTTTCTCTCATCCATGCAACGCCCGTTATCCGTCCCTATGCCTACAGTATTTTAATCCTGCTGTTTACTATAATCACTACTGCTGTCTCTGTTACTCTGCTACTGTTATTTCACTACTGCTACTGCTATAAAACTGTTACTACTGATAAACTCTTGCGAGCAAGTCTGTTTCCAGGTGCAGCTGAATTGACAACTCCGCTGTTAAGGCTTTCATGGCTTCTTTGTCTCCCCGTGTGTCGACTCAATCAGTTGGGTTATACTACCCGCGAAGACTGCTGCGATCCCCTATACTTGTGGGTCATCAAGACTGTTTTCTGGCGCCGTTGCCGGGGAGCATAGCTTTATTTGGAAGTTCACTTGGATTGATATTGTTCTCTGCAAATTCTCCATAATGGGTAAACCTCGCGATTCTAAAGTCGCCATATTACCATCCACTACAAGAAAAGGTACAACTCTGAGTACCTCTGCTACTCTTGATTCACCATCTGTGATAAGTCAACTTGTTTCACCGCCGCAAGCTTCACTTGCTGGTACTTCTGCTGAATCTGAAAATTCTCATAATATTGATAATGTTTCTGCTGTGCTTGATGATAGTGGTTCATTGGGATCCTTTCTAGATGCTACAATTGCTAGGTCTAGACAAATTGAAAATACTGAAACTCCTAATGCTACTACACCTGTTAATTCACCTGAACTTGATTATTCTAGTGATGATCCCGATGAAGATTATGTGGAGCTTAATGATGATTTTATTAATAGATGCAATGCTACTGCTGATGCAAGAAAAATTAAAAGTTTCTCACACAATATACTGTTAGACATAAGTTATCTCCTGATCCTAAATTTGCCACATCTCCTATATGCATTAAGGATAAAGATTATGATTTTTCTCTTGATTTATCTCATATAGCTATTGTAGAGAAAGCACCCTTTTGTGGTACTGAAAAAGAAAGTGTTGTAGAACACATGATTGAACTTTCTTCTATGAGTAGCTTGTTTTCCGATGATGTCAAGATGCGTACTTACTTTGTCGCTAAATTTTTTCCTTTCTCATTAAAGGATGATGCTAAAACTTGGTATAATAATTTGCCTCCTGGTTCTATTAAAAGTCCAACTGAGCTGCGTGATGTTTTCTTTCGAAAGTACTTTCCTGCTAGTGCTCAACATATTGCTTTATAGAAAATTTATAGGTTTGACCAGGGAGATGAAGAGAAATTGCCTGAGGCGTGGGCAAGATTTTGTTCTCTTATCAGAGCTCGACCTGGACATGATTTAGAAAAGAATGATCTAATTGATATATTTTATAGTGGACTAACCATTGAGTCTAGAGCATATTTGGATAGTTGTGCTGGTTGTGTTTTCAGGAAAAGAACTCCAGACGAAGCTGAAGAATTATTGGCTAGAATAAGCCGGAATCATGATGATTGGAATACACCTGAACCAACTCCAACGCCAATATTGAAGAAGAGGGGTTTAATTGAATTGAATGATGAAGACATGAGGGAAGCCAAGAAGTCTCTCAAGGAGAAAGGTATTAAATCCGAAGATGTGAAGAATCTACCTCCCATAGAAGATATATGTGAGATAATTCCCCCTTCATCCATGATTGAGGTAAACCCCCTTCAACGCTTTACTAGGGAAGATATTCCGTACTCAAAACCTCCTGCTCAATGTTTAGATGAGTTTGATAATTATATTGTTAAGAAAGAAAATTTTAATATGAGAGTAGAGAATCATCTAATGGAAAATTCTCAAGCTATTAGCAATTTGCATGATATTGTGGAGAGAACCTCCAATGATGTTAAGATGCTTGTTAAACATTTTCAAATGGTTCAAACTCAAATTGATCAACTCACTAAAGTGCAAAGTGACTTGCTAAAAAATAATTCTAAAGAGAAACATGCTTATGAAGTAACAACTAGAGGTGGTGTCTCTACCCAGGATCCTTTATATCCTGAAGGGCATCCCAAGAGAATTGAACAAGATTCTCAACGAATTGAACCTAGTGCTCCTTCTAAGAAAAAGAAGAAGAAACATAAAAATGTTGTAGAATCCTCTGAACCTGATAATGATCCTAATAGTATTTCTATTTCCGATGCTGAAACTGAAAGTGGTAATGAACATAATAATGATAATGATAATGATAAGAATGATGCTTCTGATAAAGAAGAGGTTGAAGATGAACCTGACAAGCATGATAAAAATAAAAAGTATACTAAAGAAGATTTTATTGCTAAGAAACATGGTAATGAAAGAGAACCTTGGGTGCAAAAGCAAATGCCTTTTCCTACTAAGAAACTAAAATCAAAGGAAGAAGAACACTATAATAAATTTTGTGATTGGATGAAACCTTTATTCTTGCAAATCCCTTTGACTGATGCTATTAAATTGCCTCCTTATTCAAAGTATATGAAAGATATTGTTACTAACAAAAGGAAAATCCCCAATGAGGAGATTTCCACTATGCTTGCTAATTACTCTTTCAATGGCAAAGTGCCAAAGAAGTTGGGCGATCCAGGTATACCTACTATTCCTTGTTCTATTAAGAATAATTATGTTAAAACTGCTCTATGTGACTTGGGAGCCGGTGTTAGTGTTATGCCTTTTTCTCTTTATAAGAGACTTTATTTAGATAAGTTGATACCTACTGATATATCTTTGCAAATGGCTGATAAATCTACTGCTATTCCTGTTGGTATATGTGAGGATGTTCCTGTTCAAGTTACTAATAACTGCTTGATATTAACTGATTTTGTTGTGTTGGAAATGCCTGAAGATGATAATATGTCTATTATTCTTGGGAGACCTTTTCTTAACACCGCAGGGGCTGTTATTGATTGCAATAAAGGAAAGATTACTTTCAATGTTGATGATAAGGAGCATACCGTCTATTTCCCCAAGAGGATTGATAAAGTATGTGGAGTTAATACTATTTCTAATGTGAGAACTATCAAAGTAGGGACTATTGATTGTCCTATATATGAGCCTAAAGAAGGATATCAAAATCTTATGATTGGATCCATATCAATACAATTCAAGGTAACATGATTGATTCGAGGTTTATCTTCTTCTTATGTTATGTAAAATTTATTTGGTGGCAAGACTTGATCAACCTTGTTAACAAATACTTTTTATATGCATAGAGGAGGTAAACAACATCTCTTTCTCTCTCCACTTGCTTTACTTGCTGTAGCTCTTTTGATTTGCAAAGTTCCTTAGTTAATTAGAGATTTCAAAAAAATTCCTGTCCAGTAATAATAAATTTAATACCCAGAAATGTGCATTTTTGAAAGTTTTCAAAAATTCACAAAAATTATACCGTTGGTCCTATTTTTCGAAAATGCACCTGGGAGATGACCAGTGGGGCACCCCAGGGTGGCACCCCACAGGCCAGCGCGGCCAGCAAGGGGGGCGCGCCACCCTGGCGTGTGGGTCCCCCTTTGCCCCACTTTAGCATCTCTTCCTCCCAGACTCTTCTCTCTCCCGAAAAAATCGACACCAGCTTTCTCTCACTCGCGTTTTTTCTCAAGAGCTCAGGATTTTTCGATCTCTTTGCTCAGCCCAGATTTTTTTCTGAAATTTGGCACATTTGCTCTCCGGTATGTGACTCCTCCAATTATCCAAGTAGAATTTTGTTTGGTTGAGTATATCTTGAATATTTTGCTACTGTAGGTAACATGCTTAGTGAGCTTGCATGCTTGTTCTAAGTTGTATAAACTAGTTTTGATGCATGATTAGTACTCTAGCAAGTTCCTATAGTAGTTCCCCTTGATTATATGTCACCAAATCAAATTTTATATTGTTTGTTGAAAAATTTCAGAAAATGGAGTGGAATAAATATCAACTAAACCAACAAGAATTGGAGGTGCAACAAGTCATGAGAGTGAACTGCGAAGAGGAAGTATACCCCTCTTACTACCCGTGCACAGATTTCATGAGAAGTGCAGGAATATTGGAAGATGTTCAGAATCTAATTTCTCGTGCAGGGTTGAATGATTTTGTTGATGGAGAACCATGCCAATATGCAAAATTGACTATGTCAGTTGTGCAGGATTTTAAGTTCAATTGGTCGCAATCTAACCCCATGGTTCAGTATAAGATTTATAATAAAACTGTCAACTTGCCATTCAATGATTTGTACAACAATTAGAGTACCGCAATGGGGATCATGCGAGAAGATAAGGGGATCGCCGCGAGAGCTCTCAAGCCTCTTCGAGATGATTTGTCATGGAAGGAGTTTCTCAGAGGATGGTGGTAAAATCACTAGCATTCAACTCCCAGCTATCCGCTACTTTGCTTATTTCATTACTAAATGCGTTCTTGCTAGAAAGAATGGTAGTAAACTATCTATCCAGGATTTAGCTTTTCTAGCTGCTGCACTGCAAGGTAGTAAGACTTATAATTTGGGGGCATTGATAGCTTATAGACTTGCTACTAACCGTGAGAAAGGTGGAATTTGTGGAGGTCTCATCGCCTCTCGTTTACTAGCTTTGCATGGAGTAGAACCTCACCATCTTGATATTCAACTTTCCATAGAAAAACTTGACATAGTCTCCATGATTAAACATGAATTTGTTTCCGATTCATCTAATTTGGGTAACCTGTCTTACAAGATAACATTTTACAAGAAGTCTTGGAGAACAACTAAGAAAACTGAAAAACTAGTGAGATTGCCTGCACCTGTTCTATTTAACCTTGATTCCAGGGAGGATTGGTCAGTCACAGAAGGTGCACTGAATGCACACATAGAGGGAGGAGGCCATCATGCAAGAGACAACACGGAGGCCGAGGAACACCTCGACTCATCATCCGATGCAGCAAGTTCCTCGCATTAACATTTTGGGCATGTGGAGCCTCCACGCTTTTCTTCTGCACAGGGACCTTACTATGACTACACCATGCATTATCCACCGGCGAGGAACAGTGACCCTCGCTGGGGTTGAACTCCACTTAGGCCAAAAGCCTAAGCTTGGGGGGAGGTATACCGGCATCACTCATTCTTTGCATATTATGGTTGCTGGATACTTGTATATACTTGTTTAGTTTGTTTGAGTGGTTTTCTAATGAGAGGGAGATGATATTTGGGGAAGTGCTGCCTGAAAACAGATTCTGGACTGTTACCGAAAAAATTCTCAAAAATAGCCAGAACGATATTTTGCGAAGCCAATTTTTGTGCATGTTCCCCAGGTTGTTATCTAACTTTCATTAGTTGAACACTTTTCGATTTGAGCAGTGGAAGAATTTCTTAAAAATCGAGTACTGTACTGCTGTCAAGTTTGACGAATTTCTGCTGCTTTGTGTTTATGTGACTTTTCTAGTTTGCCATTTCTTGTTTTTGCTTTGTTTCTTTCCTAAAACCCAAAAAGACCAAAAATATTTCTGTTGTTTCTCTTCATCATTTGTTTGCTTTGGTGTGGTGACCCAGCGTACCACTGCATGGTGTAGTACACAAGTCGTTGACATAACACAAGTGAAACACCGTTCCACTCATATTACATCTCTCAGAGTGGTACAACAGAAACATATGCGAGTCGAAGGTATGTCCATAGAAGTGCACACGAACTGTTTACATAAGATCAACACAACCTCCTACTTTACAGTGAGGTAAAACTTCAAATAAAGCTCCAGAAGAACGACTCGTAGTCTATTTTATTTTGCTAACTCAAGTTTAAGAGCTACTTGGCTTGCTATAGAATTCTAGCTATTTAGGTGCTAGGTTTAGGGAAAGGTTCCCTTCTATTACTAGTCTAGGTTTCCATAATAGCTGATGCAGAAGTTGACTCCATTGACTTCTTTGATTGGATCCTTCATCTTGTTGCAGTTGACTCCCTTGTCTTCGAGTTCCACGGTAGTTTCTCCTTTGGTGTCTTGATCTAAGAAGGGGGTTCAAACGAGATAGAATGAGTACGAGCGTACTCAGCAAGTTCATATTAGGAAATAGGTGTATCATGCACTAGCTACAGCCATAGACCAGAAAGTCATTGGCCAATGCAAGTTTTCATAAACATTTCTTCAAAAGGTTTATTTTATTCTGAAAACTATGCCCGTCAGTCTTCACAGGTTGACTAGAACTTCGTGGAGTTCCTTTCCTGCCGCGTTCGCAGTTCCCTTCCCGGAACAGGGAGTGACAGTCACAATTCTTGATACCCTCTGCAGAGGTGCGTTACTTTACCCCACAAGAGATCTTAACCTTGTTGCCGGCCGAGAGTATGTCCCCGTCCACACTTCCTTTGGTGTGAGGCCCAGTATAAGATCCAAGCCAATCACTGCCTTCTCCGCGACCCTGCAAACCCACCCTTTTGTCCAACCGTACACCTCCAGTAGACTTCCCCCGATAATACGGCTTTACTCATGGTGTACTCCGGACAATCCATCATAGATCGTAGAGCCATCATCACGAATGGATGGGGATTTAAAAGGCTATCCCAACCTACGGCAGTGCCTCCAACACCCCGCCGGCTCTACCAATCCGTTGGCGTGCAGAAGGGAAAAGATACAGCTGACTTCCCCAGAGCCATTATAGATCTTATGGATAACGCGATATGTACGGCGCTAGAATCACTGGACGGCATTGGTAATTAATCCTAGGGTGATATAACCCATGCAATGGAACCTCCACCATATCAACACATACCATGGTTCCATTGCCCACCACATAGTCATATTCATAATTGTAAAATAATACTTTGCTTTTCAATGCATGAGTGATAAGTATAGTACTTTGCATATAGTTTGATACAAATAATCAAATGACATGAGCAAGTGATGAACTTGCCTTTCTTGACTGCAAGATTATGCAGGCAAAAGCTTCGATACGTGATAACTCCAAATTCTGAAATACCATCATTGTCCGGTAAGGACAATGTTTAAAGAACTGGCAAAGATGCTATAATGCATAGTATGAGATGCAATCGTCCCGAGCGTAACCTAACCTCGATGATTTAGGATGGATGAGTTGTAAAGATTTCTTTAGGGTGTGTTGAACTTTTAGAATAGTTCCCAAACAAGGTTCTTGTTAGGGTTTGGTTATATTAGCATCATAACCAAGTGATGTAAGGCGTCATAACAATCATACACATACGAATAGTAATGGAATAATATGTAAAGAACAGTTGTCAATTTTAAGTTCTACAGAACATGGTTGATGATTATTTATATTATACTTCAAAAGAATAACTTTTGAAGAATATGTTAATTAAGAATCAATGAGTATTTCAAAGAAGGATTAGGGCTTCTAAGGTTTGATTGACATTTGTATTTCAAAAGAATAACTTTTGAAGAACAGGTTAAAATAAGAATATGAACTACCATATATAGGTGCTATGGCTTTCTAGAGTTTACTATTGGATTCCTTTAGTTTCACCTATAGGAACTAGTTGGTTCTTAATTTGGATTGGGGTTTCTATATAGCAAGTATTGGTAGGTTTATTGCTATGGTTTATTCTAAGCATCATCTCAAAGGATGGTTATTTAAGATGGTTCTATAAATTAGCTATTAGGGTTTACTATGGTTTCACAATTGCTTTACTAAATAGTCTCTAATGGTTTCTAAGCTAAGTGGCTTATTATTTCCTAAGTAGGGTTTAGTTGATTAGGAGCATGTGATGTGATTTGCTACACAAGATTGGTATTAGGGTTTATCATTATGGTGCTACTAGGGTTTGATGATTGGGGTTGACCTTAATGGTATGGTACATAGGATAGTGGTTAGTGGTACTAATTCAATTAACAAGTTAGGGTTTATATCTAGGTGATACTAGTGAATCATATAGGTTTTAATTAAGAACAGGAACATGAAATGACAATCTCATGTGACTTGGTTTATGCTAAGGGATCATAAGCATGCATTCATTGGTTACTTATCAAGGTTCTACAAGTAAAGTTGAAATTCACATGATCACATAAAATAATGGGATCCAGATTCTAACTTATAATTAAATTAGGGTTTCTAAATTATGGTACAACTCCTAGAATTCTGATTAATAATAGAGTTGTGGTTACTAATTACCTTGAATCAAAATTAGCAATGGTTTAACATTTTATTAATTTTTCACAAGAATTAATAGTTAGGGTAACTCCTATTTTGGTTTAATTAAGAATCAGGGTTTAATAAATGTTATTAGGGTTTAAAATAATTAACTTGTTAACTAAAGATGTTTAAGTAAATAAGTTTTGGATTTACCAAAATAATATTGGCTTATAATATTTTCTTGAGTTATTACTATTTAAAGAAAATGGTAAATGGTAATTTGCAATTTAGGGTTTATGAATTACCATTAATAATTAAGTTAATGCAAATATGATAAATATAATTAATCCTAACATTTTACTTAGTTACTGAATAGTTAAAATTTAATTTTTATAACTTTACTAGTTATTGAATTCAAGTTGTATTTTAAATAATTGAAATGGCATAATTAATAAGGTTAAAAATAAGTGAATTTTTATTTTGACACACATTTTTGTTTTATATTTTATTTGAATAGAGTTTATTTTTATGAGCATTTTGATATATTATTTATATTTTTCTAAGTTGAAATGAATTTTATACAAATTTTCAAAGTTTCAGACATTTACTGGAATTTGAAATTTAAACGAAATACTAAACATACCGATTCGAGCTGTACCCACAGTCACTGACTGGTGGGCCTGTTGACTGGGTCAATTGCCACGCGGGCAACGACCAGTCAACAGAGCTTAGGTGGCAGTGCCACGTTGCTCTCGCCGGAGAGGACGCCGGTGACGCTCCGGCGAGCGACGGAATGGGTTCTAGAGACCCCCAGTGACTATCTAACCTAGCGCGTTCGAACCAGGACTCGATACTGAGCTCGCGAGCATCAACGCCACCACCCAAAGGTCACCGGGGCATCGCCGGTGAACTCGTCTGCGGCGGCGCGACTCGGCCAAAATGGAAAACGAGGCTAGGATGCATGCTAGGAAGCGAGAGCTGGTCCTACAGACGCGCAAACTCACCCTGAATCTGATGGCGTGGTCGACGGTGATGTTGGATGACGGAAACGGCGAGGACTTCGCCATTCCCGGCGATCTGTTGTAAAGGGAATCGAGGAAATTAGCCGGCTTGAGGAAGATCCAGCACGATTCCCTCCTCCCAGATGCTCTACGGTGTCCGGCGCTTCTCCTAGACCTCACGGCAAGCTCCGGGGTGGCTTCTATTGACGGCTTCGTGATCGACGCCGGCGAACAGTCGAGGAGGAAATCGAGAGATGGAGAAGATCTGGGGAAAAATGGATGGGCAGATGAGATCAAGGAATGCTTGGCGGTGCTTTCACCCCTATTTATAGACCGAGGGGAGCTCGGTGGCCTCGACACGACGACGGCGATGGTGGAGAGGTGGCGGTCTCTGGAAGGTGGTCTGGCGAAGATCTTTTCGCTCCTGCGGATAGACTCGGACGCGAGAGACTTAGAGAGGAGTTCTGGAAGCTTCTACGCGTCCGGGACGTCCTTATCGTCAACGAGGATCGTGGCCTACTAGCGCAAGCTCGCTGTCGACGCCGGGGAAGAGGACGGTCGTTTTTCCTCTCGCACGATTCTTAAAGCAACCCAAACGGTAAGTGGCCTTGGGCTGGGCTGATGCTGGGCTTGGTGGACGTGGTGGTGATGGGCTGCTGCGGTGCTGAGGTCCACCAGGTAAGTTTCCCTCCACTTTTTATTTCAAATTTTCATTTCCTTTTTCTGTTTCATTTACTGGTTTGAATTCAAATTGAATTCTGTTTTGTTTTACAGGTTCTAAAATATTTGAACATTAATATAACTTGATGACAATGCTCACTGTATTGTTTTGTTGTTAAACAACCATTTTATAATTGATTAATTTTAGTTCTTATGAGGCACAAGTTAAAAGTGCAAATAGATATGAATTTTAGGATTCAATTCAATTACTTTAAATTTAGGAATCAATTCTGTTTTAAAAGATCTGAAATTTAGAACATGTGAACGGTGAACATATTATATTTTACAAGTGCTTAGCCTAGTGATTATTCATATATAATTTGGGTATAACTAGGGTTTAACAAATGGGAAGGAAAATGGAATTGGGTTTATGATTTTATGTGAAGGATTATTTCTTAGGGTTTAAGAAGATGGTTATATAACCTCTATAATCATCAATCAAGCTTTGACTTAAATTATTTAGGATGAATCCTATAATCCTCATAGTTAATTCAATTGCTCTTGTGGTGATTCTATTTTATAAAAATACTATTTCATTTGGTTCCCAAAGCAAGTACTTGGAAAGCCAAATAGAATTGAATGTTTGTTTCACTCTACTCACCAAATGGCATTTAGTTTATAAGTGTATATGGATTGGTTTATACTTGTGATCCATGATACACAAGTTAGGACCTAATATTCTATGTGGTGTGAATTCTACTTGAAAGGTTTAGGGTTTTGCATAAGCTTCACTAAATTGAAGTATAAATAGGCATGAGGTATGGCAGGGTTCTAATTATAATCCAAGTTAATCCATGGGTTGGAATTCAAATGTAGTTTAGGGTTTAAGTAGTGATCACCAATGTGATACACAACTAGGATTAGAATATGAGCATAAGCTTTGGTTATGTTTCACTAATGGAACATGGCTCTCATCTACAAGATTAAAGGTTGGTTTAAACAAGTAAGATGTAATACTACTCTAAAATTCTCTAGGATAGACATGGCTATGGTTAGCATCTATAATCTCTCTTACTTCTAAATGTCTTGTAATAGCCTAAGGTCCTACTCAAGATATGATGATATGATCCTCTAAATATATGGTTTGCCTAGGAATACTACCTTGGTATCTTATGTATCTTGTTCTTCTGGAAATCTGATAAACCTGCATCTTGTGGTATGCCTCCACCTCCTAGCTTCTTCATCTTGATCCTAGCTAATTCACATGGAGTGGCTCTATGTGTTTGTTCCCATGTATCATGGTACTTGATGAGCAAATGGATGAAGGGTGTGGCTCTATTTATAGGCTTGGGCAAGCTCTAGTATCATGACACATAGGTGGTGACTCTTGTGTTGGTTAGATGAGTAAGGTGCTTGGTTGTCATGCCCTCATCCATAGAAATCCTTTGAGCATGAGGTGGCATAGCTTGGAAAGCAAGTCATGTAGATATTTTCATCCTATGTGGCAAGATCATTATCCTCTCATATGATTTATTTTTGGATAGCCAAGTGGCATTTGTTACTAAATATCTTGTGGATGGTTTTATTATTGTGGATGAGTCACTATATCATATTGGATTGGATTTATATTATAATATTGATCAAAAGATCAAGGTTGAAGGTTATTCCTCAAATTTGGATAGTTGGGTTTGATTTCACCAAGGCATGATCATATGAGTTTCAAAATACTCATAGTCAGTTTGATTCAAATAGTTTGAACTATAAATCGTAATGTAAATGTATTTAGTTTTATGATATTCCATATACATAATAAGTTATGATTTAAATAAGAATGTGTGGCTTTTATGCACTTTAGACCCTGTGGTTTACCTTATTTGGTAATAAGTTTAGAAGTGAATTAATTTACACACAAAGGTAGTTGCTAACTTTTAAGTGTTAATAAGTTAGGGTTTGATTCTTAAAGAATGTGTTGTTGTAAAACTAATTCCATTTGATCTAATCCATAGATCAAATCATCTCTACCCAAAACAAGGTTTTAGCAAAGATCACAGAGAAGTTTATAGCGCTTGACGTGATGATCTACTTCAATTCCAGCAAGTCAAGTGAAACTTCAGTTACTGTGGTAAGTTTTATTTGAAGCGCGAAAATTCCCCGGATTTTCTATGCATGAATGCAATGCACACTTTGGTGTTCTCTCATTTTGTAGCCTCTAAACCTGGGATATTACAGCCTCTCCCCCTTAAACTGAACTTCGTCCCGAAGTTCGAACGCTCTCATGTTTCGGAATGTTGAAATGTCTTGAACAGATCACCATCCTTCAACTCCATGGTGATCACATTAGATATAATTGAATATATCCCTAGTCCAGATCATTCCTGGAGTCTTCTGTTGTCTGGCACTGATACTTTCTTCAATTCTATGATTTCTTCCAACACTCTAAGCTTATAGACTTACTCTCCAAAGATTATTGAATTAATCATCTTATTGTGTTAATGGACTTTACTAATGGTTGTGGTGATATCTTCCTATTTGGGTGCTCAAAGCTTGGTTCTACCAGCTGCGATGTAATATGGCACTATGGTGTACCAGCTGCGATACTCAAACCTTGGGTTTAAAGATTCATTTAAGGTAGGGTATTGTTTTTCCCTTATTACCATAACGAAAGTAATGGTACTTAGTAAGGTATTTACAATAGGCATGGTCCTAGTAGTTTAGTCCTACGAATGAATTGGACTCATTTAGTGCATCCAATCATGGCCTCTAGTTTATCCTAGTTATCTTCCTTTTGGTTTCTTTAGGTTCCATGAAAGGAATCTTTCTAAGAGGCTTATGTCTTGGGTATGGTCAAACCCTTCGGTCTTTTGTTTTCTTTGGCCTTGATTGTCCTCCGATATCTTTTTCCTCCAACTTCATTATCTTGGACTTACCTGAGTCCTTTTTACTTCTGAGTAATTATCAATTACCCACTCAAGTTAGGGTCTACCCCTTACTTCCTCGAGATATGAACCCCGGCTTCTGGGCTGACAACCTCCTGAGAGTACTTTTATATGGGTACTTCCCAACAACCTTATAAAAATAAGATCGGACTTCCTCTCAATTCAGACCTTCTTCTTGGTCCATCATACTCCAAATATTATATCTTAATACTTCTCATTCAGCCTTCCTCTCCCCCTTGGAGTTTACTAATGATCTTCCAACTTCCTTTCTTCTAATCATTAAACTCCAAGGTTAGGTAGTTGGTTTATATCTTGTACCTTACTAAAGTCTCACGAAGAATTCTTTGCGGTGTATCCACACAGTTGTGGGTATCCATTATGAATCCTCCGACTAAATATTTACCAACTACGAGATACCAGCTGTGAAGTACTAGCTACGGAATTCCCCTTTCTTTTAGGGTAAAGAAATGTTCAGGCTGTGGGCTATCTGATACCAGCTGCAGACTACCTAGTACCAGATGCTTATTGGATACCAGATGTGGCTATGCTATGGTTCTAGTCAATATCTACTTACCAGCTGTGGCTACTTACCTAGTTTTAGTTAAGATATACCTCACTTCGCATACTTTCTCTTCATGATTATCCTATATCAGCTGCGGTCTTATCATACCAGTTGCAAGTTCACTTGTTTATTTTCCTTCTTCTAGGGTTTGTTTTGCAAGATAAGCACTTGTGGATACTATGAAAATAGTATTGTAAGCGACTTCACTTGCATTTCCTTATTCCATAATGAATACAACTCTACTTCTACTGCTCCATATTCACTATTTTTCTCACTTCCATGGTACTTTCATGTTGAAGTACTCCTTGATTAAGGATAGAAGTGAGTTTTGATTAGTCCTTCCTTTAGAGTATTGTGGTTGCTTCCCACAATTTTACTTCCTTCTTCAAGTGAACCTTCATCTTATCTTCAAAATCTTCAGGATTCGTCACTTCCTTACACGAATACCTTTACCCTCTAGACCTATAACATCAAGTAAGAGCTTGATATTGCAACATGCATTTGCATATCAAAATCAAACTTCATGTATGGATCTAGTCAATCAATGAAAATCCAATAAAATCCAAGAAGATTCAGCTTTGTGTTTATAATACACATCCTTATATGCCTGGATATAAAAGTTGGGTAAGACATCCCTAAACATCAGGATCAGATGTGTAGTATATAACACCACATAAGATAGGTTTAGGTTGTGATACTTAGCACGAATACGTGAATTTCTACTATTTGTCTCAACAATTATCTTAATTGCACATTTGCAATGAGACAAACTTGAAACAAAATGGCTTGGGATAGTTGAAGTTAACCTAGTTTTCTTTGGAATTACTAACAAAATAGTATTACCATATATATGTGCTATTGAGGACTACTTCCTATAATACAATTAGTTCTAACATGTCTACTCTAAACACATGATTGTTTAGAATATACCACCTATAACTCTAGGATTTCTCTATGTGATATGCTATAAATAAGCCTTCTTTAAATTAAGGACTATGGTTCTAACATACTTGGTACAGTTTCCAGGATTTTAGGGCCTAAGCTTTCGAACTATTCCCTAAATCCTACTCCTTATCATCCTTTTGTTATCGTACTTATGATGTTCTACTCCATCATACCATGATTCTCAAGTAAGTCATATATGAGTACCTAGTTTATTATTGAAAGTAAACTCATATAACTCCTATCACTCTTCCTTACCTCCTATGATTGACTCATCATAGACATATACTACCTTATATAACTTATCTCCCTTACTTAACATCAGTCATTTGACATTTTTAATGACTCTTACTTAACTATAACTTGCATTAGTATACTTCTTCCAATAGGATATCTTCCTTATGGTTGTATCCTCTCTTTGGACTACTGATACGTCTCCGACGTATCGATAATTTCTTATGTTCCATGCCACATTATTGATGTTATCTACATGTTTTATGCACACTTTATGTCATATTCGTGCATTTTCTGGAACTAACCTATT
Source organism: Lolium perenne (assembly GCF_019359855.2). Classification (NCBI taxonomy): domain Eukaryota; kingdom Viridiplantae; phylum Streptophyta; class Magnoliopsida; order Poales; family Poaceae; genus Lolium; species Lolium perenne. The sequence continues at coordinate 145,605,684 of NC_067249.2, forward strand.
AACAAGATGCCGAAGTGCCGATTCTTTGTTCTGCTGTTTTTGGTTTCAGAAATCCTAGTAAGGAAATATTCTCGGAATTGGACGAAATCAAAGCCCGGGGGCCTATTTTCTCACGAAGCTTCCGTAAGTCCGAAGGAGAGACGAAGAGGGCCACGGAGGGGCCACACTATAGGCGGCGCGGCCCCCCTTGGCCGCGCGGCCCTGTGGTGTGGGGCCCCGTGCCGCCTCTTGACCTGCCCTTTCGCCTATAAAAAGTCTCCGTGACGAAAACCCCGCATCTGAGAACCACGATACGGAAAACCTTCCAAAGACGCCGCCGCCGCCGATCCCATCTCGGGGGATCCAGGAGATCGCCTCCGGCACCCTGCCGGAGAGGGGAATCATCTCCCGGAGGACTCTACGCCGCCATGGTCGCCTCCGGTGTGATGTGTGAGTAGTCTACCCCTGGACTATGGGTCCATAGCAGTAGCTAGATGGTTGTCTTCTCCCCATTGTGCTATCATTGTCGGATCTTGTGAGCTGCCTAACATGATCAAGATCATCTATCTGTAATTCTATATGTTGCGTTTGTTGGGATCCGATGAATAGAGAATACTTGTTATGTTGATTATCAAAGCTATGCTTATGTGTTGTTTATGATCTTGCATGCTCTCCGTTATTAGTAGATGCTCTGGCCAAGTTGATGCTAGTAACTCCAAGAGGGAGTATTTATGCTCGATAGTGGGTTCATGCCTCCGTGAATGCGGAGGAGTGACAAGAACCACTAAGGTTATGGATGTGCTGTTGCCACTAGGGATAAAACATTAGTGCTATGTTCAAGGATGTAGTCACTAGTTACATTACGCGCAATACTTAATGCAATTGTCTATTGTTAGCAACTTAATACTGGAGGGGGTTCGGATGATAACCTGAAGGTGGACTTTTTAGGCATAGATGCAGTTGGATGACGGTCTATGTACTTTGTCGTAATGCCCAATTAAATCTCACTATACTCATCATGATATGTATGTGCATGGTCATGCTCTCTTTATTTGTCAATTGCCCAACTGTAATTTGTTCACCCAACATGCTGTTCGTCTTATGGGAGAGACACCTCTAGTGAACTGTGGACCCCGGTCCAATTCTCTTTACTGAAATACAATCTACTGCAATACTGTTCTACTGTTTTCTGCAAACAATCATCTTCCACACAATACGGTTAATCCTTTGTTACAGCAAGCCGGTGAGATTGACAACCTCAACTTTGTTTCATTGGGGCAAAGTACTTTGGTTGTGTTGTGCAGGTTCCACGTTGGCGCCGGAATCTCTGGTGTTGCGCCGCACTACATCCCGCCGCCATCAACCTTCAACGTGCTTCTTGGCTCCTCCTGGTTCGATAAACCTTGGTTTCTTTCTGAGGGAAAACTTGCTGCTGTGCGCATCATACCTTCCTCTTGGGGTTCCCAACGAACGTGTGAGTTACACGCCATCAAGCATATTTTCTGACGCCGTTGCCGGGGAGATCAAGACACACTGCAAGGGGAGTCTCCACTTCTCAATCTCTTTACTTTGTTTTTGTCTTGCTTAGTTTTATTTACTACTTTGTTTGCTGCACTAAATCAAAATACAAAAAAATTAGTTGCTAGTTTTACTTTACTTGCTATCTTGTTTGCTATATCAAAAACACAAAAAAAATTAGTTTACTTGCATTTACTTTATCTAGTTTGCTTTATTTACTGTTGCTAAAATGGCCAACGCTGAAAACACTAAGTTGTGTGACTTCACAACCACAAATAATAATGATTTCTTATGCACACCTATTGCTCCACCTGCTACTACAGCAGAATTCTTTGAAATTAAACCTGCTTTGCTGAATCTTGTTATGCGAGAGCAATTTTCTGGTGTTAGTTCTGATGATGCTGCTGCCCATCTTAATAATTTTGTTGAACTATGTGAAATGCAAAAATATAAAGATGTAGATGGTGATATTATTAAACTAAAATTGTTCCCTTTCTCATTAAGAGGAAGAGCTAAAGATTGGTTGCTATCTCTGCCTAAGAATAGTATCGATTCATGGACTAAATGCAAGGATGCTTTTATTGGTAGATATTATCCCCCTGCTAAAATTATATCTTTGAGGAGTAGCATAATGAATTTTAAACAATTAGATACTGAACATGTTGCTCAAGCTTGGGAAAGAATGAAATCTCTGGTTAAAAATTGCCCAACCCATGGACTGACTACTTGGATGATCATCCAAACCTTCTATGCAGGACTAAATTTTTCTTCACGGAATTTATTGGATTCAGCTGCTGGAGGTACCTTTATGTCCATCACTCTTGGTGAAGCAACAAAGCTTCTTGATAATATGATGATCAACTACTCTGAATGGCACACGGAAAGAGCTCCACAAGGTAAGAAGGTAAATTCTGTCGAAGAAACCTCTTCCTTGAGTGATAAGATCGATGCTATTATGTCTATGCTTGTGAATGATAGGACTAATATTGATCCTAATAATGTTCCATTAGCTTCATTGGTTGCACAAGAAGAACATGTTGATGTAAACTTCATTAAAAATAATAATTTCAACAACAATGCTTACCGAACAATTCTAGTAACAACTATAGGCCATATCCTTATAATAATGGCAACGGCTATGGTAATTCTTATGGGAATTCTTACAACAATAATAGGAGTTCACCCCCTGGACTTGAAGCCATGCTTAAGGAATTTATTAGTACACAAACTGCTTTTAACAAATCTGTTGAAGAAAAGCTTGGGAAAATTGATATACTTGCTTCTAAAGTTGATAGTCTTGCTGCTGATGTTGATCTTTTGAAATCGAAAGTTATGACTAATGAGAATCATCATAATAAAATTACTACTACAGCAAATGCCATTCAAGTTAGAATTAATGAGAATATAAGATTAATGGCTGAACTGCGTGCTAGGTGGGATAGAGAAGAAAATGAAAAACTAGCTAAAGAGAAGAATATAGCTAAAGTTTGGACTATTACCACCACTAGTAATGCTAATGCTACACATGTTGCTGCACCTCCTACTCATACTAATAAAAGAATTGGTGTTAGCAATGTTTCCACTTCGAATGCAAAGCGCGAAAAACTGCACAGAAATCGCTAAAATCATTAAAGCACTGTGATAAAGCTGCTGAAATTTTTTCCAACATTGGGGATGATGATCCCATTGCTTTAGATTATAATGGTTTGAATTTTGATGATTGCCACATCTCTGAAGTTATAAAGTTCTTGCAAAAACTTGCTAAAAGTCCTAATGCTAGTGCTATAAATTTGGCTTTCACGCATCATATTACAAATGCTCTCATAAAAGCTAGAGAAGAGAAACTAGAGCGTGAAGCCTCTATTCCTAAAAAGTTAGAGGATGGTTGGGAGCCCATCATTAAGATGAAGATTAAAGATTTTGATTGTAATGCTTTATGTGATCTTGGTGCAAGTATCTCTGTTATGCCTAAGAAAATTTATAATATGCTTGACTTGCCACCGCTGAAAAATTGTTATTTGGATGTTAATCTTGCTGATCATTCTACAAAGAAACCTTTGGGTAAAGTTGATAATGTTCACATTACCATTAACAATAACCTGGTTCCCGTTGATTTTGTTGTCTTGGATATTGAATACAATGCATCTTGCCCCATTATATTGGGAAGACCTTTTCTTCGAACTGTTGGTGCTATCATTGATATGAAGGAAGGTAATATAAAATATCAATTTCCTCTCAAGAAAGGTATGGAACACTTCCCTAGAAAGAGAATGAAGGTACCTTGTGATTCTATTATGAGAACAAATTATGATGTTGACACTTCATCTCTTGATAATACTTGATACACACTTTCTCGCGCCTAGCTGAAAGGCGTTAAAGAAAAGCGCTTATGGGAGACAACCCATGTTTTTACCTACAGTACTTTGTTTTTATTTTGTGTCTTGGAAGTTGTTTACTACTGTAGCAACCTCTCCTTATCTTAGTTTTGTGTTTTGTTGTGCCAAGTTAAGCCGTTGATAGAAAAGTAAGTACTAGATTTGGATTACTGCACAGTCCCAGATTTCTTTGCTGTCACGAATCTGGGTCCACCTCCCTGTAGGTAACTCAGAAAATTAAGCCAATTTACGTGCATGATCCTCAGATATGTACGCAACTTTCATTCAATTTGAGCATTTTCATTTGAGCAAGTCTGGTGCCATTTTAAAATTCGTCAATACGAACTTTTCTGTTTTGACAGATTCTGCCTTTTATTTCGCATTGCCTCTTTCGCTATGTTGGATGAATTTCTTTGATCCACTAATGTCCAGTAGCATTATGCAATGTCCAGAAGTGTTAAGAATGATTGTGTCACCTCTGAATATGTCAATTTATAATGTGCACTAACCCTCTAATGAGTTGTTTCGAGTTTGGTGTGGAGGAAGTTTTCAAGGATCAAGAGAGGAGTATGATGCAACATGATCAAGGAGAGTGAAAGCTCTAAGCTTGGGGATGCACCCGGTGGTTCACCCCTGCATATATCAAGAAGACTCAAGCGTCTAAGCTTGGGGATGCCCAAGGCATCCCCTTCTTCATCGACAACATTATCGGGTTCCTCCCCTGAAACTATATTTTTATTCCATCACATCTTATGTGCTTTTTCTTGGAGCGTCGGTTTGTTTTTTGTTTTGTTTGAATAAAATGGATCCTAGCATTCACTTTATGGGAGAGATACACGCTCCGCTGTAGCATATGGACAAGTATGTCCTTGGTTTCTACTCATAGTATTCATGGCGAAGTTTCTCCTTCGTTAAATTGTTATATGGTTGGAATTGGAAAATGATACATGTAGTAATTGCTATAAATGTCTTGGGTAATGTGATACTTGGCAATTGTTGTGCTCATGATTAAGCTCTTGCATCATATGCTTTGCACCCATTAATGAAGAAATACATAGAGCATGCTAAAATTTGGTTTGCATATTTGGTTTCTCTAAGGTCTAGATAATTTCTAGTATTGAGTTTGAATAACAAGGAAGACGGTGTAGAGTCTTATAATGTTTTCAATATGTCTTTTATGTGAGTTTTGCTGCACCGGTTCATCCTTGTGTTTGTTTCAAATAAGCCTTGCTAGCCTAAACCTTGTATCGAGAGGGAATACTTCTCATGCATCCAAAATACTTGAGCCAACCACTATGCCATTTGTGTCCACCATACCTACCTACTACATGGTATTTTCCGCCATTCCAAAGTAAATTGCTTGAGTGCTACCTTTAAAATTCCATCATTCACCTTTGCAATATATAGCTCATGGGACAAATAGCTTTAAACTATTGTGGTATTGAATATGTAATTATGCACTTTATCTCTTATTAAGTTGCTTGTTGTGCGATAACCATGTTTACTGGGGACGCCATCAACTACTCTTTGTTGAATTTCATGTGAGTTGCTATGCATGTTCGTCTTGTCTGAAGTAAGAGAGATCTACCACCATAGGGTTAAGCATGCATATGTTAGAGAAGAACATTGGGCCGCTAACTAAAGCCATGTTCCATGGTGGAAGTTTTAGTTTTGGACAACAATCCTCAAATCTCAAATGAGAAAATTATTAATTGTTGTTATATGCTTATGCATAAAAGAGGAGTCCATTATTTGTTGTCTATGTTGTCCCGGTATGGATGTCTAAGTTGAAGAATAATCAATAGCGAGAAATCCAATGCGAGCTTTCTCCTTAGACCTTTGTACAGGCGGCATAGAGGTACCCCTTTGTGACACTTGGTAAAAACAATGCATTGTGATGATCCGGTAGTCCAAGCTAATTAGGACAAGGTGCGGGCACTATTAGTATACTATGCATGAGGCTTGCAACTTGTAAGATATAATTTACATGATACATATGCTTTATTACTACCGTTGACAAAATTGTTTCATGTTTTCAAAATCAAAGCTCTAGCACAAATATAGCAATCGATGCTTTTCCTCTATGGAGGACCATTCTTTTACTTTCAATGTTGAGTCAGTTCACCTATTTCTCTCCACCTCAAGAAGCAAACACTTGTGTGAACTATGCATTGATTCCTACATACTTTCTTATTGCACTTATTATATTACTCTATGTTGACAATATCCATGAGATATACATGTTACAAGTTGAAAGCAACCGCTGAAACTTAATCTTCTTTTGTGTTGCTTCAATACCTTTACTTTGAATTATTGCTTTATGAGTTAACTCTTATGCAAGACTTATTGATGCTTGTCTTGAAGTGCTATTCATGAAAAGTCTTTGCTTTATGATTCACTTGTTTACTCATGTCATATACATTGTTTTGATCGCTGCATTCACTACATATGCTTTACAAATAGTATGATCAAGATTATGATGGCATGTCACTCCAAAAATTATATGTGTTATCGTTTTACCTGCTCGGGACGAGCAGAACTAAGCTTGGGGATGCTGATACGTCTCCGACGTATCGATAATTTCTTATGTTCCATGCCACATTATTGATGTTATCTACATGTTTTATGCACACTTTATGTCATATTCGTGCATTTTCTGGAACTAACCTATTAACAAGATGCCGAAGTGCCAGTTGCTGTTTTCTGCTGTTTTTGGTTTCAGAAATCCTAGTAAGGAAATATTCTCGGAATTGGACGAAATCAAAGCCCAGGGGCCTATTTTCTCACGAAGCTTCCAGAAGTCCGAAGGAGAGACGAAGAGGGGCCACGGAGGGGCCACACTATAGGGCGGCGCGGCCCCCCCCCTTGGCCGCGCGGCCCTGTGGTGTGGGGCCCCCGTGCCGCCTCTTGACCTGCCCTTTCGCCTATAAAAGTCTCCGTGACGAAAACCCCGATCTGAGAACCACGATACGGAAAACCTTCCGGAGACGCCGCCGCCGCCGATCCCATCTCGGGGGATCCAGAGATCGCCTCCGGCACCCTGCCGAGAGGGGAATCATCTCCCGGAGGACTCTACGCCGCCATGGTCGCCTCCGGTGTGATGTGTGAGTAGTCTACCCCTGGACTATGGGTCCATAGCAGTAGCTAGATGGTTGTCTTCTCCCCATTGTGCTATCATTGTCGGATCTTGTGAGCTGCCTAACATGATCAAGATCATCTATCTGTAATTCTATATGTTGCGTTTGTTGGGATCCGATGAATAGAGAATACTTGTTATGTTGATTATCAAAGCTATGCTTATGTGTTGTTTATGATCTTGCATGCTCTCCGTTATTAGTAGATGCTCTGGCCAAGTTGATGCTAGTAACTCCAAGAGGGAGTATTTATGCTCGATAGTGGGTTCATGCCTCTGTGAATGCGGAGGAGTGACAAGAACCACTAAGGTTATGGATGTCTTTGTTGCCACTAGGGATAAAACATTAGTGCTATGTTCAAGGATGTAGTCACTAGTTACATTACGCGCAATACTTAATGCAATTGTCTGTTGTTAGCAACTTAATACTGGAGGGGGTTCGGATGATAACCTGAAGGTGGACTTTTTAGGCATAGATGCAGTTGGATGACGGTCTATGTACTTTGTCGTAATGCCCAATTAAATCTCACTATACTCATCATGATATGTATGTGCATGGTCATGCTCTCTTTATTTGTCAATTGCCCAACTGTAATTTGTTCACCCAACATGCTGTTCGTCTTATGGGAGAGACACCTCTAGTGAACTGTGGACCCCGGTCCAATTCTCTTTACTGAAATACAATCTCTTTGCAATCTTGTTCTACTGTTTTCTGCAAACAATCATCTTCCACACAATACGGTTAATCCTTTGTTACAGCAAGCCGGTGAGATTGACAACCTCACTGTTTCGTTGGGGCAAAGTACTTTGGTTGTGTTGTGCAGGTTCCACGTTGGCGCCGGAATCTCTGGTGTTGCGCCGCACTACATCCCGCCGCCATCAACCTTCAACGTGCTTCTTGGCTCCTCCTGGTTCGATAAACCTTGGTTTCTTTCTGAGGGAAAACTTGCTGCTGTGCGCATCATACCTTCCTCTTGGGGTTCCCAACGAACGTGTGAGTTACACGCCATCAACTACCATGTATTGTATACCAACTGTGGTCTACTACAACCCATTATCTTAAGCTTCAATGGTGTTCTAATTATTTGGAATGAAGCCAGATAACTAACTAACTTTACTTAAGAAAGATAGATAAGAAAAATTGACTCAAGTGTGTCAGGATTATTCTCAAGTGAATACCCATCTCAAGTCAAAAAGAATAGTTGGTTTGGCTAAGACAACTTCCTATAGACACTACCAAACCTATAGGTCTCCTTTAAAGGGTTTTAATCCTAGGGTCAAAGCATTTGCTCTGATACCAGCTGTGGTGACCCAGCGTACCACTGCATGGTGTAGTACACAAGTCGTTGACATAACACAAGTGAAACACCGTTCCACTCATATTACATCTCTCAGAGTGGTACAACAGAAACATATGCGAGTCGAAGGTATGTCCATAGAAGTGCACACGAACTGTTTACATAAGATCAACACAACCTCCTACTTTACAGTGAGGTAAAACTTCAAATAAAGCTCCAGAAGAACGACTCGTAGTCTATCTTATTTTGCTAACTCAAGTTTAAGAGCTACTTGGCTTGCTATAGAATTCTAGCTATTTAGGTGCTAGGTTTAGGGAAAGGTTCCCTTCTATTACTAGTCTAGGTTTCCATAATAGCTGATGCAGAAGTTGACTCCATTGACTTCTTTGATTGGATCCTTCATCTTGTTGCAGTTGACTCCCTTGTCTTCGAGTTCCACGGTAGTTTCTCCTTTGGTGTCTTGATCTAAGAAGGGGGTTCAAACGAGATAGAATGAGTACGAGCGTACTCAGCAAGTTCATATTAGGAAATAGGTGTATCATGCACTAGCTACAGCCATAGACCAGAAAGTCATAGGCCAATGCAAGTTTTCATAAACATTTCTTCAAAAGGTTTATTTTATTCTGAAAACTATGCCCGTCAGTCTTCACAGGTTGACTAGAACTTCGTGGAGTTCCTTTCCTGCCGCGTTCGCAGTTCCCTTCCCGGAACAGGGAGTGACAGTCACAATTCTTGATACCCTCTGCAGAGGTGCGTTACTTTACCCCACAAGAGATCTTAACCTTGTTGCCGGCCGAGAGTATGTCCCCGTCCACACTTACTTTGGTGTGAGGCCCAGTATAAGATCCAAGCCAATCACTGCCTTCTCCGCGACCCTGCAAACCCACCCTTTTGTCCAACCGTACACCTCCAGTAGACTTCCCCCGATAATACGGCTTTACTCATGGTGTACTCCGGACAATCCATCATAGATCGTAGAGCCATCATCACTAATGGATGGGGATTTAAAAGGCTATCCCAACCTACGGCAGTGCCTCCAACACCCCGCCGGCTCTACCAATCCGTTGGCGTGCAGAAGGGAAAAGATACAACTGACTTCCCCAGAGCCATTATAGATCTTATGGATAACGCGATATGTACGGCGCTAGAATCACTGGACGACATTGGTAATTAATCCTAGGGTGATATAACCCATGCAATGGAACCTCCACCATATCAACACATACCATGGTTCCACTGCCCACCACATAGTCATATTCATAATTGTAAAATAATACTTTGCTTTTCAATGCATGAGTGATAAGTATAGTACTTTGCATATAGTTTGATACAAATAATCAAATGACATGAGCAAGCGATGAACTTGCCTTTCTTGACTGCAAGATTATGCAGGCAAAAGCTTCGATACGTGATAACTCCAAATTCTGAAATACCATCATTGTCCGGTAAGGACAATGTTTAAAGAACTGGCAAAGATGCTATAATGCATAGTATGAGATGCAATCGTCCCGAGCGTAACCTAACCTCGATGATTTAGGATGGATGAGTTGTAAAGATTTCTTTAGGGTGTGTTGCACTTTTAGAATAGTTCCCAAACAAGGTTCTTATTAGGGTTTGGTTATATTAGCATCATAACCAAGTGATGTAAGGCATCATAACAATCATACACATACGAATAGTAATGGAATAATATGTAAAGACTAGTTGTCAATTTTAAGTTCTACAGAACATGGTTGATGATTATTTATATTATACTTCAAAAGAATAACTTTTGAAGAACATGTTAATTAAGAATCAATGAGTATTTCAAAGAAGGATTAGGGCTTCTAAGGTTTGATTGACATTTGTATTTAAAAAGAATAACTTTTGAAGAACAGGTTAAAATAAGAATATGAACTACCATATATAGGTGCTATGGCTTTCTAGAGTTTACTATTGGATTCCTTTAGTTTCACATATAGGAACTAGTTGGTTCTTAATTTGGATTGGGGTTTCTATATAGCAAGTATTGGTAGGTTTATTGCTATGGTTTATTCTAAGCATCATATCAAAGGATGGTTATTTAAGATGGTTCTATAAATTAGCTATTAGGGTTTACTATGGTTTCACAATTGCTTTACTAAATAGTCTCTAATGGTTTCTAAGCTAAGTGGCTTATTATTTCCTAAGTAGGGTTTAGTTGATTAGGAGCATGTGATGTGATTTGCTACACAAGATTGGTATTAGGGTTTATCATTATGGTGCTACTAGGGTTTGATGATTGGGGTTGACCTTAATGGTATGGTACATAGGATAGTGGTTAGTGGTACTAATTCAATTAACAAGTTAGGGTTTATATCTAGGTGATACTAGTGAATCATATAGGTTTTAATTAAGAACAGGAACATGAAATGACAATCTCATGTGACTTGGTTTATGCTAAGGGATCATAAGCATGCATTCATTGGTTACTTATCAAGGTTCTACAAGTAAAGTTGAAATTCACATGATCACATAAAATAATGGGATCCAGATTCTAACTTATAATTAAATTAGGGTTTCTAAATTATGGTACAACTCCTAGAATGTTGATTAATAATAGAGTTGTGGTTACTAATTACCTTGAATCAAAATTAGCAATGGTTTAACATTTTATTAATTTTTCACAAGAATTAATAGTTAGGGTAACTCCTATTTTGGTTTAATTAAGAATCAGGGTTTAATAATTGTTATTAGGGTTTAAAATAATTAACTTGTTAACTAAAGATGTTTAAGTAAATAAGTTTTGGATTTACCAAAATAATATTGGCTTATAATATTTTCTTGAGTTATTACTATTTAAAGAAAATGGTAAATGGTAATTTGCAAGTTAGGGTTTATGAATTACCATTAATAATTAAGTTAATGCAAATATGATAAATATAATTAATCCTAACATTTTACTTAGTTACTGAATAGTTAAAATTTAATTTTTATAACTTTACTAGTTATTGAATTCAAGTTGTATTTTAAATAATTGAAATGGCATAATTAATAAGGTTAAAAATAAGTGAATTTTTATTTTGACACACATTTTTGTTTTATATTTTATTTGAATAGAGTTTATTTTTATGAGCATTTTGATATATTATTTATATTTTTCTGAGTTGAAATGAATTTTATACAATTTTTCAAAGTTTCAGACATTACTGGAATTTGAAATTTAAACGAAATACTAAACATACCGATTCGAGCTGTACCCACAGTCACTGACTGGTGGGCCTGTTGACTGGGTCAATTGCCACGCGGGCAACGACCAGTCAACAGAGCTTAGGTGGCAGTGCCACGTTGCTCTCGCCGGAGAGGACGCCGGTGACGCTCCGGCGAGCGACGGAATGGGTTCTAGAGACCCCCAGTGACTATCTAACCTAGCGCGTTCGAACCAGGACTCGATACTGAGCTCGCGAGCATCAACGCCACCACCCAAAGGTCACCGGGGCATCGCCGGTGAACTCGTCTGCGGCGGCGCGACTCGGCCAAAATGGAAAACGAGGCTAGGATGCATGCTAGGAAGCGAGAGCTGGTCCTACAGACGCGCAAACTCACCCTAAATCTGATGGCGTGGTCGACGGTGACGTTGGATGACGGAAACGGCGAGGACTTCGCCATTCCCGGTGATCTGCTGTAAAGGGAATCGAGGAAATTAGCCGGCTTGAGGAAGATCCAGCACGATTCCCTCCTCCCAGATGCTCTACGGTGTCCGGCGCTTCTCCCAGACCTCACGGCAAGCTCCGGGGTGGCTTCTATTGACGGCTTCGTGCTCGACGCCGGCGAACAGTCGAGGAGGAAATCGAGAGATGGAGAAGATCTGGGGAAAAATGGATGGGCAGATGAGATCAAGGAATGCTTGGCGGTGCTTTCACCCCTATTTATAGACCGAGGGGAGCTCGGTGGCCTCGACACGACGACGGCGATGGTGGAGAGGTGGCGGTCTCTGGAAGGTGGTCTGGCGAAGATCTTTTCGCTCCTGCGGATAGACTCGGACGCGAGAGACTTAGAGAGGAGTTCTGGAAGCTTCTACGCGTCCGGGACGTCCTTATCGTCGACGAGGATCGTGGCCTACTGGCGCAAGCTCGCTGTCGACGCCGGGGAAGACGACGGTTGTTTTTTCCTCTCGCACGATTCTTAAAGCAACCCAAACGGTAAGTGGCCTTGGGCTGGGCTGATGCTAGGCTTGGTGGACGTGGTGGTGATGGGATGCTGCGGTGCTGAGGTCCACCAGGTAAGTTTCCCTCCACTTTTTATTTCAAATTTTCATTTCCTTTTTCTGTTTTATTTACTGGTTTGAATTCAAATTGAATTCTGTTTTGTTTTACAGGTTCTAAAATATTTGAACATTAATATAACTTGATGACAATGCTCACTGTATTGTTTTGTTGTTAAACAACCATTTTATAATTGATTAATTTTAGTTCTTATGAGGCACAAGTTAAAAGTGCAAATAGATATGAATTTTAGGATTCAATTCAATTACTTTAAATTTAGGAATCAATTCTGTTTTAAAAGATCTGAAATTTAGAACATGTGAATGGTGAACATATTATATTTTACAAGTGCTTAGCCTAGTGATTATTCATATATAATTTGGGTATAACTAGGGTTTAACAAATGGGAAGGAAAATGGAATTGGGTTTATGATTTTATGTGAAGGATTATTTCTTAGGGTTTAAGAAAATGGTTATATAACCTCTATAATCATCAATCAAGCTTTGACTTAAATTATTTAGGATGAATCCTATAATCCTCATAGTTAATTCAATTGCTCTTGTGGTGATTCTATTTTATAAAAATACTATTTCATTTGGTTCCCAAAGCAAGTACTTGGAAAGCCAAATAGAATTGCATGTTTGTTTCACTCTACTCACCAAATGGCATTTAGTTTATAAGTGTATATGGATTGGTTTATACTTGTGATCCATGATACACAAGTTAGGACCTAATATTCTATGTGGTGTGAATTCTACTTGAAAGGTTTAGGGTTTTGCATAAGCTTCACTAAATTGAAGTATAAATAGGCATGAGGTATGGCAGGGTTCTAATTATAATCCAAGTTAATCCATGGGTTGGAATTCAAATGTAGTTTAGGGTTTAAGTAGTGATCACCAATGTGATACACAACTAGGATTAGAATATGAGCATAAGCTTTGGTTATGTTTCACTAATGGAACATGGCTCTCATCTACAAGATTAAAGGTTGGTTTAAACAAGTAAGATGTAATACTACTCTAAAATTCTCTAGGATAGACATGGCTATGGTTAGCATCTATAATCTCTCTTACTTCTAAATGTCTTGTAATAGCCTAAGGTCCTACTCAAGATATGATGATATGATCCTCTAAATATATGGTTTGCCTAGGAATACTACCTTGGTATCTTATGTATCTTGTTCTTCTGGAAATCTGATAAACCTGCATCTTGTGGTATGCCTCCACCTCCTAGCTTCTTCATCTTGATCCTAGCTAATTCACATGGAGTGGCTCTATGTGTTTGTTCCCATGTATCATGGTACTTGATGAGCAAATGGATGAAGGGTGTGGCTCTATTTATAGGCTTGGGCAAGCTCTAGTATCATGACACATAGGTGGTGACTCTTGTGTTGGTTAGATGAGTAAGGTGCTTGGTTGTCATGCCCTCATCCATAGAAATCCTTTGAGCATGAGGTGGCATAGCTTGGAAAGCAAGTCATGTAGATATTTTCATCCTATGTGGCAAGATCATTATCCTCTCATATGATTTATTTTTGGATAGCCAAGTGGCATTTGTTACTAAATATCTTGTGGATGGTTTTATTATTGTGGATGAGTCACTATATCATATTGGATTGTATTTATATTATAATATTGATCAAAAGATCAAGGTTGAAGGTTATTCCTCAAATTTGGATAGTTGGGTTTGATTTCACCAAGGCATGATCATATGAGTTTCAAAATACTCATAGTCAGTTTGATTCAAATAGTTTGAACTATAAATCGTAATGTAAATGTATTTAGTTTTATGATATTCCATATACTTAATAAGTTATGATTTAAATAAGAATGTGTGGCTTTTATGCACTTTAGACCCTATGGTTTACCTTATTTGGTAATAAGTTTAGAAGTGAATTAATTTACACACAAAGGTAGTTGCTAACTTTTAAGTGTTAATAAGTTAGGGTTTGATTCTTAAAGAATGTGTTGTTGTAAAACTAATTCCATTTGATCTAATCCATAGATCAAATCATCTCTACCCAAAACAAGGTTTTAGCAAAGATCACAGAGAAGTTTATAGCGCTTGACGTGATGATCTACTTCAATTCCAGCAAGTCAAGTGAAACTTCAGTTACTGTGGTAAGTTTTATTTGAAGCGCGAAAATTCCCCGGATTTTCTATGCATGAATGCAATGCACACTTTGGTGTTCTCTCATTTTGTAGCCTCTAAACCTGGGATATTACATTTGGTTTCTTGCATTTATTTTGCTTTATTTGCTATTGCTAGTTTGCTATAAGAAAACCCAAAAAGATTTTGCTTTGTTTGCTTGTTTCCTTTTGTTCTTGTTTCCAATTCAAAAACACCAAAAATATTTGCTGTTCTTCTTTGGTTTGTAAAGTTCATCATGAGTTCAATGGTCTTCGGTGGCTGGAGCGTGGTTTTCATTTCATATTATCCAAGCTACACAAGTGAAAGGCAATAATGACGATCTACGACAATTGGATTGTGGTGAGAGGCTGGTATGAACTCTATTTGTTTTCATTTTTGTACATATACTCATCCATGTGAGCATACTTAGTTGGTTCATGTGAGGTATATGTCATTTGAGAAAGCCTAGTAGTTCGTGATCTCTCATGTTTAGCTCCAATTTATTAATATGAGTAGCATGTCATGGATGTTTGCTTGCATTGTTTTATTCATAAGTAGGTATGGCATTGTGGTATCCTCCTCTGAATAATTCATTTATATCGACTTGGCACATGCTCACACATGCATATGACTGAACAAAAGTCAATTAAGCCTCGATGATTTACATTGCTTCAGAGTTCTTGTATCACTTTTATGCCTCTGTTAATTTATTTTGCCGCAAGCATGATTATGACAGTTACTGCTCTCTTGATTTGTCGCTCCCCAGTGATGTCTACGTTCCCCCTCCTTTCCTGTAGACAGTGTTGGGCCTCCAAGAGCAGAGGTTTGTAGAACAGCAACAAGTTTTCCCTTAAGTGGATCACCCAAGGTTTATCGAACTCAGGGAGGAAGAGGTCAAAGATATCCCTCTCATGCAACCCTGCAACAACAAAGCAAGAAGTCTCTTGTGTCCCCAACACACCTAATAGGTGCACTAGTTCGGCGAAGAGATAGTGAAATACAGGTGGTATGAATATATATGAGCAGTAGCAACGGTGCCAGAAAATAGCTTGATGGCGTGTAGTGATGGATGGTGGTATTGCAGCAGTAGTAACGCAGTAAAACAGTAAACAAGCAGCGATAGCAGTATTTAGGAACAAGGCCTAGGGATTAGACTTTCACTAGTGGACACTCTCAACATTGATCACATAACAGAACAGATAAATGCATACTCTACACTTTTGTTGGATGATGAACGCATTGCGTAGGATTACACGAACCCTCAATGCCGGAGTTAACAAGCTCCACAATTTGTTCATATTTTAGTAACCTTGTAGTGTAAGATAGATCAACAGACTAAACCAAGTACTAACATAGCATGCACACTGTCACCTTCATGCATATGTAGGAGGAATAGATCACATCAATATTATCATAGCAATAGTTAACTTCGCAATCTACAAGAGATCATGATCATAGCATAAACCAAGTACTAACATGGTGCACACACTGTCACCTTTACACACGTGCAGGAGGAATAGGACTACTTTAATAACATTGCTAGAGTAGCACATAGATGAATAGTGATACAAACTCATATGAATCTCAATCATGTAAAGCAGCTCATGAGATTATTGTATTGAGGTACATAGGAGAGAGATGAACCACATAGCTACCGGTACAGCCCCGAGCCTCGATGGAGAACTACTCCCTCCTCATGCGAGCAGCAGCGGTGATGAAGATGGCGGTGGAGATGGCAGCGGTGTCGATGGAGAAGCCTTCCGGGGGCACTTCCCCGTTCCGGCAGCGTGCCGGAACAGAGACTCCTGTCCCCCAGATCTTGGCTTCGCGATGGCGGCGGCTCTGGAAGGTTTCTGTGGTTTTCGTCGAACGCATCAGGGTTTCTGATCCAGGGGCTTTATATAGGCGAAGAGGCGGCGCAGGAGGGCTGACAGGGGGGCCAAACTATAGGGCGGCGCGGCCCCCCTCTGGCCGCGCCAGCCTGTAGTTTGGTGGGCCTGTGGCCCCCATCTGACCTCTCTGGTGTGTTCTGGATGCTTCCGGGGATTCTAAGATCTTTGGCGTTGATTTCGTCCGATTCCGAGAATATTTCGTTACTAGGATTTCTGAAACCAAAAACAGCAGAAAACAGGAACTGGCACTTCGGCATCTTGTTAATAGGTTAGTTCCAGAAAATGCACGAATATGACATAAAGTGTGCATAAAACATGTAGATAACATCAATAATGTGGCATGGAACATAAGAAATTATCGATACGTCAGAGACGTATCAGCATCCCCAAGCTTAGTTCTGCTCGTCCCGAGCAGGTAAAACGATAACACAGATAATTTCTGGAGTGACATGCCATCATAAACTTGATCATACTATTTGTAAAGCATATGTAGTGAATGCAGCGATCAAAACAATGTATATGACATGAGTAAACAAGTGAATCATAAAGCAAAGACTTTTCATGAATATTACTTAAAGACAAGCATCAATAAGTCTCGCATAAGAGTTAACTCATAAAGCAATAATTCAAAGTAGAGGTATTGAAGCAACACAAAAGAAGATTAAGTTTCAGCGGTTGCTTTCAACTTGTAACATGTATATCTCATGGATATTGTCAACATAGAGTAACATAATAAGTGCAATAAGCAAGTATGTAGGAATCAATGCACAGTTCACACAAGTGTTTGCTTCTTGAGGTGGAGAGAAATAGGTGAACTGACTCAACATTGAAAAGTAGAAGAATGGTCCTCCATAGAGGAAAAGCATCGATTGCTATATTTGTGCTAGAGCTTTGATTTTGAAAACATGAAACAATTTTGTCAACGGTAGTAATAAAGCATATGTATCATGTAAATTATATCTTATAAGTTGCAAGCCTCATGCATAGTGTACTAATAGTGCCCGCACCTTGTCCTAATTAGCTTGGACTACCGGATCATCACAATGCACATGTTTTAACCAAGTGTCACAAAGGGGTACCTCTATGCCGCCTGTACAAAGGTCTAAGGAGAAAGCTCGCATTGGATTTCTCGCTATTGATTATTCTCAACTTAGACATCCATACCGGGACAACATAGACAACAGATAATGGACTCCTCGTTTATGCATAAGCATGTAACAACAATTAATAATTTTCTCATATGAGATTGAGGATATATGTCCAAAACTGAAACTTCCACCATGGATCATGGCTTTAGTTAGCGGCCCAATGTTCTTCTCTAACATATGCATGCTTAACCATAAGGTGGTAGATCGCTCTTACTTCAGACAAGACGAACATGCATAGCAACTCACATGATATTCAACAAAGAGTAGTTGATGGCGTCCCCAATAAACATGGTTATCGCACAACAAGCAACTTAATAAGAGATAAAGTGCATAATTACATATTCAATACCACAATAGTTTTTAAGCTATTTGTCCCATGAGCTATATATTGCAAAGGTGAATGATGGAATTTTAAAGGTAGCACTCAAGCAATATACTTTGGAATGGCGGAAAATACCATGTAGTAGGTAGGTATGGTGGACACAAATGACATAGTGGTTGGCTCAAGTATTTTGGATGCATGAGAAGTATTCCCTCTCGATACAAGGTTTAGGCTAGCAAGGTTTATTTGAAACAAACACAAGGATGAACCGGTGCAGCAAAACTCACATAAAAGACATATTGAAAACATTATAAGACTCTACACCGTCTTCCTTGTTGTTCAAACTCAATACTAGAAATTATCTAGACCTTAGAGAAACCAAATATGCAAACCAAATTTTAGCATGCTCTATGTATTTCTTCATTAATGGGTGCAAAGCATATGATGCAAGAGCTTAATCATGAGCACAACAATTGCCAAGTATCACATTACCCAAAACATTTATAGCAATTACTACATATATCATTTTCCAATTCCAACCATATAACAATTTAACGAAGGAGAAACTTCGCCATGAATACTATGAGTAGAAACCAAGGACATACTTGTCCATATGCTACAGCGGAGCGTGTCTCTCTCCCACACAAGCATGATGTAATCCAATTTATTCAAACACAAACAAAAACAAAAACAAACAGACGCTCCAAGTAAAGTACATAAGATGTGATGGAATAAAAATATAGTTTCAGGGGAGGAACCTGATAATGTTGTCGATGAAGAAGGGGATGCCTTGGGCATCCCCAAGCTTAGACGCTTGAGTCTTCTTGATATATGCAGGGGTGAACCACCGGGTGCATCCCCAAGCTTAGAGCTTTCACTCTCCTTGATCATGTTGCATCATACTCCTCTCTTGATCCTTGAAAACCTCCTCCACACCAAACTCGAAACAACTCATTAGAGGGTTAGTGCACAATAAAAATTAACATATTCAGAGGTGACACAATCATTCTTAACACTTCTGGACATTACATAATGCTACTGGACATTAGTGGATCAAAGAAATTCATCCAACATAGCAAAAGAGGCAATGCGAAATAAAAGGCAGAATCTGTCAAAACAGAACAGTTCGTATTGACGAATTTTAAAATGGCACCAGACTTGCTCAAATGAAAATGCTCAAATTGAATGAAAGTTGCGTACATATCTGAGGATCATGCTCGTAAATTGGCTTAATTTTCTGAGCTACCTACAGGGAGGTAGACCCAGATTCGTGACAGCAAAGAAATCTGGAACTGCGCAGTAATCCAAATCTAGTACTTACTTTTCTATCAATGGCTTTACTTGGCACAACAAAACACAAAACTAAGATAAGGAGAGGTTGCTACAGTAGTAAACAACTTCCAAGACACAAATATAAAACAAAGTACTGTAGCAAAATAACACATGGGTTACCTCCCAAGAAGTTCTTTTCTTTATAGCCATTAAGATGGGCTCAGCAGTTTTAATGATGCACTCGCAAGAAATAGTAGTTGAAGCAAAAGAGAGCACCAAGAGGCAAATTCAAAACACATTTAAGTCTAACATGCTTCCTATGCATAGGAATCTTGTAAATAAACAAGTTCAAGAAGCATAATGCAACAAGCATAGAAAGATAAAACAAGTATAGCTTCAAAAATTTCAGCACATAGAGAGGTGTTTTAGTAACATGAAAATTTCTACAACCATATTTTCCTCTCTCATAATAACTTTCAGTAGCAACATGAGCAAACTCAACAATATAACTATCACATAAAGCATTCTTATCATGAGTCTCATGCATAAAATTATTACTCTCCACATAAGCATAATCAATTTTATTAGTAATAGTGGGAGCAAATTCAACAAAGTAGCTATCATTATTATTCTCATCAAGTGTTGGAGGCATAGTATAATCACAACAAAATTTACTCTCCATAGTAGGTGGTACCAAAAGACTACTATCATTATAATCATCATAAATAGGAGGCAAAGTATCATCAAAGAAAATTTTCTCCTCAATGCTTGGTGGACTAAAAAGATCATGCTCATCAAAACCAGCTTCCCCAAGCTTAGAATTTTCCATATCATTAGCAACAATGGTGTTCAAAGTATTCATGCTAACATGTTCCATGGGTTTTTTAATTTTCGCATTAAACCATTCATGTCTTGACTCAGGAAATAGTACAAAGAGCTCACAGATGTTTTCCATTATGCCTAACTAGTGTAAACAAGAAACAAAAAGTTGCAATTGCAGGATCTAAAGGAAATAGCTTCGAGTACTTACGACGCCGGGAAATAGCTTGGTAGCCGAGGTCCGGAGTGTGAGTACCTTTTACCTTTCCTCCCCGGCAACGGCGCCAGAAAAGGTGCTTGATGTCTACGTTCCCCCTCCTTTCCTGTAGACAGTGTTGGGCCTCCAAGAGCAGAGGTTTGTAGAACAGCAGCAAGTTTTCCCTTAAGTGGATCACCCAAGGTTTATCGAACTCAGGGAGGAAGAGGTCAAAGATATCCCTCTCATGCAACCCTGCAACAACAAAGCAAGAAGTCTCTTGTGTCCCCAACACACCTAATAGGTGCACTAGTTCGGCGAAGAGATAGTGAAATACAGGTGGTATGAATATATATGAGCAGTAGCAACGGTGCCAGAAAATAGCTTGATGGCGTGTAGTGATGGATGGTGGTATTGCAGCAGTAGTAACGCAGTAAAACAGTAAACAAGCAGCGATAGCAGTATTTAGGAACAAGGCCTAGGGATTAGACTTTCACTAGTGGACACTCTCAACATTGATCACATAATGTAGCAGATAAATGCATACTCTACACTTTTGTTGGATGATGAACGCATTGCGTAGGATTACACGAACCCTCAATGCCGGAGTTAACAAGCTCCACAATTTGTTCATATTTTAGTAACCTTGTAGTGTAAGATAGATCAACAGACTAAACCAAGTACTAACATAGCATGCACACTGTCACCTTCATGCATATGTAGGAGGAATAGATCACATCAATATTATCATAGCAATAGTTAACTTCGCAATCTACAAGAGATCATGATCATAGCATAAACCAAGTACTAACACGGTGCACACACTGTCACCTTTACACACGTGCAGGAGGAATAGGACTACTTTAATAACATTGCTAGAGTAGCACATAGATGAATAGTGATACAAACTCATATGAATCTCAATCATGTAAAGCAGCTCATGAGATTATTGTATTGAGGTACATAGGAGAGAGATGAACCACATAGCTACCGGTACAGCCCCGAGCCTCGATGGAGAACTACTCCCTCCTCATGGGAGCAGCAGCGGTGATGAAGATGGCGGTGGAGATGGCAGCGGTGTCGATGGAGAAGCCTTCCGGGGGCACTTCCCCGTTCCGGCAGCGTGCCGGAACAGAGACTCCTGTCCCCCAGATCTTGGCTTCGCGATGGCGGCGGCTCTGGAAGGTTTCTGTGGTTTTCGTCGAACGCATCAGGGTTTCTGATCCAGGGGCTTTATATAGGCGAAGAGGCGGCGCAGGAGGGCTGACAGGGGGGCCAAACTATAGGGCGGCGCGGCCCCCCCTCTGGCCGCGCCAGCCTGTAGTTTGGTGGGCCTGTGGCCCCCCTCTGACCTCTCTGGTGTGTTCTGGATGCTTCCGGGGATTCTAAGATCTTTGGCGTTGATTTCGTCCGATTCCGAGAATATTTCGTTACTAGGATTTCTGAAACCAAAAACAGCAGAAAACAGGAACTGGCACTTCGGCATCTTGTTAATAGGTTAGTTCCAGAAAATGCACGAATATGACATAAAGTGTGCATAAAACATGTAGATAACATCAATAATGTGGCATGGAACATAAGAAATTATCGATACGTCGGAGACGTATCACCCAGTCTATTGGTAGCCTTCACTTGTACCGAGCGGGAACGCTGCTCGTGCTTCCAAACACCTGAAAACCAAGTTGTTCCAAAGTGTCCACCATAAATACCTATGCATGGCATTTCAAACCATTCCAAGTAAATTCTCATGCGCTACCTTTAAAACCTTCAAAATGCTTCTCAATTTGTGTTAATGTTTCATAGCTCATGAGGAAGTATGTGGTGTTTAACTTTCAACCTTGTCATTTACTCTTGACGGACTTTCATTATGGACTAGTGGCACATCCTCTTATCCAATAATTTTGCAAAAAGAGCTGGCAATGGGATTCCCAGTCCCAAATTAATTAACCTAAATAGACACTCCTCCATGGTACGTGATTGTTGGACGGCACCCGAAGGATTCGGTTAGCCATGGCTTGTGTAAGCAAAGGTTGGGGGGAGTGTCATCATAATAAAACTAAAATAAAAAGGCACTCCTTCATGGTATGATATTGTTGGCAGGCACCCGAGGATTCGGTTAGCCATGGTTTGTGAAAGAAAGGTTGGAAGGAGTGCCACATAAACATAAAAATAATTCATGGGAGCCGCTCTTGGAAGTCCGGTTGGCGAGGTAGTTGGTGTACCCATTACCATTCGTTGACAACAACAAACACCTCTCAAAATAATTTTACTCCTGTTTTAAAAAATGAAAAGCTCTAGCGCATGTTAATCCCTGCTTCCCTCTGCGAAGGGTCAATCTTTTACTTTTGTGTTGTGTCTCCATTCTTTCTTTGAGCACTATCTTGAGAGCACAACTGTCATTCTTAGTATAATATGCTTCTCTCAAAATATGATTGATTGTGGTATAACTTTGATGCTTTTATCTTTGACAATCACTACTTCTAGTCTTTCTATGAACTTCAGAGGTGCCTGAGCATTTATGTTTTGCTGACCAAATATGGGCAAGCGAGATACCACTTTATCATACTCTTTTATGAACATTGCAATCCTGCTTATAGACATGATTCATGATGCTTATTATTAATTGTTGGTACCTCTCCATGATTGACATAGCTGTTAGATGATGTTATTTGCATGCATCTCATTATGAACTGCCTAAGTGTTAGCCATATTATGAGAATATATACATCATATGAACAAATGTGTTCGTGAAAGTTCTTTTATCGCTCAGTTGTTAACTGAATTGCTTGAGGACAAGCAATAAGTTAAGCTTGGGGGGAGTTGATACGTCCAAAACGTATCTACTTTCCCGAACACTTTTGCTATTGTTTTGCCTCTAACTTGTGTATTTTGGATGCAACTAACACGGACTAACGCTGTTTTCAGCAGAACTGCTCTGGTGTCTCGTTTTTGTGCAGAAATCCAACTTTCAGGAAAATCCTCTGAATTTATGCAGAAGGTCCTATTTTCCCAGAATATTGGCGGAGCCAGAAGGGCAAGCCAGGTGGGGGCCCGAGGGCCCCACACACTAGGCCGGCGCGGCCCAGGAGGGCTGATACGTCTCCGACGTATCGATAATTTCTTATGTTCCATGCCACATTATTGATGTTATCTACATGTTTTATGCACACTTTATGTCATATTCGTGCATTTTCTGGAACTAACCTATTAACAAGATGCCGAAGTGCCGATTCTTTGTTTCTGTTTTTGGTTTCAGAAATCCTAGTAAGGAAATATTCTCGGAATTGGACGAAATCAAAGCCCAGGGGCCTATTTTCTCACGAAGCTTCCAGAAGTCCGAAGGAGAGACGAAGAGGGGCCACGGAGGGGCCACACTATAGGGCGGCGCGGCCCCCCCCTTGGCCGCGCGGCCCTGTGGTGTGGGGCCCCCGTGCCGCCTCTTGACCTGCCCTTCCGCCTATAAAAAGTCTCCGTGACGAAACCCCCAGTACCGAGAACCACGATACGGAAAACTTTCCAGAGACGCCGCCGCCGCCGATCCCATCTCGGGGGATCCAGGAGATCGCCTCCGGCACCCTGCCGGAGAGGGGAATCATCTCCCGGAGGACTCTACGCCGCCATGGTCGCCTCCGGTGTGATGTGTGAGTAGTCTACCCCTGGACTATGGGTCCATAGCAGTAGCTAGATGGTTGTCTTCTCCCCATTGTGCTATCATTGTCGGATCTTGTGAGCTGCCTAACATGATCAGGATCATCTATCTGTAATTCTATATGTTGCGTTTGTTGGGATCCGATGAATAGAGAATACTTGTTATGTTGATTATCAAAGTTATGCTATGTGTTGTTTATGATCTTGCATGCTCTCCGTTACTAGTAGATGCTCTGGCCAAGTAGATGCTTGTAACTCCAAGAGGGAGTACTTATGCTCGATAGTGGGTTCATGCCTGCATTGACACCGGGACAAAGGATGAAAGTTCTAAGGTTGTGTTGCGCTGTTGCCACTAGGGATAAAACATTAGTGCTATGTTCAAGGATGTAGTCACTAGTTACATTACGCACCATACTTAATGCAATTGTCTGTTGTTTGCAACTTAATACTGGAGGGGGTTCGGATGATAACCTGAAGGTGGACTTTTTAGGCATAGATGCAGTTGGATGACGGTCTATGTACTTTGTCGTAATGCCCAATTAAATCTCACTATACTCATCATGATATGTATGTGCATGGTCATGCTCTCTTTATTTGTCAATTGCCCAACTGTAATTTGTTCACCCAACATGCTGTTCGTCTTATGGGAGAGACACCTCTAGTGAACTGTGGACCCCGGTCCAATTCTCTTTACTGAAATACAATCTCTTGCAATCTTTGTTCTACTGTTTTCTGCAAGCAATCATCTTCCACACAATACGGTTAATCCTTTGTTACAGCAAGCCGGTGAGATTGACAACCTCACTATTTCGTTGGGGCAAAGTACTTTGGTTGTGTTGTGCAGGTTCCACGTTGGCGCCGGAATCCCTGGTGTTGCGCCGCACTACATCCCGCCGCCATCAACCTTCAACGTGCTTCTTGGCTCCTCCTGGTTCGATAAACCTTGGTTTCTTTCTGAGGGAAAACTTGCTGCTGTGCGCATCATACCTTCCTCTTGGGGTTGCCCAACGAACGTGTGAAATACACGCCATCAAGGGCCCCGAGCGGCCCTAGTGTGTGGCGGCCTCGGTCAGCCCCCGACGCCCTCCTTCGGACTACTTATTGCCTTCGACCTAAAAATCGCGACAGAGAAGTCGAAGTGGCCAGAAGCCCTCCAGAACGCCGCCACATTGCGAAACTCCGTCTCGGGAGCCAGAAGTCTCCGTTCTGGCACTCCGCCGGGACGGGGAATTGGAGGAGATCATCGCCATCATCACCACCGACGCCTCTCCATCAACCAGCCATGTTTCCCCCATTCATGTGTGAGTAATTCCCTGATGTCTATGGGTGCTTCTATTCTTGTAGACAGTGTTGGGCCTCCAAGAGCAGTGGTTTGTAGAACAGCAGCAAGTTTCCCTTAAGTGGATCACCCAAGGTTTATCGAACTCAGGGAGGAAGAGGTCAAAGATATCCCTCTCATGCAACCATGCAACCACAAAGCAAGAAGTCTCTTGTGTCCCCAACACACCTAATAGGTGCACTAGTTCGGCGAAGAGATAGTGAAATACAGGTGGTATAAATAAGTAGTAGCAACGGCACCAGAAAAGTGCTTTGCCCAGGACAGTAAACAAGCAGTAGTAACGCAGTAAAACAGTAAACAAGCAGCGATAGCAGTATTTAGGAACAAGGCCTAGGGATCATACTTTCACTAGTGGACACTCTCAACTTTGATCACATAACAGAATAGATAAATGCATACTCTACACTCTCTTGTTGGATGGTGAACACCATTGCGTAGGATTACACGAACCCTCAATGCCGGAGTTAACAAGCTCCACAATTCAATGTTCATATTTAAATAACCTTAGAGTGCATGACAGATCAACACAACTAAACCAAGTACTAACGTAGCATGCACACTGTCACCTTCGCGCTACGAAAGGAGGCATAGATCACATCAACACTATCATAGCAATAGTTAACTTCATAATCTACAAGAGATCATAATCATAGCCTACGCCAAGTACTAACACAGATGCACACACTGTCACCATTACACCGTGCAGGAGGAATAAACTACTTTAATAACATCACTAGAGTAGCACATAGATAAATTGTGATACAAAACACATTGCAATCATAAAGAGATATAAATAAGCACTTCACTATGCCATTCATAACAGTGAATAAGTATTCTGTGAAATATAGCCTAAGAGACCCACACGGTGCACACACTGTCACCTTTACACACGTGGGACAAGGAGTCTCCGGAGATCACATAAGTAAAATTCACTTGACTAGCATAACGACATCTAGATTACAAGCATCATCATATGAATCTCAATCATGTAAGGCAGCTCATGAGATTATTGTATTGAAGTACATAGGAGAGAGATTAACCACATAGCTACCGGTACAGCCCCGAGCCTCGATGGAGAACTACTCCCTCCTCATGGGAGACAGCAGCGTTGATGGAGATGGCGGTGGTGTCGATGGAGGAGCCTTCCGGGGGCACTTCCCTGTCCCGGCGGCGTGCCGGAACAGAGACTCCTGTCCCCCAGATCTTGGCTTCGCGATGGCGGCGGCTCTGGATGGTTTCTCGTACCGTGGCTTTTTCCGTCTCGAGGTTTTAGGTCGAGGGGGCTTAAATAGGCGAAGAGGCGGCATCAGGAGGTCAACGAGGCGACGACACCATAAGGCGGCGCGGCCAGGGCCTGGGCCGCGCCGGCCTATCATCTGGGGCCCCTGTGGCCCCCCTCTGGCGGCTCTCGGGTGTTCTGGATGCTTCCGGGGATTCTAAGATGCTGGGCATTGATTTCGTCCGATTTCGAGAATATTTCCTTACTAGGATTTCTGAAACCAAAAACAGCAGAAAACAGCAACTGGCCCTTCGACATCTCGTCAATAGGTTAGTTCCGGAAAATGCATAATAATGACATAAAGTATGCATAAAACATGTAGATATCATCAATAATGTGGCATGGAACATAAGAAATTATCGATACGTCGGAGACGTATCATTCCCCCACTGTAGGCTGAAGGGGATGGTAGGGATTGGATGAGATTGGTCATGTAATAGCATAAGATTGTTAGGGCATAGTGCCTAGTGTCCGTAATTGGTACTTTGATGATATTGTTGCAACTTGTTATGCTTAATGCTTGTCACTAGGGCCCGAGTGCCATGATCTCAGATCTGAACATGTTATTGTTTCATCATGATATTCATTGTTTTATGATCTTACGTACAAGTTGTATACACATGTCGCTGTCCGGAACCAATGGCCCCGAAGTGACAAGAATCGGGACAACCGGAGGGGATGGTAGTGATGTGAGGATCACATGTGTTCACGGAGTGTTAATGCTTTGATCCGGTACTCTATTAAAAGGAGTACCTTAATATCCAGTAGATTCCCTTGAGGCCCGGCTGCCACCGGCTGGTAGGACAAAAGATGTTGTGCAAGTTTCTCATTGCGAGCACGTACGACTATAATTGGAACACATGCCTATTGATTGCTTTGTACTTGGACACCGTTTTATTATTATCTGCAAATGCCCTGCTATGATTGTTACATGAGTTTCTCTCATCCATGCAACGCCCGTTATCCGTCCCTATGCCTACAGTATTTTAATGCTGCTGTTTACTAATCACTACTGCTGTCTCTGTTACTCTGCTGCTGTTATTTCACTACTGCTACTACTATAAAACTGTTACTACTGATAAACTCTTGCGAGCAAGTCTGTTTCCAGGTGCAGCTGAATTGACAACTCCGCTGTTAAGGCTTTCAAGTATTCTTTGTCTCCCCTTGTGTCGAATCAATAAATTGGGTTATACTACCCGCGAAGACTGCTGCGATCCCCTATACTTGTGGGTCATCAGCCCCTGGGCGTTGATTTCGTCCAATTCCGAGAATATTTCCTTACTAGGATTTCTGAAACCAAAAACAGCAGAAAACAGCAACTGGCTCTTCGGCATCTCGTTAATAGGTTAGTGCCGAAAAATGCATAAATATGACATAAAGTATGTATAAAACATGTAGGTATCATCAATAAAGTAGCATGGAACATAAGAAATTATCGATACGTTGGAGACGTATCAGCATCCCCAAGCTTAGTTCCTACTCGTCCCGAGTAGGTAAACGATAACAAAGATAATTTCTGAAGTGACATGCTATCATAATCTTGATCATATTATTGTAAGCACATGTAATGAATGCAGCGATTCGAAGCAATGGTAAATATAATGAGTAAACAATTGAATCATATAGCAAAGACTTTTCATGAATAGTACTTTCAAGACAAGCATCAATAAGTCTTGCATAAGAGTTAACTCATAAAGCAATAAATTCATAGTAAAGGCATTGAAGCAGCACAAAGGAAGATTAAGTTTCAGCGGTTGCTTTCAACTTGTAACATGTATATCTCATGGATATTGTCAACATAAAGTAATATAACAAGTGCAATATGCAAGTATGTAAGAATCAATGCACAGTTAACACAAGTGTTTGCTTCTTAAGATGGAGAGAAGTAGGTGAACTGACTCAACATAAAAGTAGAAGAATGGCCCTTCGCAGAGGGAAGCATTGATTGCTATATTTGTGCTAGAGCTTTTATTTTGAAAACAAGAAACAATTTTGTCAACGGTAGTGATACGCGTACAGCACGCGTCCGTTGGGAACCCCAAGAGGAAGGTGTGATGCGTACAACGGCAAGTTTTCCCTCAGTAAGAAACCAAGGTTTATCGAACCAGTAGGAGCCAAGAAGCACGTTGAAGGTTGATGGCGGCGGAGTGTAGTGCGGCGCAACACCAGGGATTCCGGCGCCAACGTGGAACCTGCACAACACAACCAAAGTACTTTGCCCCAACGAAACAATGAGGTTTTCAATCTCACCGGCTTGCTGTAACAAAGGATTAGATGTATAGTGTGGATGATGATTGTTTGCAGAAAACAGTAGAACAAGTATTGCAGTAGATTGTATTCGATTAAAAGAATGGACCGGGGTCCACAGTTCACTAGAGGTGTCTCTCCCATAAGATAATTAGCATGTTGGGTGAACAAATTACAGTTGGGCAATTGACAAATAGAGAGGGCATGACCATGCACATACATGATATGATGAGTATTGTGAGATTTAATTGGGCATTACGACAAAGTACATAGACCGCTATCCAGCATGCATCTATGCCTAAAAAGTCCACCTTCAGGTTATCATCCGAACCCCTTCCAGTATTAAGTTGCAAACAACAGATAATTGCATTAAGTATGGTGCGTAATGTAATCAATAACTACATCCTCAAATATAGCATCAATGTTTTATCCCTAGTGGCAACAACACATCCATAACCTTAGGGGTTTCTCTCACTCCCCCAGATTCACGGAGACATGAACCCACTATCGAGCATAAATACTCCCTCTTGGAGTTACAAGCATCAACTTGGCCAAAGCATCTACTAGTAACGGAGAGCATGCAAGATCATAAACAACACATAGATAGATTGATAATCAACATAACATAGTATTCACTATTCATCGGATCCCAACAAACACAACATATAGCATTACAAATAGATGATCTTGATCATGTTAGGCAGCTCACAAGATCCGACAATGAAGCATAATGAGGAGAAGACAACCATCTAGCTACTGCTATGGACCCATAGTCCAGGGTGAACTACTCACTCATCACTCTGGAGGCGACCATGGCGGTGTAGAGTCCTCCGGGAGATGAATCCCCTCTCCGGCAGGGTGCCGGAGGCGATCTCCTGAATCCCCCGAGATGGGATTGGCGGCGGCGGCGTCTCTGGAAGGTTTTCCGTATCGTGGCTCTCGGTACTGGGGGGTTTCGCGACGAAGGCTATTTGTAGGCGGAAGGGCAGAGTCGGGAGAGTCACGAGGGGCCCACACGCTAGGGTGGCGCGGCCAGGGCTTGGGCCGCGCCGCCCTACTGTGGCGCCGGCTCATGGCCCCACTTCGTTAGTCCTCCGGTCTTCTGGAAGCTTCGTGTGAAAATAGGCCCCTGGGCATTGATTTCGTCCAATTCCGAGAATATTTCCTTACTAGGATTTCTGAAACCAAAAACAGCAGAAAACAGCAACTGGCTCTTCGGCATCTCGTTAATAGGTTAGTGCCGGAAAATGCATAAATATGACATAAAGTATGCATGAAACATGTAGATATCATCAATAATGTGGCATGGAACATAAGAAATTATCGATACATCGGAGACGTATCAGCATCCCCAAGCTTAGTTTCTGCTCGTCCCGAGCAGGTAAACGATAACAAAGATAATTTCTGGAGTGACATGCCATCATAACCTTGATCATACTATTGTAAGCATATGTAATGAATGCAGCAATCAAAACAACGGTAATGTGTAACATCCCAAATTTCAATAAAAAGAAAGTTAGAAGAATTCCAGAGAGCAAAATTTCAAACAAACAAAAACTTTTTAAATTGCATATAGTGCCATGCATAGGACTTGTGCATTTGAGTGATATGCCATGATGATTGTTATTACTTGTATGTGCTATACTCTAAAACCCTAAAGTGATCATAAGAAGATCACAAACTAAATAAATCAAAAATAGGAAGAAAATCCAATAAATGAAAAACCCTAAAAACCCCTCACATATGCTCTATGGCATTTTTATAAATTTTGACCCTAGACCAATTTGGTCTTCACCATTAGTTGAATAATGTTACTAAACACTTATTACAACTTTTGGAATCAAAGAATCACAATTCAAATGAATTTCAAATGCAAATCTTGCTCACATATGATAATGGTCAAAACTGCAAATTATAGTCTGATCACTACTTTGAGCCCTTGCAATTCAATTTTCTCAAACCAAACCTTACTAACTCTTTGCACCACATCCAAGTCAACATCAAGGTGAACACTTTTTGTAAAGATCACCATGCCAAATTCTTTCTTGATTATTAGCTATGCTCATCCAAAGTTGCAACTTTTTAACATATGTAACAATCTCCCACTTATCAAATTTTGCAAAACTTTGAATTCAACAATTCCACCACCACCTCTCATCATCTCTGGTCATTTAGAACTCAACCAAACACACACAATTCAAATTTGGCAACCATTTGAATTAAACCAAATTTGGACAAAATTCACACATAATCAATATGGCACTATTGGACACTATTTGCTATAGTGATTCTACCCCATCTAATCTACCCCAACCTACACCAATTGGTCCCCTGGTTCCCTCTCTCACTAACACCAGCATAGTAAACCTAAGAAGAACCCTAGGGAGACCAAGCCATGGCCATGCACACACCATGTCGGCCATGTCGAGCCCCCTCTCTTCTCCCTTGCTGCTCAGCCCTGGCCCTGGTGCCCACACTCGCCACCTCACCTCTCTACCTCGCCTAGCATGGCCTTGTCGCCGTAGATGCCGTGAGCTCGCCGGAGACAGCGCGCCCTGAACGCGCCCAGAACGCGCCCGGATGCCGCTCGTGTCGCGCGAGTGCACGCCGTGGACGTGCACTGGCCACGCGTCGCGCCACCACCTCGAGCCCTCCCTGGACCCCCTGTGAACGAGTTGAGCGCCTGCTTGCCACCGCGACGCCGCCAGACACGCGCCCAGCACCAACCCGTGACCGCCGGCGCCGGAGACGACGACCTGTTCCCGTAAACGCCGCGGCAGACATGGAAGCGATGCGACCAATCCAGACGCCGCCCGACCAAGCTGTCGCCACCGTTCGCTTCGCCAGGAACCGTAGAACACTGCCGCACCCTCGCCTAGCTCGCTAGCTCGCCGGAGACGCCGCGAGCATGTCGACCACCACCCTGCCCCACAACCCTCACTCGCGCCTATAAATACCGAGCTCCCTGGACAGAACCAAGCACACCAACACGATCACCACTCACCACCGCTTCGCCCAGCACCGTTAGCCACCTCAATTTCCGTCGGAGCAAGGCCAATCGCAAGCTCGGAGCCGCGGAAGCCCTGCAACAATCGCCGGCGATCCAGGCCACCTCGAGCTCCACCACTGCTACCAGCCGCTTCGCCATCGTCCACATCTACCTCGAGCACATTGCCAACCCTTGCTGGAGCCGCCGTAAGCCCTCCGACCCCCTAGGCTCGCCGCCAGCACGTCGGGTTCTTGTCGGAGACGACGATGAACCACGACCGTCGATCTGCCATCTAATCCAACGCATCTTATTCATCCATACCGCTTCAGGTTTTAAGACTCGCTGACATGCGGGACCCCCTGGTCAGGCAGCCCACGCGGGCACAGATGCGTGGTGGGCTGGCCTTGGGCCATTTTTAAATCTTTCGGCCCGTTAGCTTTTCCCGCCGGCCTGTTTAATTCAAATTCTATTTAAACAATTCCCAACAATTTCAATACTGCCCAAACTTTGAAATTCAATAGGTTCAAATTGGCTTAACCAAATTTAATGAATTATATATTGATGGAAAGCTAATGAAATTATCTACACAATGCCACTGGTCCCATGACCAGATTAGTTGTAGAATTAATTTGACAAAAAGAAGAAGTCAGGGACTTTTCCCTATTTAAATAATTATTAAAAATCAACTAGAATATATATTAAGTTAATTCCAACTCTAATAGTTCACATTTGACTTACACTAATTGATTATGCAATAAAATGGTGTGGTCACTTTGCATGATCATGCCCTAGTTTAATTAATGGATAATATGGCTAGTTTAACTAGTTGATATTGTCCAAAACTATTAAGTAATTCATATGAAGTCTTATACTTCATTTAAATCTTGTCTCACATGAATTCATGTGATGTTTGGACCCCTGGCCCAAACTCTCTTATATGAATTACTTAGAGATTTAAATCATATGTAGTATTATTAAATGATATGAGGTGATCTACCTCATTTAAATCATCTTCTCAAATGATGATGATGAACATTTGACTTAGGTCAATATAAGTTCATATATGATTGTTTGAGAAATTAAATCTTAAGAAGATTTCAATGAGAGGAAATTATTTCTCAAGAACCCTATGGAAACTATCATTTACATATTAAATACAAAGAAGTAAATTCTCCTCAAACAACACAACCCATGCACTCTAATTAGATTATTTGTGTGCATAGAATAGTTTGTGTGTTTATATGTGATACATGTAATAGCCATTGAATTAGTGAGTAATTATACTCGTATTCAAATTTAGACGCTAGCACCGGAGAGTACACCGAAGAAGAAGGTTGCTACCAAGAGGAGGAGGAGGAGAATTTTGAGAACTACCAAGGCAAGCTAATATTCTTGCAAAGTGCAAAGCCCCTTGGGGCAAGGCACCATGAATCTTACCTTTTCTTACATAAGCCTATCCCAAGTTTATACATTACAAGTTTTTACTTGTTTTCTCAATAAGTTGCTTTTATAGTTAACTTTGGTCAAAATAAAGAAGTTTACTAGAGTAGTAAAGTTAGCCTCCATCAAGCAAAGCAAGATAGCACCCCTCATGATTTAGAGCTAGTGCTAATGAATAAAATTTGACTACTCTAGATGGGAACAATGTGACTTGAAATGAATCTGAAACCTTGGAATGATGATGCATTCCATTGAATGATTTTTGAAGGTGAATATGACCAAGAAAAGATAGTGATTTTTGATAAACATGATATTGGTTTGGATGCGATACCTTTCCAATTAGTAAGTACCCCCACAATACCTGATTATGGGTAGGGCTTAACTGGAAGTTTATGCATCTTAGTATGGGTTCCCTCTGAACACACGTCATAGGGGTTACGCTTGAGGCTGCCTCCGTTGTTGTGAAATGATGTGAAATTGAGGTGAATTGTACGGCCAAGCCCTGTGCAGTTCCCAGGTTGATAGTTGGTCTTCACTGGGAGGCCAAGCTCATGGGGAGAGGTGCTCATACTAGGATTTGTAAGTGAAAGGTTATGGTTGATGATCCGCGTACTGTGTTACGATGATTTGGGGTAATCCCGACGGATGAAATCAAATGTTGTGGCACAAGTGTGCAACCTCTGCAGAGTGTAAACCTATTCGAATAGCCGCGTCCACGGTTACGGACGGTTGGAAAGGCCATACAGTGTCCGATGTCATATCTTCGAAAATGATGTTGAAAGATGATGGTGAAATGACTTGGGGTGAATTGAAATCACCACTTGAATGGTGGGAATGACACTAATGTTCCCACTTGAGTTAGTTAGCATTTGAATAAACTTTTCTCGAAAACTTGTGAACTAAAACTAGCTTTATGCAAATAAACTAGAGCTTAGCAAACCTTACTAGAATGTCTAGCACTTACATTAGTATTAGTTTGCGAGTACTTAAAGTACTCACGGCTTTGTCCCTGGCTATTCAAATGGCCAGAGTATGAAGATGAACAAGGAGATGACCAGCAGGACGCCTACGACAACTAGGAGTCTTCCGACGTCAAGCGTTGGCCTGTGGACTAGAGAGTCCTTGTATCTTACGCTTCCGCTATGAACTATGAACTGGTGTTTGTTCGTTGATCAATAGATCAACTATTCGTGTAATATGGATCATGTGATTCCAATTTGTAAGACTTTATGGTTTGTAATGAATGATGACTGTGATACTTAACTATTATGCCTCGCAACAACAATATTCCTGGGATTGCGATGTATGACATAATAGGCATTCGGACTTAAAAATCCGGGTGTTGACAAGTTGGTATCAGAGCCATTGTTTGACCTTAGAAGACCTTAGTTAGAATGGGCGTTCTGAAAAACTTAACTTTGAAATCAAATGAAAGAAAATATTTGTGAAAATTTACTACACTCTTGTCTTTGAGACTTTGCCAAAATTTGATGAATCATGTTCTAGCTTATTTGAATCAACTTAAAATTTTGCCACACTTTACACTCTCTAACTTACTCCTCCAATTCTCTTTCAGATGGAGCCGAATGAACCCATCAACACCAAGTTTTACCAGCTTGGGAACGGAGGGAGCTTGATCTTCGAGCACGACCTCAACGCCGTCTCTGACTTCCTTGGGCGCCCACACCCCGAGTTCCACGGGGTTCAGCTGGACGACACGCCCGGAGGAGAGTTGCAGTGGGTGATCACTGCCGACTTGAGGGGCAAGATGGATCCTCCCACTTCGGAGAGGATCCTCTTCTCCTTCCGCGAGAGCAACTGGCTCGACGGACTCGCATGTGGCCTTCAGGAGGCACTTGCGCGCCTCTGTGGATAGAACGTGGTGCGCATCCTCGCGTCGCGCTACGCACACCTTGTGAGGCGTGATGCCATGGGAGTGCCCATGGAGCTGCAGCCGCACCCTGAGTTGAGGCACCATGCTGAGCACCTGGACTTCATGCTCTACCAGACTCAGAAGGACCTCGACGCCACTCGCGCTTACGCGAACCAGACCCATGCTCACATCACCGAGCAGGGTGAGGCGATCAAGCTACTCAACAACGACCGTAAGAGCCTTCGCTAGCAGCGTGCCAAGAAGGACGCTACGATTAAGCGCCTTCGCTCCAAGATCGCGTCACTTGAGGCCACTGTCAAGACCCAGGAGGATCAGATTCGTGAGCTGGAGGATGACGACGGAGGCATCGACATTCAGGGAGGAGGAGCCTTCCTGAGCGACGACGACGACTTTGAGGAGGACGAGAACACCGAGGAGGAGGACTACGAGTTCCTAGAGGCAGGACCCGATGACTACGTCCCGATCGATGTCGAGGATGAGGAGTAGTTGCACTAGTTTCACTTATAGTAGGTGTGAGTTGTATCCCGTCCTTTGTATCGTTGCATGAGAATGGTTCTTAAAACCATTGGAGTATGAGTGTGTTAGTTTGTACTATGTGTTGAATGAATGAATGAATGTTATGTTTGTCATGAAAAGATTACAAGTTTTCAAATGTTTTCAAACATAACCAAAATGAACCATAGAATGTTCCCTCTTATCTTATGATCTTCTATATCTCTAGATGGCCCCTCCCAATCGCACCAACGACGCGATGATGCAACTGCTGCAAACCCTGCTTGCCGACAGGGAGACCGAAAGAGCTGAATGTCAAGCCAACATCGCAGCCTTGCAGAACATCGCCAATCAAGGTCCTGGAAATCATGACCACCCTGGATCCCAACTCAAGAACTTCCAAAACACCAACCCTCCGGTGTTTAGCAAGACCGAGGAACCCCTCGACGCCGACGACTGGCTCCAGACTATGGAGAACAACCTGGAAGTAGCCGGGGTGGAAGCCAACGAGAAGGTCTTGTTTGCCACCCACTATCTCGCTGGACCAGCCCGCGCTTGGTGGACAAGCACCCGTGCCATGAACGGAGGTCAGTTCATGACTTGGGAGGATTTCAAGCTAAAGTTCAGCAAGTACCATGTACCCCCGGGTCTTATCAAAAAGATGAGGGATGAGTTCCGTGAACTGAAACAAGGTCGCATGATGGTGGTAGAATACCGCGACAAGTTTCTCACACTGTCAAGGTATGCCCCTGATGAGACCGACACCGTTGAGAAGAGGAAGGAGAGATTCCTGAACGGACTGCATGATGAGATGCAGACTGTCCTCGTCAACATCCCCTTCGCCGACCTCGAAGCCCTTGTGGACTCCGCCATCAAAATGGAGGGCAAGTTGAACCAAGCCAATGAGAACCACAAGCGCCGCATGGCGAATCAAAGTGGGTCTAGCCATACCCAGAAGTATCGCCCTAGCTCAAGCGGAGGTTTCACTCCGAGAAACAACAAGCCACCGATGCAGAACTCGCGCCCCGGTTATCAAAACCGGAGTGGAGGAAACTCCAAGCCAGGCGGCTACAACAACAACTACAACAACAACAACTACTACAACCGCGCTCCGCCCAGAGCCCCCAACAACAACAACAACCACACCAACACCGCTCCCAGATCCGGAAGCAACGCCATCCCCGTTGCGAACAAGCAGGACAAGACCACCATCACTTGTTATGCGTGTGGTGTAGTGGGGCACTACTCCAACGAGTGTCCCAAGCGTCTTGCCAAGCTCGCCGGCAACACCGCTGCACCTGCTCAGCAGCAACGCCGTGTCTCCACCGGCAAGAAGTTCGCCCCCAACAACCCCAATAACCGCAACGGCCGCCTCTACCACATGAACGCCGAAGAAGCCCAGGAAGCACCAGATGTTGTAATGGGTATGTTTTTTGTCAACCACATCCCTGCCAGAGTGTTGTTTGATTCCGGAGCATCTCATTCTTTTGTCACCGAAGACTTTGCATCAACAAGTAAAATTCAACCCCTCAGTTTGAAGCATGTTATGATAGTTCAAATCCCCGGATCAACCACCAAAGCCAGAAAACTTTGCAAAAAGTACCAATCAAAATCCATGATGTAGATTTCTATGCCAATCTAATCATTTTGGGAACCAAAGGTTTGGAAGTCGTACTAGGAATGGACTGGATGTCCAAGCACAATGGATTGATAGACTGTGCCAAGAAAGCCATAACCATGACCAGCAGCACCGGTATCGTAGTAGAGCACGTCTCTGAAAAACTACCCAGAAAATTCACCTGCAACCAAAGTGTATCCAAGCCAACTCTGGATCAAATAAGGGTCGTTTGTCGCTACCCTGATGTGTTTCCGGATGATCTACCCGGTATGCCCCCGGATCGGGATATCGATTTTATCATTGAGTTAATCCCCGGAACTGGACCCATAGCCCAGAGAGCCTACAGCATGAACGCAACCGAGCTTGTGGAGCTGAAGAAGCAAATAGATGATATGTTAGCAAAAGGTCTGATTAGACCTAGTGCATCCCCCTGGAGATCACCAGTTTTCTTTGTGGACAAAAAGGATGGTGCAAATCGTTTATGTACGGACTATCGTAAGCTTAACGATGTCACCATCAAAAACAAATACCCCCTACCCAAGATAGAAGACTTGTTTGATCAACTCACCGGAGCCAAAGTCTTCTCCAAGATCGACCTTAGAACTGGATATCATCAACTGAAGATCCGAGCCACCGACATTCCAAAAACTGCCTTTACCACCAGATATGGGTTGTATGAGTACAACGTCATGTCGTTTGGACTGACCAATGCCCCCGCTTATTTCATGAATCTCATGAATAAGATCTTCATGAACTTTTTGGACAAGTTTGTCGTTGTTTTCATCGATGACATTCTCGTCTATTCCAAGTCCGAAGAGGAACATGAACAGCATTTGGAGACTGTCCTAGAAACCCTTAGACAGCACAAGTTGTATGCCAAGTTCAGCAAGTGTGAATTTTGGTTGGAAGAAGTTGGATTCCTGGGACACATCTTGTCTGCAGGAGGTATTGCCGTAGATCCCGCCAAAATCAAAACTGTTATGGAATGGCAAGCCCCAACCACCCAAACCGAGGTCCGCGCTTTTCTTGGATTAGCCGGATATTACCGCCGATTTGTAGAAGGTTTTTCTAGCATCGCTCGACCAATGACCCAATTGTTGAAGAAGGACAGAAAGTTCGAGTGGACCGATAAATGTGAAGAGAGCTTTCAACAGCTCAAGAGTAGATTGACAACCGCCCCAATCTTAATCATGCCAGATATCGCAAAGCCCTTTGACGTATATTGCGACGCCTCCAAGACTGGTCTTGGATGTGTACTTATGCAAGAAGGCAAGGTGGTATCTTACCTTTCAAGACAGCTAAAGCAACATGAACAAAACTACCCAACCCATGACCTCGAGCTTGCGGCCGTGGTCTTAGCCTTGAAAGTTTGGCGTCATTACCTCATGGGTAATCGATGCGAGATCTACTCCGACCACAAGAGCCTCAAATATATATTCACCCAGAAGGAGCTGAACATGAGACAACGCCGATGGATTGAATTGATCAAGGATTACGACATGGAGATTCACTACCACCCCGGCAAGGCCAATGTGGTAGCGGATGCTTTGAGTCGGCTGCCGTGTCAGTTGAATTCCATGCTCGCAACTGAACAGCCCAGCTTACATCAAGAGTTGGAATAGTTCAGACTTGAACTTGTTAGTGAAGGATTCCTAGCCAGCATAGAACTGCAACCCACCTTGGTTAGTCAGATCAAGGAAGCCCAGAAGGACAACGCTAGCATTGACGGAATCAAGAAACAGATAGCCGCAGGAAAAGCCCCCGGATTCACCGTAGACGAAGCCGGAGTTCTTTGGTACAAAGAACGTCTCTACGTACCATCGGACTCAGACTTGAAACAAGTCATCCTGCAAGAAGCCCATGACACCCTTTATTCAATCCACCCCGGAGGTACCAAGATGTACCAAGACCTGAAGGAGCAATTTTGGTGGCATGGAATGAAGAGAGAAATCGGCAGCTACATCGCCAAGTGTGACATCTGTTAGAGAGTCAAGGTAGAACATCAACGACCCGCCGGACTGTTACAACCCCTCCAGATTCCAGAATGGAAATGGGACTCCGTAGGAATGGACTTTATCACCGGACTGCCCAAATCCAGCAAAGGCAATGATTCAATATGGGTAGTTGTCGATAGATTGATCAAAGTCGCCCATTTCATTGCCGTAAAGACCACTTACCAAGGCCCAAAGTTAGCCGAACTATACATCTCCAGAATAGTCGCCCTGCACGGAACCCCCAAATCGATAGTGTCAGATAGAGGATCACAGTTCACCTCAAGATTCTGGCAGAAAGTGCACGAAGGACTAGGCACCCGTCTGAATTTCAGCACCGCCTATCACCCTCAGACCGACGGACAGACTGAGAGAGTCAACCAGATACTGGAGGACATGCTGAGAGCATGTGTACTGGAATATGGATCTAAGTGGGAAGACTGCCTACCTTACGCAGAATTCTCTTACAACAACAGCTACCAAGCTAGCCTACAGATGGCCCCCTTTGAAGCCTTGTACGGAAGGAAATGCCGTACCCCCCTGAACTGGTCGGAAGTCGGAGAAAGCCAAGTTTTTGGCCCAGATGTTCTTCGTGAAGCCGAAGAGAAAGTACACAAGATTCGCGAGTACCTCAAGACGGCGCAATCAAGACAGATTAGCTATGCCGACAAGAGACGTCGGGAGATGACCTTCGAGATCGGAGACTTCGTCTATCTCAAGGTATCCCCCTTGAAAGGAATGCAGAGATTCCAGCTGAAAGGAAAGCTCGCACCCCGATATGTCGGACCTTTCAAAGTCCTCAGCCGCCGAGGAGAAGTATCTTATCAACTGGAGCTACCTGAAGAGATGTCGGCTGTACACGACGTGTTCCATATCTCACTCCTCCGGAAGTGCCTTGAAGTCCCCGAGAAGACCGAAGTGTTCAAAAACATCGATCACCGATCGGTGGATATCAACCAGGACTTGACATACCGCGAAGTGCCAATTCGCATCCTGGAAGAAGCTTACCAAACCACCCGCACCCGAAGCATCAAGTTTCTGAAGATACAATGGAGCAATCATACCGAGGATGAAGCCACCTGGGAAAGCGAAGACTTCATGAAGAAGGAGTACCCAGATCTCTTTAGTACCTAACTTTCTTTTCGATCTCGGGACGAGATCTTTTGTAAGGGGGAAGGGTTTGTAACATCCCAAATTTCAATAAAAAGAAAGTTAGAAGAATTCTAGAGAGCAAAATTTCAAACAAACAAAAACTTTTTAAATTGCATATAGTGCCATGCATAGGACTTGTGCATTTGAGTGATATGCCATGATGATTGTTATTACTTGTATGTGCTATACTCTAAAACCCTAAAGTGATCATAAGAAGATCACAAACTAAATAAATCAAAAAGAGGAAGAAAATCCAATAAATGAAAAACCCTAAAAAACCCTCACATATGCTCTATGGCATTTTTATAAATTTTGACCCTAGACCAATTTGGTCTTCAACATTAGTTGAATAATGTTACTAAACACTTATTACAACTTTTGGAATCAAAGAATCACAAATCAAATGAATTTCAAATGCAAATCTTGCTCACATATGATAATGGTCAAAACTGCAAATTATAGTCTGATCACTACTTTGAGCCCTTGCAATTCAATTTTCTCAAACCAAACCTTGCTAACTCTTTGTACCACATCCAAGTCAACATCAAGGTGAACACTTTTTGTAAAGATCACCATGCCAAATTCTTTCTTGATTATTAGCTATGCTCATCCAAAGTTGCAACTTTTTAACATATGTAACAATCTCCCACTTATCAAATTTTGCAAAACTTTGAATTCAACAATTCCACCACCACCTCTCATCATCTCTGGTCATTTAGAACTCAACCAAACACACACAATTCAAATTTGGCAACCATTTGAATTAAACCAAATTTGGACAAAATTCACACATAATCAATATGGCACTATTGGACACTATTTGCTATAGTGATTCTACCCCATCTAATCTACCCCAACCTACACCAATTGGTCCCCTGGTTCCCTCTCCCACTAACACCAGCATAGTAAACCTAAGAAGAACCCTAGGGAGACCAAGCCATGGCCATGCACACACCATGCCGGCCATGTCGAGCCCCCTCTCTTCTCCCTTGCTGCTCAGCCCTGGCCCTGGTGCCCACACTCGCCACCTCACCTCTCTACCTCGCCTAGCATGGCCTTGTCGCCATAGACGCCGTGAGCTTGCCGGAGACAGCGCGCCCAGAACGCGCCCGGATGCCGCTCGTGTCGCGCGAGTGCACGCCGTGGACGTGCACTGGCCACGCGCCGCGCCACCACCTCGAGCCCTCCCTGGACCCCCTGTGAACGAGTTGAGCGCCTGCTTGCCACCGCGACGCTGCCAGACACGCGCCCAGCACCAACCCGTGACCGCCGGCGCCGGAGACGACGACCTGTTCCCGTAAACGCCACGACAGACATGGAAGCGATGCGACCAATCCAGACACCGCCCGACCAAGCTGTCGCCACCGTTCGCTTTGCCAGGAACCGTAGAACACTGCCGCACCCTCGCCTAGCTCGCTAGCTCGCCGGAGACGCCGCGAGCATGTCGACCACCACCCTGCCCCGCAACCCTCACTCGCGCCTATAAATACCGAGCTCCCTGGACAGAACCAAGCACACCAACACGATCACCACTCACCACCGCTTCGCCCAGCACCGTTAGCCACCTCAATTTCCGCCGGAGCAAGGCCAATCGCAAGCTCGGAGCCGCGGAAGCCCTGCAGCAATCGCCGGCGATCCAGGCCACCTCGAGCTCCGCCACTGCTACCAGCCGCTTCGCCATCGTCCACATCTACCTCGAGCACATTGCCAACCCTTGCTGGAGCCGCCGTAAGCCCTCCGACCCCCTAGGCTCGCCGCCAGCACGTCGGGTTCTTGTCGGAGACGACGATGAACCACGACCGTCGATCTGCCATCTAATCCAACGCATCTTATTCATCCATACCGCTTCGGGTTTTAAGACTCGCTGACATGCGGGACCCCCTGGTCAGGCAGCCCACGCGGGCATAGACGCATGGTGGGCTGGCCTTGGGCCATTTTTAAATCTTTTGGCCCGTTAGCTTTTCCCGCCGACCTGTTTAATTCAAATTCTATTTAAACAATTCCCAACAATTTCAATTCTGCCCAAACTTTGAAATTCAATAGATTCAAATTGGCTTAACCAAATTTAATGAATTTTATATTGATGGAAAGCTAATGAAATTATCTACACAATGCCACTGGCCCCATGACCAGATTAGTTGTAGAATTAATTTGACAAAAAGAAGAAGGCAGGGACTTTTCCCTATTTAAATAATTATTAAAAATCAACTAAACTAGATATTAAGTTAATTCCAACTCTAATAGTTCACATTTGACTTACACTATTTGATTATGCAATAAAATGGTGTGGTCACTTTGCATGATCATGCCCTAGTTTAATTAATGGATAATATGGCTAGTTTAACTAGTTGATATTGTCCAAAACTATTAAGTAATTCATATGAAGTCTTATACTTCATTTAAATCTTGTCTCACATGAATTTATGTGATGTTTGGACCCCTGGCCCAAACTCTCTTATATGAATTACTTAGAGATTTAAATCATATGTAGTATTATTAAATGATATGAGGTGATCTACCTCATTTAAATCATCTTCTCAAATGATGATGAACATTTGACTTAGGTCAATATAAGTTCATATATGATTGTTTGAGAAATTAAATCTTAAGAAGATTTCAATGAGAGGAAATTATTTCTCAAGAACCCTATGGAAACTATCATTTACATATTAAATACAAAGAAGTAAATTCCCCTCAAACAACACAACCCATGCACTCTAATTAGATTATTTGTGTGCATAGAATAGTTTGTGTGTTTATATGTGATACATAGAATAGCCATTGAATTAGTGAGTAATTATACTCGTATTCAAATTTAGACGCTAGCACCGGAGAGTACACCGAAGAAGAAGGTTGCTACCAAGAGGAGGAGGAGGAGAATTTTGAGAACTACCAAGGCAAGCTAATATTCTTGCAAAGTGCAAAGCCCCTTGGGGCAAGGCACCATGAATCTTACCTTTTCTTACATAAGCCTATCCCAAGTTTATACATTACAAGTTTTTACTTGTTTTCTCAATAAGTTGCTTTTATAGTTAACTTTGGTCAAAATAAAGAAGTTTACTAGAGTAGTAAAGTTAGCCTCCATCAAGCAAAGCAAGATAGCACCCCTCATGATTTAGAGCTAGTGCTAATGAATAAAATTTGACTACTCTAGATGGGAACAATGTGACTTGAAATGAATCTGAAACCTTGGAATGATGATGCATTCCATTGAATGATTTTTGAAGGTGAATATGACCAAGAAAAGATAGTGATTTTTGATAAACATGATATTGGTTTGGATGCGATACCTTTCCAATTAGTAAGTACCCCCACAATACCTGATTATGGGTAGGGCTTAACTGGAAGTTTATGCATCTTAGTATGGGTTCCCTCTGAACACACGTCATAGGGGTTACGCTTGAGGCTGCCTCCGTTGTTGTGAAATGATGTGAAATTGAGGTGAATTGTACGGCCAAGCCCTGTGCAGTTCCCAGGTTGACAGTTGGTCTTCACTGGGAGGCCAAGCTCATGGGGAGAGGTGCTCATACTAGGATTTGTAAGTGAAAGGTTATGGTTGATGATCCGCGTACTGTGTTACGATGATTCGGGGTAATCCCGACGGATGAAATCAAATGTTG
The DNA here is from genome assembly GCF_019359855.2 of Lolium perenne. Lineage (NCBI taxonomy): Eukaryota > Viridiplantae > Streptophyta > Magnoliopsida > Poales > Poaceae > Lolium > Lolium perenne. Next base: position 145,649,699 of record NC_067249.2, read on the forward strand.
TGGCACAAGTGTGCAACCTCTGCAGAGTGTAAACCTATTCGAATAGCCGCGTCCACGGTTACGGACGGTTGGAAAGGCCATACAGTGTCCGATGTCATATCTTTGAAAATGATATTGAAAGATGATGGTGAAATGACTTGGGGTGAATTGAAATCACCACTTGAATGGTGGGAATGACACTAATGTTCCCACTTGAGTTAGTTAGCATTTGAATAAGATTTTCTCGAAAACTTGTGAACTAAAACTAGCTTTATGCAAATAAACTAGAGCTTAGCAAACCTTACTAGAATGTCTAGCACTTACATTAGTATTAGTTTGCGAGTACTTAAAGTACTCACGGCTTTGTCCCTGGCTATTCAAATGGCCAGAGTATGAAGATGAACAAGGAGATGACCAGCAGGACGCCTACGACAACTAGGAGTCTTCCGACGTCAAGCATTGGCCTGTGGACTAGAGAGTCCTTGTATCTTACGCTTCCGCTATGAACTATGAACTGGTGTTTGTTCGTTGATCAATAGATCAACTATTCGTGTAATATGGATCATGTGATTCCAATTTGTAAGACTTTATGGTTTGTAATGAATGATGACTGTGATACTTAACTATTATGCCTCGCAACAACAATATTCCTGGGATTGCGATGTATGACATAATAGGCATTCGGACTTAAAAATCCGGATGTTGACATAATGACATGAGTAAACAACTGAATCATATAGAAAAGACTTTTCATGAATAGTACTTCAAGACAAGCATCAATAAGTCTTGCATAAGAGTTAACTCATAAAGCAATAATTCAAAGTAAAGGCATTGAAGCAACACAAAGGAAGATTAAGTTTCAGCGGTTGCTTTCAACTTATAACATGTATATCTCATGGATATTGTCAACATAGAGTAATATAACAAGTGCAATATGCAAGTATGTAGGAATCAATGCACATTTCACACAAGTGTTTGCTTCTTGAGGTGGAGAGAGATAGGTGAACTGACTCAACAATAAAAGTAAAAGAATGGTCCTTCAAAGAGGAAAGCATCGATTGCTATATTTGTGCTAGAGCTTTGATTTTGAAAACAAGAAACAATTTTGTCAACGGTAGTAATAATGCATATGTGTTATGTAAATTATATCTTACAAGTTGCAAGCCTCATGCATAGTATAATAATAGTGCCCGCACCTTGTCCTAATTAGCTTGGATTACCTGGATTATCATCGCAATGCACATGTTTCAACCAAGTGTCACAAAGGGGTACCTCTATGCCGCCTGTACAAAGGTCTAAGGAGAAAGCTCGCATTGGATTTCTCGCTATTGATTATTCTCAACTTAGACATCCATACCGGGACAACATAGACAACAGATAATGGACTCCTCTTTAATGCATAAGCATGTAGCAACAATTAATTTTCTCATATGAGATTGAGGATATATGTCCAAAACTGAAACTTCCACCATGATTCATGGCTTTAGTTAGCGGCCCAATGTTCTTCTCTAACAATATGCATGCTCTAACCATTAAATAAGTGGTAAATCGCCCTTACTTCAGACAAGACGAACATGCATAGCAACTCACATGATATTCAACAAAGAGTAGTTGATGGCGTCCCCAGGAACATGGTTATCGCACAACAAGCAACTTAATAAGAGATAAAGTGCATAAGTACATATTCAATACCACAATAGTTTTTAGGCTATTTGTCCCATGAGCTATATATTGTAAAGGTAGAGGATAGAAATTTTAAAGGTAGCACTCAAGCAATTTACTTTGGAATGTCGGAGAAATACCATGTAGTAGGTAGGTATGGTGGACACAAATGGCATAGTGGTTGGCTCAAGGATTTAGATGCATGAGAAGTATTCCCTCTCGATACAAGGTTTAGGCTAGCAAGGTTATTTGAAACAAACACAAGGATGAAGTAGTGCAGCAAAACTCACATAAAAGACATATTGTAAACATTATAAGACTCTACACCGTCTTCCTTGTTGTTCAAACTCAATACTAGAAATTATCTAGACCTTAGAGAGACCAATTATGCAAACCAAATTTTAGCATGCTCTATGTATTTCTTCATTAATAGGTGCAAAGTATATGATGCAAGAGCTTAAACATGAGAAAAACAATTGCCAAGTATCACATTATCCAAGACATTTTAGCAATTACTACATGTATCATTTTCCAATTCCAACCATATAACAATTTAACGAAGAAGAAACTTTCGCCATGAATACTATGAGTAAAGCCTAAGGACATATTTGTCCATATGCAACAGCGGAGCGTGTCTCTCTCCCACACAATGAATGCTAGGATCCATTTTATTCAAACAAAAACAAAAACAAAAGCAAACCGACGCTCCAAGCAAAGCACATAAGATGTGATGGAATAAAAATATAGTTTCACTAGAGGAACCTGATAATGTTGTCGATGAAGAAGGGGATGCCTTGGGCATCCCCAAGCTTAGACGCTTGAGTCTTCTTGATATATGCAGGGGTGAACCACCGGGGCATCCCCAAGCTTAGAGCTTTCACTCTCCTTGATCATGTTGTATCATCTCCCTCTCTTGATCCTTGAAAACTTCCTCCACACCAAACTCAAAACAACTCATTAGAGGGTTAGTGCACAATTAAATTTTACATGTTCAGAGGTGACATAATCATTCTTAACACTTCTGGACATTACACAAAGCTACTGAAAGTCAATGGAATCGAAAAATCCATCAAGCATAGCAAAACAGGCAATACGAAATAAAAGGCAGAATCTGTCAAAACAGAACAGTTCGTAAAGACGAATTTTATTGAGGCACCAGACTTGCTCAAATGCAAATTCTCAAATTGAATGAAAGTTGCGTACATATCTGAGGATCACTCAGGTAAATTGGCATAATTTTCTGAGTTACCTACAGAGAATTAGGCCCAGATTCGTGACAGCAAAGAAATCTGTTTCTGCGCAGTAATCCAAATCTAGTATGAACCTTACTATCAACGACTTTACTTGGCACAACAATGCATAAAACTAAGATAAGGAGAGGTTGCTACAGTAGTAAACAACTTCCAAGACTCAAATATAAAATAAAAGTACTGTAGTAAAAACATGGGTTGTCTCCCATAAGCGCTTTTATTTAACGCCTTTCAGCTAGGCGCAGAAAGTGTATATCAAGTGTTATCAAGAGACGAAGTGTCAACATCATAATTTGTTCTAATGATAGAATCAAAAGGTAACTTCATTCTATTTCTAGGGAAGTGTTCCATACCTTTCTTGAGAGGAAATTGATATTTAATATTACCTTCCTTCATATCAATGATAGCACCAACAGTTCGAAGAAAAGGTCTTCCCAATATAATGGGACAAGATGCATTGCATTCAATATCCAAGACAACAAAATCAACGGGGACAAGGTTATTGTTAACGGTAATGCGAACATTATCAACTCTCCCCAAAGGTTTCTTTGTAGAATGATCAGCAAGATTAACATCCAAATAACAATTTTTCAATGGTGGCAAGTCAAGCATATTATAGATTTTCTTAGGCATAACGGAAATACTTGCACCAAGATCACATAAAGCATTACAATCAAAGTCATTGACCTTCATCTTAATGATGGGATCCCAACCATCCTCTAGCTTCCTAGGAATAGAAGCTTCGCGTTCTAGTTTCTCTTCTCTAGCTTTTATGAGAGCATTTGTAATATGTTTCGTGAAAGCCAAATTCATAGCACTAGCATTAGGACTTTTAGCAAGTTTTTGTAAGAACTTTATAACTTCAGAGATGTGGCAATCATAAAAATCTAAACCATTATAATCTAAAGCAATGGGATCATCATCCCCAATTTTGGAAAAAAATTCAGCAGTTTTATCACAGGCAGTTTCAGCAGTTTTAGCAGTTTCAGGCAGTTTTTCACGCTTTGTATTAGAAGTGGAAACATTGCTAACACCAATTATTTTACCATTATTAGTAGGAGGTGCAGCAACATGTGTAGCATTAGCATTGCTAGTGGTGGTAATAGTCCAAACTTTAGCTATATTATCTTCTTTTTCATTTTCTTCTCTTTCCCACCTAGCACGCAATTCGGCCATCAATCTTATATTCTCATTAATTCTAACTTGGATGGCATTTGCTGTAGTAACAATCTTATTATTACGGTTTTCATGAGGCATAACTTTCGATTTCAAAAGATCAACATCAGCAGCAAGACTATCGACTTTAGAAGCAAGTATATCAATTTTCCCAAGCTTTTCTTCAACAGATTTGTTAAAGGCAGTTTGTTTACTAATAAATTCCTTAAGCATAGCTTCAAGTCCAGGGGGGGTCTTCCTATTATTGTTGTAAGAATTCCCATAAGAATTACCATAGCCGTTGCCATTATTATAAGGATATGGCCTATAGTTGTTACTAGAATTGTTCCGGTAAGCATTGTTGTTCAAATTGTTATTTTTAATGTAGTTTACATCAACATGTTCTTCTTGAGCAACCAATGAAGCTAACGGAACATTATTAGGATCAAAATTTGTCCTATCATTCACAAGCATAGACATAATAGCATCAATCTTATCACTCAAGGAAGAGGTTTCTTCGACAGAATTTACCTTCTTACCTTGTGGAGCTCTTTCCGTGTGCCATTCAGAGTAATTAATCATCATATTATCAAGAAGCTTTGTTGCCTCACCAAGAGTGATGGACATAAAGGTACCTCCAGCAGTTGAATCCAATAGGTTCCGCGAAGAAAAATTCAGTCCTGCATAAAAGGTTTGGATGATCATCCAAGTAGTCAGTCCATGGGTTGGGCAATTTTTAACCAAAGATTTCATTCTTTCCCATGCTTGTGCAACATGCTCATTATCCAATTGTTTAAAATCATTATGCTACTCCTCAAAGATATAATTTTAGCAGGGGGATAATATCTACCAATAAAAGCATCCTCGCATTTAGTCCATGAATCAATAATATTCTTAGGCAGAGATAGCAACCAATCTTTAGCTCTTCCTCTTAATGAGAAAGGGAACAATTTTAATTTTATTATGTCACCATCTACATCTTTATACTTTTGCATTTCACACAATTCAACAAATTTTTTGAGATGGGCAGCAGCATCATCAGAACTAACACCAGAAAATTGCTCTCTCATAACAAGATTCAGTAAAGCAGGTTTAATTTCAAAGAATTCTGCTGTAGTAGCAGGTGGCGCAATAGGTGTGCATAAGAAATCATTATTATTTGTGGTTGTGAAGTCACACAACTTAGTATTTTCAGGAGTACCCATTTTAGCAATAGTAAATAAAGCAAACTAGATAAAGTAAATGCAAGTAACTAATTTTTTTGTGTTTTTGATATAGAGTGCAAACAAGACAGTAAAATAAAGTAAAACTAGCAACTAATTTTTTTGTGTTTTGATATATGATGCGTGTAGTTGACACGTCCGTTGGGAACCCCAAGAGGAAGGTGTGATGCGCACAGCGGCAAGTTTCCCTCAGTAAGAAACCAAGGTTTAATCGAACCAGTAGGAGTCAAGAAGCACGTTGAAGGTTGATGGCGGCGGGATGTAGTGCGGCGCAACACCAGAGATTCCGGCGCCAACGTGGAACCTGCACAACACAACCAAAGTACTTTGCCCCAACGAAACAGTGAGGTTGTCAATCTCACCGGCTTGCTGTAACAAAGGATTAACCGTATTGTGTGGAAGATGATTGTTTGCAGAAAACAGTAAAACAAGTATTGCAGTAGATTGTATGCGATGTAAAGAATAGGACCGGGGTCCACAGTTCACTAGAGGTGTCTCTCCCATAAGATAAAAGCATGTTGGGTGAACAAATTACAGTCGGGCAATTGACAAATAGAGAGGGCATAACAATGCACATACATGTCATGATAAATATAGTGAGATTTAATTGGGCATTACGACAAAGTACATAGACCGCTATCCAGCATGCATCTATGCCTAAAAAGTCCACCTTCAGGTTATCATCCGAACCCCTTCCAGTATTAAGTTGCAAAACAACAGACAATTGCATTAAGTATGGTGCGTAATGTAATCAATAACTACATCCTTAGACATAGCATCAATGTTTTATCCCAAGTAGAAATAGCACATCCACAACCTTAGAACTTTCTGTCACTGTCCCAGATTCAATGGAGGCATGAACCCACTATCGAGCATAAATACTCCCTCTTGGAGTTAAGAGCAAAAACTTGGCCAGAGCCTCTACTAATAATGGAGAGCATGCAAGATCATAAACAACACATAGGTAATAACTTGATAATTAACATAACATAGTATTCTCTATCCATCGGATCCCGACAAACACAACATATAGTATTACAGATAGATGATCTTGATCATGTTAGGCAGCTCACAAGATCCAACAATGAAGCACAATGAGGAGAAGACAACCATCTAGCTACTGCCTGGACCCATAGTCCAGGGGTGAACTACTCACTCATCACTCCGGAGGCGACCATGGCGGTGAAGAGTCCTCCGGGAGATGAATCCCCTCTCCGGCAGGGTGCCGGAGGAGATCTCCAGAATCCCCCGAGATGGGATTGGCGGCGGCGGCGTCTCGATGGGTTTTCCGTATCGTGGCTCTCGGTACTGGGGGTTTCGCGATGGAGGCTTTAAGTAGGCGGAAGGGCAACGCAGGGGGCCACACGAGGGCCCCACACGCCAGGGCCGCGCGGCCTAGGGCTAGGCCGCGCCGCCCTGTTGTGGTGGTGCCTCGTGGCCCCACTTCCTTTCCCCCTCGGTCTTCTGGAAGCTTCGTGCAAAAATAGGACCCTGGGCGTTGATTTCGTCCAATTCCGAGAATATTTCTTTACTAGGATTTCTGAAACCAAAAACAGCAGAAAACAGCAACTGGCTCTTCGGCATCTTGTTAATAGGTTAGTTCCAGAAAATGCACAAATATGACATAAAGTGTGCATAAAACATGTAGATATCATCAATAATGTGGCATGGAACACAAGAAATTATCGATACGTCGGAGACGTATCAGCATCCCCAAGCTTAGTTCTGCTCCTCCCGAGCAGGTAAAACAATAACAAAGATAATTTCTGGAGTGACATGCCATCATAACCTTGATCATACTATTTGTAAACATATGTAATGAATGCAGCGATCAAAACAATGGTAATGACATGAGTAAACAAGTGAATCATAAAGCAAAGACTTTTCATGAATAGTACTTCAAGACAAGCATCAATAAGTCTTGCATAAGAGTTAACTCATAAAGCAATAAATCAAAGTAAAGGTATTGAAGCAACACAAAGGAAGATTAAGTTTCAGCGGTTGCTTTCAACTTATAACATGTATATCTCATGGATAATTGTCAACATAGAGTAATATAATAAGTGCAATATGCAAGTATGTAGGAATCAATGCACAGTTCACACAAGTGTTTGCTTCTTGAGGTGGAGAGAGATAGGTGAACTGACTCAACATAAAAGTAAAAAAGAAAGGTCCTTCAACGAGGAAAGAATCGATTGCTATATTTGTGCTAGAGCTTTTATTTTGAAAACATGAAACAATTTTGTCAACGGTAGTAATAAAGCATATGAGTTATGTAAATTATATCTTACAAGTTGCAAGCCTCATGCATAGTATACTAATAGTGCCCGCACCTTGTCCTAATTAGCTTGGACTACCGGATCATCGCAATACACATGTTTTAACCAAGTGTCACAATGGGGTACCTCCATGCCGCCTATACAAAGGTCTAAGGAGAAAGCTCGCATTTTGGATTTCTCGCTTTTGATTATTCTCAACTTAGACATCCATACCGGGACAACATGGACAACAGATAATGGACTCCTCTTTAATGCATAAGCATGTGGCAACAATTATTATTCTCATATGAGATTGAGGATATATGTCCAAAACTGAAACTTCCACCATGAATCATGGCTTTAGTTAGCAGCCCAATGTTCTTCTCTAACAATATGTATGCTCCAACCATTAAGGTGGTAGATCTCTCTTACTTCAGACAAGACGGACATGCATAGCAACTCACATGATATTCAACAAAGAATAGTTGATGGCGTCCCCAGAAACATGGTTATCGCACAACAAGCAACTTAATAAGAGATAAAGTGCATAAGTACATATTCAATACCACAATAGTTTTTAGCTATTTGTCCCATGAGCTATATATTGCAAAGGTGAATGATGGAATTTTAAAGGTAGCACTCAAGCAATTTACTTTGGAATGGCGGAGAAATACCATGTAGTAGGTAGGTATGGTGGACACAAATGGCATAGTGGTTGGCTCTAGGATTTTGGATGCATGAGAAGTATTCCCTCTCGATATAAGGTTTAGGCTAGCAAGGTTATTTGAAACAAACACAAGGATGAACGGTGCAGCAAAAATCACATAAAAGACATATTGTAAACATTATAAGAATCTACACCGTCTTCCTTGTTGTTCAAAACTCAATACTAGAAATTATCTAGACTTTAGAGAGACCAAATATGCAAACCAAATTAGCAAGCTCTAGGTGTTTCTTCATTAATGGGTGCAAAGTATATGATGCAAGAGCTTAAACATGAGCACAACAATTGCCAAGTATCAAATTATTCAAGACATTTTAGAATTACTACATGTAGCATTTTCCAATTCCAACCATATAACAATTTAACGAAGAAGAAACTTCGCCATGAATACTATGAGTAAAGCCTAAGGACATACTTGTCCATATGCAACAGCGGAGCGTGTCTCTCTCCCATACAGTGAATGCTAGGATCCATTTTATTCAAACAAAACAAAAAACAAAAACAAACCGACGCTCCAAGCAAAGCACATAAGATGTGACGGAATAAAAATATAGTTTCAGGGGAGGAACCTGATAATGTTGTCGATGAAGAAGAGGATGCCTTGGGCATCCCTAAGCTTAGACGCTTGAGTCTTCTTAGAATATGCAGGGGTGAACCACCGGGGCATCCCCAAGCTTAGAGCTTTCACTCTCCTTGATCATATTGCATCATACTCCTCTCTTGATCCTTGAAAACTTCCTCCACACCAAACTCGAAACAACTCATTAGAGGGTTAGTGCACAATAAAAATTAACATGTTCAGAGGTGACACAATCATTCTTAACACTTCTGGACATTGCATAAAGCTACTGGACATTAATGGATCAAAGAAATTCATCCAACATAGCAAAAGAGGCAATGCGAAATAAAAGGCAGAATCTGTCAAAAACAGAACAGTTCATATTGACGAATTTTATTGAGGCACCAGACTTGCTCAACTGAAAATTCTCAAATTGAATGAAAGTTGCGTACATATCTGAGGATCACTCACGTAAATTGGCTTAATTTTCTGAGTTACCTACAGAGAATTTTGCCCAGATTCGTGACAGCAAAGAAATCTGAAACTGCGCAGTAATCCAAATCTAGTATGAACTTTTCTATCAACGACTTTACTTGGCACAACAAAACACAAAACTAAGATAAGGAGAGGTTGCTACAGTAGTAAACAACTTCCAAGACACAAAATAAAAACAAATTACTGTAGTAAAAAACCATGGGTTGTCTCCCATAAGCGCTTTTCTTTAACGCCTTTCAGCTAGGCGCAGAAAGTGTAAATCAAGTAACATCGAGAGACGAAGCATCGACATTACCTTGGGTGTTGGGAGTTGCCTCAACAATGCATGTTATCTTATCTATGTAAGTTTCAGAGGCTCCCTTTTCATTACTCTTAGGCTTGCTATTCTCATTAAACAAATTTTCAGGAACAATCCAATCATAATTCTTTTCTAGTGCCTCGAACATTCTTGCGAGCTTGCAAGGTATTGATGTCTTAATTTCCCCTACATCATTAATATCATTAGTGTACTTTATTCTATCAATTTCCATCTTTTCAAGGGTACTAGCAAAGTTGGTGCAAGAACCAAGCATCTTATATTTAATAAAGACTTTTCTAGCCTCTCTTGCTACACCACCAAATTCTTTAAGAAGGGTTTCTAAAACAAAATCTTTCTTTTCCCCTTCTTCCATATCACCAAGTGTGAGAAACATGTGTTGGATTATAGGATTAAGATTAACAAATTTAGTTTCCAACATGTGAACTAAAGAAGCAGCAGCAATTTTATAAGTAGGAGCAAGTTCTACCAAGTGTCTATCTTCAAAATCTTCAGTGGTACTAACATGAGTGAAAAAATCTTCTATATTATCTCTTCCAATTATAGACCCTCGTCCTACCGGTATGTCTTTTAGAGTGTACTTAGGAGGAAACATGATGAAATAAACAAAAGGTAAATAAAGTAAATGCAAGTAACTAATTTTTTTGTGTTTTTAATATGGAGAACAAGACAATAAATAAAGTAAAGCTAGCAACTAATTTTTTTGTGTTTTGATATAATGCAGCAAACAAAGTAGTAAATAAAATAAAGCAAGACAAAAACAAAGTAAAGAGATTGGGAAGTGGAGACTCCCCTTGCAGCGTGTCTTGATCTCCCCGGTGATTACCCACAAGTATAGGGGATCGCAACAGTCTTCGAGGGAAGTAAAACCCAATTTATTGATTCGACACAAGGGGAGACAAAGAACACTTGGAAGCCTTAACAACGGAGTTGTCAATTCAGTTGCACCTGGAAACAGACTTGCTCGCAAGGGTTTATCAGTAGTAACAGGTTTATAGCAGTAGCAGTAGTGAAATAACAGTAGCAGAGTAACAGAGACAGCAGTAGTGATTTTAGTAAACAGCAGGATTAAAATACTGTAGGCACGGGGACGGATAACGGGCGTTGCATGGATGAGAGAAACTCATGTAACAATCATAGCAGGGCATTTGCAGATAATAATAAAACGGTGTCCAAGTACAAAGCAATCAATAGGCATGTGTTCCATATATAGTCGTGCGTGCTCGCAATGAGAAACTTGCACAACATCTTTTGTCCTACCAGCCGGCGGCAGCCGGGCCTCAAGGGAAACTACTGGATATTAAGGTACTCCTTTTAATAGAGTACCGGAGCAAAGCATTAACACTCCGTGAACACATGTGATCCTCACATCGCTACCATTCCCTCCGGTTGTCCCGATTTCTGTCACTTCGGGGCCATCGGTTCCGGACAGCGACATGTGTATACAACTTATAGGTAAGACCATAAACAATGATTATCTTGATGAAACAATAACATGTTCAGATCTGAGATCATGGCACTCGGGCCCTAGTGACAAGCATTAAGCATAACAAGTTGCAACAATATCATCAAAGTACCAACTACGGACACTAGGCACTATGCCCTAACAATCTTATGCTATTACATGACCAATCTCATCCAATCCCTACCATCCCCTTCAGCCTACAGCGGGGGAATTACTCACACATGGATGGGGGAAACATGGCTGGTTGATGTAGAGGCGTTGGCGGTGATGGCGGCGATGATCTCCTCCAATTCCCCGTCCCGGCGGAGTGCCAGAACGGAGACTTCTGGCTCCCGCGACGGAGTTTCGCGATGTGGCGGCGTTCTGGAGTGTTTCTGGCGACTTCGACTTCTCCCCGTGCGTTTTTAGGTCGAGGCCGATAAATAGTCCGAAGGAGGGCGTCGGAGGCCGGCCGAGGGGGCCACACCACAGGGCCGCGCGGGCCCCCCCTGGGCCGCGCCGCCCTATGGTGTGGGGCCCTCGGGCCTCCACCTCAATTGTGCTTCTGGCTCCGTTAGTTTCCAGGGACAATAGGGCCTTCGCATAAATTCCGAGGTTTTTCCCGAAAGTTGGATTTCTGCACAAAAACGAGACACCAGAGCAGTTCTGCTGAAAACAGCGTTAGTCCGTGTTAGTTGCATCCAAAACACACAAATTAGAGGCAAAACAATAGCAAAAGTGTTCGGGAAAGTAGATACGTTTTGGACGTATCAACTCCCCCCAAGCTTAGCTTATTGCTTGTCCTCAAGCAATTCAGTTAACAACTGAGCGATAAAAGAACTTTCACGAACACATTTGCTCATATGATGTATATATTCTCATGCTATGGCTAATACTCGAGCAGTTCATAATGAGATACATGCAAATAAGATCATCTAACAGCTATGTCAATCATGGAGAGGTACCAACAATTAATAAGAAGCATCATGAATCATGTATATAAGCAAGATTGCAATGTTCATAAGAGAGTATGATAAAGTGGTATCTCGCTTGCCTGTATTTGATTGGCAAAACATAAATGCCCAAGCACCTCTGGAGTTCATAGAAAGACTAGAAGTAGTGATTGTCAAAAGATAAATGCATCAAAGTTATACCACAATCAATCATATTTTGAGACAAGCATATTATACTAAGAATGACAGTTGTGCTCTCAAGATAGTGCTCAAAGAAATAATGGAGACACAACATAAAAGTAAAAGATTGACCCTTCGCAGAGGGAAGCAGGGATTAACATGCGCTAGAGCTTTTTTATTTTTATAAAGACAGGAGTAAAATTATTTTGAGAGGTGTTTGTTGTTGTCAACGAATGGTAATGGGTACACTAACTACCTTGCCAACCGGACTTTCAAGAGCGGCTCCCATGAATTATTGCATATTTATTTGGCACTCCTTCCAACCTTTCTTTCACAAACCATGGCTAACCGAATCCTCGGGTGCCTGCCAACAATCTCATACCATGAAGGAGTGCCTTTTTTATTTTGGTTTTATTATGATGATGACACTCCCCCCAACCTTTGCTTACACAAGCCATGGCTAACCGAATCCTTCGGGTGCCGTCCAACAATCACAAACCATGGAGGAGTGTCTATTTAAGTTAATTAATTCGGGACCGGGAATCCCATTGCCACTCTTTTTGCAAAATTATTGGATAAGCGGATGTGCCACTAGTCCATATGAGAGTCCGTCAAAAGTAAATGACAAGGTTGAAAGCTAAACACCACATACTTCCTCATGAGCTATGAAACATAAACACAAATTGAGAAGCATTTTGAAGGTTTTAAAGGTAGCGCATGAGAATTTACTTGGAATGGTTTGAAATGCCATGCATAGGTATTTATGGTGGACACTCTGGAATAACTTGGTTTTCATGTGTTTGGAAGTACGAGCAGCGTTCCCGCTCAATACAAGTGAAGGCTAGCAATAGACTAGGGAGCGACAAATCAAGAGAGCGATGAATCATAATCATGCTTGCGGCAAAATAAATTAACGGAGGCATAAAAGTGATACAAGAACTCTGAAGCAATATAAATCATCGAGGCTTAATTGACTTTTTGTTCAGTCATATGCATGCGTGAGCATGTGCCAAGTCGATATAAATGAATTATTCAGAGGAGGATACCACAATGCCATACTTACTTATGAATAAAACAATGCAAACAAACATACATGACATGCTACTCATATTAATAAATTGGAGCTAAACATGAGAGATCATGAACTACTAGACTTTCCCAAATAACATATACCTCACATGAACCAACTAAGCATGCTCACATGGATGAGTATATGTACAAAAATGAAAACAAATAGAGTTCATACCAGCCTCTCACCACAATCAGATTGTCGTAGATCGTCATTATTGCCTTTTCACTTGTGCAGCTTGGATAATATGAAATGAAAACCACGCTCCAGCCACCGAAGACCATTGAACTCATAAAGAACTTTACAAACCAGAGAAGAACAGCAAATATTTTTGGTGTTTTCAAATTGCAAATAAGAACAAGAGGAAACAAACAAACAAAGCAAAATCTTTTTGGGTTTTCTTATAGCAAACTAGCAATAGCGAATAAAGTGAAACAAATGCAAGAAACTAAAGCAAACAAATGGTGAAGAGAAATAACAGAAATATTTTTGGTCTTTTTGTGTTTTGGGAAGGAAACAAAGCGAAATCAAGAAATAGCAAACTGAAAGAAACACAGAAAAGCGAGATGGCAGAAATCTGCCAAAACCTGACAGCAGTACAGAAATCGATTTTAACAAAAATCTTACGTTGCTCAGATCGTAAAGTGTTCAACTAATGAAAGTTAGATAACAACCTGGGGAACCTGCACAAAAATTGGCAGATCAAAATGACGCTCTGGCTATTTTTGAGAATTTTTACGGTAATGTTCCAGAATCTGTTTTCAGGCAGCAATTCCCCAAATATTATCTTCTTCTCATTAGAAAACCACTCAAACGAACAAAACAAGTATGTACAAGTATCCAGCAACCATAATATGCAAAGAATGAGTGATGCTGGTATACCTCCCCCCAAGCTTAGGCTTTTGGCCTAAGTGGAGTTCAATCCCATCGATCCCATGAAGTAGTGTCTCCGTAATATGAAGATGGGTCGTATTCCGGGTATGTGCTAGAAGAAGCACCCGGATATGTGACGGTATGGTCGTAGGAGGTCCCGACGTCCTCGGAGTCATGTTGCTGGTGGAAGTCTCTTATCTTCAAATGTTCATCCACCTCCTCCTTAGTGCACGACCATGACTGCCTGTCAATACTCAACAAACTAGGTTGGGGAAGAGGGATTTCCTTCTCCCCCCCGTCAGAAAACAACATTCTATACACCATATTATCTAAAGTAGAGTCAGTGGTAACAAAATGATGACTCTTCATAGCAGTAATGTCGAGTCTCCTAGGGGCCAATGGCACATCATTAGGATCAATAGGAAGATTAAGATATGTTAAAACGCGCAGTGCAATGGTTCCTCCAAAAATAGGCCCCCTGGTAGTCAGGCAGCGAGCAATAAGAGCACCAAGGTGATAGGAGGTTTGACCAGTAAGTGCAATATTCAGGAAAGCAAGATGGTAGCTAGAGATATTACTAGTGTTCTCCCTACCAAGAATGCTAGTAGCAATGTAGTATGCAAAATATTTAATGGCGGGGAGTTGAATGTTCCTTATCTTGCCCCGCTGAATGGTGCGACAATCATCGTCGGTGATCCCACGGTAGAGCTCCAGCAAGTCCCGGGGGTTGTCATCAATCCTACTTGCTGTACCTACAGGGGCAATATCCAAGGCACAACAAAAATCCTTCAATGGCATAGTCACAGTATTACCATAAATCCTGAGCATGGCTTGTTGGCTCATAGTGTTTGTTGTTGAACTGGAAACTCTCGACGAAGATTTTGGTGAGCAAGTAGTATTGCTCCCTTTCATCGCCCATATAAGTGGTTAACCCTGCCCTGTTGACAAGGGTTAAGAAATCCTCCAGTATCCCTGCATTCCTTAGAAAATCATAACATGGAAAAGTAGAAGCATTAGGAGGACCGTTGTCCTCTTCAGGCGCGAAGCTAGGCGCGAGGATGTCTTCATTATATGATTGCCTAATCCGGGTGGCGGCCCTAGAAGGCCTCCCGGTGCTGGTTGTCCCCTTCTTGAACAACTCTCCAAAGCTAAACTTCTTCATAGCTTCTCTGAAATTTTCAACAAATGACATAAAAATTTGATTTGGTGACATATAATTGAGGGAAACTACCATAGGAACTTGCTAGAGTACTAATCATGCATCAAAACTAGTTTCTACCACTTAGAACAAGCATGCAAGCTCACTAAACATGTTACCTACAGCAGCAAAATATTCAAGATATACTCAACCAAACGAAATTCTACTTGGATGGGTGGAGGAGTCACATACCGAAGAGCAAATGTGCCAAATTTCAGACAGAAATCTGGGCTGAGCAAAGAGATCGAGAAATCTGGAGCTCTGGAGCAAAAACGCGAGTGAGAGGAACTTGGTACGAGTTTTTTCGGGAGAGAGACTGTTCTGGGCGAAAGAGATGACAAAGTGGGGCAGAGGGGGACCCACACCACATGGTGGCGCGGCCACCTCCTTGGCCGCGCCGGCTGTGGTCTGGCCCCCTCCGGTGCCCCACAGTCATCCTCTGGTGCTCCCAGGTGCCTCGTCGAAAAATAGGACCAACGGTATAATTTTTGTGAATTTTTGAAAACTTTGAAAAACGCACATTTCTGGGTATTTAGTTTATTATTACTGGCCAGGAAAAATTTCGAAATCTTCAAATAACTAAAGGACTTTGCAAATTAAAAGTGCTACAGCAACTAGAGCAAGTGAAGGAAGAAAGATATGTTGTTTACCTCCTCTATGCATATAAAAAGTATCCGTTAACAAGGTTGATCAAGTCTTGCCACCAAATAAATTTTACATAGCATAAGAAGAAATAAACCTCAAATCAATCATGTTACCTTGAATTGTATTGATATGGATCCAATCACGAGAGTTTGATATTCTTCCTTAGGCTCATATATAGGACAATCAATAGTTCCCACTTTGATAGTTCTCACATTAGGAATAGTATTGACTCCACATACTTTATCAATCTTCTTGGGGAAATAAACGGTATGCTCCCTATCATCAACATTGAAAGTAACCTTTCCTTTATTGCAATCAATAACAGCCCCTGCGGTGTTAAGAAAAGGTCTCCCAAGAATAATAGACATATTATCATCTTCAGGCATTTCCAACACAACAAAATCAGTTAATATTAAGCAGTTAGTAGTAACTTGAACAGGAACATTCTCACATATACCAACAGGAATAGCAGTAGATTTATCAGCCATTTGCAAAGATATATCAGTAGGTATCAACTTATCTAAGTAAAGTCTCTTATAAAGAGAAAAAGGCATAACACTAACACCAGCTCCCAAATCACATAGAGCAGTTTTAACATAATTATTCTTAATAGAACAAGGAATAGTAGGTATACCTGGGTCGCCCAACTTCTTTGGTACTTTGCCATTGAAAGAGTAATTAGCAAGCATAGTGGAAATTTCCTCATTGGGGATTTTCCTTTTGTTAGTAACAATATCTTTCATATACTTTGAATAAGGTGGCAATTTAATAGCATCAGTCAAAGGGATTTGCAAGAATAAAGGTTTCATCCAATCGCAAAATTTATTATAGTGTTCTTCTTCCTTTGATTTTAATTTCTTAGCAGGAAAAGGCATTTGCTTTTGCACCCAAGGTTCTCTTTCATTACCATGTTTCTCAGCAATAAAATCTTCTTTAGTGTACTTTTTATTTTTAGCATGCTTTTCAGGTTCTTCTTCAACCTCTTCTTTATCAGGAGTATCATTCTTATCATTATCATTATCATTATCATGTTCATTACCACTTTCAGTTTCAGCATCAGAAATAGAAATACTATTAGGATCATTAACAGGTTCAGAGGATTCTACAACATTTTTATGTTTCTTCTTCTTTTTCTTCCTAGAATGAGCACTAGGTTCAATGCGTTGAGAATCTTGTTCAACTCTTTTGGGATGCCCTTCAGGATATAGAGGATCCTGGGTAGAGACACCACCTCTAGTTGTTACTTCATAAGCATGTTTCTCTTTAGAATTATTCCCTAACAAGTCATTTTGCACTTTAGTGAGTTGATCAATTTGAGTTTGAATCATTTGAAAATGTTTAACAAGCATCTTAACATCATTGGAGGTTCTCTCCACAATATCATGCAATTCACTAATAGCTTGAGAATTTTCCATTAAATGATTCTCTACTCTCATATTAAAATTTTCTTGCTTAACAATATAATTATCAAACTCATCTAAGCATTGTGCAGGAGGTTTCGAATATGGAATATCTTCCCTAGTAAAGCGTTGAAGGGAGTTTACCTCAATCATGGATGAAGGGGGAATTATCTCACATATATCTTCAATAGGAGGTAGATTCTTCACATCTTCAGATTTAATACCTTTCTCCTTGAGAGACTTCTTGGCTTCCCTCATATCTTCATCATTCAATTTAATTAAACCCCGCTTCTTCAATATTGGAGTTGGAGTCGGTTCAGGCGTAGTCCAATCATCATGATTCCGGCTTATTTTAGCCAATAATTCTTCAGCGTCGTCTGAGTTCTTTTCTGAAAACACAACCAGCACAACTATCCAGGTATGCCCTAGACTCAATGGTTAGTCCACTATAAAATATATCAAGTAAATCATGCTTTTCCAAATCATGCTCGTGTCGAGCTCTAATAAGAGAGCAGAATCTCGACCAAGCCTCGTGCAATTTCTCTTCATCTCCCTAATTAAAATTATAAATTCTCTGCAAAGCAATATGTTGAGCACTAGCAGGAAAGTATTTGCGGAAGAAAACATCAAGCAATTCTTTCGGACTTTTAATAGAATTAGGTGGCAAATTATTATACCAAGTTTTAGCGTCATCCTTTAATGAGAATGGAAATATTTTAGCAACAAAGTAAGTACGCATCTTAACATCATCAGAAAACAAGCTACTAAGAGTAGATAGCTCAGTCATGTGTTCAACAGCACTTTCTTTTTCAGTACCACAAAAGGGTGTTTTCTCAACAATAGCTATATGAGATAGATCAAGAGAAAAATCATAATCTTTATCCCTAATGTTTATAGGAGATGTGGCAAACTTAGGATCAGGAGACAGTTTATATCTAACAGCATGTTCTGCAAGCAACTTTTTTATTTTTCTTGCATCAGTAGTAGCATTGCATTTTTCAATAAAATCATCATTAAGCTCCACATAATCTTCCTCAGGATCATCACTAAAATAACCAAGTTCAGGTGAACTAACAGGTGTAGTAGCATTAGGAGTTTCAGTATTTTCAATTTGTCTAGACCTAGCAATTGTAGCATCTAGAAAAGATCCCAATGAACCACTATCATCAAGCACAGCAGAAACATTATCAATATTATGAGAGTGTTCAGATTCAGCAGATGTACCCGCATGCGAAGCATGTGGCGGTGAAACAAGTTTATCAATCACAGATGGTGAATCAAGAGCAGCAGAGGTATTCAGAATTGTACCTTTTCTTGTAGTGGATGGTAATATGGCGATCTTAGTATCGCGAGGTTTACCCATGATGGAGAATTTGCAGCGAACAATATTAATCCAAGTGAACTTCCAAATAAAGCTATGCTCCCCGGCAACGGCGCCAGAAAATAGTCTTGATTACCCACAAGTATAGGGGATCGCAACAGTCTTCGAGGGAAGTAAAACCCAATTTATTGATTCGACACAAGGGGAGACAAAGAACACTTGGAAGCCTTAACAACGGAGTTGTCAATTCAGTTGCACCTGGAAATAGACTTGCTCGCAAGGGTTTATCAGTAGTAACAGGTTTATAGCAGTAGCAGTAGTGAAATAACGAGCGAGTAACAGAGACAGCAGTAGTGATTTTAGTAAACAGCAGGATTAAAATACTGTAGGCACGGGGATGGATAACGGGCGTTGCATGGATGAGAGAAACTCATGTAACAATCATAGCAGGGCATTTGCAGATAATAATAAAACGGTGTCCAAGTACAAAGCAATCAATAGGCATGTGTTCCATATATAGTCGTGCGTGCTCGCAATGAGAAACTTGCACAACATCTTTTGTCCTACCAGCCGGTGGCAGCCGGGCCTCAAGGGAAACTCGGATATTAAGGTACTCCTTTTAATAGAGTACCGGAGCAAAGCATTAACACTCCGTGAACACATGTGATCCTCACATCGCTACCATTCCCTCCGGTTGTCCCGATTTCTGTCACTTCGGGGCCATCGGTTCCGGACAGCGACATGTGTATACAACTTATAGGTAAGACCATAAACAATGATTATCTTGATGAAACAATAACATGTTCAGATCTGAGATCATGGCACTCGGGCCCTAGTGACAAGCATTAAGCATAACAAGTTGCAACAATATCATCAAAGTACCAACTACGGACACTAGGCACTATGCCCTAACAATCTTATGCTATTACATGACCAATCTCATCCAATCCCTACCATCCCCTTCAGCCTACAGCGGGGGAATTACTCACACATGGATGGGGGAAACATGGCTGGTTGATGTAGAGGCGTTGGCGGTGATGGCGGCGATGATCTCCTCCAATTCCCCGTCCCGGCGGAGTGCCGGAAACGGAGACTTCGGCTCCCGCGACGGAGTTTCGCGATGTGGCGGCGTTGGAGTGTTTCGGCGACTTCGACTTCTCCCGTGCGTTTTTAGGTCGAGGCCGATAAATAGTCCGAAGGAGGGCGTCGGAGGCCGGCCGAGGGGGCCACACCACAGGCCGCGCGGGCCCCCTGGGCCGCGCCGCCTATGGTGTGGGGCCCTCGGGCCTCCACCTCAATTGTCCTTCGGCTCCGTTAGTTTCCTGGGAAAATAGGGCCTTCTGCATAAATTCCGAGGTTTTTCCCGAAAGTTGGATTTCTGCACAAAAACGAGACACTGTAGGCAGCTTCTGCTGAAAACAGCGTTAGTCCGTGTTAGTTGCATCCAAAACACACAAATTAGAGGCAAAACAATAGCAAAAGTGTTCGGGAAAGTAGATACATTTTGGACGTATCACCCGGCAACGGCGCCATAAATTTGCTTGATGCGTGTAGTTGACACGTCCGTTGGGAACCCCAAGAGGAAGGTGTGATGCGCACAGCGGCAAGTTTCCCTCAGTAAGAAACCAAGGTTTAATCGAACCAGTAGGAGTCAAGAAGCACGTTGAAGGTTGATGGCGGCGGGATGTAGTGCGGCGCAACACCAGAGATTCCGGCGCCAACGTGGAACCTGCACAACACAACCAAAGTACTTTGCCCCAACAAAACAGTGAGGTTGTCAATCTCACCGGCTTGCTGTAACAAAGGATTAACCGTATTGTGTGGAAGATGATTGTTTGCGAGAAAACGATAAAACAAGTATTGCAGTAGATTGTATGCGATGTAAAGAATAGGACCGGGGTCCACAGTTCACTAGAGGTGTCTCTCCCATAAGATAAAAGCATGTTGGGTGAACAAATTACAGTCGGGCAATTGACAAATAGAGAGGGCATAACAATGCACATACATGTCATGATAAATATAGTGAGATTTAATTGGGCATTACGACAAAGTACATAGACCGCTATCCAGCATGCATCTATGCCTAAAAAGTCCACCTTCAGGTTATCATCCGAACCCCTTCCAGTATTAAGTTGCAAAACAAAAGACAATTGCATTAAGTATGGTGCGTAATGTAATCAATAACTACATCCTTAGACATAGCATCAATGTTTTATCCCTAGTAGCAACAGCACATCCACAACCTTAGAACTTTCTGTCACTGTCCCAGATTCAATGGAGGCATGAACCCACTATCGAGCATAATACTCCCTCTTGGAGTTAAGAGCAAAAACTTGGCCAGAGCCTCTACTAATAACGGAGAGCATGCAAGATCATAAACAACACATAGGTAATAACTTGATAATTAACATAACATAGTATTCTCTATCCATCGGATCCCGACAAACACAACATATAGTATTACAGATAGATGATCTTGATCATGTTAGGCAGCTCACAAGATCCAACAATGAAGCACAATGAGGAGAAGACAACCATCTAGCTACTGCCTGGACCCATAGTCCAGGGGTGAACTACTCACTCATCACTCCGGAGGCGACCATGGCGGTGAAGAGTCCTCCGGGAGATGAATCCCCTCTTCGGCAGGGTGCCGGAGGAGATCTCCAGAATCCCCCGAGATGGGATTGGCGGCGGCGGCGTCTCAGTAAGGTTTTCCGTATCGTGGCTCTCGGTACTGGGGGTTTCGCGACGGAGGCTTTAAGTAGGCGGAAGGGCAACGCAGGGGGCCACACGAGGGCCCCACACACCAGGGCCGCGCGGCCTAGGGCTAGGCCGCGCCGCCCTGTTGTGGCGGCGCCTCGTGGCCCCACTTCCTTTCCCCCTCAGTCTTCTGGAAGCTTCGTGCAAAAATAGGACCCTGGGCGTTGATTTCGTCCAATTCCGAGAATATTTCTTTACTAGGATTTCTGAAACCAAAAACAGCAGAAAACAGCAACTGGCTCTTCGGCATCTTGTTAATAGGTTAGTTCCAGAAAATGCACGAATATGACATAAAGTGTGCATAAAACATGTAGATATCATCAATAATGTGGCATGGAACACAAGAAATTATCGATACGTTGGAGACGTATCAATATAGTGCAGCAAACAAAGTAGTAAATAAAATAAAGCAAGACAAAAACAAAGTAAAGAGATTGCAATGTGGAGACTCCCCTTGCAGCGTGTCTTGATCTCCCCGGCAACGACGCCAGAAAATTTGTTGCTGGCGTGTAGTTGACGTGGGAGTTAGAGATATTTGTGGTGTAACTTTTCTTCAGATCCCCGGCAACGGCGCCAGAAAATCTGCTTGATACGCGTACAACACGCGTCCGTTGGGAACCCCAAGAGGAAGGTGTGATGCGTACAGCGGCAAGTTTTCCCTCTGTAAGAAACCAAGGTTTATCGAACCAGTAGGAGCCAAGAAGCACGTTGAAGGTTGATGGCGGCGGAGTGTAGTGCGGCGCAACACCAGGGATTCCGGCGCCAACGTGGAACCTGCACAACACAACCAAAGTACTTTGCCCCAACGAAACAGTGAGGTTGTCAATCTCACCGGCTTGCTGTAACAACGGATTAGATGTATAGTGTGGATGATGATTGTTTGCAGAAAACAGTAGAACACGTATTGCAGTAGATTGTATTCGATTAAAAGAATGGACCGGGGTCCACAGTTCACTAGAGGTGTCTCTCCCATAAGATAATTAGCATGTTGGGTGAACAAATTACAGTTGGGCAATTGACAAATAGAGAGGGCATGACCATGCACATACATGATTCCTTGATCTCTACCCACTGTCATCAATTGAGCATATCTGCATGGAGGAGTCTGACCACATGGCGGTGTTGGTGAAACTGAGAGAGGACACTGCGGTATCTAAAACTACTGTCAACCGAGGTTTCCAATTCGAGGAGATGTGGACGAAGCATGAGGGCTATGATGCTATGGTCAAGGAGAATTGGGATCGGCGGGATATGGGCGTCACGGATATTAAGGGCCTATGGAGACAGCTCCAGGAGGTTTCTTCGGATATAAAGAAGTGGAGTTTCGAGACTTTCGGATCCGTGAAGGCCGAAATTAAGAGGCTTCGAACTCAATTAGACCTTGCTAGGGGGGAGGCAAGGGAGCGGGGACCGAATGAACATATTGCAAGCATTGAAGCACAATTGCATAGTCTGTATGAGAAGGAAGAGATCATGTACAGGCAGAGGTCCAGGCAAGATTGGCTGCGCGCAGGCGACAAGAATACCAAGTATTTCCAGAGCCGAGCGACACACAGGAGGCGCAAAAACACGGTACGAGGTCTGAGGAGAGAGGACGGTACCCTGTGTACAACGAACGACGAGATGTGTGCAATGGCTCAGCGTTTCTACGATCATCTGTACACGTCTGAGGGATCGACTGGCGTCGACGAGGTTCTGAACTTGATTGACCCTTTGGTCTCTGCTGAGATGAATGCCGATCTGACTGCAGATTGGTCCGATGAAGAAATCTCTGCGGCTCTATTCCAAATGGGACCTACAAAAGCGCCGGGTCCGGATGGCCTACCTGCTTTATTTTATCAAAGACACTGGTCTTTGCTAAAACCTCATGTATGTAAGGCAGTTAGGGACTTCCTCACGGGACATGAGTGCCCGGCCGATTTTAATGATACGGTCATTGTGCTTATTCCGAAAATCATCGCCCCTGATCTCCTCAGCCAGTTCAGACCAATTAGCTTGTGCAATGTCCTCTACAAGATTGCAGCGAAGGTTCTGGCTAATAGATTGAAACAAATCCTTCCAATTTTGATATCTGAGGAGCAGAGTGCTTTTGTGGCTGGTCGGCTGATCACAGATAATGTGTTAGTGGCGTATGAATGTGTTCAGGCTATTCGAACCAGGAAGCGTAAAAAACCGCTTTGTGCCGTCAAATTGGACATGATGAAGGCGTATGACCGCGTCGAGTGGGACTTCCTGGAGAGCATGATGAGGAGGATGGGTTTCGGAGAGGCCTGGATCAGTATGGTCATGAGGTGTGTGCGTTCGGTCAGATTTGCGGTAAAGGTGAATGGACAAGTTTCCGACGCATTCTCACCTTCGAGAGGACTCCGACAGGGAGATCCCCTCTCCCCCTACCTCTTTCTCTTTTGTGTGGAGGGTTTCTCAGCACTACTCAAACGAGCACAGGCTGAAAAGGAGTTGGCAGGGGTGGGCTTTGGCGGCGGTGGTCCGACAGTCACACATCTCTTATTTGCTGATGATAGTGTGGTGTTCCTTGAGGCTAGCACTGGCAGCTTTGAGGCTTTGCGGACTGTTCTCCAGAAATATGAACTTTGTTCCGGCCAGAGGGTCAACCTACAAAAATCTTCCATCTACTTTGGTAAGGGTTGTGCGGCAGAGCTCAAAAATTCACTGAAAACCACTATTGGGGTTCAAACGGAGGCGCTATCAGAGAGATATCTAGGACTTCCAACTGTGGTGGGCAAATCAAAAAATGGTGCGTTCAAGTATATACAGGACAGAGCCAGGGGAAAAGTGGCGGGGCTGAAAGGCCAAGGTTTATCAAAAAAAGGCAAAGAAATTTTGATTAAGTCGGTTGTGCAATCTGTCTCAACCTATCCGATGGGCTGTTTCAAGTTGTCCCAGGGTCAATGTAAAGAGCTTTCCTCCATTTCTTCAGCCTTCTGGTGGGGAGACTCCATGGGACAGAGGAAGGTTAGATGGATTAGCTGGGAGAGAATGTGTGTGGGGAAGAGGGATGGGGGCATGGGGTTCAGGCACCACGATGATTTTAATCAAGCTCTGCTCGCTAAGCAAGCTTGGAGATTGCTTACATCCCCAGAATCTCTATGTGCCAAGGTCCTGCGCGCCAGATACTATAAGCAAGGCAGTTTTATGGAGGCTAAGTGTCCAAAGAGAGGCTCATACACTTGGAGGAGCATCTTATATGGGCGGGATCTGTTAAAGGAGGGCCTCATCTGGCGTGTTGGGGATGGGGCGAGTATTGATATTTGGAAGGACAATTGGATCCCTAGAGCATCTCTTCAGCGACCACTGGGTCACAAACCGAATGTCGATATTCAAAAAGTCAGTGAGCTATTGTTGCCTGACGGCGAGGGGTGGAACCTCAATAAATTGAATGAATGTTTGTTTGAGGCGGACGTAGAAGACATTATGAAGTTGCCTGTGGGTTGCGCTGGAACAGTTGATTATGTTGCATGGAATTACACCAAGAATGGGCAGTTCAGTGTCAGGTCTGCGTATCACCTCAAACAACAATTGAAGAAAAGGAGGGATGGCAGGGCCGGTACCTCTTCTACCGTGGATGAACACAAGGGCTGGTTAGCTCTCTGGGCTGCGGATGTTCCCGGCAAAGCAAAGATTCACTGCTGGAGACTGGCGCAGAACGGATTAGCGGTGGGAGGAGAGTTACAAAGAAGGAATATAAAGGGTGGTGTTAGGTGTATTGCGTGCAACAGGGAGGAGACTTTGCATCACCGTTTCTGGAGCTGTCCGCACTCCAGGCGGACGTGGGAGCTGCTTCGAGAACAGTCTCGTCTAGCTCTGGCCACTCCCCCTATTGATTGCCGATCCCATGATGAGTTTCGACGGTGGATGCTTGAATGGATAGCACGGCTCAAGCCTGCCGAGCTGGAGCTTGTGCTGATGGCCCTCTACCAGTTATGGCTCACACGCAATGATGCTCGGGATGAACTGATCATCGAAGACCCACAGCGGACGGCGAGGCGCATTCTGGCACTACTGGAGGAATGGCGTGCGGTCACGGGCTCCGTCAAGGCGCCTGGGGTGAAGGAAAGAGCTCAATGGCGGGCTCCGGAGGTGGCGTGGCACAAGGCGAACGCCGACGGTGCATGGACGGCGGAGGGGAACGCTGGCGGTGGTGGAGTGATCGTGCGTGATCACAATGGCACGGCACTTGCATGTGCTTGCTATTTTTTTCCTACTGCCAAGGACCCTGAAGCCTCCGAGCTGCTGGCGTGTCGGCGGGCGCTAATGCTGGCAAAGGACATGCAAGTCGAGCGGGTGATGTTGGAGACGGATTGCATGGGCGCGGTGTCCAAGATAAGAGACAAGGGTCTAGACAGATCGGCTCACGGGCCTCTGGTGGAAGAAATCAAGAAACTGATGAAGGGTTTCGCGATGGCTTCGGTATCTCATGTGCATCGTTCAGGTAACGAGGTTGCACATAGTTTAGCTCAGGATGGCTGCAGAAATAAGCTTTGTAAGACCTGGCTGGGTCAGGTTCCAGACTATGTAATGGCAAGGGTGACGGCTGAGGCCGAGTATTAATAAATGCAGCCAATTTGATCTCAAAAAAAAAAAGATATGATGAGTATTGTGAGATTTAATTGGGCATTACGACAAAGTACATAGACCGCTATCCAGCATGCATCTATGCCTAAAAAGTCCACCTTCAGGTTATCATCCGAACCCCTTCCAGTATTAAGTTGCAAACAACAGACAATTGCATTAAGTATGGTGCGTAATGTAATAAATAACTACATCTTCGGACATAGCATCAATGCTTTATCCCTAGTGGCAACAGCACATCCATAACCTTAGGGGTTTCTCTCACTCCCCCAGATTCACGGAGACATGAACCCACTATCGAGCATAAATACTCCCTCTTGGAGTTACAAGCATCAACTTGGCCAAAGCATCTACTAGTAACGGAGAGCATGCAAGATCATAAACAACACATAGATAGATTGATAATCAACATAACATAGTATTCACTATTCATCGGATCCCAACAAACACAACATATAGCATTACAGATAGATGATCTTGATCATGTTAGGCAGCTCACAAGATCCGACAATGAAGCATAATGAGGAGAAGACAACCATCTAGCTACTGCTATGGACCCATAGTCCACGGGTGAACTACTCACTCATCACTCCGGAGGCGACCATGGCGGTGTAGAGTCCTCCGGGAGATGAATCCCCTCTCCGGCAGGGTGCCGGAGGCGATCTCCTGAATCCCCCGAGATGGGATTGGCGGCGGCAGCGTCTCTGGAAGGTTTTCCGTATCGTGGCTCTCGGTACTGGGGGTTTCGCGACGAAGGTTATTTGTAGGCGGAAGGGCAGAGTCGGGAGAGTCACGAGGGGCCCACACGCTAGGGTGGCGCGGCCAGGGCTTGGTTCGCGCCGCCCTACTGTGGCGCCGCCTCGTGGCCCCACTTCGTTAGTCCTCTGGTCTTCTGGAAGCTTCGTGTGAAAATAGGCCCCTGGGCGTTGATTTCGTCCAATTCCGAGAATATTTCCTTACTAGGATTTCTGAAACCAAAAACAGCAGAAAACAGCAACGGGCTCTTCGGCATCTCGTTAATAGGTTAGGGCCGGAAAATGCATAAATATGACATAAAGTATGCATGAAACATGTAGATATCATCAATAATGTGGCATGGAACATAAGAAATTATCGATACGTCGAAGACGTATCAGGTAGTAATAAAGCATATGTATTATGTAAATTATATCATACAAGTTGCAAGCCTCATGCATAGATTACCAATAGTGCCCGCACCTTGTCCTAATTAGCTCGGATTACCTGGATTATCATCGCAATACATATGTTTTAACCAAGTGTCGCAAAGGGGTACCTCTATGCCGCCTGTACAACGGTCTAAGGAGAAAGCTCGCATTGGATTTCTCGCTTTTGATTATTCTCAACTTAGACATCCATACCGGGACAACATAGACAACAGATAATGGACTCCTCTTTAATGCATAAGCATTCAACAACAAATAATATTCTCATAAGAGATTGAGGATAGTTGTCCAAAACTGAAACTTCCACCATGGATCATGGCTTTAGTTAGCGGCCCAATGCTCTTCTCTAACAATATGCATACTCAAACCATTCAACTCATGGTAAATCGCCCTTACTTCAGACAAGACGAACATGCATAGCAACTCACATGATATTCAACAAAGGGTAGTTGATGGCGTCCCCAGGAACATGGTTATCGCTCAACAAGCAACTTATAAGAGATAAGATGCATAAGTACATATTCAATACCACAATAGTTTTTAGGCTATTTGTCCCATGAGCTATATATTGCAAAGGCGAAGAATGTAAATTTAAAGGTAGCACTCAAGCAATTTACTTTGGAATGGCGGAGAAATACCATGTAGTAGGTAGGTATGGTGGACACAAGTGGCATAGTGTTTGGCTCAAGGATTTTGGATGCATGAGAAGTATTCCCTCTCAATACAAGGCTTAGGCTAGCAAGGTTATTCGAAACAAACACAAGTATGAACCGGTACAGCAAAACTCACATAAAAACATATTGTAAGCATTATAAGACTCTACACTGTCTTCCTTATTGTTCGACCCTTACTAGAAAATATCTAGACCTTAGAGAGAACAATCATGCAAACCAAATTTTAGCAAGCTCTATGTATTTCTTCATTAATATGTGCAAAGTATATGATGCAAGAGCTTAAACATGAGCACAATAATTGCCAAGTATCACATTTATTCAAGATATTATACCAATTACCACATATAGCATTTCCCGTTTTCAACCATATAACAACTTAACAAAGCAGTTCAACCTTCGCCATGAACATTATGAGTAAAGCCTAAGGACATATTTGTCCATATGCAACAGCGGAGCGTGTCTCTCTCCCACACAATGAATGCTAGGATCCATCTTTATTCAAACAAAACAAAACAAAAACATACAGACGCTCCAAGTAAAGCACATAAGATGTGATGGAATAAAAATATAGTTTAACTAGAGGAACCTGATAATGTTGTCGATGAAGAAGGGGATGCCTTGGGCATCCCCAAGCTTAGATGCTTGAGTATTCTTGAAATATGAAGGGATGAACCACCGGGGCATCCCCAAGCTTAGAGCTTTCACTCTCCTTGATCATATTGTATCATCCTCCTCTCTTGATCCTTGAAAACTTCCTCCACACCAAACTCGAAACAACTCATTAGAGGGTCAAAATTCACATGTTCAGAGGTGACATAATCATTCTTAACACTTCTGGACATTGCACAAAGCTACTGAAAGTTAATGGAATAAAGAAATCCATCAAGCATAGCAAAACAGGCAATGCGAAATAAAAGGCAGAATCTGTCAAAACAGAACAGTCCGTAAAGACGAATTTTTTAGGTGCACCAGACTTGCTCAGATGAAAATTCTCAAATTGAATGAAAGTTGCGTACATATCTGAGGATCACTCACGTAAATTGGCAAAATTTTCTGAGTTACCTACAGAGAATTCAACCCAAATTCGTGACAGCAAGAAATCTGTTTCTGCGCAGCAATCCAAATCTAGTATGAACCTTACTATCAAAGACTTTACTTGGCACAACAATGCAGCAAAATTAAGATAAGAAGAGGTTGCTACAGTAGTAACAACTTCCAAGACTCAAATATAAAACAAAAGTGCTGTAGTAAAATCATGGGTTGTCTCCCATAAGCGCTTTTCTTTAACGCCTTTCAGCTAGGCGCAGAAAGTGTGTATCAAGTGTTATCAAGAGATGAAGCATCAACATCATAATTTGTTCTAATGATAGAATCAAAAGGTATCTTCATTCTCTTTCTAGGGAAGTGTTCCATACCTTTCTTGAGAGGAAATTGATATTTAATATTACCTTCCTTCATATCAATAATAGCACCAAAAGTTCGAAGAAAAGGTCTTCCCAATATAATGGGACAAGATGCATTGCATTCAATATCCAAGACAACAAAATCAACGGGGACAAGGTTATTGTTAACCGTAATGCGAACATTATCAACTCTCCCCAAAGGTTTCTTTGTAGAGTTATCAGCAAGATTAACACCCAAATAACAATTTTTCAATGGTGGCAAGTCAAGCATATTATAGATTTTCCTAGGCATAACGGAAATACTTGCACCAAGATCACATAAAGCATTACAATCAAATTCATTGACCTTCATCTTAATGATGGGCTCCCAACCATCCTCTAACTTCCTAGGAATAGAAGCTTCACGATTTAATTTCTCTTCTCTAGCTTTTATGAGAGCATTTGTAATATGTTTTGTAAATGCCAAATTTATAGCACTAGCATTAGGACTTTTAGCAAGTTTTTGTAAGAACTTTATAACTTCAGAGATGTGACAATCATCAAAATCTAAACCATTATGATCTAAAGCAATGGGATCATTATCCCCAACATTAGAAAAAATTTCAGCAGTTTTATCACAGGCAGTTTCAGCAGTTTTAGCAGCTTCCGGCAGTTTTGCAGGCTTTGCATTAGAAGTAGAAACATTGCCAACACCAATTCTTTTAACATTAATAGTAGGAGGTGCAGCAACATGTGGAGCATTAGCATTACTAGTGGTGGTAATAGTCCAAACTTTAGCTATAGTGTCTTCTTTAGCATTTTCTTCTTTTTCCCACCTAGCACGCAATTCGGCCATTAATCTTATATTGTCAATAATTCTAACTTGGATGGCGTTTGCTGTAGCAAATGAATTAATATCATTATTTTAATTAGGCATAACTTTCGATTTCAAAAGATCAACATCAGCAGCAAGACTATCGACTTTAGAAGCAAGTATATCAATTTTCCCAAGCTTTTCTTCATCAGATTTGTTAAAAGCAGTTTGTGTACTAATAAATTCTTTAAGCATGACTTAAAGTCCAGGGGGTGTATTCCTATTATTGCTGTAAGAATTCCCATAAGAATTACCATAACCGTTACCATTATTATAAGGATATGGCCTATAGTTGTTACTAGAATTGTTCCGATAAGCATTGTTGTTGAAATTATTATTTTTAATGAAGTTCACATCAACATGTTCTTCTTGAGCAACCAATGAAGCTAACGGAACATTATTAGGATCAACATTAGTCCTACCATTCACAAGCATAGACATAATAGCATCAATCTTATCACTCAAGGAAGAGGTTTCTTCGACAGAATTTACCTTCTTACCTTGTGGAGCTCTTTCCGTGTGCCATTCAGAGTAATTAATCATCATATTATCAAGAAGCTTTGTTGCGGCGCCTAGAGTGATGGACATAAAAGTACCTCCAGCAGCTGAATCCAATAAGTTCCGTGAAGAAAAATTCAGTCCTGCACAAAAGGTTTGGATGATCATCCAAGTAGTCAGTCCATGGGTTGGGCAATTTTTAACCAAAGATTTCATTCTTTCCCATGCTTGGGCAACATGCTCATTATCCAATTGTTTAAAATTCATTATGCTACTTCTCAAAGATATAATTTTAGCAGGAGGATAATATCTACCAATAAAAGCATCCTTACATTTCGTCCATGAATCAATACTATTCTTAGGCAGAGATAGCAACCAATCTTTAGCTCTTCCTCTTAATGAGAAAGGAAACAATTTTAATTTTATAATGTCACCATCTACATCCTTATACTTTTGCATCTCACATAGTTCAACAAAATTATTAAGATGGGTAGCAGCATCATCAGAACTAACACCAGAAAATTGCTCTCTCATAACAAGATTCAGTAAAGCAGGTTTAATTTCAAAGAATTCTGCTGTAGTAGCAGGTGGAGCAATAGGTGTGCATAAGAAATCATTATTATTTGTGTTTGTGAAGTCACACAACTTAGTATTTTCAGGAGTACCCATTTTAGCAATAGTAAATAAAGCAAACTAGATAAAGTAAATGCAAGTAACTAATTTTTTTGTGTTTTTAATATGGAGAACGCAAACAAAATAGTAAATCAAGTAAAGCTAGAAACTAATTTTTGTGTGTTTTGTTTTAATGCAGCAAACAAAGAAGTAAATAAAGTAAAGCAAGACAAAAAACAAAGTAAAGAGATTGGAAGTGGAGACTCCCCTCGCAGCGTGTATTGATCTCCCCGGCAACGGCACCAGAAATTTACTTGCTTGCGCGTAATTGACGTGTGTCTCTCCATTCAGCACGCGACCGTTGGGAACCCCAAGTGGAAGGTGTGATGCCTACAACAGTAAGTTTCCCTCAGTAAGAAACCAAGGTTTATCGAACCAGTAGGAGCCAAGAAGCACGTTGAAGGTTGATGGCGGCGGAGTGTAGTGCAGCGCAACACCAGGGATTCCGGCGCCAACGTGGAACCTGCACAACACAACCAAATTACTTTGCCCCAACGTGACAGTGAGGTTGTCAATCTCACCGGCTTGCTGTAACAAAGGATTAGATGTATAGTGTGGATGATGATGTTTGCAGAGAACAGTAGAACGAGTATTGCAGTAGATTGTATTCAATGTAAAAGAATGGACCGGGGTCCACAGTTCACTAGAGGTGTCTCTCCGTAAGATAAATAGCATGTTGGGTGAACAAATTACAGTTGCGGGCAATTGACAAATAAAGAGGGCATGACCATGCACATACATGTTATGATGAGTAGTGTGAGATTCAATTGGGCATTACGACAAAGTACATAGACCGCTATCCAGCATGCATCTATGCCTAAAAAGTCCACCTTCAGGTTATCATCCGAACCCCTTCCAATATTAAGTTGCAAACAACAGACAATTGCATTAAGTATGGTGCGTAATGTAATCAACAAATACATCCTTAGACATAGCATTGATGTTTTATCCCTAGTGGCAACAGCACATCCACAACCTTAGAACTTTCTATCACTGTCCCAGATTTAATGGAGGCATGAACCCACTATCGAGCATGAATACTCCCTCTTGGAGTTACAAGTAAAAACTTGGCCAGAGCCTCTACTAATAACGGAGAGCATGCAAGATCATAAACAACACATAGATAATAGATTGATAATCAACATAACATAGCATTCACTATTCATCGGATCCCAACAAACGCAACATGTAGCATTACAAATAGATGATCTTGATCATATTAGGCAGCTCACAAGATCTAACAATGATAGCGCAATTAGGAGAAAACGACCATCTAGCTACTGCTATGGACCCATAGTCCAGGGGTGAACTACTCACACATCACTCCGGAGGTGACCATGGCGGTGAAGAGTCCTCCGGGAGATGATTCCCCTCTCTGGTAGGGTGCCGGAGGCGATCTCCTGAATCCCCCGAGATGGGATTGGCGGCGGCGGCGTCTCTGGAAGGTTTTCCGTATCGTGGCTCTCAGTACTGGGGTATTCGCGACGAAGACTTTAAGTAGGCGGAAGGGCGGAGTCGGAGGGCTGACGGGGGCCCCACACGCTAGGGCCGCGCGGGCCCCTCCTGGGCCACGCCGCCCTAGTGTGGCGGCGCCTCGTCGCCCCACTTCGGTTCCCTTTCGGTGTTCTGGAAGCTTCGTGGAAAAATAGGCCCCTGGGCGTTGATTTTGTCCAATTCCGAGAATATTTCCTTACTAGGATTTCTGAAACCAAAAACAGCAAACGACAAGAATCGGCTCTTCGGCATCTCGTTAATAGGTTAGTGCTGGAAAATGCATAAATATGACATAAAGTATATATAAAACATGTAGGTATCATCAATAAAGTAGCATGGAACATAAGAAATTATCGATACGTTGGAGATGTATCAGTACCCTCTCGACTCACTAACTTGCCTAGTAGATTCCATGAGTCACATAGTTTGCGCATTACCTGGTCATATGCATTGCATTTTGCTTAGGGGTTAAAGGTACATAACATGCAGGTAAGCGTGGTCGTGGTGGCTGGGTGTTGCGGCCTCTGGGGAAACCCACCTCGTCTCACATCGTTAAGGACCGACTTCGGGACTTGACCCGTTACGGCGGAATAATCCTTAGCGCGTGACTCATGGTCTCGGCGACAGCAAGGTAAAGGTCGTGGTCGACCACCCTCTGCCGGCTCTCCAAGGAAGAGAGCTCAAACGTTGGCACTAAGAGTCGGTTGGCACGTGTGGGTAAAGTTGTGCACCCCTGCAGGGTTAAATCTTTTCGAAAAGTCGTGTCACGGTTACGGACGACTTGGGAATGGATTCTGTGATCATAGACAACTTGAACCTGGTCGTAAAACTTGGCAACAATGTGTGTTTACGGATACCTTCTCCGGGTGTTGAGGGGGTGATCCGAGGATAGTGGTTCGAGATGATGAAGTTTGGTGGATACAATATGATGATCAATAGAGATAGAGATGTCGCTCTCTTATCCCCTTTCAAAGGTTCTGAGTAGTCGAACTTCTCTTCTCTCTTGTCTTACAAAGGAAAACTATCTTTACGCAAAAGAAGAACTACAGAAAGCCTGCATACCCGCTTTGCTAAAAGGTTTTACTAAGTCTTGCTGAGTCCCTGTACTCAGCTTTGCATGCTTTTGTTTCAGATGAAGTCGCTACAGCCGAAGGTGGTTTCTACGTTAACATTGATGGTTAGTTTGGAGTTCCCAGGCAGCAGCATGCGACTTATGGGCTTGGACGTCGCTTTATGTTATGGCTTCTTAAGCCCTTTGCTATCTTGTTATTTTGAATAACATAATTTGCTTCCATTGCTTGTTGAATGTTGGGTCAGTGACCTCTGCGTGTAATAATTTGGATCTTACTCTGTTAAGAGTTGTAATATATTCTTTTGAGTCGTAGAGTCACTGTTGTGTTACCGATTCTCTCACTGTAGTCTCTCGAGCTCGAGGTTAGGCTTATGTCAGACGAAGATCTAGTATTTGTCTAACCCTGATCCCGGGGGTGCCACAGGTTTTGGTATCAGAGCAGGATTTCCTGTAGGCATTCTACTGGTCGATGTTGAGTCTAGTGGTTGCGAAAACTATTTGAAAGCTAAAGATTATTTGCAAAATTCTGAATAGGATTCTTTTTACTCCTTACTTGTTGTCACTCTAATGCTGAGTCATCTTACCTGGTTTTGATTGGAAAAAGGTTTCACTTCTTTCCTATCAATTCAAATCTCTAGGATACACGGGTTTGGGTTATTTTTCTCCAGTACTCCGTATCTGGTTGCTTGTCTCAGAGTTTCCAGAGTGCCTCGGTTCATCTGAAGCATTGTTCCTTTATTCTTGCTTCGGGTGCTTAGCATCCAATTGTTTGCCTTTAATCGACATGGTGGTGGTATGTCATCTTTGCATTCCATCTTCATGGTTTGTGAGTCGGTTAGTAGTGTGTACATTTTGTATGCTTGTTTAACTACTATGATCGATATGATGATATATCTTCATATCACATGTCTTGTTCTCTAGCATGCTCATTGCATTCGGTACATGCTATCCTTCTGTTGAATCCTTCTGGTGAATCTGTGTCTCATCGGTTTTGTTTTCTCCTCAGGATGTCAGGCGGTACTAGAAGTGGTGCTGGCCGTGGTTGTGGCCATCGCAATAACCGTGGAGATGGCCACGAGGAGAATGCTGACCTTCCTCCTCCTCCTTCTATGGTCCAACTTATGGCCATGTACGAAGCCAATCGTGCTGACAACATAAGGCTCCTTGAAAGGATTGAGCGGAACACATTTCAGCGTCATGAGGAACAAGTGGGGATCTGAAGCTTCATCCGCCTCACCCTACTAGTGTTCAGTTATTCAACCGAGCCACTTGATGCTGACTACTGGCTCCGCACCATCGAGCGCAAGCTTGAGGTTGCCCACGCTGCTCAAGCAGATTGGGCGAACTTTGCCACCTACCATCTTGAAGGAGCTGCTGGTTCATGGTGGGAAAACTTCCTGTTGATGCAGCCTGCCGGTCATGTCGTAACTTGGCCAGAGTTCAAAGCTGCTTTCCGTGCATATCATATCCCAGAGGGTCTGATGGATGAGAAAAGAGAAGAGTTTCTGAAGCTGACGCAGGGCAGTGGTTCTATCTGTGATTACCAAGGTAATTTCTATCGTCTTGCCTGCTATGCTCCTGAAGAAACTTCCACTGATGCCAAGAAGCAAGCCTTGTTCCGCAAGGGACTGGATCCTGAACTTCATCGAGATCTTCATCTCCTGGACTTCCCAACCTGCCAAGATCTTGTCAACAAGGCTATGAAGGCAGAAAGAGGAAAGGTGGAGTATGAGGAAACTCGCAAGCGTCCTCCAGATACTTCTCAGTCTTCTGGATCAGGGAATCAGCGCCATCATGTTTTAATTCCATACAGTGTTGTGCCTCGTGCTCCTTATGCACCAAAGTCTTCTGGTTATGCTCCTCGTCCACAAGCTCCAAGTGCTCCTGCGAGCAATGCCGGTGGAACAAACTATCATCCCGCTATGGGTACTCCAGGAAGTGGTGCGTGCTTCACTTGTGGTCAACCTGGTCACTACATGAAAGAGTGCCCCCACAATACTTCTGTTCGTGGTGCTCCACCACCAAAGAAGTTTACCAAGCCTCAAGTTGCTGGTCAGGGTCGTCTGACCCATGTCACTGCTGAAGAAGCTGAAGCAGATCCAAGCGTCATAATGGGTATGCTTCGAATCAACTCCATTATAGCTACAATTCTGTTTGATTCTGGAGCATCGCATTCATTCATATCCCAAGGGTTTGCTCAATTGCATGGGATTCCTTTTGAAGTTATGTCTACCCTCTTATGGTTCATTCCCCTGGTTCTAGTTGGTATACCGCTATGGTCAGTCGTGGGAATAAAATCGAGATTGGATATCTTCTTTTTCCGATTCCCCTCATTGCCCTCAAGTCAACCGACATTGATATCATTTTGGGCATGGATTGGGTAGCTAAATATCAGGCTGTCATTGATTGTGCAGCCAGGTCTCTCACTCTAACTGATCTTTCTGGAAGCTCCATTCTGTATTGGTCTTCGCCAGCAACCCCTCCATCAGCAATACATATTCCTGATGCGGAGTTGTATGCTCTTGACGTCCTACATCCGCTTAAAATTTCTGATGTTTCGGTGGTTTGTGACTTCCCTGATGTCTTTCCTGAAGAATTACCTGGCATGCCACCTGATCGAAGCGTGGAGTTTGTCATTGAGTTGGTTCCTGGAACTGCTCCTGTTTCTCGACGTCCTTATCGCGTGCCTCGAGAAGAGTTGGTTGAACTGAAGAAGCAGTTAGAAGAGTTAGAAGGGAAAAGATACATTCAACCTAGTACTTCTTCTTGGGGATGTCCCGCACTCTTTGTCAAGAAGAGGGATACAAATGTTCCGTGTCTGGTTGTTGATTACCGGCCGCTCAACGCAGTAACCATTAAGAACAAGTATCCTCTACCTCGAATCAATGATCTTTTCGATCAACTGAGTGGTGCCACAGTCTTTTCCAAGATGGATTTGAGATCAGGCTACCATCAAATCAAAATCCGAACGGAGGACATTCCAAAAACAGCGTTCATGACTCGTTATGGTCTTTACGAGTACACAGTCATGTCCTTTGGCCTCACAAATGCTCCTGCCACTTTTACTAGGCTCATGAACTCAGTGTTTATGGAGTATCTTGACAAATTCATCATTATCTACATTGATGATATTCTGGTCTACTCCAAAACCGAAGAAGAACACACTGGACACTTACGTTTGGTGCTGACAAAGCTTCGTGAACATCGCCTCTATGCCAAGTTCTCTAAATGTGAGTTCTGGCTACAAGAGCTCATCTTCCTAGGACATGTGGTCTCTGCAAAAGGTGTTGCAGTTATTCCAGATAAAGTTCAATCCGTTCTTGACTGGAAGACTCCTAAGTCAGCAAAAGAAATTCGGAGTTTTCTTGGATTGGCGGGTTATTACCACCGATACATCGAGAATTTCTCCAAGATCGCCAAACCAATGACTGATCTTCTGAAGAAAGATAAGAAGTTTGAGTGGTCAGAAAAGGCAGAAGAAAGTTTTCAGACACTGAAAATAAAGTTGACTACCGCTCCTGTACTTGTCCTTCCAGACACAAGAAAAGACTTTGTCATCTTCTGTGATGCATATCTTCAAGGGCTCGGATGTGTGTTGATGCAAGATGGCCATGTAGTGGCTTATGCCTCTCGACAGTTGAAGCCACATGAGCTCAATTACCCAACTCATGATCTAGAGCTTGCAGCTGTGGTCCATGCTCTTAAGCAATGGCGACCTTACCTTTACGGTAACCGTTGCGAGTTGTACTCAGATCATCAAAGTCTGAAGTATCACTTTACCCAACCGGATCTGAATCTCAGGAAGACAAGATGGTTGGAACTCATTAAAGACTATGATTTGGGTCTTAACTATCAGCCCAGCAAGGCCAACGTCGTTGCTGACGCGCTAAGTCGGAAGTCATATTGCAACAATCTGACGCTCAAGCAATATCAACCTGCCCTCCATGAGGAATTTGCAAGACTCAATCTTGAAGTTGTTCCTTAGGGGTACCTTGCTAACTTAGAGGTGAAACCCTCTCTTGAAGACCAGATCAAAGCCGCTCAGAAGCGTGATTTGGGTATCACTAAGATCAAAGAGAACATTGCTAGCGGAGATGCTAAATGTTTCTCCGTCAACGATCAAGGTACTCTTCAACCTCTATCTACTCCTGAATGGAAATGGGATGAAATTGGCATGGATTTCATTATCGGACTTCCCAAAACTCAGAAAGGAAGCAATGCTATATGGGTAATCGTTGATCGCCTATCCAAAGTTGCTCACTTCCTTCCTATCCGAGAAGACATTACTGCTAGCAAGTTGGTAGATCTGTATGTTTCCCGGATAGTCTCTCTCCATGGTGTTCCGAAGAGGATTATCTCTGATCGAGGAAGCCTGTTTACTTCCAAGTTCTGGGCTAGTTTCCAACAAGCTATGTGAACTCGTCTTTCCTTTAGCATAGCCTATCATCCTCAAACTGGTGGTCAAACCGAGAGGGTGAATCAAATCCTTGAAGACATGCTCAGAGCCTATGTTATATCCTTCGGCAAGAATTGGGAAAAGTGCCTTCCATTTGCTGAATTCTCCTATAACAACAGTTTCCAATCTAGCCTGGGCATGGCACCTTTTGAAGCTCTTTATGGATGGAAATGTCAAACCCCTTTGAATTGGTCAGAAACTGGTGAAAGACAGTTCTTTGGACCGGACATGATTAAGGAAGCAAAAGATCAAGTTGACATTATCCGAGAACATTTGAAAGCTGCTCAGTCTCATCAAAAGAGCAATTATGATTGTCATCATCAAGAAGTTCGCTATGAAGTTGGCAAGCAAGCTTATCTTCGAGTCACTCCTTTGAGAGGTGTCCATCGTGTATAAAAGGAAAACTAGCTCCTCGCTATGTTGGTCCTTTCCGCATCCTTGCTAAACGAGGTGCACTTGCCTACAAGTTGGAACTCCCTCCAACTTTCCCTGAAGTTCATGACGTCTTCCATGTCTCCCAACTCAAACGTTGCTTCAAAGATCCCATCCGTGGTGTTGATCACGAAACACTTGATCTCCAAGAGGATCTGACCTATCGAGAGTATCCTATCCGTATCCTTGATGAAGCTGAGCGTAAAACTCGGCGTCAAACCATCAAATTCCTGAAAGTTCAGTGGTCTCATCACTCTGAGTCAGAAGCAACCTGGGAACGAGAAGATCGTCTTCGATCTGAGGACCCTACCTTCTTTTCTACAACTTAGGAATCTCGGGGACGAGATTCTTGTAAGGGGGTAGAGTTGTAATAGACCAACTTTGTTAATCAATAATGTTGTTAGTTGTTCATAAGCATGCATGCATTTGCATTCAAATTGAGAAAATTTGCACTAATATGTGTTGAAACAATGTTGCAAAATGTTGTGGTTTGGTCTCATAAAAATTTGGTGCAAAAAGCCCCTCATAATTTTGGGTCAAAATACCCTAAAAGTGCCAAAATCCTCATGTTTTAAAAAATTCCTGAGAAACCCCTTAAGACTAGGAGGGTTTTTGCAAAAATCCCCCTGTCTTCTTCTACGTACGCAGGCAAGCAGCTGGGTGGCGCTGCTCCAGCCACCCGATGCTGCCGGCGGCCAGGATGGCCCTCGCCGCCCCTGGCCGGCTATAAAGCCCCACCGCCGCCGCCGAGAAGCTCCTGCACACCTCCCTCCTCTCCTCCCCTTCTCTCTGCGCGCGGCCGACGAAACCCTAGCACACGGCCTCCGCCGCTCGCCGCCGTTCTGCGCCGCCCCATGCCAAGCTGACATAGTCGTTGGCTCCGCCGCGACGTCCTGGTCCTCCTCCACCAAGCGCCGGACGCCGGGGAGCCCTCTTCTGTGCCAATCGAGCGACGTCTGTGCCGCTCGCCGGCGATTCCAGCTTCCCTTCGCCTCGCCGTCACCACCACGAGCATCGCGGTGAGCTCCTGAGTCGACTGGTGCCCGCCCCCTTACCGATTGCTGGCCGTACCGTGCCGGCGACGAGCATCTGCCCGGCCCTCCGCGCGAGCTCACCGGAGACGCCCCTCCGGTGACCATTGGAGGGCGACGCCGCCCTCCTTTGGCTCGTGGGGATGCCGCGCACCCAACGTGCGCACCCGCTTGGTCCCTGGCGCCCTGCCTCGCCGAGCCAGTGCTCAACCTGGCCGGCCATGGCCTGGCTGACGTCATGCTGACGTCAGCCGACCCTTGTTATATTTTCTGTTTTATTTATAATTTAGAAAATGATGTATTTTATATCATTTTGTTCAGAAATTGAAATCCTACATGTTTATGAGCATTTCATACATCATTACAACCTTTAAACGTGCAAATGTAGTGAAAACCTAATCGAACCCTCTCATATGGCGGTATCCGGTGCCGGAACCCCTTTAATTTGACGATGCACCTAGGGTTGCTCAATTCCATTCACATGACATGTCATTCATATTGTATGCGCATATTATGCCATGTCGTGAATGTTTGTTCCCCCTTTCCCGTATTTGGTTCTTCGCGATAGGATCTGAGCCAGAGTCCGAAGTCAACACCACCGAAGAACCGTACTCATTCGCTGAGGGACAAGGCAAGCCCTAACCTGGTTCATCTATGATTTCGAAATGCTTTTATCTGTGGTTCCTACATATCGCATACGATTCAACTGTCTTTTATCGATAGATAGAGTTACCCTATCTGTTGCAAGTCCGACCTTTGTAGCCT
This sequence comes from Lolium perenne, assembly GCF_019359855.2. Classification (NCBI taxonomy): domain Eukaryota; kingdom Viridiplantae; phylum Streptophyta; class Magnoliopsida; order Poales; family Poaceae; genus Lolium; species Lolium perenne. The sequence continues at coordinate 145,690,287 of NC_067249.2, forward strand.
CGATACCCTGATCCACTGCTCCTAGCATAAGTAGGTTTGGCATGTGTGCGTCGCGAGAGCCTTTATCTCTTTATGCTTAGCCATGCTTAGTTTGTTACGCTACTACTCCGGTCTTCGGACTAGATCCTTACAATGAAATGAGTCTAGCATGACAGGTTGACGTGGTAAGTATAGAGATGATGATAAACATGATTAAAGGCTCAAACAAGAGGCCACATTGGGATGTGCTGGGTTGTTTCGTTTCTGCCGACCCTAGGAACCGAGTTCTCGCCTCTTGAACCAAGACCGAGCGTACAACCACACGAGGCCCTATTATGGTACGACGTATCTATAATTTCTTGTGTTCCATGCTAGTTTTATGACAATACCTATATGTTTTGCTCACACTTTATAATGATTTTATGCATTTTCCGGAACTAACCTATTAACAAGATGTCGAAGTGCCAGTTCCTGTTTTCTGCTGTTTTTGGTTCCAGAAAGGCTGTTATGGCAATATTCTTGGAATTCGACGAAACAAAGGCCAAACATCATATTTCATCGAGACGGACCAGGACACCGAAGGGGAGCAGGAGAGGAGGCCCAGGGCCCCCAGACCACGGGGCCGCGCGGGTGCCTGATACGCGTACAACATGCGTTCGTTGGGAACCCCAAGAGGAAGGTGTGATGCGTACAGCAGCAAGTTTTCCCTCAGTAAGAAACCAAGGTTTATCGAACCAGTAGGAGCCAAGAAGCACGTTGAAGGTTGACGGTGGCGGAGTGTAGTGCGGCGCAACACCAGGGATTTCGGCGCCAACGTGGAACCTGCACAACACAACCAAAATACTTTGCCCCAACCTGACAGTGAGGTTGTCAATCTCACCGGCTTGCTGTAACAAAGGATTAGATGTATAGTGTGATGGATGATGTTTGCAGAGAATAGTAAGAACAAGTATTGCAGTAGATTGTATTCGATGTAAAGAATGGACCGGGGTCCACAGTTCACTAGTGGTGTCTCTCCGATAAGAAATAGCATGTTGGGTGAACAAGTTGCAGTTGGGCAATTGACAAATAAAGATGGCATGACAATGCACATACATATTATGATGAGTAGTGTGAAATTCAACTGGGCATTAGGACAAAGTACATAGACCGCTATCCAACATGCATCTATGCCTAAAAAGTCCACCTTCGGGTTAGCATCCGCACCCCTTCCAGTATTAAGTTGCAAACAACAGACAATTGCATTAAGTATGGTGCGTAATGTAATCAACACCAATATCCTTAGACATAGCATTGATGTTTTATCCCTAGTGGCATCAGCACATCCACAACCTTAGAACTTTCTGTCACTGTCCCAGATTTAATGGAGGCATGAACCCACTATTGAGCATAAATACTCCCTCTTGGAGTTACAAGTAACGACTTGGCCAGAGCCTCTACTAGCAACGGAGAGCATGCAAGATCATAAACGACACATATATGATAGATTGATAATCAACATAACATAGTATTCCATATTCATCGGATCCCAACAAACGCAACATGTAGCATTACAAGTAGATGATCTTGATCATGTTAGGAAGCTCACAAGATCGAACAATGATAGCACATGAGGAGAAGACAACCATCTAGCTACTGCTATGGACCCATAGTCCAGGGGTGAACTACTCACACATCACTCCGGAGGCGATCATGGCGATGAAGAGTCCTCCGGGAGATGATTCCCCTCTCCGGCAGGGTGCCGGAGGCGATCTCCTGAATCCCCCGAGATGGGATTGGCGGCGGCGTCTCTGGAAGGTTTTCCGTATCGTGGCTCTCGGTACTGGGGTTTTCTCGACGAAGGCTATATGTAGGCGGAAGGGTAGGTCAGGGGGCATCATGAGGGACCCACACGCTAGGGCGGCGCGGCCTAGGCCCTGGCCGCGCGGCCCTGGCGTGTCGTCGCCTCGTGGCCCCACTTCGTATCTCCTCCGGTCTTCTAGAAGCTTCGTGGAAAAATAAGACCCTGGGCGTTAATTTCGTCCAATTCCGAGAATATTTCCTTACTAGGATTTCTGAAACCAAAAACAGCAGAAAACAGCAACTGGCTCTTCGGCATCTTGTTAATAGGTTAGTGCCGGAAAATGCATAAATATGACATAAAGTATGTATAAAACATGTGAGTATCATCAATAAAGTAGCATGGAACATAAGTAATTATAGATACATTTGAGACGTATCAAGCATCCCCAAGCTTAGTTCCTACTCGTCCTCGAGTAGGTAAACGATAACAAAGATAATTTCTGAAGTGACATGCTATCATAATCTTGATCAATACTATTGTAAGCATATGTAATGAATGCAGCGATTCGAAGCAATGGTAAAGACAATGAGTAAACAACTGAACCATATAGCAAAGACTTTTCATGAATAGTACTTTCAAGACAAGCATCAATAAGTCTTGCATAAGAGTTAACTCATAAAGTAGTAAATTCAAAGTAAAGGCATTGAAGCAACACAAAGGAAGATTTAAGCTTCAGCGGTTGCTTTCAACTTGTAACATGTATATCTCATGGATAATTGTCAATGCAAAGTAATATGATGAATGCAAATATGCAAGTATGTAAGAATCAATGCACAGTTAACACAAGTGTTTGCTTCTAAGATGGAAAGAAGTGGGTAAACTGACTCAACATAAAAGTAGAAGAAAGGCCCTTCGCAGAGGGAAGCATGGATTGCTATATTTGTGCTAGAGCTTTTATTTTGAAAACATAGAGAGAGCATAAAAGTAAAGTTTTGAGAGGTGTTTGTTGTTGTCAACGAATGGTAGTGGGCACTCTAACCTCCTTGCCAGACAGACTTTCAAAGAGCGGCTCCCATGAAAATTTTATTTTTGGGTGACACTCCTTCCAACCTTTGCTTTCACAAACCATGGCTAACCGAATCCTCGGGTGCCTGCCAATAATCTCATACCATGAAGGAGTGTCTTTTTATTTTAGTTTTATTTAGATGACACTCCTCCCCACCTTTGCTTTCTCAAGCCATGGCTAACCGAATCCTCGGGTGCCGTCCAACCTTTCACATACCATGGAGGAGTGTCTTTTTTTTGTAAAATTATGAAGGTTAATTAATTGGGGCTGGGAACCCCATTGCCAGCTCTTTTTGCAAAATTATTGGATAAGCGGATGAAGCCACTAGTCCATTGGTGAAAGTTGCCCAACAAGATTGAAAGATAAACACCACATACTTCCTCATGAGCTATAAACATTGACACAAATAAGAGATAATAAATTTTGAATTGTTTAAAGGTAGCACGCAAGCAATTTACTTTGGAATGGCAGAAAATACCATTTAGTAGGTAGGTATGGTGGACACAAATGGCATAGTTTTTGGCTCAAGGATTTTGGATGCATGAGAAGTATTCCCTCTCAATACAAGGCTTAGGCTAGCAAGGTTGTTTGAAGCAAACACAAGTCTGAACCGGTACAGCAAAACTCACATAAGAACATATTGCAAGCATTATAAGACTCCACACTGTCCTCCTTGTTGCTCAAACCCTTACTAGAAAATATATAGACTTTAGAGAGACCAATCATGCAAACCAAATTTTAGCAAGCTCTATGTATTTCTTCACTAATAGGTGCAAAGTATATGATGCAAGAGCTTAAACATGATCTATATGAGCACAACAATTGCCAAGTATCACATTATTCAAGATATTATACCAATTACCACATGTAGCATTTTCTGTTTCCAACCATATAACAATTAACGAAGCAGTTTCAACCTTCGCCATGAACATTAAGAATAAAGCTAAGAACATATGTGTTCATATGCAACAGTGGAGCATGTCTCTCTCCCACATAATGAATGCTAGGATCCAACTTTATTCAAACAAAACAAAAACAAGAACATACAGACGCTCCAAGTAAAGCACATAAGATGTGACGGAATAAAAATATAGTTTCACTAGAGGAACCTGATAATGTTGTCGATGAAGAAGGGGATGCCTTGGGCATCCCCAAGCTTAGATGCTTGAGTCTTCTTGAAATATGCAAGGATGAACCACGGGGGCATCCCCAAGCTTAGAGCTTTCACTCTCCTTGATCATATTGTATCATACTCCTCTCTTGATCCTTGAAAACTTCCTCCACACCAAACTCAAAACAAACTCATTAGAGGGTTAGTGCATAATCAAAAATTCACATGTTCAGAGGTGACATAATCATTCTTAACACTTCTGGACATTGCACAAAGCTACTGAAAGTTAATGGAATAAAGAAATCCATCAAGCATAGCAAAACAGGCAATGCGAAATAAAAGGCAGAATCTGTCAAAACAGAATAGTCCGTAAAGACGAATTTTTCAGGGGCACTATACTTTCTCAAATGAAAATGCTCAAATTGAATGAAAGTTACGTACATATCTGAGGATCACGCAACTAAATTGGCAGATTTTTCTGAGTTACCTACAGAGAATACTACTCAAATTGGTGACAGCAAAAAATTTGTTTCTGCGCAGTAATCCAAATCTAGTATGAACCTTACTATCAAAGACTTTACTTGGCACAACAATGCAATAAGATAAAGATAAGGAGAGGTTTCTACAGTAGTAACAACTTCCAAGACTCAAATATAAAATAAAAGTGCAGAAGTAAAATCATGGGTTGTCTCCCATAAGCGCTTTTCTTTAACGCCTTTCAGCTAGGCGCAGAAAGTGTGTATCAAGTATTATCAAGAGATGAAGCATTAACATCATAATTTTTACAACTTGTCACAGTAGGTATCTTAGATGCTCCATTATCTATAGTGGTATTAAGGGCTTTGTCAATTTTAGGCCTATAATAGTTTTTTGGTTTAGGCACCTTAGAGACATACATGAACTTTTGCTCCTTACCCACATAAGCTTTCTCCTTAAACTTAATAGAAGAAAAAGTTGAACCCAAGGTTCGCATAGCTTCTTCAAGTTCACTAATCCTATGGGTTTGATTATCATGAATAGCACAAGCTTCTAAGATGGAAATTCTCTCATTAATTCCACCTAGAGTTTTATCAAGTTTATCAGTGCTATTAAGTAATACTCCTAATTTAGTCTCAATACTTGGAAGATTTTGCTCTATGGTCTCCAACTTTTTCATGACATCTTCAAGAGAGATTTCAAAACTTCACTAACAGGTGGTATTCCAAATAGACTCTCAATAATGCAACTAGCTTCTAAAGCAGGAGTGCCTAGGAAATTACCTCCCGCGAGACAATCAAGAACATACCTATTCCAGCTAGAGATACCAACATAAAAATTCCTGAGTAGGATAATAGTGGAGTATTTCTTAGTGCACATATTATGAGCATCACTAATTCTATACCAAGCATCTTTTAAACATTCTCCCCCTTGTTGCTTAAACGAACGAACTTCAACTTCAGGATTACTCATTTTAGCAGAAGTAAATAAAGCAAACTAAATAAAGTAAATGCAAGTAACTAATTTTTTTGTGTTTTTAATATGGAGAACGCAAACAAGATAGTAAATAGAGTAAAGCAAGTAACTATTTTTTTGTATTTTGATATAATGCAGCAAACAAAGTAGTAAATAAAGTAAAGCAAAGCAAGACAAAAACAAAGTAAAGAGATTGGAAGTGGAGACTCCCCTTGCAGCGTGTCTTGATCTCCCCGGCAACGGCGCCAGAAAAAGACCTTGATACGCGTACAGCACGCGTCCGTTGGGAACCCCAAGAGGAAGGTGTGATGCGTACAGCAGCAAGTTTTCCCTCAGTAAGAAACCAAGGTTTATCAAACCAATATGAGCCAAGAAGCACGTTGAAGGTTGATGGTGGCGGAGTGTAGTGCGGCGCAACACCAGGGATTCCAGCGCCAACGTGGAACATGCACAATGATATGTCTCCAACGTATCTATAATTTCTGATGTTCCATGCTTGTTTTATGACAATACCTACATGTTTTGTTTACACTTTATATCGTTTTTATGCGTTTTCCGGAACTAACCTATTGACGAGATGCCGAAGTGCCAGTTGCTGTTTTCTGCTGTTTTTGGTTTCAGAAATCCTACAAAGAAAATATTCTCGGAATAGGACGAAATCAATGCCCAACATCTTATTTTTTCCGGAACCTTCCAGAAAGTCAAAGGGGGACCAGAGGGGGGGCCTAGGGGCCCCACACGTGGCGGCGGCGCGGCCCAGGGGGGGCGCGCCCCCCTACTGTGTGGCTGCCCCGCAGCCCCTCCGACTCCGCCTCTTCGCCTATTTAGGCCTCCCTGACCTAAAACATCGACACCGATTGACGAAACCCGAGAAAACCTTCCAGAGCCGCCGCCATCGCGAAACTCCAATTCGGGGGACAGAAGTCTCTGTTCCGGCACCCTGCCGGGACGGGGAATTGCCCCCGGAGTCATCTCCACCGCCGTCTCTGATACGTCTCCGACGTATCGATAATTTCTTATGTTCCATGCCACATTATTGATGATATCTACATGTTTTATGCATACTTTATGTCATATTTATGCATTTTCCGGCACTAACCTATTAACGATATGCCGAAGAGCCAGTTGCTGTTTTCTGCCGTTTTTGGTTTCAGAAATCCTAGTAAGGAAATATTCTCGGAATTGGACGAAATCAACGCCCAGGGGCCTATTTTCACACGAAGCTTCCAGAAGACCGGAGAGAAGACGAAGTGGGGCCACGAGGCGGCGCCACAGTAGGGCGGCGCGGCCCAAGCCCTGGCCGCGCCGGCCTAGCGTGTGGGCCCCTCGTGACTCTCCCGACTCTGCCCTTCCGCCTACAAATAGCCTTCGTCGCGAAACCCCCAGTACCGAGAGCCACGATACGGAAAACCTTCCAGAGACGCCGCCGCCGCCAATCCCATCTCGGGGGATTCAGGAGATTGCCTCCGGCACCCTGCCGGAGAGGGGATTCATCTCCCGGAGGACTCTACACCGCCATGGTCGCCTCCGGAGTGATGAGTGAGTAGTTCACCCCTGGACTATGGGTCCATAGCAGTAGCTAGATGGTTGTCTTCTCCTCATTATGCTTCATTGTCGGATCTTGTGAGCTGCCTAACATGATCAAGATCATCTATCTGTAATACTATATGTTGTGTTTGTTGGGATCCGATGGATAGAGAATACTATGTTATGTTGATTATCAATCTATGTGTTGTTTATGATCTTGCATGCTCTCTGTTACTAGTAGATGCTTTGGCCAAGTTGATGCTTGTAACTCCAAGAGGGAGTATTTATGCTCGATAGTGGGTTCATGTCTCCGTGAATCTGGGGGAGTGACAGAAGCCCCTAAGGTTATGGATGTGCTGTTGCCACTAGGGATAAAACATTGATGCTATGTCCGAGGATGTAGTTATTGATTACATTACGCACCATACTTAATGCAATTGTCTGTTGTTTGCAACTTAATACTGGAAGGGGTTCGGATGATAACCTGAAGGTGGACTTTTTAGGCATAGATGCATGCTGGATAGCGGTCTATGTACTTTGTCGTAATGCCCAATTAAATCTCACTATACTCATCATATCATGTATGTGCATGGTCATGCCCTCTCTATTTGTCAATTGCCCAACTGTAATTTGTTCACCCAACATGCTATTTATCTTATGGGAGAGACACCACTAGTGAACTGTGGACCCCGGTCCATTCTTTTACATTGAATACAATCTACTGCAATACTTGTTCTACTGTTCTCTGCAAACAATCATCATCCACACTATACATCTAATCCTTTGTTACAGCAAGCTGGTGAGATTGACAACCTCACTGTTTCGTTGGGGCAAAGTACTTTGGTTGTGTTGTGCAGGTTCCACGTTGGCGCCGGAATCCCTGGTGTTGCGCCGCACTACATCTCGCCGCCATCAACCTTCAACGTGCTTCTTGACTCCTACTGGTTCAATAAACCTTGGTTTCTAACTGAGGGAAACTTACTGCTGTACGCATCACACCTTCCACTTGGGGTTCCCAACGGTCGCGTGCTGTGCGCGTGTCAGTCTCCACCGCCATCTTCATCAACGCTGCTGTCTCCCATGAGGAGGGAGTAGTTCTCCATCGAGGCTAAGGGCTGTACCGGTAGCTATGTGGTTAATCTCTCTCCTATGTACTTCAATACAATGATCTCATGAGCTGCCTGACATGATTGAGATTCATATGAGCTTTGTATCACTATTAATATATGTGCTACTCTAGTGATGTTATTAAAGTACTCTATTCCTCCTCCATGATGTAATGGTGACAGTGTGTGCATCATGTAGTACTTGGCATAGTTTATGATTGTGATCTCTTATAGATTATGAAGTTAACTATTACTATGATGGTATTGATGTGATCTATTCCTCCTTTCATAGTGTGATGGTGACGGTGTGCATGCTATGTTAGTACTTGGTATAGTTGTGTTGATCTATCATGCACTCTAAGGTTATTTAAATATGAATATCGAATGTTGTGGAGCTTGTTAACTCCGGCATTGAGGTGCTCTTGTAGCCCTACACAATTAGTGGTGTTCATCATCCAACAAGAGAGTGTAGAGTGGTTTTATTATGTGATCAATGTTGAGAGTGTCCACTAGTGAAAGTATGATCCCTAGGCCTTGTTTCCAGATACTGCAATCATCGCTTATTTACTATTCTACTGCATCTTTACTTCCTACAATATCTCCCACGTCAACTGCACGCCAGCAAGTATTTTCTGGCGCCGTTACTACTGCTCATATACATTCATACCACCTGTATTTCACTATCTCTTCACCGAACTAGTGCACCTATACATCTGACAAGTGTATTAGGTGTGTTGGGGACACATGAGACTTCTTGTATCGTGATTGCAGGGTTGCTTGAGAGGGATATCTTTGACCTCTTCCTCCCTGAGTTCGATAAACCTTGGGTGATCCACTTAAGGAAAAACTTGCTGCTGTTCTACAAACCTCTGCTCTTGGAGGCCCAACACTGTCTACATGAAAAGAAGCGTGAGTAGACATGAAGCTATTTTCTGGCGCCGTTGCCGGGGACCTGAAGGAACAAGATTTCCTCCCTCGTCAACCACGCACCAGTTGTAGACAGTCAAGTATTTTCTGGCGCCGTTGCCGGGGAGGAAAGGTAAAAGGCACTCGCACGCTGGTCCCAGGTAACTAAGTTATTTTCTGGTACCGTTGTAAGTGCTCGAAGCTATTTCCTTTAGATCCTACAGTTGCATCTTTTTGTTTCTTATTTATCGCTAGTTTTGCATAATGGAAAGCAACTGTGAGCTTTTTAATCTATTTCCCGAGTTAAGACATGGATGGTTTGATGCGAAAATTAAAAAACCAATGGAACATATTAGTATGAACGCTTTGAACACCATTGTTGCTAATGATATGGAAAATTCTAAGCTTGGGGAAGCTGGTTTTGATGAGCATGATATTTTTAGTCCCCCAAGCATTGAGGAGAAAATTTTCTTTGATGATACTTTGCCTCCTATTTATGATGATTATAATGATAGTGGACTTTTGGTGCCACCTACTATGGAGGATAAATTTTATTATTATTATACTATGCCTCCTACACTTGATGAGAATAATAATGATAGCTACTTTGTTGAATTTGCTCCCACTATTACTAATACAATTGATTATGCTTATGTGGAGAGTAATAATTTTATGCATGAGACTCATGATAAGAATGTTTCATTTGATAGTTATATTGTTGAGTTTGTTCATGATTCTACTGAAAATCTTTATGAGAGAGGAAAATATGGTTGTAGAAATTTTCATGTTACTAAAACACCTCTCTTTTTGCTGAAAATCTTGAAGCTGCACTTGTTTTATCTTTCTATGCTTGTTGCATTATGCTTCATGAATTTGTTTATTTACAAGATTCCTTTTCATAGGAAGTGGGTTAGACTTCAATGTGTTTTGAATTTTCTTCTTGATGCTCTCTTTTGCTTCAACTATTATTTCTTGGGAGTGCATCATTAAAATCACTGAGCCCATCTTAATGGCTATAAAGAAAGCACTTCTTCGGAGATAACCCATGTGTTTATTTTACTACAGCACTTTTATTTTATATTTGAGTCTTGGAAGTTGTTATTACTGTAGCAACCTCTCCTTATCTTTGTTTTATTGCATTGTTGTGCCAAGTGAAGTCTTTGATAGTAAGGTTGATACTAGATTTGGATTACTGCGCAGAAACAGATTTCTGTCTGTCACGAAATTGGGCAGTGTTCTCTGTAGGTAACTCAGAAAAATCTGCCAATTTACGTGCGTGATCCTCAGATATGTACGCAACTTTCATTCAATTTGAGAATTTTCATCTGAGCAAGTCCAGTGCCTCTAAAAAATTCGTCTTTACGGACTGTTCTGTTTTGACAGATTCTGCCTTTTATTTCGCATTGCCTCTTTTGCTGTGTTGGATGGATTTCTTTGTTCCATTAACTTCCAGTAGCTTTGGGCAATGTCCAGAAGTGTTAAGAATGATTGTGTCACCTCTAAACATGTGAATTTTTATTATGCACTAACCCTCTAATGAGTTGTTTTGAGTTTGGTGTGGAGGAAGTTTTCAAGGGTCAAGAGAGGAGGATGATATATGATCAAGAAGAGTGAAAACTCTAAGCTTGGGGATGCCCCCGTGGTTCATCCCTGCATATTTCAAGAAGACACAAGCGTCTAAGCTTGGGGATGCCCAAGGCATCCCCTTCTTCATCAACAATTTATCAGGTTTCTTCTATTGAAACTATATTTTTATTCTGTCACATCTTATGTACTTTACTTGGAGCGTCTATTTGTTTTCATTTTTGTTTTGTTTGAATAAATTCATGCTTGTGTGGGAGAGAGATGCGCTCCGCTTTCTCATATGAACACTAGTGTTCGTAGCTTTTAATGTTCATGGCGAAGGTTGAAACTGCTTCGTTCATTGTTATATGGTTGGAAATGGGAAATGCTACATATAGTAATTGGTATAATGTCTTGAACAATGTGATACTTGGCAATTGTTGTGCTCATGATTAAGCTCTTGCATCATATACTTTGCACCTATTAGTGAAGAAATACATAGAGCTTGCTAAAATTTGGTTTGCATGATTGGTCTCTCTAAGGTCTAGATATTTTCTAGTAAGGGTCGAACAACAAGGAAGACGGTGTAGAGTCTTATAATGCTTGCAATATGTCTTTTATGTGAGTTTTGTTGTACCGGTTCATACTTGTGTTTGTTTCAAATAGCCTTGCTAGCCTAAGCCTTGTATTGAGAGGGAATACTTCTCATGCATCCAAATCATTGAGCCAAACACTATGCCATTTGTGTCCACCATACCTACCTACTACATGGTATTTCTCCGCCATTTCAAAGTAAATTGCTTGAGTGCTACCTTTAAATTTCCATTCTTTGTCTTTGCAATATATAGCTCATGGGACAAATAGCCTAAAAACTATTGTGGTATTGAATATGTACTTATGTATCTTATTTCTTATTAAGTTTCTTGTTGAGCGATAACCATGTTCCTGGGGACGCCATCAACACTTTGTTGAATATCATGTGAGTTGCTATGCATGTTCGTCTTGTATGAAGTAAGGGCGATTTACCATGAGTTGAATGGTTTGAGCATGCATATTGTTAGAGAAGAACATTGGGCCGCTAACTAAAGCCATGATCCATGGTGGAAGTTTCAGTTTTGGACAACAATCCTCAATCTCTTATGAGAATATTATTTGTTGCTGAATGCTTATGCATTAAAGAGGAGTCCATTATCTGTTGTCTATGTTGTCCCGGTATGGATGTCTAAGTTGAGAATAATCAAAAGCGAGAAATCCAATGTGAGCTTTCTCCTTAGACCTTTGTACATGCGGCATAGAGGTACCCCTTTGTGATACTTGGTTAAAACATATGTATTGCGATGATAATCCAGGTAATCCGAGCTAATTAGGACAAGGTACGGGCACTGATACGTCTCCGACGTATCGATAATTTCTTATGTTCCATGCCACATTATTGATGTTATCTACATGTTTTATGCACACTTTATGTCATATTCGTGCATTTTCTGGAACTAACCTATTAACAAGATGCCGAAGTGCCAGTTGCTGTTTTCTGCTATTTTTGGTTTCAGAAATCCTAGTAAAGAAATATTCTCGGAATTGGACGAAATCAACGCCCAGGTTCCTATTTTGCCCGGAAGCATCCAGAACACATGAGAACCGCCAGAGAGGGGGCACATGCCCACCAAACCCTAGGCTGGCGCGGCCAAGGGGGCCCGCGCCCCCCTATAGTGTGGCCACCCCTTCGACCTTCTGACGCCGCCTCTTCGCCTATTTAAGGGCCCTCGACCTAAAACCTCGAGACGAAAAAGCCACGGTACGAGAAACCTTCCAGAACCGCCGCCATCGCGAAGCCAAGATCTGGGGGACAGGAGTCTCTGTTCCGGCACGCCGCCGGGACGGGGAAGTGCCCTCGGAAGGCTTCTCCATCGACACCACCGCCATCTCCATCAACGCTGCTATCTCCCATGAGGAGGGAGTAGTTCTCCATCGAGGCTAAGGGCTGTACCGGTAGCTATGTGGTTAATCTCTCTCCTATGTACTTCAATACAATGATCTCATGAGCTGCCTTACATGATTGAGATTCATATGAGTTTTGTATCACAATTCATCTATGTGCTACTCTAGTGATGTTATTAAAGTAGTCTATTCCTCCTCCATGATGTAATGTTGGCAGTGTGTGCATCATGAAGTACTTGGTTTATGCTATGATTGTGATCTCTTGTAGATTATGAAGTTAACTATTACTATGATGGTATTGATGCGATCTATTCCTCCTTTCATAGTGTGAAGGTTACGGTGTGCATGCTATGTTAGTACTTGGTTTGGTTGTGTTGATATATCTTACACTCTAAGGTTATTTAAATATGAACATTGAATTGTGGAGCTTGTTAACTCCGGCATTGAGGGTTCGTGTAATCCTACGCAATGTGTTCATCATCCAACAAGAGTGTAGAGTATGCATTTATCTATTCTGTTATGTGATCAAAGTTGAGAGTGTCCACTAGTGAAAGTCTAATCCCTAGGCCTTGTTCCTAAATACTGCTATCGCTGCTTGTTTCTTGTTTCTTGCGTTACTACTGCTGCGTTACTACTGCTTGTTTACTGTCCTGGGCAAAGCACTTTTCTGGTGCCGTTGCTACTGCTACTATAAATTCATACCACCTGTATTTCACTATCTCTTCGCCGAACTAGTGCACCTATTAGGTGTGTTGGGGACACAAGAGACTTCTTGCTTTGTGGTTGCAGGGTTGCTTGAGAGGGATATCTTTGACCTCTTCCTCCCTGAGTTCGATAAACCTTGGGTGATCCACTTAAGGGAAAACTTGCTGCTGTTCTACAAACCTCTGCTCTTGGAGGCCCAACACTGTCTACAGGAAAAGGAGGGGGCGTAGACATCAGGCACTATTGGTAATCTATGCATGAGGCTTGCAACTTGTAGGATATAATTTACATAATACATATGCTTTATTACTACCGTTGACAAAATTGTTTCTTGTTTTCAAAATAAAAGCTCTAGCACAAATATAGCAATCAATGCTTCCCTCTACGAAGGGCCTTTCTTCTACTTTTATGATTGGGTCAGTTTACACATTTCTCTCTATCTTAGAAGCAAACACTTGTGTTAACTGTGCATTGATTCTTACATGCTTGCTTATTGCACTTGTTATATTGCTTTGCATTGACAACTATCCATGAGATATACATGTTACAAGTTGAAAACAACCGCTGAAACTTAATCTTCCTTTGTGTTGCTTCAATGCCTTTACTTTGAATTTATTGCTTTATGAGTTAACTCTTATGCAAGACTTATCGATGCTTGTCTCGAAAGTACTATTCATGAAAAGTCTTTGCTACAAGATTCAATTGTTTAACCATTGTATTTACCATTGCTTTGAATCGCTGCATTCATCTTATATGCTTTACAATAGTATGATCAAGATTATGTTGGTAGCATGTCACTTCAGAAATTATTCTTTTATCGTTTACCTACTCTAGGACGAGTAGGAACTAAGCTTGGGGATGCTGATACGTCTCCAACGTATCTATAATTTCTGATATTCCATGCTTGTTTTATGACAATACCTACATGTTTTGTTTACACTTTATATCGTTTTTATGCGTTTTCCAGAACTAACCTATTGACGAGATGCCGAAGTGCCAGTTGCTGTTTTCTGCTGTTTTTGGTTTCAGACATCCTACAAAGGAAATATTCTTGGAATCGGACGAAATCAATGCCCAACATCTTATTTTTCCCGGAACCTTCCAGAAAGTCAAAGGGGGACCAGAGGGGGGCCCTAGGGGCCCCACACGTGGCGGCGGCGCGGCCCAGGGGGGGCGCGCCCCCCTACTGTGTGGTTGCCCCGCAGCCCCTCCGACTCCGCCTCTTCGCCTATTTAGGCCTCCCTGACCTAAAACATCGACACCGATTGACGAAACCCGAGAAAACCTTCCAGAGCCGCCGCCATCATGAAACTCCAATTCGGGGGACAGAAGTCTCTGTTCCGGCACCCTGCCGGGACGGGGAATTGCCCCCGGAGTCATCTCCACCGCCGTCTCCACCGCCATCTTCATCAACGCTGCTGTCTCCCATGAGGAGGGAGTAGTTCTCCATCGAGGCTAAGGGCTGTACCGGTAGCTATGTGGTTAATCTCTCTCCTATGTACTTCAATACAATGATCTCATGAGCTGCCTTACATGATTGAGATTCATATGAGCTTTGTATCACTATTAATCTATGTGCTACTCTTGTGATGTTATTAAAGTACTCTATTCCTCCTCCGTGATGTAATGGTGACAGTGTGTGCATCATGTAGTACTTGGCATAGTTTATGATTGTGATCTCTTGTAGATTATGAAGTTAACTATTACTATGATGGTATTGATGTGATCTATTCCTCCTTTCATAGTGTGATGGTGACGGTGTGCATGCTATGTTAGTACTTGGTATAGTTGTGTTGATCTATCATGCACTCTAAGGTTATTTAAATATGAATATCGAATGTTGTGGAGCTTGTTAACTCCGGCATTGAGGTGCTCTTGTAGCCCTACACAATTAGTGGTGTTCATCATCCAACAAGAGAGTGTAGAGTGGTTTTATTATGTGATCAATGTTGAGAGTGTCCACTAGTGAAAGTATGATCCCTAGGCCTTGTTTCCAGATACTGCAATCATCGCTTATTTACTGTTCTACTGCATCTTTACTTCCTACAATATCTCCCACGTCAACTGCACGCCAGCAAGTATTTTCTGGCGCCGTTACTACTGCTCATATACATTCATACCACCTGTATTTCACTATCTCTTCGCCGAACTAGTGCACCTATACATCTGACAAGTGTATTAGTTGTGTTGGGGACACAAGAGACTTCTTGTGTCGTGATTGCAGGGTTGCTTGAGAGGGATATCTTTGACCTCTTCCTCCCTGAGTTCGATAAACCTTGGGTGATCCACTCAAGGGAAAACTTGCTGCTGTTCTACAAAGCTCTGCTCTTGGAGGCCCAACACTGTCTACAGGAAAAGAAGCGTGAGTAGACATCAAGCTATTTTCTGGCGCCGTTGCCGGGGACCTGAAGGAACAAGATTTCCTCCCTCGTCAACCACGCGCCAGTTGTAGACAGTCACACAACACAACCAAAATACTTTGCCCCAACGTGACAGTGAGGTTGTCAATCTCACCAGCTTGTTGTAACAAAGGATTAGATGTATAGTGTGGATGATGATGTTTGCAGAAAAAAGTAAGAACAAGTATTGCAGTAGATTGTATTCGATGTAAAGAATGGACCGGGGTCCACAGTTCACTAGTGGTGTCTCTCCGATAAGAAATAGCATGTTGGGTGAACAAATTACAGTTGGGCAATTGACAAATAAAGATGGCATGACAATGCACATACATATTATGATGAGTAGTGTGAAATTCAATTGGGCATTATGACAAAGTACATAGACCGCTATCCAGCATGCATCTATGCCTAAAAAGTCCACCTTCGGGTTAGCATCCGCACCCCTTCTAGTATTAAGTTGCAAACAACAGACAATTGCATTAAGTATGGTGCGTAATGTAATCAACACAAATATCCTTAGACATAGTGATACGTCTCCGACGTATCGATAATTTCTTATGTTCCATGCCACATTATTGATGTTATCTACATGTTTTATGCACACTTTATGTCATATTCGTGCATTTTCTGGAACTAACCTATTAACAAGATGCCGAAGTGCCGATTCTTGTTGTCTGCTGTTTTTGGTTTCAGAAATCCTAGTCACGAAATATTCTCGGAATTGGACGAAATCAACGCCCAGGGTCCTATTTTGCCACGAAGCTTCCAGAAGTCCGAAGAGGAGACGAAGAGGGGCCACGAGGGGGCCACACCCTAGGGCGGCGCGGCCCCCCCCTTGGCCGCGCGGCCCTGTGGTGTGGGGCCCTCGTGCCGCCTCCTGACCTGCCCTTCCGCCTACTTAAAGCCTCCGTTGCGAAACCCCAGTGCGAGAGCCACGATACGGAAAACCTTCCAGAGACGCCGCCGCCGCCGATCCCATCTCGGGGGATCCAGGAGATCGCCTCCGGCACCCTGCCGGAGAGGGGAATCATCTCCCGGAGGACTCTACGCCGCCATGGTCGCCTCCGGAGTGATGTGTGAGTAGTCTACCCCTGGACTATGGGTCCATAGCAGTAGCTAGATGGTTGTCTTCTCCCCATTGTGCTTCATTGTCGGATCTTGTGAGCTGCCTAACATGATCAAGATCATCTATCTGTAATTCTATAGGTTGCGTTTGTTGGGATCCGATGAATAGAGAATACTTGTTATGTTGATTATCAAAGTTATGTCTATGTGTTGTTTATGATCTTGCATGCTCTCCGTTACTAGTAGATGCTCTGGCCAAGTAGATGCTTGTAACTCCAAGAGGGAGTATTTATGCTCGATAGTGGGTTCATGCCTCCATTGATATCTGGGACGATGTGAGAAAGTTCTAAGGTTGTGGATGTGCTGGTGCCACTTGGGATAAAACCTTAGTGCTAGGTTCAAGGATGTAGGTCCTAGTTCCATTACGCGCAATACTTAATGCAATTGTCTCGTTGTTAGCAACTTAATGCGGAGGGGTTCGGATGATAACTTTGAAGGTGGACTTTTTAGGCATAGATGCATGCCGGATGGCGGTCTATGTACTTTGTCGTAATGCCCAATTAAATCTCACTATACTCATCATGATATGTATGTGCATGGTCATGCCCTCTTTATTTGTCAATTGCCCAACTGTAATTTGTTCACCCAACATGCTGTTTATCTTATGGGAGAGACACCTCTAGTGAACTGTGGACCCCGGTCCAATTCTCTATACTGAAATACAATCTACTGCAATACTTGTTCTACTTGTTTCTCGCAAACAATCATCTTCCACACAATACGGTTAATCCTTTGTTACAGCAAGCCGGTGAGATTGACAACCTCACTGTTTCGTTGGGGCAAAGTACTTTGGTTGTGTTGTGCAGGTTCCACGTTGGCGCCGGAATCCCTGGTGTTGCGCTGCACTACATCCCGCCGCCATCAACCTTCAACGTGCTTCTTGGCTCCTCCTGGTTCGATAAACCTTGGTTTCTTTCTGAGGGAAAACTTGCTGCTGTGCGCATCATACCTTCCTCTTGGGGTTCCCAACGAACGTGTGAGTTACACGCCATCAAGCTCTTTTTCTGGCGCCGTTGCCGGGGAGATCAAGACACGCTGCAAGGGGAGTCTCCACTTCTCAATCTCTTTACTTTGTTTTTGTCTTGCTTAGTTTTATTTACTACTTTGTTTGCTGCACTAAATCAAAATACAAAAAAATTAGTTGCTAGTTTTACTTTATTTGCTATCTTGTTTGCTACATCAAAAACACAAAAAAATTAGTTACTTGCATTTACTTTATCTAGTTTGCTTTATTTACTATTGCTAAAATGGCCAACCCTGAAAATACTAAGTTGTGTGACTTCACAACCACAAGTAATAATAATTTCTTATGCACACCTATTGCTCCACCTGCTACTACAGCAGAATTCTTTGAAATTAAACCTGCTTTACTAAATCTTGTTATGCGAGAGCAATTTTCTGGTGCTAGTTCTGATGATGCTGCTGCCCATCTCAATAATTTTGTTGAATTGTGTGAAATGCAAAAATATAAAGATGTAGATGGTGACATTATAAAATTAAAATTGTTCCCTTTCTCATTAAGAGGAAGAGCTAAAGATTGGTTGCTATCTCTGCCTAAGAATAGTATTGATTCATGGACTAAATGCAAGGATGCTTTTATTGGTAGATATTATCCCCCTGCTAAAATTATATCCTTGAGGAGTAGCATAATGAATTTTAAACAATTAGATACTGAACATGTTGCTCAAGCTTGGGAAAGAATGAAATCTCTGGTTAAAAATTGCCCAACTCATGGACTGACTACTTGGATGATCATCCAAACCTTCTATGCAGGACTAAATTTTTCTTCGCGGAATTTATTGGATTCAGCTACTGGAGGTACCTTTATGTCCATCACTCTTGGTGAAGCAACAAAGCTTCTTGATAATATGATGATCAACTACTCTGAATGACACACGGAAAGAGCTCCACAAGGTAAGAAGGTAAATTCTGTCGAAGAAACCTCTTCCTTGAGTGATAAGATTGATGCTATTATGTCTATGCTTGTGAATGATAGGACTAATATTGATCCTAATAATGTTCCGTTAGCTTCATTGGTTGCACAAGAAGAACATGTTGATGTAAACTTCATTAAAAGTAATAATTTCAACAACAATGCTTACCGGAACAATTCTAGTAACAACTATAGGCCATATCCTTATAATAATGGCAACGGCTATGGTAATTCTTATGGGAATTCTTACAACAATAATAGGAGTTCACCCCCTGGACTTGAAGCTATGCTTAAAGAATTTATTAGTACACAAACTGCTTTTAACAAATCTGTTGAAGAAAAGCTTGGGAAAATTGATATACTTGCTTCTAAAGTCGATAGTCTTGCTACTGATGTTGATCTTTTGAAATCGAAAGTTATGCCTAATGAAAATCATCATAATAAAATTGTTACTACAGCAAATGCCATTCAAGTTAGAATTAATGAGAATATAAGATTGATGGCTGAACTGCGTGCTAGGTGGGATAGAGAAGAAAATGAAAAACTAGCTAAAGAGAAGAATGTAGCTAAAGTTTGGACTATTACCACCACTTGTAATGCTAATGCTACACATGTTGCTGCACCTCCTACTATTAATAATAAAAGAATTGGTGTTAGCAATGTTTCCACTTCTAATGCAAAGCGAGAAAGCGCCTGAAAGCTAAAGCTGCTGAAAGCTGCCTGTGATAAAACTGCTGAAATTTTTTCCAACATTGGGGATGATGATCCCATTGCTTTAGATTATAATGGTTTGAATTTTGATGATTGCCACATCTCTGAAGTTATAAAGTTCTTGCAAAAACTTGCTAAGAGTCCTAATGCTAGTGCTATAAATTTGGCTTTCACACAACATATTACAAATGCTCTCATAAAAGCTAGAGAAGAGAAACTAGAGCGCGAAGCCTCTATTCCTAGAAAGCTAGAGGATGGTTGGGAGCCCATCATTAAGATGAAGGTTAAAGATTTTGATTGTAATGCTTTATGTGATCTTGGTGCAAGTATTTCCGTTATGCCTGAGAAAATTTATAATATGCTTGACTTGCCACCGCTGAAAAATTGTTATTTGGATGTTAATCTTGCTGATCATTCTACAAAGAAACCTTTGGGGAAAGTTGATAATGTTCGCATTACCGTTAACAATAACCTTGTCCCCGTTGATTTTGTTGTCTTGGATATTGAATGCAATGCATCTTGTCCCATTATATTGGGAAGACCTTTTCTTGAATCGTTGGTGCTATCATTGATATGAAGGAAGGTAATATAAAATATCAATTTCCTCTCAAGAAAAGTATGGAACACTTCCCTAGAAAGAGAATGAAGTTACCTTTTGATTCTATTATGAGAACAAATTATGATGTTGACACTTCGTCTCTTGATAATACTTGATACACACTTTCTGCGCCTAGCTGAAAGGCGTTAAAGAAAAGCGCTTATGGGAGACAACCCATGTTTTTACCTACAGTACTTTGTTTTTATTTTGTGTCTTGGAAGTTGTTTACTACTGTAGCAACCTCTCCTTATCTTAGTTTAGTGTTTTATTGTGCCAAGTAAAGTCGTTGATAGAAAAGTTCATACTAGATTTGGATTACTGCGCAGAAACAGATTTCTTTGCTGTCACGAATCTGGGCTGTTTTCCCTGTAGGTAACTCAGAAAATTATGCCAATTTACGTGAGTGATCCTCAGATATGTACGCAACTTTCATTCAATTTGAGCATTTTCATTTGAGCAAGTCTGGTGCCTCGATAAAATTCGTCAATACGAACTGTTCTGTTTTGACAGATTCTGCCTTTTATTTCGCATTGCCTCTTTTGCTATGTTGGATGAATTTCTTTGATCCATTAATGTCCAGTAGCTTTATGCAATGT
The DNA here is from genome assembly GCF_019359855.2 of Lolium perenne. Classification (NCBI taxonomy): domain Eukaryota; kingdom Viridiplantae; phylum Streptophyta; class Magnoliopsida; order Poales; family Poaceae; genus Lolium; species Lolium perenne. The sequence continues at coordinate 145,710,785 of NC_067249.2, forward strand.
CCAGAAGTGTTAATAATGATTGTTTCACCTCTGAATATGTTAATTTTTATTGTCGCTAACCCTCTAATGAGTTGTTCTAAGTTTGGTGTGGAGGAAGTTTTCAAGGATCAAGAGAGGAGTATGATGCAACATGATCAAGGAGAGTGAAAGCTCTAAGCTTGGGGATGCCCCGGTGGTTCACCCCTGCATATATTAAGAAGACTCAAGTGTCTAAGCTTGGGGATGCCCAAGGCATCCCCTTCTTCATCGACAACATTATCAGGTTCCTCCCCTGAAACTATATTTTTATTCCATCACATCTTATGTGCTTTGCTTGGAGCGTCGGTTTGTTTTTGTTTTTGTTTTGTTTGAATAAAATGGATCCTAGCATTCACTTTATGGGAGAGAGACACGCTCCGCTGTAGCATATGGACAAGTATGTCCTTGGTTTCTACTCATAGTATTCATGGCGAAGTTTCTTCTTCGTTAAATTGTTATATGGTTGGAATTGGAAAATGATACATGTAGTAATTGCTATTAATGTCTTGGGTAATGTGATACTTGGCAATTGTTGTGCTCATGTTTAAGCTCTTGTATCATATGCTTTGCACCCATTAATGAAGAAATACATAGAGCATGCTAAAATTTGGTTTGCATATTTGGTTTCTCTAAGGTCTAGATAATATCTAGTATTGAGTTTGAACAACAAGGAAGACGGTGTAGAGTCTTATAATGTTTTCAATATGTCTTTTATGTGAGTTTTGCTGCACCAGTTCATCCTTGTGTTTGTTTCAAATAAGCCTTGCTAGCCTAAACCTTGTATCGAGAGGGAATACTTCTCATGCATCCAAAATACTTGAGCCAACCACTATGCCATTTGTGTCCACCATACCTACCTACTACATGGTATTTTCCGCCATTCCAAAGTAAATTGCTTGAGTGCTACCTTTAAAATTCCATCATTCACCTTTGCAATATATAGCTCATGGGACAAATAGCTTAAAAAATATTGTGGTATTGAATATGTAATTATGCACTTTATCTCTTATTAAGTTGCTTGTTGTGCGATAACCATGTTCACTGGGGACGCCATCAACTACTCTTTGTTGAATTTCATGTGAGTTGCTATGCATGTTCGTCTTGTCTGAAGTAAGAGAGATCTACCACCTTATGGTTAAGCATGCATATTGTTAGAGAAGAACATTGGGCCGCTAACTAAAGCCATGATCCATGGTGGAAGTTTCAGTTTTGGACAAATATCCTCAATCTCATATGAGAAAATTATTAATTGTTGTTACATGCTTATGCATAAAAGAGGAGTCCATTATCTGTTGTCTATGTTGTCCCGGTATGGATGTCTAAGTTGAGAATAATCAATAGCGAGAAATCCAATGCGAGCTTTCTCCTTAGACCTTTGTACAGGCGGCATAGAGGTACCCCTTTGTGACACTTGGTTAAAACATGTGCATTGCGATGATCCGGTAGTCCAAGCTAATTAGGACAAGGTACGGGCACTATTAGTATACTATGCATGAGGCTTGCAACTTGTAAGATATAATTTACATGATACATATGCTTTATTACTACCGTTGACAAAATTGTTTCATGTTTTCAAAATCGAAGCTCTAGCACAAATATAGCAATCGATGCTTTTCCTCTATGGAGGACCATTCTTTTACTTTCAATGTTGAGTCAGTTCACCTATTTCTCTCCACCTCAAGAAGCAAACACTTGTGTGAACTGTGCATTGATTCCTACATATTTGCTTATTGCACTTATTATATTACTCTATGTTGACAATTATCCATGAGATATACATGTTACAAGTTGAAAGCAACCGCTGAAACTTAATCTTCCTTTGTGTTGCTTCAATGCCTTTACTTTGAATTATTGCTTTATGAGTTAACTCTTATGCAAGACTTATTGATGCTTGTCTTGAAGTGCTATTTATGAAAAGTCTTTGCTTTATGATTCACTTGTTTACTCATGTCATATACATTGTTTTGATCGCTGCATTCACTACATATGCTTTACAAATAGTATGATCAAGGTTATGATGGCATGTCACTCCAGAAATTATCTGTGTTATCGTTTTACACCACTCGGGACGAAACGAGAACTAAGCTTGGGGATGCTGATACGTCTCCGACGTATCGATAATTTCTTATGTTCCATGCCACATTATTGATGTTATCTACATATTTTATGCACACTTTATGTCATATTCGTGCATTTTCTGGAACTAACCTATTAACAAGATGCCGAAGTGCCGATTCTTTGTTTTGCTGTTTTTGGTTTCAGAAATCCTAGTAACGAAATATTCTCGGAATTGGACGAAATCAACGCCCAGGGTCCTATTTTGCCACAAAGCTTCCAGAAGTCCGAAGAGGAGACGAAGAGGGGCCACGAGGGGGCCACACCCTAGGGCGGCGCGGCCCCCCCTTGGCCGCGTGGCCCTGTGGTGTGGGGCCCTCGTGCCGCCTCCTGACCTGCCCTTCCGCCTACTTAAAGCCTCCGTTGCGAAACCCCCAGTACCGAGAGCCACGATACGGAAAACCTTCCAGAGACGCCGCCGCCGCCGATCCCATCTCGGGGATCCAGGAGATCGCCTCCGGCACCCTGCCGAGAGGGGAATCATCTCCCGGAGGACTCTACGCCGCCATGGTCGCCTCCGGAGTGATGTGTGAGTAGTCTACCCCTGGACTATGGGTCCATAGCAGTAGCTAGATGGTTGTCTTCTCCCCATTGTGCTTCATTGTCGGATCTTGTGAGCTGCCTAACATGATCAAGATCATCTATCTGTAATTCTATATGTTGCGTTTGTTGGGATCCGATGAATAGAGAATACTTGTTATGTTGATTATCAAAGTTATGTCTATGTGTTGTTTATGATCTTGCATGCTCTCCGTTACTAGTAGATGCTCTGGCCAAGTAGATGCTTGTAACTCCAAGAGGGAGTATTTATGCTCGATAGTGGGTTCATGCCTCCATTGATATCTGGGACAGTGACAGAAAGTTCTAAGGTTGTGGATTTTTTGTTGCCACTAGGGATAAAACATTAGTGCTATGTTCAAGGATGTAGTTACTAGTTACATTACGCGCAATACTTAATGCAATTGTCTGTTGTTAGCAACTTAATACGGAGGGGTTCGGATGATAACTTTGAAGGTGGACTTTTTAGGCATAGATGCATTTGGATGGCGGTCTATGTACTTTGTCGTAATGCCCAATTAAATCTCACTATACTCATCATGATATGTATGTGCATGGTCATGCCCTCTTTATTTGTCAATTGCCCAACTGTAATTTGTTCACCCAACATGCTGTTTATCTTATGGGAGAGACACCTCTAGTGAACTGTGGACCCCGGTCCAATTCTCTATACTGAAATACAATCTACTGCAATACTTGTTCTACTGTTTTCTGCAAACAATCATCTTCCACACAATACGGTTAATCCTTTGTTACAGCAAGCCGGTGAGATTGACAACCTCACTGTTTCGTTGGGGCAAAGTACTTTGGTTGTGTTGTGCAGGTTCCACGTTGGCGCCGGAATCCCTGGTGTTGCGCCGCACTACATCCCGCCGCCATCAACCTTCAACGTGCTTCTTGGCTCCTCCTGGTTCGATAAACCTTGGTTTCTTTCTGAGGGAAAACTTGCTACTGTGCGCATCATACCTTCCTCTTGGGGTTCCCAACGAACGTGTGAGTTACACGCCATCACATAGCATTGATGTTTTATCCCTAGTGGCAACAACACATCCACAACCTTAGAACTTTCTGTCACTATCCCAGATTTAATGGAGGCATGAACCCACTATCGAGCATAAATACTCCCTCTTGGAGTTACAAGTAATGACTTGGCCAGAGCCTCTACTAGCAACGGAGAGCATGCAAGATCATAAACGACACATATATGATAGATTGATAATCAACATAACATAGTATTCCATATTCATCGGATCCCAACAAACGCAACATGTAGCATTACAAATAGATGATCTTGATCATGTTAGGCAGCTCACAAGATCGAACAATGATAGCACATGAGGAGAAGACAACCATCTAGCTACTGCTATGGACCCATAGTCCAGGGGTGAACTACTCACACATCACTCCGGAGGCGATCATGGTATTCATCCGGGAGATGATTCCCCTCTCCGGCAGGGTGCCGGAGGCGATCTCCTGAATCCCCCGAGATGGGATTGGCGGCGGCGTCTCTGGAAGGTTTTCCGTATCGTGGCTCTCGGTACTGGGGTTTTATCGACGAAGGCTATATGTAGGCGGAAGGGTAGGTCAGGGGGCGTCACGAGGGACCCACACGCTAGGGCGGCGCGCCCCAGGCCCTGGCCGCGCGGCCCTGGCGTGTCATCGCCTCGTGGCCCCACTTCGTATCTCCTCCAGTCTTCTGGAAGCTTCGTGGAAAAATAAGACCCTGGGCATTAATTTCGTCCAATTCCGAGAATATTTCCTTACTAGGATTTCTGAAACCAAAAACAGCAGAAAACAACAACTGGCTCTTCGGCATCTTGTTAATAGGTTAGTGCCGGAAAATGCATAAATATGACATAAAGTATGTATAAAACATGTGAGTATCATCAATAAAGTAGCATGGAGCATAAGAAATTATAGATACGTTTGAGACGTATCAGTGCCCCCCTGGCCGCGCCGGCCTATGGGGAGGGAGCCCTGGTGCCCTTCCGACTCCGCCTCTTCACCTATAAGATCCATCGTGACCTAAAACCTCGAGACCAATTGACGAAACTCCAGAAAGACTCCAGGGGCGCCGCCGCCATGGAGTCTTCTCCAATTCGGGGGGACAAAAGTCTCTGTTCTGGCACGCCGTCGGGATGGGGGAATCGCCCCCGGAGTCATCTCCATCGACACCACCGCCATCTTCATCGCCATTGCTGTCTCCCATGATGAGGAGGGAGTAGTTCTCCCCCGAGGCTGAGGGCTTTACCGGTAGCTATGTGGTTCATCTCTCTCTCCCATGTACTTCAATACAATGATCTCATGAGCTGCCTTACATGATTGAGATCCATATGATGAGCTTTGTAATCTAGATGTCGTTATGCTATTCAAGTGGGTTTTACTTATGTGATCTCCGGAGACTCCTTGTCCCACGTGTGTAAAGGTGACAGTGTGTGCACCGTGTGGGTCTCTTAGGCTATATTTCACAGAATACTTGTTCACTGGGTTATGATTTGAGTTGGATGTCTCTATGAAATTGTGGTGTGTTAGTACCTCCTATGAATGCTCACAGTGACAGCGTGGGGTGTTTATTAGTACTTGGGAATACATCTTTAAGGTTTGCTTGTGCAGCCCTACACGGCGAATTAGTGTTCGTTATCCTGCCAGAGAGTAATTCAGAATAGCATAGTGAAGTGCTTATATTTATATTCCTTTATGATATCATTGTTGAGAGTGTCCACTAGTGAAAGTATGATCCCTAGGCCTTGTTTCTAAGCATTGAAACACCATTTCCAACAAGTTCTGTTACATGTTTGCTTGCTGCCATCTTTATTTCAGATTGCAATTACTACTTACAATCATCCATATTACTTGTATTTCACTATCTCTTCGCCGAACTAGTGCACATATACATCTGACAAGTGTATTAGGTGTGTTGGGGACACAAGAGACTTCTTGTATCGTAATTGCAGGGTTGCTTGAGAGGGATATCTTTGACCTCTACCTCCCTGAGTTCGATAAACCTTGGGTGATTCACTTAAGGGAAACTTGCTGCTATTCTACAAACCTCTGCTCTTGGAGGCCCAACACTATCTACAGGAATAGAAGTGTGCGTAGACATCAAGCTATTTTTAAAGCGCTTGGAATTCTTGCATGGGGTAAGGTAAAAGGTATTCACATCCTCCGACTACTAAGCTATTTCCTAGCATTGTTGCCGTGTGTGAGTGCTCGAAGCTATTTCCTTTAGATCCTGCAATTGCATCCTTTTGTTTCTTGTTTTTATTTTTCACTAGTTAGCCATAATGGAAAATAACCATGAGCTTTTTAATCTATTTCCTGAAATAAGACATGAATTGTGTGATGCGAAAATTAAAAAACCTATGGAACCTTATTTGCATGCTAGTAGCAATGTTATTAGTATGAACGCAATTACTGCTAATGCTATGGAGAAGTCTAAGCTTGGGGAAGCTAGTTTTTATGATCTTTTTAGCTTCCCATCTTTAGGGGAGAAAATTTGCTCTGATAATACTTTATCTCCCATATGCGATAACTCTAATGATGCTTGTGATATTTTAAATCCAACTACTGAAAGTATTCCTTTCAAGATACCCATGAAAATTATTGAATGTGTTGTGGATAACCGCTATGAAGGGGATGGAACTGTCCATCCTGGAGATCATTTACTGTTTTTATATGAATTATGCGGGTTATTCAAGTGTGCATGTATTGCTATGGATGAAGTTAGGAACAAACTATTCTCTATATCGCTGTCTGGTAAAGCGGCGCATTGGTATAAATTGCTGAAGAATAGGCATTCTCTTGGTTGGGAGGAAATTGTACCTCTCTTTTATTCTAAATTTTATCCTCCTCATTAAGTGCATGTTGATAGGAATTACATTTATAACTTTTATCCTCATGATGGAGAGAGTATTTCCCAAGCATGGGGGAGATTGAAGTCATTAATGCTCAAATGTCCCATTCATGAGCTCCCCGTAATGTTATTATTAATAATTTTTATGCAAGGCTTTCAGGACACCACAAGGACTATCTAGATGCCTGTTTGGAGGGATCTTTCACAAGCAAGGAGGTTGAAGCTAGATGGGATCTTCTTGAAAGAATTCAGGAGAACGCTGAAGATTGGGAGAACGACAAAGGTAAAGAGTCAGGTATAAATTATGATTATGAATGCATTGAAACTTTTATGGATATTGATAAATTTCGTAATATGAGTGCTACTTATGGTCTTGACTCTCAAGTTGTTGCAAAATTTTATAAAGCTTTTGCCTCTCATTTTGAATTGCCTAGGAAGAATTTTGATAAGTATCATGAACCTTTCAAAGACACTTGCATGGAAAATGAAATTGTTGTTAATGATTGCAATAAACATGCCCAAACTTCTGAAAATACTATTTCTTATAAGCATGTTAATTTTTGTGGAATGCATAGACCTTGTGGAATTAATCAAATCGAAGATGAATATTATATCCATCATAGGAATGAAAAAACTAGAAAGTGGTTTAGGGCTCTAGATGATCTTGGTGAAAAAGTTTGTGCCCTCTATCCTTTTATTTGTGAACTTTGCCATAGAGTGGGTCATTTTAATTTTCAATGCTCCTCCAATGATAATTCGGACCCCATGAGTGCTGCAAATTTGTATTGTGATGATGAAATCCTTCCTAATCAGCATGATGAAATTACCTTATTTTTGGGGTGTGAAGAGTTATCAAGAAAATTTTCTTTGTTAGATATTAATGATCTTGATATTAATAGTGTCCTGCATTGGTGTCTTTCTTATTGCATTGAGAATTGCCATACAAATACTTACATACAAAATATTTTAGAAGATGACACTTTGCCAAAATATGATATGACCGCTGTGTGTTTTAAACTTATTAATGAAAAGGAGGAATCCTCCCAAGTTTCTTCTATTGTTTCTGGAAATAAATCAGGTTATGTGGAGAAGCCTCCCTTCAAGCCTCTTCCTCCTAAAGAAGGGAACGAGGAGAAGGAGAAGAAGAGGAAAAAGGGAACGAAGAAGAAGAATAAGAGGGGAAATAAAAATAAAGAGGTAACGGCATATCCCCGCGTGTATGAGATAACGATAGGTAACCGTAAGTATGTTGCTCCTAATGATTATTATGATAATGAATCTGAGTACAATGATCTTCCTATGCCCTTTACCTACATTAGTGATCATGATTTGAAAGAGCACACTACTTTTGATATTGAAAATCTCTGGGAAACTAATTCTGAAAATGATGATGTTAATAATTGCCATAGCATTAGTATTATCCATGCTTCTTCCCATAATGATATAGAAAGCTCTAAGCTTGGGGATGAGGTGTTTGAAAATCCTTTTGCTACTGATGATTATATGTTTGATACATCTCCTTCTAGTAACAATGATGGTATGGTTACAGATGAACATACTATGGAAGATAACTATTCTATTTCTTATGATGACAATATGCCTCCAATTTTTGACAATTATTATAAAGAATGCTATGACATAGGTTATAATTACCCTTATGAAACTTGTCATAGTTATGATGGGATTGCCAAAAACAATTCCCTTAGTATGCAACTTGTTTACCATGTTCAAATTCTTGATAATGATCTTGCTCCAATTACTATTAATGAGAAGAATTCTTCTTATGCCAAAATTAATGATACTTTTATGCATATGAACCATGATAAGAATGTTTTAAGTGATGATTATATTGTTGAGTTTGTTCATGATGCTACTGAAAGTTATTATGAGAGAGGGAAACATGGTTATATGCATCTTAATAATATTAAGTTTCCCCTCTTTTTGTTGAGAATCTTGAAGTTGCGCTTGTGTTGCCTTTCTATGCTTGTCACTTTGTTCTTCATGAATTTATTTGTGTACAAGATTCCTATGCATAGGAAGCGGGTTAGGCTTAAATTTGTTTCATGCTTGCTTTTTGATGCTCTCTTTGCTTCAACTCTCATCCTTATGTGAGCATCATTAAAATTACTGAGCCCATCTGAATGGCTATAAAGAAAGCACTTCTTGGGAGATAACCCATGTTTTTATTTTGCTACTGTTTTGTTGTGTCTTGGAAGTTGTTACTACTGTAGCAACCTCTCCTTATCTTTATTTTATCGCATTTTTGTGCCAAGTAAAGTCTTTGATAGAAGGTTGATACTAGATTTGGATTACTACGCAGAAACAGATTTCTTGCTGTCACGAATTTGAGTAGGTCTCTCTGCAGGTAACTCAGAAAAATCAGCGAAAATTCATGAGTGATCCTCAGATATGTAAGCAACTTTCATTCAATTTTAGCTTCTTCATCTGAGCATGTTAAGTTCCTCTACAAAATTCATCTTTATGGACTGTTCTGTTTTGACAGATTCTGCCTTTTATTTCGTGTTGCCACTTTTGCTATGTTGAATGGATTTCTTTGTTCCATTAACTTTCAGTAGCTTTGAGCAATGTCCAGAAGTGTTAAGAATGATTGTGTCACCTCTGAATATGTGAATTTTTGATTATGCACTAACCCTCTAATGAGTTTGTTTTGAGTTTGGTGTGGAGGAAGTTTTCAAGGGTCAATAGAGGAGGATGATACAATATGATCAAGAAGAGTGAAAAGTCTAAGCTTGGGGATGCCCGCGTGGTTCATCCCTGCATATTTCAAGAAGACTCAAGCATCTAAGCTTGGGGATGCCCAAGGCATCCCCTTCTTCATCGGCAACTTATCAGGTCACCTCTAGTGAAATTATATTTTTATTCCGTCACATCTTATGTGCTTTACTTGGAGCGTCTGTATGTTTTTATTATTTGTTTTTGTTTGAATAAATTCGGATCCTAGCATTCTTTGTTTGGGATAGAGACACGCTCCGCTCGTTCATATGAACACTGGTGTTCTTAGCTTTACTTTTAATGTTCATGGCGAAGGTTGAAACTGCTTCGTTCATTGCTATTTGGTTGGAAACAGAAAATGCTTCATGTGGTAATTGGTATATTGTCTTGAATAATTTGATACTTGGCAATTGTTTTGCTCAATATACCATGTTTAAGCTCTTGCATCATGTACTTTGCACCTATTAATGAAGAACTACCATAGAGCTTGTTGAAATTTGGTTTGCATGATTGGTCTCTCTTAAAGTCTAGATATTTTCTGGTGAAGTGTTTGAACAACAAGGAAGACAGTGTAGAGTCTTATAATGCTTGCAATATGTTCTTATGTAAGTTTTGCTGTACCGGTTCATACTTGTGTTTGCTTCAAAAAACCTTGCTAGCCAAAAGCCTTGTACTGAGAGGGAATGCTTCTCGTGCATCCAAAACCTTGAGCCAAAACTTATGCCATTTGTGTCCACCATAACTACCTACTATGTGGTATTTTTCTGCCATTCCAAGTAAATTGCTTGAGTGCTACCTTTAAAATTTCATTCCTTGTCTTTGCAATATATAGCTCATGGGAAAGTAGCTTAAAAACTATTGTGGTAAAGAATATGTCGCTTATGTATCTTATTTCTTATAAGTTGCTTGTTGAGCGGTAACCATGTTTCTAGGGACACCATCAACTATTACACCTTTGTTGAATATCATGTGAGTTGCTATGCATGTTTGTCGTGTCTGAAGTAAGGGTGATTTATCATGATTAAATGGTTTGAGTATGCATATTGTTAGAGAAGAACATTGGGCCGCTAACCAAAGCCATGAATCATGGTGGAAGTTTCAGTTTGGACATTAATCCTCAATCTCTTATGAGAATATTATCTGTTGTTGAATGCTTATGCATTAAAGAGGAGTCCATTATCTATTTTCTATGTTGTCCCGGTATGGATATCCTCAGTTGAGATCTATCAAAAACGAGAAATCAAATGCGATCTATCTCCTTGGACCTCTGTACAGGCGGCATAGAGGTACCCCTTTGTGACACTTGGTTGAAACATATGTAATGCAATGATAATCCATGGAAATCTGAGCTAATTAGGACAAGGTGCGAGCACTATTGGTATTCGATGCATGAGGCTTGCAACTTATAGGATGTCTTATGCATAACACATATGAATTATTACTACAGTTGACAAAATTGTTTCTATGTTTTCAAAATAAAAAGCTCTAGCACAAAAATAGCAATCCATGCTTCCCTCTGCGAAGGGCCTTTCTTTTACTTTATGTTGAGTCAGTTTACCTACTTCTTTCTATCTTAGAAGCAAACACTTGTGTCAACCGTGTGCATTGATTCCTACATACTTGCTTATTTGCATTCATCATATTACTTTGTGTTGACAATTATCCATGAGATATATCCATGAGATAAACATGTTGAAGTTGAAAGCAACTGCTGAAACTTATATCTTCCTTTGTGTTGCTTCAAAACCTTCTACTAAGAATTTATTGCTTTATGAGTTAACTCCTATGCAAGTCTTATTGATGCTTGTCTTGAAAGTACTATTCATGAAAAGTCTTTGCTATATGATTCAGTTGTTTAGTCATTATCTTTACCATTGCTTTGAATCACTTCATTCATCTCATATGCTTTATAATAGTATTGATCAAGATTATGATAGTAGCATGTCACTTCAGAAATTATCCTTGTTATCGTTTACCTACTCGAGGGCGAGTAGGAACTAAGCTTGGGGATGCTTGATACGTCTCAAACGTATCTATAATTTCTTATGTTCCATGCTAGTTTTATGACAATACCTACATGTTTTGCTCACACTTTATAATGATTTTATGCATTTTCCGGAACTAACCTATTAACAACATGCCGAAGTGCCAGTTCCTGTTTTCTGCTGTTTTTGGTTCCAGAAAGGCTGTTCGGGCAATATTCTCGGAATTCGACGAAACAAAGGCCAAACATCATATTTCATCAAGACGGACCAGGACACCGAAGGGGAGCAGGAGAGGAGGCCCAGGGCCCCCAGACCACAGGGCCGCGCGGGTGCCCCCCTGGCCGCGCCGGCCTATGGGGAGGGAGCCCTGGCGCCCTTCCGACTCCGCCTCTTCGCATATAAGATCCCTCCTGACCTAAAACCTCAAGACCAATTGACGAAACTCCGGAAAGACTCCAGGGGCGCCGCCGCCATCGCGAAACTCCAATTCGGGGGACAGAAGTCTCTGTTTCGGCACGCCGCCGGGACGGGGAATTGCCCCCGGAGTCATCTCCATCGACACCACCGCCATCTTCATCGCCATTGTTGTCTCCCATGATGAGGAGGGAGTAGTTCTCCCCCGAGGCTAAGGGCTTTACCGGTAGCTATGTGGTTCATCTCTCTCTCCCATGTACTTCAATACAATGATCTCATGAGCTGCCTTACATGATTGAGATCCATATGATGAGCTTTGTAATCTAGATGTCGTTATGCTATTCAAGTGGGTTTTACTTATGTGATCTCCGGAGACTCCTTGTCCCACGTGTGTAAAGGTGATAGTGTGTGCACCGTGTGGGTTTCTTAGGCTATATTTCACAGAATACTTGTTCACTGGGTTATGATTTGAGTTGGATGTCTCTATGAAATTGTGGTGTGTTAGTACCTCCTATGAATGCTCACAGTGACAGCGTGGGGTGTTTATTAGTACTTGAGAATACATCTTTAAGGTTTGCTTGTGCAGCCCTACACGGTGAATTAGTGTTCGTTATCCTGCCAGAGAGTAATTCAGAATAGCATAGTGAAGTGCTTATATTTATATTCCTTTATGTCCACTAGTGAAAGTATGATCCCTGGGCCTTGTTTCTAAGCATTGAAACACCGTTTCCAACAAGTTCTGTTACATGTTTGCTTGCTGCCATCTTTATTTCAGATTGCAATTACTACATACAATCATCCATATTACTTGTATTTCACTATCTCTTCGCCGAACTAGTGCACCTATACATCTGACAAGTGTATTAGGTGTGTTGGGGACACAAGAGACTTATTGTATCGTAATTGCAGGGTTGCTTGAGAGGGATATCTTTGGCCTCTACCTCCCTGAGTTCGATAAACCTTGGGTGATTCACTTAAGGGAAACTTGCTGCTGTTCTACAAACCTCTGCTCTTGGAGGCTTAACACTGTCTACAGGAATAGAAGTGTGCGTAGACATCAGTACCCTCTCGACTCACTAACTTGCCTAGTAGATTCCATGAGTCACATAGTTTGCGCGTTACCTGGTCATATGCATTGCATTTTGCTTGGGGGTTAAAGGTACATAACAGGCAGGTAAGCGTGGTCGTGGTGGCTGGGGGTTGCGGCCTCTGGGGAAACCCACCTCGGCTCACATCGTTAAGGACCAACTTCGGGACTTGACCCGTTACGGTGGAATAATCCTTAGCGTGTGACTCATGGTCTCGGCGACAACAAGGTAAAGGTCGTGGTCGACCACCCTCTGCCGGTTCTCCAAGGAAGAGAGCTCAAACGTTGGCACTAAGAGTCGGTTGGCACGTGTGGGTAAAGTTGTGCACCCCTGCAGGGTTAAATCTTTTTGAAAAGCCGTGTCCACGTTTACGGACGACTTGGGAATGGATTCTGTGATTTAGACAACTTGAACCTGATCGTAAAACTTGGCAACAATGTGTGTTTACGGATACCTTCTCCGGGTGTTGAGGGGGTGATCCGAGGATAGTGGTTCGAGATGATGAAGTCTGGTGGATACAATATGATGATCAATAGAGATAGAGATGTCGCTCTCTTATCCCCTTTCAAAGGTTCTGAGTAGTCGAACTTCTCTTCTCTATTGTCTTACAAAGGAAAACTGTCTTTACGAGAAAGAAGATCTACAGGAAACCTGCATACCCGCTTTGCTAAAAGGTTTTACTAAGTATTGCTGAGTCCCTGTACTCAGCTTTGCATGCTTTTGTTTCAGATGAAGTCGCTACAGCCGAAGGTGGTTTCTACGTTAACATCGATGGTTAGTTTGGAGTTCCCAGGCAGTAGCCTGCGACTTATGGGTTGGGACGTCGCTTTATGTTATGGCTTCTTAAGCCCTTTGCTATCTTGTTATTTAGAATAACATAATTTGCTTCCGTTGCTTGTTGAATGTTGGGTCAGTGACCTCTGCGTGTAATAATTTGGATCTTACTCTGTTAAGAGTTGTAATATATTCTTTTGAGTCGTAGAGTCACTGTTGTGTTACCGATTCTCTCACTGTAGTCTCTCGAGCTCGAGGTTAGACTTATATCAGACGAAGATCTGGTATTTGTCTAACCCTGATCCCGGGGGTGCAACAATGCGGGGACTCACAACCAAGGCGTAGCACTCTTTCGGAATGATAGTAGGGTGATCCTGCCTATCGAATGTACACGGAGTTTCCGACCACCTGACATACCGTGACTCAGCCGGAACTGTGGCGTTCAGGATCCGGGTAGCTGATTTGTTGGCGCGGACTGTTGGGGTTCCGAAGAAGGTGTGGTATGCGCCCACGTTCTTTTTGCCGAAGGGGTTGGGTTTAGCTGCGGATCCTTCCTTGGGATCCGGCGAAGCATCGTCCTCATCCATCGCCTCGGAACTGTCTTCCTCCTTGTCCTTGTTCTTGCCCTTGCCTCCTTTGCCGCGTGGGCGGTGCTTGCGGGCTCGTTTGTATCCTGTTTCCGGGTCGGATTTTAGATCGTTGACCCACTTGCAGTTGCGATTGGTATGAGTGGACTTTCCCGTAGCCGGATTCAGATGGGCCAGGCAGGGCATGTCTCTGTACTCCTCGTAGGTTTGGGGAGCGCGGGTTCCAGAAACAGTGACCTCATCACCACGTTGCTGGCCCCTGCCGGCTCCGTGATACGTCCCCGACGTATCCATAATTTCTGTCGTTCCATGCTTGTTTTATGACAATACTTACATGTTTTGCTTGCACTTTATGATGATTTCATGCATTTTCCGGAACTAACCTATTAACGAGATGCCACAGTGCCAGTTCCTGTTTTCTGCTGTTTTTGGTTCCAGAAAGGCTGTTCGGGCAATATTCTCGGAATTGGACGAAATCAACGCCAAACCTCCTATTTTTCCCGGAAGGCTCCGGAACACCGAAGAAGAGTCGGAGAGGGGCCAGGGGGCCACCACACCACATGGCGGCGCGGGCCAGACCCTGGCCGCGCCGGCCTAGGGTGTGGCGCCCCCAGGTGCCCCCCTGCGCCGCCTCTTCGCCTATAAAAGCCCTTTCGACCTAAAAACACCATACCAATTGACGAAACTCCAGAAAGACTCCAGGGGCGCCGCCACCGTCGCAAAACTCCAATTCGGGGGACAGAACTCTGTTCCGGCACCCTGCCGGAACGGGGAAGTGCCCCCGGAAGCCATCTCCATCAACGCCACCGCCTCCGCCATGCTCCGTGAGTAGTTCCCCCATGGACTACGGGTTCTAGCAGTAGCTATGTCGGTATACTCTCCCCCATGTACTTCAATACAATGGTCTCATGAGCTGCCTTACATGATTGAGATTCATCTGATGTAATCGGTGTTGTGTTTGTTGGGATCCGATGGATGATACATTATGATTAGTCTATCTATAAAGTTTGTGAAGTTATTGTTGCTGCAATCTTGTTATTCTTAATGCTTGTCACTAGGGCCCGAGTGGCATGATCTTAGATTTGAGCTTTATACTTATTGCTTAGATTGTATCTACAAGTTGTATGCACATGTCGCTGTCCGGAACCAATGGCCCCGAAGTGACAGAAATCGGGACAACCGGAGGGGATGGTAGTGATGTGAGGATCACATGTTTTCACGGTGTGTTAATGCTTTGCTCCGGTACTCTATTAAAAGGAGTACCTTAATATCCAGTAGTTTCCCTTGAGGCCCGGCTGCCACCGGCTGGTAGGACAAAAGATGTTGTGCAAGTTTCTCATTGCGAGCACGTACGACTATATACGGAAAACATGCCTACATGATTAATAAGCCTGATGTTCTATCTTAATGCCTTGATTCCTATCAATTGCCCAACTATAATTTGTTCACCCAACACTTGTTACTTGTTATTGGAGAGTTACCACTAGTGTAGATCGCTGGGAACCCCGGTCCATCTTTCATCATAATATACTTGTTCTAAATGTCATTGGAAGTAGTATCAACTATCTTCTGGTGCCATCGCTCTCATATTGCTATTACTGCTGCTGTGTTACTGTTACTACTGCTCTCATATTACTGCTACTTTCACATCACCCCTGTTGCTAGTGCTTTTCCAGGTGCAGCTGAATTAACAACTCAGTTGTTAAGGCTTATAAGTATTCTTTACCTCCCCTTGTGTCGAATCAATAAATTTGGGTTATACTACCCTCGAAGACTGCCGCGATCCCCTATACTTGTGGGTTATCAAGACTATTGTCTGGCGCCGTTGCCGGGGAGGCATAGCTCTACTCTTAAGTTCACTTGGGGAGTACACTCTACCTCTCTCTCTGTTTTATTTTGTTTTGTTTTGCTTAGTTTACTTTTTCCTAGTTTACTTGTTCTTAGTTTATTTCTGTCTAGTATTACTTTGTTTAGTTTACTTTTGTCTAGTTTATTTCAGTTTTGTTTTATTTTCCTCATATACCCAAAAATCCATAAAAATTTGAAAAACCGAAAAATTAAAAACTGCTATTATGGGAGAACCAACAACCTACTTGGAGCTTATGGAATGTTATAATTGTTATAGAGAATCAAGAACGGGAAAAGTGATGAGTGCTATGATAGAAAAATTAAATACAATTGCTAGAATCTTGCTTAGACGCCATGACATAAACTGTTGCTCTCAACAGGATACTAAACATCTTAAATTTCAATGTGGCTTTAGTGAGGAATATTTTATTAAGAGCTATAATCGGAATTGCTATATTCATTATGGGTTCGAAGAGGTAGAACAATTTGTCTTATTTATGGGAGCCTCCGAGATAGAATCCTTCATGGTTGAGAATTATGAAACTTGTGCTATTTGTAAGGACCTTAAAGATTATGTCTCTACTATCCTTAATTCTTGCATAGAATGCTACAGTAGGAATCCTTATATCCTTGATTATAAAGAGAGACACATTAATGCACAAGAATGCACTCACAATTTGCAGGAACCGGTGGAAGAAGAAATTGATGAACCTGAAAGCTCATTGGATGAAAAAGAGGAGGAAATTGATGAACCTGAAAGCTCATTGGATGAAAAAGAAGAGGAGAGCGACGAACAAAAGGGGGAAGAATGGATTAGCTACCCATGCCAACCTTCTAATGAGAGTAACTCTTTATCTCTTACACTATTTGATTGTCCTCCATGCTTACCAAAAGAGGTTGAATGTTATGTTCCTGTGGATTCTCTTGAAATATTCCCTATGAGTAAAACTTGTGAGAATAATTATGCTACTGTTATTTATGATAATCCATGCTACTTTGATAAATCTTATGATAATGCTTTGTTTGTGCCTGATGTCGAAATGCATGGTACTAAAGAATTTTGCTTGGCAAATGTTTATGATAAAGCTCTAGATGATGGTCCTATGTTACTTGATACTATTAATTGTACTACTAATGAAAATGGGATTGAAGAGTTCTTGACTTATTCTATGAGTCCCATATCTCTTGAGATTGATCAACTACCTTGTTATATTATTAATAAAAGTAAGTTTGAAAGTTTTAAATCCACTATTCTTGAACTTGATAAAAATTATATGTTTGTGGATCATGAAAAGTATGCTACATGTGATAGTTATATTGTTGAGTTTGTTCATGAAGCTACTGAAAATTATTATGAGAGAGGAAAATATGGTTGTAGAAATTTGCATGGTACTAAAACACCTCTCTATATGTTTAAAATTTTGAAGTTACTCTTGTTTTATCTTCCTATGCTTGTTACTTTGATTTTCATGAACTTGTTTATTTACAAGATTCCTTTGCATAGGAAGCATGTTAGACTTAAATGTGTTATGGATTTGCCTCTTGATGCTCTCTTTTGCTTCAAATACTATTTCTTGCGAGTGCATCATTAAAACTGCTGAGCCCATCTTAATGGCTATAAAGAAAGCAACTTCTTGGGAGATAACCCATGTGTTATTTTGCTACAGTACTTTATTTTATATTTGTGTCTTGGAAGTTGTTTACTACTGTAGCAACCTCTCCTTATCTTAGTTTTGTGTTTTGTTGTGCCAAGTGAAGCCTCTAATCGAAGGTTGATACTAGATTTGGATTTCTGCGCAGAAACAGATTTCTATCTGTCACGAATCTGGGCTGTTTTCTCTGTAGAAAAATCAGAAAAATATGCCAATTTACGTGCGTGTTCCTCAGATATGTACGCAACTTTCATTAGTTTTGAGTTTTCTGATTTGAGCAACGGAAGTATTTTATTAAAATTCGTCTTTACTGGCTGTTCTGTTTTGGCAGATTCTGTCTCTGTTTTTTGCATTGTCTTTTGTGGACTTTAAGCGAGCTTTTCTAGACATAGAGAGCTGTAGCTAATGTTTTATTGAGTTCTTGCAATGTGCCACTACAGGACCAAGGTGGATTCAAATTTTTTGAGTACTAACCCTTCTAATGAAGTTTATGAGAAGTTTGTTGTGAAGGAAGTTTTCAAGGGTCAAGAGAGGGGGATGATATATGATCAAGAAGAGTGAAAAGTCTAAGCTTGGGGATGCCCCCGTGGTTCATCCCTGCATATTTCAAGAAGATTCAAGCGTCTAAGCTTGGGGATGCCCAAGGCATCCCCTTCTTCATCAACTTATCAGGTTCCTCTCCTGAAACTATATTTTTATTCGGTCACATCATATGTGCTTTACTTGGAGCGTCTGTGTGTTTATTTTCGTTTTGTTTGTGTTTGAATAAATTCGGATCCTAGCAATCCTTGTTTGGGAGAGAGACACGCTCCGCTTTTTCATATGAACACTTGTTCTTCGTTTTACTTTTAATGTTCAATGATAAAAGTTGGAAGCTACAATACTAATTATTATTTGGTTGGAAACAGAAAATGCCTCATAATGTCTTGGATAATTTGACACTTGGCAATTGTTTTGAGCTCTCAAGTAGATCATGATTAAGTTTTTTTCATGTAGTTTAAACCTATTAGTGGAGAACTACTGTAGAGCTTGTTAAAATTGGTTTGCATAATTGGTCTCTCTTAAGGTCTAGATATTTTCTGGTAAAAGTGTTTGAGCAACAAGGAAGACAGTGTAGAGTATTATAATGCTTGCAATATGTTCTTATGTAAGTTTTGCTGTACCGGTTCATACTTGTGTTTGCTTCAAACAACCTTTCTAGCCTAAGCCTTGTACTGAGAGGAAATGCCTCTCGTGCATCCAAAACCTTGAGCCAAAACCTATGCCATTTGTGTCCACCATACCTACCTACTATGTGGTATTTCCTGCCATTCCAAAGTAAATTGCTTGAGTGCTACCTTTAAACAATTCAAAATGCTTCTCAATTTGTGTTAATGTTTTATAGCTCATGAGGAAGTATGTGGTGTTTAGCTTTCAACCTTGTCATTTACTTTTGACGGACTCTCACATGGACTAGTGGCACATCCGCTTATCCAATAATTTTGCAAAAAGAGCTGGCAACGGGATTCCCAGTCCCAAATTAATTAACCTAAATAGACACTCCTCCATGGTTTGTGATTGTTGGACGGCACCCGAAGGATTCGGTTAGCCATGGCTTGTGTAAGGAAAGGTTGGGGGGAGTGTCATCAGCATAATAAAACTAAAATAAAAAGGCACTCCTTTATGGTATGAGATTGTTGGCAGGCACCCGAGGATTCGGTTAGCCATGGTTTGTGTAAGAAAGGTTGGAAGGAGTGCCACATAAACAAGCAAATAATTCATGGGAGCCGCTCTTGGAAGTCCGGTTGGCGAGGTAGTTAGTGTACCCATTACCATTCGTTGACAACAACAAACACCTCTCAAAATTTTACTTTTATGCTCTCTTTATGTTTTCAAAATAAAAGCTCTAGCACAAATATAGCAATCGATGCTTCCCTCTGCGAAGGGCCATTCTTTTACTTTATGTTGAGTCAGTTTACCTACCTCCTTCCATCTTAGAAGCAAACACTTGTGTTAACTGTGCATTGATTCTTACATACTTGCATATTTGCATTCATCATATTACTCTATGTTGACAATATCCATGAGATATGCATGTTGAAAGTTGAAAGCAACCGCTGAAACTTATATCTTCCTTTGTGTTGCTTCGATGCCTTTACTTTGAATTTATTGCTTTATGAGTTAACTCTTGTGCAAGACTTTTGACGCTTGTCTTGAAAGTACTATTCATGAAAAGTTTTGCTATATGTTATCTATTTGTTAGCAACTATAGATCATTGCCTTGAGTCACTTCATTCATTTCATATGCTTTGTAATAGTATGATCAAGGTTATGTAAGTAGCATGTCACTACAGAAATTATTCTTTTTATCGTTTACCTGCTCGGGACGAGCAGGAACTAAGCTTGGGGATGCTGATACGTCCCCGACGTATCCATAATTTTTGTCGTTCCATGCTTGTTTTATGACAATACTTACATGTTTTGCTTGCACTTTATGATGATTTCATGCATTTTCCAGAACTAACCTATTAACGAGATGCCACAGTGCCAGTTCCTGTTTTCTGCTGTTTTGGTTTCCAGAAAGGCTGTTCGGGCAATATTCTCGGAATTGGACGAAATCAACGCCAAACCTCCTATTTTTCCCGGAAAGCTCCAGAACACCGAAGAAGAGTCGGAGAGGGGCCAGGGGGCCACCACACCACATGGCGGCGCGGGCCAGACCCTGGCCGCGCCGGCCTAGGGTGTGGCGCCCCCAGGTGCCCCCCTGCGCCGCCTCTTCGCCTATAAAAGCCCTTTCGACCTAAAAACACCATACCAATTGACGAAACTCCAGAAAGACTCCAGGGGCGCCGCCACCGTCGCGAAACTCCAATTCGGGGACGAACTGCATTCAGGCACCTGCCGAAACGGGAAGTACCCCGGAAGCCATCTCCATCAACGCCACCGCCTCGCCATGCTCCGTGAGTAGTTCCCCCATGGACTACGGGTTCTAGCAGTAGCTATGTCGGTATACTCTCCCCCATGTACTTCAATACAATGGTCTCATGAGCTGCCTTACATGATTGAGATTCATCTGATGTAATCGGTGTTGTGTTTGTTGGGATCCGATGGATGATACATTATGATTAGTCTATCTATAAAGTTTGTGAAGTTATTGTTGCTGCAATCTTGTTATTCTTAATGCTTGTCACTAGGGCCCGAGTGGCATGATCTTAGATTTGAGCTTTATACTTATTGCTTAGATTGTATCTACAAGTTGTATGCACATGTCGCTGTCCGGAACCAATGGCCCCGAAGTGACAGAAATCGGGACAACCGGAGGGGATGGTAGTGATGTGAGGATCACATGTTTTCACGGTGTGTTAATGCTTTGCTCCGGTACTCTATTAAAAGGAGTACCTTAATATCCAGTAGTTTCCCTTGAGGCCCGGCTGCCACCGGCTGGTAGGACAAAAGATGTTGTGCAAGTTTCTCATTGCGAGCACGTACGACTATATACGGAAAACATGCCTACATGATTAATAAGCCTGATGTTCTATCTTAATGCCTTGATTCCTATCAATTGCCCAACTGTAATTTGTTCACCCAACACTTGTTACTTGTTATTGGAGAGTTACCACTAGTGTAGATCGCTGGGAACCCCGGTCCATCTTTCATCATAATATACTTGTTCTAAATGTCATTGGAAGTAGTATCAACTATCTTCTGGTGCCATCGCTCTCATATTGCTATTCTTCTGTCGTATTCTTGTTACTCTTTGCTCTCATATTACTGCTACTTTCACATCACCCCTGTTGCTAGTGCTTTTCCAGGTGCAGCTGAATTGACAACTCAGTTGTTAAGGCTTATAAGTATTCTTTACCTCCCCTTGTGTCGAATCAATAAATTTGGGTTATACTACCCTCGAAGACTGCCGCGATCCCCTATACTTGTGGGTTATCACTCCGCCTCCGCGGCCTCTTCCGCCTCCTTGACCTCCGCGTTGGAAAGCCATGGCAACCATGTCGGATCCACCGCTTTTTTTTGTCATCGGGGGGATTCTTCCGCTTGCTGCCGCTGCTGTTACCATTATCACGGTTCTTCTTTTGCTGATGCAGGGGTATTGCTGTAGCTGCGAGATCTCCGCCTGCGTCGTCATCGGCGGCGGTATGATCGCTGGCAATGGAGATCATGTCATCCAAAGTCAGTTTGATTTGCATTGGCCAAGCAAGTGAGCTTGTGCCGCAGCAGTCCTCCCCTCTGCAATACACCTATAAAGGCGTGCATAGCTGATGTGTTATCAACATTCTCACACTCGTTCCTGGTTGCTAGCCATCGGGTGAGGAAGTTTCTTGATGTTTCACCCTTCTTCTGGATACAGGCCTGCATGTCGCTTGTCGTAGCAGGTCTTTTGTAGGTTCCTCTGAAGTGCTTTTCGAAGGCGTTCTTCAGGTCGAACCAGCAAAAGATGGAGTTCTTCTCGAGGTCGCTGAGCCAGATTCGGACTGGACCTACAAGGTACAACTGAAGCATGCGGCAGGCGATATTAGAGGTTCCTCCGGCGAAGGTTACTGCATTGTAGTAATCCTCAATCCAGGTATCCGGCCTTTCCGTGCCATCATAGTTCTTCAGGTTTCCAGGTAGCTTGAGGTTCATCCTTGGCTTTGGTTCCTCTCGAATCATCCTGCCAAAGCACTTTGGGCCGATGTAGTTAGATCTGTATTCATTGAGACGTTCCCGCGCGTCACGCGAGCCATTGCGGTTTTTTTTAGCGCGAGTGAGATCTCCGGCCACCGCCTCTGCCTCCACTTCCGCCTCCACCGCTGGGTGGTGGGGAGGGAGATCTGCGAGGGGGTCGATACGACCTCTTGCTCCCGCTTCCAGATTCTCCCCTTCCTTCGCGGTGCTGACTCCGGCTTTGATGTCTACCTGCACGGCGGTGATGGTCGCCTTCGTTGTTCCGGCTTCTGCGAGGCTCCGGGTCGCGCTCATCGTTCCTGCTCCGACGTGGCTCCGGCGTGCGCTCCCTGGTCCTGTTCCTCTGAGGGGCCACGTTGTCGCGGATATTGATTCCACCTGGCCCGTGGGGCCTAGGGTTTCCGGCTGGACTACGACGGCGAGGAGGCGGAGGACGCGGGTACCCGTTGGGCGGAGGTGATGGATTTCGGTACTTGTCTCTACCAGTGTACATTGCATCCTTTCCCTTCCTCGGATCTGACGGAGGTATATTTGACGGAATAGGGATTGGATTTGGGTATTCTCTGGTCTCCTTCTGCGCTCCGAGGATCCTGTGCGCGATTCGTCGTCGCGGTTTTTGCTCTTTGAGGCTTCCTTTTGCGCAGTGGATATGCAAAGGTCTGGATTAGACTCCAGCTTGCGCGAAGTGTCTGCCTTGCTTTGCTGCTGTACCGCTGAAGCGACGAGCGTGCGGAGGTATCTGATGTCGATTTCCTCGTTCTTCTTGTTCAGGATCTCCGTAGCCTTCTGCATGTTCTCCTTTGGAGTTGTGAGCGGCTGCAGATTGGAGGGGGTTGCGAAAGTGATCTTGCGGGGGCCAATGGCTTCCCGCCAGATCTTATCAGCTTCCCTTATCTTGGCCTCCCAATGCTCCCGGAGTTGTTTGGCCTTCTGCAAGGATTCGACAGCTTCCTGCTCGCGCTGGCGGAAGTTTCCCATTACCTCTCGGGCTTCTTGACTTTCTTCCAACATCGCAACTGCGGTGGTGGAGATTTTCTTGGCAGTAGCCAGCATCTCCCTCCTTGCTGCTTCTAGAGCTACTGGATCTGCGGCTTCCTCCGGGGTGATAGGCTTATTCAGGACTTCTGTGTGAATTAGGGATCCAAATGCCTGCTTGTTCCACGAGCTCTTCCGGGGACAGGTAATATTTTTCCCCGGAAAAGTTGTCTTCTTCGGATTCCGACGCAGCGCGGCAACGAAGTCGGGATGGCAGAGTATCCGAATTGGACACTATCGGGAGGGCTGCTGCAGCGGGGGTTTCTTCGTCAGCGTCTTCGCCTAACCCAGTTATGGTCGCTAGGACCTGCTTGGGCGGGGCAGATTCCGCATCCTCTTCCTTTTCACCTTCCAGGTCCTTCAAAGCTTGGTCAAATTCTTCTCTGTTCATGGATGAAGTATAGTTGGAAGCTGGGCTGAGGTTGCCCAGGATTGACTCTTCGACGTCTCCGGCCTCCTCTTGTTGATCCGGTGCGCTGCTATCTCCGGCAGCCTCATGCTGTTCCGGGGCGTCGTTGGTTCCGGTATCATCAACATGCATGGGTCCTGCATCTTCCGGAGGAGGAGCGATTCCAGCGGTATGTGCGAGGTAGTGCACGAAGTGACACCTTTGCTTTTCCAACACCTGGGAGACCCAGGCGGATCTGCATTGGTCTTCCACCGTTGTTTCCTGCTTAGGGGCGGATTGGGTGGGTTTTGAATTTTCCAGATCCAAGGCGGAAACTTCCCTAGGGAGTTCCGGCATCTCAGATCGGATCTTCGCGACCGCGTCCTGCTCAGCGGCGGTCGCGTCAGCGTTATTTACCAGGGCGTTTCCGTCGGAGTCGACGGTTTCGCCGATGAAGATGTGTATGCCGCCAACTGGTACGATGGAGAGCTTGGTGGGGTTGGTCCTAGCCGGAATCCAGCACTCGTCCTGAGGGACGATCGGAAAGTTTTCGGCGTAAAGGAGGGGCGCCCCACAGCAATGGAGTCGTCGTAGCTTCCCATGGCGGAACCCTCTCGGTTCCGGCCTCCAGACGCCGCAGGCCCCACGGTGGGCGCCAACTGTCGTTGCCTATTCGACAATACCTCTTAGGAGGGATCCTCACGACGGGGAGAAGAAGTAGGGGCCATAGGGCGGAGAGCACTCGGGACGGTAGTACGCGATTTACCCAGCTTCGGAACACCTGCTCGATGACAGGGCCTACTGCTGCTTGTCTGGAATTATCTGGGCGCTTTCGCGTTGTTACAATGAGTTGTCGTTGTGCCTCTAGGGCTCCCAGGATCCGGCTTATAAAGGCGCACGGATCTAGGGTTTACATGGAGAGTCCTAGCCGGATTACAAGTTGCCTAACTACGGTACAATATCTTGCCGTGCACGTCAAGGATCCGCCTTCCATCTACGTCGTACTGGATCCGGGTCCCTCATGGGCCTTCACGGATCCGGCTTCATCTGAAGGTCCGTTAGGATCCGGCTCCCTGATCCTGGGCCAGACTTCATCCTTCATGATCAACAGCAACTGGGCCGCCCGATGTGCCACATGCCACATCACCGTCTGTGGGCCACCCGAGCTTGCCGGATCTAGGCACTGTCGATGGTACACCCATGAAGTATACCCACAACAATCAATGTCCCTGCATTGTTGTACAGTTCATAGAAGGAGAACATGAGGCTCTAGGACAATGATAGTAGGCGGAAGTGAACAATTGATATCAATATAAGCATTAGGTGAAGTAAACCTAATAATTAGCAATGATAATAACAATTTTATAGAATGTATAGCAACGTAGAGTGGCAAAACAGTTCATTCGCCTTCGTCTATACAATGTCCTGGCCATTATTTCTTGATAGCCCATTCCAAATATTGAAAATACATTTTTAGGTTCTGGCGACATTGATTCTTATAACGCTTGAGCTATGGATTCTCAATTACACTAGGCCAAATTTGTCATAAATGGATTGTGCGCAACTTTGAAAGCATTTGTAGCCTCATGTCAAGTAATTCTTTTGGACATGATAGGTCAATCCCATGATTTGAAGGCCCGTGTTATATTTAATATTCTTATACTAATAACTCTTAGGGGTTCATTTGGACGGTGAGTACCTCCTGTTGAATTCATCTAATCTACTCCACTAATTTTTTTCTCTAGCTTTGTTCAAGCTTTCATTTGGAAAGGAAGTAAGTTTCCACCGGTTAAACATTATGATGATGACTCTACAACTCAAATGTCAAAACTGCCAATATAGTTTGGCGCATAGTAAAATAGTTTGGCATACGCAACTACTCATAAGCAAGAGTAGTCATTTTGATTTCTAGACAGCCAACAAACTTACTCATTAGGCCACTCGTGACATTAATTATGCTAAAATACAAGATATCATCCTCTTGAGTTTCATGCTCTTTTTTTTGTTGTGAAAAAATATGTCTCCTTTCAATGTTCACGTTCCACGGTGCAGTCCTGACTAGTAGTAGCCACAAGAGTTTCTATTAGAAACTATATTTTGTAATCCATCAATATCCTTGCGTCTTGCCGTGACGCAACAAAAACATGACCATGCCGTGTAGCATGCGTGGACGTCGAAATGCAAGACAAAGATTGGCATTCGGCGCGACGAGACGAAGCCTAGGCAAATTGTAGGACATCAAAAGTACTTGTTAGTCCTCGATGCAACCATCACGCGCGCCTCTGGCTCCACCACCACCGGTGACATGACCACCAGTGATTCTTTGCAACCGTGCACTCCTCACGAATGTCGAAGATTACACTGCACTTTTAACCGTGCACTCCTCACGAATGTCGAAGATACCATGTCCACTTTTAACCGTGGAGTTTTTTTTTTTTTTTTTTTGGGGGTACACCGTGGAGTTTTGGATACAAGCAGTCACCGTCACTTTAAAATCCTTGTACACGAAAAATGTTTTTGCTAGAAAATATAAAATCCTTCTTCCGTGCCGTTGTGTTTTGTGGGTTTTTTTTTTTAAGGAAACGTTGTGTTTTGTGGTGATAAGGACAGTGGAAGTGTGGAAGTCTGGAAGAGGAAGGTGGAAAGGGAAGGCAAAGGTTGGCATTCGGCGCGACGGGGCTGAACCTGGGCCGCACCCCCATTTTTCTGGCCCAAACGCAGCACCTGATTTCATTTCAGCACCTTGCAAAGTTCCCCGACACGGCGGCCGGCGAGACACGCCGTGGTGGGTGCGAGCCACACGATTCGGGCCTGGCCGTTGGTCTAATCCGTGGCCTCCCCTTATCCCCCAAATCCAATCCTCACCCTTCTTCTCTAGATAAGCGAACCCTTCTTCCCACTCTCGCATCCTCTCCCCGACCCCTATCCATCCCCAATCCCCTTCCACCAGCGGCAGCGCGGCACCAGCTAGCTCGCCCGCCCCCGCCCCTCCAGATGGCCTCCCTCGCCGCCGCCTCCGCCTCCACGGCGCTCCTCTTCCCGCCCTCCACCTCCTCCTCCAAGCCGCGCCTCCCGCTCTCCGCCTCCCTCGGCTTCTCCACGCCCGCGCGCTTCCGCCGCGCCGCCTCCTCCTCCTCCCCCACCGGACGGCGCCCGGGCCTCCTCGTCGTGCGCGCCGCCAGGGGCAAGTTCGAGCGGACCAAGCCGCACGTCAACATCGGCACCATCGGCCACGTCGACCACGGCAAGACCACCCTCACCGCGGCGCTCACCATGGTGCTCGCCTCCGTCGGCGGCAGCGCGCCCAAGAAGTACGACGAGATCGACGCGGCGCCCGAGGAGCGCGCGCGCGGCATCACCATCAACACCGCCACCGTCGAGTACGAGACGGAGACGCGCCACTACGCGCACGTCGACTGCCCCGGCCACGCCGACTACGTCAAGAACATGATCACCGGCGCCGCGCAGATGGACGGCGCCATCCTCGTCTGCTCCGGCGCCGACGGGCCCATGCCGCAGACCAAGGAGCACATCCTGCTCGCCAAGCAGGTCGGCGTCCCCAGCATCGTCGTCTTCCTCAACAAGAAGGACCAGGTCGACGACGAGGAGCTGCTCGAGCTCGTCGACCTCGAGATCCGCGAGCTGCTCACCGCATACGAGTACGACGGCGACAACGTGCCCATCGTCTCCGGGTCGGCCCTCAAGGCGCTCGAGGCGCTCATGGCCACGCCGGGACTCAAGCGCGGCGAGAACGAGTGGGTCGACGGCATCTTCTCGCTCATCGACTCCGTCGACGCGCACATCCCCGTCCCGCAGCGCCAGACCGACCTCCCCTTCCTGCTCGCCGTCGAGGACGTCTTCTCCATCACCGGCCGCGGCACCGTCGCCACCGGCCGCATCGAGCGCGGCACCGTCAAGGTCGGCGACCCCGTCGACCTCGTCGGCATCAGGGAGACACGCAACGCCACCGTCACCGGCGTCGAGATGTTCCAGAAGACCATGGACGACGCCATCGCCGGCGACAATGTCGGCCTCCTCCTCCGCGGTATGACCAAGGAGGACATCGAGAGAGGCATGGTGCTCGCAAAGCCCGGATCCATCACGCCGCACACCAAGTTCGAGGCCGTCGTCTACGTGCTCAAGAAGGAGGAGGGCGGCCGGCACTCGCCATTCTTCCCCGGGTACCGCCCGCAGTTCTACATGAGGACCACCGACGTCACGGGAAACGTCACTAACATCATGAACGACAAGGACGAGGAGGCCAAGATGTGCATGCCCGGCGACCGCATCAAGATGGTCGTCGAGCTCATCCAGCCCGTCGCCTGTGAGCAGGGCATGAGGTTTGCCATCCGTGAAGGTGGAAAGACCGTCGGCGCCGGTGTCATCAATAACATCATTCAGTAAACTGAATGCCCACCATGAGACTTTTCCGCATTTATTACTCTTTTGCGATATGCTATGATGTAGTTGTTATTACGCATTTAGGGGTCACTCTTGTGAAATTGTAGTATGGCACTTTTTTTCTTCAAGTGGTTTTGCTTGCATACTTTGTGATGATATTCACGGCAAAGATACATCTTGATGTGCCATTTCTTGTTATTACTACTATATGCTCATCTGTTGGCTAGTTCATTTTTTCTCTACTGTTGTCGATATGCTTGAAGATGATTATTCTTGTGAGCCTGATGCTTCAGGGGCTTGTTCAGTTGAAGGTTATAGTTTATTTGCTGCTTCAACTATATATATGCTTGCTTGACAGACATATCTTAACACTTCTTTCTTTTTGAGGGGCAGACATATCTTATGACTTGAAGCATCCATGTTTCTGCTCATCTGTTTCAATGCAATTTTCTGCTTGTTAGCAATAACCTGCAGCATCCATGAGTCTGCTCATCTGTTTCAATGCACAGAAAAAAAGGTTCAATGTAAGGTTTTGTTACAATGCTTGCTTAATAGTCAAGTCAGTTTGTTTCATCAATTTTTTTTGTTCAAGGAGTGTCATCTGAACCTATGCATTCCCAACCATAATAATAAGCTGCGTGGTTGTTTCCCAACAGATGTGCTGCTTTTGGTTGTTTTTTCATTGCGTGTTTCAATTCTTGATGCAACCTCAGTCTTCTCATTTTGCTCCCTTCTGTTCTGTTCTAATGGCTCCATCTCCAGTGTTTATAACATGGTGTGTAGCTCTAACTGAGGCTGGTAGAGGATGACAGTCACATGTTCAGGGAGTAGAAGCTGGGACATTCAGGCATGCCCAACAACGGGAAGATGCTCACATCTCTTTTCCGCTCATCTTTTTCAATGCAAAGAAAGAGGTTTCAGGTAAGGTTTTGTGACAAGGCTTGCTTAATTGCTGGTCAGTGTGTTTTGTCAAACCTTTTCTTGTTCAACTAGTGTCATCTCAATCTATGCATTTGCAACCATATTAATATGCTGATTTCGGTGGTTGTTGTTTGATTTTGTTCTCGTGTGCGTTGCAATTCTTGACGCAGCCTTGATCTTCGTACCTGTCTTGGGGTGTAGAATGCGCATCATTGACTATTTGACTTGAACTCTGTTAGCCTCACCCAGTGTTTAACTGAAGCTGGTCTAGAGAAGATGGCAGTCACGTGTTCAGGAAGTAGCAGCTGAGACCTTGTTTCAGAAACACTTAACAGTGGGGAGTCGCTCACATCTCTTTTCAAGGCTTGCAGTACGAGTGTGGTCTGAAATTCGCATTCTTGTGTAACCGGGAGATGCCCATGGAGTCGCTTCTCGTCTGTGCTGTTTTTATGGAAAAGTTTGCTCAGGAAGCTAAAAAGGATTTTAGTTTGCATAAAATCATTTTGATGTGCATAAAATTGAATTGTTTTTTTAGATGAAGAATGTAGTGTTTTCATGTAAACATGTGAAATTCAGTACTCTTCTTCACTCTGCTGCTTGGCACACCTCTTTCCTTATTGTGCTGACGTTGTGCCTGATAGTTACCCGTTCACCAACTGAAAGAAAGGACCCGACTTTGGAGATTCACCAAAGAATATCCCGGTTTGATGTTCACATAAACTACTCCGTATTAAATAAAGGCCATCTCGCCACGATGAGAAGTTCAGTCAAGCGACTGCAACCAGTGCTGTGTCGTTTTCAGTTGCTGGAAGCAGCTGACCGTGAAGAACCAACCGCGTCTCTCCCCCCGCGTCGCCCTCCTCTGGCGATAGGGGGGAACCCTGCCGCCGCCGCCTCTCGCCCCTCCTCCCCTCTCCCTCGCTTCGCCGCCGCCGGAGGGGGCCCGGCAAAGCCGCGCGCGCCCCCGGGGAAGGTGGCGGCGGGGCATTCTCTCCCCCTCCCGCGTCCCCTGGCGAGGAGGAGCTCGCCGGCGCGGCGTGTGCGGCGGGCGCGGTGGGCCGGCGGGCTGGGCGCCGGCGGGGCTGCGGGCGGCCGGTGGTCCGTGGCCGAGGTCGAGGTCGGGGCGGAGGTGGTGCGGCGGGGCGCGGTGGGGCTTGGCGGCGCGTCTGCAGGCCCCGGATGGGCTCTGCGGGCCTGCCGGGCTTGCTCGGGTCGTCGGCCGGCGGCAGCTCGCGCCCGGTGGTTCGGCGGCGCGGCGGCGGGCGGAGCTCCGGCTCCTCCCGGATGTGGCGGCGTCGACGGCGGCTCACGGCTGGCGTGCAGCGAGGGTGAGCGGGGTGGCGGCCCCTCTCCCCTGCTTCTTCCTCTGCGGGTGGTGATCTGCCGGTTGTTGTCGGTTGCTCGTTGCGGCGGGCGTCGGCTCCTGCCGGCGGTGAGGTTGGTGGTCCTACGTGGTGTGGCGTCGTCGCCGCGTGGGAGGTGCTTGTTCCAGTGGTTCGCAGGCCGGCGGCGTTGTGGGTCTCCCTCATCTCCGTTCGGCAACGTGGGAGTGCGGAGGTTCGGCTGCTGTAATGTCCCAGGTTTAGAGACGATCGAGGGGTAGATTTTAGAAAGGGATGTGCATTACATAGTAAATTCTGGGGAAATTTCGCGCTTTTAAACAAAAACTGCATCGAAGGGGGACAAGTTTCTCTCTCGACACCTTACAGGGTTAGGGTTTCGAGAGTGCGACAAACTTGCATCTCACTTCACTAGTTTAGAGTTTTGAGAAGAGAGGGGAGAGTTTGCATGATTAAATTCTAAATGAAGTGTCATGGTTAAATTCAAACCAATGATGAATTTGAATTTCAAATTCAAACATTAAATAATTACCCTAAATAATTCAATTGTGAGGAAATTCATTAAGTAAATAATCAATAATAAACAAAATGAACAATTATAATAAAGTAAAGCTCATTAGGGAAAACTTTGAGCTTTATTGATCATCACACAATTTACATTGTCATTACAATATTCATAAGAGAAAATAAATGAATTACAACACATTACAAGAATTGGTGAAATTGAAAAAAATAAAAGAGAATAAAAAGAAAAGTACAAGTAATGACCCTAGTCTAAATACTACAAGATCATCTTCACTTGATCTTGGATGTGATGAACTCCATGTCCATTTTTGATCAATTGTTGATTCCCTGCACAAATCAAAGCAAAACCAGAATTAAGCCAAGTGGCAAAGCCACTTGGCAGGTTAACAAATAAAGGAAATGAAGGGGATATGATCAAGCTGCCGAGCTGATCCATGCCACAGCCAAGTTCCAGGTCCAGGTGCACAGCACATGCTTACACACACACACAGCCTGCTCACAGGGCTGTGTGCATGCAGCACACACACACAGTGAGTCACCAAAGTGACAAGCAAGAGCTGTTGACCAGGGAGAGCAAGGGAGCACCACATATAAGTTTTTCAGAAGCAAACCCTAGCTCATTCATCGGCATGCAACTTGGTAAGTCATCAGAGAACAAGAACACTTAGAACAGGAAGAACACATAGCCATAACCCTCATCCAGGAACAGCTCAAGCAAGGAACTGTTTTACATTGAGAAGTAAACCATGGAGTAGATCAAGCAGCAAGCTTACAAGGAGGAAGCAGGGCAAGTCAAACCAACCACCGAAGCAAAACCTCTACACCAACACACTACTTCTAGGAGCTGGAGTGAGGTATACACATTAACATGAACAAACCGGATGGTTTTGTTCATAAATTACACGAGCATGATCTCAAACACACCACAAGGGTAGAAACCCTATATGTGAGTCATCATATGGCTACGGCCAAATTGGTGCAAGAAAACCAGAGAGAAACAAATAGGAAGGCACCACAGGAACATTGGCTATGCCAAACCGGTGACATAATCAAAGAAATCCAACAAGGGATGATCCTATTTAGCTAGTCGGTTTCACTTAGCACCTATAGCCACTACACCATCGGACAGAGATAGACTATCAAGTGTCTATTCATGTTTATCAACATCAAAGGGAACTGGAAAAACCACAAGGATTCTTCCGGTGAGATATTTCCCAAATCACGACAAGCCAACACGGGTAGGAGCAACCATTTCTAAGCGAGACAGAGCTGCTAGGGTCACAACAACTACCTATCCACTTAAGAAATTCACCAAAGCATCACATCATTATCCGGGGGATTCGGTATGAGCTAGGGTACCCAACCGGTGGTTGGCATCCCTCTAGCTACATCAAATTCATCCATATGATCATTCTTTGCTAAACGAGTTCACATCATTTATCTATCTAATAAAGCAAGGAATTACGAGATAAATGAAACATTAAAGTAACTAAAGCACCAACATCTTGTCGGTGAACCAATGGCTCACCGCAAGCATCAGAATGATGCTTGAGTAAGCATTAACACACACCGGCACAAGTACAAGTGTCACACGGACACCGGGTGAAGCATCGATAAGGCACGAGGCAACAAGCAAGTGATGATCATTTGATCATCGGGGCTGCTAAAGCATGCCAGGGCAGGCTAGAATCAAACACTTCGAATCCCACATGAATTCTATGAATTACACAGCCACGAGATAAGCAACGGTTGTATTACAGGACTAGCACATAATCACTTTTATAATTGTATCCAGAAGCACTCCATCAAGGGATGGAGCTGCCAAATCAATAACAATGCTCAATTGAGCATGATCATGATTTAAAGCACAGTAGATAGCACACCGGGAACACTGGTACTTGCCAAAGGCAAGGATCATGCATTATGATCAAGCCGGGGAGAAGTAATTGCACACACGGGAGAGGCGAAACAAGATAGCAACAACGGTAATAACTGAATCAAGCAAAGCATCACGGTATGCTCATGAGCAAGAGCTCATGAGTTACAACGACAAGTTATAGAGCACAATAGCATAGCACAGTGGCAGAATCCATGGCAAATTCACGGCGGTATCATGAACGACATGATCAAGCATTGCAATTGCAACACGGCAAGCGACATACGTAGCAGCGGTGAGTTAAGCTCGGCGGAAGCGGCAACAACGGCATGGCGGACCTCCACAAGGAGGAGAGCCATGGCGAGCACATAGAAGAGAAGGAAGAACAAGCACGAGAGGGTAAGAGGGAGGCGGCGCATGTGCACAGGAGCGAGCGGACGGCAAGCGTGGCCGTGGCGGCCACGGCGGCGCGCGCCAAAGGCACGGCGGCACTGGCCGAGCCATGCCGGGCCCGACGAGCGCCGCGGCGCTCCGCACCTCGGCGGTGAAGGCCGGCGGCGCCATCACGCCTGAGCGCCGGTGAGCACCGCACCCCGTGCGGTCAAACGAAAGGGAATCGGCGATTGGGGCGGCTAAGAACCAGATCGACGCCGTGGATCTGGTGCGCCGTCGCGTGGCGGTGCGGATGCGCCCATGGCGAGGGCCATGGCGGCGGAGATCGCCGGAATCGGCCGGCGACGATGCGGGCGACGAAGTCGCCAGAGCGAGATTGGGGATTAGGGTTAGGTCGAGACGGCGCGAGGTGGTGGGCGAGTGAGCGACCGCTCGGGTCGGTCGGACCCGAGCTGGTTTAGCCCAACCCACTGGGCCACCCTGACAGGTGGGCCCAGGGGCAAAAAGGACTTTTTAATAATTCAATAAAAACATGAAATTTTGAAATTCAATAGAAAATTATTAAAAGCTCTTAAAAATAACTTAAAAATATGAAAAAGGATCAGCATAAAATTCTCTATTTAAATAAAATATCAAAGAGAATTTTTGAAGACAATTAAGAATAAGTCCTATTTTGATGATTTAAATAATCATTTAAATCACACACCTAATTTTCTATAATGAAAATAAGTCCATTAATGTATTTGGACTTTAAAAACACCTTGACAACATTTCAAGGTTGTATTTTAGTTGAAATCAAGTATCCTCAAATTATTCTTAGTATTAACCTCTTACATGATATAATAACAACATCGGAAGGGGGGAACAAACCCTAAAACTGGAATCATGCATAACTGCTTCTTTAACCATTGCCCTTATCGGACAATGATGCTATTTTTCAGAGACAGAGGACAAGGGTCAGTCCACACCTTCCAACTGCAAAACTTTGCAGTGTTGAACAAGTTCATCACTTGCTCATGTCAATTGAGTATTTTTATCAAATTACTTGCAAAGTATTATGGTTATCACTATTGCACAAAAATCAAAACCACTACTTTCATAATTATGAATATGACTATGTGGTGGGCAATGGAACCATGGATTGTGTTGATATGGTGGAGGTTCCATTGCACGGGTTTATATCCATCTAGGATTAAACAACAAATGTCGCCAGTGATTCTTGTGCCGTAATACCCGTGTTAACCATAAGATCCGGAGTGGGACGGAGTAGTCAAAAGTGTTTCCACCTCTCGTTCATCAACGGATGCGCTTTACCGTAGACACTTGTATGCACGGCGGCAAGTCGTAGGCTGGGGAAGCCTTAAGTCCCCACGGCACCGTCCGTAGACACTTGTCGTTCGAAGAACAAGCGGTAGGCTGGGGAAGCCCTAAGTCCCCACGGTATTGCGATCTATGATGGGTTGCAGCCACCGGCGTAGGAGTGTATGGTAGAGCCCAAAGATCTTGTTGTCGTGGTCGGGGTCCACCCTGAAATTATGGGAATAATGGGACCGACGTGGACCCAGGGTCGGCGCATGCAACAAAGGGTGGGTGTTCGAGGTAGCGGAGGAACATGTTTGGCTAGACCTTATACCGGGCCTCACACCTAAGGAAGTGTGGACGGGAAAGCTGCCGGTTGGCACCAAGGTTAAGATCTCTTATGGGTAAAGCAACACACCTCTCTGCAGAGTGTAAGAAGCTGTGACTGTCACTCCTGTTCGGGATGAGGAAGCTGACGAACGCGGCGGAAAGGAGCTCCATGAAGTTCTAGTACACCGGTGAAGGCTGACGGACATAGCTCTTTGAAATAAAAGCAATCTCTTGAAGAAATGTTTATCAAAACTTGCATTTGTATTAGACTTTCTGGTCTAATATCGTAGCTAGTGCATTAAACACCTCTTATCTATAATGAACTTGTTGAGTACGCTCGTACTCATACCACTCTTAAATCCCATGCTTAGATTGTCTGAATCGTCTGGAGGAGGACTACGACAGCAATGAAGGAGCCGAGATCATCGGCTACGAGGAACCAGACCTCTCAGGAGGAGTTGAAGGCGTAGACTATCTCATTGTCTACGGATCCGGGGAGGCTTCCGGAGGAGAACAAGCCTAGGGATATCTGATGAGTAGTAGTAACCGAGCAGCCCGAACTCTTAGTATTTAGCTGCTCGATGGAATAAATGTTTAGCTTAATGAGACACTTATATTGTAAGTTAAGTTGGGTTCGCCTCGAACCCAGGAGTACTTCTCTTAGGACCCAAGAGGAGCTCCGAGATGACATGTGTATGTTAATTGTAATAATATGTGAATGAGTTATGGACCTGCTATGTTCTGTTGTACTACTCTGAGGGATGTAACATTTGCGGAATGGTACTTCGTGAATGTTATATCAACGACTGGCATACTACAACATGCAGTGGTATGCAGGGTCACCACAGTTGGTATCAGAGCAAAAGCTTTGACCTTAGGTTGGAACCTAGTAAATGGGACCAAACGTTAGGAGTCAAATAGGACTAGTAAAGAATTCTCTAAAAATATGGTGTATATTCAATTGAGAATACAACAAATATATCTTTTAGTGCGATAATTCTTTATTATCTCTATTATGATGCATTATTACTAATCTTATAATCTTTCTATTTCTACAGCCAACATGGCAAGTTCACGACCGGGAAGAAACGTGAAAGTTATGGATTCCACACTGAACGAATATCAAGGAGGACTTGCTGATATCCTACGAGCCATGTTACTGGAATTTGGGTGCGATCCCCAGATTCCAGTAAAGAAGTACATGTTCTATGATGGTCCTGTACTGGCCAAGTGCAGGGTAGGACTGCGACTTCCCGAATCTTTGGGAATGAGCGTAGTCATGCCAGCTGGGGAAGCTAGGACAACCAATACAGCTTACCATATAGCTGTTATGAGAGCCATAACCGACATACGGGAACATAAGACAAAAGAGCTTATGGATTCCGAGTTCTCCCATATTCCTCATAATCAGGAGGAAGAAGATCCCATGCTCAACCACTACAAATATGCCAAACGCAAACCCATAGCAGCGGCAAAATATATGGATAATAGCCGTAACTTCATATCATTACTCTTTCAGTTGAACCATCATCTGATAGGAGCAATTGATACGATGCTTGAGGAATTTACTGAACCCAAGGAGGAGAGTAGGGGAAAAGAACCTATGGAGAATGTGGTGCATACACCAGTTTATTCAGCTGGTGACTACATCAGTATTGATCCACTTGCACGTGAAACCACACCTGCTACACCTGGGAACTACCTGGGTAGTTCCTATGGGGGATACGAAGGCGGAGAGGAATCCGGAAACAACCAGCGTTCCGAGACTCCTATCGAGAATTCCAGGGGTTGGCGTTGGGGAGATGATACTGGAACTCATAGTACTTCTGTGTATTATGATGGAGAGATGAATGATGACGCAACAACCCAAAATCAGAGCTATCCTAGTAATGAAGGAGTGGATGGAGGATATCCGACACAAGTTGAGTCGGGTATGAGTTTTGGTAACCCTTATGGTGGGGCTACAGGGGAGTACACCCGATGGGTGGACTATGATGCACTCAATGATCAGTTTGTGAACACTGATTTCTCCTTAGGGTCATCATCTGATTCGGATTACAAGCCAACGGGGAGACCTTATGTTCCAGGGTCTATCAGGAGGACGACACGTTCGACCGGATGGAAGCCTGGGATGTACCGGGAATGAAGATCGACTAGAGTCCACCAAGGGAGGCGAGGCTATAATACACAAGTACCACGTGTATTATAGTTTGTAATATTTGTATAAATTTGTACATATACTTTAATAAGTGAGTTTGCATACTCACATCGACTTGAGTATTGTAATAAGACCACTTAAGTATGTATATACAGGGTATATGTTTTGTATGATTTGGATTTGCTTCTTGATTTCCATTGCGTGACTAGTTCTGTGCACAAAGTTGAGCTAGGGGGATTATGTCGGGAACGTTAGGAAACGAGACTGAAGCGCAGCGCATGGAGCGCGAAGCAAAAGAAAAGGAAGAGGCTGAGGGTGCAGCCAGAGATCAGTTTCCACCACCACCACCACCCATGACGCAGCAAAACTTTATCCAGTACATGCAGCTGGTAGAGGAGCGACAGCGTGTAACACTGGAGCAGCAGAACAAATTTTTCCAGGATTTGTTGCAGCAAAACAGGGTGGAGAGACCTGAGAACCCGGGAGTCACATTAGCGGACTTCCAAAACACCAAGCCGATATCTTTCGCATACGCGCCCGAGCCAATGGACGCGGAAGATTGGCTGATGGATACAGAGCGCAAGCTCAACACCGTTGGATGTAACGACCAAGAGAAGGTTCGTTATGCTACCCATCTGCTATGTGGACCTGCCGCATCATGGTGGGATAATATTGTAGCCGTTTACCCAGCTGGAAAGGTATTTACCTGGGAGGAATTCACGAGGAAGTTCAGGGAATCCAATGTCCCTGAAAGTATTGTGGAGCTGAAGCGTCGAGAATTTGAGAGTCTCGAGCAGAAGGACAAGGCAATCCTGACCTATGTCAGGGAGTTCTCTAAACTGTCCTGGTACGCTGTTGAGGAAGTCAACACCGAGGACAAGAAGAAAAAGAGATTTCTGAGGGGGTTAAGTCCCCAGTTCAAGGTACAGCTCCGTATGATGAGAGCGACGGAGTTTCAAGAGTTGGTGGATGCAGCCATCACTCTAGAAGATGATTTCAAGCAATTACAGGAGGAGAAGAGGAAAAAGGCCAAGTTTGAGCCTAAGAGGTTTGTTAGTAACAAGCCTAATACCAGCTTGAGTTTCAAGCCCAGATACAACAACAACAACAACAACAACAGCAACTACTACGGTAGTAGGAAGAACCAAGCGTTCCAGACTGCAAATCAAATAATTTGAAGAAGCTGTGGATTCACAGGGCATTTGGCCAAAGACTGTAAGAAGCCAAAGATTATATGCTTTGGTTGTCGCCAGGAGGGGCACATGCTGAAGGACTGCCCCAAGAGAAATACCGGAGGAGGTCAGTCAGGAGGTGGAAGTCGAGGAGGAAACACCGGAGGCAACTGGAAGAATAAGAAGCCCTTCGGCAAGCTGAACTGTACCAGTCTGGAGGAGGTGGTCAACTCTGACCAGGAGGTGATAGGTACGCTCCAGATACTCACTCATCCTGGCAAAGTACTTTTTGATACTGGTGCAACTACATCATTCATTTCTCAACAATTCATCACCAAACATGGGATTAGTTGCACTAAGTTAGATACACCCATAACCATACTTTCTGCGGGGGGAACGATAGTAGTAACCCATGCCAAACAAAAACAAGTCATTATGATCAATAAGTGCGCGTTCGACGCAGACCTGTTCATTTTACCAATGAAGGACATTGATGTCATTCTTGGTATGAACTGGTTGGAAGCTAATGGAGCATTGATCGACTGTGTAAACAAGACGGTGTCTTTGAAAAGCCCCGATGGAAGTAGAATGATCTACCAAGGCGACAAACATACGCAGATTGAAGTTGAGTTACAGCTGAACAGCATGAAGGAGGTGAAGTTAGAAGATATACCTGTAGTAAATGAATTCCAGGATGTGTTTCCTGCGGAATTACCTGGTATGCCACCAGATAGGGAGATAGAATTCACTATCGACCTAATCCCAGGAACAGCTCCGATTGCTAAGGCACCATATAAGATGGGGCCCAAGGAGTTGAAAGAACTTAAGGAGCAACTGGATGACTTGGAACAAAAGGGTTTCATTCAGGAGAGTGTTTCACCATGGGGATCACCTGTGATCTTCGTGGATAAAAGAGATGGAGGAAGAAGGATGTGCGGAGACTACAGGAATCTGAACAACGTCACAATCAAGAACAAGTATCCACTTCCAAGAATACAAGATCTATTTGATCAAGTGAGAGGCGCGGGAGTCTTTTCCAAGATTGATCTAAGATCCGGTTATCACCAGATAAAGATCAAGAAGGAAGACGTTCCGAAAACTGCCTTTGTCTCAAGGTATGGACATCATGAATACCTTGTAGTACCTTTTGGATTGACCAATGCCCCAGCAATATTCATGAATCTCATGAATAAGATCTTCATGCCATATCTAGACAAGTTTGTCATCGTATTTATCGATGATATCTTGATATATTCCAAGAACAAGTCCGAACATGCTGAACATTTGAGGTTGGTGTTGCAAACACTAAGGGAACATCAACTCTATGCCAAATTTAGTAAGTGTGAATTTTGGCTAGATCAAGTGGAATTTCTTGGTCATGTCATTAGTAAAGATGGAATAGCTGTTAACCCGAGTAAGGTAGCAGCAGTTCTAGAATGGGAAGCACCCAAGACTGTCAAGGAAATCCGAGGATTCCTAGGAATGGTAGGATATTATCGGAGATTCATTGAAGGATTCTCCAAGATAGCAGGACCAATGACAAAGCTGTTAAGAAAGAACACACCATTCGTGTGGTCCGAGGAGTGTGAGAAGAGTTTTCAAACTCTGAAGGAGAAACTCACAACAGCACCGGTGTTAGCGGTTCCTGAAGTTGGCAAGGACTACACCGTGTACTGTGATGCATCCAAGCATGGATTGGGTTGCGTACTCATGCAAGATCGGAAAGTGATATCCTATGGATCGAGGCAACTCAGACCTCATGAAGTGAATTATCCAACACATGATTTGGAATTAGCAGCTGTCGTATTTGCACTCAAAACTTGGAGACATTTTCTCTATGGAGCGAAGTGTGAGCTCTATACAGACCATAAAAGCCTCAAATATTTCTTCACTCAGAAGGAACTCAACATGAGGCAGAAAAGATGGCTAGAATTGATCAAGGATTATGATCTGACAATCAATTACACACCAGGGAAGGCTAATGTTGTAGCAGATGCCCTGAGTAGGAAGAGTACCGGAGGAGTGGAACAAGAAATATCACCGGAGTTGAGGAAGGAAATAAGCCAAGCCCAAATACAACTTTGGGAGAAAGAAGCCCATGAAGGATTATCGGCGTTGCAAGTAGCCGATGAGCTTAATGTCAACCTGAAGAATGAGATAATGATGGGTCAGTTGGACGATCCATTCATTATAGAAGAGATGAGAAGAATAGATGAGGGAAGACCATCAGAATTTCACCGAGGAGAATCTGGATCTTTATGGTTCCAGAAAAGAATTTGCGTTCCGGATATTGCTGAAATTAAGGAGGTAATACTCCGGGAAGCTCATCAAACACCATATTCCATACATCCTGGAAGTACAAAGATGTACATGGATCTAAAGGAACTATTCTGGTGGAATAATATGAAGAGAGAAATAGCACAATATGTGGCAGAATGCCATACCTGCCAGCGAGTGAAGGCTGAACACCAGAGTCCGGCAGGGAAGCTACAACCTTTACCTATTCCAGAGTGGAAATGGGAGGAAATAGGGATGGATTTCATCACCGGACTACCCATGACCAATAAAAAGAAGGACATGATATGGGTAATCGTGGACCGGTTGACGAAGAGCGCCCACTTCTTAGCGGTAAACCAGCAGGATAAAGGAGAGAAACTCATCGATCTTTACATCAAAGAGATCGTGAGTAAGCATGGAGTGCCTAAGAAGATCGTATCGGATCGAGGATCCGTGTTCACATCAGCGTTTTGGAAGCAACTACACGAAGCTTTAGGATCCAAGTTGGACTATAGTACCGCTTATCATCCCCAGACCGGTGGACAAACCGAGAGAACCAACCAGATCTTAGAGGATATGCTTAGGGCTTGTGCCCTAGACTTCGGAGGATCTTAGGAAGAACACTTACCACTAGCAGAGTTTTCATATAACAATAGTTATCAAAGCAGCATCAAGATGGCACCATTTGAAGCTCTGTATGGAAGGAAGTGTAGATCACCGATATGTTGGTATGAAGCCGGAGCAAGCAAAGAGTTCAATCCTGATTATGTCAAGGAAAAACAACAAATCATTGACATTATCAGAGACCGGCTCAAGATAGCCCAGAGTCGGCAAAAGAGTTATGCCGATCAGAAGAGGAGGACATGGGAGCCACGAGTTGGAGGCATGGTTTATCTCAAGGTAAGCCCGATGAAAGGACTCCAGAGGTTTGGAGTAAAAGGAAAGCTCAGTCCTAGATATATAGGACCTTTCAAGATACTGAGTCAGAATCGAGGTTTAGCCTTTGAGTTGGATTTACCGGGAAGGTTAGCTCAAGTTCACAATGTATTCCATGTGTCACAACTCCGAAAATGCTTGAAAACCCCAGATGAACCAATATCACATGATGAGCTTGATGTCTACTTCCCCCTCCTTTTCCTGTAGACAGTTGTTGGGCCTCCAAGAGCAGAGGTTTGTAGAACAGCAGCAAGTTTTCCCTTAAGTGGATCACCCAAGGTTTATCGAACTCAGGGAGGAAGAGGTCAAAGATATCCCTCTCATGCAACCCTGCAACCACGAAGCAAGAAGTCTCTTGTGTCCCCAACACACCTAATAGGTGCACTAGTTCGGCGAAGAGATAGTGAAATACAGGTGGTATGAATAAGTATGAGCAGTAGCAACGGTGCCAGAAAATAGCTTGCTGGCGTGTAGTTGATGGTGGTAG
Organism: Lolium perenne; assembly: GCF_019359855.2. Taxonomy (NCBI): domain Eukaryota; kingdom Viridiplantae; phylum Streptophyta; class Magnoliopsida; order Poales; family Poaceae; genus Lolium; species Lolium perenne. Next base: position 145,752,604 of record NC_067249.2, read on the forward strand.
TATTGCAGCAGTAGTAACACAAGAAACGATGAAACAAGCGATAGTAACGCAGCGGTATTTAGGAACAAGGCCTAGGGATTAGACTTTCACTAGTGGACACTCTCAACATTGATCACATAACGAGCAGAGATAAATGCATACTCTACACTCTTGTTGGATGATGAACGCATTGCGTAGGATTACACGAACCCTCAATGCCGGAGTTAACAAGCTCCACAATTTGTTCATATTTAAGTAACCTTATAGTGTAAGATAGATCAAAAGACTAAACCAAGTACTAACATAGCATGCACACTGTCACCTTCATGCATATGTAGGAGGAATAGATCACATCAATATTATCATAGCAATAGTTAACTTTGCAATCTACAAGAGATCATGATCATAGCATAAACCAAGTACTAACACGGTGCACACACTGTCACCTTTACACACGTGCAGGAGGAATAGAACTACTTTAATAACATTGCTAGAGTAGCACATAGATGAATAGTGATACAAAACTCATATGAATCTCAATCATGTAAAGCAGCTCATGAGATTATTGTATTGAGGTACATGGGAGAGATGAACCACATAGCTACCGGTACAGCCCCGAGCCTCGATGGAGAACTACTCCCTCCTCATGGGAGCAGCAGCGGTGATGAAGATTGCGGTGGAGATGGCAGCGGTATCGATGGAGAAGCCTTCCGGGGGCACTTCCCCGCTCCGGCAGCGTGCCGGAACAGAGACTCCTGTCCCCCAGATCTTGGCCTCGCGATGGCGGCGGCTCTGGAAGGTTTCTGTGGTTTTCGTCGAACGTATCAGGGTTTTCGATCCAGGGGCATTATATAGGCGAAGAGGCGGCGCAGGAGGGTCGAAGGGGCGACGACACCATAGGGCGGCGCGGCCGGGGCACAGGCCACGCCGGCCTATGGTGCAGGGGCCCAGTGCCCCCTCTGGTCCTTCCCGGGTGTTGGATGCTTCCGGTGAAAATAGGAACTTGGGCGTTGATTTCGTCGATTCCGAGAATATTTTGTTACTAGGATTTCTGAAACCAAAAACAATGACTTGACAAGCGGCACTTCGGCATCTTGTTAATAGGTTAGTTCCAGAAAATGCACGAATATGACATAAAGTGTGCATAAAACATGTAGATAACATCAATAATGTGGCATGGAACATAAGAAATTATCGATACGTCGGAGACGTATCAGCATCCCCAAGCTTAGTTCTGCTCGTCCCGAGCAGGTAAAACGATAACACAGATAATTTCTGGAGTGACATGCCATCATAATCTTGATCATACTATTTGTAAAGTATATGTAGTGAATGCAGCGATCAAAACAATGTATATGACATGAGTAAACAAGTGAATCATAAAGCAAAGACTTTTCATGAATAGCACTTCAAGACAAGCATCAATAAGTCTTGCATAAGAGTTAACTCATAAAGCAATAATTCAAAGTAAAGGCATTGAAACAACACAATGGAAGATTAAGTTTCAGCGGTTGCTTTCAACTTGTAACATGTATATCTCATGGATATTGTCAACATAGAGTAATATAATAAGTGCAATAAGCAAGTATGTAGGAATCAATGCACAGTTCACACAAGTGTTTGCTTCTTGAGGTGGAGAGAAATAGGTGAACTGACTCAACATTGAAAGTAAAAGAATGGTCCTCCATAGAGGAAAAGCATCGATTGCTATATTTGTGCTAGAGCTTTGATTTTGAAAACATAAAGAGAGCATAAAAATAAAGTTTTGAGAGGTGTATGTTGTTGTCAACGAATGGTAGCGGGTACTCTAACCCCCTTGCCAGACAAACCTTCAAAGAGCGGCTCCCATTTTATTTTATTTTAGGTGGCACTCCTTCCAACCTTTCTTTCACAAACCATGGCTAACCGAATCCTCGGGTGCCTGCCAACAATCTCATACCATGAAGGAGTGCCTTTTTATTTTAGTTTTATTATGATGACACTCCTCCCAACCTTTGCTTACACAAGCCATGGCTAACCGAATCCTTCGGGTGCCGTCCAACAATCACATACCATGGAGGAGTGTCTATTTTTGTTAATTAATTTGGGCGGGAATCCCATTGCCAGCTCTTTTTGCAAAATTATTGGATAAGCGGATGAAGCCACTAGTCCATTGGTGAAAGTTGCCCAACAAGATTGAAAGATAAACACCACATACTTCCTCATGAGCTATAAAACATTGACACAAATCAGAGGTGATAAATTTTGAATTGTTTAAAGGTAGCACTCAAGCAATTTACTTTGGAATGGCGGAGAAATACCATGTAGTAGGTAGGTATGGTGGACACAAATGGCATAGAGGTTGGCTCAAGTATTTTGGATGCATGAGAAGTATTCCCTCTCGATACAAGGTTTAGGCTAGCAAGGCTATTTGAAACAAACACAAGGATGAACCGGTGCAGCAAAACTCACATAAAAGACATATTGAAAACATTATAAGACTCTACACCGTCTTCCTTGTTGTTCAAACTCAATACTAGAAATTATCTAGACCTTAGAGAGACCAAATATGCAAACCAAATTTTAGCATGCTCTATGTATTTCTTCATTAATAGGTGCAAAGTATATGATGCAAGAGCTTAAACATGAGCACAACAATTGCCAAGTATCACATTACCCAAGACATTATAGCAATTTACTACATGTATCATTTTCCAATTCCAACCATATAACAATTTAACGAAGAAGAAACTTCGCCATGAATACTATGAGTAGAAACTAAGGACATACTTGTCCATATGCTACAGCGGAGCGTGTCTCTCTCCCATAAAGTGAATGCTAGGATCCATTTTATTCAAACAAACAAAAACAAAAACAAACCGACGCTCCAAGCAAAGCACATAAGATGTGACCGAATAAAAATATAGTTTCAGGGGAGGAACCTGATAATGTTGTCGATGAAGAAGGGGATGCCTTGGGCATACCCAAGTTTAGACGCTTGAGTCTTCTTGATATATGCAGGGGTGAACCACCGGGGCATCCCCAAGCTTAGAGCTTTCACTCTCCTTGATCATGTTGCATCATACTCCTCTCTTGATCCTTGAAAACTTCCTCCACACCAAACTCGAAACAACTCATTAGAGGGTTAGTGCACAATAAAAATTAACATATTCAGAGGTGACACAATCATTCTTAACACTTCTGGACATTGCATAAAGCTACTGGACATTAACGGATCAAAGAAATTCATCCAACATAGCAAAAGAGGCAATGCGAAATAAAAGGCAGAATCTGTCAAAACAGAACAGTTCGTATTGACAAATTTTAAAATGGCACCAGACTTGCTCAAATGAAAATTTCCAAATTGAATGAAAGTTGCGTACATATCTGAGGATCATGCACGTAAATTGGCTTAATTTTCTGAGCTACCTACAGGGAGGTAGACCCAGATTCGTGACAGCAAAGAAATCTGGAACTGCGCAGTAATCCAAATCTAGTACTTACTTTTCTATCAAAGACTTTACTTGGCACAACAAAACACAAAACTAAGATAAGGAGAGGTTGCTACAGTAGTAAACAACTTCCAAGACACAAATATAAAACAAAGTACTGTAGCAAAATAACACATGGGTTATCTCCCAAGAAGTTCTTTCTTTATAGCCATTAAGATGAGCTCAGCAGTTTTAATGATGCACTCATAAGAAATAGTAATTGAAGCGAAAGAGAGCATCCAGAGGTAAATTCAAAACACATTTAAGTCTAACATGCTTCCTATGCATAGGAATCTTGTAAATAAACAAGTTCATGAAGAGCAAAGTAACAAGCATAGGAAGATAAAACAAGTGTAGCTTCAAAAATTTCAGCACATAGAGAGGTGTTTTAGTAGCATGAAAATTTCTACAACCATATTTTCCTCTCTCATAATAACTTTCAGTAGCAACATGAGCAAACTCAACAATATAACTATCACATAAAGCATTCTTATCATGAGTCTCATGCATAAAATTATTGCTACTCCCAACATAAGCATAGTCAATTTTATTAGTTGTAGTGGGAGCAAATTCAATAAAGTAGCTATCATTATTATTCTCATCATCAAATATAGGAGGTATATTGTAATCATAATCAAATTCATCCTCCATAATAGGTGGTAACAAAAGACTACTATCATTATAATCATCATAAATAGGAGGTAAAGTATCATCAAAGAAAATTTTCTCCTCAATGCTTGGGGGACTAAAAAGATCATAAAAACCAGCTTCCCCAAGCTTAGAACTTTCTATATCATTATCAACAATGGTGTTCAAAGCGTTCATACTAATATTACTACCAGCATGCAAATAAGATTCCATAGGTTTTTTAATTTTCGCATCAAACAATCCATGTTTTAAATCAGGAAATAGCAATAGAAGCTCATTTTTGTCCATTATGCCAAACTAGTGTAAACAAGAAACAAAAAGATGCAATTGCAGGATCTAAAGGAAATAGCTTCGAGTACTTACAATGGCGGAAAATAGCTTGGTAGCCGAGGTCCGGAGTGTGAGTACCTTTTACCTTTCCTCCCCGGCAACGGCGCCAGAAAATAGCTTGATGTCTACTTCCCCCTCCTTTTCCTGTAGACAGTTGTTGGGCCTCCAAGAGCAGAGGTTTGTAGAACAGCAGCAAGTTTTCCCTTAAGTGGATCACCCAAGGTTTATCGAACTCAGGGAGGAAGAGGTCAAAGATATCCCTCTCATGCAACCCTGCAACCACGAAGCAAGAAGTCTCTTGTGTCCCCAACACACCTAATAGGTGCACTAGTTCGGCGAAGAGATAGTGAAATACAGGTGGTATGAATAAGTATGAGCAGTAGCAACGGTGCCAAAAAATAGCTTGCTGGCATGTAGTTGATGGTGGTAGTATTGCAGCAGTAGTAACACAGTAAAACAGTAAACAAGCAGTAGTAACGTAGCAGTATTTAGGAACAAGGCCTAGGGATTAGACTTTCACTAGTGGACACTCTCAACATTGATCACATAACAGAACAGATAAATGCATACTCTACACTCTTGTTGGATGATGAACGCATTGCGTAGGATTACACGAACCCTCAATGCCGGAGTTAACAAGCTCCACAATTTGTTCATATTTAAGTAACCTTATAGTGTAAGATAGATCAAAAGACTAAACCAAGTACTAACATAGCATGCACACTGTCACCTTCATGCATATGTAGGAGGAATAGATCACATCAATATTATCATAGCAATAGTTAACTTCGCAATCTACAAGAGATCATGATCATAGCATAAACCAAGTACTAACACGGTGCACACACTGTCACCTTTACACACGTGCAGGAGGAATAGAACTACTTTAATAACATTGCTAGAGTAGCACATAGATGAATAGTGATACAAAACTCATATGAATCTCAATCATGTAAAGCAGCTCATGAGATTATTGTATTGAGGTACATGGGAGAGATGAACCACATAGCTACCGGTACAGCCCCGAGCCTCGATGGAGAACTACTCCCTCCTCATGGGAGCAGCAGCGGTGATGAAGATGGCGGTGGAGATGGCAGCGGTGTCGATGGAGAAGCCTTCCGGGGGCACTTCCCCGCTCCGGCAGCGTGCCGGAACAGAGACTCCTGTCCCCCAGATCTTGGCCTCGCGATGGCGGCGGCTCTGGAAGGTTTCTGTGGTTTTCGTCGAACGTATCAGGGTTTTCGATCCAGGGGCATTATATAGGCGAAGAGGCGGCGCAGGAGGGTCGAAGGGGCGACGACACCATAGGGCGGCGCGGCCAGGGCCTGGGCCGCGCCGGCCTATGGTGCAGGGGCCCAGTGCCCCCTCTGGTCCTTCCGGGTGTTACGGATGCTTCCGGTGAAAATAGGAACTTGGGCGTTGATTTCGTCCGATTCGAGAATATTTCGTTACTAGGATTTACGAAACCAAAAACAGCAGAAAACGACAAGCTGGCACTTCGGCATCTTGTTAATAGGTTAGTTCCAGAAAATGCACGAATATGACATAAAGTGTGCATAAAACATGTAGATAACATCAATAATGTGGCATGGAACATAAGAAATTATCGATACGTCGGAGACGTATCAGAGCTCGAGTTACAACCAGACTTAACATACATCGATAAGCCAGCCAAGATTCTCGAGGAGAGCTGGAAACAACTCAGAAATAAAGCTATCAAGTATTGCAAGATACAATGGAAGCATCACCCCGAGAGGGAAGCCACCTGGGAAAAAGAGGAAGACCTGAGGAAAACATACCCCGAGCTGTTCAGGTATTACAACCACAACTTCGGGACGAAGTTTTCTTTAAGGGGGAAAGGCTGTAATGTCCCAGGTTTAGAGACGATCGAGGGGTAGATTTTAGAAAGGGATGTGCATTACATAGTAAATTCTGGGGAAATTTCACGCTTTTAAACAAAAACTGCATCGAAGGGGGACAAGTTTCTCTCTCGACACCTTACAGGGTTAGGGTTTCGAGAGTGCGACAAACTTGCATCTCACTTCACTAGTTTAGAGTTTTGAGAAGAGAGGGGAGAGTTTGCATGATTAAATTCTAAATGAAGTGTCATGGTTAAATTCAAACCAATGATGAATTTGAATTTCAAATTCAAACATTAAATAATTACCCTAAATAATTCAATTGTGAGGAAATTCATTAAGTAAATAATCAATAATAAACAAAATGAACAATTATAATAAAGTAAAGCTCATTAGGGAAAACTTTGAGCTTTATTGATCATCACACAATTTACATTGTCATTACAATATTCATAAGAGAAAATAAATGAATTACAACACATTACAAGAATTGGTGAAATTGAAAAAAATAAAAGAGAATAAAAAGAAAAGTACAAGTAATGACCCTAGTCTAAATACTACAAGATCATCTTCACTTGATCTTGGATGTGATGAACTCCATGTCCATTTTTGATCAATTGTTGATTCCCTGCACAAATCAAAGCAAAACCAGAATTAAGCCAAGTGGCAAAGCCACTTGGCAGGTTAACAAATAAAGGAAATGAAGGGGATATGATCAAGCTGCCGAGCTGATCCATGCCACAGCCAAGTTCCAGGTCCAGGTGCACAGCACATGCTTACACACACACACAGCCTGCTCACAGGGCTGTGTGCATGCAGCACACACACACAGTGATTCACCAAAGTGACAAGCAAGAGCTGTCGACCAGGGAGAGCAAGGGAGCACCACATATAAGTTTTTCAGAAGCAAACCCTAGCTCATTCATCGGCAGGCAACTTGGTAAGTCATCAGAGAACAAGAACACTTAGAACAGGAAGAACACATAGCCATAACCCTCATCCAGGAACAGCTCAAGCAAGGAACTGTTTTCTGTTGAGAAGTAAACCATGGAGTAGATCAAGCAGCAAGCTTACAAGGAGGAGCAGGGCAAGTCAAACCAACCACCAGAAGCAAAACCTCTACACCAACACACTATTTCTAGGAGCTGGAGTGAGGTATACACATTAACATGAACAAACCAGATGGTTTTGTTCATAAATTACAGAGCATGATCTCAAACACACCACAAGGGTAGAAACCCTATATGTGAGTCATCATATGGCTACTGGCCAAATTGGTGCAAGAAAACCGAGAGAGAAACAAATAGGAAGGCACCACAGGAACATTGGCTATGCCAAACCAGTGACATAATCAAAGAAATCCAACAAGGGATGATCCTATTTAGCTAGTCAGTTTCACTTAGCACCTATAGCCACTACACCATCAGACAGATAGACTATCAAGTGTCTATTCATGTTTATCAACATCAAAGGGAACTGGAAAAACCATAAGGATTTTTCCAGTGAGATATTTCCCAAATCACAGCAAGCCAACACAGGTAGGAGCAACCATTTCTAAGCAGACAGAGCCTGCTAGGGTCACAACAGCTACCTATCCACTTAAGAAATTCACCAAAGCATCACATCATTATCCAGGGGATTCAGTATGAGCTAGGGTACCCAACCAGTGGTTGGCATCCCTCTAGCTACATCAAATTCATCCATATGATCATTACTGCTAAACAGTTCACATCATTTATCTATCTAATAAAGCAAGGAATTACAGATAAATGAAACAGTAAAGTAACTAAAGCACCAACATCTTGTCAGTGAACCAATGGCTCACTGCAAGCATCAGATGATGCTTGAGTAAGCATTAACACACACCAGCACAAGTACAAGTGTCACACAGACACCAGGTGAAGCATCAGTAAGGCACAGGCAACAAGCAAGTGATGATCATTTGATCATCAGGGCCTGCTAAAGCATGCCAGGGCAGGCTAGAATCAAACACTGGAATCCCACATGAATTCTATGAATTACACAGCCACAGATAAGCAACAGTTGTATTACAGACTAGCACATAATCACTTTTATAATTGTATCCAGAAGCACTCCATCAAGGGATGGAGCTGCCAAGTCAATAACAATGCTCAATTGAGCATGATCATGATTTAAAGCACAGAGATAGCACACCAGGAACACTGGTACTTGCCAAAGGCAAGGATCATGCATTATGATCAAGCCAGGGAGAAGTAATTGCACACACGGGAGAGGCGAGAAACAAGATAGCAACGGCGGTAATAAGCTGAATCAAGCAAAGCATCACGGTATGCTCATGAGCAAGAGCTCATGAGTTACAACAACAAGTTATAGAGCACAATAGCATAGCACGGTGGCGAGAATCCATGGCAAATTCACAGCGTATCATGAACAAGATGATCAAGCATTGCAATTGCAACACGGCAAAGCGACATACGTAGCAGCGATGAGCTAAGCTCGACGGAGCGGCAACAACAGCATGGCAGACCTCCACAAGGAGGAGAGCCATGGCCAGAGCACATAGAAGAGAAGGAAGAACAAGCACAGAGGGTAAGAGGGAGGCGGCGCATGTACCTGGAGCGAGCAGACGGCAAGCGTGGCCGTGGCGGCCACGGCGGCGCGCGCCAAAGGCACGGCGGCACCTGGCCAGGCCATGCCAGGCCCGACGAGCGCCGCAGCGCTCCGCACCTCGGCGGTGAAGGCCCGGCGGCGCCATCACGCCTGAGGCGCCGGTGAGCACCGCACCCCCGTGCGGTCAAACGAAAGGGGAATCGGCGATTGGGGCGGCTAAGAACCAGATCGACGCCGTGGATCTGATGCGCCGTCGCGTGGCGGTGCAGATGCGCCCCATGGCGAGGGCCATGGCGGCCGGAGATCGCCGGAATCGGCCGGCGACGATGCGGGCGACGAAGTCGCCAGAGCGAGATTGGGGATTAGGGTTAGGTCGAGACGGCGCGAGGTGGTGGGCGAGTGAGCGACCGCTCGGGTCGGTCGGACCCGAGCTGGTTTAGCCCAACCCACTGGGCCACCCTGACAGGTGGGCCCAGGGGCAAAAAGGACTTTTTAATAATTCAATAAAAACATGAAATTTTGAAATTCAATAGAAAATTATTAAAAGCTCTTAAAAATAACTTAAAAATATGAAAAAGGATCAGCATAAAATTCTCTATTTAAATAAAATATCAAAGAGAATTTTTGAAGACAATTAAGAATAAGTCCTATTTTGATGATTTAAATAATCATTTAAATCACACACCTAATTTTCTATAATGAAAATAAGTCCATTAATGTATTTGGACTTTAAAAACACCTTGACAACATTTCAAGGTTGTATTTTAGTTGAAATCAAGTATCCTCAAATTATTCTTAGTATTAACCTCTTACATGATATAATAACAACATCGGAAGGGGGGAACAAACCCTAAAACTGGAATCATGCATAACTGCTTCTTTAACCATTGCCCTTATCGGACAATGATGCTATTTTTCAGAGACAGAGGACAAGGGTCAGTCCACACCTTCCAACTGCAAAACTTTGCAGTGTTCAGGCAAGTTCATCACTTGCTCATGTCAATTGAGTATTTTTATCAAATTACTTGCAAAGTATTATGGTTATCACTATTGCACAAAAATCAAAACCACTACTTTCATAATTATGAATATGACTATGTGGTGGGCAATGGAACCATGGATTGTGTTGATATGGTGGAGGTTCCATTGCACGGGTTTATATCCATCTAGGATTAAACAACAAATGTCGCCAGTGATTCTTGTGCCGTAATACCCGTGTTAACCATAAGATCCGGAGTGGGACGGAGTAGTCAAAAGTGTTTCCACCTCTCGTTCATCAACGGATGCGCTTTACCGTAGACACTTGTATCTGTCGGCGGCAAGCTGTAGGCTGGGGAAGCCTTAAGTCCCCACGGCACCGTCCGTAGACACTTGTCGTTCGAAGAACAAGCGGTAGGCTGGGGAAGCCCTAAGTCCCCACGGTATTGCGATCTATGATGGGTTGCAGCCACCGGCGTAGGAGTGTATGGTAGAGCCCAGCACTGTTGTCGTGGTCGGGGTCCACCCTGAAATTATGGGAATAATGGGACCGACGTGGACCCAGGGTCGGCGCATGCAACAAAGGGTGGGTGTTCGAGGTAGCGGAGGAACATGTTTGGCTAGACCTTATACCGGGCCTCACACCTAAGGAAGTGTGGACGGGAAAGCTGCCCGGTTGGCACCAAGGTTAAGATCTCTTATGGGTAAAGCAACACACCTCTGCAGAGTGTAAAGAACTGTGACCTGTCACTCCCTGTTCCGGGATGAGGAACTGCGAACGCGGCCGGAAAGGAGCTCCATGAAGTTCTAGTAAACCGGTGAAGGCTGACGGACATAGCTCTTTGAAATAAAAGCAATCTCTTGAAGAAATGTTTATCAAAACTTGCATTTGTATTAGACTTTCTGGTCTAATATCGTAGCTAGTGCATTAAACACCTCTTATCTATAATGAACTTGTTGAGTACGCTCGTACTCATACCACTCTTAAATCCCATGCTTAGATTGTCTGAATCGTCTGGAGGAGGACTACGACAGCAATGAAGGAGCCGAGATCATCGGCTACGAGGAACCAGACCTCTCAGGAGGAGTTGAAGGCGTAGACTATCTCATTGTCTACGGATCCGGGGAGGCTTCCGGAGGAGAACAAGCCTAGAGATATCTGATGAGTAGTAGTAACCGAGCAGCCCGAACTCTTAGTATTTAGCTGCTCGATGGAATAAATGTTTAGCTTAATGAGACACTTATATTGTAAGTTAAGTTGGGTTCGCCTCGAACCCAGGAGTACTTCTCTTAGGACCCAAGTGGAGCTCCGAGATGACATGTGTATGTTAATTGTAATAATATGTGAATGAGTTATGGACCTGCTATGTTCTGTTGTACTACTCTGAGGGATGTAACATTTGCGGAATTGTACTTCGTGAATGTTATATCAACGACTGGCATACTACAACATGCAGTGGTATGCAGGGTCACCACAGGTGCTCCGAGCGAAAGCTGATGGCGCGGCAACTGCGGATGTCGCTATCCTCTTGGGGGCCTTCATGGAGCCTTCGACCTCCTCCGCTCCCGGAGCTTAGTTCTTCGGGTGAAAGCCTAGGCCATGGCAGGGCCGGACGACGGCGTCGATCCACGTCGCTTCCCTCTTGGGGGCGTCGTCTTGAAGACTTTGTTCCCCAGCGTGCTTTCCTGAGGCTGGACTTGTACGGCATCTCGGCGGGTGGCCGGTGATGTGTGAGGTCCATGTGGTGGCTTGTGTGGCAACGATGGCGGTGGTGAGCGATGTTTTGGTAGCGTCAAGACCTTGGCTTCAGCGAGCGTCCGAGCTTCTTCGTCTTGTGTTTCGCTTGCGGTGGAGTCGGAGCTGCTATGGTTTGTCGAGTTTCTTCATTTGAGCAGCGTACGATTACCTGCTGGGTGGCCCTCTGGCGATGATCTTCCTCGGCGCATGTCTTGCGCTTATCCTCTTCGGAGCTCGTCATCAGAGTCGGAGCTGCCTGTTGCTTCACGAGGAGTCGCTTGTTTGGCGGTGGCCGGCTTGAGCTTCACGGTGCCGCTTCGGCGGGGTCTTGGTGGTTGGTTCTTCGGTGAAGTCGGAGTCGCTGAAGAGTGATGACGATGACGTTGAAGGTCAACCGCGACGACTGCTCGCTTCGGAGGCCTGTGTATCTTGTGTGGGTTGCCAGGGTGGCTCTGTGCCCCCGCGGCGGTCGTGCTCCATGACGAGCGTCGGGGCACTTGTTTCGGTTTTCGGCCGGTTTTCCGTTAATAAACTGGCCAAATTCTGTACTTCTTCTCTATTAATGAAAATGGCAAGTCTTTTGCCTCGTTTCAAAAAAAAAAATCTACTCGGACTGATTTAACGATCAATGAAGAATATTTCTTCTGATTGTGCTTTAGCGATGTGAATTGCTGCGAATCACCATTATCCGGGCGGTCCCTGAGCACTTTGCGAACCTCAAGTGGATCCTTGATGACTTCACTTTCATCCCCATTAAGACTGACCAGGAGGCTGCCCTCTGCCTCTCTCCATGGCCAACGCTTTCGGCTGCGCCATCTCCTCCTTCCCCCAAACCTAACTAGGTCCCCTTCTCTACCTACAAACTCCGGTGCACCGACTTCGTCCCGATCATGAACAAAAGTGACATGCGCCTTTCTTAGTGGCGTGGTCGGTGCCTCCCTATTGGGGGACGCTTGATCCTTGTAAACTCCGTCCTCACAACGATGCTTTCCCACGACATGGGGGCTGGCATGCTCCCGTTCGACGTCATTGAGGCCATTGACAAAAGACGCCGGGCCTTCCTCTGGACCGGGGAGGAAACTTGCAATGGCGGCAATTGCAAAGTTGCCTAGGAAGATGTCTGCGCCCTAAAAGATTTGGGCGGGCTTGGCGTCCTCTCCATCCGGTCCCAAAACTTGGCTCTTCTAACAAAATTCCTCACCAAACTTTACTCGGACACTTCCGCTCCCTAGGCTTGCTGGTTTCGCAGTAGGTATGGCTGGCATAACGCTAGAGACCTAGGGGACCCCTACCACCTCGACGTTCCTGTCTAAAGATGTCGTTGTTGTCCTTGATGCCTTCCGCTCTGTTTCCAAAGTCACCATCGGTGACGGGAGCTCCACGGCTTTCTGGTTCGATCTTTGGGTTGGGGACTCCCCCTTTGAGATCGCTTTCCCAGCCTTTTCTCTCATTCCACCCGGCTCAATGTGAATGTTGCCACAACAATGACTTCCGATTTCCGCAGCACCCTCGGACCGCGCCTTTCATAGGCCGCTAAGGCCGACCTCTGTGACCTTGCTAACGAGCTTAGCTCGGTGGCCTTGAGCCATGATACCCCGAATAATCGTACCGGCCACCTCACTAACAAAAAGCTCTCGAATAAAAGTTTCTACTCCAACTTTTCCAGGCATCTGTAGATCGATGAGGTGGCTTGCAAGGTTTGGAAGAGCGCCGCCCCTCTCAAGTGCAAGATTTTCTGCTGGCTCGCTAGGAAGAAGCACTTCCCCACCAAGGAGCGGCGGTTCAGACACCACCTCAGCTCCACTGTCCCTCCTGCTCTCAAGATGAATATACGGATCACCTCCTGCTGCTATGCCCCCAAGCCCAAGAAGTTTGGAGTTACTTCTACCAGGACTTCGACGCCCCTTGGTAGAAAGTGATTTTAATACAAATCCGACGATACTAATTATAGAGGTTGTTTGTATAAAATTAGCATCATTAGAAAGTGATTTTAATACAAATCCAACGATACTAATTACATATAATATAATCAAGATTTTATTGCTCAATTCTTATGATTAAAATTCATCTTCAAATACTTGCGCGCCTTACTCTTTGAAACTAAGGTAAGTATCATACTGGCAGCGGCCATATCTTTCAGGCTGTGGGGCGTGGCCTTTTTTTTTCAAGAACACGGCCTGTCTTCTTCATTAAGGTTTAAGTGGATTGTAAAATTTCTTTCAGTTTCCTATGAAATCTAATTATCTAAACCAAAGGAAAAAATTCTTACACTGTTCTTACGCTCTATTTCTTTAAAATAAATAAGGGGTGTCATCAAAAGAAAATTTCCTGTTTCTATGATTTTCCTCAACATTCCTCTCAATCAAAAATGTCCTTAGTTTCTGCCGCGTTTCCTCCACCGCCTCCTCCCCTTCCGTTCCGTCAGGTCCCTTAGAGCATCTCCACTCATCTCCCCGACGATACCCCCGAACGACGTTTTTTCCATCCGGACGGCGAAATTCGGCCCAGTCGCGCCCCCGGTTCCTCGTTTTCGTCCGGATTTGGGCCTAAATTCATCCGGCGATCCCACGCCATCCCCGGCCCCCCGGGGAGCTCTCGGTGAATCCGGATGAAACAAAAGCGCGCGAAACGGCGAGGAAACTTCCCGCGCGTCTGGTGGCCCCAACTTGTCGGCGAGAGACACCGATCGTCGTCCTCATCGCATCGTCTTCCGCGCGCTGTAAAAGCCTGCCGCCGTTCAGCATTCGCCGGCCGCGTAGCTTCCACGCGGCGAGTTAATGTCGTCGCATCGTCTTCCGCACACGCATCGGCTTCCGCGCACGCATCGTCTTCCACGCGGCATTAATCGTCGGCGCCCGCCGCGCCCGCCGCATCTATTTAAAGCCGCTCCGCTCGCCGCGACGCCCCTGCTCCACTCTTCCTCCATTGTCCCTCCACTCACCCTCCACCTCCACCTCCAACGATGGCATTCTACGATGACGACGGCGCATCCAACAACGAGTTCCCCCGCCGATCTCTCCACACGTGGGAGGGGCACCTCCTCCACCAGGCGGGGTACCCCTGCCCGCCGGACACGAGGCCCCCCGGCGGCGGGTGGCGGCTAAGCGCTGGTGGCGTGCCAATCCCGCCGCCGCCCCAGGGCCACGCCCTCGACGTCGCCATCGAGGAGGCGCGGATGGAGATGACGGAGGAAGAACACGCCGACCCGCGTGATACGTCTCCAACGTATCTATAATTTCTGATGTTCCATGCTTGTTTTATGACAATACTTACATGTTTTGCTCGCACTTTATAATGTTTTTATGCGTTTTCCGGAACTAACCTATTAACAAGATGCCACAGTGCCAGTTCCTGTTTTCTGCTGTTTTTGGTTCCAGAAAGGCTGTTCGGGCAATATTCTCGGAATTCGACGAAACAAAGACCCAGTATCTTATTTTTCCCGGAAGACCCCAGAACACCGAAGGAGAGTCGGAGGCGGGCCAGGGGGCCACTGTAAAGGTATATTGCCCCTATGTGTGGTTTTAGTAATTAATGACAACCTCTATGGACTAATGTTTTCATTGAGTTTATATGAAGGAATATTCCATAGGTACTACTTGTACTCCATGTGTTGGATTCAAGTATGGATGACATGAAGATAAGGTATTCCTTGTGTATTGGCATCAAGATCATCGGTATGAAGATATATATATATATATATATATATATATATATATATATATATATATATATGTGATATGATCAAGAAGAAGAAATGAAGATGGAGTTCTTATGTGGAACTCAATATTAGCCATGCTCTATCTTAAGTGAGTATGTGAAGATACAAGGTCGAGATGGGCAAGTTCAAGATGAGCATCTCAAGTGAATCACATGCTTGAAGCTTGCCGTCCATTTGGTGACAATGGACTAGTGAAGATGTGCATCAATGGAGCTTTCCCATCATAGTGTATGGGGGAGCATTTGTGAGTCTTCACAAAGCAACATTGGTCAAGTGAGGCATTCCGGCTTGAGTGAAGCTTGAAGAGTTATCATCAAGATCAAGCGGGATGCGCAAGGCAAAGGTATGGCCTTGCTAGGTTTTCCTTTTACCGGTCTCAAGGTGGATGTTGGGAGACCGGATTATAGGATAGATAGCCGCACTATTAAGAGGGGCTTTCGGTTGAGTAACTTGATCACATCGTCTTAGAGAGCTCAATCCTTTGCATAATTTGCATATCCTTATTGCTTCTTGATGTTTCTCTGTGTGAGGTTCTTGAGCTTGTTGCTAGCTTTTCAACAAGCCCAAGTTCATCGAAAACGGAGTTCGCATGCATCTTCTATTGCATTTTCGAGGTTGGGTGATTTTACCGGTTATTCATGATATAAGGTTCTACCTTTTATATTCATGATAAAATTCCCTTCTACAGATTCTTGAGTTTGCACTTTCTATAGGATAGCATTTGTTGTTATCTTCCAAACAAAATTAGTTTCATTCGAATCGGAGTTCGAGAGCATTAGTTATTAAAGAAAAAGGAAAAAGGGAAAAGAATAAAAAGGAAAAAGGAAAACAGGAGGAGGGGCTGCCGGTCGGCCACCCGGCCTGCCAGGCCATGCGCCGGCCCACCCGGCCAGGACCGGGCGCCAACCGGACCGGGCGCCAACCGGCCCAGGCGCCGGCCCACCCGGCCTGCTGCCTCGTCCGGCCAGTCCCGACCACCGACCGGCCCGCCGGTGCAGGCCCCGGCCGGACCGGCCTCCCAGCCGTGGGCTTCAAAGCCACCGCGCGGCCCACCTGCCCCGCGCGCCCCTTGCCTTTCCACCGCCCAGCGCGCACGCTGCCTAGCCCGGTTGCTGGGCCGGTCCGACCGGATGGGCCACCGGCCTCATCAGCGCCAAATCCGGTCGGCCGGCCTGGCAGCCGGCTGGGCCGTTTTTCTGGCCAGTTTTTCTGCCCGTTTTGTTTGTCTTTTTCCCCCAACAGTTTTATTTGCTCCCATGCTATAAATAGCTCTTCTTCCACCTTGAGCAAATTAGTTCTTCCCATTCTCTCTCCTCCATTGTTCCATTTTGAAGAACTTGCTCTCCCCTTTGATTCCTCCAACCATTCTTGCTCATTCTTGAGGATTTGAGAGAGGAGATCTAGATCTACACTTCCACCAAACCATTTCTTCTCTAAGTGAGGGAATCTCTTGGGATCTAGATCTTGGAGTCTTTGGTTGACTTTCCCCTTTGTTCTTCCTCTCCAATCTCATCCTAGCATTCGTTGCTTTGGTGGGATTTGAGTGTGAAGGACTTGAACACCTTTAGTGTTCTTGCTTTGCATCATTGCATAGTGTTGAGCTCTCTACCACGATTAGTTCGAGTGAGAGACCGTGAGCTTGTTACTCTTGGAGGAGACCTTCTAGTTGGCTTGGTGATTGGTGCTCCGGTGATCTCTTCAAGAAGATTGTGAAGAGGCCCGGGCTTCTCCTTCGTGGAGCTTGTGAAGTGGTTGTGGAGCTTGCCATCTCCGGAGCAGAGGAAAAGCTAACCATAAGGAAAGGGCCATTATCCTTCGTGGGTGTGGTTCGGAGAATAGGGTGAGCCTTCGTGGCGCGGGGAATCCTTCGTGGGACCTCCACTCCTCCAAACGTGACGTACCTTCTTGCAAAGGAAGGGAACACGGGAATACATCCTCGTCTCCGCGTGCCTCGGTTATTTCTATACCCGAGCTCTCTTTCCTTGTGATAGCCATCGTGCTTGAAGTACATATATTTTGCTATCACTTGTGCTACATATATCTTGTGCCTATCTTGCTTAGCTCTAGTTGATATTGTTACACTTAGTTGAGCTTAGCATATTTAGGGTTTGTGCTTGTAAACGAAACGATAGTTTAATTCCGCATTCTTACAAGACAAATCCGTAAGATTTAATTGCCTATTCACCCCCCTCTAGGCGACATCTCGATCTTTCAATTGGTATCAGAGCAAGGTCTCTCCTTGTTTAAGGCTTCACCGCCTTGAGAGTAAAGATGTCGGCTAGTATAGTGCACAATGACACAATTGTCTTTAATGGCACAAATTATCTTTTGTGGCGAAATTGCTTACTTTGTAATCTTCGGATCTTGTGTCCACATATAGAGCAATTTCTAGATGTCGGTTTTTCTCCTCCGATGGATTCTAAAAATCTATCTTTAGAGGATGAGAAAAACTTACATCTTGAAGCTCAAGTATCTAATGAGCTTTTATTCTCCTTGAGACCCGATTTTCGTAGGTTCTTGATATATATAAAGCGAAAATCGTCTCATGAGATGTGGATCAAGCTTAAGGAAATGTTTGGTGGATCCACTTCTCAATTGGTCGGTGGTGTCTCCGAGGAGCTCTCTTCCTCTTCACATCATGAAGAGCTCCAAGTTGCTTCCACCTCCGGTCGTGATGAGTTATCATCTTCTTCCACTTCACCAACGTGTAGCAAGACACGAGGTAATGATGTGGTGAGTGGTGAGGAAAATTGCAATGTTGATATTGTGCTCAATAGTGATGATTCTTCATCTCTATCCCATTGCAATGCTTCCTTTTTGGACTTAAACACATCTAGCATTGAAAATAAGCTACATGCTTGTGTTGATAGTCCTTGCATATCATGTGCAAATTGTTTACATAGATCTCATGATGATATGCTTACCTTGTCTTGTTCCCATAATCAGAATGCTTCTATTTCCTCTAGTTGGTTGTTGACTAACAATGTAGAGGAAACCGAACACTCTATGGATCAAGACACGATTTCAAATGAGGATTCAAGAATATCTTCATCTTCATTCTCCGGTTTGCACATGTGCCTTATGGCAAAAGGATCAAAGGTATCTCCTACTTTGACTCCTAACACATCCTCTAATGATGAGAATGATGATGATGATAATGATGAAGAATATAATACCTTGGTGCATAATATGGCAATGGTATATGCTTCTCTTCATGGTAATAAAGAAGCTCGTGCTAATCTCGAACACTCTATGGATACCTTGAATAAATATAGGGAAACCATAGTGGAGTTGGAGTCCCATGTTGAAAATGAGGAAATGAGATTCACTCTCCTCAAGCATGAGCTAAAAGATGAGAAGCATACTAATTTTATGCTTACACAAAAAATTGAATCCTATATGCATGAAAATGAGAAAACTATTGTTGATGCTTGTGCTACTAACTCTAATTCTTGTGAAGCATCAACCTTAGAGGAGAATGTTGAGCTAAGGGCTCAACTTGAGTTGCTAACTAGCAATTATAGAGAATTGGAAGAAAGTCATAAAAGCTCTCAAGCTCTCATGATGATCTTCTAATTTCCTATGATGGGCTAAAATTAGCTCATGAGGCAAGTAGCACTAAGGTAACATCTTGTGAGCCTCATATGGATGTTAGCACAATCTCTACTACAAATGCTATATTGCCATGTGCTAGTCCTTGTAATCCATCTAGTCAAACTAGTGATACACCTTGTGTTGGATTACTCACTTTGCCTTGTTGCTCTAACAATGAAGCTTCTACTTCCTCTAGTACTTGTATTTCTACTAACCATGTAGAGGAAATAAAAGAGCTCGAGGTCCAAGTCCTTTCTTTGAAGAAAGACTTAGAAAAGCGTCATGAAGGGAAATCCGCACTTGACAAGATGCTAAGTGTGCAACAATCCCCCAATGACAGGAGTGGACTTGGATTCAACTCCAATAACAAGAACAAGTCCAAGAGCAAGAGCAACAAGAAGAAGGGCCAAGATAAAGTCGACGATCCGGCCAAGTTGGTTTGCTTCAAGTGCAAGGTTGAAGGGCATCATGTTAGATCATGCCCATTGAAGAAGAAGAAGCACTTGAGTGAGAAACAACAAGGGAAACGGCCACAAGGTCAAGGTCAAGCTCATGCTCGACCTCAAGTTGAAGATAGGCCACTTCCCAAGAAGAATCAAGATATTGTTCCCCAAGAGAAGAAATCAATAAAGAAGAGAAAGGGGAACACTTGCTACTTATGTCGTGAGAAGGGGCACTTTGCTTCTTCTTGCTTAGGTGGTACCTTATCTAACCCTATAATTGTTGATAATGATTATTCTCTAGGGAAGGATAAGGATGGCAATGTGTTTGCCAAATTTGTTGGAACTCAAAGTGGTTTCAAGAAAAGAACCATTTGGGTTGCCAAGCCTATTGTGACTAACCTCTTAGGACCCAACTTGGTTGGGGACCAACAATCTCAAACTTGATCAATAGGTACAAGTGGAGGGCATTGGAGACTTGGCTACTTCATGAAGAATTAAGGGATCTTCATATATTATATTTTTACCAAGCCAAGTCGTACGGATTATCATCTATATCTTATATCCAATGTTCCTCTTTGCGGTAACTTATACTTCAACTCTTCATGTTTATTGTAAGTTACTTGCCCCTTTGCATGTTTGGTTTTGTACCAAATATGTGTATGTATGTGTTGTGTCTTACTTGCCTATCTTGTGTATTCAAGTATGTGTTTGACTCATCATATACTTGTGTATTGTTTTGAGCCTAATGCATCTTGATGATATCTTATTTGGCTCTCTTTGAAGTGATTAATGGAACATCCCATTTTGGGGGAGTGATATGCTTTGTGCATCTCTCTTTCTTTAAAATGTGTGTACATGGGTACCACCACTTAGTATTGATATTGCAAGATTATCTAGTCACTATGTGGTGTGTCATACTCATGAGAAATTTAAATTCTAAATATCCATTAATCATCTCTAGTCGAATTTTAGTTGCCTCTTGTTTAGAAGAAATGTTTTATCACATTATGGGGGAGTAATATGTTTTGTACATATCACAAGCCTAGAAAATGTGAACATATGAGGTTATGCCACTTAGAGTTGATGCTCTTAATTATCTTGTTCCTAGGTGGCATGTTTGCTCAAACAAGCTCCATTCCTAATAACGGATGAAGCCTGATGATCAGGGGGGGTACGTGAGCACCCCTTCTCTGCCTGACACGTGTCAAACGGTGTTAGTTGGCTGTGAGAAGATAACACTCTCCTCTCTTCGTTGACCATTCCTCCTCGCTGATCGAGTTACTTTTCAGCTCCAAAAATTACTTTTATAGCCCTCGAGCAGCTGTTCTATCACATCCAAAGCGCAGAGATCGAGTTACTTTTTCTAGCTATGCAGTATTGCAATGCATGGACCAACACACGACAAACAGCAATTAGCAAACCAATAAACGACAAAGATGCATCTAGACTCCTTTTTACATTGCATGGCTGGTTTGGAGCCTCTACGATGTGTCAATATCCCCAAAAAAAACTGGAGCGAGCTGGGAATCCCGTGGTTGTTTGGATAACAGGTATTTGGAGCAAGTTTTAGTAAAATGAGTTTTAGAAGTAGTTTTAGGAAAACCAGTTTTAAGTTGTTATTCTGCTAAAACTGGATTACGGAATACATTGTTTGGACTCCTTGCCGACCTCCCCTCTTTCGAAGACTCCAACCATAAGCAGCGTGGCTCGCTGATGTATTAAGGTTAATTAACGAGCGGACTCGGCGAGGGCTTCGAGTGCCACCCAGGTTAACTATGAGTGTGAGCTCTGCTTCGGCAGTGCCGGCCGCCGATGTCGTCCACGTGAGCTCTGCTCTTGCAGCGACGTCCTCCGCAGTCCGTGTTAGTGCCGCTCCGGCAACGGTGGCCTCTGACGTCCTCCGCAGTCCGTGCGTGCTCTCTGCGGCAATGCCGCGTGAGCGCCTCTCCGGCAGCGGCGACCTCCGGCGTTGACGGCCACCGATGTCCTCCGTGATCTGTGTGAGCGCCCGCTCCAGCAGCGGCTACCGCCGACGTCATCCGCAGTTCGTGCGAGCGCCGCTCCAGCAAGGACGGCATCCGGTGTCTTCCGCAGTCCGTGTGAGGTCAACTCCGGAAGCGCCGACCTCCGATGTCCTCCGCAGGCCGTGTGACCGCCGCTCCAGAAGCACGTCCTCCGCAGTCCGTGCGTGCTCTCTTCAGCAACGGTGGCCTCCGGCGTCCTCCGCAGTGTGTGCGAGCTCTCTGTGGCAATACCACGTGAGAGCCGGTCTTGCAGCGACGACCTCGGCAGTCCGTGTGTGCTCATCTCCGGCACCAGCTGCCCCCAACGTCCTCTGCGGTGCGTATGAGCTCCTCGCCGGCAACTACGTCACCTGCGTGAGCTCCACTCTGGCCTGCCATGAGAAACTGCCGTATCATGGAGACCGGCGAGGCAGGGGAAGTAGGGGAGGAGTGGAAGGCCGGCCCAGACCTTGTCGTGCAGCAGCGCAAAGAACGGAGGTGGAGAAGGTCGAATGGATGCTGCTATATCAGGTGAGAAGAGGATAAGGTCGTACTGGCCCTTTAGAGGAGCACACGCTGTGTCATCGCCCGCGCCCGCACACGCGCTCACAGCCAAAAAAGCTACTAACGCCGTATGACCGCCGTGAGTAAGAAATTGAATCTCGACGTTGATCCGACGGTGGCTAGGGCGTGCTCACGTACCCCCCTGATCACCAAATCCACTCTCTTCCTAATAAAAATCCTTTATTACTCATCTTGTGGGTTCTTGTTTGAATAAGAAATTCTTGGTGCGATTTTTCCTCAAATACATATCTCTATATCTTATTTGGGACACCGTTTGCTTCAAGTTATTCTAATCATTGTCGTGTGTGATTGTTTGACTAGTTTAAGTTATCAAGAATCTTCTTCCGTGCATAGCGCTTAATTCTATATACTTATCCTATGCCTTTTATTGTGAAGTTGATCCCTACTATCATTGTCAATACTCCACCGGAAATTATTTCCAATATACTCATTGTCTTTGACAATTGATAACCTTGTATGTGGTTGAATTATTTGGATCATTTTCACCTTGGATTGTTTCTTACTTCCTTATTTTATTTCCAAGAAATCTTTGTAGCTCCCATATGTCTTCCTTGTCCCCTTGAAAAATCTTTTGATAAATCCCCTTGATTCATATCAAGTGTTTGTTTTGGAATACATACCTTTTCCTTACGGTACATTGTGCCATTGTCAAAAGTGTAGTGGGTTTGGTTTATTTGTTCGAACCTTGCTCCTTTGGGAGTTTTGCTATCTCATTCCTTCTTCTATGCGTTATTTGGTGAATGAGATAAATCTTTGAGCATGTTTGCTTTATTTCATCCTCTATGCTCAATGGTTTCTTCTTAGTCCATTTGTTGAACTTTGTTGAACAAATCTTTTGTGATTCGCTTCTTAGATATAATTTGGACAACAAATTTGTTTTGTGACACCTCTATGCCTTATTTAATTCTTTTGGTGTTTTGTCCAAAGTATATCTTTCTTGGATCTTTAAAAGTTTTGGTGCATGCTTATATGTAATTTGTTTATACTTGTATCATGCTTGCTTTCTTTTGATCCATTATGTAGGATATACTCCATCAAATCCTAAATGGCTAAGATGTGCATGAAATTCAAAATTCATCTAAATATGCACATGTTTATATGGAGTGTGTCCTATATATTGTGGTTAGTCTAACCATGTGGACCCAATAAGTTTGGGGACCAAGATGTACTTGAATGATGTTTTAGGTACATTGGAGATGCAATGGAGGCTTGTCTCATCTATAAGGAAGGTGTTGTCACCATATGATAATTGGAGTCAAGATAAGATGATTGATGAAATCTTATCTACTACATCATGCCATTGCTATCTCGGTAACAAGTGTCTTATTCATGCACTCTCATATAGCATCCAACCTCTTGTAGGTTGTATCTTGGCATGAAATTATTTATTTCTAAAATATTGCGGTTCTTGAAAAAACCCTTTTTAAAGAAAACTTCTTATTGTACATTTGAGTAATTTGAGAAGATGCATATGATAGGAATATATATATGATTCACCTATCCCAAATATGCCCTCTAGCAATTTATTGCATATCAATCCCTCAAAGAACTCTTATGTGCAACTTTGATAAAATTGCGAAATAAATCCATATTTGTGATACTTGTTGCCTCTCTCAAAACATTCCAACTAGCTTTACTTCCCTTATTGTTAGTTGTGATGCTTTTGAGATTTTATTTGGTTGAAGTTCATTCATATACCATAAGTGAAAAGTGGAGCCATAGGCTATATATGTTTTTAAGCAAACATCCTTTGGTATATGTTATTACTTCATCTTGGATATCATATATTATCTATTTTGTTAACCTCTTGTGTGTGCATGTTTCTTTATGGATCATTTGTCCACTTTAGAAACTTATATACATAAGAGCGTTAATCCATCACCTTGATATCTTTGTTCTTTGCCGACCATCTTTTATTCTTTTGTTTCTTAGTGGTGTTGGTAAAGGAGATTTATGAGTGCTTGGTTTATTTGTTTTCCTTCTTGCACTCATATCTCGTAATTGTTGGACTAAAGTTGTTCTTGATAAGCATATTCTGTTTATATTAGTTGCATTCTAAATGATATATAGGGAGTGAGGATTCCATGTTTGTGCATATTTTATTCAAATTCAAACATTATAAATTGTGCACGAACCTTGGGGAGCTTTCTTATTTTTAGAGCACTATATCTCTCTTATCATGATATCTTTGTTTGTCCAATTGGATCTTTGATTGCTTGCTTTATTTCTTGAAGCTCACTTCACCATGTTATCTTTATGCAATCTTTGAGCCTCAATATAGTTTGACTTCCTTCAAGTATTCATCATTGGATATGTGCACTTGATTCCACTCAAATTATGAGAAGTGCACACTTTGGGGGGGGGGACTCACATTATATTGGCCTTCTAATTTTTTCACCCATTTTGACAATCGATGCCAATGGGGGAGAAGTTTAGAGGGTTTAAGGGAATGGTTTTATACTTAAGTTTGGTTTGTGCTTAAGTGTTTTGCCTCTCATGCATTCCATATTTATATGTCTTGCATGGTTGTATATATATAGTGGAAACTATCCCAAAGGTTAATCTTGACAATGTATGCAATGAATTCATGTTCATCACACGTGCATACATTGTGGGGGAGTTTTCTCTATATATATTGGTTCTACTCACATCCCTTGCATTTGTTGTAGTTGTGTGAGTAGAGCCGGTTTTTGATATGGCCTAGTAGCTTTGTGTTACTTGACCATATCAAATACAACCTCTTGTATACAACTTATTCTCGGATAAGTTGCGTACTTGTTTCTAATATTCATTATATAAACCCTCTTATTGTGTTTGTCATCAATTACCAAAATGGGGGAGATTGTAAGGGTATATTGCCCCTATGTGTGGTTTTAGTAATTAATGACAACCCCTATGGACTAATGTTTTCATTGAGTTTATATGAAGGAATATTCCATAGGTACTAATTGTACTCCATGTGTTGGATTCAAGTATGGATGCCATGAATATAAAGGTATTCCTTGTGTATTGGCATCAAGATCATCGGTATGAAGATATATATATGTGATATGATCAAGAAGAAGAAATGAAGATGGAGTTCTTATGTGGAACTCAATATTAGCCATGCTCTATCTTAAATGAGTATGTGAAGATACAAGGTTGAGTTGGGCAAGTTCAAGATGAGCATCTCAAGTGAATCACATGCTTGAAGCTTGCCGTCCATTTGGTGACAATGGACTAGTGAAGATGTGCATCAATGGAGCTTTCCCATCATAGTGTATGGGGGAGCATTTGTGAGTCTTCACGAAGCAACATTGGTCAAGTGAGGCATTCCAGCTTGAGTGAAGCTTGAAGAGTTATCATCAAGATCAAGCGGGATGCGCAACGCAAAGGTATGGCCTTGCTAGGTTTTCCTTTTACCGGTCTCAAGGTGGATGTTGGGAGACCGGATTATAGGATAGATAGCCGCACTATTAAGAGGGGCTTTCGGTTGAGTAACTTGATCACATCGTCTTAGAGAGCTCAATCCTTTGCATACTTTGCATATCCTTATTGCTTCTTGATGTTTCTCTGTGTGAGGTTCTTGAGCTTGTTGCTAGCTTTTCAACAAGCCCAAGTTCATCAAAAACGGAGTTCGCATGCATCTTCTATTGCGTTTTCGAGGTTGGGTGATTTTACCGGTTATTCATGATATAAGGTTCTACCTTTTATATTCATGATAAAATTCCCTTCTACAGATTCTTGAGTTTACACTTTCTATAGGATAGCATTTGTTGTTATCTTCCAAACAAAATTAGTTTCATTCGAATCGGAGTTCGAGAGCATTAGTTATTAAAGAAAAAGGAAAAAGGAAAAAGAATAAAAAGGAAAAAGGAAAACAGGAGGAGGGGCTGCCGGTCGGCCACCCGGCCTGCTAGGCCATGCGCCGGCCCACCCGGCCAGGACCGGGCGCCAACCGGACCGGGCGCCAACCGGCCCAGGCGCCGGCCCACCCGGCCAGCCGACCGGCTCTTGCCTCGTCAGGCCCAGGTCCCGGCCACCGATCGGCCCGCCGGTGCGAGCCCCGGCCGGACCGGCCTCCCCGCCTGCTGGGCTTCAAAGCCACCACGCGGCCCACCTGCCCCGCGCGCCCCTTGCCTTTCCACCGCCCAGCGCGCACGCTGCCTAGCCCGGTTGCTGGGCCGGTCCGACCGGATGGGCCACCGGCCTCATCAGCGCCAAATCCGGTCGGCCGGCCTGGCAGCCGGCTGGGCCGTTTTTCTGGCCAGTTTTTCTGCCTGTTTTGTTTGTCTTTTTCCCCCAACAGTTTTATTTGCTCCCATGCTATAAATAGCTCTTCTTCCACCTTGAGCAAATTAGTTCTTCCCATTCTCTCTCCTCCATTGTTCCATTTTGAAGAACTTGCTCTCCCCTTTGATTCCTCCAACCATTCTTGCTCATTCTTGAGGATTTGAGAGAGGAGATCTAGATCTACACTTCCACCAAACCATTTGTTCTCTAAGTGAGGGAATCTCTTGGGATCTAGATCTTGGAGTCTTTGGTTGACTTTCCCCTTTGTTCTTCCTCTCCAATCTCATCCTAGCATTCGTTGCTTTGGTGGGATTTGAGTGTGAAGGACTTGAACACCTCTAGTGTTCTTGCTTTGCATCATTGCATAGTGTTGAGCTCTCTACCACGATTAGTTCGAGTGAGAGACCGTGAGCTTGTTACTCTTGGAGGGAGACCTCCTAGTTGGCTTGGTGATTGGTGCTCCGGTGATCTCTTCAAGAAGATTGTGAAGAGGCCCGGGCTTCTCCTTCGTGGAGCTTGTGAAGTGGTTGTGGAGCTTGCCATCTCCGGAGCGGAGGAAAAGCTAACCACAAGGAAAGGGCCATTATCCTTCGTGGGTGTGGTTCGGAGAATAGGGTGAGCCTTCGTGGCGCGGGGAATCCTTTATGGGACCTCCACTCCTCCAAATGTGACGTACCTTCTTGCAAAGGAAGGGAACACGGGAATACATACTCGTCTCCGCGTGCCTCGGTTATTTCTATACCCGAGCTCTCTTTCCTTGTGATAGCCATCGTGCTTGAAGTACATATATCTTGCTATCACTTGTGCTACATATATCTTGTGCCTATCTTGCTTAGCTCTAGTTGATATTGTTACACTTAGTTGAGCTTAGCATATTTAGGGTTTGTGCTTGTAAACAAAACGATAGTTTAATTCCGCATTCTTACAAGGCAAATCCGTAAGAGTTTTTAATTGCCTATTCACACCCCCTCTAGGCGACATCTCGATCTTTCAGCCACCACACGCCAGGGCCGCGCGGGCTCCACCCTGGTCGCGCCGGCCTATGGGGAGGAGGCCCCAGGCGCCCTCCTGCGCCGCCTCTTCGCCTATATAAGCCCTTTCGACCTAAAAACGTGATACCAATTGACGAAAGTCCAGAAAGACTCCAGGGGCGCCGCCGCCATCGCGAAACTCCAATTCGGGGGACAGAAGTCTCTGTTCCGGCACCCTGCCGGGACGGGGAAGTGCCCTCGGAAGCCATCTCCACCGCCTCCATCATGCTCCGTGAGTAGTTCCCCCATGGACTACGGGTTCTAGCAGTAGCTAGTTGGTACTCTCTATCCCATGTACTTCAATACAATGATCTCATGAGCTGCCTTACACGATTGAGATCCATCTGATGTAATCGGTGTTGTGTTTGTTGGGATCCGATGGATGATACATTATGATTAGTCTATCTATAAAGTTTGTGAAGTTATTGTTGCTGCAGTATTGTTATGCTTAATGCTTGTCACTAGGGCCCGAGTGGCATGATCTTAGATTTAAGCTCTATAATTATTGCTTAGATTGTATCTACAAGTTGTTTGCACATATTGTTGTCCGGAACCCGAGGCCCCAAAGTGACAGAAATTGGGACAACCGGAGGGGAAGGCTGTGATATGAGGATCACATGTTTTCACCAAGTGTTAATGCTTTGCTCTGGTGCTCTATTAAAAGGAGTACCTTAATAGCCAGTAGATTCCCTTGAGGCCCGGCTGCCACCGGCTGGTAGGACAAAAGATGTTGTGCAAGTTTCTCATTGCGAGCACGTACGACTATATATGGAAAACATGCCTACATGATTAATAATCTTGATGTTCTATCTTAATGCTATTTCAATCCTATCAATTGCCCAACTGTAATTTGTTCACCCAACACTTGTCACTTGTTATTGGAGAGTTACCACTAGTGTAGATCGCTGGGAGCCCCGGTCCATCTCGCATCATCATATACTCGTTCTATATGTCATTGGAAGTAGTATCAACTATTTTCTGGTGCCATTGCCTCGTATTCTTATTCGCTGCTTTGTTATTCTTGTTACTATTGCTCTCATATTACTACTGCTTTCACATCACCCCTGTTACTAGTGCTTTTCCAGGTGCAGCTGAATTGACAACTCAGTTGTTAAGGCTTATAAGTATTCTTTACCTCCCCTTGTGTCGAATCAATAAATTTGGGTTTTACTTCCCGCGAAGACTGTTGCGATCCCCTATACTTGTGGGTCATCAAGACTATTTTAAAGCATTTGTTGCCGGGGAGGCATAGCTCTACTCATAAGTTCACCTGGGGAGTACACTCTACCTCTCTCTCTGTTTTTATTTTGTTTTATTTTGTTTTGCTTAGTTTACTTTTGTCTAGTTTATTTGTTCTTAGTTTATTTCTGTCTAGTATTATTTTGCTTAGTTTACTTTTGTCTAGTTTGTTTTTGTTTTGTTTTATTTTTCTCATATACCCAAAAATCCATAAAAATTTGAAAAACGAAAAATTAAAAAATGTTGTTATGGGAGAACCCACAACCTATTTGGAGCTTATAGAATTATATAATAATTATAGAGAATCAAGAACGGGTAAAGTCATGAGTGCTATGATAGAAAAATTGAATACAATTGCTAAAATCTTGCTTAAACGCCATGATATAAACTGTTGCTCTCAACAGGATACTAAACATCTGAAATTCCAATGTGGCTTTAGTGAAGAAGTTTTAATTATGAACTACAATTGGAATAACTATATTCATCTTGGGTTCGAAGAGGTAGAACAATTTGTCTTATTTATGGGAGCTTCTGAGATCGAATCGAAACTTGTGTTGTTTGTAAAGACCTTAAAGATTATGTCTCTTCTATCCTTAATTTTTGCATAGAAAGTTACAGTGATAATCCTTATATCATTGATTATAAAGAGAGACTCATTAATGCACAAGAATGCACTCACAATTTGCAGGAACCTGTGGAAGAAGAAATTGATGAACCTGAAAGCTCATTGGATGAAAAAGAGGAGGAAATTGATGAACCTGAAAGCTCATTGGATGAAAAAGAAGAGGAGAGTGATGAACAAAAGGAGGAAGAATGGATTAGCTACCCATGCCAACCTTCTAATGAGAGTAACTCTTTATCTCTTACACTATTTGATTGTCCTCCATGCTTACCTAAAGAGGTTGAATGTTATGTTCCCGTGTATTCTCTTGAAATATTACCTATGAGTAAAACTTGTGAGAATAATTATGCTATTGTTATCTATGATAATCCATGCTACTTTGATAAATCTTATGATAATGCTTTGTTTGTGCCTGATATCGAAATGCATGGTACTAAAGAATTTTGCATGGCAAATGTTTATGATAAAGCTCTAGATGATGGTCCTATGTTACTTATATTAATTGTACTACTAATGAAAATGGGATTGGAGAGTTCTTGACTTTATCTATGAGTCCCATATCTCTTGAGATTGATCAATCATCTTGTTATATTATTGATAAAAGTGGATTTTAAAGTTTTAATCCCACTATTTTTGAGCTTGATAAAAATTATGTGTTTATGGATCATGAAAAGCATGCTTTATGTGATAGTTATATTGTTGAGTTTATTCATGAAGCTACTGAAAATTATTATGAGAGAGGAAAATATGGTTGTAGAAATTTGCATGGTACTAAAACACCTCTCTATATGCTTAAAATTTTGAAGTTACTCTTGTTTTACCTTCTTATGCTTGTCACTTTGTTCTTCATGAATTTATTTGTTTACAAGATTCCTATGCATAGGAAGTGGGTTAGACTTAAATGTGTTTTGAATTTGCTTCTTGATGCTCTCTTTTGCTTCAACTCTTATTTCTTATGAGTGCATCATTAAAATTGCTGAGCCCATCTTAATGGCTATAAAGAAAGCACTTCTTGGGAGATAACCCATGTCTTTATTTTGCTACTATTTTGTTGTGCCTTGGAAGTTTTTACTACTGTAGCAACCTCTCCTTATCTTTATTTTATTGCAATGTTGTGCCAAGTGAAGTCTCTAATAGAAGGTTGATACTAGATTTGGATTTCTGCGCAGAAACAGATTTCTATCTATCACGAATTTGGGCAGGGATCTCTGTAGGTAACTCAGAAAAATCTGCCAATTTACGTGCGTGTTCCTCAGATATTTACGCAACTTTCATTAGTTTTGAGTTTTCTGATTTGAGCAACGTAAGTACCTCTTAAAAATTTGTCTTTACTGGCTGTTCTGTTTTGGCAGATTCTGTCTCTATTTTTTTGCATTGTCTCTTGTGGACTTTAAGCGAGGCTTTCTAGACGTGGAAAACTGTAGCTAATGTTTTATTGAGTTCTTGCAATGTGTCACTACAGGACTAAGGTGGATTAATGTTTTTTGAGTACTAACCCCTCTAATGAAGTTTATGAGAAGTTTGGTGTGAAGGAAGTTTTCAAGGGTCAAGAGAGGAGGATGATATATGATCAAGAAGAGTGAAAAGTCTAAGCTTGGGGATGCCCCTGTGGTTCATCCCTGCATATTTCAAGAAGACTCAAGCATCTAAGCTTGGGGATGCCCAAGGCATCCCCTTCTTCATCAACAATTTATCAGGTCACTTCTATTGAAACTATATTTTTATTCGGTCACATTTTATGTGCTTTACTTGGAGCGTCTGTGTGTTTTTATTTTTGTTTTTGTTTGAATAAAGATGGATCCTAGCAATCCTTGTGTGGGAGAGAGACACGCTCCGCTTTTTCATATGAACACTTGTGTTCTTCGTTTTATTTTTAATGTTCAATGGTAAAAGTTGGAAGCTATTGCATTTATTGTTATTTGGTTGGAGACAGAAAATGCCTCATATTGTCTTGAATAATTTGATACTTGGCAATTGTTTTGAGCTCTCAAGTAGATCATGATTAAGTTCTTGCATCATGTAGTTTAAACCTATTAGTGGAGAACTACCGTAGAGCTTGTTTAAATTGGTTTGCATGATTGGTCTCTCTAAGGTCTAGATATTTTCTGGTAAAAGTGTTTGAGCAACAAGGAAGACAGTGTAGAGTATTATAATGCTTGCAATATGTTCTTATGTGAGTTTTGCTGTACCGGTTCATACTTTTGTTTGCTTCAAATAACCTTGCTAGCCTAAGCCTTGTACTGAGAGGGAGTGCTTCTCGTGCTCCAAAACCTTGAGCCAAAACCTATGCCATGTGTGTCCACCATACCTACCTACTATGTGGTATTTCCTACCATTCCAAGTAAATACTTCATGTTCTACCTTTAAACAATTCAAAATTTATCATCTCTTATTTGTGTCAATGTTTTATAGCTCATGAGGAAGTATGTGTTGTTTTATCTTTCAATCTTGTTGGGCAGCTTTCACCAATGGACTAGTGGCTTCATCCGCTTATCCAATAATTTTGCAAAAAGAGCTGGCAATGGGGTTCCTAGCCCCAATTAATTAACTTTCATTAATAATTCTCTTCACATGTTTTGCTCTGATTCATCAGTAAGCAACTTAATTTTGCAAATAGACACTCCTCCATGGTATGTGAATGATTGGAAGGCACACGAGGATTCGGTTAGCCATGGCTTGTGAAAGCAAAGGTTGGAAGGAGTGTCACCCAAAAATAAAAATGAACTAAAACTAAAGTACATGTGAGAGATAAACATGGGAGCCGCTCTTCGAAAGTCTGTTTGGCAAGGGGGTTAGAGTGCCCATTACCATTCGTTGACAACAACAAACACCTCTCAAAACTTTACTTTTATGCTCTCTATATGATTTCAAAACTTAAAAAGCTCTAGCACATGATTTAATCCCTGCTTCCCTCTGCGAAGGGCCTTTCTTTTACTTTATGTTGAGTCAGTTTACCTATTTCCTTCCATCTTAGAAGCAAACACTTATGTCAACTGTGCATTGATTCTTACATACTTGCTTATTGCACTTATTATTCTACTTTGTATTGACAATTATCCATGAGATATGCATGTTGAAAGTTGAAAGCAATCGCTGAAACTTATATCTTCCTTTGTGTTGCTTCAATGCCTTTACTTTGAATTTATTGCTTTATGAGTTAACTCTTATGCAAGACTTTTGATGCTTGTCTTGAAAGTACTATTCATGAAAAGTTTTGCTATATGTTATCTATTTGTTAGCAACTATAGATCATTGCCTTGAGTCACTGCATTCATTTCATATGCTTTACAATAGTATGATCAAGGTTATGTAAGAAGCATGTCACTATAGAAATTATTCTTTTTATCGTTTACCTACTCGAGGACGAGTAGGAACTAAGCTTGGGGATGCTGATACGTCTCCAATGTATCTATAATTTCTGATATTCCATGCTTGTTTTATGACAATACTTACATGTTTTGCTCGCACTTTTATAATGTTTTTATGTGTTTTCTGGAACTAACCTATTAACAAGATGCCACAGTGCCAATTCCTGTTTTCTGCTGTTTTTGGTTCCAGAAAGGCTGTTCGGGCAATATTCTCGGAATTCGACGAAACAAAGACCCAATATCTTATTTTCCCAGAAGACCCCAGAACACCGAAGGAGAGTCGGAGGCGGGCCAGGGGCCACCACATGCCAGGGCCGCGCGGGATCCACCCTGGCCGCGCCGACCTATGGGGAGGAGGCCCTAGGCGCCCTCCTACGCCGCCTCTTCGCCTATATAAGCCCTTTCGACCTAAAAACGCGATACCAATTGACGAAACTCCAGAAAGACTCCAGGGGCGCCGCCGCCATCGCGAAACTCCAATTCGGGGGACAGAAGTCTCTGTTCTGGCACCCTGCCGGGACGAGGAAGTGCCCCCGAAAGCCATCTCCATCGACGCCACCGTCTCCATCAAGCTCCGTGAGTAGTTCCCTGATACGTCTCCAACGTATCTATAATTTCTGATGTTCCATGCTTGTTTTATGACAATACCTACATGTTTTGTTCACACTTTATGATGATTTTATGTGTTTTCCGGAACTAACCTATTGACAAGATGCCGAAGTGCCAGTTCCTGTTTCTGCTGTTTTTGGTTTCAGAAATTCTAGTAAGGAAATATTCTCGGAATTGGACGCAATCAACGCTCAACATCTTATAATTCCACGAAGCTTCCAGAACACCCGAGATGGACCAGAGGAGGGCCACAGGGCCACCACACAGGTGGCTGGCGCGGCCCAGGAGGGGGGCGCGCCGCCCTGTTGTGTGGCGCCTCCGTAACCCTTCCGACTCCGCCTCTTCGCCTATAAGAAGCCCCCTGACCTAAATCTTCGATACGGAAAAGCCACGGTACGAGAAACCTTCCAGAGCCGCTTGTGTCGACCATACCTACCTACTACATGGTACTTCTCCGCCATTCCAAAGTAAATTGCTTGAGTGCTACCTTTAAATTTCCATTTCTTTGTCTTTGCAATATATAGCTCATGGGACAAATAGCCTAAAAACTATTGTGGTATTGAATATGTACTTATGTATCTTATTTCTTATAAGTTGCTTGTTGAGCGATAACCATGTTCCTGGGGATGCCATCAACACTTTGTTGAATATCATGTGAATTGCTATGCATGTTCGTCTTGTCTGAAGTAAGGGAGAGTTATCATGAGTTGAATGGTTTGAGCATGCATATTGTTAGAGAAGAACATTGGGCCGCTAACTAAAGCCATGATCCATGGTGGAAGTTTCAGTTTTGGACAACAATCCTCAATCTCTTATGAGAATATTATTTGTTGCTGAATGCTTATGCATTAAAGAGGAGTCCATTATCTGTTGTCTATGTTGTCCCGGTATGGATATCTAAGTTGAGAATAATCAAAAGCGAGAAATCCAATGCGAGCTTTCTCCTTAGACCTTTGTACAGGCGGCATAGAGGTACCCCTTTGTGATACTTGGTTAAAACATATGTATTGCGGTGATAATCCATGTTAACCCGAGCTAATTAGAACAAGGTGCGGGCACTATTGGTATACTATGCATGAGGCTTGCAACTTGTAGGATATAATTTACATAATACATATGCTTTATTACTACCGTTGACAAAATTGTTTCTTGTTTTCAAAACAAAAGCTCTAGCACAAATATAGCAATCAATGCTTCCCTCTGCGAAGGGCCATTCTTCTACTTTCATGTTGAGTCAGTTTACCTATTTCCTTCTGTCCCGGAAGCAAACACTTGTGTTAACTGTGCATTGATTCCTACATACTTGCTTATTGCACTTGTTATATTTCTTTGCATTGACAACTATCCATGAGATATGCATGTTGAAAGTTGAAAGCAACCGCTGAAACTTATATCTTCCTTTGTGTTGCCTCAATGCCTTTACTATGAATTTATTGCTTTATGAGTTAACTCTTATGCAAGACTTATTGATGCTTGTCTTGAAAGTACCATTCATGAAAAGTCTTTGCTATATGATTCAGTTCTTTTCTCATTATCTTTACCATTGTCTTGAATCGCTGCATTCATCTCATATGCTTTACAATAGTATGATCAAGATTATGTTGGTAGCATGTCACTTCAGAAATTATCTTTTATCGTTTACCTACTCGAGGACGAGTAGGAACTAAGCTTGGGGATGCTGATACATCTCCAACGTATCTATAATTTCTGATGTTCCATGCTTGTTTTATGACAATACCTACATGTTTTGTTCACACTTTATGATGATTTTATGTGTTTTCCGGAACTAACCTATTGACAAGATGCCGAAGTGCCAGTTCCTGTTTTCTGCTGTTTTTGGTTTCAGAAATCCTAGTAAGGAAATATTCTCGGAAATGGACGAAATCAACGCCCAGCATCTTATAATTCCACGAAGCTTCCAGAACACCCTAGGTGGACCAGAGGAGGGCCACAGGGCCACCACACAGGTGGCTGGCGCGGCCCAGGAGGGGGG
Organism: Lolium perenne; assembly: GCF_019359855.2. Taxonomy (NCBI): domain Eukaryota; kingdom Viridiplantae; phylum Streptophyta; class Magnoliopsida; order Poales; family Poaceae; genus Lolium; species Lolium perenne. Next base: position 145,787,675 of record NC_067249.2, read on the forward strand.
CACGCCGCCCTGTTGTGTGGCGCCTCCGTAACCCTTCCGACTCCGCCTCTTTGCCTATAAGAAGCCCCCTGACCTAAATCTTCGATACGGAAAAGCCACGGTACGAGAAACCTTCCAGAGCCACCGCCATCGCGAAGCCAAGATGCGGGGACAGAGTCTGTTCCGGCACGCCGCCGGGACGGGGAAGTGCCCCCGGAAGGCATCTCCATCGACACCACCGCCATCTTCATCACCGCTGCTGTCTCCCATGAGGAGGGAGTAGTTCTCCCTCGAGGCTAAGGGCTGTACCGGTAGCTATGTGGTTAATCTCTCTCCTATGTACTTCAATACAATGATCTCATGAGCTGCCTTACATGATTGAGATTCATATGAGCTTTGTATCACTATTAATCTATGTGCTACTCTAGTGATGTTATTAAAGTAGTCTATTCCTCCTCCATGATGTAATGTTGACAGTGTGTGCATCATGTAGTACTTGGTATAAGCTATGATTGTGATCTCTTGTAGATTATGAAGTTAACTATTACTATGATGGTATTGATGCAATCTATTCCTCCTTTCATAGTCTGTCGGTGACGGTGTGCATGCTATGTTAGTACTCGGTATAATTGCGTTGGTCTATCATGCACTCTAAGGTTATTTAAATATGAATATCGAATGTTGTGGAGCTTGTTAACTCCGGCATTGAGGTGCTCTTGTAGCCCTACACAATTAGTGGTGTTCATCATCCAACAAGAGAGTGTAGAGTGGTTTTATTATGTGATCAATGTTGAGAGTGTCCACTAGTGAAAGTATGATCCCTAGGCCTTGTTTCCGAATAGAAAAGCTACACCACAAAGATTCCTATCTCCCACATCAACTGCACGCCAGCAAGTATTTTCTGGTGCCGTTGCAGGGGAGGACACCGTTTATTTACTGTTCCACTGCATGTTTACTCGCTGCCATATTTTATTCAGATTGCTATTACCACTCATATACATCCATATTACTTGCATTTTACTATCTCTTCGCCGAACTAGTGAACCTATACATCTGACAAGTGTATTAGGTGTGTTGGGGACACAAGAGACTTCTTGCATTGTGATCGCAGGGTTGCTTGAGAGGGATATCTTTGACCTCTTCCTCCCTGAGTTCGATAAACCTTGGGTGATCCACTTAAGGGAAAACTTGCTGCTGTTCTACAAACCTCTGCTCTTGGAGGCCCAACACTGTCTACAGGAAAAGAAGCGTGAGTAGACATCAAGCTATTTTCTGGCGTCGTTGCCGGGGACCAGAAAAGCTTCCACACAGGGATTTCCTCCCTCATCAACCACGCGCCAGTCCTGGACAACATCAAGTATTTTCTGGCGCCGTTGCCGGGGAGGAAAGGTAAAAGGCATTCACACTCCGGATCTCGGCAACTAAGCTATTTTCTGGGTGAGTGCTCGAAGCTATTTCCTTTAGATCCTGCAATTGCATCTTTTTGTTTCTTGTTAAATACTAGTAAGGCATAATGGAAAGCAACATGGAGCTTTTTAATCTATTTCCTGAGTTAAGACATAAATGGTGTGTTGCAAAAATTGAAAAACCTATGGAACCTTATTTGCATGCTAATGGCAATGTTATTAGTATGAATACTTTGAACACCATTGTTGCTAATGATATGGAAAATTCTAAGCTTGGGGAAGCTGGTTTTGATGAGCATGATCTTTTTAGTCCCCCAAGCATCGAGGAGAAAATTTTCTTTGATGATACTTTGCCTCCTATTTATGATGATTATAATGATAGTGGTCTTTTGGTGCCGCCTGTTATGGAGGATAAATTTGATTATGATTACAATATGCCTCCTATATTTGATGATGAGAATAATAATGATAGCTACTTTGTTGAATTTGCTCCCACTACAATTAATAAGAATGACTATGCTTATGTGGAGAGTAATTATTTTATGCATGAGACTCATGATAAGAATGCTTTATGTGATAGTTATATTGTTGAGTTTGTTCATGATGCTACTGAAAGTGATTATAAGAGAGGAAAATATGGTTGTATAAATTTTCATGTTACTAAAACACCTCTCTATATGCTTAAAATCTTGAAGTTGCGCTTGTCTAGTTTTCCTATGCTTGTTGCATTATGCTTCATGAATTTGTTTATTTACAAGATTCCTTTTCATAGGAAGCATGTTAGACTTAAATGTGTTTTGAATTTGCTTCTTGATGCTCTCTTTTGCTTCAACTCTTATTTCTTGGGAGTGCATCATTAAAATTACTGAGCCCATCTTAATGGCTATAAAGAAAGCACTTCTTGGGAGATAACCCATGTTTTTTTATTTTACTACAGCACTTTTGTTTTATATTTGAGTCTTGGAAGTTGTTACTACTGTAGCAACCTCTCCTTATCTTTATTTATTGCATTGTTGTGCCAAGTAATGACTTTGATAGTAAGGTTGATACTAGATTTGGATTTCTGCGCAGAAACAGATTTCTGTCTGTCACGAATTTGGGCAGGGTTCTATGTAGGTAACTCAGAAAAATCTGCCAATTTACGTGCGTGATCCTCAGATATGTACGCAACTTTAATTCAATTTGAGCATTTTCATCTGAGCAAGTCTGGTGCACCTGTAAAATTCTTCTTTACGGACTGTTCTGTTTTGACAGATTCTGCCTTTTATTTCGCATTGCCTATTTTGCTATGTTGAATGGATTTCTTTGTTCCATTAACTTTCAGAAGCTTTGAGCAATGTCCAGAAGTATTAAGAATGATTGTGTCACCTCTGAACATGTGAATTTTTGATTATGCACTAACCCTCTAATGAGTTTGTTTTGAGTTTGGTGTGGAGGAAGTTTTCAAGGGTCAATAGAGGAGGATGATACAATATGATCAAGAAGAGTGAAAGCTCTAAGCTTGGGGATGCCCCGGTGGTTCATCCCTGCATATTTCAAGAAGACTCAAACATCTAAGCTTGGGGATGCCCAAGGCATCTCCTTCTTCATCGACAACATTATCAGGTTCCTCTAATGAAACTATATTTTTATTCGGTCACATCTTATGTACTTTACTTGGAGCGTCTGTTTGTTTCTATTTTTGTTTTTGTTTGAATAAATGCATGCTTGTGTGGGAGAGAGACACGCTCCGCTGGTTCATATGAACACATGTGTTCTTAGCTTTTAATGTTCATGGCGAAGGTTGAAACTGCTTCGTTAATTGTTATATGGTTGGAAAAAGAAAATGCTACATGTGGTAATTGGTATGATGTCTTGAATAATTTGATACTTGACAATTGTTGTGCTCATATAGATCATGTTTAAGCTCTTGCATCATATGCTTTGCACCTATTAATGAAGAAATACATAGAGCTTGCTAAAATTTGGTTTGCATGATTGGTCTCTCTAAGGTCTAGATATTTTCTAGTAAAGTGTTTGAACAACAAGGAAGACAATGTAGAGTCTTATAATGCTTGCAATATGTTCTTATGTAAGTTTTGTTGTACTAGTTCATACTTGTGTTTGCTTCAAACAACCTTGCTAGCCTAAGCCTTGTATTGAGAGGGATTACTTCTCATGCATCCAAAATCCTTGAGCCAAACACTATGCCACTTGTGTCCACCATACCTACCTACTACATGGTATTTCTCCGCCATTCCAAAGTAAATTGCTTGAGTGCTACCTTTAAATTTCCATTTCTTTGTCTTTGCAATATATAGCTCATGGGACAAATAGCCTAAAAACTATTGTGGTATTGAATATGTACTTATGTATCTTATTTCTTATAAGTTGCTTGTTGAGCGATAACCATGTTCCTGGGGATGCCATCAACACTTTGTTGAATATCATGTGAGTTGCTATGCATGTTCGTCTTGTCTGAAGTAAGGGAGAGTTATCATGAGTTGAATGGTTTGAGCATGCATATTGTTAGAGAAGAACATTGTGCCGCTAACTAAAGCCATGATCCATGGTGGAAGTTTCAGTTTTGGACAACAATCCTCAATCTCTTATGAGAATATTATTTGTTGCTGAATGCTTATGCATTAAAGAGGAGTCCATTATCTGTTGTCTATGTTGTCCCGGTATGGATGTCTAAGTTGAGAATAATCAAAAGCGAGAAATCCAATGCGAGCTTTCTCCTTAGATCTTTGTACATGCGGCATAGAGGTACCCCTTTGTGATACTTGGTTAAAACATATGTATTGCGGTGATAATCCATGTTAACCCGAGCTAATTAGGACAAGGTGCGGGCACTATTGGTATACTATGCATGAGGCTTGCAACTTGTAGGATATAATTTACATAATACATATGCTTTATTACTACCGTTGACAAAATTGTTTTTTGTTTTCAAAACAAAAGCTCTAGCACAAATATAGCAATCAATGCTTCCCTCTGCGAAGGGCCATTCTTCTACTTTCATGTTGAGTCAGTTTACCTATTTCCTTCTGTCCTGGAAGCAAACACTTGTGTTAACTGTGCATTGATTCCTACATACTTGCTTATTGCACTTGTTATATTACTTTGCATTGACAACTATCCATGAGATATGCATGTTGAAAGTTGAAAGCAACCGCTGAAACTTATATCTTCCTTTGTGTTGCCTCAATGCCTTTACTATGAATTTATTGCTTTATGAGTTAACTGTTATGCAAGACTTATTGATGCTTGTCTTGAAAGTACCATTCATGAAAAGTCTTTGCTATATGATTCAGTTGTTTTCTCATTATCTTTACCATTGTCTTGAATCGCTGCATTCATCTCATATGCTTTACAATAGTATGATCAAGATTATGTTGGTAGCATGTCACTTCAGAAATTATCTTTTATCGTTTACCTACTCGAGGACGAGTAGGAACTAAGCTTGGGGATGCTGATACGTCTCCAACGTATCTATAATTTCTGATGTTCCATGCTTGTTTTATGATAATACCTACATGTTTTGTTCACACTTTATGATGATTTTATGTGTTTTCCGGAACTAAACTATTGACAAGATGCCGAAGTGCCAGTTCCTGTTTTCTGCTGTTTTTGGTTTCAGAAATCCTAGTAAGGAAATATTCTCGGAAATGGACGAAATCAACGCCCAGCATCTTATAATTCCACGAAGCTTCCAGAACACCCGAGATGGACCAGAGGAGGGCCACAGGGCCACCACACAGGTGGCTGACGCGGCCAAGGAGGGGGGCGCGCCGCCCTGTTGTGTGGCGCCTCCGTAACCCTTCCGACTCCGCCTCTTCGCCTATAAGAAGCCCCCTGACCTAAATCTTCGATACGGAAAAGCCACGGTACGAGAAACCTTCCAGAGCCGCCGCCATCGCGAAGCCAAGATCTGGGGGACAGGAGTCTCTGTTCCGGCACGCCGCCGGGACGGGGAAGTGCCCCCGGAAGGCATCTCCATCGACACCACCGCCATCTTCATCACCGCCGCTGTCTCCCATGAGGAGGGAGTAGTTCTCCCTCGAGGCTAAGGGCTGTACCGGTAGCTATGTGGTTAATCTCTCTCCTATGTACTTCAATACAATGATCTCATGAGCTGCCTTACATGATTGAGATTCATATGAGCTTTGTATCACTATTAATCTATGTGCTACTCTAGTGATGTTATTAAAGTAGTCTATTCTTCCTCCATGATGTAATGTTGACAGTGTGTGCATCATGTAGTACTTGGTATAAGCTATGATTGTGATCTCTTGTAGATTATGAAGTTAACTATTACTATGATGGTATTGATGCAATCTATTCCCCCTTTCATAGTCTGTCGGTGACGGTGTGCATGCTATGTTAGTACTCGGTATAATTGCGTTGGTCTATCATGCACTCTAAGGTTATTTAAATATGAATATCGAATGTTGTGGAGCTTGTTAACTCCGGCATTGATGTGCTCTTGTAGCCCTACACAATTAGTGGTGTTCATCATCCAACAAGAGAGTGTAGAGTGGTTTTATTATGTGATCAATGTTGAGAGTGTCCACTAGTGAAAGTATGATCCCTAGGCCTTGTTTCCGAATAGAAAAGCTACACCACAAAGATTCCTATCTCCCACATCAATCGCACGCTTGACAAGTATTTTCTGGTGCCGTTGCAGGGGAGGACACCGTTTATTTACTGTTCCACTGCATGTTTACTCGCTGCCATATTTTATTCAGATTGCTATTACCACTCATATACATCCATATTACTTGCATTTTACTATCTCTTCGCCGAACTAGTGAACCTATACATCTGACAAGTGTATTAGGTGTGTTGGGGACACAAGAGACTTCTTGCATTGTGATCGCAGGGTTGCTTGAGAGGGATATCTTTGACCTCTTCCTCCCTGAGTTCGATAAACCTTGGGTGATCCACTTAAGGGAAAACTTGCTGCTATTCTACAAAACTCTGCTCTTGGAGGCCCAATACTGTCTACAGGAAAAGAAGCGTGAGTAGACATCAAGCTATTTTCTGGCGCCGTTGCCGGGGACCAGAAAAGCTTCCACACAGGGATTTCCTCCCTCGTCAACCACGCGCCAGAAAATAGCTACCGGTGAAAAAGGAGCCGGGGTCCCCGCCGAGCCACCGCACGCGCGGCGGCGGCATCGTCTTCCGCGAACCATCGACGGCACAAGGACGGCGCCGCCCCAAGCGCGACCACGACACCTCCGGCGAGCGGAAGCGCAAATCGGCGAAGGTGAAGGTCGAGGAGGAAGAAACTGCCGAGGACGCCGCCATCCTCGAAGCCGTCATCGCGAGGTCCCTCCAGGACCTCGTACCCGCCGACAACGCCATGCCGCTCGACCAGGCCTGCGCCTGGTCGAGGGAGCAGTGGGAGAAGGAGGAAGCGGAGCGGCAGGCAAGGCACCTCCAGGACGCCGCTCGCTTCCGGCGGCTCGCGACTCCTCCATCCGGCGCCGTCGTCCCCGTCATCGACCTCGAAGCCTCCGACGACGAGCCGTACAAGCCATCGCCGTCCCCGCCTCGCACCGGCGGCCGGTGGGAGACGCAGCAGGCCAAGGCGGCGGCCGGGCGGCCGGCGCGCCACGGTTCGACGACGACAGCTCCGACGACGATGGCGGCGACTACACGGTGTTCTACCGCCATTTCGGCATGTAGAGCGCCGTGTTTTCATATTTAAAGTTGTATTCCCCTAGCCGAATTCGAAATATAGTCGAATTCGGTCTCTATGTACGAACTTCGCCCTCTATATAGTAAATATCATTGAATTTAGTCTAAATTCGACCGTTTTATGCCGTAGTTTGTCAAGTTTCCGTTTTTCAAATTTAGATCGCCGTCTTCGCCTGAGATCGCGGCTAGGAAACTACACCTCCCCACGCTAAATTTACGTCCAATCCAGACGTAAATTTTCCCGGATTTCGGCGTGGGGAGGGCAAACGAGTGGAGATGCTCTTAGGGCACAAACCAAACATACCCTAAGATCCCCGCCATGTCCAAGTCCTGGGGCGGCCTCGGCGGCGCCGGTGCCTGGGCGCTGGACGCCGAGCGCGCCGAGGAGGAAGATCGGGAGACCGCCGCGGCCCCCGCCGCCAGTTTTCCCACTCTTGCCACTGCGGGGGCCGGCAAGTCGAAGAAGAAGATGGGCACCATACTGTTGCTCTCCGAAGTTTTGCCACGTACGGCCCCGGCGGTACCCCGGCGCGGCTGGCAGAGCCCAAGGGGCTCACCGCCGCGGACATGATGATGCTGCCCACCGGCCCGCGGTAGCGTGCCGAGGATGAGCTCGAACGGTCCCACCTCGGCGGTACCTCGGCGGTGGGTTCTGCTCCTACGGCTCCGGATTTGGCGGTGCAGGGTTCCCGGCGGCCAGGAGATCCTCCCAAGCGTGAACCCTCGGCCACCTCGATGTCACCCTGCGGAGGCAGGTCGTAGCCGGGAGCCAGCCGCGGCCATTTGGGGCTGCAAGGCCCTGGGAGGACGTACTGACTTGACTGGAGGAAGATGGGGACTGAGATTGATGAGAGATAACTATTTGTCCCAGAAGCTCACAGTTCAGCAGGCCAGGCAGTGCTTCACTGAAGCCAGGACCGAAGGTGAATCCATTTGGGAATGCAAAGCCAAGAGAGGTGATTCTGCAGGAGAAAGGGAGGGACTGGAGGAAGATTGACCTCGACCTGGAGCATCGTCGAATTGATAGGTACTATGCCGTATGCCCATATATGTATCCGCCTTCTGTACTTGTGTTCCACCTATCCACACTTAAGGCTCTGTTTGGTAGCAAAGTATTTTTGAAGTATTTGAGCAATACTACAGCTTGTCAAAATATCAGTTTCAAATAATTTGATGTCTTTGGCTGTAACTAAAGACTGAAAATGCCCCCTTTTATACACCTGCCGGTCCGGTTAACAAAGCCTGTAAACCAAGAGCGGAACGAAGAGCTAAAACGTCACCTTTACCCTTGTTAATCCTATTTCTTTCTTACTTGTAAACCAGACCGCGTCATTCCTTTTTTCTTTCTTTGGTAAGGAAGGGACGGCTATTCCCACAGGTTTATCTTGATAAAATGTGCAGCGGTATTATATACTTCATTGTCGCTGAAAATGTGCTATTTTTTAAGTATTGAAAAAACAGCTCTCAGACTCTTTATTCCAAAACTGAAGTATTGTTATGCCAGGCAGTTAAATACTATGATTTTGTAATACTTCAGTTTTAGAAGAACTTTGTTGCCAAACTAGCCCGCTCATTTGTCTGTCAATGCGCTTTGACTATGTTTTGCTAGTGGTGCTTAAATATAGGAATGATACATTTGCGGCTAAATAATTCAGCAGCCACTTTTCAGTAGTTCTAACCAAACAGGCTAGCTTACCATTACAGTTGTCTCTGAATAGCTGTTTCTGCTCCTCTTCTGTCCAAATGAGGAGATCGGACATGCTAGCTTAGTTGCTTAGACCTCGCTATTTCTAGTCAAGATTAGCTGACAATGATGGATATCAGCGAGCTACTGGAAGGAACTGTAAGAATTACACAATGAATAATGTCATTCACATCCACGGTTATAAAACTTTCTGTGTATGTTTTGAATGTATTGACACAAACTAGTTTCAATGGTAAAATGTTTTGGCCCCTATGGTAACTTCATCAGGTCAAGGGAGTGTATCAACAGAAAATCTGGATAAAAATTGATGGAGTTGAAACCATTTTGGTCGGACCTGAACATACATTTTTTTATTTGTCAGCAATTTGTTGGTAAGAATGTGAACATAAGAAAAGGCCGGTGAAATTTGAGTAATATTTTAGCAATATTGTTCTGATCGGCATTATGAAGCTAAGGACATGCCAAGCGAGGTTCATCAACCGCATCCCCATTCAGATTGCATCCTGATTCCCACTATTTCCTCTCCCCTCATCAGTGGTGGCTGGTTGGAGTCAAGTGGACGGGCGAGCCACCCCTTTTATACAATAGATTTTAGCTTTAGCGTTCCTTTTTGTTAGTTTTACCCCATATACTGGTGTCTTCCTGAAGTGGACTTGGCGCTTATCGCCCCCATCTCCGTCCACTGCCATAACGATACTGGCACGCCTACTGTATTTCCAACCCCACCTATGGAGGCCATGGAGTTCCCTCTCTATGCCTCTTCTCGTAGTAGTTAGTTAGTTCCATAATTTCAATCTTCAGATTCAAACAGCGGTACAGCTGGATGACTGGATTTACAAGGGCGGTCATTAGTCAGCTGTGACAGTGAGCAACATCTCCCACCATGATCCAGAGTCATTTGTATGGTGGCTTGCAAGTCAGGCGAGGGGCCTAACAAGCAATTATAAGACACTGTCATCTAAACAATTTCTCCAGTTCCTTCGGTTATCTTGTAATCACCAAAGATTCAGTTCCTTTGACAGCTCAGCTAAAATTTCCTCTAGTGTCCGTCACCAGCTCAGGAGGAGAAGCACATGGATGCTTCACATAGCATTGTTTCGACATGTTTTCATCTTTGCCTGTACTCGGTGCTCTGGCATCTTTATTTTCTCCTCATCTGAGGGAAACAATGTTCCCTATGGAGTGCTTGCACTGTCTCACCATGGTAATATAGGCCAGGGTTCCTTACCTTAGAGCCCATGGGCCATAATCACGCTAAATATCTTTACCTGTGTTTCTCACACTATTTTTCTTCTAACGAGTGCAAACTAAGTACTTGTTATATGTTCTAATAGCTTTTATGTGTGCTTATGCGTTGGATGGTTCAATGATGTTAATGGACTAAATCACCTTATTGGTTGCCAAGTTGACCTATACTACATCTTTGAATGGTTATCATCTCACCAGAAGCCTACTAGTATAAAGTCTAAGTCATGATTTTCTTGTTGTTTATCATCCCACCATTTTGGATAAAATCTTGCTGCCGATATGAAAGGTTTTTAATTAAATAAATGTGCACCACTCGCTTTGCTCCTAATATTTCGTCATGTAGGTTTGATCATCACTGCCACATATGTGGAACTGCTATGGATGACTCACGAAGTTATTAGTTATAGAGAAAATTAGCTCGGTAACTAGAAAACTATACCATTTGCTGTTTGCACAGGTTTTTCATGATATCTGATGACATCTGATGTTCATGGTTAGCAAATACTCCAACAGTTGATAGTTTTACTTTAGTAACAACGACAATATTTTGGTTACTTATTTGTGATACTGTTGTCGATACTAATCAGTCTACTCTTTGTCATGCATTTGTCTAGATAGTAAGATCGGCATTGAATCATTTATGCTCCTGCTGGCTCTTTTCTTCATATCTGTTGTCGAACAAGTTGCCCCCGTGTCATTTTCCTTGACCATCAGATTAAGATGTGGAAAGCCTTGAACAAATTTTGACACCTTTAGAATCAACAGTGCAGCACCTCATCTCGAGAGGTTTAATGAAGATAACAACATTAGCACCTCCTTAATTTGGATACTCCCTTCCTTTCATGTGTATGAGTCCATTTGTACATGGCTAGTATCAATAAATCTATCAACAATTGGTACTTCCGTAGCATAAAAAATATTGCGTTGGTGTTGTTGGTGTTCTGAGAAAGTGAACCTTACTTTAACACTTGGTTAGGTGCTCTGAGAAAGTGAACCTTCCTCAGCTCAAACTTAGCTATACTTATAGAAGCTCAGCCTTACTATCTACTTATCAGTTACCATTATGTTTTTGATTAATTAGATGATAGTTAAATAGACCCAGTGGTTTCAGGTGATTCGGTTAATCTATTCCTCAGCTAGATGGTGCACTCAAGATGCTCCACCCAAGTAATTTGACTTTTCTCTTTAATCCTGTCAAAATACATATACATGCATTTTGGCCTTACCACTGAAATTTCCTGTAGTTTCTGAGGGCCATCTTCCAGTGGAGCTTTAACTTGCCTATTCGACTAGCATCTTGTTATATTATACTTTATTTTTTGTAATTTTCAAGGTTTCACATAATATCTTGTATATGGAGGTTATATCCCTGTGATGCACTGTTTCCTCTATGTGTTCCATTTTATTTCAACACAGGTAACACCACTTGAATATTTCAGACCAGAGACAATGAAGAGAGGGTGTTGGAAGAAGAGATTAACCTACTTAAGGTGGACCTAAAGGAAACTGAAGGAAACAATAATGATGAGTTGCAAAAGGTTTATTTGAGAAGATATTCCAGATTGAAAGATCTACACCTTCTTTCAAATTTCACCTCATTTGGATGAGAAGATCTGGTTTGGACAAAGGCCTGATTCTGGACCTGGTAGGGTTACTGCACCACGGCTAACTAATTGAGCAGGGATCTCGTACCACAGAGTTGGCGGAAAGGCCATGTTCCCTGAAAACGTAGAACACTATCCAAAACCAATGGAGCAACTGTGGGGATTCGAGGGGAGCAAAGAGAGAGGCTCTTTTGGTGTCAATAGTTCTGTTCCTTATGTCTGCTTAATTTCATGAACTTTGTCCAAATACAAACAAAACCAAACTTCACACTTCTTAGTTGATAGTTACTTTCTTGGCCAGTGATTACAAATTGATCACAATATTGCACCCTTCCAGGCTTCTGAATTTCCACGAATATTTTTATATATTTGTGCATATATCCAATCATTTTGCATCAGCTAGTCGAAATTACAAACCATAGTCATTGATTTACTTAGAAGGACTGTATTTTACAAATATTTTCTCTCCCTTTTCCATTTTATGTTATTGGTACATTAAACTGTTTATGTACTTGTTTTTCAGGACGCTAACAGGACAAAGATGATGAAACCCTGATTTATGGATCTTCTTTTGATAATTAATCTCAGTTATCAAATAATTGGACAAATAAGCTGTTAATTTTGTCTGTTTGAGTCCCATTTTGTTTGCATTGGAAGAGTGGAGAGGATCATAGACAGAAAAAAGTGTCAAAGCTGTATTTATTACCACCTCTAAGGTGGTGCCTCTTTCTTTTCTTCTTTCTCTTCTCTTTCTCTATTACCCACTGTTCCATGTCAAAACAATTGTTACCAACCTTTGATACACTAAATATTCTTCATGCATAATCTTGTTTCAGCATTTCCATTCTCATGTGGTACGACGAGGCTTTTGTGTTGCTGATCCATCATAATATACATGTTTCTTTTCCTCGAGTTCGCATGCCATGTGTATGCGCATTAATTCTGAGAGCCACAGGCTTTTGGCATCTTTACAGATAAAGCGGTTCTCGCAACAAAAGAGATCTTCAGCTGTGCTGCTTAGCATAGTACACTGCTTAATATGGTTCCAAATCTTTTTTTTACTGAATAATTCCTTCTGTTTCGGGTTAGAAATACTCCAGTATAGGATGAGTAGGTGCATAAAGCCCTGTACATAAGGGTAGCTTTGTTTTGTATGTTTCTGAAAGACAGAAATAGGTATATGCTATGAATACATGTAGACTGGGAAAAGCAGAAGTTTTAGACTTGGGTGTTTGATTCGCAAGAGTAGGAAGAATAAATGGATTGTAATAAGGACAAACTAAAACAAAACAAAAAAACAAATAGAGGCTGTAACATTGTTGTGCCACTATATACGCCTGTGAACGAGGTCCGAGTAGATTGTAAAACTCTTGTGATCTGTTTTCAAATCGAAGATCAAGAGAATTTTTGTTTTTTCTTTGCTCCATTCTGTTGAATGAAATGGAAGGATAGTGTCAGCAAAAATGAAGTCCCATTCCCTCCACTTCTCTATGAACAAAGATTCTCTAGATAATTTGATGATAAGTACTCCTACGAGTGATAGTCATACCAGAGACGTTACTGATTCCATGTGTTGGTCGGCATGGAGTAGAGGATAAGCGAGTACATAAAATAAGCAGTAGATGATAAGTACTCTTACTAGTCATCGAGTCATACCACTTGGGATACCCCATGTGCACTGTTGAATATAAGGTGAGGTGATTGTTGATTCAAACTGTTTTACATGTGAAAGAAAACAAAAACAAAAAGTACAGGTAACCACCATCTTGGAAACATCTTGAAAGGCAAAACTTGTTTGACAATGTGGAAGCACAACGGATCGCTTTCAGAAGGTACAGCTCATCAGGACATAAATTTTGAGCAAAGAGTTGACATTGTTAATCTGACCTTCAAGCTGGAGTACCCCCTCCATGTGAAGCTGAATAAATTAGTGGGTGATTAGCTCCTTGCTGTCCCTCCTAGCCGCTACAAAACAATGTAATGTATCGTCTCTTGGCCTTCCGTACGCCTGGAAGGAGTATCGCATACGTGCACTTCATCACAAAGTTGACTCTGAGATGGATACAGGTGGAGACTATTTTTAGACAATTAGTGACTTGCTCCTATCATCCTTGTTGAAAGCTCGAACCACAATTTCGCACTGGATCTTATGTGCATGACATGCTTGTCCATTTTGTTCCGGGAACGGTGGAACCGTGCTTGCTTGCTATTTCAAGCATAATGCATATTCGTTTTACATGCATAATGCATATTCATTTTATATGTATGAACATGCATGGTTAAGGAGGATGAGTGAGTATAGACAATCGGGAAACGGATCTAGGATGGTAGAGTACTATCGTACGGCTACGGAATAACCAGGCGAGGTACGGAACAAAGCTAGTGTGGTAGCTCGCTTTTCGTATCAGCTCTGATCACATCGCTACTATCCTGTCCAAAGTCAGAGTATATCGCTGTCCTGACCCAATGCTTCGGTTAGGCTCATGAATAGATACAAATGGCACAAAAAAAATTCAATAAGACGATTTTTTTTAATACGGTACTAATTATACCTGGCATTTGTAATAGCATATTGTTAAGAACTAGTGTGAAGTATTTTCGCAAAAAATGCTAACAAATAGAAAACATAATAAAAAGATCCAGTCCTGCCAAAGTGATTTGCGACTCGTAGCAGCAGCAACAACATTGGCAATATTGAACTGCGAAAGGGGTTTTATAAGAAGGTCGCTTCTAGAAAGAAACATTGTATACAAGCGTTGTTGTAGCCGTTTTAACCACCAAAGTAAGAGCATGAGTTTTCATTTCGGAGGAAATCCAAGTAATCTCTAGATATGCTTTTAACAAAAAAAAATACAAGTAGAAGTATACCGTGGCTACTTAAAGCCAATGAAGGGTATACCTAAAAATCGAGACACGGTACTCGAAGAGCACCGCTGCAGACGGTACACCAATTTATGGAATCCAAGTTCTTCCTCAAATTATTTCATACATTTAAGTAGTTTACACGCTCACAACAAAAAAGAGGAGATATACATGAAGATTGTTGCACCCATATGGCATGGATTCGTCGGTACAACACAAACATTTGAGCGTATGGTCTCAATCTTAGTTGTTCTTCTTGCGTTTCTCGATGAAGAAGAAGAAGGCGAGCGAGGCGATGGAGAAGGTGGAGAAGACGCCGGCAGCGACCTTGATGGAGGTGGTGACGCCGGTGATGCTGATGACGTCGAAGGTGGCGCCGGGCAAGGTCTGTCCGTAGGCGACCTGCGTGCCGGAGGCGTCGAGAGCATAGGCGCGCACGAAGTAGGTGGCGGTGGGGATGTCGAGGGCGACGCGGTACTCGACGGTGCCGGTGGCAGCGTAGGCCTGCTCGGTGACCTTGAACTGGCAGGTCTTGTCCTTCTTGAGGTCGTCGTGGGTCTTGCGCCACTCGCGCCCCTTCTGGCTCACCGGCGCGTAGCACAGGCTCACCTTCACCTTCTTGTATTCCGCGTCCGTGCCGGCCGTCGCGTTGAGGGACCATGTCACGGTGATCACGTCCTCGCCGCCGTGGAGAACTGGCCATGGGTTGCCATGCGTGTTAGAGTTTAACCACTTTAAAACAAAAATACAACTGTCATGTAAATAAAAATCGTTGTACGAATTATTATATTTTAACAACTTTGAGCATCTAAATATCCAAGATTCTTCTATTGGCCGGCCAGCTGCCGTCCGATATTTGGAATAGCATGCTAATTAACTTGCTGCATACATAGCCATGGCCATATATGCCAATCCGTGACGTATAGCAAACAAACGACTATGCGGCGCAAGTCAGGCAGCATACACGACGGCGTGCGTACCTTGGTTGGGAGTGGGGGAGGCGGTGACCGCGAGGGTTGGTTTCAGCTGCGAGAGCATCGCCGCGGCGTTCGCCGACTCCCAACACCCTGCGGCGAGGACCACCACCAGCAACGCCATGGCCATCCCTTGCCGAGCCATCCTTACGAGCGGCTAGTTAGTGCTTTGGCTGCTTGATCGATCGGAGGAGGCAGAGAGGAGCTTGGGACGTTTGCTTTGCTTTGCTTTGGTGGGGGATCTGGAGAGATGGAGGAGTACGGATGGGTATAATATAGGCGATCGAGCGCCATGGGTGTTGACCGTGGGCGAGGAGAGGAGGCAGATCAGGAGGAGCTGCCAGTGCCGTATTTCGTGGGGCCGAGGAGGCGCCCGTCTGATCAAGCGAATCGGAAACTGGCTTAGCTGGTCGGAAGTCATGGAACTCGTTTTGCGTTTTGTCCCCTCCGAGGGTCTTTGATGTGCTCCGTAGAGGGCCAAAAGGGTCCTGGCCGGGGTGGTAATGAGAAGCGGCGACTGAAAATTAAGCAGCAAGCGCCCGCAAAATCAACTCCGCTGTTCTGTGTTCTACTGTATATAATTCGGTTTTACCCATAAACAACACCGAAATTCCCCTAAACCAAATTTATGCTTTTTTTTTAGAATGTGTCCTGTGCATCAATTTCTTTTTATAGAAGAAGACCCAAAATGGCAGTTTACAACATCGCAAAGCGGCAACAGTGGTGCCAGCTTCCCTAAAAGGAAACCTACTCTTCCTGCAGCCATCCATCTGACGTCGACACCGCCTAACCCAAATGACTCGCCACGGAGCAGGCCCGCAGGACTCCAAGCTCTGTCCTCCTCCTTGATCCTATGGCAGATCTTTGTCGCGGTGGGAGACATGCCATTGAAGACGATGTTGTTATGGTGACGCCACAAGCTCCAAAAGATAAGGATCAACGCCGTCTATAGGTTCCTTCGGTTTCCACGAGGAGCGAACCTCGAGGTTCACCATCCAACCAAATCGGTATCCCATGCTGGATGGTCTTGGGCTCTTAGTTACATAATGTGCAAGCCACCAAGTGCTGAAGCCCGCGTCTTTAGAGCCTATCTCCTACCCATCACCTGCCGCGGCTGAATAACCACACACCGAATGTATGCTTTTTTTTAAGTGAACGTACAAATATTGGATTTTTTACTAAACAAAATTGCCTCAAAACCAAAGTTTTAAAACATAAATTTTGATTCGGCTTTTTTCGAAATGCGACTATTCAACTTCAAACAAAATCCGAAGCAACTACTCAACACATAGAAATCTCATAATGGGTGAAGTAACATCCCACCAGTATTTCACGCCCTAAAAACACAAACAACGTCCCACCAGCTAATTGCCCGTGGCATCGATGAGTCACTCCTTGGCAAAAACAAGAGCGCACATCCGGTCTAGCAGACACTTGACGAGCGTCTCATGTTCTCGCTTCAAAAACCGTCATCACCATCAGCCGCTGGTCCATCCATTACTAGAAAATCAGCTACCCGTGGCGCACCACTTTTTGCTACCAGTGGCGCACGATGTGTGCACCACGGCTAGCGCGCCACTATTAATAGTTACCTGTAGGGCACAACATGGTGTGCCACGGGTAACGATTCGCGTTGCACTGCGGGTATTTTTTTTCAAAAAAAATAATACGTTTTCAATATGGAAATCCTAGATCTAGATCTGATGGAAGTTTTGCAATTAGCACCCGCGGGTCCTCATCGGGTCCTCATCGTCGCCAGACGGTCATACGAGGAGGCGGCACTACTCCACGATGAGTGGACGAGGGCAGCGCTGCTTGAGGGGGAAGGAGCACGGGCTCCAGAAGTGGAGGAAGGAGCACGAGTGCGAAGAAGGTGCCGTCGTGAAGGAAGGAGAGTAGCAGGGGTGGCGGGGAGGAAGGAGAGCAGCAGGGATGATGCGGAAGAGGAAGGGCCGTCTCGATTTGGTGGAGAAGGGGAAGAAGGGGAAATAAAGAGGAGATAGGGGCGTCTCGCTCTAAATAGTCGGGCCGGGGCAAAGTTAGTTGTGGCGCACCACTCCTACAAGTGCGCCACATGTAATATTTTGAAAAGTTTCTGCAAGGTGATTTTCCACTGTTTCATTTGAACTTTCGTATTATTATGTTGCTACAAAAAAAATGTGGTTCAAAATCTGCAATACATGCCCATATGCATACTAAGGTGTGTACGAATAGATTAATGGGGGTTTATGCCGGGGCATCATATTTTAGAGGGACTCCTTATTCTTCATGAAACCATCCATGAACTTCATAGGAAGAAATGGATGGGGTATTTCTCAAACTATATTTCAAAAAGGCATACGATAAAGTTATGTGGTACAACAGGTGCTTCACATGAAAAGATTTGATCCAAATTGGTGTAGTTGGATTAAAATTTTAATTAACCAAGGGGTTGTAGGCATTAAGGTGAATGATGACATAGGTCATTATTTTCAGACACATAGATTGTTGCGACAAGGTGATCCTCTGTCACCCATTTTGTTCAAAACCATAGGTGATTAGGGTTGCCCAACTTATGGTGTGGCGAATCACTCTGGGAAGTATGTGAGGGTTTGTAGCACATGATCTATCATAGTGTAATATATCTTGCTTGGTGTAGATAGATGAAGGGAGAAGAAGGCTAGATCCGTGGGGAACCGTGTGGGATTGATTTGCCACGATATCTATCATAGTGGAAGAGATCTTGCCTGGTGTAAAGAGAGATCAGGGGAGAAGAAGGCTAGATCCGTGAGAAACTGTGTTGGCTTGGTTTGCCATGATATCTGCATTCCTAATTCTTCGTCTCTTTCTACTTTCATTAGTTTGTACATGTCCCTTACTTGCAGTGTCTTACTTCCAACTTCTTTATCTTGTTGATTGCTAGTGTAACCTTGTTGTACATGCTTGTTCACCTAGTTGCATTTATGGAGAACCTTTTATCCACAGTTATATCTAATTAGCTTAATTTGAGTTAGTTTTGTAATGGCCTATTCACACCTCTCTAGGATCCTCACTACCATGTACATTAAACAATTTGGATGGTATAGCTTGAAATAAATAACTTAATTACAACAAAATTCAAAATTCTGTAACGTTAATGTAGTTTACTATATTTGTTCTAAATTGTGTAATCTTGTTCACATACATTTTCTTAGTTTCTGATACCTTCGATCCGGATTATGAATTGTAGTATGATACTTTTTTCCTTAATAGACCAAGGTTTAATCGAACCTTGGGAAGCACGGCTAAAATGGTGTAAAGGAAACGTCTACAAGAGTTTTCAGTTAATTTCATTTTATGTTTACCAGACCTATCTATTATACTTTTAAAGGGGTTGTGATCAATGATGGAAAATAGGCCAGGGTTAAGGTTTCTCCTGCAGACATGCATACTGATGAGGACATCCCTACTACACTACTATCTCCGTCATTGCAAGATGAAGACAATGCTGCTGTGACGCTCAAGTCCAATAAAGTCAGGATTGGACCAATGACACGAGCTCGTACGAAGCTACTCAAACAATAGGTGAACTTGTTCCTAAGTGATACTTTGATCGATGAGAGCTTTATACCGCCGAAGTCATATTACTTATGTATGATCATGTATGAAGAGGGAGCAAGCATCGCACGAGGAGGAGAGGAGCAGTTGGACAAGAAGATGGACATGGAGCTGGACATGAAGATATCCCATGGACGCGCGAGGGAGGAGAGGGAGGCATGCGCGAAGGAGGAAGAAGTCCAGGCCGGTGTCAGGTCCGGTCAGACCGGCCGGCGCGCCCGGTCCTAGGCCCGGTTAGACCGGGCGCCACACCGGATCAGCCCGACGCCGACCGGATTCTACGCTTGTGCCAACCGGGCACTATCCAGTAAGCCTGGACCCCTATCCCGGTCACCACCCGGTTGAAACCGGATGGCCCGGTCCCAGTCCCGGTCGACCGGTCGTATGACTGGCCGACTCCGAGTATGTCTCGACCAGATCCAATCTGGGTCGGTTTTCGATGTGTATTTTCTACTTCTGGTCGTCCTGAACTCCTATATAAGTGCCCAGGACGCCCCCAAATTAGGTTTAGAACACGTTTAAGATAAACCCTAGTTCATAGTTGATTGCTTTCACTACTAGGGAAAGCCTTATAGCAGCACTCCTTACCGCCGGTGAGTATGGATAGAAGATGCCGGCGGTAATGCCTTCCAGGGGTGCCTAACCCTACCGCCGGCGAGTTCGAATGGAGGTCGCCGGGGGTGCATGCGTTACTGCCGGCGAGTAGGGCACGAAGGTGCCGGCGATATAATGGGCTGCGGGGTCCCCATTGGGCCTGGACTTACCGCCGGCGGTTTAGGCCCAAACCGCCGGAGGTAGAAGGCTCTACCGCCGGCGAACCCGAATAGAAGATGCCGGGGGTAATGAGTGGCAGGGTGGGCCACCCAGCGGCCACCCATCCTACACTTACCGCCGGCGGTTTAGCCACAGAAGCACCGGGGGTAACGGGCCCTACCGCTGGCATTCTTCCTTGTAGGCGCCGGCGGTAACCTGGGCTTGGCCATTTATTAGCACGACCAGCCACCTACCACCACCCTCATACACTCATATGTGATGGCAAATCAACCCAAGCACTTGTTATCTCATTCCCCCACCCATTTTAGCTATTTCAACCAACAAAATATGATGTATTTGAGCAAATCATGCACTACCTAGCCCCTCTAGCATGATTTGCATGATCTAGATCTAGATCTATCTCCTATCACCACCTTTTCCACTTGATCTAGCTAGATCTCTCTATTTCTAGATCTCTCGAGCATAAAGTCGATGTGTGGCGTCTCTCCGGTGCTTTTGGACGTCGCGTCAACTAATAGGTATATAACTAATGAGTGGAATGTTCATGAGTTGGTGAAAAGTCGCGGTTATGTCACTAGTAGAATCGCAAAAGGCGCGGTTCCATATATGTAAATGCATTGTTTTGCATTTGTTGACGTGTGCAGGAACATTGAGTTGCCAATGTTTTGCCGGAATGTTGATTAACTTCCGTTCCGGCGAATTTTTGGAACTCCAGCATGACAATATTTAGCAAAGGTCATGCCGATTTTTTTCGTGAAAACCGAGGCGGCAGTTGTAATCAATTATCTTGTCTTGTAGGCGACGATGGTCATCAAGATGAGGGAAAGCATCGTTGATAGATACGTGGAACGCGCGACGGTCGACATGTATCAAAAAAAGCGAAAGGATATAATGTGTCCTTGTCGAAGATGCAAGCTAGGGTCGTTGTTCGACCCCTTTTCAGGCATAGTGAATGAGCACCTGCTCAGGTATAGTTTCATGGAGGGGCATACTCAGTGGATGAGTGATGATGGAGATGATGATATCGAAGGTGATGATGATGATGGTGGAGATGATGATAACGAAGGTGAGGAAGAGGATGCCCCATATGGCAATGGAGACGAGGTTGAAGAGGATGGCGCACACGTTGATGGTGATCAAGAAGGCCGGGAAGAACATGCAGCCGACGAGGACATGAGTAGAAATACCCCGCTAACCGCGGCCGTGCAGGACCGTCATGTTCAAGAACTTCTTCTCAGCAACACATCTACCGAACCCAAAATCGCTGGTAGACGGAAGGCTAAGCTGGATCAACTCGAGGTAGACTCGAGAACTCCGTTGTACGATGCAGCTCGTGGGACGGAGGAGAGCCGTCTGAGATACGCTCTCGATATTATGGAGATGAAGGCAAAGCACAAATGGACGGACACAAGCGTGGACGAACTCTTTGGATACTTGAAGATCCACTTTCCTAAAGATAACACATGTGCCGGTAGCCTACAGGAGGCCAAGAAAATCGTGTGCCCTCTCGATTTACTGCACCAGAAATACCACACATGCATCAGTGACTGCGTAATATATCGGAACGAGCATGCCAATCTCGATACATGCCCACAGTGTGGCGAATCTCGATACAAGAGAGGGACAAAAAAATCTCCTCGAAAAGTTGTGTGGTACTTCCCGCTCACGCCCCGTCTGCAGCGGTACTTCGTGGACCCCAAGGAAGCAAAGCTCATGCGCTGGCACGCGGAAAGAAAGGAGGCGGTGATGCGTGATGTAGAACGGGTTGAAAACCCAGTGCTAACACACCCTTCGGATGCAAGCCAATGGAAAACATTAGACGATGAGTATTACGAAGAATTCGGGAAAGAACCAAGGAACATCAGGTTGGCTGCGAGCACCGACGGACTCAATCCGTTTGGGAACCAAAGCAGCAACCACAGCACCTGGCCCGTGTTTGTATGGATGTACAATCTCCCTCCATGGCTATGCCTGAAGAAGAAGTACATACACATGAGTATGCTAATCCAAGGGCCGACGCAGCCAGGGAGCAATATCAACCTGTATCTGGAGCTATTGAAGGAGGAGCTAGTCACTCTGTGGGAGGAAGGGATATAAACTTGGGACGCCTACGGACAAGAAACTTTCCGTATGAAAGCCGCACTGTTGACGACGGTGCAGGACTATATTGGATACGGATATATCGCGTGCCAGGTGTGCCACGGACACAAGGCATGTGTGAGGTGCATGGAAAAGACGCCGTTTTTACAGCTGGGTGATACGTCTCCAACGTATCGATAATTTCTTATGTTGCATGCTACTTTATTGATGATACCTACATGTTTTATACATACTTTATGTCATATTTATGCATTTTCCGGCACTAACCTATTAACAAGATGCCGAAGAGCCAGTTGCTGTTTTCTGCTGTTTTTGGTTTCAGAAATCCTAGTAAGGAAATATTCTTGGAATTGGACGAAATCAACGCCCAGGGGCCTATTTTCCCACGAAGCTTCCAGAACACCGAAAGGGAACCGAAGTGGGGCGACGAGGCGCCGCCACACTAGGGCGGCGCATCCCAGGGGGGCCCGCGCGGCCGTAGCGTGTGGGGCCCCCGTCAGCCCTCCGACTCCGCCCTTCCGCCTACTTAAAGTCTTCGTCGCGAATACCCCAGTACCGAGAGCCACGATACGGAAAACCTTCCAGAGACGCCGCCGCCGCCAATCCCATCTCGGGGGATTCAGGAGATCACCTCCGGCACCCTGCCGGAGAGGGGAATCATCTCCCGGAGGACTTTTCACCGCCATGGTCGCCTCCAGAGTGATGTGTGAGTAGTTCACCCCTGGACTATGGGTCCATAGAAGTAGCTAGATGGTCATCTTCTCCTAATTGTGCTATCATTGTTGGATCTTGTGAGCTGCCTAACATGATCAAGATCATCTATCTGTAATGCTACATGTTGCGTTTGTTGGAATCCGATGAATAATGAATGCTATGTTATGTTGATTATCAATCTATCATCTATGTGTTGTTTATGATCTTGCATGCTCTCCGTTGTTAGTAGAGGCTCTAGCCAAGTTTTTACTTCTAACTCCAAGAGGGAGTATTTATGCTCGATAGTGGGTTCATGCCTCCATTAAATCTGGGACAGTGACAGAAAGTTCTATTGTGGATGTGCTGTTGTCACTAGGGATAAAACATCAATGCTATGTCTAAGGATGTATTTGTTGATTACATTACGCACCATACTTAATGCAATTGTCTGTTGTTTGCAACTTAATACTGGAGGGGGTTCGGATGATAACCTGAAGGTGGACTTTTTAGGCATAGATGCATGCTGGATAGCGGTCTATGTACTTTGTCGTAATGCCCAATTAAATCTCACACTACTCATCATAACATGTATGTGCATTGTCATGCCATCTTTATTTGTCAATTGCCCAACTGTAATTTGTTCACCCAACATGCTATTTCTTATGGGAGAGACACCACTAGTGAACTGTGGACCCCGGTCCATTCTTTACATCGAATACAATCTACTGCAATACTCGTTCTACTGTTTTCTGCAAACATCATCATCCACACTATACATCTAATCCTTTGTTACAGCAAGCCGGTGAGATTGACAACCTCACTGTCACGTTGGGGCAAAGTAATTTGGTTGTGTTGTGCAGGTTCCACGTTGGCGCCGGAATCCCTGGTGTTGCGCCGCACTACACTTCGCCGCCATCAACCTTCAACGTGCTTCTTGGCTCCTACTGGTTCGATAAACCTTGGTTTCTTACTGAGGGAAACTTGCCGCTGTACGCATCACACCTTCTGATGGGGATATGCCCATAGGGGGTGGGTCGTCAGTCCCACTCTCCACAAGGATGAAGGCCCACGAAGGACCGCCAGTCGCCTAACCGACTGGGCCCGAAGGCGACTGGGCCGAAGTCCCGAGGAGATGATCTGCTCGGCTGAAGACGGAGATTACTTGAAGAAGGGTGTGGTATCCCGGATTAATAGTAACTGATACGATTCGGAGTTATCCCCTTGTAACCCTAGGCCGGGGGTGGATATATAAACCCCCGGGCTAAACCCTAGAGGACACCTCATCTGAGATCCGATCTCCCCGTTGTAAGGTCTTGGCTCGTGCCGACTGAGCCCCCCATTGTAATTCTCCACTGAGCAATAAGATCTAGCAGGGCGTAGGCCTTTTACTCTCCGGAGGGGCTGAACCTGGGTAAAACCTTGCGTCCCTTGCACCTCGACCCGTAGATGGCGATGTTCCCTTGCCCTCCCATCAACGAAGTGCTACCCCCTGTAGCATCTGCCGTGGTTACATCCACGACAGTGGCGCCCACCGTGGGGCATGGGACATCAAGCCTCCGAGCTACGGCGAGGCCCTACTCGCCAGTGCAGCGGCCGGTCGCTTCCGGCAGGATGATCGCCACCGGCAATTTCTTCCACATCCAGCCAAGCACCTACCGGCCCGCCTCGTCACCTCTCAAGCACGCCTGGATGGTGCCGATCGGCTCCATCAACCTCTTCATTGGGCTCACCGGTGTCAGCGACCCCACCGAGCCTTGCCCCGGTCGATCGCACGACCCCTTCGCGCCGGGATAGCTCCTCACCGCTACTCGCCCAGTCACCGGCGAGGTATACGCGGAGGCCGAGTCGGCCCTGGAGGATGACGCCGACTCGGCGGCCGCGGTGCCGACCGCCAACCCCATCGTCACCGCGTCAGCCACCGACTCTATCGACACCGTCCCAGCCGCCGACCCCGGTATCACCGCGATCGACGCTGACTTCATCGACATCATCGCCACGGCATCGGTCGCTGGGTCCACCGCTGTGTCCCCGACTGCCCGCTCTATCGCCACGGCGTCGTTCAAAGACTCCATCTCCTTGGTCTCTCACCCAAGCGACTTCGAGGATGGCTTCGAGGACGACTCCGTCCTCTCCCTCTTCGGCAGCGACTCCGACTCGGACTCCGTCGAGGCCCCACGCTACCGCTACCCGACCGCAGTCTTCATGGCAGGAGGCTAGGAGGAGCCTCCGGTCGACGCCTTCACCACCCCCCTCCCTGCAACCGCCACCGCGACCGAGATCGAGGCGCACCGGGCGGCCCTCGAAGAGCAGAGGAAAAAGGAGCTCGCCGAACGGCAGAAATTTCGTCTCGAGCAAGACGAAGTGAGAGCCGTATCTCATTATCGCCAACAGCGCAATCGCCTGCGCATGGAGCGCGCCCGCGCGAACGAATTCCCCAGCGCGCGCCTTAACTTCGACGACCCAGATGGAGAAATCCGGGTCGCCCGAGTCCAGAACCCCGACATCCCGGAAGGAAGTCGGGCCGCTGCCGACAGAGCGGCACACGGAGCACCACCACCACCACCACCACCACCACCCGAAGTTCCTCGGGCAGAAGTTGACGCCAACGGCCTACCGTTGCACTCGTCTCCAGCCGACAACGTCGCGGCCGCCCAAGCCGTCCTCGCAGGGCTCCCCGAAACGGGAGACGGCGCGATCCTCGTCCAGCACGCCAAGGCCCTGGTTGCCAAGGCATTGGAGCAACAGCACGCCGTAGCCGACTCGCAAAGGCGACTCTATTCGCGTACGTCCGCCAGTCGCGCGGCGTCATCGGGTGCGGGAAATCGCGCAGTCGTCAACGCCAACAACGGTCCACCTCCAGCACCGCGCGCGGCCCACTCGACCAACAACCGAATTGAGCCGCGCCCTGCGCGAGTGATGGTCGCCGCCAACGGACAGCCTGTTGATGCGCGAACTCACATCGTCAACGATCAAGAATGGCGGGCGCGAAACCGGTTAAACGACCGCTACGCCGATGAAGCCCCGCGCCAAAGTGCGTTCACTCGAGTCGGCCCCGCCTGCTTCGGGCCGATGATCAGAGGCGAGCCATACCCCGCTAGGTTCAAGGGGCCCCGCGACATCGAGAAGTACGACACACATATCGACCCCACGGTCTGGATCGATTCATACGCCATGGCAATGGGGATCCAAGGCCACTCCGAGTTGCTCGCGGCACGCTACCTGCCCCTCATGATGGACGGCGTCAATCGCCACTGGTTCAATACCCTCACCGCCAACAGCATCGATTCCTGGGAAGAAGCCCGCGCTGCATTCATCCAGCACTTTGCCAACGCGTACACCCGGGCGACAACTATAGAAGACCTAGATCGCTGTGTCCAGGGCCCGCGCGAGTCGACTCGTCGGTGGGTGCAGCGCTGGCAGGACATGTGGACGACCTCCAGCGGCATCAGCACGGACACGGCAATCTATTGCTTCCGACGATGCTGCCGGTACGAACCGCTAAGCGCCAAGCTTCGTCGCGTCAGCAGAGACAACATCTCAATCTCCGAGCTCTTCGACATCGCCACCCGCTACGCTGACGAAGACCCTACAGTCGACTCGGACGACGAGTATGGCCAGCGACGCAATCGCCGCCCCGTGCACACGGAGCCCCGACGTGGCGACTACCATTTCGCCGGCCGGTCCAACAACGGCAAGCGTCGAGCCGACGGAGGTCACAACGAGCTCGTCGCCAACGCCGACTACGAGCAGCGCGAGCCAAAATCCTTCCGGCGCGACAACCGCGCACCACGGGAGGATCGGCCTCAGCCCAAGCGCTTCGACGCCCGCAGCCTCCTAGACGCCCCGTGCATCTATCATAGCAAGGAGGGCAAGCCCTCCAATCACACGACGGGAAACTGCTATTCACTGAAGCAGATAGAGAAGGCCCGCTGCGCCAAGGAAAATGACGGCGGTAATCAGCACAAGGACCGCGCCAAGGACCCAGACCAGCACAAGGGGGAAGGCTTCGGTCGCAGCGCCGGCTCGCTCCACACCTTCACCGGGGTCGGCGATCGGCGGGACAGGAAGGTCCTCGCAAGAGCAGTGGCAGTACACGCGGTCATCCTCTCTGACGTACCCCGGTGGCTCAACTGGTCCGAGCAGAGCATCACCTGGAGCCGCGAAGATCACGCCCCCCGCATCGAGTACCCCGGCCGAGTGGCTCTGGTCGTCAGGCCCAAGGTTGCCGACTACTGGCTGCCGAAAACCCTGATGGATGGAGGCAGCTCTATCAACATCCTGTATTATGAAACATTCCAGCGACTCGGTTTACCAGACTCACGCCTCGAGAACACCAAGGTCACGTTCCATGGCATCGTCCCCGGGCGGAAGGCCTTCCCGATCGGCAAGGTTACGTTGCCAGTCACCTTTGGTACGCCCGTGAACTACCGCACCGAGCGGATAACATTCGAGGTGGTGAACTTCCGCAGCTCCTACCACTGTGTGCTCGGCCGGCAGGCGTTCGCCCGGTTCATGGCGGCACCCCACTACGCGTACAACATGATGAAGATGCCAGGACCTCGTGGCGTCATCACCGTCCACGGCGACCCGAAAATGGCACTGGAGTGCGAGGACGTCAGCGCCAAGCTCGCCGACGCCGTCATCGCCGATGAACAAGACAACTCCGCCGAGCTCGCCAAGTACCCAGTCGACCGCAACGACCCCGCCATCCTGGAAAAACCAACCGAGCTCGACTCGTCCGCAACAGCTTTCAAGCCGGCAACTGACACTCGCCAAGTAGATCTTGTAGAGAATGATACAAGTAGGCAAATTACCATTGGGACGGGCCTGTCCGCCCAATAGGAAAGCGCGCTCATCAAGTTCCTCCGTGAGAATCGAGATATCTTTGCATGGAAACCATCTGACATGCCGGGTGTCCCGAGAGAACTTGCTGAGCACAAACTACACGTCGATCCCTCCGCACGCCCCGTTAGGCAGGCAATGCGCCCTGTAGGAGAAGAGCGGCGGCGCGCAATCGCTGAAGAAGTAAACCGACTACTAGCCGCCAGTTTCATCATTGAAATCAAACACCCCAAGTGGCTGGCAAACCCAGTCCTGGTGCTAAAGAAGAACAAGACATGGCGAATGTGTATTGATTACACCAGCCTCAACAGCGCATGCCCCAAGGACCCATTCGTCCTGCCGCGAATCGACCAGATCATCGACGCGGTCGCCGGCTCCGAGTCGCTGTGCTTCCTTGATGCTTACTCCGAGTACAACCAAATAAAGATGGCCAAGGAAGACCAAGAGAAGACAGCGTTCATCACGCCCCTGGGTGCCTACTGCTACACGTCCATGACCTTCGGCCTCAAAAACGCCGGAGCGACTTATCAACGGTGCATGAACAGCTGCCTGGAAAGCCAAATCGGCCGCAACGTACACGTCTACATCGACGACGTAGTAGTCAAGTCGACTCGCCAGGCCGACCTCATCACCGACCTTGCCGAGACATTCGCCAACTTGCGGCGATACAAGATCAAGCTCAATCCGCTGAAGTGCACCTTCGGGGTCCCTTCTGGACAGTTGCTCGGCTACGTCGTCTCCAAACGAGGCATCGAGCCCAACCCGGAGAAGACACTGGCGGTCATGCGCACCAAGCAACCAACCTGCCTGGTCGACGCACAAAAACTCGCCGGCCAGGTCGCCGCCCTCAGTCGCTTCATACCCCGGCTCGGCGACAAGGCCATGCCACTCTACCGCCTGCTCAAGAAGTTAGAGTCATTCAGGTGGACGGACGAAGCGCAGCGGGCTCTGGAAGAACTCCAACATGCCCTTCGGAACGCCCCTATCCTTGCGGCCTCGCTCCCAAAAGAGACTATGCTATTATACGTCGCCGCGTCGAACCGCAAGGAAGAGGGAAAAGATCAGCTGGTACAGCGCCCGGTCTACTACATCAGCGAAGCCTTAATCGAATCCAAGCAATGGTACCCGCACTACCAAAAGCTGGTGTACGCAGTCCTCAGGGCGACTGGCCCCCTACTTCCACGAACACCCCATCAAGGTAGTCGCCTCAACGCCACTCGCCGACATCATCCGTAACCGCGACTCAACTGGCCGGATCGCCAAGTGGGCAGTCGAGCTCGGCGTCCACAACATCACCTACGAGTCGCGCCACGCCATTAAATCTCAGGCACTCGCCGACTTCCTCGCCGACTGGGAAGAGGCCCAGCAACCAAGCTCCCCCGCGGACCTCAAGCGCTGGACACTGCACTTCGACGGTTCCAAGAACCTCGAGGGGGCAGGCGCGGGAGTCGTCCTCACATCGCCAAAGGGCGACACCGTGAAGTACGTCCTGCAACTCAGATTCGAGCCCTGCACCAACAACATGGCCGAGTACGAGGCGCTTCTACACGGCATGCGAGTAGAAAAAGAGATGGGCGCAACGCGGCTGCGCTGCCTCGGCGATTCCGACCTGGTCGCCAGCCAGACTTCCGGCACCTGTGACGCCACCGACGCTAACATGATTGCATACAAGCGTGCCGTCGATCAAGCCGGCGCTAGCTTCGCCGGCCACGTCGTCGAATGGGTCGACAGGCGCAAGAATGAGGAAGCTGATGCGCTAGCCAGAATCGGGTCCAAGCGACTCCAACCCCCTCCAGGCGTCGTCTTGGATATCCTCAGCCAACCCTCGGTGCGCGCACCCCGCGAGCTGGACATTGCTGAACCTCCTGCTCCTGACTCCACCCTAGTCGCACTCGCTTCCGACAGCGTCGACTGGACCGAGCCATACATGAGCTACCACGAGCGCCAGATACTGCCAATGGACAAAGCCAAAGCACGAGCTATCGTACGCAGGTGCAAGTCTTTCACCATCATCAATAAAGAACTATACAAGCGCAGCATCTCGGGAGTGTTCCAACGATGCGTCGCCACCGAAGAAGGGCGCAACATCCTGCGCGGCATCCACGCAGGGGACTACGGCCACCACGCAGGCGCGCGTTCCATAGTCGCCAAAGCTTTCCGTCACGGCTTCTATTGGCCAACAGCCCACGAAGATGCAGTCGCGCTCGTCCGTTCGTGCGCCGGGTGCCAAAAGTACGCAAGACAGTCGCACATGCCGGGGTCAGCATTGAAGACCATCCCCCTCACCTGGCCCTTCGCCGTCTGGGGCCTGGATATGGTAGGGAAGTTCAAAACGGCCCCCGTCGGATACACTCACCTCCTGGTCGCGGTGGACAAGTTCACCAAATGGGTGGAAGCAAAACCCATAAAGAAGTGCGACGGGAAGACAGCCACAAAGTTCCTACGCGAGCTCATCTATCGATATGGCTACCCTCACAGCATCATAACTGACAACGGCACCAATTTTGCCAAAGGGGAGATGGCCGACTTCTGCGAGGAGAAAGGCATCCGACTCGACCTCGCGTCAGTCGCACACCCCGAGTCGAACGGCCAGGCCGAAAGAGCGAACCAGAGCATCCTCCACGGACTCAAGCCACGCCTGGTCGTGCCCCTGGAACGCGCAGCCGGTTGCTGGGCAGAAGAGCTCCCCTCAGTGCTGTGGGGCATCCGCACAACACCAAACAGATCGACCGGCTTCACGCCTTTCTTTCTGGTGTATGGCGCCGAGGCAGTTATGCCCACGGATATCGCCTACGACTCGCCTCGGGTCGTTAACTACGCCGAGGAAGACAACGAGCGAGCTCGCCAAGATGATATCGACCTCCTTGACGAGGCCAGGGACCTCGCACTCTCCAGGACCGCCATCTACCAGCAAGATCTCCGCCGCTACCACAGTCGTCGCGTTCGGAGTCGCTCCTTCCAAGTTGGAGACCTCGTGCTCCGGCTAATCCAAGACAAGAAAGGCATGCACAAGCTATCCCCGCCCTGGGAAGGACCGTTCGCCGTCAGCCGCGTACTCGGCAACGACTCCTACTACCTCACAGA
Organism: Lolium perenne; assembly: GCF_019359855.2. Lineage (NCBI taxonomy): Eukaryota > Viridiplantae > Streptophyta > Magnoliopsida > Poales > Poaceae > Lolium > Lolium perenne. The sequence continues at coordinate 145,818,207 of NC_067249.2, forward strand.
CGTCCGCAAGGACGACAAAGGCGAACCGCTCACCAGAGAGGTGGAGCGCCCCTGGAACGTCAACCTCCTCCAACGGTTTTACACCTAAGGACAAAGTGTAACCCACAAATTCAGAGGTTAATAAAAGTCGCCGATTGCATTGATCTCCAACTCCGATTGCCTCTCCATCACCCGCTAGCTATCTCCATCTCTCATCCCGGTACATACCGGCCTAGTCGCCGTGACAAGCGACTCGGTACTGAGAGACCTTCGGTCGCCGCTGCTGGAAGAGTGAAGTCCACGATCGGCCAAGTAGCCGGGCTAACAAGGGCACGGCGGGGTGACTGGGCGCAACACCAGGCCCGGTCACCTACCACCCCTTACGCCGTCGGGTGAAAACGGCGACTGGAACCCACAGCAGGGTCGCATGCTCGACCAGCCCCCCGGGCCATGGCGACCGTCTCGTGCTACGCTATACAGCACACCAATGCCCTCCTCTACCTTAGGCTGGTGACTTGAATGGCCAAGTACTTCGACCAGGGACCCCGCAAAACGGACCCGCGGCTCGCCAAGGAAAAACGCCCGCAAGAACCCCCTTTGGAGTTGCCTAGCGACTGGCTCACCGAGCCACGGCGAGTGGCGCGCTACATACAAACAGCGCAACTACAAGCTCACCGCTACTCCACCCATGAGGCTGCTATTCGCACTATAATGACTACGTACTGCGACTGGGGACGCCCAACTCGACAAGGAAAACAGTCAAGTCGATAGCCTTCATCGGGGTCGCATGGCGACTGGCCTGTAGGCCATGGAGAGTCGGACCCAACTCCAAAACATCGCCGCCACAATAACATAATTCAAAAGCAACCATCGAGTTATAGTTAAGCAAAAGCTGACACTTTATTTACAACTGACACCCGCTCGCGGGAATTCGAGTTACTTCTTACACAGGGGCTCAAGAACCTACTGGGACGGCCCCGGAGCTCCCTCCACAACAGGCTCGGCGCCACCATCGCCATGACGAAACTTCGGCGTGTACAGGACGACCGGGTACGTGGACAAGGAGCCGGTGGCCGCGGCGTGGAAGAGGCGCTCCGCGGGGTAGTCCACCGGGCCGGGCTCCTTCTCCGCGTCCCCAGGCGCCGCTTGGCTGGGGATGTGAGTCTCCAAGTCAGCAGTCGCCAACACCCGGTCGGCAAAGGGGCGCACCGCCTCCATCAAGCGCAGCACTTCGGCGACGTCGAATTCGCCAGTCTCCGAGGGGAAGCCAGCAGTGACCTCCTCCAAGTCAAACCCCTCAGAGTAGTGCGCCAGCACCATGCTCAAAGCCATGGTAATGCCAACGCGGCAGGAGGAGCGGCGAAGCCAGTCAACGATGGCTGGGATGTTGGACACGGCCCTGAAGACGGACGGCGTGTCCCGCGGAATCACCTCCCGCGGACTCAAGTATTGGAGCGCCGCCAGTATCTCCCCCGCGCAGGCAATGATGCGCGCGGTCGCGGTTGACAGGCACTCCCGTGGAGTCGCCGTCTCCGTGAAGTCGCTTGTACCTACAACCAACAACAAAAGAAAGAGAAATGAGAACTCGCCCTCGACACCGGCTCGCCATGCTCGGGGACTGGCCCCCGAAGCCGACTCGCCATGCTCGGGGACTGGCCCCCGAAGCCGACTCGCCACGCTCGGGGACTGGCCCCCGAAGCCGACTCGCCATGCTCGGGGACTGGCCCCCGACGCCGACTCGCCATGCCCGAAGACTGGCCCCTGACGCCGACTCGCCACGCTCAGGGGCTGGCCCCCGAAGCCGACTCGCCATGCCCGGGGACTGGCCCCCGACGCCGACTTGCCACACTCGGGGACTCGCCGCCGCGGCAATCGACAATAAAACAACAGGAGAGAGATGGAAACTTACCAAGAAGCTGCCGCGACATCTCGCGGACGAAAGCCTCGAAGTTGGTCTTCTCGGCCTGCACCGCCAGGACGATGCCCTCGGACGCCTCCTTCTCCGCGGCCAACTCCTTGGCGTGCTGCTGCTTCAAGGCCGCGACCTCTTCTCGCAGGGCTGCAGCGGCCCCACGCGCGGAATCCCGCGCATCCGTCGCGGCCTCCAGCTTCACCTTGTACTCGGCGATGACATCTTCCAGGTCCCGGCCCTTCTGCTCCAGGACCTTCGTCAAGTCCGCCACCTCCGCTTTCGCCTTTTTCCGGGCCTCTTCGGCCTGCTGCGCCCGGAACTCGGCTTCGCGGTAGAAGGATTCCTTGACGAACCCTTCCCGAGCCTCGGCAAGCGCCTTCGCCTGCGCCTCTGCTACAAAAAAGGGGGGCGGTGAGAACAGAAGTACAAACAAGGCGAGCGCAACTGAGAGGGGAAAGCGAGTGGGCATGACTTACAGCCCAGAGCAATGAGCTTCCGGTTCTTTTGCGCCGCCTCCTCCACGAGCGCGGTCAATCGCTTAACCTCCGCCTGCACAAAAAACAATGCCAGGGTCAATAAAAGCAGTCCAGGCAGGCAAAAAGAGACTCGACTCGCCCTTCCAGGCCAAGTCGACCCTCGGGGACTGGGGGGCGACTGGACTGCGAATATAGAAGCACTTACCACGTGCGCTTCACCGAGCGCCGTGTGGAGCTCAGTGAAGGTCAAAGAGGAAGGCGGAGGACGGCGCGACTCGGCCGCTTCACCCTCCTGCATCACCGCGTCGGTCGACGGCGCCCCGTCCGTCCGCGTCTCGGGGTCGCAGGGGTGGACTCGGTCCCTGGCAGCCTTGGACCGGCGCTCCTTCATCGGCACCGAGAGACCGCCCTCCTCGGCGGTGTCTTCTTCGACTTCGGGCGCTTTCTGGCCCTCGGTCGACCCGACGCCCGCCGACTCCTCTTCTACCACGGGAGGAGCGGCGCCCGGTCCCATCGCCGCGCCCGCCGTGCCCCCGCGACCCATGCTGGGCAAGGGGAAAACTTCGGTGGTGGGCTCGGCACGGCTGGCGCTCGCCTTCTCAGCCTGGCTCGCGGCGACGGGCTCCTCCGGAGCCGACCCCGCGCCCCCAAGGTCGGAAGGCGCCGCTTTCTTCTCCGCGGCCTTCTTCAGCTCGGCCGCCTTCTTCGCCTCGGCCGCCCTCGTGGCCGCCGCCCCAATTGTAGCCGGTCTCGCCAAGACCTTCCTCTTGGACCTGCAAGGGAGTGGGGTGAGTCGTCAGCTAATCCCGCCATGAAGAGAACGAGTTCGACAAGGAGTACTTACTTCACCGTGGGGATCGCCTTTACGCCCGGGCCGGCTCGGGCTCCAGCGTTGATCGCGTCCTTCAGGGGGCGCTGAAGCTTTATGGAGCCCTCTAGGATAGTCGGGCGCAGCCGCTTGGACAGCGGCTCGGCTCCTTCCTTTGAAGGCTCCTCCTCCTCCAGGTGAGAAGTCGCCTCTTCGTCCCCTCCGCCCTCCTGCGGCTTCGGAGCGCCCTGTGATGAAGACCCGGCGCCCCTCTTCGATCCGCGCGGGAGTCGGACGAAGTCTCGCGCTTCGGAGTCCGACTCGGTGCGCTCCTCCTCGTCGTCAACCTCCTCTTCCTCGCCTTCGGTCATTTCCGGAGGCTCCTTCCCGGCGAGAGGGGGGAGATGGTCGGCGATCTTCTGCCACCGCTGCATTTGAATCAAGGAAATAAGTCAGAAAGGAGAAGGCATTACCTAGGCGTCCGGGGTCGCTGCGCAAGTCGATACCTGAGGCGCCGGATTGTCCTCGGAGAAGGGCTGCAGGCCGTCCTCAAAGGAGGTAAAGGTCGCCGTGGTGATCTTGGCGAGCGCCTTCCGGTACTCGCCCTCATCCCACTCGGTCGCCGTCGACCGGGTGCAGTCGTTTTGCCCCCGGTACTCCCACATGGAGTGAGCTCGGCACCGCAGGGGGATCAGCCGATGGCCGAGCCAACAGTTGTACATGTTGGCCGCCGTCAGGCCCTTGTCCTTCAGCGCCTGGATCGCCTGGCGCATCCCCTTCACCACCTCCTCCTGCTCGCGCGGCAGCGACCGGACGTTGAGACGTCGCGGGACGCTGGGCTCGGGGTCGAACTGAGGAATGCAAACCTCGCCGGGTGGAGTGTACTCCTTGGCATAGAACCAGAAGCGGCGCCACTGTGACTGCGCCTTCTTGGGGAGCGCCATGTCGATGAAGCTCTCCCCGGACTTCACCTGGAAAGTGATCCCGCCGTTCGGGATGAGCGCCTCGCTGTTCTTGCTGGCCCGGGTCACCCGCCCATGGAAGATCGATACCCACAGCGGGAAGTACGGCGGGCAGCCCAGGTAGCACTCGCACAGTGCTACGAAAAGAGAGATCTGCTGCACGCTATGCGGCCCCAGGTCGCATATCTTGATGCCGTAGAAGGCCAGCAGCTGGCGGATGAAGTCGGAGGAGGGGAGCGCGAATCCGCGGTCCAGGAAGCTGAGGAAGAGCACGAATTCGCCCGGCCTCGGGAGCGGCTCCACCTCGTTCGCCGGCGGGACCCGCCAGCGCTCCTGCTTGAATTCGGGGATGACCCCGGAGGCGACGTACGGGAGGAGGGACTCACGCGTGACCTTGGACTTGCCCCAGGCTCTCGCCGCCATGACTGCGCTCGGGAACTCTCGACGAGAGGAAAGCGGAATGGGAATGGAAGAAGAATGTGGCAGAGTGATAAGCCCTAACCCCCGGGTCCGACCCTTTATATCGCCGCACTCGCTCCAGATAGGCATCAAATCCGTCCGTTGATTCGCCGCGAGGTTACCGCCCCGCAATTAACGGTCAGGATCGACGGTGGGATCGGCGGAACGGGCGTTAAAGCTAGCCGTTAGCGGTCACATCGGGCCCAACGGTCAATTTCGTGCAAACGGCTCGCGCCTCGGTCAACGTGAAATCTAGCCATTGCTTCCTCCACGTGTCCGCACCCAGGACTTACGCCGACTGGCCTGCGACGACTGGCATGCGCCGACTGTCATACGACGACTGGCATACGCTGACTGTCATACGCCGACTGGCTCATCAAGTTCAGGCGAGTAAAGAATGGCGACCGGCTGATGGTTACTTGAGGAGCCCGACGGCAATTCATCCCAGTCCGCCCCTGTGCCTCTTCGCGACCCGCGCCGGATCTACGCTTCATCACCACCGCGCTCGGGGACTACTGATGGGGATATGCCCATAGGGGGTGGGTCGTCAGTCCCACTCGCCACAAGGACGAAGGCCCACGAAGGACCGCCAGTCGCCTAACCGACTGGGCCCGAAGGCGACTGGGCCGAAGTCCCGAGGAGATGATCTGCTCGGCTGAAGATGGAGATTACTTGAAGAAGGGTGTGGTATCCCGGATTAATAGTAACTGATACGATTCAGAGTTATCCCCTTGTAACCCTAGGCCGGGGGTGGATATATAAACCCCCGGGCTAAACCCTAGAGGACACCTCATCTGAGATCCGATCTCCCCGTTGTAAGGTCTTGGCTCGTGCCGACTGAGCCCCCCATTGTAATTCTCCACTGAGCAATAAGATCTAGCAGGACGTAGGCCTTTTACTCTCCGGATGGGCTGAACCTGGGTAAAACCTTGCGTCCCTTGCACCTCGACCCGTAGATGGCGATGTTCCCTTGCCCTCGCATCAACGAAGTGCTACCCCCTGTAGCATCTGTCGTGGTTACATCCACGACACCTTCCTCTTGGGGTTCCCAACGGACGCGTGTTGTACGCGTAACAAGCATCAAATTTCTGGCGCCATTGCCGGGGACGTGAAGGAAATTACACCACAGAGATTTCTAACTCCCACGTCAACTACACGCCAGCAATCAAATTTCTGGCACCGTTGCCGAGGAGATCAAGACACGCTGCAAGGGGAGTCTCCACTTCCAATGTCTTTACTTTGTTTTTGTCTTGCTTTATTTTATTTACTACTTTGTTTGCTGCATTATATAAAAACACAAAAAAATTAGTTGCTAGCTTTACTTTATTTACTGTCTTGTTTGCAGTCTCCATATTAAAAACACAAAAAAATTAGTTACTTGCATTTACTTTATCTAGTTTGCTTCATTTACTGTTGCTAAAATGGGTACTCCTGAAAATACTAAGTTGTGTGACTTCACAACCACAAATAATAATGATTTCTTATGCACACCTATTACTCCACCTGCTACTACAGCAGAATTCTTTGAAATTAAACCTGCTTTACTGAATCTTGTTATGAGAGAGCAATTTTCTGGTGTTAGTTCTGATGCTGCTGCTGCCCATCTTAATAATTTGTTAAACTATGTGAAATGCAAAAGTATAAGGATGTAGATGGTGACATTATAAAATTAAAATTGTTTCCTTTCTCATTAAGAGGAAGAGCTAAAGATTGGTCGCTATCTCTGCCTAAGAATAGTATTGATTCATGGACTAAATGTAAGGATGCTTTCATTGGTAGATATTATCCTCCTGCTAAAATTATATCTTTGAGAAGTAGCATAGTGAACTTTAAACAATTGGATAATGAGCATGTTTCCCAAGCATGGGAAAGAATGAAATCTTTGGTTAAAAATTGCCCAACCCATGGACTGACTACTTGGATGATCATCCAAACCTTTTATGCAGGATTGAATTTTTCTTCACGGAATTTATTGGATTCAGCTGCTGGAGGTACCTTTATGTCCATCACTCTAGGCGACGCAACAAAGCTTCTTGATAATATGATGATTAATTACTCTGAATGGCACGCGGAAAGAGCTCCACAAGGTAAGAAGGTAAATTCTTTCGAAGAAACCTCTTCCTTGAGTGATAAGATTGATGCTATTATGTCTATGCTTGTGAATGGTAGATCTAATGTTGATCCTAATAATGTTCCGTTAGCTTCATTGGTTGCTCAAGAAGAACATGTTGATGTTAACTTCATTAAAAATAATAATTTCAACAACAATGCTTATCGGAACAATTCTAGTAACAACTATAGGCCATATCCTTATAATAATGGTATCGGTTATGGTAATTCTTATGGGAATTCTTACAACAATAATAGGAATACACCCCCTGGACTTGAAGCCATGCTTAAAGAATTTATTAGTACACAAACTGCTTTTAACAAATCTGTTGAAGAAAAGCTTGGGAAAATTGATATGCTTGCTTCTAAAGTTGATAGTCTTGCTGCTGATGTTGATCTTTTGAAATCGAAAGTTATGCCTAATGAAAATAAAGATATTAAGTCATTTGCTACGGCAAACGCCATCCAAGTTCGAATTAATGAGAATATAAGATTGATGGCCGAATTGCGTGCTAGGTGGGAAAAAGAAGAAAATGCTAAAGATAACAATGTAGCTAAAGTTTGGACTATTACCGCCACTAGTAATGCTAATGCTTCACATGTTGCTGCACCTCCTACTATTAATGGTAAAAGAATTGGTGTTGGCAATGTTCCTACTTCTAATGCAAAGTGTGAAAAACTGCCTGAAACTGCTAAAACTGCTAAAACTGCCTGTGATAAAACTGCTGAAATTTTTTCTAATGTTGGGGATAATGATCCCATTGCTTTAGATCATAATGGTTTAGATTTTGATGATTGTCACATCTCTGAAGTTATAAAGTTCTTACAAAAACTTGCTAAAAGTCCTAATGCTAGTGCTATAAATTTGGCCTTTACAAAACATATTACGAATGCTCTCATAAAAGCTAGAGAAGAGAAACTAAAACTTGAAACTTCTATTCCTAGGAAGTTAGAGGATGGTTGGGAGCCCATCATTAAGATGAAGGTCAGTGATTTTGATTGTAATGCTTTATGTGATCTTGGTGCAAGTATTTCCGTTATGCCTAGGAAAATCTATAATATGCTTGACTTGCCACCATTGAAAAATTGTTATTTGGATGTTAATCTTGCTGATAACTCTACAAAGAAATCTTTGGGGAGGGTTGATAATGTTCGCATTACGGTTAACAATAACCTTGTCCCCGTTGATTTTGTTGTCTTGGATATTGAATGCAATGCATCTTGTCCCATTATATTGGGAAGACCTTTTCTTCGAACTGTTGGTGCTATTATTGATGTGAAGGAAGGTAATATTAAATATCAATTTCCTCTCAAGAAAGGTATGGAACACTTCCCTAGAAAGAGAATGAAGTTACCTTTTGATTCTATTAGAACAAATTATGATGTTGATGCTTCGTCTCTTGATGTTACTTGATTCACACTTTCTGCGCCTAGCTGAAAGGCGTTATAGAAAAGCGCTTATGGGAGACAACCCATGATTTTACTTCTGCACTTTTGTTTTATATTTGAGTCTTGGAAGTTGTTAATACTGTAGCAAACTCTCCTTATCTTAATTTTTCTGCATTGTTGTGCCAAGTAAAGTCTTTGATAGTAAGGTGCATACTAGATTTGGATTACTGCGCAGAAACAGATTTCTTGCTGTCACGAATTTGGGTTGAATTCTCTGTAGGTAACTCAGAAAATTCTGCCAATTTACGTGAGTGATCCTCAGATATGTACGCAACTTTCATTCAATTTGAGCATTTTCATTTGAGCAAGCCTGGTGCCTCTTAAAAATTCGTCTTTACGGACTGTTCTGTTTTGACAGATTCTGCCTTTTATTTCACATTGCCTGTTTTGCTATGTTTGATGGATTTCTTTGTTCCATTAACTTTCAGTAGCTTTGTGAAATGTCTAGAAGTGTTAAGAATGATTATGTCACCTCTGAACATGTGAATTTTGATTATGCACTAACCCTCTAATGAGTTGTTTTGAGTTTGGTGTGAAGGAAGTTTTCAAGGATCAAGAGATGAGGATGATACAATATGATCAAGGAGAGTGAAAGCTCTAAGCTTGGGGATGCCCCCGGTGGTTCATCCCTGCATATTTCAAGAAGACTCAAGCATCTAAGCTTGGGGATGCCCAAGGCATCCCCTTCTTCATCGACAATATTATCAGGTTCCTCTAGTGAAACTATATTTTTATTCCATCACATCTTATGCACTTTACTTGGAGCGTCTGTATGTTTTTGTTTTGTTTTGTTTGAATAAAGATGGATCCTAGCATTCATTGTGTGGGAGGGAGACACGCTCCGCTGTTGCATGTGGACAAATATGTCCTTAGGCTTTACTCATAATGTTCATGGCGAAGGTTGAAACTTATTCGTTAATTGTTATATTGTTGGAAACGGGAAATGCTACATGTGGTAATTGGTAAAATGTCTTGAATAATTTGATACTTGGCAATTGTGGTGCTCATAAGGATCATGTTTAAGCTCTTGCATCATATACTTTGCACCTATTAGTGAAGAAATACATAGAGCTTGCTAAAATTTGGTTTGCATATTTGGTCTCTCTAAGGTCTAGATATTTTGTAGTAAGGGTTTGAACAACAAGGAAGACAGTGTAGAGTCTTATAATGCTTGCAATATGTTTTTATGTGAGTTTTGTTGTACCGGTTCATACTTGTGTTTGTTTCAAATAACCTTGCTAGCCTAAGCCTTGTATTGAGAGGGAATACTTCTCGTGCATCCAAATCCTTGAGCCAAACACTATGCCATTTGTGTCCACCATACCTAGCTACTACATGGTATTTCTCCGCCATTCCAAAGTAAATTGCTTGAGTGCTACCTTTAAACAATTCAAAATTTATCATCCCTTATTTGTGTCAATGTTTTATAGCTCATGAGGAAGTATGTGGTGTTTATCTTTCAATCTTGTTGGGCAACTTTCACCAATGGACTAGTGGCTTCATCCGCTTATCCAATAATTTTGCAAAAAGAGCTGGCAATGGGATTCCCAGTCCCAAATTAATTAACCTTCATAATTTTACAAAAATAGACACTCCTCTATGGTATATGATTGTTGGACGGCACCCGAGGATTCGGTTAGCCATGGCTTGAGAAAGCAAAGGTGGGGAGGAGTGTCATCTAAATAAAACTGTAATAAAAAGGCACTCCTTCATGGTATGAGATTGTTGGTAGGCACCCGAGGATTCGGTTAGCCATGGTTTGTGAAAGCAAGGTTGGAAGGAGTGCCACCCAAAAATAAAAATGTTTCATGGGAGCCGCTCTTTGAAGGTTTGTCTAGCAAGGGGGTTAGAGTACCCACTACCATTCGTTGACAACAACAAACACCTCTCAAAACTTTACTTTTATGCTCTCTTTATGTTTTCAAAATAAAAGCTCTAGCACAAATATAGCAATCAATGCTTCCCTCTGCGAAGGGCCATTCTTCTACTTTTATGTTGAGTCAGTTTACCTACTTCCTTCCATCCCAGAAGCAAACACTTGTGTTAACTGTGCATTGATTCTTACATACTTGCATATTTGCATTCATCATATTACTTTATGTTGACAACTATCCATGAGATATACATGTTACAAGTTGAAAGCAACCGCTGAAACTTAATCTTCCTTTGTGTTACTTCAATTCCTTTACTTTGAATTTATTGCTTTATGAGTTAACTCTTATGCAAGACTTATTGATGCTTGTCTTGAAAGTACTATTCATGAAAAGTCTTTGCTATATGATTCAGTTGTTTACTCATTGTCTTTACCATTGCTTCGGATCGCTGCATTCGTTACATATGCTTACAAATAGTATTGATCAAGATTATGATGGCATGTCACTTCAGAAATTATCTTTGTTATCGTTTACCTACTCGGGACGAGTAGGAACTAAGCTTGGGGATGCTGATACGTCTCCAACGTATCGATAATTTCTTATGTTCCATGCTACTTTATTGATGATACCTACATGTTTTATACATACTTTATGTCATATTTATGCATTTTCCGGCACTAACCTATTAACAAGATGCCGAAGAGCCAGTTGATGTTTTCTGCTATTTTTGGTTTCAGAAATCCTAGTAAGGAAATATTCTCGGAATTGGATGAAATCAACGCCCAGGGGCCTATTTTTCCACGAAGCTTCCAGAACACCGAAAGGGAACCGAAGTGGGGCGACGAGGCGCCGCCACACTAGGGCGGCACGGCCCTAGCGTGTGGGGCCCCCATCAGCCCTCCGACTCCGCCCTTCCGCCTACTTAAAGTCTTCGTCGCGAATACCCCAGTACCGAGAGCCACGATACGGAAAACCTTCCAGAGACGCCGCCGCCGCCAATCCCATCTCGGGGGATTCAGGAGATCGCCTCCGGCACCCTGCCGGAGAGGGGAATCATCTCCCGGAGGACTTTTCACCGCCATGGTCGCCTTCGGAGTGATGTGTGAGTAGTTCACCCCTGGACTATGGGTCCATAGCAGTAGCTAGATGGTCGTCTTCTCCTAATTGTGCTATCATTGTTGGATCTTGTGAGCTGCCTAACATGATCAAGATCATCTATCTGTAATGCTACATGTTGCATTTGTTGGGATCCGATGAATAATAAATGCTATGTTATGTTGATTATCAATCTATCATCTATGTGTTGTTTATGATCTTGCATGCTCTCCGTTGCTAGTAGAGGCTCTGGCCAAGTTTTTACTTGTAACTCCAAGAGGGAGTATTTATGCTCGATAGTGGGTTCATGCCTCCATTAAATCTGGGACAGTGACAGAAAGTTCTAAGGTTGTGGATGTGCTGTTGCCACTAGGGATAGTACAACAATGCTATGTCTAAGGATGTATTTGTTGATTACATTATGCACCATACTTAATGCAATTGTCTGTTGTTTGCAACTTAATACTGGAGGGGGTTCGGATGATAACCTGAAGGTGGACTTTTTAGGCATAGATGCATGCTGGATAGAGGTCTATGTACTTTGTCGTAATGCCCAATTAAATCTCACACTACTCATCATAACATGTATGTGCATTGTCATGCCATCTTTATTTGTCAATTGCCCAACTGTAATTTGTTCACCCAACATGCTATTTCTTATGGGAGAGACACCACTAGTGAACTGTGGACCCCGGTCCATTCTTTACATCGAATACAATCTACTGCAATACTCGTTCTACTATTTTCTGCAAACATCATCATCCACACTATACATCTAATCCTTTGTTACAGCAAGCCGGTGAGATTGACAACCTCACTGTCACGTTGGGGCAAAGTAATTTGGTTGTGTTGTGCAGGTTCCACGTTGGCGCCGGAATCCCTGGTGTTGCGCCGCACTACACTTCGCCTCCATCAACGTTCAACGTGCTTCTTGGCTCCTACTGGTTCGATAAACCTTGGTTTCTTACTGAGGGAAACTTGCCACTGTACGCATCACACCTTCCTCTTGGGGTTCCCAACGGACGCGTGCTGTACGCGTAACAAGCATCAAATTTCTGGCGCCGTTGCCGGGGACGTGAAGGAAATTACACCACAGAGATTTCTAACTCCCACGTCAACTACACGCCACAATCACTGGGTAAGGATCCCGGGTCTTCAAAAACCGTCTACATGAGGCATCGAATGTGGCTTCCCAAGAATGACCCGTGGAGGAAGCGTGGAGACCTGTTCAATGGGAAGGATGAGGTCGAGGGACCTCCACCTAGGCGAAGCGGTGAAGAGATAGATACTCTGTTGAAAAACTGGAAAGATTGCCCTCCGGCAGGTAAGATAAAGATCCATAAGCGGAAGAAAGGAGACAAGAGAAAGAAAAAGGAACCCGGGCCGCTCTTGGGGGTATGGAAAAGGAGGCCCGTGTTTTGGGACTTGCCGTACTGGAAGATGCTCGGTACGCCTCATAGCCTTGATGTCATGCATATCACGAAGAACGTGTGCGAGAGCTTGCTTGGCACTGTGCTCAACATGCCGGAGAGGACCAAAGACGGGTCGAAAGCAAGACACGACCTGATGGCCCTTGATATCAGAAAAGAGCTTCATTTCACGCAGGTTGACCAGGAAACCGAGGAGGAGGAGACGGATGACCACAAACGCAAAAGGGTGGCCAAGCAGCGCGAAACTCCTCGCCCCTCCTGCTTCACTCTAAATCCCGATGAGCTCGAACAATTCTTCAAGTGCCTCCTAGAAGTCAAATTTCCCCTAGGCTACGCGGGGCTGATACGCAGATGGCTGGACCCGACGAAAAAAATCTTCAGCGGGATGAAGTCTCATGACTGTCATGTCATGATGATGCAGATACTTCCGGTTGCTATCCGAGGGATAATGGAACCGCACGTTCGTGCGACGCTGACTGACCTGTGTAACGTCTTCGACGTCATCACTCGAAAGTCGATAACCGTCTAGAAAATCAGGAGGCTGCAGGAAGAGATCGTCACCATCCTATGCGAGATGGAGATGTACTTCCCACCCGCATTCTTTGACATCATGGTCCATCTGCTGGTGCATATAGTGGACGATATCGAGGATCTTGGGCCCGCGTTCCTTCACAACATGATGGCGTTAGAAAGAATGAACGGCTTCATCAAAGGATACGTTCGTAACAGGGCACATCCGGATGGAAGCATCGTCCAGGGCTTTCTCACCGAGGAGTGCATCTCTTTCTGCAAAAATTATTTAAATGAGGACGACCCACATCCGGTTGGATTGCCCGCCAACAAGCACCTCAGCAGATTCGAGGGAGTAGGCCACAACGCTGGCAGGAGGGAACTCGACGCGGATCAAGATGATAGGAGAACAGACTTTAACAGGGCCCACTTAGTAGCACTACAGCACATGAACGATGTAGAGCCTTGGGTGGATCAGCACATAAACATGATCAAGAGCAGGGCTGACAAGCCGATGACGGAAGAAGAGGTATTTAGAGCGCACAACTCCTCTTTCGCGAGCTGGTTCAAAGACCAGATTGATGCCAATCCCTCACCAATGGCAAGCGACGTAGACAAAATGATACTGGCCTTGTCTTATGGGCCCGCCCCCAACCTCATGACTTATCAGAAATACGACATCAACGGTTACACATTCTCCACAGAGGAGAGAGACAAAAGAAGCGACTATCAGAACTCGGGTGTGACGATGGAATCGTACACGGGTGAAGAGAAGAAAAGGTACTACGGAAGGATCGAGGAAATCTGGGAGCTTGACTACGTCGGGGAGAAGCTACCGATGTTTCATGTCAGATGGGCTACGGACGTCACAAAAGAAGATGCGTATGTCACCACCATGCGACTGCCCCCCAAATCCAAGACCAAGAACCCCACCGCGCAAAATGAGCCTTGGGTATTGGCTAAGCACGTCGAGCAATGCTTCTTCATAACTGACCCGTCAAGGCCCAGCTGTGTTGTCGTAAGGAGAGGAAAAAGGGCCCTCGTCGGAATGGATGGAGTTGCCGATGAGCAAGACTTCGACGGCCTCGTCGGAGACCCAATGATGGAAGAACCCGATGAAGACGATAGAACCTACACACTAAGAAGAAGAAGGACGACGCTACCTAGGTCAAGTGTTCCACCGTACACAAGGAGTCACGACGATACCGGTGGGGTCACAAGGACAAAGCGGAAGGGACTTTGAAGTCATTTGTGTATTTATAATAATTATCTCTCGAACAACCATTTGTCCTTCTCAAGTGTATCCTAAATTTATGTCTTGGTTTTTTATCGGATCTCGCCGAAAGGACTTTGAAGTCATTCAAGAATTAAAATCATCAATTTATGTCTCGCAATTTATCCTTCATTGGTTTATTTTATCGGATGTTGCCAAAGGACTTTACAATTTATCTAAATAACTAGAAACAATAAAAAAAGATCTTAAGAAAAGAAAAAAAGGGTGCCTTTTTGCAGATGTGCTGGTTTATTCGCAACTGTGGGGATTCGAACTGCAGATGTGCTGGGTGGGGGGAAGGAACGAAACCACTCTGGTAGTAGTCAGGTTTGTTAAATGACAGGGTTTGGAAAAGAAATACTAGATGTATTGCCAGCAAATATTACCCCCCACGAATACATCATTTCCGCCCGCGGTAAGCCCATGGGTCCCACCTGTCATTGACCGAAAACTTACCGCCGGCGTTTCCCGCAAATCGCCGGGGATAACTCCTTCATGACTTAGCCATTTTCCCCTCTGGCCAAATCCAAAATCCCAAATCGATCTGCCGCGCCGTCGCCGTCGCCCTCTCGATCCATCGCCGTCGCTGTCGCCCTCTGTCTCCGTCGCCCTCGAGCCGTCGCCCTCGATCCGTCGCCATCGTCGTCGCCTCTCCCCTGCCGCCGTTGATCCGCCGTCGCTGCCGTCGCCATCCACCGCAGGTGCGCCCCTCCCCTGCCTCCCTCTCTCCCTTGCCCCATTCCTCGATCCGCCGTCGTTCCTCACCTCGCCTCGTCGCCCTCCGTCGCAGCAGCTCGCCCCGTCGCCGTCCGTCGCACCACCTCGCCTCGTCGCCCTCTGTCGCCATCTTCGATCCGCCGTCGCTGCCTCCCCCAGACCGCCGCCTTCGATCCGCCGTCGCTGCCTCCCCCAGACCGCCGCCGTCGTCAGCAACTCAAGCTCGTCTGCCGCCGTCGCTGCCTCTCCACAGGTGCGCGCCATCTCCTCTGCCCCCTCTCCTCTCCCCCGAACCGCTCCCCTATCGTTGCTGCTGCAGCCCGGATGCATGCATCCAACTATGTTTACCTTTGAATCAATCAATGAATGAAATCAATCTGTGGGAAGTCGAGATGAATCATGCTATCTCTTGTTTGTGCTTCAATTTGTTAGCTTTCTGTTTTGCGAATCATGTTCCTTTATTAATCTCGGTTGAATCATGTGTTGATAATATCTCTTTAACTGGCACAATTTGCATCCTTAGAGCAGAAACTATCCACCCAATCAATTACATTGCCATGCTGTGCAATCCTACTTAGGGTCTAGGGGTATGATGTGCAGCGGGTGGCAAGGTGGATGGAACATGCACTGCCCTTCTCCCTGCTCCTGCTAAATCTCTTCATCCATGAGTAGCTGCCAAGCGTAGAAAACAAATTTAGGGCAAGTTCCACGCATCCACTTCTTTTTTTAAAGCTATTTTATTCTTTTCTGGCACTTTGCACGAGAACAGGCCTGATATGATTTGGCTTTGCTTCATGCCTGTATTAGATTTAACTTTTTCTTCTCTAAATTAATAATAGTGCTCAGTTATAATGATTTATAGAAAATATTACATGACACAATGTGAATGTCACATCAATTCATTGATCTAGTCTAGGTTTCAATGGATTTAATTATAGGAATTAAAAGGTAAACCTGTACCAAATACTACAAAAAAAATGCACACGATAGTTGGTTCATCATTTTTGTATGTGAAATTCTGGGCTGTTGTCTGGCTAGATTAAAAAAAATCTCACCTCTTAATCTGGGACACTAATTTTTTTTATTCTATGGGTCGTGGGATCTGTTCAACGAAGCGTTGGTAAATAATTTTACTACTGTTTACTACTGTCTAGGTATTGCAAAGAATTAGCGAGGTTCCACATATTAGATTGCACAGTTGATTTTCTTTTGCTGCTGCTGCTAATGCTAGGTTGCTGTTGGATTAAAAATTGAGAAATGCGTTGGACCTCGAATTGCCTGTCTATCACTACGTGTTTGTAAGAGAAGATAATAATGTTTGGTCCAAATATTGTGTGAAATGTGTCTGCAGGTACATTAAGTGCCAATGTTTCGCCGGAATGTCGATTAACTTCCGTTCTAGCGAATTTCTGGCACTCTGGCATGACCATTTTTAGCAAAGGTCATGCCGAATTTTCGCCGTGGAAAGTATTTACTGCTTGCACAGTATTTGATGAAACAATGATGACAAGTTCTTGTGATTTCAGAACTCGCAGCAGCTCTGCTTTCAGACCTGCTGCTGCATGCATGCCTTTCTCTTAGTACTAGTAGTTTCTTTTTGTGAGGTATTAGTACTATATGCATGAGTGAGGTATCTCTTTGTGATTTAACATGATGATGTACTGTCCATCTCTATGGTTCTTTCTTTGACTAATAGTGGTTCCAAATACATGGCAGAAGCACGTAGCCAGCGATGTCGTCTTCTGCAGACCCCAACGAAGACGTTGACGGGTCTTCTCAGCGGAAGTTGGATGAGCACTACAGGCTCATGGTCTCGGATCAGCTGGAGGAACTTCCAGGCAGCGATGACGAGTCCTCGGAGGATGGGGATGATGAGATGGACAACGATGGTGAGGATGAGAGGGGGGCTGCCGACGAGACCACCGACAGTGGCGTTGCCGGGGGTAGCTTGGATACTACTACCGAGGCCAAGAGGAAACGGAAGCAGCGGCGCCCAAACAGGGTCGGCACCACTCGCGACATAATCACCGCGGTGGACGCCAAGACCGGTCTTCCTACTGAGCCCAAGCATGTGGCGAAGGGGTACGGCCTCCAACTGGGAGCAATCCTTCGGGACGTCGTCGACGTCAACGAGACAAAACTCCGAACCAAGAAGAAGCAGCATCTGCAGGCCCAACTCCTTGTGCGGCTGCACGCACGGTATGAGTTCCCTGTGGAATACAGGAACGAGGATCCCAAGGATAACATCGTGAACAGACGAGCCCTCTCTAAGTTCACCAAGAACCTCAGCGGTTATAAAACGATGCTGAGGGGGATGCTTGGTGACAATGAGACTTGGACAGAGATCCAGCGCCACTTCCTGCGGATGACGCTGGATCGGTATAATAAATTCTTGGAAAACGAGCAGCTCGAGTACACCAAACAACAATCTGCCTGGGGGAAGGAGCTGGCGGATAAGAACATCGGTCACCACCATCTCGGTTGTCGTGGCTTCGAAGGCAAGCAGCCGGTATGGGACAAGGAGGACCATGCCTACATAAACGCTGGCCTCGAGCCCCCTTTTGCCAAGTACAAAGACCCACTCTTCAGGGCATATCTCAGGTCCCGATACCATAGAGAAATGGATGGGAAACGTGTCACGGAACCTGATGTGGTGGTGGGAGTTGAGTTGGTCGCCGACGCGAAGGTGAAGGCACTTGAGAATGCAGTGGTAAGCAATTTACCAGCTTATTAATTTGATACTGCTCACCAAGTCCATTACATTCTAAAATTGTTCATGTTACTTCTGTCAGTTGAAGGAACAAGCAGCCGCCGAATCAGCTGGCTCCTCGACCCAGACGTCGACGGGCAAAGTCCCGTGGGACACGCCTTTTATCAGGGGTCTGAACACCGTGAAGGAACGGCCGCCGTTGGACAAGCCCCACCATGTCCCCGGCACTGGAGGAGGTCACAAGCATGTCGACTATGGCTTGGACATGCCCACAAGCACTAAGTAGTCGCGGTAGGCGCAGAGGGACCGGGAGCACGAGGCTCTTCTGAAAAAGGTGGCCGACTTGGAATCAACCATGGAGCAACGCGTCAGTGCCGCGGTTGCTAGCAAGGTTGATGACGCGGTGGCCACCAGGGTCAATGAAATCATCCCTGATCTTGTGCTGTCGATGAAGAATTACTTCGCCGGCGGCCAAAAGGGACCGATGCCGGTGATCAGCCTAGGCGCCAGCTACTCCGACAACCGGCCTCCAACTATACACGCTCAATGCACACCCAACTTGGTATGCGCTAGAGAGGATTCGGCGGCCATGGGGGGCGCCAGTAGCCCCTCAGTCACGTGCATGCCTGGCCTCGGTCCTTCGACGCGAGCCGAGCTCGACGCCCTCACGGTAATTAATTTAGCCTCTCAAGCCTCTACAAATTAGATACTTTGTCATCGCCCCTCTCTGACCTACACATGTTTTCACAGGAGGACGTGACTCCTTGCACCTTCCTACTGAATGTGGATAACAAGTTGAAGGATGTAGCGAGCGGCAGTGTCCTCCTGCCAAAAAATCGGGCGTTCCACTGCACCAGGATGGATGATAGCATGAGCCGGGTTTGCGTGAACCGGTCGTTACCGGGATGCCAAGACCTCCATCCTCCTTATCAACCCCCGGAAACGGAAACCCCGCTCACTCTCGGAGACCTCAAGAATCACATCCTTCTATGGCCGAAAGCCCTAATTCGGCTGAACACCGCCGCCTCAGGTTCGGAGGCAAGCTATGGCATGGTCACTCCTAAGGATGCGACGGCTGCCCCGAGTCCTCCACCGGCTGGTGGTCCTTTTGAGCCCGATAGCCAGCCCGACAGTCAGCCCGAGAGTCAGCACGACATCGCGTTGGACATCGATCAAGCTCCAATCGATACGTTCATCGCTGAGATGGAGGGCGACAGGGTTTCTCCTTACAAGCCACCCGCCGATCGTACGCTAAAGAAGAAGTTGTTCCTTTCACAAGAAACTCCCGAGCAGGAAGACACTACCGCCTTCACCGCTCCACCCCGAGTTGGGCTTACCCCGAGGACACTCCTTGGTGCGACCACGGAGGGTATGAAACAAAACGCCACTCCCAGTTGCAGTAAGAAGAATGTCAGGAAGCGAAAGAAGTCCGGAGATGTTGCCGCAAGCAAGAAAGTGGTTAATGACAAGTTGCCGACCCCGTGGAGGAAGATGCATGATGGCGTGTAACTCACACGTTCGTTGGGAACCCCAAGAGGAAGGTATGATGCGCACAGCAGCAAGTTTTCCCTCAGAAAGAAACCAAGGTTTATCGAACCAGGAGGAGCCAAGAAGCACGTTGAAGGTTGATGGCAGCGGGATGTAGTGCGGCGCAACACCAGGGATTCCGGCGCCAACGTGGAACCTGCACAACACAACCAAAGTACTTTGCCCCAACGAAACAGTGAGGTTGTCAATCTCACCGGCTTGCTGTAATAAAGGATTAACCGTATTGTGTGGAAGATGATTGTTTGCAGAAAACAGTAGAACAGTATTGCAGTAGATTGTATTTTAGTATAGAGAATTGGACCGGGGTCCACAGTTCACTAGAGGTGTCTCTCTCATAAGATAAACAGCATGTTGGGTGAACAAATTACAGTTGGGCAATTGACAAATAAAGAGGGCATGACCATGCACATACATATTATGATGAGTATAGTGAGATTTAATTGGGCATTACGACAAAGTACATAGACCGCCATCCAACTGCATCTATGCCTAAAAAGTCCACCTTCAGGTTATCATCCGAACCCCCTCCAGTATTAAGTTGCAAAGCAACAGACAATTGCATTAAGTATGGTGCGTAATGTAATCAACAACTACATCCTTAGACATAGCATCAATGTTTTATCCCTAGTGGCAACAACACAACACAACCTTAGAACTTTTCATCCTTGTCCCAGTGTCAATGCAGGCATGAACCCACTATCGAGCATAAATACTCCCTCTTGGAGTTACAAGCATCTACTTGGCCAGAGCATCTACTAGTAACGGAGAGCATGCAAGATCATAAACAACACATAGATATAAATTGATAATCAACATAACAAGTATTCTCTATTCATCGGATCCCAACAAACGCAACATATAGAATTACAGATAGATGATCTTGATCATGTTAGGCAGCTCACAAGATCCGACAATGAAGCACAATGGGGAGAAGACAACCATCTAGCTACTGCTATGGACCCATAGTCCAGGGGTAGACTACTCACACATCACTCCAGAGGCGACCATGGCGGCGTAGAGTCCTCCGGGAGATGATTTCCCTCTCCGGCAGGGTGCCGGAGGCGATCTCCTGGATCCCCCGAGATGGGATCGGCGGCGGCGGCGTCTCTGGAAGGTTTTCCGTATCGTGGCTCTCGGTACTGGGGGTTTCGCAACGGAGGCTTTAAGTAGGCGGAAGGGCAGGTCGGGGAGGCGGCACGAGGGCCCCACACCACAGGGCCGCGCGGCCAAGGGGGGGCCGCGCCGCCCTAGGGTGTGGCCCCCTCGTGGCCCCTCTTCGTCTCCTCTTCGGACTTCTGGAAGCTTCGTGGCAAAATAGGACCCTGGGCGTTGATTTCGTCCAATTCCGAGAATATTTCGTTACTAGGATTTCTGAAACCAAAAACAGCAGAAAACAAGAATCGGCACTTCGGCATCTTGTTAATAGGTTAGTTCCAGAAAATGCACGAATATGACATAAAGTGTGCATAAAACATGTAGATAACATCAATAATGTGGCATGGAACATAAGAAATTATCGATACGTCGGAGACGTATCAGCATCCCCAAGCTTAGTTCTGCTCGTCCCGAGCAGGTAAAACTATAACACAGACAATTTCTGGAGTGACATGCCATCATAACCTTGATCATACTATTTGTAAAGCATATGTAGTGAATGCAGCGATCAAAACAATGTATATGACATGAGTAAACAAGCGAATCATATAGCAAAGACTTTTCATGAATAGCACTTCAAGACAAGCATCAATAAGTCTAGCATAAGAGTTAACTCATAAAGCAATAATTCATAGTAAAAGCATTGAAGCAACACAAAGGAAGATTAAGTTTCAGCGGTTGCTTTCAACTTGTAACATGTATATCTCATGGATATTGTCAACATAGAGTAATATAATAAGTGCAATCTGCAAGTATGTAGGAATCAATGCACAGTTCACACAAGTGTTTGCTTCTTGAGGTGGAGAGAAATAGGTGAACTGACTCAACAATGAAAGTAAAAGAATGGTCCTCCATAGAGGAAAAGCATCGATTGCTATATTTGTGCTAGAGCTTTGATTTTGAAATCATGAAACAATTTTGTCAACGGTAGTAATAAAGCATATGTATCATGTAAATTATATCTTACAAGTTGCAAGCCTCATGCATAGTGTACTAATAGTGCCCGCACCTTGTCCTAATTAGCTTGGACTACCGGATCATCGCAATGCACATGTTTTAACCAAGTGTCACAAAGGGGTACCTCTATGCCGCCTGTACAAAGGTCTAAGGAGAAAGCTCGCATTGGATTTCTCGCTATTGATTATTCTCAACTTAGACATCCATACCGGGACAACATAGATAACAGATAATGGACTCCTCTTTTATGCATAAGCATGTAACAACAATTAATAATTTTCTCATATGAGATTGAGGATATTTGTCCAAAACTGAAACTTCCACCATGGATCATGGCTTTAGTTAGCGGCCCAATGTTCTTCTCTAACAATATGCATGCTTAACCATAAGGTGGTAGATCTCTCTTACTTCAGACAAGACGA
Organism: Lolium perenne; assembly: GCF_019359855.2. NCBI lineage: Eukaryota > Viridiplantae > Streptophyta > Magnoliopsida > Poales > Poaceae > Lolium > Lolium perenne. The sequence continues at coordinate 145,840,052 of NC_067249.2, forward strand.
ACATGCATAGCAACTCACATGAAATTCAACAAGAGTAGTTGATGGCGTCCCCAGTGAACATGGTTATCGCACAACAAGCAACTTAATAAGAGATAAAGTGCATAATTACATATTCAATACCACAATAATTTTTAAGCTATTTGTCCCATGAGCTATATATTGCAAAGGTGAATGATGGAATTTTAAAGGTAGCACTCAAGCAATTTACTTTGGAATGGCGGGAAATACCATGTAGTAGGTAGGTATGGTGGACACAAATGGCATAGTGGTTGGCTCAAGTATTTTGGATGCATGAGAAGTATTCCCTCTCGATACAAGGTTTAGGCTAGCAAGGCTTATTTGAAACAAACACAAGGATGAACCGGTGCAGCAAAACTCACATAAAAGACATATTGTAAACATTATAAGACTCTACACAGTCTTCCTTGTTGTTCAAACTCAATACTAGAAATTATCTAGACCTTAGAGAAACCAAATATGCAAACCAAATTTTAGCATGCTCTATGTATTTCTTCATTAATGGGTGCAAAGTATATGATGCAAGAGCTTAAACATGAGCACAACAATTGCCAAGTATCACATTACCCAAGACATTTATAGCAATTACTACATGTATCATTTTCCAATTTCAACCATATAACAATTTAACGAAGAAGAAACTTCGCCATGAATACTATGAGTAGAAACTAAGGACATACTTGTCCCTATGCTACAGCGGAGCGTGTCTCTCTCCCATAAAGTGAATGCTAGGATCCATTTTATTCAAACAAAACAAAAAAAAAACAAACCGACGCTCCAAGCAAAGCACATAAGATGTGATGGAATAAAAATATAGTTTCAGGGGAGGAACCTGATAATGTTGTCGATGAAGAAGGGGATGCCTTGGGCATCCCCAAGCTTAGACGCTTGAGTCTTCTTGATATATGCAGGGGTGAACCACCGGGGCATCCCCAAGCTTAGAGCTTTCACTCTCCTTGATCATGTTGCATCATACTCCTCTCTTGATCCTTGAAAACTTCCTCCACACCAAACTTAGAACAACTCATTAGAGGGTTAGCGACAATAAAAATTAACATATTCAGAGGTGACACAATCATTCTTAACACTTCTGGACATTGCATAAAGCTACTGGACATTAATGGATCAAAGAAATTCATCCAACATAGCAAAAGTGGCAATGCGAAATAAAAGGCAGAATCTGTCAAAACAGAACAGTTCGTATTGACGAATTTTATTAGGCCACCAGACTTGCTCAAATGAAAATGGTCAAATTGAATGAAAGTTGCGTACATATCTGAGGATCATGCATGTAAATTGGCTTAATTTTCTGAGCTATCTACAGGGAGGTAGACATAGATTCGTGACAGCAAAGAAATCTGGAACTGCGCAGTAATCCAAATCTAGTACTTACTTTTCTATCAACGGCTTTACTTGGCACAACAAAACACTAAACTAAGATAAGGAGAGGTTGCTACAGTAGTAAACAACTTCCAAGACACAAAATAAAAACAAAGTACTGTAGGTAAAAACCATGGGTTGTCTCCCATAAGCGCTTTTTCTTTAACGCCTTTCAGCTAGGCGCAGAAAGTGTGTATCAAGTATTATCAAGAGACGAAGTGTCAACATCATAATTTGTTCTCATAATAGAATCAAAAGGTAACTTCATTCTCTTTCTAGGGAAGTGTTCCATACCTTTCTTGAGAGGAAATTGATATTTTATATTACCTTCCTTCATATCAATGATAGCACCAACAGTTCGAAGAAAAGGTCTTCCCAATATAATGGGACAAGATGCATTGCATTCAATATCCAAGACAACAAAATCAACGGGGACAAGGTTATTGTTAATGGTAATGCGAACATTATCAACTTTCCCCAAAGGTTTCTTTGTAGAATGATCAGCAAGATTAACATCCAAATAACAATTTTTCAGCGGTGGCAAGTCAAGCATATTATAAATTTTCTTAGGCATAACAGAAATACTTGCACCAAGATCACATAAAGCATTACAATCAAAATCTTTAACCTTCATCTTAATGATGGGCTCCCAACCATCCTCTAGCTTTCTAGGAATAGAGGCTTCGCGCTCTAATTTCTCTTCTCTAGCTTTTATGAGAGCATTTGTAATATGTTGCGTGAAAGCCAAATTTATAGCACTAGCATTAGGACTTTTAGCAAGTTTTTGCAAGAACTTTATAACTTCAGAGATGTGGCAATCATCAAAATTCAAACCATTATAATCTAAAGCAATGGGATCATCATCCCCAATGTTGGAAAAAAATTCAGCAGTTTTATCACAGGCAGTTTCAGCAATTTTAGCGATTTCGAGCAGTTTCTCGCTTTGCATTAGAAGTGGAAACATTGCTAACACCAATTCTTTTATTATTAATAGTAGGAGGTGCAGCAACATGTGTAGCATTAGCATTACTAGTGGTGGTAATAGTCCAAACTTTAGCTACATTCTTCTCTTTAGCTAGTTTTTCATTTTCTTCTCTATCCCACCTAGCACGCAGTTCAGCCATTAATCTTATATTCTCATTAATTCTAACTTGGATGGCATTTGCTGTAGTAACAATTTTATTATGATGATTCTCATTAGGCATAACTTTCGATTTCAAAAGATCAACATCAGCAGCAAGACTATCGACTTTAGAAGCAAGTATATCAATTTTCCCAAGCTTTTCTTCAACAGATTTGTTAAAAGCAGTTTGTGTACTAATAAATTCTTTAAGCATAGCTTCAAGTCCAGGGGGTGAACTCCTATTATTGTTGTAAGAATTCCATAAGAATTACCATAGCCGTTGCCATTATTATAAGGATATGGCCTATAGTTGTTACTAGAATTGTTCCGATAAGCATTGTTGTTGAAATTATTATTTTTAATGAAGTTTACATCAACATGTTCTTCTTGTGCAACCAATGAAGCTAACGGAACATTATTAGGATCAATATTAGTCCTATCATTCACAAGCATAGACATAATAGCATCAATCTTATCACTCAAGGAAGAGGTTTCTTCGACAGAATTTACCTTCTTACCTTGTGGAGCTCTTTCCGTGTGCCATTCAGAGTAATTGATCATCATATTATCAAGAAGCTTTGTTGCTTCACCAAGAGTGATGGACATAAAGGTACCTCCAGTAGCTGAATCCAATAAATTCCGCGAAGAAAAATTTAGTCCTGCATAGAAGGTTTGGATGATCATCCAAGTAGTCAGTCCATGGGTTGGGCAATTTTTAACCAGAGATTTCATTCTTTCCCAAGCTTGAGCAACATGTTCAGTATCTAATTGTTTAAAATTCATTATGCTACTCCTCAAAGATATAATTTTAGCAGGGGGATAATATCTACCGATAAAAGCATCCTTGCATTTAGTCCATGAATCAATACTATTCTTAGGCAAAGATAGCAACCAATCTTTAGCTCTTCCTCTTAATGAGAAAGGGAACAATTTTAATTTTATAATGTCACCATCTACATCTTTATATTTTTGCATTTCACATAGTTCAACAAAATTATTAAGATGGGCAGCAGCAATTTCGTAGGTAGGGGCAAGGTCTACCAAGTGTCTATCCTCAAAATCGTCAACGGTACTAACATGGTTAAAGAATTCTTCTATATTACTTCTCCCAATTATAGACCCACGTCCTACCGGTATGTCTTTCGTGGTAAAATTAAAAGGAAACATGATGAAATAAGTAAAGTAAATGCAAGTAACTAATTTTTTGTGTTTTTGATATAGCAAACAAGATAGCAAATAAAGTAAAACTAGCAACTAATTTTTTTGTATTTTGATTTAGTGCAGCAAACAAAGTAGTAAATAAAACTAAGCAAGACAAAAACAAAGTAAAGAGATTGAGAAGTGGAGACTCCCCTTGCAGCGTGTCTTGATCTCCCCGGCAACGGCGCCAGAAAAAGAGCTTGATGGCGTGTAACTCACACGTTCGTTGGGAACCCCAAGAGGAAGGTATGATGCGCACAGCAGCAAGTTTTCCCTCAGAAAGAAACCAAGGTTTATCGAACCAGGAGGAGCCAAGAAGCACGTTGAAGGTTGATGGTGGCGGGATGTAGTGCGGCGCAACACCAGGGATTCCGGCGCCAACGTGGAACCTGCACAACACAACCAAAGTACTTTGCCCCAACGAAACAGTGAGGTTGTCAATCTCACCGGCTTGCTGTAACAAAGGATTAACCGTATTGTGTGGAAGATGATTGTTTGCAGAAAACGGTAGAAACAGTATTGCGATGGGATTGTATTTCAGTATAGAGAATTGGACCGGGGTCCACAGTTCACTAGAGGTGTCTCTCCCATAAGATAAACAGCATGTTGGGTGAACAAATTACAGTTGGGCAATTGACAAATAAAGAGGGCATGACCATGCACATACATATTATGATGAGTATAGTGAGATTTAATTGGGCATTACGACAAAGTACATAGACCGCCATCCAACTGCATCTATGCCTAAAAAGTCCACCTTCAGGTTATCATCTGAACCCCCTCCAGTATTAAGTTGCAAAGCAACAGACAATTGCATTAAGTATGGTGCGTAATGTAATCAACAACTACATCCTTAGACATAGCATCAATGTTTTATCCCTAGTGGCAACAGCACAACACAACCTTAGAACTTTCTGTCACTGTCCTAGGTGTCAATGCAGGCATGAACCCACTATCGAGCATAAATACTCCCTCTTGGAGTTACAAGCATCTACTTGGCCAGAGCATCTACTAGTAACGGAGAGCATGCAAGATCATAAACAACACATAGATATAAATTGATAATCAACATAACAAGTATTCTCTATTCATCGGATCCCAACAAACGCAACATATAGAATTACAGATAGATGATCTTGATCATGTTAGGCAGCTCACAAGATCCGACAATGAAGCACAATGGGGAGAAGACAACCATCTAGCTACTGCTATGGACCCATAGTCCAGGGGTAGACTACTCACACATCACTCCGGAGGCGACCATGGCGGCGTAGAGTCCTCCGGGAGATGATTCCCCTCTCCGGCAGGGTGCCGGAGGCGATCTCCTGGATCCCCCGAGATGGGATCGGCGGCGGCGGCGTCTCTGGAAGGTTTTCCGTATCGTGGCTCTCGGTACTGGGGGTTTCGCAACGGAGGCTTTAAGTAGGCGGAAGGGCAGGTCAGGAGGCGGCACGAGGGCCCCACACCACAGGGCCACGCGGCCAAGGGGGGGGCCGCGCCGCCCTAGGGTGTGGCCCCCTCGTGGCCCCTCTTCGTCTCCTCTTCGGACTTCTGGAAGCTTCGTGGCAAAATAGGACCCTGGGCGTTGATTTCGTCCAATTCCGAGAATATTTCGTTACTAGGATTTCTGAAACCAAAAACAGCAGAAAACAGCAACTGGCACTTCGGCATCTTGTTAATAGGTTAGTTCCAGAAAATGCACGAATATGACATAAAGTGTGCATAAAACATGTAGATAATATCAATAATGTGGCATGGAACATAAGAAATTATCGATACGTCGGAGACGTATCAATGCATCACCTAGGCCAGCCTATGCTGCCGGCACACATTGTCCAGCAGGTGACGCCGGATATGAGGAGCTTGCATGATGTTGTTCTAATGAAGGAGGACCTACTTCTTCGAGATAGAAATCCCTCGTACCCGGTTTTGACGGCCAAGGTGCCCACTGGCTTTGGCTTTGTCACCACATACCCTGCGGACTTGATGTTCATTCGATATGAAGACATCTTCAGGCTCTTGAACATGCAACAGCTCGTCCGAAACTTGGTCCGCCTCCTATCGCTTAGCATGGCGCACGATATCGCCATGGAGAACACAGCGGACATCGCTATCATGGACCCCTTCTACATGACTCCAACTGTCGTCCAGAACGAACAAGCGTTTCTAGCGAAGTACATCAAGGATTTCTTGGTGTTAAACAAGGATAAGAAATGCTTTGCCATACCATATTTCCGCGAGTAAGTATTTGGTTACTAGAGTACCCTCTATTACATTCTTTCATGAATTTCCTTCATAGTTGATCGAGTATGATGGTTTATTTCCATTTTGCGCAGATTCAAGTACTGCACCCTCCTCCTCTTTCACCCGTATCATTCACATGTCAGTTACCTCGACTCCGGGCTTGATCCGGACAAGGACTTCACCGACCTTAAGTCTACACTTGATAAAGCCCTCAGCGGCTTCATAGCCGAGGTTGGCATCAACAAAATCAGGCATGAGAAGAAAGTTAAAGGTTGCTATGTGTGCAACCACATAACCAAGTTCCCCTGCCTCAAGCAATCGGCGCATGACAATGGGATGGAGGCCTGGTTTGTGATACGTCTCCGACGTATCGATAATTTCTTATGTTCCATGCCACATTATTGATGATATCTACATGTTTTATGCATACTTTATGTCATATTTACGCATTTTCCGGCACTAACCTATTAACGAGATGCCGAAGAGCCGATTCTTTTTCTGCTGTTTTTGGTTTCAGAAATCCTAGTAAGGAAATATTCTCGGAATTGGACGAAATCAACGCCCAGGGGCCTATTTTGCCACGAAGCTTCCAGAAGACCGAAGAGAAGACGAAGTGAGGCCACGAGGCGGCGCCATAGTAGGGCGGCGCGGCCCAGGTGCTGGCCGTGCGGTCCTAGCGTGTGGGCCCCTCGTGACTCTCCCGACTCTGCCCTTCCGCCTACAAATAGTCTTCGTCGCGAAACCCCCAGTACCGAGAGCCACGATACGGAAAACCTTCCAGAGACGCCGCCGCCACCAATCCCATCTCGGGGGATTCAGGAAATCGCCTCCGGCACCCTGCCGGAGAGGGGATTCATCTCCCGGAGGACTCTACACCGCCATGGTCGCCTCCGGAGTGATAAGTGAGTAGTTCACCCCTGGACTATGGGTCCATAGCAGTAGCTAGATGGTTGTCTTCTCCTCATTATGCTTCATTGTCGGATCTTGTGAGCTGCCTAACATGATCAAGATCATCTATCTGTAATGCTATATGTTGTGTTTGTTGGGATCCGATGGATAGAGAATACTATGTTATGTTGATTATCAATCTATGTGTTGTTTATGATCTTGCATGCTCTCCGTTACTAGTAGATGCTTTGGCCAAGTTGATGCTTGTAACTCCAAGAGGGAGTATTTATGCTCGATAGTGGGTTCATGTCTCCGTGAATCTGGGGGAGTGACAGAAACCCCTAAGGTTATGGATGTGCTATTGCCACTAGGGATAAAACATTGATGCTATGTCCGAGGATGTAGTTATTGATTACATTACGCACCATACTTAATGCAATTGTCTGTTGTTTGCAACTTAATACTGGAAGGGGTTCGGATGATAACCTGAAGGTGGACTTTTTAGGCATAGATGCATGCTGGATAGCGGTCTATGTACTTTGTCGTAATGCCCAATTAAATCTCATAATACTCATCATATCATGTATGTGCATTGTCATGCCCTCTCTATTTGTCAATTGCCCAACTGTAATTTGTTCACCCAACATGCTATTTATCTTATGGGAGAGACACCACTAGTGAACTGTGGACCCCGGTCCATTCTTTTACATTGAATACAAATCTGCTGCAATACTTGTTCTACTGTTCTCTGCAAACAATCATCATCCACACTATACATCTAATCCTTTGTTACAGCAAGCCGGTGAGATTGACAACCTCACTGTTACGTTGGGACAAAGTACTTTGGTTGTGTTGTGCAGGTTCCACGTTGGCGCCGGAATCCCTGGTGTTGCGCCGCACTACATCTCGCCGCCATCAACCTTCAACGTGCTTCTTGGCTCCTACTGGTTCGATAAACCTTGGTTTCATACTGAGGGAAAACTTGCTGCTGTACGCATCACACCTTCCTCTTGGGGTTCCCAACGGTCGCGTGTTGTACGCGTATCAAGACTGTTTTCTGGCGCCGTTGCCGGGGAGATCAAGACACGCTGCAAGGGGAGTCTCCACATTCCAATCTCTTTACTTTGTTTTTGTCTTGCTTTACTTTATTTACTATTTTGTTTGCTGCATTATATCAAAACACAAAAAAATTAGTTACTTGTTTTACTTTACTCAATTCCATGCATGTTTTTATTTCACTAGTTAGGCCTAATGGAAAACAATAAAAATATTAGAGATCTTTATAGTATTTATCTTGAGTTAGGACATGAAGTGTTTGAAGAGAAAATTAAAAAACCTATGGAACTTTATATGCGTGCTAATGGTAATGTTATTAGTATGAATGCTTTGAACACCATTATTGCTAATGCTATGGAAGAATTTAAGCTTGGGGAAGCTGGTTTTGATGAGCATGATATTTTTAGTCCCCCAAGCATGGAGGAGAAAATTTACTTTGATGATACTATACCTCCTATATATGATGATTACAATGATGACTATCATCCACATACTATTGAGGAGAAAATTAATTATGATTATAATATGCCTCCTATATTTGATGATTATGGTGATAATGATAGCTACCTTGTTGAATTTGCTCCCACTACAATTAATAAGAATGACTATGCTTATGTTGGGAGTAGTAATAATTTTATGCATGAGACTCATGATAAGAATGCTTTATGTGATAGTTATATTGTTGAGTTTGCTCATGTTGCTACTGAAAGTTATTATGAGAGAGGAAAATATGGTTGTAGAAATTTTCATGTTACTAAAACACCTCTCTATGTGCTGAAATTTTTGAAGCTACACTTGTTCTATCTTCCTATGCTTGTTACTTTGCTCTTCATGAACTTGTTTATTTACAAGATTCCTATGCATAGGAAGCATGTTAGACTTAAATGTGTTTTGAATTTGTCTCTTGATGCTCTCTTTTGCTTCAACTACTATTTCTTGCCAGTGCATCATTAAAACTGTTGAGCCCATCTTAATGGCTATAAAGAAAGAACTTCTTGGGAGATAACCCATGTTTTTATTTTGCTACAGTACTTTTATTTTATATTTGAGTCTTGGAAGTTGTTACTACTGTAGCAACCTCTCCTTATCTTAGTTTTGTGCATTGTTGTGCCAAGTAAAGTCGTTGATAGTAAGGTTCATACTAGATTTGGATTACTGCGCAGAAACAGATTTCTTTGCTGTCACGAATCTGGGACAAATTTTCTGTAGGTAACTCAGAAAATTATGCCAATTTACGTGAGTGATCCTCACATATTTACGCAACTTTCATTCAATTTGAGCATTTTCATTTGAGCAAGTCTGGTGCCTCAATAAAATTCGTCTTTACAAACTGTTCTGTTTTGACAGATTCTGCCTTTTATTTCGCATTGCCTGTTTTGCTATGCTTGATGGATTTTTCGATTCCATTGACTTTCAGTAGCTTTGTGAAATGTCCAGAAGTGTTAATAATGATCATGTCACCTCTGAACATGTAAATTTTAATTGTGCACTAACCCTCTAATGAGTTGTTTTGAGTTTGGTGTGGAGGAAGTTTTCAAGGATCAAGAGAGGGAGATGATACAATATGATCAAGGAGAGTGAAAGCTCTAAGCTTGGGGATGCCCCGGTGGTTCACCCCTGCATATTTCAAGAAGACTCAAGCGTCTAAGCTTGGGGATGCCCAAGACATCCCCTTCTTCATCGACAACATTATCAGGTTCCTCTAGTGAAACTATATTTTTATTCCATCACATCTTATGTACTTTGCTTGGAGCGTCGGTTTGTTTTTGTTTTTGTTTTTGTTTGAATAAAATGGATCCTAGCATTCTTTGTGTGGGAGAGAGACACGCTCCGCTTTTGCATATGGACAAGTATGTCCTTAGGCTTTACTCATAATATTCATGGCGAAAGTTTCTTCTTCGTTAAATTGTTATATGGTTGGAATTGGGAAATGCTACATGTAGTAATTGCTATAATGTCTTGGATAATGTGATACTTGGCAATTGTTGTGCTCATGTTTAAGCTCTTGCATCATATACTTTGCACCTATTAATGAAGAAATACATAGAGCATGCTAAAATTTGGTTTGCATAATTGGTCTCTCTAAGGTCTAGATAATTTCTAGTATTGAGTTTGAACAACAAGGAAGACGGTGTAGAGTCTTATAATATTTACAATATGTCTTTTATGTGAGTTTTGCTGCACCGGTTCATCCTTGTGTTTGTTTCAAATAAACCTTGCTAGCCTAAACCTTGTATCGAGAGGGAATACTTCTCATGTATCCAAAATCCTTGAGCCAACCACTATGCCATTTGTGTCCACCATACCTACTACATGGTATTTCTCCGCCATTCCAAAGTAAATTGCTTGAGTGCTACCTTTAAAATTTCCATTCTTTACCTTTGCAATATATAGCTCATGGGACAAATAGCCTAAAAACTATTGTGGTATTGAATATGTACTTATGCACTTTATCTCTTATTAAGTTGCTTGTTGTGCGATAACCATGTTCCTGGGGACGCCATCAACTACTCTTTGTTGAATATCATGTGAGTTGCTATGCACGTTCGTCTTGTCTGAAGTAAGGGAGATTTACCACTAAAACGGTTAGAGCATGCATAATGTTAGAGAAGAACATTGGGCCGCTAACTAAAGCCATGATCCATGGTGGAAGTTTCAGTTTTGGACAAATATCCTCAATCTCATATGAGAAAATTAATTGTTGTTGAATGCTTATGCATAAAATAGGAGTCCATTATCTATTGTCTATGTTGTCCCGGTATGGATGTCTAAGTTGAGAATAATCAATAGCGAGAAATCCGATGCGAGCTTTCTCCTTAGACCTTTGTACAGGCGGCATAGAGGTACCCCTTTGTGACACTTGGTTAAAACATGTGCATTGCAATGATAATCCAGGTAATCCGAGCTAATTAGGACAAGGTGCGGGCACTATTAGTATACTATGCATGAGGCTTGCAACTTGTAAGATATAATTTACATAACACATATGCTTTATTACTACCATTGACAAAATTGTTTCTTGTTTTCAAAATCAAAGCTCTAGCACAAATATAGCAATCGATGCTTTCCTCTTTGAAGGACCTTTCTTTTACCTTTATTGTTGAGTCAGTTCACCTATTTCTCTCCACCTCAAGAAGCAAACACTTGTGTGAACTGTGCATTGATTTCTACATACTTGCATATTGCACTTGTTATATTACTCTATGTTGACAATTATCCATGAGATATACATGTTACAATTTGAAAGCAACCGCTGAAACTTAATCTTCCTTTGTGTTGCTTCAATGCCTTTACTTTGAATTATTGCTTTATGAGTTAACTCTTATGCAAGACTTATTGATGCTTGTCTTGAAGTACTATTCATGAAAAGTCTTTGCTATATGATTCATTTGTTTACTCATGTCATTTACATTGTTTTGATCGCTGCATTCATTACATATGCTTACAATAGTATGATCAAGGTTATGATGGCATGTCACTCCAGAAATTATCTTTGTTATCGTTTACCTGCTCGGGACGAGCAGAAACTAAGCTTGGGGATGCTGATACGTCTCCGACGTATCGATAATTTCTTATGTTCCATGCCACATTATTGATGATATCTACATGTTTTATGCATACTTTATGTCATATTTATGCATTTTCCGGCACTAACCTATTAACGAGATGCCGAAGAGCCGATTCTTTGTTTTTCTGCTGTTTTTGGTTTCAGAAATCCTAGTAAGGAAATATTCTCGGAATTGGACGAAATCAACGCCCAGGGGCCTATTTTGCCACGAAGCTTCCAGAAGACCGAAGAGAAGACGAAGTGGGGCCACGAGGCGGCGCCACAGTAGGGCGGTGCGGCCCAGGTGCTAGCCACGCGGCCCTAGCGTGTGGGCCCCTCGTGACTCTCCCGACTCTGCCCTTCCGCCTACAAATAGTCTTCGTCGCGAAACCCCCAGTACCGAGAGCCACGATACCGAAAACCTTCCAGAGACGCCGCCGCCGCCAATCCCATCTCGGGGGATTCAGGAGATCGCCTCCGGCACCCTGCCGGAGAGGGGATTCATCTCCCGGAGGACTCTACACCGCCATGGTCGCCTCCGGAGTGATGAGTGAGTAGTTCACCCCTGGACTATGGGTCCATAGCAGTAGCTAGATGGTTGTCTTGTCCTCATTATGCTTCATTGTCGGATCTTGTGAGCTGCCTAACATGATCAAGATCATCTATCTGTAATGCTATATGTTGTGTTTGTTGGGATCCGATGGATAGAGAATACTATGTTATGTTGATTATCAATCTATGTGTTGTTTATGATCTTGCATGCTCTCCGTTACTAGTAGATGCTTTGGCCAAGTTGATGCTTGTAACTCCAAGAGGGAGTATTTATGCTCGATAGTGGGTTCATGTCTCCGTGAATCTGGGGGAGTGACAGAAACCCCTAAGGTTATGGATGTGCTGTTGCCACTAGGGATAAAACATTGATGCTATGTCCGAGGATGTAGTTATTGATTACATTACACACCATACTTAATGCAATTGTCTGTTGTTTGCAACTTAATACTGGAAGGGGTTCGGATGATAACCTGAAGGTGGACTTTTTAGGCATAGATGCATGCTGGATAGCGGTCTATGTACTTTGTCGTAATGCCCAATTAAATCTCATAATACTCATCATATCATGTATGTGCATTGTCATGCCCTCTCTATTTGTCAATTGCCCAACTGTAATTTGTTCACCCAACATGCTATTTATCTTATGAGAGAGACACCACTAGTGAACTGTGGACCCCGGTCCATTCTTTTACATTGAATACAAATCTGCTGCAATACTTGTTCTACTGTTCTCTGCAAACAATCATCATCCACACTATACATCTAATCCTTTGTTACAGCAAGCCGGTGAGATTGACAACCTCACTGTTACGTTGGGACAAAGTACTTTGGTTGTGTTGTGCAGGTTCCACGTTGGCGCCGGAATCCCTGGTGTTGCGCCGCACTACATCTCGCCGCCATCAACCTTCAACGTGCTTCTTGGCTCCTACTGGTTCGATAAACCTTGGTTTCATACTGAGGGAAAACTTGCCGTTGTACGCATCACACCTTCCTCTTGGGGTTCCCAACGGTCGCGTGCTGTACGCGTATCAGTTTGCCATCCTACAGATGAGGTCGATTGTAAGGTCTCAGAACGATCTCTTGTTGCCATCCAGTCTTCAGCGAATGTTCGTGAACATGGCGGACACCACCGATGAAAACGTGAGAGCCGAGTTCCGTGCCATCCAGCGGACCATTTGCACAATACTCTGGAGGGATGTCTGCGGTAATGGTGGCTTGTTCCACTATGGTCCCGCACTTTCTAAGGCCGAGATAGAAGGCCGATTAGAAGATGGATGTGACGACAGAACATTCACCATGCTCGAGGGCATCCGTCCCTTCCCGCCGAAGCCGACTTGACTCAAAAACTTTTGTCCTTTGCAAATGTTAGTCATAAAATTACTTAAGTAATTTCCATGCTTTTTCTTTGCACTAGTACTCTATGTTATATCTCTCTCTACTAATGTACTAACAACTTTCATTTCTTTTTTCTGTGTTTGCATAGATGACGCACTATGTCGTCTACCACGGCAGGGTTCCTGGAGTCTACGAGGACTGGGAAGACTGTAGGAGGCAGGTCCACCGTTTCAGCGGTAACAGTTACAAGGGGTACACCACTTTGGAGGAGGCGGAAGCTCGATACGCCAACTTTCGAGCGGGACAGAGGAGGGAGATGTGGAGGACCCCTTTCATCGTGATGATGCTTGCCGCCACCGCCTCTATAGTTTACTATGTCATTGTTGTTTAGCTAGGTCGTCGACTGGACTTGTATGTATTTGTGTAATATGTGCTACTTCGAGTCGTGATGTTTGAACCATATGGTCGACACTTGTGTTATTGATGCATGCATGCATGTTATGGACATTTCGGGACTTTCTAATGATGTGTATCTTGCTAATGATGTATATCTTGCTGTCATTATGGTATTTGCCTGTATATTCTATGTATATGATATGAATTCTGGTATTTGCCTGTAATTGAGATTTTATTTTTTTGCTCCTGTTAATATTACCGCTGGCGAAATGGGAAGGCGCCGGCGGTAACAACCTGATGCTCCTGTTAACATTACCGCTGGCGAAATGGGAAGCGCCGGCGGTAAGGATCGGCAACTCCTGTTAATAGTACTGCAGGCGAAACGAGAAACGCCGGCGGTAAGATGATGCCCCTGGCGAGATGGCAAAGCGCCGGCGGAAAGGCTTACCCCCGGCGAATTGAGTGAAACACCGGCGGTAACGGCCACTTACCACCGGCGAATTGGAAGGCGCCGGTGATGAGGCATTACGACCGGCGAGGTGATCGCCGGCGAATGCGAAGGCGCCGGCGGTAAGCCATTCCAGGTCACCGGCGGTAAGCCTTTCCCTAGTAGTGTTTGCAACTCTATCAAATTTCTACACCATATTTTATTGATTTGGTGTATACCCTGAAAGTCTTGTGTGATCTGTTGTTCCATTGGGAATTAGACGGTTGCAACTTACCGCTTCGTGGTCGGCGGCTACGTGCGCAAGTGTGTGGAGTTGCGAATATCTTGCAGGCTTGAGAGTTGTTGCATTGGCGACATGGACCAATCGAGAGACTTTGTTGCGTCATACAAGTTATCATCCACTTCATCATCAAGCTATCTCCTCTGTGTTCATCCCGTGATCATCATCACCACCGTGCTTACGGAGAAGATCAAGCAACCCCTTATCATTTTGGTATCAGATTTCAGTGTTTCCTCGGTAAGCCATCCACAATCTACCCCATCGTTGAGTTGTGAGTGTTTTCCTATCCAGAAAAAACCATAAAAAGTTAGGGTTAGGGTTTGCCATAGCCTTAGATTGCACTAATTTCGAGTTTTAGTTGCTTTTCGTAGTTTTTTTTGCGTATCTTTTTCTTCCATCTAGTATTGTTAGGGTTTGTGTCTCCGCTATCATCTAGTTTCAGTTTTTGTTTACTCCGTGTCCACATAGCGTACAGTGTGCTTGTCCCAACCATAGACACAACCTTTCGATATAAGTGACTAGGAACTTCCCTAGAAGAGACTAGTTTTACTGCTCGATAGGCTGTTCGTTAGGGTTTTGGTGCTTTGCAATTTTCTGTTGGCCGTGTTATCAAGGAGTTGAGTCATAAAATAAAAAAAAGAGAAAGAAAATAGAAAAGAAGCAAAAAGAGCTACATAGCTGCGTGTGTTACAAAAAGAAAATCCAAAAAGAAAATGTGAAGTGCTAGTAAGATTCAAGTAAAGGCCTAGTTTACTTTTCTGCACCTGTAGTTGAGCAATCTTGTGCCTGTTTCGTTGAGATTTGCTAGTGTATCTCGAGTGCATTGCAACCTTTTCATCCATATAGTTGCATTGCTACATTTATCGCCTTGTGTGAGTATCATTGGTTGTGTACGGTCAGCGCTAGAGCTTGTTATTGGTGAAAATAGGTAGCCTACCTACAGTCCCATATATATCCTGCTTTGTCGTGTGATTTGTTTTTATACCCTTGATATTCGCTTCGCTACATCCGTGCACTAGTTGTTATTACAAGTGGTAAGCAACACTAATTCACTTTGGAGCGGTAAGATTTCCTTTTTTATCAGTTTTGAGTGAGTTGTGAGAGTACCACCATATATTTTTGTTTTAGTGCACTAACCTACTAACCATGTCTTCTAGTGATGAGAAAATTGTTAACCAAAAAAACAAGGATGCCGCTGATGTGATGACATGAAGGGAGTATGAGGTTCTTCGTAATGAGATGCGACGTGAATTCCTCACTCAGGATGAGGAACTTAAGGGGACCGTGCATGAGGTGTCCCATAAGCTAGATGCTACTAAATAGACCGTCAACAAGATGCAAGATCAAATGACGGATATTCAACGCAGTATTCAAGCATTGACTCTAGCTGTTGATAATCTGACACTACAACAACAACAGGAAGATGAAGATGTTGAGCTTCAAGATGAAGCACCTGGTGTTGGTCGTGGTGCTGGACGTGGTAACCGTGGTCGTGGCTTTGTTGAACTCGGAGCTCGACGTGTTTATCCACAACAGCAAGACGATGGTTTGGGTAAGCCAAAGTTCTCAATACCCAAATTTGAAGGAGGAGCTGATGTTGAAGAATGCCTCACTTGGGAGATGAAGATTGAGAAGTTGTGGCGCCTACATAACTATACTGAAGATAGGAAGGTTAAGCTTGCTTCTTCAGAATTTGATGGCTATGCATTGCGTTGGTGGGATGGAGTTATACGTACTCGTCAGGAAGATAACGAAGTGCCAGTTCTTACATGGCGCGAGATGAAGGCCATTATGCAAGCTCGTTCATTCCCACTAACTATTTGCGGTCTATATATGATAAGTTGATCCTCTTGAGACAAGGTGTGAAAACTGTTGATGTTTATTTTATGGAGATGGAGATGCTTATGCAGCGTGGCCGTGTTCGTGAGTCAATTTAGATGACAATGGAGCGTTTTCTACATGGTTTGAAGTATGATATCAAAAGCATTGTTTGTCATCACAGTTACACTACTATGAATGAGTTTCTACATCATGCAAGAGAAGCTGCAACACAGTTGGCTGAAGAAGCGCAAATCAAAGGTTGTGCTACGGGAGCTGGGCGCTACACGCCTAGGGCGCCCCCATCTACGGCGCCGGTGCCATCTCCGCGCTCCGCACCTTATTTAACTCCGTCTAGCAAGCCGATCTCCAATGTGTCTAACACAAAGAAGCCCGAACCTGCTGCGAGTACGAGTGGTTCTACCATCTCTACTGCACGCAACCGCGATATGAATTGCCATACATGTGGTGGCAAGGGTCACTTCAAGAGAGATTGTCCTAACCGCAAGGTCATGATTATCAATGAGGACAATGAGTATGAGAATGGAGATGATGTTGATCCATATGCTCCAGAAGATGATGACTATGACAGTGATGGTGTAGATGCTTATCCGTCTGATGCTCGCACTATTGTTGTGCCTCAGCGTGCTCTTAATGTGTTGCCAAGTGCATCTACTCAGCGCTGCAATTTGTTCCAAACAAAGGCTTTAGTTGTGCTGACAAGGCTTGCAAGGTCATTATTGATGGCGGGAGTTTCCGCAATTTAGAAAGGAAGGAGTTGTGTACCAAGTTGAAATTGAAGTATCTACCGCACCCGCATCCATACTATATTCAGTGGTTGAGCGACAATGGTGAGATGAAGGTAAACCACGTGGTGCGTGTTGACTTTGAGATTGGACCGTATAAGGATTCTATTGATTTTGATGTGGTTCCTATGACGGTGTGTCACCTATTGTTGGGTCGGCCATGGCTCTATGACCGTTCGGTGCAACACAATGGCCGTGCCAATACATATCACTTGGAGTTCAAGGGCAAGAAAATCAACTTGCAGCCTATGTCACCACAGCAAATTGTCAATGAATCTCATCAGAAAGTTGAAGTAAACTTGGAGGATGCACTTATAGATAGGCGAGAAAATTGTAATACCGTGAGATATATAACAAAAAGTGAGAGAGTGAATTCCTTAGTCTTATTAACCACCAAATAGGACATGAGAGAATTTAGTGAGAATCCTACAGCCATGCCTCTTGTGCTCATGTACAAGGGTGAGGTTTTGGTTTCTAACGACATGACCCCTATTTCTCTTGGTGTTTCTAGTGTTTTGCAGGAATTCGGCGACGTGTTTCCGGAGGAGGTACCCGCAGGATTGCCACCATTGCGTGGTATGGAGCATCAAATTGATTTGATCCCCGATGCCTCGCTGCCCAATAGGGCGCCATATAGGACTAACCCCGAAGAAACGAAGGAGATACATAAGCAAGTACAAGCGCTACTCGACAAAGGTTATATTCGCATAAGCCTTAGTCCTTGTGCTGTTCCTGTTATTTTAGTTCCTAAGAAAGATGGAACATGGCGCATGTGTGTAGATTGTAGAGCGATAAACAATATTACTATTCGATATCGTCGTCCTATTCCCCGTTTAGAGGATATGTTAGATGAATTGAGTGGTGCTGCTGTTTTCTCTAAAATTGATTTACGTAGTGGTTATCATCAAATTAGGATGAAAGAGGGGGATGAATGGAAAACAACCTTTAAAACAAATTTTGGTTTATATGAGTGGTTAGTAATGCCTTTTGGTTTAACTAATGCACCTATCACTTTCATGAGACTGATGAACCATGTTTTGCATGATTTTATTGGCAAGTTTGTGGTTGTATACTTTGATGACATATTAATCTACAGCCGCAATGAATCTGATCATACTATACATATTAGACATGTTGTGCAAGTGTTGCGTGATAATAAAATCTATGGTAATCTTGAGAAGTGCACATTTTGCAAAGATAAGGTCATATTTCTGGGCTATGTTGTCTCTAAGCATGGAATAGAAGTAGATGTGTCTAAAATTGAATCTATTCAAAATTGGCCTACTCCCATGAATGTGAGTCAAGTAAGAAGTTTTCATGGTCTAGCTGGGTTCTATAGAAGATTTGTGCCTAATTTTAGTACTATTGTTGCACCTTTGAATGAATTAACTAAAAAGGGTGTTGTCTTTGAGTGGGGCGCAGCTCAAGATCATGCTTTTAATGAACTGAAAAGATTGTTAACTTCTGCACAGTTGCTTGCACTTCCTGATTTCAATAAGCAATTTGAGATTGAATGTGATGCTAGTGGTATTGGAATTGGTGGCGTGTTGATGCAAGAGGGTCGCCCAATTGCATATTTTTCTGAGAAACTTTCTGGTGCTAAGTTGAACTATCCTATATATGATAAAGAATTATATGCTTTAATTAGAGTTCTTGAGGTTTGGCAACATTATTTGTGGTCAAAAGAATTTATCATACATTCTGATCATGAAGCTTTAAAATATCTGAAAGCTCAATCTAACTTGCATAAGCGTCTTTCTAAGTGGGTTGAGTTCATTGAGTCTTTTCCATACATTATTAAGCATAAGAAGGGAAAAGATAATATTGTTGCTGATGCTCTATCTAGAAAGAATATGCTATTAACTCAATTTGATGTTAAAATTCCTGGATTAGAGATACTATGTGATTTGTATGCTACTGATCATGATTTTGCTGAACCATATCACTTATGTGCTATTGGTAAAGCATGAGAGAAATATCACATACATGATGGGTTCTTGTTTAGAGCTAACAAACTATGTGTTCCAGAATCGTCTGTGCGTTTGCTCTTATTGCGGGAATCTCATGCTGGAGGTTTGATGGGTCACTTTGGGCGTGAGAAGACGCTACTCATGCTAGCTGACCACTTTTATTGGCCAAATATGAGGCGGGATGTGGACAGATATGTGAAGAGGTGCATTACGTGTAACAAGTCCAAGTCCAAGCTGAAGCCTCAAGGTTTGTATACTCCTTTACCGGCACCTACTACACCATGGGAGGACATTAGTATGGATTTTGTCTTGGGTTTGCCGCGTACTAAGCGAGGCCATGATTCTATATTTATGGTAGTGGATAGATTCTCTAAGATGTCACATTTTATTGCCTACCACAAGAGCGACAATGCGTCGCATATTGCTAACCTGTTTTTCAGGGAGATTGTACGTCTACATGGAGTCCCGAAGACTATTGTTTCTGATCGTGACGTGAATTTCATGAGCTACTTCTGGAAGACGCTTTGGAGAAAGCTGGAGACGAAGCTACTTTTCAGCACTGCTTGCCATCCCCAAACTGATGGTCAAACTGAAGTGGTGAATAGAACATTGTCACAACTGTTGAGATCCATGATCAAGAAGAACCTGAAGGAGTGGGAAGATTGTTTGCCGCATGTGAAGTTTGCTTATAACAGGGCGGTATATTATACCACAGAGTTGTGTCCCTATGAGGTGGTGTATGGTTTCAAACCCATTACCCCGCTTGATTTGTTGCCTCTACCCATACATGAGAGAGTCAATATGGAGGCATCAAAGAGGGCAGATTTTGTGCGAAAGATTCATGTGAAGACTAAAGAGTTGATAGAGAAGAAAGGCAAGAGCAATGCTGCAAGAATGAACAAGAAGCGCAAGGAGATGTCGTTCAAGCCTGGTGATATGGTCTGGGTACATTTTCGTAATGATAGATTCCCGAAGCTACGGAAGTCCAAGTTGCTTCCTCGTGGTGCTGGTCCTTACAAAGTGCTTGCCAAGATCAATGATAATGCATACTATATAGATCTTCCAATTGATGAGTTTGGTGTCAGCAATTCATTCAATGTGGCTGATTTGACACCATATGACGGAGAAGGCCTTGGAGCGTCGAGGTCGACGCCTTTTGAAGGGGGGAGATGATGAGGACATCCCTACTACACTACTACCTCCGTCATTGCAAGATGAAGACGATGCTGCTGTGAAGCTCAAGTCCAATGAAGTCAGGATTGGACCAATGACACGAGCTCGTGCGAAGCTACTCAAACAACATGTGAACTTGTTCCTAAGTGATACTTTGATCGATGAGAGCTTTATACTGCCTAAGTCCTATTACTTATGTATGATCAGGTATGAAGAGAGAGCAAACATCGCACGAGGAGGAGAGGAGCAGCTGAACAAGAAGCTGGACATGGAGCTGGACATGAAGATATCCCATGGACACGCGAGGGAGGAGAGGGAGGCATGCACGAAGGAGGAAGAAGTCCAGGCCGGTGTCAGGTCCGGTCAGACCGGCCGCCACGCCGGCGCACCCGGTCCCAGGCCCGGTCAGACCGGGCGCCACACCGGATCAGCTCGGCGCCGACCGGATTCTACGCTTGTGACAACCGGGCACTATCCAGTAAGCATGGACCCCTAGCCCGGTCACCACCCGGTGCCAGTCCCGGTTGAAATCGGATGGCCCGGTCCCAGGCCCGGTCGACCGGCCGTATGACCGGCCGACTCCGAGTATGTCTCGACCAGATCCAATTTGGGTCGGTTTTCTATGTGTATTTTCGACTTCTGGTCGTCCTGAACTCCTATATAAGTGCCCAGGACGCCCCCAAGTTAGGTTTAGACCACGTTTAAGATAAACCCTAGTTCATAGTTGATTGCTTTGCAACTCTATCGAATTTCTACACCATATTGCATTGATTTGGTGTATACCCTAAAACTCTTGTGTGATCTGCTGTTCCATTGGGAATTAGACGGTTGCAACTTACCGCTTCGTGGTCGGCGGCTACGTGCGCAAGTGTGTGGAGTTGCGAATATCTTGCAGGGTTGAGAGTTGTTGCATTGGCGACATGGACTAATCGAGAGACTTCGTTGCGTCATACAAGTTATCATCCACTTCATCATCAAGCTATCTCCGCTGTGTTCATCCCGTGATGATCATCACAACCGTGCTTGCTCAGAAGATCGGGAAAGCCCTTATCACATACATATATAATTGAAGCACAAATGTGTAACAAATAAAATAGTGATAAGAGATTTGCGAGCAGCACATCCGTAAATACTCTTGCCTCTAAAGCCAGTGGTAACAAGAATCTCTTGGTACAACCACGGTTCCCACAGCCGTGAGCAACAATAGTTATTAAGCATATGCATACAGACCAAAGCATTAATCTAGATGATTGTGTCGTGATCCCGAATGAATCACTACACATGTGCCATTACTTTCCTCTTTCTGGCACTGAGGTTTCACGATAGCAAGCCGTTCTCCACTCATCCCACCTCTTCCCTTGATCGATCCGAATGATATGAGTACATGCAGATCATCGAATCGAGGCAAAGAGACAAGGATACAAGATTGCAAAACTCCTATTCAATCCTTACACATATTATAAGGTTAGATGCACATAAACTCTGCAAGGATTCACACATAATATCAAGATCAATAACAAAGATAGAAATCATTGTGGTAAATACTTGGATTGAAATCACAATATTCTTACAATAGTCACCGATTCTCAAGGAGATCTCCATTACAATGGTGATGGCTATGACTATGTTGGAGATTGGAGAAGGAATGGATGGACTATGGTGGTGGATCTCCTTCGGTGTTGTGTAGATGGATCTGATGGATGGCGGCTCTGTTTGGCGACGAATGGCTCTCTTTTTAGCGTCGGGTCATTCACATAACTTATAGGGTTTGACCTCGGGAAGGCTGAGGCACACAGTACGAGCGCATGGTACGGGTGGGGGCTTGCCCGTACCTGCGCGTTCGGTTAATTCGGTTAGGTAAATACGGTCATTCGGTAAAGATGATTTCAATACTTCGGTAAATACGGTTTTGTACGAGAATACAGTTCGGTTTCGGTAATAACCAATAAAGTTCGGTTTTCGGTAATAACCAAATTAACCAAAGTTGACGCGAGGTTTTGAATAACGAACAACTTTTGGCATGAATTTTATAACAAGAGTTAACAACCAAACTAAAATGTATTTCGTCATGAAGAAATATTTCAGCTGCCATCAGTCTGCGGTCGTATCAGGTGTGAACTGCGTAGAAAAAGTTCCTTCATGGCTACCATCAGTACCAGAATCAAAGTGAGCCATGGCTGCAGTAAAAGGAAAATTTTAACATCTTTACGTTTTATTTAGTGTAAATAATAACTTTACTAAAGCCAGCAAGCTACAACTTCTAATTCTGAAAGAGAAAAAATAAATATTCCTACAGCAATGTGCAATGAAATTAGCCTGTAACTGGTTGGTGTACGTGGGTTAATTACTCACCTAGACAGTGCAACCAAGCATCTAGTTTTGCTCCTGTGATCTGTAGCTCTAACAAGCCTTGCTGAATCTAATCTGGAAAGGCAAATGGGGCAATGGAATCAGAGTCACGAGTTGGAGGTCACCGTGGAGCCGTGGAGGAGATGGGGCGGTGGATCCAGGGGGTGGACGTCGCCAGACTGCCGGAGAGGTGAGAGTCGGACGACGCGCCACCAGCACCCAACTAGGATTCGCGTTCAGCGCCGCCGCCGTGCGAGCGAGACGAGGATACGACAGGGCATGTACTGATGTGCCTTTGCGGATTCATTTGTTGGATGCAAGTAGTCATTTAGTTGGGCTCGGCATATGCGTTTGGATAACTAGATGATACCCCGCGCGTTGCTGCAGAGCATTTAACTAAATTAGTTGCTCTATATATAGTGTTACATTTGGTAGGGACAATAATACCAAAAAAATGATGTTATAGACTCCGTGATTTGGCACATAGTGGTAACAGAAATTAACACATTTCAATCCAACATTTGAAATATGTGTAAAATTTTAGAGGCACACATCGCATTTTAGAAGCCACTCACATATGCGCCGAAGGGACAAATTGTAACCAAAAAACATTGAAATGACATTGTGTAATACTTATTAACTAATCAACACATCGTTGGGATTAAATCACATTTCAGTTGGTGAAAATGTGTATAATTAATTTTTATCCAAGGGACAAATAAGTTATGCTATTTTAATTAGTCAAAGTAAAAAAGATCCAACTATACACATGAAGGGTTTCTTATAACTCTGGCCCTCATATGTAAATTAGTGGAATCGTTTAAGTGGGAAAGCCACAACAGGCAAGACAATTAACGTGTACATGATCCAAATCGTACAGACTGTTAACAGCACGAAAAGATGCGAAATCCTTGGATTGCACCGGCATGTCACACATGTATACATGCACAATTAGAATGATAGCTTCCCTATTACTGACATGATGATCAACAGAGGAATGTTCAGACATTTTCTTCTCTGACTCATATAGATATTGTAATCAGAAGGATAACTTCCATGTTATTGAGAGCGGCCAGATGTAGGTCCAGCTTTCTATGCATGTGTACATGTAAATAAGAAAGGATTCAAGCATGGAAGATTTCATGGGTGACTGCAGAGGATTACTTTGTCTTGTGTATATATATCCTCTGTAGAATTGATAGGAAACCATCAATAGTGTAGAAAATTAGGACAAACTTTTAAAGGACTTAATTTGTGTTACTCTAAACTTTGGAGTATGGAGTATCAGATCTATGATTGGATATTCAAGGAGTAGGTCAAGAAAAAATGCATAAGCAACGGGACAAATCCCCTGCAGGCACCCTGCCTCACGTATACCAACTATATACCTTGATAACTGTGTAATGTTTTCTCCTTTGGTACAGTTTGCTATAAATAATATAAAATCTACACCGTAGGCGCTTTTCCTACGGTAATGTTGCTAAAAAAAACTGTGTAATGTGTTGTTGTCAACAAATAAATTCCTGTGAATTCTGCGGAGAAGAGGCCTACAAAGTAATTAAAAGATGGATGAAAATCAGGAATTTGATTGAACATGTATTATCATGTAGCCAGAATGTTGTGGAAAATAAATAAAAAACACTGGGATACTAACTTGGTAGCCAGCTGACTGATATTCTAGAGATAATAAACGAGAGTATAGGTTAAGGAGCTCTTTACCCTCCAGAATTCTTCACCATGTTTGGTAGTTTAGGCATTTCATCAAGCGGCTATCAGGCATTCCTGCAAGTTGCAACACATAAACAAAGCATTTCCCATCAACTGTTTTGAAATAAAGTTGTAGTTATCCCAAAGGGCTTTCTATTTTCGTGCCCTCGGGTTCTTAGTTGTGCTCAGTTTTCCCAACTCCTTAGTTTTTCCTCATTTTTCCCCAAGACCTTGTCTGAAACCATCACAGGTGCTTTAATGTCCGATTGCCCGACGGTTGACTGTTATCTTCTGACTAGTGGGGCCACGTAGAGCCCGCAAAGACACGTCAGACCATCCATCTTTGTTTGACCGTAAGCATCGATGTATCCCTGACCAAAGCGCGAACGAGTGGGGCTTCAGTATATCGAATGACAAGTGGGGCCATGACGCTGATACAAGGGGCAATACACGGGTAGGATTAGATTTTTAAACGGAGCTCTACAGCGATGGCACGGAGGAGGTGGCATGCGGGGTGCCGAGATGAGATCGACGTCCACAAAGAACTGCATGAGGCGAGGCCAAACGCATTAGATAGATATGAACTAGACGCATTTAACCATGCAAAGAAGAAAAAAAATGGTCGACGACATCAACGACTACCTCAAAACTTTGACTGACCGTGTCGGACACGAACGCGAGCAATGTAGAGAAAACTAGTGTCTCTCCTTTCTGGCGTGTATAGATGGGTGCTAGAAGAGTGTGGTGGCGAAGGGAAATACCTCGCGGTGGTCTGTGGCGTCCAGCATAGCGGGGCGGCGTGGCCGTGCCCACAACGGCGTGCCTGCATGTTCGGCATTGGCATTAGCATGTACGTTCGACATTAGCCTCGGCGGTATCTCTGGTGTGTCAGTGATCGAATGAGGTGACGGGATTGAGGGTGCATCCCGACGGTGACCTAGCAGTGGCGGCGAGCATAGCCGTTCTGACCATGCCGATATCGGCATCGGCATCGTTTGGAGGCTGTGGTGCTCGAATCAAGGTGGGATTTGTTTCTTGTACGCCAAAATGAATCTGAAACAAGTTTCGTGTTGAAGGTTAGGTAACGAAAGTTTGTAACTAAAAATTATACTAGCGCCATGGTAAAGTTCTTTTTGATAGAGCTTTACGGTTGGGCAAACTTTTTTACACTTTTTAGATAGGGTTCCTTGTTGTTACACCTATGGCATCATGTATGGCAAATTTGAGGTCATTTCGAGATGTTCGAAAAAATCACTTTGCTTAAGCGCATGCCGTTTCGTCTTACTGAAACCAGCTTTTCTAACAAGGTGATTTTTTCTACCTTCTCTAAATGACCTCAAATTTCATACAGCTGATCTTCTATACATAGATAGATAGATTGTTTCGTTTTTACATTTTTCGAACTTTTTATTTACCTTTATAATACCCAATTGATTTTTATGTCAAAACCTCGAAAAACAGCATCATGTATGGCATCATTTTCACCCTAAATTTCAAATTTTGTGAAACTTTCCATTTTAGATATTCCTTGTTGTTATAGGTATAGCATCATGTATGCCAAACTTGGGTAGGTCTCACTGAAACCAGCTTTTGTAACAAGTTAGGTTTTTTCGACCTTCTCAAAAGGGATTTTTTTCTACCTTCTCTAAATGACCTCAAAAATCATACAGACGATCTTCTATACAAAGATAGGTAGATTGTTTCGTTTTTACATTTTTTTGAACTTTTATTTCCCTTTATAATACCCATTTGATTTTCAGGTAAAAACCATGAAAGTTAACATAAGTAGATGGTGAACCCTCCCAAACTTCGAATACAGAGATAGATAGATTGTTTTGTTTATCATTTTTACCATGAATAGTAGTGGCTACAAGAAATCGGTGATGGTTTATCATTTTTTGCGTGAAAAGTAATGGCTACAACAAATCAGTGATGGTTTATCATTTTTTGCGTGAAAATTAATGGCTACAACAAATCGGTGATGGTTTATCATTTTTTGCGTGAAAAGTAATGCCTAAAAGAGTTTATAATTTTTAGCGCGTGAAAAATAATACAGAAAACCGCCCTTTAGCATACTTAGAGGGTGGAAGCTAACCGTCGACAGAGAGAGAGGGTTTATCCTGCCTGTTAGATCATACGATCAACGGTCGGCGGGCACGATCCGCGTGACATGGGCTAGACCAATTAGGGAAATGTTGCACGTCTGCGAGAATTTGTGAAGGGAGAGGGCAAAACTGAGTAGTATCAAGAAACCAAGGGCACCTGAGTAGTAAACATACTAAGGGATTCAAATATGAGATTTAAAAAATGGAAAATGCGTGTTTTGTGCAATGAAACCCATCTTGGTCTACCTCAAACTATTTGCAATACAAATATACATGAGTGTGAGAATTGTGGCCTCATTTAGACAAAGTATGTTTTGGGGAAAGCTGTTTTGGGAAGGGCTTATTGTGGAAAATCATGCACCTTCATAGCTACTAGGTGATTTGAGAAGTGACAATTTGTGGTAAAACTTAATTTATCTATGACTTATCTATGATTTGAGAAGTGACAATTTGTGGTAAAGACTCCATGAGTAAGTGCCACTCTTTTTCGGAATTTTTTGCACATTAAATGACTCATTTAACTAGTTAATCTCATTTGTTGACTCTCTGTTGACCAGCCACTTGAGGGTAAAACTGAGCATATTGCACTAGCCAGTATTAGCACTCAAGGGGAAAACTGAGCACACAAAAAATGCTAGTATAAGACCCGAGGGTATACCTGAGTATATCTAAATTTCCAGGGTTAGACTCGAGGACGCGTGTTGCGGTGCAGAAATGGAAGACGTGCAATTGTTGACGCGTAGACGCGGGTCGCGGTGCAGAATTCGAAAACGTGCAATCGTGGACGCGTGTCGCGTTGCAGAAGTCCAAGACGTGCAGACGTGCAACGGTGGACGCGGGTCGCATTAACCACCCCTCGCCTTTATAGACGCCTCCTCCCACTATCTCTGTCACTCTCACTCGCTCACGCAACGCCGCCTCTCTCACGTCCCATCATCTTCTCCAAAGCAAAAAAACCCTCTCCCCTCCCTCTCCTCTGCCGGTGAGATGAACAAGGAGAATGTCAATCCCATCGTCCACGACGCCGTCGGCTCCAAGCGCGACGCCTCCCTCTTCAACGTCGTCCCCTCAACGGTCGTCACCGCCTCCGCCGCCGGTGCATCGGAGGCTGCTGTCGCCGGTGGCGGTCAGATCCCGCTGGGATTGGACCCCTACGAGGTGTCGTACGTCCCGCCCCCGAACCCCTACGACACCTCCATGGAGGACCCACGAAACGAGGTAACTACGGTTTGCTTCCTTTTTTGTTCCCATTCCTTTTTGAACCCTAGTTTTGCTGGTGTAGATGGATCTGTAGATGGATGAGTATTGGGTTAATATTTGCGCCGATTTTATTCCATTTTGTTTTGATCCCTTCTTGATTTTGTTTAAGATTTGGGGTTCGACCGTTCGGTTAATTTATGCAAGTAATAATGGGATCTCAATCAGTTAATTTATGCAATTAATCATGGGATCTCAATCAGTTATTTTATGCACGAATCAAAAGATATCAACCGTTTAATTTTGCAAATAATCTGGAATGTGTTCAAGTTCAGATCTGGAATCTGTTTCTTTTCCTATGATGAATCGGTGGGCACAAATTTTTACAGGGAGGGTTCAGCGAACCATTGCTGTGTACGAATCTGCTGTGCATGAGCTTTGGTTCGCTAACACCATCCCTGTAGACATATAATCGTGTCCACTCTAACTGAGGCTGGCTCTGTTTTTCCTAACTTTGTTATCATGCACGTTACTCATTGTTGCAACTCATTCACTCATAGTTCCCGTTTGATATGGATCAGGTGTCTGGCAGCGACGTTGGCAGCGACGACGAGCACCATGACACCAAGACTCGCCAGGTGCTACGGAGGCTGCAGGTCGGCCAGTACATCTCCTACTTTCCCAAGGGTGTCTACAGGTGCCCCTTCTGCACTAGGAGACTCGGCGGCACTAACTTCAACTGCCTCCTCACGCATGCCGAGAACATCGGCAACACCTTCCCCAAGGTCGGCACGACGGTGAACGCCTACTCCTTCCGCGCCAAGCACAAGGCGCTCGGCATGCACCTCCGCAGCTTCCAGCGGGTGGAGATCTCCGTCAGGCGCATGCCTCCGCTCAAGCCCAAGGCTCCCAAGGGGAGCAACAAGTGGAGGCAGAGGCAGATGGGGTAGGCGGAGTCCTGGACGTGTGCTGTTGTTGCCTCCTATTTTGTTGTTAGCTAGAGATCCCTTGTTGTTATGTTGTTAGTATGATGGTGCTGTGAAGAACCTCGAACCTGTTACTATGTTTGGCTACTGTATGCAGCTTATTATCTAGGGAGGGATCCCTATTATCTATCCATATTCCACTATATGACTGTGTGAATTTATCGTACATTACCTGTAGATTTTCTTCTAGATTTAACTACATATATATGGACTAGATGGAGTACTAGATTTGCTTCCATATTGGGCAAACAACGAGTCCCAAAAGGCACAATAATTGAAGAAAGACAGAAATGCAAGCTTCTCTAGATTTGATACTAATTAGGTGAAAAAAGACAGATAGAAGGAGGGGGAAAAGGTACTCTTAAAAGGGAAAATGCCAATTTGGGCCGAGAGAGACAAAACCCAGCTCCTGCTCACGTGCAACCAAACGCTATCTCGTCCTGTCCCACGCGGTCCCTTTCTACCAGCCCCACGCGACGCGGCCCCACACGTCAGCACGAAACTGTCAACTAAACGGGAATCCGGCCGTCTGAGCTCCTTCTGCGGGTTTCAAACAAGGACTTGGGAAAAACTGAGGAAAAACTGAGGAGCTGGGGAAAACTGAGTACAACAAAGGACCCGAGGATACGGAAATAGAAAGCCCTATCCCAAAAGAAATCAGCACATCATCACATATGACCTTGCATGGATTAAAAATAACAAATTATAGAAGGATGGACTTGCAAAGCGACTGACAGTGGAGATGATGTAAAACATAAGAGGACAGAGGTTGGAGACCAGGCGTGACATGACAGAGCCACTGAGGGAGCCAATAACACATGCAGGTAGAGCTGAGCGGATGGGTCTGAGATCACCAGTTCTCACCGGCGATGTTGGATCTTCGCGCAGCTCCAAGCTAGTTTGTGCGTACATGGCGGCGACATGTGGATGGTACACACGATGGTATAGGTGGGCGTCGACTCAGAAGGAATCAGATAATACCGCCAGCGGATCTAGGTCCAAGTGATGCAAATATAGGCGGTGTGGTAGATGCTCGTCTGCAGTCAGGGCTTCCGAATTTGAAGGGAATACATCTGCACGAATTCCTCTTTCCTTCCATCAGTTTCCTCTGTAATTCCTCTGCTGGCGGTCATGGGGGAGTAGTGCGCCGTCGTGATTAATGGTGAAGCGGAAGCGTCAATTTTACAGGAGGAAGGGCGAGCGACTTTTTTTAGGGTGTGGAGGGGCGAGCGACTGAAGGAATCAAGGAGACACGCCTTCTCATCTAGCCCATGTAATGGGCCTTTCGTCCAATCCAAGTAGGTACTCTCATGCCAAGTACCAAGAAACAACGACCCTCCCATGTAGAGGTTGTTAATCAGGTGACGTGGCTCGCTGTGAGACCAACAAAATGGGGCCATCTATTAAGAAAGAAAAGATTTAAGCTGGGCCACGCGGGGCATTTCGGTTAGTTTCGGTAAAAACTGCAGTTTTTCGATTTTAAACTGAAATAACCGAAATTCATATGGTTAGCACTTTTGCTCACTTAAACCTAACTGGAAAACACTGAATTTTGGTTACAGTTAGGTTTTTTCGGTTCGGTTTTTGGTTTCGGTTCGGTTATGTGCAGCCGGACCCGTACCGGTGCCCGTTAAAGTCTCTAGAACCACCTCTTCGAGTCTAGTCAACTTTGTTGTACTCTTGACGCGATTTTCTTCAGTAATTGCAGGTTCATTTGTCATTATGACGTGATTTCCTACACACCACTCAAAGATAGGAGAGATTGCACATCTTTGCATTAATTATCATTAGTAGGAATTTGAGAGGTAAACTTAATCAATATTTTGACTTAGCTAAGGGTTTAAACGGGAAAAAGTGGCACATTTAATAGCCATCAACTTCCCCAAGCTTAAACTTGATCGTCCTCGAGCAAGAAACAAAGAACCATAAGGAACTTGGTGGTTAAACCAAAATAACGAGAAAGTAAACTCACTTACGAGTGGTAGCCTTATGAGTCCAGCACTTCTTCCATTTGAAAGCTTAACATAGTTAGAGAAGTGCCAAGAATATAATACAAGCATCGATAACTCGAGACAATCACAATAAAGATTTATAAGTACAAATAACTAGTTGCGTAAACAATCACTCTAACTTAAGTAGTTAACTCTTAGTTTGCCAAGGAACACTAGGAAGTTTATTATCATCAAAATTAAGTATGATCATTCATGTCAAAAGAGATATAAGCAATGAAGTATCTTAATTACGCCCACATCAATTGATCAAGACTATCAAAACACTTACTATCTATTTATTGCCTTTTAAGAATATTCATCTAGTAGTAGCGAGTCCATGCCAAGACTTGAGAAGTGATACTTTTGGATTCCAATGATAATTTCCAAACAAGAGTCATGAATGACCTTTTAAATAAAATTTTCAACACTCAAGGGGCTAGTACGCACGAGTAGCTGGCTACCCGTACCTTCAACTCATAGCAGAAATTGGGATTTACACCTCGAATCGTTCATAAGTCAGAGGAGTTGCTAGCATCCCAAGAGTGCGCACCACAGTTTGTGGACAAGCTTAAAGCATTATCATACTTTGGTTCACAACATTACAGCTTGGCATGCGTCTCAGCTACCACTAGGTTTCAATTCAATCAAACTACTCCTATGAATAGTGGTATCAATTCTATCCCAATATCTATGGAGTTAAGTATCTTCAAAGTTAAACCCTTAAGACAATCGGTCATCATACAAGTCATAATTCTAGACTTTTTCTTGTTGTACTTGTTTGGCAATATTATTTCCAAGGAAAAACCCCGTTAACTAAACGAACTAGAGTAAGAGCTTTCACAATTAATTAAACATACAAATAAAAATTCTACTCCAATTGCTTCAAATCGCTCCCACTGATACCATATCTTAACAAGTCTATTGACTAGCATAAACAGTTTCAAACTTCTAAAGTGGGATACAAAGGACATACATCTTGTAGTGACTTCATATTTCTATTCCTTATGATGTGTTCCTTCAAAACTCTTGGTAAATCTCTCTCATTAATGGTATCAAAGCAAAGAGGCAAATACAAATCAGCCTTTTCAAGCAAGGATAAAAGGAAATATCTTTTTTATAATTTTGTAAATTGGGATTGAGAGGGAAAAAGAAAAAGATTGGAGACAAAGTAAGAAACTAAAAACAAATAAAAATGAAAACAAACTAAAAATGGAAATCAAATAAAAAGCAAAGTGTTGGAACGGACCAAGACGAGTGTTTCAAAACTCTTTCAAAGAGTTGGAGTACAAATTGATTAAACACAAAAAAATGCTTGAGGAACACATCCTCAAGCTTAGGCTTTTGCAAGCCCTCTTATCGAGCTCATTGTGGTGGAGGATAATTCCCAAAATCATTGATTGTTCCAATGAGTGAACTGAGAATTGAGATCGGCGGTGGTGTCTCGAAGGTTGATGGCGAGGTTGCTCAGGTTCTCAATGCTTCCTTCGAGCACGTACATGTCTGGATAGGTGGTGAAGTCATGGAGTGGACAATGCTCCTGTTCTGGTCCTTCATGTTCTTGTTCAACTTCCTCTTCTCCTTCAGGTGCATTTTGTTGTTGTGGTAGGCTTGCCTCAACCTGCGCATTACAGTGAAATGCCCATCCTCGATATAGAATAGACCATTAGGCAGACGGGCAGCGATCAAGTGATCAGCTCCTGGTATGTTCAAGTAAAATCTACCATCTATCTTTCTAACCATACCACATGCATTCGTACTAGTAAAACCAAGGCGGCGAGGCCTTCCAATGCTTGTAAATTACTCACATTGATGTTAAGTCATCTTGCCAAGATGGTGATGAGTCATGCTCCACATATGGGCCCTGAGCTTCAAGTGCTTGGTGGTTCAGGTAGATGATGAGAAGGGCGCCCCAGTTTGCACGGATGTTGTTGTCTGGGAACACAGCCTTTGTGAGGATCATCATGTCGTCTTCATTGAGTCTTGTGAAATCACCACTTGCCTACAAGGTTTTAGCAATAACATATATAGTACAAATAGCGAATAGCAGGGCACTCAATTGAGTTCCCCTGGGGGATTGTGCTACATACGCTCATCCTATTAAAATATTTGATAGGAGACAGATTCAAAGTAAAGTATGCATAGCGGTTGGCGGTGGTGCTATTCTCAAAGCCAAAGTAGTTGCACCACTCATCTAGAGTCAGCTCATATTCACGGTTCATCAAACAGAATGATATCCAGTCAACTCTGGGTTGATTCTCCTCAGAGTTGTGGTACTGTCTCACAGTATACTTAAGGATGCTAAGGAATTCGGGTGTCAAGCGGCGATAGGTGGAGGCCTCCTGAAAAACAAAGTGAAGCAAACAAACATTGTTGCAAAGAGTATTGAAATTATGGAGTAAGCCTAGTTGGTTCAGAATATGGGGGCATGCCCATTTTGTCGACTTGATCTCACGGTCCTTGAGATGGTTGAAACGATTGAGATGACGTCGGTCATCGAACTTGATACCGAGCGCAGCTGGGGTGTCCTCAACCGGTAGTGTAGCCTATGCAGCCACGACGCGCGAGCGGCTCCTCGTGTTCATCTAAAAAGTAATTAGCAGTTAATTATCTTAAGCACAAATTAAAAACTTTAACAAAAATAAAAATCTGATTCGGTAGAAATAGACATATGATCATCCTTTACACATCTTATAAAAGAATCTCCCCTAATTTCAAAGTCTAGCATTATCATTAGGGTGATGAAGTTCATAATATGACCTACGTCTAGATTGGCAATGGAAAAATCTAGAGCATGGATTCACGGAAAATAAGTTGGGGATCGGAGGAGAAACGTAGCATACTTCGATGGAGTGCGAGGAGTTGAATTAAAAAACGAACGAATTTGGAGATCCAATAGGGTAGGTTTTGGGTTTGGAGGAGAAAGAGAGAGAGAGAGAGAGAGGATATGAAAATCTGATTAGGTTTACCTCTTCACAGCCTATTAGTCGTTTCCGATACGCGGTACAAGCAGACGGTACGGGCGCATCCCGCCCGTACTAGGTGCAGCCGCCTCAGGTTAAGGCGGTACACTTGGTACGGTTAGACGGTACGGTCATATCCCTCGTACGGGTGGTCGCAAAACTTATGGGATCCTTTCAATGAAATTTTGGAGTTTCATCGTCTTTGTGGTACGACCGGGTGGTATGGGCTGGTTTGCCCATACGGATGGTCGCGAAACTTGCTGATGATTTCGACAAGACTTCCAACTTTTCGTCTTTGGGCTAAAGATGTGGTATGGGCACGTGGTACGGATGGATGCCACCGTATCGATGGTCGTTAAACTTACAGGAACCTGCAAAACTTTTAATTTCTGTACATTCCTTCACATGCCCTTGTACATCAACATTACCTCGAAAATGACTAAGGAAAAAACCGCAGTATATCATATTTCAAGAATGCTCAACTGTTAGTATAGAAAATCGAAAGACATTGCTACTTATTTCTTCTCCTCTTTCCAAAGGACCTCATGAATACTCTTAATTAAAAAAATAAACAAATAAATAAAATATTAAACTAAACAAGAACTATATAGAAAAATTTATTAAGCATGGGTTACCTCCCATGAAGAGCTTCTAGTTAATGTCAATTAGCTTGACCAAGATGGTGATCTCCTAGATGTTGGAAGTGGAAGACCCACTCCAAAGTAATTATCTTTTAACGTGATGATCCCATTATCATCATGTTTGGCCTTCTTCTTTCTAGGGAATTGTACTACAAATGGGTCTTTAGATGGTAGTCCAATTCTCACATTCCCTTTATGCAAATTGATTACAACTTTTATAGTTTTAAGGAATGGCCTTCCTAAGATTATAGGAGCTATAGGATCTTCAGGCATGCCCACAATAACAATATCAATAAGAGCGGGACATTCTTTAATTTCTACTACAATATTATCTTTTATACCTACAACTTGTTTATAAGTTGAATCAGATAAGTGAAGTCTTAGCTTAGTAGTTTTAAATGGCCCCAATCTTAACTTATCAAATAAGCTTTTTGGAATGGTGGAGATGCTTGCACCAAGATCACAAAGTGCAGCCACCTCATTCGTTCCAATATGAATCTTAATAGTGCACTACAAGAAAAGTTCAAATACACAACCTCCCAAAATCGTCCATTAAGGCCCATTTTTCGTCGCCTATCGGCCTAACCCGACGATATGGGTTCTGTGGTCGAAACTGCGTCACGCAAAGTCCTACACATTTTTTCGGTTCGTCGCGTTCGGGCGCCCTTCCGCCACGGAAAATCGGACCGTTGCAGAAGTATTTTCGGGAGCCCGTTGACTGCTGACGTCATGCAAACTGACACGTGGCAGACGGCGTTAACTGTCAGTTAACGGCGTTAACCGACTGAAACCCCGTGGTAGATGGTAGGCCCACACGAGGCATGCCACGCCTTAAGCGGGCTGGCCCATTTAGTTTGCGGGCCAGGCCAGCTGACTTAGTTTGACCAGTCAACTATATAGCTGGGCTGGTCCATTAGTTACGTGGGCTGGGCCTAACCTCTAAGTTTGACTGGTCAAAATTTAAATGGGTCGGCCCACTAAGCATGTGGGCCGGACCGAATGCCCTCGTTTGACCAGTCAACAGGCAAACGGCTCGGCCCACTAGACATGTGGGGCCCAGTTA
This sequence comes from Lolium perenne, assembly GCF_019359855.2. NCBI lineage: Eukaryota > Viridiplantae > Streptophyta > Magnoliopsida > Poales > Poaceae > Lolium > Lolium perenne. The sequence goes on from NC_067249.2 coordinate 145,875,285, forward strand.
GTAAATGGGGTCCACCATAAAAGCAATTGGGCTGCCCAACAAGTTAGTGGGCCGGTCCAATAAGCTTGTGGGGGCCACTAACGTGCTAACGGGCCGGCCCAGTTAGTATGTGGGCTCCACCGTAAAGCAGGTGGGCTGGCCCAATGAGTTAGCTGGCCGGCCCAATAAGCTTGTGGGGCCCACTTTCCTGCTAAAGGGTCGGCCCCGTTACCAAATGGGCTGGCCCAATAAGCACGTGGGCCCACTTTTCTGTTAAAAGGCCGGCCCAGTTAATGGGTGGGGTCCACCTTAAAGCAAGTGGGCTGGCCCAATAAGTAAGTGGGCCAGCCCGTTTAGTTACTGTTTATATGCCGGCATGATAAGCGCTTTAGGATTTTGTGGGCCGACACATATGTGATTTCGCTTAATTGGACCGTTTAAGGGATGGGAATTTGTGATTTAGATTGTGCAGAACATAGAAAGATACTGAGAATATTTACGCATCACATGATTTCTGTCGGATAGCCTCACTTACCACAAGCACCAAAGTAAAAATGCGCGAAAGAACTATAAAAACTAATTAAATATTACATCAGCTGCAAGGCTTTGAAAAAAATATTACATAACCCAGAGAAATTGAATGGTAATTAAACCTAGCAATACAATGAATCGATTCGGCAATCTTTTAAGTTGTTCATGCATCACCTATATCTGAAACAAAGACATTATAAGTTAAGACAGCAACAATGGAAAGGCAAAGACACTACAATAATGTTTGCCAAAGAATTTGGAACTCATCATTTCATCGTTATAATAGGATCACTCTAATGCGCGCAATAAGCAAACAAAGAGTGCATGCCGCATACCAACAGCCAATATAACAGAGCACGTTAGAATGAAACAGCAGACTTACTACTGTCGAGTCTCATGCAAACCAACATGTTCAGGGAGTACAAAATTGGCATGAACAACATAATAGTAGGCTATAAATTTTGTAACAATGACTGAGCAAGATGAAGTTATGATGGCTACATCTACAGAGCAGGAAAGTTCGGATTTTTCTCAAAAAAAAGCAGGAAAGTCCTATGCTTCGCAAAAACAAAAAACAAGGAGATTCAACATATAAGTTTGTTTATGTAAAAATAAAGATTTAATTTATCCGTTTTCAATAGCTCAGAGCGAAATACACTGTTTATTGTCTGGAAAATAATCAAGATATCACATGTTTCTTGTACGGGGAGGCTGACATCGGGGACCCATGAGCCAGCAATGTCGTCAACGTTTTAAAGGCGACAGAGGATCAAAAATAAAAAAAATAAAAATCAGTTGGTAAAAAAATCCAAGAAAAGAAAACATTTATCGTTCTGAGAGGATGACATGCGGGACCCATGAGGAAGCAGCATCCTCAACGTTTATTGTTTATAGAGGCTGACATGTGGGACCCATGAGCCAGCAGCGTCGACAACGTTTTAAAGGCGGCAGGATATCGAAAGAAAAATAAGCCAAAAATCAGTTGGAAACAAAATCCAAGAAAATAAATATTTACCGTTCTGAGAGGATGACATGCGGGACCCATGAGGCAGCAGCATCCTCAACGATTCCAATGCGGCAAGGGATCAAAAGAAAAAAAGGAAATAGCCAGAAATTAATTAGGGGTTAAAAATAAATCCATCAAAAAAAACTTTTATTGTTCATAGAGGATGACATGTGGGACCGACCTGCCAACCGCTTCCTCATCGTTTCAAAGGGGGCATGAGATCAAAAGAAAAAGGCAAATAGCCAGAAATTAGGGGTCAAAAATAACTCCAAGAAAGGAAACTTTTATTGTTCGTAGAGGATGACATGCGGGACCCATGAGCCAGCAGCTTACTCAACGTTTCAAAGGCGGCATGAGATCGAAAGAAAAAGGCAAGTGACAAAATATCAGGAGCCAAAGATAATCCAAGAAAAGAAACTTTATTGTACATAGAGGATGATATGCGGGTCTCATTTAGCAGCAGCCGTCTCAACGTTTCAAATGCGGCTTGAGATCAAAAGAAAAAGAAAGTTCATTGTACATAGAGGATGACATGCGGGTCCCATGAGTCAGCAGCTTACTCTACATTTCCAAGGCGGCAGGGGATCAAAAGAAAAAGGAAATAGCCAAAAATCAGAGGGTGAAAAAAAATCCAAGAAAAGAAACTTTTATTGTACATAGAGGATGACATGCGGGTCCCATGAGCCAGCAGGTTCCTCAACGTTTCAAACGTGGCATGAGAACAAAATAAAAAGGCAAGTGACCAAATATCAGGTGCCCAAAAAAACTCCAAGAAAAGAAAGTTGATTGTACATAGAGGATGACATGCGGGTGCCATTTTGCAGCAGCTTACTCAACGTTTCCAAGGCGGCAGGGGATCAAAAGAAAAATGAAATAGCCAAAAATCAGAGGGTGAAAAAACCAAGAAAATAAACTTTTATAGTACATAGAGGATGACATGCGGGTCCCATGAGCCAGCAGGTTCCTTAACGTTTCAAACGTGGCATGAGATCGAAAGAAAAAGGCAAGTGACCAAATACCAGGAGCCAAAAATAATTCAAGAAAAGAAACTTGATTGTACATAGAGGATGACATGTGGGTCTCATTTAGCAGCAGCGGTATCACCGTTTGAGAGGCGGCACGTGATCGAAAGAAAAAGGCAAGTGACCGAATACCAGGTGCCAAAAAAATCCAAGAAAAGAAAATTTTATAGTACATAGAGGATGACATGCGGGTCTCATTTAGCAGAAGCAATATCACCGTTTGAGAGGCGGCACGGGATCGAAAGAAAAGGCAAGTGACCAAATATCAGGTGCCAAAAAGAATCCAAGAAAAATAAAGTTTTATAGTACATAGAGGATGACATGCGGGTCCCATTTAGCAGCGGCGGTCTCACCGTTTGAGAGGCGGCACGGGACCGAAAGAAAAAGGCAAGTGACCAAATATGAGGTGCCAAAAAAACTCCAAGAAAAGAAAGTTGATTGCACATAGAGGATGACATGCGGGTCCCATTTAGCAGAAGCGGTCTCAATGTTTCCAAGACGGCACGGGATCAAAAGAAAAAGGAAGTAGCGAGAAATCAGGGGGTAAAAAAATCCAAGAAAAGAAAGAATTTTAGTTCATATAGGATGACATGCGGGACCCATGATCCTGCATCGTAAACGGCTCGATCGGAGAGCATTGAACGAGATGGCTTGATCGAGAAAAAAAACAATGCTAGAGAGGTTGCCATCTGGGCCCTACATCCCTGGGCGGTGCGGATTTGCGTTGACTCGGCCGGCGAACCCGAGAATTCGTGATGCACCACGTCCCGGGCCACCATACGCAACGTTTTGGACGTTTTCATCGGGCTAGGTGGCCTCAAAAACGAGGAAAAAAGTTTTGACATGCACCACGGAGAGACCAAAAATCGTCGGCTATGGTGCAGCAGCAACCACGGCGCGACTTCAACTTCGTCGGCCATGGCAACTTTTCTTGTAGTGGTGGGCTCAAATATATCATCAAGCTTAGCCGATAGTTTTTCAGCTAATTTCTTATATTGTTGTTCTAACTCACGAACTTTGCATGCTACTTCATGAATAAATTGGTTGTATATAGTACCATTACCTTTATCGATTCCGGGATTCTTGACTGTGATCATCTTTACTAGATCTTCCACGGAGTACTCTGGTGTTGGAGCATTGCTATAGTCTAGTTCTTCATGGGCTTCACCTTCTCTGTCGACCCTCATCATCTTATAATCTTCAACAGGGTTTGGTTCTGGCTTACCTACAAATCTTGCAACTATTATAGTTTGCTTTGAGCTATGTTCCCCAATTGTGCATCAACGGTCTTTGTCCTTTCATGTAGAACTTTAATATCATTCTTAAGAGAAACAATTCGATTAGATAAATTCCCTAACATAGTGCTATGATTATCAGTAAGCTTTGTAAGGGTGCTATTCTGTTCAGTTTGAGCATGCGTAGTTTTTTTTTAAAGTGTTTTCAATTGAAACATCACCATTGCTTGCTCCACTACCATTAGTGTAATTATTGTTTTGAACTTTTGTAGTATTAGTATATTTCTTTGGAAAATTAAAGCCATAGTTTTGACTCTTCCATGCAGGGTGAAAGAACATTTCATCATCTTTGAGTTTTGTGTGTTTGTTAACAACACCAGTGACAATTTAACCGTGTGCTAAGTGGTTTACAGTTTAGGAAAAGATATCACAGGAAAATCTCGACTCACTCAAAAAGGAAGAAAAGAAGGAGGAACCTGGAGTCTGGCCCAGGCCGGCACTGCCGGCAACACCGGGCCGGCACTGCCGGTGTGTGCACCCCAGCACTGCCGGCGATTCCAGGCCGGCACTACCGGTGAGTGCACCCCGGCACTGCCGGCGTTTCTGGCCCGGCACTGCCGGCCTGCCTGTTGGCTGCTGTTTCGAAAAAGTGGCCGGCACTACCGGCGCCTCAAGGCCGGCACTGCCGGCGATTCGTCTCCAACGGGCAGAAAAGCTGGAGGGGTATAAATACCCCCTTCACCTACCTTGGAAGGTTGCTCAAACCCTAAGATCTTCATCCTCCATTGCTGAGCCACCAAGAACAACAAAATAGCCAGATCTCCTCCCTCAACCACCCAAATCACTTGTGCTTTGGAGAATCGAAGGAGAAGACCCCGATCTACATCCTCACCGAAGTGTTTCTCATTTCCCCCTCTTATGCTTGAGGGCCCCTTTGCTAGTGCTCCTCTTTGGATCCCTAGTTGATTTGTGTTGATGTATTGTTGATTGATTGTTGTGTTGTAACAGATTTGGGAGCCTCCAATTCAGTTGTGGATGTGTGCCCCAAGAACCTTGTAAAGGCCCGGTTTCCGCCTCGAGGAAATCCCTTAGTGGAAGTGGGCTAGGCCTTCGTGGCGTTGCTCACCGGAGATCTGAGTGAAGCCTTTGTGGCTGTTGGTTTGGCTTTCGTAGCAACCACACTCCTCCAAACGTAGACGTACCTTCTTGCAAAGGAAGGGAACTACGGGAATCATCTCTGTGTCATCGCGTGCTCCACTCTCGGTTACCTCTATCCTATTCTATCTCTTGTATTGCTTAGCTATATCTTGCTTAGTTGTTTGCCTTGTCATATAGGTAAATTCACTTAGTTGCATATCTAGAGAATTTACCTTTGTGTCAAGCCTAAATTGAAAAAGAACTAAAAATTGGTTAGCACCTATTCACCCCACCCCCCTCTAGGTGCGGCATACGATCCTTTCAATTGGTATCAGAGCCTCGGCTCTTATTTCGGGCTTAACCGCCTAAGAGTATGCCAGACGATGGACCTTCGGAAGGGGAGGCTAGGTCGGTCACCATGGATGATATCAATTCGTTGAAGTCATCCATGGATGCTCAAATGGAAAGCATGAGAAAAATGATTTCCGAGCTTTTGACTCCTCCCCGTCCCGTGGCTCCCACCATGGAGGTTAATGTCACGGATGCGGTAGTAGAGGGTGATACTTCGGTATTACCTTCCGCTACCACACCCGAGGATGGTGATAACTTAAACACTATCAAACCCCCCATTGCATCTCCCAAGGGAACTAGTGGAAGTGAGAGCTACAATCGAGTACCTCCACCTCTTCTATCTCCCGATATACCGGTTCCCCATCCTCATATAAACATCCGGGGCGACCCACCTAAGTTTTCCGTTAATGATTACGATACTTGGCAATTTGAGTTTAGCTCTCATGTTCGCAGTGCCTCCAATGAACTTTGGAGAATCATCGTGGAAGGCTTCAAGCCTTACAACCCCAACAAGTTGACTAGAAGAGAAGCGGTTGGTAGTCAACTCAACAACACCGCCTTGCACATGATTCAAACTAGTGTGGGGACAAAGGAGTTGTCTCGTGTTCGGCATTTCACCACCGCCAAGGATGCTTGGGATGGTTTGGCCGCGAGTTGCATTGGAAGTGAGAGCACAAGAAGGAACAAGTATAATGCTCTTCGGAATAAAGCCGAAGGATTCATGAGGCTTCCGGATGAAGATCATGAAGACATGTATGGAAGACTTCTCACCGTTGCCGACGCCTTCCGGAATGTTGGAGCCACTCACATTAATGACTCTTGGATCAAGGAGAAGTACATTGAGTGCATGATGCCGTTCGAGCCTACTGATGTCAAGACTCTTGTCGGAAGAGAATGCTATGCCTCTCTCACCTCTCAACAAGCCATGCACGAGATTCAAGCTCTCAAGGTGCTTGAGCAAAACTCTCATGATTCCCGCAATCGTGCCATTGGGATGACAAAAGGGTCCAACCTTGCCTTGGTGGTCAACCCCGTGCAAGAAGTGATTCCTCAAGAATCCTATAGGGCATCTTGGAGCATGACCTATCCGGAAGACTTGGAACACCACTACCATGACCACATGGCGTTCCATGCAAACACCTTTTGGATTGATCCTTCCAAGGCCAAGGAGGACAACATCAAGAGAAACAACTCAAGGGGTCCCTCAAGCTCGGGCCCAAGAACAAGATCTTGCTACAATTGCAATGACAAGCGCCATTTCATTGCCGAATGTCCCTATGAGAATAGGGAGACTCATGGTGGAAGGCTCATCCCCAAGGACAGGAGCAAAGACTCAAAGGGCAAATATTCAAAGCCCCCCAACAAGAAATTCTATAACAAGAACAAGAAGGGCAAAAGGCCCTCAAGGATTGTACTAGTGGCTAATGAAGAATACTCTTCCGATGAGATTGAAAGTGCTAGTGATGATGAAGAGGAAAGCTCAAGAGAAGTGGCCGCCATTGTCACCACCAACATTCCCTCTTCCTCTCTCTTTGATTCACCCAATGAGAACCCTCAATGCAAGAATGCACATTGCTTCATGGCAAGGTCCACCTTGGACACATCTATTGTGCTATCAACACAAGAAGAGTATACCTCCGAAGATGATGATGTTGATGATGAAGAAGATGCAACCTCAAATGGATTGGTTGCCCTTGCCTCCCTCTCTACTAACTCTTCATCAACAAGTGAATCTCCCAATGAGGTCATTCATGTGGAGGAAGAAAGTTGCCTCATGGCTAAATCTTCCGAGGTATCATCTCCCAACCCCTCTACGCCTAACATTTCTAATGATCTAGGGGTTGACCCCGCTAGTCTAAAAGTGAAACAAGAAATGCTAGAGTTTGATGATTTCATTAGTAACCTAAAAGGTAACACTAAGAAGCATGTTTCAAGTCTCATGGTTCGTATAGCTCAACTAAATGATACTCTTGAGAAAAAGTGCCAAATAGAGAGAGAAAACTCTCTAGAAATACATGCTCTTAAAAATGCTCTTGAGGAATGTCAAGAAACTATAGCTTCTCTTGAAGAGAGACTAGAAAATCTTGAAGAACCTCAAGATAAACTTAACAAGCTCACTAAAGCTAGAGATCTTGCTAGAGCTAAGACTAAAGTGCTTATAAAGGAAAAGGCCAAATTTGGTGTTGATCATGAGAAACTTGTGAAGGATCTAGATGAACTAGACAAGGCTCACAAAGCCTTGAAGAGTGAATACTCTCTCCTCTCCGAGTCTTATGAGCAACTTCAAATTAGGCTTGCTTCATATGACATACCTAGTACCTCTACTCCTTCATGTGAACATGCAAATATTATTGAGGAAAATGCTAGGTTGAAAGATGAACTTGCTAAGGCCTCCTCTCCCCAAAGTAAACTTTCCTTGGATGATCTTTTGAGTAAGCAAAGGTCAAACAATGGGAAGGAGGGACTTGGTTTTAATACCAAGGCTAAGAATGCAAACAAGAAAAAGGCTAAGCCCGCACATGAGAAAGTTAATGGTGAAACCCGAAAGGGCAAAACCATTAATAATGATGGTGCGGGAATAGATAACCCTCACTATGTTCTCTTTAAAGATTATTATGGTGATGTTTATGCTAAATATGTTGGTCCATATGATGGTTATGTTGCTTGGTCTATTTGGGTCCCAAAGACCCTTGTTGCTAACAAAAGAGGACCCATTGAAAAATGGGTACCTAAATCCAAGAATTGATCTCATGTAGGACTATGCCGCCGGAGGTTCAAAATGGGTACTTGATAGTGGATGTACAAGTCATATGACCGGCGGCAAGAACCTCGTCAAGGAGTTGAGGCCAAACATAAATCATATCACCGTCTCCTTTGGCGATAATTCTACATCCGAGGTATTGGGTTTTGGCAAGGTTGTGGTTGCACACAACATTACTCTTGTGGATGTCATGCTTGTCAAAACCCTTGGTTACAATTTGCTTTCCGTTTCCGCCCTTGGCAAGATGAGTTTCGCCGTCTTTATTGATAATGATATTGTGGTCCTCTTGTGGAGCAAGACTCTAAAAGTCGCATTCGTTGGGTATCGTGAACACAACTTGTATGTGGTGGACTTTTCGGGGACCACCACGACAAGTGCGATGTGCCTATTCGGAAAGGCGGACGTGGGTTGGTTGTGGCATCGCCGCCTAGCCCATGTCAACATGAGAACTTTGCAAAGTCTTCACAAGGGGAACCATATTGTGGGACTAATGGAAAATGTGTCTTTTGCCAAAGATCGTGTTTGTAGGGCTTGTGTTGAAGGCAAAATGCATGACTCTCCGCATCCAAGCAAGACCATCATCTCTTCCAAGAGGATCTTGGAGCTCCTTCATGTGGATCTCTTTGGTCCCGTTACTCATGCAAGTCTTGGTGCGAAGAAACATTGCTTGGTGATTGTTGATGACTACTCAAGATACACTTGGGTCTACTTTCTCAAGATGAAAGATGAGACTCAACAAATATTCATTGACTTTGCTACCGAGGTGCAATGCCAACACAACCTCCTCATTATGGCAATAAGAAGTGACAACGGCTCCGAGTTCAAGAACTACACACTCAATGATTTTCTTCGTGATGAGGGGATTCGACATCAATATTCCGCTGCTTACACCCCTCAACAAAATGGTGTTGCGGAGAGGAAGAACCGGACTCTTATGGATATGGCAAGGTCTATGATGGCGGAGTATAAATCCCGCTATAACTTTTGGGCTGAAGCCATCTCCACCGCTTGTCACTCCTCTAACCGGCTCTATCTCCGCAAGGGCTTGAACAAGACTCCATATGAAATACTCACCGGGAACAAGCCTAATATCTCATACTTCAAGGTGTTCGGGTGTAAGTGTTTCTACAAAATCAAAGGTGTTCGTTTATCTAAATTTGCTCCTAAAGCTTTGGAGGGTATATTTGTTGGTTACGGTGCCGAGTCTCACACTTATAGAATCTTTGATATAGCCTCCGGGATTATCATTGAATCTTGTAGTGTGAGGTTCGAAGAAAATGATGGCTCCCAAGTGGGGCAAGTTGATGTATGTGCAGGTGATGAAATACCTCAAGATGCCATAGTAAGAATGGGTGTGGGATTTTTCCGCCCCATTGAGGGACACGGTGTGGCGTCTCGGGAAGGACTATGCTCTACCACGGTGGAGCCCTCATCTTCTCAACATCAACAAACCCCATCAAGTGAAGCAAATGATGCACCAACCCAAGAACAAGAACAAAACTCTCCCTCTTGTGTGCAAGATCAAGGATAAGATCAAGGACAAGATCAAGGACAAGATCAAGGACATGATCAAGGTCAAGATCAACCAAGAATTCATGATGGCTCCGACAAGTATCCATTGGATATTTGCTCCGCACCAAATGATGTCCAAGATCAAGCACATGAGGTTGAGCACTCTCAAGAAATTGAAGTTGCTCAAGTTGAAGGTCAAGACGGGGACCCAAAAGATCAAGTTGATCAAGTGATACCTCCAAGGCCAAGAAGAACCAAGGAGGAGATCGAGGCCCGTCGTCTAGCAAGAAGAGAAAGGAACCTTGAGCTTCGTGATCACACTCATGATAAGGTTCTTGGTGATATAAGGGCAAAGGTTTCCACAAGAAGGCAATTGGCTAATTTTAGCAACCATCATGCTTATATCTCCTTAGTGGAACCCAAGAAAGTATTTGAAGCCCTTGAAGATTCGGATTGGTTGGAAGCTATGCACGAAGAACTGAACAACTTCAAGCGCAACAAAGTATGGACCTTAGTAGAGAAGCCAAAGGGGTGCCGCAATGTTATTGGCACTAAATGGATATTCAAGAACAAGCAAGATGAGTTTGGCAATGTTGTGAGGAACAAGGCAAGATTGGTGGCTCAAGGGTTCTCTCAAGTTGAGGGAATTGACTTTGGAGAAACCTATGCTCCCGTGGCTCGCCTTGAGTCCATCCGTATCCTTCTTGCTTATGCATCGCATCATAACTTTAAGTTACAACAAATGGATGTGAAAAGTGCATTTCTTAATGGTCCTTTGCATGAAGAGGTTTATGTTAAGCAACCCCCGGGGTTCGAGGATCTCAACTTCCCTAACCATGTCTACAAGCTTGATAAAGCCCTTTATGGTCTCAAACAAGCTCCTAGAGCTTGGTATGAGCACCTTAAGGAATTATTGGTAGACCGTGGGTTTGATGTTGGGCTAATCGATCCCACTCTTTTTACTAAGAGGGTCAATGGGGAGCTTTTCGTTTGCCAATTATATGTTGATGATATTATCTTTGGCTCTACTAACAAAGCTTTCAATGATGAATTCTCAAAGCTTATGACCGATAGGTTTGAGATGTCTATGATGGGAGAGATGAAGTTCTTCCTTGGTTTTGAGATCAAGCAATTGAGAGGAGGAACCTTCATCAACCAAGCAAAATATCTCCAAGACATGCTCAAGAGGTTCAAGATGACCGAGATGAAAGGTGTTGCCACTCCTATGGTTACCAAATGTCATCTTGCACTTGATCCCAATGGTAAAGAGGTGGATCAAAAGGTATATCGCTCCATGATTGGATCCTTGCTTTACCTTTGTGCATCTAGACCGGACATAGTGTTGAGTGTTGGTGTGTGTGCAAGGTATCAAGCTTCTCCTAAGGAGAGCCACATGATAGCTCTCAAAAGAATCTTTCGATATTTGGTTGATACCCCAAGATATGGTATTTGGTACCCCAAAGGCTAAATTTTTATTCTCAATGGATACACCGATGCGGATTGGGCGGGAGATAAGGATGATAGGAAATCAACCTCTGGGGCTTGCCAATTTCTTGGTAGGTCCTTGGTGTGTTGGTCATCTAAGAAGCAAAATTGTATATCTCTCTCCACCGCTGAAGCCGAATATGTTGCCGCCGCAAGTGGATGCACTCAATTGTTATGGATGAGGCAAACTTTAAAGGAATACGGTGTCATTTGTGATGAAGTGCCTCTATTATGTGACAATGAAAGTGCCATCAAGATTGCCTATAATCCGGTGCAACATTCAAGAACGAAGCATATTGAGATCCGGAATCATTTCATTAGGGGTCATGTTGCCCGTGGTGATATTGAGCTCATCTATGTTCCTACCAAAGATCAACTTGCCGATATATTCACGAAGCCTCTTGATGAAGCAAGGTTCACTTATTTGAGGAATGATCTAAACATCATTGATTCAAGGAGTATAGCTTGATCATCTTGCAAACACACCTTCGTCTCGAAACTTTATTTGGTTTAGATGTGGGCATGGAAATAGGGGGAGTGCGGTTTAAATTATTGAGCTATCCCTCCCCCCATAATGCCAACATTAAGATATCATTCTCGTTATATCATATGTTGATATGTGAGCTTCAATGATGAGTAGTGGCTTGGACCCAAGATATATCTTCGCGGTGCCATGCCATAGCACTCATATATGGTGGCCTAGGCCACCACACTCTTCCTTGTGAAGAGTTGGAGTTATTTGGATCTTATCGCCTTTTATTTGACATATCTTTTGTTCTTATGGGAAATCACTCATGTTTGGACTTCATTTGCATTTTTTTTGCAAATATGAGTGATATCGTACCATCAACAGTGTGCTCTTTCTATCCTAAGCCCCACCTTTCCTAAAAGAAACCATTTCTATCTCCATATGCTAAAACTTTGCAAACTTTCGAGGGGTCGTTGGGCTGTGGACTGCTTCGGTGGCACTGCCGGTACCTCCACCCCGGCACTGCCGGCCTCGGCTGGGCGGCACTGCCGCTGGGGGCGTGGTTTAAGTTGAGGGCCCGCAGGGGAAGTTAGGGCAACTGTCCCTTTTTCTTCCCCATCGTGCGTCCCTCTCCTCTCTCCCGTTCCCGACCCCAGCCGTCGCCGCCGTCGCCGCCTGCCCTCCGGCCGCCGTCCCGGGATCTCCTTCCTCCTCTGGTCGGTGGATCCGGGCAGGGCCCCCTCCCCTCCATGGCTTCTTCCTCCGGTTAGTTTCCCTCCTCTCTCTCTCTCCCTCTCTAGATTGGGTAGACCTCTCTAGAAGAAAGATGGGTGGACGATTCTCTCCGTAAGTTTTGCCATAGAGGTGGATAATCTTGTGCATGGTGCTGTGAAATTTTGAGGAACAATGGTTGAGTCTAGAGCAGATCTGGAGTATTTCCCTGTTGACCGGCACTGCCGCCCCTGCCTCACCTTGACAGCTGTTGGGCCGGCTGCTACTGCCCTGTCTCACCGCAGCTGCCTTGCGGTCGGGCCCGGCTGGCAGCCCATACCACCACGGCTGCTTGCAGTGAAGCTGAGTCCAGATCATCTTTAGCCTCTTCCTGTTGTATCTTAAACATATCATTCATCATGCTTTGTTTATCAAGTTTGCTCTGTTTTAGTGTACCTTATCCTATGCTTCTTCCACCCTTTGCTCTCACATGTGCAGGTGGTGACCCTCATCGCTTCAACTCAGGAAAACGGACTGTACCGAGTGACTTTGAAGCTGAAATCCTACCTGTGAAGAAGTCGTCTCGTCGGGAGAAGAACATGGCTCCGGCTGAACCTCGAGCTAATCTCATCAGGAGGTTGAGAGGCATGCCTGTTGGGAAGTGGCCCGATAATGAGTATGCTCGATTGCGTCAGACCAACATCTACACCACTCCCAAGGCCACCAATTGCTCTGAGCTGTTCTGGACTAAGTATCAAGAGAAGATTTTTGACGATCTCTATGCTAATGCCACCTATAAAGTCGCTCCTATGCATCACATCAACTTTACTCACATGGATAGACATGCCCAATACTTTGCAGAAGCTCGAGAGATTTGTGAGCAGTTTGGTCTCTTTCCACTCATGAAGTTCCATCATCCTTACAGTGTGGATGTGATTGGGCAATTCTTTGCCACAGTTTATGTTGACAATGATGATGCCAAGACTATGACTTGGATGACAGAGGGTCGCTTGTTACATGGCACTTGGGACCAATTTGCAGCTTGTCTTGGTTATCCGGTGCTCCCTGACAATGCAGACGGATATTTTAGAGCTCACAACACTCCCAAGCCCATTGAGAAGGCTCTCCTTGCTGATCTTTATCTTGAAGGAGAAGTGGTATATGGATCTCAGAAATTTCTTCGCCCGGTGTATGACATCCTTCTCCGCATTTATCGAGAGGTCCTTAATCCCAAGGTTGGTTGCGTTGATCAAATCTATGGATACCTTGGGAACTTGTTATATCTCTCTCATCAGCACCGTGACTCTGGGCTTTAGCTTGATGTGATGGACTTTCTGTGGAATGAGTTTTGGGCATGCATTATAGCTCGCAAGGCTCCTGTTTTTGCTCCTTACTTCATGCTCTTCATATGCTCACGTTGGGACAATGCTGGATATGGCATACTCTCTGATGAGGTAGGTGTATTGGTACCTCACAAGGCTAAGGATCTCAAGGTCAAGACTCACGACAACCCTCCTCGTCTTCCCAATGATGAGGATTCTGCTGAAGAAGACTCTGATTTGGAGTTTGCACCTCCTGCTGACAATGGCTGGGTTGCTCGCATAGAGGCCAAGTTGGCCAAGATGTTCTGTCTCAAGTCTGACATCAACAGGCGTCAGTATCAGGCTCATAGGGAGCGGAAAATGGACAGGAGGAACACAAAGCTCATCATGCGCAAGTTGGATATTCCTGTTGAAAGTGGATCTGAGGAGGTCATCACTCCTGAAGAAGAATGGCTCTCTAAGCATGGCAATGTGACTGAGTTTGAACAGCTTGGGCTTCCCGGTCCTTCTCGCCGTCGGCGCCCTCCTAGTGATGATGTTGAGCCCGCCGAGTCTGAAGATGATGAAGAGACGGAGGATGAGTGAGCTCTCATGGGACGTTGTAGCATCGCTTCTTTTCTCCTTTTTGGTGTCTTGATGCCAAAGGGGGAGAAGAAGGTCTAGTAGGACTTGCACGGGATTTGCTAGGGTGGTTTGAGGGCTCAAGCATTTGCTTTTTATCATTCCGTTAAAGCTTGTGTCCTCCATTTATCTTCTATGTTATGTTGAACCTTATCTTGTGTTTTATGTGTGGTGAACTATTGCTATGTGTGGTGAACTATTGCTATGGTTTCGGTATTCTATATGGTTGAGAGTATTGTCATGGATTGGTATGATCATCTTATATCTCATATTGTCTATGGATCTATCTCAAATTGATACTTGATGTGATTATGGGATTCTTGTTCATGATATTGAGGCTATTGTCTTGAAATGTTAAGGATGTCAGTATGAAAGGGTATGATCTTAACTTGTCATCTTTTATCTTTTCCCATACATTATATGTCTTATGTCTTATGAGCATTGTGCTTACTATCTTGTAAGTTGAAGTTGCTCTATACCTAATGTGTGCATATATATATATATTCTTGCACTAAATTTCTCGCATGCACACATCTAGGGGGAGTTTCTCTCTTCTGTCAAACATATAGATATTCTTGCTCTATTCTTTGCAAAATCCCGGTATTGTCATCAAACACAAAAAAGGGGGAGATTGAAAGAACATTTCATGATCTCTGAGTTTTGTGTGTTTGTTAACAACACCGGTGACAATTTAACCGTGTGCTAAGTGGTTTACAGTTTAGGAAAAGATATCACAGGAAAATCTCGACTCACTCAAAAAGGAAGAAAAGAAGGAGGAACCTGGAGTCTGGCCCAGGCCGGCACTGCCGGCAACACCCGGCCGGCACTGCCGGTGTGTGCACCCCGGCACTGCCGGCAATTCCAGGCCGGCACTGCCGGTGAGTGCACCCCGGCACTGCCGGCGATTCTGGCCCGGCACTGCCGGCCTGCCTGTTGGCTGCTGTTTCGAAAAAGTGGCCGGCACTGCCGGCGCCTCAAGGCCGGCACTGCCGGCGATTCGTCTCCAACGGGCAGAAAAGCTGGGGGGGTATAAATACCCCCCTTCACCTACCTTGGAAGGTTGCTCAAACCCTAAGATCTTCATCCTCCATTGCTGAGCCACCAAGAACACCAAAATAGCCAGATCTCCTCCCTCAACCACCCAAATCACTTGTGCTTTGGAGAATCGAAGGAGAAGACCCCGATCTACATCCTCACCGAAGCGTTTCTCATTTCCCCCTCTTATGCTTGAGGGCCCCTTTGCTAGTGCTCCTCTTTGGATCCCTAGTTGATTTGTGTTGATGTATTGTTGATTGATTGTTGTGTTGTAACAGATTTGGGAGCCTCCAATTCGGTTGTGGATGTGTGCCCCAAGAACCTTGTAAAGGCCCGGTTTCCGCCTCGAGGAAATCCCTTAGTGGAAGTGGGCTAGGCCTTCGTGGCGTTGCTCACCGGAGATCTGAGTGAAGCCTTTGTGGCTGTTGGTTTGGCTTTCGTAGCAACCACACTCCTCCAAACGTAGACGTACCTTCTTGCAAAGGAAGGGAACTACGGGAATCATCTCCGTGTCATCGCGTGCTCCACTCTCGGTTACCTCTATCCTATTCTATCTCTTGTATTGCTTAGCTATATCTTGCTTAGTTGTTTGCCTTGTCATATAGGTAAATTCACTTAGTTGCATATCTAGAGAATTTACCTTTGTGTCAAGCCTAAATTGAAAAGGAACTAAAAATTGGTTAGCACCTATTCACCCCCCCCCCCTCTAGGTGCGGCATACGATCCTTTCACAGGGTTATAAGGATTTCTTCCTATGAAGTCTACTTCCTCAACATTAAAATTGGTGATGACATTAACTTGGGTACTTTCCTTACCCTTAAGAATATTTAAAAGCTCATCTACCTTTGAAGCAAGCTCTTCATTGTTACCTTCGGTGATTAAATTCACCTTTCTTGAGGAGGATCTTTCTACATGCCATTGGGCATGGTTGCCTGCATATCATGTAGAAATATTCTTGCCAGTTCAACCGGCTTGCTCATGAATGTTCCTCCAGTTGCAGTATCAAGCATAGACTTTGACATTGGGTTAAAGGCATTATAAAACAAGTGTAAAATTAACCAGTCCTCCATTCCATGACTTGGACAGTTCATGGTGGCTTCTTTCATCTTTTCCCCTGCAAGCGCTAGTGGCTCGCGGTTTTCTTATCTAAAACATGTAATATTAGAACGCAACTGCATTCATCCTATGAAGTAATAGTGCCTTTAGGCAAAGCCATATCAACCAGACTTTTGCTTTTCCTCTTAGTGAAAAATGAAACAAGCGTAATTTTACCGCATTGGGGTCAACATCTTTCATGCGCATCATGTCATATATTTCAGTAAATGTATTCAAGTGCATACCTGAATCCTCAGCGGCTGAGCCTCCAAATTGGTTCTGCTGAACCAAACTCAAAAGGTTAGGCTTAATTTCAAAGTTCTCCGCTGTAACAGCGGGCTGAGTTATGGGTGCACGAATAAAATTATCATTGGGGATAACATATTCCCAAAGCTTCTTTTCTGCGATGGCGATTATCTTTTTGCTATTTTCTCCTATGATTGTAAAAGAAGAAGTAACTATTTTTTTTGGGTTTTCAAGTAGAGAATAAAATAATAAACTAATAACAGTGAATAAAAACTTAAAAAAAAACTGACTAACAAGGTCTCTAGTAACCTTACCGGAATAGCGAAATTTCTTCCCCGGCAATGGCGCTAGAAAAAAAGTTGATACCTTCGATCTGGATTACAGATTGTAGTATGATAACTTTTTACCTAGTAGACCTAGGTTTAATCTGGATTACAGATTGTAGTATGATTACGGATCTACAAGACTTGCTAGTTAATTTGATTTTATGTTTACAAGACCTATCTAGTTTACTTTTAAAGGGGTTGTGTTCAATGATGGAAAATAGGCTAGGGTTAAGGTTTCTCCTACAACTATGCATACATATATAATTGAAGCGCAAATGTGTAACAAATAAAATGGAGATAAGAGATTTGTGAGAAGCACATCCTTAAATACTCTTGCCCCTAAAGCCAGAGGTGACAAGAGTCTATTGGCCCAACCACTGTTCCCACAACTGCGAGCAACACCAGTTATTGAGCATATGCATACAAACCAAAGCATTACGCTAGATGATTGTGTCATGATCCCGAACGAAACACTAGACATGTACCGTTACTTTTCCCTTTCTGTCACTGAGGTTTCGCGGTAGCACGTCGTTCTCCACTCATACCACCTCTTCTCTTGATCGATCCAAATGACATGGATACCTGCAGATCATCGAATTGAGGCAAAGAGACAAGGATACAAGATTGCAAAACTCATAAACGTTGCGAGGATTCACCCCAACCCGCAGTCCGTGAGGACTACTCACATATAATATCAAGATCAATAAGAAAGATAGAAATCATTATGGCAAATACTTGGATTGAAATCACAATATTCTTACAATGGTCGCCAATTCTCAAGGAGATCTCTATTACAATGGTGATGGCTATGGCTATGGAGGAGATTGGAGATGGAATGGATGAACTATGGTGGTGGATCTTCTTCGGTGTGGTGTAGATGGATCTGATGGATGGAGGTTCTATTTGGCGATGAATGGCTCTCTTTTTGACGTCGGGTCCTTCATAGAACTTATCAGGTTTGACCTCGGAAAGGCTACGTCACATAGTACGGGCGCATGGTACGGGCGGGGCTTGCCCATACTAATGCCCATTAAAGTCCTTGGAACCGCATCTTCGAGCCTAGTCAACTTTGATGTACTCTTGACGCAATTTTCTTCAGTAATTGCAGGTCCATTTGTCATAATGACATGATTTCCTGCACATGATTCAAAGATAGGAGAGATTACACATCTTTGCATTAATTAGTCATTAGTAAGAAATTGATAGGTAAACTTAGTCAATTTCTTAACTTAAAAGGTGGCTTATTTCACAGTCATTAACTTCCCCAAGCTTAAACTTGATTGTCCTCGAGCAAGAAACAAAGAACCATAAGGAACTTGGCGGTTAAACCAAAATAACGAGAAAGTAAACTCACTTACAAGTGGTAGCCTTATGAGTCTAGAACTTCTTCCATTTGAAGCTTAGCATAGTTAGAGAAGTGCTAAGAATATAATACAAGCATCGATAACTCGAGCCACGCGTGTGCATTCCCTCTGCCACCAGTGGAGGCCCTAGTCGCAGCCCATCTGGTCGTCGCTCCGTCGTGTGTGACTACATTCTATGCCGCCAGAGCACCCCCCTTTTAGTCTTGCCACCCGCCGCCCCGTCTCGTCTTCGTCCTTGCCCTCATCTTAATTAGAAGAAGGGGATTCCCGACGATAATTATAGGTAAGCCGATGATGGAAAGAAACTATGTCTACACCAACTCGTTAGGACTCTAAGCGTAGAGTATTGTAGCATGCGATATTTTTCCCCTAAGGCTAAATCGGGGTGTAATCAAACTCTTGAGGAAATATCAACTCCCTCACATTTACCTATTCTAGCAAAATACAAGATTAAACATAAATTTCTTATGTCCCCAACTTCCTCGTAGTGGTTGTCAAGAATAGGCCGGGTAAGTGAGATGAAAACAAAACTAAAAAAAAACAAAGCAAAAAAAAAAAAAACAATGGTGCCAGAAAAGTGGCAGCCGTATACTGAGATGGAAACAAAGGAAGAAACTACTAACACATGCAAGATAAATATTTTTGGATTTTTGAAATAAATAAGCGTAGAAAATGAAAGAGCATGTAACTTAAATTAAAAGGTGTCTTTTATGCTTAAATATGGATCGGGGTTTATGTGTTCAGTTGACTATTATATCACAAATATAGCGGCACCAACACATACTTCCTAGACAAGTTAAGAATGACGCAACTTCAGGTTTTTTTTTTTTTTGAGAACATGCACCGTATAATAAATATTGAAAGTTGCAATATCATAACTCATCTCATAAACAAAATATCCACCGTATAGGAGTTATTACAAAGATGAGCATAGTCACGCATGGCAGTTCATTTATCGTGATAGCAGATACAAATACATAGATTAAGTTACTGCTACAAATCTATATTTTAGGGTGAACTACTACCTCTTCATCATGGAGGTGATGTTGATTATGTTGTAAGACTTGAAGGAGCAACTAGGGGATGCTCCGACAACATTTCCCCATTCAATCTTCACAGGTTCTATCTCTATTTCGTGCTTCTTCTTTTTTTGCATGGGGCCGTCTCCCATGAAATTTGCGAAATTCCGCCTTTATAGGCTCCTGAGAATAATTGACGTCTCAACTTCTCAATTTTTGAAAATGCTGGTACCACATGCAATTTGGACCCGTGTGAGCGTCTGACGGTGCCCGCATAGTAATTAGCCCGGATTAGCCTAGCTGTAACGGGAGCAAGAGAAATAAAACTATGGATCATGTCATATATGCGTTTTCCAGGTTTCCATCTAATTTTGAGTACACAGTTGCCCTTATAACTGCACCCTTGGATAAACCCATCGGTTCTCCGTTACAACGCTAACACTTACAAGAATCCTCAAAAGATAATATCAACACACGCTCTTACGTATACATGACGATTGACGTATGTTCTGAAGGACAAGAAGTCGCCCACACATTGGCACAGTTCCAATCTTAGTTGTTCTTCTTGCGTTTCTCGATAAAGAAAAAGAAGGCGAGCGAGGCGATGGAAAAGGTAGAGAAGACGCCGGCGGCGACCTTGATGGAGGTCGTGACGCCGGTGATGCTGACGACGTCAAAGGTGGCGCCGGGCAAGGTCTGGCCGTAGGCGACCTTCGTGCCGGAGGCGTCGAGAGCGTAGGCGCGCACGAAGTAGGTGGCGGTGGGGATGTCGAGGGCGACGCGGTACTCGACCGTGCCGGTGGCGGCGTAGGCCTGCTCGGTGACCTTGAACTGGCAGGTCTTGTCCTTCTTGAGGTCGTCGTGGGTCTTGCGCCACTCGCGTCCCTTCTGGCTCACCGGCGCGTAGCACAGGCTCACCTTCACCTTCTTGTACTCCGCGTCTGTGCCGGCCGTCGCGTTGAGGGACCACGTCACCGTGATCACGTCCTCGCCGCCGTGAAGAACTGGCCACGGATCAATCAAAGCTTGTCACAATCTGGGCACATGGCCATGTATGCCAAATTGCCAATCCATGACGTGTAGCAAACAAAGGAACATACGGCGCAAGTTAGGAAGCATACCTTGGTTGGGAGTGGGGGAGGCGGTGACCGCGAGGGTTGGTTTCAGCTGCGAGAGCATCGCCGCGCCAGTCACCGACTCCACACACTCTGCGGCGAGGACCACCACCAGCAACGCCATGACCATCCCTTGCCGAGCCATCGATCACTGATCGCTGATCTTCTTCTAGCTTCTGCTGCTCGAACAAATAATTCTGATCCCTGCTGCTGAAAGGAAGGAGGCTGCTGTACTTTGATGGGAAGGATGGAGGACAAACATGTATATGTAGGCGCGTCAGGGGGCGTTGACCGTGTGGCGGGTAGCTTTGCTTTCGTCTAGTCGAGGAGGCGTCCATCCAAAAGTCAAATCTCGTCTGGTTTATGTTTTGTTTTGGCCCTCTCCGGCCGGAGCTGTAGTCTGCTCTAGAGGGGTTCCAAAGGGTCTGGGAGATGAGAAGCGGCGACTGCAGATTAAGCAGCTAGCAGTGCATCGACTAGCTAGAAGTGCAAACAACAGTTGTTCAACCGAGCCGACTGTTGTCTGGTGAAACATTCTCGAAAGAATGAATGGACCGATTGACATCGTCTGTTGGAATTCGCTCATAGATCCATCACATCAAACGGACAAGCAAACCAAGCTCACAGAACTTAAAGCATCTCCAACGGAACGATCCAAACAGGCGATCCGAATGATTTAATTATATTCATTTGGGTCATGCCATGGATAAATTTTGGGATGCAGTCTTGCCTGCCAGGCCATGCCAGTACGCCCAGCAGCGTGACCCATTTGGTCCGGTGTTAGGGAAAATTGCATATAATAGAAAGCTTACATAGATTGCATATATATTTGAGCAAAATTATACAATACACTAAAATTTAGTAACAAAAACATAGTAGAAGACCTCAACATCTTCATCTTGCTCTCCCCTAGTCATCCTCGTCGGAGTGATAGTGGCGGCGGCACATCGCCTCGTCGAATACCTTGATGGTGAGCATGCCGTGGGCGTCGTACTTGAAGACGACGAAGTGCCCGACTTCAATGGCGTGCGCGGGCAAACCGCCTCCAGCTGTTGTTGAGGTACATCTGCCCGATGTGATCAACCTCCAAGGACCACAGGCCGATGGCACCGCCGACCACCCATAAGTACGATCTCATGGGGCTCTTGGTCATCGACGATTGATACGTCTCCGACGTATCGATAATTTCTTATGTTCCATGCCACATTATTGATGATATCTACATGTTTTATGCATAATTTATGTCATATTTATGCGTTTTCCGGAACTAACCTATTGACGAGATGCCGAAGGGCCAGTTGCTGTTTTCTGCTGTTTTTGGTTTCAGAAATCCTAATAAGGAAATATTCTCGGAATCGGACGAAATCAACGCCCAGCATTTTAGAATCCCCGGAAGCATCCAGAACACCCGAGAGTCGCCAGAGGGGAGCCCTGGTGGGCCCAGGAGGTAGGCCGGCGCGGCCCAGGCCCTGGCCGCGCCGCCTTACCATCTCACCGCCTCTTCGACCCTCTGACGCCGCCTCTTCGCCTATTTAAGCCCCCTCGACCTAAAACCTCGATACGGAAAAGCCACGGTACGAGAAACCTTCCAGAGCCGCCGCCATCGCGAAGCCAAGATCTGGGGGACAGGAGTCTCTGTTCCGGCACGTCGCCGGGACGGGGAAGTGCCCCCGGAAGGCTCCTCCATCGACACCACCGCCATCTTCATCAACGCTGCTGTCTCCCATGAGGAGGGAGTAGTTCTCCATCGAGGCTCGGGGCTGTACCGGTAGCTATGTGGTTAATCTCTCTCCTATGTACTTCAATACAATAATCTCATGAGCTGCCTTACATGATTGAGATTCATATGATGATGCTTGTAATCTAGATGTCATTATGCTAGTCAAGTGGATTTTACTTATGTGATCTCCGGAGACTCCTTGTCCCACGTGTGTAAAGGTGACAGTGTGTGCACCGTGTGGGTCTCTTAGGCTATATTTCACAGAATACTTATTCACTGTTATGAATGGCATAGTGAAGTGCTTATTTATATCTCTTTATGATTGCAATGTGTTTTGTATCACAATTTATCTATGTGCTACTCTAGTGATGTTATTAAAGTAGTCTATTCCTCCTGCACGGTGTAAAGGTGACAGTGTGTGCATCGTGTAGTACTTGGCGTAGGCTATGATTGTGATCTCTTGTAGATTATGAAGTTAACTATTGCTATGATGGTATTGATGTGATCTATGCCTCCTTTCGTAGCGTGAAGGTGACAGTGTGCATGCTATGTTAGTACTTGGTTTGGTTATGTTGATCTGTCATGCACTCTAAGGTTATTTAAATATGAACATTGAATATTGTGGAGCTTGTTAACTCCGGCATTGAGGGTTCGTGTAATCCTACACAGTTAGTGGTGTTCATCATCCAACAAGAGGGTGTAGAGTCTAGCATCTATCTATTTATTCTGTTATGTGATCAATGTTGAGAGTGTCCACTAGTGAAAGTATGATCCCTAGGCCTTGTTCCTAAATACTGCTATCGCTGCTTGTTTACTGTTCTATGGCATCTGTACTGTCCGCAATATTACCACCATCAACCACACGCCAGCAAGCACTTTTCTGGCGCCGTTACTACTGCTCATATACTTATTCATACCACCTGTATTTCACTATCTCTTCGCCGAACTAGTGCACCTATTAGGTGTGTTGGGGACACAAGAGACTTCTTGCTTTGTGGTTGCAGGGTTGCTTGAGAGGGATATCTTTGACCTCTTCCTCCCTGAGATCGATAAACCTTGGGTGATCCACTTAAGGGAAACTTGATGCTGTTCTACAAACCTCTGCTCTTGGAGGCCCAACACTGTCTACAAGAATAGAAGCTCCCGTAGACATCAAGCAAATTTCTGGCGCCGTTGCCGGGGAGGAAAGGTAAAAGGCACTCATACTCCGGTTCCAGGTAAAGTACTTTTCTGGCGCCGTTGTGTGTGTGCTCGAAGCTATTTTCTTTAGATCCTGCAATTGCATCTTTTTGTTTCTTGTTTACACTAGTTAGGCATAATGGACAACAATGAGCTTCTTATTCTATTTCCTGATTTAAGACATGGATGGTTTGATCCGAAAATTAAAAAACCCATGGAACATATTAGCATGAACACATTGAACACTATTGTTGCTAATGATATGGAAAATTCTAAGCTTGGGGAAGCTGGTTTTGATGAGCATGATCTTTTTAGTACCCCAAGCATTGAGGAGAAAATTTACTTTGATGATACTTTGCCTCCTATTTATGATGATTATAATGATAGTAGTCTTTTGTTACCGCCTGTTATGGAGGATAAATTTGATTATGAATACAATATGCCTCCTATATTTGATGATGAGAATAATAATGATAGCTACTTTGTTGAATTTGCTCCCACTACAACTAATAAAATTGACTATGCCTATGTGGAGAGTAATAATTTTATGCATGAGACTCATGATAAGAATGCTTTATGTGATAGTTATATTGTTGAGTTTGCTCATGATGCTACTGAAAATCTTTATGAGAGAGGAAAATATGGTTGTAGAAGTTTTCATGTTACTAAAACACCTCTCTATATGCTAAAAATCTTGAAGTTGAGCTTGTCTAGTTTTCCTATGCTTGTTGCATTATGCTTTTTGAATTTGTTTATTTACAAGATTCCTTTTCATAGGAAGCATGTTAGACTTAAATGTGTTTTGAATTTGCCTCTTGATGCTCTCTTTTGCTTCAAATACTATTTCTTGCGAGTGCATCATTAAAACTGCTGAGCCCATCTTAATGGCTATAAAGAAAGAACTTCTTGGAAGATAACCCATGCGTTTATTTTGCTACAGTATTTTTATTTTATATTTGAGTCTTGGAAGTTGTTACTACTGTAGCAACCTCTCCTTATCTTAGTTTTGTTGCATTGTTGTGCTAAGTAAAGTCTTTGATAGTAAGGTTCATACTAGATTTGGATTACTGCGCAGAAACAGATTTCTTGCTGTCACGAATCTGGGCCAAACGCTCTGTAGGTAACTCAGAAAATTATGCCAATTTACGTGAGTGATCCCCAGATATGTACGCAACTTTCATTCAATTTGAGCATTTTCATTTGAGCAAGTCTGGTGCCTCAATAAAATTCGTCTTTACGGACTGTTCTGTTTTGACAGATTCTGCCTTTTATTTCGCATTGCCTCTTTTGCTATGTGAGATGGATTTCTTTGTTCCATTAACTTCCAGTAGCTTTGGGCAATGTCCAGAAGTGTTAAGAATGATTGTGTCACCTCTGAACATGTGAATTTTGATTATGCACTAACCCTCTAATGAGTTGTTTTGAGTTTGGTGTGGAGGAAGTTTTCAAGGGTCAAGAGAGGAGGATGATATACTATGATCAAGGAGAGTGAAAGCTCTAAGCTTGGGGATGCCCCGGTGGTTCATCCCTGCATATTTCAAGAAGACTCAAGCATCTAAGCTTGGGGATGCCCAAGGTATCCCCTTCTTCATCGACAAATTATCAGGTTCCTTCTCTTGAAACTATATTTTTATTCGGTCACATCTTATGTACTTTACTTGGAGCGTCTGTATGTTTCTTGTTTTTGTTTTTGTTTAAATAAATGCTTGTGTGGGAGAGAGACACGCTCCGCTGGTTCATAGGAACACATGTGTTCTTAGCTTTTAATTTTCATGGCGAAGGTTGAAACTGCTTCGTTAAATTGTTATATGGTTGGAATTGGGAAATGATACATGTAGTAATTTGCTATAATGTCTTGGATAATGTGATACTTGGCAATTGTTGTGCTCATGTTTAAGCTCTTGCATCATATACTTTGCACCTATTAATGAAGAAATACATAGAGCATGCTAAAATTTGGTTTGCATATTTGGTCTCTCTAAGTTCTAGATAATTTCTAGTATTGGGTTGAACAACAAGGAAGACGGTGTAGAGTCTTATAATGTTTACAATATGTCTTTTATGTGAGTTTTTCTGCACCGGTTCATCCTTGTGTTTGTTTCAAATAACCTTGCTAGCCTAAACCTTGTATCGAGAGGGAATACTTCTCATGCATCCAAATCCTTGAGCCAACCACTATGCCATTTGTGTCCACCATACCTACCTACTACATGGTATTTCTCCGCCATTCCAAAGTAAATTGCTTGAGTGCTACCTTTAAACAATTCAAAATTTATTACCTCTGATTTATGTCAATGTTTTATAGCTCATGAGGAAGTATGTGGTGTTCATCTTTCAATCTTGTTGGGCAACTTTCACCAATGGACTAGTGGCTTCATCCGCTTATCCAATAATTTTGCAAAAAGAGCTGGCAATGGGATTCCCAGTCCCAAATTAATTAATAAAAATAGACACTCCTCCATGGTATGTGATTGTTGGACGGCACCCGAAGGATTCGGTTAGCCATGGCTTGAGAAAGCAAAGGTGGGGAGGAGTGTCATCATAATAAAACTAAAATAAAAAAGGCACTCCTTCATGGTATGAGATTGTTGGCAGGCACCCGAAGGATTCGGTTAGCCATGGTTTGTGAAAGAAAGGTTGGAAGGAGTGCCACACAAAAATAAAATAAAATGGGAGCCGCTCTTTGAAGGTTTGTCTGGCAAGGGGGTTAGAGTACCCACTACCATTCGTTGACAACAACAAACACCTCTCAAAATTTTACTTTTATTGCTCTCTATATGTTTTCAAAATCAAAGCTCTAGCACAAATATAGCAATCGATGCTTTCCTCTTTGAAGGACCATTCTTTTACTTTTATCGTTGAGTCAGTTCACCTATTTATCTCCACCTCAAGAAGCAAACACTTGTGTGAACTGTGCATTGATTCCTACATACTTGCATACTGCACTTGTTATATTACTCTATGTTGACAATATCCATGAGATATACATGTTATAAGTTGAAAGCAACCGCTGAAACTTCATCTTCCTTTGTGTTGCTTCAATACCTTTACTTTGAATTATTGCTTTGTGAGTTAACTCTTATGCAAGACTTATTGATGCTTGTCTTGAAGTACTATTCATGAAAAGTCTTTGCTATATGATTCATTTGTTTACTCATGTCATTTACATTGTTTGGATCGCTGCATTCATTACATATGCTTACAATAGTATGATCAAGGTTATGATGGCATGTCACTCCAGAAATTATCTTTGTTATCGTTTACCTGCTCGGGACGAGCAGAAACTAAGCTTGGGGATGCTGATACGTCTCCGACGTATCGATAATTTCTTATGTTCCATGCCACATTATTGATGATATCTACATGTTTTATGCATACTTTATGTCATATTTATGCGTTTTCCGGAACTAACCTATTGACGAGATGCCGAAGGGCCAGTTGCTGTTTTCTGCTGTTTTTGGTTTCAGAAAACCTAGTAAGGAAATATTCTCGGAATCGGATGAAATCAACGCCCAGCATCTTAGAATCCCCGGAAGCATCCAGAACACCCGAGAGTCGCTAGAGGGGAGCCCTGGTGGGCCCAGGAGGTAGGCCGGCGCGGCCCAGGCCCTGGCCGCGCCGCCTTACCATCTCACCGCCTCTTCGACCCTCTGACGCCGCCTCTTCGCCTATTTAAGCCCCCTCGACCTAAAACCTCGATACGGAAAAGCCACGGTACGAGAAACCTTCCAGAGCCGCCGCCATCGCGAAGTCAAGATCTCGGGGACAGGAGTCTCTGTTCCGGCACGCCGCCGGGACGGGGAAGTGCCCCCGGAAGGCTCCTCCATCGACACCACCGCCATCTTCATCAACGCTGCTGTCTCCCATGAGGAGGGAGTAGTTCTCCATCGAGGCTCGGGGCTGTACCGGTAGCTATGTGGTTAATCTCTCTCCTATGTACTTCAATACAATAATCTCATGAGCTGCCTTACATGATTGAGATTCATATGATGATGCTTGTAATCTAGATGTCATTATGCTAGTCAAGTGGATTTTACTTATGTGATCTCCGGAGACTCCTTGTCCCACGTGTGTAAAGGTGACAGTGTGTGCACCGTGTGGGTCTCTTAGGCTATATTTCACAGAATACTTATTCACTGTTATGAATGGCATAGTGAAGTGCTTATTTATATCTCTTTATGATTGCAATGTGTTTTGTATCACAATTTATCTATGTGATACTCTAGTGATGTTATTAAAGTAGTCTATTCCTCCTGCACGGTGTAAAGGTGACAGTGTGTGCATCGTGTAGTACTTGGCATAGGCTATGATTGTGATCTCTTGTAGATTATGAAGTTAACTATTGCTATGATGGTATTGATGTGATCTATGCCTCCTTTCGTAGCGTGAAGGTGACAGTGTGCATGCTATGTTAGTACTTGGTTTGGTTATGTTGATCTGTCATGCACTCTAAGGTTATTTAAATATGAACATTGAATATTATGGAGCTTGTTAACTCCGGCATTGAGGGTTCGTGTAATCCTACACAGTTAGTGGTGCTCATCATCCAACAAGAGGGTGTAGAGTCTAGCATCTATCTATTTATTCTGTTATGTGATCAATGTTGAGAGTGTCCACTAGTGAAAGTATGATCCCTAGGCCTTGTTCCTAATTACTGCTATCGCTGCTTGTTTCTTCGTCTCTTCGCATCTCATCTTGTCCGCAATATTACCACCATCAACCACACGCCAGCAAGCACTTTTCTGGCGCCGTTACTACTGCTCATATACTTATTCATACCACCTGTATTTCACTATCTCTTCGCCGAACTAGTGCACCTATTAGGTGTGTTGGGGACACAAGAGAATTCTTGCTTTGTGGTTGCAGGGTTGTTTGAGAGGGATATCTTTGACCTCTTCCTCCCTGAGATCGATAAACCTTGGGTGATCCACTTAAGGGAAACTTGCTGCTGTTCTACAAACCTCTGCTCTTGGAGGCCCAACACTGTCTACAAGAATAGAAGCTCCCGTAGACATCAACGATCGACACAGACTTCTGGGGGGGGGGCGCATCCAATCCCAGTCCATGCCCAAGTGGATGGTGACACCAAACTCAACCCCAGAGAGGTTGATGACGACGGACGCGGGCGACAATGGTGGCGATGGGGATGGTGGTGGTGAAGGGGGCTATGGTGGTTCGCTCTGGCATCTCCCCCACGTCTTCCTCCGTGACATGGGCCTCAGCCACACCCAGGGCCCGGTGGCCATCCTAGATACCCTACCATCGATCCTATGCCGCCATCCATGGCTACCGAAATGTCTGTGGTGGTGGTGGGAAATGGAAGAAGATGAGGTTGTGAAATAAATTGCCGCTGCTGGCCTGTTAAAAAGGCCAAGGCATTGGATGCCAGCGCGGAGGCCAAACCACTGGCATTGATGAAAGCTGACGGCTAGCCTAGAAGTCGGACGGTGCGGCCAGCGCAGACGGCGCGGGCAGTTTTGGAGTCAGCCTACCTTCATTGATGCTAGAGGAACAAGGTTATTGGGTCGCTGCCATGCGAGCTCTCAGCCCACACGGACGGATACGGGAGGACGTGCGTACTATTCGCGCAGATGTATTCTTTTCCAAATTTAGTGGATGAATAGGTCGCGCCAGACGGGAAGTTGATTTGGATCGCGCCGTTGTAGCGTGCGCGCGTGGCAGACCGGTTTGGATGCTGCAGGGCCATTTGGACTGCACCGATGGAGATGCCCCGAAGGGCTCGAGGAGCGATTCTTTTTTTCCTTTATTTCTCCAATCTAACGGTTAGGGTATCTCCAGCGGGCTTACCTAAATCGGTGACCCAAACGATTTGGTTTTGTCTGTTTGGATGAGCCTAAGGACTGGATCCGTCGTGTAGTTCGGCCGGCCCGGACAGTGCGTGCAGCGGCGCTACCCGTTCGGTCCGGAGCTGGCCAAACCATGTTGCATTTCATTTCTCAAATGTTGCATATATATTGAAAGATTTGCTTGAAGCAAATAGAACTTAAGTAAAAACATAATAATAACATAGTAGAAACTACATCGTCTTTGTCTTGGTGTCGCCTAGTCGTCCTCGTCGGAGTAGTAGTGGTGGCGGCACACGGTCGTCGAAGACCTCGATGCTGAAGTCGTCGTGGTCGTCGTACTTGAAGACGACGAAGTGCTCGATGTCGATGGCGTCTGAGCGGGCGAAGCGCCCCGTTATGGAGGAACATCTGCCCCTCGTTGTCAAACATCATCTCCGCGGGCCACAGGCTGGTCGCGCCACCATACACGCACAGGAGGACATGGTGGGGCTCTTTCCCATCGAGGATCGAGGCGAACCTCTAGGGCAGGCGCAGCCTGTCCCAGCTCATACCTTTGTGGATGGTCACGCCAAACTCGAAGCCGGAGAGGTCAATGGCGACGCACTCGGGCGACGATGGTGGCGATGGCGACGACGACGTTGGTGGCTGACTCTGGCCTCTCCCGCAACTCCTTCCTCGTCGGCCTCGTTGGCCTCGGCTGCAGCCTCTCCCACGCCCACGGCCACGGCCCGGAGATCGTCCTAGGCACCCTTCCCTCGATCCTAAGCAGCGAGTAGTCGGTTCACCTCTTCGGCGATTGCGCGCCGTCTCTCTTCTCCTACGGGTCTCATCGTCCGTTTGACGGGACGCGCAGTTGGGTCTACATGTAATTTGTGCTCAGCAGGTTCTTTCGGGACACCTAGCATATCAGAAGGTTTACATGCAAAGATATCTCAATTCTCACGGAGGAACTTGATGAGCGCGCTTTCCTATTGGGAGGACATGCCCGTCCCAATGATAACCTGCCTACACAGATCATCTTCTAGCACTGTAAAAAAAATCATTTTCTACCAAATCTACTCGACGTGTGTCAGTTGTCGGCTGGAAGGTCGGCAAGGACGAGTCGAGCTCAGTTGGCTTCTCGAGGATGGAGGGGTCCTTGCGGTCGACTGGATACTTAGCAACCTCGGCGGTGTTGTCACGCTCCGAGGCGATGACAGCGTCGGCGATCTTGGCGCCGCTGTCCTCGCACTCCAGGGCCATCTCGGGGTCGCCGCGGACAGTGATGATGTCGTGTGGCCCTGGCATCTTCATCATGTTGTAGGCGTAGTGTGGCGTGGTGATACGTCCAAAACGTATCTACTTTCCCGAACACTTTTGCTATTGTTTTGCCTCTAATTTGTGTGTTTTGGATGCAACTAACACGGACTAACGCTGTTTTCAGCAGAACTGCTCTGGTGTCTCGTTTTTGTGCAGAAATCCAACTTTCGGGAAAAACCTCGGAATTTATGCAGAAGGCCCTATTTTCCCAGGAAACTAACGGAGCCAGAAGGGCAATTGAAGTGGAGGCCCGAGGGCCCCACACCATAGGGCGGCGCGGCCCAGTGGGGGCCCGCGCGGCCCTGTGGTGTGGCCCCCTCGGCCGGCCTCCGACGCCCTCCTTCGGACTATTTATCGGCCTCGACCTAAAAACGCACGGGGAGAAGTCGAAGTCGCCAGAAACCCTCCAGAACGCCGCCACATCGCGAAACTCCGTCGCGGGAGCCAGAAGTCTCCGTTCTGGCACTCCGCCGGGACGGGGAATTGGAGGAGATCATCGCCGCCATCACCGCCAACGCCTCTACATCAACCAGCCATGTTTCCCCCATCCATGTGTGAGTAATTCCCCCGCTGTAGGCTGAAGGGGATGGTAGGGATTGGATGAGATTGGTCATGTAATAGCATAAGATTGTTAGGGCATAGTGCCTAGTGTCCGTAATTGGTACTTTGATGATATTGTTGCAACTTGTTATGCTTAATGCTTGTCACTAGGGCCCGAGTGCCATGATCTCAGATCTGAACATGTTATTGTTTCATCAAGATAATCATTGTTTATGGTCTTACCTATAAGTTGTATACACATGTCGTTGTCCGGAACCGATGGCCCCGAAGTGACAGAAATCGGGACAACCGGAGGGAATGGTAGCGATGTGAGGATCACATGTGTTCACGGAGTGTTAATGCTTTGCTCCGGTACTCTATTAAAAGGAGTACCTTAATATCCAGCAGTTTCCCTTGAGGCCCGGCTGCCACCGGCTGGTAGGACAAAAGATGTTGTGCAAGTTTCTCATTGCGAGCACGCACGACTATATATGGAACACATGCCTATTGATTGCTTTGTACTTGGACACCGTTTTATTATTATCTGCCAAAGCCCTGCTATGATTGTTACATGAGATTCTCTCATCCATGCAACGCCCGTCATCCGTCCCCGTGCCTACGATATTTTAATCCTGCTGTTTACTAAAATCACTACCGCTGTCTCTGTTACTCTGCTCTTTGTTATTTCACTACTGCTATCGTTATAAACCTGTTACTCTTTGATAAACCCTTGCGAGCAAGTCTGTTTCCAGGTGCAACTGAATTGACAACTCCGTTGTTAAGGCTTCCAAGTGTTCTTTGTCTCCCCTTGTGTCAAATCAATAAATTGGGTTTTACTTCCCTCGAAGACTGTTGCGATCCCCTATACTTGTGGGTCATCAAGACTATTTTCTGGCGCCGTTGCCGGGGAGCATAGCTTTATTTGGAAGTTCACTTGGATTAATATTGTTCGCTGCAAATTCTCCATCATGGGTAAACCTCGCGATACTAAGATCGCCATATTACCATCCACTACAAGAAAAGGTACAATTCTGAATACCTCTGCTGCTCTTGATTCACCATCTCGTGATTGATAAACTTGTTTCACCGCCACATGCTTCGCATGCGGGTACATCTGCTGAATCTGAACACTCTCATAATATTGATAATGTTTCTGCTGTGCTTGATGATAGTGGTTCATTGGGATCTTTTCTAGATGCTACAATTGCTAGGTCTAGACAAATTGAAAATACTGAAACTCCTAATGCTACTACACCTGTTAGTTCACCTGAACTTGGATATTTTAGTGATGATCCTGAGGAAGATTATGTGGAGCTTAATGATGATTTTATTGAAAAATGCAATGCTACTACTGATGCAAGAAAAATTAAAAAGTTGCTTGCAGAACATGCTTTGTTAGATATAAAGCTGTCTCCTGATCCTAAGTTTGCCACATCTCCTATAAACATTAGGGATAAAGATTATGATTTTTCTCTTGATCTATCTCATATAGCTATTGTTGAGAAAACACCCTTTTGTGGTACTGAAAAAGAAAGTGCTGTTGAACACATGACTGAGCTATCTACTCTTAGTAGCTTGTTTTACGATGATGTTAAGATGCGTACTTACTTTGTTGCTAAAATATTTCCATTCTCATTAAAGGATGACGCTAAAACTTGGTATAATAATTTGCCACCTAATTCTATTAAAAGTCCGAAAGAATTGCTTGATGTTTTCTTCCGCAAATACTTTCCTGCTAGTGCTCAACATATTGCTTTGCGAGAGAATTTATAATTTTAATCGGGGAGATGAAGAGAAATTGCACGAGGCTTGGTCGAGATTCTGCTCTCTTATTAGAGCTCGACCTGAGCATGATTTGGAAAAGCATGATTTACTTGATATATTTTATAGTGGACTAACCATTGAGTCTAGGGCATACCTGGATAGTTGTGCTGGTTGTGTTTTCGGAAAAGAACTCAGGGCAATGACGAAGAATTATTGGCTAAAATAAGCCGGAATCATGATGATTGGACTACGCCTGAACCGACTCCAACTCCAATATTGAAGAAGCGGGGTTTAATTAAATTGAATGATGAAGATATGAGGGAAGCCAAGAAGTCTCTCAAGGAGAAGGGTATTAAATCTGAAGATGTGAAGAATCTACCTCCTATTGAAGATATATGTGAGATAATTCCCCCTTCATCCATGATTGAGGTAAACTCCCTTCAACGCTTTACTAGGGAAGATATTCCGTATTTGAAACCTCCTGCACAATGCTTAGATGAGTTTGATAATTATATTGTTAAGCAAGAAAATTTTAATATGAGAGTAGAGAATCATTTAATGGAAAATTCTCAAGCTATTAGTGAATTGCATGATATTGTGGAGAGAACCTCCAATGACGTTAAGATGCTTGTTAAACATTTTCAAATGATTCAAACTCAAATTGATCAACTCACTAAAGTGCAAAATGACTTGTTAGGGAATAATTCTAAAGAGAAACATGCTTATGAAGTAACAACTAGAGGTGGTGTCTCTACCCAGGATCCTCTATATCCTGAAGGGCATCCCAAAAGAGTTGAACAAGATTCTCAACGCATTGAACCGAGTGCTCATTCTAGGAAGAAAAAGAAGAAGAAACATAAAAATGTTGTAGAATCCTCTGAACCTGTTAATGATCCTAATAGTATTTCTATTTCTGATGCTGAAACTGAAAGTGGTAATGAACATGATAATGATAATGATAATGATAAGAATGATACTCCTGATAAAGAAGAGGTTGAAGAAGAACCTGAAAAGCATGCTAAAAATAAAAAGTACACTAAAGAAGATTTTATTGCTGAGAAACATGGTAATGAAAGAGAACCTTGGGTGCAAAAGCAAATGCCTTTTCCTGCTAAGAAATTAAAATCAAAGGAAGAAGAACACTATAATAAATTTTGCGATTGGATGAAACCTTTATTCTTGCAAATCCCTTTGGTCGATGCTATTAAATTGCCACCTTATTCAAAGTATATGAAAGATATTGTTACTAACAAAAGGAAAATCCCCAATGAGGAAATTTCCACTATGCTTGCTAATTACTCTTTCAATGGCAAAGTTCAAGAAGTTGGGCGACCAGTATACCTACTATTCCTTGTTCTATCAAGAATAATTATGTTAAAACTGCTCTATGTGACTTGGGAGCCGGTGTTAGTGTTATGCCTTTTTCTCTTTATAAGAGACTTTACTTAGATAAGTTGATACCTACTGATATATCTTTGCAAATGGCTGATAAATCTACTGCTATTCCTGTTGGTATATGTGAGAATGTTCCTGTTCAAGTTACTACTAACTGCTTAATATTAACTGATTTTGTTGTGTTGGAAATGCCTGAAGATGATAATATGTCTATTATTCTTTGGGGACCTTTTCTTAACACCGCAGGGGCTGTTATTGATTGCAATAAAGGAAAGGTTACTTTCAATGTTGATGATAGGGAGCATACCGTTTATTTTCCTAAGAAGATTGAGAAAGCGTGTGGAGTTAATACTATTTCTAATGTGAGAACTATCAAAGTGGGAACTATTGATTGTCCTATATATGAGCCTAAGGAAGAATATCAAATTCTCGTGATTGGATCCATATCAATACAATTCAAGGTAACATGATTGATTTGAGGTTTATTTCTTCTTATGCTATGTAAAATTTATTTGGTGACAAGACTTGATCAACCTTGTTAACGGATACTTTTTATATGCATAGAGGAGGTAAACAACATATCTTTCTTCCTCCACTTGCTCTAGTTGCTGTAGCACTTTTAATTTGCAAAGTTCTTTAGTTATTTGAAGATTTCGAAATTTTTCCTGGCCAGTAATAATAAACTAAATACCCAGAAATGTGCGTTTTTCAAAGTTTTCAAAAATTCACAAAAATTATACCGTTGGTCCTATTTTTCGACGAGGCACACAGGAACACCGAGAGGATGACCTGTGGGGCACCGAGAGGGCGCCGGACCACAGGCCGGCGCGGCCAAGGAGGTGGCCGCGCCACCATGTGGTGTGGGCCCCCCTCTGCCCCACTTTGTCATCTCTTTCGCCCAGAACAGTCTCTCTCCCGAAAAAACTCGTACCAAGTTCCTCTCACTCGCGTTTTTGCTCCAGAGCTCCGAATTTTTCGATCTCTTTGCTCAGCCCAGATTTCTGTCTGAAATTTGGCACATTTGCTCTTCGGTATGTGACTCCTCCACCCATCCAAGTAGAATTTCGTTTGGTTGAGTACATCTTGAATATTTTGCTGCTGTAGGTAACATGTTTAGTGAGCTTGCATGCTTGTTCTAAGTGGTAGAAACTAGTTTTGATGCATGATTAGTACTCTAGCAAGTTCCTATGGTAGTTTCCCTCAATTATATGTCACCAAATCAAAAAAAATTATGTCATTTCTTGAAAATTTCAGAGAAGCTATGAAGAAGTTTAGCTTTGGAGAGTTGTTCAAGAAGGGGACAACCAGCACCGGGAGGCCTTCTAGGGCCGCCACCCGGATTAGGCAATCATATAATGAAGATATCCTCGCGCCTAGCTTCGGCGCTGAGGAGGACAACGGTCCTCCTAATGCTTCTACTTTTCCATGTTATGATTTTCTAAGGAATGCAGTGGATACTGGAGGATTTCTTAACCCTTGTCAACAGGGCAGGGTTAACCACTTATATGGGCGATGAAAGGGAGCAATACTACTTGCTCACCAAAATCTTCGTCGAGAGTTTCCGATTCAACAACAAACACTATGAGCCAACAGTTGCGTTCAGGATTTATGGTATCTGTAACTATGCCATTGAAGGATTTTTGTTGTGCCTTGGATATTGCCCCTGTAGGTACAGCAAGTAGGATTGATGACAACCCCCGGGACTTGCTGGAGCTCTACCGTGGGATCACCGACGATGATTGTCGCACCATTCAGCGGGGCAAGATAAGGAACATTCAACTCCCCGCCATTAAATATTTTGCATACTACATTGCTACTAGCATTCTTGGTAGGGAGAACACTAGTAATATCTCTAGCTACCATCTTGCTTTCCTGAATATTGCACTTACTGGTCAAACCTCCTATCACCTTGGTGCTCTTATTGCTCGCCGCCTGACTACCAGGGGGCCTATTTTTGGAGGAACCATTGCACTGCGCGTTTTAACATATCTTAATCTTCCTATTGATCCTAATGATGTGCCATTGGCCCCTAGGAGACTTGATATTACTGCTATGAAGAGTCATCATTTTGTTACTACTGACTCTACTTTAGATAGTATGGTGTATAGAATGTTGTTTTCTGACGGGGAGGAGAAGGAAATCCCTCTTCCCCAACCTAGTTTGTTGAGTATTGACAGGCAGTCATGGTCGTGCACTAAGGAGGAGGTGGATGAACATTTGAAGATAAGAGACTTCCACCAGCAACATGACTCCGAGGACGTCGGGACCTCCTACGACCACACCGTCACATATTCGGGTGCTTCTTCTAGCACATACCCGGAATACGACCCATCTTCATATTACGGAGACACTACTTCATGGGATCGATGGGATTGAACTCCACTTAAGCCAAAAGCCTAAGCTTGGGGGGAGGTATACCAGCATCACTCATTCTTTGCATATTATGGTTGCTGGATACTCGCACATACTTGTTTTGTTCGTTTGAGTGGTTTTCTAATGAGAGGAAGATGATATTTGGGGAAATGCTGCCTGAAAACAGATTCTGGAACGTTACTGTAAAAATCGTCAAAAATAGCCAGAGCATCATTTTGAGCTGCAAATTTTTGTGTAGATTCCCCAGGTTGTTATCTAACTTTCATTAGTTGAACACTTTTCGATCTGAGCCACGTAAGATTTTTGTTAAAATCGATTTCTGTACTGCTGTCAGGTTTTGGCAGATTTCTGCCATCTCGCTTTTCTGTGTTTCTTTTAGTTTGCTATTTCTTGATTTCGCTTTGTTTCCTTCCCAAAACACAAAAAGACCAAAAATATTTCTGTTATTTCTCTTCACCATTTGTTTGCTTTAGTTTCTTGCATTTGTTTCACTTTATTTGCTATTGCTAGTTTGCTATAAGAAAACCCAAAAAAAATTTGCTTTGTTTGTTTGTTTCCTCTTGTTCTTATTTGCAATTTGAAAACACCAAAAATATTTGCTGTTCTTCTCTGGTTTGTAAAGTTCTTTATGAGTTCAATGGTCTTCGGTGGCTGGAGCGTGGTTTTCATTTCATATTATCCAAGCTGCACAAGTGAAAAGGCAATAATGACGATCTACGACAATCTGATTGTGGTGAGAGGCTGGTATGAACTCTATTTGTTTTCATTTTTGTACATATACTCATCCATGTGAGCATGCTTAGTTGGTTCATGTGAGGTATATGTTATTTGGGAAAGTCTAGTAGTTCATGACCTCTCATGTTTAGCTCCAATTTATTAATATGAGTAGCATGTCATGTATGTTTGTTTGCATTGTTTTATTCATAAGTAAGTATGGCATTGTGGTATCCTCCTCTGAATAATTCATTTATATCGACTTGGCACATGCTCACGCATGCATATGACTGAACAAAAAGTCAATTAAGCCTCGATGATTTATATTGCTTCAGAGTTCTTGTATCACTTTTATGCCTCCGTTAATTTATTTTGCCGCAAGCATGATTATGACAGTTACTGCTCTCTTGATTTGTCGCTCCCTAGTCTATTGCTAGCCTTCACTTGTACTGAGCGGGAACGCTGCTCGTACTTCCAAACACATGAAAACCAAGTTATTCCAGAGTGTCCACCATAAATACCTATGCATGGCATTTCAAACCATTCCAAGTAAATTCTCATGCGCTACCTTTAAAACCTTCAAAATGCTTCTCAATTTGTGTTTATGTTTCATAGCTCATGAGGAAGTATGTGGTGTTTAGCTTTCAACCTTGTCATTTACTTTTGACGGACTCTCATATGGACTAGTGGCACATCCGCTTATCCAATAATTTTGCAAAAAGAGCTGGCAATGGGATTCCCAGTCCCGAATTAATTAACTTAATTAGACACTCCTCCATGGTTTGTGATTGTTGGACGGCACCCGAAGGATTCGGTTAGCCATGGCTTGTGTAAGCAAAGGTTGGGGGGAGTGTCATCATCATAATAAAACCAAAATAAAAAAGGCACTCCTTCATGGTATGAGATTGTTGGCAGGCACCCGAGGATTCGGTTAGCCATGGTTTGTGAAAGAAAGGTTGGAAGGAGTGCCAAATAAATATGCAATAATTCATGGGAGCCGCTCTTGAAAGTCCGGTTGGCGAGGTAGTTAGTGTACCCATTACCATTCGTTGACAACAACAAACACCTCTCAAAATAATTTTACTCCTGTCTTTATAAAAATGAAAAGCTCTAGCGCATGTTAATCCCTGCTTCCCTCTGCGAAGGGTCAATCTTTTACTTTTATGTTGTGTCTTCATTATTTCTTTGAGCACTATCTTGAGAGCACAACTGTCATTCTTAGTACAATATGCTTGTCTCAAAATATGATTGATTGTGGTATAACTTTGATGCATTTATCTTTTGACAATCACTACTTCTAGTCTTTCTATGAACTCCAGAGGTGCCCGGGCATTTATGTTTTGCCAACCAAATACAGGCCAGCGAGATACCACTTTATCATACTCTCTTATGAACATTGCAATCTTGCTTATACACATGATTCATGATGCTTCTTATTAATTGTTGGTACCTCTCCATGATTGACATAGCTGTTAGATGATCTTATTTGCATATATCTCATTATGAACTGCTCGAGTATTAGCCATAGCATGAGAATATATACATCATATGAGCAAATGTGTTCGTGAAAGTTCTTTTATCGCTCAGTTGTTAACTGAATTGCTTGAGGACAAGCAATAAGCTAAGCTTGGGGGGAGTTGATACGTCCAAAACGTATCTACTTTCCCGAACACTTTTGCTATTGTTTTGCCTCTAATTTGTGTGTTTTGGATGCAACTAACACGGACTAACGTTGTTTTCAGCAGAACTGCTCTGGTGTCTCGTTTTTGTGCAGAAATCCAACTTTCGGGAAAAACCTCGGAATTTATGCAGAAGGCCCTATTTTCCCAGGAAACTAACGGAGCCAGAAGGGCAATTGAAGTGGAGGCCCGAGGGCCCCACACCATAGGGCGGCGCGGCCCAGGGGGGGCCCGCGCGGCCCTGTGGTGTGGCCCCCTCGGCCGGCCTCCGACGCCCTCCTTCGGACTATTTATCGGCCTCGACCTAAAAACGCACGGGGAGAAGTCGAAGTCGCCAGAAACCCTCCAGAACGCCGCCACATCGCGAAACTCCGTCGCGGGAGCCAGAAGTCTCCATTCTGGCACTCCGCCGGGACGGGGAATTGGAGGAGATCATCGCCGCCATCACCGCCAACGCCTCTACATCAACCAGCCATGTTTCCCCCATCCATGTGTGAGTAATTCCCCCGCTGTAGGCTGAAGGGGATGGTAGGGATTGGATGAGATTGGTCATGTAATAGCATAAGATTGTTAGGGCATAGTGCCTAGTGTCCGTAATTGGTACTTTGATGATATTGTTGCAACTTGTTATGCTTAATGCTTGTCACTAGGGCCCGAGTGCCATGATCTCAGATCTGAACATGTTATTGTTTCATCAAGATAATCATTGTTTATGGTCTTACCTATAAGTTGTATACACATGTCGCTGTCCGGAACCGATGGCCCCGAAGTGACAGAAATCGGGACAACCGGAGGGAATGGTAGCGATGTGAGGATCACATGTGTTCATGGAGTGTTAATGCTTTGCTCCGGTACTCTATTAAAAGGAGTACCTTAATATCCAGTAGTTTCCCTTGAGGCCCGGCTGCCACCGGCTGGTAGGACAAAAGATGTTGTGCAAGTTTCTCATTGCGAGCACGCACGACTATATATGGAACACATGCCTATTGATTGCTTTGTACTTGGACACCGTTTTATTATTATCTGCAAATGCCCTGCTATGATTGTTACATGAGTTTCTCTCATCCATGCAACGCCCGTCATCCGTCCCCGTGCCTACAGTATTTTAATCCTGCTGTTTACTAAAATCACTACTGCTGTCTCTGTTACTCTGCTGCTGTTATTTCACTATCAAGTACTGCTATAAACTCACATTATCGATAAACCCTTGCGAGCAAGTCTGTTTCCAGGTGCAACTGAATTGACAACTCCGTTGTTAAGGCTTCCAAGTGTTCTTTGTCTCCCCTTGTGTCGAATCAATAAATTGGGTTTTACTTCCCTCGAAGACTGTTGCGATCCCCTATACTTGTGGGTCATCACGTGGCCATGAACTTGGCAAACGCCCGGCGGCCGAGGACGCAGTGGTAGGGGCTGCGGAAGTTCACCACCTCGAAGGAGATCCTCTCGATGCGGTAGTTGACCAGCGTGCCGAAGGTCACCGGTAGTGTTACCTTGCCGATCGGGAAGGCTTTCCTGCCAAGGACAATGCCGTGGAAGGTGACGCTCGTCGCTTCATGGCGCGAGTCGGGCAGCTGGAGGCGTTGGAAGGTGTCGTACATTATGGGTGTGTTTGGTAGATCGGGCCAACCCAGAAAATCTCATCTCAACAGAGATTTCTGAGATTTTAGCTGTTTGGTAGGTCGACTCTCCCAAGTGGGCACTGCCCAACTCACCCGGAAAAGGCCTCTCAGCCCTGCCCGACAGAGAAGCTCAAATCGAGCTTCGCACCTGGGCAGGGCTGACCTCGCCCGGAAAAAACCCACCGCGCCTCGCGGCTGGGCCAAAATCCAACAGGGGTCAGACCAGTCTCGCTCATTCCCCCCACCCCCCCCCCCCCCCGTAACCGCTCTCGCTCCAAAATCGCCCCGCTCTTGACGCCGCCCTCTGCGCCGCCTCCTCGACGCCGGACGCCACCGCCTCGACGCCGAACGACGCCGACGGCCGCCCTGCACCTTCACGCCGGAGCTCCCTCGCCTGGGACAGCCACGGTCAGCGGAGATCCTTCGCCACCGGAGCTCCCTCGCCAGAGCACACGCGACCGGCCACGGCCTCGCGCCCGGACGGCCAGCGCCGCGACGACCAGCCACGGCCAGCGCCCGGACGGCCAGCTCCGCGACGACCAGCCACGGCCTCGCCACAGCCACCGGAGCTCGCTCGACGGAGCATCCTCGCCAGAGCACATGCGACCGGCCACGGCCTCGCGCCCGGACGGCCAGCTCCGCGATGACCAGCCACGGCCAGCGCCCGGACGGCCAGCTCCGCGACGACCAGCCACGGCCAGCGCCCGGACGGCCAGCTCCGCGACGACCAGCCACGGCCTCGCGCCACCACCGGAGCTCGCTCGACGGAGCATCCTCGCCGGAGTTTCGTCGCCAGGGACCCGATTGCGTTTCTGACAGGGACCCGATTGCTTTTTATTTTATATGCAGGGATCTGATTGCTTTTTATTTTTGTGTTCAGGGGTTTTTGTGCAAATCTTAGACCTCCTCAGCATATCTCACCCCATACAGCCCTCCAAACAACTGATGTACTCAGCATGTCTCAACCAACACAACCTACCAAACACGTGAAAAAATCTGAGCTTAGCTTAGTTAGGATCAGCTTGTATGAGAACAGATAGCTATTCTCCCTTGGCCCGGGCTACCAAACACACCCTATGTTGATGGAGCTCCCTCCATCCATCAAGGTCTTCGAGAGCCAGTAGTCAGCGACCTTGGGCTTGAAGATTAGGGCCACTCGCCCTGGGTACTCGATGCGTGGAGCGTGATCCTCGCGGCTCCACATTATGCTCTGCTCGGACCAGTTGAGCCAGCGTGGGACGTTTGTGACGACTGCGTTGATAGCCACCGCTCGCGCGAGCACCTTCTTGTCATCGTGATCGCCGACCCCGGTGAAGGTGTGAAGCGACCAAACGCTGACCGAAGCCATCGTCCTTGGGCTGGTCCTGGTCTTTGTTGTGGTCCTTGTTCTGGTTGCCATCGGCCGTTTTCCTTGGAACGGCGAGCCTTCTCTATCTGCTTAAGGGGAAAGCAGTTCTCAGTCGTGTGCGTCGAGGGCTTGCCCTCTCTGTTGTGGTAGATGCACGGAGCATCAAGTAGGTTGTGTGGGTCGAACCGCTTGCCTGGTGGGTGGTCCTCTCGTGGGTCGCGGTTGTCGCGGCGGGAGTACTTCGGGTTGCGCTGCTCGAAGGTGGCGTTGGCGACGAACTCGGAGTTGCCGCCATCAGCGCGGCGCTTGCCACCACTCTGGCGAGTGGCGAAGCGGTAGTCCTCGAGGCGATTGTCGGGCCGGATGGGGCGACGATTGTGCCACTGGCCGTACTCATCATCTGA
The DNA here is from genome assembly GCF_019359855.2 of Lolium perenne. Lineage (NCBI taxonomy): Eukaryota > Viridiplantae > Streptophyta > Magnoliopsida > Poales > Poaceae > Lolium > Lolium perenne. The sequence continues at coordinate 145,917,468 of NC_067249.2, forward strand.
GTCGACTGTGGGATCCTCGTCGGCGTAGCGCTGATCGATATTGAACAGCTCGGCGATGGAGATGTTGTCCTTTATGCTGACGCGCCAGAGCTTGGCGCCGAGTGGCTAGTACCGGCAGCACCACCGAAAGCAGTAGATTGTCGTGTCTGTGCTGATGCCGCTAGAGGTCGTCCACATATCCTGCCAGCGTTGCACCCACCGGCGAGTCGATTCGTGGGGGCCCTGGATGCAGCGGTCCAAGTCCTCGATGGTGGTGGCGCGAGTGTACGCGCTGGTGAAGTGCTGAATGAAAGCAGTGCGGGCCTCCTCCCACGAGAACATGCTCTTTGGGGGGAGAGTGTTGAACCATTTGTGATTCACCCCGTCCATCATGAGGGGCAGGTAGCGGGCGGCGAGTAGCTCAGTTTTATAATATCCCCATCTATATCCTTATACTTTTGCATTTCACAAAGTTCAACAAAATTATTAAGATGGGCAGCAGCATCATCAGTACTAACACCAGAAAATTGCTCTCTCATAACAAGATTTAGTAAAGCAGGTTTAATTTCATAAAATTCTGCTGTAGTAGCAGGTGGAGCAATAGGAGTGCATATGAAATCATTATTATTTGTGCTAGTGAAGTCACACAACTTAGTGTTCTTAGGAGTATTCATTTTAGCAATAATAAAGCAAACCGAATTAAATAAAGTAAAACAAGTAACTAATTTTTTTTATGTTTTTGTTATAAAGAAAGCAAACAAGACAGAAGATAAAATAAAGCAAGACAATAAACAAAGTAAAGAGATTGGGTGTGAAAGACTCCCCTTGCAGCGTGTCTTGATCTCCCCGGCAACGGCGCCAGAAAAGTAGCTGCTTGTGACGGTAAAGCACACGTCCGTTGGGAACCCCAAGAGGAAGGTATGATGCGTACAGCAGCGAGTTTTCCCTCAGAAAGAAACCAAGGTTATCGAACCAGTAGGAGATGAAGGCCACGTGAAGGTCGTTGGTGAAGGAGTGTAGTGCGGTGCAACACCAGGGATTCCGGCGCCAACGTGGAACCTGCACAACACAATCAAACTACTTTGCCCCAACTTAACAGTGAGGTTGTTAATCTCACCGGCTTGCTGAAAACAAAGGATTAAACGTATGGTGTGAAGAATGATGTTTGCTTGCAGAAAACAAAAGAGAACAATGATTGCAGTAGGTTGTATTTCAGATGTAAAAGAATGGACCGGGGTTCACAGTTCACTAGTGGTGTCTCTCCAATAAGATAAATAGCATGTTGGGTGAACAAATTACAGTTGGGCAATTGACAAATAGAGAGGGCATAACAATGCACATACATATCATGATGACTACTATGAGATTTACTTAGGGCATTACGACAAAGAGCATAGACCGCCATCCAGCATGCATCTATTCCTAAGAAGTCCACCTTCGGATTAGCATCCACACCCCTTCCAATATTAAGTTGCAAACAACAGACAATTGCATTAAGTACTGTGCGTAATGTAAACAATACAAATATCCGTAGACAAAGCATTGATGTTTTATCCCTAGTGGCAACAGCACATCCACAACCTTAGGGGTTGCTGTCACTCCCCCATATTCAATGGAGACATGAACCCACTATCTAGCATAAATACTCCCTCTTGGAGTTACAAGTATCAACTTGGCCAGAGCCTCTACTACCAACGGAGAGCATGCAAGATCATAACCAACACATATATGATAGATCAATAATCAACTTGACATAGTATTCCATATTCATCGGATCCCAACAAATACAACATGTAGCATTACAAATAGATGATCTTGATCATGATAGGCAGCTCACAAGATCTAAACATGATGGCACAAGAGGAGAAGAAAACCATCTAGCTACTGCTATGGACCCATAGTCCAAGGATGAACTACTCACGCATTAGTCCGGAGGCGGGCATGGTGATGTAGAGCCCTCCGGTGATGATTCCCCTCTCCGACAGGGTGCCGAAGGCGATCTCCTGAACCCCCCGAGATAGGGTTGACAGCAGCGGTGTCTTTGGAACTGTTCTGGTATTCTGGCTCTCGGTACTAGGGTTTTCGCATCGGGAGGATTATATAGGCGAAGGGGCAGAGTCGGGGGACTCCCGAGGGGCCCACCCCATATGGCGGCGCGGCCAGAGGTGGGGCCGCGCCCCCCTATGGTGTGGCCACCTCGTGGCTCCTCTTCGTCTCTCCTTCGGACTTCTGGAACACTCTGTGGAAAATAGGGCCGTGGGCTTTTGTTTCGTCCAATTCCGAGAATATCCGTAAACTAACTTTTCTGAAATCAAAAACAGCAGAAAACAGGAACTAGCACTGCGGCATCTTGTTAATAGGTTAGTCCCGGAAAATGCATAAAAACATTATAAAGTGTGAATAAAACATGTAGGTATTGTCAATAAAACAAGCATGGAACATAAGAAATTATAGATACGTTGGAGACGTATCAAGCATCCCCAAGCTTAGTTCCTACTCGCCCTCGAGTAGGTAAACGATAAAAAGAATAATTTCTGAAGTGACATGCTACCAACATAATCTTGATCAACACTATTGTAAAGCATATGAGATGAATGAAGTGACCCAAAGCAACGGTCTATAGTTTGCTAACAAAAATATAATGACTAAACAGTTGAATCATATAGCAAAAACTTTTCATGAATAGTACTTTCAAGACAAGCATCAAAAAGTCTTGCATAAGAGTTAACTCATAAAGCAATAGATTCTTAATAAGAGGTTTTGAAGCAACACAAAGGAAGATTTAAGTTTCGGCAATTGCTTTCAACTTTCAACATGCATATCTCATGGATAATTGTCAACACAAAGTAATAAAATAAGTGCAATAAGCAAGCATGTAAGAATCAATGCACATAGTTGACACAAGTGTTTGCTTCTAAGATAGAAAGAAGTAGGTAAACGGACTCAACATAAAGTAAAACAAAGGCCCTTCGCAGAGGGAAGCAGGGATTACTCATGTGCTAGAGCTTTTATTTTGAAAACATGGAAACAATTGTGTCAACGGTAGTAATAATTCATATGGGTTATGTATAAAACTTCCTATAAGTTGCAAGCCTCATGCATCGAATACTAATAGTGCCCGCACCTTGTCCTAATTAGCTCGGATTTCCATGGATTATCATCGCATTACATATGTTTTAACCAAGTGTCACAAAGGGGTACCTCTATGCCACCTGTACAAAGGTCCAAGGAGATAAATCGCATTTGATTTCTCGGTTTTGATAGATCTCAACTTGAGGACATCCATACCGGGACAACATAGAAAACAGATAATGGACTCCTCTTTTATGCTTTGAGCATTCAACAACAGATAATATTCTCATAAGAGATTTGAGGATTAATGTCCAAGCTGAAACTTCCACCACGATACATGGCTTTGGTTGGCGGCCCAATGTTCTTCTCTAACAATATGCATACTCAAACCATTTCAAATCATGGAAAATCTCCCTTACTTCAGACAAGACGAATATGCATAGCAACTCACATGATATTCAACAAAGGTGTAACAGGTTGATGGTGTCCCCAGATAACATGGTTACCGCTCAACAAGCAACTTATAAGAACTAAGATACACAAGCGACATATTCCTTACCACAATAGTTTTTTAGGCTACTTTACCATGAGCTATGTATTGCAAAAACAAGGAATGAATTTTTTTTTGAAAGGTTTTAAAGGTAGCACACAAGCACTTTACTTGGAATGGTAAAAAAATACCACATAGTAGGTAGTTATGGTGGACACAAATGGCATAGGTTTTGTCTCAAGGTTTTGGATGCACGAGAAGTATTCCCTCTCAGTACAAGGCTTTGGCTAGCAAGGTTGTTTGAAGCAAACAAAAGTATAAACCGGTACAGCAAAACTTACATAAGAACATATTTCAAGCATTATAAGACTCTACACTGTCTTCCTTGTTGCTCAAACACTTTTACCAGAAAATATCTAGACCTTAGAGAGACCAATCATGCAAACCAAATTTCAACAAGCTCTACAGTAGTTTTTCACTAATAGATTTAAACTACATGATGCAAGAGCTTAAACACTATCTACTTGAGAGCTCAAACAATTGCCAAGTATCAAATTATTCAAGACAATATACCAATTACCACATGAAGCATTTTCTGTTTCCAACAAAATAACAATAAGTGCAGCGGCTTTCAGCTTTCGCCATGAACATGAAAAATAAAACGAAGAACACAAGTGTTCAAATGAAAAAGTGGAGCGTGTCTCTCTCCCACACAAGCATGTTAGGATCTGATTTATTCAAAGAATGAAAATAACAAAACAAAAATAAAAGCACACAGACGCTCCAAGTAAAGCACATAAGATGTGACGGAATTAAAATATAGTTTCACTAGAGGTGACCTGATAAGTTGTTGATGAAGAAGGGGATGCCTTGGGCATCCCCAAGCTTAGACGCTTGAGTCTTCTTGAAATATGCAGGGATGAACCACGGGGGCATCCCCAAGCTTAGACTTTTCACTCTTCTTGATCATATTATATCATCCTCCTCTCTTGATCCTTGAAAACTTCCTTCACAACAAACTCAAAGCAATCTCCTTAGAGGGTTAGTGCATAATCAAAAATTCACATGTTCAGCAAGGACACAATCATTCCCAACACTTCTGGACATTACCCAAGGCTACTGAAATTTAATGGAGCAAAGAAATCCACTCAAACACAGTAAAAGAGGCAATGCGAATTAAAAGGCAGAATCTGTCAAAACAGAACTGTCCATAAATACGAATTTTTCGAGGAACTTAACATGCTCAGATGGAAAAGCTCCAGTTAAATGAAAGTTGCGTACATATTTGAGGATCACGCATGAATTTTTTCAGGATTTTACGAGTTTCTTACAGAGAGATCAACTCAAATTCGTGACAGCTAAAAATCTGTTTCTGCGCAGAAATCCAAATCTAGTATCAACTTTCCTATCAAAGACTTTACTTGGCACAACAATGCAATAAAATAAATATACAAAGGTATTGCCACAGTAGTAACAAGCACCTTGACTCAAATATAAAACAAAAATTGCATAAATAAAATAATGGGTTGTCTCCCATAAGCGCTTTTCTTTAACGCCTTTCAGCTAGGCGCGGAAAGTGTAAATCAAGTATTATCAAGAGAAGAAGCATCAACATCATAATTTGTTCTAATAATAGAATCAAAAGGCATCTTCATTCTCTTTCTAGGGAAGTGTTCCATACCTTTCTTAAGAGGGAATTGATATTTAATATTTCCTTCTTTCATATCAATAATAGCACCAATGGTTCGAAGAAAGGGTCTTCCCAAAACAATAGGACAAGATGCATTGCATTCAATATCCAAAACAACAAAATCAACGGGGACAAGGTTATTGTTAACCGTAATGTGAACATTGTCAATTCTCCCCAAAGATTTCTTTATAGAATTATCAGCAAGATTAACATCCAAATAACAGTATTCTAAAGGTGTCAAGTCAAGCATATCATACAGTTTCTTAGGCATAACGGAAATACTTGCACCAAGATCACATAAAGCATTACAATCAAAATCATTGACCTTCATTTTAATGATGGGCTCCCAACCATCTTCCAACTTCCTAGGGATAGAAGCTTCAAGTTTTAATTTCTCTTCTCTACCTTTAATGAGAGCATTTATAATATGTTTTGTAAAGGCCAAGTTTATAGCACTATCATTAGGACTTCTAGCAAGTTTTTGCAAGAACTTAATAAGTTCAGAAATATGACAATTATCATAATCAAAACCATCATGATCTAAAGCAATGGGACCATTGTCGCCAACACTTTGAAATATTTCAGCACTTTTATCACAAACAGTCTCAGCAGTTTCAGGAAATTTTGCATGCTTTGTAGTAGAAGTAGAAGCATTGCCAACACCAATTATTTTACCACTGATAGTAGGAGGTTTAGCAACATGTGAAGCATCAACATTACTAGTGGTGGTAATAGTCCAAACTCTAGCTATATTATTCTCTTTAGCAAGTTTTTCTTCTCTTTCCCACCTAGCATGCAATTTAGCCAACATTCTAATATTTTCATTAATTCAAACTTGGATAGCATTTGCTGTAGCAAGAATTTTGTTATCATTATCTTCATTAGGCATAACTTTCAGTTTCAAAAGATCAACATCAAGAGCAAGACTATCAACCTTAGAAGCAAGAACATCAATTTTACCAAACTTTTCCTCGACAGATTTGTTAAAAGCAGTTTGTGTTCTAATAAATTCTTTAAGCATGACTTCAAGATCAAAGGGTACACTCCAACTATTGTTGTAAGAATTACCATAAGAATTACCATAACCATTACCACTATTAGAAGGATATGGCCTATAGTTGTTGTTACCAAAATTATTCCTATAAGCATTGTTCAAATTATTATTTTTAATGAAGTTCACATCAACATGCTCTTCTTGAGCAACCAATGAAGCTAAAGGAACATTATTAGGATCAACATGAGATTTACCATTAACAAGCATAGACATAATAACATCAATCTTATCACTCAAGGAAGAGGTTTCTTCAACAGAATTTACCTTCTTACCTTGAGGAGTTCTTTCAGTGTGCCATTCAGAGTAGTTGATCATCATATCATCAAGAAGCTTTGTTGCAGCACCCAAAGTGATGGACATAAAAGTACCTCCAGCAGCTGAATCCAATAGGTTCCTTGAAGAAAAATTTAATCCTGCATAAAAGGTTTGGATGATCATCCAAGTAGTTAGTCCATGGGTAGGGCAATTCTTTACCAAATATTTCATTCTCTCCCATTCTTGGGCAACATGTTCATTATCCAATTGCTTAAAATTCATAATGCTACTTCTCAAAGAGATAATTTTAGCAGGAGGATAATATTTTCCAATGAAAGCATCTTTACATTTAGTCCATGAACTAATACTATTTTTAGGCAAAGATAGCAACCAATCTTTAGCTCTTCCTCTTAAGGAGAAAGGGAACAATTTCAGTTTTATAATATCCCCATCTATATCCTTATACTTTTGCATTTCACAAAGTTCAACAAAATTATTAAGATGGGCAGCAGCATCATCAGTACTAACACCAGAAAATTGCTCTCTCATGACAAGATTTAGTAAAGCAGGTTTAATTTCATAAAATTCTGCTGTAGTAGCAGGTGGAGCAATAGGAGTGCATATGAAATCATTATTATTTGTGCTAGTGAAGTCACACAACTTAGTGTTCTCAGGAGTATTCATTTTAGCAATAATAAAGCAAACCGAATTAAATAAAGTAAAACAAGTAACTAATTTTTTTTGTGTTTTTGTTATAAAGAAAGCAAACAAGACAGAAAATAAAATAAAGCAAGACAATAAAAAAAGTAAAGAGATTGGGTGTGAGAGACTCCCCTTGCAGCGTGTCTTGATCTCCCCGGCAACGGCGCCAGAAAAGTAGCTGCTTGTGACGGTAAAGCACACGTCCGTTGGGAACCCCAAGAGGAAGGTATGATGCGTACAGCAGCGAGTTTTCCCTCAGAAAGAAACCAAGGTTATCGAACCAGTAGGAGATGAAGGCCACATGAAGGTTGTTGGTGAAGGAGTGTAGTGCGGCGCAACACCAGGGATTTCGGCGCCAACGTGGAACATGCACAACACAATCAAACTACTTTGCCCCAACTTAACAGTGAGGTTGTCAATCTCACCGGCTTGCTGAAAACAAATGATTAAACGTATGGTGTGGAGAATGATATTTGCTTGCAGAAAACAAAAGAGAACAATGATTGCAGTAGGTTGTATTTCAGATGTAAAAGAATGGACCGGGGTCCAGAGTTCACTAGTGGTGTCTCTCCAATAAGATAAATAGCATGATGGGTGAACAAATTACAGTTGGGCAATTGACAAATAGAGAGGGCATAACAATGCACATACATATCATGATGACTACTATGAGATTTACTTAGGGCATTACGACAAAGAACATAGACCGCCATCCAGCATGCATCTATGCCTAAAAAGTCCACCTTCGGGTTAGCATCGGCACCCCTTCCAATATTAAGTTGCAAACAACAGACAATTTCATTAAGTACTGTGCGTAATGTAAACAATACAAATAGGGATTTCTATTTTCGTGCCCTCGGTTCCTTAGTTGTGCTCAGTTTTCCCCAGCCCCTTAGTTTTTCCTCAGTTTTCCCCAATTCCTTGTTTGAAACCCGCAGAAGCAGCTCAGACGGCAGGATTCCCGTTAAGTTGACCGTTCCGTGATGTGCTGACGTGTGGGGCCGCGTCGTGTGGGCCGTCGTCGCGTGGAGCTGGTAGAAAGGGACCGCGTGGGACAGGACGAGATAGCGTTTGGTTGCACGTGAGCAGGAGCTCAGTTTTGTCTCTCTCGGCCCAAATTGGCATTTTCCCTTTTAAGAGCACATTTTCCCCTCTTTCTCTCTCTGTCTTTTTCACCAAATTAGTATCAAATCTAGAGAAGCTTCTCTATTTCTGCCTTTTGACCCTCGTTTTTTGCCCAATATGGCAGCAAATCTAGAAGCTAGTATATGATAAATTCACAGCAGCATAATCAGAAAACGTATAATACATAAACTGCATACAGCAGCCAATAACATTGTTAATGTTCACGACAAACTAAGATGAAAAAAAATACAAGACGCACGCAATGTATGGCCAGCTAGAAGATTCCTCATTGCTCATATATTTCTTCATCGTCCCATCCGTGCATTATCCCAAGGAAATATTCATTGAACTCCTTCCGTCTGCAGTATGCGGCCAATACATCCTCCAGACGGTATGGCATGTGTTCATTTCTCAGACCGTAGTTTCCCATTCTATTCACATATCGTGGCCACTCATCCCAGGCCTTTGTATCATGAATGTACTCTCTGATATAACCCAAATCGGCGTAGTAGATGTAGCCAGGTAGAAGTGTCGGGTGCACTGTGGTGTCGATGGAGATACACCGGATATAATGCACGAAGAAGGCATGACTGCCAATGTTACTGACCGGATGGAGAGAGCGGCTCTGAGTGTCCACACGGTACACCAATGGTTGGTCCTCCAAAAGCATGTTGTCCAACAACACAAGCAGCAGATCACCATCCGACTTCACAAGATAGAACTTGTCATTTCCAAGTTGTGGAAATGAAATTAGTGTCTCCATCTTGACAGTGCTCGCGCGCTGCTGCAACTGTGCATTGGTGCACACTATTCTTCCGGACTCAAAATTATCCACAGCTATTGCATACAGTTCACCATTGAACGGGGTAATGCAACGCAAACTATGGTTCTCCATCGAAAAACTACCATCTCCCCAATCTTCATATATATCCTTAGTTGGAGTGCTCTCATCGACCCAACTAATTTCGTTCGGGTAATGTGAGCAAACTAAGACCATAGTCGGGGATTTGATCACAGCGACTGAATTCACAAAAACAGATGGCATCTGCACTTCAAACATAGTGTTCGATGCCTTTGTGAGTGGGTTCAGAAGCCGTATCTTGTGCGGCGGGTTCTTCTGGGCAAGCACGATGACACCACGGCAAAAGCCGACGAAGTAGTATCTAAAATATATTGATGAAGATAACATTCAACACTAAGATTGAAAATAAGAATATATTAACCCTATAGATATGGAGGAATTTGGAGGAATTTGAACCTTGCACGAACTTCCGATAGATCTATGGTGACGTAGCGGGATGTGCCGAGTTGGAGGAAGGTGAACTCAGCGGCGCGTGGAAGGGCGTGGTCTACCATGATCCATTCGTGCAGGTGCACGACGGGCTCGTGTAAACCTGAGCGCCAATTTCTACAGACTTGCCTCATAGCAGAGTAGGCGTCCACGTACTCCTCATTCGCCGCAAGCATTCGCCGATCTTGTGAAGTGGTCCGTCACCCACGAGAGAGGCCCAGCTCACGGAGGCGCCGCGCTTGGATGCGCCGCCCTCGGAGGCGACAGGCTCGGCGGCGACGGGCTCGAGGCGCCGGGCTCGGCGGCGACGGGCTCGGCGGCGACGGGCTTGGAGGCGACAGGCTCGGCGGCGACGGGCTCGGCGGCGACGGGCTCGGCGGCGACGGGCTCGGATGCGACGGGCTCAGATGCGATGGGCTCAGCGGCGACGGGCTCGAATGCGACGGGCTCGGAGGCGACGGGCTCGGGGGCGATGGCCGCCGGCGCATTCTTCTTCTCCATCGCCGGCAGGGCTCGTACGGCGGTTGGGGTTTTTCCTTCGATTTGGAGAAGTTGATGGGACGTGAGAGGCGTGGTTTCGTGCGTGAGCGAGAATGAGACGTGCGTGTGCGAGAGGAGGGAGAGAGGGGCTTACGCGTCCTAAATGCGACCCGCGTCCACTAGTGCACGTTTGCACCGCGACACGCGTCAACAATGGCACGTCTTCCACTTCTGCACCGCAACACGTCCTCGAGTCTAACCTTGGAAATTTAGATATACTCAGGTATACCCTCGAGTCATATACTAGCATTTTTTGTGTGCTCAGTTTTCCCTTTGGGTGCTAATACTGGCTAGTGCAATATACTCAGTTTTACCCTCAAGTGGCTGGTCAACAGAGAGTCAACAAATGGGATTAACCAGTTAAATGAGTTATTTAATGTGCAAAAAATTATGAAAAAGAGTGGCACTTACTCATGGAGTCTTTACCACAAGTTGCCACTTCTCAAATCATAGATAAATCGTAGATAAATCATGTTTTACCACAAATTACCACTTCTCAAATCACCTAGTAGCTATGAAGGTGCATGGTTTTCCACAAAAAGCCCTACCCAAAACAGCTTTCCCCAAAACATACTTTGTCTGAATGAGGCCATAATTTTCACACTCATGTACATTTGTATTGCAAATAGTTTGAGGTAGGCCAAGATGGGTTTCATTGTACAAAACACGCATTTTTCATTTTTTAAATCTCATATTTAAATTCCTTAGTCTATTTACTACTCACTTGCCCTTGGTTTCTTGATACTACTCAGTTTTGCCCTCTCCCTTCACAAATTCTCACAGACGCCCAACATTGCCCTAATTGGTCTAGCCCATGTCACGCGGATCGTGCCCGCCGACCGTTGATCGTATGATTTAACGGGCAGGATAACCCCTATCTCTCTCTAGTTGGGGCCACCATCCTCTCTCTCTCTCTCTCTGTCGGCGGTTAGCTTCCACCCTCTATGTATGCTAAAGGGCGGTTACCCAGTATGCTAAAGTTTGGTTTTCTGCATTATTTTTCACAAGATAAATTATAAACTCTTTTAGGTATTATTTTTCACGCAAAAAATGATAAACCATCACCGATTTGTACTTTTCACGCAAAAAATGATACACCATCACCCATTTGTTGTAGCCATTACTTTTCACGCAAAAAATGATACACCATCACCAATTTATTGTAGCCATTACTTTCCACGGTAAAATGATGAACAATCGCCCATTTCTTGTAGCCATTACGGTAAAATGATAAACTATCATGAATTACCATTTCTTTTAGGCATTACTTTTCACGGTAAAATGATGAACAATCACCCATTTCTTGTAGCCATTACGGCAAAATGATAAACTATCATGAATTACCATTTGAAGGGATCTCGGGATACTAAATTAGTGTCATAAATGCTACTACTTTTTCCTATATATGTGGTCAAAGTTTAAAGGGAAGTTTGACGAAACACAAAACCTAGATGACTACCCCCACAACGATCATGTCCTCCTTAGGCTGGCCATAGTGCTAGTATCTAAATAGATCTTGTACACACATTTTGTATTGAGATTCTACAAAACAATAAATTTAGAAGATTATGATATTACCCTATAATACCACCCACTATAGTGATAGTATCATGGGAGGCAAATACCATATGCATGATACAACAATATGATACTATGCACTATGACTAGCCTTAATTTATTGTGTAAACCCCCACAAGGCCACAACGGTCACCTCCTCCTTAATTTATTGTGTAAACCCCTACAACGGTCATCTCTCCCTTATAAACACCCACAACGGACATCCCTTGTGTCAGTAGGTTCTGCCTCTCTCTTCTTCGTTCACATACACTTGATCCATTGCCATGGCTTCCACGTGGATTATCATCATTGCCACCACCACCGTCAATGCTGCCATTGATCATAGAGGAGTTCTTCATCGTCGTCTATGAAGATCCTTTGGTCAAGAAGGTACGTCCGCGTTCCGACATATATGATGCATGTGATTAATTATGGGGGCTACATGTATTTCGCCCTCCGATTCGTTTCCAGACTATGTTACTATTGCATAATATCAGTGGCGGAGCTAATAACTAATAACCATGGTGCCAACACATATGGTGAAAATTTGCTATTTTGCAAATAAAACAAAAATTACCACCCTGCAGGTTGCACTTGCATCTGATCTGCCAGTGCATAATACCAGACACTATGATAGCCTTAGACATCTTGCATGAAAATTCCACCTAAATTTTTCCATGAAAGAATTAGGCAATAAATGGACTCTATTAATATTACATGTACTACTACTCGGACGACGAAGATACTGACGATGAAAGCGACGACGACGTGAAGCCATGCATCCATCACCTTTACATAAGGGAATTATGACCAAGAATATATATGTAGCTTCATATGCATCGATTTAGAGATCTAGCTATATATTATGCATTTAAAAAATTATATCGCAATTTCCACCACGATTCGAGCACCACAGCCTCCAAACGATGCCGATATCGGCATGGTCAGAACGGCTATGCTAGCCGCCACTACTAGGTCACCGTCGGGAAGCACCATGTTTAGCCTAAGATTCACTTTAGATTAAGCTGTGAAAATAGTCACCTGCCATTGGCTGAGGCGGCCCCACAGAGCGGCTCTATATGATATTCTCTAAATAAATAGACGACCCTAGCGGTTATTGGCTGCGGAGGCCCCACAGATCGGGAATATATAATTTTCTCTAAATAAATAGAAGACCCCACTGGTCATTGGCTGCGGCAGCCCCACAGAGCGGTAATATATGTCTTTTCCTGAAAAATAGACGACCCCACTGGTCATTGGCTGCGGCAGCCACACAGAGTGGTTATATATGTATTTTCTTGAAAAATAGACGACCCCACTGGTCATTGGCTGCGGCAGCCCTATAGAGCGGCCCCATTTGTTATTGGCAGCACCGCGTATACAATCAGGAAATAAAACGGTCCACGTGTCAGCGACAAATGGATGGCTACCCGTCAGCACGAGACGGTCAGAGAGGAACTGCCCTCTGTGCAGCCCCACCTCGATCTGTGCAGCCCCACCCGTCAGAACGGTAACGGTAAGGCCTCTGACCTGACGGCAACCCTCCCGTCCGAGGGGTTTCAAACTAGAGGAAGGAGAAAACTGAGGAAAAGTTAAGAGGCTGGGGAAAACTGAGCACAACTAAGGAACGAGGGGCACGAAAATAGAAATCCCATACAAATATCCGTAGACAAAGCATTGATGTTTTATCCCTAGTGGCAACAGCACATCCACAACCTTAGGGGTTGCTGTCACTCCCCCAGATTCAATGGAGACAAGAACCCACTATCTAGCATAAATACTCCCTCTTGGAGTTACAAGTATCAACTTGGCCAGAGCCTCTACTAGCAACGGAGAGCATGCAAGATCATAAACAACACATAAATGATAGATCAATAATCAACTTGATATAGTATTCCATATTCATCGGATCTCAACAAACACAACATGTAGCATTATAAATAGATGATCTTGATCATGATAGGCAGCTCACAAGATCTAAACATGATGGCACAAGAGGAGAAGACAACCATCTAGCTACTGGTATGGACCCATAGTCCAAGGATGAACTACTCACGCATCAGTCCGGAGGCGAGCATGGTGATGTAGAGCCCTCCGGTGATGATTCCCCTCTCCGGCAGGGTGCCGGAGGTGATCTCATGAACCCCCCGAGATAGGGTTGACGGCGGCGGCGTCTCTGGAACTGTTCTGGTATTCTAGCTCTCGGTACTAGGGTTTTCGCGTCGGGAGGATTATATAGGCGAAGGGGCAGAGTCGGGGGACTCCCGAGGGGCCCACCCCATATGGCGGCGCGGCAGAGGTGGGGCTGCGTCCCCCTATGGTGTGGCCGCCTCGTCGCTCCTCTTGGTCTCTCCTTCGGACTTCTGGAACACTCCGTGGAAAATAGGGCCGTGGGCTTTTGTTTCGTCCAATTCCGAGAATATCCGTAAACTAACTTTTCTGAAATCAAAAATAGCAGAAAACAGGAACTGGCACATCGGCATCTTGTTAATAGGTTAGTCCCGGAAAATGCATAAAAACATTATAAAGTTTGAATAAAACATGTAGGTATTGTCATAAAACAAGCATGGAACATAAGAAATTATAGATACGTTGGAGACGTATCGACCGGGCAGTCCGGCGCAGGGTCCGGTCAGACCGGGCCTGGGACCGGACCGGCCGGTCCAAACCGGAGCTGGGGCTTGGTCTTGACCGGGGCTAGGAGTTGTCCCGCAGAACATCGTCGGGGCAGTGACCGGTTGAGTGTCGGGGTGCCCGGTCCTCCACCCGGTCCGATCGGGCTTGGGACCGGATCGGTCGGTCCAAACCGGGTCGGCGACCGGACCCTGACCGGACGAGCTCTCTGAGCTTACTGGACATCACCCGGTTGGCACCAGTCCTGGGGCCGGTCGGCGCCGGGCTGGCCGGTTTGACTGGGCCACTGACCGGCCAAGTGTTGAAACTCCCTTGTTGATTTTTCATCGAAGTGGGGGGTCTCCCATTGCCTTCTTGTTCCATTGATACACCATTATACCTCTTTGGCTAATACCTGGGAATCTTCTTGTAGACATGTATTAGACCAAATACTCTAGCACGGTGTCATAGTGACCAAAATAATGGATAAGGGTAAAATACTCTTACAATCTCCCCCTTTTTGGTATACGATGACAAACCGAGCTAGAGTCACATATAGATATTATGATAGGCTTTAAACCTTGATTCCATATAAGATATTAAGACAGCTCCCCCATAATGTGTGCACTTGGAGAATTTGCGTTTGAATGCAAAGTGCACCATTTGTGGAACATGAGAAGCGCCCCCAATATCTTTAGGAAACAAGCATGGTATGGACATGTGCATATCAAGATATATAAGCATAAGACATAATCATCCTAACATAGAGATTAAGCATACAAGTACTTGTCCATTCACGAATTAGTTAAAGTAGCAAATGGTTCTTGGAATGGAAAAGCAAACAAATAAGCACAAGCCAAATAAGAAGCAAATAAAATATCAAGCATGGCTTGTGCAACCAAGGAACCCCGTGATCCTAGACTCTACTCTCTTCTCCCCCTTTGGCATCGGAACACCAAAAAGGCGAAGAAAAGAGTAGGGACGCTAGCGCTCCCATCAATAGAACTCGGTCCCTCGGGGTAGAGAGCCACCATCACCATCATCATTATCACCCTCGTCATCATCCTCATCATCATCATACTGTTCATTGCCTTCATCATCATCCTCGCCATATCCATCAGTATCAGGGTCATGAGCATATCGAGGAGGAAGACCACCGTGAGCGTACATGGAGAGATCAAAGTTCTGAAGCATCTCATCATCAATAGGAGGCATCTCCCAAGTAGGTGCATGCACAAGCTCCATCTCAGGTCCAGGAGGAGGAACAGGGGTGTTTCTGGCAGCCATGAAGTCATTTTGGCGCCTCCGAGTTTCTTGGTTCAAGGCAAGGCTTTGATGTGCAACATCATTGGTATTTTTGCACATATGCCACAAGCTGGTGAAGAACCATGAGGCACCACGCTTGGGGCGCCTAGAGTAGCTGGAGCTAGCAGGGTCATTCTTTTCCTTGGACCGGCGCTCAGAAGGCATCATGGCTGGGATTTCCGGTCTATCTCCTTGTGAAGGCATCTTGAAGGGTTCCATCTTGACCCTTTGATCTTTCTTACTGTAAGGTGCTAGCACAACCTTATTGATGAGCAGCTGAATGTACTGAGCATAATTTGGAGTCATCCTTTAGTGATCAGAGCGCCTGAGTTCACAGTAGAGGAGATCACAGCCATCAATGGTCTTCTGGTTTTCAGGACGGCAGTAGTACATCAAGTTCAGATGGTATGCACGGCATTCACTTGAATCTCCGGACTTGCTGATGAGATTCTCACGGAATAGCTTGGCAAGTACAAGGTAGGAGTAATACATGCCAGAGATAGTGGGAGGACCAGCTGTGGGTTCCGGAGGATAGCAGAAGGAAATGTCCCCATGAGTGAGCTTTTTCTGAGAGTATATCTTGAAACCATGAGCACGGCCATCAGCAAACCCCATGGCTTCACAGAAATCAAGATAGTTGCAAGTATATTTTTCTTGTCCTGTCATCCAAGTCATAGTGCGAGCGGGGTCATCATGAAAGAACACAGTGCAGTGAAATTGCCTCACAAGGATTGGACAATAGCACCCATCATCAGGCGTCAAGCACATGAGATCAAACAGCCCCATCCTTTGCAAGGTATCAACCACAAAGCGATACTTGGTGGCTTGATGCATTGTAAGAACATCCTTGTTGATGGCCTTGGGCATCACAATAGTACCATTATTCATGCACTCTGTAGAGTTATAGTAATCATCCCACAACAGTTGTTGGGTGTTGGTCCAGAAGAATTTATCTCCATGAGTGTAAATGGGTTCCTCGAATCAATAGGGGTTCTCTTCTCGAAGTCTTCTCTAGGCACCAACATGTACTGTGCCAACATTGTATGTTGGCACTCTCTCAATAAGGTCATCCTCCTGTGCTACATGCTTGTCTTTCTTCCTCTTGGCAAATGTCTTGTTCCTTCCTCCAGCTGAACTGCCTGGACCAGTAGTCTGAGGTGCTCTAGAAGGCACACACAAGCTCGTACGGCATCCTGGAGGCCTCGTAGGCCTTCCTCTCTTGGCAACAGTGCCACGGTCATCACTACTCGAATCACCTGTGAATCAGCAAATAGAGCGAGGATAGCAGTGGGGTAAGTGTACATGTCATCAAGAAATAGGGAGGCCAAAGAGCATAGCATATATTCAAGTGTTTTTATGGAGTTGTGCGAAGAACCGGGCAACCCGGCGTACGGTCCGGTCCAACCGGACGAGAGACCGGATGGGCCGGTCTGCCATCCGGTCGACCGGGCCACGCGTCGGACCGGCCGGTTGACCGGGCCAGGGGCCGGGTGTTGTTGATTTGTTAGATTTGCCCAGAAATTCAACCACAAAATCATGCAAAAACTCATAAACTTGAACATATATTATAGCAGTAGAGTGGAATATGTGCATAGTGGTGTGAGACACTCTAATGGCATGAGGACTTACAAACCCTAACCCTAACCCTAACCCTAAATTTTTCTCAACTTTTCCTCAAGAATATGCAATGGGTGAGGAGGACTTAGAGATAGAGGGAAAGGGAGAGGAATTTACCAGAAGACATGGTCCTCCTTGCTCAAGGGAACAAAGAGAACACCTAGGGAGGGCTTGAGAGCCAAATCCTCAAGATCTCCAAATGTAGCAAGAGAGGGACCAAATCCCTTGGTGGAGATGATGCAAGTGTCTTGATCTATGATTTGGTGAAGTTTGAGAGGATTCTAGTGGTGGGAAGGCCCTAGGAAGAGGTGGGGATGATGGAGGCGGCGCCCATGGTGTTTATGGTGGAGGGGGGAAGTGAGGAAGAAGACCCCCAAGGGGTAACCTCCTCCCCACTGAACCAGTCGCACCACCGGCGCACTGCCCGGTCGACCGGATCTGAGACCGGGTGGCCCGGCGCAGAGGCCGGTCTAACCGGGCCATAGACCGGCCAAGCTGTTTTGCCACATTTTGTCTCGTTTTGCCTCGTTTTGCCCCTATTCTTTGTGTACTTGTGTGTGTATGTTCAGAAGATGACATGTACACAAAGATAGATAGATGTATGACGAGATGAGCATAGACATAGTGTAGGAAACACAAGGTTTTCTAGGCATACCCATTGGAGTGAAATCCAAACAAGATATAAATAGCAACAATGGGCATGATTCGAAGTATATCAAGAGTCATAAATCATTTTGAAATAGTTTTTGCAATAAGATCATTTAGCCTTGTATAGTCGAATCAATTTTCAATTGAGGCTTAATGAGGGGCGGGGGATTACTCCCCTTATGTGAAAGCGCAAATGTCATGAGACCTCGAAGAGACATGCTTGGGTCCATATAATGACATTGGGTCTATTTATGTTGCACACATAGGTATGCATCATACCAAGATATGGTAAGATGACTATCCCCATATGTGATGTGCCTCTAAGCTAGATAGCTAGATAAATGCAAGAATATAGTGCAAGAAGTTATTCAATCTAAGTTTTTAGGATCAAGAATACCAAGTTCTCCTCTCAAGTTTACAAACCGGGCTTCGTCCAAAGGCTTAGTGAAAATATCCACCAATTGGTATGTTGTCCCCACATGAGTGAGATCAATGTCCCCATTGGCAACATGGTCACGTATGGCGAATGTCAATGTGTTTGGTGCGACAATGTTGAATCGGGTTATTGGCAATCTTTATTGCACTTTCGTTGTCACATAGAAGAGGCAACGTACCAAGAGACATACCATAGTCTTTCAAGGTTTGCTTCATCCATAACAACTGAGTGCAACAAGATGTCGTGGATATATATTCGGCTTCGGCGGTGGTTAAAGCGGTGGATTTTTGTTTCTTGGATGACCAACTCACTAATGACCGGACAATAAATTGGCAAGCCCTGGAGGTAGACTTCCGGTCAACCTTATCACCGGCCCAATCGGAATCCGAATAGCCAATGAGTTCAAAGGTTGACCCCTTTGGATACCACAGCCCGAGAGTAGGAGTAAGAACAAGGTATCTTAGAATCCGTTTGACCGCCATCAAATGGCTCTCCTTAGGAGCAGATTGAAAACGAGCACACATCCCTACACTTAGCATGATATCCGGCCTAGAGGCACAAAGGTAGAGCAAGGATCCTATCATGGAACGGTATACATTTATATCCACATCCTTCTCACCATCACATGAGCCAAGTTGCCCCTTTACGGGCATGGGTGTCTTCATTGGGCTTGCATTGGTCATGTTGAACTTCTTGAACATGTCCTTCACATACTTTTCTTGAGAGATGAAGGTGCCTTTTGCAAGTTGCCTCACTTGGAAGCCTAGGAAGAACTTCAACTCTCCCATCATGGACATCTCAAATTTCCTAGTCATCAATGGCTCAAAAGCTTTGTTATGATTGGGGTTAGTTCCACCAAATATAATATCATCAACATATATTTGACATATAAATAAGCCACCCCCTTTAACCCGTTTGGTGAAAAGGGTGGAATCGACCGTACCCATGCAAAACCCATCATGTAGTAAGAAATCCCTAAGGAACTCATACCAAGCACGTGGAGCTTGCTTGAGACCGTATAGTGCCTTATGGAGTAAATACACGTGGTTGGGTCGGCGTGGGTCTTCGAAACCCGGGGGTTGAGCTACATATGCAGTTTATTTTAGGGGACCATTCAAAAATGTACTTTTCACATCCATTAGATATAGTTTGAAATTGTGGAAAGATGCAAATGCAAGCAAAAGACGAATAGCTTCAAGACGGGCTACCGGCGCAAAGGTATCCTCAAAATCCATACCTTGTATTTGGGCAAACTCTTGTGCCACTAACCTTGCTTTATTTCTAATGACAATGCCATTCTCATCTTGCTTGTTCTTGAATACCCATTTGGTCACAATAACATTGATGTGATGATCCTTGGGTCTCTCAACTAGAGACCATACTTCATTACGAGTGAAACACTCCAATTCTTCTTGCATGGCAATTACCCAATCCGGATCAACCAAGGCTTCATGTACCTTGAGTTGCTCAAAACTAGACACAAAAGCATGGTGTTGACAATAAGTAATAAGTAATGCATGGTGTCTACGAGTTACCACTCCTTTTGAGATGCTACCAAGGACTTGATCTACTTTCATGTCACTTTCCTTTGTAGCAGCCTTGATCTTCCGAATGGTTCCTTCATGATCAATAAATTCATCTCTCGCTAATACTTGATCATGAGGGACAACTTGAGCTTGAACATGAGTTGAGGATGTTTCTTGGTTATCATCATGATCTTGCTCAGTGGAATGAGGACTTCCTTCTTGTTCTTCAGAATGTGACTCATCTTGAGTGGAGGATGGTTCTTGAGTTGCACTTGATGGTTCAGCTTGAGTTGAGCTAGGCTCCACTTGGGTTGTGCTTGATACTTCTACTTCATCACCTTGATCATCAGTATGAACTTCGGTGGGCCGGATGTGTCCAATGCCCATAAGCTTGATGGCATTAGAAGGATCATCATCACCTGCAATACGTGGAACAACTTGCTCCACTTGGGAGCCATTATCCTCCAAGAACACCACATCACAAGATACTTCAATAGCCCCAGTGGACTTGTTGTAGTATCTATAGGCATGGGAGTTCTCCGCATATCCAACAAATGTGCCCTCTATGGTTCTAGTTTCAAATTTACCAAGCTTCCCTCTATTGTTCTTACCAAGACATTTGCATCCAAAGACACGAATGTACATGACATTAGGCGTGTTACCTGTGAGAAGCTTATATGGAGTTTTGTTGTGGAGGGGCGGAGGAAGAGCCGGTTGGAGTAGTGGACAGCTGTAGAGATGGCTTCTCCCCAAAAATTGTGGGGTGAGTTGAATTCACTCAACATGGTTCTTGCCATCTCAATGATAGTCCGGTTCTTCCTTTCAACAACACCATTTTGTTGAGGGGTGTACGGAGCTGAAAACTCATGCTTGATGCCCTCATCATCAACAAACTCTTGCATAGTGCAGTTCTTGAACTCGGTGCCATTGTCGGTCCTTATTGCCTTGATCTCAGATTCATACATCCGTTGAGCCTTCTTAGCAAAGGTGATGAACTCCCTATGGATCTCATCCTTAGTCTTGAGGAGAAAGACCCAAGAGTATCTTGAGTAATCATCGACAATGACAAGTCCGTACTTGCTTCCACCAAGAGTATCATAATGTGATGGCCCAAAGAGATCCAAATGAAGGAGCTCCAAAGTCCTAGATGTGGTGATGATGCTCTTGATAGGATGTTTCTTCTTGAGTTGCTTTCCGGCTACACATGCACTACATACACGATCTTTCTCAAAAGAAATGCCGGTTAGTCCAACAATGTGCTCACCCTTTAGGAGTTGTTTAAGATTTCTCATGTTGACATGACCAAGGCGGCGATGCCACAACCAACCTTCATCATATTTGGCCGCCATTAGACATGTGGAGGGAGAGGGGCTCTCTTCGAGAGGTCAACCACGTAAAGGTTGTTCTCCACATGTCCGACAAGGACCAACTTGAGATTGTCACTCCTAAATACTTTCACACAATACTTAGTAAAATATGATTTGTAACCGGCATCCGCGAGATGATATATAGAAAGCAAGTTATAGCCAAGGGATTCAACAAGCATGACCGTGTCAAGGCACAAGTCCTTAGAGATTGCCACCTTGCCGTACCCAAGTACCTTTCCCATTGAGTTATCACCAAAGGTGATGCTTGACTTCTTGTTGATATCCTCAATGAATTGATCAAGCACACCTCTTCCTCTGGTCATATGATTGGTGCATCCACTATCAAACACCCATTTTGGACCACCGGAGGAATACCCCTACAAAATCAAGTAGAGGATTTAGGAACACATCGATTAATGTGTTCCTTTGTAATGTCAACAATATCTTTTGGTACCCAAATTGAGTACCCTCTATAAGCATAGCCATTATGAGGTCCAACATAGTTAGCATAAACATCACCATAGTAATCAACAAATAGTTCATAGTGATTGTTAGGTCCCGTGCGGTCACCACTAGTGGCTTTGCCAACATTAGTGACCTTCTTGTTCTTCTCTTGAGCGGGCTTCTCTTTCTTGTAGAAGTTCTTCTTGTAGGACTTGGGAGTATACCCAAGTCCATGATTTTGATTGTTTGACCTGTGCTTACTCAAGAGGCCATCCAATCCCATCTTATTCTTGGCGGTGGTGAACTTGGCAAGTTCCTTTGTCAACCTAGCATTTTCCTCAAGAATAGTTGCTTGCTCACAAGCCGATTCATTAGGATGATAGTTGAGACCATATTTGGTCACCAAAGATTCAAGATATGTATTGGTCTCAACATGCAATGATAGTTCCTCTTGTAAACGAACATGTTCCGCAACAAGCTTAGCATGCTCACTAGTAAAGGAGGTGGAGGAACTAGCAACATTTTTATCAACAATGGGATCATTCATTGATCCAAGAGCCTTCTTGTAAGTTTCTTGGAGTAGATCATGGTTCTCTCCAAGTTTCTTGAGCTCATCCTTAACAAGCTTGTTAGCTCTTTTAAGGTGGTCAAGATCCCTAGTGAGAGAAGCATGAGCAACTTCAAGCTCCTCCTTTGGGGCATTGAGCTCTTGGGTCAATAATTGAGCCCTTTCAATAGTTTCAAGGTCCTTAACTTTATCTAGTTCACAAGTTTCAATTTGTTGCTTAAGGCCTTGAGATATGCACCTTTCGGTTTTTAGCTTTTGTCTTAGGAGATTGAATCTCTGTTCCTTATCATTCGAATGATATTCTAATTCCTCAATGGATTCGTCCTTTTCTTTGAGGGGGTCCATCAAGAAATCAAACTTAACAAGAGCTTCACCGCGAAGGGTGCATCTAACTTTGTAAAGTTTCTTAAGCACAGCTAATTCTTCTTGATTTTCAGGTTCATCATCAAGAACACTAGATAGAGAAGGTGGAGATTCCATTACCTTGGTTTCTCTTGCCATTAGACAAGAGCCAACGATCGTAGAGGAGGGAGAATCATTGGAGTCATCATCTTGAGTCGTTCTTGCCATGAAGGAGGAACCGACATCATTCTCCGTGGAGTAGTCCTTGGAGTAGCCATATGTGAAGAGTGACCCGGGCTTGGAGAAAGCCAAACCGGCCACTCCGGCCTCCTTTTCCTCATCTTCCTCTTCTTCATCGGAAGTGTACTCGGCCCCAACAAAGGCTCTTCCCTTGTTCTTTTTGTATCGATCGTTTATTGGGTTTGGCTTCAACCTTGGCTTGACCCTTTTGACAAACTTTGGCTTGTCTACCCTTTTCTCATAAGGGCACTCATTTGCAAAGTGACCATCTTCATCACAGTTGTAGCAGGTTCTCTTCTTCTTCTTCTCATTGAGGAGCATTGAAAACTTTGCCTTGTACTTCTTGGCAAAGAAGGCAAAGTCTGTAGCGATGTCACTAGTTGAAGTCATCTCTTCATCTTCTTCAATTTCATAGTCTTCTTCTCTTTCATGCTCAGCTCTAGCCTTGAGGGCAAGGTTGTGTGAGAGGCTTCATCAACATGGTTCATTGCCTTGAGCCTTTCTCCTGTCTTGGCCATGTTCTCATTGGCTGCCACATAGGAGACTAGATCATCGGCGTTCAGATCAGCACTCTTGGTAATGATTTGCAAGTTGAGTGCAAGGTTGGTGTCTTTTTGCTTGACTGCAATCATGGCAATGACCTTGGACTTTATGAATGCTTCATTCATCTCAAAGCCATCGTTGTATTTCTCACATCCAAGTCCCTTGACCTTCACTCTAAGAGGCCCAAGCCTTCCATAGGCATCGGCCACGGATTCTCCTTCTCTAATCATGAACATAGTAGCCTCTTGCTTTGTGGACTCATAAAGAGCTGATTGGATTAGATCGGTTCCCTCTTGGAGTACTACAATCCGATCCCACAACTCTTTAGCGGAGTCAATGTCATTGACTTGATCAAGGAGCTTGCGGTTGATGCCACTCCTAATCTTGTCACGTGCGGAGGCATTGAGTTGACGGTTGTAGAATTCGGTGGAGGTCAACCGAGCGGGGTCTTGTGGCTTCCGGTATCCATCAACAATGATCTCCCATAACTCCACACTGCAGCTGCGAATATGAGATTCCATAGAAGATTTCCAAAAAGGAAAGTGAGTTCCATCAAAATGGGGAACATTCCCACTATGGTTTATATGAGGCATGGGTGAAGTGTTTTTGGGATAGTCATGGTTGACTTCATGGAAACTTTCCCGAGAGGCCGAAACCCCACTAGGAGTTCCACTAGTCAGTTTCTTAAGCATGGCAGTCATTTGTGCCATTTGGCTTTGTACTTCATCCTCCCTTTTCTTTTTCTCGGCATCATATGCCAAGAATCTGGATTTCATTTCTCTAACCGAAAGGTTAGAGTCTTCATACAGACCCTCGAATAGTTTATCCATCTCACTCTTAAGGCTGTGAAGCCCTTAATAAGAGTCCAGGCTCTGATACCAATTGAAAGTTCAGAGATGGTAAACCTAGAGGGGGGGTGAATAGGTTTCTACAGATTTTAATTCTTTCTTTGCAACATTAGGCTTTGCGGAATATAAAGGTGAGCCTAATGCAAACTAGGTGAGATAACCTATATGAGGATACAAGTAACTCGAGCACGAAGGCTCACACGGGCAGTTATATCACAAGTAAGGAGTTCGGTAAGAGATAACCGATAGCACGCGGAGACGAGGGTTTATTCCCGTGTTCCCTTCCTTTGCAAGAAGGTACATCACGTTTGGAGGGGTGGAGGTCCCACGAAGGATTCCCCACTCCACGAAGGCTCACCCTATTCTCCGGAGCCTATCCCACGAAGGAATAGCTCACTCACTTGTGGTAGACTTTGAGGTAGCCTCCAAACCTTCACAATCTTGTCAGGAGCAAATCCACAGCCCAGATGCTTCCGGACCACTCTTGCCCACCTAGGGTTTCCAAGGAACCCTAGAGAGCAAGCTTCTTGATGAATACAAGGGGAATGAGATTTGGCTTGGTAGAACAGTAGATCGGGTCCTCCTCTATCGTTTCCCCGGAGGAATTTGAGTTTGGGTGGAGGAGGAGGGAGATCTGAGGCTTTTGGTGTTTCTAACAATGGAGTATGAGAGAGAGAGCTCAAGAACAGCTTGTAGTGTAGTACCTACCCCTTCAGAGGTAGGAGAAGTGGTATATATAGTGTCACTTGAAATATGGCCGTTGATGACTTGCGACATCAGCAGTTTTCTCGAGCAGCCCGGTCAACCAGGCCAGGGACCGGGCAGTCCGGTGCAGGGTCCGGTGAGACCAGGCCTGGGACCGGACCGGCCGGTCCAACCCGGAGCTGGGGCTTGGTGTTGACCGGAGCTAGGAGTTGTCCCGCAGAACATCATCAGGGCAGTGGCCGGTTGAGCGTCGGGGCGCCCGGCTCCACCCGGTCCGACCGGGCCTGGGACCGGATCGGCCGGTCCAAACCAGGTCGGCGACCGGACCCTGACCGGACGAGCTCTCCGAGCTTACTAGACATCACCCGGTTGGCACCAGTCCTGGGGCCGGTCGGCGCCGGGCTGGCTGGTGCCTGGGCCGGTTTGACCGGGCCACTGACCGACCAAGTGCTGAAACTCCCTTGTTGATTTTTCATCGAAGTGGGGGGTCTCCTATTGCCTTCTTGTTCCATTGATACACCATTAGACCTCTTTGGCTAATACCTGGGAATCATCTTGTAGACATGTATTAGACCAAATACTCTAGCACAGTGTCATAGTTACCAAAATAATGGATAACGGTAAAATACCCTTACACATACAATAGAGTTTCGTACGGTAATGTCACTTATCGCCATACACTCTACCATACTTCCAAGGGTAGTTCCCTCTTTTGTCCCGGAGGCAAATGCTACGTGGTGCACTTCACATAACATATAAGAGATAGAACTAACACATAGTTAATAAATCAAAGTTATAATTCATATGTATTTCACATCATAATGTTAGTAGGGTTTCTCCATATCTCCCCAAAACAAAGGAACTACTCATACATGAAGGGAATCAACATCATAGCAATAATATGGATGGAATATGTAGTACAATCGAATATGTAGTACAATCGAATACAAGTGAAGAACCACACTAAGGTTTGGATTACAACCAAGTAGACGAAGGGAGTCGGTGGTGGTGGTGATGATGATGATGATGATGATGATGATGATGATGATGATGATGATGATGATGATGATGTGTTGCCCTTCAAGATCCTAGTCTCCTCCTCCTCTTATGTGTTGGTGGATATGGTGATGGCGTGGCGGCTGTGGAGAGGCGGCGGCGGCGGATCGGCAGGGCTCCGCCCCTATGGCGTGGATGAATGATGATCTCCCTTGACTCCTCCCCTCCTTATATAGGCGCTGGAGGTCGGTTTCACGAACCGCCAGAGCTCGGGGACGAATATGCCCATCGGGCCTTCACAAATGTTGTTCCGTTTGAAGAAATCGAGCCGTTGGAGCCTAGTACGGGCGGACGGTACGGGCGGGCTCTGCCCGTACCGATGGTCGCTATTCTCCCTGGACTTCCATATATTAGACATCATTTCTTCATACTAACTCCGATTTGGGCGTTCTTTAGCTTGTTGAACTCGTATAGAAGAGGGCTACAATAAAATGGCCTTAGATCTTACATGTAAGATTTTGGGAAAATATCACTTTTCTCACACCTCATATGGCCAAGTCTGGTGCTTGTAATTCTCCCATATTGTACCCTCTTGGTCCTTTTGCCTCTCTTTCTCCATGATTATCCATAACACCTAAATGCATGTAAAATACAAGGGAAACATAATAAAATCCTACTAAAACTACTAAATTTGCAAAGCTCGTATGAAAGTGAACAAGAACTTGTAAGTACGTAACATAGGCATAGGTGTATCTAGCTGGAGCATGAAATGAGTGACAATATGAGTAAGGGTATACTTAAATACCTCAGTAAAATAGTGCAAAATTTCAAGCTATCAACTTGCACTAGTTTACCTATAGTATTTGCTTCCAAAAACTTTATTGTTTTCTAGTTATTACCAAAAACAACCACACACACTCTCTCTCTCTCTCTCTACAGTTTCTACCTTTGCATAGAAGGCCATATAAGTAGGTTATAGGACTTTAGAGAATAGATAGTTTACCTTCAGATCCTCGTGGGTTTGACAGTCAAATACTTATCGAATTGTAGCTTCATCATGCCTCAACAAGCATTGGTTGCTTACATTACCAGAGAGAACAAAAGAAGAAAAAGAAGAAAAGTATATTGTTGACAAAAAGTATTTTGAGATGGCATGTCTTGCTCTAGCCTATCTAACTAGGCGAACGACACCTAGGGACCTAGGATGCTTCAATGATGATGAGGAAAAGGTTGCATATAGGAAGTACATATTGAAAAAAGCTTATGATGGGTCCAAGACACTTGCTATGATAAGCTATGCTTAAGTAAAAGAAACTTCCATGATATTTGTGTTATGTTAGTGAGAAGTGTGGTCTCAAAGATAGCACGCTTGTGAGAGAGTGTTGCTATGTTCGAACAAGTTCTTGGACATGATATTAAAATGAGAATGTTGGGTGTCACTTACCGGTGGTCTTTAGAGACCATCAGTAGGAACTTCTTTAATGTGTTATCAGCCATCATATCTCTAAGTGGTGAGTTCATCAAGCTTCCTGTTGTCAACCCTCCTGATGATTACACCAGTTCCTGAAGAATTTCCAGAGGTGCCTCAGAAAAGGCAACCTTTTGGGGAAGCTATCTTGTGCATGATGGAAGAAATAGGAACGTCTTTAGATGAAGCTTTGAAAACATTAGAGCCACTTCCTATGCCAAAGCTGACTCCTCCAACTGAATTCTTGATGCACTAAGGAATATAGGTTTGGAGATTTATGGTTTGTTTAGATCTTATAGGAAGGTGATCATTAATGAGTGCTTGTTTGAAGCTTTGATGGATCTCCCCGAGGAATTGAACAAGCCATGCCTCTTGACATTGTCTTGATGGTTGTTATAATGTGTTGTTGTTGTTAAAAAAAGTATTATCTACTTTCTTGTTTATGGAATGTCCACTTTGTGATGTGTCTGCGCTATCTGTTAGAGACACAATTATTATCTATGTTGTAATTACTGCCGGTACTTGAAAACGGCTTTCTGTCATGCATGGTATAGTTTCCTCCTTATTCCCATTATTTAATGTTTTTATGTGTGTAAAAATAATATATATACATTCTAATATATAGTTATATACATGCTTTTTTACATGTACGCAAGTTTATATTGCCGAAACTCAACAGAACATCAAATTTCATGGTTTGTACATCTAAACAGAAATAAGATTGGGGTACGCCCTTTAATGCTAACCGGAAATTTCAAGCACACTCAAATAATATTATTTGAATTGGCAGTTAATTCCTTTCCGTCTTGAATTTGAACTTTCCAGTTCAATTCAATTTCAGACTCAATTCACTGCAACGCATCATAACTGTTTTCCAGGTTTCAGCTGACTACACTGCTGTTTCTATAATTCGATAAATCTGTCGGTGGTACAACACTAACACTTACAGGAATCCTCAAAATAAAAATACCAACACACTCTCTTACATGTACATTACTGTTGCTTGTACGTTGCAAAGGACATGAAGATGTTGCCCACGGATGAACACCTTGGCACGGTTCCAATCTTAGTTGTTCTTCTTGCGTTTCTCGATGAAGAAGAAGAAGGCAAGCGAGGCGATGGAGAAGGTGGAGAAGACGCCGGCGGCGACCTTGATGGAGGTGGTAACGCCGGTGATGCTGATGACGTCGAAGGTGGCGCCAGGCAAGGTCTGGCCGTAGGCGACCTTTGCGCCGGAGGCGTCGAGAGCATAGGCGCGCACGAAGTAGGTGGCGGTGGGGATGTCGAGGGCGACGCGGTACTCGACCGTGCCGGTGGCGGCGTAGGCCTGCTCGGTGACCTTGAACTGGCAGGTCTTGTCCTTCTTGAGGTCGTCATGGGTCTTGCGCCACTCCCGCCCCTTCTGGCTCACCGGCGCGTAGCACAGGCTCACCTTCACCTTCTTGTATTCCGCGTCCGTGCCGGCCGTCGCGTTGAGGGACCATGTCACGGTGATCACGTCCTCGCCGCCGTGAAGAACTGGCCACAGAACAATTAAAGCTTTTCACAATCTCGGAAGATGGCCATATATATGCCAATCCGTGACGTGCAGCAAACGAAGGAACATGCCGCTCAAGTCAGGCAGCATAAACGGCGGCGTGCGTACCTTGGTTGTGAGTGGGGGAGGCGGTGACCGCGAGGGTTGGTTTCAGCTGCGAGAGCATCGCCGCGGCGCTCGCTGACTCCCAACACCCTGCGGCGAGGACCACCACCAGCAACGCCATGGCCATCCCTTGCCGAGCCATCGATCACTTCACTGCTTGCTGATCTTCTTCAAGCTTCTGTTACTGGAAGAAATAATTCTGCTCGCTGCTGCTGAAAGGAAGGAGGCTGCTGTAATATTGATGGGAATGATGGAGGACTAGCATGTATATGTAGGCACGTTAGGGGGCGTTGACCGTGGCGAGTAGCTTGCTTTCGTGTGGTCGAGGAGGCGCCCATCTGAAAGTCAAATCTCGCCTGATTTTTATTTTGGCCCTCTCCGACCGGAGCTGTAGTCTGCTCTAGAGGGGTTCCAAAGGTCCTGGGGAATGAGAAGCGGCGACTGCAGATTAAACAGCTAACTACAGCAGTGCAAACAACGGTGGTTCAACCGAGCCGAACGTTGTCTGGTGAAACATTCTCCAAAGAATGGATGGAGCGATTGACATCGTCGGCCTAGAGCAGCCAGCTGAATGCGAAGTCCCAACGGGGATGCTGGAAATATAAACAAGTTTTCGAATAAATTAACAAAGAAAAACTGTAGATAAAATATGACTAGAGGTAAAGGAAACAAACTAGACATATGCGGTCTAACGTATAGTGTGATATTATGAATTCTAGACAAGATACTAGAACTAGAAATTGCATCATGATCGCAACTAGAAGAAATAGGACCCTTACCCTCGTGTTGAGAAAAGCCACTCTTTAGCCACCAACAGCTTGCTTTATTTATTTCGTGGGCCGGAAGAGGGGCTCTATTTGGTAGGTCACACCCAGGAATGATGTTAGAGAAAGTTCCATTTAAGACGAAAGTGTAGTACCACCTTGGTTCTATGAACCCCGGTAGAAGCAGGCAATACGGTGCCGCGGAAGAAAACTTGTTTGCGCTGCCGGTGTTGTCGCCCATGTCGTCGTAGAGGCTACTGATGTCAGAGAAGAAATCGTCATCAGGGAAGAACTCGTCTCATCCTATGATGAAGACAGTAATCACGCAGAGCGCTCCCCAAAAATCATATCACCGCTCTCAAGATCACAAGAGGCGTGGTTTCGAAGCCTACTGCCCCGAGTCGCGGTGCCAACCGCAAGACGAGATGGGGAAGACCTTGATAACTTGTCCTGGTTCTCGTATGCTCGGCTAGAACTTCCAATGCACTAGTTTTTTGCGGAGTATAGTTTGGCCAGCCCGCAAATGTAGTGGCCCGGAGTTGAATTTTACCGGTCCGTTAAATTTGAGTGACGATTTTCCGCCGAAAACAAAAAAACAAGTGGCTATTTTACAGTTTCAACAAGTTTAGGGGATCTGCTAGAGAGCTCTTATCTAGGCCATGGTCTGCAAACAAAGCCTCGGTAATATTGCATCTGTTTCTCTATGTTGAGTTGTTTGTAAGAAATCTTTCAGGCCATTTCAGATGGCTTGGGGTTTGTTGGTTCATGAGTTGATTCCAAGCCACATCTCTTGTCGGCATTGACATTGTGAAGCCTTTGTCACACAAAAAAAAAAGAGAAAACATGTGTCACGTGACTCTTAGCTATAGCCAAGGGTTACGAGGATACAACCAGAAGTTAATTTGCAAATATTTGTTTGACTTGGCTCCATCAGTGAAGACATAACATAAGCATTTGATTTATCGACAGGCATGTATTACGATGGCATGAGAGTGATAGGATACAGAAGTGTAGATGAATAGACAACTGCACATATCAGAAATTGTCTAGTACTCATTTTACGGAAATAGTGATTGGAATGATCTGACTTTCCATACTTTACATTGCTGTTGAACTTCTCTTGAAATTTGTGTTTTCCAAAACAGCATGGTTTCCCTTTAGAGGATTCAGTACATATACTTTCATATGGAAATGGCTTCCTTCTCCTATCAGTTTATTTCTATCTTTAACAGTATTACAATTAAAATGTCTGATGTGTTTTATCTCATTCTCCAGTCTCCACTTTCCATTCGGATGAAGCTGATAACGGCCACTAGAACCAAAATACGTCACAAGTCACATCTCACTGCAATTTTCCATTAACACTTCAACTGGGTACAAGAACAGACAACATACATGTTTCAGAAGATTGAAAGAACTTCATCTTTTGACTACACTACATACACCTCAACAAATTGTCGATTTATACATACAGATGCTTGCGCAGAGCCACATGTTGAAGTCACATTTGGGACATCGCAAAAGCTTTATACGAACGGACAGTTAGGGACAAAGCAGCTGTCAGCATTTCTACTAGAGTCACCTCATCTTCTTCGCTCACTCTTCTCCATCAAGAATGGATGCTTAAGCGCCTCTTGGGCTGTTAGGCGGCTTGCTGGATCATGCTTAAGCAGCCCTTGCAAAAGATCAATCAAGTCGCCAGCCGAATGGTCTACATTTTGCATCACCAAATTCTGCTTGCAAACAAGATCAATGATCACAACTGTGAGCCACAAATACTTACGGTCTATTCATGACAGCAACGGGGTATGGGAAGTACCTGAAGCCGGGGCAGCTTCATGACAGCTTTCATGCTCTCCCGTGAAGCACATCCTTCAGGCCAGTTTAAACGGCCCTTTCTGACGTATTTCTCAGCATGTCGACTACACATAAGGAACAAATAAGCACATATCACCAGGTAATCTTCACAAGCCTGACTGCTTATTACACTGAAATGGATCAAGGACAGCAACATACTCTGCCCTCTTAAGCATGTGGTATGGCAGTGGACTAAGCACCCTCTCCATCATAGCCAGATGCTCCAAATTCTCATGAGTTTGAAACAATGCCTCTCCCTGCAGTACCTCGGTAACTCAAAAGGCCGTTGTTGTGATTGATTGGTGGAAAATGAAAACAAGCCCCAATAACATACCGTGCACAGTTCTACCAGAATACAGCCAACACTCCAGATATCACATGGGTAACTCCATCCAAGTCCTGAACAGAACATTGCCCAGGGCAAATATAAGAACAAACACCAAATATCTAGCTGAAGGCGTAGGTTTTGCATTGGACAAGAAAAATACCCAAGATAACTTCAGGGGCCCGATAATGCCTAGTAGAAACAACGTAGGTCTGGTCCTGCTGGTCATATGTCGTGCTGCCAAAATCAATCACCTTTATCTCACTGGACTTGGGCACACGTTTGTAATAGGATCCCTCCTTCGGGGAACGGGATGAAACCTATCAGTTCATATCAAAGAATTAGCACATGTGGCCGAATAAAAAAAGATAGTAAAATATAAAACAGCAAGATCAAATTAGTCAATGAACAACATATACTTTGTAATCAGGTACTTTAGTGTACTCCGCGGAAACAAGAAGAATGTTCTCAGGCTTTAAATCAGTGTGAATGAGGCGCAATTCATGCATAACTGCAACACACATTGCAGAGAAGATAAATATGTGAAGAGCAAAAATCGTGTTAGATATTCCTAAAATATCATTAAGTACTCAAATGATAACGGTCATCAAAGGATGACACCCTAGGATTATCAAATGATCTACTAGTGCAGGTATAAGGGTGTAGTTGAAGTGTGCACACACATGCTAGACATTCCAACAGTTGTTTGGCAACCTCCCGAACTACAGCAATTGGGAATGCTCGGTAATTGTTTTTCCGGAGAAAATCATATAAGCTTGGTCCAAGCTTCTCACAGACCTGCTCACCATTCATTCAAATTCACCAACGTTTAAGCTCAACAGGGTTATCTCTTGTGGTTAGATCATAACTGCCATATAATCTAATGATGTACTTACAATACAGATATGGTTACGATAGTCAAACCAGTTCCGAATTTGAACACAACTGCAAAATAGACCAGCTTATATATACAAGCAACCTTGTGAAAACAAAAAGGGCACAGAGAGAACATATAGTATATATACATCATAGGAATTGTAGAAGTGAAACTGAGGACTCACCTGGATCTGCTTTTTTCATATTTGCATATCTGCTCGAGCATGCCAATTTCAATCATTGCAGCATCCCTGTACTTCTTAATGCCTCTGATGATCTTAATTGCCACCATTTCCTTGCGTTCCCTATCCCAACATTCCAACACCTGACCAAAGGTACCTGTTGTATTGGCAGAAACACATCCGATTATGAGCACACTCTGTTGACGTCATCAACCAAAACAGCATGCAGGAAACGCCTTTGAGAGTTCCGCTATATCAGCAGAACCAAAACAGGCTTCTGCCCAGACTGACCTTCACCCATCTTCGCATTAATCCTGTCTGCAGGCATGAAAATAATCCATAAGAAAACGTTTGGAGAAATGTTGAGAGTTATAGAAGTTGATTGATAGAAGACTCAATCACAATAAGAAAAAAAAAACAATTAAATTCTGATAAGGTAATTACAGCGAGGCGTGAGGTTGTCTCCCACAGCAAAAACGTAGTGTCCATCCTTGTCATCTTCTCTGAGAGGAGGAGTCGCAAGACGAAGGAGCTCTTGCGCCTCCTGGGAGGAAACGATGCCGCCCGATGAGAGCCCCAACGTCACAGCTGTGAGCACGTTCGAAACCTCTTGCCCACAAAATTTTATCTGCACCAACAGGAAAGCACAAACATAAGTATCACAGGATGAGTTACGTTCTGCAGAACCTAATAACAGCATCCGAATTGGCGTTGAACAAGTTGAAACAACAAGACCCTCAACTAAGCCTTCACGCATGATGTGACAGGCCCTGCTAGAGCTAGCCAAAAGGGTTCGTGGTTCTCAATTAACTAGGTAACATACACCGAATTAATTAATTAATATGTGCCTTGCAGAAATACTAATATTATACGTGCAAAATCAACGATAAATTCGCCCAATCATTCACGACCTAATTCTGAAAGGCACGGCAGGCGACGCGAATCTATCAGAACAAGCATCTACCGCCTGAGATCTACGATAAGTCGCATATCGAAACGATTGAAATCGACTAACAGATGTACCACCAATCGACGAGAACTGGCCTCTACCGTACAGATCTGCAAATTATAGGTCAAATCGCGTCCGGATCGGCGGTAATACCTGGGCAATCTCGGGGCCGACGTCCCAGCCAAGGCGCTGGCGCTTGCGCGGGCGGCGGTCGAGCGGCGCGTGCGGCATCTCGGCGAGGCACTCCATCGCTAGATCGGCCTCGAAACGAAGGCAGGGGCTGCGGCGGGGGCGATTGGTTTGGTCTCTTCTGGGTGCGCAGAGAGAGGAACGAGCGAGCGATTCCGTGCGGCCGTAACCCTAGCCTCCCGCAGTTTATGGGCGAACGAGATTAGGTGGTTGCGGTGACGGAGGCGGTGCGTTACTGCAACCCGCTCCAGCCCGTGCCACTGACAAGTCCGGGCCCGGCTGGGCTTCGGAGCCGTGCGGGCCCGCGCGTCAGCGACGGGGTAGAGGAGGCGTCGGTAGGAGTTCCGGTGGCTGTCGGAGACGCGTTTGTCCCTCGCTCGGATCGTGGACCGCTCGTCCCTCCGTTTTGCGCTGTGCTTTTGCCGAACGGATTCCTGCACGCAGTTTCCTTACCAGCTTATCCAGCTAGACCCAATGACTTGTGGGACCAGCTTTAGGTGGACCCACATGTCAGTTAGGTGTTTGTCTGGTCCAGGGCCAAAACCACGGGCTTGCACGCTCGCGAGCATTTGAGTGAACCGGTTTTGGAAAACGCTCCACACGTCACAATGACATGTGGGTCATGGTTTGTTATGTCCCACCACCCAGTTACTGGCGAGCAGGACGCCATTGCGTGGAATTGCGAAGCGGGACTGTGGTTTTGGTCTCTTAACCCTAGTTGAGTTATCAGAAACGAATATTCGGCAACTGATGCCCTCCAGGGAGATAGTAGTATCAGATTCTCCAACACTAACCCATATGTCGCCGGAGTTTTTAAGTTTTCGGCCTATTTACGGTAGCTGCTAGAGCTGCTCTTAGTGTGTTACACAATCATTGTCAAATTTGCCTAAGCTTTAGGTTCCTAACTAATTGCTAGCCCCACTTTGGCTGTTTTTTTTTTAAAACGATTTTGGCTTGGTTTAGAGACTTTTGCACACCTTTTTTTTTGCATGGCACCGGTTGTCACAAAAAAAAAGACACATGCATAACTTGAGAACAAACATGCCTAATTTCAGGTGGGACAACATAACAAAATGTGGTTACTAACCAAACAACCCATTTAATCTACAAGTAAAATCTCAAAATATGCGCTATGCAAATTAAGAATACAAACATGTTAAATAAAACTTTAAAAAAATCATATGTATCTTGCCGCATTGATAGAAAAGAAAATTATGTACAAACCGTATAGAGTCCACACATGTAATTACAACACTAGACCACTAAGTGTTAGGCATTACTACAAAAAAAAACACCGCAAAAACCCGTGACTTCATTTTCGCCAACATCGAGGCATCAACCCTAATCATGTAGAGCGGGCTAGAAATGTTGGGCTATGCGTCTTCGAATGTGGATGTGTTATGTTGCTCCACAGCCACTAAATCACCACCATGATCATCGAATCGAAGGGGTGTTGTTCCTCATTGCGACATAGGCGTAGTGGATGACCTCTTGTCATCCACAAAGTTGTCGATCGAATCCACGATAGCACCTCATGTCACAAGATGTGCAAGCAGGGGCTGCAGGTGAGGAGATTGTCCATGGTTGCCTTTGATTGGTCATCGCGGAGCACACATTTTGGGGCATGCTTGAACCCATGCCTCGTGAGCCTCCGCGGCCCTACAATCACCCCGAGATGCATAAGTTTTCTAGTTCAACTTCAAAAAGTGTAGCAAGTCGCCGAATTAGATTACCAGTCAGACGTCCAACGACACAACATGACAATCGGCCAATTCGAGAGCCACACCTTGCAAACCACCTGCCCGACTTGGATGTATTGCCAGTTTGCCACATTGTTGCACCTCACAAACGTTATTGAATTTCATGACCTATTTGATGCTCAAGATTTCATATGAGATTTTGAGCTTCGCAAACTCCACCAAATTTCATACTCCTCGGAGTAACCTGTGTGGCCAGAATTTGTGTAACTCCTAGATACCAAATAAGGCTCTACATTCATGACTAGATACATCTATAAGCATGAAAAAACACTCAGTCTCTGTGATTACAGGCCTGGAACAGCTGCCATTGTGTCCTTTTTCCAGTTGCTTGGTGTCTCTCAAGACAAGCCACCCATGTTAGCTTGAACACCACAACATTTTCCTCTGGCGAAAAAACCGATCCGTTAACGAGACTGCAATTGCTGAAGCAGAGGGCCAATACTTTGTGCACCGACGAATAAAGCATCTGCTAGCACGATTGCTCCAACCTGTAGTTCCAACAAGAAGAATCTATTTAAAACCTATCTTTGGCAGAAAACGATATCAATGTGTGTGTGTGTGTGTGTGTGTGTGTGTGTGTGTGTGTATTTTTCAGATTGAATTACCAATCGGCCCGTGAAGAGCAGCCGATAGCTCCATCCTTCCTTTGCAGCCTGTGCACGTTGCTGATCCGTCCAGCTGAAATGATGTTGTCAAAGTAAGATTTCGGACCAGTTCCCTGGTGGATGCCGTTTAACTATTGGAGGGAAATGCTAAATGTTTATGTGGAATGCTGAAAAATATTTGCATTCATCTCAGAATTATGAAACCCAATACCATGCTTATATCAATGTGTAATGTAATCTGATAGCTGAAGATTTAGGTTAGCGGCAAGCTGATACCTCGGTACCATTTTGGTCAGAGAAATAACAGTCACACTGACACTACACTATCATAGGTGAAATAGTTGAGGTCCTGGAACTTACCCAAAAAATTCAGAAATGCCACCAATACCAGCAAGCTTGAAAGGCTGGGAACCTTCCCGCTCGAAATCCTAAAAAAAAATGAACTTAATATAACTCCGAAACAGCAGATACAGCGATCCGATGAGTTGTATCCTACCTCCTCTTCAGCAGCTTCTAGCCCTCCTTGAACCCAGAATAAATTTTCAAAACCAGCATTGTAAAGTTGCTCGGAAGCAGCAATTGATCTGACAAGTTTTGGAGAAATCATAACAGTCAGTCAAAAACATAGAAGAATCTCTCACTAATTCTACGCCGGATCTTGATCGCACAAATTCCATGATGAACGCTAGAATATGTAGCAGTAGCACCACTAAAATAAATTATTGGAACTGAAAGCACCGGCTTTCCAGTGCAATGACAGGAGATTTAGGATGCTCAAATAGCATCTTGTGAATATAAGCAGCATGATATGAAGACAACAAGCTAAGTTTAAGCTTGGTATAAATGGTAGACAACTGTTCTCCAAAGACAAGCCAGGTGAGAAAACATTTACATGTGTGCTAGAAGTGTGTCATGCATTACAGTCAAGCATCAGTAACTCAGTAATGGAGCTAACAAGTAATTACCTCAGTCCTTTCTGGCACACTAGGATAATATCTGTATCTTTTGGGAACTTCTCCTGGACCTGTTGTACAAAATTCCTGGAAATTTGATCTAAAATTCAGCAAATGCTTCCGAAATACAAATCACAAGTTTAACTTAAGTTGCATACTTATTGAATGACATTGTTGAGCTGCCACTCCACCAGCCACCTGTGCAAGATGGATGAGATCATGAGAGTTAATTCACACTAGAAGTCTCGGTTAAAAACGATGGTAATCTACACATAAAATAAATTCCATGTTGTGATCTCATATGCAAACTTAAATGATGAAGGAACTACACAGCCCAAAAACATCTACAGGGCAGCCCGACCAACAGTCAGTGCCACAACGGAATTTGGCTGCAGATGGTAAACTGAAGTTTGTTTGGCATACCCATAACAAAGCTGAATGCTTTCTTGCTTAGGCCATTCACATCAGACGACGTATCCACATCGAATACAGGAATCCAGGTAGAGCCTTTCACCCAGGCCTGCGATTTGATCAAAGAGCAGAAAAGATATGAGCATGACCATCCACAGTTACCTAACACTAGGGATAGCTTTTATTGAAGAAAGACGAACCTTTTGGCGCTCATTTGAGGGCCTAACATCCAGAAGGACCTTGTCCGTCAGTTTGAACGTGTAGCCAGCTTCCCTGGGTGTAAGGGTCTTGATTTTCTGCTCCCTGATCTTCAGGCAAAGAATTCCAGAGCCATACAAAAATAACAGCAGTCGAGCATTCAGAAATTCATCACACAGATTATGGATGTGGAATTCAAACAACAAAGCTTGAGCTAAAAACATCATCGCAGTTCGGAGATCTTTACTATTAAGGTGAAACATGTCATGTCACACTTCCCCTTGATGTCACACTTATCTTTACTATTAAGGCGAAACATGTAATGTCACACTTACTCCTATTTACGGAACAAATGCCACCACAGTCAAAGATCTTTACTATTAAGAAAGTAATGCAAGTATGTCAAAGATTTGAGTTGAATTAGCTAGGAACTTTTCATTTGTATTTCTAGATTACTAGTATTTTTGAAGGTCTATTTCTGGATTATCTCACAAGTTTGTGTGAGCATACTGGTCAGTGGTCAAGTAAAATCTTACTACTGAATTAAGCAGAAAACATGTGTACTATTAATCAAGTTGCTCCATTTACTTCCGCTATGGCTCGGATCAAGCGCATCCTGTTTACAATGAAGTCAAAGTATGCAATCACTTGTGAATGCTCTGATGACTTGGTTCCTTTTGCTTTGACTGCTGAAGTTCAGTTTACACATACACACGGCAATCAACGTTTAGCTGAACTTCTTTTTCTTCATAATACTACTCACGATTTGAAGAGCGTGACGATTGGAAGGATTCTCCATTCAGGCGTTACAAGGTATTGGTGGTGCTCATCCCCATAGCTGTAGGAGCATGCCTCTAGTAACTGTAAATTTAGAGATTGTTTGGCTAGAAAGCCACGAGAGAGGGAGTAAGAGAGGTGAAGAGAGCTCACCAGCGTCTCCCACCGCCTCCTCGCGGCGGCCATCTCCTTGGCCTGCCTCGTCTCCTCCTCCTCCGCGCCCCCCTGCCCGCCTCCCACTGCCGCCCCCATCCTCACCACCCTGCTCCATCTCTGCAGGCGCACAACACAACCACCAGCAGTTCAGTGCAATGAGCAGCACAGGGAATTGGGGAGAGGAGTGAGCCAAGCGGGAAAAAAATCACACACCTTCGAAGGGAGCAGGCGAGGACGCAAGTGACTGGAACGGGAGGAGGAATGCGCCGCGGCGGCCGGGAAGGATGCGCCGGCGACGCGGCGTGCGAGGCTCAGAGGTGGCGCTGCCATTTTCTTGCTCTCCTCCTTTCAGACAGACTCGCAGGCAGGAGGTTTTAGGCTTTTTTTAGCCGTACCTTTATCCGCATCTCCAACTCGGCTCTGCAATTGGCTAAGGGAGTGGGCAACTGCAGACATTGTGGGGACTAGGGAACTGGACTGATGATGCTCAGGCCTGAAACAGACGCATCCACTCAAGTCTGAAACAAGCTTGAGAGCCGCACTCAACATCCTGGCTGCTTCTGCTACTACTACTAACAACAATTCATAGCAAGATATGACATTTGCCAAGTGTATGACGTAACAAAAAATAATTTGTTCAACGCAGCTGAATTGCATCCAGAACGAGGTTGGCTTCAAGCTGACGGAACATTTTTCCCTCACAGTACACACATGCAATACAACAAATGGCATGACCTCCACTTATCCTAATTCATGTTCACAAGATCACATGTGCCACATAAAAATATAAGAAACCCGTCATATCAAAAATTATCTTTCAAGACCATACATGAAGGCTATCTAAAACAGTCTTCATCTTCAAGACGGTCCTGGGCTTCTCCATAGTTTATAGTTATAACCGTGCAGCACACTCCCTCGACGAAATACTACTGCCTCTCTGAGCACATGGCGAACCAGTTAGCAACTGCTGCTGCTAATCATGAACGACCAAGTGGCCAGCGCCCATACACCATAGCTGATAGCTCCATGCCGATCCAGTGTTGATCTTCACATGTACCCTTTTGATAGCAGCTGCTGGGCAAGGTACTGCCCTTCTGGCTCCTCCAGATATTTTTTGTCATCCAGATAATTTTGTAGATTACTGATAGCCTCTGCCTGAACTTTCGGGCCTTGTTCTTTCAAAGCTGGTATGAACTGCCGTGATATGACATCCAGAATTTTCATGAATTGGGATCCATATTTCTTGTGAAGCGCAAACCCAGCCGTCTAAAAAGAGCAGAATCCTGGTTAGGTAATGTGTGCATCAACAGACAGTCAAACACAAAGCACAAAAGTCCTGGTGCAGATTTCTACCTTGAGGAAAGCATGAAGGGCACAAGCAGTGGCTGTGATGGCTGGGAGAGAATTGAGGAACATTGCAAGCCATTTCCATCCCTCAGCTAAGCCATGTGGATGCCGCACACCCTTGATTTCTGTCTGCAGACAAAGTTATGCGGTCATATTTCTCTTCTATTGCAAAACAAAAGTTTGATAATGTGATTATCATAAAACATGGTATGTAATACTCCTTCCAATCCATAATAAGTGTCAGGGGCCCCGACAATTATTATGGATCTGAGGAGTAACTCGCCACGGTTTACCACATACATTGCACACCACGGCAAACCATAATTTGCATTTTACATAACAAGCATTACTGTGCTGGAATTTAAACTAGTGGGCTGCTTAACAGGAAAACGGTCAATTAGTAGGGAGAAGGCAGAACATTAAATACATATATCTACCACCAAGGACTAATTACACTTAATTGCTGTTTTTAGCAAACTGGTGATGTCTAGACAAGGACTGTACACACCTGAATCATGGCAGCATAAAGCTTGACGTATGCAGCAACATTTACCAAATATGCCTCAGTGCTCTGAAGTTTTCCATCTTCCTCCTGGTAGCCAATAAGCCTAAAGTAATCTGTGTTCCGTGCTTGTGCCTAAGCAAGTACATATCATGAGATAATCCAAATGCATTAGACAAAACTAATATAAGAATACTAC
Organism: Lolium perenne; assembly: GCF_019359855.2. Lineage (NCBI taxonomy): Eukaryota > Viridiplantae > Streptophyta > Magnoliopsida > Poales > Poaceae > Lolium > Lolium perenne. The sequence continues at coordinate 145,958,581 of NC_067249.2, forward strand.
ATATTTACGACCATAAAACCAGGTGCATTCACAGTTGAATTTTTTTTGTTTGGCTTTAAGGGGAAGAAACCCAAAGCGCTGTGATTTTACTAGAAGTGACTGTGTGTACGACACCAAATTGTGAGTGCGGAGACTCCGAACCTGGGCGGGCGGGGATGCATCAGCCCATCCCAACCACCGGGCTATGTCCGTTCCAAAATGTAAGCCTTTTTAGAAAGCTAAATTAGCTTTTTTAATTAGCCTTTTTAGAAACCTAAAGGCTGATATTTTGGAACGGGGTAATATCTTTTACGCACATAGTGCAAGATATGGCAACATCAAAACATAAACAATTTCAGAATTTTCGCTACCCCAAAAAAAATAAGAAAGCGCAACAATGCTGAAAAGTTCAGTGACATGCAGACTTACATTCAAAGCATGCAGATGTTTCGGAACTGTGTACATGCAAACTTTATGGAACTCGGCTAGGAGATAATCCATTGCATCTGGTACCTGCGCATACACATGCGTCACATGACAAAACAATGGACTGTATTTTCTTTGTACTTGTTATCAAACTGCATTGAAAGAAGAGTTAAGCGCGGAATATGTAAATGATTGATTATCATCATACTAGCGCCACAACGAAGACTGCAAGCGTCCGAAGCCATATGAAATAGGAAAGGCCGCATCTACATAGCAACATGAGGGTGCAAAATTGCTTTTCAGACAGCCAAAATGACAGTATATATCCTCACAGAACATCTAAAGTGGCCATGTGTACAAACTTATTGTTGTCAGACTTCAGTTCAACACAATTCAAGCTGATATGTCGTGTAAGCAAAGTATATTTCCACCAGAGACTATTTTGAGTATCACACACAATAAGTCCTGGTAACCAAGAATGCAGCATACACACTTCTGCCTTCCAGGATGTCAAAGATATGTTATATGCACCACACTTGCAAGAAAGAACTATGTTATCAGAAAGTTAACAGAATTCTCGGCTTTGTTCAACTATATAGCAGTGTTAGCACTGAATTAACACGAACTAAATAGCAAATTCTAGGCATCAATTCACTCAGTAATGACTAATCGGCATTACCCTGCAGAACAAATAAAAAAGATACCTGGTTAGTGACTAGCAGCATGACATATCCACAAGCAAAGGCCAAATTTCCAAAGGTTTTATCCTTTGGATTTCGACTCTTCACTATTGAAATCATCTGCAAGAAAATCAGGTAAATTATTGATGTGTACAATATTATGTAGAAGCTCAGTATGTCAGAAAATGAACGACAACACATAGGAATCTAAACTCTAGTACATAAGAAGACCAAAAAATTCCAAATCAAGAACAGGGAACCCTTAAGATCATATTAGCAATTAGTAGTAAAATACCTTGTAAAGTAACTGTTATTATCCACACTTTCTCTGTTATTTGTATAACTGTGTAGGCTCATACAGTCATACTATTGAAAAAAGGCTATCTTTTTACTATGTGTGCCATAAGCAATACAGTAGAGCTGTTAATATCAAGCGAAACATTAGAATGTACATAATCTGAGTTGGTGGGATTCATCTCGATTCATAACTCCATGTTCCTTAAAATAAACCTTCACGGTTGTGGTCTAGAATATACAACATTGTAAATGGAAGTGAAATGAAAATTGCAGACAATTTCATCAGTATTTAAGGGGCACTGGCTAGCAGTAAGAATTTGGTGATGATGTTATGCGCATTGGATCACCAGCTTAACTAGGGAAAGACTAGTTTACTAAATCAATTGCTTGATCCTAGATAGGTATGCTAAACGCCCCCACTATATAGTGAAGCTTATTTAGTCCTCAAGGAACCTAATCCAATGGATATTAATCTGTAACCCTAATCTGGCCTATATCTTTCCTATAAAAGTAACCTCACCATGCACATAACTTATGCAGTTAACACCATGATGCAAAGAAGAAGAAAATGCATATGCCATTTCAGAACTTGGAAACTTAAGAATTTATCCCTGGCTCTGCCTAGAAATACCCTTCCCCAGCACTGGGTACGCCCTTTTTTATTATTATTAAGAAGTTAGTTACGTCAAAACGGAATAATGTATGTTGAAACCTATAAAGCAGGTGGTTTCTGCCTCGAAGATCTGTTCGTTTTTTTATTCAAATGATTGAAGCAAGGTTATACACACATTTTATTTGGAAATGCAATCAAAGCGAGTTTTTAGATGCTCAATCAGAATAATAGCCTACAAACTCTGTACTGATCAGTCCAGCACCGGTCGGCAACAACGTTTTTCCAACGCTGCATAGCATGGTAGCAGTATGGGAGGGTTCTGAATACAACAGGTGATGTGCCGATGTATCTTCCCTAAGACATATTTATCTGTCTAAAAATTTATATATGTGCATATTATATTTGCTAATGTTCCACCCAGGAGATATAGTTACATCGTTAAGGACTAACATGAATGTCAGTTTCAATTTAATACATGTGTGCCTAAGTGTGTTCAGAACAAAAAATAGCAGCTACGAGAAAACACATCATCTAGATTGTAATACGAAGATTATGTAAATACAACAAATCAAGTAGTTATACCATGTTTCTCCCAAGACAAAAGGTGCCACCATCATGGCACCAGCAAAAGTACATATTGCGCAAACAAGAAAACCAGGATTTAAGCCCTAGACTAGTTTTATTATACCGGGCATAGATCATGAAATTCTTCTAAAAATGAGGTTACAGAAATAAAGTAGCTACCTTGTCTGCGAATAAACGACAAGCAATTGGGCGAGGACATTCTTGTCCATCTAAAGCTTTAATAAGCTCACTAGCCCTGGCTCTGCAAGGAACAATTAAGTAAGGATTCAAGTTAAATAAGAGCTCAGATGAAACATAGAACTGAACAGCAATTGGTATGAACAAAAGGTAACTAACTAGTATTTGCATTTATCGTACACATCCAATTGAGAAAAACGAGTATAAGTTAACAATAAATCGGAACTAATAGCCTTGTAGTCTGCTGGTAAAACTGACAGCAACAGATACTTAAAAGCATGCGTCCACAAGTTGAGTAATCGAATGGTGCAAGCTACTGGAACATGCCAGATAAACATTAACTTGAATAGTTAATGTCATGGTAATTACTCACTTGACACTGTCTGTAGTAGGCATAAGTTTACTAATAGACTTTCCAATTTGCCGGTCATATCGGCTGTAATCCTGCACAATATAACATGGTATCAGTCAATACAGACATAAAGGTAAGCAGTATGCTACATATAGGTTAAGAGCAGCTAACATATATCAGTACAACGGAAACTGGGAAAGTACATATCAGAATTGTTGAATCAACCAGTTGCAGGCTTGCAGCAAGTTGTTCCAAATTGCAACTGAAGACATCTATCCTTCAAAGAAAATAATACCTTGCTGAGGTAAATGTTTGATGGCACTTGGTCATGTAATGCACGCCCCCGCGATTCCGCTTTTAATGCAGAACTATTGGCATAGACTTTGATCCCTGGTATAAATATGACAATTAATTCATTAACAGTAATCCTCATAAATCAACATACAGCAGATAAAGTTATTTTTTCCTTGTACGAGATTTATAGCTGCTAGCCAGCCACGAATATGCTAAGATGCTAGTCTAACTGCCAGTCCTTGATGCCCCTAAAAGCAGTCAAGGGTGCTGCTAACTGCCAGTCCTTGATGCCCCTAAAGGCAGTCAAAGATACTTTCCTATCCTAACAGCAGTCCTTCACAAGGACCATGTATGCTGCAACCAGTCCACAGGACCATGTGCAGCAGCCTCTCCACAGAGACAACAGTACAGGGACTTTATCCAACAGAAAACACTTGGCCCCCCTTTTCTAGTAAGAATGGGGCCATAGCAATGTAGTTGAGAACCAACGACTAGGATAGGTAGCAATACTTGATAAGTTATTGTTGAGTTGTGAATGCATGAAGTTGCAGATACTAGAGTTTTATTTACATTATATTAATGGCTGTATGCTTAAAGCACATAATATGTGTTTCATGAAAGAACTACAAAATCCTTAGCATGGATCCTAGAATCCAGCACACAGAATTTTAAGAGTAAATGAAGACCTCAGTGCAACAAGTTAGCTTGTGGGAGCACTTTAGTCCAACATCTCACAAAACGCTCCTTCAGAACATTGAAGTTGGCTTGCAGGAGAACATAAGGTCCAAACTCCAAACGACACAACAGAGGCGTAGAACGCCGACCTGGCTCGTGGGATTAAAGTTGCACGCGCGCGCATGACCGATCCGCTAGCCTGACTCCTTAAACATCCCAGACTCTCCTCTAAATCCCTAATTTTCTAGCGTTGGCTCCAAAATCCCTAGTCTCGCTCGCACACCTTTCCACTGAGATGGCCACATCGGTAGTAATACAGCGCCATGGCATCGCTTGGACCATAAGTGCTCCCGCAATTCAAGGATATTGAACAAGCACTTTGCATGATGTTGGACGAAAGTGCCACAAGCCAAGTTGCTGTACTGCGGGCGTATTTACTCAAATTTTCATATTACAAGATTCCACAGTGACAATTTTGTAAATTCTGAACAATAATAAGAAATAACTTGTCCAAAAATGTGTATCTCCTTTTAAAAAAAACAAAAAATAAATAAACTGTATCTCCAGCCAGGTTGATTCGCACCCTATATTCCCTCTATTTTCTCCTAATTCACAAGGTCATGGAATATTTGGAAACAAACACATGGACGTTGAACATGCTAGTACATGTACACTTGAAAAATCTGGTTCAAAGTATGACTCCATGCACCATACACACAAAAAATTGTGTTGATAGCATACTATTAACTACTCAGCCTTGTACTAGTTTGCTATTTTTGTACCAGATTTTGCAAGTGTACATGTACTAGCATACATAAAAAATTGTCTTGAACTCTTGATGAACATCCATGAATTATTTTGAACTTATTCCACAGCTTCTTGAAATGAAGGAAGAGGATAGAAATTGTTGTGTGCGAATTGACTCGGTTTTAGAAATCAGTTCTACAGAAGTGAGATGCACCTGGTAATTCTGATTTGATATCAATATTGTTCTGAGAAGTTTGGCCAGATGTGGAAACTACTTCTGCCCTCGATTTAGCAGCTTCCTTTTCTGCAGCTTCCTTTTTAGCAGCCTCATATGCTGCTTTTTGTGCTTCAGCTGCTAATTTTGCAGCTGCCTTCTGCCTGGCCTGCATCATCGTTCATGAAGTTTCAGGTTAACCACGCAGGCATTTAACTGACTAGCATTAAAGCGAAGAAATATTTTCCTGAAATAACACTTGGTAGTGAACACCTGAGGACAAAGCAGAATGCTTTGACTGGAGGAAAAGTTAACAGCAAATTAGATGGAACAAACAAACCCACTCCACACCAAATTTTACAGAAATGGACTAAGGACCCAAATTAACAAACCATGTGTATAAGAAGAGACCTACTTAATAACAAATCTGAGCAAACAAACCTCTGCTTCTTGCCGGGTCCTTTCCTGCTTTATTTTTTCATCCTTCATTGATTGCTCCCGTCTTTTAGCTTCTTCGACAGCTGCATCATCTTTTATTCTCCGTTCCAATATCTGGGATTTCTGTTCATGATCACTTTGGACCATAGACAAGTGTTTATCCAGTACTTCTGCACTGCAAGAAGCAAGGGCGTAATATGATACTGAGTCAAACAAACGATTATTATAGATTAGAAGTGTTACAAAGTTGTCCGACATCTATCAGGCGAGTCTGTGACTCACTAAGAAAGACAATCTATCTGCAAACCCTACCAAGCAACGTTTCTGGGAAAAAGAACAGAACTCTGAAGAATGAACTGGAATGTTGGGCTTTTTAAATTATAATTGTCAGATGTTGTAATAACAATGAAGAAATCTACAAAATTGATAGTTTAACAGAACATAATCCTAAAACAAGCAGGCAGATGCCATTCTGAAGAAGAAAAGAAGATACTTGTTACAAAAGATATAAAGGCCCAAACAGAAGAACCATTAGGATGCAAGATGGATATGCTACCAAAGAGAACAGATTAGATAACCAAACAAAGAGACCTTAGGTCTTGTACTCTCATCATTTGAACAAACTCCACACTACAAGCATACTAGCATAGAGTATATTTAATTACTTAAATATTATGCATGGCACAGGTCAGCCAGTTGTAAGCAAGAAAGGCAAACTTGAACGGGGAAACCTAAAACTTAGAAAAAAACTTGCTCCTTGCTCACATAAGTAGCATGTTTAAACAAATTATAATCAGGGATGTTGTATATAGTGGAAGAAAAACCAAACATAGTATCAAGGTAATAGACTAGCGGCATACTGGCATTAGCCATCAGTCATCTGATCGATCTAACGGACATATGTCCAGTAATTGTACATATAACTATTTTGGAAAAAAAAATGCCTTTAAAGCAAGTTTTACAACCTTCTGCCTTTTGTAAATAAACACCTTTTCACTCATGAGACACCAATTTCCATTCCATAAACTCCCTATACCATCAAACAAACTGATGGGATAACTTCACAAAGAAACCAAAAATTAGCTAACAATGCAGTCTTGCCAAACTACGACAAAACTAGCCAATTAGCTTGTTATCTGCCAAAAAAATACCAGTAACTAAAGATAATTTGATATCATGAAGCTTAATGCTGGAATAGTATGAGAGCTTCCTTTGTATCTAAAATGTTATTCACCAAAGATCCAGTCAAATATAGAACTGGTCTGAAAATTCTAGAGAAGTAGAGTAGTTTATTTAAGAAGCATTAGAAATGATTAAAAAAAAAGGTAAGTACGTACATTCTTCTCTGGAACAGGACATCTAGCCTTCTATCTAACTCTTTTCGTGATTCAGCGTCTCTCTGAAGGCGAGCAAATGCAGAAACTGTTCTCTGGATCTCATTTTGGTGGCACACCTCCAACGAAGATAGCTTACTTCTAACTTCCTCCTGATGAAGGTCAAACATCACAAGTGTGAAGAAAACTAACAAACTGCTAGCGAAGAAGAAGAAGATTAGAATGCGCGGTACACACTTGAATTTTGAGTTGGTGCTCGCGTTCCAGCTCAAGGAGAACGCTCTTCTCTATGCTCCTTTTCTCCATCAGGTTGTATGATGCACTGCTGCAGTCCAATTCATCCTCTGATTCTTCGAAGCTGGTAGGAATAAGCAAACAAGGACGAATGATTTTCTTTCATGAAGAAAATGGAACTGCAGGGAACAAAAATGCAGTATCAATTCAAACTCTCACCTCAATTCGAGATCATTGCATGAGAACCTCGCTCCGGTGGTCACGATAGCCCGGGCATCCTCGTCGCTGCTATCCTCTTCCTCTTCGGAACCATCGTCCTCCTCCACCCGCATCACGAAGGGCTTCTCCCTCGCGCTGCTAGCCCTAAATAGACCCCCCGAAGAAAAGTACAGTCAGATGCAGCCGCAAATCGAACAGGCGTAAAGTGCGGGAGAGACGCGAGATACCACTCCGGTGGCTCCTTGAGGGGAGTGGGCTGTGCGGCCTGGCGGGTGGCTTGGAGAGCGTCGAGCTCGGTGAGGACGTCGCCGAGGGTCCAGCTCGGGCGGGGGTCGAGCTCCCTGGGGCAGCGCAGCTCCATGCGCGCGAACGCACTGCAAGAGAGGGGGCAGGTCAGTGTCGAGGAACACCAGCTCCATGCGCGCGAACGCACTGCAAGAGAACCCGCAATTGCAAAGTTTGGAGGTTGAACCTGACTGCCATAGTGCCGTTGGAGGCTTCGAGCGCCTGCTGGGTGGGGTGCTGCACGAATGCCGTTGGTGCAGGGACGCCCGCGGCGCCCTGCTACCGGCTAGGGTTAGGGGCGGAGAACTGAGGAACCGCTGAGGATCGGCGCGGCGGTGGAGTGGATTCTCGTCGGGAGTGGCGAGGCAGCGAGTCTCCGGCGACGGGAGGACTGGACGGGGAATCCCGGGCGTCTCGTCGGAGGTTGGTGGTGTATATCGACGAGGGAGGCGGCGCTTGGTGGACGGCGGCGGCTGGGCGCTCCGCTTCTAAAGCATGCTTCTACCTGCCATCGGCCATGTTAGGGTGACTTCTTTTGGGCTCGCTGCTGGGGGAGGACGAGGTCGACGGTCGGCCGGAGAGCTCGCTGCTGCGGAGAGCTCGTCGGCGGCGGATGTAGAGGCGGGCGCGGTCCTTGATGCGGATGCAGAGGCGGCGACGCAAGGCGAGCAAAGGAGGGACGTGTGCGGGATGGGGGGTGGCCGCTGTTTCCCTGCCGGAGCTGCCGGCGGTGGGGTCACCGGCCCTGGAGCGGTGGCGGCGGGGGAACCCTAGCGAGGGGGCTCGCTGCTGGGGGACGACGCGGCCGACGGAGGTGAGGCAGCAACGGGCGGGTGCGACGACTTAGGGTTCCGGCGGGTGGTGCGGGAACCTCGCCGGAGAAGAAGGTGGGTGGGGGCGGTTAGAGGGAAGCCGGGGTGGCGGTGGACCGGCGGCGGGGGCAGGGGCTTCGACGGCGAGCACACGAAGACGCGCAGCAAGGGGCAGAGACGGCGTGGTCCAAGGAGATAAGGTGGGCCGGCCCAGATACAGTTTCCTTCACGCGTCAGCTCGATACGGGGCGCTGAACGCGTTGAATAGGAGGACTCGAAAATGTTCGGGACTCGGCGGGAGAGCTTCTCCAAATTTGCGTGGCCCAGCTATGGGCTGTCAGCTTATGGTTTGCAATGGGTCCGGACTACGCAAATTTGTGTGGGTTTGGTAGGACAAGTGTAGCCCTCGCGTTAGGGCATCTCCAACGGCAAACGCAAACCGGTCGCTCAGCGATCGTTTTCGTCCGCCGTGACCGGAAATGCGTCTGGCACCACCTCCAGCGGGGCGACGCAAAGTGACCGGGTCTTTTGCGGAGACACAAACCTGGCCCAAATATGCGCATGTGATGCGTCTCTGGCGGACGCTCGGTGGACGCGGAAAATGTCCGCTCGCGTCTGGCGGACATTTCGTCGGGTCTGCCTGGCAGCGACCCTGCATCGATGCGTCTTCTCCGCCAGTACTAGCACCGAGGCGTCGCTTCGGCAGTCTGCGCCGCGTAAATGGCGATGCCTCGCGTGGTGCACGGCCGTCGCCTACCTATGCGCACGTAGTAAATGGCGATGTCACGCGTGGCGCGGTTGTCGCGCTGCCTCCGACCTATATATACAGGGGCGCGAGCATCTCATCTCCTTCCCACTAAACCCTAGCCGTCGTTATCGTAGCGCCGCTTCCTCTCAGCCTCCAGCAGATCCACCATGAGCAGCGCCGGACGCGGCCAGGCTGCCGCGCCTCCATCTCCACCTTCACCTCCCACTCCACCTCCTCCGGCCTCGAGCTCCTCCGAGGAGTTCGACTCCGAAGACAGCACCGATCTCCTCCACCCAGTCAGGGACGCCGCGGCCCTGGCTGAAGCGGAGAAGGTGCGGTGACCCAGCATACCACTGCATGTTGTAGTATACAAGTCGTTAATATGATCTTTGTGAAGGGACTTCTTCACAATTGCCATATCCCTCAGAGTGGTACAACAGAAACATTGCAGGTCATAACATTCCATATATTATTACAAACATTGTCTTAACAAGTTGGCATTCTCACAGGTCCTATGAGAACACCCTAAGATACTACTTAAGTACGATTACAACTCATAACCATATATGAAAGAGAGCTCAGCAACTTATTTAGGTAAGTTCTACGCTGCTCGGCTCTATGATGCTAGGGTATATCACTACTCCTCCACCTATGTGTCATTGGGTCCGTAGACTATCCCATAGTATACTCCTTCAACTCCTCCGGTAAGATCAGGTTCCTCGTAGACCAGCTCGTAGCTTCCTTCCGGTGCTCCATCGGTGATGGCCTCCACTTCCGTATCACAGTCTAGCAAGGGTGTCGAAAGAAAGTGAGTACAGGGGTACTCAGCAAGTTCAAATGAGTAAAAGGTGTTTGATGCACTAGCTACGACCATTGATCAGGAAATCGCAGGTCAATGCATGTTTTGAAATCATTTCTTCAAAAGGTTGCTTTTATTATGAAAACTATGCCCGTCAGTCTTCACGGGTTGACCAGAACTTCGTGGAGTTCCTTTCCTGCCGCGTTCGCGGTTCCCTTCCCGGAACAAGGAGTGACAACCACAATTTGATACACTCTGCAGAGATGCGTTACTTTTCCCATAAGAGATCCCATCCTTTTTGCCATCCGCAGGGACTTGCCCCCGTTTACACTTCCTTTGGTGTGAGGCCAGGTATGAAAATCCAAGCTCACACCGCCTTCTCCGCGACCCTGCAAACCCACCCTTTTGTCCAACCGTACACCCCCAGTAGACATCTCCCGATCATACGGCTTTACTCACGGTGTACTTTGGACAATCCATCATAGACCGTAGAGCTCGTCATCCACACGGATGGAGATTTAAAAGGCTATCTCAACCTACGGCAGTGCCTCCAACACCCTGCAGCTCTACCAGTCTGTTGGCGTGCAGGAGGGAAAAGATACGGCTGGCTTCCCTAGAGCCATTATAGATCTTATGGTTAACGCGGTATGTACGGCGCTAGAATCACTGGACGGCATTGGTAATTACTCCTAGGTTAATATAACCCATGCAATGGAACCTCCCTTTACCCCAATGATTTATTACAATTTAGGGTTGAATTAAGATTTATGCCTTTGGCAGTAATTTGCAATTGTTTTTATGTGTAGAAACACTTTTAATTCTCATAAAGAAGAATGGTTCATAGTAATACTACTTAACCCTTGTGATTCATTATTCATTCCAAAATAATTTGAAATAATAGAGTTGCCTCTATATTTTTGGAATAAGAAGAATAGAGTATTTTCCTTTGGAAAATATCTTTCTTTTAATAGAAATGACTTGGAATAATAGAATTTCATTTTGAAATGTTTGAAAATAAGTATTTGAACTTATTTGAAATTTTCCTTGATTTTAAAATACAAGGAAATAATAGTTTGAAATTCCCAAGTTTTATTTTAAATTCATCAAATTCACATATTTGAATTTGTTCTCTAAATTCTATTTCTTATTTTATTCTTGTTAAGAATAATTTCTCATTCACAAATCCAATTTTTAATGGATTTTTAGAGGTGTATTTTATTTACTAAAATTTGGTGAAATTCTGGCTATTTTCCAAAAAGTGAAAAGTCTAAAATACCCCTGGCCCCTATTGGGCCAGCCCACTTACTTAGGCCCATTGGGACAGCCCACCGGCTTGTCCCAAAACGGGTCGGTGGCGCCACTACGGCCCACCTCACTCACTCACTCGCTCTTCTCTCTCACTCGACCTAACCCTAACCCTCTGGCGACGCGCGTGGCGATGGCGTCGCTGCCATGGCCGCCGCCGTGCTCCGGCCACCCTAGTGCTCCCCTGACCTCGCCACCTACATGATCTGAACCACCGCGCGACGATCTATCGATTTGTCCGCGTGGTTTCTTCGATTTCTTCCTTCTCTGGCGGATCGCCTCCTCTCCGGATCTCGTGGAGAATCGCCTTTGGCGGCTGGTGATCTCCGACGAGCTCGCGTCCACGCCGTCGACGTGTGCGTGCCTTCGAGACTAACCTGGCGCGGGTGCTGTTCGCAGCGCCTGTGTCATCGTCTCTGGTGCTGTGCTACTGGTGGTGCTCGTCGGCGTAACGCCGGCGTCTTCCCTGGCTTTGCAGCTGCTATGGCCGTGCGGGCACTGCCTCGCCATGCCAGAGCCTCTGCCACCAGGCGCGGGTAAGGTCTCCTGCTCCTCCTCCTTCTCATCTCCATGCTTGTGCGCCTCCCATGCTTCTGTGCTTCTTCTACCTCTTGCTCTACATCCTCCTGATGATCTTATGATCATGCAGAGCCTTGCTGCTGCCTATGCTTCCTATGCTTCTCTTCTCTGCAAGCCCTGGCCAATTCACCAATCTTTGGTTACTAGCCAGTGTGTGTTGCTTGCTGTGCATGCTCTGTGTTGCCTGCTTACTGCTCCTATCAAGCTATGAACTTGCTATGTCATGTTGTACATGCTTATGAGCTTTCTTGTGCTTACTGGCATCTTATGCTTGCTTGTCTAGGTGTACTGCTATGCATCTGTGACACTTGTGAATGCCTGTGATGCCTGTGATGCTTGTGAGGTGCTTCTGTGCCTTCTGTGTAATCCAATGATCCATTGGATCAATAATTTCTGTTGGCTAGACTCTCAGTGTTGCTTGACTTGATTCAATTGATCCATTTGATCAATCAAATGTCAGTGGCTTGATTTGCTGATGGATTCTGTGGTTAAGTGAATGATTTGCTTACTAATACTACTACTCAAGCATGATTATGCTACTGTATGTGTGTGCTGCTGCTCTCCCTAACCTACTGGACTTGATCAAGTAGCTATGATGCAGTGACATGTGCTTGTGTTGCCTCACAGTGTGCTACTGTCAAAATATTGCATGGATTTGTTATGTATTCATGCTTGAATAAATTAATTAATGATGAATTGCTTATGCAGTAATGATTAAATGACTTGTTGTGTATGAATTTGCTTTTCATGATTAATTGACAAGCAAATGGAGTCCGAATCCTTTTCTGGATAATGATGCTTTGTTATTTGGCTTTGCTTTGGATGGTTCTATGTGTGATGTGACCTTAGTGGCCTTGTTGCTGACTGGTTGCTCACATAGTTGGCTGGATCTTGTTGGCTACCCATCTTTGCTTGCATATTTGGGGATCATAATCAATATGAATGCCAATATGCTTGCGTGTGAAGAATTCTAGGGTTTCCTGATGGTTGCATGCTTAGGATCTTCTGTGTAGTCTTTGGTAGCTGCTAATTCTTGCAATACATCTACTGGTGTTGTTTGTGCATGTGTTCTTGCTAGTGTGTGCATCTGTGCATGATCTCTAGCTTATGTGCACAAGATGTGTATCTAGATGATTTCTGTTTTAGTGGCTTTCTAGACTGACAGTGATCCCTGGTGAAAACCAAGTGATGAGCTACCCATTGAGCATTTGCTCAATCCCATGACATATGCCATGCATGATTTATGGATTAGATCCATTGGATCTTCTCCAGGAACTAGGTATACCTTGTTCTAGCTCCTAGAGTGAAATACTTTGTTGATGCAGACTTCTGGTTTGTGTGTCACAGCCCTCCACCTCCAGTCCTTGGTTGATCTTCTCAGGTCACCATGATTTCTGGTGGTTGGTTGTTGTGTGTTGGTTTGGGTTGTTCTTGAGCAAGAACTGGATGAACTATGCCTGGTCTATCTTCACCTTACCTTGTGAATCCTTATCTGGTCGACTGTGCATTGTTTCTAGGGTTTGTGCCCTTTTATATCATCTCTACTTCTGTTCCTGCAATGCCACACAGGCCTGGCTTGCTTTGGTGACTAGGCCAGTGCATGGCCTTGCTGTGGCTTGCTCAGCACACATGAGCTGTGTGCTCTCATATGCTGAAACTTGAGCCCTGGTGGTGCTCAGGTTTGGTCTGCTGTTGCCCTTATCTTGTGATGTCCAAGGTTTTGGACATGCACAAGTGTGCAAGACACTTGTTTCTGTCCAAACTGAACTTTGGTTAACACTAACCCCCTGGCTAGTACTTGTTATGTTATTTTGCAGGTTTTGAAGATGAAGATGACCATGGAGATATACTTCAAGTCATTTAGTCTAGGTTTTCAGTTTAGGATCAATATTGTAATCTTTATTTTCATTTCTGTTTGTTTCCCTTTAATTCTTGTATCGAGAATTTTGTAAAGACAATGTAAATGTGTTGTGATATCAATAAAGCTCAAGTTTTACTTATGAGCTTTTGATTTGTGTAATGTGTATATTTCTGAATAAATGTTGTATTTATTATTCACTTTGAAATTCAAAGTCATTTGAATTCATGAGTTGTATTTAAATTGTGAATTCAATTTCTATATTCATTATTGCTTATTGGTTAATGTGATCAATGTATTATAACTTGTCAAATGAATTCAATTCCCAAATCAACAAGATACAAAAGAGATCATGTCGAAATTTCACTAACTCACATTGCCTAACCCTAATTGCAAAGTGAGAGAGAACCTCGATCCCTCTTAGGTTTAGTTGCAATAAGGCGCGAAAATTTCCCCCGTTTTGCGATGAAATGCACATCCCATTTCTAAATCTACCCTTCGTTGTTCCTATGTTCTGGGTTATTACAGCCTCTCCCCTTTAACAGAAACTTCGTCCCGAAGTTAAGATTGGTACATGAACAGCTCGGGGTAAGACTTCCTGAGTTCTTCTTCCGTCTCCCAAGTTGCTTCTCGTTCAGGGTGATGTTGCCATTGAACTTTGCAGTATTTTATTGCCCTATTCCTTAACTTCTTCCACTGTACTTCCAAGATCTTTTCAGGCTTCTCCACGTATGTTAGGTTTGATTGCAATTCTATTTCTTCATGCGTGATGGGATCATCCGGTGCCTTCAAACACTTTCTTAGTTGTGATACATGAAATACATTGTGAACCAGACTTAGTTGCTCCGGTAATTCCAACTCAAAAGTTGTTCCTCGATTCTGACTGGGTATCTTGAATGGTCCTATATATCGAGGACTTAACTTTCCTTTTACTCCAAACCTCTTGAGTCCTTTCATTGGGCTAACCTTCAAATATACCATGTCTCCTACCTTTGGTTCCCAAACTCTTCTTCTTTGGTTGGCATAACTCTTTTGACGACTTTGAGCTATTTTGAGTCTATCCCGGATCACCTCGATGACTCCTTGTCTCTCCTTGATGTAATCCGGTGTAAACTCCTTGTTCTCTCCAGTTTCAAACCAACAAATTGGAGATCTACACTTCCTTCCGTACAATGCTTTGTACGGTGCCATCTGGATGCTACTCTGATAACTATTGTTATAGGAGAATTCCGCCAATGGTAGATGATCCTCCCATGAGCCTCCAAAGTTTAGAGCACAAGCTCTAAGCATGTCTTCAAGTATCTGATTGGTTCTTTCGGTTTGTCCTCCGGTTTGTGGATGATAAGCTGTACTGAAATCCAACTTGGATCCCAAAGCTTCTTGGAGTTGTTTCCAAAATGCTGATGTGAAGATCGAACCTCTATCTGAGACTATCTTCTTTGGTACTCCATGCTTGCTAACTATTTCCTTAACATATATATCCACAAGCTTCTCCGTAGTATCCTTTTTATTTACGGCTATGAAATGAGCACTCTTGGTAAGTCTATCCACTATTACCCATAGCATATCCTTCCTTTTACTAGTCATTGGTAGACCAGTAACAAAATCCATTCCGATTTCATCCCATTTCCACTCCGATATCTCTAGTGGTTTAAGTAATCCAGCAGGACTTTGATGTTCTGCCTTCACTCGCTGACATGTATGGCATTCAGAGACATATTGAACTATCTCTCTTTTCATGTTGTTCCACCAGAACATCTCCTTCAAATCCATATACATTTTAGTACTTCCCGGATGTATTGAATAAGGGGTTTCATGTGCTTCCTTTAATATGATTGACTTCACTTCTGGATCATCCGGTACACATATTCTTTTCTGAAAGTATAGTGAATCAAACTCCCCTAGGTTGAACTCCGATGGTCTACCTTCTCCAATCCTTTTGATTTCTTCTTGGATGAACAAATCATTCGCTTATTTTTGGATAATCTCATACTTCAAGTCTGAATACATCTCATCCATAATCCTCATGGTTGCTACACTTCCCCTGCTATCACCTTGAATAAATAGAATTTGGGCTTCCTCTAGCTCTTTCCAAAGTTCTTTTGAAATCTCCCATTCTGTAGGTTGATTTTCCGTACTCTTTCTGCTTAAGGCATCTGCTACTACATTAGCCTTGCCCGGTGTATAATTGATTGTAAGGTCATAATCCTTAATCAACTCTAACCATCTCTTCTGTCTCATGTTTAACTCCTTCTGAGTGAAGGAATATTTCAAACTCTTATGATCTGTGTATAACTCACATTTGGATCCATATAGAAATTGTCTCCAACTCTTGAGTGCATAAACAACTGCTGCTAATTCTAGATCATGTACTGGGTAGTTGTGTTCATGTGGTTTCAACTGGCTTGATCCATAAGCTATTACTTTCCGATCTTGCATAAGAACACATCCAAGTCCATTCTTGGAAGCATCACAATACACCGTGTAATCCTTTCCAGGTTCCGAAACTGCTAACACCGGTGCTGTGGTTAATTTATCTTTGAGTGTTTGTAAACTGGCTTCACACTCATCAGTCCACACAAATGGGGTATTTTTCTTGAGTAACTTGGTCATTGGTCCTGCAATCTTCGAAAATCCTTCAATGAGCCTCCGATAATAGCCGGCCATACCAAGGAATCCTCGTATCTCCTTAGCATTTTTGGGTGACTTCCATTCCAATACGGACTGAACCTTACTTGGATTCACCGCTATTCCTTCTTTGGTTATGACATGTCCAAGAAATTCAACACTATCCAACCAAAATTTGCACTTGCTGAACTTTGCATATAGCTGATGTTCTCTCAAAATTTCCAGAACTATCTTCAAATGCTTGGCATGTTCTTCTTTGTCTTTGGAATAGATTAGAATATCATCTATGAACACTATCACGAACTTGTCCAAGTACTTCATGAATATCTTGTTCATCAAATTCATGAAAATAGCTGGTGCATTTGTTAGTCCAAATGGTACAACCAAGTATTCATGGTGTCCATACCTTGATACAAACGCTGTTTTTGGCACATCCTCCTTCTTGATCTTGATTTGGTGGTATCCTGACCTTAAATTCATCTTCGAGAAGACTCCAGCTCCTTGAACTTGATCAAAAAGGTCTTGTATCCTAGGTAAAGGGTACTTGTTCTTGATAGTTACATTGTTAAGATTCCTGTAATCTCCACACATTCTCTTTCCACCATCTCCTTTATCCACAAAAATGACTGGTGTACCCCATGGTGACACACTTTCTTGGATAAATCCCTTTTGTTCCAATTCATCTATCTGAGCTTTCAATTCCAGTAACTCCTTTGGTCCCATCTTATATGGTGGTTGAGCTATTGGTGCTGTGCCTAGAATCAGATCGATTGTGGATTCTATCTCTCTATCGGGTGGCATGCCCGGTAGTTCCTTGGGAAATACATCTGAAAATTCATTTAGTACAGGGATATCTTCAATCCTCACCTCCTTCAGACTATTGAGCTCCAATCCTATCTCCAACTCAGTGTATTTGTCTCCTTGGAAAACTATTCGACCTCCAATAGAGTTGCGAAGTGATACTGTTTTGTCTCCACAGTTGATCACCGCTCCATTCTCCGTCAACCAGTCCATCCCTAGGATGACTGATATGTCCTTCATGGGAATGATGAATAGGTCCGCGAAATACACACAGTCACATATGGTTATGACCTGTGCTTCTTTCACGTGGGTTACTAATATCGTTCCCCCCGCGGATAAGACAGTTATAGGGGTTTCTAACTTAGAACATCTAAGCCCAAATTTTTCCACAAATTCCCGTGCAAGAAATGATGTGGTTGCTCCAGTATCAAATAAGACTTTGCCAGGATGAGTAAGAATGCTGAGCGTACCTAAGACTGTTTGATCCGACTCTTCCGCTTGCTCCAATGATGTGCAATTCAGCTTTCCATATGGCTTGTCCCTCTTGTTGTTGTTGTAGCTGCGGTTGTTGTTGTTGTTGTTGTTGAGGTTGTTGTTGTTGTTGCCACTTCCACCTCGTCCTCCCGAGCTTTGTCCGCCCCACGACGCTTTGTTTGGACAATCTGGCTTGATGTGTCCATCCTTCCCACGACCATAACATATGATTCTGGGTTTCTAACAATCCTTCTGCACATGACCTCTCTGTCCACAACTGTGACAGGTGATTTGATTGATTGGGTTCTGACTCTGACCTCCCCGGTTGTATGGATTACCAGTAGTAGGTCGAAATCGGGGTTTGAAACTCCGATCAGGTGTTGGTTTGCTGATTGGGTACTTCCTTGGCTCGATGCGAGCCCTCTGACATAGGCATCCCCAATGGGCCTGCCGAAGATGGTACCCGGGGTTTATTGAAGGCCCACGACCCGAAGAATAAGAAGAATCGGAGGCCCAAGTTGATAGTTAAGGAAAGATAGAGTTGTATTAGGAGAGAACACTTGTAATATTGCAGGATGAGTTAGAAACCTTCCCGGACTCTGTAACTTGTGTATTACGAATCCCTCGGCTCCACCTCCTATACAAGGGGAGCCGAGGGACAAAGAAAGCATCGATTCATTGTTTCACAAACCCTAGTTTTCCTATCGTCGAGTACTTTTCGGCTGAAACCTTCGAGATCTACTTGCCCTCTACTTCTAGCTAAAACCCTAGTCTACAACCCGTAGGTATTGACAAGTTAATCCCTTGTCAATTGGCGCCGTCTGTGGGAATTAGAGGCGTCAAGGATCTGATCTCGATGGCACGTTCAAGATCGTCGACTTCGTCAACAGCAAGCAACGCGATGGATCGAGGTAAACAGATCGAAACTGAACATGTCAATTTTGTTCCTCACCCGCCCTCCCGTTTGGATGCATATGCGTATCTGGAGGAGCCCATGGAGATGACGTTCGGAAGGTTCCACTTTCGCGTCGGGAAAGAGGGAGCGTATAGTCTCGAAATTCCGATCTCGTCGGGATTGTCGGCGGTCGATTCCGATTTTTCGAACTCAACATCGTCAATCGAGTCAAGCGAA
Source organism: Lolium perenne (assembly GCF_019359855.2). NCBI lineage: Eukaryota > Viridiplantae > Streptophyta > Magnoliopsida > Poales > Poaceae > Lolium > Lolium perenne. The sequence continues at coordinate 145,977,266 of NC_067249.2, forward strand.
AAGGAGACTTCATCGCCACGCTTCGTCAGCACCAGGGCAAGCGAAAAGCTCGCCAAGATCTTCAGCGACATGTCCTTCGAGTCATCTGGGGACTCCTATATAAGCGATGACTCGAGCAGCGTCGACAGCTTCAACTTCATCGACAAATCCACTACTGTGGGCAAGGTCTTCACCAATCTCTATGATGGTGACACCAAACCCAGCAAAGATCTGAATTCAAAATATCATCAGATTTATGCCATCGGAGAGCCAAGCCGCGATCAGGAGGAAACGTCAGAGGCTTTCGACGATTTGGGAAATCCATACGTCGATCCCTCCAACCTAAGGCGAGGTTTAGGCAATAAATATGTCGGGCCTACACCACGTGTTAGGGTTCAACTTCCACAAGCAGCGTGGGATAGAGCTGCAAGAGCTATGGATGGTTCAGAACCAATGTCCACAACCGCTACGCCAGAAGAGTTGCAAGCATATCAATATAGGCTCGCTCGAGCTGCAAGGGAATTGGAAAAACAGACAGCTGCTCTGAACAGGAGAAGGGAGGCAGCTTCCGCATCAAGCAGGCGAAGGGCAGAATTAAGTCGACATTCAAGAACTTCGGGAGATAGCCACAGAGAAGCTCGGAACAGAGCAAGATCTAGGCTGCAAAACATACCTGAGGCTGATAGGGAAAACTTGGTTCAAAACCTCGACATGTCCTTTATGTCGATAGACACGAGAGGGAACATTATCCCTAAAACACCAGAAGCTGGGTATATGGCGACACAAGCCTTTATCCTCGCATCCAAACCACCTCCCGGAGATCCAAGAGAAGCATTGTACAATATGGCTATGGCAGGAGTTGGGGCCATGGGAACCGCGTTTGTAACAACGCCTCCCGAAGGATCAGCAAGGCAAAATAGTCCGCGACCTGCGGCAGCAGCACCAGCTCCCGAGAGAACAGGTGGAGCAAGAGACACAGTAGCGCAAGCAAGAGTGGACAGAGCTCGACAACATAGAAGGGAACATCGGCACTCCCCAGAGATAGATGACGAGGATATGTGCGGGCTGCCGTGCTTTACAAGGAGGGTCCGGGAAACTCGAGTTCCCTCGGGGTTCAAACTACCCGATAACTTCAAAAAATTCGATGGCCTGCAAGATCCAGAGTATTGGCTGGTCGATTATCTCGAGACGGTAAAGCTGATAGGAGGAACCAGAGCAACAGCCATGCAGAGCATCCAAGTGCATTTGAGTGGAGCTGCCCGGTCTTGGATAAAGAAGCTCCCTCCGGGTTCTATCGACAGTTGGGATAGCTTTGAGGATGTGTTCGTCAAGAATTTCTGGTCCACCTGCAAAAAACCCGCATCGCTAGAAGAGTTGAGAGCATGTCGACAGAAGCCAGACGAATCGATGAGGAAGTACATTCAAAGGTGGAACATCATTAAAAACTCGGCAGAGAATATATCTGACGAGAGAGCGATAGATGCGTTTGTCGCAGGAATCCGACGAGGAGATTTTGTCGAGGACTTGGGAAGAACCAAGCCAAAGACAGTGTCAGCGTTGATGGAGATAGCAAACAGATGGGCAGATGGAGAAGATGCCGTCCACAATAAACGGCACAGGTCGCCAGAAGAGGACCGTGGTCGAAATTATCAAAATCGGCGACGATTCCCCCGACAATACTCAAGTTATGATGGACCAGGCCAAATCTCGGCCGGTTTCCGAGGAAGCGCTGGAGGAAGCAATAGAGATGATTATCAGAGGAGGAACGAGCAGCGAGGCGACAATAGAGATGACTCTCGCAATAATAGGCAAAATAGCGGGCCAAGGTTTCAGAGACCTTTCGTGTCCCCTGAGGAGATGATGAACGGGCCATGTCAGATGCACTTTTATCTCGATAGCAATGGGAAGAGACGGTCAGGACACCTGCAGAAGGATTGTCAAAATTTTCAGGCAATGTTAAGGTGGGCAGGGCACGCCAATGCCCAGGCGACCAATAGAAACCCGTAAGGGCCCAGGAGTGAGATCCACTTGCCACCTCCTCCCGCAATTATGGACGAAAATCGACATCGGCTCAGAATAGCGGCAGCACCAGCACCACCACCTTACGTTGATCCCAATTCCAACGGAGCGGTCTCGATGATTCAGAAAGGCAGGCCATCCAATAGAGCTCAGAAAGTAATCTCGCGACAGGTGTTCATGGCAGAGAAGATGCCTCCACCAACCGTCGAGTATCTCAATTGGTCAGGGCAAGACATTGGCTTCACAATAGCGGATCACCCGCAGCAAGTTCCTCGACCAGGACAGTCAGCACTTATCTTACCAGCAGTAATGGCGGGATTCGACGTATCTCGAGTATTCATAGATGGAGGCAGCAGTTTAAACCTTATGTATGCAGATACACTAAGGAAGATGAACATATCTCTAGCAAATCTGAAGCCAACCGATACACGCTTCCATGGAATCACGCCATAGAAGCCGAGTTATCCATTGGGGAAGATCAATCTCGACGTTCAGTTTGGGACCCGAGAGAATTACAGAATAGAAAGGCTGGAGTTTGAAGTCGTGGATTTCCCGTCACAGTCTCACGCCTTGTTGGGACGGCCAGCATATGCCAGGTTTATGGCGGTACCACATTACACATACTTGTTATGGAGGATGCCTGGACCTAAGGGACCAATCACAGTTAAAGGAAGCTTCGTGTTAGCCGACAAATGTGACAAGGATATTCATCAAATATCAGAAAATTTCGGGATGCAAGCAGAGTACATGGAGTCAAGGCTCACAACTGACTATGATGTGCTACCAGACGTAGGAAGGCCTAACAAAGAATCAACCTTTAATACTGCAAAGAATTCCAAGGAGGTGCAGATTCACCCGACAGATCCAAAGAAGACGATGTCCATCACGACAGACATGGACCTCGCATAGGAAAGCGCACTCATCGAGTTCCTCCGTGAGCACTGGAAAATCTTCGCATGGTGTCCAGCTGACATGCCAGGAGTACCCAGGGAACTTGCCGAGCACCACCTAAACTTGGATCCATTAGCAAGACCAATAAAACAACCTTTGCGGCGTTTTACAGAGTCAAACCGCAAAGCTATGCTGTCAGAGATTGATCGACTAAGAGAAGCTGGTTTCATCAAGGAGCTGCATACAGAGGCCACGTGGGTCGCAAACCCAGTGTTAGTTCCGAAGAAAAACACTAAAGTCCTTCGCATGTGCGTCGACTTTACGTGTCTCAACAAACATTGTCCAAAGGATCACTTTCCCCTCCCGAGGATCGATCAAATCATCGACTCCACGGCAGGATGTGAACGTCTTTCCTTCTTGGATGCATACTCTGGTTATAACCAGATTAGATTGAAAGAAGAGGATGAGGTCAAAACAGCGTTCATTACACCTTAAGGCGTGTTTTGCTACAGAACAATGCTTTTTGGTCTGAAAAACGCGGGAGCAACATATCAGAGGATGATGCAGAAATGCCTAGCAACACAGATTGAGAAAAACGTACAAGTGTACATTGATGATGTCGTCATAACGTCAAAAAAGGGGGCAACGCTAATCGAGGACCTGAAGGAAACTTTCGATAACCTCGACAAGTTTTGCCTCAAGCTGAACCCAACGAAGTGCTCTTTCGGCGTCCCTGCAGGAGAACTTCTTGGGTTCCTAGTCTCAGCAAGAGGGATTGAAGCTAATCCCGAAAAAATACAAGCTATCGTAACAATGAGGAAGCCAACAAAGTTGAAAGAAATACAACAGTTAACTGGGCGAGTCGCAGCTTTAAGCAGATTCGTCGCCAGGCTGGGAAAAAGGCGTTACCGTTCTACGCTTTAATCAAGCAAGGAGAGAAGTTCCAGTGGAACGAGGAAGCAGATAGAGCTTTCGAGGATCTTAAACGTACAATTTCGACACCACCAATCTTGGTGGTGCCGAAAGAGAAGGAACCCCTCCTGTTATACATTGCAGCCACACCTCAGGTGGTTAGCACGGCGCTGGTTGTCGAAAGAGAGGAAGAAGGAAAACTCCATGGAGTGCAAAGGCCGGTATATTTCATCAGTGAAGTTCTATCGCCTTCAAAACAGCGGTACCCGCAGTATCAGAAGCTAGCATATGGAGTGATCACAACCGCAAGGAAATTGCGCCACTATTTTTCGGCACACCCGATAATAGTGGTCAATGAAGCACCTCTATTAAATATACTGAACAATCCAGAAGCTACAGGTCGTGTCTCCCTTTGGGGAATAGAACTTTCCCCTCGGGACATCACGTATGAGAAAAGAAAAATAATAAAGTCGCAAATTCTGCCAGATTTCATCGCAGAGTGGATGGAGCTGGAAAACACAGGACCCCCAGATTTATCGAGAACTTGGACGATGAACTTTGACGGGTCCAAGAGGGTAGAAGGAGCTGGAGCAGGCGTGATACTTATATCACCTGAAGGCGACAAACTGAAGTATGTCTTGCGAATGACGTTCCCAAACGCATCTAATAATGAGGCAGAATACGAAGCTCTCATACACGGAATGAAGATGGCGAAAGCTTGTGGTGCAACTCGATTGAAGATCTTTGGCGACTCACAATTGGTGGCTCAGCAAGTCATGAACCAATGTGATGCACTTAATGATAGCATGATGGCATACAAGGAAGTGTACAATGAGCTCGAGAAGTTATTTGATGGATGCGAAGTAAATCACATCAGCAGATTGAGTAATGATTAAGCCGATGTTCTTGCAAACATTGGATTGCAGTGCCTTGCAATTCCACCAGGTGTGTTTTGGGAAGAGATAACTGAGAGATCCACAAAGCCAGAGAAGGCGCAGAAAAAGCAAAAGGAGGAGAAAACCTCGACGACCCCCAAGGAAGCACCAGAAGAAGAAGAGGATCAGGAGCGAGTGATGATGGTACAGGTACCATGGATGCAAGCTTACATATCATACATCTTAAGGAAAGAGATACCCGACGACCAGTTGAAGCAAGACGAGTTATTCGAAGATCCAAAGCCTTTACAGTGGTCAAAGGAGAGGTGTACAAACGCAGTATTTCGGGTGTATTGCAAAGGTGCGTCACACCCGAAGAACGAAGGATAATCTTAAAGGATGTACACGAGCGAATATGTGGTCATCACGTGAGCAGTCGAGCTATTGCGGCCAAGGTTTTTCGGGCTGGATTTTACTGGTTGACAGCAATCGAGGACGCGAAGGAGATAGTACGAACCTGCGACGTGTGCCAGAGATTTGCCGCAAAACCACACTCTCCAGCAGCAGAGCTGATGCCAATACCATTGTCTTGGCCCTTTGCTCAATGGGGCCTCGATATGGTGGGAAAGTTACACAAGGCCTCGCCAGGAGGATACGAGTATATGCTCGTTGCTGTCGACAAATTCACCAAGTGGATAGAAGCAAAGCCAATAAATTCACCAGATGCAGCGTCAGCAATAAAGTTCGTGAAAAGCATTGTTTTTTGGTTTGGAGTACCTCATAGCATCGTCACAGACAATGGAAGTAACTTCACATCCAAGGAATTCAAGGCATACTGCGCAGAAGTGGGCATCAAATTGCACTTCGCGTCAGTTGGGCACCCGCAAACCAACGGTCAAGTCGAGAAAGCCAATGTTATCATCTGCAATGGCATCAAGAAGCGTTTGTTGGGACCACTGGAAAAAGCTCGACATACTTGGCCAGAAGAGTTGCCAAGTGTATTGTGGACTATTCGAACAACGCCAAATACAGCGACACATGAAACTCCGTTTTTTCTGGTCCATGGAGCTGAGGCAGTATTACCGATAGAAATAGAGCATGATTCCCCAAGAGTCACAGAGTATGATGAAGAAACTTCTAGAAGAGCATTAGAGGACGATGTCGATGCACTTGACGAAGCTCGAGATGAAGTACTATCACGTGTCACCAAGTACCTGAAGGAGATATGCCCTAGAGGCAATAATAAAGTGGTTATTATTTATATCTTTATGTTTATGATAAATGTTTATATATCATGCTAGAATTGTATTAACCGAAACATTAGTACATGTGTGATATGTAGACAAACAAGAAGTCCCTAGTATGCCTCTTAAACTAGCTTGTTGATTAATGGATGATTAGTTTCATAATCATGAACATTGGATGTTATTAATAACAAGGTTATATCATTATATGAATGATGTAATGGACACACCCAATTAAGCGTAGCATAAGATCTCATCATTAAGTTATTTGCTATAAGCTTTCGATACATAGTTACCTAGTCCTTATGACCATGAGATCATGTAAATCACTTATACCGGAAAGGTACTTTGATTACACCAAACACCACTGCGTAAATGGGTGGCTATAAAGGTGGGATTAAGTATCCGGAAAGTATGAGTTGAGGCATATGGATCAACAGTGGGATTTGTCCATCCCAATGACGGATAGATATACTCTGGGCCCTCTCGGTGGAATGTCGTCTAATGTCTTGCAAGCATATGAATGAGTTCATAAGAGACCACATACCACGGTACGAGTAAAGAGTACTTGTCAGGAGACGAGGTTGAACAAGGTATAGAGTGATACCGAAGATCAAACCTCGGACAAGTAAAATATCGCGAGACAAAGGGAATTGGTATTATATGTAAATGGTTCATTCGATCACTAAAGTCATCGTTGAATATGTGGGAGCCATTATGGATCTCCAGATCCCGCTATTGGTTATTGGTCGGAGTGAGTACTCAACCATGTCCGCATAGTTCACGAACCGTAGGGTGACACACTTAAAGTTGGATGTTGAAATGGTAGTACTTGAATATGGAATGGAGTTCGAATATTTGTTCAGAGTCCCGGATGAGATCTCGGACATCACGAGGAGTTCCGGAATGGTCCGGAGAATAAGATTCATATATAGGATGTCATTTTATGTGAATTAAAATGTCGCGGAAGGTTCTATGGAAGGTTCTAGAAGGTTCTAGAAAAGTCCGGAAGAAACCACCAAGGAAGGTGGAGTCCACATGGGACTCCACCTCCATGGCCGGCCAAGCCTAGTGGGGGAGGAGTCCCATCTGGACTCCCCTTAGGGGGCCGGCCACCCCCACATGGGAGGTGGAACTCCCACCTTTGGTGGGAGTCCTAGTTGGACTAGGTTTCCCCCTCTTATGGAAGGTTTTTGGTTCGGGTCTTATTCGAAGACTTGGACACCAACACTTGGGGATCCACCTATATAATGAGGGGCCAAGGGAGGGGGCGGCCACCCCAAGACCACAAGCTGGCCGCCCCCCTTGAAGTGGTCGGCCACCCCCTCCCAAACCCTAGCCGCCCCCTCTCCTCCATATAGCCCGCGTAGCTTAGCGAAGCTCCGCCGGACTTCTCCACCGCCACCGACACCACGCCGTCGTGTCGTCGGACTCAAGAGGAGCTACTACTTCCGCTGCCCGCTGGAACGGGAGGTGGACGTCGTCTTCATCAACAACCGAACGTGTGACCGAGTACGGAGGTGCTGCCCGTTCGTGGCGCCGGAACCGATCGTGATCAAGATCTTCTACGCGCTTTTGCAAGCGGCAAGTGATCGTCTACCGCAGCAACAAGAGCCTCATCTTGTAGGCTTTGGAATCTCTTCAAGGGTGAGACTCGATACCCCCTCGTTGCTACCGTCTTCTAGATTGCATCTTGGCTTGGATTGCGTGTTCGCCGTAGGAAATTTTTTGTTTTCTATGCAACGTTATCATACAGTGGTATCAGAGCCGTGTCTATGCATAGATGGTTGCACGAGTAGAACACAATGGTTTGTGGGCGTTGATGCTCTTGTTATCTTTAGTTTGAGTGCTTTGCATCTTTGTGGCATAGTGGGATGAAGCGGCTCGGACTAACTTTACATGACCGCGTTCATGAGACTTGTTCCTCGTTCAACATGCAACTTGTATTGCATAAGAGGCTTTGCGGGTGTCTGTCTCTCCTACTATAGTGAAGATTCAATTTACTCTTCTATTGAAAACATTAGTATCAACGTTGTGGTTCATGTTCGTAGGTAGATTAGATCTCTCTCGAAAACCCTAAACCACGTAAAATATGCAAACCAAATTAGAGACGTCTAACTTGTTTTTGCAGGGTTTGGTGATGTGATATGGCCATAATGTGATGATGAATATGTATGAGATGATCATTATTGTATTGTGGCAACCGGCAGGAGCCTTATGGTTGTCTTTAAATTTCATGTTGAGTAGTATTTCAAAGTAGTTGTAATAGTTGCTACATGGAGGACGATCATGAAGACGGCACCATTGACCTTGACGCTACGCCGACGATGATGGAGATCATGCCCGAAGATGATGGAGATCATGTCCGTGCTTTGGAGATGAAGATCAAAGGCGCAAAGACAAAAGGGCCATATCATATTACATATGAACTGCATGTGATGTTAATCCTTTTATGCATCTTATTTTGCTTAGATCGCGACGGTAGCATTATAAGATGATCCCTCACTAAAATCTCAAGATAATAAAGTGTTCATCCTTAGTAGCACCGTTGCCAAGACTTGTCGTTTGAAGCATCTCGTGATGATCGGGTGTGATAGAATCAACAAGTACATACAACGGGTGCAAGACAGATTTGCACATGCGGATACTAAGGTGGCCTTGACGAGCCTAGCATGTACAGACATGGTCTCGGAACACGTGATACCGAAAGGTAGAGCATGAATCATATGGTTGATATGATGAACACTTTGAGTGTTCGCCATTGAAGTCACACCTTTTCTCGTGATGATCGGGTTTAGGTGCGGTGGATTTGGTTCGTGTGATCACTAAGACAATGCGAGGGATATTGTTTTGAGTGGGAGTTCACCTAGATTTTTAATTATGTTGAATTAAAATTTGAACTCAATTTGTCATAAACTTAGTCTAAACTATTGCAAATATATGTTGTAGAGATGGCGTCCCCAATCAATTTTAATCAGTTCCTAGAGAAAGAGAAACTTAAGAGCAACGGTAGCAACTTCACCGACCGGGTTCCGTCATGTGAGGATCTTCCTCTCGGCGGAAATCTGCAATTTGTGCTTGATGCACCGCTAGGTGACCCTCCCTGCAGAAGATGAAACCGATGAAGTAAAAGCTGTTTACGCGACTCAGAAAACTCGGTACTCTCAAGTTCAGTGTGCCATCCTGTGCAGCTTGGAATCCGATCTTCAAAAACGTTTTGAGCACCATGATCCTCATGAGTTGATGAATGAGCTGAAAGCTATATTCGAGACTCATGCGGCGATGGAATGCTATGAAGCATCGAAACATTTCTTCGGTCGTATGATGGAAGAAGGCAGCTCCGTTAGTGAGCACATGCTCGCCATGACCGGGCATGCGAAGAAACTCGATGACTTGGGAATAGTGATTCCTAATAGACCGGGATTAATCGTGTCCTTCAATCACCGCCACCAAGTTACAAGAACTTTGTGATGAACTACAATATGCAGTAACATGAACAAGGAGTTACACGAACTCTTTGGCATGCTAAAAGCTGCTGAGATTGAGATCAAGAAAGAGCACCAAGTGTTGATGGTCAACAAGACCACCAGTTTCAAGAAACAGGGCAAGTCTAAGGGAAAATTCAAGAAGGGTGGCAAGAAAGCTGCCACGCCTCCTATGAAACCTAAGAACGGCCCTAAGCCTGATGCTGAGTGCTATTACTGCAAGGAGAAGGGACACTGGAAGCGTAATTGCTCCAAGTATCTGGCTGATCTGAAGAGCGGCCTTGTCAAGAAGAAGAAAGAAGGTATATTTGATATACATGTTATAGATGTTTATCTCACCGGTTCTCGTTCTAGTACCTGGGTATTTGATACCGGTTCGGTTGCTCATATCTCGTAACTCGAAACAGAACTAAAGAATAAACGAAGACTACTGAAAGATGAAGTGACGATGCGCGTTGGAAATGGATCCAAAGTCGATGTGATCACTGTCGGCACACTTCCTCTACATCTACCTTCGGGATTAGTTTTAAGCCTAAATAATTGTTATTTTGTACCCGCGTTGAGCATGAACATTATATCTGGATCTTGTTTAATGCAAGACGGTTATTCATTCAAGTCTGAGAATAATGGTTGTTCTATTTTTGTGAATAATATCTTTTATGGTCGAGCACCACAAAAGAATGGCTTATTTCTATTAGATCTCGATAGTAGTGATACGCATATACATAACATTGATGCTAAGCGAATTAAATTGAATGATAATTCTACTTATATGTGGCACTGTTGTCTTGGTCATATTGGAGTGAAACGCATGAAGAAACTCCATCTTGATGGATTACTTGAATCACTTGACTTTGAGTCACTTGATAGATGCGAAGCATGTCTAATGGGAAAAATGACAAAGACTCCATTTTCTGGTATGATGGAGCGAGCTCGACTTATTGGAAATCATACATACCGATGTATGTGGACCAATGAGCGTAGCATCGCGCGGTGGTTATCGTTATGTTCTAACCTTCACGAGATGATCTGAGTAGATATGGGTATATCTATTTCATGAAACATAAATCCGAAACTTTTGAGAAGTTTAAGGAATTTCAAAGTGAAGTAGAAAATCAACGTAACAAGAAGATCAAATTTCTACGATCTGATCGTGGAGGTGAATATCTGAGTTATGAGTTTGGCATGCATTTAAAGAAATGCGGAATACTTTCACAATTGACACCGCCGGAACACCTCAACGAAACGGTGTGTCCGAACGTCGTAATCGAACTCTCTTAGATATGGTTCGTAGTATGATGTCTCTTACTGATTTGCCGTTATCATTTTGGAGTTATGCATTAGAGACAGCCGCATTCACTTTAAATAGAGCACCATCAAAATCCGTAGAAACGACACCGTATGAATTATGGTTTAATAAGAAACCTAAGTCATCGTTCTGAAAGTTTGGGGTTGCGAAGCCTATGTAAAGAAGTTACAACCGGACAAGCTAGAACCCAAAGCGGAGAAATGCGTCTTCATAGGATACCCTAAGGAAACTATAGGGTACACTTTCTATCACAGATCCGAAGGCAAAATCTTTGTTGCTAAGAACGGAACCTTTCTTGAGAAAGAATTTCTCGCTAAAGAAGTGACTGGAAGAAAAGTAGAACTCGATGAGATTGATGAATCTATACTCGTTGATCATAGTAGCGCGATGCGGAAGTTGTACTGTACCGCCTACACCGGCAACAGAGGAAGCTAATGATAATGATCATGAAACTTCGAACGAGGAAACTACTGAACCTCACAGATCGACAAGGGAACGTGCCACTCCTGATTGGTATGATCCTTGTCTAAATGTCATGATTGTGGATAACAATGATGAGGACCCTGCGACGTATGAAGAAGCAATGATGAGCCCAGATTCCAACAAATGGCAAGAAGCCATGAAATCCGAAATGGGATCCATGTATGATAACAAAGTATGGACTTTGGTAGACTTACCTGATAGCCGAAAGGCTGTTGAAAATAAATGGATCTTCAAGAGAAAAACAGATGCTGATGGTAATATTACTGTCTATAAAGCTCGACTTGTCGCAAAGGGTTTCCGACAAATTCAAGGAGTTGACTACGATGAGACTTTCTCACCCGTAGCGAAGCTAAAATCTGTGAGGATTTTGTTAGCAATAGCTGCATTTTTCGATTATGAGATTTGGCGGATGGATGTCAAAACGGCGTTCCTTAATGGAGACATTGAGGAAGAGTTGTATATGGTACAACCCAAAGGTTTTGTCGATCCTAAAAATGCTGACAAAGTATGCAAACTTCAGCGTTCAATCTATGGACTGAAGCAAGCATCAAGAAGTTGGAACCGACGCTTTGATAAGGTGATCAAAGACTTCGGGTTTATACAGTGTCATGGAGAGGCCTGTATTTACAAGAAAGTGAGTGGGAGCTCTGTAGCATTCCTGATATTATATGTAGATGACATATTATTGATCGGGAATGATATAGAACTATTAAGCAGTGTTAAAGGTTATTTGAATAATAGTTTTTCAATGAAAGACCTTGGTGAAGCATCGTATATATTAGGCATCAAGATTTATAGAGATAGATCAAGACGCCTAATAGGGCTATCACAGAGTACATATCTGGACAAGATTCTAAAGAAGTTTAGAATGGACGAAAGTAAGAAAGGGTTCTTACCTATGTTACCAGGCAAGGTATTGAGTAAGACTCAAGGACCGGCTACGGCAGAAGAAAGAGAAAGGATGAGTAATATCCCCTATGCCTCGGCGATGGGATCTATCATGTATGCCATGCTATGTACTAGACCGGATATAGCACATGCTGTTAGTTTGACTAGCAGATATCAAAGTGATCCAGGAATGGAACAACTGGACAGCGGTCAAGAATATCCTGAAGTACTTGAAAAGAACTAAGGATATGTTTCTTTGTTATGGAGGTGACCAAGAGCTCGTTGTAAACGGTTACACCGATGCAAGTTGGAACACCGATCCCGATGACTCTAAGTCACAATGCAGGTACGTGTTTATATTGAATGGTGCCGCGATGGCTGGGCAAGCTCAAAGCGGTGCACGGTGGCGAAGTCTTCAACGAGAATCGTAGTACATAGCGGCTTCAGTAGGCTTCATCGTAAGCGGTATGGATGAAGAGGTTCATTGTAGAACTCGGTGTGGTTCCTAGTGCATTGGACCCATTAATCATTTACTGTGATAACATGGGTGCCATCGCCAATGCACAAGAGCCAAGGTCACACAAGAGGCTGAAGCATATCAAGCTGCGTTACCACTCGATTCGCGAGTACATCGAAGATAGAGAAGTAAAGATTTGCAAAGTACACACTGATCTGAATGTAGCAGATCCGTTGACTAAAGCTCTCCCTAGGGCAAAGCATGACCAACACCAGAATGCCATGGGTGTTAGGTATATTACGATGTAATCTAGATTATTGACTCTAGTGCAAGTGGGAGAGATCGAAGGAGATATGCCCTAGAGGCAATAATAAAGTGGTTATTATTTATATCTTTATGTTTATGATAAATGTTTATATATCATGCTAGAATTGTATTAACCGAAACATTAGTACATGTGTGATATGTAGACAAACAAGAAGTCCCTAGTATGCCTCTTAAACTAGCTTGTTGATTAATGGATGATTAGTTTCATAATCATGAACATTAGATGTTATTAATAACAAGGTTATATCATTATATGAATGATGTAATGGACACACCCAATTAAGCGTAGCATAAGATCTCGTCATTAAGTTATTTGCTATAAGCTTTCGATACATAGTTACCTAGTCCTTATGACCATGAGATCATGTAAATCACTTATACCGGAAAGGTACTTTGATTACACCAAACACCACTGCGTAAATGGGTGGCTATAAAGGTGGGATTAAGTATCCGGAAAGTATGAGTTGAGGCATATGGATCAACAGTGGGATTTGTCCATCCCAATGACGGATAGATATACTGGGCCCTCTCGGTGGAATGTCGTCTAATGTCTTGCAAGCATATGAATGAGTTCATAAGAGACCACATACCACGGTACGAGTAAAGAGTACTTGTCAGGAGACGAGGTTGAACAAGGTATAGAGTGATACCGAAGATCAAACCTCGGACAAGTAAAATATCGCGAGACAAAGGGAATTGGTATTATATGTAAATGGTTCATTCGATCACTAAAGTCATCGTTGAATATGTGGGAGCCATTATGGATCTCCAGATCCCGCTATTGGTTATTGGTCGGAGTGAGTACTCAACCATGTCCGCATAGTTCACGAACCGTAGGGTGACACACTTAAAGTTGGATGTTGAAATGGTAGTACTTGAATATGGAATGGAGTTCGAATATTTGTTCAGAGTCCCGGATGAGATCTCGGACATCACGAGGAGTTCCGGAATGGTCCGGAGAATAAGATTCATATATAGGATGTCATTTTATGTGAATTAAAATGTCGCGGAAGGTTCTATGGAAGGTTCTAGAAGGTTCTAGAAAAGTCCGGAAGAAACCACCAAGGAAGGTGGAGTCCACATGGGACTCCACCTCCATGGCCGGCCAAGCCTAGTGGGGGAGGAGTCCCAAGTGGACTCCCCCTTAGGGGGCCGGCCACCCCCCCACATGGGAGGTGGAACTCCCACCTTTGGTGGGAGTCCTAGTTGGACTAGGTTTCCCCCTCTTATGGAAGGTTTTTGGTTCGGGTCTTATTCGAAGACTTGGACACCAACACTTGGGGATCCACCTATATAATGAGGGGCCAAGGGAGGGGGCCGGCCACCCCAAGACCACAAGCTGGCCGCCCCCCTTGAAGTGGCCGGCCACCCCCTCCCAAACCCTAGCCGCCCCCCTCTCCTCCATATAGCCCGCGTAGCTTAGCGAAGCTCCGCCGGACTTCTCCACCGCCACCGACACCACGCCGTCGTGCTGTCGGACTCAAGAGGAGCTACTACTTCCGCTGCCCGCTGGAACGGGAGGTGGACGTCGTCTTCATCAACAACCGAACGTGTGACCGAGTACGGAGGTGCTGCCCGTTCGTGGCGCCGGAACCGATCGTGATCAAGATCTTCTACGCGCTTTTGCAAGCGGCAAGTGATCGTCTACCGCAGCAACAAGAGCCTCATCTTGTAGGCTTTGGAATCTCTTCAAGGGTGAGACTCGATACCCCCTCGTTGCTACCGTCTTCTAGATTGCATCTTGGCTTGGATTGCGTGTTCGCCGTAGGAAATTTTTTGTTTTCTATGCAACGTTATCATACAGTGGTATCAGAGCCGTGTCTATGCATAGATGGTTGCACGAGTAGAACACAATGGTTTGTGGGCGTTGATGCTCTTGTTATCTTTAGTTTGAGTGCTTTGCATCTTTGTGGCATAGTGGGATGAAGCGGCTCGGACTAACTTTACATGACCGCGTTCATGAGACTTGTTCCTCGTTCAACATGCAACTTGTATTGCATAAGAGGCTTTGCGGGTGTCTGTCTCTCCTACTATAGTGAAGATTCAATTTACTCTTCTATTGAAAACATTAGTATCAACGTTGTGGTTCATGTTCGTAGGTAGATTAGATCTCTCTCGAAAACCCTAAACCACGTAAAATATGCAAACCAAATTAGAGACGTCTAACTTGTTTTTGCAGGGTTTGGTGATGTGATATGGCCATAATGTGATGATGAATATGTATGAGATGATCATTATTGTATTGTGGCAACCGGCAGGAGCCTTATGGTTGTCTTTAAATTTCATGTTGAGTAGTATTTCAAAGTAGTTGTAATAGTTGCTACATGGAGGACGATCATGAAGACGGCACCATTGACCTTGACGCTACGCCGACGATGATGGAGATCATGCCCGAAGATGATGGAGATCATGTCCGTGCTTTGGAGATGAAGATCAAAGGCGCAAAGACAAAAGGGCCATATCATATTACATATGAACTGCATGTGATGTTAATCCTTTTATGCATCTTATTTTGCTTAGATCGCGACGGTAGCATTATAAGATGATCCCTCACTAAAATCTCAAGATAATAAAGTGTTCATCCTTAGTAGCATCGTTGCCAAGACTTGTCGTTTCGAAGCATCTCGTGATGATCGGGTGTGATAGAATCAACAAGTGCATACAACGGGTGCAAGACAGTTTTGCACATGCGGATACTAAGGTGGCCTTGACGAGCCTAGCATGTACAGACATGGTCTCGGAACACGTGATACCGAAAGGTAGAGCATGAATCATATGGTTGATATGATGAACACTTTGAGTGTTCGCCATTGAAGTCACACCTTTTCTCGTGATGATCGGGTTTAGGTGCGGTGGATTTGGTTCGTGTGATCACTAAGACAATGCGAGGGATATTGTTTTGAGTGGGAGTTCACCTAGATTTTTAATTATGTTGAATTAAAATTTGAACTCAATTTGTCATAAACTTAGTCTAAACTATTGCAAATATATGTTGTAGAGATGGCGTCCCCAATCAATTTTAATCAGTTCCTAGAGAAAGAGAAACTTAAGAGCAACGGTAGCAACTTCACCGACTGGTTCCGTCATGTGAGGATCTTCCTCTCTGGCGGAAATCTGCAATTTGTGCTTGATGCACCGCTAGGTGACCCTCCTGCAGAAGATGAAACCGATGAAGTAAAAGCTGTTTACGCGACTCAGAAAACTCGGTACTCTCAAGTTCAGTGTGCCATCCTGTGCAGCTTGGAATCCGATCTTCAAAAACGTTTTGAGCACCATGATCCTCATGAGTTGATGAATGAGCTGAAAGCTATATTCGAGACTCATGCGGCAGTGGAATGCTATGAAGCATCGAAACATTTCTTCAGCTGTATGATGGAAGAAGGCAGCTCCGTTAGTGAGCACATGCTCGCCATGACCGGGCATGCGAAGAAACTCAGTGACTTGGGAATAGTGATTCCTAATAGATCGGGATTAATCGTGTCCTTCAATCACTGCCACCAAGTTACAAGAACTTTGTGATGAACTACAATATGCAGAACATGAACAAGGAGTTACCTGAACTCTTTGGCATGCTAAAAGCTGCTGAGATTGAGATCAAGAAAGAGCACCAAGTGTTGATGGTCAACAAGACCACCAGTTTCAAGAAACAGGGCAAGTCTAAGGGAAAATTCAAGAAGGGTGGCAAGAAAGCTGCCACGCCTCCTATGAAACCTAAGAACGGCCCTAAGCCTGATGCTGAGTGCTATTACTGCAAGGAGAAGGGACACTGGAAGCGTAATTGCTCCAAGTATCTGGCTGATCTGAAGAGCGGCCTTGTCAAGAAGAAGAAAGAAGGTATATTTGATATACATGTTATAGATGTTTATCTCACTGGTTCTCGTTCTAGTACCTGGGTATTTGATACTGGTTCGGTTGCTCATATCTGTAACTCGAAACAGGAACTAAAGAATAAACGAAGACTACTGAAAGATGAAGTGACGATGCGCGTTGGAAATGGATCCAAAGTCGATGTGATCACTGTCGGCACACTTCCTCTACATCTACCTTCGGGATTAGTTTTAAGCCTAAATAATTGTTATTTTGTACCCGCGTTGAGCATGAACATTATATCTGGATCTTGTTTAATGCAAGACGGTTATTCATTCAAGTCTGAGAATAATGGTTGTTCTATTTTTATGAATAATATCTTTTATGGTCGAGCACCACAAAAGAATGGCTTATTTCTATTAGATCTCGATAGTAGTGATACGCATATACATAACATTGATGCTAAGCGAATTAAATTGAATGATAATTCTACTTATATGTGGCAATCGTTGTCTTGGTCATATTGGAGTGAAACGCATGAAGAAACTCCATCTTGATGGATTACTTGAATCACTTGACTTTGAGTCACTTGATAGATGCGAAGCATGTCTAATGGGAAAAATGACAAAGACTCCATTTTCTGGTATGATGGAGCGAGCTACTGACTTATTGGAAATCATACATACCGATGTATGTGGACCAATGAGCGTAGCATCGCGCGGTGGTTATCGTTATGTTCTAACCTTCACAGATGATCTGAGTAGATATGGGTATATCTATTTCATGAAACATAAATCCGAAACTTTTGAGAAGTTTAAGGAATTTCAAAGTGAAGTAGAAAATCAACGTAACAAGAAGATCAAATTTCTACGATCTGATCGTGGAGGTGAATATCTGAGTTATGAGTTTGGC
Source organism: Lolium perenne (assembly GCF_019359855.2). Taxonomy (NCBI): domain Eukaryota; kingdom Viridiplantae; phylum Streptophyta; class Magnoliopsida; order Poales; family Poaceae; genus Lolium; species Lolium perenne. The sequence goes on from NC_067249.2 coordinate 145,994,854, forward strand.
ATGCATTTAAAGAAATGCGGAATACTTTCACAATTGACACCGCTGGGAACACCTCAACGAAACGGTGTGTCCGAACGTCGTAATCGAACTCTCTTAGATATGGTTCGTAGTATGATGTCTCTTACTGATTTGCCGTTATCATTTTGGAGTTATGCATTAGAGACAGCCGCATTCACTTTAAATAGAGCACCATCAAAATCCGTAGAAACGACACCGTATGAATTATGGTTTAATAAGAAACCTAAGTCATCGTTCTGAAAGTTTGGGGTTGCGAAGCCTATGTAAAGAAGTTACAACCGGACAAGCTAGAACCCAAAGCGGAGAAATGCGTCTTCATAGGATACCCTAAGGAAACTATAGGGTACACTTTCTATCACAGATCCGAAGGCAAAATCTTTGTTGCTAAGAACGGAACCTTTCTTGAGAAAGAATTTCTCGCTAAAGAAGTGACTGGAAGAAAAGTAGAACTCGATGAGATTGATGAATCTATACTCGTTGATCATAGTAGCGCAGATCTGGAAGTTGTACCTGTACCGCCTACACCGGCAACAGAGGAAGCTAATGATAATGATCATGAAACTTCGAACGAGGAAACTACTGAACCTCACAGATCGACAAGGGAACGTGCCACTCCTGATTGGTATGATCCTTATCTAAATGTCATGATTGTGGATAACAATGATGAGGACCCTGCGACGTATGAAGAAGCAATGATGAGCCCAGATTCCAACAAATGGCAAGAAGCCATGAAATCCGAAATGGGATCCATGTATGATAACAAAGTATGGACTTTGGTAGACTTACCTGATAGCCGAAAGGCTGTTGAAAATAAATGGATCTTCAAGAGAAAAACAGATGCTGATGGTAATATTATCGTCTATAAAGCTCGACTTGTCGCAAAGGGTTTCCGACAAATTCAAGGAGTTGACTACGAAGAGACGTTCCCACCTGTACCGAAGCTAAAATCTGTGAGGATTTTGTTAGCAATAGCTGCATTTTTCGATTATGAGATTTGGCAGATGGATGTCAAAACGGCGTTCCTTAATGGAGACATTGAGGAAGAGTTGTATATGGTACAACCCAAAGGTTTTGTCGATCCTAAAAATGCTGACAAAGTATGCAAACTTCAGCGTTCAATCTATGGACTGAAGCAAGCATCAAGAAGTTGGAACCGACGCTTTGATAAGGTGATCAAAGACTTCGGGTTTATACAGTGTCATGGAGAGGCCTGTATTTACAAGAAAGTGAGTGGGAGCTACGTAGCATTCCTGATATTATATGTAGATGACATATTATTGATCGGGAATGATATAGAACTATTAAGCAGTTGTTAAAGGTTATTTGAATAATAGTTTTTCAATGAAAGACCTTGGTGAAGCATCGTATATATTAGGCATCAAGATTTATAGAGATAGATCAAGACGCCTAATAGGGCTATCACAGAGTACATATCCTGGACAAGATTCTAAAGAAGTTTAGAATGGACGAAAGTAAGAAAGGGTTCTTACCTATGTTACCGGGCAAGGTATTGAGTAAGACTCAAGGACCGGCTACGGCAGAAGAAAGAGAAAGGATGAGTAATATCCCCTATGCCTCGGCGATGGGATCTATCATGTATGCCATGCTATGTACTAGACCGGATATAGCACATGCTGTTAGTTTGACTAGCAGATATCAAAGTGATCCAGGAATGGAACACTGGACATGATCAAGAATATCCCTGAAGTACTTGAAAAGAACTAAGGATATGTTTCTTTGTTATGGAGGTGACCAAGAGCTCGTTGTAAACGGTTACACCGATGCAAGTTGGAACACTGATCCCGATGACTCTAAGTCACAATCTGGGTACGTGTTTATATTGAATGGTGCCGCAGAAGCTGGGCAAGCTCAAAGCAAGTGCACGGTGGCGAAGTCTTCAACAGAATCGTAGTACATAAGCGGCTTCGGAGGCTTCATCGGAAGCGGTATGGATGAAGAGGTTCATTGTAGAACTCGGTGTGGTTCCTAGTGCATTGGACCCATTAATCATTTCTTGTGATAACATGGGTGCCATCGCCAATGCACAAGAGCCAAGGTCACACAAGAGGTCAAGCATATCAAGCTGCGTTACCACTCGATTCGCGAGTACATCGAAGATAGAGAAGTAAAGATTTGCAAAGTACACACCGATCTGAATGTAGCAGATCCGTTGACTAAAGCTCTCCCTAGGGCAAAGCATGACCAACACCAGAATGCCATGGGTGTTAGGTATATTACGATGTAATCTAGATTATTGACTCTAGTGCAAGTGGGAGACTGAAGGAGATATGCCCTAGAGGCAATAATAAAGTGGTTATTATTTATATCTTTATGTTTATGATAAATGTTTATATATCATGCTAGAATTGTATTAACCGAAACATTAGTACATGTGTGATATGTAGACAAACAAGAAGTCCCTAGTATGCCTCTTAAACTAGCTTGTTGATTAATGGATGATTAGTTTCATAATCATGAACATTAGATGTTATTAATAACAAGGTTATATCATTATATGAATGATGTAATGGACACACCCAATTAAGCGTAGCATAAGATCTCGTCATTAAGTTATTTGCTATAAGCTTTCGATACATAGTTACCTAGTCCTTATGACCATGAGATCATGTAAATCACTTATACCGGAAAGGTACTTTGATTACACCAAACACCACTGCGTAAATGGGTGGCTATAAAGGTGGGATTAAGTATCCGGAAAGTATGAGTTGAGGCATATGGATCAACAGTGGGATTTGTCCATCCCAATGACGGATAGATATACTCTGGGCCCTCTCGGTGGAATGTCGTCTAATGTCTTGCAAGCATATGAATGAGTTCATAAGAGACCACATACCACGGTACGAGTAAAGAGTACTTGTCAGGAGACGAGGTTGAACAAGGTATAGAGTGATACCGAAGATCAAACCTCGGACAAGTAAAATATCGCGAGACAAAGGGAATTGGTATTATATGTAAATGGTTCATTCGATCACTAAAGTCATCGTTGAATATGTGGGAGCCATTATGGATCTCCAGTATCCCGCTATTGGTTATTGGTCGGAGTGAGTACTCAACCATGTCCGCATAGTTCACGAACCGTAGGGTGACACACTTAAAGTTGGATGTTGAAATGGTAGTACTTGAATATGGAATGGAGTTCGAATATTTGTTCAGAGTCCCGGATGAGATCTCGGACATCACGAGGAGTTCCGGAATGGTCCGGAGAATAAGATTCATATATAGGATGTCATTTTATGTGAATTAAAATGTCGCGGAAGGTTCTATGGAAGGTTCTAGAAGGTTCTAGAAAAGTCCGGAAGAAACCACCAAGGAAGGTGGAGTCCACATGGGACTCCACCTCCATGGCCGGCCAAGCCTAGTGGGGGAGGAGTCCCAAGTGGACTCCCCCTTAGGGGGCCGGCCACCCCCCCACATGGGAGGTGGAACTCCCACCTTTGGTGGGAGTCCTAGTTGGACTAGGTTTCCCCCTCTTATGGAAGGTTTTTGGTTCGGGTCTTATTCGAAGACTTGGACACCAACACTTGGGGATCCACCTATATAATGAGGGGCCAAGGGAGGGGGCCGGCCACCCCAAGACCACAAGCTGGCCGCCCCCCTTGAAGTGGCCGGCCACCCCCGCCCAAACCCTAGCCGCCCCCCTCTCCTCCATATAGCCCGCGTAGCTTAGCGAAGCTCCGCCGGACTTCTCCACCGCCACCGACACCACGCCGTCGTGCTGTCGGACTCAAGAGGAGCTACTACTTCCGCTGCCCGCTGGAACGGGAGGTGGACGTCGTCTTCATCAACAACCGAACGTGTGACCGAGTACGGAGGTGCTGCCCGTTCGTGGCGCCGGAACCGATCGTGATCAAGATCTTCTACGCGCTTTTGCAAGCGGCAAGTGATCGTCTACCGCAGCAACAAGAGCCTCATCTTGTAGGCTTTGGAATCTCTTCAAGGGTGAGACTCGATACCCCCTCGTTGCTACCGTCTTCTAGATTGCATCTTGGCTTGGATTGCGTGTTCGCCGTAGGAAATTTTTTGTTTTCTATGCAACATTATCCTACAGTACCAGCAAGACTTGAAAAACTACCACAGTCGACGATTGCGGCCAAGGTCTTTTCAGGTTGGAGATCTAGTTCTACGACTCAATCAACAGAGTACTGAAAATCTCGAGTCGCCATGGCTTGGCCCTTACATCGTCACAGAAGTAATCGAAGGAGGAGCGTACAGGATCAAGGACAAGAAGACGGGGGTTCCCGAGAAAAACCCCTGGAACGTGGCGCAACTCAGGCGGTTCTACGCTTAGAGTCGAAATATAGTCCTTCTTTGTAAAAATACAATGTACTGAAACGCCCGCGAGTTTTCAGACGCACTCTTTTCCTTTTCAGGGCACCGAGTGGGGCTGGAAAGGTTTTTAATGAGGCGGGCTCGCGGTGCTGCAATATAGTACAAGATATTGGTGATATACATCTTTTTTCATCGACAGGCTCGGGAGCTCATAACCCACGACAGCAAAATATATATATACTCTCGCAAAATAGTAAATCCATCGAGATGCAAAAAATAGTATGAGCTCCGGCCAAAGGCTCGAGAGCTTCGCAATATAGATTACACCTCACAATATAGACAACTTCATCATTACGAAGAATTCGACAACAGACATGATTTCTCGCAATATAGTACAATTCAATTAATGCCTAAAATACTATCTATGGATAGACCTTTGTTATTTACAGCAGTTGTCGTATGTTCAGCATAGCTCCCTTTGACAAAGAATTCAGAGTCCATCCGAAGAAGTTCGTCCATCATTTCTTCGGCTACAGGAGTTACAATATCATTGATTTTGTTGATGTTCCTTTTTCGTTTCGACTGCTTGACCAGGCACTTGGAGACAATCGTCGTCAGGTCTAATTTTCAGTAGCAGATCTGTATCATAATCATGGCGAATCTTGCTCCAGCAGACAATTGAGCTCGCACAAAGTTATGGATACGAGGAGCATCCCGAATTTTTTCCATCAGACCAAGAAGAGTGTCGGGTGTCTCGTTCCGAGGAAACATTGTCTTGTAAATCAGGGACAAGGTTCCGGTACAGAAATCAAGGAACTCGCGAACCTGACAGGCGCGGTCTTGAAACCTGACAATTTGGCGGGTACGTTCTGGAGCGGCCCAGAAAAGAGAACCATGGTCAAGAGAAAGGTTAACGAGAAGATTTATCCTTGCGTCTACCCTTTGGTCTTCAGCAGCAGCGTCGAGAAAGGAACCTATTTGGCGACATCACAAGAATTTCAAAAAAGGAAACAGCGGGAAAACAGAAGTTTTAGTTTGCAAAAGCATATGTGACATGTCCACACTGGCTTCATTCATCAACTCGAGCATGAAATTTTCTCGCGTAGTCGCTTTTTCAGCCTCAGACACGGCGGCTTCCTTGGCAGCTATGGCTTCTTGAGCTTGCTGTAGTGCAATCTTCTCTTTTTTGGCTGCCTTTCGAGATTGCTCCATCATCACAAGTGTTTGCTTCTTTACATACTGAAGCTGTTGACGAAGTTCTTCCAAGTCCTGTGCTAAACCTTTACTCGAGGAATCTCCACCAAATTCATTATCGATAGGAGTTTTCTTTGAGTGAGAGGAAGCAGGAAAAACATTGGAAGGACGAGGACTTGAAGCACGGTTATCAAATGTCAACTAAAACAAAAAGTTCGACATCAATCATCAAGCAAAATAGAATTCCATTGATTTTTAGAATATTTACAAGATATTACAATGGAGGTCGCCTTAACTAACTAGTGAGGTAAGTGTCGCCAAAGCTACTTTGGCGACAGCATCAAAAGGACAAAGAAAAAGAAAGACAAGGTGGTCTACTTGACCTCCGGCTTGGATGCGCTTGGAGCAGGAGTTGGTTTCACACCAAGGAATGCAAGGATTGGCTTTGAGGGAGGCTTGCCAGCTCTAATTAGAGATTGCCATTTCTTCGTCTCCATCTCCCCTATGTCGCCAACCTTGGTCCAGTCGACGCTTTGCTGGCTATCAGCAATCAAAGCTATGGTGCCTTCAACACCAATCTTCAGGCCTTCTTGGCAAAGTTTAAGCCCAAGATCTTCCGGCACGTTGAAGCTCTTGGCGAGAGCGGTAAAAGTGTTGGTCTCCTCTTTCTTCGGGAAGAAATAGGGGAAAAGCTGCGATAGACCTGCTTCAGCGTCAGCAATGCCTTCGCGTGCTTCATCCCCATGAATTTCAAGAAGAGAAAGTGCGTCGATAAGCTCATCGCCTTCAGGATCCTCCACTTCATATTCTTGATGAGTTCTCCGTGAAAACACGCAAAGGAAAGCCCGTCAATAAGAACGCTCGAGATATGCAGTAACCTAAAGAAATGCACAAGGATTCGAGCACTTACTAACAAAACGTCGACTCTGCGACTGAAGGCGACTGAGAATCTATTTTTCTCGAGCAATTTTCTCGGTCACTTTGTCGCTCAAAGCAGTTTCTGCGTCGTGAAGTCTCTTCCGAAGATCTTCGATACCAGCAGCATCTGCCTTGGCCTTCCTAGCGTCTGCTTCAGCCTTCTTACGAGCTTTTTCACTTTGCTCTAGTTTACGAGCAAGTGCGTCAGCACGCTTGTTGGCTTCCGCAAGATTTTCTGCCAAAATAGTAAAAAACCAGTCAAAATCATGACAAGAAAGGAGCGAGAAATCATTTGCCAGAAGAAGCAGCAAAATATTACCTTCAGCTTTGCTAGCATGATCGCGGTACCCGACGAATTGGGCACCGAAGCGGATGAATTCCTTAATCAAAGGCTGACGAAGAAAGATAGAGAAAAGAAAGCGTCAACATAGAAAAAGCTCGACAGCACAAAGCAGAAAAGAAGCAAACAACAAAAAGTCGATAGAATCGGAAAGTACTTTGTACAAAAAAGGAGAAGGGACTTACATCATCCAGAAGAGGAGTCGTAGAACCACCCAATTGTAAGGCAGGCTCCATGATTGATTCAACCCTTGCCCTTTTTGGCGAAGGGGCACGGGGGCTTGTAGGAGGAGTAGGCTGTTCGGTGTTTTGCTGAGGAGGCGAAGATTCTTCTCCATCAGCTTGCACTTCAGAAACAACTAAAGTACGCGACGTACTCGTTCGAGCAGTCGCGTCAATAGCTTGCGCTTCTTCCTCGTCACCACTGCAGTAAAACGGCGATAGTATAAGAAGCAAGATAGACAAAAACATCGAGATCAAAACAATAAGAAGCAATGGAGAACTTACGAGCTGACAAGGGCATCATCGTATGGATTGAAAGTGCCTTCCTATCTGAAGGACCAGCTTCTTCGGCCTTGGAGGTGCCGGAATCTTCGACTTCATCCCTTTTCCTTTTGTTCCTTGGAGAAACAGCGGGAGGAAGGGAGTGTGTCGAGGCAGTGGCCTCAGACTCAGCCTCTTTTTTAGAAGAAGCCGCGGATTTGTGAGAACCCGCGACTTCACTTTCAGGGCACGAGGTACCTTGGTTGTCATCATCGACAACGGTACGATCTTCAACTTCTCCACCCTCAGGAAGAGGAGGAAGAGAAGCGAGAACGAGGTGGTTCTGAGAAAAAGAAAGAGTGTCGATGAAAAAAGAAGTTATGCAAAAAAGCTAGCAAGACAGTAGTCGACAAATAATAAAACTCGAGGAGACAATATAGCAACTAAGAGGAAAAATTACCTCGGGAAGGGGATTGGCGCCACTGTATGGCGTAATGCGGCAAGAGGATGGAATGGGATCCTTTTTGTTGAGCGATGAGATTTTGCGGATAAGCTTTTCAAAATCCTTCAAAGAAAGGTATTTGGAGAGCCTGTCGACATCTTTTTCACCAGCATACATCCAGAGGGGATTCTTGCGCGCCTGGAGAGGCTGCACTCTAATCCTAAGGAAATACGCAGTAATCTCAATACCCGACAGTTCTTTGCCGCGGGTGTTCTGTAGCTCGTGGATGCAAGTCATCAGCGCTTCTGTCGCCAACTTCTCAGCTTCGGTAGCTTCAGCATCCCAGGAACGGCGGCGAAGGATTTTGGCTTCTCCGTCAAAAGGGGCGATGTTGTCTTCCACTGAATTGGAGCTTTCTTCATGGACATACAGCCATTTCTTCCGCCAACCTTGGACGGAGTCGGGGGATTTGACGTCGAAATATTCGACGTCAGAACGAACACAGATAACAACGCCGCCAATGTTGTAGGCGATGTTGTGGGAGCCATTACGGCGGAGACAGAAGATACGCTTCCACAGAGCCCAATTAGGTTGGACCCCGAGGAAGCACTCACACAGTGTGATAAAGATCGACACGTGGAGGATGGAATTGGGCGTCAACTGATGCAGTTGAAGCCCATAGACAAATAGAAGACCTCGAAGAAACTCGTGGATTGGGGGAGAGAGACCTCGGATGAGGTGGTCAACGAAACTGACCCGATACTCGATTGGAGGCGTTGGATAGCTCTCCTCCTTGGGGAAGCGGAGCGAGTTCTCCTTCTTGGTGAACCCCATCTTCTTCAGCAAGTTGATGTCTCTGGCAGATATCTTAGATCTTTCCCACTCAGCGCTCCCCAGATCCGCTGTCGCCATCTTCGACTCCGGTGTGCTGTGCCTAGTCAAATGGATGCGAGGTGGCATCAATGAGTTTGGCGGCGAAAGGTGTGAGTGTGGTTGAGCGCTTGAAGCAATGGGAGTAATGGAGGATTTTGCAGTGGAGAAGCAGAGGTGCGGCGCGAGCGAAAGGACTAGAGGAGGAAGACGATGCCTTTATATAGAGGTGCGGTGAATCGACGCACCGTTGGATGAGGAGATTGCGGGACAGATGGTGTACACGTGGACAAGGGGTAAAAAGTAATTTCATTCAGACGAGAAAGAACAGGAGCTACAGTACGCGCGCCAGAAAAAGCGGAGGACGTGTGTCCCCCACTTGCACGACGTGTCAACTTGATGGGTAATTTGGGCCCGCAAGGCAGAGAGAGAGTAGTTCTCGCGTTTTCTTGGTACAGCGGTCGTGGCTATCGTCAGCAGTGATGTCACCTTAGCAAGAGAAAAGTTCAACTCAGTAGCTTCATAAAAACGGCGACAACAGCAGATTGTGGATTATTTTGAGAGCCTTTGATCAAATACAAGTTTTTGATCAAATGCTCGGGGGCTACTTTGGAAAAATGAAAAACTTGAGAAAGACAAAATAGAAATGGCGAGAGCCTATGATCAAATACAAGTATTTGCTCATAGCCTCGGGGGCTACTCCCATCGGGAACGCTGTTCGCGTGCCTGATGAAATTATAAAAAAAAGAAAGAAAGAAGAACAAGAGAGTATATTTCGAGTTATATAAATAACTCTACATATACTCCCATCGGGAGAGCAATATAAGTCATCCGTTGACTCAATAAAATGTGTTATTCCAACAGCCGAATAAGCACTCGACAATATATTCTCAGAACGCCAAAGTTGCGAACAATTTCTGAATGCCGCAAAACTTTGCGAAGGTAAGACCCCATATCCGTTCTGTGTGGCGTGGCGCCGTCTCTGACGTCGGTTTGCTACTTTTTTCCGTATCAACAGATACGAAGAAAAATCCTAACGGACGCGTTATGTACCCGATAAATATGACTGGGGCTCGACAGAATGGTAAGACCTTAAGCGGCACCTGTCGAAGTTTACACCAGTATCCCGAGATCATGTCCAGGGACGTGATCTTGAAGTAGGTTTTTTGCGGATTGCCACTAGAGCAGTTAACTAGTACCTGATCTGTCAGATGAATTAGCCCCAACTACCATTATCCCTGTACAATATATAAATTCGTATGCAAAGATATGTGATAAAGTTCAGAGTTATCGAATAAATATAAAGGTGGAGATTTTCCCTGATTCTGCGATTCAAGCAAAATCTCGGGGGCTACTGACATAGGCATCCCCAATGGGCCTGCCGAAGATGGTACCTGGGGTTTATTGAAGGCCCACGACCCGAAGAATACGAAGAATCGGAGGCCCAAGTTGATAGTTAAGGAAAGATAGAGTTGTATTAGGAGAGAACACTTGTAATATTGCGGGATGAGTTAGAAACCTTCCCGGACTCTGTAACTTGTGTATTACGAATCCCTCGGCTCCACATCCTATATAAGGGGGAGCCGAGGGACAAAGAAAGCATTGATTCATTGTTTCACAAACCCTAGTTTTCATATCGTCGGGTACTTTTCGGCTAAAACCTTCGAGATCTACTTGCCCTCTACTTCTAGCTAAAACCCTAGTCTACAACCCGTAGGCATTGACAAGTTAATACCTTATCACCCTCTTCCTCCTATCCTCTTGGACTTGCCTGTAATCATCCTCGAAAGTGATTGCCGAGTCAAAAAGTTCCTGGAATTCAGCAGTCCGTGCCAACCTCAGTTGCATCTTCATGTATGGATTCATGCCTTTCATGAACCGCTTCTTCCTTTTCTCTTCCTTATCAACATCCTCAGGTGCATACCTGGACAACCTGTTGAAATCCCGAACATACTGCATAATGGGTGCAGTGTTCTGACGTAGTTCGTCAAACTCTCTCTTCTTCAGCTCCACCACACTTTCCGGAACATGGGCATCCCGGAACTTCTTCTTGAATTCCTCCCAGGTGAAAACCTTATCTGGAGGGTGTACTGCTACAAGATTCTCCCACCATGACGCTGCTGGTCCTGACAAAAGATAAGTAGTATACCGAATCTTCTCCTCATCGTTGCATCCAACGGTCTTCAACTTCCGTTCCGTATCCAAAACCAGTCTTCAGCGTCCATTGGTTCTGGAGCTGATGTAAAAGGTAGTGGTCTAGCATTTTGAAAGTCTGATAGGGTTACTCCCTTGCCTTCATTACCCTTATCGTTGATGACTTGGGTAAAGAAGTCTTGCATGTTCTTACTTTGACTTTCCTGGTACCGCCTCCTATCTTCTTCCATTGCTCTCATATACTGTTGGAAATCTGGGTGCATCATTGGGTGTGGTGGTGGTGGTGCATTCTCCGCTCTAGTTGCTGCATCTGCCTCCTCTTTTTCTCTCGCCCCCCGCTCTCTCCGAGCATCTTTGGTTTCAACTAACGCCATGTTCCCCCTAGTCCTGTAACAAAGAGCGATTACTCATAATTACACCATGCAAATGTTTTCTGAGCTCAACTCATTGCCCAGAACTAGTCACACAATGAAATCAAGAAGCAAATCCAAAACAAACATTTATTATGCATATACTTTGTATATTACATAACATACACACTTATATTACATCTGGTACATATATGACCACTTATTTGGCTTAAAGCCCAAGCCAACGGAATTTAAAATACGTTCTATTACAATACCACTTATACGACTTTATTCTTCCTTGGAGCTCTACTCCTCATCATCATAACTCGCCTCCACGTACATCCCTGGGGTCCATCCGGTACAGCGATTCGTCTTCCGAACACCGTCCGGAATGAAGGTCCTTCCAGTAGGTATGTAATCTGAATCGGACGAAGTGCCGAGACAGAGATCTGTCATGCCAAAGTAGCTGGATAATGACTCATATGTATCCCCAGTAGGATACAGCTCACCTTCTTCTGCCATCCATGGAGGATTTCTATTCACTTGACCTCTCATCTTCTTCTTCTTTTTCTTCGTTCTAGAGCTCTCACCTACCACGTACTGGGATGTTTTGGGTAGTCCCATCTCCAGATCTAAAGAAATGGAGTTGGTGTCTTTCTCTTCCTGCCCAAAGCTTTGATTAACGCCTTGGTTAACCTCGCATCCTTCATCCTCTATATCACAAGTGATGGGTTCTCCTTCATCCCCAAATGGTTCCCCGAAATGCCAACCAGTCGAATTCTCGATTGGTGACTCCCAGCAGTTTAGGTTTCTGGAATCATCTCCCCCATATCCAGATTCATACGATGCTGACACATGCGGATAGTGTGAGTGGGTCTCTCTTGGGTAGTTGGTCACTCAAATCTACATAACTGTCTAGGCTAAAGAAAGGTGTAGTGTGCTGTGGTTGTGCCCTCAGATCACGCATCCGAGCTTGGACTTTATCAGGGTCCGTGAACTCAGATAGCATGTGATCAATCTCACCCCTCATCTTCATGTGTAAAAGGTACATCGTGGTCAATAAAGACTTACAGCTATCCATGTGTTGTGCTGCAGCTTCAGGGCTTCTGTGTGCTAACACCAGATGATTCAGAGTGGGATCCTCATCTTCCTCGGCATGAGGTATATGAGAATACTCTGAACATAGCAGTTCTATTGACTTGTGCTGCCTTATCTCAAGGATTGCCTTGAATAGGGCCATGTGATAGGTTGTGGTGATGGTTTTAGCTTCTCCGTATGGCATTATACGACTCATCATCAGTTGCATTGGTAGTTGGACCGATACTTTGCACTTGGCTAGGATTTCCCCATCATAATAGGTATACTTGATAACAGGTATCCGTGGGTCACAATGGAGTACCTTCAGCATCCCACGCAGGAGATCTGTGATTGGTCCATCATAATCACCAAGCCATCCCTCAACCTTCCTCAAAGTCCTCTTAGGAAACGTGTTCGCCATTATGGCTGTATACAAAAGCAGAATATTAGTAGTGATGATGCATCATAATAGCTATAATATCGCACTAAAATATATGGTTTTGCTATTCTCATGTGAATAATCACCATATTTCTAGAGAATCCTTTACTATTTCTACTTGACTCCTGCAGGTTTTTTCCCTATACTAGGTTTTTCCAACCTAAGGTCGCAACATTTGCTCTGATACCAGCTGCGGTGACCCAACATACCACTGCATGTTGTAGTATACAAGTCGTTGATATGATCTTTGTGAAGGGACTTCTTCACAATTGCCATATCCCTCAGAGTGGTACAACAGAAACATTGCAGGTCATAACACTCCATATATTATTACAAACGTTGTCTTAACAAGTTGGCATTCTCACAGGTCCTATGAGAACACCCTAAGATACTACTTAAGAACGATTACAACTCATAATCATATATGAAAGAGAGCTCAGCAACTTATTTAGGTAAGTTCTACGCTGCTCGGCTCTATGATGCTAGGGTATATCACTACTCCTCCACCTCTGTGTCATCGGGTCCGTAGACTATCCCATAGTCTACTCCTTCAACTCCTTCGGTAAGATCAGGTTCCTCGTAGACCAGCTCGTAGCTTCCTTCCGGTGCTCCATCGGCGATGGCCTCCACTTCCGTATCACAGTCTAGCAAGGGTGTCGAAAGAAAGTGAGTACAGGGGTACTCAGCAAGTTCAAAAGAGTAAAAGGTGTTTGATAGACTAGCTACGACCATTGATCAGGAAATCGCAGGTCAATGCATGTTTTGAAATCATTTCTTCAAAAGGTTGCTTTTATTATGAAAATTATGCCCGTCAGTCTTCACAGGTTGACCAAAACTTCGTGGAGTTCCTTTCCTGCCGCGTTCGCAGTTCCCTTCCCGGAACAAGGAGTGACAGCCACAATTTGATACACTCTGCAGAGGTGCGTTACTTTTCCCATAAGAGATCCCATCCTTTTTGCCATCCGCAGGGACTTGCCCCCGTTCACACTTCCTTTGGTGGGAGGCCAAGTATGAAAATCCAAGCCCACACCGCCTTCTCCGCGACCCTGCAAACCCACCCTTTTGTCCAACCGTACACCCCCAGTAGACATCTCCCGATCATACGGCTTTACTCACGGTGTACTTTGGACAATCCATCATAGACCGTAGAGCTCGTCATCCACACGGATGGAGATTTAAAAGGCTATCTCAACCTACAACAGTGCCTCCAACACCCCGCAGCTCTACCAGTCCGTTGGCGTGCATGAGGGAAAATATACGGCTGGCTTCCCTAGAGCCATTATAGATCTTATGGTTAACGCGGTATGTACGGTGCTAGAATCACTGGACGGCATTGGTAATTACTCCTAGGTTAATATAACCCATGCAATGGAACCTCCACCATATCAACACATACCATGGTTCCATTGCCAGCCACATAGTCATATTCATAGTTGGAAAAGTAACATTTTATTTGCCATGCAGGATTTGTAAGTATATAGCTTTGCATTAAAGTAGTAGAAAATACTCAAGTTGGTATGAGCAAGGGTGAACTTGCCTGTGGACTGCGAGATAGTGCAGTTCAATGCAGTGGATGGAACCTGGACCTCGGGTTCTGTAAGAAGCATCATTGTCCGGTAAGGACAATGTTATAAAATCCAAATAATGCAGTCATGAATGTATTATTTTATGTGGAATCCCTTTACCCCAATGATTTATTACAATATAGGGTTGAATTAAGATTTATGCCTTTGGCACTAATTTGCAATTGTTTTTATGTGTAGAAACACTTTTTAATTCTCATAAAGAAGAATGGTTCATAGTAATACTACTTAACCCTTGTGATTCATTATTCATTCCAAAATAATTTGAAATAATAGAGTTGCCTCTATATTTTTGGAATAAGAAGAATAGAGTATTTTCCTTTGGAGAATATCTTTCTTTTAATAAAATTGACTTGGAATAATAGAATTTCATTTTGAAATGTTTGAAAATAAGTATTTGAACTTATTTTAGATTTTTCCTTGATTTTTAAATACAAGGAAATAATAGTTTGAAATTCCTAAGTTTTATTTTAAATTCATCAAATTCACATATTTGAGTTTGTTCTCTAAATTCTATTTCTTATTTTATTCTTGTTAAGAATAATTTCTCATTCACAAATCCAATTTTTAATGGATTTTTAGAGGTGTATTTTATTTACTAAAATTTGGTGAAATTCTGGCTATTTTCCAAAAAGTGAAAAGTCTAAAATACCCCCTGGCCCCTATTGGGCCAGCCTACTTACTTAGGCCCATTGGGACAGCCCACCACGGCTTGTCCCAAAACGGGTCCGTGGCGCCACTGCGGCCCACCTCACTCACTCACTCGCTCTTCTCTCTCACTCGACCTAACCCTAACCCTCTGGCGACGCGCGTGGCGATGGCGTCGCCGCCATGGCCGCCGCCGTGCTCCGGCCACCCTAGTGCTCCCCTGACCTCGCCACCTACATGATCTGAACCACCGCGCGACGATCTATCGATCTGTCCGCGTGGTTTCTTCGATTTCTTCCTTCTCTGGCGGATCGCTGATACGTCTCCGACGTATCGATAATTTCTTATGTTCTATGCCACATTATTGATGATATCTACATGTTTTATGCACACTTTATGTCATATTCGTGCATTTTCTGGAACTAACCTATTAACAAGATGCCGAAGTGCCGATTCTTTGTCATTGTTTTTGGTTTCAGAAATCCTAGTAAGGAAATATTCTCGGAATTGGACGAAATCAACGCCCAGGGTCCTATTTTGCCACGAAGCTTCCAGAAGACCGAAGAGGAGACGAAGTGGGGCCACGAGGTGGCCAAACCATAGGGCAGCGCGGCCCAAGCCCTGGCCGCGCCGACCTAGGGTGTGGGCCCCTCGTGACGCCCCTTGACCTGCCCTTCCGCCTACAAATAGCCTTCGTCGCGAAACCCCCAGTACCGAGAGCCACGATACGGAAAACCTTCCAGAGACGCCGCCGCCGCCAATCCCATCTCGGGGGATTCAGGAGATCGCCTCCGGCACCCTGCCGGAGAGGGGAATCATCTCCCGGAGGACTCTACGCCGCCATGGTCGCCTCCGGAGTGATGTGTGAGTAGTCTACCCCTGGACTATGGGTCCATAGCAGTAACTAGATGGTTGTCTTCTCCTCATTGTGCTTAATTGTCGGGTCTTGTGAGCTGCCGAACATGATCAAGATCATCTATCTGTAATTCTATATGTTGTGTTTGTTGGGATCCGATGAATAGAGAATACTTGTTATGT
This sequence comes from Lolium perenne, assembly GCF_019359855.2. Taxonomy (NCBI): domain Eukaryota; kingdom Viridiplantae; phylum Streptophyta; class Magnoliopsida; order Poales; family Poaceae; genus Lolium; species Lolium perenne. The sequence goes on from NC_067249.2 coordinate 146,010,697, forward strand.
TGATTATCAAAGTTATATCTATGTGTTGTTTATGATCTTGCATGCTCTCCGTTACTAGTAGATGCTCTGGCCAAGTAGATGCTTGTAACTCCAAGAGGGAGTATTTATGCTCGATAGTGGGTTCATGTCTCCGTGAATCTGGGGAAGTGACAGAAATCTCTAAGATTATGGATGTGCTGTTGCCACTAGGGATAAAACTTTGGTGCTATGTTCGAGGATGTAGTTACTGATTACATTACGCGCAATACTTAATGCAATTGTCTGTTGTTAGCAACTTAATACTGGAGGGGGTTCGGATGATAACCTGAAGGTGGACTTTTTAGGCATAGATGCATGCTGGATAGCGGTCTATGTACTTTGTCGTAATGCCCAATTAAATCTCACTATACTCATCATAATATGTATGTGCATGGTCATGCCCTCTTTATTTGTCAATTGCCCAACTGTAATTTGTTCACCCAACATGCTGTTTATCTTATGGGAGAGACACCTCTAGTGAACTGTGGACCCCGGTCCAATTCTCTTTCTTGAAATACAATCTCTTGCCAATCTTTGTTCTCTTGTTTCTGCAAACAATCATCATCCACACTATACATCTAATCCTTTGTTACAGCAAGCCGGTGAGATTGACAACCTAGATGTTTCGTTGGGGCAAAGTACTTGGTTTGTGTTGTGCAGGTTCCACGTTGGCGCCAGAATCCCTGGTGTTGCGCCGCAATACATCTCGCCGCCATCAACCTTCAACGTGCTTCTTGACTCCTACTGGTTCGATAAACCTTGGTTTCTACTGAGGGAAACTTGCCGCTGTGCGCATCACACCTTCCTCTTGGGGTTCCCAACGGACGCGTGTCGAACGAAAAGACAATACGTCAACCACGCGCATCAAGCAAATTTCTGGCGCCGTTGCCGGGGAGATCAAGACACGCTGCAAGGGGAGTCTCCACATCGCAATCTCTTTACTTTGTTTTTGTCTTGCTTAGTTTTATTTACTACTTTGTTTGCTGCACTAAATCAAAATACAAAAAAATTAGTTGCTAGTTTTACTTTATTTACTGTCTTGCACTCTTTATCAAAAACACAAAAAAAATAGTTACTTGCATTTACTTTATCTAGTTTGTTTTATTTACTGTTGCTAAAATGGGTACTCCTGAAAATACTAAGTTGTGTGACTTCACAACCACAAATAATAATGATTTCTTATGCACACCTATTGCTCCACCTGCTACTACAGCAGAATTCTTTGAAATTAAACCTGCTTTACTGAATCTTGTTATGCGAGAGCAATTTTCTGGTGTTAGTTCTGATGATGTTGCTGCTCATCTCAATAATTTTGTTGAATTGTGTGAAATGCAAAAGTATAAAGATGTAGATGGTGACATTATAAAATTAAAATTGTCCCCTTTCTCATTAAGAGGAAGAGCTAAAGATTGGTTGCTATCTCTGCCTAAGAATAGTATTGATTCATGGACTAAATGCATGGATGCTTTTATTAGTAGATATTATCCCCCTGCTAAAATTATATCTTTGAGGAGTAGCATAATGAATTTTAAACAATTGGATACTGAACATGTTGCACAAGCATGGGGAAGAATGAAATCTTTGGTTAAAAATTGCCCAACCCATGGACTGACTACTTGGATGATCATCCAAACCTTTTATGCAGGACTGAATTTTTCTTCGCGGAACCTATTGGATTCAGCTGCTGGAAGTGCCTTTATGTCCATCACTCTTGGTGAAGCAACAAAGCTTCTTGATAATATGATGATCAATTACTCTGAATGGCACACGTAAAGAGCTCCACAAGGTAAGAAGGTAAATTCTGTCGAAGAAACCTCTTCCCTGAGTGGTAAGATTGATGCTATTATGTCTATGCTTGTGAATGATAGGACTAATATTGATCCTAATAATGTTCCGTTAGCTTCATTGGTTGCACAAGAAGAACATGTTGATGTCAACTTCATTAAAAATAATAATTTCAACAACAATGCTTACCGGAACAATTCTAGTAATAACTATAGGCCATATCCTTATAATAATGGCAACGGCTATGGTAATTCTTATGGGAATTCTTACAACAATAATAGGAACACACCCCCTGGACTTGAAGCCATGCTTAAAGAATTTATTAGTACACAAACTGCTTTTAACAAATCTGTTGAAGAAAAGCTTGGGAAAATTGATATATTTGCTTCTAAAGTCGATAGTCTTGCTGCTGATGTTGATCTTTTGAAATTGAAAGTTATGCCTAATGAAAATCATCATAATAAAATTGTTACTACAGCAAATGCCATCCAAGTTAGAATTAATGAGAATATAAGATTGATGGCCGAATTGCGTGCTAGGTGGGAAAGAGAAGAAAATGAAAAAGAAGATAATATAGCTAAAGTTTGGACTATTTGAAAGGACACGGATGTCGCCTAGAGGGGGGGGGGTGAATAGGTGATTTAAAACTTTTACGAGATGGGCTTAACAAATGCGGAATAAAACTAGCGTTTACTTTGTCAAGCCCAAAGCCTATATACTATGGTTCACCTATGTGCACCAACAACTTATTCTAAGCAAGGGTTCACCTATGTGCACCAACAACTTATGCTAAGAAATACAATCAACTTATGTGATAGCAAGATATATATAACTTCAAGCACGATGGCTATCACAAGGTAAAGTGCATAAGTAAAGAGCTTGGGTATAGAGATAACCGAGGCACGCGGGAGACGAAGATTTATCCCGAAGTTCACACTCTTGCGAGTGCTAATCTCCGTTGGAGAGGTGCGGTGGCTTAGTGCTCCCGAACGCCACAAGAGGCTCACCTTGAGGTGTGGTTGCTCGATGCACACCAACGCCACAAAGGCCTCAACCCAAGATGCGGTACTCACACCACACACCGAACGCCACGAAGGCGCCTCACCTAAATCTCCGGTGACCCTCGCCACAAAGGCCTAGGTCACGGTTCCACTAAGGGATTTCCTTCGAGGCGGAAACCGGGCCTTACACAAAGCTTGGGGCACGCATCCACAACTTAATTGGAGGCTCCCAAGAAATCGCCACAAAGGCCTCAAATCCGTCTAGGGTTCCAAGAACCCAAGAGTAACAACTTTCTTGCTTCCACTTCCACGAATCACCGTGGAGAACTCAAACCGATGCACCAAATGCAATGGCAAGAACACCACAAAGATGTTCAAGTACTTCTCTCTCAAATTCCAACAAAGCTACAAAAGCTATTGGGGGAATAAGAGAGGAAGAACAAATAGGAGGAGGAACACCAAATTTCTCCAAGATCTAGATCTAATGGATTCCCCTCACAAAGAGAGGGATTTGATTGGTGAAGATGTAGATCTAGATCTCCTCTATCTTTCTCTCAAATAGATGCAAGATTCATGGGAGGGAGAGGGAGATAGCAAGCTCAAAGAAGGTCAACAATGGGGGCAAAAACGAGCTCAAACGGAAGGGGAACTTTGGGGAAGAAGACCCCCTTAAATAGGGCAAGAGAAATCTGCCCGTTATGCACAAAACTCGTCAAAACCGGAACTTCCGGTCATTTGGGGCGGAACTTCCGCCCCCCGGAAGTTCCGGCCAACTTCCGGGTGAAGTAGGGCGCCCCCGGAATGCTCCTGGTATGTTTTCTGCGTGCAGATTCGTCATTTCCGGAAGTTCACCAGAAGTAGGGCGGAAGTTCCGGCCACCGGAACTTCCGGTCATTTGGGGCGGAACTTCCGGCCAACTTCCGGCCAAAAAACGGCTTCACAGAAACTTGAATAACTTTTGCATCCGGACTCCGATTTTGATGATCTTGGGCTCGTTTCAAAGCTAGTAACAAGCTCTACAAGATCATGCAGGGAACCATCATAGTCCAATAAGGTAGGATATAAATAAGTGATGAAAGGTTTGACCTATCTAAAAAAGACATGCCGGTAAAACCTCCAACCTCGAAAATGCAACAACTTGAGTTAGGAAACTCGGATTTGGGTGAAACCAATTTTGTTGTAATGAAGATGAAAAGAGCTACCCCACAAAGAGTGAAAAGCTTAAGAACAAGTGGGTTAGGTTTTTCTATGTTTTTAGAGTGAAACCTCTCAATACGAGAAACCGAGAAAAACTCCAATATTGAAAACGCAACAAGTGATTCATGTGGAATCCGTTTTCGATGAACTAGAGCTTGTCATGAGAATAAGCACAAGCTCTAAAACACCATATGGATAAGATACAAATAATAACCAAGAAGGATGATGCAAGGATGCAAAGGTTTGAGCTCTCCGAAGGATACGATCGAGTTACTCACTCGAGAGCCCTCTTGATAGTACGGCAACTAAACTATAAACCGGTCTCCAACTATACTATGAGACCGGTGAGAAAGAAACCCTATCAAGAGCAAACCTTATACTTGCGCATTCCACTTGAGCTCGATGATGACGATCTTGACCGCAACAAGATGGAACGCCTTTCTTGCTTGTGCTTGCTTGACGAAGTCTTGTAGATTGCTCCCCCATAAACCACCATGGGAGAGCTTCTTCTTCGGCGCAACTTCACATATACATGATCACCATATGGATGGCAAGATTCAAGCATATGATCTCTCCGAGTTGGCTCATCTTGAACTTGCACTCCATTTCTTCATTCTTCATCATGTTGATGTCTTGAAGTAACTTGAGGGCTCACTTCATCTTCATCTTCAAGACATACTTGACACTTGATATCCTTCATCAATTTCTTCTTATTGCAACCTTGAATCCAACATATGGTTCAAGAATTGCCTATGGACAACTCCTACAAATATAACTCAATGCAAACATTAGTCCACAGGGATTGTCATTAATTACCAAAACCACACATGGGGGCTCCATGCACTTTCAATCTCCCCCATTTTGGTAATTGATGACAATCTCTTTGAGAGGGTTTATATAAGGAATTTAAGTAACAAATAAGTTGAATATATAGAGCAAACTCCCCCATAATATATGCATGTGTGAATGATCTTGACTTTCATTGCATATATTCGCATTCAAAGCCTAGTGGAGTTTCCTCTAAATATTCAACTATGCAAAGCAACAAGATGCAATGCAATAAAGGCACATGCTTAAGCACAAAGCAAAGACATAACCAAATTCCCTTAAACCCTCCAAACTTCTCCCCCATTGGCACCAATTGCCGAAATGGGTGAAAATTTAGAAGGCCAATATAGTGAGAGTTCCTCCATAGCATGTGCATTTCTCATAATTTGAGTGGAATCAAATGCACATATCCAATGACGAATATTCGGAAGGAATCACACTATAGATAGGATCAAAGATTGCAAAAAGATAACAAAGTCTAGAAGCTTCAACAAATGAAGCAAGCAACCAAATGAACCACAAAGAGGATACCAAAAGAAAGATAGATATTATGATAAGATCAAGAAGATTGCTCTAAATAATATGAGGAAGCTCCCCAAGGTTTGTGCACAAAACTAGACAATTTGCATTGGAGTATAAAGTGCACAAACATGGAATCATCACTCCCATAATATCATTCAAAAACAAAAGATACCAAGTGAATCAAACTCTAATGATCACCACAAGATAGTGTTCTAAATCAAATGAGGAAGCTCCCCAAGGTACATGCATAAAATAAAATGTTGCATTTGAATAAAATATGCATAACATGGAATCCTCACTCCCTCATTTAAAACACAAACATTTGTAATAGATCATAGATAGAAAAATAAGCTAAACACTTGCAACAAACAAATAGTTGAGCAACAAGTAAGAGGCACCATAATAAAAAGGCTCAACCAAGAGGATATGTGAAAGGCATGATAAAGCATATTATAAGACTATTACAAGGATGAGTAAAAAGCATCATCATAGTCTTCAATGAATTATATTGCTTAGTATGACCAATCAACACGCAATAAATAAATAAGATATCAAAAGGAGATGTATCATATCTTATGTGTATAAGTTTCTCTAAGTGGGCAATATCACAAAGATATTTATCCACAAAGAAACATGCACACATAAAATAGATACACAAGAAAAATAGTATGATATCCAAGATGAAGTCATGCAATATACCAATAAGAATTTTTGGTTAATAGCATGGCCAAAAGCTCAATTTTATCTTATTGTACATTCATGAACTTCAACCACAAACAACTAAAATACATCACAAATATCAACAAGGGATAGAAGATAGTTGGGATGCATTTGAGAAAGGCAACAAGTATCACAAACGGGGATACCAAAAGAAGTAACTAAATTTGCACTTTCATCTATATTGCACATGTGAGAGCCTTGAGGAATTGATATGCAACAAAATCGCTAGATAGGCATAGTTGGGATGGATGAATCATGAGCATGATTTAAAATACTTCCCAACAAATGCACTCATCTCAAATTACTCACATTCACAATAAAGAGGTTTCATTAAGACTTTTGCAAGAAGCACAACATTTGCAAATCAAGAGATTCATGCCAAGATGCAACCATAAGGTTGGATACAAGAAAAGTATGCATGAGAAGATACTTGTTACCAAGATAGCATTGGTGTGGATGTAGTAGATATGTGTTCGTTGATCATCCTAGCTTGCCTCACGTTACCATTGAGTCACCACTTCTTTCCAAGAGTGAGACAAGCATTCAATGCATATCCATTGTACCTAACACAAAGGTAAGTACAAAATGGTCCCCAAACTAATTGGGTCCGAAGTAGTTAGACACACTACAACATATAGGACAAACTCCACAATTCTATGTGCATATAGATATGAAATTGAATTTCATGCACATCTTAGTCAAATTAGGATTTGATGGAGTTTACCCTATATATTGGATCAAAGAAAGTGACACATGCCATAAGATATACATATATTAAATATGCATGCACAATACTTTCAAGAACCAAAGGAAGATACAATTTGGACAAAACACCAAATAAACCAAGAGACAATGGTTGTCCAAATTATATCAAAGAATCAAATCAACACAAGATTGACTCCAAAGACTTATCTCATTATAAGAAGCTAATTAAACCTAAGCACAAAGGAATGAGATAACCAACTCCCAAGAGAGCAAGGTTCCAACAAATAAACCAAACCCTCGACACTTTTTATGATGGCACAAAGTACCAAAAAGAAAATTTATGACTCCCAAAACCAAATTTTTGATAAAGATCAAGAGATGTTAAGCATTCTAACAAATATAGGAGAGCTCACCCAAGATTAGTGCATTATCTAGGATTTTGCATATGAATACTAAATGCACAAAACTAGGATCATCACGCTACCTAAATCTACTAAAATGCTAAGAAAGTTTGAATAGACAAATTAGATCCATAAGATGCAAGGAAGACACATGGGAGTCAAAGCACAACACATTCATGGCAATAAATAAGACAATTTAAACACAAGAGCCAATGTAAATATGATCAATAAATTTCTACCCAATAATAGATTGCCAATTGTCCTAGGACAAGAGGTATTAGGAAATATTTTCCGGTGGTAGTTTGTAAGTATATGTAAGATCATTTTTACACCAAATAAAGCATATGGTAAAAGATAAGAGTTAACCAACATGCAAAGAGAGTTTCTTGATAGCTTCAATTAGTCATACCAACATGCAAAGCAATTAATAGTATTCATACCAACATGCAAAGCAATTAATAGTATTCATACCAACATGCAAAGCAATTAATAGCATTCATACCAACATGCAAAGCAATTAATAGTATGACTTGAAGCACATGGTTTTCCAAAAATGTATTGAGGGACACATTGTGAAAAACCATGCCAAGAAAAACTTTCACAAATAAGATCCACAAAGATATTAGCAATGAAGCCATTTAAGAAAATTGGAACTTGTTTGAGAAAACATGTCACATATGAGAGACAATTTACAATATCAATTCTATGTGACACAACCTCAAATGTTCACATTTCCTAGGCTTGTAATATGCACAAAGCTTATTACTCCCCCATAATGTGATAAGGAATTTATTTTCACAAGAGGAAAATAAGATCCAACTAGAGATATTAATGGACATTAGAATTTGAATTTCTCATGAAGATGACATACCACATAGAGACTAGATAATCTTGCAATATCAATTCTAAGTGATATTCCTCATGTACACACATTGTTAGGATTGTGAAATTCCTAAAGGCATATCACTCCCCGAAAATGTTATAGTCCATTAATCTCTCATAAGAGCCATATAAGATACAACAAGATGCAAAGAGGCTCCAACACAAGCACAAATACATGGTGTGCAACCTAACATACATAGACTTGATTTCTCAAGAAAAACAAGTAGGATGCACAACATATACAAACACATGTTAGGAACAAAACTAACACATGCAAAGGGGCGAGTAACTTTCAATATAAATGAGTTGAGCACATGTTACCGCAAGGAGGAACATTGGGTGTATGATAGAAGTAAGATAACCAAAAGACTTGGCTTGAGATAATATAAATGATGAAGATCCCTTAATTCTTCATGATGTAGCCAAGTCTCCAATGCCCTCCAACAAGCACCTATTGATCAAGTTTTGGATTGTTGGTCCCCAACTAAGTTGGGTCCTAAGAGGTTAGTCACAATAGGCTTGGCAACCCAAATGGTTCTTTTCTTGACACCACTTTGAGCACCAACAAATTTGGCAAACACATTGCCACCCTCATCCTTACGAAGAGAATAAACATCATCAACGGTGATAGAGTTGGATGAGGTACCAATAGTGCAAAAGGAGGAGATGTGGCCCTTCTCGCGGCATATGTAGCAAGTTCTTTTCTTCTCCTTCTTCTCACTAGATTTCTCCACAATGGGAGCATTGGCTTGATTCTTCTTGGGAAGTGACATTTCTTCAACTTGAGGTTGAATATGAGTTTGAGCTTGAGGCCGCTTCCCTTTTTGCTTCTTCTTCAAAGGGCAAGATCTAACATGGTGCCCTTCAATTTTGCACTTGAAGCAAACAATCTTGGCCGAGTCTTTGACTTGTACTTGGCCCTTGTTGTTGTTGTTGTTGTTGGACTTTTTCTTGTTGTTGGATTTTAATCCAAGTCCACTCTTGTCATTGGGGGATTGTTGCACACTTAACATCGTGTCAAGTTTGCATTTCCCTTCATGACTCTTTACCAAGTCGGTCTTCAAAGAAGTGACTTGGGCCTTGAGCTCTTTGATTTCCTCTACATGGTTAGTAACAACACAAGTACTAGAGGAGGTAGAACCTTCATTGTTAGAGCAACAAGGCAAGGAGGATAATTCATCACAAGATTTAGCAATATTATGTGTGGATGAATTATTAGGACTAGCACATGGCAATATAGCATTTTGGGTAGTAGTGCTAGTATCCACATGAGGCTCACAAGGTGTTGCCTTTGATATGATAGCCTCATGAGCTAACTTTAGCCTATCATGAGAAGCTAGAAGATCCTCATGGGAGCTAGAAAGCTTTCCATGATTTTCTTCCAATTTCCCATAATTTCTAGTTAGCAACTCAAGTTGAGCCCTTAGCTCAACATTCTCCTTCAAGATAAATGCTTCACAAGAAGTAGAGTTAGTAGCACAAGCATCATTATCAATAGCAATAGGAGAAGGCAAGTTGGCATGCTCTTTTAGATAATAAGCTTTAAGTTGCTCATGCGACTCGGTGAGTTTGGTGAGCGCACTCTCAATGACCCTTGAGCCCTTTTTGAGTTGCTCAAAATCCTCAAGGAGTTTAGTATTAACAAACACAAGCTTATCATTTTTTAGCTTTAGTTCATTTGCCATCTCAAGAGCTCTATCATGGTTTTCCTTTTCTCTAGACAATTCTAGAGCAAAGGTCTCCTCAAGAGCTTCCTTAATGGTTTGTTCTTCTTCAAGTTCATTCTTTAATGATGCTACATCATCGGCATACTCTCGTTCAAGAGCACCCTTTTTATCAATGGTGTTCTCATGCATCCAAATAAGTTTTTGGCTCTCAATAGCGGTAGTCAAGATTTCAAAGAAGTGAGAGCTAGCAATTTTATCTTTGTAAAGAACCTTGAATACACTCTTACCCTTATCGCGTAGAGAGACAACCCAATCCTCTTCTTCATATTCATCCTCATCCTTATCACCACGAGAAATATTAGGTTCCATGGTAGGAGGTACCGTGGAACCCTTGGCCATAAGGCATATATGAGGGCCGTGAGATAAAGATGAGGAGTTACTTGAGGCTCCTTTCAAGATCTTGTCTTGACCAATAGAATTGTTGGTTTCCTCTACATTCTTAGTCACATAACAACTAGAGGAAATAAAAGCATTTTTATCATGGTCACAAGACAAAGAAAGCATATCATCTTGAGATTTATTCAACAAACTTACACATGATATGCAAGGACTATTAACACAAGCATGTAGATGATTTATAGTGCTATATGTGTTTATGTCCATAGATGAAGCATTGCAATGAGATAGAGATGAAGAATCATCAATATTAAGCTCAATATCAACATCGCAATTTTCATCACCACTCACCATATCATTACCTTGTGTCTTGCCACACATTGGTGAAGTGGAAGAAGATGAGACCTCATCACGGCCGGAAGTGGAAGCAATACAACCATCCTTAATAATATTGGACACATCATATTTATCTTGAATCTTTGTCCATAATTCATGAGCGCTCCAAAAAGGCAAGTATGGAAAAAGACCTACATCTCTCAAAGCATTCATAAGAACATAAGAAGCTTGAGAATTGAGAAATAATTTTTTCTCATCCTCTAACGATAGATTTTGTGAATCCATAGGAGGAGAAAAACCTATATCTACAATTTTCTCCATATGAGGGTCAATGTCCCGAAAATGACTAAGCATGCAAATTTTCCAAACATCATAATTTGTGCCATCTAATATAAGAGTGTTATCGTGCACTAATCCTCTAGCCGACATCTTTACTCTCAAGGCGGTGAAGCCTAAGAATGAGAGACCTTGCTCTGATACCAATTGAAAGGACACGGATGTCGCCTAGAGGGGGGGTGAATAGGCGATTTAAAACTTTTACGAGATGGGCTTAACAAATGCGGAATAAAACTAGCGTTTACTTTGTCAAGCCCAAAGCCTATATACTATGGTTCACCTATGTGCACCAACAACTTATTCTAAGCAAGGGTTCACCTATGTGCACCAACAACTTATGCTAAGAAATACAAGCAACTTATGTGATAGCAAGATATATATAACTTCAAGCACGATGGCTATCACAAGGTAAAGTGCATAAGTAAAGAGCTCGGGTATAGAGATAACCGAGGCACACGGGAGACGAAGATTTATCCCGAAGTTCACACTCTTGCGAGTGCTAATCTCCGTTGGAGAGGTGCGGTGGCTTAGTGCTCCCGAACGCCACAAGAGGCTCACCTTGAGGTGTGGTTGCTCGATGCACACCAACGCCACAAAGGCCTCACCCCAAGATGCGGTACTCACACCACACACCGAACGCCACGAAGGCGCCTCACCTAAATCTCCGGTGACCCTCGCCACAAAGGCCTAGGTCACGGTTCCACTAAGGGATTTCCTTCAAGGCGGAAACCGGGCCTTACACAAAGCTTGGGGCACGCATCCACAACTTAATTGGAGGCTCCCAAGAAATCGCCACAAAGGCCTCAAATCCGTCTAGGGTTCCAAGAACCCAAGAGTAACAACTTTCTTGCTTCCACTTCCACGAATCACCGTGGAGAACTCAAACCGATGCACCAAATGCAATGGCAAGAACACCACAAAGATGTTCAAGTACTTCTCTCTCAAATTCCAACAAAGCTACAAAAGCTATTGGGGGAATAAGAGAGGAAGAACAAATAGGAGGAGGAACACCAAATTTCTCCAAGATCTAGATCTAATGGATTCCCCTCACAAAGAGAGGGATTTGATTGGTGAAGATGTAGATCTAGATCTCCTCTATCTTTCTCTCAAATAGATGCAAGATTCATGGGAGGGAGAGGGAGATAGCAAGCTCAAAGAAGGTCAACAATGGGGGCAAAAACGAGCTCAAACGGATGGGGAACTTTGGGGAAGAAGACCCCCTTAAATAGGGCAAGAGAAATCTGCCCGTTATGCACAAAACTCGTCAAAACCGGAACTTCCGGTCATTTGGGGCAGAACTTCCGCCCCCCGGAAGTTCCGGCCAACTTCCGGGTGAAGTAGGGCGCCCCCGGAATGCTCCCGGTATGTTTTCTGCGTGCAGATTCGTCATTTCCGGAAGTTCACCGGAAGTAGGGCGGAAGTTCCGGCCACCGGAACTTCCGGTCATTTGGGGCGGAACTTCCGGCCAACTTCCGGCCAAAAAACGGCTTCACAGAAACTTGAATAACTTTTGCATCCGGACTCCGATTTTGATGATCTTGGGCTCATTTCAAAGCTAGTAACAAGCTCTACAAGATCATGCAGGGAATCATCATAGTCCAATAAGGTAGGATATAAATAAGTGATGAAAGGTTTGACCTATCTAAAAAAGACATGCCGGTAAAACCTCCAACCTCGAAAATGCAACAACTTGAGTTAGGAAACTCGGATTTGGGTGAAACCAATTTTGTTGTAAAGAAGATGAAAAGAGCTACCCCACAAAGAGTGAAAAGCTTAAGAACAAGTGGGTTAGGTTTTTCTATGTTTTTAGAGTGAAACCTCTCAATACGAGAAACCGAGAAAAACTCCAATATTGAAAACGCAACAAGTGATTCATGTGGAATCCGTTTTTGATGAACTAGAGCTTGTCATGAGAATAAGCACAAGCTCTAAAACACCATATGGATAAGATACAAATAATAACCAAGAAGGATGATGCAATGATGCAAAGGTTTGAGCTCTCCGAAGGATACGATCGAGTTACTCACTCGAGAGCCCTCTTGATAGTACGGCAACTAAACTATAAACCGGTCTCCAACTATACTATGAGACCGGTGAGAAAGAAACCCTATCAAGAGCAAACCTTATACTTGCGCATTCCACTTGAGCTCGATGATGACGATCTTGACCGCAACAAGATGGAACGCCTTTCTTGCTTGTGCTTGCTTGACGAAGTCTTGTAGATTGCTCCCCCGTAAACCACCATGGGAGAGCTTCTTCTTCGGCGCAACTTCACATATACATGATCACCATATGGATGGCAAGATTCAAGCATATGATCTCTCCGAGTTGGCTCATCTTGAACTTGCACTCCATTTCTTCATTCTTCATCATGTTGATGTCTTGAAGTAACTTGAGGGCTCACTTCATCTTCATCTTCAAGACATACTTGACACTTGATATCCTTCATCAATTTCTTCTTATTGCAACCTTGAATCCAACATATGGTTCAAGAATTGCCTATGGACAACTCCTACAAATATAACTCAATGCAAACATTAGTCCATAGGGATTGTCATTAATTACCAAAACCACACATGGGGGCTCCATGCACTTTCACTATTACCACCACTAGTAATGCTAATGCTACACAAGTTGCTGCACCTCCTACTAATAATAATAAAAGAATTGGTGTTAGCAATGTTTCCACTTCTAATGCAAAGCGCGAGAAATTGCCTGAAACTGCTAAAACTGCTGAAATTGCCTGTGATAAAACTGCTGAAATTTTTTCCAACATTGGGGATGATGATCCCATTGCTTTAGATTATAATGGTTTGAATTTTGATGATTGCCACATCTCTGAAGTTATAAAGTTTTTGCAAAAACTTGCTAAAAGTCCTAATGCTAGTGCTATAAATTTGGCTTTCACGCAACATATTACAAATGCTCTCATAAAAGCTAGGGAAGAGAAACTAGAGCGCGAAGCTTCTATTCCTAGAAAGCTAGAGGATGGTTGGGAGCCTATCATTAAGAGGAAGGTCAAAGATTTTGATTGTAATGCTTTATGTGATCTTGGTGCGAGTATTTCTGTTATGCCTAAGAAAATTTATAATATGCTTGACTTGCCACCGCTGAAAAATTGTTATTTGGATGTTAATCTTGCTGATCATTCTACAAAGAAACCTTTGGGGAAAGTTGATAATGTTTGCATTACCGTTAACAATAACCTTGTACCCGTTGATTTTGTTGTCTTGGATATTGAATGCAATGCATCTTGTCCCATCATATTGGGAAGACCTTTTCTTCGAACTGTTGGTGCTATCATTGATATGAAAGGAAGGTAATATTAAATATCAATTTCCTTTCAAGAAAGGTATGGAACACTTCCCTAGAAAGAGAATGAAGTTGCCTTTTGATTCTATTATTAGAACAAATTATGATGTTGACACTTCGTCTCTTGATAATACTTGATATACACTTTCTGCGCCTAGCTGAAAGGCGTTAAAGAAAAGCGCTTATGGGAGACAACCCATGTTTTTTACTACAGAACTTTGTTTTTATTTTGTGTCTTGGAAGTTGTTACTACTGTAGAAACCTCTCCTTATCTTAGTTTAGTGTTTTATTGTGCCAAGTAAAGTCGTTGATAGTAAAGTTCATACTAGATTTGGATTACTGCGCAGAAACAGATTTCTTTGCTGTCACGAATCTGGGCAAAATTCTCTGTAGGTAACTCAGAAAATTATGCCAATTTACGTGGGTGATCCTCAGATATGTACGCAACTTTCATTCAATTTGAGAATTTTCATTTGAGCAAGTCTGGTGCCTCAATAAAATTCGTCAATACGAACTGTTCTGTTTTTGACAGATTCTGCCTTTTATTTTGCATTGCCTGTTTTGTTATGTTCGATGGATATTTCGATTCCATTGACTTTCAGTAGCTTTGTGCAATGTCCAGAAGTGTTAAGAATGATTATGTCACCTCTGAACATGTATATTTTTGATTGTGCACTAACCCTCTAATGAGTTGTTCTAAGTTTGGTGTGGAGGAAGTTTTCAAGGATCAAGAGAGGGAGATGATACAACATGATCAAGGAGAGTGAAAGCTCTAAGCTTGGGGATGCCCCGGTGGTTCACCCCTGCATATATCAAGAAGACTCAAGCGTCTAAGCTTGGGGATGCCCAAGGCATCCCCTTCTTCATCGACAACATTATCAGGTTCCTCCCCTGAAACTATATTTTTTATTCCATCACATCTTATGTGCTTTTCTTGGAGCGTCGGTTTGTTTTTGTTTTTGTCTTGTTTGAATAAAATGGATCCTAGCATTCATTGTGTGGGAGAGAGACACGCTCCACTGTAGCATATGGACAAGTATGTCCTTAGGCTCTACTCATAGTATTCATGGCGAAGTTTCCTCTTCGTTAAATTGTTATATGGTTGGAATTGGAAAATGATACATGTAGTAATTGCTAAAATGTCTTGGATAATGTGATACTTGGCAATTTTTGTGCTCACGTTTAAGCTCTTGCATCATATACTTTGCACCTATTAATGAAGAAATACATAGAGCATGCTAAAATCTGGTTTGCATATTTGGTCTCTCTAAAGTCTAGATAATTTCTAGTATTGAGTTTGAACAACAAGGAAGACGGTGTAGAGTCTTATAATGTTTTCAATATGTCTTTTATGTGAGTTTTGCTGCACCGCTTCATCCTTGTGTTTGTTTCAAATAGCCTTGCTAGCCTAAACCTTGTATCGAGAGGGAATACTTCTCATGCATCCAAAATACTTGAGCCAACCACTATATGCCATTTGTGTCCACCATACCTATCTACTACATGGTATTTCTCCGCCATTCCAAAGTAAATTGCTTGAGTGCTACCTTTAAATTTCCATTCTCTACCTTTACAATATATAGCTCATGGGACAAATAGCTTAAAAACTATTGTGGTATTGAATATGTACTTATGCACTTTATCTCTTATTAAGTTGCTCGTTGTGCGATAACCATGTTCCTGGGGACGCCATCAACTACTCTTTGTTGAATATCATGTGATTTGCTATGCATGTTCGTCTTGTCTGAAGTAAGGGCGATCTACCACCTTATGGTTAGAGCATGCATATTGTTAGAGAAGAACATTGGGCCGCTAACTAAAGCCATGATCCATGGTGGAAGTTTCAGTTTTGGACATATATCCTCAATCTCAAATGAGAAAATTAATTGTTGCTACATGCTTATGCATAAAAGAGGAGTCCATTATCTGTTGTCTATGTTGTCCCGGTATGGATGTCTAAGTTGAGAATAATCAATAGCGAGAAATCCAATGCGAGCTTTCTCCTTAGACCTTTGTACAGGCGGCATAGAGGTACCCCTTTGTGACACTTGGTTAAAACATGTGCATTGTGATAATCCCGGTAGTCCAAGCTAATTAGGATAAGGTGCGGTCACTATTAGTATACTATGCATGAGGCTTGCAACTTGTAAGATATATTTTACATAACACATATGCTTTATTACTACCGTTGACAAAATTGTTTCTTGTTTTCAAAATCAAAGCTCTAGCACAAATATAGCAGTCGATGCTTTCCTCTTTGAAGGACCTTTCTTTTACTTTTATTGTTGAGTCAGTTCACCTATCTCTCTCCACCTCAAGAAGCAAACACTTGTGTGAACTGTGCATTGATTCCTACATACTTACATATTGCATTTTTTATATTACTCTATGTTGACAACTATCCAAGAGATATACATGTTACAAGTTGAAAGCAACCGCTGAAACTTAATCTTCCTTTGTGTTGCTTCAATGCTTCTACTATGAATTATTGCTTTATGTGTTAACTCTTATGCGAGACTTATTGATGCTTGTCTTGAAGTACTATTCATGAAAAGTCTTTGCTTTATGATTCAGTTGTTTACTCATGTCATTTACATTGTTTTGATCGCTGCATTCATTACATATGCTTACAAATAGTATGATCAAGGTTATGATGGCATGTCACTCCAGAAATTATCTTTGTTTATCGTTTACCTGCTCGGGACGAGCAGAAACTAAGCTTGGGGATGCTGATACGTCTCCGACGTATCGATAATTTCTTATGTTCCATGCCACATTATTGATGATATCTACATGTTTTATGCACACTTTATGTCATATTCGTGCATTTTCTGGAACTAACCTATTAACAAGATGCCGAAGTGCCGATTCTTTGTTTTCTGCTGTTTTTGGTTTCAGAAATCCTAGTAAGGAAATATTCTCGGAATTGGACGAAATCAACGCCCAGGGTCCTATTTTGCCACGAAGCTTCGAGAAGACCGAAGAGGAGACGAATGAAGGAGATATGCCCTAGAGGCAATAATAAAGTGGTTATTATTTATATCTTTATGTTTATGATAAATGTTTATATATCATGCTATAATTGTATTAACCGAAACATTAATACATGTGTGATATGTAGACAACAAGAAGTCCCTAGTATGCCTCTTAAACTAGCTTGTTGATTAATGGATGATTAGTTTCATAATCATGAACATTGGATGTTATTAATAACAAGGTTATATCATTATATGAATGATGTAATGGACACACCCAATTAAGCGTAGCATAAGATCTCGTCATTAAGTTATTTGCTATAAAGCTTTCGATACATAGTTACCTAGTCCTTATGACCATGAGATCATGTAAATCACTTATACCGGAAAGGTATTTTGATTACACCAAACACCACTGTGTAAATGGGTGGCTATAAAGGTGGGATTAAGTATCCGGAAAGTATGAGTTGAGGCATATGGATCAACAGTGGGATTTGTCCATCCCGATGACGGATAGATATACTCTGGGCCCTCTCGGTGGAATGTCGTCTAATGTCTTGCAAGCATATGAATGAGTTCATAAGAGACCACATACCACGGTACGAGTAAACAGTACTTGTCAGGAGACGAGGTTGAACAAGGTATAGAGTGATACCGAAGATCAAACCTCGGACAAGTAAAATATCGCGTGACAAAGGGAATTGGTATTGTATGTGAATGGTTCATTCGATCACTAAAGTCATCGTTGAATATGTGGGAGCCATTATGGATCTCCAGATCCCGCTATTGGTTATTGGTCGGAGTGAGTACTCAACCATGTCCGCATAGTTCACGAACCGTAGGGTGACACACTTAAAGTTGGATGTTGAAATGGTAGTACTTGAATATGGAATGGAGATTCGAATATTTGTTCGGAGTCCCGGACGAGATCCCGGACATCACGAGGAGTTCCGGAATGGTCCGGAGAATAAGATTCATATATAGGATGTCATTTTATGTGAATTAAATTGACGCGGAAGGTTCTATGGAAGGTTCTAGAAGGTTCTAGAAAAGTCCGGAAGAAACCACCAAGGAAGGTGGAGTCCACATGGGACTCCACCTCCATGGCCGGCCAACTCTAGTGGGGGAGGAGTCCCAAGTGGACTCCCCCTTAGGGGGCCGGCCAACCCCCCATATGGGAGGTGGAACTCCCACCTCTAGTGGGAGTCCTAGCTTGGCTAGGTTTCCCCTCCATATGGAAGGTTTTTGGTTCGGGTCTTATTCGAAGACTTGGAGACCAACTCTTGGGGTTCCACCTATATAATGAGGGGCATAGGGGAGGGGGCCGGCCACCACAAAGCCACAAGTTGGCCGCACCCCCTTGAGGCCGGCCACCCCCTCCCAAACCCTAGCCGCCCCCCTCTCCTCCATATCTCCCGCGTAGCTTTAGCGAAGCTCCGCCGGAGTTCTCCACCACCACTGACACCACGCCGTCGTGCTGTCGGATTCAAGAGGAGCTACTACTTCCGCTGCCCGCTGGAACGGGGAGGTGGACGTCGTCTTCATCAACAACCGAACGTGTGACCGAGTACGGAGGTGCTGCCCGTTCGTGGCGCCGGAAGCGATCGTGATCAAGATCTTCTACGCGCTTTTGCAAGCGGCAAGTGAACGTCTACCGCAGCAACAAGAGCCTCATCTTGTAGGCTTTGGAATCTCTTCAAGGGTGAGACTCGATATCCCCTCGTTGCTACCGTCTTCTAGATTGCATCTTGGCTTGGATTGCGTGTTCGCGGTAGGAAAATTTTTGTTTTCTATGCAACGTTTTCAAACAGTGGTATCAGAGCCATGTCTATGCATAGATGGTTGCACGAGTAGAACACAATGGTTTTGTGGGCGTTGATGCTCTTGTTGTCTTTAGTTTGAGTACTTTGCATCTTTGTGGCATAGTGGGATGAAGCGGCTCGGACTAACTTTACATGACCGCGTTCATGAGACTTGTTCCTCGTTCGACATGCAACTTGTATTGCATAAGAGGCTTTGCGGGTGTCTGTCTCTCGTACTATAGTGAAGATTCAACTTACTCTTCTACTAACAACACTAGTATCACCGTTGTGGTTCATGTTCGTAGGTAGATTAGATCTTACTCAAAAACCCTAAACCACGTAAAATATGCAAACCAAATTAGAGATGTCTAACTTGTTTTTGCAGGGTTTGGTGATATGATATGGCCATGATATGATGATGAATATGTATGAGATGATCATTATTGTATTGTGGCAACCGGCAGGAGCCTTATGGTTGTCTTTAATTTTCATGTTGAGTAGTATTTCAAAGTAGTTGTAATAGTTGCTACATGAGGTGAACAACCATGAAGACGGCGCCATGAACCTTGACGCTACGCCGACGATGATGGAGATCATGCCCGAAGATGATGGAGATCATGTCCGTGCTTTGGAGATGAAGATCAAAGGCACAAAGACAAAAGGGCCATATCATATCACATATGAACTGCATGTGATGTTAATCCTTTATGCATCTTATTTTGCTTAGATCGCAATGGTAGCATTATAAGATGATCCCTCACATTAATATCAAGATAATAAAGTGTTCTCCCCTCGTATGCACCGTTGTACAGTTCGTCGTTTCGAAGCATCTCGTGATGATCGGATGTGATAGACTCAACGTTCACATACAACGGGTGTAAGCCATGTTGCACACGCGGAATACTTGGGTTTGCTTGACGAGCCTAGCATGTACAGACATGGCCTCGGGACAACGGAAACCGAAAGGTTGAACACGAGTCATATGGATGATATGATCAACATGTTGATGTTCACCATTGAAGCTACATCATCTCACGTGATGATCGGTTTTGGTGTAGTGGATGTGGATCGTGTACCACTTAACAGCTATGAGGGATGTTGTATTAAGTGGGAGTTCATCAGTAATTAGATTAAAACATGAACTATTTATCATGAACTTAGTCTGAGTAGTATTTTGAATTAATTTTGTAGTATTGGCATCCGTTTACTACTATGCGCTAGTCTTGTAATTGAGATAGAAATACTGTTAAAATCTGATAAGAAACTTTACGGATTGGTACCGTATTGTTAAAGAATCAAGAATTGATTAAGTCCTATTGCAAACTTTTAGTAAACCTCATATTGTTGATTCAATAAGCTATGGTTTCAATTAGTAACTAAAGTTATCTTGTCTCCGTGAAACTTGAAGTTCAAATCTGTTTGAAAAGTAAGGAGCTGAAAATTTAGTTTTCAGAAATAATCAAGGTATGAGATATATGTGATATCTAAGACCTTATTGCAAGATGATAGAATATAAATTTGGTGAGACTACATAAACTCATAAGTTTTATGGGAATGTATGAAGGTTGAAGACGCCAGGCGTCACAATCCTCCAACTATTGGGGCACTAATAATATTCGCATATCCATGAAGTTATCATCTTTAGTATGCACCGTTGCTAAGACTCGTCGTTTCGAAGCATCACGTGATGATCGGGTGTGATAGATTCTACGTGTGCATACAACGGGTGCAAGCCAGATTTGCACATGCGAATACCAAGGTTAAAACTTTACGAGCCTAGCATGTACAGACATGGTCTCGGAAAGTCGTCATGATATAATGGATAAAATTATGAGTGAAATTGTTCATCATATTACAAATGTTACTAATAGTGAGACCAACTCTTGGGGTTCCACCTATATAATGAGGGGCATAGGGGAGGGGGCCGGCCACCACAAAGCCACAAGTTGGCCGCACCCCCTTGAGGCCGGCCACCCCCTCCCAAACCCTAGCCGCCCCCTCTCCTCCATATCTCCCGCGTAGCTTTAGCGAAGCTCCGCCGGAGTTCTCCACCACCACCGACACCACGCCGTCGTGCTGTCGGATTCAAGAGGAGCTACTACTTCCGCTGCCCGCTGGAACAGGGAGGTGGACGTCGTCTTCATCAACAACCGAACGTGTGACCGAGTACGGAGGTGCTGCCCGTTCGTGGCGCCGGAAGCGATCGTGATCAAGATCTTCTACGCGCTTTTGCAAGCGGCAAGTGAACGTCTACCTCAGCAACAAGAGCCTCATCTTGTAGGCTTTGGAATCTCTTCAAGGGTGAGACTCGATATCCCCTCGTTGCTACCGTCTTCTAGATTGCATCTTGGCTTGGATTGCGTGTTCGCGGTAGGAAAATTTTTGTTTTCTATGCAACGTTTTCAAACAACGAAGTGGGGCCACGAGGTGGCCAAACCATAGGGCGGCGCGGCCCAAGCCCTGGCCGCGCCGACCTAGGGTGTGGGCCCCTCGTGACGCCCCTTGACCTGCCCTTCCGCCTACAAATAGCCTTCATCGCGAAACCCCGCATCTGAGAGCCACGATACGGAAAACCTTCCAGAGACGCCGCCGCCGCCAATCCCATCTCGGGGGATTCAGGAGATCGCCTCCGGCACCCTGCCGGAGAGGGGAATCATCTCCCGGAGGACTCTACGCCGCCATGGTCGCCTCCGGAGTGATGTGTGAGTAGTCTACCCCTGGACTATGGGTCCATAGCAGTAGCTAGATGGTTGTCTTCTCCTCATTGTGCTTAATTGTCGGGTCTTGTGAGCTGCCGAACATGATCAAGATCATCTATCTGTAATTCTATATGTTGTGTTTGTTGGGATCCGATGAATAGAGAATACTTGTTATGTTGATTATCAAAGTTATATCTATGTGTTGTTTATGATCTTGCATGCTCTCCGTTACTAGTAGATGCTCTGGCCAAGTAGATGCTTGTAACTCCAAGAGGGAGTATTTATGCTCGATAGTGGGTTCATGTCTCCGTGAATCTGGGGAAGTGACAGAAATCTCTAAGATTATGGATGTGTTGTTGCCACTAGGGATAAAACATTGGTGTTATGTTCGAGGATGTAGTTACTGATTACATTACGCGCAATACTTAATGCAATTGTCTGTTGTTAGCAACTTAATACTGGAGGGGGTTCGGATGATAACCTGAAGGTGGACTTTTTAGGCATAGATGGATGCTGGATAGCGGTCTATGTACTTTGTCGTAATGCCCAATTAAATCTCACTATACTCATCATAATATGTATGTACATGGTCATGCCCTCTTTATTTGTCAATTGCCCAACTGTTTATCTTATGGGAGAGACACCTCTAGTGAACTGTGGACCCCGGTCCAATTCTCTTTACTGAAATACAATCCACTGCAATACTGTTCTACTGTTTTCTGCAAACAATCATCATCCACACTATACATCTAATCCTTTGTTACAGCAAGCCGGTGAGATTGACAACCTCATTTGTTTCGTTGGGGCAAAGTACTTGGTTTGTGTTGTGCAGGTTCCACGTTGGCGCCGGAATCCCTGGTGTTGCGCCGCACTACATCTCGCCGTCATCAACCTTCAACGTGCTTCTTGACTCCTACTGGTTCGATAAACCTTGGTTTCTACTGAGGGAAACTTGCCACTGTGCGCATCACACCTTCCTCTTGGGGTTCCCAACGGACGCGTGTCGAACGAAAAGACAATACGTCAACCACGCGCATCAATCGCCTCCTCTCCGGATCTCGTGGAGAATCGCCTTTGGCGACTGGTGATCTCCGACGAGCTCGCGTCCACGCCGTCGACGTGTGCGCGCCTCCGAGACTGACCTGGCGCGGGTGCTGCTCGCAGCGCCTATGCCGTCGTCTCTGGTGCTGTGCTACTGGTGGTGCTCGTCGGCGTAACGCCGGCGTCTTCCCTGGCTTTGCAGCTGCTATGGCCGCGCGGGCACTGCCTCGCCATGCCATAGCCTCTGCCACCAGGCGCGGGTAAGGTCTCCTGCTCCTCCTCCTTCTCATCTCCATGCCCGTGTGCCTCCCATGCTTCTGTGCTTCTTCTACCTCTTGCTCTACAGCCTCCTGATGATCTTATGATCATGCAGAGCCTTGCTGCTGCTGCCTATGCTTCCTATGTTTCTCTTCTCTGCAAGCCCTGGCCAATTCACCAATCTTTGGTTACTGGCCAGTGTGTGCTGCTTATTGTGCATGCTTTGTGTTGCCTGCTTACTGCTCCTATAAAGCTATGAACTTGCTATGCCATGTTGTACATGCTTATGAGCTTGCTTGTGCTTACTGGCATCTTATGCTTGCTTGTCTAGGTGTACTGCTATGCATCTGTGACACTTGTGAATGCCTGTGATGCATCTGTGACACTTCTGTGCCTTCTGTGTAATCCAATGATCCATTGGATCAATAATTTCTGTTGGCTAGACTCTCAGTGTTGCTTGACTTGATTCAATTGATCCATTTGATCAATCAAATGTCAGTGGCTTGATTTGCTGATGGATTCTGTGGCTAAGTGAATGATTTGCTTACTGATGCTACTACTCAAGCATGATTATGCTACTGTATGTGTGTGCTGCTGCTCTCCCTAGCCTACTGGATTTGATCCAGTAGCTATGATGCAGTGACATGTGCTTGTGTTGCCTCACAGTGTGCTACTGTCAAAATATTGCATGGATTTGTTATGTATTCATGCTTGAATAAATTAATTAATGATGAACTGCTTATGTAGTAATGATTAAATGACTTGCTGTATATGAATTTGCTTTTCATGATTAATTGACAAGCAAATGGAGTCTGAATCCTTTTCTGGATAATGATGCTTTGTTATTTGGCTTTGCTTTGGATGGTTCTATGTGTGATGTGACCTTAGTGGCCTTGTTGCTGACTGGTTGCTCACATAGTTGGCTGGATCTTGTTGGCTACCCATCTTTGCTTGCATATTTGGGGATCATAATCAATATGAATGCCAATATGCTTGCCTGTGAAGAATTCTAGGGTTTCCTGATGGTTGCATGCTTAGGATCTTCTGTGTAGTCTTTGGTAGCTGCTAATTCTTGCAATACATCTACTGGTGCTGTTTGTGCATGTGTTCTTGCTAGTGTGTGCATCCGTGCATGATCTCTAGCTTCTATGCACAAGATGTGTATCTAGATGATTTCTGTTTTAGTGGCTTTCTAGACTGACAGTGATCCTTGGTGAAAACCAAGTGATGAGCTACCCATTGAGCATCTGCTCAATCCCATGACATATGTCATGCATGATTTATGGATTAGATCCATTGGATCTTCTCCAGGAACTAGGTATACCTTGTTCCAGCTCCTAGAGTGAAATACTTTGTTGATGCAGACTTCTGGTTTGTGTGTCACAGCCCTCCACCTCCAGTCCTTGGTTGATCTTCTCAGGTCACCATGATTTCTGGTGGTTGGTTGGTTGTGTGTTGGTTTGGGCTGTTCTTGAGCAAGAACTGGATGAACTATGCCTGGTCTATCTTCACCTTACCTTGTGAATCCTTATCTGGTCGACTGTGCACTGTTTCTAGGGTTTGTGCCCTTTTATATCATCTCTACTTCAGTTCTTGCAATGCCACACAGGCCTGGCTTGCTTTTGTGACTAGGCCAGTGCATGGCCTTGCTGTGGCTTGCTCAGCACACATGAGCTGTGTGCTCTCATATGCTGAAACTTGAGCCCTGGTGGTGCTCAGGTTTGGTCTGCTGTTGCCCTTATCTTGTGATGTCCAAGGTTTTGGACATGCACAAGTGTGCAAGACACTTGTTTCTGTCCAAACTGAACTTTGGTTAACACTAACCCCCTGGCTAGTACTTTTTATGTTATTTTGCAGGTTTCGAAGATGAATATGACCATGGAGATATACTTCAAGTCATTTAGTCTAGGTTTTTAGTTTAGGATCAATATTGTAATCTTCATTTTCATTTCTGTTTGTTTTCTTTTAATTCTTGTATCAAGAATTTTGTAAAGACAATGTAAATGTGTTGTGATATCAATAAAGCTCAAGTTTTACTTATGAGCTTTTGATTTGTGTAATGTGTATATTTCTGAATAAATGTTGTATTTATTATTCACTTTGAAATTCAAATTTATTTGAATTCATAAGTTGTATTTAAATTGTGAATTCAATTTCTATATTCATTATTGCTTACTGGTTAATGTGATCAATGTATTATAACTTGTCAAATGAATTCAATTCCCAAATCAACAAGATACAAAAGAGATCATGTCGAAATTTCACTAACTCACATTGCCTAACCCTAATTGCAAAGTGAGAGAGAACCTCGATCCCTCTTAGGTTTAGTTGCAATAAGGCGCGAAAATTTCCCCCGTTTTGCGATGAAATGCACATCCCATTTCGAAATCTACCCTTCGTTGTTCCTATGTTCTGGGTTATTACAGAAGGAAGCACAGGAGGAGCTGGCGGGCCACGCGGCGTTGGACGCCGAGCCGGGCAAGCCGCAGTGGCGGCGCGCCGCAGCGAGGACTCCGACTCGGAGATATCTTGGTCCTCCGATGACCCTGACGCGCCTACGCCGGAGTAGAGGGCGGCGGAGCAGAGGGCCATCGTCGAGTCTTTCGAGACGCTCAAGGACGACGCCGCCAACGCGAGGCTGGAGCAGGCACTGAGCCAGGACGCGGCGGCGCACCGAGCCATAGCGGCCGCGCGGGAGGCGACAGAGAAGCATGCGACGGAGCGACGCAATGACGGTGCCGGCCCATCAGGACGCAAGTAGTCTAGGCCTATAGATCTACTTTGTATAGTTTTTATGCATTTTTATGTACTACTTTGAAAGTTTTTAAGTATGTTGCAATTCAAAAAATGGGTCGCCCCGGTGGGAGCACACCCAGACGCAAACGGGCGCGCGGACAAAATATGTCTGCGGGGCGACGCAAACGGACGCTCGCGACCACTTTTGGGCATCTGAAATGCGTCGCGCCACTGGAGATGCCCTTAGGGTTATGTTCCCCTCGTAGGGGACGACGGTGTAGAGATCCTTCTGATCCCTTTGCGCATCTGCCATCAACGCGTCTTGGGCTGATCATGCACTCCTTCATTGCCTTGTTCACGGCGGTTCTGGCTCCTCTGCTAGGGTTTTGAATCCGATCTGAAAAAATTGGGTTGTGAGTGTTTAAGTCGGAGATTTTTTTTCTTTTGAAACGGGGGCAAATAGACTGCTTTGCCCCCAATCGATTAATTAAGGAGAAGTTTGAAGTTTACAAGACTTGGAACACCGAACAAAAAAAATAGCTTTACTCTCCCGGCATGAAATCACCCAAACACTTGGCTCCCGCCAAAACCCACAATCCCGCCTCGGACTAAATCCTATGAAAGACTGTATGCAAAGGAGCAAGCTTGCTACAAAATAGTCTGCGTTACGCTCGCACCACACCTCCCAAGAGACTAACAACGTGAGAGAAGCCATAGCTTTGCGGTTGATCGTTGCATCATGCGACATTTTTCTCCACCAAACCGCAATAGAGAGGCCGGTCCAACGTGATGGGTCAAGCTCCGGGATGCCTATAACATCCCAGAACTTAGGACAAACGCGGTGTAGATATAGAAAGGGGTTGTGCGTTTGATCGCAAAACGGGGAAAATTTCCGCGCTTAATTGCATAAAACCTAAGAGTGATCGAGGTTTCTCTCTCGTTGCTATTAGGGTTAGAGTAATGAGAGTGCTATAAATTTCGACATGATCTCTTTTGAAACTAGGGTTTTGGAGAGGAATTTAAATTGGCATTTGAATTTGAATTTCAAACATACATGAATATAAGTAATGAATAACTCAAATGAATTCATAATTCATAACTCAAACCAATATAACATATATACAACAAATTTCAGAAATGAATTATAAGAATTACAAATAGCTCATAAGAAAAACTTGAGCTTTATTGATTAAACACACATATTACATTGTCTTTACACAATTCTTTGATATTACAATTAAATTATAAGAATTACAAATAGCTCATAAGAAAATCTTGAACTTGGGATGGGATCCTTGCATATAAAGTAAATGGTAAGGTTGCCTTGCTCAATAGAGCTTTGCACTTGCAAGAATATTAGCTTGCCTTGGTTGATGTATTGGTCAAAGTGGTCTTCCTCCTCTTGATGGTAGACCTCCTCCTCCTGGTATTCTTCTGTGCTAGCGTCTAAAAATGGATACGAGGTAACAATCACCAAACAAGCTGAGGAGCTATTCTAAGCACACTCAAGGTTCACACAAACTAATCTATCATTCCACACTTACAAAAATGTTGGTTGACTTTGTTTTCTTCTTAAGAGAAAAATAATTTCCTCTCATTACCAAACTTGACTTATGGTTTCTATTTAAGTCTTGGAGGAAATAATTTCCTCTCATTGAATCTTGTTAAGATTTAATCTCCTCAAATGAATAACTTATGAATCCATGTTGACCAAGGCCAACCATTCCTAATCATCATTTGGGAAAATGATTTAAATGAGGTAGAGCAGCTCATGCAATTTAACACTACCGTACTTATGTTTTAATATCACCAACTAACCCAACATGAGATTATGTAAACCAGGGTCACTAATTCACATAAAGTTACTTGGGACAAGATTTAAATGAGGGCAAACACCTCATATGATTTATTATATAGTTTTGCACAATATCACTTGACTAGAAATAGCCATATAGTCCTTTATTTCAACTAGGCCATGATCACACAAAGTAACCATGCCATATTTTTTCATAAACAATTAGAGTATGTGAAATGTGATCTATGAGAGTTGAAATCAACTCAATAGCATTTTTGGTTGATTTTTAATAATTGTTTGAATCTGCAAAAGTCTCTGACTTGTTATTTTTACTATTTGAATTCTACTATGAATCTGGAGGTGAGGCCAATGGTGTTGTTTATATAATTTCATAGGCTTTCCAAAGATATAAAATTTGCTGAATTTGGTGCAGTAGATTTGAAACTATTCAAATTTGAAGTTAACCTTAGTATTGTATTTGATTTAAAAGAATTAAACCAAATTTGAAAATCTGGGCTGAGAGGGAAAAGCCTAACGGGCCGAAGAGAGGAAAAACTAAACAGGCCAGCCCACTGCACGTCCAGCCCGAGCAGGCCGCCTGACTGGTGGGCTCCACCTGTCAGCGCCACTTAACAAGTGAAGCGGTACGAGGGACAGGAGGCATTGGATTAGAACGCGATCGTGCGGTGCACGATCGTCGTCTTCTTCGGCGAGAAGCCGTGGCTCTGGCGGCAAGCCTAGGGGGTGGGAGAGCATACCGAGGCTCCGGCGGTCGGCGGCGAGGTGCGCGGCGACGTTGGTGAGGAAGGCGAGTCGACTGGTACAGGCGGCGGCGCTTAGGGAAGCTCCAATCGACGACGGTGACCTGCGGGTACTGGCAGCTCCGATCTTCAAATTACGGCTACTCCGGCGACGATTGAGTGGGAGACTTGGTCGAGGAAAAGCAGTGAAGGGAGGAGAACTGGATGGTGTGAAGAGTTCGTGCGCGGGGAGGCTCTATTTATAGCGTCGTGAGGGTGACGCGGGTGCTGAGGAGGGTCGTCCATGGCGCGGCGTCTCCGGCGCTCGAAGGGGCAAGGTGAGGGTAGGGTTGCGTAGGCGACGCTAGAGAGCATGTTGGCTAGGACGGAGATGGTCGGGTTAGGGCGGGTGAGTGTGATGCCGTGCGGCACAGTGGCGGAGAAACGGCGACAATGTCGACGGCGACAGCATGCACGCGGGCAAAGGAGCGTGTCTGGCAGGCTCATGGTGTTGTGGCGGTGCTCCAGGCGAAGAAATGGGGTTCGGGGAAGGTCTGCATCGCCGTGGCGACGCGTGCCCGTGTCGCGCGCCGTCGTGCGCACGGCGACATGACCATGCCGACCCTGGCGACACAGTGCATCGCGGGCGCGTTCATGTCCGGGCCGTGTCGTGCTCCTCTCGACAAATGGCTTGCATCAGCGTGCTCAGGGGATCCAGGGAGAGCAGGGAGTGATAACGCGTGAAGCACACGTCCGTTGGGAACCCCAAGAGGAAGGTGTGATGCGTACAACAGCAAGTTTTCCCTCAGTAAGAAACCAAGGTTATCGAACCAGTAGGAGTCAAGGGCCACGTGAAGGTTGTTGGTGACGGAGTGTAGTGCGGCGCAACACCAGGGATTCCGGCGCCAACGTGGAACCTGCACAACACAATCAAAATACTTTGCCCCAACTTAACAGTGAGGTTGTGAATCTCACTGGCTTGCTGTAAACAAAGGATTAAATGTATGGTGTGGAAAATGATGTTTGTTTGCAATGAGCAGCAGAGAACAATGATTGCACTAGATTGTATTCAGATGTAAAAGAATGGACCGGGGTCCACAGTTCACTAGTGGTGTCTCTCCAATAAGAAATAGCATGTTAGGTGAACAAATTACAGTTTGGCAATTGACAAATAGAGAGGGCATAACAATGCACATACATATCATGATGACTAATATGAGATTTACTTAGGGCATTACGACAAAGTACATAGACCGCTATCCAACATGCATCTATGCCTAAAAAGTCCACCTTCGGGTTAGCATCCGCACCCCTTCCAGTATTAAGTTGCAAACAACAGACAATTGCATTAAGTATGGTGCGTAATGTAATCAACACAAATATCCTTAGACAAAGCATTGATGTTTTATCCCTAGTGGCAACATCACATCCACAACCTTAGAACTTTCTGTCACTATCCCAGATTCAATGGAGGCATGAACCCACTATCGAGCATAAATACTCCCTCTTGGAGTCACAAGTATCAACTTGGCCAGAGCCTCTACTAGCAACGGAGAGCATGCAAGATCATAAACAACACATATATGATAGATTGATAATCAACTTGACATAGTATTCCATATTCATCGGATCCCAACAAACACAACATATAGCATTACAAATAGATGATCTTGATCATGATAGGCAGTTCACAAGATCTAACATGATAGCACAATGAGGAGAAGACAACCATGTAGCTACTGCTATGGACCCATAGTCCAAGGATGAACTACTCACACATCAGTCCGGAGGCGATCATGGTGATGTAGAGTCCTCCGGGAGATGATTCCCCTCTCCGGCAGGGTGCCGGAGGCGATCTCCTGAATCCCCCGAGATGGGATTGGCGGCGGCGTCTCTGGAACTTTTTCCGTATCGTGGCTCTCGGTAATAGGATTTTCGTGATGGAGAGTATAAGTAGGCGGAAGGGCAGAGTCGGAGGAGGCACGGGGGCCCCACACCATAGGGCGGCGCGGGCCACCCCTTGGCCGCGCGGCCCTGTGGTTTGGGCGCCTCGTGGCCCCACTTCGTATCCTCTTCGGTCTTCTGGAAGCTCCGTGGAAAAACAAGACCCTGGGCATTTGTTTCGTCCAATTCCGAGAATATTTCCTGTGTAGGATTTCTGAAACCAAAAACAACACAAAACAGGAATTGGCGCTTCGGCATCTCGTTAATAGGTTAGTGCCGGAAAATGCATATAAATGATGTAAAGTGTATATAAAACATGTGAGTATTGTCATAAAACTAGCATGGAACATAAGAAATTATAGGTACGTTTGAGACGTATCAGGGAGACATGGTGGCCAGGGCTAGATAGGTGGGGAGAGAGGGGGAGCGTGCCATGGGGAACATGGCCGGCATGGCTTTGGCATGGCCATGTTGGCCTAGTTCCGAGGGTTGCTATGCCCTGGTGAGTTTGAGAGGGGACCAGGGGGCATGTGTGAAGCAAGGGGAGACAAGAATTAGGCCAACACTATTGAGAATAGTGGTTTTTGAATTTGAGTTGGATTTGGATTTCTAGTTTTTGTCAAATTTGCCTTATGCCATTTAATTTGAAAATTTTGAGAGGGAGGGATTGGACTTGATTCAAATGATCCACAACACACATTGGTGGTGGTATTTCAAAATAAAAAGAATTGCAAAATTTGTAAATTGTGAAGAAACTAGAATTTGATTCAAGGTCCCAACTTTGCTTGATCCTAGTTTGAAATTTGGGAGGAATTTGCAGGGGTGGTTTCGAGCAAAGTTGTTCACCTTGATGGGGTCTTGGATGAGGTGCAAAGATTTGGCAAAGTTTGGTTTAGAAAACTCTTAATAAAGGGGCTCAAAGTGGGTAAGATGTTAAAAATGTCACACATGACCATTATCATATGTGACTAGGTTTTTGCATTTCTCTTGATTTGATTTGGGTTTCTTTGTTTCAAAAAGTGTGTAAAAGTGTTTACTAACATTCTACAAACAATGGCACAAGCAAAAATGGCCTAGGTCAAAGTAATGCAAAATAGCCATAAACACATGTGTGGGTTGAATTGGATTTTTCCTATTTTTCTATTTTGGTTCACTTGACCCTATTGGGCATGTGTTATGGTCTATTTAGGGTTAGATTGAGTTTGATAAGAGTTTCAAACCATTTGGGTAAGATATGAGGGCATAGGGCAAGATTTGCTATTATGGTTAAGTGCCACATCTGCCTTTATGTACCTTTTTATTCTCTTTTTGTTTCACAAAGGAAATTGGCGAGTAAGCCCTAGGTTGGTTTTGTTGAGGTACTTCAACTTATCCAACAAGGTAGCACATGGCCTAACTCACCATTTGCAAAAATATCCATAGGCTCACATAGGCCTTTTTCTTATTTAATATCATCTCTTTTTATTTTGTTTTTAATGGATGGTGATAAGAGGGGTGAGGTTTAGGGTTTAGTGGGGTTTACAATGGTTCACCACTATTTAGAAAAGTAAGAATGGTAGGGGTCAATAATTACATATTAGGGCTATATGCCCACATATGTCTTTTTATTTTATTTTAGTTTCTTCATATTTGATCCACTTTGGTTCTTGAGATGGTTAGGGTTTTAGGGTTTTGGAAGAATGTTCAATGTAACAAACAAACAATCATGGGAATAACACAAGCATTAGGTATGAGCACTATGCATAGCATCATATGTAAGAAAGTTTTTGTTGGTTCTCATTTTTGGGAAAAGGTGATTCATTTTCTCTTTGTTTTAAAATTTGGGATGTTACACTGCACAACCTCAACGGATACAGAATGATGTTCTTCAGGTGGGTCTAGTGTTGCATGGGCCAATTCTGCCACCTGTTATGTAGTGGGACAAATTATCTCAGTTTCTTCTACCTGAATTGCTAGCTACATATTTGCCGACAATCCCCTAAGGTGACCCCCTGGTTTTCTTGAGCAAGGTGGATATGAACAAAAGATCTTGGGCTGTAGCTTTTGATGGGGCTACTAGTTTCCTCAAATCTGTGATGGCAGTTCCAAAGGAAAATGATGTTACTTTGGTCAGAAGGAGGCCAGTAGCTCGAGCACTGAATTTTGACCTATCTAATGAGGAGATGCAGGGTATTTCTTTTACTTTTGTGACTGATACGGTGCAGAAGAGAAAACCTAGGAGGAGAAAACCTAAGGGCCCAATCCCTGTGGTGCAACCTGAAAATAAAAGTTTCACTAGAAGCTCACTAAAGTTGGATGGCTACAAGGCACAGCCTATTGCCATGGAGTTCCATACGCAAAATAAGAAGAGGCCACGTGCAAAGCTACTATTGGTGTAGCAGAAGCCTAAGGATAGCATGGAGTCGCAACAGCACAATGATTCCATGCATGCTCTACTAGGTGATACAGGCACCTCTGAGGATGGATCGATCCCAGGCACTCCAATTCAAGTTCTACAGAGGGTGGGGTTGCACCTGGGTATTGGTAATGTTCTTCTGTCTAAGGAAAAGCTTGAAGTTGATCCTTCAGTCCGACCTCCAAATGTTGCAGACGATAAGTGAACACATATGGTACTGGGTGGTGGGGACTGGAGTTCTTTTCTTTTGGTGGCATAACTCCTTGTGTCTTGTCAGGTCCTTAGATATGATTCAGTGTCAGTTTGCTAGTATGGAGTCCGACTTTGGTCTTGTATTCAGTATGGTATGACTTATGTTGTCTGAATTTGTCAGTGTGGTTGTTATTTTGTTACACATGTGGCCTTGTATTAAACTTATCCATATGGTTATTTAATGTGTCTTATTTCAAGAAGAACATAATGGGGAAAATAGGCAAAGGCAAGTCAGGTCTAAAATAGAAGAAAGTGGTTGTGATATTATATGTCTTGAAGAGACAAAGTGTGAGGAATTTGATTGGCGTTTCATCAAAAAAATCTGCCCTAAGAACTTTGATAGATTTGCTTGTGTTCCATCTGTTGGTGCTTCAGGTGGTATAATTGTTTTGTGGAAATCTTCTATGTTCCATGGCAATTTAATTGAGATTCAAAGATTTGGATTAGTGATTACTTCTACTTAAACATATAATAATGCTACATGGACAATCGTATCAGTATATGGTCCTTGCAGGGGAGTGGAGAGAGATCAATTTGTCTCGTGGTTGTTTAACTTGCAAATTCCAGTGAATGATAATTGGTTGCTCCTAGGTGACTTTAATTTTATCCGATCACATGAAAATCTTAATAAATCTGGTGGAGACACTAATGACATGTTTCTTTTCAATGAAATTATTGGACACCTTGGTTTACTGGAATTACCTATGAAAAGAAGAAAATATACATGGTCTAATATGGAAGATTCTCCACTCCTTGAGTAGTTAGACTGGTTCTTTACTAGCAATAATTGGATTTCACATTATCCAAACTCTATGGTGCTAGCTTTGGCAAAACCTGGATCGAATAACGTCCCTTGTTTAGTAATAATAGATACTTTAATTCCTAAAGCTAGGCTATTTCGCTTTGAAAATTATTGGGTGGATATGCCTGGATTTAAAAAATGTGTTACTGATTCTTAGGCCAAGGAGTCAAGGAAATTGTTTAGTGAAAATATTCTCACAAACAAATTAAAAAATCTACGGTTCAATCTCAAAAGGTGGCAAGTCAGTTTGTCATGTCTTAAACTGTTGATTCAAAATTTCAACAAAGTGATATTGTAGTTGGACTCTCTGGAGGAATTCAGACCATTATTTACTGCTGAGTTTAACTTCAGGAAAATTGTTAAACTACATCTAGAGGATCTTTTATTGGCTGAATGCAACTATTGGAAAATGCGTTGTACGATTTGATGGATAAAACAAGGGGAGGACAATACAAAAAAATTCCATGTAGTTAAAGAATTCAGAGGGAGTGGAGATCGCTAATCATCAAGAAATGGCAATATTGTTATGGATTAATTATAAAGAGAGAATGGGACATTCAGATGGCATAAATATGCAGTTTAATATCAGCTCTTTGCTCACTGTGGTAGAGGGATTGGAGGATCTCACTTTGCCATTTAGTAAAAAGGAGATGGTTGATGTCATAAATTACATGCCCTCGGACAAAGCTCCAGGTCCAGATGGGTTCAATGGTTTATTTGTTAAGAAATGTTGGCCCATCCTACAATCTGAGTTTCATCGTTTGGCCTCGGATTTTCATCAAGGAAATTTGGATTTGCAGAGCATAAAAGGGTCATATATAACATTAATTCCAAAAAAGTCAGTGCCAGAAGAAGTAAATGATTTTTGACCTATTTCTCTTACCAATGTTTGCCTCAATTTTTTAACAAAACTTGCTTCCAATAGACTGCAAGGAAGTATTTTGGATTGCATAAATAAGAACCAATATGGGTTTTTGAGAAATAGATCCATTCAAGATTGCCTGGCCTAGTCTTTTGAGTATCTATATTTGTGCCAACTTTCCAAAAGACCAATTGTCATTTTGAAATTAGTTTTTTCTAAAGCTTTTGATACCATAGAACATGAAGCTTTAATTCAAGTGATGAAGCACAAGGGATTTAATGGAAAATGGTTGGATTGGGCTAAATCCATTTTTTCCTCTGGCACTTCCTCTATTCTCCTAAATGGTATACCTAGAAAGAAATTTATTTGCAAACGTGATGTAAGACAAGGTGATCCATTGTCACCTCTATATTATCTCTTTCGATCAGATTTGTTACAATCATAAGTAAATGATTTGGAGAGACAAGGAATTATACACAAGCCAATTGAAACATATGACCCTTATTACCCAATAATACAGTATGCAGATGATACTCTATTGGTCATGCCGACTGATGTGGAGCAGATTCTTGCTCTAAAATATTTGTTGCATAAATTCTCTCTGTCTACAGGATTGAAAATCAACTTTGGGAAATCTCAGATGGTTCCCATCAATGTTGTTGGAGATATGCCCAAGAGGCAATAATAAAATGGTTATTATAATATATCTTTGAGTTTATGATAATGTTTACATACCATGCTATAATTGTATTAACTGAAACATTGATACATGTGTGTTACGTGAACAACAAGGAGTCCCTAGTAAGCCTCTTGTATAACTAGCTTGTTGATTAATAGATGATCATCGTTTCATGATCATGAACATTGGATGTTATTAATAACAAGGTTATGTCATTGATGAAAGATGTAATGGACGTACACACCCAATTAAGTGTAGCATAAGATCACGTCTTTAAGTTCATTTGCTATAAGCTTTCGATACATAGTTACCTAGTCCTTTCGACCATGAGATCATGTAAATCACTTATGCCGGAAGGGTACTTTGATTACATCAAACGCCACTGCGTAAATGGGTGGTTATAAAGGTGGGATTAGGTATCTGGAAAGTATGAGTTGAGGCATATGGATCAACAGTGGGATTTGTCCATCCCGATGACGGATAGATATACTCTGGGCCCTCTCGGTGGAATGTCGTCTAATTAGCTTGCAATCATATGAATGGTTCATAAGAGACCACATACCACGGTACGAGTAAAGAGTACTTGTCATGAGACGAGGTTGAACAAGGTATAGAGATACCGATGATCAAACCTCGGACAAGTAAAATATCGTGTGACAAAGGGAATCGGTATCGTATGTGAATGGTTCATTCGATCAGTAAGTCATCGTTGAATATGTGGGAGCCATTATGGATCTCCAGATCCCGCTATTGGTTATTGTTCAGAGAGAGGTCTCAACCATGTCTGCATAGTTCGTGAACCGTAGGGTGACACACTTAAGGTTTGATGTCGTTTAAGTAGATATGGAATATGGAATGGAGTTCGAAGTTTTGTTTAGAGTCTCGGATGGGATCCAGGACATCACGAGGAGGTCCGGAATGGTCCGGAGAATAAGATTCATATATAGGAAGTCATATTCCAAGTTTGGAAATGATCCGGTGCATTTATGGCAGGTTCTAGAAAGTTCTAGAAAAGTCCGGAAGAAATCACCATGGAAAGTGGAGTCCCGGAGGGACTCCACCTTGCATGGCCAGCCAAAACCTAAGGGGAGGAGTCCCAGGTGGGCTCCACCATAGGTGGCCGGCCAACCCCCCAAGGAAGGGGTGGGAGTCCCACCTTGAGTGGGATTCGCCCCTTGAGTAGGTTTCCCACCTATGGGAGGTTTTGTTGTTGGGGTCTTATTCGAAGACTTGGACTACAACTCTTGGGGATTTCCACCTATATAATGAGGAGGAGAGGGAGGGGCAGCCCACTCTTGGCCGCACCACCTAGGGCCCCCATGTTCGGCGCCCTACCCCTCTTTCTCTCCCCAAACCCTAGCGCCCCTCCTCCACATAATACTCCCACAGCGCATAGGCGAAGCCCTGCCGGAGTTCTCCATCGACACCGCCACCATGCCGTCATGCTGCCGGGATTCCGAGAAGGATCTACTACCTCCGCTGCCCGCTGGAACGGGGAGAAGGACGTCGTCATCAACACCGAACGTGTGACCGAGTACGAAAGTGCTGCCCGATTGTGGCACCGTCAAGATCTTCTACACGCTTTTGCAAGCGGCAAGTGATCGACTACAGCAACAACGAGATCTAATCTCGTAGGCTTTGGAAATCTTCAAGGGTTAATCTTGTTCATCCCCTCGTTGCTACCATCTTCTAGATTGCATCTTGGCTTGGATTGCGTTCTCGTGGTAGGAAATTTTTTGTTTTCTATGCTACGAATCCCTTCAGTGGTATCAGAGCCGTGTCTATGCATAGATTGGTTGCACGAGTAGAACGCAATTGTTTTGTGGGCGTTGATGCTTTGTTGTCTTTAGTTCGTCTACATTGCATCTTGCAGCATGGTGGGATGAAGCGGCCCGGGCTAACGTTACATGACCGCGTTCATGAGACTTGCTCCACGTTCGACATGCAACTTGTATTGCATAAGTGGCTTTGCGGGTGTCTGTCTCTCCCACCATAGTGAAGATTCAATTTACTCTTTCTATTGACAACACTAGTATCACCGTTGTGGTTCATGTTCGTAGGTAGATTGGATCTTACTCGAAAACCCTAAACCACGTAAAATATGCAAACCAAATTAGAGACGTCTAACTTGTTTTTGCAGGGTTTGGTGATGTGATATGGCTATGATGCGATGATGAATATGTATGAGATGATCATTAATGTATTGTGGCAACCGGCAGGAGCCTTATGGTTGTCTTTAAATTTCATGTTGAGTAGTATTTCAAAGTAGTTGTAATAGTTGCTACATGAGGTGAACAACCATGAAGACGACGCCATGGACCTTGACGCTACGCCGATGATGATGGAGATCATGCCCGTTGATGATGGAGATCATGTCCGTGCTTTGGAGATGAAGATCGAAGGCGCAAAGACTAAAGGGCCATATCATATCACATATGAATTGCATGTGATGTTAGTCCTTTATGCATCTTATTTTGCTTAGAACGTGACGGTAGCATTATAAGATGATCCCTCACGTTAATATCAAGATAATAAAGTGTTCTCCCCTCGTATGCACCGTTGCTAGAATTCGTCGTTTCGAAGCATCTCGTGATGATCGGATGTGATAGACTCAACGTTCACATACAACGGGTGTAAGCCATGTTTGCACACGCGGAATACTTGGGTTTGCTTGACGAGCCTAGCATGTACAGACATGGCCTCGGGACAACGGAAACCGAAAGGTTGAACACGAGTCATATGGATGATATGATCAACATGTTGATGTTCACCATTGAAGCTACATCATCTCACGTGATGATCGGTTTTGGCGTAGTGGATATGGATCGTGTACCACTTAACAACTATGAGGGATGTTGTATTAAGTGGGAGTTCATTAGTAATTAGATTAAAACATGAACTAATTATCATAAACATAGTCTGAGTAGTATTTTGAATTAATTTTGTAGTATTGGAATTCGTTTTCTACCATGTGCTAGTCTTGTAATTGAGATAGAAATACTGTTAAAATCTGGCTAGAAACTTTACGGACTGGTACCGTATTGTTAAAGAATCAAGAAATGATTAAGTCCTATTGCAAACTTCTAGTAAAACTCACATTGTTGATTCAAAGAGCTATGGTTTCAATTAGTACCTAAAGTTATCTTGTCTCCGTGAAACTTGAAGTTCAAATCTGTTTGAAAAGTAAGGAGCTGAAAATTTAGTTTTCAGAAATAATCAAGGTATGAGATATATTTGATATCTAAGACCTTATTGCAAGATAACAGAATATAATTTGGTGAGACTACATAAACTCATAAGTTTTATGGGAATGTATGAAGGTTGAAGACGCAAGGCGTCCCAATCCTCCAACTATTGGGGCACTAACGATATTCGCATATCCATGAAGTGATCATCCTTAGTATGCACCGTTGCTAAGACTCGTCGTTTCGAAGCATCACGTGATGATCGGGTGTTATAGATTCTACGTGTGCATACAACGGGTGCAAGCCATATTTGCACATGCGAATACTGAGGTTAAACTTTACGAGCCTAGCATGTACATACATGGTCTCGGAAAGTCGTCATGATAGGATGGATAAAATTATGAGTGAAATTTTTCATCATATTACAAATGTTACTAATAGTGAAATCGAAACACATGTCATATGATGATCAACTTCAAAGTAAGAACCTCAAGGTTATTGGTATTTAACCAACAAACCTAGAAGTTATTGAAAGTGAAGTGTTTTCTGAGAATGAGGAAAGCTAAAAGAGAAGCTACAAAAGATATTTTGGCAAAAAGAAAGAAAAGACTAGAAAGTCTAGCTCAGGTGTATATAAATGATATACATGTTATGAGTGTATTCCTAGTTTGGTCACACAATGAAATTCTTGGGTATCTGTACCATATTGGTTGGTATGAAGTGTCATACAAAACAACGCAATACAAGAATACAATGGCCTAAGTGACTGACAAGGAATATGATAGGAATGCACGTCTGGAACAAACATAAAATGTTATTATGTTCGTCGTTGACATTCTATCTAGCCCTTAGAATTTATAATAAAGAACTTAATAATTGTTATTTTGTTCTGGTCAAACGAAAATAATGAGTTGTTCAAATTATGAAATTACTCCATGTACGATGGATAAGTTATTATAAATCTTAATGGTGAAACACACGTGCATAATACTGACGCTAAAATGCCATAAGGCAAATGATTTGAATTCCTCTTATCTGTGGAACCGCCATTTAGGTCATGTTAGAAAGGAACGCATGAAGGAACTCCATGCAAATGGATTTTTGGAGTCATTTGATTTTTGAATCATTTGGCGCTCGCAAATCTTTTCTAAAGAGAATGACTTAAATACTGTTCATAGGCCAAGAGTTAAACAGGCAACTAACTTAGTGGAAACATACATGATGATATATGTGGTTCACTAGGCATAGTTGTGTGCGGGAGATTCTTCTACTTCATGAAAACTTCCAACAATGAATTGAGTATATATATGTGGATATATATTCGATAAGGAAGAAGTTTGAAACATTTGAATAGATTCAAATAAATTTCAGCATGAAGTGGAAATCATCGTAATAGAAAAGTCAAATATCTATGATTGGATCATAATGGAAATATTTAAATTACTAGTTTTAGCGAACATCTAAGAAAGTTATGAAATTGTTCTACAACTCACGTTTCTTGGAGTATCATAGTGATGATGAAGTATCCAAGAGATGTATCCAACCCTTGTTGGGTCAATGATGAGATAAAATATTAATGCCATTATATTTTTGTGGATTATGCTTTAGAAACTACCGCTTTTACACTAAATAGAGCATCATCATGATCCATTGAAATGACACCATACAAGTTATGGCATGGGTATAAACCCTAATAGTCCTTTCTTTAAATTTTGGTCTAAGAGTTTACAACCAAAATCGGATGAATGTCTTTGTTGGTTATCCCAAAGAATTGATTGGGAATTCTTTCCACTATGAAGTAAAAGACAAAAGTGTTTGTTAATGTTACTTGCTTATTTCCAAGAAATTGTTTTCTAGCGAAGTATTTGAGTGGGAGGACAATAGACCTTAATAAGGTTTATGAACCTGAGCATAATGATCAGAGTAGCGCAGCATCGGAAATGGTTCCGGAAGC
Organism: Lolium perenne; assembly: GCF_019359855.2. Lineage (NCBI taxonomy): Eukaryota > Viridiplantae > Streptophyta > Magnoliopsida > Poales > Poaceae > Lolium > Lolium perenne. The sequence continues at coordinate 146,050,922 of NC_067249.2, forward strand.
GGCCACGACGATCATGGCTTCCAGGACTACAAAGTGTTTTAGCCATGGAGATCGAAGTACTTATTGAACCTTGTAGGTATGGTTTACTTTGTGATCAAATAAATGATTTGTGGACAAAGGATTGATTTTGAACAATGATAAACCAACTACAAACAAAGAAGTTATGATGGGCCCTGACTCCGTTAAAATGGCCATGTGCCATGAAATCCACGATAGATGAATACTTTTTTCAAAGAGAATGGATCTATAAAATTGATGGACTTGGATGGAATATCCTTGAAGAAGCTCGACTTGTCGAAAAGTTGTTTACGACAAAGTTCAAAGAGTTGACTACGATAAGATTAGATCTTCCGTAGCAATGCTTATAGTCTATGTGGATTATGCTAGTAGGATGGCAAAATACATTACTTATCAGAAGTATGTATTAAAGGTGTATACAAGATACAACCAAGAGTTTTGCTTGTCCGTGAAATACTAGATAGGTATACAAACTTCAATTGGATGAAGTGAGTATCGCGGAGTTGGAATCTTCACCGGATGAAATTAAGTGGGAGCACTGAGACATATTTATAATACTTTATGTAGATGACATATAGTTGGTTATAAATGATGTAATTATATACTTGATTAAAATGTTTCATTGAGAAATTAACATCAATGAAAGGATATGGACTGAAACAAATTTAGTGTCAAGATCTATGAAGATAGATTGAAACACATAATAAGTTTAAGTCAAAGTACATAGAATGGATATTGAAGTAGTTCAATATAGAAATATTAAGAAAATGTTCTTGTCATGTGAAGTTTTAACAAGACTAGAGTGTATCTTACACTCAATGAGTAAAAACACATGAGTGATTATAGATCACGAATAATATGTACACAATCAGATGTCCTGTGCTCTTAAAAGTGTTATGAGCATGTACCAAAATGATTCATGTGATGATCATTAAAAAACAGTAAGAATATTCTTGAGTACTTAAGAAGAACCAAGGATATATATATATAGTTTTGTATGGAGAAAAGATAAACAAATCGCTGTAAGATGTTGCACCAATATTGGTTTTGTCACATATAAAAATAAAATTTCAATCTCAATTTGGACTAAGTGTTGTTTAAAAGGTAGCACAATGAGCTAGAAGTTGTCTATGCAAGATTTAGATGAGTTCTAAATATTGTGATGGATTCTACAAACGAAGGCAGAGTATGTCATTGTTTTGACAATGACTGAGGATGTTTAAGTCGAAGAGTTCTTTGAGAACTTGGTGTAGTTCCGATAGTGTCAGAACTTTGAAGCTATATTGTGTATGACAATATTAGTGACATATTTCAGACCGCGGGATTAAGGTTCCACCAGAAGACTGAACATATAAGAATAATGACGACTCTTTTGGAAAAAGAGTGATGCGTTGAGACGCAAATGAATTGCAAAATACATACGTTTCTGAGCGTGTCAGATCCGTTGACTAAAACCTCTCCCGTGAGCAATACATGATAAAGCACCGGAAGGCCAAGGTGTTATATCTTTACAACTGTAAACTAGATTATTGACTCTAGTGCAAGTGGGAGACTGTTGGAGATATGCCCAAGAGGCAATAATAAAATGGTTATTATAATATATCTTTGATTTTATGATAATGTTTACATACCATGCTATAATTGTATTAACCGAAACATTGATACATGTGTGTTATGTGAACAACAAGGAGTCCCTAGTAAGCCTCTTGTATAACTAGCTTGTTGATTAATAGATGATCATCGTTTCATGATCATGAACATTGGATGCTATTAATAACAAGGTTATGTCATTGATGAAAGATGTAATGGACACACCCAATTAAGTGTAGCATAAGATCACGTCTTTAAGTTGATTTGCTATAAGCTTTCGATACATAGTTACCTAGTCCTTTCGACCATGAGATCATGTAAATCACTTATGCCGGAAGGGTACTTTGATTACATCAAACGCCACTGCGTAAATGGGTGGTCATAAAGGTGGGATTAGGTATCTGGAAAGTATGAGTTGAGGCATATGGATCAACAGTGGGATTTGTCCATCCCGATGACGGATAGATATACTCTGGGCCCTCTCGGTGGAATGTCGTCTAATTAGCTTGCAAGCATATGAATGGTTCATAAGAGACCACATACCACGGTACGAGTAAAGAGTACTTGTCATGAGACGAGGTTGAACAAGGTATAGAGATACCGATGATCAAACCTCAGACAAGTAAAATATCGCGTGACGAAGGGAATCGGTATCGTATGTGAATGGTTCATTCGATCACTAATTCATCGTTGAATATGTGGGAGCCATTATGGATCTCCAGATCCCGCTATTGGTTATTGTTTGGAGAGAGGTCTCAACCATGTCTGCATAGTTCACGAACCGTAGGGTGACACACTTAAGGTTTGATGTCGTTTAAGTAGATTTGGAATATGGAATGAAGTTCGAAGTTTTGTTCAGAGTCTCGGATGGGATCCAGGACATCACGAGGAGGTCCGGAATGGTCAGGAGAATAAGATTCATATATAGGAAGTCATATTCCAAGTTTGGAAATGATCCGGTGCATTTATGGTAGGTTCTAGAAAGTTCTAGAAAAGTCCGGAAGAAATCACCATGGAAAGTGGAGTCCCGGAGGGACTCCACCTTGCATGGCCAGCCAAAACCTAAGGGGAGGAGTCCCAGGTGGGCTCCACCATAGGTGGCTGGCCAACCCCCCAAGGAAGGGGTGGGAGTCCCACCTTGAGTGGGATTCCCCCCTTGAGTAGGTTTCCCACCTATGGGAGGTTTTGTTGTTTGGGTCTTATTCGAAGACTTGGACTATAACTCTTGGGGATTTCCACCTATATAATGAGGAGGAGAGGGAGGGGGCAGCCCACTCTTAGCCACACCACCTAGGGCCCCATGGCCGGCGCCCTACCCCTCTCTCTCTCCCCAAATCCTAGCGCCCCTCCTCCACATAATACTCCCGCAGCGCATAGGCGAAGCCCTGCCGGAGTTCTCCATTGACACCGCCACCACGCCGTCATGCTGCCGGGATTCCGAGGAGGATCTACTACTTCCGCTGCCCGCTGGAACGGGGAGAAGGACGTCGTCATCAACACCGAACGTGTGACCGAGTACGGAGGTGCTGCCCGATTGTGGCACCGTGAAGATCTTCTACGCGCTTTTGCAAGCGGCAAGTGATCGACTACATCAACAACGAGATCTAATCTTGTAGGCTTTGGAAATCTTCAAGGGTTAGTCTCGTTCATCCCCTCGTTGCTACCATCTTCTAGATTGCATCTTGGCTTGGATTGCGTTCTCGTGGTAGGAAATTTTTTGTTTTCTATGCTACGAATCCCTTCAAATGTCCCTTCTGATTTGATCTCTGAATTGGCAAGTTCTTTTGAGTGTCAGATAGGATCCATGCCATTCACATATCTGGGTTTGCCCCTTGGTACCACGAAGCCAAGAACTGTTGATCTCATGCCTCTTGCTTGTAGGCTAGAAAGAAGATTGGCATCAAGTTCTAGTTTTGTGTCATAGGGAGCTCGGTTACAATTAATTAACTCAGCACTAGCCTCAACGCCATTGCATTTTCTTACAACCCTTCAGCTGCTAGTGGGGTTTACAAATCAACTTGATAGAATTTTGAGTCAATGTCTATGGCGAGACAGAGACACTCCTAAACCTTCTTTGGCGGCTTGGGACATGATTTGTAAGCTGAAGAAATCTGGTGGTTTAGGAATTGTTGATTTCCAGAAGCAAAATGCAGCCTTACTTATCAAATACCTAGATAAATTTTATAATCATAGGGAGCTACCATGGGTCAATCTTTTATGGACTTCACATTATAATAATAAGATTCCGCATTCTAGTGATTTATGTGGATCTTTTTGGTGGAAAGATGTGCTCAAGTTGGTGGATAATTTTCGTGGTGTTGCAACAGTCAAGCATGGTAATGGCAACACTTTCCTCTTTTGGCGTGACAGCTGGTTACTTAGTGGGAGAGTGTTTCGTAAATCTTTTCCAAGGCTTTTCTCCTATGCATGGGACACGGACATTGCTGTGGCTAGGGTTAACGAAGGATATCACTACTCTTTTTCAGCTATCACTGTCGTCTAGGGCATATGAGAATTATTGGAGTTGCAATTCTTGTTACAACATAATCCACCTAATGATCATGAGGACACTTGGGTTTGTTGCGGGGAGAAAGGTATATTGCAACAAACTTCTATCAATATATACATGCTCATTTGGTTGTACCTCATGTATACAAGTGGTTGTGGAAGTCCAGTTGCATTATGAAAACAAAGACTTTTGCTTGGCTATTACTTTCTGATAGATTGAATACACGAGATTTGCTGCAGACAAGGCATTGGACATTCACTAATGAAACTCATTGTGTGCTTTGCCCTTTAAGATGCCATGCAGACATAGTTCATTTGTTCTTTGAGTGCAATTTTAGATCAAGAATCTGGAATTACTTGCAAATTAGTTGGCATGGCAATGGGAATATGGTTTTGCAGTCCATCATAGCTGAGGCAAGGAGGAGTTTTGGACATCCTTTTTTTCATGGAGGTGCTCATCACGGCTTGTTGGAACATCTGGTTGATTCGTAATGCAAAAAAATTCAATCATGAGAGCCTACCTTTAGGAGGTGACTCTCGAAACAGCCGAGAAAGATCAGCCATCCAAGACAACTTCCAACCCAGCCTATGACTCATGGATTTCTAGGGATCAGCTCGTGCTCGGGTATCTCCTTTAGTCGATCGGCCCGGAGGTTCTGCCTCATGTGCAACGGATCGAGACCGCCGCCGGTGTCTAGCACGCGGTTGAGGAGATGTTCGCCTCCCAATGTCAGACCAAGGTCACGGACCTGAGGATCCAGTTGGCGAACACGAAAAAGCTGCAGATGTCCACACATGTGTCTCTAACCAAGTTGCAAAAGTATCGTGACGATTTCCGTGAAGGACGTGGAGGAGGATGCGCTCCATCTGGAGGGGGCCGTGGCCGTGGTCGTGGACGGCGCCGCACCACCCCCTGGGTCGACGTGATGTGTCAAATTTGCAACAAAGAAGGACACCCTGCCCGCGGTTGCTGGTGGAGGTTCTAGGATGATGACGATGACATTGGTGATAAGGAGGCTCATGTTGCTTCCTATGGCGTTGATACAAACTGGTACCAGGACAGTGGTGCCACACATCACATTACTAGGAAACTCAACAACTTGACTGTTCGTGACAAGTACCGTGGCAACGACAGGGTCAACACTGTAGGTGGTCATGGTATGGTTATTTCACATGTTGGTCATTCAATTGTTCGTACCCCTGCGCAAAAATTCCACCTTAACAATCTCTTACATGTCCCACATGCATCTAAAAACTTGCTCTTTGTTCATCAATTTACCCTTGATAATCGTGTATTTATTGAATTCCATCCTTTCTTCTTTTTGATTAAGGATCATGCCACGAAGAGAGTAATCCGTATAGGGCGCTGTGTTGGGGGGCTTTATCCACTCATATCTTCATTGATGTCTACGTCCCAGTCTCCCAAGCATGCTTTTGTTGCTGCCAAGCCATCACAAGCAAGGTGGTATAGTCGTCTAGGTCATCCAAATTTAGCTATTGTTAGACAAATTGTTAGCAATAATAAACTTCCTTTTGTTAGATTTTTGAGTTTAGAGTATGTTTGTGATTCATGTTAGCAAGCTAAGAGTCATCAGCTCCCATATCCTATCTCTACTAGTGTTTCCACGGCCCCTCTTCAGTTAATTTTTTCTGATGTATGGGTCCTGCGCCTACCTCTGTGGGATGTCATGACTATTATGTAAGCTTTATCGATGATTATAGCATGTTTACCTGGATTTATTTGCTTAAGAAAAGTCTGATGCTTACTCTGCGTTTGTCAATTTCCAAAAGCTTGTTGAGCGCAAACTTGATACTAAAATTCTCGCACTTCAGTCAGATTGGGGCGGAGAGTATGAAAAATTACACTCTTACTTTCACTCTCAAGGCATCTCCCATCATGTCTCATGTCCACGTGTCCATCAACAAAATGGTTCCGCTGAGAGAAAGCATCGCCATATTGTTGAAGTAGGACTAGCAGTCCTTGCACATGCCCATATGCCCATGAAATTTTGGGATGAAGCATTCCTTACTGCCACATATCTCATCAATGTGCTTCCTACCACTATCATCAATAATGATACCCTGGTACATCGTCTCTTAGGGACACAACCAGACTATTAGTCTCTTCGTGTTTTTGGCTATGCGTGTTGGCCAAATTTACGCCCTTACAACAAGCGCAAACTTGTTTTTCGCTCCAAGCAATGTGTATTTCTTGGCTATAGCCCTCGCCACAATGGGTCAAGTGTCTTGATGTTGCCACTGGTAGGGTCTATATCTCGAGAGATGTTGTCTTTGATGAAGTTGTTTTTCCGTTCCAAACTCTTCACCCAAATGCTGGCGCTTTGCTTCGCCAAGAAATTTTGTTACTTGATCCATCATTACATTCTTTTGCACATGGGAATGAACATTTGGATGATTTACATGGTGATAATTCTCATACTACTAACCCTGTTCCATGAGTTCCATTTGTTATTCCCCAGGGTACTGCAGAACATTTGCCAAATGCAGCAGAAAATTTGGCTAAAAATGAGGTTTCTACCAGTCTAAACAACTCCCATGAAATAACAGCACAAGAAGACAGCAGCGTGGAACACGAGGTCGATACTCTGACACCATCAACCTCGGGATCACCTCAATCCTCGTTGGATACATCGCCCACTCGTGCACCTGCTGCTCCCCCTGCATCCCGTCAGCCGCACATGCAGCGGTCCCGTGCTCCACATGTGCATGCGCGGGGTCGAGCTGGTCTCCCACGCGAATCTTCTGCGCCCAGCCCGCCACACAGTCCACTTGCTCTGTTCGCCACACCAGAGGCCACTGGATCTTCTGCGCTGTCTGGCTCCCCTGCACCCGACAGCGCCAGGACGATCAGCAACATCAACCCTTCGTCCGGATCGTCTGTGTCGCCCCTACCTGTACCACCTCATGTGCGTGCTCCTCCTCCTACACGTGCATATACCCGTATTCGCAAGCCGAAACAGTACACAGATGGAACTGTCCACTGGGGCATGTCTACTATTTCTGCTGAGCCAGTCAATCTGCAGGGTTCATTACAAGATCCAAATTGGGGAGTGGCTATGCATGATGAGTATACTGCTCTTGTCAAGAACAATACATGGCGTCTGGTCCCACCTCATCAAGGTAAAAGCATCATTGATTGTCGATGGATCTGCAAAATCAAGCATGAGGCAGATGGCTCTATTAATCGATATAAAGCTCGTCTGGTTGCCAAAGACTTCAAGCAGCGCTATGTCATTGATTATGAGGATACTTTCAGTCCAGTTGTGAAGATTGCCACTGTTCGCCTTGCTCTATCCATTATTGTATCTCGGGGATAGAGTTTGCGGCAGTTAGATGTCAAGAACGCGTTTCTCCATGGCGTTCTGGAAGAGGACGTTTACATGAGTCAGCCGCCTAGCTATGAAGATAAAAAGGTATCATAGTTATGTGTGTAAATTGGACAAGGCTATCTATGGGCTGAAACAAGCACCTCGAGCATGGTATTAAAGATTGAGCTCCCAGTTGGTTCGATATGGTTTTTCCGCCTCCAAATCTGACACGTCCTTGTTTATCTATCGTAAGTTCAATGTTACCATGTTCTTGCTTATCTATGTTGATGACATTATTGTGGCTAGCTCGTCTCAAGCGGCCACCAATGCTATGCTCAAGGCTCTTGGCAAGGAGTTTGCTCTCAAGGATCTTCGTAACCTTCACTATTTTCTGGGTCTTGAAGTTCACAAGGTTCCTGATGGGATTGTCTTGAATCAAGATAAATATGCTCGTGATGTTCTTACACGTGTTGGGATGAGTCATTGTTCTGGCATGGACACACCTTTGTCCTCTTCTGAGAAGATCACTACAAGGGAGGGGGAATTCCCAGGTCCCAAGGATACACCAAATACAAAAGTATGGTAGGTTCGTTGCAGTATCTTACTCTCATAAGACCGGATATTTCCTATGCAGTCAACAAAATGTGTCAGTATTTACATGCCCCTACTACCATTCATTACACTGCGGCAAAGAGGATTCTTCGATATGTCAACCATACATTGAGTTTCGGTTTGACTTTTCTTCACTCAAGGTCTACATTGGTCAGTGCCATTTCTGATGCAGACTAGGCTGGATGTGTAGATGATCGATGGTCAACTAGAGGTTTTTGTTGTGTTTTTGGACCAAATATTATTTCCCGGAGTGCCAAGAAGCAGGCAACAGTTTCCAGGTCTAGTAGAAAAGCAGAATACAAGTCTATTGCAAATGCCACAACTGAGGTGATATGGATACAGTCTCTACTTGAAGAGCTTGACATCAAGTCAAGACAACGTCCGTGTCTATGGTGTGATAATCTGGGAGCAACATACTTATCAGCTAATCCAGTATTTCATGCTAGAGCTAAACACATCGAGATAGGTTTTCACTTCGTCAGAGAACGAGTGCTGAAGAAGCAACTGGAGATACGATTTATTCCTTCGAAGGATCAAGTAGCTGATGGGTTTACAAAACCACTTCCTGTAAGAAACTTTGAGGAGTTTAGGTTTAATCTCAACTTGTGAAAGTTGTGATTGAGGGAGGTTTTTAGAGATAGATTTCATCACGAGACGTTTGTGTCAGTGACTCCTCCCTTCCCCCTGATGTGAACTCTTCCGTATCTCCTATATAAGGCAATGCATAATCAAGGGGCTCGGTTATCCGAGTAGAACCCTCCTACTTGATCTTTAACAAGGAGGACCTGGAGCGAGCAGACGAGGCGGCGGCGGCGACACCCGTTGACCTTGCCAAGGACCTCGACAAGTTGCATGGGCGGTGGAAGCTAGCCTACAGCTGCGCGTCTCGTCACGGACCCTCGACAAGTAGCCAGCTTAGTAGAGCAAGCCCCCACGTCGCCCCGCGCTCACCGCGGTGGCAGCGGAGTTCAGCGCGAAGCCAGGTCAGCGGAGCTCGACGAGCAGCCAGGTCAGCGGAGCTTGACGCCGCCTTCGTGCCTAGCGCTGCCGCGCCCGACGTCTCCCTCATGCGCTCTCATCCGCGTGACCTGCTCCCGACGGCTGCAGGACCGGCTGTGGTTGTTGGCTGCTGTTGCATGAAGAGAGAGAGAGAGTTAAGTGGGGAGGGTGATGAATTACTCTCCTATGCGCGGGCCCAGGATAATATACCCATTAATTATTCAACTTTACAGGGAATATACCCTGTCACTATACCGGTCCCAATGCAACCGTGGACCAATGGATATTGGAGTTGCGGCATGAGCAAATGTCGTCCGGTTCTATAAACCCACTCTCCTAGTTTTATGGGTATTTGCTAGAGTTTCTTTTATGAAGGATGGATTGATGATGTTAGACCAAGTCCAACAACACCCATATAGCTACCCCTATACCGAACATACGAGAGAAAGAAGGAAAACCTCGGGTCCACTAGCTCCCCAATAGCCTCCCCTAAAAATTGGTGTCCCCGACCCAGCCCCCCTCTCCCATATGCATTGGAGTTGTGGAGGTGTATCCTATCCATTCCCCTATCCAGGTTGTGTTTGTTAAAATCTGTCATGTGGACTCTATATTGTTAAAATATAGTTGAAAATAACATATGGGAGGGATTACCGGGGAGCTGCTGAAAAGGAACAAAATATAAGAAATGCATCTTTTTAGAAGAGTCCCCTACAAAGAGACATAGGGGAAAAAATGTAGGGGTTTGCTGAACTTGCTCTTAGTGGATGGCATAACCTAAACTTGGTTCAAACTAGGATTTTGGAATAAAATATGCTAAATGTCTATTAAATGCAATACCTTTATTTCAAACATTTAATTTTTTGCAATAACTTTTTCTTTTGTTTTAGTGGTATTCAGATTTTAAGCACAAGAAGAGCACAATGCGTCCTCCCACCCACATGGTTAGTCTGGGTGGCATTCCTGTAAATATTGCGAACTCCAGAGGCATTCATTATGGCAAAGTCGGAAATTTCAAATCTTTGGGGGGCAAATTTTGCCGCGGGCTACCCTAAAATGAGCTATTCCTCCCACCCACCTCGCGTCTCAGTTTTTCCCCTTCCCGCACCTCCGAAATACAGAAGAGGGCGCGGTGGAGTACTCAACCGGAGGCCTCGACGGCGGCGCGTGCGTAGGTGAGTCTTCTCCGGCCATCCTCCCCTCTCCCCATGGCAGTGCCCCGCCCCATTCTTCTTCCAACTCCCTTCACTGGAGCAGCCGCGGGAACCCTATTCCCCTCTAAACCCTAAATCCCCCGACCGAATCCCATCTGCATCTTCCTCTCCCGCCGTAGCCACAAACTAGGACACGAGCTTATCAGCGATCCCGGGATTCGGTAGGTACGGGTTAGAACCAACCCCATCCATCGAGCCTGATCATCCCCGGACCACCTCTCGTTGCAACAACGGGCTTGGCGGCCCGGCGGACGACCTCCCTGCGTAACCCACTGGCGGGCACGGTGATTTTCATCCCATCTTTGGTATGCACTGTGGACAGGAAAGCCCGTGATTTCGTTATTTTTTTTGGATGGCAAAGATCCCGTCGTCCACTGTTCCTGTGTTGATTCGAAGCAACGATTTATTGGGTGGCCGGAGAATAGCCGTTTACTCAGATGATATGTGGTGCACAAGCTGGTCGGAATTGGTTTTGTTCGTCTCTAACTTCTACATTGTTAAGAGGAGAGCGCCAAATTGCCGAACCCCTTGAAACCCCTTTCTCCCCCGTACCACAAGCGAGTAAAGAAAGAGGCAAGAGCAGACAACACGCCGGCGGCGGCAGCGGGAGGTACCCGACCCTCACCAGCCTCTGCCCCACCGTTGATATTCTCCTTCGTTCTCCATGCCCCCGTTAGATTTACAAGTTGGTTTTGCTTTCCCCGATCTGGCTGATACTTGCTGTGTGCTGAACAATCAGATCATTCCGCCATGAACCGAGAATCCAAATGCATCATCCTAGTTTTTTCTCAAGTGTGCTGGTCCTTGTTTGATTGAATTGGTTTGGTTGCGAGTTATTTCTGCTTGCTTGCAATTGCTCCCTTGCTGAATGCCGATGTGATGCATTTCTTGCCGCATGGTTTAGTTTTTCTTCTTCACCTTGGAACGGGGTCAATGAGCCCTCGCCACCATGACTCCCCTCCAGGACTGGAGCATGCCACCTCGAAGCAATTCTCTCATGTAGTTGTTGCCCCCACGCTGGACTGTTGTGTAGTGGAGAGGTGAGATTCACCTAGACTAGGATTGTTTTTTTAGGTGGTTAACAACGAGCCCTAACTTTATCCGATTGTTTGGATTTATTTTCTGCTTGGTGGAGTACTACTAGCAGTTCAGACATAATCTGGGTGGTGTGGAGGGTTGTTGTTGTGGTGTTTAACTGACCCCCCATGTGTATCCGCCTTCTTCTCTTGTATAACTGTTCTCTTACCACAAATGAACAATAAATGCTGAATTTTGGTTCTTCAATAAGTCTTCGCTGGTCTTTGCTTGTATGAAGTACACACATGCATCTTTGGTTGTAATAGGCTTTCTATGCATGATCTATCCATAGTTAAGTATGCCACTGTCAACGACTCACGTTATTGGGCCTGGGCCAAGTGGTCAACACAATGCATAGCGCAAACAAAAAATCCCTGACTGTCAAAGCCAGACGGTTGAGATTATGCAACGACAAGGTTGTGCAGTTATAGTAGCAACAGCGAACGATTTGCTTCCCTTGCAGATATTTCCATTGCTTCAGTTCACTGCAGTAATATGTTAAAAACCCTCTGGAGCAGTCACTATCTTTGTTGATTTGCTTTAGTTCACTGGGAATTTCAACTTATTTGATCTTTTCTTTTTTAATTACCACCAAAGAATCTGTCGCGCAGTTTTCGGTCCCATTGGTATCATTAATTGTGAAACTATTTCCCATCATATTCAGCTGGTAGTTTTCAATCATAAGTTGGTATACATTTGCAAGGATTCTGCTCTTGGCTGTTCTAAGAGTGTGCTTCATTGAACTGAATCTGATGTCAGTTTACATCTGTCTGAATTCTCTAGACCTAATTACACTGGAAACAGCAGTACTGTCTGACCATTTGAATGGATTCTGTGGGAGATTAGTAGGTTACTTATTCCTGAAGATCAAAGTACAACGGGCGACATGCTTTATAATATTGCCTAAGACCAGATTTTAACCGACTAGGCCTCGATTTCCATAGCTTAAACAAACTCAATTAACTCCTAATTAACTCTCTTCAGTCCCTAATGCAAACTTGTTCCAACTCTTATCATATTCTAATGCCTTCCTGGACTCCTGCCGCAGCACCTAGTGCAGGCCTTCTGGATACATCACACCTAAGATGTGCCACCTTCTTCGCACCTGAGCTTGACAATTATAAATTTGGCACCAAAAGGACTCCGTAACATTGGCAATCTCGATAGCATGACTGATCATATCAGTTAGTGTGCAATTTTTATATGGTTTAATTTGGTTGCGGTTTGAAACTTGGTCATCTTTATGGTACCACCACTTATTACTAGTTTCATGTTGTCTTCATGTGGGAAATATTTGTGGAAGCAAATCATGCAGGCTTTGTTTATATGGTTCAATTGCAAATGACCAATTTGTATAATTTCTTCCCATTGTCCCCTAATTGTCTTGTCTTGTCACTCAGGCTGCTTCTGTGCTTCCTCAAGAAGAGTTACCGTACTTGGGAGTTTGTGCGCCTGGTACCGATTCAACTGTTGAACCTTTTTATTGGATGTTATTCATGTTCCATATTGATCGGTCATGTGAGTTACTGAATACATAAAATATAGAATAATGCCATAGGTGTAATTTATTTTCGGGTAAATGACCTTGACTCTGAATATCAAAGTGGAGATATTCTGCATTCTGAATCAGATGGGGGATATACCTGTGTCTCAAGCATGTAGGCATTAATCTTTTTTGCTCCACTTAGCTTATTCCTTGCATGTAGATTCTGCGAACTTGCAATATTTTCATCGTGTACATTTGTGTTTAACTGTTAACTGAAATGAAGTTTTCTCTTTGCAATAAAGTGCATGTTCTCATAATCTTGGGGAACTATGAGCTAACTCTTTTTGATTAATTTATCGACAACAGTTCTTATAGTAGATAAATAGATGTTCAGTTTTGGTTGCTTTTATGAGTTTGTGCACTCAGGGTTGGCAGGGGCGGTTGTAGCATGGGGCTGTGGTATACCTTGAGTGCCAGTGTTGAACAACGTTTTGATTGGCTGCCAATACAAGCCACATACATTACTCTTACGCACCCGATAGGTGTTTATCTCACTGCTCTGGCTAGCTGCATGCCAGTCCGTGCTTTCCCTCTCTGCCTCAATAGCTGTCCCTAAATTCAACCACCACAGCCTGCGCCTCCTGAATGTGTCACCCTCACCACCACCCAATGCCGCCTCTTGTTAATGACCTGTGCAGCCCATTTCAGAAAGCTGAGGAGTCGCACAAACGACAGAACAAATGCAGAACCCTTTATTGGTTGGCAGGGTAATACCTGAAAAAGCAGGGGTCCTGTGCCAAATTCGAAATTGCGCCATAGACATAGGAAAGGCTGATGCTGACTACTACTACACAAAATATTATAAGGCCTTATACAAGTGGTTTGTGTACTGGTTCAGCAACGCATGGTTCATCTTACACGCGATGTGTGGTTGAATTGATCACGTCAGGTCAAAGCGTGAATTGCCACTGGCTTGAATTAAAAAGAACTATTGCAATTTGTAAGCGAACACCTGCACAGCCGGTGGCTAAGCGCTTGGTCCATGTAGTCATCGTTGTCCAGCCTGTCCACTCTGGAATTCTTCCCGGAGCTATTTCCAGCAGCTTGGATTAGCGCCATGGAAGGTGGATCCGCCATGACCCTGTCGGCCTTTTTGGCAGTCTCACCCCTGGCCATCTTTGTACTTGCCTGGACAACGCTCTGGCCCGCATCATTCCCTGCTATGGCCCCAACAACGCTCATAGCTGGGGCTATTTTGGCTCTCTTCTTGGCGACGCCATACCAGATCCATGGCCCCATCACCTGGCGTACATGACCAAGATTATTGACCCCAACTCAGGAATTAGCAAATCCATGTAGTAATCCGCACAATCCACAAACTAGTACACCCTAATTGTCATCTTGCTTAATTGCTCACCGAACCAGAAGGAACCCATCTTCGCCGAACACCTCTGCCATGGCGTTGCAGGCAGTGCTTCAGTGCCCCCTCCTTCCCCAGTAAGAATGCTCTAGCTGCCTCACTTTCTTTTCCTCACTGCATGACACCCAACCAGAGATGTAAAGTCACGCGTGCCTCGACGTGGAAGGATTTTTCCTGTACCGTGTTCCATAAGCCTGTCCATATTCATGGACAATCGGTCCACCTCCGAAGAAAATGGTGAATTCATAAAACATTCCTGAATCGTATATAAACATAATATGTCGTTACTCATGATGGACATATTATGTGTACATAGAAAAAATGTATTTGTGTATATTCATGGTGAATGTAGTTGTTTGGACTTAGATCTGTTAACGCATAAGCTTGTCGAAAGCTCGAGCTGGGCTCTGCTGAGTTTGAATTTACTTTTGAGCTTGCTGTCAGTCTGGGCAAAGTTCTGCTGTGCCATTGGAGCTCAAGATCGTAGTCTTCTGAGCTTCAGCTAGGCTAGCTTGGGGGCTGGGCTGAAGTCAGAGTGATTGTTAAGCTTGAGCTTTTTGACAGCTACCCTAGTGGTGTTGTTGTCTGTTGTATATGAAGGTAAACAAAGTGGAAATCATCACGTGGAAGATGGCCGGGTGTGGTGTCAACCTTGTTGAGATGAGACGACATGAGATCATAGATGCCAGAGACGAACTTTGAGGAAAGAAGGCTAGTATTCTCATTGCTTAATTAGAAGAACAAAAGACCTGGCTTTAAGTCCTTCCTTTCTTTTCACCTTCAGCTTGTCCATAAGGCAGCTTAAGCTTAACTGCAGAAGCTCCTGTGCAGGGACACCCTCAGAAACTTGTGTCCTGTTGCAAACAGCTTGAGGAATTTGCGCTTATTGTCTTAGTTGACCAAAGTCTGAAATACCGCCAGTTTTTATAACATTCTTTTTGGACTGTTTTAGCTCCCAATTAGCAAGAAAGTAAATTTGCATACATGTCACTGTTCATGAAGCGCGAGTTATTACTCATAGTCCATTCATCATATTTTGTATATACACATAATACATTCATCATTTTATGCTCTCACTGGATACAGTAATTAACACACAACATTTCATGAAATATTTGAAGACATAATTATATGTATCATGCCTTGGTTCATCCTGAAACTTTCTGTTTAAAGAAACATTCAGTAACTATTTTAGCAGACGACTAAAACTACATTTATGTGACAGATAGATTAATCCAAATCATATTGGTGATTTCATGAGTACTACTCTCTGAAGAATATTCATCGGAACTGTTTTTTTGGCAAAATATATTCTGATATTAACCGCGAAAACCGTAAGCAAAGGAGCAATAGAATCTTCTTTTGAAATAGAAGCAGACATTCTAAAATGATGTCCTTGTTGTGAAGCAAATAAACAGCCATGGAATTTGTCATTATCTTGTCATTTATTGAAAGAACATAGATCAAGCAAGCAGAGATTAATTACTTATCTTATCACGACCAGACACATAAGTCAATGGAGAAATCCATCACTTCATGGAGCTCTTTGCACTTCAAAATTATTTGCCACTGTTTGAACAGAGACGTGATCATGAGACACAATGACACATAGAAATGTCCCAACACGGTAGTTAACACCATGCTTGACGTTGCATCCTCCAGGTGGGCAGGTGGTATGCCTGGTATGAGAAATAAGGGTTTATACCGTAAAGCAAAGGGGCAACAGAATCTTCTTTTGAAATAAAAGCAGACATTGTAAAATGATGTCCTTGTTGTGAAGCAAATAAACAACCATGGAATTTGTCATTATCTTGTCATTTGTTCAAAGAACATAGAACAAGCAGAGAATAATTACTTATCGCTATCAGACACATAATTCCATGGAGAAATCCATCACTTCATGCAGCTGTTTGCACTTCAAAATTATTTGCCATTGTTTGAACAAAGTCGTGATCATGAGACACAATGACACATAGAAATATCCCAACACGGTAGTTAACACCATGCTTGCCCTTGCATCCTCCAGGTGGGCAGGTGGTATGCCCGGTATGAGAAATATGGGTTTATGTATGTTGTCTGAATCTTTATGTCTTTCTTGTACGTTTATGATGGTTTTATAGATTTCTCTCCCCATTCCTTTGTGCGCAGATTAGTGAAAGTGATACTGCACCATATATGACATTGTTAGCACATTAGTGGCATGCTGCATTTTTTTTGATGCCAACATAGCTAGCTGAAAGTTATCTATTTTGTTGCTCCATGGCATATCTTTTAATCTGACATAGCCTCTTTTTAGCGTGTGTTTAGACTCAAAGCTCTTCTGGTGAGGCATTTAATGTGAACTTTGCCCTTAGATTCCATCTATGCACTAGCTTGATTGTTAACTCTGTAAGGCTGATGCGTATATGGACTTGATCTTGACTATTAGCCATAGTTAGAGCCCTCAAAATTCCAAAATTATAGTGACCTTATCATTCAATTTGTTAGATCTTGCTAACTATCTGAAAAATAGAGTAGAACTGAAACATAATAATCAGTAATACACTAAAGTGATTGCTAGATAGAAAATCTACTTATTGATTCATCTAATCTGCTATTTGTTATTTACTTCATAAAATAGCATCATCATTATGAAGTCCATGAGTGCATATTTTGTTGGATATGACTATGGTTTTTTAAACTTATGTTATTCTTCCATTCTTTCACAAATTTTCAGGACCTGACACACCAGAAACTCTTGTTCGTATATGCAAGCTGGTCCATGCTGTTTATGTACTGTTGAGATAGTTTGGAAAGGTAGCTGAGTTCAAATTTGGGTTTTATATAGCCCCTTTCAGTTCACAACATTTTATGTGATTGTTTCTGATTTCCCAAACCAATTTCAGGAGCAGTGTTATGGAGTGCAACAGAGAAGAGGCCATCAAGGCCAGGGAAATTGCTACAAAAAAGTTAGAAAACAAGGACTTTGTTGGTGCCAAAAGGATTGCACTGAAAGCACAAAGGATTTTTCCAGAGCTTGAGAACTTATCCCAGCTGTTGACTGTCTGTGAAGTACATTGTGCAGCAGAGGCAAAGTTAAATGGTTTGTTGGACTTCTACGGGATTCTCCAAATGGATGTAACGGCGGATGAGGCAACCATAAAAAAACAGTACCGGAAGCTTGCCTTCTCACTTCACCCTGATAAAAACAGTTTCCCTAGTGCAGAAGCTGCTTTCAAATTGGTTGCAGAAGCTCACTCAACATTGTCTGATCGAACAAAAAGACCTGCATATGACAGCAAGTGGAGGGTTGCTTCTAAAATTACACCAAAGCAGGGTTCAGAACAAAAGCAAGGTACCCAACCAAATCAAGGTACAAAACCAAATCAAGGTACCCAACCAAAGCAGGCTACCCAACCAATGCAGGGTAAGAAACCAAAGAAGGCACCAATACCAAAGCAGGCAAGAATGCAAAAGCAGGAGGCAGTACCAAAGCAGACTACAGAAGCGATGAAGAAATCAGTTCCATCAACCTTTGCTGATCAGGCAATCTGGACCAAATGCAATCACTGTAGAACAAAATATCAGTACTACAGCGGTGTACTAAATCATAGCATCCGCTGTCAGAACTGCAATAATTTTTTTGTTGCTTCTAAGCTGAATGAACAAGATGTTCCTTCTGTATTCACATCAAATGCAACGAACGGAATTGGACAACAGAGTGGTCTTCCCAGTCAACAAGACTGTTCTACAAAGTTCTCTTCTAGGTTGAACTGTGATGCTAAGGCCTCGGCGAATGGAGCACAAAATGATGAACACATGAAGAGTGCCAGGACAGTTGGTGAGAAGGTTAACCATGCAGAGGCAGGTGGGAAAAGGGGGGTTGAATTTTCAACGGGGAATATGTCTAAATCACCTGCACCAAGTTCAAATGACAAGGCTGGTGGAAAGATGGCAGCTGACCCTGCCGATCCAGATGTTGCTGATGGTACAAACATGCGTAGTAGGGTAGTAGATACATCAGCAGAGCCAGGCGCTATTGGCAGCCCTAGCCCCCGGAGATCAGCTAGGAGAAAGGCAAACCCTGATGCCAATATTGCGGTTTCCCCTAGCAAAAAGAAACGAACAATAAAAGATTGGTTTTCAAATGCTGACTCGAGTTGTAAGAAAACATTTGAGGGTAATGCTGCTCGTGCTGATGTAAAAATTGGTGAAGCTCATGTCTCCAGTGAAGCACAAAAACAAGAGAAAGGAAGTACTACTAATGAAGGCAACCAGGAAAACATTAAGAAAGAAGTCATCCATGATGCACCTGCTGTGAAGAAGCCCTCCGATTCTGTGCAATTTTCCTACCCCGATCCAGAATTTTTCGACTTTGATAAACGCAGGCTTATTAGTCTGTTTGCAGTTGATCAGATCTGGGCAGTTTATGATGATCGCGATGGCATGCCACGGTATTATGCCCGAATAAGGCGTGTAGATGCTACCAAATCCACAGTTCAGTACACTTGGCTGGAGCATGAGGCAATGAATGAAGAAGAAGACAGATGGACTGATGCACTGCCTGTTGCTTGCGGTACGTATAAATTAGGAGAAACAGATGTATCACCAGGTACCCTCATGTTTTCTCATCTTGTTCCATGGGGAAAAGGCCGAAAAAGGAGTTCGTATGAAATATATCCCCGGAAGGGTGAGGCATGGGCTCTTTATAAGGGTTGGAGTATGCAGTGGAGCTCAGATGCTGATAACCATAAAACATACGAGTATGACGTTGTGGAGGTCCTGTCAGATTTCACAATGGAAGCTGGAGTTGCTGTTGCTCCCTTGGTCAAGATTAAAGGTTTTGTCAGTCTATTTGCAAAAGTAATTGGCAAATCATCATTTGTTATACCGTCTAGTGAAGTGCTTCGGTTTTCTCACAGTATCCCGTCTTATAGAACAGAAGGAAATGAAAAGGTAGGTGTGGCAAGTGGGTTTCTTGAACTAGACACCGCATCACTTCCTAGTAACTTGGATGTAGCATTTCCGTCAGTTCCCATCGGCAAGACAATTAATAGTGGCTGCATTGATGCCAGTGGTATTAGTACAGCAGGTCCTGGAAATGAACAAAGTGCTCAAAAAGAAAATCAGCGAAGTGGAGGAAAACATATGGATGATTTCCCTGAACGAACCCCAAATCAGCAACAGAAGGTCCGTACTGGGAATGTGCCTGGTTCTTCCTCTCAGCAATTGTGCACCTCTCCAAGTGCTATTGCAACATATCCAGACTCAGAATTTTATAACTTTGAACAAGGGCGATCATATAATAAGTTTGAACGTGGCCAGATATGGGCTCTTTACAGCGATCTTGACAAATTTCCGAAGTACTATGGTTGGGTGACCAAAGTTGATATGGAACCGTTCAGATTGCATTTGACTTGGCTCGAACTTAGTCCAGAACTGGAGCAAGAGAAGATGTGGTTGGATCATGATATACCTGTGAGCTGTGGGAGATTTAAGCTCCACAACTGGAGGATCAAGTATGATTCAAATGATGCATTCTCTCATTTAGTAGAAACTAGCCCAGTTAGCAGTTGCCAACGATCATTTGAAATTCACCCGCGAGTAGGGGAAATTTGGGCCGTGTACAAAAACTGGTCACCTGACTGGGTTCCTTCCAGCAGTGACTCCTGTGAATGTGCTATTGGTGAGATTACCGAGCGCACTGAATCTAGCACAAAATTCTCATTTCTGACTCAAGTAGATGGTTACAGAGTTGTGTTCAGGCCTGACAATGAACGAGGCATTTTGGAGATACCTGCAAATGAGAACTTAAGGTTTTCCCACCTTATACCTTCCTTCCGCCTGACAGAAGAAAAAGGTGGCAAACTCCGAGGCTTCTATGAGCTAGATCCAGCTTCTGTTCCTGATGCTTTCTTGCCCCGGGGCAGCACCTGCTGACTTCAAAGCTGACTGTTCTGAAGCTAAAACTGAATTACTTCCAATTAAATCAGGTACTCATCTGGTCGCTCCTGTGATATGGTTACCAATCACTTTGGAAGTTGTTACCTGTAGGAGAGAGCAAACGATCAATTAGGAATACCTGTATCCCTCTCTTGATTTGTCACGAGCTTGATGAACATCTCAAACCTTCTAGTGCCTGGCTTTTTTTGTTGTTGCTATTTATGTTGTGGAAGTCATGAAAGCTGCAAAAACCTGATGGTTTCCATCATATTGCCAATCCACTACCAGTACTAAACTGATTATATATGATGCTTGAAATATATTTCCTTATTATGGTCTGCAAAAACTTACTTTCAGTTGGTAATTCGGGTTATTTGTGATGAAGTATTCTCATTTTCCTATCATGGTCTGTATTATCCAAATTAATTTTACTTGTTCATTGCTGCAGGCTATGTATCGATGAGCAGCTTAGAGAAGACTTATGTTCATGCTCCCCTTTTGCTGTGCTGGAGGTTGTGGATTCATGTCATTTGCTGATGAACAGAGGCCATTCCTCAAGATATCTGCTGTTAGAATAGAACTCAGCAGGAAAAAGACTGGAATTATTTTTAGCAATGTCTTTAGCTTCGGACTGTATCAAGTCTAGTGAACTGTGAGTTTGGTAGACGAGTTTAGCATCAATGAGTACACCCTCATTTTGAAATGCTTCGGAAGTTAAATCTTTTGCAGTCATTGCGGACAAGAGGCACCACGCCGGGGGCAGCGCCACATGTACTCTGGACTCTGTATTTCGTGTGTGTTTGGAATGGACATATTTTTCTCATGTGTGCTCCGGTATTCAGCACACACAATAAAATACCTCCAATCCAAACATAACCCTAGGTGCCTAGGCCCCTGTTTTGATGGCCAGTTTTCAGGCCCAAACCAGCGTTTCTTCCGATCAGAAGAGTATGCGTTTGGAAGCTTATTTTGGCCCAGTCCAAATCCATCGGATCCCAAAGAAAAAACACCTCTTCTGGCCAGAGTTTCAATCCGAGATATATATCGGATCAGATCAGAGGCGACGTCGTGTGCTCGGTGCTTCCCAGACTCCCCTCCGTCGTCGGCTACTTCACCTGAGTAAGATACCCGACCATGGACTACCTCCCTGACGCGAACGGCCATCGCCATTGCTTCCACTGACTACTTCTCCTGCCGCGAACGATGACTACCTCTCCAGCCTCTGTCCACGAGCTCCACTGCTGCACCCATTTCCGTCGCCGCGCTACGCCGCTACCCAATGTCTTTCTCCTCGCAGTACAGTGATCCCGCCCATGGTTCTTGCCAAGCTCTCAGCTTAACACTCTTCCAAACACCCCCACAAAAAAATACACTCTTCCAAACACATATTTTATTCAGGACATTAAATCTCTGGCGAAATATTTCTCGTCGGTGATATTTAGTCACGTTAGTCGATCATGCAATAATTCAGCACACTCTCTAGCTAGACGGGCTGAACTCTCTAGTCCTGTCTTTTATCGTCATTTGGTCCCGGAGTTTATCCGCGACAAACTTTGTATTGATTATGTGTGATCAATAAAGCGCTGAAGTCTAAAAAAAAACCAATATGCGGGGACTAGTAGTGATTTAGTTCACCCCACTGCCAAAAAAGGCCTAGGTGCTAAGGAGATGGGACATGGGAATGGGAGGATAGGGGCTAAGGTCAAAATTCTTAGCATAACCAAAGCTTAAATGCCTGTTTTGCTGCAATTTCCTTTCCCTGTTATTAATGCAGGTCTCTCCCGAGTAAGTAAAAAATAAAATTGGGGAGGCAATCCTTTTCCAGATTTTTCGCACGAATTAAGATCCCAAATTCTAACGCAAAAATCCTGCTTTACGTACTATCTCTAACAATAACAACATGCAAGTATACATGATTAAGCTTTCGTTGCCAGGGAGATTTGCATTTTTCTTGCTACCTTAACTGCTGCCTACCCTCGGCGTGATAGCCCAAAATCAGCTTTTGGGAAGGACAAATCTATCAAGTCTAGAAGCAAGAAGACGGGTGCTACAACAAAGGCATCTGTGGTGTTGCCCCTTTGCCATGGCATGTCTTTGTTGGTGTGGTGTAGGTGTGTCATGTCTGGAGTGTTCGTTTGTGTGCCTCCGTAGCCTCATGTCGGCATGAGTGAGTGTGACCCTATTGTTCGGTTCTTGTGTTAGGTTTGGCTGTTGGTGAGTGTCGTGGTTGGTGTTTGGATGGGCTTGGCCCTGTTGTTGTAGGTTTTCGCTCGGTTTTCTCCTTAAAACTGAGCACTTTTTTCTTAATTAATGGATGAGGCAAAACTTTTGGTTCCGTTTAAAAAAAAACTAAGATTTTTTTTGCGGGTAATTAAGAAAGTTACGATCCATCGCAAAGGCAGCTTCCCAGTGCATGCATCTTTTCAGACGGGTGATTGGCAAAAAAGGTGCTAGGCATGTAGGACGTCGCCGGCACCGACCTGGCCAAGCTCGAGCTGTAGGAGGTGGTCAATTTCCTCAAGAACACAAACAAGCTGATCCCAATGGGCAAGGTATGCCTACTCGTCGTCCTACCCGGGGCAGGGTGATGCCCGTCTCCCTCGCTGTCGAAAACAAATACAGTAGGAGCATATAAAAGTTGATCATCACTGCATTTCACAGCATATTGCAAATGTGTTTAAGTTTGACTTATGTTTGTTCAATTTTCTTTTCTTGGATGCACACGGAGCGATGCTCATTATATTAGAAAGATATATCTGTTCGCAAATGGGATCCTGATTCCTACGAGTTCGGAACTAATATTGAGATATTATGTGGTTGTTTCTTTCTACGCTCATGGATCATATTATTTGTGAGGGTAAGAACAAGAGTTCAGGAAGCCTAGCGCTCCTCCATGCGGTAGTTTTTTTTTGTTACAAAGCACATGCATAAAATAATTATCTTTAAATTCTACTCTTCATTTTCAAATATGTTTAGTTATTTATTAGATCATATTACTAACAATGAGGCATTTTTTTTTTCCGTTAAGAGAAGTCTTTGACTAACAACTTCTCAATAAATACAAAATCATATAACATGAAAATTGTGACACAGGAATCATCAGACCAAAAGCTTATGGAGACACTAGGTTCCGACACGATGGCGTTGAAAACGAAAAAACACAATCAAAAGAGGTGCAATGAGAGAAAAGTTTTTCCTATGCATATTACATATAGCCATTGAATCGACCTTGGCCAAATCGCGATGGTGGCGGCTGGCAAAGGGAGGGTGTTGACGGGCGGATCTTGAGGCACGGGGCGAGCGGAGATGCGGTCCAGCTGTTCATGGCAGTGCGAAGGAGAAATCAGCATAACCTAGGGTATGTCAAAGCCGAGGAGGAGGCAGGTGGCGAAACGGAGGGCTCAACCATTGGGATCTGCTAGGAATTGTTGGCTTGGTGGTTTTGTCCACAAACGCCACTTAAATTTGGTGGTACGCCAGTTACGCCATTTAGGCTAAATTTCACAGGCGGGCATGTGTGCACTCAGTTTGCCGCTGCCACTTAAATCCTGAGGCGGGGATGCTCAGGGCGACCAAATATTCTACTAGTGTTTGTTCACCAACCTTAATAACAAATGCTCAACATAGAAGCAAACAAAACCTTAGACTATAAACAAACATGAGCAATAACCGCAGAGTGACCATAACACGTAGAATGCCCTTTGCACAAACAACAGAGAAGATCAAACTGGTTCCACCATCACAAAATCATACACTTTCCAATGAATCAGCAGACAGGGCTATAATATGCATTCCAGGATTAAGGAGAACATAGCATAAAATCCAATCAATTTAAGATAAGATAGCTAATCTCCATTCTCTAGCAAGTGAAATAACAAAATCCTCACAGGTCCAAACACATGACTCCCAACATCACATGTTAGTCTCAAACATGCAAAGCTCGCATAATGGGGGTAATAAGGAGCCTGCTAATCTATATTAAAGCAAGATGCGTCGAACGTTCCCGCTACTAGAAAAGGCATTGTCTGGCTTCATGCTTAAACCTCCTGGACATCACAAGTTAGTCTCGAACATGAACAACTCACATAATGTGGGTAATAAGAAGCCTGCTAAACAATACTAAAGCAAGATGGATCGAACATTCCCACTACTAGAGAAGGCATTGTCTGGATTCATGCTTAAACCTCCTGTACACTCAAACCTGCAATAAACATTATGATTGGTAAGCACAACGCTGGGTGCAAGAATTTGACAAAACAAATGGGACTGCCGTATGCAGAGCATCAGTAGAGAACAAGATATTGACATCATAATGACTATCCCAGATGCATTATGCCTGCCGTGTTGCACTGATTTGTGCAATACTACACACTAGTAGTATAAATAGAGGAACACATATCTGGTAGGCAATCTGATGATTATCCTAGATTACGATCTGCTTGCCACCAGCAGTGACATCTGGAACCCACAAAAATGATGCATTTATTCCATCCAAAGTTGCAGATCATCGAGAAATATCACTCGTTTACACCATAGAGTAGGATGCCTATGGTTACCACAGATTTTTATTGCTCGTTGGTGTTTGTTATCGCTGATTATTCTGATGATGAAGACAGAAGCACGAGCTAGATGAAATAGTTTACGATGTACTGTTTATGCAAGACCAAAACAAAGCCTACGACAGAGCAATGCAACAGACATGAAAATGACTGCTTGTCTATATTACAGACATCGGAAAAAGATGTAACTATATTACTGCTATCAGAGGATTCCGAATCTAAAAGTATAACATTGCATGCTAATATGAAATAGCAAAAAACAAAAAACTAGCTCACCAGAGTTGATTCAGCAGTCAGATTTTGCTGATGAGTACATCCCTAAATCATCAGATGATCTATCCATAGCAACAGAATCCGCAGCCTGCACGTAACCATCAAAATAACTCTGTTAGACAAACACAACACTTGATACCAGAATTCGGGATCCACCATGCAAACTACTACTAGTAGGAACGCAAAGAAAAGTTCTATTTTCAACTGGGCTGCTAAAAAGGTAAAAAGATCTTCGTTCTACCTTTAGCTGTGCGCTGCTGGTTTAATAATCTTTTACAGAAACTACTTTACAGAAAATACTTATATTGACCTAGACAAGATGCTAAATTCCAGTAAGCCACCAAGCAAACTACTACCAGTAGAAACGCAAAGAAAGGTTTAAAAAAGGCTGATTTTAAGAGCATGATATCTTGCCTTTTTTTGTCTCTTGGGGAAAGGATCATCAGATATTGGCATGGCATTGGCCCTTTGAATACTTGAAGTTTGAGCTTGAGTAGCCTGTTGTTTCTCTGCAAAAAGAGAAAATCAATTGAAACACAATTAGTACAAATAACATCGAACAGAGGAATTCAAGTCAGCAGAATAAACCAACAGAATTAATTTGAGGATTCCTCACCGTCATCTTCATTAGGATTGGGCTGATTGCTCTGTTGCTCAACTTCATTCTGTTGAAGCCCATTGAATGGAGTGTAGAAGCTAACCACAGGGCGAACACAACTGAAATTTTGTTCCACCAGAAGTCTTTTAACCAGCTCCGGGTCCTTCATCGGTACCATTGAATGTGGCAGCTCGAAAGCAAAGTTCCCTTGAGGTGTACCAACAAAAAAGACCCTTGTTCCTTCCGCAAATCCAAGCAGTGAGTGCTCCTCGATCCCAATCTTTCCAAAAAGGTTGTAGTGATCAAAAGTTTCGGTCATAGACCAAGTTGCATTGCCATCGGCACTGACATCCCTTGACCAAATGAAGATGTTACCCTCGTTTGCCTCGATAAGACCAAGTCCACCATCCTCTGTGATCATGAGAATGAGACTATCATCATTGTCCATAGGCTTTTCATCCATTTCCGGTAAGTCGATCTGAGATAAGGTATGGGCAGACAGATCAAGCTCAAAGATGACTAAACCATCAGACAGGAAGTACAAGCATTGTCCTGCCAGAACGCTGGGCCTGCTCCCCAAGTCCTAGGAGATGCCATGGAGCGAAGACTCCTGAATCCAGGTATCCGTCTGTGATGAATAGACAAAACACTTCATCTCGGCTATATCCGGATCATCTTCAAAGTAGTCAACAAACGGTGGATCTGCGAACAAGAGGGCCACTTTGAAGTCACCCCCGTTGCAGACGGGGTGGTGGTTGCAGCCAGGTACCGCACAGACCACGGCCGCGCCCGGGTAGGTGCTCTCGCTGGCCTGCGGGGCCACAGGGAAGCGCCGCTGGACACCGGTGATGGAATCCCATATCAGAAGCTCCTTGCGCCCCAGGCCGCCGTCGCGCGTGGAGATGAACAGACCGCGACCGTGCCTGTAGTCCATCACCTTCCAGTCTCGACGATCGGGAACGCTGTTGGGGAAGAAGGGCGATGTGATGGTGGGGACGAAAGTCGGGAGGCCGTCGTCGTCGTCGTCGTCGTCGTCGAGGTCGTGCAGGAAGCCAACGGGCAGCGGGGCCACGTTGCGCTCGCGGAGGAGACGGCCGAAGTCGGGGTCGGAGAGGGCGCGGAGCCAGGCCTTGCAGAGGTGAGCCACCTGAAAGATGTACAGAGGCTCGTTGGGCCGAACGCGGGCGAAGATTTCCCGGGTGATGTGAGCCCCCAATCCGAAACCGCTGCCGCCATGGTTCGCTCGTTGGGTTTAGGGTTTGGATCTGGAGGGAAAGGGGAAGACGAAGACGGGGTGGCTTGCAGAGGAATGGAGAAGAGGGAGTGGGGGTTTTTTTTTTTCCACCACTTTCTTTCGTCTTTGACAACCGGCGTCAGATCTTAGGGCATGTCCACGGCTATCAATCTTAGTTCCACCTAATCTAGATAAAATAATAAAAGATAATCTACAATGAATTATTTATAGTCTCATCTATGCTGACTAGACATTTCTAAATTTGTGGTGAAAGAGATTATCGCTAAGAGATCATCTTTTAATTAAAATAATTTTTTCAACTTTCTCTTTTCTCCACCTCGTCATTCATCCCACGTGACACTACTAAGATAGCACCATTGTAGTTGGAAAATAATCCTACGAAACCGGGTCTGGATAGACCCATGTGAGGAGAAGACACGTGTTTCGCACATTAGATAAATAGTGTAAGAGCATCTCCAGTCGTCCTCAAAGCGGCCTTGCCTTTTGGGGTGCGCCTGCTATTTTACCTTTCTAGCTGCGCGTCTAAAGGACCTTTTCCCCCGGTGCGATCCAATACGATGTCCGATGCCCCGAGGCCATCCCCGTTCCACAAGAGACGGTTCGGGCGCGTCGGACAGAGCACGAAAACGAGTCTCGACTGGTGGGCCCGATGCGTCATTGAGACGTGGGGGTTAAACTCGTCGCCTACCTCTGGTCAAGCGGCGTAGTTATGGTGGCGGCGCAGTGAAGCGTCTAGTGGATGGCCCCGTGGCCATCCGCACCGGCGTTAATACGACCAACCTCCCGCTGCCAATTCGCCTGCTGATACGGGCATGGAGGCCTATGTGGAGCCCAGATTCAGGACTCCACCAGTTTAATTATCTTAGTTTATATGGTCATATATGGGCCAATTAGGGGTTTTTTAATAAATCGAGTCAGTCTTGGTTTGGGCCTGTCCAACCAAGTTAGGTAGGCCCATAGTGGGGCGCCCCAGCCCAGCAAGGGCTGGCCGGCCACCTCCCCCTCATATAAGGAGGTGGGGCGGTTGGGGTTAGGGATAGACAAGTTTAGACTAAAGTTTAGGGTTTACCCCATTGCGTGTATTCACGTGTATCATCCCTCCGGGGGTACGGCGCTGCCGTTTATCTATTATATCCACTGCGAAGGTTCTTGTGTTCATCAAGGATTATCTAGCTCAAGGTTTGAGGTGTATCGTTCATCGATCCGTTGCTTGCTGGAATCGTTCCCTCTTCTCCAGGCCGCGTTCATCGCGTTGTTGGGAGGATTTACTACCCCGTGTTCTCGCTGTGAAAGATCGGGCATCAACCTAGGAGGATCTGCTGGGATCCCCCTTATCATGTGGTATCAGTTTTCTGGGTTGCTCACGACGAGGTTTTGTTGATCGATCTCTTCAGATTGGTTTGCATCGGAGAAGATTGGTTCTAGATCGGAGGAGATTGGCTCTCGGTCGAAGGTGGTTCAGTTGGAGGAAGTTTGGAGCTGTTTAGGTGCAGTTTGCCTATCATCCATGGCGGTTCCAGGTGCCAAAATCGCGTTTTCTGGTGTTTGGGATCGGGAAGAAGAGGCAAAATCGCGACGCGATCCAGCTCTAGGACCGGCCGACCGGACCCAGGACCGGCCGGGCCGGTTTCCCAGCCGGTCAACCGGGCTCCAGACCGGGTCCATCCGGCCTAGACCGGGCCCCAGGCTGATGTCATCCGGGAATGATACTGCGGCTTAATGGCGCGTGACGAGGCTTGATGGAGTGTTGATTCCTCCCCGGCGACGGTGCCAGCAAAGTAGCTGCTTGTGACGGTAAAGCACACGTCCGTTGGGAACCCCAAGAGGAAGGTATGATGCGTACAACAGCGAGTTTTCCCTCAGTAAGAAACCAAGGTTATCGAACCAGTAGGAGATGAAGGCCACGTGAAGGTTGTTGGTGAAGGGGTGTAGTGCGGCGCAACACCAGGGATTCCGGCGCCAACGTAGAACCTGCACAACACAATCAAGATACTTTGCCCCAACTTAACAGTGAGGTTGTCAATCTCACCGGCTTGCTGAAAACAAAGGATAAAACGTATGGTGTGGAGAATGATGTTTGCTTGCAAAGAACAACAGAGAACAATGATTGCAGTAGGTTGTATTTCAGATGTAAAAGAATGGACCGAGGTCCACAGTTCACTAGTGGTGTCTCTCCAATAAGATAAATAACATGTTGGGTGAACAAATTACAGTTGGACAATTGACAAATAGAGAGGGCATAACAATGCACATACATATCATGATGACTACTATGAAATTTACTTAGGGCATTACGACAAAGAACATAGACCGCCATCCGGCATGCATCTATGCCTAAAAAGTCCACCTTCGGGTTAGCATCCGCACCCCTTCCAGTATTAAGTTGCAAACAACATACAATTGCATTAAGTACTGTGCGTAATGTAAACAATACAAATATCCTTAGACAAAGCATTGATGTTTTATCCCTAGTGGCAACAGCACATCCACAACCTTAGAACTTTCTCACACCGTCCTGCATTCAATGGAGGCATGAACCCACTATCTAGCATAAATACTCCCTCTTGGAGTTACACGTATCAACTTGGCCAGAGCCTCTACTAGCAACGGAGAGCATGCAAGATCATAAACAACACATATGATAGATCAATAATCAACTTGACATAGTATTCCATATTCATCGAATCTCAACAAACATAACATGTAGCATTACAATAAGATGATCTTGATCATGATAGGCAGCTCACAAGATCTAAACATGATGGCATAAATAGGAGAAGACAACCATCTAGCTACTGCTATGGACCTATAGTCCAAGGATGAACTACTCACGCATCAGTCCGGAGGCGGGCATGGTGATGTAGAGCCCTCCGGTGATGATTCCCCTCTCCGGCAGGGTGCCAGAGGAGATCTTCAGAACCCCCCGAGATGGGGTTGACGGCGGCGGCGTCTCTGGAACTTTTCTCGTATTTTGGCTCTCGGTACTAGGGTTTTCCGATATGAAGGAATATATAGGCGAAGAGGCAGCGTCAGGGGAGCCAGGAGGTGGGCTCCCCACACCTGGGCGCGTGATACGTCTCCAACGTATCGATAATTTCTTATGTTCCATGCTTGTTTTATGACAACACCTACATGTTTTATACATACTTTATGTCATATTTATGCATTTTCCGGCACTAACCTATTAACAAGATGCCGAAGAGCCAGTTGTTGTTTTCTGCTGTTTTTGGTTTCAGAAATCCTAGTAAGGAAATATTCTCGGAATTGGACGAAATCAACGCCCAGGATCTTATTTTTCCATGAAGCTTCCAGAACACTGAAAGGGAAACGAAGTGGGGCGACGAGGCGCCCACACAACAGGGCGGCGCGGCCAGGCCTTGGGCCGCGCGGCCCTAGCGTGTGGGGCCCTCGTGGCGCCCCCTAACCTACCCTTCCGCCTACTTAAGCCTTCGTTGATAATAACTCCAGTACCGAGAGCCACGATACAGAAAACCTTCCAGAGACGCTGCCGCCGCCAATCCCATCTCGAGGGATTCAGGAGATCCCCTCCGGCACCCTGCCGGAGAGGGGAATCATCTCCCGGAGGACTCTTCACCGCCATGGTCGCCTCCGGAGTGATGTGTGAGTAGTTCACCCCTGGACTATGGGTCCATAGCAGTAGCTAGATGGTCGTCTTCTCCTAATTGTGCTATCATTGTTGGATCTTGTGAGCTGCCTAACATGATCAAGATCATCTATTTGTAATGCTACATGTTGCGTTTGTTGGGATCCGATGAATATTGAATGCTATGTTATGTTGATTATCAATCTATCATCTATGTGTTGTTTATGATCTTACATGCTCTCCGTTATTAGTAGAGGCTCTGGCCAAGTCGTTACTTGTAACTCCAAGAGGGAGTATTTATTCTCGATAGTGGGTTCATGCCTCCATTAAATCTGGGACAGTGACAGAAAGTTCTAAGGTTGTGGATGTGCTATTGCCACTAGGGATAAAACATCAATGCTATGTCTAAGGATGTATTTGTTGATTACATTACGCACCATACTTAATTCAATTGTCTGTTGTTTGCAACTTAATACTGGAAGGGGTTCGGATGATAACCTGAAGGTGGACTTTTTAGGCATAGATGCATGCTGGATAGCGGTCTATGTACTTTTTCGTAATGCCCAATTAAATCTCACACTACTCATCATAACATGTATGTGCATTGTCATGCCATCTGTATTTGTCAATTGCCCAACTGTAATTTGTTCACCCAACATGCTATTTCTTATGGGAGAGACACCACTAGTGAACTGTGGACCCCGGTCCATTCTTTTACATAGAATACAATCTACTGCAATACTCGTTCTACTGTTCTCTGCAAACATCATCATCCACACTATACATCTAATCCTTTGTTACAGCAAGCCGGTGAGATTGACAACCTCACTGTTAAGTTGGGGCAAAGTACTTTGGTTGTGTTGTGCAGGTTCCACGTTGGCGCCGGAATCCCTGGTGTTGCGCCGCACTACACTCCGCCGCCATCAACCTTCAACGTGCTTCTTGACTCCTACTGGTTCGATAACCTTGGTTTCTTACTGAGGGAAAAACTTGCCGCTGTACGTATCATACCTTCCTCTTGGGGTTCCCAACGGACGTGTGCTTTACCGTCACAAGCAGCAAAACTTTTTCTGACGCCGTTGCCGGGGAGATCAAGACACGCTGCAAGGGGAGTCTCCACTTCCAATCTCTTTACTTTGTTTTTGTCTTGCCTTATTTTATTTACTATTTTGTTTGCTGCACTATATCAAAATACAAAAAAATTAGTTGCTAGCTTTAGTTTATTTATTATCTTGTTTGCGTTCTCCATATTAAAAACACAAAAAAATTAGTTACTTGCATTTACTTTACTTATTTCATCATGTTTCCTCCTAAGTTTATTCTTAAATATGTACCGGTAGGCCGAGGGTCTATCCTTGGGAAAGATAATATAGAAGATTTTTTTCACTCATATTAGTACGGTTGAAGATTTTGAAGATAGGCACTTGGTAGAACTTGCTCCTACTTATGAAATTGTTGTTGCTTCTTTAGTACACGCGTTAGAAGCTAGATTTGTTAATCTCAATCCCGTGATTCAACATATGTTTCTTACACTCAGTGATATGGAAGAAGGAGAAAAGAAAGATTTTGTATTAGAAACCCTTCTTAAAGAATTTGGGGGAATAGCAAGAGAAGCTAGAAAAGTCTTTACTAAATATAATATGCTTGGCTCTTATACCAACTTTGCTAGTATCCTTGAAAAGATGGAAAAAGATAGACAAAAGTACACCAATCAAGTTAATTATGAGGGGGATATTAAAACATCAATACCTTGCAAGCTCTTAGGAATGTGCGAGGCACTAGAAAATAACAATGCTTGGCTTGTTCCCGAAAATTTGTTTGCTGAGAATAGCAAGCCTAAGACTAATGAAAAGGGAGCCTCTGAAAACTACATAGATAAGATACAATGCATAGTTGAGAAAACTCCAAACCCCGCTGTTGATGCATCATCTCTTGACAACACTTGATTCACACTTTCTGCGCCTAGCTGAAAGGCGTTAAAGAAAAGCGCTTATGGGAGACAACCCATGATTTTACTTCTGCACTTTTGTTTTATATTTGAGTCTTGGAAGTTGTTACTACTGTAGCAACCTCTCCTTATCTTAATTTTGTTGCATTGTTGTGCCAAGTAAAGTCTTTGATAGTAAGGTTCATACTAGATTTGGATTACTGCGCAGAAACAGATTTCTTGCTGTCACGACTTTGAGCAGTAGTCTCTGTAGGTAACTCAGAAAAATCTGTCAATTTACGTGAGTAATCCTCAGATATGTACGCAACTTTAATTCAATTTGAGCATTTTCATTTGAGCAAGTCTGGTGCACCTAAAAAATTC
This sequence comes from Lolium perenne, assembly GCF_019359855.2. NCBI lineage: Eukaryota > Viridiplantae > Streptophyta > Magnoliopsida > Poales > Poaceae > Lolium > Lolium perenne. The sequence continues at coordinate 146,083,694 of NC_067249.2, forward strand.
GTCTTTACGGACTGTTCTGTTTTGACAGATTCTGCCTTTTATTTCGCATTGCCTGTTTTGCTATGCTTGATGGATTTCTTTATTCCATTAACTTTCAGTAGCTTTGTGTAATGTCCAGAAGTGTTAAAGAATAATTATGTCACCTCTGAACATGTGAATTTTGATTATGCACTAACCCTCTAATGAGTTTTTTTTGAGTTTGGTGTGGAGGAAGTTTTCAAGGATCAAGAGAGGAGGATGATACAATATGATCAAGGAGAGTGAAAGCTCTAAGCTTGGGGATGCCCCGATGGTTCATCCCTGCATATTTCAAGAAGACTCAAGCATCTAAGCTTGGGGATGCCCAAGGCATCCCCTTCTTCATCGACAACATTATCAGGTTCCTCTAGTGAAACTATATTTTTATTCCGTCACATCTTATGTGCTTTACTTGGAGCGTCTGTATGTTTTTGTTTTGTTTTGTTTGAATAAAGTTGGATCCTAGCATTCATTGTGTGGGAGAGAGACACGCTCCGCTGTTGCATATGGACAAATATGTCCTTGGCTTTACTCATAATGTTCATGGCGAAGGTTGAAACTGCTTCGTTAATTGATATATGGTTGGAAACGAGAAATGCTACATGTAGTAATTGGTATAATGTCTTGAATAATTTGATACTTGGCAATTGTTGTGCTCATAAGGATCATGTTTAAGCTCTTGCATCATATACTTTGCACCTATTAGTGAAGAAATACATAGAGCTTGCTAAAATTTGGTTTGCATGATTGGTCTCTCTAAGGTCTAGATATTTTCTAGTAAGTGTTTGAACAACAATGGAGACAGTGTAGAGTCTTATAATGCTTGCAATATGTTTTTATGTGAGTTTTGTTGTACCGGTTCATACTTGTGTTTGCTTCAAACAACCTTGCTAGCCTAGCCTTGTATTGAGAGGGAATACTTCTCGTGCATCCAAAATCCTTGAGCCAAAAACTATGCCATTTGTATCCACCATACCTACCTACTACATGGTATTTTCTGCCATTCCAAGTAAATTGCTTGAGTGCTACCTTTAAAATTCCATTCTTTTTCTTTGCAATATATAGCTCATGGCAAAATAGCCTAAAAACTATTGTGGTATTGAATATGTACTTATGTATCTTATTTCTTATAAGTTGCTTGTTTAGCGATAACCATGTTCCTGGGGACGCCATCAACTATTTCACCTTGTTGAATATCATGTGAGTTGCTATGCATGTTCGTCTTGTCTGAAGTAAGGGCGATTTATCATGAGTTGAATGGTTTGAGCATGCATATTGTTAGAGAAGAACATTGGGCCGCCAACTAAAGCCATGATCCATGGTGGAAGTTTCAGTTTGGACAACAATCCTCAATCTCTTATGAGAATATTATCTGTTGTTGAATGCTTATGCATTAAAGAGGAGTCCATTATCTGTTGTCTATGTTGTCCCGGTATGGATGTCTAAGTTGAGAATAATCAAAAGCGAGAAATCCAATGCGAGCTTTCTCCTTAGACCTTTGTACAGGCGGCATAGAGGTACCCCTTTGTGATACTTGGTTAAAACATATGTATTGCAATGATAATCCAGGTAATCCGAGCTAATTAGGACAAGGTGCGGGCACTATTGGCATACTATGCATGAGGCTTGCAACTTATAAGATATCTTATACATAACACATATGCTTTATTACTACCGTTGACAAAATTATTTCTTGTTTTCAAAATAAAAGCTCTAGCACAAATATAGCAATCCCTGCTTCCCTCTGCGAAGGGCCATTCTTCTACTTTTATGTTGAGTCAGTTTACCTATTTCCTTCCACCTTAGAAGCAAACACTTGTGTTAACTGTGCATTGATTCTTACATACTTGCATATTTGCATTCATCATATTACTTTATGTTGACAACTATCCATGAGATATACATGTTACAAGTTGAAAGCAACCACTGAAACTTAATCTTCCTTTATGTTACTTCAATGCCTTTACTATGAATTTATTGCTTTATGAGTTAACTCTTATGCAAGACTTATTGATGCTTGTCTTGAAAGTACTATTCATGAAAAGTCTTTTCTATATGATTCAATTGTTTAACCATTATCTTTACCATTGCTTCTAATCGCTGCATTCATTACATGTGCTTACAATAGTATTGATCAATATTATGATAGCATGTCACTTCAGAAATTATCTTTGTTATCGTTTACCTACTCGGGATGAGTAGGAACTAAGCTTGGGGATGCTGATACATCTCCAACGTATCGATAATTTCTTATGTTCCATGCTTGTTTAATGACAATACCTACATATTTTATACATACTTTATATCATATTTATGCATTTCCCGGCACTAACCTATTAACAAGATGCCGAAGAGCCAGTTGCTGTTTTCTGCTGTTTTTGGTTTCAGAAATCCCAGTAAGGAAATATTCTCGGAATTGGACGAAATCAACGCCCAGGATCTTATTTTTCCACGAAGCTTCCAGAACACCGAAAGGGAAACGAAGTGGGGCGACGAGGCGCCCACACAACAGGGCGGCGCGGCCAGGCCTTGGGCCGCGCGGCCCTAGCGTGTGGGGCCCTCGTGGCGCCCCCTGACCTACCCTTCCGCCTACTTAATCCTTCGTCGATAATAACTCCAGTACCAAGAGCCACGATACGGAAAACCTTCCAGAGACGCCGCCGCCGCCCAATCCCATCTCGGGGGATTCAGGAGATCGCCTCCGGCACCCTGCCGGAGAGGGGAATCATCTCCCGGAGGACTCTTCACCGCCATGGTCGCCTCCGGAGTGATGTGTGAGTTGTTCACCCCTGGACTATGGGTCCATAGAAGTAGCTATATGGTCGTCTTCTCCTAATTGTGCTATCATTGTTGGATCTTGTGAGCTGCCTAACATGATCAAGATCATCTATTTGTAATGCTACATGTTGCGTTTGTTGGGATCCGATGAATATTGAATGCTATGTTATGTTGATTATCAATCTATCATTTATGTGTTGTTTATGATCTTGCATGCTCTCCGTTATTAGTAGAGGCGCTGGCCAAGTCGTTACTTGTAACTCCAAGAGGGAGTATTTATGCTCGATAGTGGGTTCATGCCTCCATTAAATCTGGGACAGTGACAGAAAGTTCTAAGGTTGTGGATGTGTTGTTGCCACTAGGGATAAAACATCAATGCTATGTCTAAGGATGTATTTGTTGATTACATTACGCACCATACTTAATGCAATTGTCTGTTGTTTGCAACTTAATACTGTAAGGGGTTCGGATGATAACCTGAAGGTGGACTTTTTAGGCATAGATGCATGCTGGATAGCGGTCTATGTACTTTGTCGTAATGCCCAATTAAATCTCACACTACTCATCATAACATGTTTGTGCATTGTCATGCCATCTGTATTTGTCAATTGCCCAACTGTAATTTGTTCACCCAACATGCTATTTCTTATGGGAGAGACACCACTAGTGAACTGTGGACCCCGGTCCATTCTTTTACATAGAATACAATCTACTGCAATACTCGTTCTACTGTTTTCTGCAAACATCATCATCCACACTATACATCTAATCCTTTGTTACAACAAGCCGGTGAGATTGACAACCTCACTGTTAAGTTGGGGCAAAGTACTTTGGTTGTGTTGTGCAGGTTCCACGTTGGCGCCGGAATCCCTGGTGTTGCGCCGCACTACACTCCGCCGCCATCAACCTTCAACGTGCTTCTTGACTCCTACTGGTTCGATAACCTTGGTTTCTTACTAAGGGAAAAACTTGCCGCTGTACGCATCATACCTTCCTCTTGGGGTTCCCAACGGACGTGTGCTTTACCGTCACAAGCAGAAGCGCGCCAGGAGGGTGGGCCGCGCCGCCCTATGGGGTGCCCCCTGCTGGCCGTCTCCGACTCTTCTTCGATGTTCTGGAACCCTCCGTGGAAAATAGGGCCGTGGGCTTTTGTTTCGTCCAATTCCGAGAATATTTCCTGTGTAGGATTTCTGAAACCAAAAACAGCAGAAAACAGGAACTGGCGCATCGGCATCTTGTTAATAGGTTAGTACCGGAAAATGCATAAAAATGATATAAAATATGAGTAAAACATGTAGGTATTTTCATAAAACTAGCATGGAACATAAGAAATTATAGATACGTTGGAGACGTATCAAGCATCTCCAAGCTTAGTTCCTACTCCAATGTCCTATGGATCCAAACAATGTTCCTTTGGCCTCTTTGGTTGCTCAAGAAGAAAATGTAGATGTGAATTTTATTAAGAGCAACAATTTTAATAATAATGCCTATAGGAATAATTTTGGTAGCAATAATTATCGGCCGTATCCTCCCAACAATGGAAGTGGTTTTAGTAACTCTTATGGTAATTCTTATAACAGCAATAGGAGTGCTCCCTCTGAACTTGAGGGTATGCTCAAAGGTTTTATTAATAAACAAACTGCTTTTAATAAATATGTGGAGGAAAAGTTTAGAAAAATAGATGCTCTTGTTTCTAAAGTGGATAGCCTTGCTCTTGATGTTGATCTTCTTAAATTAAAGGTTGTTCCTCATGATAATACTGAGAATAAAACTTTTGCTCAAGCAAATGCTATTCAAGGTAGAATTGATGACAATATGAGGTTGTTAGCTGAATTGCATGCTAGGTGGGAAAGAGAAGATGAGATGGCTAGAGAAAATAATTTAGCCAAGGTTTACACAATCACACCAATATTAATACTGAACCTTTGAATGCTAGCAAACCTCCTACTACTACTAGCAAAATCGAAAATGTAGGAAAAGTCCCCACTCCACATAGAAAAGTGTATAAACCCATTAAAACTGTTCCCGACAAGCGTGCTGAAATTTTTAGAGGTGTGGGAGATAATTGTCATTTTATTTTTGATAGCAATGATTTTGATTTTGAAAGTTGTACCATTACTGAAGCTATAAAGTTCTTGAAAAAACTCGCTGAAACTCCCAATTCTAGTGAACAAAATGTTGCTCTTACAAAGCATATTGCTAGTGCTATTATGAAAATGAGGGAAACGAAGTTGAAACATGAGGCTTCAATTCCTAAAAAGTTAGAAGATGGTTGGGAACCTATTATTAAGATGAGAGTAGAAGAGTTTGATTGTAATTCTTTATGTGATCTTGGTGCAAGTATTTCTGTTATGCCTAAAAGAGTTTTTGATATGCTTGACTTGCCACCGTTAGAAAAATGTTATTTGGATGTTCTTCTTGTTGATGTTGCTGCAAAGAAACCTTTGGGGAGAGTTGATAATATTCTTATACAAGTGAATACTAATTATGTCTCCGTTGATTTTGTTGTTTTGGATATTGAATGCAATGCTTCATGCCCTATTATTTTGGGAAGACCATTTCTTAGAACTGCAGGTGCTATCATTGATATGAGAGATGGAATAATTCATTATCAATTTCCACTCAAAAGAGGTATGGAACACTTTCCTAGAAAAATAAAGAAGTCACCTTATGACTCTATTTATAGGACAACTTATGGTGTTGATGAGCCATCTCTTGACAATACTTGATTTGCACCCTTTTTGCGCCTAGCTCAAAGGCGTTAAAGAAAAGCGCTTATGGAGACAACCCATGTTTTATTTCTGTTATTTTTGCTTTGTTGAGTCTTGGAAGTTATTTCTACTGTAATAAACTCTCCTTATCAATTTTATTTCGTTTTTGTGCCAAGGGTAGCCTCTAATAGAAATAAAGCAGTGTTTGGGGTATTTGCAATTCTGAAACAGATTTTGTGCTGGTCACGAAAAAATTCTTACAAATCTCCAAAACGTTATTTTGAGCTGCAAATTTTTGTGCTTATGACCCAGTATGTTAGATAACTTTAGTTAGTTTAGAATTTTTAGATTTGAGCAACATAACTATTTCTTTAATTTCGATCTTTGGCTGCTGGTCTGTTTTGACAGATTTCTGCCATGTTTTGCATTTGCGTCTTATGGTTCTTATTTTTGAGTTCTTTTGTGAAAAAGAGCTTTGGGAAGAAGTAGATACAGTAGCATATGTTAAAATGAGTGTTTGATATGTGCCATTACTGAAGCCTTGCTGGTTTGATATATTTTTATTTGCACTAATGTTGCTAATCAATTGTGCTGAGTTTAGTGTGAAGGAAGTTTTCAAGTGTAGGGAGAGAAGAATGATGCAGTAAGATGAAGCATGGACAAGAGCTCAAGCTTGGGGATGTCCCCTGGACCCCCCAAGAAATATCCAAGAATACAAGCGTCAAAGCTTGGGGATGCCTTGGGCATCCCCTCTTCATCAACAAAAAGCACCAGGTCATTTTTCAACATGCTATATGTTTATTCCTTCATGTGATATGTGTTATCCTTGGAGCGTCTTTACTTTTTGCTGTGTGTTTACTTTCAATAAAGTTGGATCCCATCATTCATGTTTACTTTGGAGTGAGACACGCTCCACCGCCTTGCATATTTACTTTGGAGTGAGACACGCTCCGCTGTTTTGCATGTTTATTGTGGAGTGAGACACGCTCCACTGTTACGCATTTTGCGTTGGAGATAGACACGCTCCATTTTTACATTTATTTGAGTTTCAATAGCTCTCTGGACATTTACTTGTTTGTTATATATGTGAGTTGTTTGGTTTCATTTGGTTGGCGTTGGAAGCATGAAAAAAGTTTTATGTGTATGTGATGCAAATGGAAGCATTTTTAGACTGTGGCATACAGGCTTGATGCTTTGCAATGTACTACTCTTGATAGTTATCCACATGAGAAACAAGAAGTATATGAAACTTTGTGACCAGATCCCCATAGAACCTGTAAGCTAGCTTCATGTATGTGTTTGACTTTAGGGAGACAAGTACAAAGGTAAAGAACCCACTCCTCTGGCTATATTCAAGGAATGCCACTTCAGCCGGAAAAATGGCTTCTCCTCCGTTGTAAAATATGCAATCTTAAGTCAGTTTTCATAGGGTAACCTTTTTTAAGTTGTTGTATCTTGCTGTATGTGGTAACCTGTTTGCTTCATTGCAAATGAAGGCTGAGATGGAAAAGCCGCTAGCTATACCTACTACAGATGGAGGACGTAAGACTGAGATTCAGGTTTTATCTGAGGACCTCTCAAAAAATACAGCAAAAACCTGGCTTTCTTCGGAACGTGGAACTTATTATTCCTCCTGGATCGAAAATAAGGAATCTGGCTGCAGAACTAGAGAGAGAAGAGGGGTAGTGCAAAGCTACAAGATGTTGTTAAGAACCAATATGATCAAATGGTTGAGCCGACCAGCCAGGTACAAGAAGTAGAAAAAAAGCGGGCAAACATGGAAGGAACAATTAATACGTTGACTAAATTATACAGCAGCAAAGCTAGAGATTTGAACTCAGAAACGTGTTGATCTGGTGGTGCCATGGTCAAGAATTGAACTGTTATATTTTGCTAGTGCCAGATAACTGTTATTTCGATTTGCGGACTGGCGCTGCCATGGTCCACCACAATAGGCAGTTTTAGACAATGCCAATGGTGCTTTATTATTAAATTATTTTCTTGTAATTATACATGTAAATATGTCATGCATTATGTCATTTGTAATTTTGGTTTTGACGACTAGGCCGTAATGGTGTCAAGTAAAGCCCACTGGGCCGTTGTCGGATGCATTGAAACAAATTTATCCCAATACTTTTTATCTGGGCCTTAACCGTCACTATATGTCTGACAAGCCACTAGCCTGTACAAGCCCATAATTGGGCCCGTAAACCCTGGAATCCTTGCTTGGGCCTCATTGTAAGTGGACGCATGATGTTATAATGGGCCCAACAAAAATAATAAAGATAGGCCTTTCTTGGCGGCCTGTAGACAGCCCAATAATGAGCGACAACATCATGGGATGCCCGTTATGGGCTGGCGTAACCTATGGCAGTAAGGCTGTAACATGGGCCTTGGAAATCATAGCCAATAATAACGATAGGAATTTCTTGGCGGCCTGTAGACGACCCAATAATAACCGACAACATCATGCCGCCTTTTATGGGCTGGCTTAACCTATAGTAGTTAAGGCCGTAACATGGGCCTTGGAAATCATAGCCAAGTTGGGCCGATGGGCCATAGATGGTCCCTTTGAGGTGTGCCACGTGGCACCTTCCACATGCGACACGTGTCGTGTTGCGATACGTCCACGTCAGTGCACGTGTCAAAAGCCGGATGGACAACACGTATGGTGGAAGGTTGCATCTATGCAAATTTTTATTGGTCCACGTGGCTGCTCTTTCACTGGGCCACATGTCTGCAGTTTATTAGTCCACGCGCAGGAAGCTGGGTCATGGGCTCCTTGCGAGACGACAAAAACGACAGTCACCCGACCGGACTGACATGTTAATCATTGACCTGACAGCCTGACACAACGGTCGCTGGCAGAGGGGACCGGTGCTATGATGGATATGTCCGTCACGACGGACCGGGCCGGGTGGGTTTCGGGTTTGGGCACTGCCGTCATGGATCTGTGATGCGCCTCCCTAACTGTCATCCGGTCCATTTGTGATGCAATTTTCGCCACGGTTTGCCAAACCATCAATATAAGGTCTCCGTGACGGATTTTGCACATTCGCCGACGAACTAAAATCGTTATGAACTAAAGGCGACGAGCGCGCTTTACTATTTGATGTCTAGGTGTGCCTAGATAGTGAGGGTAGCCCCAAGCCCTCAGTATTGAGCGTGATCTTTGTTTTAGTGTGCTCCTGTGTGAACTGCATCTTCCTGGAGGCCTCAGAGACGTCGCTCATGGGAGATTGTTCTCCTGACGAGGAAGTGATGACGCGTCAAGCACACGCCCGTTGGGAACCCCAAGAGGAAGGTGTGATGTGTACAACAGCAAGTTTTCCCTCAGTAAGAAACCAAGGTTTATCGAACCAGTAGGAGCCAAGAAGCACGTTGAAGGTTGATGGCGGCCGAGTGTAGTGCGGCGCAACACCAGGGATTCCGGCGCCAACGTGGAACCTGCACAACACAACCAAAATACTTTGCTTCAACTTAACAGTGAGGTTGTCAATCTCACCGGCTTGCTGTAACAAAGGATTAGATGTATAGTGTGGATGATGATGTTTGCAGAAAACAGTAAGAACGAGTACTGCAGTAGATTGTATTCGATGTAAAGAATGGACCGGGGTCCACAGTTCACTAGTGGTGTCTCTCCCATAAGAAATAGCATGTTGGGTGAACAAATTACAGTTGGGCAATTGACAAATAAAGATGGCATGACAATGCACATAAATGTCATGATGAGTAGTGTGAAATTCAATTGGGCATTACGACAAAGTACATAGACCGCTATCCAGCATGCATCTATGCCTAAAAAGTCCACCTTCAGGTTATCATCCGAACCCCTTCCAGTATTAAGTTGCAAACAACAGACAATTGCATTAAGTATGGTGCGTAATGTAATCAACACAAATATCCTTAGACAAAGCATTGATGTTTTATCCCTAGTGGCAACAACACATCCACAACCTTAGAACTTTCTGTCACTGTACCAGATTTAATGGAGGCATGAACCCACTATCGAGCATAAATACTCCCTCTTGGAGTTATAAGTAACGACTTGGCCAGAGCCTCTACTAATAACGGAGAGCATGCAAGATCATAAACAACACATAGATGATAGATTGATAATCAACATAACATAGCATTCCATATTTATCGGATCCCAACAAACGCAACATGTAGCATTACAGATAGATGATCTTGATCATGTTAGGCAGCTCACAAGATCCAACAATGATAGCACAATGAGGAGAAGACGACCATCTAGCTACTGCTATGGACCCATAGTCCAGGGGTGAACTACTCACACATCAATCCGGAGGCGACCATGGCGGTGAAGAGTCCTCCGGGAGATGATTCCCCTCTCCGGCAGGGTGCCGGAGGCGATCTCCTGAATCCCCCGAGATGGTATTGGCGGCGGCGGCGTCTCTGGAAGGTTTTCCGTATCGTGGCTCTTGGTACTGGGGTTTTCTCGACGAAGGCTTCCTATAGGCGGAAGGGTAGGTCAGGGGGCGTCACGAGGGACCCACACGCTAGGGCGGCGCGGCCCAGGCCCTAGCCGCGCGGCCCTGGCGTGTCGTCACCTCGTCGCCCCACTTCGTATCACTTTCGGTCTTCTGGAAGCTTCGTTGAAAAATAAGACCCTGGGCGTTGATTTCGTCCAATTCCAAGAATATTTCCTTACTAGGATTTCTGAAACCAAAAACAGCAGAAAACAACAACTGGCTCTTCGGCATCTTGTTAATAGGTTAGTGCCGGAAAATGCATAAATATGACATAAAGTGTGCATAAAACATGTGTGTATCATCAATAAAGTAGCATGGAACATAAGAAATTATAGATACGTTTGAGACGTATCAAGCATAGCCAAGCTTAGTTCCTGCTCGTCCTTGAGTAGGTAAACGATAACAAAGATAATTTCTTAAGTGACATGCTATCACAATCTTGATCATACTATTGTAAGCATATGTAATGAATGCAGCGATCCAAAGCAATGGTAAATACAATGATTAAACAACTGAATCATATAGCAAAGACTTTTCATGAATAGTACTTTCAAGACAAGCATCAATAAGTCTTGCATAAGAGTTAACTCATAAAGCAATAAATTCATAGTAAAGGCATTGAAGCAACACAAAGGAAGATTAAGTTTTAGCGGTTGCTTTCAACTTGTAACATGTATATCTCATGGATAGTTGTCAATATAAAGTAATATGATGAATGCAAATATGCAAGTATGTAAGAATCAATGCACAGTTAACACAAGTGTTTGCTTCTAAGGTGGAAGGAAATAGGTAAACTGACTCAACATAAAAGTAGAAGAATGGCCCTTCGCAGAGGGAAGCAGGGATTGCTATATTTGTGCTAGAGCTTTTATTTTGAAAACATAGAGAGAGCATAAAAGTAAAGTTTTGAGAGGTGTTTGTTGTTGTCAACGAATGGTAGTGGGCACTCTACCCCCCTTGCCAGACAGACTCTCAAAGAGCGGCTCCCATAAATTTTTTATTTTTGGGTGGCACTCCTTCCAACCTTGCTTTCACAAACCATGGCTAACCGAATCCTCGGGTGCCTGCCAACAATCTCATACCATGAAGGAGTGCCTTTTTATTTTAGTTTTATTTAGATGACACTCCTCCCCACCTTTGCTTTCTCAAGCCATGGCTAACCGAATCCTCGGGTGCCGTCCAACAATCACATACCATGGAGGAGTGTCTATTTTTTGTAAAATTATGAAGGTTAATTAATTGGGGCTGGGAACCCCATTGCCAGCTCTTTTTGCAAAATTATTGGATAAGCGGATGAAGCCACTAGTCCATTGGTGAAAGTTGCCCAACAAGATTGAAAGATAAACACCACATACTTCCTCATGAGCTATAAAACATTGACACAAATAAGGGATGATAAATTTTGAATTATTTAAAGATAGCACTCAAGCAATTTACTTTGGAGTGGCAGAAAATACCATGTAGTAGGTAGGTATGGTGGACACAAATGGCATAGTTTTTGTCTCAAGGATTTGGATGCACGAGAAGTAATCCCTCTCAATACAAGGCTTAGGCTAGCAAGGTTGTTTGAAGCAAACACAAGTATGAACCGGTACAGCAAAACTTACATAAGAACATATTGCAGGCATTATAAAACTCTACACTGTCTTCCTTGTTGTTCAAACCCTTACTAGAAAATATCTAGACTTTAGAGAGACCAATCATGCAAACCAAATTTCAACAAGCTCTACAGTATTTCTTCACTAATAAGTGCAAAGTATATGATGCAAGAGCTTAAACATGAGCACAACAATTGCCAAGTATCAAATTATTCAAGACATTATACCAATTACCACATGTAGCATTTTCTATTTCCAACCATATAACAATTAACGAAGCAGTTTCAACCTTCACCATGAACATTATGAATAAAGCTAAGGACATATTTGTCCATATGCAACAGCGGAGCATGTCTCTCTCCCACACAATGAATGCTAGGATTCAATTTATTCAAACAAAACAAAAAACAAAAACATACATACTGACAAGGTATCAACTTGTCAATGCCTATGGATTGTAGGCTAGGGTTTAGTTGGAAGTAGAGGGTAAGTAGATCTCGAAGGTTTCAGCCGAAAAGTACTCGACGATTATGAAAACTAAGGTTTGTAGACAATGATTCGATTGATTCGTCGTCCCTCGACTCCCCCTTTATATAGGAGGTGGAGCCGAGGGATTCGTGCTATACAAGTTTATAGAGTCCGGGACGGTTTCTAACTCATCCCGCCATATTACAAATAACACTTCCTATTACAACTCTTAACTTTCCTTGATATATCTTGGGCTCCCGAATCTTCTTATTCTTCGGGTAGTGGGCCTTCAGTAAACCCCGGGTACTATCTTCGGCAGGCCCATTTGGGATGCCTATGTCAGTAGCCCCCGAGATTTTGCTTGAATCGTAGAATCAGGGAAAATCTCCACTGTTTATTTTTATTCGAAAGCTTTAACTTTTTTATATTTCTTCACATAAGATTCTATATTGTACAGGGATAATGGTAATTGGGGCTAGTTCATCTGACGGATCAGGTACTAGTTAACTGCTCTAGTGGCAATCCGCAAAAACCTACTTCAAAATCACGTCCCTGGACATGATCTCGGGATACTGGTGTAAACTTCGACAGGTGCCGCTTAAGGTCTTACCATTCTGTCGAGTCCCAGTCAAATTTATCGGGTACCTAACGCGTCCGTTAGGATTTTTCTTCGTATCTGTTGATACGGATAAAGGTAGCAGAGCGCAGTCTTTGGCGATGCCATGCCCAGCAGAACGGATCTGGGGTCTTACCTTCGCAAATTTGCGGCATTCAGAAATTGATCGCAACTTCGGCGTTCTGAGAATATATTGTCGAGTGCTTTTCCGGCTGTTGGAATGGCACATTTTATCGAGTCAAATATGACTTATATTGCTCTCCCGATGGGAGTATATGTAGAGTTAACTATAACTCGAAATATACTCTCTTGCTTTTCTATTTTTCCTTGGTTAATTTCATCGGGCACGCGAACAGCGTTCCCGATGGGAGTAGCCCCCGAGGCTACAACCAAGAACTTGTGCTTGGTTGTAGGCTCAACATTTTAGTCCACCTTGTCGCTATATTGTCATTATTTTCCCAATATGATCTCTTTCTTCTTCTCTTTTTTTTTTCTCTCGGGTGCGCGAACAGCGCTCCCGATGGGAGTAGCCCCCGAGGCTACAGCCAAGGACTTGTGCTTGGTTGTAGGCTCCCGCAATTTCTATATTGCCATACTCGAAATTTTACTTTTTGTCGAAGTAGCCCCCGAGCATTTGGGCAAAAACTTGTATTTGATCAAAGGCTCCCGAAGTTTTTAATAATTCCTCCTGTCGCCAATCTTCTTTTATGTTTCTTGTCGACATGCTTCCTTTAATCAAATTTTCTTCATCCCTGGTGAATAGTCGTGATTTTTCTGCCCTGTGGGTCCATTGCTTCCACCACGTTGACACGTCGTGCAAGTGGGGGACACACGTCCTCCGCTTTTTCTGGCGCACGTACGGTAACGCCTATCTCTGTAAAAATACCTTTTTTACCCTTGTTTCTAGAAGATCTATTCTCACCACACGATTTCTTCATCCAACGGCACACTGCTTCACCTGATTCTTATATAAACCTTTCTTCAACCTCCGTTCATCCCCTCGCTTGCGCCGCTCACCTGTTCCTCTTCGCAAAACTTCCCCTGCGCCCAACTCTCTCTGATCTTCCGCACTCACATACATTGCTCTGCCCATTGCCGTTGATGCCACCGCGCGCGTCTGACTCGCCACAGCACTCCGGAATCCAAGATGGCCGCCGAGGATCTTGAGTGGGAGAGATCCAAAATCTCCAACCAAGACACCAACATGCTGAAGAGGCTTGGCCTCATGAAGAAGGAGGACGCCATCCGCTTTCCCAGCGAAGAAAGCTACCCCAAGCCTCCAATGGAGTATCGGGTTAGTTTTGTTGATCACCTAATCCGCGGCCTTTCGGCCCCAATTCACGATTTCCTCCGCGGCCTTCTTTTCGTTTATGGGATTCAACTGCACCAGTTGACCCCCAATTCCATCCTTCACATTTCTATTTTCATCACACTTTGCGAATGCTTCCTCGGAATCCCTCCCAATTGGGCTCTGTGGAAACGCATTTTCTGCCTCCGCCGCAATGGCTCCCACAACGTCACTTATAACATAGGTGGCGTTGTTATCTGTGTTCGTACTGATGTCGACTATTTCGATGTCAAATTTCCTGATTCTGTCCAAGGATGGCGCAAAAAGTGGCTCTACATTCACGAAGAAAGCGCCAACTCCGTTGAGCACAACATAGTTCCTTTCGACGGAAGTGCCAGAATTCAGCGCCGCCGCTCCTGGGATGCCGAAGCTTCCGAGGAAGAGAAAAGGCGACAGAGGCACTCATGTCTCGTATTCGTCGCCTTCAAAACACTCGAGGCAAAGAGCTGTCTGGTGTTCAAATCACTGCCTACTTCCTTAGGATTAGAGTGCAGCCTCTTCAGGCTCGCAAAAATCCCCTTTGGACGTATTCTGGTAAAAATGACGCCAACAGAATCTCCGGTGATCTTTCCACCAAGGATTTGGAGAAGTTGATTCGAAGACTTTCTCGCCTGGCTAAAGACCCAATTCCTTCCTCTTGTCGCGTGGAACCGTACAGCGCCGCCAATCCACTCCCCGAGGTATTTTGTCTTCCCGAGTTTTTATCTTGTTTCGCACTTTCTCTGCATCTCATTATATTGTCATCTCTTTAATTTTCCTTTGGTCACTATTTTTTACAGAACCATCCTACTATGACTTCCCTTCCTCCTCTTCCGGAGGGTGGAGAAGTCGAAGAACAGGCCATTGTTGCCGAAGATACTCAAGGTTCTTCTATTCCTGAAAGTGAAGTCGCGGGTTCTCACAAATCTGCGGCTTCTCATGAAAAAGAAGTTGAGTCTAAAGCCAGTGAATCGACGCAATCCCTTCCTCCTGCTGTTTCTCCAAGGAACAAAAGGAAAAGAACTGATGCCGAGGATTCTGGCACTTCTAAGGCTGAAGAAGTTGTTCCTTCTCATCCGAAGGCAGCTTACGATCCTTATGTTGAATCCCTCGTCAGCTCGTAAGTCGTCTTTATTTCTCCCTATTTTTGTACTCGAAATATTTATCTTGTCTTGCTTTTTATGCTACCGATTTTTTGATCAATAGTGATGACGAGGAAGAAGTTCCAACTACTGACGTGGCTCCTCGGACAAGCACGTCACGTACTGTACTTGCCTCAGACACGCTAGTTGAAGGAGAAGAAACCTCGCCTCCTCAACAAAACGTCGTCACCACTACTCCACCATCAAGCCCCCTTGCTCCTTCACCAAAAAGGACAAGGGTTGAAAAGATTGTTGAACCTGCCCCTCAGTTGGGCAGTTCGTCGACTCTGCTCTTAGATGATGTAAGCTTGTCGACATCTATATTTTCCTTATTTTGTTTTTTTTTTCACGCCTTCTCGCTCTTTTTCATGCCGATGTTTCTCTTGCTGTGTTCGTCTTGAACAGCCCATGATCAAAGAGCTTCTCCGCATCGGATCCCAATTTATTGGGTACCGTGAATATGCGAACAGAGCCGAAGGTAACGACTTCTATGCTTGCCGTTTTTCCCTGGCTTTTTGCTCCAGTTGTTTGTCGCGATTTTTGATCTTTCTTCTCTCTCTTTTTCATATCTCGACAGAGAAACTTGCAGAGGCCAACGAACGTGCCGACGCACTTGCTCAAAAACTTGAGCAAAGTGAGGCGGCTCGCAAGAAAGCCGAACTCGTTGCTAGCGAAGCCAAGGCCGAAGCTGATGAAGCCAAGGCAAAAGCTGCTGGTGTCGAGGAACTGCAGAAAAAACTTGAGGATGC
The DNA here is from genome assembly GCF_019359855.2 of Lolium perenne. NCBI lineage: Eukaryota > Viridiplantae > Streptophyta > Magnoliopsida > Poales > Poaceae > Lolium > Lolium perenne. The sequence continues at coordinate 146,099,597 of NC_067249.2, forward strand.
TACATCTACCTTAAACGAGCACAAAGCTGCGCAAGCTTCTCGTGAACAAGGAATCCTCAAGCGCCTGAAAACTCAAAGTCACCGCACTTTCAGTAATTTTGCTGATCCCTTCTATTTTTATGAAAATCGTTGTTTCTTGTCTTTTCACTAATGCTTTGTTTCCTTGACAGCCCAAACAAACCAGGATTTTGATCTGACGAATCCTGTCGATGATCCTGTCCTTGACGCACTTTCCTATCTGGAGCTTCATGGGTCCGAGATTCGTGAAGGTGTGTCGAATGCTAGCGCAGTATTGTCGGCATTGTTCCCCTACTTCTTCCCGAAGAAAGAGGAGCCTGCGACTTTCCTCAACCTTGCCAAGATGTTCAATACACCGGAAGACCTTGGACTGAAGATGCGCCAAGAAAATATGAAGGTTGCCGTTGAGAACACCGGTCGCGTTGGTAGCTGACAGTCGACAGACTATTGACTGGATGAAAGTTGGCGACACCGAGCAGATAGAGCAATCAAGGTGGAAGTCGCTGATTAAGGCAGCCAAGCCCAACACAAAGAAGATCTTGGCCTATCTCGGGATTAAGCCATCGTCGACTCCTAGCTCGTCAAGGCCGGAGGTCTAGTTGCATGCCTCTGTTTTTCTTTCTGTTTCTTTTGCTCTCGTCGCCAAAGTAGTCATTTGGCGACATGTACTTCCTTAGCTCCACTGTAATGCCCTTGTAATTATTCCAAGAGATTAATGAAAACTCTGTCTTTGCTTGTTGTTTGATGTTGTCTTGTTTAAATTTCAGTTGATATTTGATAACTATACTCCATCTTCCACTCCTTCCAATGTTTCGCCTTCTTCTTCTCGCGCGAGGAGAGCTTTTGCCGATCTGCACTGTCGACGATACCTTGTCGCAAGAACTGGATGAACTTCGACAAAGAACTTCAGTATGCAAAGAAGCAAACACTTGTGATGATGGAGCAATCTCGTAAGTCATCTCGAAGCCGAAAGGTTGCTCTTCAGCAAGCTCGCGAGGCCGTGGCTGCTAAGGAAATTGCTGCTTCCGAGGCTGAAAAGGCGACTACTCGAGAAAATTTCATGCTCGAATTAATGAATGAAGCCAGTGCAGATATGTCGGGTATGCTTGTTTCATCCTTTGATATCTTTCATCTTCATGCTATTGTCTCTTAAAGGTTTCCACTTCGTTGTTTTGATAGGTGCCTTTACTGATGCTGCTGCCCAGGAAGAAAGGGTAAATGCCAGGACGAACCTCCTTGTTAATCTTTCCCTGGACCATGGTTCTTTGTTTTGGGCTACCCCAGAGAGGACTCGCCAAATTGTCAGATTTCAAGATCGCACCTCTCAAACTCGCGATTTCCTTGACTTCTGTACCAAGACCTTGTCCATGGTTTACAACTCCATGTTTCCTCGGAACGTCCAACCAAAAACTCTTCCTGAATTGATGGAAAGGTTCAAGGATGCTCGCAGTATCCATGATTTTGTCAAAGCTCAACTGGTAGCTAGCGCCAGATTTGCTCTTATCATGCTCCAGATCTGCCACTCGAATCTTGACCTTACCCAAGTTGTCGCGAAAGTTCATCAAAAGGTAAAACGTCGAAGAGTTGGTGTTGACAGAATTAACACGAAGGTTACGCCTATAGCCGAAGAAATGATTGAGGACCTTCTTCGGATGGATGCTGACTTTTTTGCCGATGGCCATTATGCCGATTTTCTTGGTGCTGCCCCTGAAGAAAACAGAGTTACTCTTGATGACATATTGAATCAAGACTAGTTATTTTCCTCTTGTAGATATTTCTTCTTTGTAATCCATGACTATATTGTAAAGCAATCATTATATTTCTCTGTTTGTCTAGCCCCCGAGTGTTTCGGTGACTCTTTACTGTATTTGTATATTTGCGAGGTTTTGAACCAAGGCATTTATATATTTATGGCGAATATGAGCCCCCGAGCTTTTTATTGAGTACTATTTTGTATTTTTATTGACTCACGAGGTATTTGAATACCAAGGCAAGGCTTTTCTTCTGTCGATAAACTATATTGAAATTCGTCGGAGCAAATACTTTGATTATGTCGATAAAGAAGAAAAGTTATATTGCCACTATCTTTATTATATTGCAGCACCGCGAGCCCGCCTCATTAAAAACCTTCTCCGGCCCCACTCGGTGCCCCGAAAAAGGAAAAGAGTGCGTCTGAAAACTCGCGGGCGTTTCAGTACATTGAAGTTTTACAAGGACTATATTTCGACTCTAGGCGTAGAACCGCCTAAGTTGCGCCACGTTCCAGGGGTTTGGCTCCTCCACCCCTGTCTTCTTGTCCTTTATCCTGTATGCTCCTCCTCCGATTACTTCCGTGACAATGTAAGGGCCAAGCCATGGTGACTCGAGTTTTTCATGACTTTTTTGCGTGAGTCGAAGAACTAGGTCTCCCACCTGAAAAGATCTTGGCCGCAAACGTCGACTGTGGTAATTCTTCAAGTCCTGTTGATATTTGGTTACCCGAGATAGTACTTCATCTCGAGCTTCATCAAGTGCGTCGACGTCGTCTTCTAGCGCTCTTCTCGACGTTTCTTCATCATATTCAGCGACACGTGGAGAGTTGTGCTCTATCTCGATTGGTAGTACCGCTCGCTCCATGAACCAGGAAAAACGGAGTTTCCTGCGTTGCTGTGTTTGGTGTTGTTCGGATGCTCCACAACACGCTTGGTAGTTCTTCTGGCCAAGTATGTCGAGCTTTTTCCAGTGGTCCTAACAAGCTCTTCTTGATGCCATTGCAGATGATGCCATTGGCTTTCTCGACTTGCCCATTGGTTTGAGGATGTGCAACTGACGCAAAGTTCAGCTTGATACCCACCTCTTCGCAATAATCTTTGAATTCATGGGATGTGAAGTTACTGCCGTTGTCTGTGACGATGCTGTGGGGCACTCCAAATCTGAAGACGAGGCCTTTTACGAATTTTACTGCGGATGCTCCGTCTGGTGAATTTATCGGCTTCGCTTCTATCCACTTTGTAAACTTATCGACAGCTACCAGCATGTACTCCTTTCCTCCTGGCCAAGATTTGTGTAACTTGCCCACCATATCAAGTCCCCATTGAACAAAGGGCCATGACAATGGTATTGGTGCTAGCTCTGCTGCTGGAGAGTGAGGTTTTGCGGCAAACCTTTGACACGCGTCGCAAGTTCTTACTATGTCCTTGGCGTCCTCGATTGCTGTCAACCAGTAGAATCCTGCCCGAAAGACCTTGGCTGCGATAGCTCGACTACTTGCGTGGTGGCCACATATTCCTTCGTGTACATCCTTCAGAATTATTCTTCCTTCTTCGGGTGTGACGCACCTTTGCAAGACGCCTGAAATACTTCGCTTATACAATTCTCCCTTGACCACCGTGAAAGCTTTGGAGCGTCGAATTACTCGCCTTGCCTCGACTGGATCGTCGGGTATTTCTTTCCTGAGGATGTATGATATGTACGGCTGCATCCACGGTATCTGTATCACCATGACCAGGTCCTGATCTTCTTCTTCTTCCTCTTGCTTTTCCTTGGTAGCCCCCGAGGATTTCTTCTCCTTCTTTTTTGATTTTGTCGACTTAGTGGATCTTTCTGTTATCTCTTCCCAGAATACCCCTGGCGGAACTGCAAGGCATTGCGACCCGATGTTTGCAAGAACGTCGGCTTCGTCGTTGCTCAATCTACTAATATGATTTACTTCGCATCCATCGAACAACTTCTCAAGCTCGTTGTACACCTCCTTGTATGCCATCATGCTATCATTGACTGCGTCACATTGGTTCATAACTTGCTGTGCCACCAACTGTGAGTCACCAAAGATTTTCAGTCGAGTTGCACCACAGGCTTTCGCCATCTTCATCCCGTGTATGAGGGCCTCATATTCTGCTTCATTGTTAGATGCGTTAGGGAACGTCATCCGAAGGATGTACTTCAATTTGTCGCCTTCAGGTGATATGAGTACTACTCCTGCGCCAGCCCCTTCTAGTCTCTTGGACCCATCAAAGTTCATGGTCCAGGTTGTCGATAAATCTGGGGGTCCTGTGTTTTGCAACTCCATCCACTCTGCGATGAAGTCCGGCAGAACTTGCGACTTGATTGCTTTTCTTTTTTCATACGTGATGTCCCGAGGGGAAAGTTCTATTCCCCAAAGGGAGACACGACCCGTAGCTTCTGGGTTGTTCAATATATTTGACAAAGGAGCTTCATTGACCACTATGATCGGGTGTGCCGAAAAATAGTGGCGCAATTTTCGTCTTTGTCGTGAACACTCCATATGCTATTTTTTGGTACTGAGGATACCTTTGTTTTGAGGGCGATAAAACTTCGCTGACGAAGTATACTGGCCTCTGCACGCCGTGGAGTTTTCCTTCTTCTTCCCTTTCGACAACTAGCACCGTGCTCACCACTTGGGGCGTGGCTGCGATATACAGCAGGAGAGGTTCCCTTTCTTTTGGCGCCACCAGAATTGGTGGTGTCGAAATTGTGCGCTTCAAATCCTCGAAAGCTCTGTCGGCTTCTTCGTTCCACTGGAATTTATCTCCTTGTTTTATCAAAGCGTAGAACGGCAGCGCTTTTTCTCCCAACCTCGCGACGAATCTGCTCAAAGCTGCGACTCGCCCAGTTAGCTGTTGTATTTCTTTCAACTTTGTTGGCTTCCTCATTGTTACGATAGCTTGTATTTTATCGGGATTTGCTTCAATCCCTCTTGCTGAGACTAGGAATCCCAGAAGTTCTCCTGCTGGAACGCCGAAAGAACACTTCGTCGGGTTCAATTTGAGGCAGAACTTATCAAGGTTGTCGAAGGTTTCCTTGAGATCCTCGATCAGCGTTGCCCCCTTTTTTGACGTTATGACGACATCATCAATGTATACTTGCACGTTCTTCCCAATCTGTGTCGCCAAACACTTCTGCATCATCCTCTGATATGTTGCTCCCGCATTTTTTAGACCAAAGGGCATTGTTCTGTAGCAAAACACGCCGTAAGGTGTAATAAACGCGGTCTTTACTTCATCTTCTTCTTTCAATCTGATCTGGTTATAACCAGAATATGCGTCCAGGAAGGAAAGACGTTCACATCCAGCCGTGGAGTCGATAATTTGATCGATCCTCGGGAGGGGAAAGTGATCCTTTGGACAATGTTTATTGAGACACGTAAAGTCGACGCACATGCGAAGGACCTTAGTGTTTTTCTTCGGCACCAGCACAGGATTTGCTACCCATGTGGCTTCTGTGAATATCTCTTTGATAAAACCAGCTTCTTGTAGTCGATTGATTTCTGACAGCATGGCTTTGCGGTTTGGTTCCGAAAAACGCCGCAAAGGTTGTTTGATTGGTCTCGCTAGTGGATCCAAGTTTAGGTGGTGCTCGGCAAGTTCCCTGGGTACTCCTGGCATGTCAGCTGGACACCATGCGAAGATTTTCCAGTGCTCACGGAGGAACTCGACGAGCGCGCTTTCCTATGCGATATCCATGTCGTTTGCGATAGATGTCGTCTTTTTCGGTTCTGTCGGGTGAATCTGCACCTCTTTTGAATTTTTCTCGGTACTGAAAGTTGATTCTTTGTTTGGCCTTCCAACGTCTGGCAGTACGTCGTAATCAGTCATGCTTTTTGACGCCAAGTACTCAGCTTGCATCCCGAAGGTTTCTGACAACCGGTGAAAATCCTTGTCGCACTTATCGGCTAAGGCAAAGCTTCCTTTGACTGTGATTGGTCCCTTTGGTCCAGGCATCCTCCACAACAGGTATGTATAGTGTGGCACCGCCATAAATCTAGCATATGCTGGTCGTCCCAACAGAGCGTGGTATTGCGACGGAAAATCCACGACTTCAAATTCGAGCTTCTCGATTCTATAATTTTCTCGGGTCCCAAACTGAACGTCGAGATTGATCTTTCCCAGTGGATAACTTGGTTTCTCCGGTGTGATGCCGTGGAACCTTGTGTCTGTTGGTTTCAAGTTTGCTAAGGATATGTTCATCTTCCTCAATGTATCTGCATACATAAGGTTTAAGCTGCTGCCGCCGTCTATGAACACTCGAGAGACATCAAATCCCGCGATAACTGCTGGCAGAATAAGTGCTGACTGCCCTGGTCGAGGAACTTGCTGCGGATGATCTGCTATTGTGAAGCCGATATCTTGTCCTGACCAATTAAGGTACTCAACTGTTGGTGGAGGCATTTTTTCTGCCATAAACACCTGTCGTGAGATTACTTTCTGAGCTCTATTGGACGGCCTTCCTTTCTGAATCATCGACACTGCTCCGTTGGAGTTAGGATCAACATAAGGTGGAGGTGGAGGTGCTGCCGCTATTCTGAGCTGATGCCGATTGTCGTCTGTAATCGCGGGAGGAGGCGGCAAGTGAATCTCGCTTCTGGGTTCTCGAGGATTTCTCTGTGCTGCCCGTGCATTAGCGTTTTCTGCATACCGCAACATTGCTTGAAAATTTCGACAATCTTTACGCAAGTGCCCCGACTGTCTTTTACCGTTCTTTGTCGAGGAAAAAATGCATCTGGCACGGTCCATTCATCATCTCTTCAGGGGACACGAAAGGCCTTGGGAACCTAGGCCCGCTATTTTGCCTGTTGCGTGAATCATCCCTGTTATCACCTCGCTGTTCATTGCTTTTCTGGTAATCATCTCTATTGCTTCCTCCTGTATTTGTCCGAAATCCTGCCGAAATTTGTCCTGGAGCGTCGTAGTTCTGGTACTACCGAGGAAATCTTCGCCTTGGTTGATAGTTTCGACCACGGTCCTCCTCTGGCGACCTGTGCCGTTTGTTGTGGACAGCGTCTTCTCCATCTGCCCATTTATTTGCTATCTCCATTAACGCGGATACTGTCTTTGGATTGGTCCTTCCCAAATCTTCGACAAAATCTCCACGCCTGACTCCTGCGACAAACGCATCTATTGCTCTCTCGTCAGATATATTTTCTGCCGAGTTTTTGATGATATTCCACCTCTGGATGTACTTTCTCATTGGCTCATCTGGCTTTTGTCGACATGCTCTCAACTCCTCTAACGACGCGGGTTTTTTGCACGTGGATCTGAAGTTCTTGACGAACACATCCTCGAAACTTTCCCAGCTGTCGATGGATCCTGGAGCGAGTTTCTTTATCCAAGATCGTGCGGCTCCACTTAAATGTACCTGGATGCTTTGCATAGCTGTTGCCCTGGTTCCTCCTGTCAGCTTCACCGTCTCCAGATAGTCGACTAGCCAATCCTCTGGATCTTGGAGGCCGTCGAACTTTTTGAAATTATCGGGTAACTTGAATCCTGAGGGGACTCGAGTTTTTCGGACTCTCCTCGTGAAGCATGGTAAGCCGCACATATCCTCGTCATTAAGTTCTGGAGATTGCCGATGATCCCTTCTGCTTTGCCGCGCTCTGTCGACCCTTGCTTGTCCTGCTGTGTCTCTTGCTCCACTTGGCCCTTCGGGTGCTACCGCTGTTGCTGCTGCGGGTCGTGGACTATTTTGCCTTGCCGCTCCTTCGGGAGGCGTTGATACAAACACTGTCCCCATAGCTCCAACTCCTGCTACCGCCATATTGTATAGTGTTTCTCTTGGATCACCTGGAGGTGGTTTAGATGCAAGGATAAAAGCATGTGTCGCCATATACCCAGCCTCTGGTGTCTTAGGGATGATGTTTCCTCTTGTATCTATCGACATAAAGGACATGTCGAGGTTTTGGACCAAGTGCTCTCTTTCTGCTTCGGGTATATGTTGCAGCCTTGACCTTGCTCTGTTCCGCGCCTCCCTGTGGCTATCACCCGTGGTTCTCGATTGTCGACTTAGTTCTGCCCTTCTCCTGCTGGATGCAGAAGCTGCCTCCTTCCTCCTGTTCAACTCAGCTGTCTGTTTTTCCAATTCCCTGGCAGCTCGTGCGAGCCTATATTGATATGCTTGCAATTCTTCTGGTGTGGCTGTGGTAGCCATTGGTTCTGTGCCGTTCATAGCTCTCGCGGCTCTGTCCCACGCTGCTTGTGAAAGTTGAACTCTATCTCGCGGCTCTGGCCCGACGTATTTGTTGCCCAGGCCTTGTCGCAGATTGGAGGGATCGACGTATGGATTTCCCAGACTGTCGAAAGCCTCAGATGTCTCCTCTTGATCTTCAATGGCGTAAATCTGATGATACTTTGTACTCAGATCTACGTTGGGTTTGGTGACATCATCGTTGAGATTGATGAAGACCTTGCCCACTGTGAGAGATTTGTCGATGAAGTCGTAACCGTCGACATCGCTTGAGCCATCGCTTATATATGAGTCCGCAGATGACTCAAACGACATGTCGTTGAAGATCTTGGCGAGCTTCTCTCTTGCTCTGGTGCTGACGTATCGTGTCGCCGAAGTTTCTTCTTCTCCTGACTCGGTTGACGATGCATAGCTTGAAAAATCAGAATCGACCGCCGACGATCCCGACGAAACCGGAATCTCGACACGATACGATCCTTCCTTCTCGACGCGAAAGTGAAACCTTCCGAACGTCATCTCCATGGGCTCCGCTAGATACGCATATGCATCCAAACGGGAGGGTGGGTGAGGAACAAAATCGACAAGACCAGCAGCGATCTGTTTACCTCGATCCATTGTGTTGCTTGCGGTTGACGATGTCGAAGATCTTGAACGTGCCATCGAGATCAGATCCTTACGCCTCTAGTTCCCACAGACGGCGCCAATTGACAAGGTATCAACTTGTCAATGCCTATGGATTGTAGGCTAGGGTTTAGTGGGAAGTAGAGGGTAAGTAGATCTCGAAGGTTTCAGCCGAAAAGTACTCGACGATTATGAAAACTAAGGTTTGTAGACAATGATTCGATTGATTCGTCGTCCCTCGACTCCCCCTTTATATAGGAGGTGGAGCCGAGGGATTCGTGCTATACAAGTTTATAGAGTCCGGGACGGTTTCTAACTCATCCCGCCATATTACAAATAACACTTCCTATTACAACTCTTAACTTTCCTTGATATATCTTGGGCTCCCGAATCTTCTTATTCTTCGGGTAGTGGGCCTTCAGTAAACCCCGGGTACTATCTTCGGCAGGCCCATTTGGGATGCCTATGTCACATACGCTCCAAGTAAAGCACATAAGATGTGATGAAATAAAAATATAGTTTCACTAGAGGTGACCTGATAATTTGTCGATGAAGAAGGGGATGCCTTGGGCATCCCCAAGCTTAGATGCTTGAGTCTTCTTGAAATATGCAGGGATGAACCACCGGGGCATCCCCAAGCTTAGAGCTTTCACTCTCCTTGATCATATTGTATCATCCTCCTCTCTTGATCCTTGAAAACTTCCTCCACACCAAACTCAAAACAACTCATTAGAGGGTTAGTGGATAATCAAAAATTCACATGTTCAGAGGTGATATAATCATTCTTAACACTTCTGGACATTGCACAAAGCTACTGAAAGTTAATGGAATAAAGAAATCCATCAAACATAGCAAAACAGGCAATGTGAAATAAAAGAAAGAATCTATCAAAACAGAACAGTCTGTAAAGACGAATTTTTCTGGGGCACTAAACTTGCTCAGATGAAAATGCTCAAATTGAATGAAAGTTGCGCACATATCTGAGGATTACTCACGTAAATTGGCAGATTTTTCTGAGTTACCTACAGAGAACACTGCCCAAATTCGTGACAGCAAGAAATCTGTTTCTGCGCAGTAATCCAAATCTAGTATGAACCTTACTATCAAAGACTTTACTTGGCACAACAATGCAACAAAATAAAGATAAGGAGAGGTTGCTACAGTAGTAACAACTTCCAAGACTCAAATATAAAACAAAGGTGCAGAAGTAAAATCATGGGTTGTCTCCCATAAGCGCTTTTCTTTAACGCCTTTCAGCTAGGCGCAGAAAGTGTGTATCAAGTATTATCAAGAGACGAAGCATCAACATCATAATTTGTTCTAATGATAGAATCAAAAGGTAACTTAATTCTCTTTCTAGGGAAGTGTTCCATACCTTTCTTGAGAGGAAATTGATATTTAATATTACCTTCCTTCATATCAATAATAGCACCAACAGTTCGAAGAAAAGGTCTTCCCAATATAATGGGACAAGATGCATTGCATTCAATAACCAAGACAACAAAATCAACGGGGACAAGGTTATTGTTAACCGTAATGCATACATTATCGATTCTCCCCAAAGGTTTCTTTGTAGAATTATCAGAAAGATTAACATCCAAATAGCAATTTTTCAATGGTGGCAAGTCAAGCATATTATAGATTTTTCTAGGCATAACGGAAATACTTGCACCAAGATCATATAAAGTATTACAATCAAAATTATTGACCTTAATCTTAATGATGGGTTCCCAACCATCTTCTAACTTCCTAGGAATAGAAGTTTCAAGTTTTAATTTCTCTTCTCTAGCTTTTATGAGAGCATTTGTAATATGTTTCGTAAAGGCCAAATTTATAGCACTAGCATTAGGACTCTTAGCAAGTTTTTGTAAGAACTTTATAACTTCAGAGATGTGACAATCATCAAAATCTAAACCATTATGATCTAAAGCAATGGGATCATTGTCCCCAATATTGGAAAAAAATTCAGCAGTTTTATCACAAGCAATTTCAACAGTTTTAGCAGTTTCATGCAGTTTTGCAAGCTTTGCAATAGGAGTGGAAACATTGCGAACACCAATTATTTTACCATTGATAGTAGGAGGTGTAGCAACATGTGAATCATTAGCATTACTAGTGGTGGTAATAGTTGATACGTCTCCGACGTATCGATAATTTCTTATGTTCCATGCCACATTATTGATGATATCTACATGTTTTATGCATACTTTATGTCATAGTTATGCATTTTCCTGCACTAACCTATTAACGAGATGCCGAAGAGCCAGTTGCTGTTTTCTGCTGTTTTTGGTTTCAGAAATCCTAGTAAGGAAATATTCTCGGAATTGGACAAAATCAACGCCCAGGGGCCTATTTTGCCACGAAGCTTCCAGAAGACCGAAGGGAAGACGAAGTGGGGCCACGGGGCACCGCCACACTAGGGCGGCGCAGCCCAGGGGGGCCCGCACGGCCCTAGCGTGTGGGGCCCCCGTGACGCCTCCTGACCTGCCCTTCCGCCTACATATAGTCTTCGTCACGAAACCCCCAATACCGAGAGCCACGATACGGAAAACCTTCCAGAGACGCCGCCGCCGCCAATCCCATCTCGGGGGATTCAGAAGATCGCCTCCGGCACCCTGCCGGAGAGGGGAATCATCTCCTGGAGGACTCTTCACCGCCATGGTCGCCTCCGGAGTGATGTGTGAGTAGTTCACCCCTGGACTATGAGTCCATAGCAGTAGCTAGATGGTCGTCTTCTCCTTATGTGCTTCATTGTCGGGTCTTGTGAGCTGCCTAACATGATCAAGATCATCTATCTGTAATGCTATATGTTGTGTTTGTTGGGATCCGATGGATAGAGAATACTATGTTATGTTGATTATCAATCTATTACCTATGTGTTGTTTATGATTTTGCATGCTCTCCATTATTAGTAGAGGCTCTGGCCAAGTTTTTACTCTTAACTCCAAGAGGGAGTATTTATGCTCGATAGTGGGTTCATGCCTCCATTAAATCTGGGACGATGAAAGTTCTAAGGTTGTGGATGTGCTGTTGCCACTAGGGATAAAACATTGATGCTATGTCCGAGGATGTAGTTATTGATTACATTACGCACCATACTTAATGCAATTGTCTGTTGTTTTCAACTTAATACCGGAAGGGGTTCGGATGATAACTTGAAGGTGGACTTTTTAGGCATAGATGCATGCTGGATAGCGGTCTATGTACTTTGTCGTAATACCCAATTAAATCTCACAATATTCATCATATCATGTATGTGCATTGTCATGCCCTCTCTATTTGTCAATTGCCCAACTGTAATTTGTTCACCCAACATGCTATTTATCTTATGGGAGAGACACCTCTAGTGAACTGTGGACCCCGGTCCATTCTTTACATCGAATACAATCTACTGCAATACTTGTTCTACTGTTTTCTGCAAACAATCATCATCCACACTATACATCTAATCCTTTGTTACAGCAAGCCGGTGAGATTGACAACCTCACTGTTTCGTTGGGGCAAAGTACTTTGGTTGTGTTGTGCAGGTTCCACGTTGGCGCTGGAATCCCTGGTGTTGCGCCGCACTACATCTCGCCGCCATCAACCTTCAACGTGCTTCTTGGCTCCTACTGGTTCGATAAACCTTGGTTTCTTACTGAGGGAAACTTACTGCTGTACGCATCGCACCTTCCTCTTGGGGTTCCCAACGGACGCGTGTTGAACGGAAAGACATACGTCAACTACGCGCAGCAAGTAAATTTCTGGCGCCGTTGCCGGGGAGATCAAGACACGCTGCAAGGGGAGTCTCCACATTCCAATCTCTTTACTTTGTTTTTGTCTTGCTTTATTTTATTTACTACTTTGTTTGCTGCACTAAATCAAAACACAGAAAAAATTAGTTGCTAGTTTTACTTTACTTACTGTCTTGTTTGCATACTCTATATCGAAAACACAAAAAAATTAGTTACTTGCATTTACTTTATCTAGTTTGCTTTATTTACTATTGCTAAAATGGGTACTCCTGAAAATACTAAGTTGTGTGACTTCACAACCACAAATAATAATGATTTCTTATGCACACCTATTGCTCCACCTGCTACTACAGCAGAATTCTTTGAAATTAAACCTGCTCTACTGAAACTTGTTATGCGAGAGCAATTTTCTGGTGTTAGTTCTGATGATGCTGCTGCCCATCTCAATAACTTTGTTGAATTATGTGAAATGCAAAAGTATAAGGATGTAGATGGTGACATTATAAAATTAAAATTGTTTCCTTTCTCATTAAGAGGAAGAGCTAAAGATTGGTTGCTATCTCTGCCTAAGAATAGTATTGATTCATGGACTAAATGCAAGGATGCTTTTATTGCTAGATATTATCCCCCTGCTAAAATTATATCTTTAAGGAGTAGCATAATGAATTTTAAACAATTAGATAATGAGCATGTTGCACAAGCTTGAGAAAGAATGAAATCTTTGGTTAAAAATTGCCCAACCCATGGACTGACTACTTGGATGATCATCCAAACCTTCTATGCAGGACTAAAATTTTCTTCGCGGAACCTATTGGATTCAGCTGCTGGAGGTACCTTTATGTCCATCACTCTTGGCAAGCAACAAAGCTCCTTGATAATATGATGATTAATTACTCTGAATGGCACACGGAAAGAGCTTCACAAGGTAAGAAGGTAAATTCTGTCGAAGAAACCTCTTCCTTGAGTGATAAGATTGATGCTATTATGTCTATGCTTGTGAATGGTAGGACTAATGTTGATCCTAATAATGTTCCGTTAGCTTCATTGGTTGCTCAAAAAGAACATGTTGATGTGAATTTCATTAAAAATAACAATTATAATAATTCTAGGCCATATCCTGCTAATGGTAACTCTTATGGTAGATATGCTTCACCTAATGAGGAAAAGATGTTAGAAATTGAAAGATCCACCAAGAGCTTTATGCAATCACAATATGAGCAAAATAAATTGTTTAATAAAACTATGAATGAAAAATCTACCTTGTTGAAGAATATAGGAAATCAACTTGAAAATCTGAATATGGAGATCTCTGGGTTGCAAACTAAACTTGCAAATGCTGAAAACCGAATCTCATACATGTCTGCGTCACAATCTTCTTTAATTAATAAAATGGCTGCTAAACCTGAGGATATAGATAATACAATTGTTACTACAGCAAATGCCATCCAAGTTAGAATTAATGAGAATATAAGATTGATGGCCGAATTGCGTGCTAGGTGGGAAAAAGAAGAAAATGAAAAAGAAGATAATATAGCTAAAGTTTGGACTATTACCACCACTAGTAATGCTAATGCTCCACATGTTGCTGCACCTCCTACTATTAATGGTAAAATAATTGGTGTTACCAATGTTTCCACTTCTAATGCAAAGCGCGAAAAACAGCCTGAAACTGCTAAAACTGCTGAAACTGCCTGTGATAAAACTGCTGAATTTTTTTCCAACCTTGGGGATAATGATCCCATTGCTTTATATTATAATGGTTTGGATTTTGATGATTGCCATATCTCTGAAGTTATAAAGTTCTTACAAAAACTTGCTAAGAGTCCTAATGCTAGTGCTATAAATTTGGCTTTCACGAAACATATTACAAATGCTCTCATAAAAGCTAGAGAAGAGAAATTAAATCGCGAAACTTCTATTCCTAGGAAGTTAGAGGATGGTTGGGAGCCCATCATTAAGATGAAGGTCAATGACTTTGATTGTAATGCTTTATGTGATCTTGGTGCGAGTATTTCCGTTATGCCTAAGAAAATCTATAATATGCTTGACTTGCCACCATTGAAAAATTGTTATTTGGATGTTAATCTTGCTGATAATTCTACAAAGAAACCTTTGGGGAGAATTGATAATGTTCGCATTACCGTTAACAATAACCTTGTCCCCGTTGATTTTGTTGTCTTGGATATTGAATGCAATGCATCTTGTCCCATTATATTGGGAAGACCTTTTCTTCGAACTGTTGGTGCTATTATTGATATGAAGGAAGGTAATATTAAATATCAATTTCCTCTCAAGAAAGGTATGGAACACTTCCCTTGAAAGAGAATGAAGTTACCTTTTGATTCTATCATTAGAACAAATTATGATGTTGATGCTTCGTCTCTTGATAATACTTGATATACACTTTCTGCGCCTAGCTGAAAGGCGTTAAAGAAAAGCGCTTATGGGAGACAACCCATGTTTTTACTACAGTACCTTTATTTTATTCTTGAGTCTTGGAAGTTGTTACTACTGTAGCAACCTCTCCTTATCTTAGTTTTGTGCATTGTTGTGCCAAGTAAAGTCGTTGATAGTAAGGTTCATACTAGATTTGGATTACTGCGCAGAAACAGATTTCTTTGCTGTCACGAATCTTGGTCTAATTCTTTGTAGGTAACTCAGAAAATTATGCCAATTTACGTGAGTGATCCTCAGATTTGTACGCAACTTTCATTCAATTTGAGCATTTTCATTTGAGCAAGTCTGGTGCCTCTTAAAAATTCGTCTTTATGGACTGTTCTGTTTTGACAGATTCTGCCTTTTATTTCGCATTGCCTGTTTTGCTATGCTTGATGGATTTCTTTATTCCATTAACTTTCAGTAGCTTTGTACAATGTCCAGAAGTGTTAAGAATGATTATGTCTCCTCTGAACATGTGAATTTTGATTGTGCACTAACCCTCTAATGAGTTGTTTTGAGTTTGGTGTGGTGGAAGTTTTCAAGGATCAAGAGAGGAGGATGATACAATATGATCAAGGAGAGTGAAAGCTCTAAGCTTGGGGATGCCCCGGTGGTTCACCCCTGCATATATCAAGAAGACTCAAGCGTCTAAGCTTGGGGATGCCCAAGGCATCCCCTTCTTCATCGACAACATTATCAGGTTCCTCTAGTGAAATTATATTTTTATTTCATCACATGTTATGTACTTTGCTTGGAGCGTCGGTTTGTTTTTGTTTTTGTTTTTGTTTGAATAAAATGGATCCTAGTATTCATTGTGTGGGAGAGAGACACGCTCCGCTGTTGCATATGGACAAATATGTCCTTAGGCCTTACTCATAATATTCATGGCGAAAGTTTCTTCTTCGTTAAATTGTTATATGGTTGGAATCGGAAAATGATACATGTAGTAATTGCTATAATGTCTTGGATAATGTGATACTTGGCAATTGTTGTGCTCATGTTTAAGCTCTTGCATCATATACTTTGCACCTATTAATGAAGAAATACATAGAGCTTGCTAAAATTTGGTTTGCATAATTGGTCTCTCTAAGGTCTAGATAATTTCTAGTAAAGTGTTTTGAACAACAAGAAAGACGGTGTAGAGTCTTATAATGTTTACAATATGTCTTTTATGTGAGTTTTGCTGCACCGGTTCATCCTTGTGTTTGTTTCAAATAACCTTGCTAGCCTAAGCCTTGTATCGAGAGGGAATACTTCTCATGCATCCAAAATCCTTGAGCCAACCACTATGCCATTTGTGTCCACCATACCTACCTACTACATGGTATTTCTCCACCATTCCAAAGTAAATTGCTTGAGTGCTACCTTTAAATATCCATTATTCGCCTTTGCAATATATAGCTCATGGGACAAATAGCCTAAAAACTATTGTGGTATTGAATATGTACTTATGCACTTGATCTCTTATTAAGTTGCTTGTTGAGCGATAACCATGTTCTTGGGGACGCCATCAACTATTCTTTGTTGAATATCATGTGAGTTGCTATGCATGTTCGTCTTGTCTGAAGTAAGGGTGATTTACCATGAGTTGAAAGGTTTGAGCATGCATACTGTTAGAGAAGAACATTGGGCCGCTAACTAAAGCCATGAATCATGGTGGAAGTTTCAGTTTTGGACAAACAATCCTCAAATCTCTAATGAGAAAATTAATTGTTGTTGAATGCTTAAGCATTAAAGAGGAGTCCATTATCTGTTGTCTATGTTGTCCCGGTATGGATGTCTAAGTTGAGAATAATCAAAAGCGAGAAATCCAATGCGAGCTTTCTCCTTAGACCTTTGTACAGGCGGCATAGAGGTACCCCTTTGTGACACTTGGTTAAAACATATGTATTGCGGTGATAATCCAGGTAATCCGAGCTAATTAGGACAAGGTGCGGGCACTATTAGTATACTATGCATGAGGCTTGCAACTTGTAAGATATAATTTACATAACACATATGCTTTATTACTACCGTTGACAAAATAGTTTCATGTTTTCAAAACCAAAGCTCTAGCACAAATATAGCAATCGATGCTTTCCTCTTTGAAGGACCTTTCTTTTACTTTTATGTTGAGTCAGTTCACCTATTTCTCTCCACCTCAAGAAGCAAACACTTGTGTGAACTGTGCATTGATTCCTACATACTTGCATATTGCATTTGTTATATTACTTTACATTGACAATATCCATGAGATATACATGTTACAAGTTGAAAGCAACCGCTGAAACTTAATCTTCCTTTGTGTTGTTTCAATACCTTTACTTTGAATTATTGCTTTATGAGTTAACTCTTATGCAAGACTTATTGATGCTTGTCTTGAAGTACTATTCATGAAAAGTCTTTGCTTTATGATTCAATTGTTTACTCATGTCATTTACATTGTTTGATCGCTGCATTCATTACATATGCTTACAATAGTATGATCAAGGTTATGATGGCATGTCACTCCAGAAATTATCTTTGTTATCGTTTACCTGCTCGGGACGAGCAGAAACTAAGCTTGGGGATACTGATACGTCTCCGACGTATCGATAATTTCTTATGTTCCATGCCACATTATTGATGATATCTACATGTTTTATGCATACTTTATGTCATATTTATGCATTTTCCGGCACTAACCTATTAACGAGATCTTTGAAGAGCCGATTCTTTGTTTTCTGCTATTTTTGGTTTCAGAAATCCTAGTAAGGAAATATTCTCGGAATTGGACGAAATCAACGCCCAGGGGCCTATTTTGCCACGAAGCTTCCAGAAGACCGAAGGGAAGACGAAGTGGGGCCACGGGGCGCCGCCACACTAGGGCGGCGCGGCCACAGGGGGCCCGCGCGGCCCTAGCGTGTGGGGCCCCCGTGACGCCTCCTGACCTGCCCTTCCGCCTACATATAGTCTTCGTGGCGAAACCCCCAGTACCGAGAGCCACGATACGGAAAACCTTCCAGAGACGCCGCCGCCGCCAATCCCATCTCGGGGGATTCAGGAGATCGCCTCCGGCACCCTACCGGAGTGGGGAATCATCTCCCGGAGGACTCTTCACCGCCATGGTCGCCTCCGGAGTGATGTGTGAGTAGTTCACCCTGCACTATGGGTCCATAGCAGTAGCTAGATGGTCATCTTCTCCTTATGTGCTTCATTGTCGGGTCTTGTGAGCTGCCTAACATGATCAAGATCATCTATCTGTAATGCTATATGTTGTGTTTGTTGGAATCCGATGGATAGAGAATACTATGTTATGTTGATTATCAATCTATTACCTATGTGTTGTTTATGATCTTGCATGCTCTCCGTTATTAGTAGAGGCTCTGGCCAAGTTTTTACTCTTAACTCCAAGAGGGAGTGTTTATGCTCGATAGTGGGGTCATGCCTCCATTAAATGCAGGACGGTGTGAAAGTTCTAAGGTTGTGGATGTGCTGTTGCCACTAGGGATAAAACATTGATGCTATGTCCGAGGATATAGTTATTGATTACATTACGCACCATACTTAATGCAATTGTCTATTGTTTTCAACTTAATACTGGAAGGGGTTCGGATGATAACCTGAAGGTGGACTTTTTATGCATAGATGCATGCTGGATAGCGGTCTATGTACTTTGTCGTAATGCCCAATTAAATCTCACAATATTCATCATATCATGTATGTGCATTGTCATGCCCTCTCTATTTGTCAATTGCCCAACTGTAATTTGTTCACCCAACATGCTATTTATCTTATGGGAGAGACACCTCTAGTGAACTGTGGACCCCGGTCCATTCTTTACATCGAATACAATCTACTGCAATACTTGTTCTACTGTTTTCTGCAAACAATCATCATCCACACTATACATCTAATCCTTTGTTACAGCAAGCCGGTGAGATTGACAACCTCACTGTTTCGTTGGGGCAAACTACTTTGGTTGTGTTGTGCAGGTTCCACGTTGGCGCCGGAATCCCTGGTGTTGCGCCGCACTACATCTCACCGCCATCAACCTTCAACGTGCTTCTTGGCTCCTACTGGTTCGATAAACCTTGGTTTCTTACTGAGGGAAACTTACTGCTGTACGCATCACACCTTCCTCTTGGGGTTCCCAACGGACGCGTGTTGAACGGAAAGACATACGTCAACTACGCGCAGCAATAGTCCAAACTTTAGCTACATTATCTTTAGCATCTTCTTCTTTTTCCCACCTAGCACGCAATTCGGCCATCAATCTTATATTCTCATTAATTCGAACTTGGATGGCATTTGCTGTAGCAAATGACTTAATATCTTTATTTTCATTAGGCATAACTTTCGATTTCAAAAGATCAACCTCAGCAGCAAGACTATCAACTTTAGAAGCAAGTATATCAATTTTCCCAAGCTTTTCTTTGATGGATTTGTTAAAAGCAGTTTGTGTACTAATAAATTCTTTAAGCATGGCTTCAAGACCAGAGGGTGCATTCCTATTATTGTTGTAAGAATTACCATAACCATTATTATTATGAGAAGGGTATGGCCTATAATTGTTACTAGAATTGTTCCGATAAGCATTGTTGTTGAAATTATTATTTTTAATGAAGTTCACATCAACATGTTCTTCTTGGGCAACCAGTGAAGCTAACGGAATATTATTAGGATCAATATTAGATCTACCATTCACAAGCATAGACATAATAGCATCAATCTTATCACTCAAGGAGGAGGTTTCTTCAACAGAATTTACCTTCTTACCTTGTGGAGCTCTTTCGGTGTGCCATTCAGAGTAATTAATCATCATATTATCAAGAAACTTTGTTGCGGCGCCTAGAGTGATGGACATAAAAGTACCTCCAGCAGCTGAATCCAATAGGTTCCACGAAGAAAAATTCAATCCTGCATAAAAGGTTTGGATGATCATCCAAGTAGTCAGTCCATGGGTTGGGCAATTTTTAACCAAAGATTTCATTCTTTCCCATGCTTGGGCAACATGCTCATTATCCAATTGTTTAAAATTCATTATACTACTTCTCAAAGATATAATTTTAGCAGGAGGATAATATCTACCAATGAAAGCATCCTTACATTTAGTCCATGAATCAATACTATTCATAGGCAAATATAGCAACCAATCTTTAGCTCTTCCTCTTAAAGAGAAAAGAAACAATTTTAATTTTATAATGTCACCATCTACATCCTTATACTTTTGCATCTCACATAGTTCAATAAAATTATTAAGATGGGCAGCAGCATCATCAGAACTAACACCAGAAAATTGCTCTCTCATAACAAGATTCAGTAAAGCAGGTTTAATTTCAAAAAATTCTGCTGTAGTAGCAGGTGTGCATAGGAAATCATTATTATTTGTGCTAGTGAAGTCACACAACTTAGTATTTTCAGGAGTACCCATTTTAGCAATTATAAATAAAACAAACTAGATAAAGTAAATGCAAGTAACTAATTTTTTTGTGTTTTCAATATAGAGAACGCAAACAAGATAGTAAATAACGTAAATACAAGTAACTATTTTTTTGTATTTTGATATAATGCAGCAAACAAAGAAGTAAATAAAAATAAAGCAAGACAAAAACAAAGTAAAGAGATTGGAAGTGGGAGACTCCCCTTGCAGCGTGTCTTGATCTCCCCGGCAACGGCGCCAGAAAACAGTCTTGATGACGCGTCAAGCACACGCCCGTTGGGAACCCCAAGATGAAGGTGTGATGCGTACAATAGCAAGTTTTCCCTCAGTAAGAAACCAAGGTTTATCGAACCAGTAGGAGCCAAGAAGCACGTTGAAGGTTGATGGCGGCGGAGTGTAGTGCGGCGCAGCACCAGGGATTCTGGCGCCAACGTGGAACCTGCACAACACAACCAAAATACTTTGCCCCAACTTAACAGTGAGGTTGTCAATCTCACCGGCTTGTTGTAACAAAGAATTAGATGTATAGTGTGGATGATGATGTTTGCAGAAAACAATAAGAACGAGTATTGCAGTAGATTGTATTCGATGTAAAGAATGGACCGGGGTCCATAGTTCACTAGTGGTGTCTCTCCCATAAGAAATAGCATGTTGGGTGAACAAATTACAGTTGGGCAATTGACAAATACAGATGACATGACAATGCACATACATGTCATGATGAGTAGTGTGAAATTCAATTGGACATTACGACAAAGTACATAGACCGCTATCCAGCATGCATCTATGCCTAAAAAGTCCACCTTCAGGTTATCATCCGAACCCCTTCCAGTATTAAGTTGCAAACAATAGACAATTGCATTAAGTATGGTCCGTAATGTAATCAACACAAATATCCTTAGACAAAGCATTGATGTTTTATCCCTAGTGGCAACAGCACATCCACAACCTTAGAACTTTCTATCACTGTCCCAGATTTAATGGAGGCATGAACCCACTATCGAGCATAAATACTCCCTCTTGGAGTTATAAGTAACGACTTGGCCAGAGCCTCTACTAATAACGGAGAGCATGCAAGATCATAAACAACACATAGATGATAGATTGATAATCAACATAACATAGCATTCCATATTCATCGGATCCCAACAAACGCAACATGTAGCATTACAGATAGATGATCTTGATCATGTTAGGCAGCTCACAAGATCCGACAATGATAGCACAATGAGGAGAAGACGACCATCTAGCTACTGCTATGGACCCATAGTCCAGGGGTGAACTACTCACACATCAATCCGGAGGCGACCATGGCGGTGAAGAGTCCTCCGGGAGATGATTCCCCTCTCCGGCAGGGTGCTGGAGGCGATCTCCTGAATCCCCCGAGATGGGATTGGCGGCGGCGGCGTCTCTGGAAGGTTTTCCGTATCGTGGCTCTCAGTACTGAGGTTTTCTCGACGAAGGCTTCTTATAGGCGGAAGGGTAGGTCAGGGGGCGTCACGAGGGACCCACACGCTAGGGCAGCGCGGCCCAGGCCCTGGCCGCGCGGCCCTGGCGAGTCGTCGCCTCGTCGCCCCACTTCGTATCAATTTCGGTCTTCTGGAAGCTTCGTGGAAAAATAAGACCCTGGGCGTTGATTTCGTCCAATTCCGAGAATATTTCCTTACTAGGATTTCTGAAACCAAAAACAGCAGAAAACAGCATCTGGCTCTTCGGCATCTTGTTAATAGGTTAGTGCCGGAAAATGCATAAATATGACATAAAGTGTGCATAAAACATATGTGTATCATCAATAAAGTAGCTTGGAACATAAGAAATTATAGATATGTTTGAGACGTATCAGGAAGGTCCTGGGGTGATTGCTGCCAACCCAGCCCCCAATGCTCCCGATGGATGAGAGAGTTGCGTTGCTTGAGCGGACCATTTTGCGGTGGCCCTCGCCTAAGATGTGATCTGCTTCCTTCACTATGGGCCCCACGTGAAGTCGATGAGGTCCTCATTGGGGAGGTAGGTGGTGGCGACGTCCCCGTAGATTCTTTCGATGGTTCGGAGTGCATCTACCTCATATCCAGGAATAGTGATGGTCCCAGTGGGGCCTGACATCTTCAAGAGATTGTAAGCGTGGTGAGGGACCGCCATGAACTTGGCCAGTGTGGGGTACCCTAGGATGGTGTTGTATGGCAAGCTGATGTGCGCCACATCAAAGGTGAGGTATTCGGTACGGAAGTTGTCTCGATTGCCAAAGGTGACGGGGAGCCAAAGCTACAACAGAGGGGTGGTAGCCCCATCAGTCACCCTTCGGAAAGGCCGTGTGGGCATCAGCCGCTCGAGGGGGAGTTGCATTTTCTCGAAGGTGTCGTTGGAGATGACGTTGAGCCTGGCACCCCCGTCGGTGAGGGTCCTCTTGATGCCTACGTTGTTGATGGTGAGTGTGCATAGGAGGGGTATGGTTCCCGCTGCCCTTGTGCTGCAAGGGCGGTCATCCTCGTCGAAGGAGAGTCGTTGGCTTGGGAGCTTCCCCAGGCACCCTCCTATGCCCATCAATGGCGACAACATCGTTATGCAACCCTATCTTCGAGTCAAACTGGCCGGCGGTCGACGAGGCCACCAATAACGACAACTACATCATCTTTCTACACAGAAACACCATGGCACGCGGCAGCTCTTCCAGGAAAATATTGGTATGCTAAGGGGGTAAGTTATATACCCTATTTTTCAGATCCAAGGCTTGAGATATAAAAAATTAATCACTCAGCTGAATATTCGGGAGCAATACTGCCATGACATGGATGACTCGAATGCAGGAGGGAAGAAGAAGGGGACAATTCGGGCGAGCAATTTTCTTTGACCGCGGCGACTATCATATATTACGACATGCCCAATAGGAAGCAAATGTGATTTTAGTGTCTCTTATGTTTTTTCTCCCAAATTTTCTAGTTAGAGGGTGACGTGAAGTTGTGAAAGACCAACTAATGGTGGTACCATCATCTTTATCTTTACTATTAAATTGCAATAGGTGGCTACCTGGTGTTACAAACAGGCCAAACGAGACACAAATCACAAACTTTTCGCAGACCCAATATCTATGTACAAATATACAAATTGCCCAAGCGCCCAACATCTATATACAAACAGGCCTCTATGTACCAAACAGCCTAGGCGCCCAATATCTATATAGAAACAGGCCTCTATGTACAAATCTTTTTTACTACTAGCTGAATGCCCGCATGATGCAGCGGAACATTCCATCCATCTCCAACGTCTCTAGTGATTTGATCGAATTTCTAAGACGCTGTGTCCTCTGATTTTTTTGTTTGTTTGCGAAAACCAAATCTTGTACTATGGTAACTTATATTAATCTGAGATGAATACCACTTGTTGTTGTGGTGACTCCCCTAAATCCCGGGCGATGATTTATATCTTTTGCACCATCCATGCATGAACTGGAGTATTGCACCAATCCCATTTGTACAACATAATTACTGAAGATGGGATCTCTAACTGAGCGAATCGTTCCTTCGGACCAAAACAATCTGATGTGTTCACAATATGTTTATTAAATAGAAAAACGTGTGTGTGGTAATAACCAACATAAGTTTTCTTCATAAACATTATATGAATCTCACTGAGAACCAACCTGAGGTTGGGTGGTTAGGAGGGTGGTTGTACCCCCGGCCCACCAGAGTTCAAACCCCAGGTTTGACATCCGTGTGTCTCATAAATGCGGAATATTCATTCAGTGGGAGGCGACGTTCCCGTCGACAGCGAGGCGTCTGTGGTGACTTCGTCAATTTCAAGATCCAATCTACCGGCTCAGTCTTCCGGAGGTGCTCATAGGGGTAGGGGAGTGCGTGTGTGCGTTCATAAGGGTGAGTGTATGCGCGTGTATGTGAGCGTCTGCGCTTGTACTGTGTTTCTAAAAAAAAAAGAATCTCACAAGAAAAAAAAGAACCCAGCAACTAAAGTAAGAGCAGCCTAATTACATATGTGTAACCACAATTTCAGAGAAAGAAAAGAAAAGAACGATAAAAATTGACACAACATGAGCAATTATTTGTGCAGTCAAAATCTAGAAAAAAAGGGAAAAAGAGTAGACGATGAATCCGATTAGACAAGAAAACTACAGAATCTGGAGCCACAGCGGACATGTACATATCCATGTAGATTTGCAGTGTGTACCTCCGTTGTCTTGCAGGTGCGCTGGGCACGACCACCACCGCGCGACCTCGACAGCTTCATGCAACCAGTGTGCGGTGCTGTGCTCGACCTCGTCCATTGATAACGTGCAGTCACGACGTAGCAGGCTGGGACGACACCTGGTCTGGCTCCCGGTGGTGAAGGTCCAGGAGACCCGCGCCACGGCGTCCCCTGCACCGCGCGCCCTGGAGCGCGTCCACCACCGCGGTCGACGCTGCCACCGTGCACCTAGCTGCGCTTTTTTACCTGGAGAACACCACATACTGCCTCCATCTTTCTCTTCTTCCCCTTGATAATATGCAGCTACTCCGCCGCGGTGGCCATGGACTGAAGCGCCGGCGAATCCCCCAATGTGTATGATGGTGAGCCTGATGAAAATAACAATGATGTATGATGGTGAACTCCAGTTTTTTCCCCTCAATTAATCTTCCAAATTCATCTTCCAGATCAGTACCAAATTCGCTAATCTTTAAATTCAAAGCTCACTCCACCATCCATTGCCTCGTTGTATTGATTGGAGTTCAAGGGTACACGTCCTGGATGATTTTGTACCATCCGGAGTATGAAGGACTTGTGAAGGAGGATATTCTACTTGGGCGCCCCTTCCACGATCTGCCACTGCTCCTGGCGCGTGGTCCTCTACTGCGAGGGCGATCGATTCTGCCCCTGCTGATCTCCAGCGCTAGCTATAGCCCGCCGACCCTTTCCTCCGCACGCGCCGCCGACATCCTCCTCGCGTGGAGCCACCGAGCAGGCGTAACCCACGACGAGGTGCACGGCAGGTGGGCGATGAATCGAGCCTAGGGGACACGGGCGATGACAACGAGGCAATAGCAGCAGCCTCCGTGCTGCTTTTATTGAAACGATCGGAGGCAGCCAGGCAATGATGGATTTCAACGAGGATTCCTCCGCTTCGTCACCAGATCATAAGAATCCGGCCCGCGGAGGATAAGGGCCTCCTCGTCCCGAAATCTAGACGAAACAACCGTTGGATTAGACGAAATTAATTTGTGGGGAGAACCATAATCCCAGTCGTTCAGTTCGCCGGACAAAATCGAAATTCAAACAAAACGTTGTCCCGCTACAAATAGGTTGGCAAAAGGATCAGCCACAAATCGGCGATCAGAGGGAAATTACACTGAAACAGGGGCGTCGGTAGTCCCATCTGGCACGGCGGTGTCTGATGGCCCAGTTTCCTCGCACGCCGTGGTCGAAGCGGCGGCCGATGTCGCGGCGGCCGTAGTCGACGTCGAGGCGGCGGCAGACGACGTCGTAGACGGTGAGGGCGAAGCACTGGCCGGAGTGGGTCGGAGGATATCGGTGCGGTGACCCTCGTACCAAATCCTCGTCTCATCGTCCATCAGGGCTGTGTTGCCGCCCATCAGAAACGCCAAGTCTGTGTTCCTCTTCTTCGCCGCGGCCGTCGTCTTCAGCAGGGCGATCCGGGCGCCTTGGTTGGCGAGCATCTCCCTCCACCTGCCGTCAAACTTGTCGTCCCTCCCGGCGGCGTGCGTCCTCGCATCGGCCCAACACTTGTCGAACGACGCCTGCATCCTCTCGGCGGGATGGCCCATCTTATTCAGATCTTTGAGCTTTTTCTGGCCGAGTTCCGGGCAGCCATCCGACGAACCTGGCGTCGGAGCGTCGGGGTTGTACTGTTCGGTTTTGCTCTTCGAGAGGCTCGTGCGGGTTTCCGTCCTCTTCTCGCACTTCTCGATGCGGGAGAAGACGTTGAGAAACTTGAACGTCAAGCCGGTGTCGTCGTGGTACATGTCGAAAGCACGGCGGGCCTGGGGAAAAAGAGGACAGCGAGACGGGTCAGCTCACGGCGATCAGTACATGCAGGGTCAACGGAGGAGGCACGACGTATGCATACCTTGGCTTCGAAGTCTTCGCCGCTCACCGGCACTTTTTTGAGCTCCTCATGTATGCCGTGTCATTTGCTGCACGCCGTCTGTATGATCCCCCAGTGCGTCGCCATGGCCTTGTCGCCCCGGTTCATGATCGTCTTGTTGAAGTAGGGATCGACGAGCTTGCGCTCGTCGAACGCCTGCTTTACTCGAAGCCAGTACGTCTCGTAGTTCTGATTCGCCCCGGTTATGCCGTTCATGGACACGGTCATCCAAGCTTCGGCGAGGCACTCCTCCTCCCTCGGCGTCCATTTGATGCGCGGTTCGGCCGGCGTCGAGTCCTTCTTCCTCTTCTTCTTTGCCTTCGGCAGGTTGCCGTAGGCGACCCCGCCATGAGTTGGTTCTTCCTCTTCTTCTTCTTCGACGGCTTGGCTTCCATCGGCCACATCCTCCACGTACCCGTTGCGCTCCGCGACAGTCGCCGTCGCCCTCGCTGATAACCCACAAGTATAGGGGATCGCAACAGTCTTCGAGGGAAGTAAAACCCAAATTTATTGATTCGACACAAGGGGAGACAAAGAATACTTATAAGCCTTAACAACTGAGTTGTCAATTCAGATGCACATGGAAAAGCACTAGTAACAGGGGTGATGTGAAAGCAGCAGTAATATGATGACGCGTGAAGCACACGTCCGTTGGGAACCCCAAGAGGAAGGTGTGATGCGTACAGCAGCAAGTTTCCCTCAGTAAGAAACCAAGGTTTATCGAACCAGTAGGAGATGAAGGCCACGTGAAGGTTGTTGGATAAGGAGTGTAGTGCAGCGCAACACCGGGGATTCCGGCGCCAACGTGGAACCTGCACAACACAATCAAAATACTTTGCCCAACTTAACAAAAGATTTTCAATCTCACCGGCTTGCTGTAAACAAAGGATTAAACGTATGGTGTGGAGAATGATGTTTGTTTGCAAAGAACAGCAGAGAACAGTGATTGCAGCAGATTATATTTCAGATGTAAAAGAATGGACCGGGATCCACAGTTCACTAGTGGTGTCTCTCCAATAAGATAATAGCATGTTGGGTGAACAAATTACAGTCGGGCAATTGACAAATAGAGAGGGCATAACAATGCACATACATATCATGATGACTAATATGAGATTTACTTAGGGCATTACGACAAAGAACATAGACCGCTATTCAGCATGCATCTATGCCTAAAAAGTCCACCTTCGGGTTAGCATCCGCACCCCTTCCAGTATTAAGTTGCAAACAACAGACAATTGCATTAAGTACTGTGAGTAATGTAAACAATACAAATATCCTTAGACAAAGCATTAATATTTTATCCCTAGTGACAACAGCACATCAACAACCTTAGAATTTTCTGTCACTGTCCCAGATTCAATGGAGGCATGAACCCACTATCTAGCATAAATACTCCCTCTTGGAGTCACAAGTATCAACTTGGCCAGAGCCTCTACTAGCAACGGGGAGCATGCAAGATCATAAACAACACATATATGATAGATCGATAATCAACTTGACATAGTATTCCATATTCATCGGATCCCAACAAACACAACATGTAGCATTACAAAT
The DNA here is from genome assembly GCF_019359855.2 of Lolium perenne. NCBI lineage: Eukaryota > Viridiplantae > Streptophyta > Magnoliopsida > Poales > Poaceae > Lolium > Lolium perenne. The sequence goes on from NC_067249.2 coordinate 146,127,417, forward strand.
AGATGATCTTGATCATGATAGGCAGCTCACAAGATCTAAACATGATAGCACAAGAGGAGAAGACAACCATCTAGCTACTGCTATGGACCCATAGTCCAAGGATGAACTACTCACGCATCAGTCCGGAGGCGGGCATGGTGATGTAGAGCCCTCCGGTGATGATTCCCCTCTCCAGCAGGGTGCCGGAGGCGATCTTTAGAACCTCCCGAGATGAGGTTGACGGCGGCGGCGCCTCAGTATGTTTTCTCGTATCGTGGCTCTCGGTACTAGGGTTTTCGCGACAGAGAGATTATATAGGCGAAGGGGCAGAGTCGGGGGACGCTCGAGGGGCCCACCCCATAGGGCGGCGCGGCCAGGGGTGGGGCCACGCCCCCCTAGGGTGTGGCCGCCTCGTCGCCCCTCTTCGTCTCCTCTTCGGACTTCTGGAAGGCTCCGTGGAAAATAAGACCGTGGGCTTTTATTTCGTCCAATTCCGAGAATATTTCCTGTGTAGGATTTCTGAAACCAAAAACAGCAGAAAACAGGAACTGACGCTTCGGCATCTTGTTAATAGGTTAGTGCCGAAAAATGCATCAAAATGATATAACATGTGAGTATTGTCATAAAACTAGCATGGAACATAAGAAATTATAGATATGTTTGAGACGTATTAAGCATCCCCAAGCTTAGTTCCTAGTCGTCCTCGAGTAGGTAAACGATAACAAGGATAATTTCTGAAGTGACATGCTACTATCATAATCTTGATCAATACTATTGTAAAGCATATGAGATGAATGAAGTGATTCAAATCAATGGTAAAGATAATGACTAAACAACTGAATCATATAGCAAAGACTTTTTCATTAATAGTACTTTCAAGACAAGCATCAATAAGTCTTGCATAAGAGTTAACTCATAAAGCAATAGATTCTTAATAGAAGGTTTTGAAGCAACACAAAGGAAGATATAAGTTTCAGCAGTTTCTTTCAACTTCAACATGTATATCTCATGAATAATTGTCAACACAAAGTAATATGATGAATGCAAATAAGCAAGTATGTAAGAATCAATGCACACTGTTGACACAAGTGTTTGCTTCTAAGATAGAAAGAAGTAGGTAAACTGACTCAACATAAAGTAAAAGAAAGGCCCTTCGCAGAGGGAAGCAGGGATTACTCATGTGCTAGAGCTTTTTATTTTGAAAACATGGAAACAATTTTGTCAACGGTAGTAATAATTCGTATGTGTTATGCATAAAACATCCTATAAGTTGCAAGCCTCATGCATCGAATACCAATAGTGCTCGCACCTTGTCCTAATTAGCTCGGATTTCCATGGATTATCATTGCATTACATATGTTTCAACCAAGTGTCACAAAGGGGTACCTCTATGCCACCTGTACAAAGATTCAAGGAGATAAATCGCATTTGATTTCTCGATTTTGATAGATCTCAACTTGAGGACATCCATACCGGGACAACATAGAAAACAGATAATGGACTCCTCTTTTATGCTTTAAGCATTCAACAACAGATAATATTCTCATAAGAGATTTGAGGATTAATGTCCAAGCTGAAACTTCCACCATGATACATGGCTTTGGTTAGCGGCCCAATGTTCTTCTCTAACAATATGCATACTCAAACTATTCAACTCATGGCAAATCTCCCTTACTTCAGACAAGACGAACATGCATAACAACTCACATGATATTCAACAAAGGTGTAACAGTTGATGGCGTCCCCAGAAACATGGTTACCGCTCAACAAGCAACTTATAAGAAATAAGATACATAAGCGACATATTCTTTACCATAATAGTTTTTAGGCTACTTTCCCATGAGCTATGTATTGCAAAGACAAGGAATGAAATTTTTAAAGGTAGCACGCAATCAATTTACTTGGAATGGCAGAAAATACCACATAGTAGGTAGTTATGGTGGACACAAATGGCATAAGTTTTGGCTCAAGGTTTTAGATGCACGAGAAGCATTCCCTCTCAGTACAAGGCTTTGGCTAGCAAGGTTGTTTGAAGCAAACACAAGTATGAACCGGTACAGCAAACCTTACATAAGAACATATTGCAAGCATTATAAGACTCTACACTGTCTTCCTTGTTGTTCAAACACTTTTACCAGAATATATCTAGACTTTAGAGAGACCAATCATGCAAACCAAATTTCAACAAGCTCTACAGTAGTTCTCCACTAATAGGTTTAAACTACATGATGCAAGAGCTTAAACATGATCTATTTGAGAGCTCAAAACAATTGCCAAGTATCAAATTATTCAAGACAATATACCAATTACCACATGAAGCATTTTCTGTTTCCAACCAAATAGCAATGAATGAAGCGGCTTTCAACCTTCGCCATGAACATTAGAAGTAAAGCTAAGAACACCAGTGTTCAATATGAAAAAGCGGAGCGTGTCTTTCTCCCACACAAAGAATGCTAGGATCCGAATTTATTCAAACATTAACAAAAATAAAAAACATACAGACGCTCCAAGTAAAGCACATAAGATGTGACCGAATAAAAATATAGTTTCACTTAAGGTGACCTGATAAGTTGTTGATGAAGAAGGGGAAGGCATCCCCAAGCTTAGATGCTCCAGTCTTCTTGAAATATGCAGGGATGAACCACGGGGGCATCCCCAAGCTTAGAGTTTTCACTCTTCTTGATCGTATTACATCATCTTCCTCTCTTGATCCTTGAAAACTTCCTCCACACCAAACTCAAGACAATCTCATTAGAGGGTTAGTGCATAATCAAAAATTCACATGTTCAGAGAGGACACAATCATTCCTAACACTTCTGGACATTACCCAAAGCTACTGAAATTTAATGGAGCAAAGAAATCCACTCAAACACAGTAAAGGAGGCAATGTGAAATAAAAGGCAGAATCTATCAAAACAGAACAGTCCGTAAAGACGAATTTTTTAGAGGCACTTAACGTGCTCAGATGAAGAAGCTCAAATTGAATGAAAGTTGAGTACATATCTGAGGATTACTCATGAATTTTCGCAGATTTTTTTGACTCTCCTACAGAGAGATCTACTCAAATTCGTGACAGCTAGAAATCTGTTTCTACGCAGAAATCCAAATTTATTATCAACCTTACTATCAAAGACTTTACTTGGCACAACAATGCAATAAAGTAAAGATACAAATGTATTGCTACAGTATTAACAAGCACCTTGACTCAAATATAAAACAAAATTACAGAAATAAAATAATGGGTGGTCTCTCATAAGCGCTTTTCTTTAACGCCTTTCAGCTAGGCGCAGAAAGTGTAAATCAAGTATTATCAAGAGAAGAAGCATCAACATCAGAGTTGGGGGTTTTCTCAACGATGCATTGTATCTTATCTATGTAAGTTTCAGAGGCTCCTCTTTTATTACTTTTAGGCTTACTATCCTCCGCAAATAAATTTTCAGGAACAATCCAATCAAAATTCTTTTCTAGTGCCTCATGCATTCCTATGAGCTTATAAGGTATTGGTACTTTAGTCTCCCCCTCACAATTGACTTTATTAGTGTACTTTAGTCTATCTTTTTCCATTTTTTCAAGGGTATTTGCAAAATTGGTATAAAAGCCAAGCATCTTATGTTGAATAAAGACTTTCCTAGCTTCTCTAGCTACATGACCAAATTCTTTAAGAAAGGTTTCTAAAACAAAATCTTTCTTTTCTCCTTCTTCCATATCACAGAGTGTAAAAAAACATATGTTGCATTATAGGATTAAGATTAACAAATCTAGCTTCCAACATGTGCACTAAAGAGGCAGTAGCAATTTCATAAGTAAGAGCAAGTTCTACCAAGGATCTATCTTCAAAATTTTTAACTGTACTAACATGAGTGAAAAATTCTTCTATATTATCTCTTCCAATGATAGACCCATGCCCTAATGATATATCTTTCAAAGTGAACTTAGGGGGAAGCATGATGAAATAAATAAAAGGTAAATAAAGAAAATGCAAGTAACTATTTTTTTTTGTTTTTGATATAAAGAAAGCAAACAAGACAGAAAATAAAATAAAGTAAGACAATAAACAAAGTAAAGAGATTGGATGTGAGAGACTCCCCTTGCAGCGTGTCTTGATCTCCCCGGCAACGGTGCCAGAAAAATAGCTTGATGACGCGTGAAACACACGTCCGTTGGGAACCCCAAGAGGAAGGTGTGATGCGTACAGCAGCAAGTTTCCCTCAGTAAGAAACCAAGGTTTATCGAACCAGTAGGAGATGAAGGCCACATGAAGGTTGTTGGTGAAGGAGTGTAGTGCGGCGCAACACCAGGGATTCCGGCGCCAACGTGGAACCTTCACAACACAATCAAAATACTTTGCCCCAACTTAACAGTGAGGTTGTCAATCTCACCGGCTTGTTGTAAACAAAGGAATAAACGTATGGTGTGGAGAATGATGTTTGTTTGCAAAGAACAACAGAGAACAGTGATTGCAGTAGATTGTATTTCAGATGTAAAAGAATGGACCGGGGTCCACAGTTCACTAGAGGTGTCTCTCCAATAAGATAAATAGCATGGGTGAACAAATTACAGTTGGGCAATTGACAAATAGAGAGGACATAACAATGCACATACATATAATGATGACTAATATGAGATTTACTTAGGGCATTACGACAAAGAACATAGACCGCTATCCAGCATGCATCTATGCCTAAAAAGTCCACCTTCGGGTTAGCATCCGCGCCCCTTCCAGTATTAATTTGCAAACAACAGACAATTGCATTAAGTACTGTGCGTAATGTAAACAATACACATATCTTTAGACAAAGCATTGATGTTTTATCCCTAGTGGCAACATCACATCCACAACCTTAGAACTTTCTGTCACTGTCCTAGATTCAATGGAGGCATGAACCCACTATCTAGCATAAATACTCCCTCTTGGAGTCACAAGTATCAACTTGGCCAGAGCCTCTACTTGCAACGGGGAGCATGCAAGATCATAAACAACACATATATGATAGATCGATAATCAACTTGACATAGTATTCCATATTCATCGGATCCCAACAAACACAACATGTAGCATTACAAATAGATGATCTTAATCATGATAGGCAGCTCACAAGATCTAAACATGATAGCACAAGAGGAGAAGACAACCATCTAGCTACTGCTATGGACCCATAGTCCAAGGATGAACTACTCACGCATCAGTCCGGAGGCGGGCATGGTGATGTAGAGCCCTCCGGTGATGATTCCCCTCTCCAGCAGGGTGCCGGAGGCGATCTTCAGAACCTCCCGAGATGAGGTTGACGGCGGCGGCGCCTCAGTATGTTTTCTCGTATCGTGGCTCTCGGTATTAGGGTTTTTGCGATGGAGAGATTATATAGGTGAAGGGGCAGAGTCGGGGGACGCTCGAGGGGCCCACCCCATAGGGCGGCGTGGCCAGGGGTGGGGCCGCGCCCCCTAGGGTGTGGCCGACTCGTCGCCCCTCTTCGTCTCCTCTTCGGACTTCTGGAAGGCTCCGTGGAAAATAAGACCGTGGGCTTTTGTTTCATCCAATCCCGAGAATATTTCCTGTGTAGGATTTCTGAAACCAAAAACAGCAGAAAACAGGAACTGACGCTTCGGCATCTTGTTAATAGGTTAGTGCCGGAAAATGCATCAAAATGATATAAAGTGTATATAAAACATGTGAGTATTGTCATAAAACTAGCATGGAACATAAGAAGTTATAGATACGTTTGAGACGTATCATAATATGAGAGCAATAGTAACAGTAACACAACAGCAGTAGCAGTAACACCGAGGCAATGACACCAGAAAATAGTTGATACTACTTCTAATGGCGTATAGGACCGAGTGAGTATTATATGATGAAAGATGGACCGGGGTTTCCAGCTATCTACACTAGTGCTAACTCTCCAATAACAAGTGTTGGGTGAACAAATTACAGTTGGACAATTGACATAATTATTATAGCATTAAGACAGAACATCCAGTTTATTAATCATGTAGGCATGTTTTCCATATATAGTCATACGTGCTCGCAATGAGAAACTTGCATAACATCTTTTGTCCTACCAACCCGTTTACAGCGTTGCCTCAAGGGAATCTACTGGTAATTAAGATACTCCTTTTAATAGAGCACCGGAGCAAAGCATTAACACTTGGTGAAAATATGTGATCCTCATATCTAAGCCACCCCCTCTAGTTATCCCAGTTGCTGTCACTCTGGGGCCTCGGGTTCCGGACATAGACATCTGCAAACAACTTGTAGATACAATCTAAGCAATAATTATAGAGCTTAAATCTAAGATCATGCCACTCGTGCACTAGTGACAAGCATTAAACACAACAAGATTGCAGCAACAATAACTTCACAAACTTTATAGATAGACTGATCATAATGTAACAATTCATCGGATCCCAACAAACACAACACCGATTACATCAGATGGATCTCAATCATGTAAGGCAGCTCATGAGATCATTGTATTGAAGTACATGAGAGAGAAAGTACCAACTAGCTACTGCTAGAACCCATAGTACATGGGGAACTACTCACGGAGCATGATGGAGGCGGTGGCGTCGATGGAGAAGGCTCCGGGGGTCGATCCCCGTCCCGGCAGGGTGCCGAAACAGAAACTTCTGACCCCCGAAACTAGGTTTCGCGATGGCGGCGGCGCTCCGGGAGTCTTCCTGGAGTATGATAGATATCTCTCGGGTTTTCGCGTCGTGGGGGAACTAATAGGCAAAGGGGCAATGTCGGTGGAGTCCCGAGGTGGGCTCCCCACACGCCGGCGCGCCTGTGGTCCCGACCGCGCGGCTGCATGGGGAGGAGGCCGTGGGCCTCCCCGGGGCTTGCCCTTCTGGCTCCGTGTGTCCCTCGGAAAAATAGGAGGTTTGGATTTTGTTTCGTCGAATCCCGAGAATATTGCCCGAACAGATTTCCTGGAACCAAAAACAGCAGAAAACAGGAACTGGCACTACGACATCTTGTTAATAGGTTAGTCCCAAAAAATGCATAAAAACATTATAAAGTGTGAATAAAACATGTAAGTATTGTCATAAAACTAGCATGGAACATAAGAAATTATAGATACGTTGGAGACGTATCACTCGCCTCCTCTTGCGTGAAGAACCCCGGGCTCGCAGCGGCGGTCATGGAGCCGGAGTTGATCATCTCGTTCATCACCTCGTCGTTCGGTGCCGCCGTCGCACCGAACGGGAGTGGCCCTCGTCGCAGGGCCGACGAGAAGCCCTCCTCGTTCAGGTTGCCGCCGGCGAGATCAGGCGGCGACGGCGTGAACCTGGACGTTTGGCCGTAGGTCGCCTCTTGGAACATGGCAGGCGACGGCGGTGAGAAGCTCGAAGGGGAAAAAGCCGATGGGGAAGTGGTTGTACCTTGCACCGGCCACTGGCAGGGGAACATGGCGGCGCCGCCGCCGCCGCGAGGATGGCCCATGCTCATGGCCATGGAGACCTTCCTCGCTTGTTCGTCCTCCACCGCCAACGCCGCCTTCTTCGCGTTGAGTTTCTTCTCCCTCTCCGCCCTGGCGCTTGTTTCGATCTGTCGCCGGAGCTCGTCCGCCGCCCACTGTGCGTTGGACACTGTTGGGGGGATGACCCCCGGTATGCCAAAGGCATGCCAAACCGGATGGTTTGGGCCATCAAGATACCGGTTTAATGTTTATACCGGAGCACGAAGATAAGAGTTTGGCTAAGTGAAGATAAGCCGGTATCCCCAAGAGGGGTATGCCGGAACCGGATAAAGAAGACACCGGTCTGCCGGTAGGAAAAGCATGTCGGCAGGACTGGTCAAAGATTCTCTTCAGAGCTAGAGGACAAGGATGAGCTAAGCAAAGTGGCTTTAAACGAAGCCCTGGCGCCACAGAGAGGGATGACGCTGAAAGAAGCCGGAGGACGCCAGCCTCCCTGATTAAAGAAGACCCCGGTGTCATCCATGATTAAAGTAGCTTTGTAAAAGTAGTTTGTCCAGTCAAAGATGCCATTAGGGTTTCTTGCTCTGTAAGCCACCCTCTCCCCTATATAAGGAGAGGGGGCACAGCCCCTTGCGGGCACGGATTATTGAGCACGGTAGCTCAGACGACGAACTTGGAGAGGAATAGAGGAACCTTGTAACCAGAAATCTGTACCATGTTGAGATGAATGAAGATCGTGATCTAGAGCAGAGTTCTTCCTTGTGTGTTTCTTCTTGTATCACTGCCTTTGGCTGAGTTCTTGAGGAAGGCATCCGTAAGTTCATCCCATCTAATCACAAACCCTCCCCCGAATCCTCTTGCGTCCATTCGGCCCCAACTTAAGCCATCCCATGGCATCTGCTCGTTCGCCACGACGACAGTTGGCTCCCACCGTGGGGCATGAAGTGGCGCTTGCTGGAGTTCACATTCGGGCGGGCATCCTCGACGTCGCCGGCCAGCGTACGGTGTCCGCGCTGGTGCAGCGCATCTACGCCATGGACTTCATCAACGACAACGCGGGCTGCTTCACCAACGGCGGCATCTTCCCCAAGAACGGCCGCATCATCGAGTTCGGCAGCCACCGCATCTACTTCGGCACCGTCCCTGTGCGCCAGCGCCCCTCGCCGGTGCTGGTGGCACTGGATCCGCCAAGGTGGCTACATGCTGGCCGCACCCCCGGCAGCGTGGAGGTGATGATGGCTGGCGTGGTCGGCACCGACAAGGAAGCTGTGGAAGAAGGTGCTGGGCGTGCGGTTTCAACCCGCGCGGCCAAGCCACCGCTGGAGCGCGACGCAGGCGCTGCGGGAGCATCATCCGCGCTACCGGAGACACCACTCCAAGCGGCGATGAGCGTCCTCGCCACGCCCATCGCGCAGAACATCGACCCGGCAGCGGCTCAGGCGGAGCTGGAGGCGCAGCGCCAGAAGCTTCTCGAGAACGGCTAGGACGTCGTCAGGGCGCAGCGCGAGCTGAACCTAACCATACGTGAGTATAACGCTGCCCATGGCTTTGCTTCTGTTAGCGCCCATGCTGCTAGGATACCGGAGAACCGGCTTAAGGCTTGCAATCTAGATCAAGATTTGCGTAAGGAGATTCATACCGGCAAGAGTACCTCTGCATCTGTGAGGATCGTAGAGAAACCTAAGTACAGTAGCCCAGATAAAACTATAAAAGCTGCTAAGGCTGCGGTAGAGCCGTGTGAGTCGCTTTCCGGGGACGCGCTGGCAAAACAACAAGAGCGTGTCCACGAGCTGCTTGAAACTATCGAGCAGCAAAATGCTGAGCAGCTCGCTAAGCTGAACAAGGCTGTGGCTTCAAAATCCGCGCGTTCAACAAAGAATGCCGGTAGCAAGTCCCATGGGCAGGCCTCGTCCCCCCATCCGGACATGAGAAGAGAAAAAAAGATGAATGCGCAGCAGATGACTGTGTATGATCCGGTCCTTGCCGGAAAACAACAAGCCGGGCAACACGATGCCGGTAGAAAAAGCCAAGGGGCAAACAGAGGCTACGCCAAAGAAGGCTATGCCAGAAATAATCATGTCGGTAGACACGAAACCGGGCAAAATTATCAAGCTGCAAGGGCAGCGTACGATGAGGAGGAAATGCTTCCCCCGAGGTACCGGCAGGCAAGGGCCGCGGTACCAGAATGTTATGATGAGGCTGATTCAACAAGGCCGGCAGCATACCGGAACCCGTTGGGAGAACGCCTGGGAGAAAGATACCTACCAGAACGTGATGCGAGGCACCGTCTGGATAGAGTATATTTGTCAGAAATGATCGAGGCAGAAGGTCCTCCGGGCCCAAAATGTTTTGGTCCAAGGATCATGAAAGAAGGACCACCGGTTCGCAATTTCCAGTTGCCCCGTGACACAAAAACATACGATGGCACCACGAAGCCGGAAGATTGGCTCGCGGATTACGTGACCGCGGTATACGTCGCTGGCGGCGGAGGAACCATAGCTGGAGGAGGAAAGCGGCGTTGGGCCGTTAGAATCATACCATCTTTCTTGGTGGGACCGGCAAGAATCTGGCTGAACAACTTGCCGGCAGGAAGCATAAACGGTTGGTTGGATTTTGAGGAAGCCTTTGTGAGTAACTTCAGCAGCACCTACCGAAGGCCAAACAGGCCGCAGCAGCTCGCCCTGTGCATACAACGCCCGAATGAAACAGAGCGGGATTACCTGGCCCGGTGGAACACCGCAAGGAACTCCTGTGAAGGGGTGATAGAGGCGCAAGCCATTGCTTGGTTTAGCAGCGGGTGCAGAAGAGGTTCACCGTTGTGGCAAAAGCTGCAGCGGAACATGCCGGCAACGCTGGCGGAAATGATACGTGTGGCGGATAACTATGCGTTGGGAGACCCAATGCAACCGACGGTACAAGCTGAGCCGGAACAATCGAACCCGCCTCAGTAGCGCCAGGAGCAACACCGGGATAACCGGAACAACAAAAGAAGGGAAGATTTTCCGGATCGAAGGTATGGTCCGCAGCAAGTTGCTGCTGTACAAGAGAACTCTGATGCCAGCGGAAGTCAGAGGCAGAGAACCGGATCGCAGCCGTGGGCGGGTCCTAAGAAACAGTGGGTCGAAAAGAAACCCTGGGGCCAGAAAAAGAATTGGCAGGAGCCAGCGAAATATACAATGGAAGCTGCCATGGATCAATCTTGCCGGTGGCACACACCGAATCCGGCTCACCCATCAAATCATTTGACGAAGGATTGTACCTGGACCAAGTACTTGATGCTCAAGGGAGCAGCAAAGGATGTGCAAGCGCAAGGGTGCTCCACAATGCAACCACCACCTCAAGACATGCTGCGACAGCATCAGCTACCACCACCACCACCGCTTACCGGGGCAAATGCTTTACCGGTACAGCCTCAGCCAAACCGGCAGCAGTACCAGCAAGTTAACCAGGTGGGAGAAGGCAATGGCCAACCACCTCCACCGGCACCTCTGGGCCGGAACGTTTACCATGACCCGGATATGTGCTGCGTTGTGTTTGTCACTGAGCCAACCGACAGACAGAGCCTGCATCGCCGTTCCATGGAAGTGAACGCTATGATGCCGGCTGTGCCAAAATACATGCTGTGGTCGGATCAAGAGATCTCCTGGTCGTTCAAGGATCACCCCAAGATAATGCCTAACCCGGGTGGCTATGCTCTTGTCTTGGACCCAATCATGCAAGGGCCAAACGCTCGAGTCAAGTTCAGCAAGGTGCTGATAGACAATGGGAGCAACATAAACATCATGTACCGGCACACCATGAACATGCTGGGCATAACAGAAAACATGCTTCAGCCAACTCGTACAACTTTCCACGGAATCGTTTCGGGCCTCTCCTGCGCACCGGTTGGAAAAGTCCGGGTGGATGTGTCGTTTGGAGGACGCGATAATTGCCGGGTTGAAAACCTTGAGTTTGAGGTGGTGGACCTAGAAAGTCCTTACCACCCGTTGCTGGGGAGACCGGCATTGGCTGCCTTCATGGCCTCAACTCATACGGCCTATCTCAAGATGAAGATGCCGGCACCTTGTGGACCCTTAACTGTGGTGGGAAACTACAAAGTCTCACTGGAAACAGCTTCCGCCGGATCAAACCTGGCAGAGTCGCTGGTGATCGCAGAGGAAAAGAAGAGGATGCAAACTGCGGTTGCACTAGCTCAGTCCTCACAGCTGATCTTGGCGGCAATGAGTACAAACTTGGGCACACCAGCATTCAAGCCGACAAAAGAAACAAAGGACATCGTGCTGGACCCGGCTTACCCTGAGCGCACCGTTCGTATCGGTGCCGGTATGAATGAAGCATAGGAAAGCGCGCTCGTCAGCTTCCTCCGTGAGAATCGGAATATCTTTGCCTGGTCTACAGATGACTTGGTAGGTGTTCTGAGGGAGCTGGCTAAGCACTCTTTAAATGTCCGGAAAGATGCGAAGCCGGTAAGGCAGCTGCTGCGCCGGTTTGCTGAAGACAGGAGAAAGATCATTGGAGAAGAAGTGACAAAGTTACTTGTTGCTGATTTCATCGTGGAAGTACCGCACACTGAGTGGCTAGCCAATCCGGTGCTGGTCGAAAAGAAGAAAGAAGAGAACCTAGAAGCAAAAGCTCCGAAGGTGTGGCGCATGTGCATCGACTACACCAACCTGAACAAAGCTTGCCCAAAAGACCCTTTCCCTTTACCTCGGATCGATCAAGTGATTGATTCCACTGCAGGGTGTGAGCTGTTGTCTTTCCTGGATGCTTATTCCGGTTTCCGTCAAATTCCCTTGAAAAAAGGAAGATCAAATAAAAACTGCGTTCATTACCCCGCACGGGGCTTATTGCTATGTCACTATGCCTTTTGGTTTGCGCAACGCTGGTGCAACGTACCAGCGCTGTACGCAAAAATGCTTGTTTGATCAAATCGGAAAGAATGTGCAAGTCTATGTGGACGATGTAGTAGTAAAAACTAAGGTAAAAGAAACCTTAATCGATGACATCCGGCAAACATTTGATAACTTGAGAAGATGCCGGATGAAACTCAATCTGGCAAAATGCACCTTCGGTGTCCCAGCTGGCAAACTGCTTGGTTTTCTCGTATCAAGCCGGGGCATTGAGGTCAATCCGGTAAAAATCCGGGTAATCAAAAGAATGACTATACCGCGCGATCTCAAGGACGTGCAAAAGTTTACCGGAAGCTTGGCATCGCTAAGCCGGTTCATAAGCAGATTGGGAGAAAAGGCTCTGCCACTCTATGCTCTCATGAAAAAATCCGATACGTTCGTCTGGACCCCTCAGGCAGACGCGATGTTTAAAGAGCTAAAAACTATGTTGGCCACAGCGCCTATACTGGCTTCGCCTCTAGAAAGAGAGCCTATGCTATTATACATAGCAGCAACAAACCGGGTTGTGAGCGTGGTAGTTGTGGTGGAAAGAGAAGAGGAAGGAAAGACCGTCCAGAGGCCGGTATACTACCTGAGCGAGGTGCTCTCCCTCTCAAAACAAAACTACCCTCATTTCCAGAAAATGACTTATGGCGTGTTCATGGCCGCCACCAAGCTTAAGCATTACTTTGAGGAGCACCCCATGAAAGTGGTGAGCGAGGCACCCATCTCTGATATCATGTGCAACAAAGATGCTAGCGGTAGGATTGCAAAGTGGGCAATTCAGATATCACCGTATGTACTGGTATATGAAAGAAGAGATGCTATAAAATCGCAAGCTTTGGCTGATTTCCTTGTTGATTGGGCAGAAATGCAATACAAGCCGCCGGATCAAAGAATAGAATACTGGAAGATGCACTTTGACGGATCCAAACTCAAAGAGGGTCAAGGTGCTGGTGTGGTGCTTACCTCACCTAAGGGAGATCATCTCCGGTATGTTTTGCAAGTACATTTCAGGGCATCAAACAATGTCGCTGAATACGAGGCTCTGATCCACGGGCTTAAGGTCGCAAAAGAAATCGGTGCGCACCGGATCATTTGCTACGGCGACTCCGATCTTGTGGTGCAGCAGTGTTCCGGAGATTGGGACGCAAAAGATGCCAACATGGCTTCATACCAGTTCCATGTGCAAAAGATTGCCGGCGTCTTTGAGGGCTGTGAGTTTCACCATGTGCCGCGAGCGGAAAATGAGCCGCGGATGCTTTGTCCAAGCTGGGCTCATCTAGGCAAGAAATTCCTCCCGGAATAGCCTTGGCACACTTAAGAATACCGTCGATCAAACCAAGCCCAGAGTCGGAATCGATTTTCGTACCGGAATCACACGTAGTACCCATGGATATCGATGAAGGGAACCCGGGGACTGCTCCGGTAAACTCGGGGACTGTTCCGGTAAGCTCGGGGACTGCTGCGTCCATACCAGGAGAAACAATGCTGGTGGATAACATGGAGATAGACGCACCGGTGTTTCTGGTTCGAGAGGCACCATCATGGGTTAAACCTATTAAGGAATTCCTGATCAACGACACCTTGCCGGTTGACGAAAATGAGTCCAGAAGGATCCTGAGGAGGTCCAAAGCATACACCATCATCAATGGCGAGGTGTACAAGAGAAGTGTTACCGGTGTCCTTCAAAGATGTGTGGAACCGGAAGAGGGAAAAGAAATGATTGAAGAGATCCACCAGGGAGAATGTGGGCACCATGCTTCATCAAGGGCGCTGGTAGCAAAGGTGTTCCGGCATGGGTTCTATTGGCCTACTGCTTTGGAGGATGCTGATGATTTGGTAAGAAAATGCAATGGGTGCCAGAGGTATGCCAAGCAAAATCATACCCCAGCATCCGGTTTAAAAACCATACCACTAACTTGGCCGTTTGCTGTTTGGTGCCTTGACATGGTTGGCCCATTCAAAACTGCAAGAGGGAATATGACCCACATCTTAGTTATGGTGGATAAATTCACCAAGTGGCTAGAAGTGAAACCTATCGCAAAGTGTGATGGGCGCACAACGGTGAAGTTTTTAAAAGATGTTATCTTGCGGTATGGATACCCGCATAGCATTATCACTGACAATGGAACCAACTTTGCTCAAGGTGAGTTCAAAAGATTTTGTGAGGATAACAACATCCGGTTGGATTTGTGCTCAGTGGCACACCCACAAGGCAATGGCCAAGTGGAGAGAACGAATGCTTTGGTACTTTCCGGTATCAAACCAAGACTCATCGAGGCGGTGGAAAAGTCACCAGGGTGTTGGCTCGATGAGCTACCATCAGTGTTGTGGAGCATAAGAACAACTCCAAACCGGTCCACCGGATACACTCCATTCTTCATGGTTTACGGAGCAGAAGCGGTCATACCAACCGACATCATCCATGACTCACCAAGAGTGCAGCTCTATACCGAGCAAGAGGTAAAAGAGGCCAGAGAAAATGATGTAGATTTGCTAGAAGAAGCAAGAGAATTGGCATTGGCAAGAACAGCCATTTACCAGCAAAACCTCAGACGCTATCATAGCCGGAAGGTTAACCCGAGAGTATTCCGGGAAGGAGACCTGGTGTTACGCCTGGTGCAGCGCACTGAAGGCCGGCATAAGCTTTCACCTCCATGGGAAGGTCCCTTCATTGTGAGCAAAGCTCTCCACAATGATGCCTATTACTTGATTGATGCACAGGAATGGAAAAAAGGAAAGGCGGACAGGTCCGGAGAGGAGAGCAAGCGTCCATGGAACGTAGCTCTGTTGCGTCCCTTCTACTCTTGAAGTTGTGGTGTAAGAAGTTCCTTTTTTGTGCCTTATATGCTATGAATAAAAGATGTCGGAACCTCGAATGAATCTCGGGGACTACCCCTAAAGTTGCATGCAATATGTTTATTTTTTCAGTTCACCGGTTGCTTAGTGAACATTTTTTCTTTCCGGTTTAGTAGCGTGCTAAACTTACCGGAGTCTTCAACTCTGCTGCTGTCCGCAACCCGGCTTCATGGCAAGCAAGATAAACCGGTAGAAATTAAGCACGCGAACTGCGAAAAGATAGAGTAGGGAACAAACAATCCGGAAAAGTTTAACTAACCCCGGTTAAACCGGCTTTTTGCAAAAATTTCAAGTTATTTCTAAGTTCAAGAAAGTGCTTGTTTGGTAAAAGAACTTTGTGCTCATACGCCAAAGAACGCCCAGAGAAGGCAGGCAGAGCCAAAGCAAAAGAGCCAAATGTGCATCGAATTGAATGCGGAAACAATTTTGGAATCTTTGCAGTGCAAGAAACAGCAACGCAATAAGCAAAAATGCTAAGACAAACGTAGGTTAATTAACTACCGGTATAGCATACCGGCAGAAATTGTTGTAGCACAACCAAAAGAGAGAATAAGTTTTATCTTACATCATAGACCCCGGCATACCGGGGTAGAATTTAAAGAATATTGTTTCGAAGTAAGACAGGGCAGACAGGCAGGAAACAGGCAGTACTTAAGCAACAGGGGCTTCAGGAGGAGCATCGTCGGCGTCGGGACCTTCCAGAGGCGCATCACCAGCTCCGGCCTCCTCATCGTCTTCACCTTCCTCCTTGTCGCTCAGATAGTCCTTGACGTCTGGAGGAGGGGGGATGAAGGTGCGCATCTCGGTGTACTCCGCGATGTGGTACGCTTGATCCTGCCGCTTCGCGGTGAGGACCGGGTCCAGGTCGGTAGGAGCTTCCTCGCGCACGCCGATGAGGGCGTCCAAGTCCAGGTCCGGATACCAGGAGCAGGCAACGCGAAGCGCTGAGTCCGCTCCGGCACGGGCAGCTGATCACTGCCACTCCCGGATCCTTCGACCGGCACCCTTCAGGCGGTCACTGATGAGCGAGAAGGTGTCGGGCACCTCTTCTCCAGGCTAGAGAGTCCGAAAGAGCTAGGTGGCTGATGTCTACGGTGCTTCTATTCTTGTAGACAGTGTTGGGCCTCCAAGAGCAGAGGTTTGTAGAACAGCAGCATGTTTCCCATAAGTGGATCACCCAAGGTTTATCGATCTCAGGGAGGAAGAGGTCAAAGATATCCCTCTCATGCAACCCTGCAACCACAAAGCAAGAAGTCTCTTGTGTCCCCAACACACCTAATAGGTGCACTAGTTCGGCGAAGAGATAGTGAAATACAGGTGGTATGAATAAGTATGAGCAGTAGCAATGGCACCAGAAAAGTGCTTGCTGGCGTGTAGTTGATGGTGGTATTATGGCAGTCAGTACAGATGCAGTAGAACAGTAAACAAGCAGCGATAACAGTATTGGAAACAAGGCCTAGGGATCATACTTTCACTAGTGGACACTCTCAACATTGATCACATAACAGAATAAATAGATAGATGCTAGACTCTACACTCTCTTGTTGGATGATGAACACCACTAACTGTGTAGGATTACAAGAACCCTCAATGCCGGAGTTAACAAGCTCCACAATATTCGATGTTCATATTTAAATAACCTTAGAGTGCATGACAGATCAACATAACCAAACTAAGTACTAACATAGCATGCACACTGTCACCTTCACGCTACGAAAGGAGGAATAGATCACATCAATACCATCATAGCAATAGTTAACTTCATAATCTACAAGAGATCACAATCATAGCCTACGCCAAGTACTACACGATGCACACACTGTCACCATTACACCGTGCAGGAGGAATAAACTACTTTAATAACATCACTAGAGTAGCACACAGATAAATTGTGATACAAAACACATTGCAATCATAAAGAGATATAAATAAGCACTTCACTATGCTCTTCATAACAGTGAATAAGTATTCTGTGAAATATAGCCTAAGAGACCCACACGGTGCACACACTGTCACCCTTACACACGTGGGACAAGGAGTCTCCGGAGATCACATAAGTAAAATCCACTTGACTAGCATAATGACATCTAGATTACAAGCATCATCATATGAATCTCAATCATGTAAGGCAGCTCATGAGATTATTGTATTGAAGTACATAGGGAGAGAGATTAACCACATAGCTACCGGTACAGCCCCGAGCCTCGATGGAGAACTACTCCCTCCTCATGGGAGACAGCAGCGTTGATGAAGATGGCGGTGGTGTCGATGGAGGAGCCTTCCGGGGGCACTTCCCCGTCCCGGCGGCGTGCCGGAACAGAGACTCCTGTCCCCCAGATCTTGGCTTCGCGATGGCGGCGGCTCTGGAAGGTTTCTCGTACCGTGGCTTTTTCGTATCGATGTTTTAGGTCAGGGACCTTTTTATAGGCAAAGAGGCGGAGTCGGAGAGTCGACGAGGCGGTGACACACTAGGGGGGCGCGGCCAAGGCCTGGGCCGCGCCACCCTATCATTTGGGGGCCCTGTGGCCCCTCTTTGGCGACTCTCGGGTGTTCTGGAAGCTTCGTGCAATCCTAAGATGCTGGGCGTTGATTTCGTCCGATTCCGAGAATATTTCCTTACTAGGATTTCTGAAACCAAAAACAGCAGAAAACAGGAACTGGCCCTTCGGCATCTCGTCAATAGGTTAGTTCCGGAAAACGCATAAAAATGACATAAAGTATGCATAAAACATGTAGATATCATCAATAATGTGGCATGGAACATAAGAAATTATCGATACGTCGGAGACGTATCAGCATCCCCAAGCTTAGTTTCTGCTCGTCCCGAGCAGGTAAACGATAACAAAGATAATTTCTGGAGTGACATGCCATCATAACCTTGATCATACTATTGTAGGCACATGTAATGAATGCAGCGATCAAAACAATGGTAAATGACATGAGTAAACAAATGAATCATATAGCAAAGACTTTTCATGAATAGTACTTCAAGACAAGCATCAATAAGTCTTGCATAAGAGTCAACTCATAAAGCAACAATTCAAAGTAAAGGCATTGAAGCAACACAAAGGAAGATTGAGTTTCAGCGGTTGCTTCCAACTGGTAACATGTATATCTCATGGATAGTTGTCAATGTAAAGTAATATAACAGGTGCAATATGCAAGTATGTAGGAATCAATGCACAGTTCACACAAGTGTCTGCTTCTTGAGGTGGAGAGAAATAGGTGAACTGACTCAACAATAAAAGTAAAAGAATGGCCCTTCGCATAGGGAAGCATTGATTGCTATATTTGTGGTAGAGCTTTGATTTTAAAAACAAGAAACAATTTTGTCAACGGTAGTAATAAAGCATATGTGTTATGTAAATTATATCCTACAAGTTGCAAGCCTCATGCATAGTATACTAATAGTGCCCGCACCTTGTCCTAATTAGCTCGGATTACCTGGATTATCATCGCAATGCATATGTTTTAACCAAGTGTCACAAAGGGGTACCTCTATGCCGCCTGTACAAAGGTCTAAGGAGAAAGCTCGCATTGGATTTCTCGCTATTGATTATTCTCAACTTAGACATCCATACCGGGACAACATAGACAACAGATAATGGACTCCTCTTTAATGCTTAAGCATTCAACAATTATTAATTTTCTCATATGAGATTGAGGATATTTGTCCAAAACTGAAACTTCCACCATGGATCATGGCTTTAGTTAGCGGCCCAATGTTCTTCACTAACATTATGAATGCTCTAACCATTCTAGCGGTAAATCTCCCTTACTTCAGACAAGATGGACATGCATAGCAACTCACATGATATTCAACAAAGAGTAGTTGATGGCGTCCCCAGGAACATGGTTATCGCACAACAAGCAACTTAATAAGAGATAAAGTGCATAAGTACATATTCAATACCACAATAATTTTTAGGCTATTTGTCCCATGAGCTATATATTGCAAAGACGAAGGATATAAATTTAAAGGTAGCACTCAAGCAATTTACTTTGGAATGGCGGAGAAATACCATGTAGTAGGTAGGTATGGTGGACACAAATGGCATAGTGGTTGGCTCAAGGATTTTGGATGCATGAGAAGTATTCCCTCTCGATACAAGGCTTAGGCTAGCAAGATTATTTGAAATAAACACAAGTATGAAGCGGTGCAGCAAAACTCACATAAAAGACATATTGTAAACATTATAAGACTCTACACCGTCTTCGTTGTTGTTCAAACTCTTACTAGGAATTATCTAGACCTTAGAGAGACCAATTATGCAAACCAAATTTTAGCAAGCTCTATGTATTTCTTCATTAATAGGTGCAAAGTATATGATGCAAGAGCTTAAACATGAGCACAACAATTGCCAAGTATCAAATTATTCAAGACATCATACCAATTACTACATGTAGCATTTTCTGTTTCCAACTATATAACAATTAACGAAGCAGTTTCAACCTTCGCCATGGAAATTAAAAGCTAAGAACACATGTGTTCATATGAACCAGCGGAGCGTGTCTCTCTCCCACACAAGCATTTATTCAAACAAAAACAAAAGCACACAGACGCTCCAAGTAAAGTACATAAGATGTGACCGAATAAAAATATAGTTTCAAGAGAAGGAACCTGATAATGTTGTCGATGAAGAAGGGGATGCCTTGGGCATCCCCAAGCTTAGATGCTTGAGTCTTCTTGAAATATGCAGGGGTGAACTACCGGGGCATACCCAAGCTTAGAGCTTTCACTCTCCTTGATCATATTGTATCATCCTCCTCTCTTGACCCTTGAAAACTTCCTCCACACCAAACTCAAAACAAACTCATTAGAGGGTTAGTGCATAATCAAAATTTACATATTCAGAGGTGACACAATCATTCTTAACACTTCTGGACATTGCCCAAAGCTACTGGAAGTCAATGGAACAAAGAAATCCATCCAACATAGCAAAAGAAGCAATGCGAAATAAAAGGCAGAATCTGTCAAAACAGAACAGTTCGTAAAGACGAATTTTAAAGAGGCACCAGACTTGCTCAAATGAAAATGCTCAAATTGAATGAAAGTTGGGTACATATCTGAGGATCACTCACGTAAATTGGCTTAATTTTCTGAGTTACCTACAGAGAATTAGGCCCAGATTCGTGACAGCAAAGAAATCTGTTTCTGCGCAGTAATCCAAATCTAGTATGAACCTTGCCATCAAAGACTTTACTTGGCACAACAATGCAATAAAATTAAGATAAGGAGAGGTTGCTACAGTAGTAACAACTTCCAAGCCACAAATATAAAACAAAAGTACTGTAGCAAAATAAACACATGGGTTATCTCCCAAGAAGTGCTTTCTTTATAGCCATTAAGATGGGCTCAGTAATTTTAATGATGCACTCTCAAGAAATAGTATTTGAAGCAAAAAGAGAGCATCAAGAAGTAAATTCAAAACACATTTAAGTCTAACATGCTTTCTATGAAAAGGAATTTTGTAAATAAACAAGTTATGTAGGCATAATGCAATAAGCATAGGAAAACTAGACAAGCTCAACTTCAAAATTTTAAGCATATAGAGAGGTGTTTTAGTAACATGAAAATTTCTACAACCATATTTTCCTCTCTCATAATAACTTTCAGTAGCAACATGAGCAAACTCAACAATATAACTATCACATAAAGCATTCTTATCATGAGTCTCATGCATAAAATTATTACTACTCCCAACATAAGCATAATCAATTTTATTGGTAATAGTGGGAGCAAATTCAACAAAGTAGCTATCATTATTATTTTCATCATCAAATATAGGAGGCATATTGTAACCATAATCAAATTCATCCTCCATAACAGGTGGAACCAAAAGGCTACTATCATTATAATCATCATAAATAGGAGGCAAAGTATCATCAAAGTAAATTTTCTCCTCAATGCTTGGGGGACTAAAAAGATCATGCTCATCAAAACCGACCTCCCCAAGCTTAGAATTTTCCATAGCATTAGCAACAATAGTGTTCAAAGCATTCATATTAATAACATTCCCATTAGCATGCATATAAAGTTTCATGGGTTTTTTAATTCTCTCTTCAAACACATCATGTCCTAATTCAAGATAAAGTTTATAAAGATCTCTCATATTTTTGTTGTTTTCCATTATGCCTAACTAGTGTAAACAAGAAACAAAAAGATGCAATTGCAGGATCTAAAGGAAATAGCTTCAAGCACACACACAACGGCGCCAGAAAATTACTTTACCTGGGACCGGAGTATGAGAGCCTTTTACCTTTCCTCCCCGGCAACGGTGCCAGAAAAGTGCTTGATGTCTACGGGTGCTTCTATTCTTGTAGACAGTGTTGGGCCTCCAAGAGCAGAGGTTTGTAGAACAGCAGCAAGTTTCCCTTAAGTGGATCACCCAAGGTTTATCGATCTCAGGGAGGAAGAGGTCAAAGATATCCCTCTCATGCAACCCGACAACCACAAAGCAAGAAGTCTCTTGTGTCCCCGACACACCTAATAGGTGCACTAGTTCGGCGAAGAGATAGTGAAATACAGGTGGTATGAATAAGTATGAGCAGTAGCAATGGCACCAGAAAAGTGCTTGCTGGCGTGTAGTTGATGGTGGTATTATGGCAGTCAGTACAAATGTAGTAGAACAGTAAACAAGCAGCGATAGCAGTATTGGAAACAAGGCCTAGGGATCATACTTTCACTAGTGGACACTCTCAACATTGATCACATAACAGAATAAATAGATAGATGCTAGACTCTACACTCTCTTGTTGGATGATGAACACCACTAACTGTGTAGGATTACAAGAACCCTCAATGCCGGAGTTAACAAGCTCCACAATATTCGATGTTCATATTTAAATAACCTTAGAGTGCATGACAGATCAACATAACCAAACCAAGTACTAACATAGCATGCACACTGTCACCTTCACGCTACGAAAGGAGGAATAGATCACATCAATACCATCATAGCAATAGTTAACTTCATAATCTACAAGAGATCACAATCATAGCCTACGCCAAGTACTACACGATGCGCACACTGTCACCATTACACCCTGCAGGAGGAATAAACTACTTTAATAACATCACTAGAGTAGCACACAGATAAATTGTGATACAAAACACATTGCAATCATAAAGAGATATAAATAAGCACTTCACTATGCTCTTCATAACAGTGAATAAGTATTCTGTGAAATATAGCCTAAGAGACCCACACGGTGCACACACTGTCACCTTTACACACGTGGGACAAGGAGTCTCCAGAGATCACATAAGTAAAATCCACTTGACTAGCATAATGACATCTAGATTACAAGCATCATCATATGAATCTCAATCATGTAAGGCAGTTCATGAGATTATTGTATTGAAGTACATAGGGAGAGAGATTAACCACATAGCTACCGGTACAGCCCCGATCCTCGATGGAGAACTACTCCCTCCTCATGGGAGACAGCAGCGTTGATGAAGATGGCGGTGGTGTCGATGGAGGAGCCTTCCGGGGGCACTTCCCCGTCCCGGCGGCGTGCCGGAACAGAGACTGTTGTCCCCCAGATCTTGGCTTCGCGATGGCGGCGGCTCTGGAAGGTTTCTCGTACCGTGGCTTTTTCGTATCGATGTTTTAGGTCAGGGACCTTTTTATAGGCGAAGAGGCGGAGTCGGAGAGTCGACGAGGCGGTGACACACTAGGGGGGCGCGGCCAAGGCCTGGGCCGCACCACCCTATCATCTGGGGGCCCTGTGGCCCCTCTCTGGCGACTCTCGGGTGTTCTGGAAGCTTCGTGCAATCCTAAGATGTTGGGCGTTGATTTCGTCCGATTCCGAGAATATTTCCTTACTAGGATTTCTGAAACCAAAAACAGCAGAAAACAGGAACTGGCCCTTCGACATCTCGTCAATAGGTTAGTTCCGGAAAACGCATAAATATGACATAAAGTATGCATAAAACATGTAGATATCATCAATAATGTGGCATGGAACATAAGAAATTATCGATACGTCGGAGACGTATCAGTGGCCACCTGCGGGATGTCGGAGAGGTTCCGGTCCACGGCGCGCATGTGGGAAACCCGTGCGTTCAGCGCGACCAAGTGGTCATAGGGGTCCCAGGGCGCATCCAGGTTCTGGTATGCCTGTGTCACCCGGCGCTCTGCAACCTTCTTCACGGCATACGCCTGGGAGTCCGGGAAGAGCCCTACAAGACAAAGGGAAGAAGCTAGGCAAACGCTACCGGAAGAGATAAGCTTATAAGCAGAAACCGGAAAAAGAAAAAAGAGAAACTTACGGAGGGCAAGCGCATCTATCTGCGTAACCAGAAGGTCGTACTCCTTCTGCTCCGCTTCCAGCCGCGCGGCCTTGTCCTCGGCTGCTTTCCGCGCCTTGGCGGCCTCCTCCAGCTCAGCCTGCAACACCACATTGGAGTTGCTAGCATCCTCCAGCGTCTCATTCAGCCTGGTCTCCGCAGCGGCATGGGCGGCCTTCATCTCCTCGTGGTGCTTGAGCCCAAGCTGGATGAGTTGGTCCTTAAGCTCCTTGGAGATGGCCTTCTGGGCGCTCAGGTCCTCCTGGTGCTGCCGGATGAGCTGGTCCTTTTCCTCTGGAACCCGGAAAGAAGATGTTAGCAAAAGTTGAACTGATAAAATGAAGAGGGAGCGAATCAACCGGAAAAGAGGAAGCAGTACCTTGGGCGGCGGCAAGCTGAGTCCGGAGGGCCTCAATAGAAGCTTCCGGGATAGCTGTTAAACAGAGAATCATAAGTACTAAGAAGAAGGAAGCCTTCCGGTAAGAAGATGCCGGAGGCGCAGAAGTTTACCTTGGCACTTGCTGTGTGCCTCAGCCAGATCCCGGTGCTCCCAAAGAAGCTCCTCAAAGAGGATCTTCCGAGCGTCAGCCATGGTCTATTCAAGAGAAAAATGTTAGCTAAGTTTCGCGCTAAGAGCAAAGTTCTTAACCCGAAACTCGGGGACTGGCTATGCCGGTTTCGCGCGTTTCTAGCTAAAGTTTCGCGCTAAGAGCAAAGTTCTTAACCCGAAACTCGGGGACTGGCTATGCCGGTTTCGCGCATTTCTAGCTAAAGTTTCGCGCTAAGAGCTACGCTCTCAACACGAAACTCGGGGACTGGGAAGATAGACAAGATTCAGCAAAAGAGAAACCGGCATAGATTTTAAAAGTTAAAGGGAAAATAGAAAAGATCCGGAAGAAAAGAAACCGGTGTGAGTCGAAAAACGGAAAAGGTTTGGCGAGACTTACCATCATATTGTTCGTGGCATCGAACCACGCGCTGTCCAGCTCCTTGACGGCCCGACGCAGCCGCATAAGGTGCTCCTCTGAGCACCGAGGACCAGCAGGGTCAGGCGCTGGTAGCCGGTTCTTGCCCAGGCCGCGGGTCACCTCGGACACGTCCGCGGCGTTCCACTTTTCGGCGTAGGGAAGCAGGTGCCCCAGCTCTCGGCCTTCGCGCTGGAACTCCGTAATCCGGCCAAGCAGGCCAGTGGCCTTCTCGCCGGCAGCCAGAGCAGCGCGGGTGGCGTGCAGCACCAAGGGCTGCGGGCCGCCCGAGGAAGTACCGGAGGCTGTCGCCTTCCCCTTGACGGTCTTCAAGGTTTTGGGCGGCGGCGGTGTTGGCATGGCCCCGGCGGGCTCGGCGCGAGGAGCTTCCGGTGGTGGCGTTGGCGTGGTCCTGGGAGAAGGGGGAGCGTCAGGCGCGTCACCCGGGTTGGAGCTTGCCGGCACGGAAGTTTCCGGCGCGGCCCTGGAGGGGGAAGATTCCTTGGCCTTCTTCTTTTTTCTTTTCTGGATGGGAGGAACCAAAGGTTCCGCCCGCCCGGCAGCTTCTTCTTCGGCTCCGATGTTGCTGGCGTCGGTGTCTTCTTTTTCTGGAGGGGAGATAAGTTCCTCCTCCGCGCGGTGATCTGGCGGTGTAGGGGCCGCGCGCCCCGCACTTGTGGTGCCTCCCAGAGGGGAGGCAGAAGCGTTGCCGGCACCAGATGGTGCCGGGCTTGTATGAGGAGGAGGGGTTGAGGTCCTTGCGGATCCACTAGAGCCCTCAGGCCTGGGGCCGAGCTTGAGCGCAGGGCTGAACGAGAAAAAAAGAAAGGGTTGGAAAAAAGCAACCGGAAAAGAACTTGGTAAAGACAAAACAAGCAGAGGAACGGGGGCTTACCCAGAAGAGGTCGACATCTGTTTGGTCTTGTAGCGCCTCACGCCTGCGAACTTCCCCGCAAAGGGTTCAGTTCGGAAGCGCTTGGAAGGAGGGGCCTGGCTCGAACCGGCGTCAGTTGCCGGAGCTTTGTTCTTCTGGCCTTGGGCCATGAGCTTCTCCACAAACTCTTGGCCTGCCTCGGCCCGCAGGGGAGGAACATGCTCGTGGACCTGCGGGTTGGTGTTGGCTGAGGGAACATCTACAGAAAAACAATAAAAGAGTATGAGAGATCAAAGAGGAAAACTACCTCAAGCACGGTCAGATCGTCGGCGGAACCGGATGCTTCAGGTGGAGATTTACCAAGGCGCGAGGCTGGCGTCCAGCCCATCTTCAGATCTTGCCAATGGATGTAGGGGTCCGGGTCGACCTTGTCCAGAGGACGCTTCCGGCAAGGGCCTCGCCGATCTGCGTCGATACAGGGGAAGCGGTCCTTGGCCTGAAAACAATGAAAAGAAGATTAGTCATAGTGCAAAAGCTACCGGTAAACCGACCTGAGTTGCGTGAACTCTTACTTCTTGGGTCGGAGGGTTAGTGGAACTGAGAGGCCGGAAGCCCCATTCCCAATCATCCGGCATGGCAGTCTGGCAGATCTGCCTAGCCTTGAGGACAATGTCCTTCTTGCTGAGAGGAAGGCCGGTGATCTTGGTAGGATCACCGGGACCGTACATCTCGCTCATCTTGTGAGCCCGGCGCTTGAGAGGAAGCACCCGGCGTGAGATGAAGGCGCGGATGATATCGTCGGAGCAGATGTTAGTCTCCTTCATCAGCTGCTCCATGAAGCGTGTCACCCAGTTTGTTTCGACATGATTTGTCTTCGGGTTGAAGCCCCAGTTGACTGTTCTGGGCGGCGCCGGATTGAAAGGTGGCAGATTTATGAGATCTGCGGCGCCGTCGTTCTTCACGTAGAAGAAGGTCCCTTGCCACAACCGGCACAACTCGAGACCGGAAAACTTGAAGAAAGGGCTCCCTTGGCGGGAGCCGATGATGCAAGACCCGCATTGCACGGGGGGTTTGGGTTTAGGAATTTCCTTGCCCTGAACGGAATTGATCCGAAGAGCAAAGAAGTGGGCAAACGTCTCGCGAGTGGGACGAATGCCGATATAAGCCTCCATAAAGGTGGCGTAACAAGAGAGATAGAAAACGGCATTGCCGGGAAGATGGTGAGGTTGAAGTTGGTAGAAGTCAAGAAAACTCCGGAAAAATTCGGAGGCGGGGAGGCCGAAGCCGCGCTCGAAGTGAGCGAGAAAAACGACGTGTTCACCGGGCCGAGGCACCGGTTCAATCTCGTCGCCAGGAAGCCGGCAGGATACTCCCTCCGGAATCCTTCTGGACCGGTAAAGCCAGTCAATCTCGTATTGGCTAACGTTAGAGCCCATCCAGGCTCCGCGTGTGATGCCGGTAAGATCTACGCCGGAAGCTTGGCTAGAGCTACCGGCCTCTTGGTCGCTACCGGCATCGACATCCATCTGGACAAGATCGGCGGTTAAACCGTCGGAAGATTGGCTATGGTGGCTACTGGAAGATGAAGCGGAGGAGGACTCTTCGCTAGACATGAGAACCGGCGCGGAAAAACACAATCCCCAAGATTTACCCCCGCGCGAAGATCTACGAGTAAGAGAAAAAGCAAAAGAAAAGAGGAAGTAAATATACTACCGACCCAAGATCTAGAAAGCAAGCAAAAGAGGGGCAAAAGCAGATTGAGCCTAACCTGAGGCAACGGCGGCGTTGAGGAGGAAGTTCGCCGGTGGAGCGGCGAACTAGCGGTTGACAAGGAGCTCCGGCGACGGCGAGGTGGAGAAGAGCTTGAGGAGGCACTAGTGCCGCGGCCGCGAGAGGAGCACCACGAAGATTCTCCGCGCGGTGAAGTTCGGCGAGGTCCGGCGGAGCGACAGCGGAGGTTCGCCGGGCGGCGAAGTGCGAGCGATGAACGGGAGCGACGGAGGCGCAGAGGGCAAAGAACTCTGTGCGCGAGGAAGTAGGGAATGCGAAGAAGGAAGAAGAAGGGGCGGTTTTCTCCTTATAAAGGAAGAGGAAGAAGTGGGCTGAAAACCGCTGGGCCGCGACGGTTCGCGCCGTGGGCCGCCACGTGGCACGGCGATACACGCGCAGAAAACAGAAAGCCACAGGGAGGCCACACGGATCCGGAACGGTAGCCAGGATCCGGTGTGCAGCAGTTAATGCGGGTACAGAAGCCGAAGGGAAGTGACCCCTGACACTGGTGCGTCAGTTACAGTGCGCATGTCACTGACAGGCGCGGGACCCGAGAAATTCTCGACTTCGCCGAGGAGATGTTTAATGACTAAGAAACCGGAGGATAAGATACCGGAAGATGCCTTGCAAAGAGAGAGAACGTGAGTCCGGGCAAAGATGCCGGATCCAAGCTAACCGCCGAATAGATTAAACCGGTATCCTACGATGTGAGAACCTGGCATGGTCTGTTGGATAGAATCCACCAGACTATACCAGCTTCGGGGACTAATGTTGGGGGGATGACCCCCGGTATGCCAAAGACATGCCAAACTGGATGGTTTGGGCCATCAAGATACCGGTTTAATGTTTATACCGGAGCATGAAGATAAGAGTTTGGCTAAGTGAAGATAAGCCGGTATCCCCAAGAGGGGTATGCCGGAACCGGATAAAGAAGACACCGGTCTGCCGGTAGGAAAAGCATGTCGGCAGGACTGGTCAAAGATTCTCTTCAGAGCTAGAGGACAAGGATGAGCTAAGCAAAGTGGCTTTAAACGAAGCCCTGGCGCCACAGAGAGGGATGACGCTGAAAGAAGCCGGAGGACGTCAGCCTCCCTGATTAAAGAAGACCCCGGCGTCATCCATGATTAAAGTAGCTTTGTAAAAGTAGTTTGTCCAGTCAAAGATGCCATTAGGATTTCTTGCTCTGTAAGCCACCCTCTCCCCTATATAAGGAGAGGGGGCACAACCCCTTGCGGGCACGGATTATTGAGCACGGTAGCTTAGACGACGAACTAGGAGAGGAATAGAGGAACCTTGTAACCAGAAATCTGTACCATGTTGAGATGAATGAAGATCGTGATCTAGAGCAGAGTTCTTCCTTGTGTGTTTCTTCTTGTATCACTGCCTTTGGCTGAGTTCTTGAGGAAGGCATCCGGAAGTTCATCCCATCTAATCACAAACCCTCCCCCGAATCCTCTTGCGTCCATTCGGCCCCAACTTAAGCCATCCCATGGCATCTGCTCGTTCGCCACGACGACAGACACACCCGGCGGCCGCTCCTTCTTCGGCCGCGACTTCCTCGGCTTCGGCGGCATGGTGGTGGACGAGAAAGAGGAGGAGGAGAATGGACGAGGAGGAGGAGAATGGAGACGGCTACACAAATTCGGCGGGAGAGAATGGGGATATGCAAGCAAATTGGAGGGAGATCTACAGGATTTGGCGGTCCAGTCGCCGACTACGAGGGTCCACACGCCTCTTTCGCGCCAAATTGTTTCGTCCGGAGTCCCCGAGCGCCTCGGGGGACCGGGGATGGCGTGGGAACGCCGGATGAATTTAGGCCAAAATCCGGATGTGAAAATCGTCGCTCGGGGGCCTCGTCGGGGAGACGAGTGGGGATGCTCTAATAAACAAGGGAAACCAGCGGAGGAGGCTACCCCAATCGTGCGTGAGGCGTAGGAGATCGATCCTGAAACGTTCTGTGGTTTTTTTTTTACGTATGACGTGAGGCGTAGGAGGTCGATCCATAAGTTATTACATTGAGAGATTCGGTTTTTTTGACGGACGGAAATTTATTTCGGTTTTTTATCTACCAACACTACCGATCCGTAACTTATTAGTAGAGATTAAACGGCAGTAGGCCGTACGTCGTCCGTAAGCAAAAGGCACACGTAAAAAAACCCAGCAACAGACGACTTAAAAACCGTTGAGGTGGTACCCTTGCTGGAGTTTGTCTCGGTCTCGGTCTCGGTCCCGGTAGCATCTTCTTTTAGGCGTAGAAAACCGCAACCTATCAAGCTAGGGTCCTGACCTCTAATCTAAACTAGATTTAGATGTGCGCCTTGGCGCACGATCCCGTGGAATTCGTCCAGAATTACATTTTGCATATCAACGATAAAAATCAGGCAATGGAATAATAAATTATTTTTCAGGTTTCACAGGAAAAAAAGTCGTATGATGAAATTAGGATAAATCAAACGAAATCACAAAAGGAGTAGCAAACGCTTATGAACAATTGACATAAGCAGTTTATGATGATTGTATTTGTCGCCAGATCAACACATGTATGGATTTTACACATGCAGAATCCATGTTGTTTTCATAGCTCTTGGACTTTATTACAGACATCGAGGGGTACACGGGAGAACATTCCGCTTGGAGCGCAGAGGCGTTAAACAGAACAATACTCACATAGCTCAAGATGTTATTCATCCTTTGAAACACCAAGTTCTTCTAGCATAAGATTGAGTAATATTCTAAAAAGAATTTTGATTATCCTTTTGAGTTTCCTACAATAGGAAGTAAGCGTGTAAATATTCGAAACAACCCTAACCATGATTTTGTTAAATCGTAGAGAAATGCAAAAAAAAAATCCATGTAGTGATATTCAAGTGTATGGACATATGCAATCATTCAACCTAAGTATAATCCAAACCGGTGCATCACACAAGCATAACCCATATCAATTTCTGACTTAGCTTTAAGTATGTAAACAACGGGCAGGGGCAGGTAATTGCACACCTTGTCTTGACGTCCTCGTTTTCACTACGAAGGCGGCCGATGCCTCATCCTCTGATGCGGTTTGGAGGCAGCATGTGCTCCTCCCATTGAATGCTGAAGAGGGCGATCAAACCTTCTTGCAGATCAGTCCAGAGTACAAACTCAGCATGTCTACAAAAAAGGATTTTACCTCTTGGAGAAACATCAGTTTTCCTATGCTATGTACACATTACTTTCTTAATTTTATAAGTACCAATAATTAAAGTAGGCATTGTTGGCTGGCATAAAAAATAAGTAAAAGAAGACCTTCAGAAGCTATTTACAGGCTCATGGCATGCGCAGTAGTCTTGTGTGGATTGAAATATAGAGTTCGTTATGGAAAAATCACCATATATCACTGTTTCATGGGTAAACAAACGCACTATTTAGCAAACCGCCAAGGCAAATCAGTAAATCCGTCTTTCAGTTTTATCCTAAATAGCAACTGGCAAGTGGAAGCTATTTAGTACATGTAGAAGAAGAATGTTTTTTTCTAATAGCAAGTGTGGCAAGTGGAAGCTATTTTACCCTGTGATATGAATATAACCACTCAATCTCAGGATGGGAGAAGGATGTTTTTCAATGATACAAATACAGAATGATATGAACATAAGCATCGAGCTGTAGGATGGAACAATGGAAAGAACATGTGCCAAATTATTTATCATTGTGGAACTGGAGACATACATTAGCTGCGTCTTGTTATCTACCAGCTGTAGTCTTCACTAAAAACAACCAAATATATTTTACACAGCACAAACATGAAGGCTATCTCCCAGCTCGAGGCTTTCCTGGCCTACAAAATTAGAATAAGCTCCTATATGTTGCTTCTCTGTCTTTTATGCATTTTGTTGGCTGGTCTTTTTCAGTTTGAAATCTGTAGTAATAACCATAAAAATGCAATGTTGCATTAGGTAATTTTAACGAACAATTTTCTCGAGTTAGTTACAGTGTAGATACAGAAATTCTTCAAGTGATAACATATGCAGGCGGGGTTTTTTTAAGGCCTGGATGTCAATACGAAAAAAATAGAATTGCTAAACTTAGCAAGATAGAGAATTTCTTCAATATGATCTAAAGTTCCTTCCAAGTTTTTCCTCTGCTAGTCTACTCCTTCCCAGAAAGGAATGCAAGCAAACCTGAAAACTATCTATATCAGTTAAAGGAGAAGTGAAGATTCTGTGTACCTAGAGCACATAGCCTGCAACTTGCTATACCCAAGAATTATCTGAATTATGAATGATGAGGCTATGAACCCCAACTGTATGGATCTGATTGTCTGCAGCAACCCCTGGAAATAGAACAAAAGAAAAATTGAATGACTAAGATGAATATTTGCATTAGTGTGAGAGGTCATTCGGCCATGATTATTTTTGTAAGATAGAAAATGTAGAAAAAAATCATTGCATACTCACATCAGGGGCATCAAATATTTGTGGGAAGAAGCGATCAAGGATTATGGAAAAGATTCAAATAACAAAGCAGTATAAGGAACCAATGATAGATTCACATCTGGAAGGCGAGTGCCAAATAGTATCTCGTGAAATGTCTTTATCCCAGGAACAGACAGTGTTGTTACGATTGTTTCCTTGCCGTGCTCTGATAATCAACCAAACATTTTGCAGTTAAAATATGACATGCAAAATGATAAGTATAATAAACATAAAAGGAGGGAAATTATCACATTATTTCAACACATTAAAAGAACCAACATTGCAGAAATCCGAAATCATCACATCAGTTCCTACTTCATAGGGACAATCTATAATGTTGTAAACCCAAAGCAATTGCTACAAAATATTTAATCATTCTACAAAATAGCACAACAAGTGAATGCTAAAAAATAGGGTTAAATACTTAAGAAACATGGTTATATATATAAGGCCATCAAGGTAAAGCCTGACAAAAAATTCTCAACCAGCATCTATGCAATTAGTACACCAAGAAATAGAGAAACAAAAGTCAACAGAAATAAATGAGGTTGAGAGTGTGACCCTTACTTTAGTTTGAGTATCACATCAAAATAGAAAAATGGAGAATGAAACCAGAACTTATTCCAGATCATGTTCCAAGAAACAACATCAAAATGATAAAGCATTTCTCAAGACAAAGAAAAATCCATCATAATTCATTCTCCAATCTGATCCATCAGCTAGTTAAAAGAATAGTATGTTCAAGACGATCACCAGAATGTGAAACAACTGAAGTTGACAATATGAGCATTGGATAATCTTTGCATCCACAACAATCAAATCACACAACTTAAAACGTAAGCATTGGATAATCTGAGCAGAAGAATCACTGTCATCAATATTTAAAAATCCCTAGAGTAGCAGAAGTTAGTACCGGCTTCAATGTAATTGTATATGAATATCCCTAATGTATAAGACTCACATGAGTGAGCCATACTTCTGATTACTTAGGTTTCTTGGATACAATGAAATCTGCTATAAAAAAATTAATGTGAATAAGCACATAGGCTCACCTGATAACCTGACCGCAGCATAATTTAAATGGAGCTTCAAATCCCTGGAGACAGTTTGACATGCCCAAGGGTCTGCAGTATAGCATTGCGTGCGAGGTTACTATTAGGATACAACACAGTAAGTCCCATGAGATGGGTCCAACAATGTCACGCCTGCAGATTTCAGAAAGCAAAGCCATATTCAGATCATAAAAGAAGAAAACCTATCATGACAGAGGACTGGCTAACACAGAGAAAATAATTTTCAGATTAATATAAGAAAATACATCACAGTAGTTGCATGATTTATCTTAAGAAAATTATGAAGTTCAAAACTGAGGCATAAAACTCATTGTAACAAGCTAAATTGGTCTGCCAACATGGTTCAACTTTTCATTCCAAAAATTTCAAGCAAGTAATTTGCCAGAAATAATCACCTATGACCAAATAAAAATAGGCCATAGAAGCATATTGCAAAGACTTACTACATCAAAGTTTGCTTCGCCACTAAGAACTACATCAAAAGCAAAGACTTGCAAAATGAAAGACCTATAAAATCAGTAAGCCAAAATTCATGTGTGAGGAGATGAATTAGCAAGCCTAATTCAGAAAATACAATTGTAACCATAAATGTTGAATACGATATATATACAATCTGGAAGGTTGTAAAATTAAATACCTCATAAAAAATTCAATGACAAGGTACAAAACACATCATTTTAAGGTACACCCGATACGGAGAGTTAGATACCGAACATCAAACTCCGCATTAACTGGTTCCTTAGTTCTAAAAAAAGGATTCTACCAAGGAGAGACAGATATATCATGAAGAAAGAGAGTAGCATGAAGGAACCAAGCTCAGGTAATTACTTCTGTCCATCTTTAATCAACAAAACGAGCAGACGAATATATAAAAGAACGGAAGAACAACTTGGTTGAAGGGTTGTTTGTCATCGCGGTGGATGAGGTAGGCGGAGAATCTGGAGCACCAGCTGCAGCCAGACCAACCTGACATAGAAGATGAATAACTCGTAAGAGGAAAAAACCTAATGCAATAAGAGGAGCACAAAGGGTTAACATGCATGTAATCACCTTATCAGACCGAGGCTGAGGAGCAAACTCTTCCGTAGTTTTCGACCCAGGCGATGGTTTCCCGATCAAGGCCATCTTCACATCTGAAAGCTCAAGGACATGAAGACATACCTAGATCCAGGAGGCTTCACGACCGATGGCTATGTCTGCAGGAGGATTATTTCAGAAACAACCTGTTTATACAAGGTTGGGTAAGCAAATGGATACATATCTAAATAAGAATGCCCAAATAGAGCTAGCAAGGGAGAATCACAGCAAAATAACATGCAATATCTATACGACACGCAGAAGAAAGTATTCTACCGCACCAAACGTGACCTAAAAACGACCGGTACATCCGAAGGAAAAGGATCGTCACCTAAAAAAATTCGGTACATCAGAAGATACGCCTAGTGGTAAGAGATTCAAGTATCCAAGGAAAACTTCATGCTAGCGGACTGACATCACAATAGATATTTTACAATTGTTAATATGATCAATAACGAAAACTTGCAAGAAACTGGAGAGTTAAATGGAAAAGTTTTACCTTCTATCAAAGACGATGCAAATGACAAAATGGAAAAGCAATAGTATTTGAAATTCCACCACTCTGAATGATTAGTTCATGATTATAAATATACTATTGCTTCATCGCAAGCGATGAAAGAGATGATATAAACATGGTACAAAGAAGCATCAGTTTGAAGTAGCATTACCCTGCTAAAGAGAAGAGTAGGTTTTATCAGAAAACAAAATTCAGATGATTAGTTGATTAATACAGTATTTCTAGCATTAGCATGTACCATTGCAAGTTTAGGATTGAGATCTCCCTTAATAAACATGAAAGGTGTAAATGATATCATGAAAAATAATGCAAGAAAATAAACTGATCTGCAAGTGACTCGTTATTTAAATCTGCATAGTTAATTACTTAATACAAAATTGTAGCTATCCAACTTGCCTGTATCTTTACGGCATAGTAACAGTGACCAAAGAGTCAATACAAATGACCCCTTTTTCCTATTTCCATGTTCTAGTGCTTTTGTCTCAGTTTTAGTTTACTTGGCTAAGATGTAAGCCGCAACAGTGTAATACCATATTCCTGATCTACCAGGATTTATTAATTTAAAGTCGGGCTTCAATGCCTTTTATCTAAAAAAACATGTCAAAGAACTTTTAGCATCATGTAGGTATATAAGCAATTAAAGAGTCCTAGAAGCATCTTTACATGACACACAGAGGCATCAAAAAGTTATTGCGATGGGCGAAGGTACTAACCATGAACTATACATCGACATAAGTAAATGAAATGCGTATCCTTAGAGAGAGAAAATACAGTGAAACAAATCTTGCCCTTTTCATATGCAAGCATCAAAATATGCAATTGGGCGGTATCATCTTAGTAAGTCCATAATTCTGCACCCCATTAATATATTTCATAATACCTACACCTCAACCATAAGCAGAATCCCCCGCAACAAAAAAAACATAAGCAGAATCATTGAGCAATTCCAACGGGAGGCCACATAAGTGAAAATAAGCTCTATAAAAAATTTAGCCTTCAAAGTAACGGGATTCATTCCCTAGAACCACACAGCAGTTCACTTCGTGTGGAGGGTCCAAATTCATGCATTGAACTAAGGATCTATTATTTTGATTAGCATCAGCCGTGAATGGAATTGATATAGACGCACTCGTCAAGCTGGAGCCCCTAACGAATCTGCCAAATGGATACATGCCAGTAACTAAGGATCATTCGTTACACTACTAAAAAAACAGCAGCTACTGGGTCACGTTTTGTGCTTGGCAGTGAACTATTGCATCTCTGATGGTTAAATGGAAGAGGGGAGAGACACGAGAGGGGAAAGTAGTACCTTGTCAGAGAAGTTCTCTTTGGTGAGGTCGATGACCTCGGTGCTGAATCGCTTGGCCACGATCAAGTACCACGGCGGCCACTTCCGAGAGGTAGATAGGGAGGCGGCCACCTCTTGAATCACAAAAATAGATGGGCATGTAGCCCATTCATGTTCTGCCGATCCTTCTCTACCCTTCTCCGATAATGTGACCTTTCCAGTTTGGACCACATATCAATGATTATTGTAATATTGATGCTAGGAGGCTGCAAATCAAGCTATCTTCAGTGAGACACAAATCATCCAAGCAAATGCAATACATAGAAATGCTAGTCTATGAAAATGCTTACAAAGAAAAGTATATATGTATGAAGTCTTAGCTCGTAGCAGCTAATGATCTTTATCTCCAAAACCTGCATCAAAGTCAATATTGAATAATACGACACTTCTGATCTTAAACTCCTATGTGGGAAAAGTTCACAAAAATAAACCACAAGTAGAATCTTGCATTTTACTTTCTCGGCTTGTGTGTTGTAGTAGAAGGTCAGATCTAAACTGAAAGTTCAGAGGCTGGCACACTGGCAGAATATATGGTAAAGATGAATAATTAATGTACCGGTTTAACAAATAAATGGTCCAGTTAAATGTTGGATTACCCTTTAAATCATTCTAAAGAGACCTAAGAAATAATTAATCCCAATTAATGACTGTTGAATAATATCCTGCAAACAACACAGGGAAAAATTGAATAGTGAAACGAATCAAAAGATCACATGTCACTGCAACATATGCAAGTAGAAGGATGATCTCAACATCTGGAGTAAGCTATATGAGCACAATAAATAAGACCATATCTACAAAAACCACATTCATAAGTTTGACAGGGCCATCATCTATCATTCAATTTAAATTCCCCGAACATTTTGTGTTCCCCTCTAACTGAATATATGCAAACCCAGGATTTTCTCCGAACAACCTATGGACATAAAGCAAGAAGCTAGATGAGTAAATGACATATACCTGGCGAAATGAAGACTCTCTCAAGAGGACGGTGAAGGCGAAAAGAGTAGCCATAACTCCAACTAACAGAAGGACCTCGGTAGATGAACATGCATTGAATCAACTTCTCACTTTCATGATCACACCGAGATATCTCTTCTTTAGAGGTACATATCTGCATATATTCCAAATAAATGTAGAGGTATACGAAGAAAAGTACCCCTGGACAACAACAGAATCAAGTGTAACAGGCCAATTGCAGAGACAATAACCATCAGAAAATCATTATTGCGTAATTGATAATAAAATAAATACACAGAAGCAGACCAAACATGTGGAGGAGAACAGGAACAACACGGCTCCCCTGCAAACAACCATATGTGTCAGGAATATTGGTTACTTTTCTGAAAATGCAAAGCGATACTGGTTTAAATCTATGGATCTTTGTTCATGCACATGAATTTTGATCAAAACTTTCGAGAACATGAACATCTTCATTAAAACATTTGATGAATGATAACCAAAGGGAGATAAAAAAAAATCATAGCAAATCATATACGTAACTTCAGGAATACTGAGGCATAATGTTAGCAATTTTGGAAAAACTTTCATTAGATAAAAGGTATAAGACCAACATATTTTTTGGTTGAACAAATGACCTAGAATAAAAATGAAAAGCGGCAATACAAAATATAATTACATAATCATTACAGATCTGTAAATATGACTCATAAGCAGCTATGAGAAGTAGAACATCTGAACTCACCTGGGCATGAAAGAAGGGATTAGGGACAGACCAGCGTCATATTATTTTCTTCATACTCGATTATTTTCCGCAATAGGAGCATATAAGCTTCAGTATAAGATGAAAAATATATGCAACCGGTGTTATATATTATAGAGCTATAAACAATTTTTTATAGAAAGCAACAATGTAAAGTGTCATGTTAATTTAGATTTGTAATCTGAAGAAAATGCTGTATGGAAATAACCTCCATACATATGGCAGGTACACCTATGTTCGACGCTCATACGTACATATAGAATAGCATTCCGAGAGAATCCAAGCAACCAATATAACATCTTCCGGGAATACCATATGCAC
The DNA here is from genome assembly GCF_019359855.2 of Lolium perenne. Classification (NCBI taxonomy): domain Eukaryota; kingdom Viridiplantae; phylum Streptophyta; class Magnoliopsida; order Poales; family Poaceae; genus Lolium; species Lolium perenne. The sequence goes on from NC_067249.2 coordinate 146,164,977, forward strand.
ATTTAGGTGGGTACCAAATTCTGCAGAAACAATAGGACCATGCAAGTAAGATACATACCTACTCTAGCCAGTACACCAGAGGCACAAACTGAAGGCTCACCAAATATATGTATTTCGGGATTCTCCCATAGATCTGCCACTTCCTCTTCCACTTCCTCTTCGCTTCTCTTCTCCTCTCCAAGTGAAATTACATGATATATCTCAGTGGCTGCCAAAAAAAATTGTATATCTCAGTGCAGAGTTTAGAACATAAATAATCTTGAAATATTACATATCTTATGGAACACTACTCCACAATACTATATGGCATGGTAAGGAATAGACATAATCTTCAAAGACAGTAAATAGGAAGGATGAAAGGAAATAATGTGTGCCTTAAACTCCCCAGCTCTGCATCCTCTTCTGCTAGAGATTTCCTTCTTAAGTGTTGCTTGAGACGAATCAAATAGACCAAACCTACAGAGAAAAAATGGGGACTTACCGACGAATCGTGCAGTAGTAGCGCCATCCACGGCCTCCTCACGCCGCCGGTTTTGTGGGATGTCACGGCATATCGGCGTGAGCTCATGGAGAGTGAGGAGAGGAGGAGGGCAGCGGGGCGGAGCACACAGCAGCGACAGACAGATCGACAACAATAGCGCCATGGATGGCCGTCTCGGGTGCATGCTCCTGCGACGTCGCTGGTGCCATGTCGTCCTCCGCCTCGATGGGGGGATGGAGAGGCGGAGCACAGCAGCAGCCCGCCGCGCATAGGCCCCTCACCACCGTCACCTGCTGGCCTCGCCTTGGTCACCAGCCCGCCCCGCGCATGCCCTTGCGCGCTCGCGTGCGCGCCTGCTCAGGAACCGTGGAAAGGGGAGGAGGCCTCGCGTCGCCGGCTTCGCTCCATTGGAGCCGAGGAAGAGAGAGGGGCAGGAGCTGGCGGCGAGCAGGGTCGGGATTGGCCTAGGGTTGAGGAATTGGAAGAAGAACCATGGGGATTGGGGGAGAGGAACCGTGAGTGGGGATTGGGGGAGAGAGAAACGTGAGTGGGGATTGGGTGGGCAGCCAACCCCTTACGCCCCCAGCCACGCCTAACTAACTGGAAACCCACCCAAGCGACTGACGAGTGGACCAGACGAGCTGCGGGTCCCAAATACAGAAGGAGGCGAGTAGAAATTGGCTGTTACATGGTTTCATCTAGGAAGGTCTGGCCCGGAATGAATGGACGAGATCGACTAAGTGAACCCAGCTAGCAAGATCCAACGGCCACGAAGCTGAAATCGCTGTGAAGCCCCCATGGGGGGGCAGCTATTATACCTTCAGACTAGATTTAAATGTGCGCCTTGGCGCACGATCCCGTGAAATTCGCAACAATTTACATTTTGCACAACGATGATAAAATAAATTGGAAAAATGGTAATAGGTTTCTTTGATTATACTAAATAAAGTCTATAAGATCAAATAAGGATAATGCACACGGAATATCAAACCTTTATATACAATAAGGGAAATAGAAGAATATTATTATAGTAACTAACAGTCGATGTGTCTCGATGTGTCTATCAGGAGCACGAAAGCAACATCAAAAACAACATCTACATAAGCTGCTTATGGGCGTTGTCGTGGCATGGTTTTTAGAGGCCACAACACAGAGAAAACGTAGATTTAATAGGTACTTGCACCACCAAAACTTAACACCACTGCAAATGAAAAGATAATCAACCAATAGTTAAATGTGAGCCAGATATAAGAAAAGGTAAGAGAAGAAGATTAGCCCACGTTGTAATATTGTAATTTTAGAAGCAATTTGACAATAAACAGAAGATAATAAATTAACGTTCAACTTGTATACCCAGATTGCCTTAAAACCGTCAATAGCTATTGGGATGCCTTAAAACCGTCAATAGCCATTGGGTTAACACAAAATGAATTTATCCAATTGAAGGAAACAATACATTCACACTAAGAACAGTTTCGGAAACCAACAGGCAAGCACACATTCTAAGTCAAAGAACATGGTATAAAACAGGAGGTCTTCTTTATATGATCAGCAACAGGCAAAGCACTTCCATCAGCTTCGCTAATTGGTTCGAACTTACCATAACCTGCAAAATTTATGTGGAATGAAGTAAAGATATTATTCAACAACTTATGTCTTCCAAAATACAAATGTACAGCTAGAGTTTTTTGTATTATAAAAATGAATACAGCTTCCTCAGACAACCAAGTCCTCATCTTTTAAAACAAATGCACATACATGTAAAAGAATTTAATTTTCCATGCTACAATACTTCAAATGTCCATACGGTTGGATTTTGGTGTGGTTCCAAGAACTACAGAATCATGGTGTGATCAAACCATCTTCCATCAAGAATTTAAGCATACAAAAAGAATCCATGGAGAATCTCTCCAAACAGAGAGAAGATCCACAATTGAACACTCAAGCAGGAGCAAATGATTACCATCAGCACATGAAAGGAGAAATGCAAGCAACATATATATTGACTTGTACTGCTGACTTATTATATTTGAAGTTCATAAATTATCCTAGCAATTTGATATAGGAAAAGTAGAGAAGCTGGTATAGGAAAAGAAGAGATGCAAGCTAGAGGAATCAGGAAAGCATGCAGATTACCTCAAATTACAGTAACATGTATATAAGTGGTGGAGGGTCATCTGTTCTAGAAAATACACAATAAATCAAAGAAAATCATCTTCACAGAAGGTCTGAAATAAGATATACCAAGCTTGAATATGTCTGATTTTAATGTGCGCCTTGGCGCACGATCCCGTGAGACACGTGGTAGGTGGGAAAATGATAATAAACCTTCTTAGTGAAACAAACATTTTTGTACAACCAAGGAACGGGAGGAAAATATATTATAGCAGCTAACAGTTGGTGATTCTTCCAAGAGCGACAAAAGCAAGGAAGGAACGCTAAAATCATCATATACATAGAAAATGCTTTGTCGCAGCATGGTCTTTAGAAGTCACGGCAGAAAGGAAATGTAAATCTAATTAGGGCTTGCATCAGCAAGAGTTAACACCGCTGCAAATGAAAAGATAAATCAACCAATAGTCAACTGGGAGTCGAGACGACAAAAGCAAAAGACTAATTCATGTTCAATACATTAAAGCCGCACACATGTATCTTGGTGTTACAACGTACTGGTGACATACCGATTCATCTCGCCGACACTTTAGTTTTCACTCCTACCTCCACTCTGCAGGCAAGTAACGTTGTACCATCATTGAATCATAAACCTAGTGTACTTCTCATATGGAAGCTTTTGAGAGCTGGATCTATTCATGTTCTTATAATTATTCAACTACATCTTTACTTGTTAGATCTCGTTACAAACAGAAAAATAGAGTGATCTCCTTACAGACAACCTGTGGACATTTATTTAAGTGTGAATGCCAATAACTTTAAAGTTTACAAAAATATTCAAACTATTCAACTACTGGGAATTCGGCAGTTCATGGCATGCCATACCATCTGTATTGAATAATGAAGTTGCATGGCATCGACCAAGAAAATAGTGGCCATTCTATTAAGAATTGAAGTTATACTACTTACTGCCATTAACTACGCATACACAAAAATAACCGCAGCTATCTTCTCCCAGGACGCATCATGCACAAATATTCATATGTTTTCTACACAATTAATGGGAAGAGAGATAATTTTTAGATTTCTTACTTCCTTTAGCAGAGTAGTTTTCTCATGTAGAAGGCAACGCGGCCGCCGGAGTCATGCGGAGCTAATTTTGTGCAGCCCTGTCAGAAATAAAGATGGTTTAGCATATTCAAATTGAAGGATAATACAGTACAAGCTCAGTTCCTAATTTTACTCCAGAATCAAAATCTTCAAACATGAACATAAAACTTGGTCATTTATACATTTATTACTGAAAATAAACCGGTGATGATTTAATTAAAAGACTGCTTACATATGACCTTTCAACAAAACAAAGCTATCATCAACCACTATTGAAGGGCATGTAAACCTCTCAAAGATAAGAATTATAACTGCTTACAAAGGCTATCACCTACAGAATAAACTATATTGTGTTACCAGGGACATTTCTAAGAGACACGTCAGAAATCATTGATCAACATTATTTTGAATTAAAGATAGCCATACATGAGAGTATAAACTATATGAGCAACAACCAGCACTCGCTACGGAAAGGTTTCACAAATTCATACCATCAACTAATTATTTTAGCAGTTTGCTTCCGCTCGAAATATCAGAAAACTGTACATAGAAAAAAATAGATATTGCATATGCAGCTACACTTACAGCTCGGCCAAACCTCTGCCGTACCAACACTCCACTAATTAGCAATTTCTGCAGGTTTGTTAACCATCATGAATTTTGTATCAATCAATTATGTTAGCAGTACGCTTCTGCTTAAAATGTAAAAAAATTAAACTACAGAAAAGATTGATACTACATAGGTAGCCGCATGCCCGCATTTACACTTAACTGCCCAAATTTCTGCCCTGCATGTATCATCCTCCCTTTCCAATATTGATAACTGACCAGTATATGTCTTCGTATTTCACCAATGAGAAGAACTATAGCAAAGAAGGAGAGCACATCAGTGCCGGATTAGAAAGCACGGAAGCATCACCAAATCAAGCAAAGCACATAAGCATAGAAAGAGGGGGAAGCTCCAGAAGCAGTTCATACCCCCACCCCTTATAATATAGGAGATGTAGTTAGCATATATTCTGAAACTTGGTTGTTGTATGATGCTTGTCTCACAACATCATTTGTTGCTACTTCCAAGGAGCTTGCCAGATAGCTTAGTAGCGAATGAGTACAGAGTGAAGACCGAAGAAAGCATTAGAAGGATAAAATATCACTTCAGTCTCAAAGAAGCCTCCTCTAATTGCACGGCTTTCATACTTAGGGAATGGAAGGTATAACTTTTTCAGCATAGATTCCAGAATGACGGTGGTCGATGATGGTCTCCATGAAGTTCCTACCATGGAATTAACAAAATATTATGCTACTGGATGCAAGGAAATGAAATCCTAAGCTACTGCCATGGAATGAAAGAAATATTATCCTACTTGATGCAAGCAAATGAAAACATGGTACATCCTGTGATCTAAGGCACGGCATTTACAATTCTAAAATTAATGAAACAGAACATTCCACAATTTTGCAACGGAATAAAGCCAAATGTGGACATATGCATTTATTCTCTACATCTCAGTAATCTTTAGGGGCAAGAATATCCTAACTTATATTATGTTTTCCTAATGCAATGACCCAGTTTGAAAACTGCATATGCACATCCAACAGTATTTGGTAACCTTACCGGTTGTTATTACCCCTATAAAAAAACTGTACCAACATAAGATAAATATAGACAGAATAAAAAAGAACAGACGCACTTACATGCATAGTACACAAATGGGATCATGAGAGAAGTAGGCCTCTAGCATCAGGATAATGCTCTTGCCGTAAAATGAAAAGGCCAATAGAAATATTATTTTCAAGCTGTCAACACTATCAAGAAGAGAAATAGGTAATTAGTCGATTTTCTGAGAAAGTAGCATTCAATAATTGAAGATAGTAAAGAAATAAGAGAACATACAGCAACAAACGATAGCTTTGTAATTATTCTATTTATGATTAGTGGTATTAAGAGAATATGGTACACAGAAATTCAAATTGACAACCAAACCAAATCGATCTTTTCTTGGACCTCTAGGATGGCAGAATGTACTAATTACCTAGTCAATAATTTGATTATAATGCTCGTTTTATGAAGGATGGGTCCAGCAAATAGAATGCATTTGGTGGTGCTCAAACCTCGGTCGCGCAAAGGTTGAATCTAGCAACCTCTTCTCGTCCAGTTCTGTGGCACAAGCAAACTCGTCCAAATGTTGGTGTCACATATCACCATGTTTGTTTTCTTCACACCGTCATTTTAGGCGACTCTTATAGAAGACGTCTGTTCTTGCATGCATCTACACCAAACATGGGCAACACGAAAAAAGGTAATGAATTATCCAACATGCAGTTATGGATTTTCATATCAGCCCAGTGTGAAATAAAGCCTACTCCAGGGTAAAAAAACAGATGAAAATAAATAATCGGTAAGTAATTAAAGTTACCTTTATATGATTAGGAACATATTAGGCTCCTTTTTAGTACGCTAAAAATCAGTGATTATAACCCTGGATAAGTTCACAAATCCTGAAACAGAACAGAGAAACAATACAAAAGAGAAAAACAAGTTAGCACTTGACAATCTGACCTTTGGAATATCTAAATTATTGCGCCATTAGGTTTGGGTGGATGCGCCATGCACTCTTGCTGTAGCAGCAACATAGAAACACAGGGGCAGCAGACACAATAGGCCTTTACTTAGCTACTCTACTGCCCAGGCACCACAATCTCACCAACCAACCAATGCGCAAATACCACTGCTGAAGAGAAACATCTAAGTAACAGAACTAATCGAGTGAGGTAGTGAAACATGCTCAAGTTGTGCTCCCTGTCACAGGAAAGCAGCAGATCCAGTATGTCATAAATTATTAGAGAATACAGATATGTCCATGTTTCGGCAAACAATACGATATATTGCATACATTAAAATTGCTATAAATTACTAATGTCCAGGTTTAGCTAGAAACAGAATCCTTTTGCCCAAGTGTAGTGAAAGATCAATAAGATTAACTACATATGAAGTTCTTGTGTTGTATGACAAGCTACATGAGATCGATCAACCAAGCAGACAGAGAGCTAACCTCCAGGAGAGGTCTCGCGTAGTCGACTATGCTTCAGGCAAAGATGATCTCCATTATGAGGACCCCAGATCCACTCTGGTTGTTCATCAATTTTCTGAGAAAAAAGACAACCACAAATAAAAAATACACTGCAGAAAACAAAACGAAGATGTAAAAGAAGCAGAGGGAAAGAAGTTGTGTTCAAGTGGTAGTGCTGAACTGCTCCTGAATATAAAATCCTACTAACTATACCGAGTCCAAGAGATAACATTCACATCAGCATTTTCGGCCTTCACATAAATAATGGGATGCTTCCCTGTCCTTATACCCCAAATACATATTTTTCCATCCATCGAACAAGAGGCAAAAATGTCGGCTTCTGTGGGACTCCAGTGCAAGAATATAATCATAATATTTGAGACAGTCAACATTTTTAGAGAACATAGGAGTAGATATATGATGCATCATTCACTAAAATGCCCCTCAATGTTGCTGAGTGTCCAACAAAAGATTTTTTATACTCTTCTCAAGTGTTCAAAGATGGCCCCCAGAGGTGAATGGACTTGTTGTAATCTCCTGCGTCGGAGAATCAGTAAACTGGTCTAGAATATATACCAAATTACACGGCATGTAAAATCCAGTGGGAACTCGCAGCCTCCAACATAAACACAAAAAACCTATTAGCCCACACAGAGTGCGATGAAGCAGAATTGTGAGAATTTCAAGATTATGTTTTATTGCAGCTTCTAATCCAGTACCAGCATTAGTCATGGTAAAAGTAGGAAGAATCTATAATGCCTCTTTTGGTGGTTCAGATTTCAGTTGTGTAGAATAAATAATCAAATTGAAGTATCTAGCCGCACAATTTACTGAAATTTTGACCCATATATGATAAGATGGAAATTGGACAACAGCTTCATTGTACATCCCCTCTAATGATTCTTGGTCATATATTTATTAATCAGCATAAAATGGATGAATATGAACACCTAACAACCACAAATAATATGAAGCCAAGGGAAATACATCCAAACCAAATCGGCCTCTCTATGAAGGGGCAAACATATCATGCACTAATGATTGGACGGGGAGAGAAAAATGTGAGCAGAAGGGGAAGAGGAATAGAAGCCATAATCACCTTATTTGGCATGGGCCAGTGAGGATGGATGTGCTGCCGAGGTTGCCTGGCTGCAGACCTGTACGAGTCATCTCCTTGGCGCCTGAGTCTCGTCTCTTTCTCCTCTACGCCATCAGCAGGACCTGGCATCACCGCCGCTGCTTCCACACACATCCATCTCCTATTGAGCACAGACTTGGATCAGGGGGAGGAGGGCAGCAACGGCCCCCAAACCTTGTATTTATCTCTGGGGAGGAGGGAGAGGCGGAGGACGACGTCGGCGCGGGGCTGTAGCGCAACAACTTGGAGGAGGAGCTCCGGCTACATTGCAGGGTTGACCGAGGAGAGGAGAGGGGGGACGTGTCACGGGGACGCGCATGAGAAAGAGGGCGAGACTGGCGCGAGCCGGAGCACATGATTGGCGGCAGCTCGCCGGAGATGGAGCGGAGGGCAGGGATTGGGGAGGAGCAAGGGAGAGGATTGAGGGAGAAATATGTGAGTAGGCCAATCCAGATATTTTGGGGAGGACAAGCTGATGTAGGGATTGGGGAGAAGGTCGTCTAGGCGCGCCTTCGCTGCCGTCGTAGCCGCACCACCCACGCGCGCGCCGTCTTCAGTCACGCGCTCGTCGTCGCCGCCGCAGTTGCTGCCGTCGCGCAGGCACAAGCTTGTCGTCGCCGTTTCCAGCAGCGCGCTCTCCGTCGCCGTCGCCAGGCGCGCCTTCGCCGCTGCCGTCTCCAGGCGCGCGCTCGCGGCCGCAGTCGCCGCCGTCGTCTTCAGGCACGCGCTCGGCTCCGTTGCCCGGGCGCGTGGTCGGCGCCGCCGCCACTGCCCTGTTCTTCTCGGTTGGAGAGGGGATTGGGGAGGAGCGTCGGGGCGATTGGGTGAGGTAGGGTTTCGACTGGCCCGGTGAAAGATATTTTGCACGCTAGCTCGCCACCCCCGAAACGAGCCGTAGAGACTGACGTGTGGACCCCCCGAACCGTAGGACCCGAACGCAGCCACATGCGGGTAGACAACGGCCGGTGCATGTCTTTCCCTAGTGCGCTGCTGGCAGACACGGACGGTTGAGATCGAATGTTAACCAAGCACAGTAAAGATCTGACAGTCCACAATCATTAATCGTTGTGAAGCCCCATATGGGGGGCATCGTTTATACCTTTAGATGTCAATCCGTCCTTCCGCCACGCGAGTCCACGATGGCATGGCTTTAAGCTGAAACTCCACGTCCATTTTCTTTCACGTTTGCACAGTACCGATTGATCAGTGCGTTTTGTGCTAGCTGGTTCACGTAAGAAAAAAAATGTAAATTACATATCTCTCAATCTAGAGATTGGTTTTAGATGATTTTTCTTGAATTGAGTTTGTAATTAAATTTTCTAAAACTTTCGTGTACAAAGATTTTTCATTGAAGCAACTTTTTTTTTACAACTTTTCAGACATGATCATCACTGTTCCCAAGAATATGTCTAATCTAGATTGCTACCTGATCCTGGATGGCCAGCCCGGCGAGGTATTCTTTTTCCAGACCATATATACAAAAATTGTGGTCTTCGTTTATTCCCCGATGGAATTATTCGCCCAACCAATCCCGACCATCTTATACTATATCGATCTGGAATAAATTCATCCCCGCTCGCCTCTGGATGATTTTCCATGACGCGAGAGAGAGCGAGCAAATGAGCGCGAAGACGGCAATATCTGATTAATAAGTGCTAATCGAAGGGCAGAAAACGTGGACATGATCATTGAAATGGATTAATAAAGGTTAGCGAGGGTTTGGGTGTAGGGAGCAGATCAACACAATCCAAGGCTCAATCAATTCCATATCTAGATTTATCCCCTACAAAACGAAGGCCTAAAAGTTGCAAATCAAGCCCCAGTGCCACATTGTTTACCTATCGTCCATCGATCGATCCAAGATGGCTATTGTTGGAGTTCTCGTCCTCACGGACAGATACCATGGGCTCCCTACAGAGCAGTCGGTCATCCCGATAGGGGAGCAGGGCGGCAGAGGACTACGCAGGGCGAAGAGTTGGAGTCTTTGCACCGACGGGGCGCTCGGAGGATGAGAGGAATAATTGCGTGCATACGTGTCATGGGCGCAGCAACTCGATGCCACGCAAGAAGCAGGGGAGCCTGCTACACAGCTAGGACGAGTTCCATGTTTTTCTGATCTTCATGATCCAAATATAATGAGACCTCTAATATAATACATTGGGATTTCATTTATTTTTTCACCATCAATTCTATATACACTTGCGCAGATTGTCTACCCTGCTTGAGATTCAGATTCAAAGATCTACATATGCATTACCTCCATATTCTCAAGATTACCTTTCAATTAAGAATTACGTACGATCTCTAAACAAAAGTGATTGTGAGAGAGATATATATATATATATATATATATATATATATATATATATATGTATAGGTCTGCTATTCTCGAACCGGTTCGAGAATAACTATTCTCGAACCCTTTCTGAACTTCCGGGTGTTTTCCTAGTGAACTTCTCGACGGAATACCAGAATTGCATGTTCGTGCGGACAGTATTTTCATGATGATTTTCAAACCGCTTATCGGATTGATGCGTATAATATACCGTTGGATTCGCACGGAAATTTCGCAACTTTTTCGTGTTCATTGTTTTCCCAAATTATGTATTGGTTAAAACTAATTTTAAATATACAAAACAACATTTTCGCGGATTTCTCTATTTTCGTGCAGTTTTGGGGTTCTAGTCTTCAAACCGTTTATCGGAATGACGCGTATGATATACCATTGGAAAGCTATTGACTAGGCGCACCTTTTTCATGTACAACATGTTTCCAAATTCTCTGTGGTTTAAGAGCAGATTGGAAAATACGCGATTCCGCGTTTTTAACTTCTCGGTTTTTCATACTGTTTTTTGGGTCTTATTTCCGAACCACTTGTTGGAATGTTCCAAATAATATTGCGTTGGAAAGATATTGACTAGGCGCACCTTTTTCATGTTGAAGATTTTTCCATATTCTAAACGGTTTAAGTTTAATTTTTGAAATACGCAAAAGCGAACATAACGCCGACACAAGAACATTTTGAAATTGGGTCATCTAGATTGATTACGTGTGTCATTGCAGGGTGTTAGAGTATTAATAGAGTTATATTAGTGCTAATTGTACATAGCGCCGGTCGATTTGCGGAATAAGAGGTCGTACGGATGATTTCTATCGTATGATTTCCGCCAAAAAAATAGAGTACATGGAGTTGCTTGATTATGGAAGTGAACCTCCGGATATCTGTTAGTGAACTTCCGATCGTGGTATAGAAGTTACATAGATGCTCAAAATGAACTTCCGACATGTTCAAAGTGAACTTTCGTGCTCGGAACAAAGTGAAGTTTGACAAAAGCAAATTTCCGGCATGTTCATGGTGAACTTCCTCCGCTTACAAAGGTAAGATTGACAAAAATAAATTTCCAACTTGTTTAAAGTGAACTATGGCTTGGTAGAAAATGAACTTCCACAGAGAAGTGTACAACGTACAAATATATTAACTTCCACTTTGGTAGAATTGTACAACCAAAAAAAAACTACAGGCGGAGTGAATTTCCTCTTGGAGACGAAGTGAACTTATAGCGGTCCGAAACATATTAAGTTCTCTGTTTTTTCTTTGTATCTCTATTTTCCGCACTGTTATTTTTAGAGTGAGCTTCAGAGATTTCGTCAAATTCAAAGAGTGAACTTCCTGATGAGAGATAATGAACTTTTTGGACGCAAAAAATATTGGCCTTCTCATAGAATTTTTAAATATAAAATTGTGAACATTTTTTAAGTGCATACAAATTGAACTTCACAGCAAAAAAAAAACTGTCCTAATTTATCTTTCTGGACACAGTTCGCAAGAGAAAATTGAACCGTTTGGGGATACACAGTGAACCATGGAGATAATCAAAAGGTGGATTATTGAGATGTACAGAACTGGGGTCGTATGTGATCAGCATAAGGTCCTTTTCAACAAATGTATGCAATTCATGAGCACGTCACAAGCCTACAGGATCCAACGTACAGTAGTACATGGACTGTGTACAAGCATGAACGTGAACTTCTAATCAAGGTAGAAATGCAATTCTCAGGCCCAATGAAATGAACTACTCTATATGGAGAGTACCAACTTCCATTCTTTTTACAAAGGAAATCACTGGTTATGACTTGTTCAGAATCTCCGCAAAGTAGACAGCCAGGAGTCCATTGCAGAGGTTGGCTTCCTTTTCCGCTGTCCACGGCGAAACACCGTGTCTCTGTCAGCTGTGATCTCTGCTGGGAGCGTCCCAGGTGAACTGCCTTCCATTTGCTGAACTCTCTACCTCATGCGCTGACTGGAGACCAGGAAATAGAGGCCATGAGCACCTCCCCTAATGGCGCTGGTCTTCCTCGTCGAGGCCGATAGCCATCTAACCAGAAGGCAAGGCCATGCATGAGTAATTAAGGATTCAGTAAAACTTTACATGTATGACACGATAGAAATGAAACTCTCTCCCTTTGTGAATAATTACTATGTACAGGCCTTGAGCATCGACTCGTGTGATGAATTTCACCAGATCATAAATCTGTAGAAAAGGGAAAAAACAGGGGACATCCGTTTTTCTGCATCGTGTGGAGCAGGGGCTGCTCTTACCTGCGGCTGGACACAGTGTGTCTGGTATCCACCTGCAGCAAATATGATCTGCTCGACCCGAAGCTCCATGTAGTCGACCAGCGTCCCGCCTAGCCAGCGACGGGACCAGCGGCACCAGCGTACACATGTTTAACACTCGAAGCATTGTTGAAACCACCAGTAGCCCATCCATGTACTCCCCATGCACGTATCTCTGAACTTCCGCCGCCAACAGTGTCATCCACAACTCCTGCACATTTATCGGTGAACATTCAGTGTGTTAAAAAATGATATATTCACCAAACAAAATTAACTCCCAAAAATATGAAAATGAACCTATCAAGCAGAAAGAAGTGAACTTCTATTAAATATTTCTCAGCAACAAAAAATAAACACCTATACAAGCGGCTAATTTATCAACAACAAAAAATGGCATGTGTCAATAAAGAAAGGAAACTACCACTTGGACAAGGGCGAGTGTAGCACATCAGTATGCATCTAGCGTTCCTTCTAACAGTCCATGACGAAATCCATCATTGGACGAAGCAAACATCCAAACAAAAAGAAGTAAACTTCAGGCGTGGACTAGGTGAACTAATTTTTTGAGGGTATTGAATCAATTGATGTGTAGCTTTCAGCTCAATGAAGTAAAGAAAATATGATTGCACTGCAAGATATAATCATAGGCTTAAATGCTTAATTCAAAAGTATTTTAGTGTGGACTTGGGTAAATAAACCCCAATCACTTAACAAGCTGACTTCCTATTGTTTACCTTTCTAAAAGTAACTAGGAACTTCCTGAGAAAATAAAGGCAAACTTCCAGATTGAAAAAATGAACTTCCACACAAAAACGGTTGAAGTTGCAGGCAGAATAATTGACAAAGCAAACTCCCCCAATATGGTCTCCATCTCGACAGGAATTTTCTTACAATCTAATGTCTCCATTCTAAAAAAGATGACATCCTCCAATATGATTTGGCAAAGTCTAACAAAAATATTAATATATTGACATAAGGATAGCAGATTATCAATCCATGGCAGGTATACTTCCTAGGAAAGACAGTAAACTAATCACTACTTAGTTCAGAAACATACATACAAGTGAATCAAATGAACTCTCGAAAAATATATAAAGTGAACTTGCCATGTAAACAATCCGAACTTCTTTTTTTTTTTGCCTGAGCGAGTGAACTACCTAGAATAAAAAAGTGTGCTCCCTAGTGCCAAACGAGTAATCTGCCTAAATTAAACTATGTGTACTGCAGTTCAAAGCAAGCTTTAACTTTCCTAACGAATCAAAGCGAGCTTTGCTTATTCGATGCTCTGAACAGCTATGTTTTGTAAAATGAACTTTCATATTATCTCACTGTGTGATTCTAATATTGGAACAGCGTTCTGCTGGTTTACACACACCTGCACGTCCAGTAAGGGGTAGGACTGGTGCGTCCGCAGGGGCAGCGGGCGAGCTCTGATCTTGGTGGACTCCGGTGTGACACACGGTGGACTCCCGATGGGGGCACAGTGAACTTCCCGGATGCAATCGCCTGAGGTACAACAGGAAGAAAATGAGTACTCAATGCCCTATCAAGGTGATAGTTTCAGAAGTAGTCCAGTATATAGTATATAGTACTAAAGCTTGCATCGTGGAATGTAAGTAATAATAGATGAATTGGCACAAACACATGACATCTGATAGCTTGTTAATACTATCCGCAATGACATGCTACATATCAAGGTAAAGGGGAGATTCAGCGTAATATAAAATCATATGTTGCCCATTTTCACATGAACGTAGAAACCACATCAAGATAGTCGTCCGCCACGGTCTCGCTCCATGAATTTTCACTGTTCATCAAGTGAACTTCAGATGTTTATCATCTAAACTTCACTATGTACCAATGTTTCCACAATATATTGTCTACCACCATGTGATTCTGATATTGGAAGAGTGTTCTGCCTGTTTATGCGCGCTGCACTTCCAGCAAGGGGTAAGACTCGGGCGTCCGCAGTGGAAGCGCACGAGCCTGACATTGGTGGCCTTTTTCACATAATAAATAGTTTTTTTTCATTTTTCTAATGTAGTGAACTGGTTTTAGACGAGGAGTGAACTTCTCTTGGACAGTAACAGATTTTTGAGACCGAACAACAACACCATGTAGTAAATAATGGAATAGCATTTTGTGGATATTCATCAAACATGTGTTGTGCGACTTGATGTAAGAAGAAATTCTCATCCTGATCTAACAACACAAAAGCAGGGGAGAGGCCGGTCGAAAACAAAAATAACAAGATAATCAAAATGGAACCTAGCCGTGGATGTTGTGGACCACGAGTAGCAAAAATGGGAAGTTCTTTCAGTGATGTAAAATTCGTGCAAATTATTCAAAAAAAATGAGATGAAAATGAAATAAACTTCCATGAGTTACCAAAAGAACTTCCCATGTGTTCAGAGTGAACTAATAGACAATAAAGTGACTCATTCATAGTGTACTTTCCGGGGCGTCAAAATTGAACTTCGAGAGTATTCAAAGCAATGGCTAACGTGCACACACTAATATTTGGGTTGCCAGGTAATATAAAAATGAACTTTCACATACACGAATGTGCACTTCCACAAAAGCATCAGAACTACTAGAGATGACATTAAGAAAAAAACACCTAGCCAAGCTCACTACTAGAGAGGCACATAACATACCTCACTTAGGCAGGCAATAAAACAAACATGTAACACACGTTTAAACTAACACACTAAAGTAGTCAAGCTTCTCTTACTGGACAAAGAGAACTTTCACATTAAAATTATAAACACCAACCGATTGAATGGTTCTGACTGAGACTGAACTTATGCTAATAGATGAAACGAACTTACTGCTAATAGATGCATTGTAGTGCCCCGATAATTATGAACTTCATGCACATACGGGGTGAACTTCCCGACAAAACAAGACTTCGGGACAAAAAAAGATGAACACCTTGAGTTGGACTAGCGAACTTGCATTTTAAATAAAAGCGGACTTCACTGTTTTGTGTATACTTAATTTCTGATTATTTTTTTCAAGAGGAAGAACAAATGCATGCTCAGTACTTTGTGTATACACACTGAGTTCCTAGATAGAGAATGTGAACTGCTGGGATAATTATTAGAAGTAATTCATTTTGGATAATCCAATTTTTAAAAATAAAATGAACTCATTTTCACTATATCCAATTTCCAGATTTCAAAATAGTGAACTATGTGCAAAACATGCGAACTTTTTTACACATGGGTGAATTGAACCCATTTTGCTGAAAAAAGTGGAACTTATCTGACCGAAGGAATTACAATCCCACATTTCCAAGCTATCAGTAACGCCCACTACAGGGTTGGTGATAAAGCAAATCGATGTTATGTATGATGCAAGTTCGTTGGATCAGTCAGGAGATCTCAAACACTGGAGCAAAAGGTTAACAGCTTCTGGCGCAAATTAGTGAGTCCATACTTTCATCCACCATTCCACACCCACCCCCAATGGGTGATCTAGAGCACTGATTTCTCAGCCAATCATTCTGAACGAATACACGTCTTAGAATTCGAATATCAGGCAACAGGCATTTCTACAAACACCTACCAGTCAAAGCATCACAGGTATTCATTTTCAGTCACATAGGTACGAGCAAACAAGCAAAACCCGAGTAGCACCTACCACCAAGTAACGTACAACAGATGGCGGCGTTCAGACGAGCGGTGGGCATACCTTTCTTGGCGCCGAGGTCGAGCGGTGGGCAGCGAGCGAGCTCGGAGCTTGGTGGACTCCGGTGTGATTCATGGTGGACTCCTGATGGGGGCGAGGTGAACTGCCCAGATTCAATCACCTGATGTAAAACGGGAGTAAAATGAGTACTCAATGCCCTATCAAGGTGATAGTTTCAGATGTAGTCCAGTATATAGTACAAGCACTCCTAGTTCAAGCACAAATGCTATCGCCACAGAATGACAAAAAAATGATAAGCTTCTAGTTGGTAATTGATGCAGAGGCTGGGGCCGTTGCTCCTTGATCTAAAAAAAAAAGTTGGTAATTCCTTAAACAGATTAAACGCTATGACACGTGCTCATTCTATTTCACCAAACTACATTAGTAGTTATTTTCTTCATTCTTAATAAGTGGACTTCATACTGTTTACCTTTTTCTAAGTAAATAGGCGTAATGAACTTTCACACAAAATAAATACAAATTTTCACATTGAGAGATAATGAACTTAGACGGGAAATTGGTGTGAACTTGCCGATTAGAATAATTGGCATAGGGAACTCCCCAAAAAAGAAGAGGTGAGCTTCGCGCATAGATCAAATGAACTTTGCCTATGGAATATATACATCAACAATATTCTAGACATTCGCTACCTTCTATTTACTTCTGAAATTAATAGTGAATATCCTGATACTAAAAGTGAATCTCCCGAATGGGCCAAAGTGGATTCCGCGGCAAAGAGAAGTGAACTTTCATAATACTAACAAGTCCTCATGAACAAAGGGAACTTTTTGGACAACTTTTTCTTGTGGATGGTCTAAAATTCTATCTCTCATACATAAAGTAACTTCTTATTCTATTTTTTGCCAGTTAACTTTCTGCTGTGTTCTTTAGCCAAAATCGGTGGACAAAGCAAACTTCCGTAATAAAAACAAATAAATTGCAAAGTTTGCCTGCCCGATGAGCTAAACTGCAAGAAAATTCATGCGGGAGCAAGTGTACTTGTAACGAACTCCGCAGTACGGAGGAAGTGAACTTCAGACAACTAAAGATCGAAGCAAACTCCATAGATGCAATTTTATAACGGATAATTGCCCTGTGCTTGTGGGAGTCCACGCCGATGCTGGTGGAGGTGCTCACTGGTGGAGCTACCAGCGGGCAGTGCAAACGGATTGCGCGTGGTGAACCAGAGTGGCGTGTGGTGAATTACCGTGGCAGGGTGCCGGAGATGCTGGGGACGTCGAGCAGCTCGTGGTGGACGACGGGGGGCTGCACGTGTGAACTCCTGTGGCTGCACATGTGAACTCACGAGTAGGGCGTCTCCGGACTCGCACCGATGCATGTGAATTAGAGTCATAAATAAATAATTTCAGTAGTCATAAGTGTAAGCATACTACCATACAGGTTAAGGAGTAACTGAATGCATAATCTGAATGAATCGAGGCCTCCACTAATATTAATCCCAGTTATCTCAAACAAATATAATGATATTTCCAAAGTTTATATAGTTTGGAATTCCACTAATGATAAATCCATTCTAGTTTTGCCTCCGCAAAAAGACATAACAACACACATTGGCTCTATCTGTCCAAAAGAAAAGCTACAATGGGCAGCGACACTGCAATGGCAACAACTAGCACATAGATTGCATAAAAAAACCTTGCGCACATGCAGAGACAAATTTCCATGCAATACAATGGTTTCTAAACTTTAGTGTTCACCATTTGCGAACTGCACAACACGACTAAGTGAACTACCGCTTAAGCCGGCGTGACAGTTTCTGACAGAAGTTTGGCGAGTGCGGCACTTCACATTAACGCACGTGGCAAGTGCTGCGCCCGGTGAATTCCCGCGCGCCTAGTCAGTGAACTCCCTATGGCTGAACGTGCAAACTATCTTTTGTAACGAACTTGTACAAAATGATAAGCGAACTATCTTTTTTGTAAACAGATTGAACTTCTACCTTTTCTTATAGTCTGACATGCATGAACACATGCATCGACACTTCCATGTTTTGTTCCCTAAAAGAACACATACATGTATTGCATTTCTTCCTAGGTTTGGTTCGCATTTGCCATAAAAATTAAAGAACAACAAATGGACAGTAGAGAGACGGAGGATAGTCCATTACCAACAGCAGCACCGCAACAATGTGATGCAGAGGCTTTCCTTGAGCTTGAGAAGGGAACCAGGAGGGATGGTGCTCGGGGCCGGCTGCAATCGTCCAACATTTTCTTAAATACAAAGCTAGCAACAATCTTTATGAATAAAATCACAAAAGGCAGCAGTTAAGCTAGCAACAATCTTTATGAATAAAATCACAAAAGGTGAACTTCTATCCGAGGAAGATGTGAACTTGCGAACAAAATTAAAAAGACGAAATCCCTGATAAAAAGAGGCAAACTTTAGGTATATGAAGTGAACTCCTTGATTTAAAAATACTTCAGTTCACAAATCGTGGTTAAAGTGAACTTATTGTAGTTCACTTATTGAACTTCTGTTTCCAACATTTTAAAAGTGAACTTATTGTAGTTCACTTATTGAACTTCTGTTTCCAACATTTTAAAAGTGAACTTCATGACACGGAATAGTGAACTGCTAGTTTAACTCTCAACAGAAAAGGTTAACTTCTCGCAAAACTTTGCTACCAAAAAAGTTAACATCCTCCTCAGATGATTCGAAATTCAAGATTAAAAAAGTGAACCTCTCTCGAACGAGTGAACAGCCTAAAATGAACATGTACTGCAGGTGACATAGGCATCCCAAATGGGCCTGCCGAAGATGGTACCCGGGGTTTACTGGAAGCCCAATACCCGAAGAATAAGAAGAATCGGGAGCCCAAGATTTACTAAGGAAAGATAGAGTTGTAATAGGAAGTGTTGTTTGTAATCTGGCGGGATGAGTTAGAAACCGTCCCGGACTTTGTAAACTTGTATAGCACGAATCCCTCGGCTTCACCTCAGATATAAAGGGGAGTCGAGGGACAAAGAATCAATCGAATCATGGTCTGCAAGCCCTAGTTTTCATAATCGTCGAGTACTTTTCGGCTGAAACCTTCGAGATCTACTTGCCCTCTACTTCTAACTAAACCCTAGTCTATAATCCATAGGCATTGACAAGTCAATACCTTGTCAATTGGCGCCGTCTGTGGGAATTAGAGGCGTAAGGAGCTGATCTCGATGGCACGCTCAAGATCTTCGACATCGTCAACCGCAAGCAACACAATGGATCGAGGTAAACAGATCGCTACTGGTCTTGTCGATTTTGTTCCTCACCCACCCTCCCGTTTGGATGCATATGCGTATCTGGCGGAGCCCATGGAGATGACGTTCGGAAGGTTCCACTTTCGCGTCGAGAAGGAAGGATCGTATCGTGTCGAGATTCCGATTTCGTCGGAATCATCAGTGGCCGATTCCGATTTTTCAAGCTATACATCGTCAAACGAATCAGGAGAAGAAGAAACCTCGGCGACACGCTACGTCAGCATCAGAGCAAGAGAGAAACTCGCCAAGATCTTCAACGACATGTCGTTTGAGTCATCTGCGGATTCATATATACGCGATGGTTCAAGCAATGTCGACAGTTACGACTTCATCGACAAATCTTTGACAGTGGGCAAGGTCTTCATCAATCTCAACGACGATGTCACCAAACCCAACATAGATCTGAGTACAAAGTATCATCAGATTTACGCCATTGAAAATCAAGAAGAGACATCTGAGGCTTTCGACAGTTTGGGAAATCCATACGTCGATCCCTCCAATCTGCGACAAGGCTTGGGCAACAAATACGTCGGGCCAGAGCCGCGAGATAGAGTTCAACTTTCACAAGCAGCGTGGGACAGAGCTGCGAGAGCTATGAACGGCACAGAACCAATGGCTACCACAGCCACACCAGAAGAATTGCAAGCATATCAATATAGGCTCGCACGAGCTGCCAGGGAATTGGAAAAACAGACAGCTGAGTTGAACAGGAGAAAGGAGGCAGCTTCGCATCCAAAGCGGGAGAAGGGCAGATCTAAGTCGACAATCTAGAACTACGGTGATAGCCATCGGGAGGCGCGGAACAGAGCAAGGTCAAGACTGCAACACATACCCGAAGCGGAAAGAGAGCACTTGGTTCAAAACCTCGACATGTCCTTTATGTCGATAGATACAAGAGGAAACATCATCCCTAAGACACCAGAGGCTGGGTATATGGCGACACATGCTTTTATCCTTGCATCTAAACCACCTCCGGGTGACCCAAGGGAAACACTGTACAATATGGCGGTAGCAGGAGTTGGAGCTATGGGGACAGCGTTTATATCAACGCCTCCCGAAGGAGTGGCAAGGCAAAATAGTCCGCGACCCGCAGCAGCAGCGGCAGCACCTGAAGGGCCAAGTGGAGCAAGAGACACAGCAGCACAAGCAAGAGTCGACAGAGCGCGGCAAAGCGAAGGGATCATCGGCAATCCCCGAACTTAACGACGAAGATATGTGCGGCTTACCATGCTTCACGAGGAGAGTCCGAAACGCGAGTCCCCTCGGGATTCAAGTTACCCGATAATTTCAAGAAATTCGACGGCCTTCAAGATCCAGAGGATTGGCTAGTCGACTATCTGGAGACGGTGAAGCTGACAGGAGGAACTAGGGCAACAGCCATGCAAAGCATCCAGGTGCACCTGAGTGGTGCCGCACGATCATGGATAAAGAAACTCGCTCCAGGATCCATCGACAGCTGGGAAAGTTTCGAGGACGTGTTCGTCAAGAACTTCAGATCCACGTGCAAAAAACCCGCATCGTTAGAGGAGTTGAGAGCGTGTCGACAAAAGCCAGATGAGCCAATGAGAAAGTACATCCAGAGGTGGAATATCATCAAAAACTCGGCAGAAAACATATCTGACGAGAGAGCAATAGATGCGTTTGTCGCAGGAGTCAGGCGTGGAGACTTTGTCGAGGATTTGGGAAGGACCAATCCAAGGACAATATCCGCGTTAATGGAGATAGCAAATAAATGGGCAGATGGAGAAGACGCTGTCCACAACAAACGACACAGTCGCGAGAGGAGGACCGTGGTCGAAACTATCAACCGAGGCGAAGATTTCCTCGGACGTACTGTAACTACGACGCCCCAGGACAAATTTCGGCAGGTTTTCGGACAAATACAGGAGGCAACAGAGATGATTACCAGAGAAGCAGTGAACAGCGAGGTGATAATAGGGATGATTCACGCAACAGGCAAAATAGTGGGCCGAGGTTTCCAAGACCTTTCGTGTCCCCCGAGGAAATGCTGAACGGACCGTGCCAGATGCACTTCTTCCTCGACAGCAACGGGAAAAGACAGTCAGGGCACCTGCAGAAAGACTGTCGAAATTTTCAGGCAATGTTCAGATACGCAGAAAATGCTCACGCTCGAGCAGCACAGAGAAACCCTCGGGAGCCTAGGAGCGAGGTTCATCTCCCGCCACCTCCCGCGATTACAGAGGACAATCGACACCAGCTAAGAATAGCGGCAGCACCTGCACCACCACCCTATGTTGATCCTAATTCCAACGGAGCAGTGTTGATGATTCAGAAGGGAAGGCCGTCCAATAGAGCTCAAAAAGTAATCTCACGACAGGTGTTCATGGCAGAGAAAATGCCTCCACCAACAGTTGAGTACCTTAATTGGTCAGGACAAGATATCGGCTTCACAATAGCAGATCATCCGCAGCAAGTTCCTCGACCAGGGCAGTCAGCACTTATTCTCGCTGAGCTATCGCAGGATTTGATGTCTCTCGAGTGTTCATAGACGGCGGCAGCAGCTTGAACCTCATGTATGCAGATACATTGAGGAAGATGAACATATCCTTAGCAAACTTGAAACCAATAGACACAAGGTTCCACGGCATTACACCAGAGAAACCAAGTTATCCATTGGGAAAAATCAATCTCGATGTTCAATTTGGGACCCGAGAAAATTATAGAATCGAGAAGCTCGAATTTGAAGTCGTGGATTTTCCATCACAATACCACGCTCTGTTGGGACGACCAGCATATGCTAGATTTATGGCAGTACCACACTATACATACCTGTTGTGGAGGTTGCCCGGACCAAAAGGACCAATCACAGTCAGGGGAAGCTTTGCCTTAGCCGATAAGTGCGACAAGGATTTTCACAAAGTTGGCAGAAACTTTCGGGATGCAAGCTGAGTACTTGGCGTCAAAAAGCATGACTGATTACGACGTACTGCCAGACGTTGGAAGACCAAATAAAGAATCAACTTTCAACACAGAGAAAAATTCTAAGGAGGTGCAGATTCACCCGACAGATCCAAAAAAGACGACATCTATAGCAAACGACATGGATATCGCATAGGAAAGCGCGCTCGTCAAGTTCCTCCGTGAGAACTGGAAAATCTTTGCATGGTGTCCAGCTGACATGCCAGGAGTACCCAGGGAACTTGCCGAGCACCACCTAAATTTGGATCCAACGGCGAAACCAATCAGACAACCTCTGCGGCGTTTTTCGGAACCAAACCGCAAAGCCATGCTTTCAGAAATAAATCGACTCGAAGAGGCTGGTTTTATCAGAGAAATATCTACAGAAGCCACATGGGTAGCTAACCCAGTGATGGTGCCGAAGAAAAACACGACAGTCCTTCGCATGTGCGTCGACTTTACGTGTCTCAATAAACATTGTCCCAAGGATCACTTTCCCCTCCCAAGGATCGATCAAATTATCGACTCCACGGCAGGTTGTGAACGTCTTTCCTTCTTGGATGCATACTCTGGTTATAACCAGATCAGATTAAAAGAAGATGATGAAGCCAAGACAGCGTTTATTACACCTTACGGCGTGTTTTGCTACAAGACAATGCCCTTTGGTCTAAAAAATGCGGGAGCAACATATCAGAGGATGATGCAGAAGTGTTTAGCAACACAGATCGGGAAAAACGTGCAAGTATACATCGATGATGTCGTCATAACATCAAAAAAGGGGACAACGCTGATCGAGGATCTCAAAGAAACTTTTGACAACCTCGACAAATTCTGCCTCAAACTGAACCCGACGAAGTGTTCTTTTGGCGTCCCAGCAGGAGAACTTCTGGGGTTTCTAGTTTCGGCAAGAGGGATTGAAGCAAATCCCGACAAAATACAAGCCATAGTAACAATGAGAAAGCCAACAAAGTTGAAAGAAATACAGCAGCTCACTGGGCGAGTCGCAGCTTTGAGCAGGTTCGTCGCCGAGTTAGGAGAAAAAGCGTTACCATTTTATGCGCGATAAAACAAGGAGATAAATTCCGGTGGAACGAAGAGGCCGACAGAGCTTTCGAGGATCTGAAGCGAAAAATCTCGACACCACCAATCCTGGTGGCTCCAAAGGAAAAGGAACCTCTCCTGCTATATATTGCAGCCACGCCCCAAGTGGTTAGCACGGTATTAGTTGTCGAAAGAGAAGAAGAAGGGAAAATCCATGGAGTGCAGCGGCCAGTATACTTCGTGAGCGAAGTCTTGTCACCTTCAAAACAAAGGTACCCTCAGTACCAAAAGCTAGCATATGGAGTGTTCACGACAGCACGAAAATTGCGCCACTATTTTTCGGCACACCCGATCATAGTGGTCAATGAAGCTCCCTTGTCAAATATACTGAATAACCCAGAAGCTACGGGTCGTGTCTCCCTTTGGGGAATAGAACTTTCCCTCGGGACATCACGTATGAAAAAAGAAAAGCAATAAAGTCGCAAATACTGCCAGACTTCATCGCAGAATGGATGGAGTTGCAAAATACAGGACCTCCAGATTTATCGAGAACTTGGACCATGAACTTTGATGGGTCCAAGAGACTAGAAGGAGCTGGCGCAGGAGTAGTACTCATATCACCTGAAGGCGACAAATTGAAGTACATCCTCCGGATGACGTTCCTTAACGCATCTAACAATGAAGCAGAATATGAGGCTCTCATACACGGGATGAAGATGGCGAAAGCCTGCGGAGCAACTCGATTAAAAAATTTAGGCGACTCACGGTTGGTGGCTCAGCAAGTTATGAACCAATGTGATGCAGTCAATGATAGCATGATGGCATACAAGGAGGTGTACAACGAGCTTGAGAAGTTATTCGATGGATGCGAAGTAAATCATATTAGCAGGTTGAGCAACGATGAAGCCGACGTTCTTGCAAACATCGGGTCACAGTGCCTTCCAGTCCCGCCAGGTGTATTCTGGGAAGAGATAACAGAGAGATCCACTAAGCCAACAAAGTCAAAAAGAAGGAGAAGAAACCTCGGGGCTGCCAAGGAAAAGCAAGAGGACGAAGAAGATCAGGACTTGGTCATGATGATACAGATACCGTGGATGCAGCCGTACATATCATATATCCTTAGGAAAGAAATACCTGACGATCCAGTTGAAGCAAGGCGAGTAATTCGACGCTCCAAAGCTTTCACGGTGGTCAAGGGAGAATTGTATAAGCGAAGTATTTCGGGCGTCTTGCAAAGGTGCGTCACACCCGAAGAAGGAAGAATAATTCTGAAGGATGTACACGAAGGAATATGTGGCCACCACGCAAGTAGTCGAGCTATTGCAGCCAAGGTTTTTCGGGCAGGATTCTACTGGTTGACAGCAATCGAGGACGCCAAGGACATAGTAAGAACTTGCGACGCGTGTCAAAGGTTTGCCGCAAAACCCCACTCTCCAGCAGCAGAGCTAGCACCAATACCATTGTCATGGCCCTTTGCTCAATGGGGACTTGATATGGTGGGTAAGTTACACAAATCCTGGCCAGGAGGAAAGGAGTACATGCTAGTAGCTGTCGATAAGTTTACAAAGTGGATAGAAGCGAAGCCGATAAATTCACCAGATGGAGCATCCGCAGTAAAATTCGTAAAAGGCCTCGTCTTCAGATTTGGAGTGCCCCACAGCATCGTCACAGACAACGGCAGTAACTTCACATCCCATGAATTCAAAGATTATTGCGAAGAGGTGGGTATTAAGCTGAACTTTGCGTCAGTTGCACATCCTCAAACCAATGGGCAAGTCGAGAAAGCCAATGGCATCATCTGCAATGGTATCAAGAAGCGCTTGTTAGGACCACTGGAAAAAGCTCGACATACCTGGCCAGAAGAACTACCAAGTGTGTTGTGGAGCATCCGAACAACACCAAACACAGCAACGCAGGAAACTCCGTTTTTCCTGGTTCATGGAGCAGAGGCAGTACTACCAATCGAGATAGAGCACAACTCTCCACGTGTCGCTGAATATGATGAAAAAACGTCGAGAAGAGCGCTAGAAGACGACGTCGACGCACTTGATGAAGCTCGAGATGAAGTATTATCTCGGGTAACCAAATATCAACAGGACTTGAAGAATTACCACAGTCGACATTTGCGGCCAAGATCTTTTCAGGTGGGAGACCTAGTTCTTCGGCTCACGCAAAAAAGTCATGAAAAACTCGAGTCACCATGGCTTGGCCCTTACATTGTCACGGAAGTAATTGGAGGAGGAGCATACAGAATAAAGGACAAGAAGACAGGGGTGGAGGAGCCAAACCCCTGGAACGTGGCGCAACTTAGGCGTTTCTACGCCTAGAGTCAAAATATAGTCTTTGTAAAGCTTCAATGTACTGAAACGCCCGCGAGTTTTCAGACGCACTCTTTTCCTTTTTCGGGGCACCGAGTGGGGCCGGAGAAGGTTTTTAATGAGGCGGGCTCGCGGTGCTGCAATATAATAAAGATAGTGACAATATAACTTTTCTTCTTTATCGACATGACCAAAGTCTTCGCTCCGACGAATTTCAATATAGTTCATCGACAAAAGGAAAAACTTGCCTTGGTATTCAAATACCTCGTGAGTCAACAAAAATACAAATTAGTACTCAATAAAATGCTCGTGGTCTCATATTCGCCCTAAATATATAAATGCCTTGGTTCAAAACCTCGCAAGTATACAAATATAGTAAAGAGTCACCGAAACACTCGGGGGCTAAACAAACAGAGAAATATAATGATTGCTTTACAATATAGTCATGGATTACAAAGAAAAATATCTACAAGAAGAAAATAACTAGTCTTGATTCAATATGTCATCAAGAGTAACCCTGTTTTCCTCAGGAGCAGCACCAAGAAAATCGGCATAATGGCCATCGGCAAAAAAGTCGGCATCCATCCGAAGTAGGTCCTCAATCATTTCTTCGGCTATAGGCGTAACCTTCGTGTTAATCCTGTCAACACCAACTCTCCGACGTTTTACTTTTTGGTGAACCTTTTCGACAACCTTGGTAAGGTCAAGCTTCGAGTGGCAGATCTGGAGCATGATAAGAGCAAATCTGGCGCCAGCTACCAGTTGAGCTCTGACAAAATCATGGATACTGCGAGCATCCCTGAACCTTTCCATCAAGTCAGGAAGAGTTTTTGGCTGGACGTTCCGAGGAAACATGGAGTTGTAAACCATGGACAAAGTCTTGGTGCAGAAGTCAAGGAAATCGCGAGTTTGAGAGGCGCGATCTTGGAATCTGACAATTTGGCGGGTCCTCTCTGGGGTAGCCCAAAACAAAGAACCATGGTCCAGGGAAAGATTAACAAGGAGGGTTGTCCTAGCATTTACCCTCTCCTCCTCGGCAGCAGCATCAGTAAAGGCACCTATCAAAACAAAGAAGTGGAAACCTCTAAGAAACAATAGCATGAAGATAAAGAATATCAGCGGATGAAACAGGCATACCCGACATATCTGCACTGGCTTCATTCATTAATTCGAGCATGAAATTTTCTCGAGTAGTTGCCTTTTCAGCCTCGGAAGCGGCAATTTCCTTAGCAGCCACGGCTTCGTGAGATTGTTGAAGAGCAATTTTTTCGGCTTCAGATGACTTACGAGATTGCTCCATCATCACAAGTGTTTGCTTCTTCGCATACTGAAGTTGCTGCCGAAGTTCATCCAGTTCTTGCGACAAGGTATCGTCGACAGGTGCAGTATCAGCAAAAGCTCTCCTCGCACGAGAAGAAGGCGATACATTGGAAGGAGCGGAAGTTGGAGTATAGTTATCAAATATCAACTGAAATTTAGACAAGACAACATCAAATGACAGATAGAGTTTTTCATTAATTTCTTGGAATAATTACAAGGGCACTACAGTGGAGCTAAGGAAATGAATGTCGCCAAAACAACTACTTTGGCAACAAAAGCAAAAGAAACAGAAAAAGAAACAAGGAGGCATGCAACTAGACCTCCGGCCTCGAGGAGCTAGGAGTCGAAGCTGGCTTGATCCCCGGATACGCCAAGATCTTCTTCGTGTTGGGCTTGGCTGCCTTGATCGCCGACCTCCATCTCGAATGCTCTACCTGGCTGGTGTCGCCAACCTTCATCCAATCAAGCGTCCGTTGGCTGTCGCAACCAGGGCAACAGTACTCTCGACAAAGCAACCTTCATATTCTCTCGACGCATCTTCAATCCCAGGTCTTCCGACGAATTGAAAAGCTTGGCAAGGGCAAGGAAAGTCGAAGGTTCCTCTTTCTTCGGGAAGAAGTAGGGGAACAACGCCGACAAACTCGCACCAGCATTGGCCACGCCTTCACGAATTTCGCGCCCATGGAACTCCGTAAGAGAAAGTGCATCAAGGAGAGGGTCATTGACGGGATTCTCCAGATCAAAATCTTGGTTTGTTTGGGCTGCCACACAAAACAAAGAACCATTAGTCAAAAACCAAGAAACAGAAGTACAATAGAAGGGGTTGATGATATTACTCAGCGTACGTCGACTTTGCGACTTCGTACGCTTGATGATCTCTTGTTCACGCACGCTTGTGCAGTTTTACGCTCATCTAAGGCAGATTCGGCATCTTTGAGCCTTCTCTGCAGTTCCTCGACACTAGCAGCTTTCACCTTGGCTTCATCAACCTCGGCCTTGGCTTTGCTAGCAGCAAGTTCAGCTTTCTTGCGAGCCGCCTCACTTTGCTCGAGTTTTTGAGCAAGTGCGTCGACACGTTCGTTGGCCTCTGAAAGTTTTTCTGTCGAGATATGAAAAAGAAAGAAAAGAAAGATCAAAAAATAGCGACGAGCAACAGGAATAGAAAGTCAGTGCAAAATAGCAAGTATAAAAGTCGTTACCTTCGGCTCTGGCGGCATATTCACGGTACCCAATAAATTGGGACCCGATGCGGAGAAGATCCTTGATCATAGGCTGTTCAGCGTGAACACAGTAAGAGAAACATCGGCATGAAAAAGAGAAAAGGTGTGGAAAAATAAAATAAGGAAAATATAGATGTCGACAGACTTACATCATCTAAGAGCGAGTCGACGAACTGCCCAACTGAGGGGCAGAATCAACAATCTTTTCAACCCTTGCCCTTTTTGGTGAAGGGACACGGGGGCTTGATGGCGGAGTAGTGGTGACGACGTCTTGTTGAGGAGGCGACGTTTCTTCTCCTTCAACTAGCGTGTCTGAGGCAAGTACAGTACGTGACGTGCTTGTTCGAGGAGCCACGTCAGTAACTGGTACTTCTTCCTCCTCATCACTGATTGATCAAAAAATCGGCAGTATAAAAAGCACGACAAGATAAATATTTCGAGTACAAAAATATAGCGAGATAGGTGACTTACGAGCTGATGAGGGATTCAACATAAGGATCGTAAGCTGCCTTCGGATTAGAAGGACCAGCTTTTTCAGCCTTAGAAGTGCCAGAATCCTCGGCATCATGCCTTTTCCTTTTGTTCTTTGGGGAAACTGCAGGAGGAAGGGATTGCGTCGATTCACTGGCCTCAGATTCAACTTCCTTTTCATGGGAAGCCGCAGATTTGTGGGAACCCGCGACTTCACTTTCAGGAATAGAAGAACACAGGGTATCTTCGGCAACGATGGCCCGTTCTTCGACTTCTCCATCCTCAGGAAGAGGAGGAAGGGAAGTCATAGTAGGATGGTTCTGCAAGAAAACAGCGACAAAAGAAAAATTAGAGTGACACAAATACAATGAGATGCAGGGCAAATTCGGAACAAGATAGAAACTCGAGAAGGCAAAATACCTCGGGGAGAGGATTGGCGGAGCTGTATGGTTCCACGCGACAAGCGGAAGGAATAGGATCCTTTTTTGCCAAGCGGGAAACTCTTCGGATCAACTTCTCCAAGTCCTTTGCAGAAAGATCGTCGGAGATTCTATTGGCGTCGTTTTCACCAGAATACGTCCAGAGGGGATTTTTGCGAGCCTGAAGAGGCTGCACCCTAATCCTAAGGAAGTAGGCAGTGATTTGAACACCAGACAGTTCTTTGCCTCGAGTGTTTTGCAGCTGATGGATACGAGACATGAGTGCCTCTGTCGCCTTTTTCTCTTCTTCAGAACTTCGGCATCCCAGGAGCGGCGGCGCTGGATTCTGGCACTTCCGTCGAAAGGAACTATGTTGTGTTCAACGGAGTTGGCGCTTTCTTCGTGAATGTAGAGCCACTTTTTGCGCCATCCTTGGACAGAATCAGGAAATTTGACGTCGAAATAATCGACATCAGTACGAACACAGATAACAACGCCACCTATGTTATAAGTGACGTTGTGGGAGCCATTGCGGCGGAGGCAGAAAATGCGTTTCCACAGAACCCAATTGGGAGGGATTCCGAGGAAACATTCGCAAGCGTGATGAAAATAGAAATGTGAAGGATGGAATTAGGGGTCAACTGATGCAGTTGAATCCCATAAACGAAAAGAAGGCCGCGGAGGAAATCGTGGATTGGGGTCGAAAGGCCGCGGATTAAGTGATCAACAAAACTAACCCGATACTCCATTGGAGGCTTGGGGTAGCTTTCTTCGCTGGGGAAGCGGATGGCGTCCTCCTTCTTCATGAGGCCAAGCCTCTTCAGCATGTTGGTGTCCTGGTTGGAGATTTTGGATCTCTCCCACTCAAGATCCTCGGCAGCCATCTTGGATTCCGGAGTCTTTGTGGCGAGTGAGTCGCGTGCGCGGTGGCATCAATGGCAATGGGCAGAGTAAGGTCGTGAGTGCGGAAGCTTGGAGAGATTCGGGCGCAGGAGAAGTTTTGCGAAGGGGAACAGATGAGCGGCGCAAGCGAGGGGATGAACGGAGGTTGAAGAAAGGTTTATATAAGAATCGGGTGAAGCAGCGTGCCGTTGGATGGAGAAATCGTGTGGTGAGAATAGATCTTCTAGAAACAAGGGTAAAAAGGTATTTTTACTGAGATAGGCGTTACCGTACGTGCGCCAGAAAAAGTGGAGGACGTGTGTCCCCAACTTGCACGACGTGTCAACGTGGTGGGAGCAATGGACCCACAGTGGCAGAAAAATCACGACTACTCGTCAAGGATGAAGTAAATTTGATTAAGGGAAGAATGTCGACAAGAAAAATAAAAAGAAGATTGGCGGCATGCAAGAATTATTCAATACTTCGGGAGCTTTTGATCAAAAACAAGTTTTTGCCCAAACGCTCGGGGGCTACTTCGGACAAAAGTAAATTTCCGAGTATGACAAATATAGAAATTGGGAGCCTACAACCAAGCACAAAGTCCTTGGCTGTAGCCTCGGGGCTACTCCCATCGGGAGCTGTTCGCGCACCCGAGAGATAAAAAAAAAGAGAGAAGAAGAAAGAGATCATATTGGGAAGTAATGAAAATATAGCGACAAGGTGGACTAAAATGTTGAGCCTACAACCAAGCACAAGTTCTTGGTTGTAGCCTCGGGGGCTACTCCCATCGGGAACGCTGTTCGCGTGCCCGATGAAATTAATAGAAAAACAAGAGAGTATATTTCGAGTTATAATTAACTCTACATATACTCCCATCGGGAGAACAATATAAGTCATATGTGACTCGATAAAATGTGCCATTCCAACAGCCGGAAAAGCACTCGACAATATATTCTCAGAACGCCGAAGTTGCGATCAATTTCTGAATGCCGCAAATTTGCGAAGGTAAGACCCCAGATCCGTTCTGCTGGGCGTGGCATCGCCAAAGACTGCGCTCTGCTACTTTTATCCGTATCAACAGATACGAAGAAAAATCCTAACGGACGCGTTAGGTACCCGATAAATTTGACTGGGACTCGACAGAATGGTAAGACCTTAAGCGGCACCTGTCGACGTTTACACCAGTATCCCGAGATCATGTCCGGGGACGTGATTTTGAAGTAGGTTTTTGCGGATTGCCACTAGAGCAGTTAACTAGTACCTGATCCGTCAGATGAACTAGCCCCAATTACCAGTATCCCTGTACAATATAGAATTTTATGTGAAGAAATATAAAAGGTTAAAGCTTTCGAGTAAAAATAAACAATGGAGATTTTCCCTGACTCTACGATTCAAGCAAAATCTCGGGGCTCTTGACATAGGCATCCCAAATGGGCCTGCCGAAGATGGTACCCGGGGTTTACTGGAAGCCCAATACCCGAAGAATAAGAAGAATCGGGAGCCCAAGATTTACTAAGGAAAGATAGAGTTGTAATAGGAAGTGTTGTTTGTAATCTGGCGGGATGAGTTAGAAACCGTCCCGGACTTTGTAAACTTGTATAGCACGAATCCCTCGGCTTCACCTCAGATATAAAGGGGAGTCGAGGGACAAAGAATCAATCGAATCATGGTCTGCAAGCCCTAGTTTTCATAATCGTCGAGTACTTTTCGGCTGAAACCTTCGAGATCTACTTGCCCTCTACTTCTAACTAAACCCTAGTCTATAATCCATAGGCATTGACAAGTCAATACCTTGTCAGCAGGTGGACATTTTCATATACTGCAAATGCATATATTTCATATACAGTGGTAAGCCATACCTTCTGTTTCGTTTCTTTTTCAATTCATCAATCCAAATAGAGCTCCAAGTGTTGTCATCACTCCCTGGAATAAATCAAATGAGTAGGTTCAACAAGCAGCAGCATATGTTATGCAAGTAAGGCAAGTACCAGACTACGAAGCATTACAAAATTGACAATTGATAGAGAGAACTGTCACATGAGAGAGGAGCTAACTTCTTACCAGTAGCAGAAGAAGAATGGAACCTCGGCTGCACACGAATCCAGTACGAAAGAAGTGCCTTTTTAGTGTGATGAACAGACCGACAATGAAAATTGAACTTCTCATCTAGACAATGACGATTTCTACCCTATTTTGGTATTCGAAAATGCAAATCATCCAAGAATTTATCTGCGCACCAACCAGACCACAAAGCATTCCTGAACTTCACAGCGATAAACTGAAGAAGATATTCACGCAGATGAACTTAACCTCAGAAAATTCAGAGATTGCAATGAGGTTGTTTCTTTTCCTGGAGCCGTGATGAGGGCCAGTCCATGACAAGGGTTAGAGGCAGTGTTGTTCGTGTCGATGGGCGTCTGGTCAGAGTAGTGCGCCTGGGAAATTTTTTTGAAAGTTTTTGAGAAGTTAACTCACTAACTTCAGAATACCCGATGCACTAACTTCAGAATGCGTGATGCACTAACTTCAGAATACGCGATGCACTACAGTCTGCTCAAGATTTTCGGATTACACAACTGAAATAGCACAAAAGCAAGCATGAGCACTGTGATTTTTGCTAGTAATATGAATCTGACCACTACTCTATAAGAAAAAACGGGAAAATTGCAAGAGCCCGCAAGGGGGGGAAACTGATGCGATCCAATCTTTTTGCAAAACGGAGGTGAACTCCCCGGCGGCCCATGGTGTACTTGGGTGTCGCGAATTGGACGTACGTCGCCTGAGCCGCTGGATGCAGGGGACAGGTTGGGGCGCTTCCGGAGGGGCTGGATGCAGAGACGGGAGGTGGACTGCCCAGGGGCGGCGTGGTGGACTCCGGTTGCGGGCTGCATCACCAGCCAGTCGATCCCGCGTCATGGAAGGGGGTGGGCGCGATTTACCAGGGTCGACGAGGTGAGCACCGGTGGACTCCCGACGCGGCGCATGTGGACCCTCGCGGCGGCGGATCCCATCAAACACAGATGCGAGGCAGGAAGGGGAGGGGTGGAAGAAGGCCTGAAGCTGTGCCATATTTGAGGGAGGCGGGTAGCAGGGGAGCCGCGGTGGAGGTGGGGATCCTCCCGGCGGCGCGCGGCGGAGGTGAGGGGCCCTCCCGGCGGCGCGCGGTGGAGGTGGGGGCCTTGCACGGCGGCGCGCGGTGGAGGCGGGAGGGCCTCGCGGCGGCGCGCGGTGGAGGCGGGAGGCACTCGCGGCGGCGCGCGGTAGAGGTGTAGGTGGGAGGCAGCGTGAGTTGTTTCCGATGGGGAAGGATGAAGAAGGTGGTTTCGATGGGTTCGTCCGTGGTAGGTGGGCGGTTCACTTGGATTGGTGGTTCGGGATGGTTCGGTCTGTTTGTTCGGTGGGGGTTCGAGAATAACTATTCTATAACCCCTCTTAAGAGGGGTGACAAGTAGCTATATATATAGCCCAACTATAGCTTAGTAGCTATATATATAGCTCAACTATTGTCGAACCCCTCAAACCAACCGAGGAAACCACGTCCCAAACTGAACCGCCCGGTGATACCTCCTCTGCCCCGCACCTTCCACGAACTTCCCCTCTTCTCCAACAAAATCCCTATTCCACTCCTCTGCGACCTGGGTACATCAGCGGCGCCGCCCACCTTCTTCCTCGCCGCCACCCAGCCATACTCCCGCCCGCCTTCTTCTCGCCGCCGCCCAGCCATACTCCCGCTCGCTTTCTTCCTCGTCGCCACCTAGCCACAATCCCGCACGCCTTCTTCCTCGCTGGTGCGAGGGATCCAGCCAGATCCGTTCCCTAGCCGAGGCCCTGCGCCGCCTTCTCCCTGACCGAGGCCTGTGCCGCCGTCTCCTTGGCCGAGGAACCACACCGTCATCGCCCTGGCTGAGGCCCTGCGCCGCCAATTCTCTGACCATCCGCGAGCGGGTGCGTGCTCTGGCAGCTCGATCTCCAGGTTTGTGAACTCCAACTCAAGCTTAGACATCTACAACGTAGCTGCTGCACCTGGGCTTGGGCGTGCGTCACAAGATGCCCGCTTCCAGCCCGGGGAATCTACAAAACATGACCTGCCCATGTTTTCCCGTGCACGTCGCTCGGAACTGCCGTGTGCGTCGCTTGGCCGGAAGTCCGGAACTGCCGTGTGGGTCGCTCTAACTTTCCTTGCTCACCTCTTTGGGCTCCGACATGCGCCTCCCGGTCCAGCGGCGTGGTGACCTGCACTGCCTACTACAGCGACACCAAGTCGTGGAGGAGGAGGAGGATACATCCTCTAAACTGTATATCTGGCTATTAGTCCACTATTTTGCTAGCGAGTAGTTCAGACTTCAGAGAAGTTGAACTGCTTTGGACTCTGCTGCATCTCTTCACCTCTCCATGCGTGGAGAAGTCATGCTGTGGGCTGAACCCTTACAAAGCAGCGGGATCTTGCTCAGTGTCCATAAGCAGCAGCGCAACGAGCTGGCTGCAGGTCTTCTCGTGGTTGCAAGTGTAGCTTTAAGTGGTGCTCTTCTTTTTGTTTGGATGAAGCAGCTGCTGGAGCACAAAGTGCACAACCGAAAGAAAGATGCAGTTATGGAGAGAGATGAGTGTATGCGATGGTGGTGTGAGGATAACATAGAAAGTTAGAAACGTGTGATAGAGAAAAGCCCAGCTCAGTTCTGGCCAGTATCTGTTTTTATTTCTGTCAATAATAGTGATCGTACTCGCTGTAAAAATAAAAAGACAGTAACCTGAGCAGTTTGGGGAAATAGACTGGGCTGTTCGGGAAGGTTTTTATTCTTCTGTGTATTTTTTGTGGACAGTGAAAATGTTAACAGGGTTGGAAGTGCTATCTGATTGGGTCGCTCAGAAGCGGCATGTTTCGTCTCACTTGGAAGTTTACTTTGATTGGTCTATGATTTCACTGCATAAGTTTCACATTGGACTTGTCGCAATTCATATTATTTTGCTAGGCAGTGCACTTCAAACAGCCCCGAAATTCCCTCTGTACAGTCGAAGTTCATTAAATTTTATTTGGAAAATGGCCA
This sequence comes from Lolium perenne, assembly GCF_019359855.2. Taxonomy (NCBI): domain Eukaryota; kingdom Viridiplantae; phylum Streptophyta; class Magnoliopsida; order Poales; family Poaceae; genus Lolium; species Lolium perenne. Next base: position 146,200,095 of record NC_067249.2, read on the forward strand.
ATCATAAATTCCATTACCGTGCGGGTTATTTGCATCATTTACCTACTAACAAGGAGAAACAACTTTTTCCTGGTTTATTAATGAAGTTCAGTTCAGATCAAAGATATACATTCTATTTAAAGATAATCTTGACTTTCAAATAGGATTATGTGTCTCCCTAATTAGTTCATACACGGGACATCCTTTTGCATCAATTGTTTATGGTGTGATTCGATAGCTTTAAAAATGGAAGTTCACCTTTCTGCCTGCCGTGGTTCCTCAAAATGTTGCTATCTCTATTTTCTGTTTCTCTTTAAATTAATTTTCTGCTGATTGTAAGATTGTGTAGCAAGTGTTACAGTATATACTCATATTCGGGACAGTATGGCAGATGCATAAATGACTAGCTCCAGTAGTTCACGCATAAAAGCTCAAGAAGTTACTTCAATAGAAACAAACTTCAGTTCATCCGGATGAAAGTGTTGATGGGTGGCTGGGATATTTTTTTTGGGAGTTTCTTCCTTTTTAGTAGAGAGTAATTTATGGCAATCGAGCATTTCAATTAGGATGATAGTACACTTTGTATAAAAAGTACACTACATGTACATGGAGAAGTTCATCTCCGAATTAATTTATGTTACATTCTACCATCCATACAATGGCGTTTCCAGATAATAGTGAGGAAAAAGTTAAGAAAAATTAGAAGTCCACTTCTTTAACTATATAGGTTCAAAGTTCATCCTAGGGCCCTAGAAGTTTACCTCTCTGTGTTTTCAACATAACCTCATTAGAGGAAGTGCACTTAATACATATATATTTAAATTTACTAGCACCATAGATGGCCCTAGACATCAACAGCTGGGCACGTTGTATCTTTTTAGCATGTATCTGGCTGTAGTTCATTATACTTCTTGGCATTGTTCAGATCTTGGGCGCTTGAAGTTCAGTTTGTAGGTTCTTGTCTTGGCAGAAGTTTGTTTTGTTTGTTCAATACTACTTCAGTTAACACAAAATTCACTGCTTTCACATGGAAAACTCATTTTAAGGGAAATTCAATAAGTCCATGATTAAAGATAGAATATGGTGTTTAATAAGTTCACTTCTTCTAATCCGTGAAGCTCACTTCTCCAAATCTGTGAAGCTCACTTCTCTTAATTTGTGAAGTTCACATCTACTGCTATTTTCATTTTATATATTCCTGCTAGATAAAATATTTGTGAAGTTTGTGGCTGCGGGATGGATGATCCGGTAATACTCCATGGGGATTTCAACGCTAAAACTTAAGGTAATTATGTAGGAAACTATGCATATGCATTCAAGATTCCATTCCTGTTCCCTATTATTATGTTGTTATACTCATTCTTAACACTAAGAAAGATCTATATTTTGCCCATAGCAGTCTGTACAAATTAATATCAGAGCAAAAAGGTAGAACAATTTGACATTTTTTATGCAACTAATTGAGCAGTACTAATCTCAAAAGTAGCTGAAACCTACAAAGCTTCACAAGCTTGCACTTGAGTTTGTGATTTTTATGCTAATAAGATCTGTGGAATTTCCTTTTTAAAGTTCACATTACTTGATTGGCGTAGTGCACCTTTTTCCATATGTGAAGTTTGCTTTTTTACATGACTTAACTATCATCACAGTACCCACAAGCAGCATTGCAACGAGTTAGAATTCTTGTCAGCAAATTTTATTTCAAGTTAACTTCATCCCTAAAAGAATGAAGAACACTCTGCAAGTTAGATTCGGGTGAGAACTCGCCCTGTACACACGACACGAGCACGTGCCTCTCCACCAACATGCCCTCCATCAGCACGCTTTATAATCACATTGGTGTGATATCTGAAATTCTGGAGTGTTGTTTTATATCTTTGTTAACAGATGATTTTGAACCAACTTATTACCCCATTGTTTTAGCGTGTCGTCGGTCTCTGGTTTTATTGTTATCGAGGTGGTGAACTGCTTCTTTTCTTATTGGCATACATATGATCTTTGTGGCTCCTCTTACCAGCGACCAGTGCATAACTCGGTTGAAAGATGAACTCTATAGTTCACTGTTGCAAGCGAATTTATTTAGGAGTTGACTGACATTATATCGAAAGTTCAGACACATAAATAGGCGAAGTTCATTTTGATCGATATGGTTTATAATTTTGTTTTGATGAAAAACACATTAAAGGATGCTTCTAAAAATGTTCTCTACGAGATACTCACCTACGGACAATTTTTTCTGTAGAAAACAAACTACAAGATTTCAGTGATTCTTAGCTGCCTATCTATGGTCTGTGTATCACTACTAAATTCATTTTTATCTATTTCCAGGGAGTTCAATTCGTCCGAAGACGAAGTTCAGTATTTTCTGTAGAACAGTTCGATTCATAATAAGCTAGCTATTTATTAATCAGCTAGTTATTCATTTACCGGAACAGAAGTTGCACGGAGTCAAGGTAATGATGTGAACCACTTCCAGGGGATGTTTTGACAAAACATAATCTGGGGATGTTTTGACAAACATAATCTGCTAGCTATTCATTAAGCAGAGACAACGAGAGCTATTCATGCATGTGACAAGTCATCTATATGATAGTTTCCTATTTGAATCTACACTGGTATGCCCATGCTAGATTGCTAGTTGAGCTAGTAATGATGGTAGTTGAAAAAAATATGGTCGGGAAGGGCACTTCTTTCTGACAGGAAGTTCTCTTTATCCATGCAGGTAGTAGACGTCACATATGCAGTGTCATTTCATTCCTCTAGCATGCGGGCTTCATTTGCTACTACTGGTTCAGATGCATCCTGGCACAGGTTCTTGTTTATCACCAAGCTACGGAAAACACATTGCAAAAATGCTTGTATGCATGTTCTTTTGGAGCATATGTTTTCAGTTAGCTCTGAGGTGTACCACACTTATTTTATGCAATAAAAATAGTAGTTTTGTGTATGAAAGAAAGAAGTTAACTTCATCCCATTTGAGAAGTTCAGTTTTTGTGTGCCAAACATATTATTCTGGGTCTAAGTAAATTGTTGCTTCACACAAACTCTACTGTAGTTCAATAAAACATAGTTGGCTACTAAATCAAACAAAAATCGGTGGAGATCTACTAATGTGTATTTTCTTCTTCCGATTGATTTGCTGATTTATTGGTAGTTGTTCTCAAATGTTCTCGACCAATCATTTCTTTGGTAAGCACAATGATATTTTAGAAGTTCAGAACTTAAACAAACGAAATCCAGTTCATCTCATGATTGGAGTTTGTCTTTTCTTCCAGGAAGTTTACTTCGTCCCGCATTATTGTCGTCGTCTCACAGTAACGCTATATGAGCGAGGGTACAAGCCGGTGTAGTTCAGACTGTAGTTCACTGTGCAGCTACGCTTCTCTAGGTTCTAACTCAAAAACACAATCATGAATGGCTAGATGTGTGCTTTTAATATTATGAATTGTCCACGTATGACAGAGAAGTTCATATTTTTGGGTCAAAGCAGTTCGATTCATCTGTAAAAAGTGAGTTTGCATTTTCTTACAGATATGTTGAGACCTTGTGTTGTTAAAATGCGCATTTCAGCATTTCAGTGATTCTCACTTACATATATATGATGTGGGTGTCACTGGGAAATTTAGTTTTACTTTCCTTCCAGGGGAGTTCACTTGGTACGAAGGCAAAAGTTCAGTTTTTGTAGCGTAACAATTCATTTCATAATCAGCAAGCTATTTAGTAATGAGCTAGTTATTAATTTATTGTAACAGAAGATGAATGCAGCCAAGGTGATTTTGAACCACTTCCAGGGGCTAGTTTGACAGTCATAATCATCTAGCTTCTCTCTCTTGTGTCGATTATTTTCTCTATGCACTACCAACTTTTTTAATGTGCTTGATAATGTGGTACTTACCTTACTTGAATTTGTGCACTCGATTTATTCTGCTGCTGTGTGCACTCGATTTATGCTGCTGCTCTCTGTACAAACATCAATTTATGCCTTATATAAAACATTGGAAGTTCAGTTTTTTATCTTCTCTCTGTACAAAACGTGAACCCATTTATTATGCTACTGTGTGCACTCAATTTATTATGTCAAACAAGTTCAATTTGTTCACAAGGAATTTGCATCTGTTGGAAGTTAACTTTTCTTTGTTGGGGAATCCACTTGGGTGCGGGTAGTTCACTTCTTACCTCCTATTTATGTTGTTATGAAATGATATTGTGAACTGCCCATGCTATTGCTGCTGGACTCGCACCGAGACTGCCGCAAGAAGCAGTAGCGAGGACTTCCACGAGCACCGGTGCGAACTCTGGCAAGCATCGCTACGGATTCCCTTGAGCACCAGGTTCGTGCAATACTCAAGCGACCTTCTGGTCCTGTAAAGGTGAGTAGATTTTGTGCCCTAGGTTCCTCTAAAAATAAGAACTATGTTTCTAGAATAATTTCCACAAGAATTTGTCTCTCTGATGACAATCCTATAATTTAAAAGAAGTTGTTCTTGCAACAGCTAAAGAGGTTCACTCTTTAGTCTAAAACCGGTTCAATACATGAAAAATAGAGGTTCACTCTTGTCTGTATGTACTGAACTTGATTCTTGCGGCTATTACGTAATATGGTAGTTTAGATTATTCACAAGGGGAACCACTCTATGTTTTTAGGGAGTGCAGATTATTCATTTGAACGCCCTAGAAATTTCATTTTGCATGAGTTGGTAGTTCACCTCATCTTTCTGAAAGTTCACCATACATGTCAGCCAGTTCACTTTGAACTCATGGAAAGTTCAACTTGCAACGGGTGGAACTATACCAGGTAAGATCAAACAAAGAAAGAGGGTCTTGCTGAAGCTAATGAAAATTATTATAGCACTGCCGCCAACAAATGGTTTAGAATGTCAAAATAAAGCATTGCACTATCGGTACTCTTATCATCCGAGCAGTACAAAGCATATACATCAGGGAAGTGCACTCTGTACATCCGGGCAGTTCACTCTGTGATAAAATTTTGGACTGTTAAAGTAAATCATTGCACTTGCGCATACCTGCAGTATGGACACAAATAGGTATAGCTGTGACAAAGTTTCTAAGAAGTTGCTACTGAGTTTGTGTGCTAGAACCTGAAGGCAATCAAATGTTAGTTGAACTATGATCAAAATTTCATGATCAGCAATTCATTTGACTATTTAAATTGTACAGGTGTGCATCTTCAAAAGGGACTTACTCTCATTGTTAAGATTATTTAGAATTTGCTTGAGTTTGTGAGCTTATGGAGGTGAATGAAGATTCTGGACAACTTAAGGAAACTTTGCAATGTAGTTGGAGAAGTCGTGATGCCGTGGTCAGCATCCGAGGAGTTGGCGACCTCCCAATCCCGCTGCTGCCCAAAATCTCTCACTCCGAAGCTTAACCCAGTTATTCTTGGGTTTTGGCTAGTTGAATACTGTGGGTTTATGATGTTCTCATGAATGTCGTATGTTTGTTGAAAACGCTCATGTGCGCATAGATACATGTATGCGCTTAGCTATGTGATCTGGATAGTCCACTTTTGTGTAGCTCGACATTTCAGTTGTATGTATATCAGTAGCTCACCACAATTCACCTTCTTTTTCCTTTGAGAAAATGACTGTTAACTTCTGTCTATAAAGTTTACTCAATTCAGGGAGTTCGTTTTCTTCTGTAATGCAGTTCAATTCCTATGCACTTGAAAGTTAACAAAAAATTGTGTGAAAAAATACAATTGATGATATACTGATATACTCGAGAAACTGTAGTTCACTTCTATTTTATTGGCAAGTTCAATTTGTCAAGCACTGGTTTCACAAAAATTATTGGCAATATTCACTGTAGGAAAACCTCATCAAGAAAAAACAGCGGACAGAAGTTCACTCAGTGAACATCATAAGTTCACTTCTAGAAAATTTAGAAAACAAGCTGGATTTTTTTTTTGTTAATATTAACTTTGAACACGGGGAAGTTCACCGTGAACATACCGGAGATTTTCTTTTGTCAAACTTCACTTTGTATCGGCGCGAAAGTTCACTTTGCACATGTAGGAAGTACATTTTGAGCATGCTTGAAACTTTTATATTGTGATTGGAAGTTCAGTAACATATATCGAGAAGTTCACTTCCATATTCAAGCAGTGTATTTTTTTTGGACGGAAATCATATGCATAGAAATCGTTCGTACAACCTCTTATTGGACAAATTGACCGACTCCACGTAAAATTAGCACTAATATAACCCTATTAATACTCCAACACACCGCAATGCCTCACCTAATCAATCTAGATGAGCCAATATCAAAATGTTGCCGTGTCGGCGTTATCTCCGATTTTACATATCTCTGAAATTAAACTTTAATCGTTTAGAATTTAGAAAAATGTTCAATATGAAAAAGCTGCGCCTAATCAATATCTTTTCAACGCAATATCACTTGGAACATTCCGACGAGTGGTTCGGAAAAAATCCCCAAAAAACAGTACGAAAAACCGAGAAGTTTGAAAAGTGGAATCACGTATTCTCAAATCTGCTCTTAAACTGTAAAGAATTTGGAAAAGTGATCTTCATGAAAAAGGTGTGCCTAGTCAGCAGCTTTCCAACGGCATGTCACACGCATCAATCCGATAAACGGTTTGAAAATCAGAACACAAAAACTGCACGCAAATAGAGAAATCCGTGAAAACGTTGTTTTGTATATTTCAAATTAGTTTTAAACAATACAAAATTTGGGAAAACACTGAACACGGAAAAGTTGCAAAATTTCTGTACGAATCCAACGGTATATTATACGCATCAATCCGATAAGCGGTTTGAAAATCAACATGAAAATACTATCCCCACGAACATGCAATTCTGGTATTCCGTCGAGAAGTTCACTAGGAAACACCCGGAAGTTCACAAGTGGTTCCAGAGAAGTTCAGATGCGACGAAAGTTCGCTATATTTTTTGAAGTTCACTTCAAACTAGACTGAAGTTTCGGAAGTTCGCCCTGTACAATATTGAAGTCCGTCGAGAAGTTCAGATTCAGGGAAGAAGAAGTTCAGATCTATGTACCAGGAAGTTCAGAAAGGGTTCGAGAATAGTTATTCTCGAACCGGTTCGAGAATAGCAGACCTATATATATATATATATATATATATATATATATATATATATATATATATATATATATATATATATATATATATATGGGAAATAGTGGGCTACCATGGTGCATAGCTATGCATACCAATCCAACCCATTAGATCATCTATAGGGAGCACAAAGAGAGCACACGGTGTTAGTCCATTACACATGCATGGCTTGCTCCTCCGTTATATTCAAATCACTTCCATCCATTTGATTCATGATTGCAATATTATTTTTTATTGAGACCATCCCATAGCTGGCATAGGCTACCGACGGCAATTTCACTTCCCTTTTGGTACCAAAACAACAACCCATTTGTAATTTCGGATTCCAAGGCATATGTGGTGGAAGGAAAACACGTACGCACCTGACCATGGAACGTTTCTACCACATTTTTGTACCAAAATGACAACCAAAATGAGACACACATTCCGAACCAATTTGACAATGGAGTCACGGTACGGTCCGTTACAAAACAACAAGCTTGCCATGATCACGGTCATGGTCCGAACTAAAATGACAAGATAGGCACGGTCACGGTCCAAACTAAAACGACAACTTAGACACGGCCACGGTCCAAACTAAAATGACAAGCTAGACACGGTTGGTTCAAACTAAAACGACAAGCTAGGCACGGTACGTTTTGATTTTTTGGACAACCGTTCCAAAGTATCCAACGATAACATACTTTTCAAATTTTAAAAGAAAATAGTGTGAATGATGGTAACTACCGTAGCCGTGAGCAAACCGTTATTTTGGAAAAAAAATCACCGTCCACAACGGATGCCATACTGTTGAGAATAAAGCAGTACGCTAAGCCACCATCACTTACATTTTCGTTTGACATAGAACTTTCTTGAAAATTATCCTCCATCTCCCACGACCAACCCCTCGCCACCTTCTTCTCTGCGCTGGCCATGGCCGGGATCCCGGCAGTGTCCAAGTGCCCATCGGGCCGCCGCAGGAAGGCCACACACCTCCTGGTTCCACGCCGTCGCCGGGAGGCCGCGAAGCTCCTGCTCGTCACGCCCCCAAGGTCGCCACCCTCCCGCTCGCCGCGCCGCTGCCGGGAGGCTGAAGCTCCTGCTCTCCGCTGGGAGTCTGAGAATTTTCTGATCTCCGCGCCTCCAAGGTTGTGCTCCTGCTCGCCGCGCCGCCACCGGGTGGCCGGGAAGTCCTGCTCGCCGCGTCGCCACCGGGAGGCCGCGAAGCTTCTGCTCGCCGCGCTGCCAAGGTTGCAACCCTCGTGCTCGCCGTGCAGCCGCCGGGTGGCAACGCCCCTGCTGTTCCCCACGCCGTCGCCGGGAGGCAGGCCTGCTGTAACTCTTGGTCCTCCCGTGCTTCCGGCCGTCATGGGAATACTAATGTATGTTTAGCCTGGTCACCGTGCACCGCCGACGATTTTGAGTTTGCTTGTTTACACCGACAATTGTTTGTCGAACAATATTAAAATGACAGTCTACACTCGGAGTTATACTCGGTTGATGGACAGCCTCCACGGCGCTGGCTTGCGCAGTCATAGCACGGTGGCAGTGTCTTTTGCTCCATAATTTTGTTGGATGAGCTAAAAAAAATTGATACTGAAATGACAGTCATAGCATGGTGATGGTGGCTTTTAAAAGTAAAAGATGCTCCGTAGTTTTGCTCCTAAAAACATTGATACTGGAATGATTGTCATAGCATGGTGACCGTGGATTTTGAAAGTACAAAAATGCTATAGAGTTTTGCTGCACATTCATCCATCCAAACCGTGATCAATTAAGATGCTACATTACTTTTAGGCCTAAACATAAATAGTTGTTGCATGGTTTGTCCTCACCGTTCCTACAAAAAAAAGTCAAAACAAATCCAAAAAGAGTAACTGACTTTGGCATGGCCTATAGCTATGTACCGTGCCGAAACTAGTTTGTCGATTTGGTATCAAAACAACGAGTTAACATCCTCATGGTTACCGTGACCGTGTAATTTTGTCATTTCACTACCAAAACTACAAGCTACTTTCGGTATGGTATTGGCAACCGTGACTGATGTCTACCGTCAAGACAAAAAATGTCGTTTCAATTCCAAAATGACAATCCACCATCAGTATGGCACATCAAACAATATAACGGGCGTTACATGAGATGACGGTAGCATCTTTTTCATCTGCACCTTGAAAGAGTTGGAGCCCCACTATCCAACGGTTGGTAGCCTATGCATAGCTATCACCCATGGTAGAAAATCCACATATATATATATATATATATATATATATATATATATATATATATATATATATATATATATATATATATATATATGGGAAATAGTGGGCTACCATGGGGCATAGCTATGCACATCAATCCAACCATTAGATTATCTATAGGGAGCACAAAGAGAGCACACGGTGTTAGTCCATTATACATGCACGGCATGCTGCTTCGTTATATTCAAATCACTTCCATCCACATCGTTTCATGGTTGCAAATTATTTTTTAGTGAGACCATGCCATAGATGGCATAGGCTGCCGATATCAATTCTACTTCCTTTTTGATACCAAAATAACAACCAATTTGTAAAGAAGCCTAATAAAATAAATACATCCAAGACAGTGCGTGGGAAGGAAAGCACCTACACACCTAACCATGGAAGATATCTACTGCATTTTTGTTCCAAAATGACAACCAAACTTTGATACCAAAACGACAACCAAACTTTGATGGGGAACTCGAGCGGGCAGCCTACGTGATGAACACCAGCGTCTGGGCCAGCAGCGACGGCAAGAAGGAGCGCGTTTATTTTTTCTGAACTGGATTTGCTTTATATCCTTTTCCAGATCGTGGTCTAGATCCACATGTTGCAGATTTTCTTCTCATCTTATTTTTTCTTTTTGATATTTCAAAAGAATGTTCCTGCTGGGATTCATGTTGTATTAGAGATCCAAAAGAATGTTCCTGCTGGGATTCATGTTGTATTAGAGATCCAAAAGAATGTTCTTTGATTGGATCCACCTGTTGCAGGCTATTTTTTGTGATCTTAGATGGGCATAAGCTTTGAGGTTGTACTTGATGTTCCGTGGATGAATTTTTACCTTTTATTTTATGAACATGGGATCTGATATTAATGTTCAGTGCATGTGCATCGCAATCGTTTGAAAATATACTACAACTCAAATAATTTCATGATCCGAAATTTTCTCAACTGAACCACACATGTGCATCAATCGTTTGAAAATGTATATTGGTCACGGCTATGCCGCACGGGTACATGGATGCACATTCCAGTCCATTTTAATACCAAAATGACCATTTAAAAATTGACAACTTTATCACGTCCAAAATCTGAAACCAAAACCACAACTAAACATAGGTCACTGTTTTTATTTTTATTTTTATTTTTTGAACTTCCTATTATGCCAAAATGACAACCATTTTACGGTCGAACTTTGATACCAAAACGACAACCAAACTTTGATACCAAAACGACAACCAAACTTTGATACCAAAACGACAACTAAACTTTGATACCAAAATGACAACCAAGCATCGGTCACGGTTGTTCTTTTTTCAAACTTTCTTCTACCAAAACGAGGACCATATTCACGGTCAAACTTTGACACCAAAACAACAACCAAGCATCGGTCACGGTTGTATTTTTTTCAAATTTTCTTCTACCAAAACGAGAACCATATTCACGGTCAATCTTTGATACCAAAACGACAACCAAGCATAGGTCACGGTTATTTTTTTCAAACGACAACTCACACACCAAATTCCATAACGGTGTTACATGAGATGATAGGCTCTTTTTTTGATCTGCACCTGGAGAGAGTTGGAGCCCCACTATCCAACGGCTGCTAACCTATGCATAGCTATCACCCTTGGTAGAAACTCCGCGTCGATATATATATATATATATATATATATATATATATATATATATATATATATATATATATGAGTGTGGATTTTCTGTCATGGAGGGTAGCTACCCCTGTTGTTGGAGCCGTTGGATGTTGCCCATCTCAAACTGCTACTTGACGGTCATGTAACGGTACATAGCTTAAGCTTTGATGTGGGCTTCTTGCAAAAGGAGATGGTCCCCACATGCATGCATCCATAGGAATCGGAACAAACAAAAAGTGGTGGACAGCTGCTTTATTCTGACTTTCTTTAATAATCACAAAAGAGAATTTACAGGAGGGGAGAGATCAAAAGAAGATCCTCTAGTAAAATAAATGCTTGAACTTTGCTGACCCTTTCCGTATGCTACCTTTCCATCTCAATGGTTGTGTGGCATCTTGATGGCCAAAAATTTTTCTGTATACTTTAGGCGACATCATTGACAGTTGTGTGGCATCTTGATAGCCAGAAATTTTTCTGATTTTTGGCCCGCGAAACCAAATATAAAGTAAATTAAAGTCCTTGGGACCCTGCACCTTGATTTCAACCAAGTAGTAATAAGGATACAAAAACCTGTCAAGGTTGGGTGGTCTCAAAGGTGTGCAAGGACTGTAAGAGAAAATTGGTTGGAGGTGTGTTTAGATTGCAACTAAAAGTAAGAATTGCAAAAATGCTGATTGGGTCACAGAATAGTAAATTACCGGTGCAAACTGTCAACAAGTTGGATCATATATAAAGCGTGTCCACCACGGAGTTGAGGGCTCGAGGCCTTGAGGACGCACTGAAGCTCCTCCAAAACATGTCTGGTAGCTTCCATTTAATTTTCTTTATATTATTCTGTAGTGCATGCAACTTCCAGTGGTTTGTGTCTTTTAGTTTTGATTGAGGAAAATGTATACTCTGTCCGTTCTTTTTTTTACAAATTCAGAGTATTCACATTCTACAAATTTTAAGACCGACGGTATGAATGCTTCATTTTAAGTTATGTAGTTGCTTATAAAGGTAAAAATATAGACTAATATGGAATAACATTTGAATCTAAGATTGTAGGCTAAAAAAAGAATAGAGGGAGTACGGCTTTAGTTTCTTAAGTATATCTCTTCAGCTATTTTTACAACTTTTGTTGAATGGTTATACCACAATAGAGAAAAGGTTGTAGGAAATCAATTGGTGCTCACATACTGATACTAGCAACAACTAAGGAGATGGACAAACAGAAGGTTAAAAGGGATGGAGAAAACCTGTGAGATGCAATAATGGGGTCCATCAATATGGGGAAATATCAACTAAATTGCAGGAAAGGAATAATGGTAGAATCAACTCTGCTAACAAATCCATCAATATAGCTAGCTAATCGAATTAGCTCAGCTTAAAAATCCATCACACACGTAGACACACACACAAACCAATCTCAGGCTTCGCAGTGGAGCTGCCGATGGAGAAGCGTGCTCCATCGCCACTAGCTAGCTGCCCGAATCCAGATGGACCAATACAGACTTTTCAAGTCAGGATAAATATCTGATCCTTAAAAATAGAGACAACATGGAGGAAGATAACAAATCGATTTACCTCTCTGAATCCATGTAACAAGGAAAAAAAATGGAAGTATTTCTTTCCCTACTCAAGAAACATTTGTGCAGATAAACTTAGAAAAAATAAAGGATGGGAAGGAACACGATACAGAAGGGAGCGTGGATCTTGAGCACGTACATTCTGAAAATCTCATACCATCCAAGATCAGATGCAACATCCTCGTATAACATGTCATTTTGCTGAACAATTTCACCTGCCCTAATCATATTCCTAAAGCAAAATCAAAAATCCAAATGGTATAAGTAAACTGCAACAAACGACAATTAATAGTCCTAGAGCCTAAGAGCAAGGAGATGCTGGGCTGTTTCTCAAAAATAAAGAGGAGAAGCTGGGCTGACTTATCGATGCAGCGAAGATAAATTAAAATGTTATCAATGAAACTTGTTCAAAAATCCATCGGGGAAAGCTAATCAAATGAATTCAGCTCAAGAATCCAGAACGAAACCCAACGACTGGATCTAGATCGCGAAAGTGATTTTCAATCTGCAATACAACATGAACCAAAACTAGATCCAGAAAAAGCCAACCAAAATGGGGAGAACGATTCAGTGGAGGGAGAGGCAACGTTAGGGAGCTCCGCTCCAGTCGGATGGAAGCCACCATATCCTTGGCCGACCTTGTTTTAGGCGACCGGAGCTAGCACTGCACGAGGTGGACGACTGGGCAAAAGTCGACAAGCCACGCATGGATAGTTGAGGATGCAAGAACACTGGCTAGATCCCAGGGTGAAGATGGGGCTGCGGTGGCTCACCATGGAATTCACAATAGAGATGTAGTGTGCTTCTCCTGGAGAAAGAAAAGGATAGGAACAGACTTTGGATAGGAATCACGGGGAGAGAGAAAGAATGGGAACAAAGCTGGTTTGGTGGGACAACAAGTCAAAGAAAATAGAAAAGAAGCCAGGAGAAAAAGCAAGAAGTCGGACCTAGAAGGCACGCGTGACCGCGTTCCGCACCTGCGATGGTACTAAACGGCGTTAGACACGCGTCAAATTTTAGTAGGAGGGTAGCTACCCTCCTTTGTAGCTAGTAATTTTCGTATATATATATATAGGTCTGCTATTCTCGAACCGGTTCGAGAATAACTATTCTCGAACCCTTTCTGAACTTCCCGGTACATGGATGTGAACTTCTTTTTCCTTTAATCTGAACTTCCTGACGGACTTCAATATTGTACAGCCAAACTTCCGAAACTTTAGTCTAGTTTGAAGTGAACTTCAGAAAATATAGCGAACTTCCGTCGCATCTGAACTTCCCGCTGCATAGCAGTGTGAACTTCTCGACGGAGCAGCAGAATTCCATGTTTTGGCGGATAGTGTTTTGAGGTTGATTTTTTAAACCATTTATCGGAATCATACATATGATATACCATTGAAAAGATATGAAAATTTCGCAACTTTTTCGTGCTGAAAGTTTTTTAAAATTCCGAACATTTTGAAAGTAATTTCAAATATACAAAACAACGTTTTCGCGGATTTCTCCTGTTTCGGACAGTTGTTTGCGCTTAATTTTTACACCACTTGTCGGATTAATACATATGATATACCATTGGAAAGATATAGAAATTGCGCACCATTATTGTTTTGGAAGTTTTTCCAAATTTTGTACGCTTTAAAACTAATTTCGAATATACAAAAAAGTTTTCGCGGATTTCTATATATTCGTAAGGTTATTTGGATCCATTGTTTCAACCGTCTATCGGATTGATACAAATGATACCCCGTTGGAAAGCTGTTGACTAGGCACAAACTTTTGGTTTTGAACATTTTTCCAAATTATTTAGGATTTAAGAGCAGATTTCAAAATGCTTGATTTGGTTTCCGCTCAGAAAAACCGAGTACCTGAATATCCCCATGTATATGGAAGTGAACTTCCAGGTTTCTATTAGTGAACTTCGTGGCTCTGTATAAGTGTTTTTAATGTTGGTTTTGTCATAGTTTTCAAACTTTTTATCCGGATGCAAATAATCCGGGTGCAAATAATATACCATTAAAAAGATATCAATTTTGTGCAACTTTTTCATGTTGATTATTTTCCAAAATTTCTTGCGATTTAGTAGCAGTTTCAATTGTAAAAAAGTCTGACATATTTTCTTGATAGTGGACTTCCATGCTTTACATAGTAGTAACGTTGGAATTTTTCACTATATTTGAAGCTAGACTGAGGATTTTATAATAAACTTCTGGAGTTCCATGAGTGAATTTCCTGGTATTTATAGTTTGTTTTTCCATATGAATAAGACAACATTTGTGTACAAGAATGAACTTTTATACAATAGAAATGTGAACTTTCTGCATGGATCTTTTTCTCAACGACTACCCAATAAAGAAAAGTGAAATTTTCTACACAGAACTTTTCTCGAAAAAATGAACTTATGGATTAATAAAAATGACGTCCTGGTAAAAAAAAGGGCAATTTTTTTAGAGGCATTCAGAGCAAACTTCTCTTGGTAGATGAACTGAACTTCCAAACGAACATTTTATATGTCAACATCTTTTTACGAGACGATCTGTAAAATAGGAGGTAACACACAACGCACATAGAAGTGCTCAACTCGGCCAGAGCCCAATGACTGAACTACTCATGGACTTAAAACGAACTTACACTGAAAAAGCTAGCTAACTGAACTTCACATCAACTCAGGGCAGCACACAGAGTCATGACAACAAAGAATTTCCTGATACCCTAGGAGACAAAGCTATTGATGGCCAGACCACCACCAGGGCTCATCGTAGTCCACCAGTCCAGCCTTTTGCATGGAGCTGTCCAACTTCTGCTACCTTGTCTTGGAAGTCCAGCCCCCCGATTCACATAAATGGTAGAATTATAAGACATCAAATTTGTTAGGCCAAAATTAGACCACTTCAAACAAATAGATAGACGAACCATAAAAAATGAACTGATTTGAGACCAGAAACTTAAGCGCATATCCATGGTGTTAGAAAGTCAAAAAGCATCAGTACAAAATGAAATGTAAACTTTCTTTTGTAAGCAGACTGAACTTCTACCTTTTTATAGTCTAAAACGCATCAGCACGTACATACTAGCAAGACTGAATCCCCAGTCCAGGCATAGTAAACTACCCAGCAATGGTTTTTTTTAACAAGGTGAACTGTTGTTACTATCAGAGGGTACGTTTTGTAATAAAAGTTGACATCACCGCAAGGAAATACTGAACTTCATATCACGCATTTAGTACACATCATTTTTTATTTACACCAAAATATTAAACTTCATATTTCTTGCATTTTCTAATCCTGCTTTAGATGTCGATGCAAATATGTAATGAATAAATTCAAAAGAGTCAATGCAAATTTAACATTTTTTGCCAAATCTGAACTCATTCACATATAGAATTATAGTTATTAACAAAGGTCATATGATTGAATCTACCTGCTATATGTCACAATCTTATGGATGAAATCAACTTGGAATGAACTTTGCAAACAATAAAACAGAAGTTCGATTAAAAATTAAATTTTAAGATGGAAATAAATAACAAGTGCACTGTCTAAACTGAAACAAATGAACTTCCTAAAACTAACAATTTTACCGAGGACATTTTTCTTCTATCTTAATTTAAAAGGAATGTGAACTCCATATTTTTGGCCTAATCGAACTGCTCACAATTTAGAAGTGAACTGCTTAGCGATGTAAGACACACAAGCAGGTACGGCCAAGAATAAAATCACATGCAGCAGTAGCATTTTGCATAGCAGCAACCAGCATAGCGACAACCGTGCGAGGAGCAGGCTGACCTGGGCATTAACGACCCGCCGAAGCCATGGACTCCCAGGACAGCGCAGGGTGAACTCCCGTGTTGGTTACATCACGTGCTAGCTTATTCCGCATGTTGCGCCACCGTGATGGACAGGTGGCCGCCCGCCATCAAGTCCAGCCTGTGTGACGACAACGAAACTGGACTTCCCAGAAAAGGGTGCCGGAGTTCACTGGCACCACACGTGGTGAAAATCTACAAAATGAAAAGTGATCTTTCTCTGTAAAAATTGAGATTCTACTTTTTATAGTCAGACACGCAACGACACAAATAAACAGTATATAAACCAGACTGGGGAGCTAAAACAAGAACTTACCCTGCAAAAAATGCTACCAGGGTATTAACAATAGTTTAAGGCCACTGCGCCTTATGCACTTACTCAAAAAAGGAAAACTTCCTGGTAATATAGAACTGAATTGTCCACGGAAAAGGTCCCAACTTTAGGCATGATTAAAAAATACACATCAATAAAATTCCCATTCATTCACTTGGAGACCAAGACCAGATGGACAAAACAAGAGAACTTTATAGCTGCGGACACACTTTTGCATTTTTTGTGTTTGAATTTATTTTTGTGGTGTGCTTTTGGAGTGAAACAGTGGGAAAAGATAGATGAACTCGCAGAAAAGATAAAAGGAACTTCCCATTGTGAATAATGTGAACTACTTTTTAAACCTTTCACACGCGACATTTTACAATCACCAAAAATGCTAGAGGGAATAAAAGTGAAAGCAAGGAGAGAGAACTTCCAAAAAATAAAATGTGAACTTTGCTGTGTTGTACGAAGTGCACTTCTTTCTGTGTTAGAAACGCATCGAAACAAGCCCACTATCGTGCATTTTTAAAACTCTATAATGCATCCAGTGTTCTATTTGTACTGAACCTCCCATCGTGGAAGTGAATAGATGGAGCTAACTCCCTGCATGACTAAAACACGCATCTCCTTTTCTGTCAAAAATTAATAATTGTCAAGCTATCTAAACTAGTAGCAGCAGTCTGTTGCCGCTCAAGTAATGCGCAAATCCTTAACTACTTTCTGTCAACAGAGAATGAATGTTCAAACAGGAAAAAGCGAAATTCCTGAAAAATAAACTTGTAGAATTAACATGTTGTCAGACATGTATCAACATTTAAATGAATAATTGAACTTCTAGGCAAGAAAAAACGAACTTCAATCTTGCCATTCTCTCTATCCAAACAAAACAAAAATGGAAATAAAAAAGTCAAAGTGATAAGCCTTATGTCCCATATTGAAAATATTTAATAGACATTCAGTACCCACTTTCATAACCATATGAGTACCACTAATGCATTGTTAATCATGCAGACTTTGCGGGGTAGTGGACTTGCTAGCGATATGGAAGTTCAGAGGTGGCAAAGTACTAGCAAAGTCCAGAGCAGATGAAAATGAAATGAACTTCAGCGCGTTAAAAATGAAATGAAATGCACATTTTAACATCACAAGTCTCAAATATACACACAATCTGTAAAAAGTGTTTTCCAGATGACCATGTAGCAGGAATATATAAAATGAAAATAGCAGTAGATGTGAACTTCGCGAATTAAGAGAATTGAGCTTCACAAACTTCACAAATACCGAACCGTTGTAGCTTAACTAGTAAACTTCCATGAACTTCTACTGCCGCATGTCTCTTCACACTTTAACAAACCGCTCTAGCTTAACTAGTGAACTTCCTATTTTCCACTTTTTTTAAAGTAAATGGAACTTCTATTGCGGGTCAAATCAAAGTGGATGTGCACTGCACTGTTTCTCACATTCAGTGTCCATCATCGTGTCATACCATATTATACATCCGTATATGCACTTGGTTTTACTAATAGACTTGTTTGTGCATACATGGATGAATGGGGTGTATGAAGCAATTGCATGCAAATGCTTGTTAGGAGACACACTAAGAAAGAAAAAGGAAATGACAAACATGAGTTGGACGACCGTGGGCTACCATGAATTGTAATTAACTCTAGCTTGTGTTGGACTTCTTTTAACTGCAGTCTGATTTTTTTAACTGAACTTCTCATAATTTTTAAAGAGCTTCTAGCTCTGCCATAGTGAAATCTCGGACAACGTATACTGAGAAAGAAAAATGAACTTCAGCAAGGGACAAGCTCCACTTCAGGACCAAAACTAAAACTCGAGAATATGCACTTCTATTTTGGGATCATCTCACTGCTAGGAAAACATATTAAAAGTGCACTAACCAGCTAAATTCTTTTGATTGATCATTTTTAGCCAGATACGAACACTGCTATTTCACATCAGTGGCATTACTAGTACACAGCAGCGACAGCAGTAGTTCATATCAGCGGGAGCATACGTTCGCTTGAGTAATGCACGAACCTGGTGATAGAGGGAGTAATGCGCTCCGTTGATGGGCTCCCCGTAGTGGCGGTGGTGAACTCCGCCGGCTCTGTCAGCGGATCGCCCAACTGTGCGATGTAGCCCCGTACTAGGAAATATATAGTGAACTTGTCACTTAAAATAATGTTAACTTCAGTTTTTTTACCAGCCAAAAGAAATAACTTCCACTTCTCTCGTTTTAATAGATCCGAGCAAAGCACAAATAAAAATCAGATGCCAGTTCAATTTACGAGCAAACTAGCATTGTGTCTCATAACTAATCAGTTTTAAATCCTTTTCATATCTCATAACGTATCAAATTGATACATATATAGTACAAGAACAATTCCAAGACTAGTAATAGTTCAGTTGCAGGCTCACACGAGTTCATACCATAGCACTGCCAAAAACGGAACTAAATTTCAGAGCAGAAATCGTCAACCTTCAAGACAGGTGGACCTCTAGCCTGGAGCACGACATCCTGCAGCAGAAGGTCGTGAAAGTCTGAGGAGCTGGGCAATGACTCGTCCAGTGACGAGGTGAACTAAACTGCACTGGCGACTGAACTACACTTCCAGAATAAACACTGAAATCAGAAAAGCAATGAACCGAACCTGGGTGAGGGCGTTAGTGACCTGGAGAACGCCACCTTAGCAGAGAGCAAGCCGGCATCGGAGCAGGACTAGAAGACCTTGACCGCCGCAGGGGCACCAGGGCCCATCGAGGCAGTTCACATCGGGGGAACGTGGGAGCCGGTGGCTACGCAGCACGTTCTACCGAGATCGATGGTGGCGCGTATCGAGGCAGGGACGACGAACTCCAGGGCGGAGCGGCGCCGACTCCTAGCCGGTGGTGGCGGGGAGCACAAGGGCGGCGCAGGTACAGACGCGTGGTCTGCAGGGGACAGGGCGGACGATCTCCTGGTCGCCGTCGGCGCATGGTCTCCAGGGAAGGGCGGCGGAGGAGTCTGTATTCTCTGCCGGCGCGTGGTCTGCAAGGGAAGGGCTCCGCCTGAGCTGGAAGGAAGGAGAGGGCCGCGCGCGAGGTGCAGTGGATCGGAGTGGTGGAAGGCCGCGCGAGGGGTGGAAGGTGGGCGGCGGCGCGCGGCGGCCGGGAAGAAGGCTGGGTGGGATTTGGCCCTGCCGCCGGGAAGAAGGCTGGGTGGGGATTCGACCCTGCCGCCGGGAAGAAGGCTGGGCGGGGATTCGGCCCTGCCGCCGGGAAGAAGGCGGGGCGGGAATTGGGGACGGGCGCGGTGCCTGCAGATAGAGAAGAAGGTTTGGGGTCGTGGACTCGTGGGGAGTTCACAAGGAAGGAGATGCACGAGTTGGTTCGGTTAGAAATTAGGGGGTTCGAGAATAGCTATTCTAGAACCCTCTTAAGGGGGGTTCGAGAATAGTCCAGCTCTCTCTCTCTCTCTCTCTCTCTCTCTCTCTATATATATATATATATATAGGTAAATTAACTGGTGCTCCATGATGCTCGGGCACCATACGTAGATACATGTATTTTTGCTTTGTAGTACACATACCTGAGGGTATATATACCTAAGTTACACATACCTAAGGTATACATACCTAAGATATGCATACTCAACTGATACATACATAAGGTATTGCATACCTAAGGTGTACATACACTGATACGTGTATATATATGTTAGGTATGTGTAACTTGCATGTGTGTATGTTAAGTATGTAAATGTTAGGTATGTGTAACTTGTATGTGTATATGTTAGGTATGTAAACCTTAGGTATGTGTAATTTAGACACGTACACTCCAGGTATGTACGAAATATATATATATATATATATATATATATATATATATATATATATATATACTATTCTGCAACCGGTTGCAGAATAATATTCTGAGCACCGACTTGTACTTTCCTGGACACAAGGTTGTACTTCCCGGATAACAGGGTTCAACTTTCTGTCGAACTTACCTGAACTTCCCGTTTTCTTTAGAGGTACTGATTATACCACGAGTTTTTCAACCATTTGTCGGAACTATGCAAATGATATACCGTTGGATAGATAATGAAAAACCGCAACTTTTTCATGTTCACACTTTTCACAGATTTTGCACGGTTCAAATTTAATTTTGAAAATACGAAAACGCTTCTATATGGCCAGAAAATGAACTTTCAGTTCAATTTTCGAACCGCTTATCGAAACTGTGCAAATGATATACCGTTGGAAAGATAATGAAATTTCGCAACTTTTTCATGTTTTACGTTTTTTCAAAATCCTCACAGTTTTTGAACAATTTTGAAAATACCGAAATTTGGACGTACTCAAAAAACGAGAGGACAGTAATTTGGACGATTTGTTTCAACCGTATGTCGGAATGATGCAAATGATATGGCGTTGGAAAGCTACGGACTAGGCACAACTTTCATCTTCCAATTGTTTTCTCTAATTCATTATAGTTTAAGAGAATAACTCGAATTACTGTCCGCCCGTTTTATGAGACGGGCACCGAATGATTTTCCCCGCGATTTCTATGCGGTATATTTAAGCAATGCAAATGATATACGGTTGGAAAGGTGTAAAAAAGGCGCATCTTTTTCATATATATCATTTTTGCCAAATCTAAATGGTTTAAAATTAATTTTAGAAGTTTTGAAATCATGTTTCCGGTATATTTTGCGAGATAACGACTTGAATTTGATGCATTAGATCTCTTTATTTGTTGTGAAATGTTGTAGGTAATGAAATTAGACTCCTAATCTATCAGATAAACCTTTGGGTGGCAATGGTTGAGGTGGTTGGTGATCAAAACAATGAGATTTGCACAATAGATTTTCGCCTCGCAAAAACAGAGCATTGAACTTCTCTCGACATATGCTTGTACTTCTCGGGCAACGCGGTTCTACTTCTTGGTGCGGTTTCACGAAACCGTTCAGAAAAATTAATAAATTTTTATCTAAACACTTTCTACTTCCCGTGGTTACCGCTTGTACTTCCTGCAATCACCACTCGTACTTCTCGGAATCACTGATTGTACTTCCCGCGGATGAGGGGATTTTTTTGTTTTTTGTGTATTTGTATTTTGTCGGCTTTTTGTACTTCCTATATTAAGTTTGTGTACTTCTTGTGTCGAATGGTTGTACTTCTCAGCTTGAAGTCTTTGAACTTCTTCGTGAATAACGAGATTATTTTGTTTTTTTGTATATTTGGATTGTTATCGGTTTTCTTGTACTTCCTATAATAAGTGGTTGTACTACCCGTGTCCAATGGTTGTACTTCTCGCCGTCAAGTATTTGAACTTCCTCGCGGATGATGAGATTATTTTATTTTCTTGTACATTCTGGTTTTTTCGGTTTTCTTGTACTTCCTACAATAAGTGGTTGTACTGCTCGTGTCGAATGGTTGTACTTCTCATTGTCAAGCATTTGAACTTCCTCGCGTATGACGGGATTGTTTTACTTTTTTACATTTGAAATTTGTCGGTTTTCTTGTACTTCTTACAAAAAGTGGTTGTACTGCTCATGTCGTATGGTTGTACTTCTCATCATCAAATATTTTCAACTTCCTCATGAATGACGAGATTATTTTGTTTTTTTGTACTTTCTATATTAAGTGGGTGTACTGTGCCGAATGGTTGTACTTCTTACCGTCAAGCATTTGAACTTCTTCTCAAATGACGGGATTATTTTATTTTTTCTACATTTGTTTTTTGTAGGTTTTCTTGTACTTTCTATATTAAGTGGGGTGTACTACTTATGTGGAATGGGTGTACTTTCTAAACATGACTTCGTGTACTTCCCGGTGCTGTTGTGCAACAGAAATTTTAATAACCTCTATAGTTTTCAAATTTTTGCATGTATATTGTGTACTTGGCAAACTAAAGAGTTGCATTTGCGACAACTATCCAATTGAATTATTTGTAAAATTGTTTATATTAATTTTATTTAAGTATGTGTACTGCCCAAACAATACCGGTTATACTGCCCAACGACGGAGCATTTGTACTTCTTTTCATCCATTCTATCTTTTTGGGAGGAGTTGTGGATCACTGTAGCCAGTAAATTGAATTGCAATCTCACTTCATGTTAATAAAAAAGGGAAAACAACATCAACAGCAAGAGTAAAGGAAAAACATGGAGCAGTACACCAATCATATATTTGTTAAATTAAGGGAATACTCGAACAAAAATACTGCGCACACAAACATGCATCACAAAAAGCACGAACAGGCTTGGGTGAGTACACATGACTCCAGCCACTGTTTCCACTCTGCACATTATAACCTATATAAAAGCTGACCCCATTTACGTTAAGGAGATTGATTTGGCTACTGTTCATGGCCCCTTTTGCTCCAATCAGCCATGGGCACGTCATTGTTCTGCACTGTATATGGCTCACGGTACTTGTGGATTCGATTTTGCCTTCCTTTTTTCTTTCCATGTGAATCCCAGCTAAAGGGGTTTGCTTTCACCACATTGCTCCATGTGCATGCACTGTTCATGTCCATTTTCTTCCAATCAAAATCTGCCACGTAGACTATACTATAATGTGTTTTTTTCTTTTTTTTTCTTCCTTCTTTGACACACTACGATTCTAATTTTAGACGCAAAAACTTTTTATCATAATCTTCCCGTTTGTAGCTAACTACATCTACCTCTCAAACAAAAAGGTTACATATGTCTAAAACGGTGTATTTTATATCTCTTCTTTTAACATGGGCATAATTTTCAGACCTTATATTCTTTTAGCTCCTATAAAAAAATTTACTGGACGGTAATCTTCTGGCGCAACTTTTCAACCTTAATCTTTGATGCAACTCGATTCGGTATATATTTCCGGTCGTAAATTTTCAATGGTAGCTAGCCTACGTCTACAATTCTATTTTCTCAACTCCTTTTAATTACTCGATGGTTATTTTTCGGCACAACTTTCCATTCCAATCAGCCCTATGACATGTAGCCTATGCTACAATGTGTTTATTTTTCATTTTTCTTAGCTTGCACCATAGTGCTCCACGTTGATGCATTGTAGACATCTATTTTAATCCAATCAATCTCCGCCACATAGACTACTACAATGTGCTTTTGTTTCCTTTTTTTCTTCTTTTTAAAGACTTTTGGATTATATAATTTTACATGCAACAACTTTTTATCTTTAATTTTTCGGATGTATGTCTACCTCTCAAACAAAAAAATTATCTACATCTACAACAATATTTTTATGTCTCTTCTTTTAATACTACTTATTGGTATTTTTGTTGACATGCCTTTATAGCCATATTTCGTAGACCGTATATTTTTTAGCTCCTTGGCACAACTTTCCGGCCTTAATATTTGATGCAACTCGATTTGATACATATTTTAGGCCGCAACATTTTGACGTTAGTTAGCCTACTTCTTGGGTTGTATTTTCCCAACTTCTTTTATTTACTCGATGGTCATTTTCCGGAACAACTTTCCGTTTCAATCAGCCTGCGCCATGTGGCATATGCTACAATATGTTTTTTTAGTTTTTCTCTTTTGGGACTTTTGGTATTTTATTATTTCAGGGTGCATATTCCAACGACGATAATTTCTCAACGGTTCAACGACATAGTAATTTCAACCCCAAGTTTAGTTTCAGCAATATTTTTTTGTGAGGCGGCAATTCCCTATATTATTTTTGTAGAAAGCAATTTCTCAGTAGATATCTTGAACATTGCCCATGTCAACTATGAAACACGTCATTAACTACCTACTATTAATTATTTAATATTGCATATTTCTCCGTAGCTCAACCGTGGTTCTAGATAATAATTACCCACCAATATTTTTTAGTAGTGAATAATTCTTCAATGGTGATTAAAAAAGAAAAATCCAACATCCGCCCCCTCTTTTACTCGGGGAAAATAATATTGTGTTCTTCTGTGATAACATCGAAAAAATATACTTACTCCACCATCCGTCACATTTTTACCTAGGATAACCTTCTTCTACAATAACTTTAGAAGATAGATTTACTCCATCACCCGTTGCCTCTTTCCACCATCTGCCGCTTATTACATCGACACTTCCGCGGTATTTCAGCAACCTAGATATTGTTTTATTTCTACAATATTTTAACCAGCGATCTAGAAACAAAAGCATTCCACCATCCGTCGTCTATTTCATAGGCACTTCCGCGGTACTTCAACAACCCATATATTTATTATTTCTACAAAATTGTAACCAACGATCTTCATACCAAGGGCACAATCGAGTTTTATATGTTTCTTCAGCTATTTTTGAAAAGTAATCCCGCATTTTCAAACCTAAAAATATTGTTTTTAAAAAAGAATGCCGCACTGTAAACAACGCGTGCGCGGCGTGCGCCGCGCCGCAAACTTCCTAGTCCTGTTACATTGGCGCTATTTCTGAATCTCTTTCCCATATTATTGCTGAATCCACACCCGGGCGGGCTGAACCCCATCAGAACACATGAAACCTCCTATGCCTCAAGCCCTCAACTGTCTTGCCATAGTCTGGTTTCAAACAAACTACGTGCACTGCTATTCTTTGTGAACATACGAAGCAAAATACAAGCTTCATTTATCCCTATTGAACGTAGTGGCGTATGACCGTCTGTTTACGTTGCACGGCCGCATCATGCTTGTGCTGCAGCACCCACGAGGCAGCGGAAACAACTCGGTATGTTGCCGACAAGAGCTGGGGAGATGGAGAAGGGCACGAGCTGGCGGGGGGTGATATCTACGTTCCCCCTCCTTTCCTGTAGACAGTGTTGGGCCTCCAAGAGCAGAGGTTTGTAGAACAGCAGCAAGTTTCCCTTAAGTGGATCACCCAAGGTTTATCGAACTCAGGGAGGAAGAGGTCAAAGATATCCCTCTCATGCAACCCTGCAACCATAAAGCAAGAAGTCTCTTGTGTCCCCAACACACCTAATAGGTGCACTAGTTCGGCGAAGAGATAGTGAAATACAGGTGGTATGAATATATAGTAGCAGTAGCAACGGTGCCAGAAAATAGCTTGCTGGCGTGTAGTTGATGGTGGTAGTATTGCAGCAGTAGTAACACAGTAAAACAGTAAACAAGCAGCGATAGTAGTATTTAGGAACAAGGCCTAGGGATTACACTTTCACTAGTGGACACTCTCAACATTGATCACATAACAGAATAGATAAATGCATACTCTACACTCTTGTTGGATGATGAACACATTGCGTAGGATTACACGAACCCTCAATGCCGGAGTTAACAAGCTCCACAATAATGCTCATATTTTAGTAACCTTTAGTGTAAGATAGATCAAAAGACTAAACCAAGTACTAGCATAGCATGCACACTGTCACCTTCATGCATATGTAGGAGGAATAGATCACATCAATATTATCATAGCAATAGTTAACTTCGCAATCTACAAGAGATCATGATCATAGCATAAACCAAGTACTAACACGGTGCACACACTGTCACCTTTACACACGTGCAGGAGGAATAGAACTACTTTAATAACTTTGCTAGAGTAGCACATAGATAAATTGTGATACAAACTCATATGAATCTCAATCATGTAAAGCAGCTCATGAGATTATTGTATTGAGGTACATGGGAGAGAGATGAACCACATAGCTACAGCGGAGCCCTCAGCCTCAGGGGTGGATTACTCCCTCCTCATCATGGAGGCAGCGATGGCGGTGAAGATGGCGGTGAAGACGGCGGTGGAGATGGCTCCGGGGGCAATTCCCCGTCCGGCAGGGTGCCGAACAGAGAGTTCTGTCCCCGAATTGGAGTTTCGCGATGGCGGCGCGCCCGGAGTCTTTCTGGAGTTTCGTCAATTGGTACTGCGTTTTTAGGTCGAAAAGGGCTTTTATAGGCGAAGAGGCGGCGCAGGGGGCACTGGGGCGCCACACCCTAGGCCGGCGCGGCCTAGGCCTGGCCCGCGCCGCCATGTGGTGTGGTGGCCCCCTGGCCCCTCTCCGACTCTTCTTCGGTGTTCTGGACGCTTCCGGGAAAAATAGGAGGTTTGGCGTTGATTTCGTCCAATTCCGAGAATATTGCCCGAACAGCCTTTCTGGAACCAAAAACAGCAGAAAACAGGAACTAGCACTGTGGCATCTTGTTAATAGGTTAGTTCCGGAAAATGCATGAAAATGATATAAAGTGTGAACAAAACATGTTGGTATTGTCATAAAACAAGCATGGAACATCGGAAATTATAGATACGTTGGAGACGTATCAGCATCCCTAGCTTAGTTCCTACTCGTCCTCGAGTAGGTAAACGATAAAAGATAATTTCTGAGGTGACATGCTACCAACATAATCTTAATCATACCATTGTAAAGCATATGAGACGAATGCAGCGATTCGAAATAATGTAAATGCAATGAGTAAACAAGTGAATCATATAGCAAAGACTTTTCATGAATAGTACTTTCGAGACAAGCATCAATAAGTCTTGCATAAGAGTTACTCATAAAGCAATAAATTCATAGTAGAGACATTGAAGCAACACAATGGAAGATTAAGTTTCAGCGGTTGCTTTCAACTTGTAACATGTATATCTCATGGATAGTTGTCAATGCAAAGCAATATAACAAATGCAATAAGCAAGTATATAAGAATCAATGCACAGTTCACACAAATGTTTGCTTCTTGAGGTGGAGAAAGATAGGTGAACTGACTCAACAATAAAAGTAAAAGAATGGTCCTTCAAAGAGGAAAGCATCGATTGCTATATTTGTGCTAGAGCTTTTATTTTGAAAACATGAAACAATTTTGTCAACGGTAGTAATAAAGCATATGTATCATGTAAATTATATCTTACAAGTTGCAAGCCTCATGCATAGTATACTAATAGTGCCCGCACCTTGTCCTAATTAGCTTGGACTACCGGATCATCACAATGCACATGTTTTAACCAAGTGTCACAAAGGGGTACCTCTATGCCTTTGTACAAAGGTCTAAGGAGAAAGCTCGCATTGGATTTCTCGCTATTGATTATTCTCAACTTAGACATCCATACCGGGACAACATAGACAACAGATAATGGACTCCTCTTTTATGCATAAGCATGTAACAACAATTAATAATTTTCTCATATGAGATTGAGGATATATGTCCAAAATCGAAACTTCCACCATGGATCATGGCTTTAGTTAGCGGCCCAATGTTCTTCTCTAACAATATGCATGCTTAACCATAGGGTGGTAGATCTCTCTTACTTCAGACAAGACGGACATGCATAGCAACTCACATGAAATTCAACAATGAATAGTTGATGGCGTCCCCAGTGAACATGGTTATCGCACAACAAGCAACTTAATAAGAGATAAAGTGCATAATTACATATTCAATACCACAATAGTTTTTAAGCTATTTGTCCCATGAGCTATATATTGCAAAGGTGAATGATGGAATTTTAAAGGTAGCACTCAAGCAATTTACTTTGGAATGGCGGAAAATACCATGTAGTAGGTAGGTATGGTGGACACAAATGGCATAGTGTTGTTTGGCTCAAGGATTTGGATGCATGAGAAGTATTCCCTCTCGATACAAGGTTTAGGCTAGCAAGGTTGTTTGAAGCAAACACAAGCACGAACTAGTACAGCAAAACTCACATAAAAGACATATTACAAGCATTATAAAACTATACATCGTCTTCCTTGTTGTTCAAACATCTTACTAGAAAATATCTAGACTCTAGAGAAACCACTCATGCAAACCCAAATTTTAACAAGCTCTATGTATTTCCTCACTAATGGGTGCAAGGTATATGATGCAAGAGCTTAAACAAGAGCACAACAATTGCCAAGTATCACATTATTCAAGACATCACACCAATTTCTACATGTAGCATTTTCCAATTCCAACCATATAATAATTTAACGGCAGTTTCAACCTTCGCCATGAATATTATGAGCTAAGAACACATGTGTTCATACGAACCAGCGGAGCGTGTCTCTCTCCCACACAAGCATTTATTCAAACACAAACAAAAACAAAAACATACAGACGCTCCAAGTAAAGCACATAAGATGTGACCGAATAAAAATATAGTTTCAAGAGAAGGAACCTGATAATTTGTCGATGAAGAAGGGGATGCCTTGGGCATCCCCAAGCTTAGACGCTTGAGTCTTCTTGAAATATGCAGGGATGAACCACCGGGGCATCCCCAAGTTTAGAGCTTTCACTCTTCTTGATCATAGTATATCATCCTCCTTTCTTGACCCTTGAAAACTTCCTCCACACCAAACTCGAAACAACTCATTAGAGGGTTAGTGCACAATAAAAATTAACATATTCAGAGGTGACACAATCATTCTTAACACTTCTGGACATTGCATAATGCTACTGGACATTAGTGGATCAAAGAAATTCATCCAACATAGCAAAAGAGGCAATGCGAAATAAAAGGCAGAATCTGTCAAAACAGAACAGTTCGTATTGACGAATTTTAAAATGGCACCAGACTTGCTCAAATGAAAATGCTCAAATTGAATGAAAGTTGCGTACATATCTGAGGATCATGCACGTAAATTGGCTTAATTTTCTGAGCTACCTACAGGGAGGTGGACCCAGATTCGTGACAGCAAAGAAATCTGGAACTGTGCAGTAATCCAAATCTAGTACTTACTTTTCTATCAATGGCTTAACTTGGCACAACAAAACACAAAACTAAGATAAGGAGAGGTTGCTACAGTAGTAAACAACTTCCAAGACACAAAATAAAAACAAAGTACTGTAGCAAAATAACACATGGGTTATCTCCCAAGAAGTTCTTTCTTTATAGCCATTAAGATGGGCTCAGCAGTTTTAATGATGCACTCGCAAGAAATAGTATTCGAAGCAAAAGAGAGCATCAAGAGGCAAATTCAAAATACATTTAAGTCTAACATGCTTCCTATGCATAGGAATCTTGTAAATAAACAAGTTCATGAAGAGCAAAGTAACAGGCATAGGAAGATAAAACAAGTGTAGCTTCAAAAATTTCAGCACATAGAGAGGTATTTTAGTAACATGAAAATTTCTACAACCATATTTTCCTCTCTCATAATAACTTTCAGTAGCATCATGAGCAAACTCAACAATATAACTATCACATAAAGCATTCTTATCATGAGTCTCATGCATAAAATTATTACTCTCCACATAAGCATAATCAGTTTTATTAGTTGTAGTGGAAGCAAATTCAACAAAGTAGCTATCATTATTATTCTCATCAAGTGTAGGAGGCATAGTATTATCATCATAAAAATTACTCTCCATAGTAGGTGGCACCAAAAGACCAATATCATTATAATCATCATAAATAGGAGGCAAAGTATCATCAAAGAAAATTTTCTCCTCAATGCTTGGGGGACTAAAAAGATCATGCTCATCAAAACCAGCTTCCCCAAGCTTAGAATTTTCCATATCATTAGCAACAATAGTGTTCAATGTGTTCATGCTAATATGTTCCATGGGTTTTTTAATTTTCGCATTAAACCATTCATGTCTTGACTCAGGAAATAGTACAATGAGCTCACAGATGTTTTCCATTATGCCTTACTAGTGTAAAACAAGAAACAAAAAGATGCAATTGCAGGATCTAAAGGAAATAGCTTCGAGTACTTACAACGGCGGAAAATAGCTTGGTAGCCGAGGTCCGGAGTGTGAGTACCTTTTACCTTTCCTCCCCGGCAACGGCGCCAGAAAATAAGCTTGATATCTACGTTCCCCCTCCTTTCCTGTAGACAGTGTTGGGCCTCCAAGAGCAGAGGTTTGTAGAACAGCAGCAAGTTTCCCTTAAGTGGATCACCCAAGGTTTATCGAACTCAGGGAGGAAGAGGTCAAAGATATCCCTCTCATGCAACCCTGCAACCACAAAGCAAGAAGTCTCTTGTGTCCCCAACACACCTAATAGGTGCACTAGTTCGGCGAAGAGATAGTGAAATACAGGTGGTATGAATATATAGTAGCAGTAGCAACGGTGCCAGAAAATAGCTTGCTGGCGTGTAGTTGATGGTGGTAGTATTGCAGCAGTAGTAACACAGTAAAACAGTAAACAAGCAGCGATAGTAGTATTTAGGAACAAGGCCTAGGGATTACACTTTCACTAGTGGACACTCTCAACATTAATCACATAACAGAATAGATAAATGCATACTCTACACTCTTGTTGGATGATGAACACATTGCGTAGGATTACACGAACCCTCAATGCCGGAGTTAACAAGCTCCACAATAATGCTCATATTTTAGTAACCTTTAGTGTAAGATAGATCAAAAGACTAAACCAAGTACTAGCATAGCATGCACACTGTCACCTTCATGCATATGTAGGAGGAATAGATCACATCAATATTATCATAGCAATAGTTAACTTCGCAATCTACAAGAGATCATGATCATAGCATAAACCAAGTACTAACACGGTGCACACACTGTCACCTTTACACACGTGCAGGAGGAATAGAACTACTTTAATAACTTTGCTAGAGTAGCACATAGATAAATTGTGATACAAACTCATATGAATCTCAATCATGTAAAGCAGCTCATGAGATTATTGTATTGAGGTACATGGGAGAGAGATGAACCACATAGCTACAGCGGAGCCCTCAGCCTCAGGGGTGGATTACTCCCTCCTCATCATGGAGTCAGCGATGGCGGTGAAGATGGCGGTGAAGACGGCGGTGGAGATGGCTCCGGGGCAATTCCCCGTCCGGCGAAGTGCCGGAACAGAGAGTTCTCTGTCCCCCGAATTGGAGTTTCGCGATGGCGGCGGCGCCCTGGAGTCTTTCTCGAGTTTCGTCAATTGGTACCGCGTTTTTAGGTCGAAAGGGCTTTTATAGGCGAAGAGGCGGCGCAGGGGGCACTGGGGCGCCACACCCTAGGCCGGCGCGGCCTAGGCCTGGCCCGCGCCGCCATGTGGTGTGGTGGCCCCCGCCCCTCTCCGACTCTTCGTCGGTGTTCGGACGCTTAGGGAAAAATAGGAGGTTTGGCGTTGATTTCGTCCAATTCCGAGAATATTGCCCGAACAGCCTTTCTGGAACCAAAACAAGCAGTGAAAACAGAACCGGCACGTGGCATCTTGTTAATAGGTTAGTTCCGGAAAATGCATGAAAATGATATAAAGTGTGAACAAAACATGTTGGTATTGTCATAAAACAAGCATGGAACATCGGAAATTATAGATACGTTGGAGACGTATCAGGGGGCAGGAGGCCAGCCATCGGTCCAAAATCAGGGTGGGACTACGCGCTCCTTCCCCTGCAAGATTTTGCGTGACCGAGCTGAGGATTAGAGCGGAGCATAGGGAGGACCGGCGTCGAGGACGTCGGCGGGAAGGACGTTGTGGGTCGAACTCCAGTGGTGCGCTGGGAGGCTTAATAAGCCATGGCCGCGGCAGCGGCCAGCAGCGCGAGGGGAACCCGTAGATGCGGCGACCAACCGGCGGTCGATCCGTGTAGCAGGAACCATATCCACCATATAATTTTTTTGAATGAGTTTTTTTTTTTTTGAAAAATGACTTGAACCGTCAGGATAAAAATGGTTGTACTGCCTGGACTAGAATGATTGAACTGTCCGAACTACAATGATTAGGGTTACTTTTACACTGTTGAGTCCTCAAAAATTCTACTGCCATGGTCGTCGATATTTTCGTGTGTACAAAATTATACCATCATTTTTGCTAACCGATTTATTGAAAATTGAGAAAAAGACGTGGTTGATCTGCTTTTGCTCGAAAATTGTACTTCTGATTAATAGACATCTATACTGTTCGTAGTTACAAACGTCAACAAAATTTGGCTGCATCAAACAACAGATTAACATGAAACAAAATGTCGGATCACCAAAATATGGTGACTGCACCAAATCACGAAGTAAAACATCACTTTCTTTTGTGTATGTTTTCTAACTTATCTGCATCAAACTTGAGTGCCGCAACCATATATACAAACTACTTTTTTATCACATGGTTATGCTAATCGAGAGACAGATCATCACATGAGATAGTGGAGCAGCAGCAGCCCACGCATTAAGAGAGAGTACAGGAGTGAAAACCGAGACCTGTACTGCCATTCCCTATCTATTTAGTGGCTGTCCACTTCCTGAAGCTGGTTGAACTGTCCAACGCAATAGATAGAAACTACAGAGTCGTTGCAGTGGTGAACGAGCAAGAGAAGTTCCATGAGCGCTCCCGCTGACTGATGTAGCTCTAGGATCGGCAGGGCCAGCCAGACTGAGGATGCACGCTTCCTTGACCGTGAGCACTACACCCCGCCGCCGGGCCTGGTTCTAGTCACTGCCGCCGGACCTGGTTCCCATCCCAGCCGAGAGCGGAGAGCCGACCAGAGCACTCCCCCATCGCCGAACCTGGTTTAGGTGGATTTGCTGGAAATAATTCAATTTTTGCTTGAACTTACCATGCCACTGCCTTGTACTGTCGCGAATCGAAGATTGTGCTTCGCTGAGCTGAAACATCTGACCTCCCAAAAAAAAAATCAGGGCGCCGGCGGCAGCTGGGCAGGAGGGAGAGTGGCAGCTCAGGGGAATGGGGGAGGGCAGACCGTGGCCGAGCTCGAGGACAGGGGATGAGCGACCCGGTCGTCGCCGACGGCACCGTGGCCGCGCTCGAGGGACAGGGGCCGGCGACGCGTGGGGATGGGAGCGTGGAAGCGCTGGGGAGGTGACCAGCGGCGCGTGGGGGAGGTATCCGGCCGGCGGCGCGGGGAGTTGGCCGGCGGCGCGAGGTGGAGATGGCGGCGGCGCAAGGTGGAGGTGGCCGCGGCGCGGGGTGGAGGTCTCCCGGCGGCGCGGGGAAAGGCCGCGCGCGCGCGGAGGTGGCCAGCAGCGTAGCGCGGCGGGGAGGTGGCCGGCGGCGCGCGGCGGGAGGTGCCCGGCGGCGCGGGCGGGATGTGGCCGGCGGCGCGGGGCGGGATGTGGCCGGCGGCGCGGGTGGATGTGCGCGGGTCGGGAAGAAGCTAATTGGGGTTTTTTTTTTTAGTCGGTTGGTTGTGTTTGGGTCATTTTCCACCGGATCGGATCCTTATAAGGTATAGTGCGACCCTATATATATATATATATATATATATATATCGATAATTACCAGGTACAAAGGAGGGTAGCTACCCACCCCACTAGCATCTTCAAGATTCGCGCTAGTCAAACCCACCTTAGTATTTAGTTTTGGATAGGCCGGTAACAACATGGTGTATAAACTAAGGGACGTTAGTCAGAAAGATTCGATTCCTTGTAGTACGTTTTTAAATTAGTGAAAGATTCCCTGCCGTACTTTTTATGTTGGCCTAGCTAGAAACCATCTTTTGGTAGTTTTAGAGACCCACAATTTTTCAAACAATTTTTAGGTAGCTAGTTTTACCTGGGTTTTTTTTATCACTGCGCGCATGTCAGTCGTGTAGAGAATTTGCGAGAGCTACCTTTTCATTGTAGGAAATCCGACCCAGCTAAATGGAACCTGGGTGCGCGCGCACCCGTTTACGAAAAGTTCAAAAAAAATGCTATTTAAAAGTTTCAAAAAAATGTGAAGTAAAATTTTGCATGTACGTATTATGTTGATACTTACTCGTGTGAGTTTTCACGAAAAAATACTATTGTGTGTGTCCTGCATAAAAATGACAAAATGTCTAAATGAGAATAGTGAACAGGAATTTGTACTATTCACAGGAATAGGAATTTGCATTTTATCATTTTTGTGTAGGTCACACACAATGGTATTTTTCCGTGAAAACACACACGAGTAAGTATCAACATAATATCTACATGCAAAAATTTACTTGACATTTTTTGAAAACTTTTGAATAGCATTTTTTTGAACTTTTCGTAAACGGGTGCGCGCGCACCCAGGTTCCATTCACCATTTTCGGCATCGTCCCGGGCTTTATTAGCCTAGCCTTTGCATGTGTGCTGGTGTGAACTAAGAGGAGTGCCTTTTTTTCTAAGCGGCAACAGCAGCAAACCAAAGCAGCCATCAATTCATTTCTTATTTTGCTAAGCCTCTCTCTCTTCTATCCCCTGTACTGCCCGTTGCTGCAGAGGTGGCAGCTGAGCTCATCTCTACTTTTGCTTGCTTTTTTATCGTGTGTGCCTCGGAAAGTAGGAAAAATGGCTCTAGAAATTCTGAAGAAGAGATGCCCAGATTTTGCAAGGAATCAGCGGCAACAAAGATACTTGATTTACTATGTTCAGCAAATATAAGAACTCACAAGACGATTAAAAGTGGATGTTTTAGATAGATTAGGCGTGGGAAACCTTTTTTAACATGTAGATTCTTTTCCTAGCGGAGGCAACTTTGCATCACGAAGCAACAAAAAATCTGTTGTACGTTTCGAAATCTGCCAGCAATGTCAGGCCAGTTCAAGCCTGCCACGCACGCGCAAACAGCCGATAAAACACCTACCGTTTGCCATGCCGTTAGCCTATAACGGTAAGCATGAGGGCCCACGCCAGCAAATAAGGTCAAAGGTAAGTAAGCACATCTACCTACACACATCTCATCGGTATATCCAATTGTTCTACTGAGAGGGGTAGCTACCCACCTTTGTAGAAAATCCGCACTCATATATATATATATATATATATATATATATATATAGACAAAAGTTTTGGTATGTAACCAAACTGCAGCGCATGCTATCATTACCGTTCACCATGTGTTCCAAGATGCGTGCTAACAATAGAGAAATCTTTTCCAAATAAGCATCTGGCGATTTAGTGGATCCATGTTACTGGGTGGCCCAGATATCTGTCCACGTCTGAGCACTCTGGGCACTCTGTGTGGCGTCCCGTTGGCTCGTCGGTTTCTCCTTGTCGAGGCTGGGTTCGTCTTCTACTGATGGTGTAGCTGTTGGTTTGTTTTTCTCTTCCGTGCGTCAGGCACACACAGATTTTTTGTGTGCTTCCATCTCACCGCATCCCTCAACCAGTGAACCTCATCCACTATATTCTTCCTAGCTAGGTGACCAAAGCATCCACCTACTCCACCGGATTTGACCGGAGCTAGCCGTCCTCCGGCTATCCCTGGGAGGAGGCAAGGTCCAGTGGACCTGCTCAACCTCGAGAAGCCCGACGGCGTGTTCGTCTTCACGGCCGCCGCCGTGGTCAACCACCTGCCGCAAATCGCCGGAGCACGAGGCCGAGAGACAAGATCGACTCCTGGTGGCTCGTCCTCACCTTATCCGACGTCGCTGCCAGTGGTGATGGCGCGGTCGAGCGGGAGGTCATGCGCGCCCCCTTTGTCGAGGTCCTCGATGCCGTGCGGTCCAGTGCCAAGAGCCAGCTGCCGTGGCTGGACCACCTGGTCATGCCGGCGCCGCTGAATATGCTCGCAGCGAACTTGTTCCGCGCGATGCCGCAGCCGACCTCCGCATCCCCCCCTCGCCGAGGCGAGCGCCAACGCCCGGAACGAGCTCCCGGCGGCGTCGCTCCTCTTCCGTCGTGGCCGCACCTCGGCGCGGTCTACGACGGCCCCCTCGCGCGCGGCCATGGCCGCCGCCGACGCTAAGTGCCTCCACGCGCACGTCGACCACCGCTTCCTCACCACCCTCCTGTCGCTCTTCGCCTCCGAGGACCCGCTCGAACGGGACCCCCTCAAAGCCGCCTACCACGCGCTCTACTCCAAGCTCGCCCCAGAGAGCGCCTTCATGCGCCGCTCCATGGCCAACGCCCTCCTCCGGTTCGCCAACAAGGCGCCTCATCGCTGTCCTCGTCGTCGTCGTCGTCGTCGTCGGCGCCGACGGCGTCGGCGAGGCGTTGGAGATCTGCGGCAGCATCATCAACGGCTTCGCGGTGCCGCTCAAAGAGGAGCACCGCGGGTTCCTGATACGGGTGCTGCTGCCGCTGCGCCGGACCAGGTGGCGGCACAGCTACCACCGTCAGCTCGTCTAATGCGTGCTGCAGTTCGTGCACAAGAACCCCCGGGCTCGCCGGTTCTCCTGCGGTGGCCAGTCACCAACAGCCAGAAGGAGGTGCTGCTCATCGACGAGCTGGAGGACATCGTGGAGGCGCTCAGTTCAGACTTATTTGGTCAGTTCTTTCAGTTCAAGGCTTACAGTGCTTGTACGGTTAGTACTTACTAATGGGTTCATGAGCTAAAGTTATACATTTTGACCAACTGAGCTCTGGAAAAAATAATACAGATCACCTCATCATCGTGTTTCAGGTGGCGGAGAATGGCGATGCCTGAAGTTTTGGGCAAAATCCATCTTACAGGAGATCGGGTGTGGGTGCTTCACTTTTTACCATGTTTGTACAATTGGGTGGATGCTAGCTACATATCTGTGATCTTATTGTAGCCTTGCAATCATATATTGGGCAAATCTTTTACCGCAATTCCTACTCTAAACATTGGTTCAGATTTTGATTTTCCCCATCAAAGGAGAAATATTGCGATTTGGTGATGCTCAAAAGTTCTTGCGCTGAACCTGAAATTTTGACCAGGTGACTGTAAATTGTGGTTAGCACTTGTTCTATCTACTATTGCTGAACTCGCTTGATGCAATATTTGGCCCAACATGTGCTTGTTTCAATTTACGAGAAGAAGGAATGACACTAGTGCATAGTCCTCATTGTTTCGATCCTGTAGATATGAGGCAAATACTCATCCTCCCTGTAGTAGCTAGCTAGTCAGTCAGTCCATATGAAAACAGAGAAGAGATACGAATTGAGACCTTCAAGATTTTTGTAAGGATGATTTTGCAATTGCAACAAGTCCTGACTAGGAGTAGTACATTTTGTACTTAACCATTGACACAGGCTTGTATATTATGAAGATACATTATATAGTCATGTGGTATTGCATGATTCAAAATTACAAGTACTGCACGATTTATAGGTACTTGACAATTTTAACTCGAGGTGCAAGATATTTAAATCGGGTGCTGTATAAGTTTTTAAGAGGGTCCTTGAACAACTAAGTGATGGTGCCGAATAATTTGCTTGGACTATAACATCAGTTGTAGTCATCCATCATGCTCATACTTGGTTAGATTATTTGTAAGCCTATTTTTATGTACTTAATAATTTGAACTAGGTGCCGGATGTGTCTTTACGAGGGTGCTTCAAAATTTAAATCATGGTGCCGAATAATTTGCCTAGCCTATAAGATGACCTATAGTCACGCTACATGCTGATTTTGGGTTATTTATGGCTATTTTTAGCCAAATAATAATTCAACAAGGGTGCCGAATATATCTCTACAAAGGTGCTTGAAAATTGAAACCGTGGTGCCGAATAGTTTGCATGGACTATAGGATCACTTGTATTCATATGTTATGCTCATACTTATGTTAGATTATTTTTAAGCTTATTTTTATGTACTTAATAATTTTAACTGGGTGCCGGATGTGTCTTTAAGAGGGTGCTTCAAATTTTAAATCGTGGTGCCGAATAATTTGCCTGACCTATAAGATGACCTATAGTCACCCTACGTGCTGATTTCCGATTTTTTCTTACGGCTATTTAGGCAAAACAATAATTCAAGAAGGGTGCCGAATATATCTCTACAAAGGTGCTTGAAAATTGAAACTGTGGTGCCGAATATTTCTTACGGCTATTTAGCATGTAGCCTGTGAGACCCTTGTGTAGCAGACGTTTGACTAATCGCGTGTGCTCAATCCTCATGCATACGAGGGCGACCCCGTGATGGAATAAAATAAGGGTATTTTGCTGTGAGATAAAATAACAGGCGCGTGAGCGTATCTCCTGGTACACCGGTACTTACCACAAACTTAGTCAAGGACGGGTCCTAGTTGGGCTTCTGGTACCTATACGGCTATACAACATACAAGTGTTTGCTAATTCGAGTACCGAAGCGCAACAGGGAACAGAGGAAAGATGGAGAGATGGGGGCTGGGAAGGCAACCGGCTGACTTCTCTGACTCTGAGTCGCTCAATGGGGGATAGGAAGGGACCTGAGATTCCGCTGACTGCCCTCCGGTCGCGGAAGATGGCGTGCCGGCGGCGACACCATCGTCCTGAACTTCCCCCCCATGGTTACAATGCCAGAGCCGCCAATCGAAAGGTAGTTGCACATGGTACTCCGGTCGCGGAAAACAGCGTGTACGGCCGACGACACAATCGAGCTGAGTTTGGTCGCCCATGGTTGACACGCCCGAGCCGCCCATGGCTGGAATCCTAGAATCGCTGTGCTCGCACGGTGGTGAGGGATGGGCCCTAGCTGGCCTTCTGGTACCTAACACAGTCAGGGGTGTTGGCTGAATTTGAGTACCGGCCCGCGACGTGGTACCTGATCACTATGGACTACGGTACCGGCGGAGCAAAGTCGACCATGACAAGAACCACCGAAACCAGACAGATTTGAAAGAAAAACTGCCGGAACGGGAACGCACACAAGCCTGCTAGCCCAGAGATCAGACCCTTGTCTGCCACACTTTAATTCAAAATCTCTGCACACTACGTGGCCCAATTTCTACACACTATGTATAAATGGCTCAGTTTTGAATCCAATATGAATCTTCTTGTCACGTTGCGCACCGAAACAGCAATGGATTCAAAAAATCCTGCACATCATGGGTCCACGTGCCAGGTACAAGGAGAGAGAAATCCCTTTCAGTTCTTTTCTATGAGTCACACTAGATACTAATAGGAGAAAAGAAGTACCAATCTCAAAGCACATGGACGGCAATGATAGCATGCGCTGGGGTATATATATATATATATATATATATATATATATATAGGAAGCTCAATTGGGGCACCATGGTGCCCAGGCACCATACATCATGACCGTACAATTATATCGTGGGTGCCAGATTTCATCATAGGTGTATAAAGGAGAGAAAAACACTTTCCAAATATCAACAGGAGAGAGAATGCACTTTCCAATTATCAGAAACAGAGACAAATCACTTCCCAGTTTGCTGTGCAGGTTTCCTTTTATGATTCATGGTGCCCAGGCACCATGGTGCACCAGTTAGTTTACCTATATATATATATATATATATATATATATATTTATATCTCTATATATATATATATATATATATATATATATATATATATATATATATATATATAGACACACACACACACACACACACACACACACACATATATATTCATTTGTTGAGTTGAACTAGCATTAGTATAGCTGCGTCAAAAATATTGTTGATGTAATATTATATTAACATTATTGACTGAAAAATAACATTTTCAAGAAAACTAAGACTATTGTACGTTGTGAGGCCTAATGATCAAAAAAAAAATCCAGTACTGCCTTCGGTCAAATGCCTTGACATCTGTTTGCAAGAAGAGGAAGAGTCAATCATACATCAAAGTATTGGCAGTCTGAACGTGATACCAGCTCGACGAAGCAGTTTGTGATGAATAAGATTTAATTTGGGAGGCTAACGGTTTCACTTGAACATGCTTTAATTCAAAGTAGAGGAACAATGTATTTTGCATTTGTTAGTTTACCCGTAGCAACGCACGGGTATTGTGCTAGTATATACTAGTGTCTAAGAACATCTAAATTTAATAAACTTACGATACTATTTTATGAATAAAGGTAGTAGTAAAAAGTTCAACATCGAAAAATAGGACTCATTACACACGCAGCCGAGTTTAATTAGACGGTTCTTGCTCGCACGCGTCTCGAGTGTCGACCGTATTTGC
This sequence comes from Lolium perenne, assembly GCF_019359855.2. Lineage (NCBI taxonomy): Eukaryota > Viridiplantae > Streptophyta > Magnoliopsida > Poales > Poaceae > Lolium > Lolium perenne. The sequence continues at coordinate 146,240,385 of NC_067249.2, forward strand.
GCATCTTGCACAGGACCATCTCCTCGCCCTCTTCTTGTTGATCTTGGGGAACGCTGTACTCGATCATCACCCACTTCGTCTTGACCTTGTTCACCATGTAGAAGTTATACCTGCGGTATCCGACGAGGCCGTTGTCTCCCACCACCTCCATGCGCGTGCACGGTCTCCACCAGCCACCATGGTGATGCCGGCGCAACAGTTTCCTCCCGCCGCGGTAGTGCTCGTGGCTAAGGAAATACCAGTTGTTACGCGGTCCCCGCGGGTGGTCAACCACTAGCTCCTCTGGGGTGGCGGAGTAGAGGTCGGCGTAGTGGAAGAGATGAGCCACATCGTCGTCCAGTGCCTCGCCGGCGATCTTAGGGCGGAGCACGCGCTCGATGAGTTCAACATCCTTGAGGCGAGCTGGTACATCCAGCTTGCTAGTTTCCGGCGCCATGGAATCGTTCATCCACGGCGACCTGACGAGATACGCTCGATATCTCAGGGAATCACGCTGTTTTCTCTGTTGGTCATGCACAAGGCGCTGCTTATATATAAAGGCGCTGCAACATAGTCTTTGTCGGACACGTAGTTCGTGTTCAACTGGATTTAGAGTTCTAGACCACTCCGATTCCGAGGAAACTGGATTGCTAGTAATCAGAACTGAAGTCCACAAACTAACGTGACGTCACAGGAAGGCCCCAAAATTAGATTAGGAGAATCGCAATTCACTAGAACGGGCTTTTAAAGCCTAGTCGCATACGAGGACTTTTTTTTTGCAGCACGAAAGATCTTTTTTTTTGCGGGTAGTACCAAAGATTGTTGCCGCCGCAAAAAATCGACCTTCTGCACGTTTTTCATCTGCCGAATCACAATTCACTAAAACGGGATTTTAAAGCCTAGTCGCATACGAAAGGCCTTTTTGTGCAGTACGGAAGATCGTGTGGCTCTCGGTGGGACACGAATTCTTCATGTTCCCGAGGGAATCGCAGATTTCATCATGTATTGCTCTACAGCTGTTGCACAAAACACCACTTGGACGAATTTTTGCAATTTCTACCTGGTCTAATATGGTGCGATTTCCACCACTTGATCATCATCAGCTAATTAGCGCGGTTGAAGGCATAACAGTAGTTATGCCCCGCATGTCAATGCCTGAATAAATATAAAAAATTAGAACTTACAATGTCCAAAAAAAAATCTGAAGAAGGTATGTTTTTTCATGCACTCTATAATGTTATAGACTACATTCCATAGGTATCATTATTTTTTTTTTACTTTAAGACCTACTTATATTTTAACGCAAATACTTTTATCCCACTAAAGTGATCATAGGAAGATAGTTACACTTACAAAAATTATGTTTTTTCGTACATGCTTTATAAGGTGTAATTTACCTATTCAAAAATTGTTCATACATAAGTTATACCCCATAGGGAATCGATAGAAAAATAAATTATTTTCCTACGATTTGTAAAACTACATAGGCTATTTTTTAGTAACCATTGATGCTTCATATATGCATCCATAAAAAAATCATATTTAGATACAAACCATTGTTTATGTTTTTTCAATTTTCTTACATTACTTGAAGAATTGAAATGCGGGGCTCGTCAATTTTGCTTTTAGCAGGGCTAAATATTTCAAATGACTAGCCGGTGCATGTTACAACAGATTAGACCACCACCTAGCGAAAACTGCAAAAATATGCAAGGCCTACCACCAGATTCGTGGGATTAATTATTTTTGTACATTTATTCATGCATTGACATGTGAGGTCTAACTATTGTTTTACCGCCAACCAGGCTAATTGGTTGATTAGATGACCAAGCGAAGGAAATTGCAATATTTTATAGTAGCAGCCGGTGAAAACCGCAAAAAATCTATCCAGATGATGTTTTGTGCTAACGCATAGAGTAGAACATGGTGGAATCTGGAGCTGTAAGTTTGCTGATATATTTACTAAAGGACTACTTACAAACTTTTTTTCATGGTTTTTGTACCGGTCTGAATTGTCGTAGCTAACATCATCCGGATTTGCCGTCGAGGAAATTGCACATACCAGTAGTATTTGGGGCAGAAGTTGCACAGACCAGCGCCTCTAACTTTTTTTTTGACAATCAATACCACATATATTCATAGCAACAAATAGTACATGGTAGAGATACATGAACTGACTCCAACGATTACAAAATAAAGTCTAAAAGATAGTAACAAATCTTCGAGGACCAACGCCTCTAACTTGTTTTTGCACGGACCAGCAACTCTAGCAACTCTAGAGGTAATTCATTGCACAAAGCTCTAATCATCAGATTACACAGGTTAACTAGATATTTGATAAAGTAGGCTCACCTTCTGAGCTGACCTGGCTGCCATCGTGGCTTTGCCTGGATTGGTCAACGTGGAGCTGGACGAGCTGGTTCCAGACAACAATACGAGCATTTGTAAAAAAATATGATAGTAACACAGGAGTATTAGGACATCTCCAACGTGGCGACGTATTTCAGACGTTCAAATTATCCGCGGGCGTCCGTTTCAGTTGGGGGTGGCTCCAGCGGGCCGACGCATTTCCGGCGCGGGCCAGTATACAGTTTAGTTTCAGAAAATTTAGAAAAGATGTTGTAGCCTCAAATTAGCTTAAATTTGCACGAAATTATACGTCAAATTGAGATCTGAAATAAGTTCATCAAACTTTGTACACGGTACGACACAAAGTGGAGTCCAAAAGAGACACAACAAGGCCTAAACAACATAAAAAGTCCAAAAGGAGGTCATGGTGTTGGGCGCATGGCGTCGGTGATCAGGTGTCTCGCGCGCGGATTTCGGCGCGTCTCTTCATGAACCAGGCCCTGGTGTCGTCATCGACGTTGCTCAAGTCGGCTAGCATGATCCTTGTGTCCTCTACACTGGTCTTGGCCTCGGCGTCCATCCTCCTGGCCTCGGCGTCACGCAATTTGGCCTTGGCGTCTGCCCTGTTGGCCTCGACGTCCATCCTTTGGACCTCTATGACCTCTTTCGTGAGGTTGAGGTAGATGGCAGCTGCAACCTGTTTTTCCAGACGCTTCCTCTCGTCCCTAGCAGCTATGGCGGCATGATTGTCGGCCATCATCTTCTCCAATCTCTGGGTGAACGCAATGGTATGTGCCTCCCGGGCTATATACATGTCTCTTGGCACATGAAAGTTTTTACAAAACTAGGTGGACCTGGTGGTTCCGCCGTTTGACGCGCGGGCGTCGCCTCCACCTCATCACGCAGCGGCCGCGCCACGACGCCTTCGGCGAGCAGGTGCAGGGGATTTACCCATACACTGCAGGGAACCACTTTTCCACCTCAACCGCATCGCGACACCTCTCCGTGCTCCGCCATCCTCTTCTCCGCCAACGAGAACTCCGGCGAGAACTCCGTCTGGTCGCTAATGCAGAGGACACACAGAATTGGGGATTTGTTTCGTGTGGTGCCTAGGGGTTTGACCTGAAAAGTTGCGGCTCTTTCAGTGAAGATTAATGATTACAAGGATTGTTTTGCAAATTTACCTGCCACCATGGCACACACGTGTCGGCAACAGAGGGCTCCAAACCTAAACCAATCCGATTAACAAGTTGTGGTACCTCGGGTATCCACTTTGCAAGATGTGAGACTAAATTGCAACTTAGGTGCAAGTTGTGGTACCAAATGTGTTAATACCTCATGTTCTACTCCCTCCGTCCACAAATAAGTGGATACGCGCGGTTTCCAAGAGACCTTAAACTTTTTGTAAAAAAATTCTCATTCCTTCATTTAATCTGCTCATTAATCAAGAAGATGCTTTGATTTTGGCGCTAATAAATATTGTGCATGCTAGTAACCAATAAAATAACATTGAAAAACCAAAAATGATTAATGGAGGCTAAAATCAAGGCATGCACTACTTATTTGTGGATTTCTTAGAAGGCTAGATGTACACTTATTTGTGAACTGATGGAGTAGAGTTTAGACAACCGGCTCTCCTTTATTGTCCATGTGGAGCAGCAGCCTGTCACGGGAGAATCTGGCTCGGCTCGTCACGGGCACACGAAGGCCACGATGGCAGGCCAGGTCAGCTCAGAAGGTAGGTCTCCTCAATCAGATATGCAATTAACCCGCGTAATCTGAGGTTTAGAGCTCTGTGTAACGAATAACATTTAGAGTTGTTGGTCTGTGCAAAAGCAAGTTTGATTCACTGGTTTGTCAACTTCTGCCCCAAGTGTTACTGGTATGTACAATTTCCTCTTTGCCGTCCGAGAGGCCGAGAATCCTGGGCACGTGCCCGGGCTCGCCGTCGCCGTCGCTGCTTACACTAGCTCCGGTGAGCTCGCATGGCGATGTATGTAGCTGAAACCGCAAGAATCGAGCAGAAAATACGCAGTATATCAGTTTAACTCGGCCTAGGCCCACAGCCCCATTTCGCTCCATAGTCCACACTGCTCACGTTAATGAAGCGAGACGGAAGAAGAATCGATCGATTTGGCTGTCTGTTCCATTGTTCGTCTTGGTCGAGGCGACCGCGCACGGCAAGGAAAAACGGCGCCCCTTCCGCCAGACTGTGACTTCGCTGCGAGATAGAGATGTCCGGAAACTCAGGGCGCGTTTGGTTGCCTGGGTGCACTTAGCCTGGTTGGCGGTAAAACAATAGTTAGACCAGCTTCAACTTGTGCATCACGCCCCAGCACTCATCATTTGCGTACAAGTCTGGATCCTGATGGTGCACAAGAAAACAGTTAGTCATTCTGCTTATCCTCGTGTGACTTATAGACCTATGTTACAACGAGATCAGGAGATGATTGCCAACCTAAACAACATCTACAACTGCAACGACGTAGAGACCATCCAGATGCTACGGATGAGAAGAGCCCCTTTTTATGCACTTGTGAAAACGTTCAGGGAAAGATGACTACTGACTGATATCATCTACACCTCTATCGAAGAACAAGTCGCAATGTTTCTTCATGTCGTCGGTCATAACCAGAGGTTCAGAGTCATCCATAACACATTCAGGCGATCCACGGAGACTATCTCTCGGTACTTCCAGCAGGTGTTGTACGTAATTGGGGAGCTCAGAAGTGAAATCATCAAGCCAGCATCAATGAACACACCAACCAAGATTAAGAACAGCTACAGGTGGTTCCCCTATTTCAGGGTGAGTACAAAAGCATGTTCCTTCTACCTATCAGATGTGTGCTACTGTCAGAAACATGATTGTGTGCTAATCTTTTTACAGGTTTGCATTGGGGCTATTGATGGTACTCATGTCACTGCAAAGGTACCGAGATCAATGTCTGCAGCTCATGATGCGAGCATCCTGGTCGACAGCTTATCAAGGCCTGATGGGTTGCAAATCCCTGGCGGTAAGTTCTACCTTGGAGATGCTGGATATGCATGCCGACCTGAAATTCTACCTCCCTTCAGGAAAATAAGGTACCACCTCAACGAGTTCTCTGCGAAGCACCGAACTCTGAATACGAGAGAGTTGTTCAATCTCAGACACTCAAGCCTTAGAGTCACCATTGAGAGGGTCTTTGCTGCATTGAAGAACAGGTTCAAGGTCCTTGACCAGAAACCGTTCCACACGTTTGACACTCAGGCAAAGCTGGTCCTTGCTTGCTACATTCTTCACAACTGGATCCTAGGTTGGGGCGAGGATGAGTTTTTCGAAGATGTTGTCACTTTTGATGAAGTAGAGACCGGCCATGGCGTGGAAGCATGCGACAATGATGCCTGAAAGGTGAAGAGGCAAGAGTGAGCAGACGCAATGTGGGAAGCCAGAGGCAACACCACCATCTGAGAAGAAGTGAAGAAGTGAAGAAGAAGTGAAGAAGAAGAACCCCCTATGGTCCCCTGTTTCTCGAACCCTTTTTCGATCCCCGTATGTTGAACGACCCCGTTATGATAAAGTGCAATTCGTAGTAGCTAGGGAGCATCGTGTTATGAACTACCATTCGTAGTAGCTAGGGATGATTTCGTGAACTGATTGCAACTAGCATGAACTGTGATTTCTGTGTGATGGGAGGTGAGAGCATGGTAAGTGTAAGGGTATATTGCCCCTATGTGTGGTTTTGATAATTAATGACAACCCCTATGGACTAATGTTTTGTAACATCCCTGTTTAGCAAACCCTAATTAGGAAGTTGTTTGTGCATTCATGAGCATCATTTAAAATGCATTAAGAAAAATTTGCATTTCAATAAAGTGTAAACCCAAATGTATGCAAACTTCCCTCTGTTTAAATTCTCCCAAAATGTTTCAAACTTCGAAAACTTAAACATGTGGATCCTCAAATTATTGGGCAGGCCACTAAATATTTTTCCCTAAAGTTTTTGAGTTATCTCAGATCTTCAAAAAGTTGCCAAATAGCAAAATAAAATTGGATATGTCCCTGTTTTGAAGTTTTCTGGAAAATCTCCAAAACCAGGGGGTTATCTGCAAAACGTGGACCTTGTCTTCTTCCTCCACGAGACAACCACCTGCGTGGAGGCTCCCTGGGCGTCGCTCGCCACCTCCTGCTTGTCGCCGCCTAGGAAAGGAGATGTCCTGCGCCTCGCTCCCCCGACGTCTCCCCCTCATCCCTATCCTCTCCCTGGCTCCCTCCTTCCTCTCTCTCTCTCTGTGAGCCAAGCAGCAAACCCTACCGCCCGCAGACCTCGCCGTCGCTGCCGTTCTACTCCTCCCCGCGCCCGGCCGAGCAGCCTAGGAGGTCCGCCGTGGAGTCCTCGTCCATCCCCGCCAACCAGCGCAGGCCGAGGCGGCTCGAAGCGAGCGAATCGAGCTCCGCCTCCGTCGCCGGCCACTGCCTCTCACCGGTGTTCCCGGCCACCTCCGGCCTCGCCGTCGTTTCCGTTGCGCTCAGGGTGAGCTACCCGTCACGCCGGTGTCCTTGGACCTCTCCCTCTGGCTCTGTAGCCCCGCCCCCACAAGCACCTGCGCCCGCCGCCGTCGGACTTCGTCGCCGATGAAGCTCCGGCGACCCAAAACGAGCGGCGCCGCCATCTAAAGGTTCCCCGCGTCGCCGCGCGTCTTTTCCCCCTAGCGCACGCCCCTATCGCCCTCCGAATCGGCGGATTGAAACCCGCCCGAGCTCAATTGGGAGCTCATGGCGTGGCTGACGTCATCATGACGTCATGCCCACGTCATAATTCCTTTTCCTAATTTTCAGAAAATGTTTAACTCTTGCTTAATTCATAACTATTTCATTTTAAATCAGAAAAATGTGTATAATATGTCAAAATGTTCAAAAAATTGAAACCTATCTACTTATGCTATCATCATGCATAGTTAAACAACTTCAATTAACAATTTTGTTAGAATAACGAAATACCACTTTATGGAAGTCATCGAAATGCAATGTATTATGCATTCAAATTCCATTTAATTTGGCCATGATGTATTAGGGTTAGTTTCAATAACTTTAATATGACATATCATTCATACTTTTATGCGCATTGCATTATGCCATGTATTGAATGTTACTTCTCGATTTCTAGTGTTTGCTTCTTCGCGATCGATCGAACGCAAGTCCGAGACGATGAAGATCGACATCACCGAAGGTCAATAATTGTCCATCAGCGAACAAGTCAAGCATGGGATCCTCGAAGATCCATATTGATTTATCAGGGACAAAGGCAAGCCCTAGCCTGGTTCATATATGATTTTGAAATGCTTTTGCTCTGGTTCCTACATATTGCATACGATTCAACTGTCTTTTATCGATAGGTAGAGTTACCCTATCTATTGCATGATCCACCCTTGTAGCCTCAAATACCCTGATCCACTGCCCCTAGCATAACTAGGTTTGGCATGTGTGCATCGCTAGAGCCTTTATATCTTTATGCTTAGCCATGCTTAGTTTGTGACGTTGCAACTCCGGTCTTCGGACCGGAGCCATACAATGAAATGAATCTAGCATGACAGGTTGACGTGGTAAGTATAGAGATGTTGATAAACATGATTAAAGGCTCAGACGAGAGGCCACATTGGGATGTGGTGGGTTGTTTCGTTTCTGCCGACCCTAGGAACCAAGTTCTCGCCTCTTGAACCAAGACAGAGCGTACAACCACGCGAGGCCCTATTATGGTACCCTCTTGACTCACTAACTTGCCTAGTAGATTCCATGAGTCACATAGTTTGCGTGTTATCTGGACATATGCATCGAAAATGTTTTTGAAAAGGTGCATAGCATACAGGTAGGTAAGCGTGGCCATGGTGGCTGGGGTTAGAGTCCCTGGGGAAACCCACCCCGCCTCACATCGTTAAGGACCGACTTCAGGACTTGACCCGTTACGGCGGAACAATCCTTAGCGCGTGACTCATGGTCTCGGCGACAGCAAGGTAAAGGTCGTGGTCAACCACTCTCTGCTAGCTTTCCAAGGAAGAGAGCTAATGTACTGGCACTAAGAATCGGTTGGCACGTGTGGGTAAAGTTGTGCACCCCTGCAGGGTTAATTCTTTTCGAAAAGCCGTGTCCACGGTTACGGACGACTTGGGAATGGATTCTGTGATCATAGACAACTTGAACCTGATCGTAAAACTTGGCAATCAATGTGTGTTTACGGATACCTTCTCCGGGTGTTGACGGGGTAATCTGAGGATAGTGGTTCGAGATGATGAAGTTTGGTGGATACAATATGATGATCAATAGAGATAGAGATGTCGCTCTCTTATCCCTTTTTAAAGGTTCTGAGTAGTCGAACTTCTTCTCCCTTTTGTTTAACAAAGGAAAACTAGCTTTACGCAAAAGAAGCTCCACAGAAAGCCCGCATACCCGCTTTGCTAAAAGGTTGTACTAAGTCTTGCTGAGTCCCTGTACTCAGCTTTGCATGCTTTTGTTTCAGACGAAGTCGCTCCAACAGATGGTGGTTTCTAGTCGACATCGACGAGTAGCTTGGGGTTCCCAGGTGGCAGCCTGGAATCTATGGGCTGGGACGTCGCCGTTATGCTCCTGGCCTCTTAGGCCTTTTGCTATCTTGCTATGTCTAATAGCATAACTTCGCTTCCGTTGATTGATGTATGCCACGTCAGTGACCTCTGCTTGTAATACTTTGGTTCTTCGCTCAGTTATGAGCTTGTATTACTTCTTGGAGTCGTAGAGTCACTGTTGTGTTACCGATTCTCTCACTGTAGTCTCTCGAGCTCTAGGTTAGGCTTATGTCAGACGAAGATCTGGTATTTGTCTAACCCTGATCCCGGGGGTGCCACATGTTTTGGTATCAGAGCAGGACTGCCTGTAGGAAACCCTTTCTATCGGTCGATGTTGAGTCTAGTGTTTGTGAAAACTATTTGAAAGCTAAAAGTATTTGCGAAAATCTGATTAGGCTTCTTTTTACTCCTTATCTGGTATCGCTCTAATTCTAAGGTGCCTTACCTTGTGTTGATTTGAAAATTTTCCTATCGTTTCTAGTCTTTCAAACATAGGTGCCTCGAAGGCATGCCGTTCCTAAATTAGTTGACCTAGTGCAGAGTTCTCTAGAGTCGAGTGTGTTCTGTGCATCCTCCTTTGTTCTAACAGAGAGATTTCTTTCCATCATGATCTCTCTATTTTGTGGGTTCCACATCCTTCTATTCTAGGCTTCGAGGTTTCCTTTCGCCTTGAATGACTCCTTTCTATTTGCTTGGTACTTCGGAAGCTATGCATGTCTTCTAGAAGCTACACAATGATCACTACCTCAGCAGTGTCCTCCGTGTAACTCATTTAGTAGTTACTCTTTTCTCGGTTTTTAACCCTTGGACTTGAACCGAAGGTCCCCGATTGTGCTAGATTCTAGTGTATGAATCCAAGTACATGAAGCTGGCCTTTAACCCAAGATCCATGCCATTGAACACTGGTGTTAATGTTCAAACATTACATCGGGATGGCTAAATTCAAATGAAGCTAGCCTTCAAGCTTGTGGTTACTTGTCGTGATTGAATTGCGGCAACAAAGGACTTTCCTTTCCACTAGCTATCGCAGAGGTTCTCTCATTGAACCAAATGGATCACGATAAGAGTTCTCTTTGTGAGTCTCTCATATCTATGCCTGTAACTCCGCCACACCTCCCTTTTTGAGCATGAGTTTCACAAAAGTGTTATCTTGTGCATCTACCTCTCAGGAATTCTGATCCTGACTGTGTTCTTCCTCTTTAGTTGCTTTCCGACCTTTGTCTGCTAGTTAGCAGCCAAGTGTAAATGTGCATTGGTGTCCCCAGTGTATATTACTCTTGTGGTTCATCAAGAACTTCCATTTCGGTATGTCAGGAGAAACAAACTCCAGTACCTTGTCCATTTCTAGGACTTGGTCAAAGTGTTGTAATCCGCAGATTAAGAGGCCTCATTAGCTTCTGTTCTGTTCTACCTTAGAGTATCACCCTCTTTTATATTATGAGGTCATGTTGTGTATCATGGCCTTATTGATGAAGTGATGCTCTTACATATCTTTACTCACCCTTCCTTCGAGCTGTCCATGCTTGGGAATGTTGGGGTGTATTTATTGATGTGGCTATCCGAGATTTTCTTAGCAATTCTCATTGCTTTGAAATCCAAGGACAATTGTGTCATCCCTAGCATGATTGGTTAACCAATCACTAAGCGAAGTTTGATTGTGCTGTCAAGTCCATTTGTTCAGGCGCACCTTTTTGGTCAAAGATTTAGGCTAACGCCGAAGCTCTCAAGACCATATCGTTTGCTTTGTAAAGCAAGATTCCCTCTTGAATTCAGTGATATACCGGTGGTTCGTGATATTCTAGTTGTCTTTCTAGAAGTATCGCCATGTTGTCACATGACCGTGTTGTCGAGTTCATGAGTATGTTGGTTCATTGAACTACTCCATCTCCAAGAACCGTGCTGGATAACCCTGGACTAGTTGGTTGAGCTTAATCAACAACTTGGAGAATTGAAAGACCAAAGGCTATCCAACTTTGTTCCTTCATGAAGGGATGTCTAGTTTTGTTCGTGTTGAAGTCACAAAGTATTTCCTTTATGGATATGCTATCTTCCTCATATTTGATTTGAGTTGGGATATCGTCAAATCAAACTCAGTTCGAAGGACTATCTTGATGATGTTTATACTCATGGTGCCTTATCTGAGTATACCTTCATGTCCTTTGGTCTGACCAATACTTCTGCCTTGTTCATGCAAAATATGAGTTTCTTATTGGAGTATCTTGATAAGTTTGTTATTGAGCCCATCGATGGCATTCTTATTTCCTCCATGTTTAAAGAGATTCATATTGAATAGTTGGCACTAATATTGGAAACTTTTGAGAAACATCTTTGTGTTATCATGAAGTATGTGTTCTGGATGTTGGAAGTGACCTTCCCTGGTTCACGTGCACTTGCTGAAAGATGTCGCCATGGATTCGAGTAGAGTTCCCTTTGTTTTCCTCGGGAATCATCGCAAGTCAGTCAGGCATGTGCGAAGTATTCTTGAGATGGAAGGTTGTTACCTCCATTCCTTGAAAAGTTTCTCTATGCACACCAAGCCACTGACTGGTTTGTTCAAAGAGAAGAAGCTTAATAACTTCATTATCTTCTTTGATGTCCCCACAATGACTCAAAGGTGTTACATTGCAAGTTCATATGCTCGCAATTTCCTTTGGCGGTCGCAACCATATGGATTACGCAATCTGCTCAATCTTTTGGAGCTTGACATTATAGTCTATATCTTGAGAAACTAGCAACTTTACCTTGGTGGTAGTTGTTGCAATTTCTATTTGTACATTCTGAGTCCGAAAGTATCTTTACACCTAACCTAAGATGAATCTCAAGCGGCAATGATGGTTAGTGTTTCTCAAGGATTTTCGACATAGGTCTCTTTGGAAATCCGACAAGATTGATGTCCTGGTTAACACAATTAGTCGGAATGCCTAATGTCATAATCTCTTGAATCATCAAGAATAACCACTCTCCATAAGGATCTTGTGTGGCTTATTCTAGGAGATGCCCTTATGATGCTTTTCAAATCCTGAAGTCTTGACCTCCGCTTCATGACCTATTGAAGGCTATTCAATAGCCTAATATTGGTGTATGGAACATCAAGGAGAACATCATAAGCAGTGTTGCTAAATGTCTCTCGGTCAATCCCTCGAAATCATTTCTCCGGTGACAACTTTGTTTGGAGAAATTTCACTCCCCGCTGATCCTTGTCACTTCACTAGCTAGTGCTCCTTCCCTTCCTGTTGTTTACACCTGAAGTTCCAATCAATTCACATGTTGTCGGAATTCGTCAGTCATCTAGGTCCCAACCTTTTGAGTAGACAACAATCATTCCATGTACCATGCCAGAAAAGTGCCTATGATTCTTAAATTCTAAGTAGCTCTGGTTGGTAATCTTCTATGCTTCTACAAGTCACCCTCTCTAAGAGTGCCTCGGCATTGTATCAAAGGCAGTTTAACTTCTCGCTACCTTGTCCCTTCGTAATCTTGTCAAGCGTGGAGCAATTGCCTACCAAAATTTGAAACTTCTTCTGTCTCTTCCGTTACCTTGACGTGTTTCATGTTTGTTAGCTCAAGAGTTGTTCTTCAACACTCCTTCCATGAGTTGACCATGAAATACTCGATCTTTGTGAAGGTCCACCGTCTAGTGTCATTCCCTCTTTCCTTTAAAGTGAAGAAAGCAAAATGAAGAGCTCTTCATGGTGCCGTGGGCCAACCTCTTCATGGTGTTGTGGATCAAATCCAGGCACGACGTCGTGGATCAACTCCTTCAACAAAGAATACATCGTGGTATCGACAAGCTCGTTGAAGACCGGTGTAGTCCTTGTTACCTTCTCTTTTCCTACCTTAGGAATCTCGGGGACGAGATTCTTGTAAGGGGGATAGAGTTGTAACATCCCTGTTTAGCAAACCCTAATTAGGAAGTTGTTTGTGCATTCATGAGCATCATTTAAAATGCATTAAGAAAAATTTGCATTTCAATAAAGTGTAAACCCAAATGTATGCAAACTTCCCTCTGTTTAAATTCTCCCAAAATGTTTCGAACTTCGAAAACTTAAACATGTGGATCCTCAAATTATTGGGCAGGCCACTAAATATTTTTCCCTAAAGTTTTTGAGTTATCTCAGATCTTCAAAAAGTTGCCAAATAGCAAAATAAAATTGGATATGTCCCTGTTTTGAAGTTTTCTGGAAAATCTCCAAAACCAGGGGGTTATCTGCAAAACGTGGACCTTGTCTTCTTCCTCCTCGAGACAACCACCTGCGTGGAGGCTCCCTGGGCATCGCTCGCCACCTTCTGCTTGTCGCCGCCTAGGCAAGGAGACGTCCTGCGCCTCGCTCCCCCGACGTCTCCCCCTCATCCCTATCCTCTCCCTGGCTCCCTCCTTCCTCTCTCTCTCTGTGAGCCAAGCAGCAAACCCTACCGCCCGCAGACCTCGCCGTCGCTGCCGTTCTACTCCTCCCCGCGCCCGGCCGAGCAGCCTAGGAGGTCCGCCGTGGAGTCCTCGTCCATCCCCGCCAACCAGTGCAGGCCGAGGCGGCTCGAAGCGAGCGAATCGAGCTCCGCCTCCGTCGCCGGCCACCGCCTCTCGCCGGTGTTCCCGGCCACCTCCGGCCTCGTCGTCGTTTCCGTCGCGCTCAGGGTGAGCTACCCGTCACGCCGGTGTCCTCGGACCTCTCCCTCTGGCTCTGTAGCCCCGCCCCCACAAGCACCTGCACCCGCCGCCGTCGGACTTCATCGCCGATGAAGCTCCGGCGACCCAAAACGAGCGGCGCCGCCATCTAAAGGTTCCCCGCGTCGCCGCGCGTCTTTTCCCCCTAGCGCGTGCCCCTATCGCCCTCCGAATCGGCGGATTGAAACCCGCCCGAGCTCAATTGGGAGCTCATGGCGTGGCTGACGTCATCATGACGTCATGCCCACGTCATAATTCCTTTTCCTAATTTTCAGAAAATGTTTAACTCTTGCTTAATTCATAACTATTTCATTTTAAATCAGAAAAATGTGTATAATATGTCAAAATGTTCAGAAAATTGAAACCTATCTACTTATGCTATCATCATGCATAGTTAAACAACTTCAATTAACAATTTTGTTAGAATAATGAAATACCACTTTATGGAAGTCATCGAAATGCAATGTATTATGCATTCAAATTCCATTTAATTTGGCCATGATGTATTAGGGTTAGTTTCAATAACTTTAATATGACATATCATTCATACTTTTATGCGCATTGCATTATGCCATGTATTGAATGTTACTTCTCGATTTCTAGTGTTTGCTTCTTCGCGATCGATCGAACGCAAGTCCGAGACGATGAAGATCGACATCACCGAAGGTCAATAATTGTCCATCAGCGAACAAGTCAAGCATGGGATCCTCGAAGATCCATATTGATTTATCAGGGACAAAGGCAAGCCCTAGCCTGGTTCATATATGATTTCGAAATGCTTTTGCTCTGGTTCCTACATATTGCATACGATTCAACTGTCTTTTATCGATAGGTAGAGTTACCCTATCTATTGCATGATCCACCCTTGTAGCCTCAAATACCCTGATCCACTGCCCCTAGCATAACTAGGTTTGGCATGTGTGCATCGCTAGAGCCTTTATATCTTTATGCTTAGCCATGCTTAGTTTGTGACGTTGCAACTCCGGTCTTCGGACTGGAGCCATACAATGAAATGAATCTAGCATGACAGGTTGACGTGGTAAGTATAGAGATGTTGATAAACATGATTAAAGGCTCAGACGAGAGGCCACATTGGGATGTGGTGGGTTGTTTCGTTTCTGCCGACCCTAGGAACCAAGTTCTCGCCTCTTGAACCAAGACTGAGCGTACAACCACGCGAGGCCCTATTATGGTACCCTCTCGACTCACTAACTTGCCTAGTAGATTCCATGAGTCACATAGTTTGCGTGTTATCTGGACATATGCATCGAAAATGTTTTTGAAAAGGTGCATAGCATACAGGTAGGTAAGCGTGGCCGTGGTGGCTGGGGTTAGAGTCCCTGGGGAAACCCACCTCGCCTCACATCGTTAAGGACCGACTTCAGGACTTGACCCGTTACGGCGGAACAATCCTTAGCGCGTGACTCATGGTCTCGGCGACAGCAAGGTAAAGGTCGTGGTCAACCACTCTCTGCCGGCTTTCCAAGGAAGAGAGCTAATGTACTGGCACTAAGAATCGGTTGGCACGTGTGGGTAAAGTTGTGCACCCCTGCAGGGTTAATTCTTTTCAAAAAGCCGTGTCCACGGTTACGGACGACTTGGGAATGGATTCTGTGATCATAGACAACTTGAACCTGATCGTAAAACTTGGCAATCAATGTGTGTTTACGGATACCTTCTCCGGGTGT
Organism: Lolium perenne; assembly: GCF_019359855.2. Classification (NCBI taxonomy): domain Eukaryota; kingdom Viridiplantae; phylum Streptophyta; class Magnoliopsida; order Poales; family Poaceae; genus Lolium; species Lolium perenne. The sequence goes on from NC_067249.2 coordinate 146,255,643, forward strand.
TGACGGGGTAATCCGAGGATAGTGGTTCGAGATGATGAAGTTTGGTGGATACAATATGATGATCAATAGAGATAGAGATGTCGCTCTCTTATCCCTTTTTAAAGGTTCTGAGTAGTCGAACTTCTTCTCCCTTTTGTTTAACAAAGGAAAACTAGCTTTACGCAAAAGAAGCTCCACAGAAAGCCCGCATACCCGCTTTGCTAAAAGGTTGTACTAAGTCTTGCTGAGTCCCTGTACTCAGCTTTGCATGCTTTTGTTTCAGACGAAGTCGCTCCAACAGATGGTGGTTTCTAGTCGACATCGACGAGTAGCTTGGGGTTCCTGTGGCACTGGAATCTATGGGCTGGGACGTCGCCGTTATGCTCCTGGCCTCTTAGGCCTTTTGCTATCTTGCTATGTCTAATAGCATAACTTCGCTTCCGTTGATTGATGTATGCCAGGTCAGTGACCTCTGCTTGTAATACTTTGGTTCTTCGCTCAGTTATGAGCTTGTATTACTTCTTGGAGTCGTAGAGTCACTGTTGTGTTACCGATTCTCTCACTGTAGTCTCTCAAGCTCTAGGTTAGGCTTATGTCAGACGAAGATCTGGTATTTGTCTAACCCTGATCCCGGGGGTGCCACATGTTTTCATTGAGTTTATATGAAGGAATATTCCATAGGTACTACTTGTACTCCATGTGTTGGATTCAAGTATGGATGCCATGAAGATAAAGGTATACCTTGTGTATTGGCATTAAGATCATCGGTATGAAGATATATATGTGATATGATCAAGAAAAAGAAATGAAGATGGAGTTCTTATGCGGAACTCAATATTAGCCATGCTCTATCTTATGTGAGTATGAGAAGATACAAGGTTGAGTTGGGCAAGTTCAAGATGAGCATCTTGAGTGAATCACATGCTTGAAGCTTGCCGTCCATTTGGTGATAATGGACATGTGAAGATGTGCATCAACAGAGCTTTCCCATCATAGTGTATGGGGGAGCATTTGTGAGTCTTCACAAAGCAACATTGATCAAGTGAGGCATTCCGGCTTGAGTGAAGCTTGAAGAGTTATCATCAAGATCGAGCGGGATGCGCAAGGCAAAGGTATGGCCTTGCTAGGTTTTCCTTTTACCGGTCTCAAGGTGGATGTTGGGAGACCGGATTATAGGATAGATAGCCGCACTATTAAGAGGGGCTTTCGGTTGGGTAACTTGATCACATCGTCTTAGGGAGCTCAATCATTTGCATACTTTGCATATTCTTATTGCTTCTTGGTATTTCTTGGTGTGAGGTTCTTGAGCTTGTTGCTAGCTTTACAACAAGCCCAAGTTCATCGAAAACGGAGTTAGCATGCATCTTCTATTGCGTTTTCGAGGTTGGGTGATTTTACCGGTTATTCATGATATAAGGTTCTACCTTTTATATTCATGATAAAATCCCCTCCTATAGTTTCTTGTGTTTTCTCTTTCCATAGGATAGCATTTGTTCTTATCTCTCAAACAAAATTGGTTTCATTCGAATCGGAGTTCGGGAGCATCTATATTATTAAAACAACAAACAACCAATGGTATAGATTAGCTTCGCGAAAGACAACAGCTAAGATTAACTTCCCGGCGTCCGGTTCCAATAAGCGCATAGATCGTATCTTTCTCTCCACGCCTCCACTTATATCTAAACAAACTCAATTCCTTATAAAGATTTACATGTCAATGTGTACAGACGTATTGAAATAGGAGTTCTCTTCCCGGTCGTATCTTTTTTTCTTTACCAGAGAAAAGATTTGGTACAATAATGCTGGAGTTCTCTTCCCGATCCCACAAAAAAGGATCTTCAACCCTATTACTTTCCGTACACCCTGATGATGTCTCCGATGGTCGTCAGGCCTGCACACGAGTGCATGGCTCCCGGCGTCTCCAAAGATGGCACATCGCCATCGGCTCCATCCCCGTGCAAGCGCGTCACTGCTTCGATCTCTCGCTACAGCTAAGGCTGCGGGTCGCCGCCACCCTCACCTATTCTTGGACTCCAGTGGCTCAAAAACCTCAACAAGCGGTGAGCGCTGGTCCGCTCGAGTAGTAACACGGGCGTTGGTGATCCATCTTCTGGATCTGTGCGTGTAGGCAGAAGCTCTTATTGTACCTCCAACCTCCTACTCTTACGTGGGTAGATGAGGAAATCCAGTTTGACAATTATTTGTTCCACTGATTTTGATTAGGTTTTCTTCATCGGAATACATGTGTTTTCTCTAATTCTGCAGATCACTCTGAAAAGGAAGGCAACGATCCAATTGAGCCATGCATGTCTATGAGATAACATTACATCTAACCAGGTCGCCAGATTCTGTTGCAAGTTCCCAATACCAGCACGTTGGATACTTGGCTGTCATGGATGGCGGGGAGAGATTCAGGCGGCTCATACTGTACTGTCCATGCTACTATGCTAGACGCGTCCCCGTCGGGAAGAAAAATTCTGCCGGGGGCCAGACTGCCGGCCAGAGTGGCACACATCCAGATCGATGGTGCCAGAGCTAGATGAATACAAGTCATAGCTTGATTGATTGATGCTCTTACGTAGGTAGATGAGCAAATCCAGTTTGACAATTATTTGTTCCACTGATTTTGATTAGGTTTGCTTCATCGGAATACATGTATTATCTCTACTTCTGCAGATCATTCTGAAAAGGAAGGCAATGATCCAATTGAGCCATGCATGTCTATGAGATAACATTACATCTAACCAGGTCACCGAATTCTGTTGGGAGTTCCCAATACCACCACGTTGGATACTTGGCTGTCATGGATGGCGGGGAGGGATTCAGGTGGCTATTACTGTACTATATATTGTCCCTGCTACTATGCTAGACGCGTCCCCACCGAGAAGAAAAATTCTGCTGGTGGCCGGACCGCCGGCCGAAGTGGCACACATGCAGATCGATGGTGCCAGAGCTAGATGAATATAAGCTACAACTTGATTGATTGATGAGCACATTCGGCACACTGAAGATCCGATTCTGATCCTTTTCATGTCAAGGGCAACTGACCCATCTCCAAAAACCTCCTTATTTCTTAGGGTTTGGCTACGGAGTGCCCGGTTACCAATTTGTCTTACACAGTGCGCCCCCTTAAAATGGAAAACTTTCCGAAAATAATAAGTGGTCCCATGCGGTGACAACGACCGGTATCCGGAAATAGTAACTACAACCACGTTCAGCATATGCAGGCCACCCACGCTTTAGCAAAACTCCGCACTTATTTTCTCCGTTCCAGTTCGCACTTATTTTCCTAGGTGAGCTCATAAACAGATACAGCGTCCAACCCTGTTCTATAAAATTAGTGGCGTGTGTAGAATAAAACACAAGAAAATGGTGTTTGTATTTCAAAACTCTCAGGGAGACAATGCATACCATAAACTTACATCCTCGTATGAAAGAAGCAATCATACTAGTACAGTGACCCTTCCAATATACTGGATGTACAAAAATGATAAAAAATACATCCCGTTGCAATAAATTACATCTAAAATTGGGTGAACAAATCAAGATCTTCCATCATTCGGGATGTAAAAAAATAGGTAAAAATACATATAGTTGCAAGAAGTTACATATAGAATTTGAAGGCTATTACTATTGTTACATGCTCCCAAAATTTTGGATGTAGAAAATTGATCTTGGTGCATCCTTCCACAAATTCTATATGTATAAAATTACACTTGTTACATCATCCATAGTTCTGGATGTGGGAAGATTGGCTATCTATGCGGCACAGCAATTGGGAGTTCACACAGCTACTCGGGCGAAGCAAAAATCTCACCGTCGTGGAGGACATGAGGTTCTCGGAGTGGAACGATGTAGACGCCAGAACTTTCCCGCACGTCTGGGGCGCGAGCTACATCTCGTGAGCGCCGGCGTCGAGGTCCGCCCCGCTCGGCCCGGAAGCGAGCTGCATCTCGCTGGCGCCGACGTCGAGGTCTGCCCCGCACGGTCGGGATCGACATGGACGCGCGAGCTGCATCTCGCAGGCGCCGGCGTCGAGGTCCGCCCCACGCGGCCGTGACACGAGCTGCATCTCGCAGGCGCCGGCGTCGAGGTCCGCCCCACGCGGCCGTGACGCGAGCTGCATCTCGCCGGCGCCGGCGTCGAGGTCTGACCCGCGCGGCCGGGATCAACATGGAGGCGCGAGCTGCATCTCACCGGCGCCGGCGTCGAGGTCTGGCCCACCCCCCGCAAGATCTCTTCTCCGCCGCCGCAACAGGAGGTAGCTCGCCGATGGCGAACGCCTCCGCCGTGCGACCTGCTCCTAGTAGTACTCGCGTCACTCTGCTTTGGCTGATTTCTTCCATGTACTGTAGTTTGTACTTACCAGGGATTGGGAGGAAAAGGAAAGTAGATAGAGATGGGGAGAGGAGGTCACGAGGCATGTGCCGCTGCGTTGTCGGTTTTCACCATGTGATGGCATCTGGGCAGGTGGAAGGAATCTCACGTGAATGTGTCCCGCACACGTAGCTAGGTTGGTCCCGCGTCGACTTGTGTGCGCGCATCTCCACACAAATCAGATCGGACGGTAGCCGCGGGTGAGCACTCGGTAACGCCACAGGGTGCGCAGGCAAGAATTAGATTTAGCGTATTTCTTATGTCAACTTTACTCTGTCTTTTTTCTTTTCTTATTACACGATGCATCTAGACGCATCCCCGTCGGGAAATTTGTCGGCAGCCGGAGCCGCACATGCAGATCGAGGGAGCGATAGTTAGACTGATTGATACAAGTCATAGCTTGATTGATTGATGAGCACATTTTGTAGACTGAAGGTTAGATCATAAGCCTATGCATGTCAAGGTTACACAATCCAAATCATCAACAGAATTTTGTTTTGCCCCATCTCAAAAAGCATCCATATTTCTTATGTGAATATTACTTTTGTTTGCTTTATACGCCACACATTTGTGTGTGATCTATATTAAAATATTTTATCGACACGCAAAAAATTACAAGAAGCTTCTGAATAAAGCAACAAAATGGACAATAGATTAGATATTTTTTCACTCTCTTGATAAGACATGATACGACATAAAACTAGAAAATTCAAAAGTATGGGCTCTCAATTTTTTATTTGGCAGAAGGAACATTTGTTTTGGAAATTTGTACAGTACACTCAAAATAGAGATTTAGTGTCCAATGATCACCTCATCATTCTAGGGTCGTTTCCTTCGCTGCCATGGTACTACTTCTATGATTGTTTGTTAGAAGATATTATTGACAAAGAGATGTAGTGACAAAGTTCAACGCTAACCAGTTAATGGATGTGGGAAATGACATTGCCGATAAGAGCTGTGATGAAAGAAAATTGACAGCTCAACGCAGAGGTATCAAGTGTCTACCGGCATGTACTTTAACACTACGGGAGACACGGGGTGCGCCGACGGCCCCGCACCGTCGGCACCGTCTCTGCCGACGGTGACCGTCGGCGTCTGCACGTCGGCACAGATCGCGTCGGGGGCGGCGCGCTCACCGTCGGCACAGGCCTCCACCGTCGGCACACGCGTACGCCGACGGCTGGGCGGTGGCCGTCGGCCGTACTACCGTCGGCGCAGCCGGCTCGTCGTGACCCAGCTCGCCGTTACCGTCCCCTCTGTGCCGACGGACGGTGTAACCGTCGGCACATGCCGTCCTGTTTTTTCCCAGAAACGGCGCGAACGCACGGCATTTCAAACTGGAAAAAATGGCGCGAACCGCAGTAGCTGCGCCGACGGTGTCACCGTCGGCACACAGTGCCCCCGCCATTTGGCACAGCTATGGGCATGTGCCGACGGTGACACCGTCGGCATGTGCTGCCCGCATTTTTTATTTCCTTGATTTTGCTCCATTTGCACAGCAATTGCATATAAAATAGCAGTATCATATGTGAATTGCACACATATAGCTCACATCACAGATATAGCACAAATATGGCACCAAATCCCAAATTTAGTACAAATATAGCACACAAGCAATACGGTACATATAGTCATCCTACATAGATCATTCTACACATATAGCATGTGTCATGTAGCTAGTACAATGTAGAAACTATGGTGGTGCACCACCCGAGTGACGATCTAGCTCCAGACGATCTAGCTCCGAGTGGGTGAAGTGAGGCCGCTGTATTTCGACGGTGCTCGGGGAGGTAGAACCACGACGAGAGCCACCTAAGCGTAACCATGCCAAGGTTCGGCAGAAGCACCAGGAGAACAGCGACCGGGGTGCATCGGCGTACCATCAGGAGCGTCGTTCCCGGATTCTCCCAATCCCTACATGTTGGAGGGAGTTAGCAACTTAGCCATGTCACACCAAGTTAGCAACTTAGCCAAGTTAGCAACTTACCGGGGTCAACTGACGCTGACGCTTGTACATGATATAGAACTCCTCCTTGGACGGGAACACCGCGTCGGCCCGGATGAGGTGGCTCTGGGAGTGGTTCCTCTCGCACTCCAGTCATCATGAACCGAGTGAAACTCTGCAAGAAACGGGAGAGATAGCTCAGATTCAAACATGGGGACTTATGATGTTTTGCAACCATAGAGATTGAAACTTACCGTCATCTGGTTGCTCGTCCACTGGACATAGGCATCTTTCACAAGGTCATGCTCCTTAATCTTCTCGAGATACTCCTCGTAAGCTACTGCATAGGCCTCCTCGAGCTGAGTCTACAATTTCAGAAATAATGCGTCTCATCAACATAGCCATTCAGGAACAAGAGTCAAAACAGAGGATGAAAGTGTGGATGGCTTACATCTACCTCTACCCGAGAACGGCATGTAGTCCGCGAGGAGGTAGCGTAGCTGCCGGAGGGGAGGGTAGCCTTGATCTGCGTGAAGTTCTTCTGAGGCTTGAAACCCCCAGCAAGGCAGGCAGGACGTCCATGCGGCTGGCCGGACCCCGCCAGCATCATCGCCACCTCGTCGACCGGCTCGGTCATAGGGTCCTCCACCTCTAGATGGAGCTTGGCGTACTGATGGCGTGTAACTCACACGTTCGTTGGGAACCCCAAGAGGAAGGTATGATGCGCACAGCAGCAAGTTTTCCCTCAGAAAGAAACCAAGGTTTATCGAACCAGGAGGAGCCAAGAAGCACGTTGAAGGTTGATGGCGGCGGGATGTAGTGCGGCGCAACACCAGGGATTCCGGCGCCAACGTGGAACCTGCACAACACAACCAAAGTACTTTGCCCCAACGAAACAGTGAGGTTGTCAATCTCACCGGCTTGCTGTAACAAAGGATTAACCGTATTGTGTGGAAGATGATTGTTTGCAGAAAACAGTAGAACAGTATTGCAGTAGATTGTATTTCAGTATAGAGAATTGGACCGGGGTCCACAGTTCATTAGAGGTGTCTCTCCCATAAGATAAACAGCATGTTGGGTGAACAAATTACAGTTGGGCAATTGACAAATAAAGAGGGCATGACCATGCACATACATATTATGATGAGTATTGTGAGATTTAATTGGGCATTACGACAAAGTACATAGACCGCTATCCAGCATGCATCTATGCCTAAAAAGTCCACCTTCAGGTTATCATCCGAACCCCCTCCAGTATTAAGTTGCTAACACCAAACTTAGAACAACTCATTAGAGGGTTAGTGGACAATAAAAATTAACATGTTCAGAGGTGACATAATCATTCTTAACACTTCTGGACATTGCATAAAGCTACTGGACATTAATGGATCAAAGAAATTCATCCAACATAGCAAAAGAGGCAATGCGAAATAAAAGGCAGAATCTGTCAAAACAGAACAGTTCGTATTGACGAATTTTATCGAGGCACCAGACTTGCTCAAATGAAAATGCTCAAATTGAATGAAAGTTGCGTACATATCTGAGGATCACTCACGTAAATTGGCATAATTTTCTGAGTTACCTACAGAGAAAACATCCCAGATTCGTGACAGCAAAGAAATCTGTTTCTGCGCAGTAATCCAAATCTAGTATGAACTTTTCTATCAACGACTTTACTTGGCACAACAAAACACTAAACTAAGATAAGGAGAGGTTGCTACAGTAGTAAACAACTTCCAAGACACAAAATAAAAACAAAGTACTGTAGGTAAAAACCATGGGTTGTCTCCCATAAGCGCTTTTTTTTAACGCCTTTCAGCTAGGCGCATAAAGTGTGTATCAAGTATTGTCAGGAGACGAAGTGTCAACATCATAATTTGTTCTAATAATAGAATCAAAAGGTAACTTCATTCTCTTTCTAGGGAAGTGTTCCATACCTTTCTTGAGAGGAAATTGATATTTAATATTACCTTCCTTCATATCAATAGTAGCACCAACAGTTCGAAGAAAAGGTCTTCCCAATATAATGGGACAAGATGCATTGCATTCAATATCCAAGACAACAAAATCAACGGGGACAAGGTTATTGTTAACGGTAATGCAAACATTATCAACTTTCCCCAAAGGTTTCTTTGTAGAATGATCAGCAAGATTAACATCCAAATAACAATTTTTCAGCGGTGGCAAGTCAGGCATATTATAGATTTTCTTAGGCATAACAGAAATACTTGCACCAAGATCACATAAAGCATTACAATCAAAATCTTTAACCCTCATCTTAATGATGGGCTCCCAACCATCCTCTAGCTTTTTAGGAATAGAGGCTTCGCGCTCTAGTTTCTCTTCTCTAGCTTTTATGAGAGCATTTGTAATATGTTGCGTGAAAGCCAAATTTATAGCACTAACATTAGGACTTTTAGCAAGTTTTTGCAAGAACTTTATAACTTCAGAGATGTGACAATCATCAAAATTCAAACCATTATAATCTAAAGCAATGGGATCATCATCCCCAATGTTGGAAAAAATTTCAGCAGTTTTATCACGTAGCTTTCAATAGTTTTAGCTTCGTGCAGTTTCTCGCGCTTTGCATTAGAAGTGGAAACATTGCTAACACCAATTATTTTATTATTAATAGTAGGAGGTGCAGCAACATGTGTAGCATTAGCATTACTAGTGGTGGTAATAGTCCAAACTTTAGCTACATTCTTCTCTTTAGCTAGTTTTTCATTTTCTTCTCTATCCCACCTAGCACGCAATTCAGCCATTAATCTTATATTCTCATTAATTATAACTTGGATGGCATTTGCTGTAGTAACAATTTTATTTTCAATATCCCTATTAGGCATAACTTTCGATTTCAAAAGATCTACATCAGCAGCAAGACTATCGACTTTAGAAGCAAGTATATCAATTTTCCCAAGCTTTTCTTCAACAGATTTGTTAAAAGCAGTTTGTGTACTAATAAATTCTTTAAGCATGGCTTCAAGTCCAGGGGGTGAACTCCTATTATTGTTGTAAGAATTCCCATAAGAATTAGCATAACCGTTACCATTATTATAAGGATATGGCCTGTAGTTATTACTAGAATTGTTCCGATAAGCATTGTTGTTGAAATTATTATTTTTAATGAAATTCGCATCAACATGTTCTTCTTGTGCAACCAATGAAGCTAATGGAACATTATTAGGATCAATATTAGTCCTATCATTCACAAGCATAGACATAATAGCATCAATCTTATCACTCAAGGAAGAGGTTTCTTCGACAGAATTTACCTTCTTACCTTGTGGAGCTCTTTCCGTGTGCCATTCAGAGTAATTGATCATCATATTATCAAGAAGCTTTGTTGCTTCACCTAGAGTGATGGACATAAAGGTACCTCCAGCAGCTGAATCCAATAGGTTCCGCGAAGAAAAATTTAATCCTGCATAGAAGGTTTGGATGATCATCCAAGTAGTCAGTCCATGGGTTGGGCAATTTTTAACCAGAGATTTCATTCTTTCCCATGCTTGTGCAACATGTTCAGTATCTAATTGTTTAAAATTCATTATGCTACTCCTCAAAGATATAATTTTAGCAGGGGGATAATATCTACCAATAAAAGCATCCTTGCATTTAGTCCATGAATCAATACTATTCTTAGGCAGAGATAGCAACCAATCTTTAGCTCTTCCTCTTAATGAGAAAGGGAACAATTTTAGTTTAATAATATCACCATCTACATCTTTATATTTTTGCATTTCACATAGTTCAACAAAATTATTAAGATGGGCAGCAGCATCATCAGAACTAACACCAGAAAATTGCTCTCGCATAACAAGATTTAGTAAAGCAGGTTTAATTTCAAAGAATTCTGCTGTAGTAGCAGGTGGAGCAATAGGTGTGCATAAGAAATCATTATTATTTGTGGTTGTGAAGTCACACAACTTAGTATTTTCAGGGGTAGCCATTTTAGCAACAGTAAATAAAGCAAACTAGATAAAGTAAATGCAAGTAACTAATTTTTTTGTGTTTTTGATATAGCAAACAAGATAGCAAATAAAGTAAAACTAGCAACTAATTTTTTTGTATTTTGATTTAGTGCAGCAAACAAAGTAGTAAATAAAACTAAGCAAGACAAAAACAAAGTAAAGAGATTGGGATGTGGAGACTCCCCTTGCAGCGTGTCTTGATCTCCCCGGCAACGGCGCCAGAAAAAGAGCTTGATGGCGTGTAACTCACACGTTCGTTGGGAACCCCAAGAGGAATGTATGATGCGCACAGCAGCAAGTTTTCCCTCAGAAAGAAACCAAGGTTTATCGAACCAGGAGGAGCCAAGAAGCACGTTGAAGGTTGATGGCGGCGGGATGTAGTGCGGCGCAACACCAGGGATTCCGGCGCCAACGTGGAACCTGCACAACACAACCAAAGTACTTTGCCCCAACGAAACAGTGAGGTTGTCAATCTCACCGGCTTGCTGTAACAAAGGATTAACCGTATTGTGTGGAAGATGATTGTTTGCAGAAAACAGTAGAACAAGATTGCAAGAGATTGTATTTCAAGATAGAGAATTGGACCGGGGTCCACAGTTCACTAGAGGTGTCTCTCCCATAAGATAAACAGCATGTTGGGTGAACAAATTACAGTTGGGCAATTGACAAATAAAGAGGGCATGACCATGCACATACATATTATGATGAGTATTGTGAGATTTAATTGGGCATTACGAAAAAGTACATAGACCGCTATCCAGCATGCATCTATGCCTAAAAAGTCCACCTTCAGGTTATCATCCGAACCCCCTCCAGTATTAAGTTGCTAACAACAGACAATTGCATTAAGTATTGCGCGTAATGTAATCAGTGACTACATCCTTGAACATAGCACCAATGTTTTATCCCTAGTGGCAACAGCACATCCATAACCTTAGAGGTTCTTGTCACCCCTCCAGATTCACGGAGACATGAACCCACTATCGAGCATAAATACTCCCTCTTGGAGTTACTAGCATCAACTTGGCCAGAGCATCTACTAATAACGGAGAGCATGCAAGATCATAAACAACACATAGACATAACTTTGATAATCAACATAACAAGTATTCTCTATTCATCGGATCCCAACAAACGCAACATATAGAATTACAGATAGATGATCTTGATCATGTTAGGCAGCTCACAAGATCCGACAATGAAGCACATTGGGGAGAAGACAACCATCTAGCTACTGCTATGGACCCATAGTCCAGGGGTAGACTACTCACACATCACTCCGGAGGCGACCATGGCGGCGTAGAGTCCTCCGGGAGATGATTCCCCTCTCCGGCAGGGTGCCGGAGGCGATCTCCTGAATCCCCCGAGATGGGATTGGCGGCGGCGGCGTCTCTGGAAGGTTTTCCGTATCGTGGCTCTCGGTACTGGGGGTTTCGCGACGGAGGCTTTAAGTAGGCGGAAGGGTAGGTCAGGAGGCGGCACGAGGGGCCCACACCATAGGGCCGCGCGGCCAGGGGCCAGGCCGCGCCGCCCTAGGGTGTCACCACCTCGTGGCCCCACTTCGTCTCCTCTTCGGTCTTCTGGAAGCTTCGTGGCAAAATAGGACCCTGGGCGTTGATTTCGTCCAATTCCGAGAATATTTCGTTACTAGGATTTCTGAAACCAAAAACAGCAGAAAACAAAGAATCGGCACTTCGGCACCTTGTTAATAGGTTAGTTCCAGAAAATGCACGAATATGACATAAAGTGTGCATAAAACATGTAGATAACATCAATAATGTGGCATGGAACATAAGAAATTATCGATACGTTGGAGACGTATCACGTACTCCTCGCAGTATCTTTTCTTGTTCTCTTTGGCCTTGCCGTAGTACATCTCAGGCGCGGGCCGAGGCTCGTTCGGACGGGGCGTCACCAGCTTCATGTGCGTCCACGCTTCCATCTCACCAAGTTCCCTCCCGAGCTTCTTCCCCTGCATCACAAAACAAATGTTATGCATATCATCGAAAATCAAAAAAATGCAGCTTGTTCCATTTTTATATGTACCAGACGCTCCCGATAGCGATCGGTGCTGCTGCTCCCCGCACTGTGTGTTCCCTGATTCCCACGGTTGGCCTTGTTCCGGTCGCTCACGGCCTTGAAATCAGGGTTTTCGCTGACCCAATTCTTGACCAACTCCATGAAGGCGGCCCTCTTATTATTATCAGCCCAATGTGGTACAACCTGCAAAATCAAAACTCATTTGAAGAACAAACAATATAGTTGCAAGTTAGCCGCAGTACATAGAATGTCATTGACAATTACTTACCGACATGAAGTCCTCTATCGTCATAGCCGGGGCGAGTCCCTGCACAATCTCAGGCTTTGTGTACCTTACGCCCTGCTCAGCATAGAAGTGGCCGATGCACGTGATCCTCTGGTTGTACCACTGCTGCCGTGTCAACTTCCGACACATGTTACGGAGGATCACGTCCGCCCTCTCCTTATGCTCAGTCGCCACCCTATAATTGCGCTGCAATCAAGCATAACAGAAAGTGTGAGAGGCATGAGTTATCACGGTGGGGTTATCAACTACATATGAACGAAACCCAAAGAGTATGCATTACGTACCCAAAACTTCTTGATCACGGCGTCGGCGGCGGAAGTAAAGCCAGGGTAAGGCGCTATCTCAAAGTCTTCCCAAGTGTAGGCTAGCTTGGACTCGCCCCCAAGGACCGGAGTGTACATCCCCGGCCAGTACTTCCTAATAGCAGCTCCAATCAGACTCCCTGGCACGCGGACATTCTTCCCCGTATATGTGAAATTCCTGCACAATTATCAAACATTAGAAAATGCTAAGTGTCATAACGAAAATGAAATCACCTTACTACTTACTCTATCTTTCCTGGGACAAGGAGCCACTTCTCATCCTCCGTAGCAGGTTCCTTACTCTCATCGGGAACCTGCGCTTCCCCACGAATCCGCAACTTCTTCGGAGCCATCTCCGTCGAAGCCTCCTCGTCCCTAGACTCCTCCTCCTCCTCCCTAGTGTCCTCCTCCTCCTCCCTAGTGTCCTCCTCCTCGTCCATAGACTGTGAAGCCACTGAGCCAGAAGCAGAGGGAATGTCAGCTAGAAGGAGTTGTGCATCCCCCCCTCGTCCTCCAGCTCGTCCTCCCCCTCGTCCTCCAGCTCGTGCTCCCCCTCGTCCTCCAGCTCGTCCTCCAGCTCGTCCTCCCCCTCGTCCTCCCCGTCCTCCGTCTGCGTCTTCGTAACGCCGGGTGGGAACAATGGGTCTTCCACTCCGTCTGGAAGCACCGGGCCCTGGCTTCCGCTGATGCATCTGATCAAGCAAGGAGCTCGATGATGCCTTCCGTCCGCTCATATTGGGCAATTACCTGCATAAGAAAAGAGAAAATAATTAATAAGCATGTTGAAAATGAGTAAACACTAAGCATAATGACAAATATAGGTACTAAGCATAATGAAAAATGTAGGTATTAAGCATAATGACAAATGTATGTATTAAGCATAATGATAATGTAGGTACTAAGCATAATGACAAATGTATGTATTAAGCATAATGATAATGTAGGTACTAAGCATAAAAGACCCTCACCATTCATCACCACTCTCATCTCTAGGCATTGGGTTCTCAGCCTCACTATCAAAAATCAGTATCATATGAGTATTCATGGTCGGCATTGGGTCCCGGTTGAGTCTCGACAATGTTGTCTTTGTTCGCATGGCGCTTGGTGAGCATAGCTATGTCCTTCAGGTCCACCACGGTCTCACCATGCATTTGTACATCGTTGTGGAGATCCTGAAGACCTATGTCTATTTGAAGAGCCCCGAACTGCTCTTCCTCTTGATAGAAAATTCCCTCATATGTTACCGGGTCAATGTTGTTGTAATCGTCCTCGGAGGGGATGGGTAGCTTACCATGTGGCGATACCTGGAACACGACTTCCCAGCCCATGAGTTCCTCATTCTGACATGGGTAGGACAAATAATAAACTTGCTTGGTTTGGTGAGCCACAACATAGACGTCGGATCCGCTGTAGGTGGTTGTAGGCCTAACTTCAACTAAACCAATGGAGGGGGTGCTTCTCATTCCACCGTGTGGGTCAAACCAGTGGCATTTGAACACAAAGAGCTTGAGTTCTATGTTTGCGTTGTTGAATGTCAACTCGTATACCTTTTGTAACCTTCCATAGTAATCAAGATCATCGGCTCCGCGGGTGTAGACCCCAGTATTTATTGTTTTTGCATTAGGCCGGTTCTTCTGGTGAAACTCCGTATGGAAGTGATACTCATTTACATCATACTTCTCATGCGTATGGACTCTACGGTTAAAATCCTGGGAAACGCATCTCAACTCATCTGTCATCTCAACGTTGGGATCAGCTCCCTACAAGTTCAGTTCAGATTATTCTGTGCATTAGTTATGTGTAATAAGACAAGTCACGGATTGCAAAGTAAGAGGAACATTTGAGAAATTACTTTTTCATGGAACCAGTTCACGAAGCTTTTATTTAAGGCGGGGCACCCTCTTTCAGAAGAGTGTACCACTGCGTGGAAGTGGGACCATTTCTTCCTGACCACATTTCATCATGGAATTGGCTGAAAGGAGAAAATACGTATTAGACCAAAACCAAGTTACTGGTTGCAAAGTAATTGGTTCATCATTTTACCTCATGAAATCGACCACTTCCTCCATGTTCATAAGCACGTAAAGCATTATGCAATCCTTCTCTTCTGGCGAAATGTTCTCCACTTTTGAGGCACCGGCCTTGCCACCGGGATATTTGAAGAGCAAGAGCTTTGGGTCACGCTTGGGCTCGTCGGAATTGTACCGAGCGACCGGGTTATGCTTAGTGGGCACATCATTGGCATAGTACATTGTCGTGGCGTCTGCCATCTCATGGAGGAGAGTTGCCTCAGCTATGCATGCTTCAATCTTATTTTTGTTTCCACATTTGTACGGAATATATTTGAACTCCCTCTCAATACAAAACTGCCAACGATACTGCACCGGTCCCCCCAAGAGTGCCTCGTTGGCGAGATGCACGATGAGATGTAACATCGGAGTGAAGAAGCCTGGGGGAATATCATCTCTAACTTGCATAGCATGTCCGACACTTGCTCCTGCAGCTTCTCAATCACCTCGGTACATATCTGCTTAGCACAGACCGTGCGGAAAAAATGGCTCACCTCCGCAAGCACTCGCCAGACATGATCGGGGAGATACCCTCGAAGCATCACCGGCATCAGCCGCTCAATCCATATATGATAGTCGTGACTCTTGAGCCCGTATATTTTTCCTGTAGCAAGATTGACTCCCTTACTCATATTCGAACAATAACCATCAGGGAACATCACGTCATATTTGAGCCACGTAAATGCCTCCTTCTTGTCGGCGCTATCAAGACAGTACTTGGCATGCGGCTTTAACCAACCTTTTCGATTGCCCTCAGGAGGCTGCATGTGTAGAGCCACCCTGTCACATATCTCCTCAATATCGACTCTAGCTGAAACATTATCCCTTGACTTGCCTGGTATGTTGCAGCAGGTGTTAAGGAATGCCTCCCCACAATTCTTTTCGGTGTGCATCATATCGATATTATGGGGAAGTTCAAGGTCCTTGTAATACTCGAGCTCTGTTATGCCTGCTATGTGAGTCCAGTTGTGCGTTTTACCATATCCCTCAAATTAGTGGCCGGGTTCCTTACTAGGCTGGAGAGCACGTAGCTCAGCATCAACAGTTGCACCATTGAACTTTGGTATTTCTTTATGTTCAAGCACAACTACGCCTTTCGTGAAGTTTTTCTTGTCAGATCTGAACCGATGCCCTGGACTGAGGAACTTGCGGTGTTTGTCAAAGGCAACATATTTGTGTCCAGCTTTTAGGTGCCTGAATTCTAGTTCATGCCTGCACACTGGGCATGGAAACTTACCAGCTGTACTATGCCCACAGAATAGGGCGTACCCGGGTAGGTCATGCATCGAATAGTGGAACCAAACTTTCATGATGAAGTTTCTCTTTGATGCTCGGTCGTATCTCAATGTACCGTGATGCCACGAGTGGTGCAAATCATCCACAAGTGGTTGCATTAAGACACTCAATTTCTTCCCTGGATATTCAGGCCCTGGAAGGATCATCGACAAGAATATGTTCTTCCTTTGCATTACGACTCCAGGAGGGAGATTGAGCGGAATAACAAACACGGGCCAGCAGCTGTACGCGGCAGTCGACATACCATATGGGTTGAATCCATCGGTTGCTATCGAATTCTAACATTCCGAGCCTCACTTGCCTCATTTGGGTGCTTTTCATCGAAGTGCTTCCATGATTGACCATCAGATGGATGTACCATGGGTACCCGTTTCTTCTCGTCCTGCAATCTTATCCCGGTCTTATGCCATGTCATCTGCTTGGCAGTCTCCTCGAACATGTAAAGCCGCTGGATTCTTTTGATGAATGGGAGATAACGAAGAATCTTTATGGCTACTTTTGTCTGCCTCTTCTGATCATTGCCTACATCTACCTCATGATACCTAGAGTGACCACACTTGGCACAGTACTTGTCATCCGCATAGTCTTTCCAAAACAAAAGGCAAAATTTTGGACAGACATCATATGTTACATAATCCATTTTCAATGCTTTCAAGATTTTCTTCGTTTCGTACATGGTCTTGGGCAAGCAATGACCTTCAGGCAACATGTTACCTACTGTGTTCAGAGTCTTTTCAAAGGATGCTCGAGTACTCTCAAACATGCACTTGTCGGCTAGCAACTGCGTGATGCCATCAAGTTGAGACATTTTTGCACCCGGGTATAGAGGCCTCCTAGCTGAGGCCATCATATCAATGAAGGCCCTCGCGGTTGGCTCAGGTTCCTCCTCTGGAAGTTCCTCCGGTTGTGGCGGTCCCTCTGGTTCAGGCGGTTCCTCCGGTTCAGACTGTTCGTCCCATGGTAACTCTGGCATGTCAGCATCCCGAAGATCATCTAGCAAGTTTAAGATGCCATCGTTCTCATTGCCATCGATCCGCTGCCGCATCACCTCACCTCTATCACGTTCGTGCCGAGAAAAGTCGACCAGCGGGTCGTAGTCACGCATATACCCATTCCACCAAAGGTGTTTAGTCATCTCTAGAATATCCTTAGGATGACGCCTCCTGCAGACATTGCAAGGGCAACGGGGACGAACAATCCCCTTCGAACCACGAGCTAACTCCTTCACTAACAAATCGGTCTTCCATTTCCATTCATCTGTCACTTGAGTCGAACTAACACGGCCACTGTACATCCACTCATTATCAGCCATCCTGCTTTATTGCGTGACAAACAACAAATAGTAGCATGAAATTGAATGCATCATATTTTTATTTTTCTACCGGCGAAAACGCGTGCATCAACCTACATCTCTACTAGGTGGGCTCCTAGCAGCCCCCGGACCCGTAGTTGGGTACGCGTGTGTGGCTCGGCACCTTCTACATGAAGGAGGCTGCTGCCCGCGCATACGACGTTGCGGCTTGGAGGTTTGGCCGGCCGCGCCACGAAATGAACTTCCCGGAGGTCAGGTCTCTGACGGAAGCTCAGAGTCTCTCTACTGAGCCGCTACTTCGCTCACAGGGTGAAGCGCGGCGGTACAGGGCTAGCCAGCAGCGGATTGATACCACCGAGGCGGACGAGCAGTTCATGGCACAGTGGCGCAGAGACCATCCCGGACACGTCGAGGCAACGCGCGCATTCTGGAAGGAGAAGCAGACGTACAGGAGAGAGAGGAGGGCAGGAAAGCGGCAGAGGAAGGCCGAGGTTGAAGCAGAGTACGCCAAAGGAGAGGCGTCGACATGGGGGGAGAATGATGAACGGTGGTCGTGGAACCTCACAACCACCGCTTCAGAGGACACCCCCAGCGAGGATGAAGATTTCGACTTCTCTAATTAATATGTGTGTGTGTCGAGTTCGTGTGTCTAGCGGGTCATGTGTCGACCCGTTAAGTGCTTTGTTCGTGTGTGGGTGTAGTTCTTTAAATGCTTTGGTTTGTGTGTGGGTCTAGTTCTTTAAGTGTTTTGCTTCCTCTGTGTGGGTGTAGTTCTTTAACTGTTTCGGTTCGTGTGTGGGTCTAGTTCTGTAAGCGCTTTGGTATGTGTGTGAGTCTAGTTCTGTAAGCGCTTTGGTATGTGTGTGAGTCTAGTTATTTAAGTATTTTGTATCGTGTGTGGGTCTTAAGTTCTTAAATGTATCACTTTTGTGCATGCCATGTGTACACACACAAGTTTTGGGGCCATTCACCCCCTCCGAGGTTCGATTTCTGGCGAAACCCTAGTTCTGTTGACCGCGCGGTCTACCCCTTTGACTGCATCCCATCGGGGGTCTCCCGGTGGGCATATGCCTCCATTTGAGTTTGGTTAGGTCATAGGTACATGTGGTAACAAGGATCGTCCCATGTGATCTCAAGGTTCTCTCTGGTTCACCTCCGAGCGAGTTCCCCCAATACATCCAGAATCTGCCTAAGGGTAGAACCCCATGTCCGAGAAGCCGGACACACCTGGCGGGTAGCATTGGATATAAAACCATCTCAAATCACTCTCTGATCCTCGATTTCTGAGAAAACCCTAGACCGGGGTCCCGGCGGGGGATCTATACCGCCCTTATACATATATATAGGTTTCCCGCAAAGGGGTTCGCCAAAATAGCAGTGAGAAATAAATAAACAAAAAAATGATTGGGATTAATAATTATATGGGTAATAATTATCTCTTTGATGCAAAAAATGGAAAAACAAAATGTGCATATCAGTCTATGTGCCGACGGCCACCGTTGCGCCGAGGGTCACCGTCGGCACAACATTAGAAAGACCCACCTGTCAGTCTATGTGCCGACGGCCACCGTTGCGCCGAGGGCTACCGTCGGCACAGTGCAGACGGCTCCGTGACAGTTAACGGCTGGGCCCACCGTGTCAGCGCATGTACCGACGGCCGTCACAGTGCCGACGGTGACCTTCGGGCACCAGCTTCGTGTGCCGACGGTCCATTTGGCGCCGACGGTGACCGTCGGTGTCGCGCGCGGTGTGCCGACGGTGACTGTGCGCCGACGGTCAGCTCCGTCGCCGGTCGACGAGCGCTTCTGTGCCGACGGCCCCGACATTTGGCCGTCGGCACATGGCCTGGCCGTCGGCACACGGCGGCTCTCCCGTAGTGTAAGAAGTGTGATGTTAACAAATAAACATTAGCACACACACTTGGTCCTGTACGAGTCTTGATATCATGGGATGAAATCAAAATATTGTATATTTAGATATCATGAAAATTATAAGAACAGTTTTCAACATACGTAAACGGTTATGTAAAAGTGCAAAAATGGCTCAAAGTTCAAACATATTTGACTATATTCACATATATACAGGTCTTTTTGGCTACCAATGTGTATGTTAACTTCGGAGCTTAGTTCTCTTTGGTTGTATATATAAGATGGATGCGTGTTGTCAATTTTCTTGACATCTTTTGTTCATGTATTTATTTCATTTTGTAAAATTGATCTCACATATCCTACTTGAGGGGAGATGCTGCCAAAGTTTTCGAGTGAAAAGGCATCATCTACTTTTTTTGAATGGTGCATCATCTACTTTTGACCATCTAGGAAACACCGGAGTTTAGCAGTTGATGAATATGAAAAATACACTGTGACAGTATATGATTCTTGGGTTGAGTGTCAAGTACAACTGCATACTATTTATTCAAAATGAGTTCATTGTGTATAATTTCAGCCACAAAACAATGTCTTTCTTTTGGAGTGGTCAAACGAAGGGGTGAGATATAACCATAACATATGCCTCATTCAAGATGGAAGGTACGGGTAGAATTCAGATCTCCAAGAATACATCCCTTATCAAATATACAATGATGTTTCAAAATAACGATATTGCTTCTCTTATTTGTAGGAGTTGTTCTATGGTTCAGATTAATATTATAAACTAATCAAGTATAAAAATGTCATCTTTTTTGTTATACAGGTTCAATTATAGGAGACTCAATTAAGGTTATAGAAAGTAAACTAAATGAAATATATAATAACAATATCGAATCAATATTGGTTAATTACATGTCTAGCCGCGCAAGTGCGCGGGTCACCTTGCTAGTTTGTTATTAAAGAAAAAGTAAAAGAAGAAAAAGAAAAGGGGAGGGGCCAGCCGGCCGACCGGCCCAGCCACCGGCCCACCGGTCCGCAACCGGGCGCCAACCGGACCGGCTCCAGTGGCCTTTTGGCCCAAGACCGGCGGCTGGCCCGGTCCGTGGCCGGCCTGCCCGGCGCTGCCCCCGGCCTGGCCGGACGCCTCCCTGGGCCGCCTCCGCCCCGCGCGGCCCACGCGGCCTGCGTAGCCAGCTCGCCCCGCGCGCCTGTGGCTATCTGCCGCCTCCTGCGCGCCTTATCCCATCCGGTCGGTGGCCCGGCTGGGCCGGATGGCTGACCGGCCTCCTCGGCCCAGCATCCGGTCAGCCGGCTAGGCCGCCGGCCTGGGACCGATTTGCTGCCAGTTTTTCTTGTCTTTTTCTCTGTATTTTTCCCCAACGGGTATATTTGCTCCCTAGCTATAAATAGCCCTTTCTTCCACCTTGAGCAAGTTAGTTCTTCCCCATTCTTCACCTCCATTATTTCTCTTGGAAGAACTTGCTCTCCCCTTTGACTCCTCCCATAGTTCTTGCTAATTCTTGAGGGATCTAAGAGACGAGATCTAGATCTACACTTCCACCAATCCATTTCTTCTCTAAGTGAGGGGAACCCTTTGGATCTAGATCTTGGAGTCTTTGGTTGACTTTCCCCATTGTTCTTCCTCTCCAATCTCATCCTAGCATTCGTTGCTTTGGTGGGATTTGAGAGTGAAGGATTTGAACACCTCTAGTGTTCTTGCTTTGCATCATTGCATAGTGTTGAGCTCTCCACCACGATTAGTTCGAGTGAGAGACCGTGAGCTTGTTACTCTTGGAGGGAGACCTCCTAGTTGGCTTGGCGGTTGGTGCTCCCGTGATCTCTTCAAGAAGATTGTGAAGAGGCCCGGGCTTCTCCTTCGTGGAGCTTGTGAAGTGGTTGTGGAGCTTGCCATCTCCGGAGCGGAGGAAAAGCTAACCATAACGAAAGGGCCATTATCCTTCGTGGGTGTGGTTCGGAGAATAGGGTGAGCCTTCGTGGCGCGGGGAATCCTTCGTGGGACCTCCACTCCTCCAAATGTGATGTACCTTCTTGCAAAGGAAGGGAACACGGGAATACATCCTCGTCTCCGCGTGCCTCGGTTATTTCTATATCCGAGATCTCTTTCCATGTGATAGCCATCGTGCTTGAAGTACATATATCTTGCTATCACTTGTGCTACATATATCTTGTGCCTATCTTGCTTAGCTCTAGTTGCTATTGTTACACTTAGTTGAGCTTAGCATATTTAGGGTTCGTGCTTGTAAACTAAACGATAGTTTAATTCCGCATTCTTACAAGACAAATCCGCAAGAGTTTTTAATTGCCTATTCATCCCCCCTCTAGGCGACATCTCGATCTTTCAATTGGTATCAGAGCAAGGTCTCTCCTTGTTTAAGGCTTCACCGCCTTGAGAGTAAAGATGTCGGCTAGTATAGTGCACAATGACACAATTGTCTTTAATGGCACAAATTATCTTTTGTGGCGAAATTGCTTGCTTTGTAATCTTCGGACCTTGTGTCCACATATAGAGCAATTTCTAGATGTCGGTTTTTCTCCTCTGATG
Source organism: Lolium perenne (assembly GCF_019359855.2). Classification (NCBI taxonomy): domain Eukaryota; kingdom Viridiplantae; phylum Streptophyta; class Magnoliopsida; order Poales; family Poaceae; genus Lolium; species Lolium perenne. Next base: position 146,277,651 of record NC_067249.2, read on the forward strand.
GATTCTCAAAATCTATCTTTTGAGGATGAGAAAAACTTACATCTTGAAGCTCAAGTATCTAATGAGCTTTTATTCTCCTTGAGACCCAATTTTCGTAGGTTCTTGATATATATAAAGCGAAAATCGTCTCATGAGATGTGGATCAAGCTTAAGGAAATGTTTGGTGGATCCACTTCTCAATTGGTCGATGGTGACTCCGAGGAGCTCTCTTCCCCTTCACATCATGAAGAGCTCCAAGTTGCTTCCACCTCCGGTCGTGATGAGTTATCATCTTCTTCCACTTCACCAACGTGTAGCAAGACACGAGGTAATGATATGGTGAGTGGTGAGGAAAATTGCAATGTTGATATTGTGCTCAAGAGTGATGATTCTTCATCTCTATCCCATTGCAATGCTTCCTCTTTGGACTTAAACACATCTAGCATTGAAAATAATCTACATGCTTGTGTTGATAGTCCTTGCATATCATGTGTAAATTGCTTACATATATCTCATGTTGATATGCTTACCTTGTCTTGCTCTCATAATCAAAATGCTTCTATTTCCTCTAGTTGTTTGTTGACTAACAATGTAGAGGAAACCGAACACTCTATGGATCAAGACATGTTTTCAAATGAGGATTCAAGAATTTCTTCATCTTCATCCTCCGGTATGCACATGTGCCTTATGGCAAATGGATCAAAGGTATCTCCTACTTTGACTCCTAACACTTCCTCTAATGATGAGAGTGATGATGATGATAATGATGAAGAATATAATACCTTGGTGCATAATATGGCAACGGTATATGCTTCTCTTCATGGTAATAAAGAAGCTCGTGCTAATCTCGAACACTCTATGGATACCTTGAATAAATATAGGGAAACCATAGTGGAGTTGGAGTCCCATGTTGAAAATGGGGAAATGAGATTCACTCTCCTCAAGCATGAGCTAAAAGATGAGAAGCATACTAATTTTATGCTTACACAAAAAATTGAATCCTATGAGCTTGAAAATGAAAAATCTATTGATGATGCTTGTGCTACTAACTCTAATTCTTGTGATGCATCTACCTTAGAGGAGAATGTTGAGCTAAGGCTCAACTTGAGTTGTGATGACCCACAAGTATAGGGGATCGCAGCAGTCTTGGCGGGTAGTAAAACCCAATTTATTGATTCGACACAAGGGGAGACAAAGAATACTTGAAAGCCTTAACAGCGGAGTTGTCAATTCAGCTGCACCTGGAAACAGACTTGCTCGCAAGAGTTTATCAGTAGTAACAGTTTTATAGCAGTAGCAGTAATGAAATAACAGCAGCAGAGTAACAAAGACAGCAGTAGTGATTATAGTAAATAGCAGGATTAAAATACTGTAGGCACGGGGACGGATAACGGGCGTTGCATGGATGAGAGAAACTCATGTAACAATCAAAGCAGGGCATTTGCAGATAATAATAAAACGGTGTCCAAGTACAAAGCAATCAATAAGCATGTGTTCCATATATAGTCGTACGTGCTCGCAATGAGAAACTTGCACAACATCTTTTGTCCTACCAGCCGGTGGCAGCCGGGCCTCAAGGGAATCTACTGGATATTAAGGTACTCCTTTTAATAGAGTACCGGAGCAAAGCATTAACACTTCGTGAACACATGAGATCCTCACATCACCGCCATCCCCTCCGGTTGTCCCGATTTCTGTCACTTCGGGGCCTTTGGTTCCGGACAGCGACATGTGTATACAACTTGCAGGTAAGATCATAAAACAATGCATATCATGATGAAACAATAACATGTTCAGATCTGAGATCATGGCACTCGGGCCCTAGTGACAAGCATTAAGCATAACAAGTTGCAACAATATCATCAAAGTACCAATTACGGACACTAGGCACTATGCCCTAACAATCTTATGCTATTACATGACCAATCTCATCCAATCCCTACCATCCCCTTCAGCCTACAGCGGGGGAATTACTCACAAATGGATGGGGGAAACATGGATGGTCGATGGAGAAGCGTCGGTGGTGATGATGGCGATGATCTCCTCCAATTCCCCGTCCCGGCGGAGTGCCAGAACAGCGACTTCTAGCACCCGAGACGGAGTTTCGCGATGTGGCGGCGTACTGGAGGGTTTCTGGCGACTTCGACTTCTTGGTCGCGATTTTTAGATCGAACCCCTTAAGTAGTCCAGAGGAGGGCGTCGGAGGCCAGCCGAGGGGGCCACACACTAGGGCGGCGCGCCCCCCACCTAGGCCGCGCCGGCCTGGTGTGTGTGGGGCCCTCGAGCCTCCACCTGGCTTGCCCTTCTGGCTCCCTGAGTATTCTTGTAAAATAGGCCCATTGATATAAATTCCGAGGATTTTCCCGAAAATTGAATTTCTGCACAAAAACAAGACACCAGAGCAATTCTGCTGAAAACAGCGTTAGTCCACGTTAGTTGTATCCAAAACACACAAATTAGAGGCAAAACAACAGCAAAAGTGTTCGGGAAAGTAGATACGTTTTGGACGTATCAACTCCCCCCAAGCTTAGCTTATTGCTTGTCCTCAAGCAATTCAGTTAACAACTGAGTGCGATAAAAGAACTTTCACGAACACATTTGCTCATATGATGTAAATATTCTCATGATATGGCTAATACTTAGGCAGTTCATAATAAGGTGCATGCAAATAAGATCATCTAATAGCTATGTCAATCATGGAAAGGTACCAACAATTAATAATAAGCATCATGAATCATGTCTATAAGCAGGATTGCAATGTTCATAAAAGAGTATGATAAAGTGGTATATCGCTTGCCCATATTTGATCAGCAAAACATAAATGCCCAGGCACCTCTGAAGTTCATAGAAAGACTAGAAATAGTGATTGTCAAAGATAAAAGCATCAAAGTTATACCGCAATCAATCATATTTTGGGACAAGCATATTATACTAAGAATGACAGTTGTGCTCTCAAGATAGTGCTCAAAGAAAGGATGGAGACACAACATAAAAGTAAAAGATTGACCCTTCGCAGAGGGAAGCATGGATTAACATGCGCTAGAGCTTTTCATTTTTTAAACAGGAGTAAAATTATTTTGAGAGGTGTTTGTTGTTGTCAACGAATGGTAATGGGTACACCAACTACCTCGCCAACCGGACTTTCAAGAGCGGCTCCCATGAAGGACGTTATCTCCACCAGCAAGGTAGATCATCACTCTTCTCTTTTGTTTACACACGTATTTTAGTTTTATTATGGGCGACACTCCCCCCAACCTTTGCTTACACAAGCCATGGCTAACCGAATCCTCGGGTGCCTTCCATCAATCACATACCATGGAGGAGTGTCTATTTGCAAAATTAAGTTGCTTACTGATACGTCTCCGACGTATCGATAATTTCTTGTGTTCCATGCCACATTATTGATGTTATCTACATGTTTTATGCACACTTTATGTCATATTCGTGCATTTTCTGGAACTAACCTATTAACAAGATGCCGAAGTGCCAGTTCCTGTTTTCTGCTGTTTTTGGTTTCAGAAATCCTAGTAACGAAATATTCTCGGAATCGGACGAAATCAATGCCCAGGTTCCTATTTTCACCGGAAGCATCCAGAACACCCGAGAAGGACCAGAGGGGGGGGCACTGGGCCCCCAGACCATAGGCCGGCGCGGCCCAGGCCCTGGCCGCGCCGCCCTATGGTGTCGTCGCCCCTTCGACCCTCCTGCGTCGCCTCTTCGCCTATATAAAGCCCCTGACCTAAAAACCTCGACACGATTGACGAAAACCACAGAAACCTTCCAGAGCCGCCGCCATCGCGAGGCCAAGATCTGGGGGACAGGAGTCTCTGTTCCGGCACGCCGCCGGAACGGGGAAGTGCCCCCGGAAGGCTTCTCCATCGACACCGCTGCCATCTCCACCGCCATCTTCATCACCGCCTTGCTCCCATGAGGAGGGAGTAGTTCTCCATCGAGGCTCGGGGCTGTACCGGTAGCTATGTGGTTAATCTCTCTCCTATGTACCTCAATACAATGATCTCATGAGCTGCTTTACATGATTGAGATTCATATGAGTTTGTATCACAATTTATCTATGTGCTACTCTAGCAATGTTATTAAAGTAGTTTTATTCCTCCTGCACGTGTGTAAAGGTGACAGTGTGTGCACCGTGTTAGTACTTGGTTTATGCTATGATCATGATCTCTTGTAGATTGCGAAGTTAACTATTGCTATGATAATATTGATGTGATCTATTCCTCCTACATATGCATGAAGGTGACAGTGTGCATGCTATGTTAGTACTTGGTTTAGTAGCGTTGATCTATCTTACACTATAAGGTTACTAAAACATGAGCATTATTGTGGAGCTTGTTAACTCCGGCATTGAGGGTTCGTGTAATCCTACGCAATGTGTTCATCATCCAACGAAAGTGTAGAGTATGCATTTATCTATTCTGTTATGTGATCAATGTTGAGAGTGTCCACTAGTGAAAGTGTAATCCCTAGGCCTTGTTCCTAAATATCGCTGCTCATTTGCTTGTTTCTTGTTTCTTTGCGTTACTACTGCTGCAATACTACCACCATCAACTACACGCCAAATAAGCTATTTTCTGGCACCGTTGCTACTGCTCATATATATTCATACCACCTGTATTTCACTATCTCTTCGCCGAACTAGTGCACCTATTTGGTGTGTTGGGGACACAAGAGACTTCTTGCTTTGTGGTTGCAGGGTTGCATGAGAGGGATATCTTTGACCTCTTCCTCCCTGAGTTCGATAAACCTTGGGTGATCCACTTAAGGGAAAACTTGCTGCTGTTCTACAAACCTCTGCTCTTGGAGGCCCAACACTGTCTACAGGAAAGGAGGGGGAACGTAGACATCAAGCTATTTTCTGGTGCCGTTGCCGGGGAGGAAAGGTAAAAGGTACTCACACTCCGGACCTCGGCTACCAAGCTATTTTCCGCCGTTGTAAGTACTCAAAGCTATTTCCTTTAGATCCTGCAATTGCATCTTTTTGTTTCTTGTTTACACTAGTTTGGCATAATGGACAAGAATGATCTTCTTATTCTATTTCCTGATTTAAAACATGGATTGTTTGATGCGAAAATTAAAAAACCTATGGAATCTTATTTGCATGCTGGTAGTAATATTAGTATGAACGCTTTGAACACCATTGTTGATAATAATATAGAAAGTTCTAAGCTTGGGGAAGCTGGTTTTCATGATCTTTTTAGTCCCCCCAGCATTGAGGAGAAAATTTTCTTTGATGATACTTTGCCTCCTATTTATGATGATTATAATGATAGTGGTCTTTTAGTGCCACCTACTATGGAGAGTAAATTTTGTTGTGATTATACTATGCCTCCTACACTTGATGAGAATAATAATGATAGCTACTTTGTTGAATTTGCTCCCACTACAACTAATAAAATTGACTATGCCTATGTGGAGAGTAATAATTTTATGCATGAGACTCATGATAAGAATGCTTTATGTGATAGTTATATTGTTGAGTTTGCTCATGATGCTACTGAAAGTTATTATGAGAGAGGAAAATATGGTTGTAGAAATTTTCATGTTACTAAAATACCTCTCTATGTGCTGAAATTTTTGAAGCTACACTTGTTTTATCTTCCTATGCTTGTTACTTTGCTCTTCATGAACTTGTTTATTTACAAGATTCCTTTGCATAGGAAGCATGTTAGACTTAAATGTGTTTTGAATTTGCCTCTTGATGCTCTCTTTTGCTTCAAATACTATTTCTTGCGAGTGCATCATTAAAACTGCTGAGCCCATCTTAATGGCTATAAAGAAAAGAACTTCTTGGGAGATAACCCATGTGTTATTTTGCTACAGTACTTTGTTTTATATTTGTGTCTTGGAAGTTGTTTACTACTGTAGCAACCTCTCCTTATCTTAGTTTTGTGTTTTGTTGTGCCAAGTGAAGCCTCTAATCGAAGGTTGATACTAGATTTGGATTTCTGCGCAGAAACAGATTTCTATCTGTCACGAATCTGGGCTGTTTTCTCTGTAGAAAAATCAGAAAAATATGCCAATTTATGTGCGTGTTCCTCAGATATGTACGCAACTTTCATTAGTTTTGAGTTTTCTGATTTGAGCAACGGAAGTATTTATTAGAAATTCGTCTTTACGGACTGTTTTGTTTTGACAGATTCTGCCTTTTATTTCGCATTGCCTCTTTTGCTATGTGGGATGGATTTCTTTGTTCCATTAAACTCCAGTAGCTTTGAGAAATGTCCAGAAGTGTTAAGAATTATTGTGTCACCTCTGAACATGTGAGTTTTTGATTATGTACTAACCCCTCTAATGAAGTTTATGAGAAGTTTGGTGTGAAGGAAGTTTTCAAGGGTCAAGAGAGGAGGATGATATACTATGATCAAGAAGAGTGAAAGCTCTAAGCTTGGGGATGCCCCGGTGGTTCACCCCTGCATATATCAAGAAGACTCAAGCGTCTAAGCTTGGGGATGCCCAAGGCATCCCCTTCTTCATCGACAAATTATCAGGTTCCTTCTCTTGAAACTATATTTTTATTCGGTCACATCTTATGTGCTTTACTTGGAGCGTCTGTATGCTTTTACTTTTGTTTGTGTTTGAATAAATTGGATTACATCATGCTTGTGTGGGAGAGAGACACGCTCCGCTGGTTCGTATGAACACATGTGTTCTTAGCTCATAATATTCATGGCGAAGTTTTCTTCTTCGTTAAATTGTTATATGGTTGGAATTGGAAAATGATACATGTAGTAATTTGCTATAATGTCTTGGGTAATGTGATACTTGGCAATTGTTGTGCTCATGTTTAAGCTCTTGCATCATATGCTTTGCACCCATTAGTGAAGAAATACATAGAGCATGCTAAAATTTGGTTTGCATATTTTGTTTCTCTAAGGTCTAGATAATTTCTAGTATTGAGTTTGAACAACAAGGAAGACGGTGTAGAGTCTTATAATGTTTTCAATATGTCTTTTATGTGAGTTTTGCTGCACCGGTTCATCCTTGTGTTTGTTTCAAATAAGCCTTGCTAGCCTAAACCTTGTATCGAGGGGGAATACTTCTCATGCATCCAAAATACTTGAGCCAACCACTATGCCATTTGTGTCCACCATACCTACCTACTACATGGTATTTTCTGCCATTCCAAAGTATATTGCTTGAGTGCTACCTTTAAAATTCCATCATTCACCTTTGCAATATATAGCTCATGGGACAAATAGCTTAAAAACTATTGTGGTATTGAATATGTAATTATGCACTTTATCTCTTATTAAGTTGCTTGTTGTGCGATAACCATGTTTACTGGGGACGCCATCAACTATTCTTTGTTGAATTTCATGTGAGTTGCTATGCATGTTCGTCTTGTCTGAAGTAAGAGAGATCTACCACCTTATGGTTAAGCATGCATATTGTTAGAGAAGAACATTGGGCCGCTAACTAAAGCCATGATCCATGGTGGAAGTTTCAGTTTTGGACATATATCCTCAATCTCAAATGAGAAAATTATTAATTGTTGTTACATGCTTATGCATAAAAGAGGAGTCCATTATCTGTTGTCTATGTTGTCCCGGTATGGACGTCTAAGTTGAGAATAATCAATAGCGAGAAATCCAATGCGAGCTTTCTCCTTAGACCTTTGTACAGGCGGCATAGAGGTACCCCTTTGTGACACTTGGTCAAAACATTTGCATTGTGATGATCCGGTAGTCCAAGCTAATTAGGACAAGGTGCGGGCACTATTAGTATACTATGCATGAGGCTTGCAACTTGTAAGATATAATTTACATGATACATATGCTTTATTACTACCGTTGACAAAATTGTTTCATGTTTTCAAAATAAAAGCTCTAGCACAAATATAGCAATCGATGCTTTTCCTCTATGGAGGACCATTCTTTTACTTTCAATGTTGAGTCAGTTCACCTATTTCTCTCCACCTCAAGAAGCAAACACTTGTGTGAACTGTGCAATGATTCCTACATACTTGCTTATTGCACTTATTATATTACTCTATGTTGACAATTATCCATGAGATATACATGTTACAAGTTGAAAGCAACCGCTGAAACTTAATCTTCCATTGTGTTGCTTCAATGCCTTTACTTTGAATTATTGCTTTATGAGTTAACTTTTATGCAAGACTTATTAATGCTTGTCTCGAAGTACTATTCATGAAAGTCTTTGCTTTATGATTCAGTTGTTTACTCATGCCATATACATTGTTTTGATCGCTGCATTCACTACATATGCTTTACAAATAGTATGATCAAGGTTATGATGGCATGTCACTCCAGAAATTATCTGTGTTATCGTTTTACCTGCTCGGGACGAGCAGAACTAAGCTTGGGGATGCTGATACGTCTCCGACGTATCGATAATTTCTTGTGTTCCATGCCACATTATTGATGTTATCTACATGTTTTATGCACACTTTATGTCATATTCGTGCATTTTCTGGAACTAACCTATTAACAAGATGCCGAAGTGCCAGTTCCTGTTTTCTGCTGTTTTTGGTTTCAGAAATCCTAGTAACGAAATATTCTCGGAATCGGACGAAATCAACGCCCAGGTTCCTATTTTCACCGGAAGCATCCAGAACACCCGGGAAGGACTAGAGGGGGGCACTGGGCCCCCAGACCATAGGCCGGCGCGGCCCAGGCCCTGGCCGTGCCGCCCTATGGTGTCGTCGCCCCTTCGACCCTCCTGCGCCGCCTCTTCGCCTATATAAAGCCCCTGACCTAAAAACCTCGACACGATTGACGAAAACCACAGAAACCTTCCAGAGCCGCCGCCATCGCGAGGCCAAGATCTGGGGGACAGGAGTCTCTGTTCCGGCACGCCGCCGGAACGGGGAAGTGCCCCCGGAAGGCTTCTCCATCGACACCGCTGCCATCTCCACCGCCATCTTCATCACCGCTGCTGCTCCCATGAGGAGGGAGTAGTTCTCCATCGAGGCTCGGGGCTGTACCGGTAGCTATGTGGTTAATCTCTCTCCTATGTACCTCAATACAATGATCTCATGAGCTGCTTTACATGATTGAGATTCATATGAGTTTGTATCACAATTTATCTATGTGCTACTCTAGCAATGTTATTAAAGTAGTTTTATTCCTCCTGCACGTGTGTAAATGTGACAGTGTGTGCACCGTGTTAGTACTTGGTTTATGCTATGATCATGATCTCTTGTAGATTGCGAAGTTAACTATTGCTATGATAATATTGATGTGATCTATTCCTCCTACATATGCATGAAGGTGACAGTGTGCATGCTATGTTAGTACTTGGTTTAGTAGCGTTGATCTATCTTACACTATAAGGTTACTAAAACATGAGCATTATTGTGGAGCTTGTTAACTCCGGCATTGAGGGTTCGTGTAATCCTACGCAATGTGTTCATCATCCAACGAAAGTGTAGAGTATGCATTTATCTATTCTGTTATGTGATCAATGTTGAGAGTGTCCACTAGTGAAAGTGTAATCCCTAGGCCTTGTTCCTAAATACTGCTATCGCTGCTTGTTTACTGTTTTACTGCGTTACTACTGCTGCAATACTACCACCATCAACTACACGCCAGCAAGCTATTTTCTGGCACCGTTGCTACTGCTCATATATATTCATACCACCTGTATTTCACTATCTCTTCGCCGAACTAGTGCACCTATTTGGTGTGTTGGGGACACAAGAGACTTCTTGCTTTGTGGTTGCAGGGTTGCATGAGAGGGATATCTTTGACCTCTTCCTCCCTGAGTTCGATAAACCTTGGGTGATCCACTTAAGGGAAAACTTGCTGCTGTTCTACAAACCTCTGCTCTTGGAGGCCCAACACTGTCTACAGGAAAGGAGGGGGAACGTAGACATCACTTACTGATGAATCAGAGCAAAACATGTGAAGAGAATTATTAATGAAGTTTGATTAATCGGGGCTGGGAACCCCATTGCCAGCTCTTTTTGCAAAATTATTGGATAAACGGATGTGCCACTAGTCCATAATGAAAGTCCGTCAAGAGAAAATGACAAGGTTGAAAGTTAAACACCACATACTTCCTCATGAGCTATAAAACATTAACACAAATTGAGAAGCATTTTGAAGGTTTTAAAGGTAACGCATGAGAATTTACTTGGAATGGTTTGAAATGCCATGCATAGGTATTTATGGTGGACACTTTGGAACAACTTGGTTTTCAGGTGTTTGGAAGCACGAGCAGCGTTCCCGCTCAGTACAAGTGAAGGCTAGCAATAGACTGGGGAGCGACAAATCAAGAGAGCAGTCACTGTCATAATCATGCTTGCGGCAAAATAAATTAACGGAGGCATAAAAGTGATACAAGAACTCTGAAGCAATATAAATCATCGATGCTTAATTGACTTTTGTTCAGTCATATGCATGCGTGAGCATGTGCCAAGTCGATGCAAATGAATTATTCAGAGGAGGATACCACAATGTCATACCTACTTATGAATAAAACAATGCAAGCAAACATCCATGACATGCTACTCATATTAATAAATTGGAGCTAAACATGAGAGATCATGAACTACTAGACTTTCTTAAATGACATATACCTCACATGAACCAACTAGCATGCTCACATGGATGAGTATATGTACAAAAATGAAAACAAATAGAGTTCATACCAGCCTCTCACCACAATCGAATTGTCGTAGATCGTCATTATTGCCTTTCACTTGTGTAGCTTGGATAATATGAAATGAAAACCACGCTCCAGCCACCGAAGACCATTGAACTCAAGATGAACTTTACAAACCAAAGAAGAACAGCAAATATTTTTGGTGTTTTCGAATTTGAGAACAAGAACAAAAGGAAACAAGCAAACAAAGCAAAATCTTTTTGGATTTTCTTATAGCACACCAACAATAGCAAATAAAGCAAAATAAAAGCAAGAAACCAAAATAAACAAATGGTGAAGAGAAACAACAGAAATATTTTTGGTCTTTTTATGTTTTAGGAAAGAAACAAAGCAAAAACAAGAAATTGGAAACTAGAAGAGTCACATAAACACAAAGCAGCAGAAATTCGTCAAACTTGACAGCAGTACAGTACTCGGTTTGTAAGAAATTCTTCCACTGCTCAAATCGAAAAGTATTAAACTAATGAAAGTTAGATAACAACCTGGGGAACATGCACAAAAATTGGCTTCGCAAAATACCGTTCTGGCTATTTTTGAGAATTTTTTCAGTAATAGTCCAGAATCTGTTTTCAGGCAGCACTTCCCCAAATATCATCTCCCTCTCATTAGAAAACCACTCAAAGAAACTAAACAAGTATATACAAGTATCCAGAAACCATAATATGAAAAGAATGAGTGATGCCGGTATACCTCCCCCCAAGCTTAGGCTTTTGGCCTAAGTGGAGTTCAGTCCCATGGTGTCCAGGAAGTAGCACCTCCGTAGTACGAAGACGGATAATATTCCGGGTATGTGCTAGAAGAAGCACCCGGATACGTGACGGTGTAGTCGTAGGAGGGTGATGGCGTGTATTTCACACGTTCGTTGGGCAACCCCAAGAGGAAGGTATGATGCGCACAGCAGCAAGTTTTCCCTCAGAAAGAAACCAAGGTTTATCGAACCAGGAGGAGCCAAGAAGCACGTTGAAGGTTGATGGCGGCGGGATGTAGTGCGGCGCAACACCAGAGATTCCGGCGCCAACGTGGAACCTGCACAACACAACCAAAGTACTTTGCCCCAACGAAACAGTGAGGTTGTCAATCTCACCGGCTTGCTGTAACAAAGGATTAACCGTATTGTGTGGAAGATGATTGTTTGCAGAAAACAGTAGAACAAGATTGCGAGAGATTGTATTTCAGTAAAGAGAATTGGACCGGGGTCCACAGTTCACTAGAGGTGTCTCTCCCATAAGACGAACAGCATGTTGGGTGAACAAATTACAGTTGGGCAATTGACAAATAAAGAGAGCATGACCATGCACATACATATCATGATGAGTATTGTGAGATTTAATTGGGCATTACGACAAAGTACATAGACCGTCATCCAACTGCATCTATGCCTAAAAAGTCCACCTTCAGGTTATCATCCGAACCCCCTCCAGTATTAAGTTGCTAACAACAGACAATTGCATTAAGTATTGCGCGTAATGTAACTAGTGACTACATCCTTGAACATAGCACTAATGTTTTATCCCTAGTGGCAACAGCACATCCATAACCTTAGTGGTTCTTGTCACTCCTCCAGATTCACAGAGGCATGAACCCACTATCGAGCATAAATACTCCCTCTTGGAGTTACTAGCATCAATTTGGCCAAAGCATCTACTAATAACGGAGAGCATGCAAGATCATAAACAACACATAAGCATAGCTTTGATAATCAACATAACAAGTATTCTCTATTCATCGGATCCCAACAAACGCAACATATAGAATTACAGATAGATGATCTTGATCATGTTAGGCAGCTCACAAGATCCGACAATGATAGCACAATGGGGAGAAGACAACCATCTAGCTACTGCTATGGACCCATAGTCCAGGGGTAGACTACTCACACATCACACCGGAGGCGACCATGGCGGCGTAGAGTCCTCCGGGAGATGATTCCCCTCTCCGGCAGGGTGCCGGAGGCGATCTCCTGGATCCCCCGAGATGGGATCGGTGGCGGCGGCGTCTCTGGAAGGTTTTCCGTATCGTGGTTCTCGGTACTGGGGTTTTCGTCACGGAGACTTTTTATAGGCGAAAGGGCAGGTCAAGAGGCGGCACGGGGGCCCCACACCACAGGGCCGCGCGGCCAAGGGGGGGGGGGCCGCGCCGCCCTAGGGTGTGGCCCCTCCGTGGCCCCTCTTCGTCTCTCCTTCGGACTTCTGGAAGCTTCGTGAGAAAATAGGCCCCTGGGCTTTGATTTCGTCCAATTCCGAGAATATTTCCTTACTAGGATTTCTGAAACCAAAAACAGCAGAAAATAGCAACTGGCACTTCGGCATCTTGTTAATAGGTTAGTTCCAGAAAATGCACGAATATGACATAAAGTGTGCATAAAACATGTAGATAACATCAATAATGTGGCATGGAACATAAGAAATTATCGATACGTCGGAGACGTATCAGCATCCCCAAGCTTAGTTCTGCTCGTCCCGAGCAGGTAAAACGATAACACAGATAATTTCTGGAGTGACATGCCATCATAATCTTGATCATACTATTTGTAAAGCATATGTAGTGAATGCAGCGATCAAAACAATGTATATGACATGAGTAAACAAGTGAATCATATAGCAAAGACTTTTCATGAATAGCACTTCAAGACAAGCATCAATAAGTCTTGCATAAGAGTTAACTCATAAAGCAATAATTCAAAGTAAAGGTATTGAAGCAACACAAAAGAAGATTAAGTTTCAGCGGTTGCTTTCAACTTGTAACATGTATATCTCATGGATATTGTCAACATAGAGTAATATAATAAGTGCAATAAGCAAGTATGTAGGAATCAATGCATAGTTCACACAAGTGTTTGCTTCTTGAGGTGGAGAGAAATAGGTGAACTGACTCAACATTGAAAGTAAAAGAATGGTCCTCCATAGAGGAAAAGCATCGATTGCTATATTTGTGCTAGAGCTTTGATTTTGAAAACATGAAACAATTTTGTCAACGGTAGTAATAAAGCATATGTATCATGTAAATTATATCTTACAAGTTGCAAGCCTCATGCATAGTATACTAATAGTGCCCGCACCTTGTCCTAATTAGCTTGGATTACCGGATCATCACAATGCATTGTTTTTACCAAGTGTCACAAAGGGGTACCTCTATGCCACCTGTACAAAGGTCTAAGGAGAAAGCTCGCATTGGATTTCTCGCTATTGATTATTCTTCAACTTAGACATCCATACCGGGACAACATAGACAACAGATAATGGACTCCTCTTTTATGCATAAGCATATAACAACAATTAATAATTTTCTCATTTGAGATTTGAGGATTGTTGTCCAAAACTGAAACTTCCACCATGGAACATGGCTTTAGTTAGCGGCCCAATGTTCTTCTCTAACATATGCATGCTTAACCCTATGGTGGTAGATCTCTCTTACTTCAGACAAGACGAACATGCATAGCAACTCACATGAAATTCAACAAAGAGTAGTTGATGGCGTCCCCAGTAAACATGGTTATCGCACAACAAGCAACTTAATAAGAGATAAAGTGCATAATTACATATTCAATACCACAATAGTTTAAAGCTATTTGTCCCATGAGCTATATATTGCAAAGGTGAATGATGGAATTTTAAAGGTAGCACTCAAGCAATTTACTTTGGAATGGCGGAAAATACCATGTAGTAGGTAGGTATGGTGGACACAAATGGCATAGTGGTTGGCTCAAGTATTTTGGATGCATGAGAAGTATTCCCTCTCGATACAAGGTTTAGGCTAGCAAGGCTTATTTGAAACAAACACAAGGATGAACCGGTGCAGCAAAACTCACATAAAAGATATATTGAAAACATTATAAGACTCTACACCGTCTTCCTTGTTGTTCAAACTCAAAACTAGAAATTATCTAGACCTTAGAGAAACCAAATATGCAAACCAAATTTTAGCATGCTCTATGTATTTCTTCATTAATGGGTGCAAAGCATATGATGCAAGAGCTTAATCACGAGCACAACAATTGCCAAGTATCACATGACCCAAGACATTTATAGCAATTACTACATGTATCATTTTCCAATTTCAACCATATAACAATTTAACGAAGGAGAAACTTCGCCATGAATACTATGAGTAGAAACCAAGGACATACTTGTCCATATGCTACAGCGGAGCGTGTCTCTCTCCCATAAAGTGAATGCTAGGATCCATTTTATTCAAACAAAACAAAAACAAAAACAAACCGACGCTCCAAGAAAAAGCACATAAGATGTGATGGAATAAAAATATAGTTTCAGGGGAGGAACCTGATAATGTTGTCGATGAAGAAGGGGATGCCTTGGGCATCCCCAAGCTTAGACGCTTGAGTCTTCTTGATATATGCAGGGGTGAACCACCGGGTGCATCCCCAAGCTTAGAGCTTTCACTCTCCTTGATCATGTTGCATCATACTCCTCTCTTGATCCTTGAAAACTTCCTCCACACCAAACTCGAAACAACTCATTAGAGGGTTAGTGCACATTATAAATTGACATATTCAGAGGTGACACAATCATTCTTAACACTTCTGGACATTGCATAATGCTACTGGACATTAATGGATCAAAGAAATTCATCCAACATAGCGAAAGAGGCAATGCGAAATAAAAGGCAGAATCTGTCAAAACAGAACAGTTCGTATTGACGAATTTTAAAATGGAACCAGACTTGCTCAAATGAAAATTCTCAAATTGAATGAAAGTTGCGTACATATCTGAGGATCATGCACGTAAATTGGCTTAATTTTCTGAGTTACCTACAGGGAGGTGGACCCAGATTCGTGACAGCAAAGAAATCTGGAACTGTGCAGTAATCCAAATCTAGTACTTACTTTTCTATCAACGGCTTAACTTGGCACAACAAAACACAAAACTAAGATAAGGAGAGGTTGCTACAGTAGTAAACAACTTCCAAGACACAAAATAAAAATAAAGTACTGTAGGTAAAAACATGGGTTGTCTCCCATAAGCGCTTTTCTTTAACGCCTTTCAGCTAGGCGCAGAAAGTGTGTATCAAGTATTATCGAAGGGTGATGCATTCTCAGCGGGGTGTGGAGTTTTCTCAACTAGGCATAGTATATTGGATACATAAGTTTCAGCATCTCCCTTTTCATTAGTCTTAGGCGTGCTACTCTCATCAAACAAATTTTCAGGAACTAGCCAAGCATAGTTATTTTCTAATGCATCATTCATAGCCAGGAGCTTACATGGTATTGGTGCTTTGATCTCCCCTCTATCATCAATATTATTAGTGAATCTTATTCTATCCATATCCATCTTTTCAAGGAGACTAACAAAATTAGTAGGAGAACCAAGCATATTGAATTTAGCAAACACCTTTCTAGCCTCTCTTGCTAAACCACCAAATTCTCTAAGAAGGGTTTCTAATACAAAATCTTTCTTTTCCCCTTCTTCCATATCGCCAAGTGTGAAGAACATGTGTTGGATTATAGGATTAATATTGACAAATTTAGTTTCCAACAAGCGAACTAAATGTGCAGCAGCAATTTCATAAGTAGGCGCAAGGTCTACCAAGTGTCTATCTTCAAAATTTTCAATAGTACTAACATGATTGAAAAATTCTTCTATATTATTTCTCCCAACTATAGACCCACGTCCTACCGGTATGTCTTTTGTGGTAAAATTAAAAGGAAACATGATGAAATAAGTAAAGTAAATGCAAGTAAACTAATTTTTTTGTGTTTTTGATATAGCAAACAAGATAGCAAGTAAAGTAAAACTAGCAACTAATTTTTTTGTATTTTGATTTAGTGCAGCAAACAAAGTAGTAAATAAAACTAAGCAAGACAAAAACAAAGTAAAGAGATTGAGAAGTGGAGACTCCCCTTGCAGCGTGTCTTGATCTCCCCGGCAACGGCGCCAGAAAATATGCTTGATGGCGTGTATTTCACACGTTCGTTGGGCAACCCCAAGAGGAAGGTATGATGCGCACAGCAGCAAGTTTTCCCTCAGAAAGAAACCAAGGTTTATCGAACCAGGAGGAGCCAAGAAGCACGTTGAAGGTTGATGGCGGCGGGATGTAGTGCGGCGCAACACCAGAGATTCCGGCGCCAACGTGGAACCTGCACAACACAACCAAAGTACTTTGCCCCAACGAAACAGTGAGGTTGTCAATCTCACCGGCTTGTCAGTAACAAAGGATTAACCGTATTGTGTGGAAGATGATTGTTTGCAGAAAACAGGAGATTGTATTGCAGGAAAGAGAATTGGACCGGGGTCCACAGTTCACTAGAGGTGTCTCTCCCATAAGACGAACAGCATGTTGGGTGAACAAATTACAGTTGGGCAATTGACAAATAAAGAGAGCATGACCATGCACATACATATCATGATGAGTATAGTGAGATTTAATTGGGCATTACGACAAAGTACATAGACCGTCATCCAACTGCATCTATGCCTAAAAAGTCCACCTTCAGGTTATCATCCGAAACACCTCCACTATTAAGTTGCTAACAACAGACAATTGCATTAAGTATTGCGCGTAATGTAACTAGTGACTACATCCTTGAACATAGCACTAATGTTTTATCCCTAGTGGCAACAGCACATCCATAACCTTAGTGGTTCTTGTCACTCCTCCAGATTCACAGAGGCATGAACCCACTATCGAGCATAAATACTCCCTCTTGGAGTTACTAGCATCAACTTGGCCAAAGCATCTACTAATAACGGAGAGCATGCAAGATCATAAACAACACATAAGCATAGCTTTGATAATCAACATAACAAGTATTCTCTATTCATCGGATCCCAACAAACGCAACATATAGAATTACAGATAGATGATCTTGATCATGTTAGGCAGCTCACAAGATCCGACAATGATAGCACAATGGGGAGAAGACAACCATCTAGCTACTGCTATGGACCCATAGTCCAGGGGTAGACTACTCACACATCACACCGGAGGCGACCATGGCGGCGTAGAGTCCTCCGGGAGATGATTCCCCTCTCCGGCAGGGTGCCGGAGGCGATCTCCTGGATCCCCCGAGATGGGATCGGCGGCGGCGGCGTCTCTGGAAGGTTTTCCGTATCGTGGTTCTCGGTACTGGGGTTTTCGTCACGGAGACTTTTTATAGGCGAAAGGGCAGGTCAAGAGGCGGCACGGGGGCCCCACACCACAGGGCCGCGCGGCCAAGGGGGGGGGGGCGCGCCGCCCTAGGGTGTGGCCCCTCCGTGGCCCCTCTTCGTCTCTCCTTCGGACTTCTGGAAGCTTCGTGAGAAAATAGGCCCCTGGGCTTTGATTTCGTCCAATTCCGAGAATATTTCCTTACTAGGATTTCTGAAACCAAAAACAGCAGAACAAAGAATCGGCACTTCGGCATCTTGTTAATAGGTTAGTTCCAGAAAATGCACGAATATGACATAAAGTGTGCATAAAACATGTAGATAACATCAATAATGTGGCATGGAACATAAGAAATTATCGATACGTCGGAGACGTATCAGAGGGCTTGGCGTCCTCGGAGTCATGCTGCTGGTGGAAGCCTTGTATCTTCAGTTTCTCCTCCACCTCCTCCTTAGAGCACGACCATGGTTTCCTGTCAATACTGAACAAGTCTGGCTGGGGAAAAGGGATTTCCCTCTCATCTCCGTCAGCAAACAACATTCTATAGACCAAATTATCTGAAGTAGAATCAGCGGTAACAAAATGATGGCTCTTCATAGCAGCAATATCAAGCCTCCTAGGAGTTAATGGCACATCATTAGAGTCAAGAGGAAGTTTTAAATGTGCTAAAATGCGCGATGCAATAGTTCCTCTAAAAATAGGCCCCCTGTTAGACAAGCGGCGAGCAATAAGAGAACCTAGATGATAAGGTGTCTCTCCAGTAAGTGCAGCAATTAAGAAAGCAAGATGGTAGCTAGAAATATTGCTAGTGTTCTCCCTACCAAGAATGCTAGTAGCAATGTAATAGGCAAAATACTTAATGGCGGGGAGTTGGATGTTCCTTATCTTGCCACGCTGAATGGTGCGACAATCATCATTGGTGATCCATCGATAGAGCTCCAACAAGACCCTGGGGTTGTCCTCAATCTTCCTTGCTGTACCTACAGGGGCAATACCCAATGCAACACAAAATTCTTCCAATTTCATAGTAATAGCATCACCATAAATCTTGAATGCAACTGTCGGGCCATAGTGCTTGTTGTGGAACTTGAAGCTCTCAACAAAGATTTTGGTGAGCATGTGGTATTGCTCCCTTTCATCTCCCACGTAGGCGGCTAAGCCCGCCTTGTTAACGAGGGTAAAGAAATCATCCAGCAACCCTGCATTACTCAAAAAGTTATAACATGGGAAAGATGAAGCGTTAGGAACTCCATTGTCTTCTTCGGGCTCGAAGCTTGGCGCAATGACGTCCTCATTGTAGGATCGCCTAAACCGGGTGGCGGTCCTAGAGGGCCTTCCGGTGCTCATTGTCTCTCTCTCAAACACTTCTCCAAAGTTGAAATTATCCATCTTCCACCTCTGAAATTTTTCAACAAATGATATAAAATTTGATTTGGTGACATATAATTGAGGGGAACTACTATAGAAACTTGCTAGAGTACTAATCATGCATCAAAACTAGTTTATACATCTTAGAACAAGCATGCAAGCTCACTAAACATGTTACCTATAGCAGCAAAATATTTAAGATATACTCAACCAAACAAAATTCTACTTGGATAATCGGAGGAGTTACATACCGGAGAGCAAATGTGCCAAATTTCAGACAGAAATCTGGGCTGAGCAAAGAGATCGAGAAATCCTGAGCTCTTGAGCAAAAACGCGAGTGAGAGAAAGCTGGTGTTGATTTTTTCGGGAGAGAGAAGAGTGTGGGAGGAAGAGATGCTGAAGTGGGGCAAAGGGGGACCCACACACCAGGGTGGCGCGCCCCCCTTGCTGGCCGCGCTGGCCTGTGGGGTGCCACCCTAGGGTGCCCCACTGGTCATCCCCAGGTGCTCCCAGGTGTATTTTCGAAAAATAGGACCAACGGTATAATTTTTATGAATTTTTGAAAATTTTGAAAAATGCACATTTCTGGGTATTAAGTTTATTATTACTGACAGGAATTTTTTTGAAATCTCTAATTAACTAAGGAACTTTGCAAATCAAAGGTGCTACAGTAAGTAAAGCAAGTGGAGGAAGAAAGAGATGTTGTTTACCTCCTCTATGCATATAAAAAGTATTTGTTAACAAGGTTGATCAAGTCTTGCCACCAAATAAATTTTACATAGCATAAAGAGAAATAAACCTCAAATCAATCATGTTACCTTGAATTGTATCTATATGGATCCAATCATAGGATTTTGATATCCTTCTTTAGGCTCATATATAGGACAATCAATAGTTCCAACTTTGATAGTTCTCACATTAGAAATAGTATTAAATCCACATACTTTATCAATCCTCTTGGGGAAATAGACGGTATGCTCCTTATCATCAACATTGAAAGTAACATTTCCTTTATAGCAATCAATAACAGCCCCTGCGGTGTTAAGAAAAGGTCTCCCAAGAATAATAGACATATTATCATCTTCAGGCATTTCCAACACAACAAAATCAGTTTATATCAAGCAGTTATTAGTAACTTGAACAAGAACATCCTCACATATACCAAGAGGAATAGCAGTAGATTTATCAGCCATTTGCAAAGATATATCGGTAGGTATCAACTTATCTAAATAAAGTCTCTTATAAAGAGAAAAAGGCATCTTTTATCTCTTAATAGTAATCCCCCACCACCTCATTTTCCTGAATTTTGGTGAAGCCACGTTACCTCAATTTGTGTCACATCCCTCATGTACTGTTCCCCTGGCTTATCACCGACGTGGGTTGTAAGTCTGTAACATATGCTTCCAACCGACATGGGCTAGGTAACGTTGGCCTGTTTCAGACCAATCTGGGCTGGAGATACGTTTGCTATTGGTCCACTGGTCGTCTACATTCGTTCTAATTCAAATACACGGCGCATTCGTTCGTCTTCCTGCTGTCTGCCTCCAGCAGCGTCCAGAGCCAGGTGATACGTCTCCGACGTATCGATAATTTCTTATGTTCCATGCCACATTATTGATGTTATCTACATGTTTTATGCACACTTTATGTCATATTCGTGCATTTTCTGGAACTAACCTATTAACAAGATGCCGAAGTGCCAGTTGCTGTTTTCTGCTATTTTTGGTTTCAGAAATCCTAGTAAGGAAATATTCTCGGAATTGGACGAAATCAACGCCCAGGGGCCTATTTTGCCACGAAGCTTCCAGAAGTCCGAAGACGAAACGAAGTGGGGCCACAGGGTGCCCAAACCCTAGGGCGGCGCGGCCCCCCCCTTGGCCGCGCCGGCCTATGGTGTGGGGCCCCTGTGCCCCCTCCTGACTTGCCCTTCCGCCTACTTAAAGCCTCCGTGACGAAACCCCCAGTACCGAGAGCCACGATACGGAAAACCTTCCCAGAGACGCCGCCAACGCCGATCCCATCTCGGGGATCCAAGAGATCGCCTCCGGCACCCTGCCGGAGAGGGGAATCATCTCCCGGAGGACTCTACGCCGCCATGGTCGCCTCCGGTGTGATGTGTGAGTAGTCTACCCCTGGACTATGGGTCCATAGCAGTAGCTAGATGGTTGTTTTCTCCCCATTGTGCTATCATTGTCGGATCTTGTGAGCTGCCTAACATGATCAAGATCATCTATCTGTAATTCTATATGTTGCGTTTGTTGGGATCCGATGAATAGAGAATACTTGTTATGTTGATTATCAAAGTTATATCTATGTGTTGTTTATGATCTTGCATGCTCTCCGTTACTAGTAGATACTCTGGCCAAGTTTTTGCTATTAACTCCAAGAGGGAGTATTTATGCTCGATAGTGGGTTCATGCCTGCATTGACACCTGGGACAGTGACAGAAAGTTCTAAGGTTGTGTTGTGCTGTTGCCACTAGGGATAAAACATTGATGCTATGTCTAAGGATGTAGTTGTTGATTACATTACGCACCATACTTAATGCAATTGTCTGTTGCTTTGCAACTTAATACTGGAGGGGGTTCGGATGATAACCTGAAGGTGGACTTTTTAGGCATAGATGCAGTTGGATGGCGGTCTATGTACTTTGTCGTAATGCCCAATTAAATCTCACTATACTCATCATGATATGTATATGCATGGTCATGCTCTCTTTATTTGTCAATTGCCCAACTGTAATTTGTTCACCCAACATGCTGTTTATCTTATGGGAGAGACACCTCTAGTGAACTGTGGACCCCGGTCCAATTCTCTTTACTGAAATACAATCTCTTTGCAATCTTGTTCTACTGTTTTCTGCAAACAATCATCTTCCACACAATACGGTTAATCCTTTGTTACAGCAAGCCGGTGAGATTGACAACCTCACTGTTTCGTTGGGGCAAAGTACTTTGGTTGTGTTGTGCAGGTTCCACGTTGGCGCCGGAATCCCTGGTGTTGCGCCGCACTACATCCCGCCGCCATCAACCTTCAACGTGCTTCTTGGCTCCTCCCTGGTCGATAAACCTTGGTTTCTTTCTGAGGGAAAACTTGCTGCTGTGCGCATCATACCTTCCTCTTGGGGTTCCCAACGAACGTGTGAGTTACACGCCATCAAGCTCTTTTTCTGGCGCCGTTGCCGGGGAGATCAAGACACGCTGCAAGGGGAGTCTCCAATTCTCAATCTCTTTACTTTGTTTTTGTCTTGCTTAGTTTTATTTACTACTTTGTTTGCTGCACTAAATCAAAATACAAAAAAAAAATTAGTTGCTAGTTTTACTTTATTTGTTATCTTGTTTGCTATATCAAAAACACAAAAAAATTAGTTACTTGCATTTACTTTATCTAGTTTGCTTTATTTACTGTTGCTAAAATGGCCAACCCTGAAAATACTAAGTTGTGTGACTTCACAACCACAAATAATAATGATTTCTTATGCACACCTATTGCTCCACCTGCTACTACAGCGGAATTCTTTGAAATTAAACCTGCTTTACTGAATTTTGTTATGCGAGAGCAATTTTCTGGTGTTAGTTCTGATGATGCTGCTGCCCATCTTAATAATTTTGTTGAACTATGTGAAATGCAAAAATATAAAGATGTAGATGGTGATATTATTAAACTAAAATTGTTCCCTTTCTCATTAAGAGGAAGAGCTAAAGATTGGTTGCTATCTCTGCCTAAGAATAGTATTGATTCATGGACTAAATGCAAGGATGCTTTTATTGGTAGATATTATCCCCCTGCTAAAATTATATCTTTGAGGAGTAGCATAATGAATTTTAAACAATTAGATACTGAACATGTTGCTCAAGCTTGGGAAAGAATGAAATCTCTGGTTAAAAATTGCCCAACCCATGGACTGACTACTTGGATGATCATCCAAACTTTCTATGCAGGACTAAATTTTTCTTCACGGAATTTATTGGATTCAGCTGCTGGAGGTACCTTTATGTCCATCACTCTTGGTGAAGCAACAAAGCTTCTTGATAATATGATGATCAACTACTCTGAATGGCACACGGAAAGAGCTCCACAAGGTAAGAAGGTAAATTCTGTCGAAGAAACCTCTTCCTTGAGTGATAAGATTGATGCTATTATGTCTATGCTTGTGAATGATAGGACTAATATTGATCCTAATAATGTTCCATTAGCTTCATTGGTTGCACAAGAAGAACATGTTGATGTAAACTTCATTAAAAATAATAACTTCAACAACAATGCTTACCGGAACAATTCTAGTAACAACTATAGGCCATATCCTTATAATAATGGCAACGGCTATGCTAATTCTTATGGGAATTCTTACAACAATAATAGGAGTTCACCCCCTGGACTTGAAGCCATGCTTAAAGAATTTATTAGTACGCAAACTGCTTTTAACAAATCTGTTGAAGAAAAGCTTGGGAAAATTGATATACTTGCTTCTAAAGTCGATAGTCTTGCTGCTGATGTTGATCTTTTGAAATCAAAAGTTTTGCCTAATGAGAATCATCATAATAAAAATTTTACTACAGCAAATGCCATCCAAGTTAGAATTAATGAGAATATAAGATTAATGGCTGAACTGCGTGCTAGGTGGGATAGAGAAGAAAATGAAAAACTAGCTAAAGAGAAGAATGTAGCTAAAGTTTGGACTATTACCACCACTAGTAATGCTAATGCTACACATGTTGCTGCACCTCCTACTAATAATAATAAAAGAATTGGTGTTAGCAATGTTTCCACTTCTAATGCAAAGCGCGAGAAACTGCCTGAAACTGCTAAAACTGCTGAAACTGCCTGTGATAAAGCTGCTGAAATTTTTTTCCAACATTGGGGATGATGATCCCATTGCTTTAGATTATAATGGTTTGAATTTTTATGATTACCACATCTCTGAAGTTATAAAGTTCTTGCAAAAACTTGCTAAAAGTCCTAATGCTAGTGCTATAAATTTGGCTTTCACGCAACATATTACAAATGCTCTCATAAAAGCTAGAGAAGAGAAACTAGAGCGCGAAGCCTCTATTCCTAAAAAGCTAGAGGATGGTTGGGAGCCCATGATTAAGATGAAGGTTAAAGATTTTGATTGTAATGCTTTATGTGATCTTGGTGCAAGTATTTCTGTTATGCCTAAGAAAATTTATGATATGCTTGACTTGCCACCGCTGAAAAATTGTTATTTGGATGTTAATCTTGCTGATCATTCTACAAAGAAACCTTTGGGTAAAGTTGATAATGTCCGCATTACCGTTAACAATAACCTTGTTCCCGTTGATTTTGTTGTCTTGGATATTGAATGCAATGCATCTTGTCCCATTATATTGGGAAGACCTTTTCTTTGAACTGTTGGTGCTATTATTGATATGAAGGAAGGTAATATAATATATCAATTTCCTCTCAAGAAAGGTATGGAACACTTCCCTAGAAAGAGAATGAAGTTACCTTTTGATTCTATTATGAGAACAAATTATGATGTTGACACTTCGTCTCTTGATAACACTTGATACACACTTTCTGCGCCTAGCTGAAAGGCGTTAAAAAAAAGCGCTTATGGGAGACAACCCATGTTTTTACCTACAGTACTTTGTTTTTATTTTGTGTCTTGGAAGTTGTTTACTACTGTAGCAACCTCTCCTTATCTTAGTTTTGTGTTTTGTTGTGCCAAGTAAAGCCGTTGATAGAAAAGTAAGTACTAGATTTGGATTACTGCGCAGTTCCAGATTTCTTTGCTGTCACGAATCTGGGTCCACCTCCCTGTAGGTAGCTCAGAAAATTAAGCCAATTTACGTGCATGATCCTCAGATATGTACGCAACTTTCATTCAATTTGAGCATTTTCATTTGAGAAAGTCTGGTGCCATTTTAAAATTCGTCAATACGAACTATTCTGTTTTGACAGATTCTGCCTTTTATTTCGCATTGCCTCTTTTGCTATGTCGGATGAATTTCTTTGATCCACTAATGTCCAGTAGCATTATGCAATGTCCAGAAGTGTTAAGAATGATTGTGTCACCTCTGAATATGTTAATTTTTATTGTGCACTAACCCTCTAATGAGTTGTTTCGAGTTTGGTGTGGAGGAAGTTTTCAAGGATCAAGAGAGGAGTATGATGCAACATGATCAAGGAGAGTGAAAGCTCTAAGCTTGGGGATGCCCCGGTGGTTCACCCCTGCATATATTAAGAAGACTCAAGCGTCTAAGCTTGGGGATGCCCAAGGCATCCCCTTCTTCATCGACAACATTATCAGGTTCCTCCCCTGAAACTATATTTTTATTCCATCACATCTTATGTGCTTTTCTTGGAGCGTCGGTTTGTTTTTGTTTTTGTTTTGTTTGAATAAAATGGATCCTAGCATTCACTTTATGGGAGAGAGACACGCTCCGCTGTAGCATATGGACAAGTATGTCCTTGGTTTCTACTCATAGTATTCATGGCGAAGTTTCTTCTTCGTTAAATTGTTATATGGTTGGAATTGGAAAATGATACATGTAGTAATTGCTATTAATGTCTTGGGTAATGTGATACTTGGCAATTGTTGTGCTCATGATTAAGCTCTTGCATCATATGCTTTGCACCCATTAATGAAGAAATACATAGAGCATGCTAAAATTTGGTTTGCATATTTTATTTCTCTAAGGTCTAGATAATTTCTAGTATTGAGTTTGAACAACAAGGAAGACGGGGTAGAGTCTTATAATTTTTTCAATATGTCTTTTATGTGAGTTTTGCTGCACCGGTTCATCCTTGTGTTTGTTTCAAATAAGCCTTGCTAGCCTAAACCTTGTATCGAGAGGGAATACTTCTCATGCATCCAAAATACTTGAGCCAACCACTATGCCATTTGTGTCCACCATACCTACCTACTACATGGTATTTTCCGCCATTCCAAAGTATATTGCTTGAGTGCTAGCTTTAAAATCCCATCATTCACCTTTGCAATATACAGCTCATGGGATAAATAACTTAAAAACTATTGTGGTATTGAATATGTAATTATGCACTTTATCTCTTAATAAGTTGCTTGTTGTGCGATAACCATGTTTACTGGGGACGCCATCAACTACTCTTTGTTGAATTTCATGTGAGTTGCTATGCATGTCCGTCTTGTCTGAAGTAAGAGCGATCTACCACCCTATGGTTAAGCATGCATAATGTTAGAGAAGAACATTGGGCCGCTAACTAAAGCCATGATCCATGGTGGAAGTTTCAGTTTTGGACATATATCCTCAATCTCAAATGATAAAATTATTAATTGTTGTTACATGCTTATGCATAAAAGAGGAGTCCATTATCTGTTGTCTATGTTGTCCCGGTATGGATGTCTAAGTTGAAGAATAATCAATAGCGAGAAATCCAATGCGAGCTTTCTCCTTAGACCTTTGTACAGGCGGCATAGAGGTACCCCTTTGTGACACTTGGTCAAAACATGTGCATTGTGATGATCCGGTAGTCCAAGCTAATTAGGACAAGGTGCGGGCACTATTAGTACACTATGCATGAGGCTTGCAACTTGTAAGATATAATTTACATGATACATATGCTTTATTACTACTGTTGACAAAATTGTTTCATGTTTTCAAAATCAAAGCTCTAGCACAAATATAGCAATCGATGCTTTTCCTCTATGGAGGACCATTCTTTTACTTTCAATGTTGAGTCAGTTCACCCATTTCTCTCCACCTCAAGAAGCAAACACTTGTGTGAACTGTGCATTGATTCCTACATATTTGCTTATTGCACTTATTATATTACTCTATGTTGACAATATCCATGAGATATACATGTTACAAGTTGAAAGCAACCGCTGAAACTTAATCTTCTTTTGTGTTGCTTCAATGCCTTTACTTTGAATTATTGCTTTATGAGTTAACTCTTATGCAAGACTTATTGATGCTTGTCTTGAAGTGCTATTCATGAAAAGTCTTTGCTTTATGATTCACTTGTTTACTCATGTCATATACATTGTTTTGATCGCTGCATTCACTACATATGCTTTACAAATAGTATGATCAAGGTTATGATGGCATGTCACTCCAGAAATTATCTGTGTTATCGTTTTACCTGCTCGGGACGAGCAGAACTAAGCTTAGGGATGCTGATACGTCTCCGACGTATCGATAATTTCTTATGTTCCATGCCACATTATTGATGTTATCTACATGTTTTATGCACACTTTATGTCATATTCATGCATTTTCTGGAACTAACCTATTAACAAGATGCCGAAGTGCCAGTTGCTGTTTTCTGCTGTTTTTGGTTTCAGAAATCCTAGTAAGGAAATATTCTCGGAATTGGACGAAATCAACGCCCAGGGGCCTATTTTGCCAGTCCGAAGACGAAACGAAGTGGGGCCACAGGGTGCCCAAACCCTAGGGCGGCGCAGCCCCCCCCCCCTTGGCCGCGCCGGCCTATGGTGTGGGGCCCCTGTGCCCCCTCCTGACTTGCCCTTCCGCCTACTTAAAGCCTCCGTGACGAAACCCCCAGTACCGAGAGCCACGATACGGAAAACCTTCCAGAGACGCCGCCAACGCCGATCCCATCTCGGGGGATCCAGGAGATCGCCTCCGGCACCCCCGCGAGAGGGGAATCATCTCCCGGAGGACTCTACGCCGCCATGGTCGCCTCCGGTGTGATGTGTGAGTAGTCTACCCCTGGACTATGGGTCCATAGCAGTAGCTAGATGGTTGTCTTCTCCCCATTGTGCTATCATAGTCGGATCTTGTGAGCTGCCTAACATGATCAAGATCATCTATCTGTAATTCTATATGTTGCGTTTGTTGGGATCCGATGAATAGAGAATACTTGTTATGTTGATTATCAAAGTTATATCTATGTGTTGTTTATGATCTTGCATGCTCTCCGTTACTAGTAGATACTCTGGCCAAGTTTTTGCTATTAACTCCAAGAGGGAGTATTTATGCTCGATAGTGGGTTCATGCCTGCATTGACACCTGGGACAGTGACAGAAAGTTCTAAGGTTGTGTTGTGCTGTTGCCACTAGGGATAAAACATTGATGCTATGTCTAAGGATGTAGTTGTTGATTACATTACGCACCATACTTAATGCAATTGTCTGTTGCTTTGCAACTTAATACTGGAGGGGGTTCGGATGATAACCTGAAGGTGGACTTTTTAGGCATAGATGCAGTTGGATGGCGGTCTATGTACTTTGTCGTAATGCCCAATTAAATCTCACTATACTCATCATGATATGATTGTGCATGGTCATGCTCTCTTTATTTGTCAATTGCCCAACTGTAATTTGTTCACCCAACATGCTGTTTATCTTATGGGAGAGACACCTCTAGTGAACTGTGGACCCCGGTCCAATTCTCTTTACTAAAATACAATCTACTGCACATCGTTTCTACTGTTTTCTGCAAACAATCATCTTCCACACAATACGGTTAATCCTTTGTTACAGCAAGCCGGTGAGATTGACAACCTCACTGTTTCGTTGGGGCAAAGTACTTTGGTTGTGTTGTGCAGGTTCCACGTTGGCGCCGGAATCCCTGATGTTGCGCCGCACTACATCCCGCCGCCATCAACCTTCAACGTGCTTCTTGGCTCCTCCTGGTTCGATAAACCTTGGTTTCTTTCTGAGGGAAAACTTGCTGCTGTGCGCATCATACCTTCCTCTTGGGGTTCCCAACGAACGTGTGAGTTACACGCCATCACCAGGCTGAGTCTCTGAGTCTCTCCTCCTCCCCACCATTAATCTAACATTATGAGCCCTCACTTCTTCCTCCAGTAACGCCCAGCGGCAAAGTCCCTCCTCCTCCCCATGATTAAACCGGCCATTAAACCACATAAATCCGAGGCATTATTGAGTGGAAACTGCTGAATGTAGTTCATCCTCCGCCGCCCTTTTCTCCACCTTAAAAAGCATGACATGGTGACATCCCTCTCCCCAGCAATCAAAGAAACTTTCTCGCGTTGCCATCATGCCCAAGGGCATCTCTGGCTCCGGATTTCGTATGCTCCTACGTCAGGCTCATGCCCTTTGGATTTGGTTAGTCCCTCAACTATACCTTCCCAGTCTGGGAGGTTGATCTCCGGCTCGGGATTTCAACTGCTCCTACCTCAGGCCCTACGGATTTTTTGGGATTTATTCCGGATTTACAGGGATTTCTTCAGGATTCAGCGACACTGCATAATTTCCTCCTCCATTGGTACGCATACTGTACTCTGCATGCATACTCTGATATCCTCTTAAATTTTAATTTACATTGGTTGGGCTGCATTAGTGTGCTAAATTTAACCACCTTTCTCATGTTGTTTCCTCAGATTTTTGATTAGTCATGTCGAAAGCGTTTGAGGGAAATCTAAGCACGCTGCAGGTGAAGGAAATCGATGTAATCTTTTGGTCCCCTAAAAAAATGTAATCTTTTGGATGTACTGCAATATGATATTTCACATGCTATTTCTGCAAATGTTATATTCAGTAATGTACCGTTGAATCTCTAATTTGAAGACTATTTCTTTTTTTTGCGGGTAATTTGAAGACTATTTCTGATCATGAAAGAAAGCTACAGTCACCATATATGCTAGAGATGCCCCTCTTCTCTAATCAAATGGTTATATTTCTTTTACATAGGAATTAGTATAAGATGCACAGATTTTAAGCAGACATTGTGACTTTAATACAAGGTGAGCCTCTTTTTGAAAAACATTGTGAGTTTATACAAGGTGACTTTTATACAAGTGTTAATATTCATATCGAGGTTTAAACTGGGTTTCAAGAAAGATACCACGTTCTGTAAAACTTTGTATAACAGCTCTTTGAAAAGTGCAAACTCCAAGTTTCTAAGGGTCAACTGTGTGTTTTCTTTAAATAGTAACTGGAGCCATACATCGTCCACTCAAAAGTAAATAGTTGTATACGTCTTTGACAAATTATTTGTCCAATACCAGCAAAATCATCTACTCCTAGCTCCTAGCTCATGTTCACTGTTTTCTTTTACCATAGACTTGGCAACTTAGTTTTTTTTAATATCAGCAACTTCCTCTTCTTTGCCTGATGCACTATCGACAAAAGAATCATATGAACTGCTTTCAGACTCAGGCTCAACTACATGAAGAATTTTCTGGCATTTCCCCATGAAATTCCTTGAAGCATTATTAGTCCCTACTATTAGTTCTTGAAAGTCCTGCCCATATGATGAGGCAGAGGTTTTACTGGCTTTACGTGCAACCAGAAAGAAGGGGAGAGGGGGTATTGTGAAGTGGCATAATATTACATTAATTATTTGAATTTCTTGCGTGTATATTAGTGGTTAGTAAGGTAGAGGGATTCCAAGTATACAATTCGACATAGCATACCACAATGTAATCCTCTAGAAAAAACATGAAAAAAAAGGATTTACTCACAGTAAATCAAAAGTTTGGCCGGAAAAAAGACGTCAAGACAACCACTGTATATTTGCTCGAATGGCCTTCTTAATGTTAAATTACCATGCTTCTATATTTACCGTTGTTTTGTAGTCTACCAAGAAGTTTTGAGTTTTTCCTATAAGATTCCCGCTGCAATGCGCGGGGTATCACCTAGTAACACTAACACCGGCTCCCAAGTCACATAGAGCAGTTTTATCATAATTATTCTTAATAGAACAAGGAATAGTAGGTATACCTGGGTCGCCCAACTTCTTTGGAACCTTGCCATTGAAAGAGTAATTAGCAAGCATAGTGGAAATCTCCTCATTGGGGATTTTCCTCTTGTTAGTGACAATATCTTTCATATACTTTGAATAAGGAGGCAATTTAATAGCATCAGTCAAAGGGATTTGCAAAAATAAAGGTTTCATCCAATCACAAAATTTATTATAGTGTTCTTCTTCCTTTGATTTTAGTTTCTTAGCAGGAAAAGGCATTTGCTTTTGTACCCAAGGTTCCCTTTCATTACCATGTTTCTTAGCAATAAAATCTTCTTTAGTATACTTTTTATTTTTAGCATGCTTTTCAGGTTCATCTTCAACCTCTTCTTTATCAGAAGCATCTTTCTTATCATTATCATTATCATTATCATGTTCATTACCACTTTCAGTTTCAGCATCAGAAATAGAAATACTATTAGGATCATTAACAGGTTCAGAGGATTCTACAACATTTTTATGGTTCTTCTTCTTTTTCTTAGAAGGAGCACTAGTTTCAATGCGTTGAGAATCTTGTTCAATTCTTTTGGGATGCCCTTCAGGATATAGAGGATCCTGGGTAGAGACACCACCTCTAGTTGTTACTTCATAAGCATGTTTCTCTTTAAAATTATTTTTTAACAAGTCATTCTGCACTTCAGTGAGTTGATCAATTTGAGTTTGAACCATTTGAAAATGTTTAACAAGCACCTTAACATCATTGGAGGTTCTCTCCACAATATCATGTAAATTGCTAATAGCTTGAGAATTTTCCATTAGATGATTCTCTACTCTCATATTAAAATTTTCTTGCTTAACAATATAATTATCAAACTCATCTAAGCATTGAGCAGGAGGTTTTGAATACAGAATATCTTCCCTAGTAAAGCGTTGAAGAGAGTTTACCTCAATCATGGATGAAGGGGGAATTATCTCACATATATTTTCTATGGGAGGTAGATTCTTCACATCTTCGGATTTAATACCTTTCTCCTTGAGAGACTTCTTGGCTTACCTCATATCTTCATCATTCAATTTAATTAAACCCCTCTTCTTCAATATTGGCGTTGGAGTTGGTTCAGGTGTAGTCCAATCATCATGATTCCGGCCTATTTTAGCCAATAATTCTTTAGCTTCATCTGGAGTTCTTTTCCTGAAAACACAACCAGCACAACTATCCAAATATGCCCTAGACTCAACGGTTAGTCCACTATAGAATATATCAAGTAAATCATGCTTTTCCAATTCATGTCTAGGTCGAGCCCTGATAAGAGAGCAAAATCTTGCCCATGCTTCAGGCAATTTCTCTCCATCTTCCTGGTCAAAGCTGTAAATTTTCTGTAAAGCAGCATGTTGAGCACTAGCGGGAAAGTATTTCCGAAAGAAAACATCAAGCAAATCACCTGGACTTTTAATAGAACCAGGAGGCAAATTATTATACCAAGTTTTAGCATCATCCTTTAATGAGAAAGGAAAATTTTTAGCAACGAAATAAGTACGCATCTTAACATCATCAGAAAACAAGCTACTCATAGAAGAGAGTTCATTCATGTGTTCTACAGCACTTTCTTTTTCAGTACTACAAAAGGGTGTTTTCTCAACAATAGCTATATGAGATAGATCGAGAAAAAAATCATAATCTTTATCCTTAATGCATATAGGAGATGTGGCAAATTTAGGATTAGGAGATAGCTTATGTCTAACAGTATATTGTGCGAGAAACTTTTTAATTTTTTTTGCATCAGTAATAGCATTGCATTTATCAATAAAATCATCATTAAGTTTCACATAATCCTCATCAGGATCATCACTGGAATAATCAAGTTCAGGTGAATTAACAGGTGTAGCAGCATTAGGAGTTTCAGTATTTTCAATTTGTCTAGACCTAGCAATTGTAGCATCTAGAAAGGATCCCAATGAACCACTACCATCAAGCACAGCAGAAACATTATCAATATTATGAGAATTTTCATATTCAGCAGAAGTACCCGCAAGTGAAGCTTGCGGCGGTGAAACAAGTTGACTTATCACAGATGGTGAATCAAGAGTAGCAGAGGTACTCAGAGTTGTACCTTTTCTTGTAGTGGATGGTAATATGGCGACTTTAGGATCGCGAGGTTTACCCATGATGGAGAATTTGCAGCGAACAATATCAATCCAAGTGAACTTCCAAATAAAGCTATGCTCCCCGGCAACGGCGCCAGAAAACAGTCTTGATGACCCACAAGTATAGGGGATCGCAGCAGTCTTCGCGGGTAGTAAAACCCAATTTATTGATTCGACACAAGGGGAGACAAAGAATACTTGAAAGGCTTAACAGTGGAGTTGTCAATTCAGCTGCACCTGGAAACAGACTTGCTCGCAAGAGTTTATGAGTAGTAACAGTTTTATAGCAGTAGCAGTAATGAAATAACAGCAGCAGAGTAACAAAGACAGCAGTAGTGATTATAGTAAACAGCAGGATTAAAATACTGTAGGCACGGGGACGGATAACGGGCGTTGCATGGATGAGAGAAAATCATGTAACAATCAAAGCAGGGCATTTGCAGATAATAATAAAACGGTGTCCAAGTACAAAGCAATCAATAGGCATGTGTTTCATATATAGTCGTACGTGCTCGCAATGAGAAACTTGCACAACATCTTTTGTCCTACCAGCCGGTGGCAGCCGGGCCTCAAGGGAATCTACTGGATATTAAGGTACTCCTTTTAATAGAGTACCGGAGCAAAGCATTAACACTCCGTGAACACATGTGATCCTCACATCACCGCCATCCCCTCCGGTTGTCCCGATTTCTGTCACTTCGGGGCCTTTGGTTCCGGACAACGACATGTGTATACAACTTGCAGGTAAGATCATAAAAGAATGCATATCATGATGAAACAATAACATGTTCAGATCTGAGATCATGGCACTCGGGCCCTAGTGACAAGCATTAAGCATAACAAGTTGCAACAATATCATCAAAGTACCAATTACGGACACTAGGCACTATGCCCTAACAATCTTATGCTATTACATGACCAATCTCATCCAATCCCTACCATCCCCTTCAGCCTACAGCGGGGGAATTACTCACACATGGATGGGGGAAACATGGATGGTCGATGGAGAAGCGTCGGTGGTGATGATGGCGATGATCTCCTCCAATTCCCCGTCCCGGCGGAGTGCCAGAACAGCGACTTCTGGCCCCCGAGACGGAGTTTCGCGATGTGGCGGCGTACTGGAGGGTTTCTGGCGACTTCGACTTCTTGGTCGCGATTTTTAGATCAAACCCCTTAAGTAGTCCAGAGGAGGGCGTCGGAGGCCAGCCGAGGGGGCCACACACTAGGGCGGCGCGCCCCCCCTGGGCCGCGCCGGCTTGGTGTGTGGGGCCCTCGGGCCTCCACCTGGCTTGCCCTTCTGGCTCCCTGAGTATTCTTATAAAATAGGCCCATTGATATAAATTCCGAGGATTTTCCCGAAAGTTGAATTTCTGCACAAAAACAAGACACCAGAGCAATTCTGCTGAAAACAACATTAGTCCGCGTTAGTTGTATCCAAAACACACAAATTAGAGGCAAAACAACAGCAAAAGTGTTCGGGAAAGTAGATACGTTTTGGACGTATCAAGTTGCTAACTAGCAACTATAGGGAATTGGAAGAAAGTCATAAAAAGCTCTCAAGCTCTCATAATGATCTTCTAATTTCCTATGGTGGGCTAAAGTTAACTCATGAGGCTAGTATCACTAAGGTAACATCTTGTGAGCCTCATGTGGACATTAGCACAATCTCTACTACAAATGCTATATTGCCATGTGCTAGTCATAGTAATCCATCTAGTCAAACTAGTGATACACCTTGTGTTGGATTACTTGCTTTGCCTTGTTGCTCCAACAATGAAGCTTCTACTTCCTCTAGTACTTGTATTTCTACTAACCATGTAGAGGAAATAAAAAAGCTAGAGGCCCAAGTCCTTTCTTTGAAGAAAGACTTAGAAAAGCGTCATGAAGGGAAATCCGCACTTGACAAGATGCTAAGTGTGCAACAATCCCCCAATGACAAGAGTGGACTTGGATTCAACTCCAATAACAAGAACAAGTCCAAGAGCAAGAGCAACAAGAAGAAGGGCCAAGATAAAGTCGATGATCCGGCCAAGTTGGTTTGCTTCAAGTGCAAGGTTGAAGGGCATCATGTTAGATCATGCCCATTGAAGAAGAAGAAGCACTTGAGTGAGAAACAACAAGGGAAACGACCACAAGGTCAAGGTCAAGCTCATGCTCGACCTCAAGTTGAAGATAGGCCACTTCCCAAGAAGAATCAAGATAT
This sequence comes from Lolium perenne, assembly GCF_019359855.2. Classification (NCBI taxonomy): domain Eukaryota; kingdom Viridiplantae; phylum Streptophyta; class Magnoliopsida; order Poales; family Poaceae; genus Lolium; species Lolium perenne. Next base: position 146,312,715 of record NC_067249.2, read on the forward strand.
TGTTCCCCAAGAGAAGAAATCAATAAAGAAGAGAAAGGGGAACACTTGCTACTTATGTCGTGAGAAGGGGCACTTTGCTTCTTCTTGCTTAGGTGGTACCTTATCTAACCCTATAATTGTTGATGATGATTATTCTCTAGGGAAGGATAAGGATGGCAATGTGTTTGCTAAGTTTGTTGGAACTCAAAGTGGTCTCAAGAAAAAGACCATTTGGGTTGTCAAGCCTATTGTGACTAACCTCTTAGGACCCAACTTGGTTGGGGACCAACAAGCTCAAACTTTATCAATAGGTGCATGTGGAGGTCATTGGTGACTTGGCTACTTCATGAAGAATTAAGGGATCTTCATATATTATATTTTGACCAAGCCAAGTTGTATGGATTATCATCTATATTTTATATCCAATGTTCCTCTTTGCGGTAACTTATACTTCAACTCATCATATTTATTGTAAGTTACTTGCCCCCCTTTGCATGTTTGGTTTTGTATCAAATATGTGTTTGTATATGTTGTATCTTACTTGCCTACCTTGTGTATTCAAGTATGCTTGTTTGACTCATCATATACTTGTGTATTGTTTTGAACCTAATGCATCTTGATGATATCTTATTTGGCTCTCCTTGAAGTGATTAATGGAACATCCCATTTTGGGGGAGTGATATGCTTTGTGCATCTCTCTTTCTTCAAAATATGTGTACATGGGTACCACCACTTAGTATTGATATTGCAAGATTATCTAGTCACTATGTGGTGTGTCATACTCATGAGAAATTCAAATTCTAAATATCCATTAATCATCTCTAGTTGAATTTTAGTTGCCTCTTGTTTAGAAGAAATGGTTTATCACATTATGGGGGAGTAATATGTTTTGTACATATCACAAGCCTAGAAAATGTGAACATATGAGGTTATGCCACTTAGAGGTGATGATCTTAATTATCTTGTTCCTAGGTGGCATGTTTGCTCAAACAAACTCCATTCCTATTAAAAATCTTTTATTACTCATCTTGTGGGTTCTTGTTTGAATAGGAAATTCTTGGTGCGGTTTTTCCTCAAATACATATCTCTATATCTTATTTGGAACACCGTTTGCTTCAAGTTATTCTAATCATTGCCGTGCGTGATTGTTTGACTAGTTGAAGTTATCAAGAATCTTCATCTGTGCATAGTGCTTAATTCTATATACTTATCCTATGCCTTTTAGTGTGAAGTTGATCCTTTCTATTCTTGTTGATATACCACCGGAAGTTAATTCCAATATTCTCATTGTCTTTGACAATTGATAACCTTGTATATGGTTGAATTTATGGATCGCCTTCACTTTGGATTGTTTTTTTACTTCCTTATTTTATTTCCAAAAGAAAATCTTTGTTGCTCCCATATGTCTTCCTTGTCCCTTTGAAAAAAAAAATCTTTTGATAAATCCCCTTGATTCATATCAAGTGTTTGTTTTGGAATACATACCTTTTCCTTACGGTACATTGTGCCATTGTGAAAAGTGTAGAGGGTTTTGGTTTATTTGTTCGAACCTTGCTCTTTTGGGAGTTTTGCTATCTCATTCCTTCTTCTATGCTTTATTTGTTGAATGAGATAAATCCTTGAGCATGTTTGCTTTATTTCATCCTTTATGCTCAATGGTTTCTTCTTAGTTCATTTGTTGAACTTTGTTGAACAAATCTTGTGTGATTTGCGTCTTTGATATATTTTGGACAACAAATTTGTTTGGTCACATCTTTATGCCTTCTTCAATTCATTTGGTGTTTTGTCCAAAGTATATCTTTCTTGGATCTTCAAAGTCTTTATGCGTGCTTATATGTAATTTGTTTATATTTGTAGCATGTTTGCTTTCTTTGATCCATTAAATAGGATATACTCCATCAAATCCTAAATGGCTAAGATGTGCATGAAATTCAAATTTCATCTAAATATGCACATATTTATATGGAGTGTGTCCTATATATTGTGGTTAGTCTAACCATATTGGACCCAATGAGTTTAGGGACCAAGATGTACTTGAATGATGTTTTAGGTACATTGGAGATGCAATGGAGGCTTGTCTCATCTATAAGGAAGGTGTTGTCACCATATGATAATTGGAGTCAAGCTAGGATGATCGATGAAATATTATCTACTACATCATGCCATTGCTATCTCGGTAACAAGTATCTTATTCATGCACTCTCATATAGCATCCAACCTCTTGTAGGTTGTATCTTGGCATGAAATTATTTATTTCGGAAATATTGCGGTTCTTGAAAAACCCTTTTAAAGTAAAACTTCTTATTGAACATTTGAGTAATTTGAGAAGATGCATATGATAGGTTATATATATATATATCATATTTTATGATTCACCTATCACAAATATGCCCTCTAGCAATTTATTGCATATCAATTCCTCAAAGAGCTCTTGTGTGCAATATTGATGAATTTGTGAAATAAATCTGTATTTGTGATACTTGTTGCCTTTCTCAAAACATTCCAACTAGCTTTACTTCCCTTATTGTTAGTTGTGATGTTTTTGAGATTTAACTTGGTTGAAGTTCATTCATATACCATAAGTGAAAATTGGAGCCATAGGCTATATATGCTTCTTAAGAAAACATCCTTTGGTATATTTTATGACTTCATCTTGGATATCTTGTCTTATCTATTTTGTTAACCTCTTGTGTGTGCATGTTTCTTTATGGATCACTTTGTCCACTTTAGAAACTCATATACATAAGAGCGTTAATCCATCACCTTGATATCTTTGTTCTTTGCCGACCATCTTTTACCCCTTTGTTTTTAGTGGGTTGGTAAAGAAGATTTATGAGTGCTTGGTTTATTTATTTTCTTCATGCACTCATATCTCGTAATTGTTGGACTAAAGTTGTTCTTGATAAGCATATTCTCTTTATCTTAGTTGTGTTCTAAATGATATATAGGGAGTGAGGATTCCATGTTTGTGCATATTGTATTCAAATGCAAACATTATAAATTGTGCAATTTAACCTTGGGGAGCTTTCTTATTTTATTTAGAGCACTATATCTCTCTTATCATGATATCTTTGTTTGTCCAATTGGATCTTTGATTGCTTTCTTTATTTGTGAAAACTTTCTCCATCATGTTATTCTTATGCAATCTTTGATCCTCAATATAGTTTGACTTCCTTCAAGTATTCATCATTGGATATGTGCATTTGATTCCACTCAAATTATGAGAAGTGCACACTTTGGGGAGGATCTCACATTATATTGGCTTTCTAAATTTGTCACCCATTTTGGCACTCGATGCCAATGGGGGAGAAGTTTAGAGGGTTTAAGGGAATGGTTTTATACTTAAGTTTGGTTTGTGCTTAAGTGTTTTGCCTCTCATGCATTCCATATTTATATGTCTTGCATGGTTGTATATATATAGTGGAAACTATCCCAAAGGTTAATCTTGACAATGTATGCAATGAATTCATGTTCATCACACGTGCATACATTGTGGGGGAGTTTTCTCTATATATATTGGTTCTACTCACATCCCTTGCATTTGTTGTAGTTGTGTGAGTAGAGCCGGTTTTGATATGGCCTAGTAGCTTTGTGTTACTTGACCATATCAAATACAACCTCTTGTATACAACTTATTCTCGGATAAGTTGCGTACTTGTTTCTAATATTCATTATATAAGCCCTCTTATTGTGGTTGTCATCAATTACCAAAATGGGGGAGATTGTAAGGGTATATTGCCCCTATGTGTGGTTTTGGTAATTAATGACAACCCCTATGGACTAATGTTTTCATTGAGTTTATATGAAGGAATATTCCATAGGTACTACTTGTACTCCATGTGTTGGATTCAAGTATGGATGCCATGAAGATAAAGGTATACCTTGTGTATTGGCATCAAGATCATCGGTATGAAGATATATATGTGATATGATCAAGAAAAAGAAATGAAGATGGAGTTCTTATGCGGAACTCAATATTAGCCATGCTCTATCTTATGTGAGTATGAGAAGATACAAGGTTGAGTTGGGCAAGTTCAAGATGAGCATCTTGAGTGAATCACATGCTTGAAGCTTGCCGTCCATTTGGTGATAATGGACATGTGAAGATGTGCATCAATGGAGCTTTCCCATCATAGTGTATGGGGGAGCATTTGTAAGTCTTCACAAAGCAACATTGATCAAGTGAGGCATTCCGGCTTGAGTGAAGCTTGAAGATTTATCATCAAGATCGAGCGGGATGCGCAAGGCAAAGGTATGGCCTTGCTAGTTTTTCCTTTTACCGGTCTCAAGGTGGATGTCGGGAGACCGGATTATAGGATAGATAGCCGCACTATTAAGAGGGGCTTTCGGTTGGGTAACTTGATCACATCGTCTTAGGGAGCTCAATCCTTTGCATACTTTGCATATTCTTATTGCTTCTTGGTATTTCTTGGTGTGAGGTTCTTGAGCTTGTTGCTAGCTTTACAACAAGCCCAAGTTCATCGAAAACGGAGTTAGCATGCATCTTCTATCGCGTTTTCGAGGTTGGGTGATTTTACCGGTTATTCATGATATAAGGTTCTACCTTTTATATTCATGATAAAATCCCCTCCTATAGTTTCTTGTGTTTTCTCTTTCCATAGGATAGCATTTGTTCTTATCTCTCAAACAAAATTGGTTTCATTCGAATCGGAGTTCGGGAGCATTTGTTATTAAAGAAAAAGTAAAAGAAGAAAAAGAAAAGGGGAGGGGCCAGCCGGCCGACCGGCCCAGCCACCGGCCCACCCGGTCCGCAACCGGGCGCCAACCGGACCGGCTCCAGTGGCCTTTTGGCCCAAGACCGGTGGCTGGCCCGGTTCGTGACCGGCCTGCCCGGCGCTGCCCCCGGCCTGGCCGGACGCCTCCTGGGCCGCCTCCGCCCCGCGCGGCCCACGCGGCCTACGCAGCCAGCTCGCCCCGCACGCCTGTGGCTATCTGCCGCCTCCTGCGCGGCCTGCTCCCATCCGGTCAGTGGCCCGGCTGGGCCGGATGGCTGACCAGCCTCCTCGGCCCAGCATCCGGTCAGCCGGCTGGGCCGCCGGCCTGGGACCGATTTGCTGCCCGTTTTTCTTGTCTTTTTCTCTGTATTTTCCCCCAACGGGTATATTTGCTCCCTAGCTATAAATAGCCCTTTCTTCCACCTTGAGCAAGTTAGTTCTTCCCCTTTATTCACCTCCATTATTTCTCTTGGAAGAACTTGCTATCCCCTTTGATTCCTCCCATAGTTCTTGCTAATTCTTGAGGGATCTAAGAGACGAGATCTTGATCTACACTTCCACCAATCCATTTCTTCTCTAAGTGAGGGGAACCCTTTGGATCTAGATCTTGGAGTCTTTGGTTAACTTTCCCCATTGTTCTTCCTCTCCAATCTCATCCTAGCATTCGTTGCTTTGGTGGGATTTGAGAGTGAAGGATTTGAACACCTCTAGTGTTCTTGCTTTGCATCATTGCATAGTGTTGAGCTCTCCACCATGATTAGTTCGAGTGAGAGACCGTGAGCTTGTTACTCTTGGAGGGAGACCTCCTAGTTGGCTTGGCGGTTGGTGCTCCCGTGATCTCTTCAAGAAGATTGTGAAGAGGCCCGGGCTTCTCCTTCGTGGAGCTTGTGAAGTGGTTGTGGAGCTTGCCATCTCCGGAGCGGAGGAAAAGCTAACCATAAGGAAAGGGCCATTATCCTTCGTGGGTGTGGTTCGGAGAATAGGGTGAGCCTTCGTGGCGCGGGGAATCCTTCGTGGGACCTCCACTCCTCCAAACGTGACGTACCTTCTTGCAAAGGAAGGGAACACGGGAATACATCCTCGTCTCCGCGTGCCTCGGTTATTTCTATACCCGAGATCTCTTTTCTTGTGATAGCCATCGTGCTTGAAGTACATATATCTTGCTATCACTTGTGCTACATATATCTTGTGCCTATCTTGCTTAGCTCTAGTTGTTATTGTTACACTTAGTTGAGCTTAGCATATTTAGGGTTCGTGCTTGTAAACTAAACGATAGTTTAATTTCGCATTCTTACAAGACAAATCCGCAAGAGTTTTTAATTGCCTATTCACCCCCCCTTCTAGGCGACATCTCGATCTTTCAGTAAGGCTATCCGTCGTAGAGAATAAGTAACCGTAGACATGCCTGGATGGTACCAAACAGGCCTAATATCATCTCCATCGAGATTTGGGCTTGACTGAAGGCAAACAAATAGAAAGTCCTTTTTATCCCAGCCGATGCAGCCCGTCCTACCAAACGACAAGCCAATTTTAGCCCGTGGCTCGTTCTGAACGCGCAAGTGTGCTTGCACGGCTGCCAGTGAGCCATGAATCAGGCCCAGGCAACCAAACACGCCCTCAAGCGCCAAGGCGACGACGTGGATGGCGACTGGCACCGTATGAGCCACACACGACAACTAGGTGAGTTTTCTCTATAATTTTTAGTTTACCACGGCATTTCGTACTTAAACATAGATAGTGTCAGTTTACAGTCCAACTTGTTTAAATTCCACAATTGTGTTGCTAGTATTTAGAGAATACCTGTTATCTTAATTTATGTTTTTTTGCATCTAGGATTTACGAAACATTACTGATTATATTCACATGATGATATCCAAACATTATGGCGGCCGTCGGCACAGGGTCGCAATTCTAGCTGTGACGACGGCATGCCGGCCGTCGACACCTTGACTGGTTCCCGTAATGATAGTGTGGTTCACGATAGACAAAGTAAAGTATTTTAGTTTGCGGCGTGTTCAGGCTTTAATAAACTCCTAAGTTTGCCACTGCCTTTGTGCGCCACTGCCTGCATGCCAGCCTCAACATCTATATCTATAAACTCTCTGGATCAATGCAGTGTAGGGAACATTCTCCAAATCTTCTGCCTATCCGCCGTCCACACATAGTTTTAGAGGACTAACCAAGTAAAAATCTTGCATTTTGGGGATGCCCAAGGTTATTAAGCTAAGGAAGCTATCGGAAAGCCCTGCAAATTGCAAATTGTAGCACGACTTTGCTAAGTAGGAACCATCATTTGCAGAGTAGTTGTGTACTTGTATTGTTATTTTCCTGTTACTCCTTGGCACTCCCAACTGATATTGTTGTGATCATTTAGTATATACTAATTAATAGCTCTTTAGTTCAATGGTTAATCCAGGTGTATTTCAGATATTAGCAAAGTGTGGAGATGAATATCACAGATCAGTTGCTTATGTAAGTTATCCAAACGAATATTCTTACGACTGCATAATAAAGGTGAGGTGAGAGTGAGATCCTTACACGTTTATTGGTACCTAGGTTCATAGGAAGTTTTACCTCAAGGTTTTCTTCTTGGTTACTGATGTACGCAGATAACTACACTAGCACAAGATCACGCGTATCTGTACAGATAGGTACGGATCATACAAATTTTTTTGTTATTTTTTTGTTATTTCCACTCTAATGCTAAAGGTATCACATTGATTGCTATGGGGTTTATACTTCATCTGTACTAGCTTGGTTCAGTTGGAGACAAAATTCGAATTCTACATAAAGGATGAAGAATATATTACTGGTCACCCGCCGCCAACCCGTTCCTCCTGGCCTGCTCCTCCCGACCCGCTCCTCCCAGCCTGCTCCTCGCACCCGATCGTCCCGGCCGCCGGCTACAGGTCATCTCCACTGTCTCCAGCTCATCGGCCACGCCCGCTCCAGTTTTAACTGGGGTTCCAGGGCGCGTCATTGGGCGGCTCGGTCGGATCCTGCGCGTGCCGCCGGCGCATCGGCTCCTCCCTCGCCGGCGCGGCCAACCGTTGGATCTAGATTCTGCTGCCTAGCGGAGGACGAGGATTCTGACGAGAAGACGCGGGAGATGGCGGAGGAGGCGGCGTGGTCGGTGCTTGGGTTTGAACCAGCAGTGCAGCAGATCGGGCGGTTGCCGGAATTGTCCCTAGAGGAGGTGAGAGAAGACTTCTGGACAAAGATCGGATTCCCGACGTCTGAGTCCAGGGAATGGTCAAGGTCTGCGTCGCCGGAGGTACGTTTTTCATCGTGCAGGTTGTCGGAGCGGGCAAGGTCTGCGTCGCCGCCGCCGAGGGAGAAGGTCAAGAGGTCTGTGATGAGGGCGGCGTCCTCGTCGCCGGTAGGCCTGCGGCTTTCCCGGATGCCGCGGATGAAGCCCTAGAGAGGCCCGCTTCCGCGTCGTCGAGTCACGCCGGCGCCTGTCTTTGGGGACTTCCTCGCTGCAGCCACGACACGTCGGCCGGCGGCGATCGCGCCGGTGGATCCTTCGTTGGGGTCTGCTACCTCCGTGGTGCTTGGAGCGTCTCCGACGCTGAGTCGCGTGGTGGTGGAGGCGACGCCGGCAGCTTCGCCTTCGGTGTTGGCCGAGGAGCCGGCGGTGCGGCCGTTGATCGCGGTGGGTCTCGAGCCGCGATTCAAACCGGCGGATGCGGCACTGGAGGCCTCCTCTAGTGGGCCGCAAAGTCGATGGGCCTGGTTCGGTCGGGCCGTGATGGCTGTGCAGAAGGCGCCTCGCTGCGTCCCTATCGACAGCAGCATACGATCACGGGAGATCGACCAGGTCCCGTATCGTTTCAGAGTCATCTTCACCGCCGCCGCTCGCCCTTGCGTGGTGGTGGAGGCGACGCCGGCAGCTTCGCCTTCGGTGACGGCCGAGGAGCCGGCGGTTCGACCGTTGATCGCGGCGGGTCTTGAGCCGCGATTCAAACTGGCGGATGCGGCACTGGAGGCCTCCTCTAGTGGGCCGCAAAGTCGATGGGCCTGGTTCGGTCGGGTCGTGATGGCTGTGCAGAAGGCGCCTCGCTGCGTCCCTATCGACAGCATGCAACAGTCGGCCGCGGTGACCCCAGCGTCGCTGCAGCTGACCACGGGCTTGCTGGCATTGGGGCCGATGCACCGGCCGGCTATGCAGCAGCCGGCCATGTCGCCACCTTCGTCGCAGCAGCCGACTTCGGAGGTCGATACGCAGTTGCACGGTGCGGCGGAGGACGCTACGCTACCGCGCCATCTGGATGCGGGGCAGCGGACCTTGAGGGTCTCGTCGTGTCCCACGGACGGACCCGTTGAGCCTGTGATACCGCCTCCATGGGCGGAGGGGCAGGCTGATGGGATGAAGGGCGCTTCTTCTTCGACACCCTCTTCCCCCGCGAAGGGGGACTCGCCTGGGGCTGCTGTGATACAGGGGGCTACATCACCTTCTACCCCTGTATCGACGACCTCTTCTCCCTCACCGGCTTGGTCTCCACCGCCCTCGACTTCTCCATCGCCGGTAAGTGGGAGGTACGCTCTTGCGGTGGATGGGGCGGGGCCGACGGATGAGGACGCCATGCAGAGAGCCATGCGGCGTAAGGCTGAGAAGAACCTCGACACGGCAGGTAATAAGCAACCATCCAAGTCGTTTAATTCGTTTTCAGATACTCGTATTTCTTCAATTTTGAGTAGCATAGGAGTTAATATGGGTAGTAGGTCTGATGAGATTTCAGTTTCGGCCAATGTGTTGAGACAGACGGAGCTTGACCGTCTAACGGTTGTTCCGAATGTTTCCACTGGGCAAGAAACAACAGTAGTAGACGATGAGAAAGAGGATGACATCCTAGATGGCCAGCTTCTCTCGGCTATTATTGGTTAGTTCTGATCTACAAGCTTCTGAACGTGGTTCTCGATCGTCGGCTGGAAAGAAATCTCGTAGATATAGCAAGAATACTAAATCTAAAATAGTTTCTCGATGAATGGCATGTTTCGGAATAGCAGAGGTCTTGGTGACTTGGCTAAACATTCCCACATTGCCGATGGTTGTAGAGATTATGATTTAGATTTCATTGCTATATCGGAGACGGGTAGGCGAAATTTCACACAAAGTTTTCTCGACCGACTGTCAGGCGGGATTAACTTTCAGTGGTTTTCTCGCCCGCCTCGTGGTAGGTCCGGTGGCATTTTACTTGGCGTCCGTATAGACACCATGACTGTCTTAGCTAGTTCTGATGAAGAGTATCACATTAAGCTCGACATTCAGAATAAAGCAGACGGTTTCACGTGGAGTCTGGTTGCTGTGTATGGTGCCGCTCAGGTTGCTTTTAACGCTGACTTTTTACGTGAGTTAGTAAATCTTACAAAAGATAATCCTTATCCGATTTTAATTGGAGGCGATTTTAATTTGTTGAGATTTCCTCACGAGAAAAGTAAAGGCCGTTTCGATGGACATTGGCCTTTCTTGTTCAATGCTGTCATTGATAGCCTTGATTTAAGAGAGGTGTTTATGTCCGGTCGTCGGTCGATAGTTTACTTGGGCCAACAGCTTGCCTGAACCCACATACGAGAAACTAGATCGTGTGTTGATGGATACCGAATGGGAAAATAAATACCCTATGGTGTCAGTCCGTGCACTAGAACGTATTGAAAAACTGTCCGACCATGCTCCCATCCTCCTAACTACTGGGAATCCCCGTCCTGTTTGTAAACGGCCGTTCAAATTTGAACTTGGCTGGCTACATCGAGAGGGATTTCATGATATGGTTAAGAAGGTTTGGGAGAGACCGGTCGGGGGCAGCACTCCAATTTTGAGATGGAATAATAAGATGCGGACAATGCGCAAACATCTCTCTGGTTGGGCTGCCCATACGGCCGGTATCCTTAAAAAAGAGAAGGTTCGCTTATCAAATGTAATTGATGAGCTTGAGGCTGTTGCGGAGGTTAGACCGTTGTCTACGCAAGAGATTGAACTTAAAAATCAATCAAATGCGCAGATGGCGAGTCTTCTTCGCGAGGAGGAACTCAAATGGTATCAACGCTCCAAAGCTCAATTCATATTGGAAGGAGATTCAAATACGCGATATTTCCATGGCTTAGCCAATGAAAGACATCGGAAAAAATGTATTCATTCTCTTATTCAAGATGAAGGGTTGATTGAAGGCCATGAGCAACTCAAATCTTACATTACTAATTATTATAAAGGTCTGTTTGGTCCTCCGGAGGAAAGTACCTTCTCTCTTAATGAGGACTTAATGGACGATATACCCCAAGTTTCTATGGAAGAAAATGGTCTACTAACCGCACCTTATACTGAGGAAGAGGTTCAGAAGGCAATTTTCCAAATGGAATGCAACAAAGTACCGGGTCCTGATAGTTTTCCAGCGGAGTTTTATCAAACTTTCTGGGATACGATTAAATCGGACCTTCTAGATTTGTTCAGTGACCTACATATTGGACAACTAGAATTATTTCGTCTAAATTTTGGTGAAGTAATCTTGTTACCGAAAGTTAATGAGGCAGAAAGGATTCAACAATATAGACCTATTTGCCTCTTAAATGTAAGTTTCAAGATTTTCACGAAAGTGGCCACCATTAGACTTAATAAGGTTGCAGATCATGTTGTCCAGCCATCACAGATAGCCTTTATGCAAGGAAGGAACATCCTTGATGCAGTGGCGGTCTTGCATGAGACGGTACATGAGATGCATTCTAAGAATTTACATGGGGTTATTCTAAAACTAGATTTTGAAAAGGCGTATGATAAAGTTAAGTGGTCTTTCCTACAGCAGACACTCAGGATGAAAGGTTTTTCTCCAGAGTGGCGCGCTCTAATAAATGATTTTGTGTATGGAGATAGTGTTGCAATCCGGGTTAATGATGACACCGGCCACTATTTCCAAACACAAAAAGGGTTACGCCAAGGGGATCCGTAATCACCGATGTTGTTTAACATTGTAGCGGATATGCTGTCTATACTCATAGAGCGGGCCAAGGTTGATGGCCAGATTGAAGGAGTGATTCCACATCTGGTTGATGGTGGTTTATCTATACTTCAATATGCCAACGATACAATTCTGTTTATGGATCATGATCTTGAAAAAGCTCAAAATCTGAAATTAATTTTGGCGGCTTTTGAGCAGTTGTCAGGATTGAAAATCAATTTCCATAAAAGCGAATTGTTCTGTTTCGGTGATGCCCAAAACGATACGGCTCTGTATACAGAGTTGTTTGGTTGCGGGCAAGGCCAATTTCCTATTCGTTATTTGGGTATTCTGATTCATTATCGGAGACTTACAATCGCGGAATGGAAATTAGTGGAAGAAAGATTACAAAAACGCCTTAGTAGTTGGAAAGGTAAATTGTTGTCCCTGGGAGGAAGATTGGTACTCATTAATTCGGTACTCACAAATATGGTACTGTATATGTTATCATTCTTCATCCTACCAAAAGGAATTCTGCATAAACTCGATTACTATCGATCCAGATTCTTTTGGCAAGGGGACAGCGAGAAAAAGAAATATCGACTGGTTAAGTGGAGTATAGTTTGTAGTCCCAAAGATCAAGGAGGGCTTGGAGTTCATGACCTGGAGGTTAAAAATTCAGCTCTTCTGGGTAAATGGCTGTTTAAGCTACTTACTGAGGATGGGACTCGGCAAACTATTGTTCGGAGAAAGTATATCGGTTAGAAGACATTATCCCAAGTGGTTTGGAAACCTGGGGATTCTCACTTCTGGGCTGGTCTTATGGCGACAAAAAATGTTTTCTTTCGCCATGGTACTTTCTCAATCAGGAATGGAGCACAGATACGGTTATGGGAAGATGCTTGGCTAGACAATGCACCCTTAAGTGAACAGTATCCTACTCTGTATAGGATTGCTCGTCGCCAAGGTGATACCATTGCTACTGTAATGGCTACCTCACCTCCGAATGTGACGTTCAGACGGGTTTTACTTGGACAAAGACTTGTGGCATGGAATACCCTAATTCAACGGCTCGAAGATATTCATTTATCACCTGAACCAGACGAATTTAGATGGAACCTTCATGTAGATGGTACCTTTTCGGTAAAATCTTTCTACAATGCGATCCTTCTTTCTGACTTACCAGTTGACAACAATAAGAAGATTTGGAAGATGAAGATACCATTAAAAATTAAAAATTTTGGATGGTATTTTCGTCGTGGGGTTATTCTCACCAAAGACAATCTTGTTAAGCGGAATTGGCATGGAAGTACACGGTGTGTTTTTATCATCAGGACGAAACAATCAAACACTTATTCTTCCAGTGCCAGTTCGCGAGATCTATATGGTCTGTCATCCAAGTAGCGTCTACCTTGTATCCTCCGACTAGTGTCGCCAATGTCTTTGGCAATTGGCTTCATGGTATAGATTCAAGGTTTAAGTTGCTTCTTAGGGTGGGGGCGCTAGCAGTTATCTGGGCGCTTTGGCTATGTAGAAATGATAAGATCTTTAATGACAAAAATTGTTCTTTGTTGCTGGTCATCTACAGATGTACAGGTTCCTCCGTTCATGGTTACCTCTACAGCGAGTGGAGAACCTACAGCTATGTACGGAGGTCTTTACACGGTTGGAGGCTAGAGCGAGGGATACTTTTTCCCTACATGGGTGGCAGCATAGTCTACCGATAGATGCCCCACCTACACTTTAGGCGTTATATGATTCATCGTTCCGATATGTATCTCGCCTAGTTTTTATTATTTATCCTTTTGGACTTGAGACAACAAAACGGCGGTGTGCATCCTGGTTATGCAGAGGCTGGATGTAATTGCTTATTAAAGTAATAAAGCATCCTTTATCGAAAAAAATATATTACTGGTCAAATATTTGTACGTTAATATTTTTCTACTATCAAATTTGGGATAATGAAAGCTACGGTCCGGTGGTTGACAAGCCACTGATTTTGGATATTTCTAATCTTACATAGAACTCTAATAATCTTGGCCTTTCTTAATTTCATTAGTCAGAGCTTGCAAGGGGAAGAGGAATACAATATACAAAAGTGTTGTGGAGCTAACAAAGCTGATTTCGCCGAAGCTGAAATGCTGATTGATATAGTAGTATGCTTGCTTGATAAAACATTGGCGTGCCTTGTTGGCCATTGCAATTCAGATCAGACATACATAATTTTGTATGCTTACAAAATAGTACATGATTATTGGAATGAATAGCGTGTTCTTTTCAGATAGCAATTATTAATAATTGCCTTCTTTTTTTCAAACACCGCTGAGGAAAATAACATATTTGAAATGATAATAGTTGCTCTGTTGGGGTGCAAATGGTTTTTTTTATCTCAATGTGCAATGGATATTATCAGAAGTAAGTTAGAAATATCTCTTTATTTGTTCCATACATGTATTTTCTAATTATTGGTTTATTTTCACGTTGCAATGCACGAGGTATTATCTAGTTCTCTGAATTCGCAAACCTAGCGTGGAGTAACTCAAAGTCACAAGTCACCTAGCGTGGAGTGACTCAAAGTCACAAGTCAATGCCTATGTTTTCAAGCGATTGAAATTCACTAACTTTGCGCTGCTGACTATTGGGTGACATTGAGTCACTGACATGTGGGTCTATATATGAGTGACAGCCCCACATGTTACTGACTCAAACGCAATGATCCAGCTGCGCTGTTTTCAATGGCAAGCCTAGCTGCATTTTGCACTAAGTTTGTTCATGTGGCCCTCATAAGAAGAGGGAGACATGACACTGGAGATGGAAACGGACATGCAGCACAAATTTAGAAACTGAAAAAGTTGATGTCATCTGTAGTCATTACTCCTTTCACCAAGATAACTGTCTGCAACCACCTGACGTTCTGTATTTGTGCATGATCAGTAGTCATCGATGTTCACTGATAAACACGGTGCTAATGATACCTTCCAACAACATTTCAAACAGAAATGAAAAAGATTGTACCTCGCAGCAAACATATTGGTCGAATTGGCTAGCAAAACATTAGAAGAGCCAGAGAATCATTTTTGTGACAATCACAAGCAGTAAGACATCTGAAAATTACATTCCAAACCTTTTTTTGTGTGTACTTGAGGCAAGCTAGTGAAGAAGCGAACAGTGTTAGATGGATCATGGACACGGCATCACCCACACGAATCCATGGCTCCCAAGTCCCAGCACAGCGATCGATCGATCGCCCTCGCGTGATGGAAATGAACTACCGGCTCGATCCGTGGACAAATCAACCGGTAAATAACAAACTAGTTGTGTGTGTTTTCCACTGTCGAACTGTGTCACAATTTTTCCACGGTCTAACAAATAGTGTACATTTCGATGGTCATGCAGAAATTGGTTGTGAATTTTTTGTACGCCAAAACAAATCTCTTTACCGAAAACAGAACAACTGGCCGATTGATACATCTATGCTTTGCCGGTGTCCCAGGTGAACTTGGCCACTTTGATCTCAGTTTCTTAAACTCTGAGAAGAACATTACATTTTTTTTCCGATAAGGAGTACTCCCTCCGGTCGTAAATAATCGACGCGCAGCTTTGAAAACGCCTAGCAATGATCACCTGTAACCTCGCGTCAATTAAATGCGACCTGAGGTAGTATTTATTAATACGCGAGATAAGATGAACATTGCATGGATATTTCTAGTCTACTTTATATGTAGTACTCCCAAGGAATAGGACATTTGTGGTGTTTTACTACATGCGGAGAAAATCATTAGTAGGAAAGCACAAATCACGCGTACACACACTGAGGGCTGGAGAGAAATGGAGGAATATATAAAGGGTGCTAGATGCAGTACATAGAAGTAATTATGTGCTGTCTCGGACGCCTTGATCACTTTGTTTGCGTTGAAGCTAACCTTGAGAGATGTATATGTACAATTCCTTTCAAGCTGTCTTTGAGTCCAAATATTTTTTGACCCTGACTTTGAGTCCAAATTAAGCAGGGCATGAGGAGCTTTCCATCATTCTTGAGCTGTTGTGCCATCACAACAAAAATAAGGATAACTACTACGAAACTGGTGATAAATCAACATCTCGATGTATAGTAGTAGTATGTTTGGGCGCTGAGACGAGATGACTGAAAGCCTCTGTTTAAAATAGCCGGCTATAGCTAGGCTATAGCCCGGCTATAGGCCTTCTGCGAGGCATGCGGCTATAGCTAGAGGATTTAGAGGCTAAAACAGAAATAGCCGCTAATAGCCCGGCTAAGGTTATTTAGCCGCGTAGCCGCTAACTTCCTGCTCAATGGGCCCAAAAATTTGGACCAAAAATTTCAGTCGACCGGCCCATTTGCTTGGCGAAATAGCCACCAAGCCGAGCGGTAACTATGTCCTAAACTACGTAATGATGTTGTAATATTTGGATAAAACTATTTATTTAACTATGTGAACTATTATGTGTATCTCGTATGTAAAGATGTTATTATGTTATTAATTTGTAAATTAGGGGGCGATTTGGCTCCCGGGAGCATATGCTCCCGATTTTTTCGAAAAATCAGAACAAATCGAAAACTTATCAAAAAATTTCGAAAAAAAATCATGCACGTACCTAACCATGGCACGCACCACCGTGTAGAATGTCGTTGCAAAATGTCATTGTATGCGCCCTGGACAAAAATGACAAATTTCTGACATGAAATGAGATCCAAAAATTTGAATCTCAGATCTGGAAATTTGTCATTTTTGCCCAGGACGCATACGATGACATTTCGCAGCGAAATTTTACACGTTGGTGCGTGCCATGGTCAGGTACGTGCATGATTTTTTCGGAATTTTTTGAAAAGTTTTGAAAAACAAAATTTGCTCCCCAAAAATCCGGGAGCAAATGCTCCCGGGAGCCAAGACGAATTTCCGATATATATATGACTATATGCTGCCCAATTTTTTCATTATTTAGCAAATCGGCTATATAGCTATAGCCCGCTATAGCCCGGCTATAGCCTTTCATAGCTTCAAAAAAATTCGCGGCTACCGGCTATAGCCAGCTATTTTAACCAGAGCTGAAAGCTGATGCGTTGTCAGGTCACTTACCAGCCACAGCCCACAGTGGTGCTAGCTGCTAGGTGCTCCCTTCCCTGATCCTGAAGCTCACCTTGAGGCCGTTCTTCATGTAGAGCGTGGTGTTGAGCTTGGGCTTCACCACCTGCCCTGGCGCCACCTCCACAGCGAACGCCTCCAGCACCGCCCCCGCCAGCGTCTTCATCTGCGTGTACGCAAACCGCTTGTGCCGATGCACAGCCTCGGCCCGGCGTTGAAGACCACGTACTTGAACTTGCTGTTCTCTGTAGTCATTACTCCTTTCACCAAGATAACTGTCTGCAACCACCCGACGTTTTGTATTTGTGCATGATCAGTAGTCATCGGTGTTCATTGATAAACACAGTGCTAATGATACCTTCCAACAACATTTCAAACAGAAATGAAGAGATGGTACCTCCAAGCAAAGAGATTAGCCGACTTGGCTAGGCTAGATAAACATAAGAAGAGTCCAGAATCATTTGCGTGACAACCACAAGAAGCAAGACATCTGAAAATTACACTCCAATCGTGTTTCTTGTGTGTGTACTCGAGGCAACCTAGTGTAGTGAAGAAGCGAACAATGTTAGACGTATTACGGACACGGCTTCACCACACGAATCCATGGTTCCCGAGTTTCAGCACAGGGATCGACCGATCGCTATCACAAATAGTGTACATTTCGTGGGTCATGCAGAGTTAGATTGTGAATTCTTTGTGCTCCATCCGTCTTGAAGGTTGTCTAAAATTTGTTAAAATTTAGATGTATCGAGATGATATTTTTAGTGTCTAAATACATTCAAATTTTTATAAATCTCATGCAATCTTCGTGGTACAGAGAGAGTATGTTTCTACGTGAATAATCCTTATTGAAAATAGAACTAATAATAGGCTGATAGATACATCTATGTTTTGCTGCCGTCTCAGAGGAAACTGGCCACTTTGATCTCAGTTTTCTTAAACCCTGAGATGAACATTACATGGATATTCTAGCCTTTTAGTACATGTGGACGAAATAATTAGCGGGAAAGGCAAGCTAGCACACGTACAGTACAGTGCACACCGAGGGAGAGAAAATGGAGAAATATAAAGCACACGCCATATATATATACGGCAGTAATTATGTACTTGTCTCGGACGTCTTGATCACTTTGTTTGCATTGCTGAAGGCTAAATTTGATAGATCTATACAATTCCTGTCTGTCAAGCAGGGCATGAAGAGCTTTCCATCATTCTTGAGCTGTTCCATCGCAACCCAAGATAACGACGACGAAATTTAGTCGAATTATATTTGATGATAAATCAACATCTTGATGTGTAGTAACAGTTTGTTTGGGCGCTCAGATTAGACTTACCAGCCACGGTGGCAGTGGTGCTGCTCGCTTCCCTGATCCTGAAGCTCACCATGAGGCCGTTCTTCATGTAAAGCGTGGTGTTGAGCTTGGGTTTCACCGTCTGCCCCGGCGCCACGTCCACCGCGAACGCCTCCAGCACCGCCGCCACCAGCGTCTTCATCTGCGTGTACGCGAACCGCTTGCCGACGCACAGCCTCGGCCCGGCGTTGAAGACCACGTACTTGAACGGGCTCTCGGCTCCTCCGGCGAAGACCCCGCCCTTCATCCACCGCTCCGGCCTGAACTCCTGGCAGCCGTACCCCCACACCGCTGGGTCGCGGCCAATCGCGTACGCGTTGTAGATCACCCGCTGGCGCGCGCGGATCGCCGTGCCGTCCGGGAGCACGTCGTCCTCCAGCGCCTCCTTGAAGTCGATGGGCACCGGCGGGTACAGGCGCATCGCCTCCGTCAGCGCCGCGTGGAGGTACTCCATCTTCTTGACGTCCCCGCGGGCGGCTCGCACGTCTTCCAGGACGCGAGCCTCCACGTCGGGGTGCCCCGCGAGGAGCCAGAAGAACCAGACGAGCGCGACGGAGCTCGTGTCGCGCCCTGCGAGGATGAAGCTGATGCAGAAGTCGCGGAGGAACTCGTCGGAGTGGTCGGTGGCGCCCGATGAGGAGGATGACATGAGACGGGAGAGGAGGTCGGACCGGCCGTGCAGGCTCCCGATCTTGCGCAGCTCGGTGCGGCGCTCGGAGACGGTGCGGTCGGCGAACTCCCGCACGGAGCGGGCGGCTTCCGTGAGGCGGCGCTCGCCGCCGACGCGGAGCAGGCGCTTGGCCTTCCAGATGAAGGGCGGTGTGACGAACCGGGAGAGCGAGAGCTCCGTGGCGCGCTCGAAGGCGCGCGCGAACGGCACGTCGGGGAGGCCGTCCGCGAGGCAGCCAGCCTCCACCCCGAACGCCGCGGCGCATATGTTGTCGAAGGTGAAGCGGAGGAGGACCTCCTGGAGGTCCACCACGGCGCCCTGCTGCTGCAGCCGGTGGAGCAGCGGCATCAGCCGGCCGTGCACCAGCTGCCCGATGGTGGTGGCCGAGAAGTCGAGGAACTGCGCTGAGTGCATCTCGACGGTGGCCGCGCGGCGCTGCGCGCGCCACGCCTCGCCGTCGGCGTTGAAGATGCCGTCGCCGAGCAGCTCCGCGAAGCGCTCGCGGTAGTAGGCGCCCTTGGGGTAGTTGTCGAAGTTGTTCTTGAGCACGTGCTCGACGTTGGCGGGGACGGAGGTCATGACGCCCGAGGAGCCCCCGCCCCACATCCCGCGGTACGGAAACGTGCCGCCGGTGCGCACCAGCAACGTGGCGCCCCAGTCGTAGATGTCGCCGAGGTTCGCGAAGAGGGTCGGGATGATGCCGAACACAGGCCACAGCATGGGCCCGCGGCGCGACGTCAGGCGGGCCATGGCGGAGCTGCACGCGAAGAGCAACGCGGCGGCCACGGCCAAGTCGGAGAACCGGACGTGCTCATGCATGGCGTGCAGCGCAGCGTCCAGGAACGACGTCCGACCAGCCATTGATCGCGCAGTGGTGACGACGCGCGATGTGTTGGTTACGATGAGCCTAGAGAATGAAGCAGCACGCACCGCGTGTATTGTGAAGTGTGCGATCGAGCTCGTGTCGTACGTGCTCAGGCGTACGCACCGGCGTGCTTCATCTTGTAGCACTCTGCTGGGAGGTAGAGGCTCAGTGGTGTGGTGCCGGTATTTATAGGGAAATGCATGGCGCGCACGCAGCTCTGGTGACATGAGACGTTCAGAACTGAACTACTGAAGTGAACTTTGCTTGCGGGTGCACAACTTTTAGGCCCGAACGCTGCAATAGAAACCCACCTAGGTCTAAGTCGAATGCAAACGAATTATAGTGAACGAGTTCTTGGGAGAAAGACAATCGGCAGCCACTTGTCTATGCACCCCATGTCCCATGGAGCACTTCTGAATTTTCAAAAGAAAATTGATTTTTTTCCATGGATATCATATTTTGTATCTTATGCATATATAATTTTATCTGAAAATATAACAACTTATATATGCCCTGCACACAAAAAAAAAACGATGTGTGAATTTATTGCACATAACACTATTACCTTATTATGTAATCCCCCTCTTTCTGCGGGTCACATTTTTATGAAACTTTGCAGGCGACCAACATATATACAACATAGCCTACGACTATAACTCTGTTGATCTTTTTTAACTTTTGGAAGAGCCACATGCAACAAGCGTGGCATTTAAGATCTGGCACATATATACTCAGTAGGGCATTCCAAATCAATCCTAAGTGGATAGCTCAAGAAATGCTGCCTGGTTCCAAAAAAAAAAGATGTGAGATGGACCCATTGGTTGGGCACCTTTGGTAGAGGCCAAAATTTAGTTGAATCAAGGGTACATGTACATCCAAATATGCTGGAAATTCTAATTAGGAAGCACACTAGCAAGTGTACTCACGCATCAGAACACATTATTTGCTTCGCGGTAATGGTTAGAGCATCATCTTTAATGCAACCACCTCTTTGTTGGTGAACATGTGCTCACTCTTTTCCAAAACTAGGATGACATGGACAAATGAATGGCTCAAATAATGAACGATGTAGTATATAGCTTGCATGTAGAGGTAGACTATCATAAATGCATGTTAGTGATATTTTGCTTCATAAGGTATAGAGATATATCATATTGGTTTTGCTGAGAATACCAAGGAGATCTCCCATGTGTTCAATTTTAGCTTATATCATAGCCACAAATTTTCATCACTACATGTATTGTCTTGTTCGATACCCCATCTTGCCATCAACGCCCTGCATGCAAGGCTAACAACAAAAATCAAGGTGGGAGAAAGCTAAGGAGACATGTAATTTTGGAGAACTTAATAAAAATAGAATAAAATCTATTTTTCTAACATCTACCAAAATTATATGTACAAAACAATGCCCAACAAACGCCTTGCGCCAACACCTTATCTATCTTAGTGGCAAGATAAGGATAAAACTTTGCCCGCCAAATGCAACATATTGAGAATAAAGAGCTTTTGGATAGGCTAGCAAAGAAAGAAAAGAAGTTAGAAGAAGATGCGGAAGAAGATGGATGAATTTAAAGAAGAAGAGGAGGTGGTTGATGAAGAGTTGGTGGATTTTTATGATAGTCGGAGCAGTTTGCATAGCAACGTGACGTTGACAAAAGAAAAGAAGAGGAGGAAGATTTACCAGAGTCACAAGATTCTTTTGCAGCTAAAATGTCAAACCACTATGGAAATATTACTACAGGAGGGAAAAAAAGAAAGAGAAACCAAAGCAAGGTGATGCAGGAGCTAGCTGACAAGGTATTGACTTGTCAATGCCTATGGATTATAGGCTAGGGTTTAGTTAGAAGTAGAGGGCAAGTAGATCTCGAAGGTTTCAGCCGAAAAGTACTCGACGACTATGAAAACTAGGGCTTGCAGACAATGATTCGATTGATTCTTTGTCCCTCGACTCCCCCTTATATATGAGGTGGAGCCGAGGGATTCGTGCTATACAAGTTTACATAATCCGGGACGGTTTCTAACTCATCCCGCCAGATCACAAACAACACTTCCTATTACAACTCTATCTTTCCTTAGTAAATCTTGGGCTCCCGAATCTTCTTATTCTTCGGGTATTGGGCTTCCAGTAAACCCCGGGTACCATCTTCGGCAGGCCCATTTGGGATGCCTATGTCAGTAGCCCCCGAGATTTTGCTTGAATCGTAGAGTCAGGGAAAATCTCCATTGTTTATTTTTACTCGAAAGCTTTAACCTTTTATATTTCTTCACATAAAATTCTATATTGTACAGGGATACTGGTAATTGGGGCTAGTTCATCTGACGGATCAGGTACTAGTTAACTGCTCTAGTGGCAATCCGCAAAAACCTACTTCAAAATCACGTCCCCGGACATGATCTCGGGATACTGGTGTAAACGTCGACAGGTGCCGCTTAAGGTCTTACCATTCTGTCGAGTCCCAGTCAAATTTATCGGGTACCTAACGCGTCCGTTAGGATTTTTCTTCGTATCTGTTGATACGGATAAAAGTAGTAGCAGCGCAGTCTTTGGCGATGCCACGCCCGCAGAACGGATCTGGGGTCTTACCTTCGCAAATTTTGCGGCATTCAGTAAATTGATCGCAACTTCGGCGTTCTGAGAATATATTGTCGAGTGCTTTTCCGGCTGTTGGAATGGCACATTTTATCGAGTCATATATGACTTATATTGTTCTCCCGATGGGAGTATATGTAGAGTTAATTATAACTCGAAATATACTCTCTTGTTTTTCTATTTTTGTTAATTTCATCGGCACGCGAACAGCGTTCCCGATGGGAGTAACCTCGAGGCTACAACCAAGAACTTGTGCTTGCTTGTAGGCTCAACATTTTAGTCCACCTTGTCGCTATATTTTCATTACTTCCCAATATGATCTCTTTCTTCTTCTCTCTTTTTTTTATCTCTCGGGTGCGCGAACAGCGCCCGATGGGCGTAGCCCCCGAGGCTACAGCCAAGGACTTGTGCTTGGTTGTAGGCTCCCGCAATTTCTATATTTGTCATACTCGAAAATTTACTTTTTTCTGAAGTAGCCCCGAGCATTTGGGCAAAAACTTGTATTTGATCAAAGGCTCCCGAAGTATTGAATAATTCTTTCTGTCGTCAATTTTCTTTTATTTTTCTTGTCGACATACTTCCCTTAATCAAATTTACTTCATCCTTCTCGAATAGTCGTGAGTTCTCTGCCCGTGGGTCCATTGCTTCGACCATGTTGACACGTCGTGCAAGTGGGGGACACACGTCCTCCGCTTTTCCCTGGCGCACGTACGGTAACGCCTATCTCAATAAAAATACTGTTTTGCCCTTGTGTCTAGAAGATCCATTCTCACCACACGATTTCTTCATCCAACGGCACACCGCTTCACCCGATTCTTATATAAACCCTTCTTCAACCTCCGTTCATCCCCTTGCTTGCGCTGCTTACCTGTTCCTCTTCGCAAAACTTCCCCTGCGCCCAACTCTCTCCAATCTTCCGTTCGCACATACATTGCTCTGCCCACTGCCGTTGATGCCACCGCGCACGCGTCTGACTCGCCACAAAGACGCCGGAATCCAAGATGGCCGCCGAGGATCTTGAGTGGGAGAGATCCAAAATCTCCAATCAAGACATCAACACGCTCGAAGAGGCTCGGCCTCATGACGAAGGAGGACGCCATCCGCTTTCCTAGCGAAGAAAGCTACCCCAAGCCTCCAATGGAGTATCGGGTTAGTTTTGTTGATCACCTGATCCGCGGCCTTTCAACCCCAATCCATGATTTCCTCCGCGGCCTTCTTTTCGTTTATGGGATTCAACTGCACCAGTTGACTCCCAATTCCATCCTTCACATTTCTATTTTTATCACACTTTGCGAATGCTTCCTCGGAATCCCTCCCAATTGGGCTCGTGGAAGCGCATTTTCTGCCTCCGCCGTAATGGCTCCCACAACGTCACTTATAACATAGGTGGCGTTGTTATCTGTGTTCGGACTGATGTCGATTATTTCGACGTCAAGTTTCCTGATTCTGTCCAAGGATGGCGCAAAAGTGGCTCTACATCCACGAAGAAAGCGCCAATTCTGTGGAGCACAACATAGTTCCTTTTGACGGAAGTGCCAGGATTCAGCGTCGCTGCCTCGGGATGCCGAAGCTTCAAGAAGAGAAAAGGCGACAGAGGCGCTCATGGCTCGTATCCGTCATCTTCAAAACACTCGAGGCAAAGAGCTATCTGGTGTTCAAATTACTGCCTACTTCCTTAGGATTAGTGTGCAGCCTCTTCAGGCTCGCAAAAATCCCCTTTGGACGTATTCTCGGTGAAAATGACGCCAACAGAATCTCCAAGTGATCTTTCTGTAAAGGACTTGGAAAAATTGGTTCGAAGAATTTCTCGATTAGGCAAGAAGGATCCTATTCCCTCCTCCCGTCGAGTGGAACCATACAGTTCTTCCAATCCTTTTCCGAGGTATTTTCTCTTCTCGAAGTTCTATCTTGTTCCGAATCGTTCCTCGTATCTTATTGCAGTGGTATCTCACTTATTCTCTTTTGTCACTATTTCCTTGTAGAATCCTCCTACTATGGCTTCCCTTCCTCCTCTTCCTGAGGATGGAGAGGTCGAAGAAAGAGCCGTTGTCGATGATGTCAACCAGGAGACCCCCTCTTTTGTGAATGAACCCGCAGATTCTCGAAAATCTGCGGGATCTACTGAGAAGGATGCTGCCTCTGAAGATACAACATCAGCGCAATCTCCTCCTCCTGCTGTTTCTCCGAAGAGCAAAAGGAAAAGGAGCAATGCCGAAGATTCCGGACCTCGAAACCCGAAGAAACTGCTCCTGCACCTCGAAAAGCAGCTTATGATCCATACATCGAGAGTATCATCAGCTCGTAGGTTCCTTGCTCTTTTCCTTTTTTATTTGAAGAATTTTATCTTGCCTTGCTTTTATGCTGCCGCTATTTTGTCACAGTGATGATGAAGAAACACCAACTTTAGATGTGGCTGCTCGAACGAGCACGTCACATACTTTAGTTATTTCAGAAAAACCCGTTGAAGGGGAGGAATCGTCGCCTCCTCAACAAAATGTTGATACATCTACTCCTTCGAGCCCCCGTGCCCCTTCACCAAAAAGGGCACGGGTTGAAAAGATTGTTGATCCTGCCCTTCGATTGGGCAGTTCGTCGCCCCGCCTCCTAGATGATGTAAGTTTGTCGACATCTATATTTTATTTATTTTTTTTCTTCACATCTTTTTTTTTTTTTTTTTTTATGCCGATGTTTCTCTTACTGTGTTCACGTTGAACAGCCTATGATCAAGGATCTTCTCCGCATCGGTTCCCAATTTATTGGGTACCGTGAATATGCTAATAGAGCCGAAGGTAACGACTTTCATACTTGTCGTTTTTCCTTAATTTATCACTCCTGTTACTTGCCGCGATTTTTTGATCTTTCTTCTCTCTTTTTTCCATATCTCGACAGAGAAACTTGCAGAGGCTAACGAACGCGCCGACGCACTGGCTCAAAAACTTGAGCAAAGTGAGGCGGCTCGCAAGAAAGCCGAACTCGCTGCTAGCAAAGCCAAGGTCGAAGCCGATGAAGCTAAGGCGAAAGCTGCTGGTGTCGAGGAACCGCAGAAGAAACTTGAGGATGCGACAGCTGCCTTGGATGAGCACAAAGCTGCACAAGCTTCTCGTGACGAAGGAATCCTCAAGCGTTTGAAGTCGCAAAGTCGACGTACTCGAGTAATATTATCAATCCCTTTTATTTTACCGCACTTCTGTTTCTTGGTTGTTGACCGATGTCTTGTCTCGTGTGGCAGCCCAAACAAACCAGGATTTTGATCTGGATAATCCCGTCAACGATCCTCTCCTTGACGCACTTTCTCTCCGGAGTTTCACGGGCGCGAAATTCGTGAAGGCGTGGCAAATGCTAATGCAGGATTGTCGCCGTTGTTCCCTTATTTCTTCCCGAAGAAAGAAGAACCCGCAACTTTCCTTAACCTCGCCAAGATGTTTAATGCTTCGAAGACCTGGGATTGAAGATGCGTCAGAGAATATGAAGGTTGTCACGAGAGAGTACTTGTTGCCCTGGTTGCCGACAGCCAATGTACGCTTGATTGGATGAAGGTTGGCGACACCCGCCGATAGAGCGATCAAGATGGAGGTCGCTGATCAAGGCGGCCAAGCCCAACACGAAGAAGATCTTGGCGTATCTGGGATCAAGCCAGCTTCAACTCCTAGCTCCTCGAGGCCGGAGGTCTAGTTGCATGCCTCTGCTTTTTCTTCTGTTTCTTTTGCTTCGTCGCCAAAGTAGTCATTTGGCGACACGTACTTTCTTAACTCCACCGTAATGCCCTTGTAATTATTCCAAGAGATTAATGAAGACTTCTATCTTTGCTTGTTATTTGATGTTGTCTTGTTTATTTTTCATTGATATTTGATAACTATACTCCATCTTCTCGCTCCTTCCAATGTTTCGCCTTCTTCTTCCGCGAGGAAAGCTTTTGGTGATACCGCTCTGTCGACGATACCTTGTCGCAAGAACTGGATGAACTTCGGCAACAACTTCAGTATGCGAAGAAGCAAACACTTGTGATGATGGAGCAATCTCGTAAGTCATCTGAAGCCGAAAAAATTGCTCTTCAACAAGCTCGCGAGGCTGTAGCTGCTAAGGAAATTGCTGCTTCCGAGGCTGAAAAGGCGACTATTCGAGAAAATTTCATGCTCGAATTAATGAATGAAGCAAGTGCAGATATGTCGGGTATGCCTGTTTCATCTGCTGATATCCTTTATCTGCATACTATTGTTTCTTTGAAGGTTTCCGTTTTTTTTTTTTTTTTTTTTTTGTTTTGATAGGTGCCTTTACTGATGCTGCTGCCGAGGAAGAGAGGGTGAATGCTAGGACAACCCTCCTTGTTAATCTCTCCTTGGACCATGGTTCTTTGTTTTGGGCTACCCCGGAACGGACCCGCCAAATTGTCGATTTCAAGATCGCGCCTCTCAAACTCGTGATTTCCTCGACTTCGTACCAAGACCTTGTCCATGGTTTACAACTCCATGTTTCCTCGGAACGTCCAACCAAAAACTCTTCCTGAATTGATGGAAAGGTTCAAGGATGCTCGCAGTATCCATGATTTTGTCAAAGCTCAACTAGTAGCTGGCGCCAGATTTGCTCTTATCATGCTCCAAATCTGCCACTCGAAGCTTGACCTTACCCAGGTTGTCGAGAAGGTTCACCAAAAAGTAAAACGTCGGAGAGTTGGTGTTGACAGGATTAACACGAAGGTTACGCCTATAGCCGAAGAAATGATTGAGGACCTACTTCGGATGGATGCCGACTTTTTGCCGATGGCCATTATGCCGATTTTCTTGGTGCTGCTCCTGAGGAAAACAGGGTTACTCTTGATGACATATTGAATCAAGACTAGTTAGTTTCTTCTTGTAGATATTTTTTCTTTGTAATCCACGACTATATTGTAAAG
Organism: Lolium perenne; assembly: GCF_019359855.2. NCBI lineage: Eukaryota > Viridiplantae > Streptophyta > Magnoliopsida > Poales > Poaceae > Lolium > Lolium perenne. The sequence goes on from NC_067249.2 coordinate 146,339,829, forward strand.
CAATCATTATATTTCTCTGTTTGTTTAGCCCCCGAGTGTTTCGGTGACTCTTTACTATATTTGTATACTTGCGAGGTTTTGAACCAAGGCATTTATATATTTAAGGCGAATATGAGCCCCCAAGCTTTTTATTGAGTACTATTTTGTATTTTTGTTGACTCACGAGGTATTTGAATACCAAGGCAAGTTTTTCCTTTTGTTGATGAACTATATTGAAATTCGTCGAGCGAAGACTTTGGTCATGTCGATAAAGAAGAAAAGTTATATTGTCACTATCTTTATTATATTGCAGCACCGCGAGCCCGCCTCATTAAAAACCTTCTCCGGCCCCACTCGGTGCCCCGAAAAAGGAAAAGAGTGCGTCTGAAAACTCGCGGGCGTTTCAGTACATTGAAGCTTTACAAAGACTATATTTTGACTCTAGGCGTAAATACGCCTAAGTTGCGCCTCGTTCCAGGGGTTTGGCTCCTCCTCCCCTGTCTTCTTGTCCTTTATTCTCAGTCTGCTCCTCCTCCAATTACTTCCGTGACAATGTAAGGGCCAAGCCATGGTGACTCGAGTTTTTCATGACTTTTTTGCGTGAGCCGAAGAACTAGGTCTCCCACCTGAAAAGATCTTGGCCGCAAACGTCGACTGTGGTAATTCTTCAAATCCTGTTGATATTTGGTTACCCGAGATAATACTTCATCTCGAGCTTCATCAAGTGCGTCGACGTCGTCTTCTAGCACTCTTCTCGACGTTTCTTCATCATATTCAGCGACACGTGGAGAGTTGTGCTCTATCTCGATTGGTAGTATCTTCTGCTCCATGAACCAGGAAAACGGAGTTTCTGCGTTCTTGTGTTTGGTGTTGTTCGGATGCTCCACAACACGCTTGGTAGTTCTTCCGCCATGTATGTCGAGCTTTTTCCAGTGGTCCTAATAAGCGCTTCTTGATACCATTGCAGATGATGCCATTGGCTTTCTCGACTTGCCCATTGGTTTGAGGATGTGCAACTGACGCAAAGTTCAGCTTAATACCCACCTCTTCGCAATAATCTTTGAATTCATGGGATGTGAAGTTGCTGCCGTTGTCTGTGACGATGCTGTGGGGCACTCCAAATCTGAAGACGAGGCCTTTTACGAATTTTACTGCGGATGCTCCATCTGGTGAATTTATCGGCTTCGCTTCTATCCACTTTGTAAACTTATCGACAGCTACTAGCATGTACTCCTTTCCTCCTGGCCAGGATTTGTGTAACTTACCCACCATATCAAGTCCCCATTGAGCAAAGGGCCAAGACAATGGTATTGGTGCTAACTCTGCCGGAGAGTGAGGTTTTGCGGCGAACCTTTGACATGCGTCGCAAGTTCTTACTATGTCCTTGGCGTCCTCGATTGCTGTCAACCAAGAGAATCCTGCCCGAAAAACCTTGGCTGCGATAGCTCGACTACTTGCGTGGTGGCCACATATTCCTTCGTGTACATCCTTCAGATTATTCTTCCTTCTTCGGGTGTAACGCACCTGTGCAACACGCCTGAAAGACGTCGCTTATCCCAGTCGCCCGGGACCCCCGGACAAGCTTTGGAGCGTCGAATTACTCGCCTTGCTTCAACGGGATCATCGGGTATTTCTTTCCTCATGAGATATGATATGGACGGCTGCATCCACGGTATCTCGTATCACCATGACCAAGTCCTGATCCTCTTCTTCGTCCTCTTGCTTTTCCTTGGCAGCCCCCGAGGGTTTCTTCTCCTTCTTTTTTGACTTTGTTGGCTTAGTGGATCTCTCTGTTATCTCTTCCCAGAATACACCTGGCGGGATTGGAAGGCACTGTGACCCGATGTTTGCAAGAACGTCGGCTTCGTCGTTGCTCAACCTGCTAATATGATTTACTTCGCATCCATCGAATAACTTTTCAAGCTCATTGTACACCTCCTTGTATGCCATCATGCTATCATTGATTGCATCACATTGGTTCATAACTTGCTGAGCCACCAACTGTGAGTCGCCAAAGATTTTCAATCGAGTTGCTCATGTGCTTTCGCCATCTTCATCCCGTGTATGAGAGCCTCATATTCTGCGTCCTTGTTAGATGCGGTAAGGCACGTCAGCCGGAGGATGTACTTCAATTTGTCGCCTTCAGTGATATGAGTACTACTCTGCGCCAGCTCCTTCTAGTCTCTTGGACCCATCAAAGTTCATGGTCCAAGTTCTCGATAAATCTGGTGGTCCTGTATTTTGCAACTCCATCCATTCTGCGATGAAGTCTGGCAGTATTTGCGACTTTATTGCTTTTCTTTTTTCATACGTGATGTCCCGAGGGGAAAGTTCTATTCCCCAAAGGGAGACACGACCCGTAGCTTCTGGGTTATTCAGTATATTTGACAAGGGAGCTTCATTGACCACTATGATCGGGTGTGCTGAAAAATAGTGGCGCAATTTTATCTTTCGTCGTGAACACTCCATATGCTAGCTTTTGGTACCGAGGGTACCTTTGTTTTGAAGGTGACAAGACTTCGCTCACGAAGTATACCGCCGCTGCACTCCATGGATTTTCCCTTCTTCCTCTCTTTCGACAACTAATCTTGTGCTAACCACTTGGGGCGTGGCTGCAATATACAGCAGGAGAGGTTCCTTTTCCTTTGGAGCCACCAGGATTGGTGGTGTCGAGATTTTTCGCTTCAGATCCTCGAAAGCTCTGTCGGCCTCTTCGTTCCACTGGAATTTATCTCCTTGTTTTATCAGCGCATAAAATGGTAACGCTTTTTCTCCTAACCTGGCGACGAACCTGCTCAAAGCTGCGACTCGCCCAGTTAGCTGCTGTATTTCTTTCAACTTTGTTGGCTTTCTCATTGTTACTATGGCTTGTATTTTGTCGGGATTTGCTTCAATCCCTCTTGCCGAAACTAGAAACCCCAGAAGTTCTCCTGCTGGGACGCCAAAAGAACACTTCGTCGGGTTCAGTTTGAGGCAGAATTTGTCGAGGTTGTCAAAAGTTTCTTTGAGATCCTCGATCAATGTTGTCCCCTTTTTTGATGTTATGACGACATCATCGATGTATACTTGCACGTTTTTCCCGATCTGTGTTGCTAAACACTTCTGCATCATCCTCGATATGTTGCTCCGCATTTTTTAGACCAAAGGGCATTGTTTTGTAGCAAAACACGCCGTAAGGTGTAATAAACGCTGTCTTGGCTTCATCATCTTCTTTTAATCTGATCTGGTTATAACCGGAGTATGCATCCAAGAAGGAAAGACGTTCGCAACCTGCCGTGGAGTCGATAATTTGATCGATCCTTGGGAGGGGAAAGTGATCCTTAGGACAATGTTTATTGAGACACGTGAAGTCGACGCACATGCGAAGGACTGTCGTGTTTTTCTTCGGCACCATCACTGGGTTAGCTACCCATGTGGCTTCAGAGATATTTCTCTGATAAAACCAGCTTCTTCGAGTCGATTTATTTCTGAAAGCATGGCTTTGCGGTTTGGTTCAAAACGCCGCAAAGGTTGTCTCGATTGGTTTCGCTGTTGGATCCAAATTTAGGTGGTGCTCGGCAAGTTCCCTGGTACACCGGGCAGGTCACCTGGACACCATGCAAAGATTTTCCAGTTCTCACGGAGGAACTTGACGAGCGCGCTTTCCTATGCGATATCCATATCGTTTGCGATAGATGTCGTCTTTTTTGGATCTGTCGGGTGAATCTGCACCTCCTTAGAATTTTTCTCTGTGTTGAAAGTTGATTCTTTATTTGGCCTTCCAGCGTCTGGCAGTACGTCGTAATCAGTCATGCTTTTTGACGCCAAGTACTCGGCTTGCATCCCGAAAGTTTCTGCCAACCTGTGAAAATCCTTGTCGCACTTATCGGCTAAGGCAAAGCTTCCCTTGACTGTGATTGGTCCTCTTGGTCCGGGCAACCTCCACAACAGGTATGTATAGTGTGGTACTGCCATAAATCTAGCATATGCTGGTCGTCCCAACAGAGCGTGGTATTGTGATGGAAAATCCACGACTTCAAATTCGAGCTTCTCGATTCTATAATTTTCGGGTCCCAAATTGAACATCGAGATTGATTTTTCCCAATGGATAACTTGGTTTCTCTGGTGTAATGCCGTGGAACCTTGTGTCTGTTGGTTTCAAGTTTGCTAAGGATATGTTCATCTTCCTCAATGTATCTGCATACATGAGGTTCAAGCTGCTGCCGCCGTCTATGAACACTCGAGAGACATCAAATCCTGCGATAACCGCCGCGTAATAAGTGCCGACTGCCCCGGTCGAGGAACTTGCTGCGGATGATCTGCTATTGTGAAGCCGATATCTTGTCCTGACCAATTAAGGTACTCAACTGTTGGTGGAGGCATTTTCTCTGCCATAAACACCGTCGTGAGATTACTTTTTGAGCTCTATTGGACGGCCTTCCCTTCTGAATCATCAACACGGCTCCGTTGGAATTAGGATCAACATAGGGTGGTGGTGCAGGTGCTGCCGCTATTCTTAGCTGGTGTCGATTGTCCTCTGTAATCGCGGGAGGTGGCGGGAGATGAACCTCGCTCCTAGGCTCCCGAGGGTTTCTCTCGTGCTGCTCGAGCGTGAGCATTTTCTCGCGTATCCGAACATTGCCTGAAAATTTCGACAGCTTTCTTCTGCAGTGCCCCGACTGTCTTTTCCCGTTCTTGTCGAGGAAGAAGTGCATCCTGCACGGTCCGTTCAGCATTTCCTCGGGGACACGAAAGGTCTTGGAAACCTCGGCCCACTATTTTGCCTGTTGCGTGAATCATCCCTATTATCACCTCGCTGTTCACTGCTTCTCTGGTAATCATCTCTGTTGCCTCCTGTATTTGTCCGAAAACCTGCCGAAATTTGTCCTGGGCGTCGTAGTTCTGGTACGTCCGAGGAAATCTTCGCCTCGGTTGATAGTTTCGACCACGGTCCTCCTCTGGCGACCTGTGTCGTTTGTTGTGGACAGCGTCTTCTCCATCTGCCCATTTATTTGCTATCTCCATTAACGCGGATATTGTCCTTGGATTGGTCCTTCCCAAATCCTCGACAAAGTCTCCACGCCCGACTCTGCGACAAACGCATCTATTGCTCTCTCGTCGATATGTTTTCTGCCGAGTTTTTGATGATATTCCACCTCTGGATGTACTTTCTCATTGGCTCATCTGGCTTTTGTCGACACGCTCTCAACTCCTCTAACGATGCGGGTTTTTTGCACGTGGATCTGAAGTTCTTGACGAACACGTCCTCGAAACTTTCCCAGCTGTCGATGGATCCTGGAGCGAGTTTCTTTATCCATGATCGTGCGGCACCACTCAGGTGCACCTGGATGCTTTGCATGGCTGTTGCCCTAGTTCCTCCTGTCAGCTTCACCGTCTCCGTGATAGTCGACTAGCCAATCCTCCGGATCTTGAAGGCCGTCGAATTTCTTGAAATTATCGGGTAACTTGAATCCCGAGGGGACTCGCGTTTCGGACTCTCCTCGTGAAGCATGGTAAGCCGCACATATCTTCGTCGTTAAGTTCGGGATTGCCGATGATCCCTTCGCTTTGCCGCGCTCTCGTCGACTCTTGCTTGTGCTGCCGTGTCTCTTGCTCCACTTGGCCCTTCAGTGTGCCGCCGTTGCCATCGCGGGTCGCGGACTATTTTGCCTTGCCACTCCTTCAGGAGGCGTTGATATAAACGCTGTCCCCATAGCTCCAACTCCTGCTACCGCCATATTGTACAGTGTTTCCCTTGGGTCACCCGGAGGTGGTTTAGATGCAAGGATAAAAGCATGTGTCGCCATATACCCAGCCTCTGGTGTCTTAGGGATGATGTTTCCTCTTGTATCTATCGACATAAAGGACATGTCGAGGTTTTGAACCAAGTGCTCTCTTTCCGCTTCGGGTATGTGTTGCAGTCTTGACCTTGCTCGTTCCGCGCCGCCCGCTGGCTATCACCCGGAGTTCTAGAGTGTCGTCATAGATCTGCCCTTCTCCCGCTGGATGCGTAAGCTGCCTCCTTTCTCCTGTTCAACTCAGTCGCTCTGTTTTTCCAATTCCCTGGCAGCTCGTGCGAGCCTATATTGATATGCTTGCAATTCTTCCGGTGTGGCTGTGGTAGCCATTGGTTCTGTGCCGTTCATAGCTCTCGCAGCTCGTCCCACGCTGCTTGTGAAAGTTGAACTCTATCTCGCGGCTCCTCGGCCCGACGTATTTGTTGCCCAAGCCTTGTCGCAGATTGGAGGGATCGACGATGGATTTCCCAAACCGTCGAAAGCCTCAGATGTCTCTTCTTGATTTTCAATGGCGTAAATCTGATGATACTTTGTACTCAGATCTATGTTGGGTTTGGTGACATCGTCGTTGAGATTGATGAAGACCTTGCCCACTGTCAAAGATTTGTCGATGAAGTCGTAACTGTCGACATTGCTTGAACCATCGCTTATATATGAATCCGCAGATGACTCAAACGACATGTCGTTGAAGATCTTGGCGAGTTTCTCTCTTGTTCTGATGCTGACGTAGCGTGTCGCCGAGGTTTCTTCTTCTCCTGATTCGTTTGACGATGTATAGCTTGAAAAATCGGAATCGCCATCGATGATTCGACGAAATCGGAATCTCGACACGATACGATCCTTCCTTCTCGACGCGAAAGTGGAACCTTCCGAACGTCATCTCCATGGGCTCCGCCAGATACGCATATGCATCCAAACGGGAGGGTGGGTGAGGAACAAAATCGACAAGACCAGTAGCGATCTGTTTACCTCGATCCATTGTGTTGCTTGCGGTTGACGATGTCGAAGATCTTGAGCGTGCCATCGAGATCAGCTCCTTACGCCTCTAATTCCCACAGACGGCGCCAATTGACAAGGTATTGACTTGTCAATGCCTATGGATTATAGGCTAGGGTTTAGTTAGAAGTAGAGGGCAAGTAGATCTCGAAGGTTTCAGCCGAAAAGTACTCGACGACTATGAAAACTAGGGCTTGCAGACAATGATTCGATTGATTCTTTGTCCCTCGACTCCCCCTTATATATGAGGTGGAGCCGAGGGATTCGTGCTATACAAGTTTACATAATCCGGGACGGTTTCTAACTCATCCCGCCAGATCACAAACAACACTTCCTATTACAACTCTATCTTTCCTTAGTAAATCTTGGGCTCCCGAATCTTCTTATTCTTCGGGTATTGGGCTTCCAGTAAACCCCGGGTACCATCTTCGGCAGGCCCATTTGGGATGCCTATGTCACTAGCTCACCTCAACCTGAAGTTAGAAGATGTCAAAGTCCAAAGGAACAACAAGATGCTAACAACTGAGTTAGCTACGAAAAGAGTTGCGGAAAATAAAGAAATTTTAGGTAATAATGTTGATCATGAACCAACTATTTTAAATACTAGTGATTATACTCTTGCTAGCTTTACTCTTTTTTTTATTAGAGACAGTAGTGATGATGGTATTAACAAATTAATTTCTATTTTCTAAAACTTAGAGAAAGTATGAAAAGATATGTTTGAAACAATTAAAAAAGATAAATCCTTAGTATGGCCTAAAAATGGTGATATGATCACTAAGGTGACAAACGATAAGCCGCGCGAGGATGAAAACATAGGAATTTTACATACTAGTCCTTGTAGGACTCCGCTAATTAAAACTTCCAATAATATAGTTAAATTGTGCTCCCCTCTATTTAGGGTTGAGCTATCGAAAAAGAGATGTAGGCTCCTAACATCTCATTTGTAGGATGCTTTGCTAATATCAGGGGAGTGGAACACCCTGACAAGCAAAGGTTCGTGAGAGAAATTTTTAGAGAGGCTAGTTTTATTGTTCTTGGAGAGACCATAATACACAATTTTTCCTCTCAATGGTTTGATAAAATTTAGGCAATGGCAATTTTTCTTAGGAATTTGTGGTACCATCCGGGATATCTGATGGGATTTCCCTGGATCCTAATACATATTTATATGATTCTCTAGAAAAATGGAGACTGTGGATCACTTTGTAAGAATGCTATGGATGGATAAACATTCCAAGATGATATGGCACTTTATAGTAGTGTATGTCCTAACAAAGGCAGAAGGCAAGGAATATTTTATGGTTGAGGTTGCCAATCTTTGTGGTAGGTGCAAAGGAGGTGTGGTCATTGGTGGTGATTTCAATATTATCATGAAAACCATTGAGAAAAATAAACCTTGTGTTCTATCCAAATGGAGTCGTATGTTCAATTCAATCATTAACCTGAATGGTTTACAATAACTAAAAATCATTGACACGTTACACACATGGGAAAATAATTTGGTTGGTCCTTTATTTGAGAAATTAGATAGAATTCTAGTTTCTCCTGAATGGGATCTGGCATTTTCTTAGGCAACAGCTATAATTTTGTTGTTTTTCAGTAGAACTTTTGATCTAGAAGAAATTAAGGAGGTGGCTGGTGTTCAGCGTCAATTACAATAAAGATGGAGGGATAGATATTTGCCTACATAGTTCTAGCAAGTTTTCTAGGAAACAATAAAGTTTGACCTGGAAGAGCTATGTGATTCCTTGCATATATAAATGCAAATTGTATATTGAGAGGCTTAATCATGACATCATTACTCTAATTTCAAAAGTACCAGATGCAAGTGTGATATAAAAAATCAAGGCCAAACTTCTTGTTCAATAATGTTAAATTACTAGCTCATAGATGGGACTAGTTATGCACAAAGCTATTGATGATACTCAAACTACATTCATTAAGGCAGATGCATAATGGAGGGCCTTGTTTTTCTTTCGGACACAATTCATGAGATTCATCACAGGAAAATGTCAGGGGTGATTTTCAAAATTGATATTAAGAAATCTATGATAATGTCAATTGGGATTTCCTACATCAAATGATGCAAGCCAAAGGGTTTGGACATTTCTTCTACGATTGGATGATGAAATTAATCAGTCAAAGGTGGGAGAGTGACAATCAAGGTTAATGACAAGATTAGCCCGTTACTTCGCCACATATACTAGGCCCCAAACAAAGGCGATGCACTGCCACTAATTCTCTTTTATGTGGTTGGTGATGGATTAGAAATGATGATCAAACAAACATAAGAACTGATCCATGGTTTAGTGCCCACTTGGTGGATGGAGGCCTATGTATCATGCAATGTGCACATGATACTATCATTTTTCTGGTTGGTATTCTAGAGAATGCAAGAAACATCAAATACACCATGTTTGTTTGAATGAATATATGGGCTGAAAATAAACTTTAACAAAAGTGAGATCTACTTTGTAGGCGAGACACCTACAAGAGAAGAATAATACAGTAAAAATATTCACTTGTGTTTATGTAAAATTACCTATGAAGTATTTGGATATGTGTATAGATGAAAAAAGCCTCGTGAAATCACAATGTGGGCCAGTTAATGAGAAGTTTGCAAATAAAATTGTTGTTGGGAAGGAAAAGTGTTTTTTTTTGTGGGAGACAAAGTAATACGGCTTAATGCATGCTTGAGAGGCATTACTTTGTATATGTTGTTTTTCCTGGAAGCACCTAATGGAATACTGGAGAAATGATATGTTTATATATAGGAAAATAATCGTTTGGCATGAGCTAAATGATAAGAAAAATATATCATTTAGTTAATTGGAAGAATGTGTGTTTACCTAAATATTATGCAGGTTTGGATTTGCTAGATTTGGAAAGTATGAATAAAGCTTGTGCTAAAACCAAATATGAGTGGGTGAAGATGCAATAGAATGAAAAAAGCACTCATAACTAAATTCTTTGCGGGGCCACCAAAGAAACAAACAATAATAAAAATATGGGCTCTCACAAAGAGAGATATCAAAAGAATATGTATCATCTCTCATGTATATAAGTTTCTCTAAGTATACAACATCACAAAGATATTTAGCCACAAATAAACATGTACACACAAAATAGATACATAAGAATTAGAACATGATATCCCAAAAAAGTCATGCAATATACCAATAAGATCTATGCTTGATAGCACAACCAAAGGCTCAAATTTATCTTATTGTTCGTTGATGAACTTCAGTCACAAACACATATGCTCAAATACTTATCTCATTTTAATAATTGGAAACCAAACATCAAGTAATGAGATAACCAACTCCCAAAGAAAGCAAGGTTTCAACAAATTAACCAAAAGCTCCATGCTTTTCATGATGGCACAAAATTCCAAGAAGAAAAGGTTTGTCTTCCAAATTTAAATACTCGAAACAAGAGAGTGTTTAAAACAAAATTGGAGATCTCCCACAAAATTAGTGCATTATTTAAGATTTTGCATTTGAATACAAAAATGCACAAAAAGTGGGATCATCACTCTACCAATACCTATCAAAACATAACAAGGTTCAAGTAAAACAAAGGGTTCCATAAGAAGCAAGGGAGACACATGGGAGTCAAGCCAACACAACAAATTCTTGGCAGGATAAAGGCAATTAAGCACAAGAGCCAAATGTAAAGATGATCTAAAATATACCACATAATATATTACCAATTGTCCAAGGACAATAGGTATTTCGGAGATATTCCCCTATGGTAGTTTAAGAATATATCCAAGATCATCTTCACAACAAAGAAAGCAGATGGTAAAAGATAATAGTTAACCATCATACAAAGAGAGATTCTTGAGAGCTTAAATTAGGTACACCAACATGCAAAGCAATGAATAGCATAACTTGAAGAACATGATTTTACAAAAAGTATGTTGAGGAAAACACTGTGGAAAACCATGCCAAGAAAATCCCTCACAAACAATATCCAAAAGAATAGCAATAAAAGAATTTTCGGAAAATGGGATTTGTTTGAGCAAACATGTCACATAGGAGAAATATAATCTACAATATCAACTCTATGTGACACAACCTCAAATGTTCACATTTTCTAAGCTTGTAGTATGCACAAAGCATAATACTCCCCCATAATGTGATAAAGGCATTTTTAATACAAGAGGTAACTAAGAACCAACTAGAGATAATTAATGGACATTATAAAATTTGAATTCCTCATGTACGCACATTTTTAGATTGTGAAATGCACAAGGCATATCAATCCCCCAAAATGAGATAGTCCATTAAACTCTCACAAGATCCAACTAGGATAAAGACAGGAAGAAATAGTCCCAACACAAGAACAAATACATGGTATACAACCCAAAATACATAGACTTGATTTCCCAAGTTAAGCAAAAAGGAAGCACAACATATACACGCATATGCAAGGTACAAAACCAACACATGGAAACGGAGCAAGTAAGTTTCAATGTAAAGGAGTTGAGACCATGTTACAGCAAGGAGGATCATTGGTACAATATAGAAGAAATATAATACTCCAATGACTTGACTTGAGAAAATAAGAATGATGAAGATCCCTTAATTCTTCATGAAATAGCCAAGTATCCAATGCCCTCCAACCACACCTATTGATCAAGTTTTGGCTTGTTGGTACCCAACCGAGTTGGGTCCTAAGAAGTTAGTCACAATAGGCTTGGCAACCCAAATTGTACTTTTTACGGAACCACTTTGAGCGCCAAGATATTTGGCAAACACATTGCCAACATCATCCTTACAAAGGGAATAAGCACCATCAATCAAGATAGGGTTGGATGTGGTACCAATAGTGCAAAAGAAGGATATGTGGCCCTTCTCACTACATATGTAGCATGTACTTCTCTTCTCCTTCTCACTTGATTTCCACAATGGGAGCATTGGCTTGATTCTTCTTGGGTAGCGGCCTATCTTCAACTTGAGGTAGACCTTGTGCTTCACCTTGAGGCCGCTTTCCTTGTTGCTTATCACTAAGCGCCTTATTCTTATTCAAAGGTCAAGATCTAACATGGTGCCCTTCAACCTTGCACTTGAAGCAAAAAATCTTGGACTTCTTCTTATTGGAGTTGAATCCAAGTCCACTATTGTAATTGGGAGATTGTTGCTCACTCAACATAGTGTCAAGTTTGCTCCTCCCTTTCATGACTCTTTACCAAGTCCTTCTTCAAAGAAGTGTCATGGGTCTTGAGCTCTTTGATTTCCTCTACATGGTTAGTAATGACAGAAGTACTAGAAGGAAGTAGAAACTTCATTGTTAGAGCAACAAGGCAAGGAAGGTAATTCACCACAAGATATAGCAATAGTATGAGTGGATGAATTACTAGGACTAGCACATGAAAATATAGCATTTTGAGAACTAGTGCTAGTACTCACATGAGGCTCACAAGATGTTACCTTTGACATGATAGCCTCATGAGCTAACTTTAGCCTATCATGGGAGACTAGAAGATCATCATGGGAGATAGAGAGCTTTCCATGACTTTCTTCCAATTTCCCATAATTGCTAGTTAACAAATCAAGTTGAGCCCTTAGTGCAACATTCCCCTTCAAGATAGATGCTTCACGTGAAATAGAGTTAGTAGCACATGCATCATCAATAATAGCACAAGGAGAAGGAAAAATGGAAAGCTATTTTAGGTTGCAAGCCTTAAGTTTCTCATGTGACTCGGTGAGTTTGATGAGCTCACTCTCAATTAATGAACCTAGAGCCATTTTTGAGAAGCTCAAAATCCTTAAGGAGTTTAGCATGAGCAACTACTAGCTCATCATTTTTAGTTTCAAAAACATGTGCCACCTCAAAAGCTCTATCACATGATTCATTTACTTTAGATAGCTCTAGAGTAAAAGTCTCCTCATTACTTGGTGGTTTGTTCTTCTTCAAGAGCTTCACCAAAAGTTGCGATCCCATTGGCATACTCACACTCGTGCTCTTCCATTTTCTCAATTATTTTTGTGCTCTCAATGAAAAAAAGGCAATATTTTCATAAAGTTAGAGCACACACTTTTATTCTTACGAAGAGCATGGAAGACCAACTCACTCATCTCATTTAAGGAAGCAACATCAAGTTCTTCCATATCATCATCCTCATCATCACAAGATAGATAGGATTCCAAAGAAGGAGATACCTTTGAAGCCCTAGCCATAAGGCATGTGTAAGAACCATGACACGATGAAGGCGATTAACTACATGAAGCTCCATTCACGACCTCGTCTTGGCCCATAGTATCTTTGGTTTCCTCTACATTATCAGCCACACAAATACTAGAAGAAAAAGAGGCATTTTTATCATGGAAACAAGACAAAGAAAGCATATCATCATGAGATATAGATAAGAAATTGCTGGATATGCAAGGACTATCAACATTAGCATGTAAGGCATTTCTAGTGCTACAAGTGTTTAATTCCAAAGTTGAAGCATTGCCATGAGATAGAGATGGAGAATCATCAAGAGTAATCTCCCTATCAACAATGCAATGTTCATCACCACACACCATGTCATTACCTTGTGTCTTACCGCACATTGGTGAAGTGGAAGGAGTGCAATCATCCTCAATGGTTTTGTACCCATCATATATATATCGAAGCTTTGTCCATAACTCATGAGCACTCCGGAAATGCATGATGGAAGAGATAACTACATGGCTCACAACATGGCAAAACACTTCAGTAGCTTGAGCATATAGATAAGAGTTTTTCTTCTCCTCGCAAGATGGATTTTGTGGATCCATAGGAGGAGAAAAACTCATATCAAGAATTTGATCCATATGTGGATGCATGCCCCGAAAATAATCAAGCATGTAGATTTCCAAACATCATAATTAGTGCCATCAAATATAGAAGTGGCATTGTGCACTAATCCCCTAGCCGACATGTTTACTCTCAAGGTGGTGAAGCCCAAAAATAGAGCCCAAGTTCAGATACTAATTGAAAGACTGTTGGCGTCCGAAACTCACCGGCGAGCTACGGCTGGCAACACGAATAGCCGGGAACAACCTTAGGGCTGCGGCTGGCCCTGGTCCCTCCGAGCGACGGCCCGCAAAGCTCCTGGTACACACGTCCCGATGCTGGTGCAAGGGCGTGCCACCTGATCTATACCTGATCAGAAAGGTAATGGATTTGCTTCGCTTAGTTTCCTGCATGGCATACACGTAAACATTAAATACGAGCCTCGATCGGCTCTCAGGTTGTCCTGTGAATCGGCTCAAGGAGCCGGTCCACCCATGGTTCGTATGAGGTCTACGATCACATGGTGGTCCTGCTTGATCAATATGTAGCTAAAACGACCTACGACGATTTAGGGTTTTCACCACGTAATCGGAACATCCTACTCGTGATTGAGCCTGGCAGCTACGCACGGTGATAATAAACCGACCCTAGACAAGGCCTAAAAACCAACATTAAGTTGATCCCCGGAACATCTTGTCTAGGGTTAGCAAACTACACCCTACGTACCACTGGATCCTTCAACCCGTTTGTAAGGCCTAACTATGCAGATATTAAACTAATCCCTGAAGAATCAAGGAGCAATCATAACGGATCGGATCTACTAAACAATGATCAAGCAAGATGCCGCCCTTACACCTAAAAAAGGTGTAAGGACGGCTAGACGTCTAAGGGTTGCATGGACGGAAGCATGTAGCACGGTAGAACAATGCTAACCCTAACACATCTATGATAACTACGTTGCTCGCCATCAAAAAGGCTTCAGTACGAGCAACGCATGAACGACGAATAAACGTATACTGCCTAGATCGCAAGATGCGATCTAGGCAGCATGATGCTTACCCGGAAGAATACCCTCGAAATAAGGGGTCGGCGATGCGCCAAGATTGGTTTGTGATGAACGTGATTGTTGTTTTTCTTGATAACCCTAGATACATATTTATAGTCCGTAGACTTTCTAACGTGGGAATAATCCCAACCGTGCACGAGCCAGATTCTAACTAACCGACACGTATCCTACTATATTTACAGATACAAGGGCAAACTGCCCAATCTTCGTGTATAAGGCCGGTTCACGTATTTCTTCTATGTATATTCTTCAAGCCCAATCTTGATCGCGGCCCACCTCTGACTCGGTCAAATTCTGGTGATAACAAAGATCGGGGATGTCTCCTTGAAGGGGGGGGGGGGGGTAAATAAGCGGTTTAAAAACTTTTACCTAGGGGTTTGAACAAGTGAGGACTAAAAATAAGTTTTACTTGTCAAGCACAAAGCCTATAAACTAGGATTTTCCTATGTGCACCAACAACATATGCTAAAAAAGATAAGCAACAAGGTGATAGCAATATGTAGAACATCAAGCACGAAGGGTATCACAAAGTAAAGTGCATAACTAAAGGAGCTCGGGTTGAGAAGTAACCGAGGCGCGTGGAGATGATGATGTATTTCTCGAACTTCACACCCTTGCGGATGCTACTCTCCATTAGAGCGGTGTGGAGGCAAAAGGCACTCCAAATGCCACAAAGGCCACCGTATTCTCCTCGAGTCTTTCTACCAAAGGGAAAACCTCGATCCACTAAGGGGCCCTTGTTGAGGGCAGTCACCGAACCTGTACAAGCTTGAGGAAATCTCCCAAGTAACAAGCTTGAGGAAAACTCCACAACAATTGGAGGCTCCCAAGAACAAGCCACAAAGGCAACAAGGCCACAAAGGAAACAACTCCACAAAAGCTACCATATGCCACAAAGGATACAATGCCACAAAGGCCTACAAGCCATCTAGGGTTTTCCAAGAACCCAAGTGGTAATACCCATGACTCTCACGAGAACGAATCTCCGTAGAGAACTCAAACCGATGCACCAAATGCAATGGAAAGAACACCACTAAGATGCCCAAGTCCTTCACTCCTAAATTCCAACAAAGCTACAAAAGCTATTGGGGGGATAAGGGAGTAAGAACAATAAGATGGATGAACACCAAATAACTCTCCAAGAGATAGATCTAGGGATTCCCTCACAAAGAGAGGAATTTGATTGGTAGAGTAGTAGATCTAGATCTCCTATTTCTTTTCCCAAAAAGAAGCAACAAGATTTGAACGGGGGAGAAAATATTTCAAGGTCTCAAGATGAACAACAATGGAAGAGAGAAAGGGAGGAAATTCACAAAGGACTCCAAGATTCCCTCACTAGAAGGGGAATTTGATTGGTAGGATTGTAGATCTAGGTATCCTCTCTCTTCCCTCAAAAATATGCAAGAATCATGGAAGGATTGAGGAGATAGGAAGATCAAGAGGGTAAAGAATTGAGGTGAAAAACGTGCCCAAGAACTTGCCAAAAGGGTGGAGAACCATTGGGTAAGAGGGCCCCTTAAATAGGTCACCAAAAACCCAACCGTTATGTTCAACGCTAGGGCCGGGGGGGGGGTCCAGGGGCGGATAATCCGCCCCTCCCATTAAATTAAAGTTTGACAGCCTGCAGAAATAGAGTTTGGACGAAAAAACCATACGGGGCCAGGATAATCCGCCCCACTCACCCCCCCCCCCCCAAACTGCGAGACTGACTGAAACTGAAACGACCATAATGAGCATCCAGACTCCGATTTTGATGATCTTGGGCTCGTTTCGATAGAACCTTAAAACTCTAAAACGCAACAAGTGATACATGTGGAATCTGTTTTCGATGAGGTAGAGTTTGTCCTGAGGATGAACCATAAGCTCTAAAACATCACATGGATAAGAATCAAGAACAACCAAGAAACATGATGCAAAGCATGCAAGGGTTTGAGATCTCTCCGAACGATATGACCAAGTGACTCATTCGAGAGCCCTCTTGACAGAACGGCCAACTATCCTACACACCCGGTCTCCCAACAACAAGATACATGTAAGAGAGAAAACATATCAAGAACAAACATTGACCTTGCACATTCCACTTGACCTTGACGATGACGATCTTGAACACTTCAAGATGGAAAGCCTTTCTTGAGTGTGCTTGCTTGACGAATTCTTGCGGATTGCTCCCCCATAAACCATCATGGGAGAGCTTCTTCTTCGACATATATTCATGTTCTTCGTGCTCCTCCTTTTATAGCCCGTGCGAGCCTTGGAGCCGTTGGAGTGCCCGAGGGTGGATTATCCGGGTTTATTAACCCCGGATGATCCAGTCTTCTGTTGAACTGGTCAAGGGGTGGAAGATCCCCCTATCCCGGATATTGGGAACTTCCGGGGCGGATGGAAAATTGTTCCGACCCCCATGCCATAAGATGGCGCGCTAGTCTTCTCCTTCGTGACGTGAGGTGGTTGGGTCCAGTAAAGGGGGGCGGATGAAAAATCCATCCGGCCCAACTTCCGGTCGGTGCAAAACTTCTGAAGACCTTGGAGCGTAGTGGCCGGATGATCCGTCCGCTTGGGGGCCGGATGATCCGGCCTACTGAATATTTCTGGCCTTCTTCCTTCAGCTTCTCATATATACACTTCACCTCAACATACACCACTTCCACCGTCTTCATTCTTCATATTGTTGATGTCTTGAAGATGTGCAAGATAACAAGAGCAAGGTTTTTACTCGAGACCAATCCCATCACCTGAACTTGTATACATATGTGTGCATGAGGTGTAGGTAGCTTGCCAGATCATGGCCACAGCCCCCGCATACGTACAAATTTACGACTAGGATTCCAAACCCCGACACTATTGTTGAATGCTCATACATGGGGGAGGAATTGGAGGGAATGGGGTAAGAAACGTCGCACTGGTGTTTTTTTTTTGCAAACAATATTTGTTGTGATTATAGGAAGTGACTACCAAGGTTCTGCTTATAGGTTGCTAAGAGCATCTCCAGTCGCGTCCCTCAAAAAACGTCCGGCACAAATGATTTGGGGGACGTTTAGGACCACGCCGGACAAAAAGAGACTAAACATCTGTATAAAAAAGAGACCATTTCCAGTCGCGTCCCTCAAACAGCGTTCGGATACATGTATTTTAATAGAAGGGACCACCCCATGTGGGAAAAGTAGGTGAGAGAAAGTGTGGGAACAGGAAATGACATGTGGGGAGTAGGGACTGCATGCATGCGTCCGGACACTATTTTTGTGTCCGGCGTCCCCGGTAGAGACTCTGTACGCTGGACATAAAATGAAGCTCTAATTAGCTTTGGGGGACGCGACTAGAACGCGTTTTTCTCCATTTCTTGTCCGCCGTGCCCCAAACGTCATTTGGGGGACGCGACTGGAGATGCTCTAACAAGTATTTATGGTTCACAGTAAGTTGATAAGGGTTAATACAAAGATTATAGCTGGAGCCTCAACGGTACCTAATTAAGCAAGTAATGACATTGGCTGGAAAATGACGCACTAGAGTACAAATCTTGTTCAAACAGTTGTTTATTTTGACTAGGAAGTGGTTTTGTTTATCAGTTGCCGACAAGTATTTATGGTTCACAGTATGTTCATCTTCTAAATTCATATAAGGAGATTTATAGGTGAGGTGTTAATGCAGAGATTAGCTCGAGTCTCTACACAGCAACTGCTACCTAATTAAACAAGTAATGCCGTGAGCTGGATTTATTTCTCGGGCGCCTTAACACAAATTTTGTGCACCGGTCGAGAGTGGAGACACCGTACCCCCTTCCGCTTCATCTTCGTCCGCGTGCGAGCTACCCATCTCACGTATCTTGGCTTTTGATCAATGCAAAATATAGCAGTGGGTATTTCGCCCCAAATCTGCAGGTTGTCGTGTTCTCCGCAGGGACTAGTCCATCCACAATAGAGTTTTGGCTAAAGCTAGGTCACATGAACGGGTTGATTTGCCGGAAAATAAACCTAGACTAACTAATCTGGGCTAGACAAACAAGCAAAGATTGAAGAAAGAGATAGAAGCATTATTTGGGACGTGGGACAGAGTTTACAATCTGAAACTAGATACTTCTTTTTGTATTTTCGTTTTACAAATTAACAGAAATAGATCAACTATTACTCAGAGAAGCACAATTACTAGCATACATCAAAGACTGGGATATAGAAGCAAGATATGGAATGGGACAGAGAACAATACGTGCACATACACATCAAGAACTGAAAATGAAAACGCTTAAGCACTAGCGCAGCACACATTAAACAAATTCACTAGTACGTACAGACAATAACTTGTTACATGACACGAGCACATCAATGGAAACAACACACGTCTCTGTACTCAAACTCAAATCGAGTCACATACATCACTAGTTCAAAGGAAATTACTGAAAATAAGGAGAGGGGGAGGAACAGCAGTAGGGGTTGCAGGGAGAAGAGCTCCAAATCGTTCTTCGTTACAGCAGGGGAGGTAGAGGAAGAGGTTGTTGCTGAAGGTCTTGCAGCAGCGCAGTGGCGCAGGCTGTCTCGTCCCGGCGTCCTGGCGGCGGAGCAAATCAGCGTCAATGTCGTCGTCACCGTCGCTGGATGGGTGATGGACATGAGCTGCAGGTTGCAGGGTAGTGGATGGGGCTGCAGGGCGTCGTGGTGGCACGCCGCCACGCTGGCCTGGCCGCGGCGGCGGCCGGAGGTGGAGCAGGAGCTTTGGGGGATTAGGGATCGAAGCCAGGCACGCCTCGACATGGAGATGCAGCTAGGGATTTGAGGCCCCGATCTGATCTGGTTATTTTGCAAGTACGTCCCTCCACTTATCTCAGTTTAGCACAAGTTGATCCGTTACTTTTTCACATCATCCCTTCCTCCACATGAGGTCCATCACCGAGAGCCCTTATTACTCCAAAGTGCAAAAATGAAGAATTTTAGAGTGCCTTGACGCACTTTTCTGCAAAATAATACAAACAGACTGTAACTTGTTGTTTCGACAACTTTCAGTATTTTAGCATGCATTTGCACTCGGAATGATGCCCAAAACAAATCTCGAATGCAATATCAGTGCTAGAAAATGCTATATATATGATGCTTATCATACCCCCACACTTGAATCTTTGCTTGTCCTCAAGTAAAGGTAAAAGGTAAATGAAAACTGAGTATGCAAACTTGAGAGAGTAAACTAGATTCAGAATGACACTAGCGAAACTGATATGAATACCAACCAAGCTTTGCTGTTTACTGGGATTCAAAACATTACTGAATGTAAGATATGAATAAGGCAGAATTTATTGTCGGGCAGGAACTGAATTTACCACTTTACTAGAAAACCCAGCAATCAACATGCAAAAACTTTTAGTTAAGGCTAAAGAATGAAACTGAGTCAAATCTGGCAAAATGAAATGATCACTCAAAAACAATTTCCATTCCTCCTTTTATTAGTGAACACACTCAAATTTGGCACTAATTTTCTTCTCTTTGCTCTTGTCAGGTAACAACCATTTTCCTTTATTTAGCTAGCACCAAAGGAAACAAATAGGTATCAACAGGTATTTACAGGGTCACAAGCATGGGTTAGTCCTCATTCCTATAGCCCAGGCATCCGATCCAGGGATCACATGGACCCAGCTAAGTTCAGAGGTGTTAGAAAGTTATTCTCCACCTCTCAGTCCAAGTGCTCTGTCCAGGGACACAACACCCAGCTGAACACAGGATTTGAGTTAGCGCAAACAATATTAGTTAAAATAAAACATGTTAGAATCCTTACCAAAGTCAGACATCCAATCCATAGATCACATGGGCCCAATTTGGTTCAGGATTAGTTAGTGAATTTCTAGCAGAATGATAGCTACCAACACATTCCCACAGTCCGGATATAATATCCAGGGATAACATATTCAGCTGGGTTCAATGTTGGTTGGCTCTCAAGCAAAGAAGAAAATTTCAAAATCCTCTCAACAAGTTTTATTCTGGAACATTCAAATTTACCAGAAAGTAATGGTAGGAATCCAATTAGCAGTAAACAACAAAACTTGCTTGACAGGCATATAAGTGTTGTAATGTCATGGAGAATATAGGTTACAATTCAGATTTAAGACTCAGTTCACAAGATATGAATTGTTGGCCAAATAAGAATGTTTTATAAGTAACTAGAGTGGGCATGAGAGATGTAGAAAATGTGCACGGAATAGCAATGACAGGAATTAGCACAGCTCACCGGGCTCATATGTACAGCAGCTCACATCCTTCTACAACCCACTTCTTCTCCTCATGCTCGCTCCACTCTACTCCTCATACCTGTTCAACTTTACTTCTCATCACCATGCCATACATCCACCAGGATCCCATGGGATGTCGACTCGAACCATGCTTGGCCTCGATGAGTGGTGCACAAGTAAAATCCTGAAAGTACACTCACACAAAGAACAACTGGCACAAGTGATAGGGCTCACACCCACTAAATCATCAATTGAGTAACCAATGATATAATTATAGCAGTAAAGCACATGGTGGGAATTATAAGTGACAGCAAGCATAGTGTCGTAAGAAGGGTAGCAATTATCATTATGGGACAGGTGAGCATTATCTAAGCATGCATCTCTAAGCAGAACTCTATCATGAGGAATATATGTATCATGACAAGCATCAATAGCAGTTTCATTATCAAGATATGCATGATCACAATGCAACATGCCAATAGTCAATTCTTTCTTCAGTGATGGTATGATGTAGTGCAAAGCAATAGCAGAGAAATCAGAGAGAAACAAGTCATTAAGAGGAATGGTTAAACCTGCATAAGCACTCTCTTGCATGACAAGTTGCAACTCAACTTGACTCTCAGATTCTTGACTCGCCACCCTAGCGGATGAGTCTTCTGTATTCATATCCACCACATCTTCAGGAGTAATAGGTATTGGGCCTTCAACAAGGTCGCTTGTGAATTCCAATTGCGACTCTCGTTCCTCCAAAGTTTGGGATCTCTCTTCTTCAATCTCAGCAACTCTTTCTTCTTCAAGTGTGGCAGCTTCAGTTGTACTCTGGCTGGTTTGCTCAGGTACATGTGAAGGTGTAGGAACTTCACATGTATCAAGGGAAACTTCTGGTGCACTCAACTCCAGCTCAAGCTGTGAGGAGATAATGTTACTGAGCTTCATTTTCTTCTCAATCTTCTTCATTTCTTCCACAAGATCTCTCCCATCCTTGATCTTCTTCATCTCCTTGATAATGACTGGCCTCACGGGATCATTTTCAGCGCTCCAGTTGAACTCAAGAGACAACAAACTAGGTTTCTCTTCATCATCAAATTCTCTTGTGTGTGCTTGCACTTGAGGTGTTGATGGCTGACCAACCAGAGGACCATTTAACTCTGCTGGAAGCATCTCCTCGTGCTGAGGTACATGAATAGAGGCTGGATAAAATTGTTGTGGTGAACAATTGCTCTCCTCTTCGTACCTAAATCCCTGCATTGGATAACTAGGAGGAAATGATGAGATAGGTGGGTTGTTGTTCCTATATGTCATAGTTGGGTTCTCAGGCCATCCAACAGAATAATTGTTGTGGTATGAACCATGCTGTTGAGCAAAGTTCATACCAACACAATCTTGAGTGGGAGGATAACCACGCTGACAATCAGCAGCTGTATGGCCCTGAAATCCACAAATATGGCATGTAGGAACAACATAAGGATGGCCTTGAGAATAAGGATCATAACAGCCAGGACCATCCTCTAAAATTATACCTCGCTGTAGAGCTAATTGATGCAAATTTTGAGATAGCTTACTTATCTGTTCTTGAAGATTTTCCAAATCGTTCACTGAACTGCTCACTTGTCCGTGATAATAAGCCATCTCCACGAGTGAGATTGGTTCTACTAAAACCTGCACAAAAGAAAGAGAAACACAGGAAAATAACTAGAACAAGGGTTAGAGGTTAATAATATTCACAAAAGAAAAACGAAGACCTAGTCTATAGCCTAACTCAACTGTTCGACGCTAGTCCCCGGCAACGGCGCCAAAATGATCAATGCAAAATATAGCAAAGGTATTTCGCCCCAAATCTGCAGTTGTCGTGTTCTCCGCAGGACTAGTCCATCCACAATAGAGTTTTGGCTAAAGATACGTCACATGAACGGGTTGATTTGCCGGAAAATAAACCTAGACTAACTAATCTGGGCTAGACAAACAAGCAAAGATTGAAGAAAGAGATAGAAGCATTATTTGGGACGTGGGACAGAGTTTACAATCTGAAACTAGATACTTCTTTTTGTATTTTCGTTTTACAAATTAACAGAAATAGATCAACTATTACTCAGAGAAGCACAATTACTAGCATACATCAAAGACTGGGATATAGAAGCAAGATATGGAATGGGACAGAGAACAATACGTGCACATACACATCAAGAACTGAAAATGAAAACGCTTAAGCACTAGCGCAGCACACATTAAACAAATTCACTAGTACGTACAGACAATAACTTGTTACATGACACGAGCACATCAATGGAAACAACACACGTCTCTGTACTCAAACTCAAATCGAGTCACATACATCACTAGTTCAAAGGAAATTACTGAAAATAAGGAGGGGGAGGAACAGCAGTAGGGGTTGCAGGGAGAAGAGCTCCAAATCGTTCTTCGTTACAGCAGGGGAGGTAGAGGAAGAGGTTGTTGCTGAAGGTCTTGCAGCAGCGCAGTGGCGCAGGCTGTCTCGTCCCGGCGTCCTGGCGGCGGAGCAAATCAGCGTCAATGTCGTCGTCACCGTCGCTGGATGGGTGATGGACATGAGCTGCAGGTTGCAGGGTAGTGGATGGGGCTGCAGGGCGTCGTGGTGGCACGCCGCCACGCTGGCCTGGCCGCGGCGGCGGCCGGAGGTGGAGCAGGAGCTTTGGGGGATTAGGGATCGAAGCCAGGCACGCCTCGACATGGAGATGCAGCTAGGGATTTGAGGCCCCGATCTGATCTGGTTATTTTGCAAGTACGTCCCTCCACTTATCTCAGTTTAGCACAAGTTGATCCGTTACTTTTTCACATCATCCCTTCCTCCACATGAGGTCCATCACCGAGAGCCCTTATTACTCCAAAGTGCAAAAATGAAGAATTTTAGAGTGCCTTGACGCACTTTTCTGCAAAATAATACAAACAGACTGTAACTTGTTGTTTCGACAACTTTCAGTATTTTAGCATGCATTTGCACTCGGAATGATGCCCAAAACAAATCTCGAATGCAATATCAGTGCTAGAAAATGCTATATATATGATGCTTATCATACCCCCACACTTGAATCTTTGCTTGTCCTCAAGTAAAGGTAAAAGGTAAATGAAAACTGAGTATGCAAACTTGAGAGAGTAAACTAGATTCAGAATGACACTAGCGAAACTGATATGAATACCAACCAAGCTTTGCTGTTTACTGGGATTCAAAACATTACTGAATGTAAGATATGAATAAGGCAGAATTTATTGTCGGGCAGGAACTGAATTTACCACTTTACTAGAAAACCCAGCAATCAACATGCAAAAACTTTTAGTTAAGGCTAAAGAATGAAACTGAGTCAAATCTGGCAAAATGAAATGATCACTCAAAAACAATTTTCATTCCTCCTTTTATTAGTGAACACACTCAAATTTGGCACTAATTTTCTTCTCTTTGCTCTTGTCAGGTAACAACCATTTTCCTTTATTTAGCTAGCACCAAAGGAAACAAATAGGTATCAACAGGTATTTACAGGGTCACAAGCATGGGTTAGTCCTCATTCCTATAGTCCAGGCATCCGATCCAAGGATCACATGGACCCAGCTAAGTTCAGAGGTGTTAGAAAGTTATTCTCCACCTCTCAGTCCAAGTGCTCTGTCCAGGGACACAACACCCAGCTGAACACAGGATTTGAGTTAGCGCAAACAATATTAGTTAAAATAAAACATGTTAGAATCCTTACCAAAGTCAGACATCCAATCCATAGATCACATGGGCCCAATTTGGTTCAGGATTAGTTAGTGAATTTCTAGCAGAATGATAGCTACCAACACATTCCCACAGTCCGGATATAATATCCAGGGATAACATATTCAGCTGGGTTCAATGTTGGTTGGCTCTCAAGCAAAGAAGAAAATTTCAAAATCCTCTCAACAAGTTTTATTCTGGAACATTCAAATTTACCAGAAAGTAATGGTAGGAATCCAATTAGCAGTAAACAACAAAACTTGCTTGACAGGCATATAAGTGTTGTAATGTCATGGAGAATATAGGTTACAATTCAGATTTAAGACTCAGTTCACAAGATATGAATTGTTGGCCAAATAAGAATGTTTTATAAGTAACTAGAGTGGGCATGAGAGATGTAGAAAATGTGCACGGAATAGCAATGACAGGAATTAGCACAGCTCACCGGGCTCATATGTACAGCAGCTCACATCCTTCTACAACCCACTTCTTCTCCTCATGCTCGCTCCACTCTACTCCTCATACCTGTTCAACTTTACTTCTCATCACCATGCCATACATCCACCAGGATCCCATGGGATGTCGACTCGAACCATGCTTGGCCTCGATGAGTGGTGCACAAGTAAAATCCTGAAAGTACACTCACACAAAGAACAACTGGCACAAGTGATAGGGCTCACACCCACTAAATCATCAATTGAGTAACCAATGATATAATTATAGCAGTAAAGCACATGGTGGGAATTATAAGTGACAGCAAGCATAGTGTCGTAAGAAGGGTAGCAATTATCATTATGGGACAGGTGAGCATTATCTAAGCATGCATCTCTAAGCAGAACTCTATCATGAGGAATATATGTATCATGACAAGCATCAATAGCAGTTTCATTATCAAGATATGCATGATCACAATGCAACATGCCAATAGTCAATTCTTTCTTCAGTGATGGTATGATGTAGTGCAAAGCAATAGCAGAGAAATCAGAGAGAAACAAGTCATTAAGAGGAATGGTTAAACCTGCATAAGCACTCTCTTGCATGACAAGTTGCAACTCAACTTGACTCTCAGATTCTTGACTCGCCACCCTAGCGGATGAGTCTTCTGTATTCATATCCACCACATCTTCAGGAGTAATAGGTATTGGGCCTTCAACAAGGTCGCTTGTGAATTCCAATTGCGACTCTCGTTCCTCCAAAGTTTGGGATCTCTCTTCTTCAATCTCAGCAACTCTTTCTTCTTCAAGTGTGGCAGCTTCAGTTGTACTCTGGCTGGTTTGCTCAGGTACATGTGAAGGTGTAGGAACTTCACATGTATCAAGGGAAACTTCTGGTGCACTCAACTCCAGCTCAAGCTGTGAGGAGATAATGTTACTGAGCTTCATTTTCTTCTCAATCTTCTTCATTTCTTCCACAAGATCTCTCCCATCCTTGATCTTCTTCATCTCCTTGATAATGACTGGCCTCACGGGATCATTTTCAGCGCTCCAGTTGAACTCAAGAGACAACAAACTAGGTTTCTCTTCATCATCAAATTCTCTTGTGTGTGCTTGCACTTGAGGTGTTGATGGCTGACCAACCAGAGGACCATTTAACTCTGCTGGAAGCATCTCCTCGTGCTGAGGTACATGAATAGAGGCTGGATAAAATTGTTGTGGTGAACAATTGCTCTCCTCTTCGTACCTAAATCCCTGCATTGGATAACTAGGAGGAAATGATGAGATAGGTGGGTTGTTGTTCCTATATGTCATAGTTGGGTTCTCAGGCCATCCAACAGAATAATTGTTGTGGTATGAACCATGCTGTTGAGCAAAGTTCATACCAACACAATCTTGAGTGGGAGGATAACCACGCTGACAATCAGCAGCTGTATGGCCCTGAAATCCACAAATATGGCATGTAGGAACAACATAAGGATGGCCTTGAGAATAAGGATCATAACAGCCAGGACCATCCTCTAAAATTATACCTCGCTGTAGAGCTAATTGATGCAAATTTTGAGATAGCTTACTTATCTGTTCTTGAAGATTTTCCAAATCGTTCACTGAACTGCTCACTTGTCCGTGATAATAAGCCATCTCCACGAGTGAGATTGGTTCTACTAAAACCTGCACAAAAGAAAGAGAAACACAGGAAAATAACTAGAACAAGGGTTAGAGGTTAATAATATTCACAAAAGAAAAACGAAGACCTAGTCTATAGCCTAACTCAACTGTTCGACGCTAGTCCCCGGCAACGGCGCCAAAATGATCAATGCAAAATATAGCAGTGGGTATTTCGCCCCAAATCTGCAGGTTGTCGTGTTCTCCGCAGGGACTAGTCCATCCACAATAGAGTTTTGGCTAAAGCTAGGTCACATGAACGGGTTGATTTGCCGGAAAATAAACCTAGACTAACTAATCTGGGCTAGACAAACAAGCAAAGATTGAAGAAAGAGATAGAAGCATTATTTGGGACGTGGGACAGAGTTTACAATCTGAAACTAGATACTTCTTTTTGTATTTTCGTTTTACAAATTAACAGAAATAGATCAACTATTACTCAGAGAAGCACAATTACTAGCATACATCAAAGACTGGGATATAGAAGCAAGATATGGAATGGGACAGAGAACAATACGTGCACATACACATCAAGAACTGAAAATGAAAACGCTTAAGCACTAGCGCAGCACACATTAAACAAATTCACTAGTACGTACAGACAATAACTTGTTACATGACACGAGCACATCAATGGAAACAACACACGTCTCTGTACTCAAACTCAAATCGAGTCACATACATCACTAGTTCAAAGGAAATTACTGAAAATAAGGAGAGGGGGAGGAACAGCAGTAGGGGTTGCAGGGAGAAGAGCTCCAAATCGTTCTTCGTTACAGCAGGGGAGGTAGAGGAAGAGGTTGTTGCTGAAGGTCTTGCAGCAGCCGCGATGGCGCAGGCTGTCTCGTCCCGGCGTCCTGGCGGCGGAGCAAATCAGCGTCAATGTCGTCGTCACCGTCGCTGGATGGGTGATGGACATGAGCTGCAGGTTGCAGGGTAGTGGATGGGGCTGCAGGGCGTCGTGGTGGCACGCCGCCACGCTGGCCTGGCCGCGGCGGCGGCCGGAGGTGGAGCAGGAGCTTTGGGGGATTAGGGATCGAAGCCAGGCACGCCTCGACATGGAGATGCAGCTAGGGATTTGAGGCCCCGATCTGATCTGGTTATTTTGCAAGTACGTCCCTCCACTTATCTCAGTTTAGCACAAGTTGATCCGTTACTTTTTCACATCATCCCTTCCTCCACATGAGGTCCATCACCGAGAGCCCTTATTACTCCAAAGTGCAAAAATGAAGAATTTTAGAGTGCCTTGACGCACTTTTCTGCAAAATAATACAAACAGACTGTAACTTGTTGTTTCGACAACTTTCAGTATTTTAGCATGCATTTGCACTCGGAATGATGCCCAAAACAAATCTCGAATGCAATATCAGTGCTAGAAAATGCTATATATATGATGCTTATCAGCTTTCATGGCGGACGACCTAGAATTTGGTTTGTTCGTTTCCTCCGTCGCTCGTCCGATCGGTGACCTAGCCACCTAGGAGTCGTCCCCGGAAGCAGGGGAATTGGCCAAAACCGTGTCGCCTCTCGCGGGTGTAGACATGCAGCTGACAGATATCAAGCACGTACTACGTACAGAGAGGTGCGCGTATGATGTAATCGTAATCCTGCCACCGTTTCGGCGTGTTCAGTCACAGGTTGCCGCAAGTAGCCCGGTGAGCGTCCGGCAGCGCCGAAAGGCTCCGCTCCGCCGCCCCGAGGAAGAGAAAATAGGAGAGTGAAGCGTGGGCGGTGCGTTCGCCTCTCGACCAACGCATTCGACGTGCTCTGCTCTGCTGACTCCTCCGGGGATGATCCTCGTAATGCCAAAAGGAAAGGCAACGGACGAGCATCAGAGTACGCGCGTGTACGCATGATCGATTCGATGGTGCGTCTATGGTGAAACCGGTTTTATTGTCGCTGCATGTTCGCCACATGCTGGCCGTGTAACCTGTAATAATGGATTATTAAGGGGACTGGTGAAAGAAGAAAGGCTTTTCGCTGGGGAGGTTCGGAGGAAATGCAGCTAGAGGACGGTGTCTGGTCGGTTGGAGGAATGTTCCTAGCAAGATCTCGTCGAGGTGGTTCAGGGATGTAAAATTGGTTCATGCATGGGATCGGCACGGGTAGAAGATCAGACGTCGTCCATGCCATCGCGAGCAACGGAGGTACGGATCCAGAGCCAGAGAGGTCCACAGCCCACACCCCCTCGTGAAAACTGCACACATCCTACTCGCAGGACAGAAAGATCGATCAGTCACCAAAATAGTACAGTAGCAGAGTCGTCCAGGGACATCGTAATCTGCTGTCTACACTCGAGGCCTGGAGCTGCAGGGGAAAAGACAAGAAGACGGTTCGGAAGCTACTATAGACAGATGGACAGAGCGCGGTCAGTCAGACTGGTGCAGAGCGGGACGGCGACGGCAACCGACAGTGGCGGAGCCACACTAGAGCAGTGTAGTCAATTGACTACACTGTTTTTAGGTTCATAGGCAAGAAATCATGCAAAAAATAATTAAAAATCGTATAAATGCACGTATTTGACTACACAAGTTTAAACTGACTACACATGATTTTTGTCCTGGCTCCGCCACTGGCAACCGATCGATTCATTGGGAGCTACCGAATAGGGAGAGGGAGTCGGGCCGGTAGATGGGTGGACGGTGAAAACTGCTTGCGCGCGGCAAAGGAATGGTGGGGAGTTCATCAGCGGGTCAAGGGGCTTGGTGTGCGCGACTTATTGCGCCGGCATGCCCACATGTAGTGTATATGTTCATCTCGGATTTATTTGATCCGCCTTAGCCTTTCACATTTTTGTCTCTGTTCGTCTAATTGGCTAATATATGAAAGAGGTCACAAAGACTGCATATAGTGTTTATAAATTACCACTAATTAGAGAACCACATAGTACACAAGCAAATAGCACCGAATCAAAGTGCAAAAGGCCACAAGTTTCGTACGAAACAGACAAACTAAAATAGGTATGTGAGATCATCGCGTTCCCGGATGCTAATTTGCTTCTTCCCGAACCAAGCACGGTTTACCGGTCCATGAGGCTTGGGTCGGCGAACATGATCTAGTTCTTCTCGACTAGCAATTTGGCATCGCCGGGACGTGCTGGACAGCGCATAGCGTCGTCGCTGGTCCCGTTGCCAACCGTGATATAGAGGCGGTCTTGTAGCCGCGGACGTGACCCAACTTGTTGAAGAGGCGTCGGCGGCCTGGCCCATGGTGGTGTCGAGCACCTCACCCTTGATCATGAGAACAATCTGGACGATGGCTTGGGACGCAAGGATGTCAGCGTTGGCCTTGGCATGCAGGGCCAAGACGAGCGATGCCTTTTACTTATGGTGGCGGCCTCTGCTTCAGTCATTCTTGCCTTCACGTTGTCGCGCCAAGCCACGTTTCTTGGTCTCAATTGATCGCTCCTCCACTGTTAGTATTTTCTTCGGTTCTGCCCCTGTCTTGCACTTGCAGCCAGCGGTAGGGCCCAGGGGGCGGCAGCTTCCTCCGTCATAGGCTAGGGCTTGGGCAGCTTCATGCCGGCATAAATCGTATGCGAGTGGCGAGTGGCGAGAGAAGAGAGTGGCTAGTGTGTCACTATAGAGAGTAGAAGAGGGGGACGTGCGCGAACATTTTCAGCCCAAAACACAGGCTCAATATGTTTGCGTCGGGCCATGGACGTTTCTGTCCGCTCAACGGTTACGATTGGATCAGTCAACTACATAAAATGAGTATTACAGTTTTACTATTACTGAATTTAAGAGGGCTGGTATGTGCGGGATCTCGAACCCTAGCGTGATTGCCCTCAATTCCTCAATTATTCTTTGATTTGCTTCCCAGTTCTAGCAATTCCCCTTTCAGGGTCTGACACTGCAGCCGGCAGCTGCTGCCGTTCCAAAATTGCGTGAGGATTGGGATAGGCAACACAGCACCGGCATACTGCAAATGAACCTTCTCGTGTCTGGCTCATTTTATGTGGAGTGCATATTCCTCGATCGGTTGGGAAACGTAGACATTGGGCTCATATAGGTACAGCTACAACTGTAGCGCACTTCATTGACAAATAAATGTTTGGGGTGTATATGGAACATATCAGCTGCTTCCTGCAGGAACGGTCATGATGTATAACCGCAAAATCAGACTAAAACAACTCTGACGCGTTCATGATATACGAAGAGAAGAAGACAAATCGGCTAAAGATGCAAGTTACTTGCAGTGTGCGTTGATTGAAGCTTACAGTACAACGCAACCCTGTTTATCTCACAAGCATGACCTAGTTTGTCTTGTAGTTCTGAATAGATATGCATCATGCCTTACCCACAGCTGAAAGTTTCTAAAATTTCTGCACGAACCTTCTGAACAGAACTTGTGAACTTCTATTACAGTATTATTTTTGCAAACAGAACCATGTGCAGCTAAGATATGACCCTCTTAATACAATTGTTCTCTTCAGTTTAAGAAATATTACCTCCGGCTAATATAATCCTAAAAAAAACTCCTTAGAAAAATATCTTAAGGCATTGGATAAATGATAGACAAGCACAACCAATACAGTACCATCTAATAATACAGCTGATGAACTGTGGTTTAGGGTTGCTGAAGATTCCACATGATGATGTACAAAATGGAGTAATAAAGGTGTTTGTGTTCCACGATGTACAAAATGGAGTATATCGATCAAATTCAGACTTAACAGATAATAAGGATACCTTTTGAAGGAGAGGCCCATACATACAAACAAATATAGCTGATGGCTTGTCTAATTGTAATAATATAGCTGGTGAACTGTGGTCTGGGTTGCTAAGTTAAAAATATTGAAGATGCCACAAAATGATACACTCATCAGCCCACAATTTGGTGGGTAATAATAAAGATGAATCCATAGTCATTATATGCTACTCGCTAGGTGTTGGCATTTCAAGGTACAAATGGAGTAATATCGATCAAATTGGGACTCAAAAGATAATGAGGGACATTTATTTAAGGGGAAAACAGCAGGATAGGCCAATAGATACAAGCAACTTTCACTAGATGTTAAAAAAAGATGTTCAGACTAAAAAAACATGAAAGATAATAAACCTATACTGCAAACAAATCTTCCCCTGCCTGGCTCGTTTCATGTAGTGTGCACATTCCTTGGTTCGGAAACATAGACATTGTGATCCTAGGTAGAGCTAAAACTGTGCCACACCTTAGTGAGATATAAATATTTGGAGTGTATATGGAAACATATCAGTCATGATGCATAACTGCAGAATCAGACGAACACACTCAACCTCGTTCATGAGATACGAAAAAAAAGGACAAATCAGCTAAAGATGTAAAATACTTGGCAGTGCATTGACTGAAGCTTACAGCCCAGCGCAAAGTTTATCTCACAAACACGATCTAGTTTATCTTGTAGTTCTGAGTAGATATGCATCATGCCTTACCCACAGTTGAAAGTTCCTGAAATTTTCTACATGAGCCTTTTTAACAGAAATTGTGAACTTTGTTTTTTGCAAACAAAACCATGTGCACCTGAAATATGACCCTTTTGATACAGTTGTTCTATTAGGTTTAAGATAGAAAAAATCCAATTAACAAAAGTATCTTAAGGCATCGGATAAATGATAGATAAGCACAATTAATATATAACTGTCTAATAATATAGCTGATGAACTGTGGTTCAGGGTTGCCAAGTTAACAATAATGAAGATACCACAAAAAGATACTCATCAGCCCACAATTTGGTGGGTAATAGTAAAGATGAATCCAGTCATTATATGTTATAGTACTCACCAAGTCACTCGGTGTTTGCCTTTCAGAAGGTACAAATGGAGTATATCGATCAAATTCAGACTCAAAAGATGAAGGATTTTTTGAGGGGGATAACAGTATGAGATGCCCATACATACGAACAACTTTCACTAGACATTAGAAACAGAATGGTCAGGCTAAGAAAACTGAAAGATAATACTTGACATAATAAACATATATTGTTAGAGATAGAATCTATTAACTTAATTATGAGTCCAATGATATCCGAATGTAAGATTGGCATGATATATGAGGTCCAACCAATGATACATGCATTGAATTAACTATTCTAGTCTTTAGTAGTACCACCTTTCAAAATGTGTGCAGCTAAGTTAAAGTTTAACTGTTTAACTAATTAATCTGTTATGAACCACGTCACTTCAGCCATGAAATATCCTGTGCAATTTTGTGTACCACATAAAAGATATGCATGAATTACGGTCTATAAACCACCCATAATATATCGATGAAATTCCTTACCTCCTCCGTATTATCTAGTGCATCATATGGGTAACCTTTTGATGCAGCACTCCAGATCTTAATCCGTCAGGTCATCGCTCATACTGAACAGCTGTCAAGTTCCAATGGCTGCATGAGATGATGCCTCAAAATGCACGCGTTGTTCAAGCGTCAACCTCAATGTGATCGTGTAACAGCTTGCCCAGCAACAGGGACAACTACAACAGGAGGCATGGTCAGCAGATTGTGAGCCCACACAATGTCTCTGTGTCAAACTTATTTGTATAACGGCAGAAATCGGAAACAACATGTGTCAAGTCAGCAATGTTCTACACTTCTACCCTGAGAGCAAGAAATGTAACGGTTGCATACCTGGGTACAAGGTAGCCCAGTGGTTACAAAATATCCAACCAATGAAACAGAATTGCCATGAAACAATTTTGCTGCAGCTATCTATGGGAGACAACAGGGATCTGCTTACAGCATGCTGCAAGCGCAAATCAGTGTACAAGCGACGATCAAGAAACAACAGGACATCTGGTACCATAATTTAGGATGAGATTACTGAATATACAACAGGCAAACCATCATTGCATCAACTGATAACTGAGAACAGCATTTTAGATTCTGTACACATTGAAAATTATGAAATGACAGAAATATAGTACAATCAAAAGGAAGATAATTTACAACTCCTGCAAACAGCAGGACTTGAAGTTCCCTGTTCAGTTCAGCTCCATCCAACTAAGCAGGTAGTGGTTCTTCCAAAACTGTCAATTCAAAACACATCATCAATGCACACCATGAAAAAATATTACGCAGTATATGCCAATGAAACAGGGTAAACTATGAAAATGGAGAAGGAGCATGAGACAAAACCTTTTGTTTTTTCTGGAGCTTCTGGCCTCTTTGGTGCTTTAACGGGTACATCAGGAAGCTCAATAACATCATCAACATCTTCAGCTGGAGCTTCAGTGTCAACTGGTGCATTAGTTTTCTCTTCAGGTCGTACCGCAGTAACAGGAGCATCCGGCAGAGAATCAAGGGAAAGCTGCAAAGAACGGCGACTATTAAGTTCGGCAGAGAAATAAATGCTCATTTAAGTTCAGAACTCGAGGCTTATCATGTTGGTAATTTTGTCAAAATGAACAACAGATGAAAATGAAGCCTTTGGGGTAAACCTCAGCTTCCAAGTTTTCGAATTCAGCCATGACAGCCTCCTCATCCTCAGCAGATAGTTGTTCGCCAAGAGCGGCATTTATTTCCTGCAATCAATATTGGTCCATAAGCGACCTAAGAACGTAAACAGGTCCATGCAATTGTAGTTGGGGCATATACCACAACAAAAGGTAAAATTTATTATGCAGAGATCCCGAGAAGGAAGTGGTAAAAAACACATGCAAGTATAAACAACTTCTCCAAGAGAGTACCTTATAAAGAACAGATGAAACAAACTTTACGGACATTGACCAACAAACACACAGACATCAACAACTAAATATAATAGAGATAAAATTGCTACTGTACTTGTATTAGGGTGACTTCAATAAGTCACAAGTTCAGAGACATCATATGCTGTAGATCAGTACATGTTTAAGCTGCAAACTACAAAGCTAATTACATATTTATTTAAACAATGTAGCAATGAAATCAGTAATGTCACATTTCCAGACAACTATAACAGTTCCATGAGATGTATATATTCTAGCTAGTTCCACCCAAGTAGATGGAAACAGCTTTTACAGAGATTCGAGGTGCCACTTGAAGTTTAACTTAGGATACCGTTGGAGAAATGAGACAGTGACTTCCAAATCAGATGCATTAAGAACCTCACATGAATAAAACATTACAAATACAGTAGCCAGTGGTCGGGTAGGTTTACTGAACTTACATCCTGATAAGCCTTAGCCTCAGCTGTGTCATCCATTAACTTTTGGACATCGTCGATGTTTATCTCACTCTGTATAGACTTAAGGGCAGCATTTCCAGTCTTTAGGCTTTCGAATACAGCCTTTTGCTTACTTGCTAGTTCAATGTCTGCTAGCTACAACGACCGGAAAAAAAGTGTGTCAAATCATAGCTCGAAACTAAGAGAATTAATGCTAGTTAGATCCAATGATGGAAAGCTGAAAGAAAAACCTTATGCCATATACATGGACATGCAGTTCATTACGATCCATAATTTATGTAATAAACTACTAACCTGCTGTTCAACATTCAATTGCCATGTATCAACTTGTTTCAGCAGCTCTTCCTGGGATTTCTTCTTCTTCAGTGCAATCAAAGCTCTGTCTCTCTTCTTTTGTTGAACCAACTGGCGTGCAGCTTCCTTTTCTGCTTCGATGACCTTCTCAAGCTGGAAGAAGGAAGGTGAACCATGCGTATAAAGAATCAGGACCATGCTAATTGTCATTAGAAACGGCAATACCAGTGGTTTAATGCGAGACAAGCTCAATAGTTCATTCAAAATAATGAATACTTCATTACAGCACAACAAAGTTCTATCCACCTAAAGGTAAACTCAAAGGTCGAAACCTTTTTTTTTTGTGGGGAAACAATTTCTTCGCACAGCATGCTAGTACGAAAAACCTGATTGTTTGCATAAGCAAACAACTCCCATACCACTAACATTGATAGCCCAATATAACGGTGACGGTGACGCACTATTAAACACACTAGAAGCCAATCAGGTTCTCACAATATGCTCCGGAAAGTAATATCCTGTTATTTGATAGCATGAATGTCAGAATGTGTAGTTGTCACGGACATTCACTTAAAAAAATCACTAGAATCCGACCCAAGACCTCTACTCTTCTATTGGTTACACTCTCAGCCATTCTAAATCTGGATCAACTGCTGTGAACCCAAAATAACAAACAGCAAATCAATCCAAGAAAAGCAGGAAAACTGGGCCCTCTTGGCAAAACTAACTAGGTGGAAAGGTTCCTCTCCGTTCAGTTGTAGAAACAACTAAACCTAATTCCAACTACGCCCCGCGGTTGCGTGATGAGCGTGGCCACCAAATCTGATATTATCTGGCCCTGGGGGACAAAATTGGGGATCAATAGACTACAAGAACTGAATATCAGGCGATCAACAATATAAACTACAACGATTCGATGGCACAACAGGGACGGGGGCGGAAAATTAGATCATCGGATTGGGCGGGGCGGGAGCAGGAGACCTGCTGCTGGAACAGCGCGAGCTTGCGGCGCTGCGTCTTGAGGGCGACGATGGCCTTGTCAACCTCTGTGATCTTGGGCTTCTTCACGAACACGTTCCCCATCTTGCTCTCCCCGTGTATACCCCGTCCGACCACGGTTTCGCCGCCGGCGGGGTAGACGACGGCGTGAAGGAAAGAAGAGAAAGAAGGAAAGGTGGACTGCGGGAAGAGACGCCGTCACGGCATCACGAGTTCATGTATTAAACGGAGCTAGGCTATTCGTTTTGGTCCATGCGAACATTGCAAACAGTAACACAAACAATCCCCTCAAAAAAAAAAAAAAAAAAAAAAAAAAAAACAGGAAGACAGAAAAACTCAACCTAGCGGGCCAAGGCAAACACACTCGCGGCTGACCGACTTATTTCAGCCTAAATTTAAGCCGGAAATGTGGCTCATTTTTTTAAAAAAAAATCTTTTGTAATTTCAGAAATATTGCACCTTTTTATTTTATAAAAAATATTGTGTCATCGGCCTAGCCGATCCCGACTCGGACATTTCTATCTAGGCGAACCCAAAAGGTGGGATTCATGTTTCCCTAATCCGACGACGTGGCCGAAAGCGACAAGCCCTCGTCGGGCTGGAGAAACCAGAAAAGCCACGATTCCTGGTCGTCGTGTCAAGCGGCACCTCTGTAATCCTAGCGGGACCCGAGGAGCCCGGTCAGGTTAGGCGAGCCCGATAAGTCCCCGGACAGGGATTATATCGCTTGACGCTCCCCTCTTCCTCCTCTCTCATTTCTCTTGTTTTCTCTTTGCTGTTCGAAGACTCGGCTGGGTGATTTCTAGGAGATTTTTACCATTCCTCCACCAAATCTTGTAGGTAGAGCAAGTAGAAAGCAAGAGAAACTAGGATCTACTAATAAGATAGCTCGTGAAGGCGTTTTTGTGGTGCACTTTTGGAGCAATGGTGGTGTTGTGGTGGTGGTTCTTGGTGTTGTGTCGTTGAGCTACGTGGTAGTGGTGATGGCTGGGTGACGCAAGACCGCTAGAAAGAGGGGCTTCGCATGCTTCAAGGGTAAACCCGAATCTCTCGCTAATTACAGTTTGCCATACTTATTTATGGGAGGCTAAAGGGTATTGTTTAGTTAGCTACTGAATATTTCTCAAGTGGATTGGGCATTTTTTAAGTTATGTATCGGTCTTGCGGTATTATTTATTTATTTGGTAATATTTAGACCATGTCCATGTAGTTATTTTTATTTATTTACTTTGTATTATTTAGACAGTATACTGCCACGGTGCATAGCATTTGACGAAAGTGAATTTTTTAAAGGTCATGAGACATTTTTGATTTACTGAAATTTATTGTTTACTAGTGATCTGAGTTGGAATTGCCGGCCCCTCAAACATGACGTGTTAATCACTTGAAGGAGTGGTTGACAATAAATTTTAGGGTTAATCCTCAAACATACATTGTCGGTGTGCATGCGTTGTGGACCAACTATGGTTTTAAAAAATTCTAGCATTTTAAGATAGAACGGACATCTCGGTGCAATGGTTACAAGCGTGTGAGCGCAAGGGAACTCATCCATCGCCTTAATGCTTCCCGATGTGAAGGGGGTCACTTAGCATAAAGGCGAGGGTGATCCAGGCCACAGCACTGAACCAACTGTGAGATTGTTTTATCCATGTCAGAGTCTGTGTCACACGTTGGAGGAAGTGGTTACGAATCGGCAGAGCGATCATGCAACAAGAGGAGATGGTGATAGTGGCGAGGTTGATGGTGATGATGAAGAAGGGCACATGCAGAACCTAAGGAAAGAGGACGATGTGGATGGATTCGTAGATGATCTTGATTCCGATGACTCAGATGAATAAGAGAACGAAGAAGAGGTCTCGATCCCTTCTTCACGGAATCGGGACTTCTCGGACGCAATGACCATGAACAATGGCCATGATTTCGCCTGGGAGTATCACCAGAACAACATCTCAACAGGGGCCACATATCCCGACAAGAAAAATTTGCAGGAACCATTCACGCAGTTGGCAATGTCCGGGCAAAGGGTTTTAAAAACAATTGTGTCAAGTCTGAAATACTTGAGAGTAAAATGTAGTAATGATAGTTGTCTCACGAGGGTGCACAGGTAGTTATGAAAAACATTGAGTTAAATAGGAACAACACCATAAATCGAGGGGAACAAACCCATGTGTAGATAGAAAAAAACATGATGGAATATACGGAACAACCGCAAAGATTGAGGGGAACAAAAACATTTGTAGTTAAGAACAACATTGAATCATATGTGAACAACCTCATAGATTGAGGGGGAACACAACCATTTGTAGCTAGGAAAAACTTAGAGGCATATTAGAAACAACACCATAGGTTGAGGGGAACACAACCATTAGTAGTTAGGAACATGTTGACATATATATGTAGGGAGGAACAACTTTGAGTCAAATTGGAAACAACCCCATTTGATTGAGGGGAGAAACCAATTTGTATCGAGGGACAATTTTTTTGTCTTATGGGAACAACCCCATAGATTGGTAGGGACGTAAATATTTGTATTTAGGAACAACTTAGAGGCTAATAATGAACAAACCCATATATTTAGGGGAGCAAAAACATTTGTAGTTAGGAACAAATTTGAGTCAAATGGAACAAGAACAAACCCATATGTAGATAGGAACAACATGGAGGCACATAGGGAACAACCATTTGGATTGAGTGGAACAAAAACATTTTTATTCAGGAATAACTTTGAATCATTTGGGAACATCACCATGGGTTGAGAAGCGAACAAAACCATTAGTAACGAGGAAGAACATGGATCATATGAGGAAACAACCCCATAGATTGATGGGAACGAATTTTTTTATAAGGAGGAACACCTTTGAGTATATATGAGAAACAACATTATATGTTGAGGAGAACAAACTAATTTATATAGCCAGGAACAACTTGAGGCATACAAGGAATAATCTCATAGGTCGAGATGGACAAACTTATCTATAATGAGGAACAACCTTGTAGTTTGAGGAAACCAAACTATTTATTATGAGGAACAACTTAGAGCAATATAAGGAACAACACAATAGTTTAAGAGTAACAAAACCATTTATAATGAGAAAGAAACCTGTAGGCCGAGGGAAACAAAACTTTTATAATAAACGATAAACAAAAAAGGAGTACTCGGGAAACCATACAAATAAAGAAATGCGAAAGAAATCAAGAATACAGAAAATTGAAGATAAAATATAAAACAACTAAAGCATAAAGAAAGAATGGAACAAGAAATTATAAGCATAAGAAACTAATCTAGGACACAAATAAAAAATTAAATAACACAACTAAAAAATGCGACAAGATGAATAAAACATACGTTTTTCACTATATAAAACAGAGATGTAAAGAAATGGACAAAGAAGAAATAATAAAGCAATTGAAATGGAATAGAACATAGGAAAACGAAATATAGTAGAGAGAAAAATGGAAATGAAATATACCAAAGAAAAAAAAAAGGAAAAGCACCTAGACGTGTCCTACTTTTGGTGGAACTGCTAGACTGCAAAGTTCAAACATAGCACGAAGCCACGAACGATCAAAGCCGAACGAACGAGAGAAGGGAACTGGTGAAAAAAGAGCCCACTTTGGACTAGTACAAGTAAAGCCCAGTAGCCCAATTTTTTGCAAAAGCCCAAGTCCTAAGAGAGAGAGAGAAGGGGGTGGTGGTGGTGGTGGTGGTGGTGGTGGTGACTCAAGTCACCACCCCATAGTGGTGGTGTACTGCCTGGTGGTGAAAGGGAGGTGGGTTGGCTGTCTCTGCCTGATCGAGGTATAAAAGGAAGGCTGAGATGTTGCCCGAGGCCTCTCAATCCCCTCTGCCTGTTCCTCCCAAATCCCAATCCCCAACGCCGCGCCACCACCGCTAGCTCTTCTCTCGCCGCGATCGATCCATCCATCCATGGGGCGCTACTGCGAGTTGGTACCTGAAAGCGTGGGCAAGCGCGGCGAGATTATCGGCCCCGTGGACTATGGGTGCGTGCGGCGGCTCCGTCACCGGCGACTCGTCACCTATCTCTGGATCAACGGTTTCAGCGACACCTTCAGAGGGTATGCCGCGCGCGCATGTTTCTCCCTTGTTTCGCTTCCAATCATTCTTTCATTCATGCATTGCGCTTGCGCCTGCGCCTGCGCGCGCGCCGTCTTCTCAATTCTAAATTGACACACCTCACCCTGCGTGCGTGCGTGCACTTGCTTATTTCAGGCTGCTCAACGAGACGAATTCGTTCATGAGCACCATACATCTGTCGCGGCTGGTGGAGCAGGGCCTGTGGGGCGACGCCATCGCCTACATCTCCCGCTTCCTGGGGCCACCCATCGACCCGCAGAGCGACGAGGCCAAGGTCCTCCACTACTTCCTCAGGCATCACAAGGCATTCCACAGCATGGTCACCGGCGACCACGACATGGACGTCAAGCGCCTCTACCAAACCTACAAGCAGTACCCCAAGCATGATGACTCTGTATCCCGAGATGCACTCAGGGTGCGGTCCATCACCACCACCCTACTCTACTCGGAGCAAATCAGGTATACACTGTTAATTAATTTCCTATTTCTATGATCACGTCCTGCAATTCTCCCTCTTATATAGTCCCCGATCTCTTGTGTTGCTGCCTACGTGTCCTCCTGTGTTCCTGAGCCTACCTAAAGTATGGTTGGTATTAAAATGCATGTTCCTAGGGCCTCCCTGGACTGGGAACGCGTACGTCTAAAGGCATCGGATATCGTTGAGGACTTGGCAAATAAGGTACCAGAGTTGACAAGCCTCGTGGTATTGCCGGGAGGCTCAATGTTTCCGCACGATGTACTTCCCATAGGGTTCGGGTACGCCCACCACTGGTTCATTTTGTCAATGTATACATTCTTGCCTACTAGCAACTGACGACTGTCATCTAACCTTTGCTAGCTTCCGCCGGAGGCGCCACCTGAAGCAATATTCACTGCCAAGGCCTAAAACACTTGCCAAGCTTTATCTTGAGAGGAAGAAGATGTAACCACATGATCATATATCCTAAGATAGACACTCTTTCTGCTTCTTGACAAACGCACTCACCTGTAAGTTCCTATCTTACTGCAGGATATCTTCTTCGCCTGAGCATCACCCGTTAAACCGAGGTATATATACTACTGTGTTTGCGACAAGCTTAGGATTGAGAAATGTAACTCCTAAATTCTGTATATTTGAGGCAGTTAACATCTGTATCTACTATTCTCTGGTGGCAGGATTGACAGATAAGACGAGGAAGTGGCTGGCAGATATTATCGGTAAAACTAGCCTCTTCTCTGCTAGTGTCCCTTGTTTTGCACCAACCATGTCCATCTGTACTCAACTTACTGTTAGTAGGGATTTATTTGGTACCCTGAGGCCTGAGAACACATGCAAGCTCCGATGCCATTTTATTTTCCATGACGAACTTCAACACCAAGAAAATCTTTCATCTATTTCTACTTTATTGCACAAAATAGCTGTACTTGCTGCCATTCCGATGCTTGGGAAACCCCTTTGATTATGTGTATCTGTAGAAACTGATGAGCCTGTGCCATTTTCAGATGAAAGTTTACAAGCTGGTTATCCTTTGGAGCTTAAATCAAGTGGGAAGAAAGGTAATTTCACACTTGTTTTGTCCAGCAAAATTTCAGCTTACTCATTTGACATTGTTTAGCTTTTCATTTTGTCTAATCCTTTTCGGCCACCTCCTATTTTTGTAAATCCAACTTCAGTGTTCTCTTATCTTTCATTTCTAGTGTCATACTTTTCTTATGGGATTTCCTGTTGATTTATTATTTGAGAACTACTATGGACTAACTCTAGCCGCAGTAACTTTTTTTCCCACTGTACCTCTTTTTCCATGCTGTTACAACCAGTTCTTTATTCTTACTGCACATATTTTCTTATTTGGTAATTCTAAATTTCTCTCTGATGTTTATGCTTCAGATATTCCTCTATTATGGGGGATGTTCCCATTAACATCCCAGTGATGCTACATTCTGTTGAATTCCCTACAATTTTGTTGTTGTGCACATTGGTTGCACCTATGTTTAGAAGTTATACCAAAAGTTTGGTCTTTGCTGGATATTTGTTAATTGTTTGGCATGCCAATGTTACTAGGCCAAATCTAGTTCATTTTTAGCCATATATATTGAGTTGGCCCACATACATATTGCCGGCTAGCCAAAAAAAAACATTGATATTTGCATGCTATATATCGAGATTGGCAAATAGACTGCGTAGGAATATTTCGTGATTTCCTAATATTGTTTCAGACTCCACCCATCCCTTTTTACATGGTGAACAAGTTTTTCAAGGTTCAACTTATCCATCAATTTGACCAATAAAGCGTGGGTCATGTGCTACAAAATTATATATTGTTGAATTAGTATACGGAAAAGGTTTCCAGAGGTATAATTTGTACGACACATTGCTCATTTTTATTGGTCAAATTGATGGTCAATGTTAGATCATGCAAAAGGATGCCATGTAAATAGGAATGGAGGGAGTTGCTTTCTCTGAACTGTATAATGAGAAATCTGAGCCAAAGATGCTTTACCGATGTATGGTTGAAATTTCAGTTAATTAATGGTACCATAGAGATAGAGGAGGTCTGTTTCAATTAAAAAAATTCAAGTGTACTTCACCCTGGCCCCACCAAATATAATACAAGCAATGCCTGGCCCTGTGAGCCTGTGACCCATTAGCCCTGTAACACCTTACCATTCCAATTTCTGTTCCACTCCTTACCTTTTGGTACCTGAGTCCATTGTTGCCCTTGTTTAAATAGGTCATCTTTCAACTATCAGCGATAAAGGCATTTTCCCTTGACGTTTCCTATCTGCCACTCTTTCATTGGTTGCCTCACACTTCATGCCTTCATTTACATGATAATTCTTGATTACATTCCTTGTCATGCTTGATGTTTCTTTAAACTTTAATAGTGTGGTACTTCTGCTAGATCTTACATTCCAATTTGTTGCAGATGCACCTGTTGCTCCAGATTCCCAGACTACATATAGTACCTTGGCAACTGCTGCTACAGGTAAATAACCATTTATAACTTTATCAATGTTCCATCCTATATTTAATTCCTTAAATTTTAATTGTTAAAGAACACCGAATGTACTACTGAACAGGCTATGAGCATCATCAGTAATATATTACACACAGTGTTTTTATGTTTCACACATCCATTGTCCTGAACCTGTGATTGTTTGGCATGTGATATTCTGCTGCATCCCTCATTGTTTGGTATTCGGTTCCTCTGCACATTGTCTGCTCCTAGTTGTAGAACTTTTGCTGGAAGTTCTACTTCAGAAACCTTTTCCCTTGAGCTTTCTACTATCATTCTTTTGTGGGTTGCGTCACAGTATACACCTGTTTTATGTGCATGATGATAACTCAGTTCTATACTCCCATGTGATGAGGTCATCAGGCTTTGATGGTGTTCTTTGATCTTCATTAGTACCTGCTATCAATTCTTAATAGGCGAAGGCACTTCAGGTGCTCCTGTTACTGGAGTCCAGCAGACTGTAAACATGATAAGAAGTGGAAAAAGTTCTGGGATCTCATCAATGGCAAATGCTGTTAAATTATTTCACCAAACGTCAATCATTTTCATACCAGGAGGAAACAATATCTGTTTAGTGAATCCCTTATACTGTTAGTTGAGAACTTCATATGATAGTCATGTCAAGTGACTGTATGTACTACTTATAATAATATCAATACATGACCTCTTATCCGACTAATATAAATACCAGCGCTGGAATCATTTTCCCTTGATTTTTTCTATCTGCCACTCTTTCAGTGGTTGCCTCACATTTGATGCCAATTTTTTTTGTGTGATAATCTTGATTGCATTCTTGGCTAGGCTTGATGTTTCTTTAAACTTTAATAGTGTGGCTACTGTTGCCAGTTCTTACATTCT
The DNA here is from genome assembly GCF_019359855.2 of Lolium perenne. Taxonomy (NCBI): domain Eukaryota; kingdom Viridiplantae; phylum Streptophyta; class Magnoliopsida; order Poales; family Poaceae; genus Lolium; species Lolium perenne. The sequence continues at coordinate 146,383,838 of NC_067249.2, forward strand.
GATTTGTTGCAGGTGCACCTCTTGCTCCAGATTCACAGACTAGCTTTGTTACCTTGGCAATTCCTGCTACAGGTAATTAACCATTTTAAAACTTTGTCGATGGTCCATCCGATAGTTAATCCCCTAAATTTTCATTGTTAAAGAACACCGAATGTACTACTGAACAGGCTATTTGCATCATCAGTAATATACTAAACATAGTTTTTTTATGTTTCACGCATCCATTGTCCTGAACCTGTGATTCTTTGGCATGCGATATTCTGCTGCATCCATCATTGTTTGGTATTCGGTTTCTGTGCACATTTTCTGCTCCTAGTTGTAGAATTTATGCTGAAAGATCTACGTCAGAAATCTTTTTCCTTAAGCTTTCTACTGTCATTTTTTTGTTGGTGGCACAATGTACACCTGTTTTATGTGCATGATGGTAACTCAGTGCTGTACTTCCATGTGATGAGGCCATCAGGCTTTGATGGTGTTCTTTGATCTTCATTAGTACCTGCTATCATTCTTAATAGGCGAAGTCAGTGCAGGTGCCCCTGTTGCTGGAGTCGAGCAGACAGTAAACTTGACAAGCAGTGGAAAAAGCTCTGGGATCTCATCAATGGCGAATGCCGGTAAATTATTTCACAAAACTTCAATCATTTTTATACCAGGAGGAAACAATATCTGTTTAGTGAATCTCTTAGTAGAGAACTCCAGATGATAGTCATGTCAAGTGACTGTATGTACAAATACGAGATTGGGCCCCTTCTCAAAGATGGAATGGCCCAGCCCAATAAAGGAGGGTTAACGTACGCGATGCCTTCCATTTGTACGAATCGCGAACATACCACGCACAACCAGATGTAGAGCCAAAATTCACTGGCAGACCAAGTCGGGCACGTGCGGGATCCTGAAAGTAAAGTATCTATCAGCCTAGTGTACCAACCACGTGGTACGACAGGCACTCAAAGACCTGGCGAATGAGCTTATAATAATATCAATACATATATCAGCGGTGGAATCATTTTTCCTTGAATTTTTCTATCTGCCACTCTTTCATTGGTTGCGTCACATTTCATGCCAATTTTGTTTGCTTGAAAATTCTTTATTGCATTCCTGGTCAGGCTTGATGTTCTTAAAGTTTAGCAGTGTGGCGACTGCTGCCAGTTCTTAAATTCTGATTTATTGCAGATGCACCTGTTGCTCCAGATTCGCACACTATGTTTGGTACTTTGACAAACCCTGCTATAGGTAGTAACCACTTCAAAACTTTGTCGACGTTCCATCCTGTCAGTTAGTTCCATAAATTTTCATTGTTAAAGAAGACTGAGTGTGAACTAGTTAACAGGCTATGAGCATAATCTGTAATATATTCGCCCTATTGATTATACATAGTGATTTTATGTTCCACACGTCCGTTGTCCTGCACCTATGATTCTTTGTCATGCGCTATTCTGCTGCATCCCTCATTGTTTGGTACTTCGATTCCTATGCACATTGTCTGCTCCTAGTTATAGAACTTGTGCTGAAAGATCTACGTCAGAAACCTTTTTCCTTAAGCTTTCTACTGCCATTCTTTTGTTGGTTGTGTCACACTGTTTAACTGTTTTATGTGCATGACGATAACTTGGTGCTGTACTCCCATGTGATCATCAGGCTTTGATGGTGTTCTTTGATCTTCATTAGTACATGCTACCGTTCTCAATAGCTGAAGTCACTGCAGGTGCTCCTGTTCCTCGAGTCCAGCAGACTGTAAATTTGACGATAAGTGGAAAAAACTCTGGGATCTCATCAGTGGCGAATGCAGGTATATTAGTTCAACAAACATCAGTAATTTCAATACCGGGAGGAAACAATATATGCTTAATGGACCCCTTATACTGTTACTAGAGAACACTAAAAGTATAGTCCCCACATTTAAGTTTCATTACTTCAGTTGTACGACTGATTTTGCTGCTGGGATGCTATGAGCTGTCCTCTTACCGCCTAGTTCTATGCAAGTTGATTTTGGAGTGGAGTAGCCGTGTATGAGTATTTGAGGGTTGCATTTGCATCTGGAAGCTCTATCAAGCTTTGTGTGCTGCAAATTCCGATGCAGTTTCTTGCCTGCAATTTTTTTTTTACTTTATATGGGCCATGCTGAAAATTCTAAGATTTCATCATAAACTAATGGAAGTAAATTAAGTGCATACCATTGTTCTCATGCTTGCAAAGCCTTATTTATTCACATTTGGTCCTTGGAATGCTTGCTGTTAAGAGAATATATTACGCAAAATATGAGTCAAGTGTAATTCGACTTTGTGATCCTTAGCATTATTGATTATTGGGCAGGCACAAGCAAGAATTTGGGTCAAGAAAGTGGTTATACTGAGAGCTCTTACCAGTTTTCCCATCTAAGAAAGAACACAAGGTCAGAAATGGCAACTGAAGAGGTTTATTCGGATGCAAAAAGGCAACGGACTACCAAGCCATTTGGTGAAGTAAGTATGTCAACGTACCGGGGTTTAGTTCCTTTTGCAAACCATTTTTTTTAGTAAATATAACATTTAGTAACAAGATGGCTAGTGTTTTATTTCTTCTACACTGCCTAGAATAATAGTTTGACTAAGAAATTGAGTATGCAGGACTAAGCTGTGCGAATCTATTAGTTACTCCAGTATGATATGCAAAGTTTCTTTCGTGCATAACCAGGTAGGCTGAAGGTTAAATCAACATCAAACAGCAGCACAAGTTGTGGCTACTTCAGTTCATAGGATAGACTTTAACCAACTAATTTTTTCATGAGTGTTAGAAATTACCGCCTTTTCCAGTAACCGACCTATCATTAATTTGGACTTAATATAGTAGAAACAAACTACAACTGTTTGTGCCATTTTTTCGGGAAACTGTCAGACACTCTGCATATTCATTAAGAATATTGAAGTACTTACAATACCTCGGTTAAAGTGGAAACAGTGTGAAACCCCCACAATTCGGCACTTGGATGATTTGCCATTAAAACAAGTTCTGAATCCAAACGCAAACTCGGTAGCGCCTGCTTGTCAAGCTCCCTTGAGAAGACAGCAACTCGACTCCTTTGTTAGGACTTCTGCTGTTCTTCTGCAAAGACTATTCAATTAATTAAATTATAGTTTCACATTTTCACCATTGCTATAAACATTTATTGTAGAGTACTTCCTTCTTTCCATAATTCTTCTCGTGGTTTTAGTTCAAATTCTTGTCGTTCTAATTTGAACTAAAACCACGACAACAATTATGTAACGGAGGGAGTAGCATTAACTGAGTGTTTGGCTGCTTCCCTTTCTTAATAACAATAAATATTGTTTTTGGAACTTAGTCAGCTGCATCACCAATAGAAGTTCCAACTATTCTTGATTAATCACCATGAGGCAAACTTGAGTAAACAGCTTACTATGTGGTTTGAATTTTTGTGGTTGTGCTGTATGAATTTCCCTGCCTTGGACACTATTAAGATGCTCCTTTGGATGCAGGTGAAAAGCGATTGACATTGCGCACCTAACTGCCTGATGGGCGGGCGAGGCGGCATTGACCTACTATTGGTGCTTTTGGCAGAACTAGCGGTACTGTTGGGGCTTGGAACTAGGCTGTTCTGATGCTGTTGATGTTTTTTTTTTTTTTGAGTGTTCACCGGGGGAGGCGCAAGGCCTCCACCTGCATAATTTTCATTGAAATCCCCAGGGTTTTACAGCAGCATTGTACACGGGGACGAGGGAGGCAGCGCCCAACGCAATTTCTACGTCAAACCTGATTTAGGACTAAATCGAACCCACTTTACAAGTGCGTGCATAAAATTCTGTAAATTATAAGTATGAGAACTAAATTGAGCTACAAGAACAAGTATAAGGACTGATAATGTATTTAACTCTGATCAAAACCCTGGGTCGTAAGGAAAGACCAAAATAGTTGTGATAAGGAAAAAGAAAGTCGAAGAGATCTGAACGAGAATGTTGGAAAATGTTCGTGGCAATGGTGTTCGTAACCAAAGCTTTGTAGCTTCTGAAAGACGCAAGCCGGTCTTTTGATATGCAAGTGGATGCATCAACTTCGCTTACCTTTCGGTGCTCGCTGCCGTTAGTGCTCTATGCCCGATGTAACTTACACCTGGATCTTCAGGAAGAGAGAATGTTCCAAAGGCCCATGAGCGTTATTCCAAAGACCTGCAGCCACCGTGATAATGATTGGTCTGCTTTGTTTGTTGACGGCTCTTTTGATGACGATGGAAAAGGAGGTCTAGGCGTGATTTTGAGAGATTTAGATGGTGGAGTTATATTCTCAGCTCACCGCAATGTTTGTTAACCACGGAATGTGTCGTTCCGACGAAGCCTCATTGGACCGAGACAAGCATCATGGAATGACTTGTTACGTCCGGATTCCGTCCAGTTGGTGCAGAGGTGTGATGTTTTCAGTTGGAACCTTAATGAGTTGATAATAATTTGAAAATTTGGAAGATGAAGATCCGCTTAGAACTAAGATTTGTGCGTGGTGTCTTCGTCGGGGAGTGACCCTCACTAAAGATAACCTTGCAATCGTAATTGGCAAGAAAGCAAAAAAAATATGTTTTTGGATGAGACGATAAAATATCTTTTCTTCCAATATTCGATCTACATGGCCAGCCATCTAAATATGTTCTACCTTTTATCCACCTCGTAGTGTTGCGAATATTTCCGGCAACTGGCTCAATGGTGTAGGAGTGATTGCCGTTATTTGATCGATATGGCCATGTAGAAATGACAAGGTTTCTAATAATAAATGTTCTTCTCTTTTAAGGTCATATACCGATGCACAGCTATGCTCCGTTTGTGGTCATCTCTACAGCGGGTGGACCATCGAGATCTCTTTACGAAGATGTCTACATGATTGGAGGATACGGCGAGGGATATTTTTTCCTAACATGGATAACAGCGTGATCTGTGGATTGGCTCTCCTTCGTCGCAGTCGTGTTTTTTTATGTTGTTGAACTTTCTGTTAAGAATTTTCTTCTTTAGTTGGTTTGTAATAAATCGATCTTTACAGTTGTGTACATCCTATCTATGTAGATGCCAGGTGTAATACTTCTTTTGGGTAAAAAAGCGCCCTTTATCAAAAAATAATGATGCCCTGGAAGCAGAGATCAACGCAGTAATGGAGGGTTTGGGGCTAGTTCATCAGTGGTTAGACGGTCGCATTATCTTTCAATCTGATTGTGCTAAAAAAAGGAGAATAAACGCAACTGGTCATATGTTGGAGGAAGTAAACCATCTGATTAGTCTCCGTGAGGTCAAGCTCATTAAGATCACTTGACATCGAAATAGGGTAGCTCATAGTCTAACAAATTTAGGTAGAATTGGAGATGGTACCGCATGATTGGTACATCAATATTCAGATGATATAGCGCAGCTATTGCTAGCTGATTGTAACCCGTTTATGGAATAAAATCTCGAGTGTTTTCCAAAAAAAAAAGGAGAGAATGTTCGAAAGGTATCATTGTCATCAGCAATCTCGTCATAGTATTGGTCGCATGGAACAGCATGGATGCTTTAATTTTGACATTTGATTCATGTTGCATACAAAATTTTCAACAATTATGCAAACGGGCTCCGAAGAAGAAACACTTCTCACCTGAAATTATCCTTGCTTTCTCATCAAATCCTAAGCTAAAACAGAAATCTGATAGAAAAGGACGGGAGAAAACTGAAGAGAAGACGTATCTAAAAAACTCATAATATGAAAAGAATACTTCAGTTATCTCTTCCGGCCAGTATTTTCAATCACATCAGGTTGTAGCCACTTGAAAAAGTACCTAGCCTTAAGCGAAATTTTGCCAAAAGAGACCACCTGCCCCAATTCATTGACAAAAAGGACCACCTCTGAAGCAAATTGACAAAAAGGACCCCCTCTGGTGTGGCGGCAGCGCCCCCAGCCGACACGTGGCGCTTGCCGCCGGAGCGAGGGGCGGCAGGGGCCCGCCGCCGACGTGCCTGGCGGCACGTTACCGAGCCCGCGTCGCCGTCAGCTCGCCGTTTGGTCCGGTGGGCCATGCCGCCGGACGCAGGGGCGGCAGGTCCACCTCGAGCATGCCGCCATCGAGTGTGGAGGCAGGTCCCGCCATGCAGCACCAGCGGTGGTCGGTGCGAGGAGACAGATATCGACCACGGGAATCGGCGCGAGGAGCATGCAGCACGCGCGGTGGTCATGCAATGATCGACCACGGGAATCTGCCGACCAGCTCCGACGTGACACTGATTAAAGCTGGTGACACGGGAATCTGCCCGCCCGTTTCATGCAATGATCGACCACGCGCGGCGCGAATCTGCCGACATGCACGCACTTTGCTGTAAAAAAGCTGCTAATCAGAGTGCTTTGAACTGTTGCAAATTTTGGCTTTCGGTGTGATTGCTGCGAAACTGTTGTAAATTGCTGCTTTGCTGCTTTCGCTCTGATTGCTGCTGAGCCGATTCTATATAAAGACGTACGTTACTCGCTCTCGCTCTCGCTGTGAACACACTCAGTCTCTGCTCACTTAGTTAATGTCTCTTACTCAGTTAGTTTATGTCTGTTGATTGAGTGGAGCCTGGTTGATTCCGTCTTTGCTCAAGGTAAGGATTACAAGAAGCTAGCATGTTGTATTTATTTACGTAGTTAGAATCTTATTATTTGTGTAGTGTAATTAGTTTAAGTGGTGCATGTTCCGTAGTTGCGTGCATAGGTAGGATGAAAATATTAGTACGGCATATTATTGAGTACTCCCTCCATCTCAGAGCATAGGGCGTATATATTTTTGCACTCGGATTAAGGAGAAATTTGGTTCGGTAGCTGTGGACGAATTTACCCCTAAATTAACTCTCTGCAGTAATAATTAGCGTGTGCTTCCCGGAATTAACTTCCCTAGTCTGCCCGTGGTATGCGGCCTCGTTATCTCTTCACATTAATTTCGGGTGAGCTGTTAAAGTTTGCATGCACTGCATGACCAATCGATGGTGCATGCACACGGTTTTTCAAGTGAAAAAATAGCATGCGTGTTAATATATTAGTAGTTAATGCTGCATGCAGGGCAACATGTAATTAAGCCGTAGATAGCTAATTAAATGTGCTGTATAGAATTTATATTTTTTGTACGCGCGCGATATGCAGCGTATAGAGACTATGATTTTATGTGTTACGTACAAGCTAGCATGGTGAACATTAGTAGCAAATAATGGTCCATTCAAGATCCATGTTAAAATAGACATATAATATTACGGTGCTGAAATATTAATGTTCCAACTAAATATGTTGAACTTGCATTTTAAGATATAATTAGAAGTGGAGCGCACGGGCTGAAGTAGAGGTAGTAAAATCCGTCCGTACTTATTTTAATTTTAGTTTGTAGTATTAAAATTTGTCGCTTATTAAAAAATAGTCTGGTGTTATGTTTGGTGTTAAATTTATTATGGAATGAGTGAGCGGTAGGCTTGTAATACAATTATATGGAATGTTGTTATAAATATTAAAGATGATGTTGTGTTATGATTATTTAAAAATATTAATCACATGTTAAATATTATTGTGTTGTAATCTAATATAATTTTAAAAATATGGTTGTGCGGTAGGTACGATGGAAACTGTGTTAGTATTTTATGGAGACGTCGTACGCGATGAATTTTCTGGTGTCGATGTGTCGCGCTGCGACTCGATGAAAGTTGTAGTGACAGATATGGTCAATAGAGAATTTTTGGATGTTAGAAGATGCATCCGAGCACAGTTTGGGCGCGCCATGCGTGGGAAGAAGATGACCGTTGAGGCTCTCATCGTCGTAGGAGGAAATGATGGGACACCTGCACGTTGGGGTTTGCGGGAGGTAAAGAGTGATAGAAATTAGGGTACGTACATGACGTTTGCAAGCACACCTGGTGCTGCTATGTACGGAGAGCCCATGGTGTACGTTCAGTTTATATCAGGTGATGATGGTGCCGGAAGCAGTACCGGCGCTGGTGAAGAGGAGATGGCCATCATCACAGGACCGAGCAACGTTCAATCGGACCATTTGGCCCTGACTGCAGCAGGCATGATAGGCCAATCAGAGCAAGCGGCACTGACTGCAGGCCATAGCACCGGCCCATCGGAGCGGATGGTCGCCCAGTTTGCTGCCGAGCCAAGATACTGGTCCGCGTTCGTTGATATTAGCGAGCGTGTGGAGGGACTGCCAGAGGCATTGGACGATGACGCTCGTTCTTCTTCGTCTGAATCCTCCTCGGACGAAGAAGGTGCCGGTCCTTCCCGGAGGGCGGTTGCGGCACCAATGGACCCTGAGTTCTTAAAAACAATGACCATCAGCAATGAATTCCACTCTGTTCCAGGCCTAGGGGAAGACAGTCTGCAGGTTGGGCAAACTTTCCCAGACAAGGACTCGGCTGACCAAGCAATCAAGAGGTATGCGTTGGCCATATCTCGGCAACACAGAGTGAAGCAGTCTGATCGAAGCCAGCTGAAAGTCATATGCGTCAAATTGAATGAGGAGGGTTGCAGGGGGAGAGTTATCGCTCGGGTGAGCCCTGGGGTATGACAGCCATGGCATATCTCAAAAATAGAACCCCATAGCTGCGAGCAATTGGGGTCTCTCGACAAGCACCGCAACGTCACTGCAAAATATGTATCACATATCATGCAAGTGGCGGTGGAAGAAGATATAACCCTTGGTACAAAGAAGCTGCAAAAAACCGCGGAAGATCTGATTGGCTTCCCGGTCAGCTTTAGTAAGGCAAGGCGGGCGAAGGAGGAGATTTTCCAGAGATTGTATGGCACCTATGAGGAGGCATATGATCTTGCCCCGAAACTACTCCATCAGACAGCAGCAACTAACCAGGGGACTCAAGTGGTCAGGAGAGTTCGTCAACACCCTCTGGAGGAAAACCAAGAAATCCTTGATCGTTTATTCTGGGCATTCCCCCAGACTATACGTGCATTCCATCACTGCCGCCCTGTGCTGTCAATAGATGGTACCTTTCTCACAGGAAAGTACAAGGGCACACTCTTGGTGGCGATCGCAGCTGACGCAAATAATCAGCTCTTGCCTATTGCCTATGCACTTGTCGAGAGTGAAAACAAAGATAGCTGGTTATGGTTCCTCAGCTGCTTGAAGATGGGAGTCGTGATAGATCGGCCCGATGTTTGCATCATATCAGATCGCAACACATGCCTTTTGAGCGCTCTCGAAATAATCAAGAATTCATCGGACCCTCTCTGGGGGTGGCCCGACCTGGAGACAAGGTGGTGCATGAGGCACCTGGCTGCCAATTTTTACTCAAAGTTCAAGAACAAGGACTGGTTCAAGCTATTTAAGAGGATGTGCATGCAGAAGACTGAGGCGAAGATGAATGCTATTTGGGCTGGAATCAACAAAGAAATCGAGAGTGCTGCCTTGCCGCCGAGAGAAGACCGGAGGGGCCGGAGGACTGAAATAAATTTGAGTACATGGATTAATCAGAACTGCCCTGATTTAAGTAAGTGGGCGCAAGCTCACGACTCAGGGGCTCGGTACGGGATAATGACCAGCAACATGTCAGAGGTTTACAATGGCGTGCTGAAAGGTGTGCGAGCCCTCCCTATCACAGCCTTGATTACTGAAACTTGGAACCGGACTCTGTCATACTTTGCAGACAGAGTGCAGGTCGCAAACACACGGTATGTGATGAACAAGCAATGGTCTGAAAAGATGCAACGACATTTGGATGAGAAAGCTGAAAAATCCAAAAGTCATGGGTTTCGTCAAATTGATGCACTTAATAATAAGTGGGAAATCCACGTACGAGCCAAGTATGTGAAAGGCCACCATAGAGGATCGAGAAAGCAAGCTGTTCAACTTGGCCCCAACACGTGTGAATGCAGTTGCAACAAGCCCAAGCTTTTAGGATACCCATGTAGTCATGTCCTTAGGGCGGCTGCAGCACAGAACATCAGCGTGGAGAACTACATATCTCCCTACTTCAACATCCAGAACCTACTCGGAACTTGGAACGGTGAGTTCTGGACCTGGGGACTCAACGGACACTATAGGTACGAGTTTCCAGAAAGAACTACCAAATGGGTTCCGGACCCGACATTGAAGAGAACCGCGAGGGGACGACGCCAATATCGTCGTCATAGGAATGACATGGATCATAGCCAGGCAGGAGAACCTCGCCGTTGTCGCCTTTGCCGATGCCCCGGTCATGCGCGAAGGGAATGCCCTTACCGCACGAACAATAACCCTACATGATGTAATTTTTTGTTTTCAAATATTTGTATGTTTGGTGTGCTGTAATAAAGAGACATGTATTAATGTATTATTATATGATTATCGTATCGCTGAATGCATACATATTTTAATTAAACTTTTATGAATGTCTGATTAATGTATTAATGTATGATTATACCATCGATGGATGCAGGTTATGATGTCGGATTTGCCAGACCTATTGCGAAGATCCTGCGATGCCGGACACCGTTGCCACCTCTGGTTGAACCCGAATGCGCACTCAAACCCACCTCCGGTCTTCAGGGTACGAACCATTAAGAACAGGTTGCTACCCCGAATACCACCAACAGTTTGAGGAGCTACAAGAGACCATGGTCAAATGGGACCCATATACGGAACATGACGTGTACATTGTCTGGGGTCTTATTAAACCACCACCAGATATGCTGCGAGACATACGGTTGTGGTTCACACGATGCAACCTACTCTTTATTTGGATGGTTGAGCCATACAACCCAGAGCGTGTCATGCGGCAGTTTGGTAAGCATCAGGATATTCCCCCACCATCACCAAGACGCCTTGTTGCTGATGTTCATACTTAAGTTCGGTCACTGTAATAAAAACAATGAATTGCACTTCAATTAATCTATTTCATTATGTAATAAAATTTATTGGATTGTAGACAAGACAATAAAGGCTTGAGTTGTTTCGACTGGAGTCAGCATAATCAAACATGGATTACGAAATGGATTGATGAAGCAGAGTCCGATGGAGTACGCGAAAATAGGTAATTACATATTTTAATTCATCTTATCATCATGTACCTTCTAATGTAATTTATCACTGATGCAGACGGTACAACGGTGAGATACTGCCAACGTATAATGAATGGTATCGCGCTAGCACACGGACTCTCCTCACCGGTCCCCCACCATCGAGTCCGACACACCTCACATGGGCCTCAGCTTACCACCGTGACACTTCGGTACTTGTTATATAATTGTAATTAAGAAAATATGTGTTTATAGGCAATATTAATTTTTTAATTCCATTCAGGTTGACGAGTTCAGGCAGATCGCACAGGACGCCCAGGACACTTTGAACTTGCGCAACATGGATAGTACGGAGGGAAAATCCATGGTAAAACGTATTTTTAATACTGCCATTCAAGGGCTTAGGCGTCTTGGTTGCAGCCGCCATGATGATGTTGTCAGTCGAGCATTCGACATGCCGGAGGCACCGTCGAACAGACCGAGTATGGTACGTGTGAGCCAGCCATCCGCCACACCGACCGTACCAGTTCCCTCTACCTCGCATACATCTAATCCACGACGCGACTCATCTCTACTTGAACTATCACAGTCCGCACACATATCTCAACGCCATGGTGCCACACAGGTAATCAACTTGCGTACATACATTCCTCCTGAACTTACAACAATGACACATTTTTTTCCAATTGTATTAGGAGGATGATCATTTTCCGTCATATCCATCTGGACAACGATTCTCCTACACAGAAGGCGAATACTCGCAAAGATTCAACACTCAGGTATGCTCATATTTAATAATTACCTACCAACACGTGATTATTTACATGCTTACTAATAACATGTCGTTTACGTTCGCAGGAATCTGTTGACCCTACGTGGTCCAACATGGGAGCTGGTTTAGGCCACAATATGCCTCCACTGCGTGGTCGTGACCACATGCAATCGCAATACCCAACACAGGTTAATTCATGTTAATTACATACATGATTATTGCGTGCATGTTTCTGACAGAGCCATTCAATACGCAGGAATCTTTAATCCCAACATGGCCCGATATGACGCAGCAACCACAATACTACGGCAGCACTTCCCAACAACCTCGCAATGATGTTACCGGGATAGTTGAAGAATTCTTTGGAGGTGCTATTTTCGGCACAGATGCCAGTTTGATTCCCCCAAATCTGAAATCTCCATACATATTTCAGACTCCATCGCCAGCAGATGAGACACGTACAGAGGATGAGAAAAACAGTATGGCCGAGGTTTGCGTCCACCTCATCCCCCTCGTCCCCGGTTGTCGCCTTCCGGTCCAAGGCCACGGCAGCATCGTCGTCGTCGTCGACAGGAATGATACAAATGGACCTTACTTCTATGTATCATATATTTATCTATGTATGAGACATTTTTCTATGTATCTCGGAGACATATTAAAATTAGTTCCAATAAGTTTGATTTCTAAATTAACTCCAATAATTACTATTATTTCTATCTATGTATGACCTATGTATGAGACATATTTCTATAATTTCGAATAATTATTCAACCAGTTTTTCAAAATAAGATACATGAACATGCAAAAAATTCAATGATTTCGCATAATAATTCAACAGGTACTACAAAATAAGATACATCAACATGCAAAAAAATTCAACATAAAATTAAGTTACTACCAAAATAAAGATACATCGGCAATGCCAACACCACAACTTAAAATAAACGCTACGAGTAACATTATAAGCTTCACTTTTTTCCCTTCTTCTTGCTCTTCGATGATGAACTAGCCTTTCCCTTCTTACTCGGTGGCATAAAATCATCGTCCGAGTCAACGCAAGCGGATGCAGCGCTTTTTCCCTTGAAATATTCATTGCTCTTAGCCAGACTCCTCGGCGTGAAGACTTCTTCGTCATCCTCCGTCGAGGAAGCCCATGTATATAGAAACCTTAGAAATTCTTCTTGTTCCTTCTCATCCTTCGGTTTCTTCTTCTCAAACCTTGCTTGCAACCTAAGAAGCTCTTGTCGTAATTCCACCGGAGTTCGGCCAGGCATACCTGCGTGCTTAGAAAAAAGCTTGCCTACCTCAACGAGAAGATTCACATTCGTGACCAGATCTTCGACATTTTCTATGTTATTGGCACTCATAACTGAAGTAGCAGAGGAGATAAGAGGAGCAGCCATACGTGCAGTAAAACTACGATCTCCACGAGGAGCCATCTTCTGGCGACTAAGATTGTGTACAACAAATGAATGCCCGGGGAGGGGTTTTATAGCACGCGGCTCAGAGAAAAGGCGGGAAATCTTGGCGGGAATTCATGGCGCGAAATTTTGGCGGGAAAAAATAAGGCGGGAACTTTAGGCGGGAAAATTTACAGGCAAACTTTTTCCGGGAAATCAACATTTATTATTAATACATCTGCGGAAATAAAGTTGGAAATATAACTTAAATTAAAATACGGCTAATCACTACAACGAAATTTAAGATACAACGCGAAAGTAAAACATAATTTAAAATACGTAGTTACTATAACAGATCACTCTATTTGCCCTGCGTCCAGCGTGGCCATTTTCCAGTCTTGTCGCCGCGTTCTTCTGCTGCCTGCGCCTCAGCAGCTCTTTCTCTTAATCTCTTTCTTTCCGCTTCACGGGCCTCCCTGCGCAACTCTTCCTCTGCATACCTACGTGCAGCCTCATCATCCACCCGCTTCTGATTTACCTCGCGATTTCGAGCTTGCTCTGCCCTTAATTTTTGTATCTGTCTCTCTCTTTCTGCTTTATCATTAGCAATAGCCTTTTCGAAACGCTCCTCCTCATGGAACCTGGGGCGGGGGAGACTACAACACAAATAATACGGTTAATAAACAAAAATTAATGACATACAATTAATTTTTTTAATCATGCTGTTAGAACATACCGCAGGCCTCGAGGACGATGAACTTGTTTGCCTGGGTGGATCACGATCATAGCTCGCGCACATGAAATATTTCATGCCGAACTTATCAGAAAAATCAACCACCTCCTTCACCTTCGCAAGGCGGCCGCACCAACACCTCTCTGCTCTCACCCCCGGTGGCAAGCTTGCATTCTTCCCCTTCATCGGCCTAAAATCCTGGTCCGAACAAGGCACACTCATACTCACTCCAATATTTTGCGCACGAAACAGAGACGCGGAGAAGGCAAACTCGATCCTGCTGCTTCGATTTCTATGCGGGGAAGCCGACTTATATAGCCTTCAATTAGTGTGAACAGTACCATAAAATTAGTGCAGAATTATTGGTATCGGCTGTCGGTGCTCTAATTGCTGTATCAGCACAGAATTCCTACGCATATAGGCCGCTTTCGGTGGTTAATTTACTGTATCGAGCGGGAAACTCCGACAGTTTCAGCAGACCTTTAAATCAGTGCAGTCAGCTCTTTAGTCAGTGTCAGCAGCTCTTTAGTCAGTGTCAGCAGCACATGTCGGCCGGCCGAATCTGCCGGGCCCTGCCTCCACCGGGTGTGGAGGCATCCTCCACGTCACCCTGCCGCCCCATGCGATGGCGGCATGGCCCACCTCGACGGACGGCGGCCTGACGGCGAGCAGCAGCGGTTAACGTGCCGCCACACACTTCGACGGCGGGCCCCTGCCGCCACCCAGTCCGGCGGCACCCTCCACGTGTCGCCTGGGGGCGCTGCCGCCACACACAAGGTGGTCTTTTTTGTCAATTTGCCTCACAGGTGGTCCTTTTTGTCAATGAATTGGGGCAGGTGGTCTCTTTTGTCAAAATTTCGCCTTAAGCAAGAAACTGAAACAAGAAACTAAACCCAAAATACAACCTCACTTCAAAAAGTAAAATAATCTAAATACAAGGGTGATCATGGATCCTGGTCTCACATATGTTGGGTGATGACTATTTGATGTCTCAATATGTATTCATCCTTCAAATAGTTCTCCCAGCATCTGATTCAACACGTCGGGACTGCTGCCTCGGCTGCTAACTTGATTCTCTAGCGCCGGATGCTTCTTCAGGTAGTAGCGGTAACCTTCGACAACTCTCCCCGCGATAGCTCTTCGCAACACATCTCTGAGCTGAGGGTCCTGAACCTTCCAGAACTTCTGAGCCTGGTACGTTTTATGAAACGCAGACTCGAATTTAGCGAGTGAAGATGTTTGCTTGCGGTTTTGGCGCGATCCATGAATACCCGTTTTCGGTATGCATAACCACGCACATCCACAAGAAACATCGAGACAGCAGCTATCCATGAAACCTGTTTTCGGTATGTGAGAGAGCACATGTCCCCACGAAACATCGAGATAGCTATCCTTGAATTTAATACATTCAGGTGCAAGTCCCCAATGGTCTCCAGGCCAACGCTCAGACAGCTGCGCGACTAGATAGTGATTGTTGAGCAGGAACAAATACCTCAGGCTTGGATCAGAGCATATCTTTGATTTCCTCAGTAGCAGGTCCTTCAGATAATTGACGGAATCAGCTACCAGGCCACCAAAGTTTGCGTCGTCATGGCTCTGTGCGGAGGTCCGCGTCGAACCCCCTGCTTTAACCATGGACATGATGCAATCCACCATAAATCGAGTGTTCCTGTGAACCTCGCCTCTTCCTCGCGGAATCTCTATTGCCCACAAGTCATCGTCCTCCACGAGGGCCCTCACCTCCTCCATTGTGCTGAATATGGCTTCTCTCAGCCTGATCACTTCTCTAGAGAGCGAGGCGCCTATCTCGTTGAGTATAGTTTGGGCTTCTGAAGAGATGAGCAGAGGCGTGAACCTGTATGATGCACTGCGGACGCACATGTACATACCTACCAGGGCTTGTAGCTTCTCCTCCTTGAGAGCAGGGATTATTGCATCGACGAAGACGAGCATCTCGGCCATGCTCGCTCGGCCAAACCGCGCGACGGTTGGCGTCTCGTCGTCGACAGTGACGACCAGCTCCGTGACACTGACAGCAATTACGGTGACGGCTCGGATCCACCTATCCACCAATTCTTGGGGCGACGACGACGACGCCTTGTCTTGGAGCTGTTGCCGCAAGTCATAATTCTCCTCACTGATTTGGAGAACCCAATCGACGTCAAGCTCCAAGAACCAAGTCTCCAGAGCAGCACGGTCCGGGCCACCGCTATCGAATGCGTTGACCATGCGACGGGCGTACCCGTCGCCGACCATTCGGCGAGCGATCTTGGTGAGCTCGTGGTCGTGGGCGCAGAAGTCCGCTCTGGCGGCGCCGGAGGCCGAACCGGAAGAGCAGTCGGAGTTGTTGGACGGGTGGAAGTGCGAATTTGAAGCACCTGATGGGGAGTAGCTGGATCCGGCATGAATGGGATGTCTGATGTACTGCCCTCCGGACACGGCGACGCTCCGGATCAAATCCCGGTAGAGGTTGCGCGGCGGCGGCGAAGTTCGTCCCAGCCGTGACCGAGCAGGGTCTCGGCTGTCCCATTCTCCGAACTTCGGCACGAAAGAAAGCCGCCCCGCCATGAAGCTAATATGTGTATGACTATGGACGCAACACTGGTTTGCCGGGAAACTGCTACCTTGTGGATGGACGCAACACTTGCTCGCCGGAACCGCGTGACGACGACTTGTGGACTTACAAGGTGCGCGACCTGATCCTGATTGCCAGGTCAACACCGACCACCGAGCAGCTGCTAGGCCATGTACAACAGTATGACATTATCTGTTTACAAGGCACTTCACATGTGCACTTTTTTCTAACTTCACAGAGGCATTTTGTTGATGTGAACAGAGAAAAAAGAGACCAGTCCGCGGAAAAAATTCCTCTGCCTAAGGACGTTTTTGCCTCGACATGGGAGTCCATATTCAACCTAACCGGTGTTCAAAAAAAAATTAACCTAACCGGGAAGCCACTTGTAGAGAGAATTTAGATGATGGACGGCAAGGATACTGAGTCAAATCGTGGTGGTTTTGCTGTATGACATCAGTTTACAAGGTCAGCCGCAAGACAAAGTTTTCTGAAATAGATCACAGGTAACCAGCTTTCCTGTTAGAACTCAGAATGATTTAGAGTAAAACTTGTGTTTATTTTACTGTGGGGAATGCTCTATTTATACAAGATTGGGGACGCTTCTGAAGATGCGCTCATTACAAGAGACATGATCGTTTACGGGGACACAACTCAGAGGGAGGAGAAGGCGTCCGTACCTTTGGACACATTAATCATGTGCTTAATCTGATTGGATTACAACTTGGTTTTCAACACTTTCCCTTTTACAAAGTTGCTTCTCAGATGTCTTATATTTCTTGTACAATTTTGTGAATATTTGTTTTGATTATAAGGGTATATTATCTTGAATAACTCCTCCAAAAACCCTATAGAAAAAATATGAGGAGAATAGGATTTGATGTGTTGTCAAAACTCCTTTAAAACTCACTGAGAAAAGTAAGAAAAAATGATACAACATATAATGATTATTTTCTCTTTAGTGACTTGTGTGAGAAAATCTCAAAAGGATAAAACTCATTGGTAAGTTTAAAGAACAATTAATATGTCTTGTATACATCCGTTAAAAACACCAGTGGGAAAAATGTGGTATGAAATATATTCCTTGAGTTGATATCACCTCATAAAAAAATCTTGATGAGAACCATGAGAGTAAGCTCATAAAGAAAAAGGAAGAGCATAATATTGGGAGCAATATGCTTAGTGATATTGTGGTTAATGGTTGAAGAATCAATAGAACATTTTCCACATGATTGTTTATCATTCTGTGAAGCCACGCCTCATACAATGCAATTGCTTTAGAGTGATTGGCCGATGTAGCCTGTTTGGAAGACTTCCATGAGATGGATGTCCCACCATGTAGCCAGCATCGGTACACCCAATCATATCAATGTTCAAATTTCTCTGAAACTGAAAGAATGAGTCAATATCTTTTATGTCTTGGAAATATCAAAATATATTCTTTACTCCCGCCCAATGATATTTCGTGGGACCTACGCTATGTCTAGCTAGTGAATTCACTGTAAATGGCTACCCACAGAAGGTGTCATTGAAGTCGTTGATCCAGATGTTGGTCACGAGCCGCTGGTGACGGAACAACCGCAAGCACCCAAAGTCCACGAGGCCAATGATCTCGACGCGTTTGCCCATGTTTTCATATATGAGGATTTTGCAGGAACGCCCCATCGTGCGCCAATCGATCTCGCCGAGAGAAGAATGGTCTTACGGTGGCGCTGGGGATTGGGATGTGGGAGGAGCAGGAGAGGTACAAGAGATGGAGGCCTAGGACGAACAAATCACCATTCCCTCTCTCTTATACCTCGAGCAGCAGGATGCCAAGCACGACCACCATCACCAAGGGGTGGTGAAGTGCGGCACCACCCCACCCCCTTCTCTCTCCTCTCTCGGGATTTCCAAGTTTTCCTCTTTCCCTCTTCAGCTGAAGATTGGGATGATGGGATTTCGTAGTTTTTCTTTCGTTCCAAATTAGGTGGGCTCTTTTTCCTGGGTACGCTCTATTTCATGCGTACTTATGCTAGACTTTCATTTACGGAGAAATAAATTGGAAAAGTCTTTTCTTTATCCGGCTATAATCATGAGCCGGTATTAGACTATGTTACTACGTCCATAGTGGTTAGTAACATTAAAGTAGTATAGTATAGATGTCTTCATTAATTAACTTGTAGACGTATTGTATCATAGGAAGTGTGATGTTACATAGCTATGTTATACTCTATCCTCCTCTTTCATCATTAACTTAGTGCCACATAAGCAAATTTACTGAGTTGGACACTTGGTTACTAGTGAAGTGTTGCATCTATGTCTGTGCGTCTCCTTCGTCCCTACATGTTTTTTTTATTCTCAGGCGTGCAGAGTATGCACCTTCAAGCGGGCGGCATCGCGCCCTTTTAAGAACAAGTACAATAGATTCTAGTCAGCTGACTATAGGATATTAAATAATATATTTTAGATGAGTTGGAGGAGAGAGAAGGAGAGAGAGAATGGGAGGTGGGCTACTATGCAATAGTCAGCCCTTGCACGTACTGCTAAGCACTTTGTGAGAATGGAAGGTGGGTCATATGTTAATAAAGTACTTCATTCTTATAGCCAACTATTATACATGTTAGTTATATGGTGACTATAAATGATATGGCATCTTGTTATAGCCATCTGTTGGTTGTACTATTGGAATTCTTCTCCACTAGGGCCGATGGCCCACCGGCCACCGTTGCTTCTCCACCTCGGCTTTGTTGATGCCTCTGCGCCATCTACTTCGCTCTATGGCCGTTGTTCCTATGCGATCGCATGCGAAGTTGTTGCTCCATCCACGCCAGCTCCTTCGCTCAGCTACCGGCGCTGCCAGCCCTCGTTGTGCTAGATACCGACGTTGTGCCTCCACCGCGTAGGCGCAGTTGTTGGGCAGGTCAGCACCCGCGTCTCCACATAGCCCTCGTTGGTGGAGCTCTCCCAAGCCTCCACTGATGCTCAAGGACACTGGCGGAGCTTTCTTAGGCCAAAACTGGGCCATGGCCCGCTCTTATATTTTGTCAAAAAAAAATTATGTATGTGTATTAGAGAGGCCCAGCCAACCAGCTCGTGGCTAGCCCTTCACACTGACCCCTTCCAGGCTTCGCCAGTGCAGTACACGCCAGGCAGCCGTTGCCCGCAGCCAGTCCCACGGGGGTTTGCCAAACTGCAGGATGCACGGCCGCACCGGCAGCAGACCAGCGACTGAATCGAGCGAGTTAATCAAGCCCCTTCTCATATCTAATTTCCTTTCCACCTATTAATATTTAGCTAGCAATTTGACCGCAAGATATATTCACTCAATTCGTTCTTTACATTTTTCAAATGCCAACAACCAACAACCATCATCCGTGAGAAGGACTAGTCACAGAAGAATTGATTTTGTTTTAACAAGAAGAAAAATGAAATGTGTGAAGTTGAGGAAGGTCCAACATCTGATCTTTTAGCCATGCTTGAATTGGAACAATACCTGACTAATTTCTAGCGAAACGGAATGATTCAAGAAAAAAAGTTTTTCCCCTTCCACTGGGCCTGCCAATCATTTTCTTTGAAGCTCCGCCACTGCTCAAGGAGCTCAAATCCCTAGTCATTCACATGAGGAAAAGATGGTGGGGCTTGGGGATTGTTCCGGCGAGGCGGCGACAGCGAATCTTGCTTCCGACGAGTTCAATTTGTGTCTGGTGAGCTCCAGTCGGCCATCGGCGTGTCCTCATGGTGCTGACAGAGAATGTCAGTTTTGGTGTTTGTTGATATTGTATGATGAGTGTGATTTTGCTACATGTAGACAACATCTTTTTTGGTTGTTGGTTGTGAAAGCATTGACAAACTGCTAACAATGTTTGTTGTGAATATGCTAGAGGGAGATGCTTTAATGTTATACTCCCTCCGTTCCTTTCTATAGTGTCTATAGATTTTTGGCATAGCTTCAGAATATAAGTCTGCAGCTTGACTTTTTAAATTACCCCTGATACGCGTACAGCACGCGACCGTTGGGAACCCCAAGAGGAAGGTGTGATGCGTACAGCGGCAAATTTTCCCTCAGTAAGAAACCAAGGTTTATCGAACCAGTAGGAGCCAAGAAGCACGTTGAAGGTTGATGGTGGCGAGATGTAGTGTGGCGCAACACCAGGGATTCCGGTGCCAACGTGGAACCTGCACAACACAACCAAAGTACTTTGCCCCAACAAAACAGTGAGGTTGTCAATCTCACCGGCTTGCTGTAACAAAGGATTAGATGTATAGTGTGGATGATGATTGTTTGCAGAAAACAACAGAACGAGTATTGCAGTAGATTGTATTCGATGTAAAGGAATGGACCGGGGTCCACAGTTCACTAGAGGTGTCTCTCCCATAAGATAAATAGCATGTTGGGTGAACAAATTACAGTTGGGCAATTGACAAATAGAGAGGGCATGACAATGCACATACATGATATGATGAGTATTGTGAGATTTAATTGGGCATTACGACAAAGTACATAGACCGCTATCCAGCATGCATCTATGCCTAAAAAGTCTACCTTCAGGTTATCATCCGAACCCCTTCCAGTATTAAGTTGCAAACAACAGACAATTGCATTAAGTATGGTGCGTAATGTAATCAATAACTACATCCTCGGACATAGCATCAATGTTTTATCCCTAGTGGCAACAGCACATCCATAACCTTAGGGGCTTCATCACTCCCGAGTTCACGGAGACATGAACCCACTATCGAGCATAAATACTCCCTCTTGGAATTACAAGCATCAACTTGGCCAAAGCATCTACTAGTAACGGAGAGCATGCAAGATCATAAACAACACATAGATTGATAATCAACATAACATAGTATTCTCTATCCATCGGATCCCAACAAACACAACATATAGTATTACAGATAGATGATCTTGATCATGTTAGGCAGCTCACAAGATCCGACAATGAAGCATAATGAGGAGAAGACAACCATCTAGCTACTGCTATGGACCCATAGTCCAGGGGTGAACTACTCACTCATCACTCCGGAGGCGACCATGGCGGTGTAGAGTCCTCCGGGAGATGATTCCCCTCTCCGGCAGGGTGCCGGAGGCGATCTCCTGAATCCCCCGAGATGGGATTGGCGGCGGCGTCTCTGGAAGGTTTTCCGTATCGTGGCTCTCGGTACTGTGGGTTTCGCGACGAAGACTATTTGTAGGCGGAAGGGCAGAGTCGGGAGAGTCACGAGGGGCCCACACGCTAGGGCCGCGCGGCCAGCTTCTGGGCCGCGCCGCCCTAGTGTGGCGCCGCCTCGTGGCCCCACTTCGTTAGTCCTCCGGTCTTCTGGAAGCTTCGTGTGAAAATAGGCCCCTGGGCGTTGATTTCGTCCAATTCCGAGAATATTTTCTTACTAGGATTTCTGAAATCAAAAATAGCAGAAAACAGCAACTGGCTCTTCGGCATCTCGTTAATAGGTTAGTGCCGGAAAATGCATAAATATGACATAAAGTATGCATAAAACATGTAGATATCATCAATAATGTGGCATGGAACATAAGAAATTATCGATACGTAGGAGACGTATCAGCATCCCCAAGCTTAGTTTCTGCTCGTCCCGAGCAGGTAAACGATAACAAAGATAATTTCTAGAGTGACATGCCATCATAACCTTGATCATACTATTGTAAGCATATGTAATGAATGCAGCGATCCAAACAATGTAAATGACATGAGTAAACAAATGAATCATATAGCAAAGACTTTTCATGAATAGTACTTCAAGACAAGCATCAATAAGTCTTGCATAAGAGTTAACTCATAAAGCAATAATTCATAGTAGAGGTATTGAAGCAACACAAAGGAAGATTAAGTTTCAGTGGTTGCTTTCAACTTATAACATGTATATCTCATGGATATTGTCAACATAGAGTAATATAACAAGTGCAATATGCAAGTATGTAGGAATCAATGCACAGTTCACACAAGTGTTTGCTTCTTGAGGTGGAGAGAAATAGGTGAACTGACTCAACATAAAGATAAAAGAAAGGTCCTTCAAAGAGGAAAGCATCGATTGCTATATTTGTGCTAGAGCTTTGATTTTGAAAACAAGAAACAATTTTGTCAACGGTAGTAATAAAGCATATGTGTTATGTAAATTATATCTTACAAGTTGCAAGCCTCATGCATAGTATACTAATAGTGCCCGCACCTTGTCCTAATTAGCTCGGATTACCTGGATTATCATCGCAATGCACATGTTTTAACCAAGTGTCACAAAGGGGTACCTCTATGCCGCCTGTACAAAGGTCTAAGGAGAAAGCTCGCATCGGATTTCTCGCTATTGATTATTCTCAACTTAGACATCCATACCGGGACAACATAGACAACAGATAATGGACTCCTCTTTTATGCATAAGCATGTAGCAACAATTAATTTTCTCATATGAGATTGAGGATGTTTGTCCAAAACTAAAACTTCCACCATGGATCATGGCTTTAGTTAGCGGCCCAATGTTCTTCTCTAACATTATGCATGCTCTAACCATTTTAGTGGTAAATCTCCCTTACTTCAGACAAGACGAACATGCATAGCAACTCACATGATATTCAACAAATAGTAGTTGATGGCGTCCCCAGGAATATGGTTATCGCACAACAAGCAACTTAATAAGAGATAAAGTGCATAAGTACATATTCAATACCACAATAGTTTTTAGGCTATTTGTCCCATGAGCTATATATTGCAAAGGTAGAGAATAGAAATTTAAAGGTAGCACTCAAGCAATTTACTTTGGAATGGCGGAGAAATACCATGTAGTAGGTAGGTATGGTGGACACAAATGGCATAGTGGTTGGCTCAAGGATTTTGGATGCATGAGAAGTATTCCCTCTCGATACAAGTTTTAGGCTAGCAAGGCTATTTGAAACAAACACAAGGATGAACCGGTGCAGCAAAACTCACATAAAAGACATATTGTAAACATTATAAGACTCTACACCGTCTTCCTTGTTGTTCAAACTCAATACTAGAAATTATCTAGACCTTAGAGAGACCAATTATGCAAACCAAATTTTAGCAAGCTCTATGTATTTCTTCATTAATGGGTGCAAAGTATATGATGCAAGAGCTTAAACATGAGCACAACAATTGCCAAGTATCACATTATCCAAGACATTATAGCAATTACTACATGTATCATTTTCCAATTCCAACCATATAACAATTTAACAAAGAAGATTCAACCTTCGCCATGAATATTATGAGTAAAGCCTAAGGACATATTTGTCCATATGCAACAGCGGAGCGTGTCTCTCTCCCACACAATGAATGCTAGGATCCATTTTATTCAAACAAAAACAAAAACAAACAGACGCTCCAAGCAAAGTGCATAAGATGTGATGGAATAAAGATATAGTTTCACTAGAGGAACCTGATAATGTTGTCGATGAAGAAGGGGATGCCTTGGGCATCCCCAAGCTTAGACACTTGAGTCTTCTTGATATATGCAGGGGTGAACCACCGGGGCATCCCCAAGCTTAGAGCTTTCACTCTCCTTGATCATATTGTATCATCTCCCTCTCTTGATCCTTGAAAACTTCCTCCACACCAAACTCAAAACAACTCATTAGAGGGTTAGTGCACAATTAAAATTTACATGTTCAGAGGTGAAATAATCATTCTTAACACTTCCGGACATTGCACAAAGCTACTGAAAGTCAATGGAATCGAAAAATCCATCAAGCATAGCAAAACAGGCAATGCGAAATAAAAGGCAGAATCTGTCAAAACAGAACAGTTCGTAAAGACGAATTTTATTGAGGCACCAGACTTGCTCAAATGAAAATTCTCAAATTTAATGAAAGTTGCGTACATATCGGAGGATCACTCACGTAAATTGGCATAATTTTCTGAGTTACCTACAGAGAATTAGGCCCAGATTCGTGACAGCAAAGAAATCTGTTTCTGCGCAGTAATCCAAATCTAGTATGAACCTTACTATCAACGACTTTACTTGGCACAACAATGCACAAAACTAAGGTAAGGAGAGGTTGCTACAGTAGTAACAACTTCCAAGACTCAAATATAAAATAAAAGTACTGTAGTAAAAACACGGGTTGTCTCCCATAAGCGCTTTTCTGTAACGCCTTTCAGCTAGGCGCAGAAAGTGTATATCAAGTATTATCAAGAGACGAAGTGTCAACATCATAATTTGTTCTAATAATAGAATCGAAAGGTAACTTCATTCTCTTTCTAGGGAAGTGTTCCATACCTTTCTTCAGAGGAAATTAATATTTAATATTACCTTCCTTCATATCAATGATAGCACCAACGGTTCGAAGAAAAGGTCTTCCCAATATAATGGGACAAGATGCATTGCATTCAATATCCAAGACAACAAAATCAACGGGGACAAGGTTATTGTTAACGGTAATGCAAACATTATCAACTCTCCCCAAAGGTTTCTTTGTAGAGTTATCAGCAAGATTAACATCCAAATAACAATTTTTCAATGGTGGCAAGTCAAGCATATTATAGATTTTCTTAGGCATAACGGAAATACTTGCACCAAGATCACATAAAGCATTACAATCAAAGTCATTGACCTTCATCTTAATGATGGGCTCCCAACCATCCTCTAGCTTCCTAGGAATAGAAGTTTCGCGTTCTAGTTTCTCTTCTCTAGCTTTTATGAGAGCATTTGTAATATGTTTTGTGAAAGCCAAATTTATAGCACTGGCATTAGGACTCTTAGCAAGTTTTTGTAAGAACTTTATAACTTCAGAGATGTGGCAATCATCAAAATCTAAACCATTATAATCTAAAGTAATGGGATCATCATCCCCAATGTTGGAAAAAATTTCAGCAGTTTTATCACAGGCAGTTTCAGCAGTTTTAGCAGTTTCCGGCAGTTTTTCGCGCTTTGCATTAGAAGTGGAAACATTGCCAACACCAATTCTTTTACCATTATTAGTAGGAGGTGCAGCAACATGTGTAGCATTAGCATTACTAGTGGTGGTAATAGTCCAAACTTTAGCTATATTATCTTCTTTTTCATTTTCTTCTCTTTCCCACCTAGCACGCAATTCAGCCATCAATCTTATATTCTCATTAATTCTAACTTGGATGGCATTTGCTGTAGTAACAATCTTATTATTATGATTTTTATGAGGCATAACTTTCGATTTCAAAAGATCAACATCAGCAGCAAGACTATCGACTTTAGAAGCAAGTATGTCAATTTTCCCAAGCTTTTCTTCAACAGATTTGTTAAAAGCAGTTTGTGTACTAATAAATTCTTTAAGCATAGCTTCAAGTCCAGGGGTGAATTCCTATTATTGTTGTAAGAATTCTCATAAGAATTATCATAGCCGTTGCCATTATTATAAGGATATGGCCTATAGTTGTTACTAGAATTGTTCCGGTAAGCATTGTTGTTGAAATTATTATTTTTAATGTAGTTTACATCAACATGTTCTTCTTGAGCAACCAATGAAGCTAACGGAACATTATTAGGATCAATATTTGTCCTATCATTCACAAGCATAGACATAATAGCATCAATCTTATCACTCAAGGAAGAGGTTTCTTCGACAGAATTTACCTTCTTACCTTGTGGAGCTCTTTCCGTGTGCCATTCAGAGTAATTAATCATCATATTATCAAGAAGCTTTGTTGCTTCACCAAGAGTCATGGACATAAAGGTACCTCCAGCAGCTGAATCCAATAGGTTCCGCGAAGAAAAATTCAGTCCTGCATAAAAGGTTTGGATGATCATCCAAGTAGTCAGTCCATGGGTTGGGCAATTTTTAACCAAAGATTTCATTCTTTCCCATGCTTGTGCAACATGCTCATTATCCAATTGTTTAAAATTCATTATGCTACTCCTCAAAGATATAATTTTAGCAGGGGGATAATATCTACCAATAAAAGCATCCTTGCATTTAGTCCATGAATCAATACTATTCTTAGACAGAGATAGCAACCAATCTTTAGCTCTTCCTCTTAATGAGAAAGGAAACAATTTTAATTTTATTATGTCACCATCTACATCTTTATACTTTTGTATTTCACATAATTCAACAAAATTATTGAGATGGGCAGCAGCATCATCAGAACTAACACCAGAAAATTGCTCTCGCATAACAAGATTTAGTAAAGCAGGTTTAATTTCAAAGAATTCTGCTGTAGTAGCAGGTGGAGCAATAGGTGTGCATAAGAAATCATTATTATTTGTGGTTGTGAAGTCACACAACTTAGTATTTTCAGGAGTACCCATTTTAGCAGCAGTAAATAAAGCAAACTAGATAAAGTAAATGCAAGTAACTAATTTTTTTGTGTTTTTGATATAGAGTGCAAACAAGATAGCAAGTAAAGTAAAACTAGCAACTAATTTTTTGTGTTTTGATTTAGTGCAGCAAACAAAGTAGTAAATAAAATAAAGCAAGACAAAAACAAAGTAAAGAGATTGCGATGTGGAGACTCCCCTTGCAGCGTGTCTTGATCTCCCCGGCAACAGCGCTAGAAAACAGTCTTGATACGCGTACAGCACGCGACCGTTGGGAACCCCAAGATGAAGGTGTGATGCGTACAGCGGCAAGTTTTCCCTCAGTAAGAAACCAAGGTTTATCGAACCAGTAGGAGCCAAGAAGCACGTTGAAGGTTGATGGCGGCGAGATGTAGTGCAGCGCAACACCAGGGATTCCGGTGCCAACATGGAACCTGCACAACACAACCAAAGTACTTTGCCCCAACGAAACAGTGAGGTTGTCAATCTCACCGGCTTGTTGTAACAAAGGATTAGATGTATAGTGTGGATGATGATTGTTTGCAGAAAACAGCAGAACGAGTATTGCAGTAGATTGTATTCGATGTAAAGGAATGAACCGGGGTCAACAGTTCACTAGAGGTGTCTCTCCCATAAGATAAATAGCATGTTGGGTGAACAAATTACAGTTGGGCAATTGACAAATAGAGAGGGCATGACAATGCACATACATGATATGATGAGTATTGTGAGATTTAATTGGGCATTACGACAAAGTACATAGACCGCTATCCAGCATGCATCTATGCCTAGAAAGTCCACCTTCAGGTTATCATCCGAACCCCTTCCAGTATTAAGTTGCAACAACAGACAATTGCATTAAGTATGGTGCGTAATGTAATCAATAACTACATCCTCGGACATAGCATCAATATTTTATCCCTAGTGGCAACAGCACATCCATAACCTTAGGGGCTTCTGTCACTCCCCCCGATTCACGGAGACATGAACCCACTATCGAGCATAAATACTCCCTCTTGGAGTTACAAGCATCAACTTGGCCAAAGCATCTACTAGTAACGGAGAGCATGCAAGATCATAAACAACACATAGATTGATAATCAACATAACATAGTATTCTCTATCCATCGGATCCCAACAAACACAACATATAGTATTACAGATAGATGATCTTGATCATGTTAGGCAGCTCACAAGATCCGACAATGAAGCATAATGAGGAGAAGACAACCATCTAGCTACTGCTATGGACCCATAGTCCAGGGGTGAACTACTCACTCATCACTCCGGAGGCGACCATGGCGGTGTAGAGTCCTCCGGGAGATGATTCCCCTCTCCGGCAGTCTTTGGAGGCGATCTCCTGAATCCCCCGAGATGGGATTGGCGGCGGCGGCGTCTCTGGAAGGTTTTCCGTATCGTGGCTCTCGGTACTGGGGGTTTCGCGACGAAGACTATTTGTAGGCGGAAGGGCAGAGTCGGGAGAGTCACGAGGGGCCCACACGCTAGGGCCGCGCGGCCAGCTCCTGGGCCGCGCCTCCCTAGTGTGGCGCCGCCTCGTGGCCCCACTTCGTTAGTCCTCCGGTCTTCTGGAAGCTTCGTGTGAAAATAGGCCCCTGGGCGTTGATTTCGTCCAATTCCGAGAATATTTCCTTACTAGGATTTCTGAAACCAAAAACAGCAGAAAACAACAACTGGCTCTTCGGCATCTCGTTAATAGGTTAGTGCCGGAAAATGCATAAATATGACATAAAGTATGCATAAAACATGTAGATATCATCAATAATGTGGCATGGAACATAAGAAATTATCGATACGTCGGAGACGTATCAACCCCCTCCACCGGTCAACTCCCACACGATATGCATGAAAAAAAAACCATACAAAATAGAAAACAATTAATGGAGATTCCTAATGCATGACCCCAATGATTACTTAGATTTAGGAAGCAATGTTTTTCTTTCCTTAATTAAACATGGTTGCACATATATGGAGAGTCAACCAGAGAGATTTGTGGCTTACGGTAAGTTAGGAAGTTATCGATTCCTTAATTTTACTCCGATCTCAAATCTTTCAGCCAGAGGTACGACTTGTGTAAAAAGTATTCTTGCGCTAATTTCCGTGCCAAAAAACTATAGGCACTATAAAATGAAACGGAGGGAGTAAGTGTGTTCCTACAATGTTGATACGTGGATATGCTCCAAATATTGTTAATATTTTTTATACACATCGCCTTTTTAATGCATTCTCTGCAAAACAATGTTGCATTTCTAAAAATGCTACATACATAGAAAATATTGTTATGTTCGGGGTTTTTTTGCAGCATTGAGAAAAAAATTTGTGACTTCTACATACTCTGGAAAAAAATTATTACATATGAAATTTTGCTATTCCCTCCATCTCGGTTTATAGGTTTTGCACGTATAGGTTGCTAATTTCACCAACGTAACATAAGATATGTATTACAAAATATATATCGTTAGAAAGCTTAGATCTTATACTTTCTAATGGTATAATTTTTATAGTGCAAAATTTATATTATATTGATCAAATTGATGATCTTGGGATACGTGTAGGCCCTGTAAACCGGGACGGAGGTAGTACATTGATTGGACGCGCGGGATTTGCTCACTTAAATGCATCGGACGAGACTTCGAAGATGGCTGATGGTTTACAATCTGCAGCCACTTAAGGACATCTCCAACGAGGCGACCCATCCCGTGCCCGCGCGTCCGGATGGGTCGAACCGGACAAAAACCCGACCAGCGCGCGGACCAATCCCAAAACGGATGGCCGAGGCATCCGGGACGACCCAAAGTCAGCCCAAATCTGGGGCGAGTTTCCGTGGCCGCGTACGTCGATCGCTGGCCGCTTGCGTCATCCCCTTATTCGCCCCTGGCCCGCGTGTCATAGGGAGATAGTTTCTTTCTTCATTAAAGTTAGCCATTACATTTTTCTTAAATCTACTACTACTAGTCTTGGTACGTATGGGACCGGCGGCCTCGTCGGTGACCCGCCGTCGACTCGCCACCGGGGCCGTGGATTTCGACGCGGGCGGCTTGTACGCGTTAGGATTCCACTCCAACTTAGTGGAGTGGCTCGGCGGCGGCCCTCTTGCTGCGTTCCGCGGCCGCCCTCCTCCTTTCCGTCCTCGCAGCTTGGGCGCGCTCGCGCTCCGCCTCCTGCGGTGGCACCAGCCGCTTCCCGTACAGCTCGAGCTCCTGCAGGGCGGCGCGTTTCACAGCGATCCGTGCCTCCAGGCGGACGCGGCCGGCGGCCTGGGCCTCGTGGTTCTCCTCCCGACAGCGCATGCGCTCTTGGCGGACGCGCTCCGCCGACGCAGCAGCCTCCCGGGCGCGCCGCTCGGGCGAGGCAGCTGGATGAGGTGGTGATTTGCTCGCATAACGAGGAACTGGTTCTTCTGGCCGAGGAGGTCGCCTAAACGGCGGCGGCCGGCTCGGCAGGTGGCTACGTGCTCCTTCATCACGCGCGTGAGGTCGGCTAGACGCTCCTCGATGGCGACGTTGATGTTCGCCAACGCGAGGTCGTCGAAGAAGTCCTCCGCGTCGACGGACTCCGCCTCCTCCTCCGCGGCCTCGTACCAGCCGTCCGCGGTCTCGTGCCAGCCGTTCGAGGCTGCCTCCACCAGCTTTGTGTCCTCTTCATTCTTCGCCCCCTCAGCAGCGACGCGGAGCGTCTCATCGTCGGCGACCCAACTCGCGTCCTGCCACTCCTCCTCCTCCGTCCGCGGGAACCTGGCCCGAGCGGCGAGGGAAAGCTTGGCCCACGTGGCTTGCAGGGTGCGCGGCATGGCGACGGAGGTGTAGATTGCGCCGGAGAAGGAGGAGGGGGAGAGGACGGCGGAGCGTCTGTGAGGCCGGCGCCGTCTTTTATAGTTGTCGCCCACGGCGGGAAACTTGGGCGCGAGCATGCGCCCATGGCCTTTTCGCGCGCGCGGGTCCCGCCTGTTCTCCCGCCCGCTATTGTTGTCCCGTCGAGACATGCCATGGCGCAGCGCCGCCCAGGGAAGACAAACCATGTTGCGGCTTTTTGAGTCGCCGCATTGGATGCAGTGTGCGATCCAAACAGACCAGCGCGTCCATTTGGATCGCCGCGTTGGTTTGAGATGCCCTAAGTGCATTGGACGACTCCGAAGGAGGTTGGTGGTTTACAATTTGCACCCACTTAAGTGCATCGGACTCCGTATGTTTTTTTTCTCAAAAAAGACTGACTCCAAGGGCGGCTGATGGTTTACAATTTGCAGCCAGCTAATGCCAGTGCTTGCCTAAATTTTATTGCCAAGTCATTTTTTTAAGGATACGTCATGGAAAGACGTATCGGAATCAAGAAGAAAGGCCAGAAGGCCTAAGGTACAACACGTTCGGGGCACAGACGCCCGCGCAACGCAACCCCACTACCCAGAAGGCAGCACACACACGGAACCAGACTACTCGCGGCATCTCCACTTACCCACTGAAGCAAGAGAGCCTCTAAAAATCCTAGCAATTCTCCACATCTCCGCCTCAGTGGCGATCGCTGAAAGCACGACGGCTTTGGAAGGAGCAGCCTTATCGAACACAATGTCGTTGCGGTGTCGCCAAAGACACCAGCAAACGAGGGCAATACCTGTCCAGAGGTCACGGTCCCCTCCAGGTCCACTACGCTTCTCCTGCAGCCAGGCCACGAAGCTCGAATCCCACTGCGGCATCCAGCGCGGCTTTCCCCACCAACGCAGACACGCTGCCCAGACATCCCGGGACAGCACACAGCCCAAGAGCAAGTGGTCTAGAGTCTCGGTGCTCTGATCACAGAAGGGGCAAGCAGCCAGATGTGGGAGGCCCCGCCTACTCAATCTGTCAGCGGTCCAGCATCTGTTCCTGCTTTCCAGCCAGAGGAAAACTTTGCAATTAGGTGGCGCCCTCGAACGGCAGATCTGGAGCGCCCCTGGCATATCCACCCTGGCTCCAAACAAGGCTCGGTAACCTGAGTGCGCGGTGTAAGAAAAGTCTTTCTCCCAGCCCCATCTGAAGCTGTCGTCCACGCCCTCAATAAGGGCAACATCCACCAGCATATCAGCGACGAGGAAAAGCTCCTGGATCTCTAATGTATCAAGATCCGGCGAAATATCATCCAACCAGGCCCCGGCCAGCCCTTCACACACTTTCCGCGTTCGGAGCGAGCGTTTAGGCACCGCCCTCAGAAGATTTGGAGCAATATCAGTCAGACGGCCCAGCGGTAACCATCGGTCTGTCCAGAAGAAGGTGGACGCTCCATCCCCTAGTATCGAGGAGGTAGCACCTTCAAAGAGATGCCGCACCACTTGTGGGACCTGGATATTGAACTCCTTCCACGGCTTTGAGTCATCAACTCGTTGAAGCCAACCATCTGGCCCTCAAGGCAATGTTCATAAACCGGAGATTGGGAATCCCAAGCCCCCCCCCCCCCATTCCTTTGGGGCACAGACTTTGTCCCACGCCACCAGGCAGTGGCCCCCTCTCACATCCTTCCTACCCTTCCAGAGGAAACCTCTGATGATCTTTTCCATGGCTGAGACCGTCTTCGCTGGGATGTCGAGAGACATCATGGAGAAAATGGGAATCGCCGAGAGGGTCGCTCGAACAAGCTCAAGGCGTCCGCCCCTGTCCAGAAGGGAGGCCTTCCAACCTGGCAACTTGTTGGCCACCTTATCCACTAGGTACTGTAATTGAGCAGCAGTCGGCTTCCTCAACGTCAGGGGTAGACCAAGGTATCGAAGAGGGAAGGGGACCACTGGACAGCTTAGCTCCCGAACCACTGCCTCCTCATCCGCCTCAGAGCATCTAATGAGATTAGCTGAGCACTTAGCCATGTTGGTGCGAAGCCCAGAGGCATCCCCAAAGTCCTGAATGATCGCTGCGAAAACCTTGAGATCGAGCGCCAGGGGGCGTAGGAAAGAAACCACGTCGTCAGTGTAGATGGAGGTGCGGTGGCGCAGACCAGATGAGGCCAGCGGGGTGAGCAGCCCTACAGCCGAGGCCTTCTAAATCATCAGGTGAAGGACCTCAATGATGAGAATGAAGAGCTGCGGCGATAGGGGATCTCCCTGCCTAAGTCCACGCCTATTGGCAATACGAGATCCGGGGCAGCCATTAAGCAGCACACGAGTCGAAGCCGTGGAGAGAAGAGCGCAAATGCAGGAGAGGAACCTTTCCCAGAAACCTAGCCTCCTCAGAACCTCAATAAGGAAAGGCCACTCCACTGTATCAAACACCTTCGTAATATCCAACTTCAAAAGAACAGCAGGGGTTGAGCAGCTGTGAAGCTTGTGAGCTGTTCCCTGTACCATCATGAAGTTGTCATGGAGGCACCTTCCACGCACGAATGCACTCTGATGCACCCCCACCATCTGGGGTAAGATAGGGGCTAAACGGGTGGCCAGCACCTTGGCTACAAGCTTGGCGAAGCCATGTATAAGGCTAATAGGCCTGAAGTCCTGCACCCTCTCAGCTCCCTCCTTCTTAGGAATAAGAGTGATGAGCGCTCCGTTAACCGCCCCGAATCCACGACAATCAAGACGGGACATAGAGTTGAAGGCTGCCATAATGTCCGTCTTAATGATACCCCAACAAGCCGTGAAGAAACGAGCGGAGAAGCCGTCCGGCCCAGGACATTTATCCCTCGGCATACTCTTAAGAGCAGTCCACACCTCCTCAGAAAAGGCACTATCAATATGCTGAAGATCCAATGTCGGGACTCCAAGATACTCCAAGTCAAGGGAGAATCTCCTGTCTGACGCGGATCCAATCAGATCATCATAAAAGGAGTCTACGGCTTCGGCCTTATCTGCATGTTCTGTGATCCGCACATCATCCATGATCAGGTGACCAATGGAATTCTTCCTCCTCCTATGGCTCGCATGCAGATGGAAGAAACGGGTGCAGGCGTCTCCCTCCTGAAGCCAGAGGATACGGGAACGTTGCATGGCGATTGTCCTCTCTAGGGAGGCGAGTCCAAGTAACCTCTTTTTGAGCATAAGACGTAGAGCTCTCTCGTCACACGACAACTGTCGTGAATCTATTGCCAAGTCATATCCACGTACGTAAGTATCTATGATTAGGAAGTCCATTAACAGACCCAATGATGATTTTCTCTTCACAAACTTAGCCTGGATAATTAATTGCTACTAAGATAAAATATACGAAAAAATCATATTATGAGTATTTTACTATTTTTAGATATGTATGTACATGGCCGACTCTAGGATTTGGAGGGCCCTAGGGCAAATTCTATAAATGGACCCAATTTAAGCTACGTGCATGCTAGATGGGCTTAAAAAAAAGTCTTCTACCTTTTTCTATATGCACTGTGCCAGAAATAATGGCCAGAGCCGGCCCTGTGTATGTATTGCACATGTATTTCGCAGGGATTTTATGACGAAGGGGATAATCCCATGTGAAAATCGTTTCTTCTCAGCATTCCGTTTAAATAATTGTCAAAAAAATTGCATGAAGCATGCACCAAATGTCAAAATTATAGCATACATGCTGTTCCACGCGACCGATGCTAGGACGAGATAGCTGATGACAATGATACCTTGACGTTCTCTTCCTGCAGGAGGAAGCCTTCCACCGGTCACAGAGGTGACAGGGGCAACTAGGGAAGCGAGTTTCAAAAGGTAACTTAACTTGCTGCAGCCACTTGCACATCAAATGATCCCCTTGCGTCTTCCATCCAGAACTACAAAACTTCAACGAACGTAATCTGCAGGAACATTTCCATCATGTTATATGCTCGTTCTCATTCAGATCTCTTGGACTTTCTCTTTCGTGATCCTGACTGTTTCGGCCTCTCCTTACGGCCTACATTGTCGCCAGCTTCCTTGTGTTTCCTCTTCTTATTCTTCAACGTAGACTTCTCGGCATCCCCATCCATGAGATGTTCGTACTCTTCTAGACTTGCAAATGGAGTTGAGCCGCTCTTTGCACCATGCTTCCGCTTTTGCCCACGGGCTGCAGCCTTTACGTCAGGAATGTTATCATCTGAATCGTCAGCACTCTCGGCTTCAGAGTCCACAAAGGACATGTTAAGATCATCATCTTCGTCTTCATCATTTTCCATTCCTTCATCGTCGTCTGAAATGTCAACCAACTCATCAACATCACTGTCATCTCTAAGCATATCCTCATCCTCCTCAAATGCCTTGGCATCCAGATTGTCGTAGTCATATTCGCCATCCGACGCAGACCCATCTTCCAGCTCCTGCATCTCGTCGTCACTTTCATCACTAGCATCATCAGCTTCATCAGCTAAGAGCTCTCCAGTATCTTCATCGACAACTGAAGCTTTCTTCTTTGCCTTCGGCTTGATAGGGCCAGTCTTGTTCATGTAGAAACGATGGAAAACAACATCTTCTGGAGGAACTTCATTTTCTTCAAGTTCTAGCAGATCTTGTCCAATGAGACGATGACCCAGGTCAAGCTGCGGAGACACGACAGATAGATCAGCCAATGAAATTGCAGCAGTGGCAACTCGTACTAAATTTACATTATGGAGAGTGCCACATATGCTGCGCATGATGATAGAATGCACAGCAGATAACACAGTCAAACATCATTATTGAACATGTGGCCAGGTAACAAATAGGCAGCTATCTTCAGTGGCCAGCAAATATATGCAGAGAGATTGATCTTACGTAAGCATATTCAAATTAATTATGAAGAAGATAAATGTGTTTGTGTAATGACCCTTAGGCCTGATCGAGGTGTCACTGCACTTAAATGGGGCATGTACAGAGGAGCACACACGCAGGGAGAAAGTTAAGAATGAGGAAAACCGATATATATCTCGCTTAATTCCAAATGTAACAATGGCCATTCTTACGGAAAGGTGGTACAACCTAGAGGATGGAAACACACAAAAGATAGCACTAACTTAAAGGAAGTACTTTGTAACAAGTATTGAGAAATGATCGCAATTTAGCAACGGTTGCAGTACACGCTAGTCTATGAGTGGTTTACTGGCTTACTGTCCATGACACATACGGGCATTATCTGACACATGACCAAGGCAAAGCAACAGTACCAATACATCATCTCCTATTAGTGAGGCTACATGGGAACCATGACAAACATACGAAAAAATAACACAAAAAATGTTAAACAAATGCACAATTCGAATTCAACAAAAGAAAATAAAGGGAAAAAATCCATACCTTTTTAGCTGGTGCAATTTGTGATCCACCATGCCATTTTCCTTCAGCAATGCGGTTTCCTTTCGGTTTCTTCTCCATGAATTTGTCAAGGAAGGCAGGAAGCGACAGGTCTGTCAATGGATCACCATTATAAACAATATTGTTCCCAGATAGCAATGTCCTAGCCATTGTAAATACTGAAGGGTGCACATGTGAGGCCAATAACGTTAGCTCCCACCAACTGGCACGATCTGCATTGCTGAGAACACAGCAAAAGGCAAAGGTGATGAAAAACACTGCTTGTAGTACAAAAAAAAGGAGAGAACAAATATCATGTTATAAGTTGCTAGAGATCTTCAGTCAGAAAATATGGTGGCTGACTATGTATAGCAAGTGACCAATACTTTCTGAGATTTTTCTTGCAACTGGATTGCAATAGTATAGCATTTTGAGATAAAATAGATTACATATTAAGAATGGTACACGATAGCATTGCCACTAGTGGTTCACAACGTATAGCAAGAAATTTATTATACACTTGGATAAGATAGTAGTGCTAATCATAATAATTCCCAAATTATGCAAAATATAGGGCAAAAATACAATACCAGTAAGAAGGCTCTCTGTGTCGTGGATTATACACTTGGATAACATGTGATGTCGACCCCTCAGCTGATCCATTGGTTTGACCCTTCTCATGACCAGAGACAACTTTTGCTTGCTTCGTAGTATCAGAACCATCCTCAGAATCAGAATTGTATTTCTCATGTGAAGCCAACATACCATCCTGCATATTTGGAGTTGTTGAAGCAATAGCAGGTTCCTCAGGATTCTCAACAATGTCCTCAAAGTGTTCAATACCATCATCGACAGATTCATTCTGGAGCACAATCGACCTGAATTTTTTAAATGTAAATTATGCATTCAATAATATTCGATGACATGCCATGGTATTGACAAGTAACCACATACCATAATGGTGGCTTTGCTTTAAGAACCTCAGACAGTATGAAAAGGCATCCACAAGCATACTGTGGAGGGCGTTGAAGAGCCACCTGTTTAGAGACATCACGATTAATTATAGATCCCTAGTTCCGTTATATTCCGTAAAATAATTAATAATACTGGTAAAACTGAAACATTGAACACTTCAAATTTGTATATTTCATTTTGCTACTCCAGTGAGCTGAAAAAACGGACCGCTAGTTGCGTGCTATGGCGCCAGCTTTGATATACATATTGTCCAGATTTAGAAATGACTATGGTCTAAACATCGATTGAAGTCTTTAAAATGAGGTTGGTTTTAGTCCTGAAATTTTGCACGACTGCATCAATGTACAACATATAATCTTCATCTTTTCTCAACAACAAAAAAAAAAAAAAACATATAATCTTCATAGTACTACAAATTATGAGTTTTTAGGCTTCACTTGATTGGTTGTATTTCAGCCCATTACCATTGTATTCACTCAGCCCAGGTCTGCAATAGGAGCTAGTATGGCTAGTTTTGGGCGGCAAAAAACCAGTTTTGATACGCCCAGAAAAAGCATAAACTAGTGAGACATTCATGTTTCTTTATCCACAAACATCGCGCAAACCGAGAGCGCCTAAGGGCCGCGAGGCGGCGGCAAACCACCACCGGAGAGAGCGACGCACGGCAGCCAATGATTAAAGTGCAGCAAGTGTCCACCTGGGTTGCGGCAGCCAGCTATTTGAAGCATGCATTCTGATGCCACCTCAACGCATCCAGTCTTCTCGGCCGGAATGGAAGGCACCGGTGGTTCTTTTCCAAATCCAGAGCTGCCGAGCTCAGAGTTCTTGAATCCTCAGACATGGCAACCGTCATTCCCTCCACCAGACCTATCCTTCCAGCAGGCAAGGAGGTGACCATTCATGTTGGTTAGCTCAGCGCTTGGATCGGCACTGCAGCCAAGTCTGCTGAATTGACGGTCGAGGATTTGTTCGTAGCGCTGGGGAGTAGCCGGCGGATCATTACACAATTATGCCTCTTCTCCCTCAAGAGGCATTGAACCCAAACACAATAAATTGCAGAGGCTTCATTTATGCCCAAAATATGCGAATGCATATTAATTACAGGCATTACAAAGCTCCACAGAGGAGCCTTATGGAAATTTTAAACCCATTTTCATGGAATTTACAACTTCTGGGAAATTTTCACTTGGTATTTCCATGTGCAACTGTGTAGTTTTTAGCTCTAGTGTATTTGTTTTAGTGTTGTAGAATAATGTTAGTGCCGTAGAGTTGTAGTGTAACTAGTGTCAGTCCTTTATGCTCTTCCTGGTCATTCAAGTCAGCTATCATGTTAAAAACAATTCAAACAACAGACCTGCAGTAGTCGCTTCGAAAATGCAGCTACTCTCTTTAACATTACATCATTCTTCATCGCTTTCACCAGTAGACCTAGAAATAATTCCGGCTGAAATATGCAGACATAACTAGTCAGGTAAACTATAGAAAAAAGACTACTAACAATATATGAGGGTGCAAAGAGCATAGCCACATTTTCATGGTTGCGTTATGCCAGTAAGAGACATCAAAACCAAGTTACTGTTTGAAGATCAAAGTATGCTAAAATATAGAACAAACAGAAAGCATGACAAAAGGACCAGCCACTGAAACCTTTGATGAAGTAACAGCTGAAGGACTCAACAGTTTCGCATATAATGCACGGTAAAAACGGTCACTTGCAATTTGATTTTTTGTCGAGATCTGGTACAAAAGCATTAACGACTGAACACCAACATTGAAGTTCTCAGAGTGCACCTACATGCAAAATAATTGTCAGATAGGGTCCTTACAGAAAGCTCTATGTGCTTCAGACAGCAACTTATCAATGTACTTTTGATCTTTTATATTAGCTAATAACCTCACCAGTCTAAAAAGAATTGGTGTCTGAACTTCCACAATATCATCAACTTCAGAGCTTGCAACATATGGTAATGCTCTATTTACGCCCTGCATAGATGAAAGGATTAATACACAACTAGAGACACGAGTCATTAACCAGTTTGAGCACCATAAAGGGAAACACATGCATGTAATCATACTTAACACATACTCCCTCCGTTCTGAAATACTCCGCATTCTAGGAATAAAATTTGTTCTGAAATACTCTACATTCTAGCTTTTAGTCAACAAGAATACGGAAAACGACGTGGTCCTCCTTTATCTATTGGATGTCACTATTTTCAATGTAGTAAATGACTACTAATTTGTCTTATTTTTCCTAGAATGTAGAGTAAAAGAGAACTGAGGGAGTAATACGACAAAGCAAAGACAATACTACGCAAGTCTGCAGAGTGCAAAACATACAGTTAAAAGTGCAGAGAGAAGGCGGGAATCCATCTCTAAATCTGATCCTGCTGGTGGATTCACTTCATGGCTTTCATGTGAATTAGAGTCATTGACCTTGTCCTTTCTTCCCTTTGTTTTTCCGTTTTCATCTTTTTTCTTGCCATGTTTACTTCGTTTTTCTCCTTTAGTATCACGAGGGCAAGACATGAGTACCTGACAACAGTTCCATAGAACAAGAAAGACAATTTTAAATATTTAAAAACAATTAACACCATACAAGTGAGCAGACTATGAAAATGAACTTTAAGCCATAGGAAAAAAATTACATTTAATGTGAAAGGCAGAAGTGCAGAGAGCCAGAGAGAAACGGGGCTAACAAGATGGAGAACTGAGGATGTGATGAAAAGACAGTAAAACTAATGGTTGGCAGGAAAAGGGCCAACGGCTAACAACTCCTAAGCACAACAATTATAAACTGCTGAACCACATCCAAACCTTGAAAAGGGCAATGTAGACATCCACCAACCGCTTAGCAAGTTTAGGTCCATCTCCTTTTTTGGCAAGAAAAATATGGCTCAAAAAGTTGACCTGTACAATAGTACCTTCAGTTAAAAAATGCATAGGTAGGATACTTCCAATACATAGCAGCTTGGATAGATGAGCATATTTCGGTCACTCAAAAAGTGAAACTTTTCAAAAATGTTAACAGTAAGAGAACCAATTTACCAACCTGCACTGTTTATGAAAGTAAGAAGCAACGAGTAAAATAGTAAGGAAAACAATAACATACAGCTTGGTATTTGGCCCTAAGCCCAACATGTGGTCTGAACAGAAATGAGTCCACCTCATCTATCACAACCATCTGCAAATTTTAAAATGTCCAAGAACACAAAAGAATTAGGTTTTTTAAGTCCTTAGTCAGCAAAATATTATACAGTTAACTATCTTGATCAAATAGATAATTCATGACAGTAACACAGGTGATGCATCTTTTTAACGAAACAAATGAATATACCTTCATATTGGGATGAGTGGACAGGAGACCTGTTAACAGATAAGCGGCACTTGATGCTGCCCTTCTTTCAGGATCTCCAAGCTGCCATAGATTTGCAACAGGATGACTAAGAATAAGGCCGCTTCCCGTAAAAATTGAAGGTATTGCTTCTCATAAGTAATCTAGTATTGTACTATGAACTATATCTGCTCTGGGCACATTATAATAAGTGAAAATGGAGGAATAGCAGAAAATAACAACTTACTTTGTTAACAAGAGCTGTAAGTAACCGGCGCTCCTGTTCAGATTTACTCTTTAAAAGGGTGGAAACCGTCTGCAGAGAGAGGAAAACAACGAACACGCATTCATGACAAGGAACCTTATGAATATTCTTAGTGATCCTAGTAATAGCACAAATTAGCGAGAATTATATTTAACGAAGCTAGGATAACTAAATCCTCGAAAAAGAATGCCAGCCATTTGCCAGATAATCTCATGAGGGACCAGTGGCAGAGTTAAAGCTTCCAGATTCGTCAGAATCCCCACACTTAGCCAGAATCGGAAACCAACCAGTTACAGGTAAGAGCAGTTTCGAACCTCCTGGTTTTCTTTCAAACTTCAATACTCAATAAGGCAACTACGCTTTCACAACTGGTTGCTGGGGAACTTCGGCTGATTCGACAAATTACTGCCAGAAACTAAGCTGGTTTTCAAATTTTCTGATGCCTGCCAGGAAATCCAGTTCCCTACAGGAAGCTAGTTCCCATGCAATATATATCTGAACAAAAGACTGACTTGAAATTGTCTTGCTTAATAACCCATGTTAAATCAGTTTGAAAGATGATGCAATATCAACTCAACAACTAATCTCCGCAATTTAGTTTTAGACAAATTTGAACTAAAACTACGACACTTATTATGGATAGGAAGGAGTTAGGGATGCAGCTTCAGTCCCAAGACAGACACAGCTAAACTAGATGTGATGCAAGTTTGTCTTGACAAACCATGCTTAGCTGTCTCAAAACCGTACTGTTGTAGCAATTTTTACTGCAGCTCCAACACATCTTGTTAAATGTTTGCTATGATGTTTTGATTTTTCGCAACTACTTTCTTGTGCTCAATATTTCCAAGTATCTGATGTGATGCAGAAAATAATAGAATATGGCGCACTACAAGTTCCCCAATACGCTCATTCTGTGAGGGCATAATGTTATGTCTTTGCCCAGAACCAGAGCAATGATAAGGTTTGTTTCATATAAATACACAATTTGGGCTAACCTTCATTGCTTTGTCCTTAAGACTTGGCAGCATATCTTTCAATGCATCCTCCAGTGCAATAACAAACTTCTCATACCTGTAACAGTAATCAGAAAATTAAAACAGAAAAATAGAATGATCACACACCAACAAACAACATGAAA
This sequence comes from Lolium perenne, assembly GCF_019359855.2. Classification (NCBI taxonomy): domain Eukaryota; kingdom Viridiplantae; phylum Streptophyta; class Magnoliopsida; order Poales; family Poaceae; genus Lolium; species Lolium perenne. The sequence goes on from NC_067249.2 coordinate 146,425,428, forward strand.
GAGTTTGTTCATGCATGTATATCATCCATTTCTCCATTAACAATCAATTCAGATCAAGTGTTCTGTAAGAATCATGGGTAAATTTCACATAACTCGGGTTTTTGAGCATTGGCAAGTGGCAACATAAAGCTACAGTTTTTCTAAAACTTTCACATAACCATAGATATTTGGAAAATTGGTAGCATAGACCCTAGCTAGCCCATTTTCTCCGCTAATCCTTGTTTCTGACAACAGAGGAAGTCCTCCCAGTGCAGCAGATATAATAATGGCAAGGGAATTAAGACCTAGACAGCACAGAAGGTGTAGTGCCTACATTTGATAATAGTGATACTAAAACCCTTGTTAGCAACTGTTGCTTTTTAAGTCAGTAGGTACCTAAATTGAAGGCTTTCTTCTTCCAGAGTTCAAACCTACATATAGCATCTACTTAATACCTAGTAGACTGAAAAATACCTCTGTTTCAAGCAGTCCTCCCAGTACCAGAATAGCAGAAGCGAGTAGCCATCTTTTGTTTCGGGTAAAATGTCCAATGGGCGCTGAATAAGACTTTTCAACTTTCGATCTGGCAATAACCTAGCAAGAGAATGCAATTAATAACCAAGATGACAAGAAAATAAAAGAAAACAGAGAGCTTATGTGATAATAAAATTGGACAGTGCTAATTAAATAGTCTGGTTAATGTTCTAAATAATGTCAGTAATAAGACAGCCATTACCCTCTCCATTCGCCTGTACACATGCAGCATAGTTCGTTCACAACTTAACTTTCCCACATTACTGCCCCAATAAAAGTAGAGAAAAGGGAACAGAACAGGTATGCATCGTAACTTGTTTCTTTAAGTATGTACATGTAGACTGACCCTTGCAAACCTCCCCCCCCCCCCGCCCCCTCCCCCACCCCACGCACACATACACACTTTCATGTATGGGAATTTAACCCAAGTAGAGCGAAAAGTTTAGTTGAAATCCAGTAAGAATATTGACAAAAATGGCAAGTGGTAGACCATATTAAAGCAAGACTTATTTCAGCCTTTGTGTTGCAGGCGTAAAGCATTATTTGATTTCTCTACACAAATAATACTGCACACTTAACTCATATGTGTGTACCAACTAAGCGGGCAAATAAAACCCACCAGTGAAGACATGGTAAGCAAGAGTACAGTTTTCAGCGTTTATGTTCAAATAGAACATTCTTATGCAAACTAATATTAACATGTCAAATTTTCATTGACAATTTGACTAATTGCGGGCATGTTCAAATGAGCTACACTGAAATCTGAACTAGTATCAAAGGTGTAAACACAGGTGAACCATTAACCCGTTTCCAGCTTGCCATATCCAAATAACTATTGTGTCATCAGATCAGGCTTTTATGGCTGGTGCATTTTAATGTGAATATTTTTTCACTAGACAAACGATGCGCATATTGTAAGTAGTAATCATAGCGGAAGAAAATTAGAGAAAACTAAAATAAGAGGTAACAAAAGCAGGTAACGTGAGACGGCCTAGTCAGATGTTTAGAGCAAGAAATTACTATGCTTGAAAGTCAAGACATGCAAAATTCAAATACATGTGTTCTGAAATGCTTTTGCAGGCATGTAGTTTCTTTTCCCTAACTTGTGTAAGCCTAGCAAGTCTAGCAAAAGAAGACAGCGAATAATTAATTTAAATTAATAAACCAATGGTGCAGCCCATTCAGGTGGCTCCTGCAAGGATGCATTCTATTTAAGGACATGGCAGTGGCAGTGGCAGAAGGATCAAGAGAAAAAAAAAAGGAGGAAATATAGCAAAAGAAACGCCACCAATTTTGCTTTAGTGTGTCCCAAGAGGGAAAAATAGTATAGCTACAAGATAATAAAAGAAAAAAGTCCAGAAGATGCTAACCTCATTTCAAACAATTCCCTCAGTGCATCAAAGCCTGTGAATGCATATCTCTTACCAGCCTTTGATGCGACCATACCTGTATAAAAAAATAAAAGGAGGAAGAATCTCTTTAGGATATTCAGAAAAGAAGAAAACAGAAACAAGATAATCTGCAAAATGGCAGATGACATGAAAAGTCTACTCCCTCCGTTTCATAAAAGGAGTGTAAATTTTGTCCAAAGTAAAACCATGTAAAGTTTGACCAAACTTCTAGAAAAAATATCAACCTCTACAATGTCAAATCAATCGCAATAGATACATTATTAAACATATTGTCATGTATGTCTATACAGTATTATAAGTGTTGATAGTATTTTATATAAATAAACTTGGTCAAACTTTACATGGTATGACTTTAGACAAAATTTATGCGCCTTCTTTTACGGAAGGGAGGTGGTAGCTATACTGATCGCAAAAAAAAAAAATGAAGTAATCCCAAACAAGGTAAAAAATGCTTTACACAAACTTAGAACTGCAAGAAAAACAAATTTCAGAACATGTAACTTGAGACGATATCAATTTGCTATTCGTGATATATCTTGAAATTTTCAACAGATGATGAAATTTATCTGAAATCATGTTAATCCATCGATATCATAATGGCCTTCCGGTGTGCCTGGATGAGTCCAGCAAGATTCCACTACTAAAAGGATTGGTTATATACTAATATTATCAACAGACAACAGTAAAATTGTGACCTCAGTTTTAAAAAGGAAATTTACAAGAAGATGAAACTAGAGGCAGAAGGTAAAGCTTGACTCGTAAAGATGAGTCATCTTGTAAACTTGAGCCATATTTCTGCAGTGGCAACGAACACATTCACAGACAATGACCTTTGCTGGTGTTTACACAAGACCACTGGCAGTGATTATATTAAGTTGCCCACTACTACCTAATGATAACAACGTTAATAGTACAAGCCAATGAGTGCAGCCACTTAAATAAAGCCTACTGAACATATTTATCTCTCTGCACAACTGCACATAATGAACAGATAATCTACTCTGGAGTTCCTCGGTCCAGCATGATATAGGTTCACTCATGACTCATCTAAGATCAAAACATTCATGGTTCATTTTCTGATCTGACTCACTGGATCCTTTTCCTGGTTGCAGTTACAGTTCATGTTGGCGAATTGTTTCAAAATACAACTTCAACTCAGAGTGTTAATGTGATAAAAAAGCTGCCACTATGATCACATCAGTTGCTAAGTTATCAGGATCACTTCCCACATTTTTTCCCAGCACATGAAGAATCTCAAATCTAGCATTCTAGGTCTGTTTCCATGATATATGAAAAAAAATGCATCAATGTGTTCAATAAGCACTGAAGAGAGTATTCAATAGTGCAACTCACCGATGAGAGAGTCAAGAGCCCGCATGTTTGCTATTGGATTGTCCTCAACGAGACACGTGAACGCCGACACCTTATCGGACGATGTACCGGACTTGGCCGACATCTCCAGGAGCTTGAGGTCACCAGTCCCCCGCCGCCCCGTGTCGTAGTCCCTCGAGTACTGCGCCATGAGCTTCTCCGCCAGCTCCCGTTTCCGCTCCACCAGCCGCTGCATCTCCTGAAGCCCCATCGCTGGTGGGGCATGCTTGCGGTCCCCTAGGACCTTGGTCTCCAGCTCATCAGCATCCGCGTACCACTGCCCAGAGAGAGCACCCGCCTTTACCAGCGGGTAATTGGTGGCGGCGCTAGTAGTGGCGGCGGTATGAGGGCCATGGAGCTCGAGAGGATGCGGCTTCTTGGTGGGTTTGGGATTTTGGGTGTTTGGGGCCGCTTCTGGGGTTTGGGGATGCTTGGGCGGTTTGGGGGCGTTTATGGGGCCGGACTTGCGGAAGTCGGAGTCGTCGAAGCCGGACGAGCTACCGGCGCCGGGGACGAGTCCCAGAGAGGAGGCGAACGAGGCGACGTCGGACTTGATTGCGTCAAGGTCGCCCTCCTCCCCACTGGCGGCGAGCTTCTTCTTCTTCTTCTTCTTCTTGGCGGACTTGGGGTTGGGGTTTACGTCGAGCTTGACCGCGTCCGCGGCCTCCTCCTCCCCGTCGGCAGCCGGCTTCTTGGATTTCTTGGTGGGCTTCAGTCTGGTGGGGCTTGCGTCGGACTTGAGCTCGTCCATGCTCTTCTCCTCCCCGCTGGCGGCGGGCTTCCTCGCTTTCTTGGCGGACTTCGGTTTGGGATTTGGCTCAGTCATGGCTGGACGCCTCGGCGACGGGATATGTAGGCAGCAGTGGGGCGGGATAAGGACGGCGAGGCGGCGGCGGAGGCGGAGGCGAGGTGGCGCCGGTGGGGGGAGAGAATTAGGAGGCGGCTGGGTGGGCGATGTTGAGAAGGGTTTTTCTCGAGGGAGAGGTTGAGGAGATGGACACTGACGGGCCGTGAGGCCGTGATGATTAAAATTAGGCCCATCACGAAGGCCCGTTTATTCTTTTTGTTTACATCATCTCCAACATTTGGAATGCCTTTACCTAGCTCCTGGCGGCTAGGGTTTAGGCGATTACCCCACCGGCGATCGGCGATCACCGGAGGCAGGGGCCATCGATCCCGCGATCTGAGCGCTTCCTCTCCCTCTCGCGGGCAGACTACTCGGGCTGACCAAGGGGCCGACTGGCTCGGCTTCTCGGCCTTGGTAGTTTTCTGTCTGTGGGTTAGGGTTTGCGATCGCTCGGGTATGGCGGCGGCAGGAGACGGTAAGGGCGAAGCCAGCGGCAAGGCGGGTCAGTCCTGGACGGAACCAACACTGGAGGAACTGCTGAAGAGTATGAACCTCAAGGGTGAGGACATTGGGGGAGTTTTTGTGCCGAAGAGCGAGGTGGAAGCTCTAAAGGAGGAAACAAAGTGGATGGCGGTGATGCGTTTGCTCACTACGAAGCCGTTCAGTGCGACGTCTCTGAAGAAGACGATGAGATTCACTTGGGCTCCAGCGCAAGAGGTTTCTTTCCGTGATGTGGAAGCAAATAGATTCCTGGTACAGGCGAATTGCTTGGGAGACTGGAAGAAAATTACGGAGCAGGGTCCTTGGCTGTTTCGGGAGCAGGGACTACTCATCAAGAAGTATGATGGGAGTTGCAGTGCTAAGGCTGTTGAACTAAACATGATTCAGGCATGGGCACAGATTCATGATGTGCCAGAACTCTACCGTAAGAGGCATCTGGTAGCAGGGCTTGCGGAGAGGTTGGGAGAGGTGCTGATGGTGGACATGAATGGAGCTGGTTTTGAAGGAGGAAACTACGTGCGAGTCCGCGTTTGGCTCGACGTAAGGAAGAGGCTCACGGCGTTTGTCTCTTTTGATCCTGAAGGTGAAGCAAAAGTGATCATGAGGGTGCGTTATGAGAAGATCCCGCGCTACTGCGGGGTTTGCGGGCTGCTGGGCCATGAGCAAGACGAGTGTGGCACGGGCGAACATGCCCAGGAAGCAATCAAGTATGGGACATGGCTCATGGCCGAGTCGCCATGGAACTGGACTAGGCTGCATGGAGATATCCCGAAGCGTCCTATGGGAAGGGAAAGACAGAATGATAGCTACGGCACGCCAGGTCGTGGGGCGGGGCGCGCTGGTAGGGGTGGCCGGGAAGGTGGTCGAGGGCGAGGCGGAGGACCTGAAAACCGTAAACGCTCTTCTACTGATGCCCCACTGACAGAGGTGAGCCCCGTCAAGACAGGGGTGGTAGACACTAGTGACAAGGGACCTTTACTTCTGGGGTGGAAGGATGCCAAGTTAGATGGCAGCCCGGAGGGGAGCGCAAGGACGAAACTAAATTTTGAAGAGAAGGATACTGAGATGGCGGCGGGCCGGGGAGCGCCTGAGGGGGTTCCTCCTCCACCACCGTCAGCTAGGGAGCCCAAACACACAAAGAAGCTGGCGGCAGCAAAGAAGGACAAGTCCGTGACTGGAGTGGCGGCCTCCGCATCGGAGGGTCGCCAGTCGCAATGAGTGTTCTCAGTTTAAACTATCGTGGCCTAGGCGGGGCTGCAGCAGTTCGAGATCTCCGTCTCTTGGCGGAGCGCCACGCTCCCTCTATCCTATGCGTTGTGGAGACCCAACTCCATAAGTCAAGGGTGGAGATTTTACACCGTTCTTTAGGTTTTAATAAAAGTTTTGCTGTTAGTAGTAGTGGTCGCAGTGGCGACATTGGTGTGTTTTGGAATGATGAGTTAATAAAGATGGAAGTTTTACCCTACTCGCAGTATCACATTGATCTTGTTGTTACGGAGGAGGGGAAGGATCCCTGGCGTCTCACGGTGGTTTATGGTGAGGCACAGGTTCAGGAGCGCCACAAAACGTGGGATATGCTCAAATTTATCCGATCGGCTAACGATCTGCCATGGATGTGCATTGGAGACTTCAATGAAGTTCTCCGGCGTGAGGAGCATGACGGCGTGGCGGAAAGGAGTTGGGGACAGATAGCGGGTTTCAGAGACGTTGTTGATGTCTGTGTCCTGTGTGATTTGGGCTATAGAGGTGTCCCGTGGACTTTCGAGAAGAAGGTGGCTGGAGGAGCTTACTGTAGAGTACGTCTTGATCGTGCCCTGGCGTCACCGGCGTGGTGTGCGCGGTTCCCGTCAGCTGAGGTTCACCACCTAGCAAGCTATGCAACATCTGATCATCTCCCTATTCTGTTGAGGATGTCGCAGCGGCAACAGAGATCGAGTGCGCAGGCCAAGCTGTTCCGGTACGAGGTAATGTGGGAAACCCACGACCAGTTCGCACCGGTTTTAAATGACTCGTGGCAGGCTTCCAGCCCGAGCGGTACGATAGAGGACTTGAAGCATAAATTACAAAACGTCTCCTCCAGCCTGGCATCTTGGGGCAGGGAGTCGTTTGGCAGTGTGCGTCATCAAATCCGGATGCTACAGCGTGAGTTAGCAGAAATGAGGTCCCAGGAGAACCGGGATGGACCTTCAATCGCTGAGCTCAGGCTGGTTGAAAAACTCGCTGAAGCACTGCACCGTGAAGAAGTAATGTGGAGGCAGCGCTCTCGTATCCAATGGCTCGCGGAGAGGGATAAGAACACACGTTTTTTCCATCTCCGAGCTAGCCAACGGAAGAAGAAGAACCGGATCCTCGAGTTAACTAAGGCGGATGGTTCTGTTACCAGAGATGAGGCTGCCATGGGCCTAGAAGCGAATGGTTTCTACCAGAACCTCTACACGTCCGAGGGTGTCTCGAACATGGAGGAGGTCCTATCTTCAGTACCGAGGAGGGTGGACATGGCGATAAATAGTAAACTCGACGCCCCATTCACATGTGAGGAGGTAAAAATGGCACTCTTTGAGATGTACCCAACGAAGGCGCCGGGTCCAGATGGTTTCCCAGCACACTTCTTTCAGCGCCATTGGAGTGTGTGTGGGGAGGAGGTGACAGGGGCTGTCCTTCGAGTTCTGGCTGGCCAGGATAGCCCTGAATGTGTCAACAAGACTTTTATTGTGCTCATCCCAAAGGTAGCGAGCCCGACGAAATTGGGACAATTCCGGCCTATCAGTCTGTGCAATGTGATGTACAAGATTGCGTCCAAGGCGGTTGCAAATAGACTGAAAGTTATTCTACCGGAGATTATTTCTGAGGAGCAGTCGGCTTTTGTTCCTGGAAGACTCATCACGGATAATATTATTACGGCGTACGAGTGTCTACATTTCATGAAGCGCACAAAGGCCAAAAAAACACCGGTTTTGTGCCCTGAAGTTGGACATGCGGAAGGCATATGATCGGGTCGAGTGGAGTTACCTCAAGGCCATCATGCTGAAGCTTGGGTTCAGCACATCCTGGGTGACTCTTGTTATGAGACTAGTTTCTACGGTCTCCTTTTCAATGCTCTTTAATGGATCACCGCAAGAGGAGTTTCGGCCGTCAAGGGGTATTCGACAGGGCGACCCCATCTCTCCATATTTGTTCTTGCTGGCAGCGGAGGGCCTTTCGTGCCTTTTAAAAAACCAAGTTCAATCATCAGCGCTTCAGGGGATTAAAGTGGCACCGACTTCACCACCGGTGAACCACTTACTTTTTGCGGATGATAGCCTGCTGTTTGTCGAAGCAAGTATTGAGGGAGTAAATGAGGTCAAGACTGTCTTAGAGAAGTATTGCCAGGCTTCGGGGCAGCGTATAAATATGGACAAGTCTTCTATCTTCTTTAGTAAGGGTTGTTCAGGAGATCTGAAGGAAAGCATTAAGGGGATCCTAGAAGTTCAGAGGGAGACCCTAAATGAGAAGTATCTTGGAATGCCATCTGATGTAGGGAGATCCAAGAGTGGAGCTTTCAAGTACCTCAAAGATCGAGTCTGGAAGAAAGTCTTGGGGTGGATGGAACAACTTCTGTCGGTGGGGGGAAAGGACATCTTATCAAATCGGTTGCACAAGCTGTTCCTACTTTCTCTATGTCATGCTTCAAGTTACCAAGGGGATTATGTGACCATATCAATGCGATGCTCAGGAAGTTTTGGTGGGGAAACAAAGAGGGTTAGAGACGAACGTGTTGGGTTTCGTGGGAGAAAATGACTCAACCAAAATCTGATGGCGGCCTGGGCTTTCGGGATATTGAGCTTTTCAATTTGGCTTTACTAGCCCGGCAAGCATGGAGGCTTCTACAGGAACCAGGATCGCTGAGTGCGCGAGTACTCAAAGCAGTTTACTATCCGGATGCTGATTTGTTAGAGGCCGAGCTGGGCTCCCACCCGTCCCAGGTTTGGCGGTCCCTTCTGGAGGGACGTGATGCCTTGAAGCTAGGCCTTATACGGAGAATTGGTGACGGTGCGACTACGCATGCTTGGCGAGATAACTGGCTGCCGCGGGAGGAGCGGATGATGCCAGTTGCGCCTAGGAAGCAAGGGGAGCCCCAGCGTGTGTGCGACTATATTGATAACACGACAGCTTCCTGGAAGGAGGACAAGCTCGAGGAGTTTTTCTGGCCCATGGGTGTCGAAGTGATCAAAGGAATTCCGCTATGTACCAGGCGGCAAGAAGATTTCTGGGCGTGGCAGTTTGAAAAAACAGGTGTGTTCACTGTCCGTTCAGCACATAGAAACTTGGTTCGAGTTCGCCGGACTAGGGGCGATTGGCTTGAGAACCGCGCGGCGGCCTCGAGCAGCGCAAAGGAAGGGAAGGATTGGTCGAAGCTGTGGAAGACCGCCGTCCCGTCAAAGATTCGAGTTTTTCTATGGAGGCTGGCGCACTGCTCGCTTCCAACCGGCGATGTCCGTCATCATAGGCACATGGCGACGTCGGCGACTGATGCGCGTGATTGACGTATTGTCATTTCGTTCGACACGCGTCCGTTGGGAACCCCAAGAGGAAGGTGTGATGCGCACAGCGGCAAGTTTCCCTCAGTAAGAACCAAGGTTTATCGAACCAGTAGGAGTCAAGAAGCACGTTGAAGGTTGATGACGGCGAGATGTAGTGCGGCGCAACACCAGGGATTCCAGCGCCAACGTGGAACCTGCACAACACAAACCAAGTACTTTGTCCCAACGAAACAGCGAGGTTGTCAATCTCACCGGCTTGCTGTAATAAAGGATTAGATGTATAGTGTGGAAGATGATTGTTTGCAGAAAACAGTAGAACAAGTATTGCAGTAGATTGTATTTCAGTATAGAGAATTGGACCGGGGTCCACAGTTCACTAGAGGTGTCTCTCCCATAAGATAAACAGCATGTTGGGTGAACAAATTACAGTTGGGCAATTGACAAATAAAGAGGGCATGACCATGCACATACATATTATGATGAGTATTGTGAGATTTAATTGGGCATTACGACAAAGTACATAGACCGCTATCCAGCATGCATCTATGCCTAAAAAGTCCACCTTCAGGTTATCATCCGAACCCCTTCCAGTATTAAGTTGCTAACAACAGACAATTGCATTAAGTATTGCGCGTAATGTAATCAATAACTACATCCTCGGACATAGCATCAATGTTTTATCCCTAGTGGCAACAGCACATCCATAACCTTAGAGGTTTCTCACACTCCCTGCATTCACGGAGACATGAACCCACTATCGAGCATAAATACTCCCTCTTGGAGTTACTAGTAAAAACTTGGCCAGAGCCTCTACTAATAACGGAGAGCATGCAAGATCATAAACAACACATAGACATAAATTGATAATCAACATAACATAGTATTCTCTATTCATCGGATCCCAACAAACACAACATATAGCATTACAGATAGATGATCTTGATCATGTTCGGCAGCTCACAAGACCCGACAATTAAGCACAATTAGGAGAAGACAACCATCTAGCTACTGCTATGGACCCATAGTCCAGGGGTAGACTACTCACTCATCACTCCGGAGGCGACCATGGCGGCGTAGAGTCCTCCGGGAGATGATTCCCCTCTCCGGCAGGGTGCCGGAGGCGATCTCCTAAATCCCCCGAGATGGGATTGGCGGCGGTGGTGTCTCTGGAAGGTTTTCCGTATCGTGGCTCTCGGTACTGGGGGTTTCGCGATGAAGGCTATTTGTAGGCGGAAGGGTAGGTCAGGGGGCGTCGCGAGGGGCCCAGGAGACAGGTCGGCGCGGCCAAGGGTGGGGCCGCACCGCCCTACCCCCTGGCCACCTCGTGGCCCCACTTCGTTGACTCTCCGGTCTTCTGGAAGCTTCGTGGCAAAATAGGACCCTGGGCGTTGATTTCGTCCAATTCCGAGAATATTTCCTTACTAGGATTTCTGAAACCAAAAACAGCAGAAACAAAGAATCGGCTCTTTGGCATCTTGTTAATAGGTTAGTTCCAGAAAATGCATAAATATGACATAAAGTATGCATAAAACATGTAGATATCATCAATAATGTGGCATGGAACATAAGAAATTATCGATACGTCGGAGACGTATCAGCGACATGCTCGGTCTGTGGACAAGAAGATTCATGGCGTCACTCCCTGGTGGAGTGTGCTATGTCGCGATGTGTGTGGGCTTTGTCCAACCCAACAATCGTGGAACACATTTGCATCTCGATGGAGCCTGCTGCCCGGCAATGGCTTTTCTCGATGATGCGGACGATGGAGCATGATGACTTTATTCGGATGGCTGTTACCCTTTGGGCTATTTGGCACGCAAGGAGGAAAGCAATTCATGAAGACATCTATCAAAGTCCGCAGGCGACGCATCAGTTCATTGAGAGTTTCTTGCATGATCTATCCTTGTCGGAGAAACCGAGAGCTACGGCTGCAGCGAAGGTGCACCCTCCGCTGGCACCAAGATGGATACCTCCTCCACAGAACCAGAGCAAGGTGAATAGGACGGCGCTGTTGCAAAGATATCTAATAGAGGAGCTGTGGCGGCTGTCTGCCGCTCCCATGCAGGCGTTTACCTCGGTTCCTCGGCGGTGGTTTTTGAGGGGATTACACACCCTGGCTGCCTCGAAGCTATGGCCTGTCGCGAAGCTTTGGCGCTCACGGCGGACCTGGGAGTGGAAGGGGTCACGGTGGCTTCGGATTGCATGGAAGTGATCCAAGGCCTGAAGGGCAACAACCTGGGGCTCTTTAGTCATGTGCTCAAGGAGATCAAGACGTCGGCCGAACAGCGGGGAGGTTTCTGTTTCCGCCATGAGAGCCGGCGGTCGAATGGCGAAGCTCATAGTCTAGCTCGCTCGGCAACATCACTTGCAGCGGGTTGCCATGTTTGGTTGGGAGTTATACCTCCGTTTCTTTCATTTCTTGTAAACATTCTGGGTAGGAATGAATAAAGGGGGTCAGAGTTCTGTTCTCAAAAAAAATATGGGGGTTGCTGTAGACAACCAACCTCAGATTGGGTGGCTGTATCTCCAGGCCACTCGAGTTTTAACCCCCGGTTTGATACATGTGTGTCTCGTAAAAGCGGAATATTCATTTAGTGGGAGACGACGTTCTCGTCGACAGCGAGGCGCATGTGGTGATTTCGTCAATTACAGGGTGTGCGTGTGTGCCTTTATAGGGGTGAGTGTATGCGCGTGTATATAAGCTTATGTGTTTATACTGTGTTTCTTAGAAAAAAACAATGGAGGGTGTTGTATAGCGACAGGTCGGCACGGACCAGACGCCGCACACCCCCAAAGGAGGGTTGTCGGGCAGGCCCACCATTCCCCCATTTTTTTGCTTATTCGTTTTTTCTGTTCTATTTTTATTTTTACGTTTTCCAAAAGCTGATTCTTTTTAGATTCGATTTTTAAAAATTCAGAATTTTAAAATTTTAGTTTTTCTGAAATCTAAATATTTACAAAAATTGAACATTTTTCAAAGTTGAACATTTTTTCAGGTTTTTTTTCCTCAAAATTTAAACATTTTCGAATATGAACATTTTTTGAATACGGATAATTTTTAAATTTGAACACTTTTCTAATTTAAACATTTTTCAGACTTGAACATTTTAAAATTTGAAATATTTTCATATTTAAACATATTTTAATTTGAACTATTTTCGAATCTGAAATTTTTGAATTTGAACAAACAATAAAAAACAGAAAAGAAAAGGAAACAAAAAAACAGAAAAACAAACAAAAAGGAAAGAAAAACAGAAACAGAAAAACGAAAAATTAGGGAAAACGTAAATTGGCCTGGTCGGTGTATAAGATTGGCCTCGCCCAATAGCATGCGGTAATACGCCTGTCACACTAATGGGACGACGTGGGCCGTGGGCAGCGGCCCAATAGCACATGCTTGCTATGGTTCACTCGGTTTTGAAAGTTTTGGTTCGGTTTTTTTCATTTTTTCTATTTTGTCGGTTCTCTTCTGGTTCAGTTGTTTTTCTATTTTCAACATCTTCGAATTTGATCAAATTTCAAATTTGAGCTAATTTTGCTTATATTCGAAAAAATTAAAAATTAGTTTTTGTTAGATTTGAATTTTGTTTAAAATTAATTTTTTCTCAGATTTCAAATTTGTTCAAAATAAAATTTTGCTCGGATTCGGAATTTGAAATTTGATCAGATTTGGAAAATTCGAAAAATGGTTGTGCATACTACGATTCAAGCTTGAGTCTTCGCGGAAGTGGACCAAGGTTGGAACAAGTGGGCTATAACTCAGATCATATACATCTACACTACTTAAAAAGGAGGAACATGTTCCTTATTCTGCCAATACGTATTTTGGTCGTCCTTCGTCGCTCCCCTTGCGCTCGCCCCGCGTTCCTCCTCCGCCACGACTAACCCTCTCCTCCAACTTTCCACCGCCAACTATACCCCTAAATCCCACTTCCTCCGCCTCCACTCGCCACGCCGCCGCCTGCCCGTTCCCCGTCTCTCCCTCACGCCCCCCGCCGCTGCCAGCGCCGGTTCCGCCCCCTCGCCTTCCCCCTCCGTCTCCGTCCCCCCCACCCCCGCCCCCTCTCTTCTCCAACTGGTCCCCGCCGCGCGCGATCTGGCGGGTGCTCTCCGCGCTGCTCCTGGCAGGCCAGGTCTTCCACCGCATCCTCACGGGCCGCATCCACCGCCGCAACCTCCTCAAATCTGCAGGATACAGGGGCGAAATTGTGCGCTTGTATAAGAGAGAGATCGAATGGATCCTGGCCGCCGCCGCTGGGCATCACGAGGAAGAGTGGAGGCGGATTCGATTCGCAGAGTTGGGACGAGATGAGAGGAAGAAGGGGGCCGGACGAACTCCAGCGAGGGAGCGAGGGGGGCGAGAGTGGAGATAGCGACACCTCATAGTTCAAGCCTGCGGCGGTGACACCGTCCTCCTCCCTCGCGCTGGAAGGCGGCGAAACAGCCATCCATGGAGACGGAGGGCGCCACAGGCGCACTCACGCTGGTCACGCAGAACACATCAACGCGTCGAAGGTTAGATAAACCTCGAGCTCCAGTAGCAGCAGCTCATCTCCAAGGTATTCAGGTTTCACCCTTCCTTCCCGTGCTCGCACTACTTTCTGAACCCAAGCTTACTTTAGGCCATGGATTCTTGGACCAAATCAGCGTGCTGGGCAGCAACCTGTATCTCTTGGTGACTACAGCAGCAAGGGCGGTCGATGGTGTCCTCTGGAAAAGTAGCATTGGAAGCCACAGCCAAAATCCGCTTGTCACTTTTTGGATTCTACCACCTACAGAGTATGTCTCATCAGCTCACAAACCTGATGCGCACCATCTGGTTGAAGGAATGGCTAAACGATCTTGCTGTAGCCTTTTATGTTACTCTTATTTGTTCCTTTATCCTGCCTAAGTTATAGTATTACTGCTTCACAACAATGATGAGCTGATGTCAATATGCCAAACATTTTGTGTATCTAGGTGGCTTTGACTGCATAGAATCTGTGTTGATGTATTTAGCCATGGCCTTTATGTCACATGTATGACACAGGCGTATTTAGCCAAGGTATTTTACCTATCCTTTTTAGATTATTCTATAGCATGTATACTTGTGGTGGTTGATTGCCGCTGTCAGAGCAGCGACTATGCGGGTAGAGGAAGTTAGAAATAACCACCTTTGAGCAGAATGCTGCATCCAGCATCACAGTTTTGTGCAGGTCTCGATTTTGTTCTTTTTTCTTTGAGTAACAAGAGAGGGTTGCATGGATGAACCTGCACCTTTTTTTGCGGTATGTGTGTTCTCTTTTGCTGCAACAAGAGTTTATCGCTGCATCCGCAGCTTGTAACTTGCTGAGTGTAAAGCTCTCTTTGAATTAGTTGCCTATTTTGTAGGATAACGTTGCATAGAAAACAAAAATTTTCCTACGGCGAACACGCAATCCAAGCCAAGATGCAATCTAGAAGACGGTAGCAACGAGGGGGTATCGAGTCTCACCCTTGAAGAGATTCCAAAGCCTACAAGATGAGGCTCTTGTTGCTGCGGTAGACGATCACTTGCCGCTTGCAAAAGCGCGTAGAAGATCTTGATCACGATCGGTTCCGGCGCCACGAACGGGCAGCACCTCCGTACTCGGTCACACGTTCGGTTGTTGATGAAGACGACGTCCACCTCCCGTTCCAGCGGGCAGCGGAAGTAGTAGCTCCTCTTGAATCCGACAGCACGACGGCGTGGTGTCGGTGGCGGTGAAGAAGTCCGGCGGAGCTTCGCTAAGCTACGCGGGCTATATGGAGGGGGGGGGGGCTTGGGTTTGGGAGGGGGTGGCCGGCCACTTCAAGGGGGGCGGCCAGCTTGTGGTCTTGGGGTGGCCGGCCCCCTCCCTTGGCCCCTCATTATATAGGTGGATCCCCAAGTGTTGGTGTCCAAGTCTTCGAATAAGACCCGAACCAAAACCTTCCATAAGAGGGGAAACCTAGCCCAACTAGGACTCCCACCAAAAGGTGGGATTTCCACCTCCCATGTGGGGGGTGGCCGGCCCCCTATGGAGGAGTCCACTTGGGACTCCTCCCCATCTAGGGTTGGCCGGCCATGGAGGTGGAGTCCCATGTGGACTCCACCTTCCTTGGTGGTTTCTTCCGGACTTTTCTAGAACCTTCTAGAACCTTCCATAGAACCTTCCGCGACATTTTATTTCACATAAAATGACATCCTATATATGAATCTTATTCTCCGGACCATTCCGGAACTCCTCGTGATGTCCGGGATCTCATCCGGGACTCCGAACAAATATTCGAACTCCATTCCATATTCAAGTACTACCATTTCAACATCCAACTTTAAGTGTGTCATCCTACGGTTCGTGAACTATGCGGACATGGTTGAGTACTCACTCCGACCAATAACCAATAGCGGGATCTGGAGATCCATAATGGCTCCCACATATTCAACGATGACTTTTAGTGATCGAATGAACCATACACATACATTACCAATTCCCTTTGTCTCGCGATATTTTACTTGTCCGAGGTTTGATCTTCGGTATCACTCTATACCTTGTTCAACCTCGTCTCCTGACAAGTACTCTTTACTCGTACCGTGGTATGTGGTCTCTTATGAACTCATTCATATGCTTGCAAGACATTAGACGACATTCCACCGAGAGGGCCCCAGTATATCTATCCGTCATCGGGATGGACAAATCCCTTTGTTGATCCATATGCCTCAACTCATACTTTCCGGATACTTAATCCCACCTTTATAGCCACCCATTTACGCAGTGGTGTTTGGTGTAATCAAAGTACCTTTCCAGTATAAGTGATTTACATGATCTCATGGTCATAAGGACTAGGTAACTATGTATCGAAAGCTTATAGCAAATAACTTAATGACGAGATCTTATGCTACGCTTAATTTGGGTGTGTCCATTACATCATTCATATAATGATATAACCTTGTTATTAATAACATCCAATGTTCATGATTATGAAACTAATCATCCATTAATCAACAAGCTAGTTTAAGAGGCATACTAGGGACTTCTTGTTTGTCTACATATCACACATGTACTAATGTTTCGGTTAATACAATTCTAGCATGATATATAAACATTTATCATAAACATAAAGATATAAATAATAACCACTTTATTATTGCCTCTAGGGCATATCTCCTTCGATCTCCCACTTGCACTAGAGTCAATAATCTAGATTACATTGTAATATACCTAACACCCATAGCATTCTCGGTGTTGGTCATGCTTTGCCCTAGGGAGAGCTTTAGTCAACGGATCTGCTACATTCAGATCAGTGTGTACTTTGCAAATCTTTACTTCTCCATCTTCGATGTACTCGCGAATCGAGTGGTAACGCAGCTTGATATGCTTCAGCCTCTTGTGTGACCTTGGCTCTTGTGCATTGGCGATGGCACCCATGTTATCACAAGAAATGATTAATGGGTCCAATGCACTAGGAACCACACCGAGCTCTACAATGAACCTCTTCATCCATACCGCTTCGATGAAGCCTCTGAAGCCGCTATGTACTCTGATTCTGTTGAAGACTTCGCCACCGTGCCTTTGCTTCGAGCTTGCCCAGCTTCTGCGGCACCATTCAATATAAACACGTACCCAGATTGTGACTTAGAGTCATCGGGATCGGTGTTCCAACTTGCATCGGTGTAGCTGTTTACAACGAGCTCTTGGTCACCTCCATAACAAAGAAACATATCCTTAGTTCTTTTCAAGTACTTCAGATATTCTTGACCGCTGTCCAGTGTTCCATTCCTGGATCACTTTGATATCTGCTAGTCAAACTAACAGCATGTGCTATATCCGGTCTAGTACATAGCATGGCATACATGATAGATCCTATTGCCGAGGCATAGGGGATATTACTCATCCTTTCTCTTTCTTCTGCCGTAGCCGGTCCTTGAGTCTTACTCAATACCTTGCCTGGTAACATAGGTAAGAACCCTTTCTTACTTTCGTCCATTCTAAACTTCTTTAGAATCTTGTCCAGATATGTACTCTGTGATAGCCCTATTAGGCGTCTTGATCTATCTCTATAAATCTTGATGCCTAATATATACGATGCTTCACCAAGGTCTTTCATTGAAAAACTATTATTCAAATAACCTTTAACAACTGCTTAATAGTTCTATATCATTCCCAATCAATAATATGTCATCTACATATAATATCAGGAATGCTACTGAGCTCCCACTCACTTTCTTGTAAATACAGGCCTCTCCATGACACTGTATAAACCCGAAGTCTTTGATCACCTTATCAAAGCGTCGGTTCCAACTTCTTGATGCTTGCTTCAGTCCATAGATTGAACGCTGAAGTTTGCATACTTTGTCAGCATTTTTAGGATCGACAAAACCTTTGGGTTGTACCATATACAACTCTTCCTCAATGTCTCCATTAAGGAACGCCGTTTTGACATCCATCTGCCAAATCTCATAATCGAAAAATGCAGCTATTGCTAACAAAATCCTCACAGATTTTAGCTTCGCTACGGGTGAGAAAGTCTCATCGTAGTCAACTCCTTGAATTTGTCGGAAACCCTTTGCGACAAGTCGAGCTTTATAGACGATAATATTACCATCGGCATCTGTTTTTCTCTTGAAGATCCATTTATTCTCGTGACCTTTCGGCTATCGGGTAAGTCTACCAAAGTCCATACTTTGTTATCATACATGGATCCCATTACCGACTTCATGGCTTCTTGCGATTTGTTGGAATACGGGCTCATCATCGCTTCTTCATACGTCGCGGGGTCCTCATCATTGTTATCCACAATCATGACATTTAGACAAGGATCATACCAATCAGAGTGGCACGTTCCCTTGTCGATCTGCGAGGTTCGATGGTTGCCTCGTTCGAAGTTTCATGATCATTATCATTAGCTTCCTCTGTTGCCGGTGTAGGCGGTACAGGTACAACTTCCGGTACTACGCTACTCTGATCAACGAGTATAGATTCATCAATCTCATCGAGTTCTACTTTTCTTCCAGTCACTTCTTTAGTGAGAAATTCTTTCTCAAGAAAGGTTCCGTTCTTAGCAACAAAGATTTTGCCTTCGGATCTGTGATAGAAAGTGTACCCTATAGTTTCCTTAGGGTATCCTATGAAGACGCATTTCTCCGCTTTGGGTTCTAGCTTGTCCGGTTGTAACTTCTTTACATAGGCTTCGCAACCCCAAACTTTCAGGAACGACAGCTTAGGTTTCTTATTAAACCATAATTCATACGGTGTCGTTTCTACGGATTTTGATGGTGCTCTATTTAAAGTGAATGCGGCTGTCTCTAATGCATAACTCCAAAATGATAACAGCAAATCAGTAAGAGACATCATACTACGAACCATATCTAAGAGAGTTCGATTACGACGTTCGGACACACCGTTTCGTTGAGGTGTTCCCGGCGGTGTCAATTGTGAAAGTATTCCGCATTTCTTTAAATGCATGCCAAACTCATAACTCAGATATTCACCTCCACGATCAGATCGTAGAAATTTGATCTTCTTGTTACGTTGATTTTCTACTTCACTTTGAAATTCCTTAAACTTCTCGAAAGTTTCGGATTTATGTTTCATGAAATAGATATACCCATATCTACTCAGATCATCTGTGAAGGTTAGAACATAACGATAACCACCGCGCGATGCTACACTCATTGGTCCACATACATCGGTATGTATGATTTCCAATAAGTCTGTAGCTCGCTCTATCATACTGAGAAAATGGAGTCTTTGTCATTTTTCCCATTAGACATGCTTCGCATCTATCAAGTGACTCAAAGTCAAGTGATTCAAGTAATCCATCGGTATGGAGTTTCTTCATGCGTTTCACTCCAATATGACCAAGGCAGCGATGCCACATATAAGTAGAATTATCATTCAATTTAATTCGCTTAGCATCAATGTTATGTATATGCGTATCACTACTATCGAGATCTAACAGAAATAAGCCATTCTTTTGTGGTGCTCGACCATAAAAGATATTATTCATAAAAATAGAACAACCATTATTCTCAGACTTGAATGAATAACCGTCTTGCATTAAACAAGATCCAGATATAATGTTCATGCTCAACGCGGGTACAAAATAACAATTATTTAGGCTTAAAACTAATCCCGAAGGTAGATGTAGAGGAAGTGTGCCGACAATGATCACATCGACTTTGGATCCATTTCCAACGCGCATCGTCACTTCATCTTTCGGTAGTCTTCGTTTATTCTTTAGTTCCTGTTTCGAGTTCTGAGATATGAGCAACCGAACCAAAGTATCAAATACCCAGTACTAGTACGAGAACCAGTGAGATAAACATCTATAACATGTATATCGGATATACCTTCTTTCTTCTTCTTGACAAGGCCGCTCTTCGGATCAGCCGGATACTTGGAGCAATTACGCTTCCAGTGTCCCTTCTCCTTGCGATAATAGCACTCAGCATCGGGCTTAGGGCCGTTCTTAGGTTTCATAGGAGGCGTGGCAGCTTTCTTGCCACCCTTCTTGAATTTTCCCTTAGACTTGCCTGTTTCTTGAAACCGGTGGTCTTGTTGACCATCAACACTTGGTGCTCTTTCTTGATCTCAATCTCAGCAGCTTTTAGCATGCCAAAGAGTTCAGGTAACTCCTTGTTCATGTTACGCATATTGTAGTTCATCACAAAGTTCTTGTAACTTGGTGGCGGTGATTGAAGGACACGATTAATCCCCGATCTGTTAGGAATCACTATTCCCAAGTCACCGAGTTTCTTCGCATACCCGGTCATGGCGAGCATGTGCTCACTAACGGAGCTGCCTTCTTCCATCATACAGTGAAGAAATGTTTCGATGCTTCATAGCATTCCACGGCCGCATGAGTCTCGAATATAGCTTTCAGCTCATTCATCAACTCATGAGGATCGTGGTGCTCAAAACGTTTTTGAAGATCGGATTCCAGATCGCACAGATGGCACACTCGAACTTGAGAGTACCGAGTTTTCCGAGTCGCGTAAACAGCTTTTACTTCATCGGATTCATCTTCTGCAGGAGGGTCACCTAGCGGTGCATCAAGCACAAATTGCAGATTTCCGCCAGAGAGGAAGATCCTCACATGACGGAACCAGTCGGTGAAGTTGCTACCGTTGCTCTTAAGTTTCTCTTTCTCTAGGAACTGATTAAAATTGATTGGGGACGCCATCTCTACAACATATATTTGCAATAGTTTAGACTAAGTTTATGACAAATTGAGTTCAAATTTTAATTCAACATAATTAAAAATCTAGGTGAACTCCCACTCAAAACAATATCCCTCGCATTGTCTTAGTGATCACACGAACCAAATCCACCGCACCTAAGCCCGATCATCACGAGAAAAGGTGTGACTTCAATGGCGAACACTCAAAGTGTTCATCATATCAACCATATGATTCATGCTCTACCTTTCGGTATTACGTGTTCCGAGACCATGTCTGTACATGCTAGGCTCGTCAAGGCCACCTTAGTATCCGCATGTGCAAAACTGTCTTGCACCCGTTGTATGCACTTGTTGATTCTATCACACCCGATCATCACGAGATGCTTCGAAACGACAAGTCTTGGCAACGGTGCTACTAAGGATGAACACTTTATTATCTTGAAATTTTAGTGAGGGATCATCTTATAATGCTACCGTCGCGATCTAAGCAAAATAAGATGCATAAAAAGGATTAACATCACATGCAGTTCATATGTGATATGATATGGCTCTTTTGTCTTTGCGCCTTTGATCTTCATCTCCAAAGCACGGACATGATCTCCATCATCTTCGGGCATGATCTCCATCATCATCGGCGTAGCGTCAAGGTCAATGGCGCCGTATTCATGATTGTCCTCCATGTAGCAACTATTACAACTACTTTGAAATACTACTCAACATGAAATTTAAAGACAACCATAAGGCTCCTGCCGGTTGCCACAATACAATAATGATCATCTCATACATATTCATCATCACATTATGGCCATATCACATCACCAAACCCTGCAAAAACAAGTTAGACGTCTCTAATTTGGTTTGCATATTTTACGTGGTTTAGGGTTTTCGAGAGAGATCTAATCTACCTACGAACATGAACCACAACGTTGATACTAATGTTTTCAATAGAAGAGTAAATTGAATCTTTACTATAGTAGGAGAGACAGACACCCGCAAAGCCTCTTATGCAATACAAGTTGCATGTCGAACGAGGAACAAGTCTCATGAACGCGGTCATGTAAAGTTAGTCCGAGCCACTTCATCCCACTATGCCATAAAGATGCAAAGTACTCAAACTAAAGATAACAAGAGCATCAACGCCCACAAACCATTGTGTTCTACTCGTGCAACCATCTATGTATAGACACGGCTCTGATACCACTGTAGGATAACGTTGCATAGAAAACAAAAATTTTCCTACGGCGAACACGCAATCCAAGCCAAGATGCAATCTAGAAGACGGTAGCAACGAGGGGGTATCGAGTCTCACCCTTGAAGAGATTCCAAAGCCTACAAGATGAGGCTCTTGTTGCTGCGGTAGACGATCACTTGCCGCTTGCAAAAGCGCGTAGAAGATCTTGATCACGATCGGTTCCGGCGCCACGAACGGGCAGCACCTCCGTACTCGGTCACACGTTCGGTTGTTGATGAAGACGACGTCCACCTCCCGTTCCAGCGGGCAGCGGAAGTAGTAGCTCCTCTTGAATCCGACAGCACGACGGCGTGGTGTCGGTGGCGGTGAAGAAGTCCGGCGGAGCTTCGCTAAGCTACGCGGGCTATATGGAGGAGAGGGGGGCGGCTAGGGTTTGGGAGGGGGTGGCCGGCCACTTCAAGGGGGGCGGCCAGCTTGTGGTCTTGGGGTGGCCGGCCCCCTCCCTTGGCCCCTCATTATATAGGTGGATCCCCAAGTGTTGGTGTCCAAGTCTTCGAATAAGACCCGAACCAAAACCTTCCATAAGAGGGGAAACCTAGCCCAACTAGGACTCCCACCAAAAGGTGGGATTTCCACCTCCCATGTGTCGCGGTGGCCGGCCCCTATGGAGGAGTCCACTTGGGACTCCTCCCCATCTAGGGTTGGCCGGCCATGGAGGTGGAGTCCCATGTGGACTCCACCTTCCTTGGTGGTTTCTTCCGGACTTTTCTAGAACCTTCTAGAACCTTCCATAGAACCTTCCGCGACATTTTATTTCACATAAAATGACATCCTATATATGAATCTTATTCTCCGGACCATTCCGGAACTCCTCGTGATGTCCGGGATCTCATCCGGGACTCCGAACAAATATTCGAACTCCATTCCATATTCAAGTACTACCATTTCAACATCCAACTTTAAGTGTGTCACCCTACGGTTCGTGAACTATGCGGACATGGTTGAGTACTCACTCCGACCAATAACCAATAGCGGGATCTGGAGATCCATAATGGCTCCCACATATTCAACGATGACTTTTAGTGATCGAATGAACCATACACATACATTACCAATTCCCTTTGTCTCGCGATATTTTACTTGTCCGAGGTTTGATCTTCGGTATCACTCTATACCTTGTTCAACCTCGTCTCCTGACAAGTACTCTTTACTCGTACCGTGGTATGTGGTCTCTTATGAACTCATTCATATGCTTGCAAGACATTAGACGACATTCCACCGAGAGGGCCCAGAGTATATCTATCCGTCATCGGGATGGACAAATCCCACTGTTGATCCATATGCCTCAACTCATACTTTCCGGATACTTAATCCCACCTTTATAGCCACCCATTTACGCAGTGGTGTTTGGTGTAATCAAAGTACCTTTCCAGTATAAGTGATTTACATGATCTCATGGTCATAAGGACTAGGTAACTATGTATCGAAAGCTTATAGCAAATAACTTAATGACGAGATCTTATGCTACGCTTAATTTGGGTGTGTCCATTACATCATTCATATAATGATATAACCTTGTTATTAATAACATCCAATGTTCATGATTATGAAACTAATCATCCATTAATCAACAAGCTAGTTTAAGAGGCATACTAGGGACTTCTTGTTTGTCTACATATCACACATGTACTAATGTTTCGGTTAATACAATTCTAGCATGATATATAAACATTTATCATAAACATAAAGATATAAATAATAACCACTTTATTATTGCCTCTAGGGCATATCTCCTTCATATTTGACTGGCCTACCAGTTCTAGATATTCTTTGGCCATTGGGAAGGGGCATGTTAATTTGGTCAACGAGAAATTACAAAAGTTGATATACAGTGTATATCAACTTGATCAGAAGGAATTGGACAGGTAAATCTTGATTCTATGCCCATTTTCTTTTCTGTATTCTAATTTACTCATTTAACCTGATTATTACACTGCCCTTTGCCTAAAAACCATTGCCAAGATCAGCTACATGAGAAGCTACTGACTCACATGAACAATTTCCATCAGGTTAGCTGTGATCTCAATGGTTGGGCTGGCTGCTGAAGGTCTAGAGTACAACAAGGTTGTTGGCCAATCATCAGATCTCTCCACCCTTCAGGTGATGTGCTTCAGGTGATAAACTAATTCATCAGCACATTTTAAAGCGTTTATCATTGTAATTTCCATTTATATAATTCTCAGATTCTCAGACAGAGCTGAGGAGAAAATACATGCACAAAACAACTGCTCTTGATTTTCTTATAATAATCACGTCATATGAGATGTTCATGTATAAAGTGTCTCTAGGTTTTCGTTGGCTGTTGACTGGCATTATCAATCCATGTCTCTGTGATCAACAACTTTAAGGGTTCAGAGTCGCTTATATTAAGCGAGAGTGGATTATCGTTTATAGACAGTTTACTATTATTTTGCTGAACATTATTTTAATATGCAGGCAAGTCAACATCATCTGTCGTCTGAAAATTTCAATTACATTTTCAATTGTTCACAGTAGTAAATACAGTTAGCCCTGAGATGGATCTAGGAGTTACGACCTTGAAAGAAGCATGTCCGATGCAGCCACTTAGGTAGTTGTCCTACCTATTCCTGAAAAACTTGCAGTCACTTAGGTTCTTGGAGTCTGTACTCTGGAATATTGGCTGAAAGAAGTATTTTGTTTAGTGCTCTATGTAGACCTGAATGCGTAGAAATATATCGGTTATTGGTCTTACAAGTTTGAACTGTTAGGTTTTATACCATCCACAGATATTTGCTTTCATACTAATACTAATATTAGTGCAACCTTGATATTGTGCTCACATCAAAGAAACACCATACTCTGTGAAGCAATCCATAGAAAATTGAATAGATAAGTAACCAGGTGGTTAACAGCTACTTATAAGTGGAAATATGTTGTTTTAGGTGAGGTGATAGAATAGTACCATCTCTGAATTATTGTCCTTGCATGTTTCTCCCCCTTTCCTATGTATTTATGTGACATCCCGGTACTTCTCCTTCTAGGGGCATCGGCTGAAAAATAAGAAATTTTAATTATTGAGGGAGTTAATGCGCATTCCAATGGATAGCAACAAGCTCTTTTTGACTGGACAACCCCTTCAAAAAGCCTAGCAGAACTGTGGTCACAGTTGGACTTCATTCTGCCTAATATATTCTCATCCCATCAGGAATTGGAGCCATCATATGATTTGTTGTGCTAACACATGCATCACTGCCGCTCTCTACTCTACGGAATGTCTGCGTATGCTATTATTGTTCAGGGTTTCCATATTCTGAGAGCACTTTTGTTCACCGGTACCGCTTTCTGTCTTGTCACCTTTTTTGCTTTCTATTAATTGTAATTATAAGCTTCTTGAATCATCCAATGTGACATTTGTTTAGCTCTCACAAAGTTTTGATCTGTCACTACATAGACTTTTATTGAGTGATCTCTATATGAATCTTATCGCACCTATGTCTGTTGGGTAGTCAAGAGTCATTGCATTTGTTAGGATTCGTGAAGCTATCAGTGTTTAGTCCTTAGTTGCATATTATTATGAAAAACTCAGTTTCACAGCTTAAGCATAAATATTTGTTGCAATTATAGTAATTTTAGTACTCCCTCCATCCATAAATAGATGTCTTAGATTTGACATCTATTTATGGATAGAGGAATACTATGCAACTCATGAATTATCTAGATTTTTTAGTAACCTGGCAGAGGCACCGCAGAAAAAGAATATATAAATGGCTAATAACCTTGTTAGGATTTTGGCCCAGCTGGCGAAAGTTTTACATTTTTCTATGGATTGGCATATAGTGATTTTCTTGTTGCACTGTTACTACTCTTAGCTATTTCCCCGCATTACTAGAATGTTCCATTCTAATGGTTTTGTTTTGTTCAGTCTCATTTTCAGGTTCATTTCTTTGGAAAATTCTTGGATACCTGGTTTTATATTGGTTTGGGAAATCTACACCTGACATTTTGCAATGGCTAATGGTCAGAATAGTTTCTTCAGTTTGATATCCTATTCCTTAGTACTTTAATATGTAACTAGCAAATGGGAGGGCATCAACTGTACTCCTTTTAGAGAAGAGTATCTTTGTCAATGTGTCAAAATTGATTGGGAAATGCATTTCTTGACTCATGGACATTCACATTGATCGCGGATGGTCGGATCAGTGGCAGGCTGGGAGCGGCTGCAGCAAGGGTGTCTGCGTGCCTGATCTATCGCTTAAGGTTTTCTCCATCTCGAATTCTCCAGCTGATTAACTTCATTTATTATGTAAGCATTTGTCTGTAATATGTTGAGTACAATTTCTCCAGGCAAACTATAGTGCTTATTGTTTCCACTTTTATACTGTCAGATGTTGCTGGGAAGTCTTTTGAACTTGTACATATGCTGATGTGACCACTATGATCAAATGCTCCGTCTCATGACAGAAGTTAGAGAATTTTGTATTTTAACCATCATTTTAATTTTTTTTACCCGTGGCAACGCACGGGCATTTTACTAGTCCATAGAAAAATATGTTACTACTTCTTTGCAGCGAGCGAACAGGCTAATAGACTGGCCTACCCGGAATCGCTTTAAGCAATGGTTCGTCTCCCACGCTGTTGAGCATTGTATAGGTCCTCCCTGCCTTTAGCATAGGCAGTGTATACGATTCGCGCCGCCCGCGGGAAAACTCCCTAGGCCAGGCCCATTTAATAGTTAACGGATTTTGTTTTTGTTCAGATTTTGATTTTACTTCAATTTTGAAATTGTTCAGATTTTGAACTTGTTTGTACCAAAAAAAAAAAGAACAACAAACGAAGCCAACGAAGGAAGAACAAACGCACTAAATGGGTTGGCCCATTTGCAGGGCCGGCCCTGAGGGGGGTAGGCGGGGCGGCCGCCCCGGGCCCTGGGAATCAGGGGGGCCCAAGTCCCAGCTAGGTAAGGGAGATGCACCAGCTGCGCCATTAGAGTAGGTTGCGAGTTCTTCACTTCTTTTCACGAACTGTTCAGGATGACGGGGAGGAAGCTTTATGTTGTTTCAGTGGACTGAATCTAGGCCTGCTTTCTTTTGTTAGTTTGGGCTTTATTTTACTTCTTTACCTTGGGCTTCTCTTAGATGAACGGATTAAAATGGACGGCCTGGTTGATTAAAAACAATGGGACGTTGTTTCTAGCGTGGTCATAAGAACGATCCAATCAATGTGGCACTCCTTTTTACAAGAAAGAATACAGCACACAATATTGAGTTACTCTGAATCTCGTTGATAGACGTAGCACACTTCAAGCCATGGTTAGGTAGAGTCTTCTTCATATCCATCTAATGTAGTTCAAGTATGGGTTTATGTAAGCCGATGATAATTAGCCTAATTCTTTGTTACGGAATGTCGCAGTGTCTTGCCACGCTACCTTGACCCAAGCTCATCCTCCGCCGATCCATCGACAGGCACATCCAACTCTTTAAGTCATGCCCCCTTTTTCTCTTACACCGGCAACCCCTCACCTCGCACCCCCAATGCTAAAGTTCTTCCTCACCGAAGTCCTGCCCGTTGTTGTCGCTTTCGCCGAGGCCAGTTGCGGCGTCACCTGCTCCAGCTCGGTGGTATCTCCTCATAGGTTTTGTGTAGGTTTTGTTAAGATACTATCGTGAGACATATGGTCTAAAAGTATATCTTTTTACGGTTAGCGATTTGTTCGACATGGATTAAGTTTGTTTCACATTGTCGAGTAATAAACAATAAATATGAATGTGTGCAGAGGTCAAGGATCATTCACCTTTTTTCGTGATTTTTTTCGCATGCATATAAAGTTTATTTTATACGTATAGGGTCCATGAGTTCTAGTTTCGCCCCGTCAGGACCGGCCCTGCCCATTTGGGATGGCTTCGCGCGGCGTGTACGAATGGCCTTATGCATGAGTACGCGATCTAGTTTTTCATATGTTGGCTCTAGGAAATTGTTAGGCCAGGTAAATTGTCTGCCAATCATTGACACCTCCCTCAAATCCAAGCTATCAATGATCGCATTAAACAAGAAGGGCCAGTGATTTTCAAAACTGCCCCTACTCTTCTCACATGGAAATCTCAACAAAACTAAAATCTCCCCTATGAGAATAGGATGAGGGTTTTCCTTTGCTAGATTCACCAATTCACGAAGAAAGGCGGCTTTTGAGCAGCACCATACACGGCCATTAGACTCCAGATGAAATTGTTAGCTCTATTACGGATGTGGAATTTGATATGAAATTCTCCAACCGAATGTGCTAACACTTTCATTGAGTTCGTTCTGACACACCGAGTAAGATACCTCCAGATCTCCCACGGGGTGGACAAGATATTCAAGTAAAGTCTATACCACCGGATATACGGTTTAGAAGATTTTGCGAGAAATCCCGTCTCCCCGTCTCATAAATAGCAAAAAAAAATCCAAATTATGATCCCTAATGCAATCGGCAAAATGTAAGTATTTAGCCAAGTTACCAAGACCTCTACTATTCGTAAACATGTCATTTATTGGGAAACAATTGAAGATTTGGAAAATCAAAAGGTTTGGAGACTAGCACTCGATTTGCCAAGCCCGGATTATAGAGTAGGGTAATGTTGTAGCTGTAAAATTGGGGTTTCACGTGGTAATAAAAATGTTTGGAGACAAATAGAATATGCACAAATTAAATAGTACGGTGAAACCAATGGCAGCAAGTCTATCCACACACACACACACACAAATGCATCATGCATGTCCGGTATCGTTAGATGAAATTCATTCACGCAAATAATACTCCTACTGTAGTTTATTCTGGGAACTGTCAAAAAAAAATACAGTACGGAGTAGTTTATTCTCGGAATATTTTGGACATGTAAACTCCCCGTCCAAAACGTTTGCATGAGTTGGGCCAAAGCAAAAGAATGACTGTCCTCGAAACCAACCGCGCCCGTGTTTCTGCACAAGTGTAGGGATCCGTATCAATCTCCTACCTTCCCATATGTAGGCAGCCGCCGTGACACGATCCAATCTGCATCTGCATGGACTCCAGCAAGCGCCGCCGCATAGAGGACGACGATGCCGCCGACCGGCTGGGCGACTTGCCGGACTGCCTCTTGCATGACGTAATCTCCCGCCTGGGACCCCGGCAGGCCGTGCAAACGAGCGTCCTGTCGAGGCGGTGGCGGCAACTGTGGCGCCAAGTGCTCCGCGCCATCGTCGTCATCGACGAGCGGGGGTTCGCCGGCGACCAATGGGAGCTCTTCGAGGACTTCGCCGACCGCGTGCTGCTGTCCATCCCACCGGAGAAGGAGCTCGACTTGTTCCATCTGAACCTGGTCAGCCCAAGGGGCATGTACGACAACCGCTCGTTCGAAACCACCGACAGGTGGATCCGCCGTGGCCTCCGATACTGCCCGGCTGCCGTCGACATCCGCACCGCTCACGAATCCACCATCTGCTGGAAGCCGCACTGCTCCTACTTCTCTGACCCCCGGCCGCAGCCCGACCTATCGGCCGCCGGCTCATGTGCCGCCGGCTTCACACGCCGCATGACCAAGCTGAGCCTGGTAGGAGTTGGCCTGTCGGCCACCTTCGTGGAGGACCTGGGGAAGTACTGCCCGGCGCTCCAGGAGCTCCACATCGAGAGCTGCAAGATGGTGCACCTCTGCGCCGTCGCCTCGCCCACGCTCAGGAGTCTCGCGATCGTGGAGCCCCAGCGCCCGCTCGCCTGCGCCCACCTCAGGATCGTTGCTCCCCTCCTCGTCCGCCTGCGCCTCGAGCTCGCCTACGACTGGCAGGGCTGCTACTGTGTCGCTGCCAGATTGGCCACCGGGACGGAGCCGCCGCCGCTGGCGTCACTCGCGGTCACCGAGGCGTCCATCCGGCTCACGGACACCACCTTCGACTGGCAGCTGCACCAGCGGGCACGGAAGAAGCATAAGGTCGAGTTCCTCAAGTCCATGCACGGATTACTGGCGCTCCTCCCCAACGTCCTCAAATTACATCTCACCGGGTTCACAACGACGGTATGCATGCATGCACGCCATGATCCATGCATCCCCGGCCGACTCAGTCTTATTGTTCCCAACTGAATGAATGCAGGCATTGCTAGAGGAGGAATCCCAGGAATTCCCCGTGCTCCATGGCTTGAAGACCTTGATCTTGGAAGGATGTGATCTTGGAGTGGACTTGCAGGCGCTGGCAGGCATCCTCCAAAACACACCTGGCTTGGAGAAGCTTGGGTTGCACCATTGCACGGTAAGTTTAACAATCATGAGACCTTCGTCCGTTAATTTTTGGGCTGGCAAGAACTTGTCTGACATGTACCGAACGTTGTGAATGAACCGCAGTTTTTAGGTCCTAAGGTCAGGAAGAGGAGGAAGAGTGGCCAACAACCTTCAAAGCGCCGCCGTACCTCAACACCGTATGTTTTTTGGTGCCAACAGCTGAAATCGATAGAAATCAAGCGACGTCAGGAAGATGAGCCACACCTTGATAGGGTTTTGTTAGAAATCTGTGAAAGAATGCAGCCAGCACAGTGGCAGCGGGTCATCACATCGAGTACTATTGTGTAGAACAAAATAAATGCAACCTGAATGAAACGTACACTGGGAGATCTGAATAGAAAGCACTATGGGTCAATCAGAAGGTTAAAAAACTTCGAATGATGGATCCAAATTTATAGTATAACGCAAATTTAGGAGCAAATTATTTGCAATTGCAATGCAACCACCATTATTTCTTGGAAAAGTCTTGCTATCAACCCTCTGTAGCTACATCCGGTTGTTCCGAATCTCTTCGCTCTCCTTGCACCACATCACCAACATTTGGCACGCGCCCGAACGCTGCAAGAGGAGAGGCTCACGTGTCGCCGAGGAGATATAGGCCGCCACGTTTCTCCTTCTACCATCGTCATGAGATCTTTTTCAAATGCATCTGAAATGGGCGATTCATAAGTTTTTCATGTGCGGTTATATGTGGGGTTTTGATACGTCTCCGACGTATCGATAATTTCTTATGTTCCATGCCACATTATTGATAATATCTACATATTTTATGCACACTTTATATCATATTTATGCATTTTCTGGAACTAACCTATTAACGAGATGCCGAAGAGCCAGTTGCTGTTTTCTGCTGTTTTTGGTTTCAGAAATCCTAGTAAGGAAATATTCTCGGAATTGGACGAAATCAACGCCCAGGGGCCTATTTTGCCACGAAGCTTCCAGAAGACCGAAGAGTCAACGAAGTGGGGCCACGAGGTGGCCAGGAGGTAGGGCGGCGCGGCCCCACCCTTGGCCGCGCCGACCTGTCTCTTGGGCCCCTCGCGACGCCCCCTGACCTACCCTTCCGCCTACAAATAGCCTTCGTCGCGAAACCCCCAGTACCAAGAGCCACGATACGGAAAACCTTCCAGAGACGCCGCCGCCGCCAATCCCATCTCGGGGGATTCAGGAGATCGCCTCCGGCACCCTGCCGGAGAGGGGATTCATCTCCCGGAGGACTCTACGCCGCCATGGTCGCCTCCGGAGTGATGTGTGAGTAGTCTACCCCTGGACTATGGGTCCATAGCAGTAGCTAGATGGTTGTCTTCTCCCCATTGTGCTTAATTGTCGGGTCTTGTGAGCTGCCGAACATGATCAAGATCATCTATCTGTAATTCTATATGTTGTGTTTGTTGGGATCCGATGAATAGAGAATACCATGTTATGTTGATTATCAATTTATATCTATGTGTTGTTTATGATCTTGCATGCTCTCCGTTATTAGTAGATGCTCTGGCCAAGTTGATGCTAGTAACTCCAAGAGGGAGTATTTATGCTCGATAGTGGGTTCATGTCTCCGTGAATCTGGAGGAGTGACAAGAACCTCTAAGGTTATGGATGTGCTGTTGCCACTAGGGATAAAATATTGATGCTATGTCCGAGGATGTAGTTATTGATTACATTACGCGCAATACTTAATGCAATTGTCTGTTGTTAGCAACTTAATACTGGAAGGGGTTCGGATGATAACCTGAAGGTGGACTTTTTAGGCATAGATGCATGCTGGATAGCGGTCTATGTACTTTGTCGTAATGCCCAATTAAATCTCACTATACTCATCATAATATGTATGTGCATGGTCATGCCCTCTCTATTTGTCAATTGCCCAACTGTAATTTGTTCACCCAACATGCTATTTATCTTATGGGAGAGACACCTCTAGTGAACTGTGGACCCCGGTCCAATTCTCTATACTGAAATACAATCTACTGCAATACTGTTCTACTGTTTTCTGCAAACAATCATCATCCACACTATACATCTAATCCTTTGTTACAGCAAGCCGGTGAGATTGACAACCTCACTGTTTCGTTGGGGCAAAGTACTTGGTTTGTGTTGTGCAGGTTCACGTTGGCGCCGGAATCCTTGGTGTTGCGCCGCACTACATCTCGCCGCCATCAACCTTCAACGTGCTTCTTGGCTCCTACTGGTTCGATAAACCTTGGTTTCATACTGAGGGAAAACTTGCCGCTGTACGCATCACACCTTCCTCTTGGGGTTCCCAACGGAAGCGTGCTGTACGCGTATCAAGCTCTTTTTCTGGCGCCGTTGCCGGGGAGATCAAGACACGCTGCAAGGGGAGTCTCCACATCCCAATCTCTTTACTTTGTTTTTGTCTTGCTTAGTTTTATTTACTACTTTGTTTGCTGCATTATATCAAAACACAAAAAAATTAGTTGCTAGTTTTACTTTATTTGCTATCTTGTTTGCCATATTAAAAACACAAAAAATTAGTTACTAGCATTTACTTTATCTAGTTTGCTTTATTTACTGTTGCTAAAATGGGTACTCCTGAAAATACTAAGTTGTGTGACTTCACAACCACAAATAATAATGATTTCTTATGCACACCTATTGCTCCACCTGCTACTACAGCAGAATTCTTTGAAAGTAAACCTGCTTTACTGAATCTTGTTATGCGAGAGCAATTTTCTGGTGTTAGTTCTGATGACGCTGCTGCCCATCTCAATAATTTTGTTGAACTATGTGAAATGCAAAAGTATAAAGATGTAGATGGTGACATAATAAAATTAAAATTGTTCCCTTTCTCATTAAGAGGAAGAGCTAAAGATTGGTTGCTATCTCTGCCTAAGAATAGTATTAATTCATGGACTAAATGCAAGGATGCTTTTATTGGTAGATATTATCCCCCTGCTAAAATTATATCTTTGAGGAGTAGCATACTGAATTTTAAACAATTGGATACTGAGCATGTTGCACAAGCATGGGAAAGAATGAAATCTTTGGTTAAAAATTGCCCAACCCATGGACTGACTACTTGGATGATCATCCAAACCTTTTATGCAGGACTGAATTTTTCTTCGCGGAACCTATTGGATTCAGCTACTGGAGGTACCTTTATGTCCATCACTCTTGGTGAAGCAACAAAGCTTCTTGATAATATGATGATTAATTACTCTGAATGGCACACGGAAAGAGCTCCACAAGGTAAGAAGGTAAATTCTGTCGAAGAAACCTCTTCCTTGAGTGATAAGATTGATGCTATTATGTCTATGCTTGTGAATGGTAGGCCTAATATTGATCCTAATAATGTTCCGTTAGCATCATTGGTTGCTCAAAAAGAATATGTTGATGTGAATTTCATTAAAAATAACAATTATAATAATTCTAGGCCATATCCTGCTAATGGTAACTCTTATGGTAGATACACCTAATGAGGAAAAGATGTTAGAAATTGAAAGATCCACCAAGAACTTTATGCAATCACAATATGAGCAAAATAAATTGTTTACTAAAACTATGAATGAGCAATCTACCTTGTTGAAGAATATAGGAAATCAACTTGAAAACTTGAATATGGAGATCTCTGGGCTACAAACTAAACTTGCAAATGCTGAAAACCGAATCTCATACATGTCTGCGTCACAATCTTCTTTAATCAATAAAATGGCTGCTAAACCTGAGGATATTGATAATAAAATTTCTACTACAGCAAATGCCATCCAAGTTAGAATTAATGAGAATATAAGATTGATGGCCGAATTGCGTGCTAGGTGGGAAAGAGAAGAAAATGAAAAAGAAGATAATATAGCTAAAGTTTGGACTATTACCACCACTAGTAATGCTAATGCTCCACATGTTGCTGCACCTCCTACTATTAATAATAAAAGAATTGGTGTTAGCAATGTTTCCACTTCTAATGCAAAGCGCGAAAAACTGCCTGAAACTGCTAAAACTGCTGAAACTGCCTGTGATAAAACTGCTGAAATTTTTTCCAACATTGGGGATGATGATCCCATTGCTTTAGATTATAATGGTTTGAATTTTTATGATTGCCACATCTCTGAAGTTATAAAGTTCTTACAAAAACTTGCTAAAAGTCCTAATGCTAGTGCTATAAATTTGGCTTTCACGAAACATATTACAAATGCTCTCATAAAAGCTAGAGAAGAGAAATTAGAACGCGAAGCTTCAATTCCTAGGAAGCTAGAGGATGGTTGGGAGCCCATCATTAAGATGTAGGTCAATGACTTTGATTGTAATGCTTTATGTGATCTTGGTGCAAGTATTTCTGTTATGCCTAAGAAAATCTATAATATGCTTGACTTGCCACCACTGAAAAATTGTTATTTGGATGTTAATCTTGCTGATCATTCTACAAAGAAACCTTTGGGGAAAGTTGATAATGTTCGCATTACCGTTAACAATAACCTTGTCCCCGTTGATTTTGTTGTCTTGGATATTGAATGCAATGCATCTTGTCCCATCATATTGGGAAGACCTTTTCTTCGAACTGTTGGTGCTATCATTGATATGAAGGAAGGTAATATTAAATATCAATTTCCTCTCAAGAAAGGTATGGAACACTTCCCTAGAAATAGAATAAAGTTACCTTTTGATTCTATTATTAGAACGAATTATGATGTTGACACTTCGTCTCTTGATAATACTTGATGCACACTTTCTGCGCCTAGCTGAAAGGCGTTAAAGAAAAGCGCTTATGGGAGACAACCCATGTTTTTACTACAGTACTTTGTTTTTTTATTTTGAGTCTTGGAAGTTGTTTACTACTGTAGCAACCTCTCCTTATCTTAGTTTAGTGTTTTGTTGTGCCAAGTAAAGTCGTTGATAGTAAGGTTCATACTAGATTTGGATTACTGCGAAGAAACAGATTTCTTTGCTGTCACGAATCTGGGAAAAATTCTCTGTAGGTAACTCAGAAAATTATGCCAATTTACGTGAGTGATCCTCAGATATGTACGCAACTTTCATTCAATTTGAGAATTTTCATTTGAGCAAGTCTGGTGCCTCAATAAAATTCATCTTTACGAACTGTTCTGTTTTGACAGATTCTGCCTTTTATTTCGCATTGCCTGTTTTGTCATGTTCGATGGATATTTCGATTCCATTGACTTTCAGTAGCTTTGTGTAATGTCCAGAAATGTTAAGAATGATTATGTCACCTCTGAACATGTATATTTTTATTGTGCACTTACTCTCTAATGAGTTGTTTTGAGTTTGGTGTGGAGGAAGTTTTCAAGGATCAAGAGAGGGAGATGATACAACATGATCAAGGAGAGTGAAAGCTCTAAGCTTGGGGATGCCCCGGTGGTTCACCCCTGCATATATCAAGAAGACTCAAGCGTCTAAGCTTGGGGATGCCCAAGGCATCCCCTTCTTCATCGACAACATTATCAGGTTCCTCCCCTGAAACTATATTTTTATTCCATCACATCTTATGTGCTTTGCTTGGAGCGTCGGTTTTTTTTTGTTTTTGTTTTTTTTGAATAAAATGGATCCTAGCATTCATTGTGTGGGAGAGAGACACGCTCCGCTGTTGCATATGGACAAGTATGTCCTTAGGCTTTACTCATAATGTTCATGGCGAAGTTTCTTCTTCGTTAAATTGTTATATGGTTGGAATTGGAAAATGATACATGTAGTAATTTGCTATAATGTCTTGGATAATGTGATACTTGGCAATTTTTGTGCTCATGTTTAAGCTCTTGCATCATATACTTTGCACCTATTAATGAAGAAATACATAGAGCATGCTAAAATTTGGTTTGCATATTTGGTCTCTCTAAGGTCTAGATAATTTCTAGTATTGAGTTTGAACAACAAGGAAGACGGTGTAGAGTCTTATAATGTTTACAATGTGTCATTTATGTGAGTTTTGCTGCACCGCTTCATCCTTGTGTTTGTTTCAAATAGCCTTGCTAGCCTAAACCTTGTATCGAGAGGGAATACTTCTCATGCATCCAAAATACTTGAGCCAACCACTGTACCATTTGTGTCCACCATACCTACCTACTACATGGTATTTCTCCGCCATTCCAAAGTAAATTGCTTGAGTGCTACCTTTAAAATTTCTATCCTCTACCTTTA
Source organism: Lolium perenne (assembly GCF_019359855.2). NCBI lineage: Eukaryota > Viridiplantae > Streptophyta > Magnoliopsida > Poales > Poaceae > Lolium > Lolium perenne. The sequence continues at coordinate 146,461,358 of NC_067249.2, forward strand.
CAATATATAGCTCATGGGACAAATAGCTTAAAAACTATTGTGGTATTGAATATGTACTTATGCACTTTATCTCTTATTAAGTTGCTTGTTGTGCGATAACCATGTTCCTGGGGACGCCATCAACTACTCTTTGTTGAATATCATGTGAGTTGCTATGCATGTTCGTCTTGTCTGAAGTAAGGGCGACTTACCACCTAATGGTTAGAGCATGCATGTTGTTAGAGAAGAACATTGGGCCGCTAACTAAAGCCATGACCCATGGTGGAAGTTTCAGTTTTGGACATATATCCTCAATCTCATATGAGAAAATTAATTGTTGCTACATGCTTATGCATTAAAGAGGAGTCCATTATCTGTTGTCTATGTTGTCCCGGTATGGATGTCTATGTCGCGGTATCGTCACGACATATGCCATAGGGTGGCTAACGAAGGTGGTTCCTGAGAGATCTCACGGCGGTATCCGGATGCGGGTATGGGGACGAGCGACACGGCGACGTACCCAGGTTCGAGGCCCTCCGATGGAGGTAACACCTCTACTCCTGCTAGGGATATATATGATGATCACACAATACAATGTTGCTCCTAGAGCTGTATCTGGCTGCTCCTGGGAGGCTAAGGAAGACAAGAGTCTCTCTCACAGGGCAGCGCTAAGGGTGGAAGTGAGGTGAGAATGATCCATCCCCTGCACGAGAGGGGGTAGTGCGGCTTATATAGGCACCGACACTTTACATATAAGACCCTATAGTCTACTGGCCGGCTTGGCCGGCTCCGACTTCCGCTCCTTCCCGAGATACTGACGTCAGGAGCCGTTGAGGCCTCATGGCCTGTCCCATCCGGCTGCCGAAGTCAGCGGTATGGAGAGGAAGTGTCCCTGTCGCCATCAGCCACTGTAGCCAGTACGGATTGACGTATGCCATGATGGCCTGTCCGGCGCGTGGCACTATTGCTCCACAGTGCCCCGCGCTTTACGGGAGATGAAGTCAGCGTGGACTTCGCGAACCCGGATCACCAACCCGGTTCCTTCCAGTGCAACACTCGCCAGCCTCGAGTCGGTCTGAGGTACAAACCCCCAGTCGGATATGGCTTGTAGAAGCCGGCCCAGCTACAGCATTGGCGGCCGTAGCCAGGCCGACTAGGACCTAGAGCCAGCCGGCTTCCGGACCAGCCGGCCACGGCTCCAGCTGGCTGCTCCTCAGCCGGCCTTCGCCGCGAGCCGGCCAGTGGCCAGCCGGCTGCTCCGCGTCCATTGCCCTACCCGGGGTCTTTCCCCCGACATTAGCCCCCGAAGCTGGCAAGGTCCTGCGTTTAGAAGGACCTAGGCAGGTTTTCCTGGCTTTTTGATCTCTCGAATATGCTTGACGGCACTCGGAGGGGCCGACTGAGAATTTCCATTCAGCCGGCTGCGCCCTCATCCGGCTCGTTTCGGCCGGCTGCTCCTAGCCGGCCGTGATTTTCACTTCTGCAGCTTTTACTTTTTCACAAGTCCTGGTGGTGTCTCCGCCTTGTTGGGATAGTTTTGGGCCGAGTTGAATTTAATGTCCGGCTCCGGCTTGCGGCGCGCCGGAGTCTCCGCCGCCTCGGGTCCTGCGCCTGAGTTGACCGGTCTGACGTCAGGCCGCTGCTGCCGGTTCGTCTGGTCACATCAATGTCTCCTCCGGATCCGGTGCGGTCGTGGGCGACGTGGTGTGCCGGTTTCTGGTAACCGCAGCGATCGTGGGAGGAGTTATGGCGCAGAAAATCCGGGCGACGTGGCCACGTCTGCCACTTGGAGGCCAACCGTCCGCCGCGGGCGGCTATAAATGCCGCGCGGGGGGGGGGGGGGGTACCGAGGCGGCCACTACCTCACTTCTTCTTCCTCGCGCTCTCGCTCCGCTCGCTCTTCCCCGCGCCCAAGCTTCTCGCTGTTCTTCCTCGCGCTTGAGCTCCTCGTCGCTCCGGTGGAGGTTCTCACTGGCGAACTCCGGCGGACGAATCTCCGCCGATCCGCCGCCGCTACTCCGACGAGCCGGCGCCACGGGGCCCCGCGTTTCCACGGTGCGTCCTCCGCCGCCGCCGTCGCGAGGTTCTTCTTCGCCTTTTCGCCTCTCGTGGTCTTCTTCCTCCTCCTCTTCATCAATGGCCAGCGCGAGCGGGTCTTGGAGGGGGTCTTACATGAGGGAAGACGACATCGAGCGTCTGGTGCGCCTCCGCCGGATCCCGTCGACGGTGAGCACGAGGGCGCCCGGCGCGGAGGTGGAGCCCAAGCCGGAGCCCGGCGAGCGCGTCGTCTTCGGCGCGCATCTCGACCGCGGGTTGGGCTTGCCGGCGTCCAACTTCTTTCGCCACTTCCTCGAGTACTTCAGCTTGCAGCCGCACCATCTTCCGGCCAACGCTTGCGTCCTCCTCAGCTGCTATGTGGCTTTTATGGAGGCGTATGCCGGCTTGTGGCCGGATATTGACTTCTGGAGCCGCCTCTTCTTCATCAAGGCACAGACCACCGACGGCCACCTGTGGACCTGCGGTGCCGCCTCGATCTACTCCCGGCCGGATACGCCCTTCCCCAAGATTCCGACTGTCGACTCGGTGAAGAACTGGCAGATGTCATTCTTCTACGTGCGCAACGAGAATCCGGGCTTCGACCGGATCAACCTGCCGGAGTTCAATCCGGCTCCTCCAGTCGGCCGGATCAACTGGGGCTACAACGCCCGCACGACGGACCCAGACGCGGAGGTGAGCCAGCTCTGGGATTTCCTGGGGGCCGCCGTCGCGAACGGGCTGACTGCCGAGGACCTCCTCTGCACCATCGCCGAGCGCCGGGTGCTGCCGCTTCAGCTGCGCACCCACAAGATCGGGCACATGTCCGGCCGGTTCGATCCGACCCGGACGTCCAAGGCGCCGCTCAACAAGGCCCAGGTGGCCCACCGGGTGAACAACATCACCAAGGCCAACATGCCGGAGGACTGGAACTACGGGCTGGCGCCCCGCAACCGGGACCTGCCGCCTGAGCTGGTAAGTTTTGTTGTTTGGGCCGACTTCCGGCTTGCGGCTGCGTGGCCGACTTCTCTCTTTGCCGACTTCCGGCTTGCTGCTTACTTATCTTCTTTTTTTCTAGCTCTTCGACCGCCAGAACGTCGAGGACGGCGACCTGGCGACAAGGAGGTGGACGCCGGATCACGCCGATCCGGCTGACCAAGCCGGCGACCAGGCCGGCGACGACGATCTGCTGCAGGTGCCTGACCAAGGCGGCCAAGGGGAGCATAATCCGCCCCCTTCGCCAGAGCAGCAGGAGGACGACGAGCCGGCGACGTCCACCACGGGGCCGATCCCCGCAGTGCCCCTGCGCGCGAGGCCGCCTAGCACCACGGCGACTTCGGCGCCCAAAGGGAAGAAACGGGTCGGCGACCCCCGCTCCACCGTCGCCTTGGAGGCGAAGGCGAAGAAGCTGCGCCGGCAACAGCCGAAGAAGGTTCCGGAGCAGGCCGGGTGAGTTCTCTTTTTCTCTTGTTTGATTCCTTTTCTTTCCTTTCTCTTTATGCTTATCTTTTTCTTATTTGTTCGGCTAGGGCCCCCATCAAGTTCACCCAGGGCGGCGGCTCCCGGCAGGTTCCGCGCGTCGTGTCGCCGCCTCCGCGACAAAGGAGGGAGCCGACGCCACAGCCTTCGGCGCGCGCGCCTACGCCGCCGCCGCCTGCGGGTACTCCACCTCCCGCGGGGGCGCCTTCCTTCGCTGTGCCTCTGGCTTCAGCACCTGGCTGCGGCGCACGGGGCGAGTCGACATGCCAGCCGACGCTGGACGACATGTTCCCGCGCCGCACTCGTCTTCTGGATCCAGCGGCTGGAGCCGGCAGGGGCATGCCGCCTTCGTCCGGAGCCGGAGCCAGCGGGGCTGCGCCGCCTGCGACCGGAGCCGGAGCCGGGCCGAGCGTGGTGGTGTTGGAGGAGAGCCCGGAGGGGGCACCTCAGGCGCCGGAGACGGCTGCCCTGACCGGGCCGACTACTTCGCCCGGAGCGCCTCCACCTCCGGAGCCGTCAAGGGAGGAGCCGGCACGGGACGAGCCGGCGCGCACGGAGGACACCGGCTCGCGCGCACTGGTGAGGATGGAGGACCCGTCGGCGCCGTTGGAGGGCCTGCATGTGGCCAAGGGCGCTCGGCTTCTGCACGTGCCGTCCGCCTCCGACTCCAGCCTTGGCTCGGCTGGTACTATGGAGCAGGCGTGGCTCAGCTCGGACTCCTACGAGGTGACCAGCCGGGAGGGGAACCCAGGCCAGGCGTCGGTGAAGATGTTCTTCTCCGGCTTCCAGGCCAACCTCAAGGCCAGGGCTGCTGAGACCGCGGCCAACCTCACCAAGGTGGAGGAAGCCAGCAAGGTAAGCACTTCATCTGTTTTTCAATTTGGTTATTATCCTGGTAGCCCTCCGAGGCGTGGGCCGGCTGCTTGGAGCCGGTCCGGGTTTCGTCTGGTTGACTGATTCTCTTTTTCCTTAGGCGGTTACGGAGCGGCGTACCAACTTGTACAACCGCGCCGTGACCCATTATCACAAGGCCAAGCTTGACCGGGCCGACTTGGCTCGCGAGCTGGAGGCCGTCAAGGGTAAGATTTTCTTCGTTTGACTTGGTTTCTTCTTTCTTGATCTTGGTTGGCTGACGCCTTTTCTGGCCGTCTTGCAGCTGAAGCCGCCAGGGTCCCGCAGCTGGAGGCGGACCTTCGGGCTGCTCGCGCTCAGTGCGCCGAGAGCGAGGAGGCGGGCCGGTCTGCTGCCGCCAAGCTCAAGGTGGCTGATGGGGAGCTGGCGCGGCTGCGCCGGCTTGAGGAGAACCACCTCAAGGAGCTTGCCCTTCTCAGGACGGCTGAGAAGGAGAAGGTGGACGACCTGAGCAGGCGGCTGACTGAGGTTGAGAAGCAGCGGCTTGCGCTTCAGGAGGAGGTGACCGCCAAGTCTGCGGAGCTGTCGGCCACCGCCAAGCGCTGGGTGGAGGAGATTGGCACGCTTGACCGCGGCTTGTCGGGTGAGTGCTTTTTTTTTTCTTCCTTTCCCTTTGCCGGCTTTCGGCTGTCGGCTGCCGGCTTAGGTTGGCAGCCGGCAGCAGAAACTCTGATTTTTTCGCTATCTCCATCTTTGGACTGGGGGCAGTCGGTTCTTGCCGGCTGCCGCCAGGCTTTTTCTTTAGAGCTTCGGAATCTCCATCTTCGGGCTGGGGGCAGTCGGCTCGTGCCGGCTGCCGCCAGGCCTACTTTAGGACTTCGAAAATTCGCATTTTCAGCTTTTTTCGGCTTTGACAGATTCCTGACGTGTTTTTTCTTTGCAGCGGCCTTCCCGGAAGCGCAGGAGGCGGCATTAGCAGCCATTGGCGTTGCGCGCGAGGCTAGGAGGCGGGCGACTGGCGAGGGCAGCGTGGAGTACTTTACCATGGAAGATTACATGGCATCCATGGCCGCCCGCGTCGAGCCCATCACCAAGCTTGGCTGGGAGCTCCAGAAGGCGGCTGAGGAGCCGATCCAGATGTTGTGGCCAGCGGAGACGTTGCCACAAGGCTCTCCAACCTCATCTCCTGGCTGGAGCGGGCGCCGGATCGCTTCCTCGACTGGAGGGAGTCTGCCACGCGCGCTGGAGCCGACATGGCGCTGTCCTTCGTCCTCTCCTTGTACAACGAGGTGGACCTTGGGCAGCTCGAGTACCGGCGGGCCGGCGTGGAAGACAAGCTTCCGGCTGAGATCAAGACGGCCCGGCTCGCCCGTGCCTGCGCCATCGCCGACTTCATCGACAAGGGCCTCTTCATCCCGGACCCGAACCCGCCGTCTGATGACGAGGACGAGGAGATGGAAGACGAGGAGGCGGAGGACGCGCCTGAGGATGACCCGGCAGCCGGCTCCGCTGATGCTCCTCCGGCTGTTCCTCCTCCAGCCGGTGCTTAGTTTACCTGTCTTTGTGTTGCTTTTACCAAGACAATTTGTTAAATCCCCGGAATGCCGGGTGCATATGTATGAATATTGTCGTCCTTTTATTATGTCACACTTTAATGTGTTTGTTAATCATTTGTGTGCCGACTTGCTTTCTTTCGACTTGTTCGCTTTTTCCCATCCGCCCCACTCTTTGGCTTTGCTCTTGCCGATCGTACGTCCGACTTGCGATCCGTCGCCGGATCAAGAGCGGGCCGCTGAGTGAGGCCGACAGTATTTCAGTCGAACGAGCCGAGTTCGGCAATCCGGCACTTTTATGAAAAGTTGCAAGTCAATTCGCTTTCACTCTTTCCCTTAGTCGTTTTTCGCGTGCCGGCTCCCTAAACCTTGCTCCCGCCAGCCGGACAGCCGGGTTGCGGTCTGTAGCTGGATCGGAAGCCGGCTGTCGGAAACCGAATCACGTTACTTAGCCGGCCACATGAGAGGGTGTAAGCCAACTGGCGAAACAAAGTAGAGTACGCGAAAAACTTGTCGGAAACGGCGCTCTTGGCGCATGTTCTTTCATAGCTTACAAAAGGAGTACAAGGGATACATACATTCCTGCTCTCAAGTGTAAAATGGGCGGAGCAAGTTGACATTTCAGGGACGTTTAGTCTCCTCGTCAGCCTTGTCCGGCTTGTTTTCTCTAGCCTCTTGGGCATCTATGAGATAGTAGTAATCATTGCCTACTGCCTTGCTCACGATGAAGGGACCCTCCCATGGGGATGACAGTTTATGCTGTCCGGCTGTCCGCTGGATCAGCCGGAGCACTAGGTCTCCTTCTCGGAATGCTAAGGGCTGGACCTTCCGGCTGTGATAGCGTCGGAGGCTCTGCTGGTAAATAGTAGATCTGGACGCAGCCAGCAGCCGTGCCTCTTCGACCAAGTCGACTCCATCTTTGCGAGCTTCTTTGGCTTCAGCTTCTGTGTAGAGCTTGATCCTTGGCGCGTCGTGCTCGATGTCAGTCGGCAGGACGGCTTCGGCCCCGTATACGAGGAAGAATGGTGTGAAGCCGACTGAGCGGTTGGTAGTTGTTCGTAGGCTCCACAGCACATTGGGCAGCTCTTCAATCCAGCAGCCGGCTGCTCGCTCGAGCGGCTCCACCAGCCGGGGCCGGATGCCGGCTAGGACCAGGCCGTTGGCCTTTTCCACTTGTCCGTTGGACTCCGGGTGTGCCACGGAGGCTAGGGCCATCCGGATCCCCATTTCCCCGCAATAGCGAGAGAAGATGCCTTGGGAGAAGTTGCTGCCGTTGTCGGTGATGATGCTGTGGGGGTAGCCGTATCTCACGATAATTTCCTTGAGGAATGTGACGGCTGTGGAGCCGTCCAGCTTCTTGATTGGCTTGGCTTCGATCCACTTGGTGAATTTATCAATCATCACTAAGAGATGTGTCATGCCGCCTCGCGCCGTTCTGAACGGGCCCACCATGTCCAAGCCCCATACGGCAAACGGCCATGTGATGGGGATGGTTTTCAAGGCGGAAGCCGGCTGGTGCCTCTTTTTTGCGAAGCGCTGGCAGCCGTTGCACTTCTTCACCAGCTCTTCTGCGTCTCTGAGCGCAGTCGGCCAGTAAAAACCGTGCCGAAAAGCTTTGGCCACTATGGCTCTGGATGAGGCGTGATGTCCGCACTCTCCTTGATGGATTTCCCGTAGGAGTTCAATCCCTTCAGCCGGCTCGATGCACCGCTGGAACACCCCACTTATGCTGCGTTTGTACAGCTGGTGGTTGATGATTGTATAGGCCTTGGCCCTTCTCTCAATCTGCCTGGCCTGGACTCTATCATCAGGCAGCACACCGTCGGTGAGGTAGGAGAGGAATTCTTGTGCCCATGAAGGTACGCATCTTATCTCGAATACGCTAACCAACAAGGCCTCCTGCGTGGGTGTTATCACCAGATTTTGGGCAAATCCAGAGGTGGGCCGTAAGAGAGATGGGCTTAGAGGACTACACGTGGAAGATCTCTGAAGCAGCCTTGCACGGAGAATTTGGGCTAGTTTGCCCGTGTATCTTTAATTGTAGTAGGTTATATCTTAGATCAAGATTTAGAGTTTGTATCGCACACGGTGGGATATTCCCACGTTAGAAAGTCCGCTGGACTATAAATATGTATCTAGGGTTTATGGAATAAACAACAACACAACGTTCACCCCAAAACAAACCAATCTCGGCGCATCGCCAACTCCTTCGTCTCGAGGGTTTCAATCAGGTAAGTGACATGCTGCCTAGATCGCATCTTGCGATCTAGGCAGCACAAGCTCCACGTTGTTCATGCGTTGCGCGTACTGAAGCGTCTTTGATGGCGCGCAACGTAGTTATCATAGATGTGTTAGGGTTAGCATGGTTCTTCGTATAAACATGCTTACGTAGTGCAACCCTTGCATGTCTAGCCGCCCTCACGCCTATCTCAGGCGTGGGGGCGGCACCCTGCTTGTTCATCATCTAGTAGATCTGATCCGTTACGATTGCTCCTTGTTATGCAAGGATTAGTTTAATATCTGCAATAGTTAGGCCTTACAAAGAGGGGGAGGATCCAGTGGCATGTAGGGTGGCGTTCGCAAGTCCTAAACAGGATGTTCCGCGGATCAACATCATTGTTGGTTCTTTGGCCTTGTTTAGGATCGGCTTATGAGCACCGTGCGTGGCCGCGAGGCCCAACCTGGAGTAGGATGATCCGATTATGCGGTGAAAACCCTAAATCGTCGTAGATCTCATTAGCTTTATCTTGATCAAGCAGGATCACCAAGTATTCGTGCACCCCGTACGAATCACGGGTGGATCGGCTCTTTGAGCCGATTCACAGGATAACCTGAGAGCCGATCGAGGCTCGTATTTAATGTTTACGTGTATGCCATGCAGGAACTAAGCGAGGCATCCCCATCACCTTCCTGACCAGGTATAGGTCAGGTGGCACGCCCTTGCACTTCGCATCGCCGCGTGTGACCAGAAGAGCATTGCGGGCCGTCGCTCGGAGGGGTCTCAGCCAGCCGCAGCTCTAGGCTCTTCCCGGCTCTACCGTGTTGACAGGCCGCTGCCCGCCGGTGGGTTTTGGCGATCAACACATTCTGGCACGCCCGGTGGGACTATCATCTACATCAACCACATCGCCATCTACATCTGAGATGGCGACGGACGGCACGCCGATCACCTACGAGGAGCTGCACGACGAGCTCAAGAAGAGATATGACGAGATCAAGGTCACCCTCGAAGCCGACCTCATCGGCTCTTTTCAGAGAACCCGTTCCCATGGCATCAGATGGAAGGGATTCTCACCGCAAGGTGCACTCGATGGGATAGATCTCTCTGCCCCGTCGGAGGAACGCACCAGGGGCCTACGGCAGGAGATCAACTACTTGGTGGCTCACTCGCTACACCGCCACTCTGAAAACTTGGTCAACGTGTTGGAGCGTCTTGCTCTGCGTGTGATCCAGGAGATCATGAGCCACCAGTACTCGCCGTCAGGACCAGCTCTCGGGACGCATCAAGGAGAGTTGCCACTCCAGTCCCGTCCACCGCTGCCATATGCATTGGCAGCACCACCTGAAGTGCCGGCTACACCGGCATTCGTCGTCTACAAGATCGGTGGTGACCCTAGTGACTACCAGTTCTTGGCTGAGGCGCCTAAGGAGATCCCTCAAGGATACGCGTGCACGTATGTGCCAGATTGTGGCAACTGGGCACTCTCAAACCAGGCCACAGCGTCAGGGACTCCGGCGCAGACAGGAGGGACGTCAGCGACAGAGCTTGAGAAGTAGACGTGGCTAACTAAGTACGCCACCCCGACGAAACTCCAGAGCCCAGCTCCTGCAGTTGGCTCAGAGCTGGAAAAGCAAACATGGCTGGCTAAGTACGCCACCCCGGCGAATCTTCAGAGTGCATCTCCTGCAGCCAGCACGGCGGATCAGATCAGTACCATACTGAGAGACCAGTTCGGCATTATGCCGAAAAGGAGGGCAATCGGCTATTCCAAGCCGTACCCCGACGAGTACGAGATGATCCCGCTGCCACCTAAATATCGGCTCCTGACTTCTCCAAATTCAGTGGATCGGATGGCTCCAGCTCGATCGTGCAGATCGGCCGATCTTTGTCGCTACTAGGACCGGCTTCGGTGTCGGATCAGCGACGCGGGAGGCTCTTTTCACAGTCCCTCACGGGATCGGCTTTTGGATGGTATACCTCTTTGCCAGCAAACTCCATCCAGTCTTGGAAGCAATTGGAAGAACAGTTCCATATGCAATACCATTCAGAAGCTTCCGAGTCTAGCATTGCCGATCTAGCACAACTACGCCAGAAGCGCGGGGAAACGGTGATAGAGTACATCCAGCGCTTCAGGAATCTTAGGAACCGATGTTATTCGGTTCGTATAACTGAAAAGGAAGCAGTCGAGTTGGCGATGCTGGCCTTGCAACACAGCTCAAGGACATGGCCTCCCAAGCAGATTATCCCTCGCTGGCGCACATGGTTCGAAACTATCAGCATATGAACAGCGCCACCCAGACTGTACCAAGACAAGTTCAAGCGTGCGATAGTCATGGTCGATACGAGAGGAAGGTGAAGTGCCTGCGGGAGACCAAGAAGTAGCAGTGGCTGAATGGACTCGGGGAGGAACCCCTGTGTCCTGCAAATGGGTAAAGCCACCAGGGCCGCCCAGGGGATTTGATTTTGACGTGACCAAGACTGAACAAATCTTCGACCTCCTGCTCAAGGAGAAACAGTTGACGATTCATGAAGGTCTCAAGTTCCCTACGGCGCAAGAGCTAAACGGAAAGCCATACTGCAAGTTCCACAACTCGCTTTCCCATGCCACCAACGACTGCAGGGTGTGGCGTCAGCACATCCAAGCGGCGATAGAGAAGGGGCGTTTAATTTTCAACCAGTACGCCATGAAGGTAGACACCCAGCCCTTCCCCGCCGTTAACATGGTAGAAGTCATCTACCCTGAGGGTTGCCAGCCAGGTCCCACGTTCAGCATCAACATGGTAGGACCTGGGAACCACTCTGGCAAAGATGGAGATGAGGGCAGCTGCTCTCATAGCAAGAATACAGAGGCCGCTCCACGCGATCGGCTCCATCATGATGGCAAGCGCTACGGTACAGAGGGAGAAGTGAAGAACATAAGATATCAACGACCTCTCTCTGATCACCTCCTCAACAAATATGTGAGACAGTATGACCAACGCCGACGGTCCAACTATGATGATGAAGGAGATCGTCTGGCTAGAGAAGCCAGAAGACATCGTCGGCAGGATCGCGATGAGGAGGAGCACGAGCGCCGTGCCACGGACACATCAAGGGAGCAAGATGACAACGCCAGACACTGGGACTGCCCTTTCTTCAGACACTGCTGGGATTCAGGAATGAGCCGATTGCCCACAATCGGCAATTGCCCAGAATGCAACAAGAAGAAGAAGGAGGCAGCCAACGTGTCTGTGTTTGAGCGCTTAGGGCCTCTCCCACCACCAAGCAAACGTGCTGAGTCACTTCGTTGGGAAGATCTTGAGGATTCCGAAGACGAAGGACTAGAAGAAGAAGAAGACAGGTGCCACCGTCCAAGGTGGTGCCCTGACGGACTCAGCCGTTCACAAAAACGCAGGGTTCAGCGGTTGCGCGGCCTGGAGGAAGCCGAAAGGTTATACCTGCATACGCTAAGGAAGGCACGGCCTGATCTGGCCGCAAAGGTTCAGCGAGCCCTGGATGAAGAGGGTCGTCCACGAAGAATGGAGTGGCGTCCCAAGCAAAAGAAAGCCGATGATGAAACATCGGCTGGCACAAACATGGTGCTTGTCTTGCCGACGGAGCTTAGTGTTCCACGATTATACGATGCACTTAAGGTGGACGACAGCAGGCGCGTCAAGTCAGAGGTTGGGTTGGTTTTATCCAGCCTAACCGAGTAGCAAGATTAAACCAATGAGCAAACCGTGCGAGGCTGATCCTTGTGATCGGCCCCAAAAGTTTATGGAGGGACATTACAAAACCTTCATCGAACGAGCAAGGTGGAGGCCGATTCCAGCAATCGGCCAAAATTATCTTACGCACATATTCTGTTTGTGGTCGACAACGATCTCTTGGGCGGTGGCCACGTCGGCGGATGAAAGTCAGCATAAGTCTTTGCGAAGCCGACGTGCAGGTACGGTGCACGACTAACCAAGAAAGCCGATATCTGCGGTCATTCGGCGAGATTCGGCTCGGGGGCATATAGTCGGATGAACATATGCGAGATAAACATGTGCGGACATGCGTGCGATGGAACATTGGGGGCCGGTTAAGGAAAAATCGGCCAAATAAAAAAAAATTTCAGAAGCAAAGCCGATGCGCAGCCATCGACTTTAGTACAGTTGCACAGGACCAAGACCTACTGGCTATGTGCTCAAGGGTTTACATCAACGTCGATGTTCAGTAGAAAGAAAGCTGATCAACGACTTATGCATCCTCGCCGGTATTCTTGCCTTGATGAAAGCTCGGGGGGCAGCTCGCCCTGGAAGTTCTTCGAGAGAGCCGATTTTGATGGAATCGGGCGATTCTCACAAGATGCGTTACGGTTCGGAGGCTGATGGTGACACATGTGGTTGGCTCACGATTGTCCTCGCCTTGATGAAGACTCGGGGCAACGGACTACATGAAGATTTGGTTCTTTAGAAACCAATTGGAGTTGCATCGGTTGATCTGCGTCGTGATCCTCTCTCGAAGCGATTACGAGTCGCGAAAGAAGATTCTTTGAAGCTATGGAGAGGAATCAGGAAGGGAGGCCGTCGGCTTTACAGATTTTGGACTGTCCTGTCGCTGCAAAGGGATTGGATTCTCAAAATAGCCGATGAGTGGTCATCGGCTAAGGGATTGCGAAGAAAATATGGTCAGATACCAAATCGCAGCCTGAAATTGAGAAGTTCTCGGCCTACGAGCTAATCGACATGAGAATCCAGCTTCATGGGCGTCCAAAAGAAGAAAAAATCGATACATTGCTATCGGTCTTGATATGACAGGCGGAAGGAATGAAATTGGGGCAATTGAAGGATGAATCAAAAGAACAATTTCATTAATTCAGAGGAGCGGCTTTACAAGAAAGAGCCGAAGGCTCTCAAAAGAGGGATCTAGTGCCTAGCGCACTTTGCTACTACTAGTCCTATTCTACTAGTCGTCGCTGTCCTCGTCGTCACCGCCGTCGATGTCGTCGGCACGCTCTCCCGGGAGCTCCTCGTCGCTGCTACCCCAGCCCATGGCCGGAGCCTCTTCCTCCTCGTCATCATCATCGTCCTCGCTGTACGCCGGGAGCGGAAGCGCTTGGTTGGCGGGTACCGGCGGAAGAGGAAGATTCATCTTCCTCCTCCTCTTCTTCTTCTTCGTCGTCATCTTCATCCTCGCTGTCCGCCCACATGCGGGAGCGCTTCTTCAGCGGGAGCTTGGCGGAGGAAGGTCTTGGCCTTCGCTACTTCTCCTTCTTTCTTCTCATCATCGGAGGGGAGGGGGTCCACTTCGGAAGAAGGTTTGTCCTCGTTCTTCTTCGGCGAGAATGGGGGGAAGAGGTTTGAGAAGGAGGAGGAAGAGGAAGACATTGCTGAGGGAGAAGAGGGTTTTTTGGGTGCCGATGGCTGGAGCAGAGAGGAAGGGGATGAAGAAAGCTAATCGATCGGCACGGTTAAATAATGAGGAGCCTGGTGGAAATTTCTGTCATTACGGTTTCCAAGGAGATGACGCCTTGAGCTATCGAATTTTGCAGAGAAGCTGAGAAGACAGGGCATAATGATAACGGATACTGCAACAGCTCTACTCTGCCACGACATGACCCGACGGAGGAACGCTTAATGATTTTGGAAAAATTATTTCCAAAACCAGGGGGGCATGTGTTATCACCAGATTTTGGGCAAATCCAGAGGTGGGCCGTAAGAGAGATGGGCTTAGAGGACTACACGTGGAAGATCTCTGAAGCGGCCTTGCACGGAGAATTTGGGCTAGTTTGCCCGTGTATCTTTAATTGTAGTAGGTTATATCTTAGATCAAGATTTAGAGTTTGTATCGCACACGGTGGGATATTCCCACGTTAGAAAGTCCGCTGGACTATAAATATGTATCTAGGGTTTATGGAATAAACAACAACACAACGTTCACCCCAAAACAAACCAATCTCGGCGCATCGCCAACTCCTTCGTCTCGAGGGTTTCAATCAGGTAAGTGACATGCTGCCTAGATCGCATCTTGCGATCTAGGCAGCACAAGCTCCACGTTGTTCATGCGTTGCGCGTACTGAAGCGTCTTTGATGGCGCGCAACGTAGTTATCATAGATGTGTTAGGGTTAGCATGGTTCTTCGTATAAACATGCTTACGTAGTGCAACCCTTGCATGTCTAGCCGCCCTCACGCCTATCTCAGGCGTGGGGGCGGCACCCTGCTTGTTCATCATCTAGTAGATCTGATCCGTTACGATTGCTCCTTGTTATGCAAGGATTAGTTTAATATCTGCAATAGTTAGGCCTTACAAAGGGGGGGAGGATCCAGTGGCATGTAGGGTGGCGTTCGCAAGTCCTAAACAGGATGTTCCGCGGATCAACATCATTGTTGGTTCTTTGGCCTTGTTTAGGATCGGCTTATGAGCACCGTGCGTGGCCGCGAGGCCCAACCTGGAGTAGGATGATCCGATTATGCGGTGAAAACCCTAAATCGTCGTAGATCTCATTAGCTTTATCTTGATCAAGCAGGATCACCAAGTATTCGTGCACCCCGTACGAATCACGGGTGGATCGGCTCTTTGAGCCGATTCACAGGATAACCTGAGAGCCGATCGAGGCTCGTATTTAATGTTTACGTGTATGCCATGCAGGAACTAAGCGAGGCATCCCCATCACCTTCCTGACCAGGTATAGGTCAGGTGGCACGCCCTTGCACTTCGCATCGCCGCGTGTGACCAGAAGAGCATTGCGGGCCGTCGCTCGGAGGGGTCTCAGCCAGCCGCAGCTCTAGGCTCTTCCCGGCTCTACCGTGTTGACAGGCCGCTGCCCGCCGGTGGGTTTTGGCGATCAACAGTGGGAGCTTCCGGATTCGACTGCATGGTCGCCGGGTTCGGCTTGCTAGCCCCCGAGTTTGGTGATGAAGCCCCCGGGTTGGACTGAGAAGTCCCCGGGTTCGGCATGGTAGCCGGCGGGTTTGGCTTGTTAGCCCCCGACTTGGGCGATGAAGCCCCCGGGTCAGCCGGCACGAATATTGAATCCGAGTCCGGTGACGGTGTGATGGACGACTTATTTAGAACCGCCAAGGCGACACCCGGCGGAATGGCTTGCCGGGTTGAGCCAATCTTGGACAAAGCGTCAGCCGCCTCGTTGTTTGCCCGTGGCACGTGGTGGAATTCGCAGCCGTTGAAGAAGCCGGATAGCTGCTGGACGTGGAAGCGGTACGAGGCCATGTTGGTGTCCTTCGCATCCCAGTCGCCAGACGCTTGCTGTATAACCAGGTCGGAGTCGCCGAAGCAAAGTATGCGGCGCACGCCGATCTCCTTGGCCAGCTTCAGCCCATGAATGAGCGCTTCATACTCCGCCACATTGTTGGATGCGGCGAAGTGGATCTGCAGGACGTAGTCCAGCCGGTCTCCCTTGGGAGAGGTGATGACGATGCCGGCTCCCAAGCCGTTGCGCATCTTCGAGCCATCAAAGTGCAGCTTCCAATGTGTGGAATCCGGCACAGGCGGCAAGTATTGCATCTCGGCCCAGTCGATGAAGAAGTCCGCGAGGATCTGCGACTTGATGGCCGTGCGAGCCTCGTAGAGGATGGTGTGGGCGGCTAGCTCCAGAGCCCACTTGGCAACCCGGCCGTTGGCATCCTTGCTGCCGATGATTTCCGCCAAGGGTGCTGTGGCAACCACCTTGATGGGGTGCTCTTGGAAGTAGTGCTTGAGCTTCTTGGCCGCCATGTACACGCCGTAGGTGACCTTCTGGTAGTGGGGGTAGTTTTGCTTCGACTGGGAGAGCACTTCGCTGAGGTAGTAGACTGGGCGCTGAACCAGCTGCTCCCTGCCGGCTTCTTTGCGCTCCACCACCAGGACAACGCTAACCACTCGATTGGTGGCTGCGATGTACAACAGCATCGGCTCCATTGAAGCCGGCGTTGCAAGGATTGGCGCGGTTGAGAGTACGCGCTTCAAGTCACGGAAGGCTTCGTCCGCCTGCGGTGACCAGGTGAACTTGTCTGACTTCTTCAGCAATTGGTACAAGGGCAGTGCCTTCTCCCCCAGCCGGCTAACGAAGCGGCTCAAGGAGGCCAGGCAGCCAGTGAACTTCTGGACGTTCTTGAGGCACTACGGCAGTTCCATCTTCTCCAGGGCACTGATCTTCTCCGGGTTGGCTTCGATCCCTCGCTGAGAGACGAGGTAGCCAAGGAGCTGGCCAGACGGCACGCCGAATGTGCACTTGGCCGGGTTGAGCTTCATCCGGAATCTTCGCAGATTGGTGAAGGTTTCTCTCAGGTCATCAAGGAGGGTAGTCGTCTCATTGGTCTTTACAACGACATCATCCACATATGCGTGAACGTTTCTGCCGATTTGATCCTGCAAGCATTTTTGCATGCACCTTTGGTAGGTGGCGCCTGCATTTTTCAAGCCGAACGGCATAGTCGTGTAGCAATAAGCCCCATACGGGGTAATGAACGAAGTCTTTATTTGATCATCCGGATTCAAAGGAATCTGGTGGTAGCCTGAATAGGCATCTAGAAAAGACAACAGGTCACAGCCGGCAGTCGAGTCTATGACTTGATCTATGCGCGGCAGGGGGAAGGGGTCCTTCGGGCACGCCTTGTTCAGGCTGGTGTAGTCGATACACATGCGCTAGGAGCCGTTCTTCTTCAAAACCAGGACCGGGTTCGCCAACCAGTCCGGGTGCAGCACTTCCATGATGAAGCCGGCTGCCAGCAGCTGGGCGATTTCTTCACCGATGGCCTTCCTTCTTTCTTCGGCGAAGCGCCTGAGAGGTTGCTTCACCGGCTTGGCTTCA
The DNA here is from genome assembly GCF_019359855.2 of Lolium perenne. Taxonomy (NCBI): domain Eukaryota; kingdom Viridiplantae; phylum Streptophyta; class Magnoliopsida; order Poales; family Poaceae; genus Lolium; species Lolium perenne. The sequence goes on from NC_067249.2 coordinate 146,478,247, forward strand.
GGCCGGACGTGGAGGTGGTGCTCAGCCAACTCCCTCGGCACACCCGGCATGTCTCTTGGAGTCCATGCGAAGATGTCCCGATTCTCACGGAGGAAGCTGGTGAGCTCGCTTTCCTATTTCTTGCTCAAGCCGGCACCGATGGTGACGTACTTGTCCGGCTGCGCCGGGTCCAGCAGAATCTTCTTGGTGTTGTCGGCCGGCTGGAAGTGAGTCGTCCCAGCCGGGTTGCCTGCAGCCGGCATGTCTGTCTGCGCGGCCTTGGCGAGGGCGACGGCGTCGTGGATGAGCTGCTTCTCGGTGGCGATGACCAGCGTCTGGGCCATCTTGGAGCTCTGCGTGGCGCAGTCCATGGAGTGGCGGTAGTCGCCGGCTATGGTGATGACCCCCTTGGGGCCGGGCAGCTTCATCTTCAGGTACCCATAGTGGGGCACCGCCATGAACTTGGTCAGGGTCGGCCTGCCCAGGAGCGCGTGGTAGGGACTGACGAGGTCCACCACCTCGAACTCGATCTTCTCGGTGCGGAAGTGATCCGGCTTCCCGAACATCACCTCCAGCGTGATCCGGCCGATCGGCTGGCAGCAGTGGCCTGGCACGATGCCATAGAAGACGGTGGGGGTGGGACGCAGCTCGGCCTCTTGGATGCCTAGCTTGCGGGCGGTGTCGCGGTAGAGGATGTTGATGCTGCTTCCGCCGTCGATGAGGACGCACGAAAAACGACACTGCGCCGGGTTGTGCCAATGGTGGGGTCGAGGACCATGGCGTAGCTGCCCGGCTTTGGCAGGACAGCCGGTGTGTCGCGGCGATCAAAAGTGATGGCCTGCTCTGACCAGTTTAGGTACTGGGGGACCGGCGGTATGACCGCGTTGACCTCGAGGGAACGGCTCTGCTGGCTCGTCTTGTCCTCGGGCTCGGAGGTGAAGATGATGTAGGTAGCATCTTCGGCCAGATATCGGCCATGGTGCACTTGGTTAGCCTCGTGGTGCTCGAGGTTGGCGTTCTCTGCGCCGGCTGTGCCACCCGGCCCGCCGGCTGGAGGGGGCGGGGGTGGAGGCGGGAGAGGTTCACCGCTTGTCAGCCGCTTCATGAAGTGGCAGTCGCGGGTGGTGTGGTTGGAGGGGTTCTTGCCGCTGTGGTACTTGCACGGCGAGTCGAGCATCTGCTCGAAGGTGTACTTCGGCTTCCACTGCCGGTCTTGCTTCTGGCGGCGGCTGCCGCCTGCCGCGTTGTCTGCCACGGCTGCCACATGGGCGGAGCCGTACCGGCGGTCCGGCTGGTCGCTGTGACGCTTGCCGCGGTAGTTGTCCCGCCGGCTGCCATGAGAGGCGCCGTCTGCCGGCTTGTGCTCAGCCGACTTGTGGTGGTCCCGCCTGGAGGGAGCCGGCGTTGGCTCAGCCGCCGCCTTGCCGGCTTCTTCGGCCAGCGCGTACTTGTCGGCGATGGCCATGAGGGAGGCCATGGACTTGGGCTCGCTGCGGCGCAGCTTGTGCCACAGCATGGTGTTGGGCCGGCAGCCGCCCATGAAGAAGCTGATGGCCTGGATCTCGTGCACGCCCTCGCAGGAATTGCGCATCTCGCACCAGCGCATCAGGTGCGCGCGATCCGTCTCGTCCGGGCCCTGCTTGCACATCTCTAGCTGCTGGGGGCGACCCGGCCGGCGATAGGTGCCGGTGAAGTTGCTGATGAAGGCTTCCTCGAAATCAAGCCAGCCGTTGATGCTGCCGGCTGGCAGGTTGTTGAGCCAGGTGCGGGCGGAGCCGACCAGCATCAGGGGGAGTATCGCACCGCCCAGCGCTTGTTGCCTCTGGAGATGCCGACTGCGGTGGAGTAGTCCTGCAGCCAGTCCTCCGGCTTGGCGGTGCCGTCGTACTTGGGCGTGTCGCGGGGGAGCTGGAAGCCGTCGAGCATAGGCTCGTTGGCGATGCGGGGCCCGAAGCACTTGGGGCAAGCCGGTGCTTCTTCTTCCGCGATGCGGGATTCGACCAGCCGATCGAGGCGGTCTCTGGCATCGGCGGGCTCGATGCGGGGGCCCAGCCGGGAACGTGCCGGCTGGCGGGTGCCGGTTCGCTCTGGAGCCGGCCTGTGCTGGCGCCTTGGCGCCGCCTGCTCGGAGTCATGCTCCTGGTTCCGGCTTGGTGGCCGCCGTCCAGCCGGCTTGTCCGGCTTGAACCTGCGCGTGTGTCGCGGGAATCTCTGTGCCGGCTTGGTGCGGGCGAGGCAGACTCGGCCGTGTCCCTGTGGGGGTCCTTGCTGTTGCCTGCAGCAGCGCGGACGGGAGGAGCTTTGGGAGCACCATACCTGGGGTCCTTGGTCTGCTCAGCTGCAGCCCGACACAAGTCAGCTACGCGCTGCGTCTGGCGGCGCAACTCTTCTCCTTCGAGGAGGGCCAGCTCCTTCGCAGCGGCTTCGGCTGCGAGGATGTTCTTGTCGGGGGTGTTGTAGACGGGCAACTCTATGGATGGAGCCGGCGCTTCCGCGCCGTCGCGCTCGATCTCGGCGCCCAGGGCGCCTCCTCGCCGGCGGATCATGCCGGCTCGGCTGGGGTTGTTGCCGCCTGGCGTGAAGCCGTGGGCGTGCTCGTACTCGCGCTGGGTGATGGCCAGCTGGCGCTTGGCGGTAGCCAGCTCGTCAGCCTGCTGGAGGAGGAGCTGGCGATGCGCTTCCAGGTCTGCCTCGACGGTGGTGGCGTCGGCGCCTGCGGTGAGCGGAGAGCTCAGCTTCGCCCGGACTTCGTCCAGCCGGGATGGTGGCGGGGGCGCCTTTGGGCCCGAGCCGGATGCGTTGGGGTCAACGTTGCGCTCCAAGTTAGGGCCGCGAACGCGAGGGTTCTTGGTGGGGAGCTCCTTGCCAGCCATCATGACTTGCACGACGGCGGGGCTGGCGGGAGCGCTGCTGCCGGCTCGCGGAGGAGGGCTTGCGCAGCGCAGCACCTGCCGCGGGTAGCGCGGCGGTGCGACGGTGGCGACGTAGACGTCGTGGCCGCCGAAGGAGATGACGCTGCCACCGGCTGGGAAGGGCCGGTCGGCGAAGCAGCCAGCGTTGTCGCTGACGCAGTCGAGGGAGCCGAATCTCCAGATCAAGCCTGAAGCGACTCGCTCGCCGGTGGTGATGGTGAGGCCCGTCCGGATGAAGACACCGGCCGAGGATGCTGAAGGCCCCACGGTGGGCGCCAAATGTCGCGGTATCGTCACGACATATGCCATAGGGTGGCTAACGAAGGTGGCTCCTGAGAGATCTCACGGCGGTATCCGGATGCGGGTATGGGGACGAGCGACACGGCGACGTACCCAGGTTCGAGGCCCTCCGATGGAGGTAACACCTCTACTCCTGCTAGGGATGTATATGATGATCACACAATACAATGTTGCTCCTAGAGCTGTATCCGGCTGCTCCTGGGAGGCTAAGGAAGACAAGAGTCTCTCTCACAGGGCAGCGCTAAGGGTGGAAGTGAGGTGAGAATGATCCATCCCCTGCTCGAGAGGGGGTAGTGCGGCTTATATAGGCACCGGCACTTTACATATAAGACCCTATAGTCTACTGGCCGGCTTGGCCGGCTCCGGCTTCCGCTCCTTCCTGAGGTACTGACGTCAGGAGCCGTTGAGGCCTCATGGCCTGTCCCATCCGGCTGCCGAAGTCAGCGGTATGGAGAGGAAGTGTCCCTGTCGCCATCAGCCACTGTAGCCAGTACGGATTGACGTATGCCATGATGGCCTGTCCGGCACGTGGCACTATTGCTCCACAGTGCCCCGCGCTTTACGGGAGATGAAGTCAGCGTGGACTTCGCGAACCCGGATCACCAACCCGGTTCCTTCCAGTGCAAGACTCGCCAGCCTCGAGTCGGTCTGAGGTACAAACCCCCAGTCGGATATGGCTTGTAGAAGCCGGCCCAGCTACAACATTGGCGGCCGTAGCCAAGCCGACTAGGACCTGGAGCCAGCCGGCTTCCGGACCAGCCGGCCACGGCTCCAGCCGGCTGCTCCTCAGCCGGCCTTTGCCGCGAGCCGGCCAGTGGCCAGCCGGCTGCTCCGCGTCCATTGCCCTACCCGGGGTCTTCCCCCCGACAGTCTAAGTTGAGAATAATCAATAGCGAGAAATCCGATGCGAGCTTTCTCCTTAGACCTTTGTACAGGCGGCATAGAGGTACCCCTTTGTGACACTTGGTTAAAACATGTGCATTGCGATAATCCCGGTAATCCAAGCTAATTAGGACAAGGTGCGGGCACTATTAGTATACTATGCATGAGGCTTGCAACTTGTAAGATATAATTTACATAACACATATGCTTTATTACTACCGTTGACAAAATTGTTTCTTGTTTTCAAAACCAAAGCTCTAGCACAAATATAGCAATCGATGCTTTCCTCTTTGAAGGACCTTTCTTTTACTTTTATGTTGAGTCAGTTCACCTATCTCTCTCCACCTCAAGAAGCAAACACTTGTGTGAACTGTGCATTGATTCCTACATACTTGCATATTGCACTTGTTATATTACTTTACATTGACAATATCCATGAGATATACATGTTACAAGTTGAAAGCAACCGCTGAAACTTCATCTTCCTTTGTGTTGCTTCAATACCTCTACTTTGAATTATTGCTTTATGAGTTAACTCTTATGCAAGACTTATTGATGCTTGTCTTGAAAGTACTATTCATGAAAAGTCTTTGCTATATGATTCATTTGTTTACTCATGTCATTTACATTGTTTGGATCGCTGCATTCATTACATATGCTTACAATAGTATGATCAAGGTTATGATGGCATGTCACTCCAGAAATTATCTTTGTTTATCGTTTACCTGCTCGGGACGAGCAGGAACTAAGCTTGGGGATGCTGATACGTCTCCGACGTATCGATAATTTCTTATGTTCCATGCCACATTATTGATGATATCTACATGTTTTATGCACACTTTATATCATATTTATGCATTTTCTGGAACTAACCTATTAACGAGATGCCGAAGAGCCAGTTGCTGTTTTCTGCTGTTTTTGGTTTCAGAAATCCTAGTAAGGAAATATTCTCGGAATTGGACGAAATCAACGCCCAGGGGCCTATTTTGCCACGAAGCTTCCAGAAGACCGAAGAGTCAATGAAGTGGGGCCACGAGGTGGCCAGGAGGTAGGGCGGCGCGACCCCACCCTTGGCCGCGCCGACCTGTCTCCTGGGCCCCTCGTGACGCCCCCTGACCTACCCTTCCGCCTACAAATAGCCTTCGTCGCGAAACCCCCAGTACCGAGAGCCACGATACGGAAAACCTTCCAGAGACGCCGCCGCTGCCAATCCCATCTCGGGGGATTCAGGAGATCGCCTCCGGCACCCTGCCGGAGAGGGGATTCATCTCCCGGAGGACTCTACGCCGCCATGGTCGCCTCCAGAGTGATGTGTGAGTAGTCTACCCCTGGACTATTGGTCCATAGCAGTAGCTAGATGGTTGTCTTCTCCCCATTGTGCTTAATTGTCGGGTCTTGTGAGCTGCCGAACATGATCAAGATCATCTATCTGTAATTTTATATGTTGTGTTTGTTGGGATCCGATGAATAGAGAATACCATGTTATGTTGATTATCAATTTATATCTATGTGTTGTTTATGATCTTGCATGCTCTCCGTTATTAGTAGATGCTCTGGCCAAGTTGATGCTAGTAACTCCAAGAGGGAGTATTTATGCTCGATAGTGGGTTCATGTCTCCGTGAATCTGGAGGAGTGACAAGAACCTCTAAGGTTATGGATGTGCTGTTGCCACTAGGGATAAAATATTGATGCTATGTCCGAGGATGTAGTTATTGATTACATTACGCGCAATACTTAATGCAATTGTCTGTTGTTAGCAACTTAATACTGGAAGGGGTTCGGATGATAACCTGAAGGTGGACTTTTTAGGCATAGATGCATGCTGGATAGCGGTCTATGTACTTTGTCGTAATGCCCAATTAAATCTCACTATACTCATCATAATATGTATGTGCATGGTCATGCCCTCTCTATTTGTCAATTGCCCAACTGTAATTTGTTCACCCAACATGCTATTTATCTTATGGGAGAGACACCTCTAGTGAACTGTGGATCCCGGTCCAATTCTCTATACTGAAATACAATCTACTGCAATATTGTTCTACTGTTTTCTGCAAACAATCATCATCCACACTATACATCTAATCCTTTGTTACAGCAAGCCGGTGAGATTGACAACCTCACTGTTTCGTTGGGGCAAAGTACTTGGTTTGTGTTGTGCAGGTTCCACGTTGGCGCCGGAATCCCTGGTGTTGCGCCGCACTACATCTCGCCGCCATCAACCTTCAACGTGCTTCTTGGCTCCTACTGGTTCGATAAAACTTGGTTTCATACTGAGGGAAAACTTGCCGCTGTACGCATCACACCTTCCTCTTGGGGTTCCCAACGGACGCGTGCTGTACGCGTATCAGGTTTTCTAGGGTTTCTGCCTCGTTTACGCAAGGCATTAGGAGTTGTTCACAAGATCACGTTCATCGGTACATTTGACCATGATTTACATGAGACGTTGCAAAATCAACACGATTAACCTAAATCTATGCGAAGCTAACCTATACTACCAAAAAAAAACCAGGATACCTCATTGGGGCTTGTGGGCGCGACGGCGGTCACGACGAGACAGTGGCGGCCTCCTAATCGAGCACGATGCGCTCAATCTTGACGTGGCGGACGGCGGCCTTCCGCTGGAACTCGTACGTGCGGACATGATAGAAGGCCTATCGCTCATCTTCCTCCAAATCCTCCTCCAGCTGCTTTGGGTCCCCCGCCTCCCACGGCAAAACACATCTGAGCTCCTCGACATTGCCCACCTCGGCTTCATCGTTGTCGACGAAGTCAGCGTCGTTGAAGACCTTGAACGCGTGCACTGCGGGAAGCGTCAGCTCCTCTTTAGCGGTCCATTTGTCCTTGTAAGGAGCGGGCGACTGACGGTATCGGCGCGATGAGGAAGACGACCCTGCCTTCGCGGCGTATGCATACACGTGGAGCAACGACGGCGGCGTCAAACCGATGTTCATCCACTTCTTGACTAGGGCTTCTTTGCGCCCTCCTAGCGCACCCACGCGGTGTGCTCTTCGGCTGCTATACATGAGTTCCTGATGACCCACAAGTATAGGGGGTGTATCGTAGTATTTTCGATAAGTAAGAGTGTCGAACCCAACGAGGAGCAGAAGGTGTTGACAAGTAGTTTCGATGAAGGATTCACTGTAAATGCTCACAGACAAGTATTCAGGGGGTTTTGATGTAGCAGATGAATAAAGTACGAGTAAGTAAAATGTGAGAGTAATAATTTCAGCGAGTGGCTCAATCCTTTTTAGCACAAAGGACAAGCTGGTTTGTTTACTTATAATGACCAAACGTTCTTGAGGACACACGGGAATTTAGTCTAGTGCTTTCGCTTCATATAGCTGATTAATCTTCATTGTTTTGATAAGTGTTGTGTGGGTGAACCTATGCTAATGCACCGCCCTTCCTAAGACTAATACATACTTGTGATTATACCCCTTGCAAGCATCCGCAACTACAAGAAAGTAATTAAGATGAATCTAACCACAGCCTTAAACTCTGAGATCCTGCTATCCCTCCTGCATCGATATACCAACGGGGGTTTAGGTTTCTGTCACTCCCGGCAACCCTACAATTGGCAAACGAGTACAAGATGTATTCCCCTAGGCCCATATAGGTGAAGTATCATGTAGTCGACGTTCACATGACACCACTAGAAGAATAACACCACAACTTAAATATCATAACATTGAATATTACTCAACCATAATTCACTACTAACATTTAGACTTCACCCATGTCCTCAAGAACTAAACGAACTACTCACGAGACATCATATGGAACATGATCAGAGGTGATATGATGATGAATAACAATCTGAACATAAACCTTGGTTCAACGGTTTCACTCAATAGCATCAATAACAAGTAGAAATCAATAGCAGGAGAGTTTCCCCTATCAAACAATCAAGATCCAACCCTAATTGTTACAGCGGTGACGAGGTGCAGCGGTGGAGACGGCGGTGATGATGATGGAGATGATGGTGATGATGATGGAGATGATGTCCAGCTCGATGACGGTGATGATGGCGTCGATTTCCCCCTCCGGGAGGGAATTTCCCCGGCAGATTTCAGCCTGCCGGAGAGCTCTTTTCTCTCTGGTGTTTTTCCGCCCCGCAGAGGCGGCTATGACTCTTCGCGACTATCCTCTGGAGCTGAGGTTTTCGGGACGAAGAAGTACGCAGAGGAGAGGAGGCCAGAGGGGGCTGTGGGCCCCCTCCCCACATGGCGGCGCGGCCAAGGCCCGCGCCGGCCTATGGGGGGGCCATGGCGGCCCTCCTCGGCTCCTCCTTTTGGCTCCCTTCGTCTTCTGGAAAAATAGGATTTTTCATATAATTTCCGTCAATTGTTAATCTTCCAAAATATTGCATTCTGACGGCGCTTTTTCCAGCAAAATCCTGACTCCGGTGCGCGATCCTCCAATAATCATGAAACATGCAAAATAGATGAAATAACATAAGTATCATCTCCAAATATGAAATATATCAATGAATTAAAGTAAATTATGATATAAAATAGTGATGCAAAATGGACGTATCAACTCCCCCCAAGCTTAGACTTCGCTTGTCCACAAGCGAAACTGAACTCGGTAAACAGGACCACATGTTTATGGAGTGAAGAGTCGATAAATAAAATACGGACAAGAAGCATCATATTAATTCACACAAGACATTCTAGTGAACAACTTCCTCATATAATTCAACTTGAAACAAGTAGAAGGTAATCACAAATAAAGGTGCATAAAAAATCATAATTGGTAATGGCAAACTTCGTTCTTGGTCAGAGAACAATTAACAGATTATGTTAAAGCTTATATGGCACAACTTGAATACTCAATCATAATAGTCTCCTCATAATCATTGATAACTTTCAAAGCTATATTCATTCAGATAAAACTTGTACTAAACAAGGAAGAGTAAAAGGCATGATGAAGTAGATCACAATATAAATGGTTTGATCACAAAAACTCAATTGCTTGCTTAAGATGGAGGGAAATAGGTTTACTGACTCAACATAAAGTAAAAGATAGGCCCTTCACAGAGGGAAGCAGGGATTAAATCATGTGCTAGAGCTTTTTCATTTTTGAAATCATATAAAGAGCATAAAAGTAACATTTTGAGAGGTGTTTGTTGTTGTCAACGAATGGTAGCGGGTTCTCTAACCCCCTTGCCAGACAAACTCTCGAAGAGCGGCTCCCATAAAATTTTGTTTTTAGTTGACACTCCTTCCAACCTTTGCTTTCACAAACCATGGCTAACCGAATCCTCGGGTGCCTTCCAATCATTCTCATATCATGAAGGAGTGTCTATTTATTTTAGTTTTATTTAGATGACACTCCTCCCCTCCTTTGCTTTCTCAAGCCATGGCTAACCGAATCCTTGGGTGCCGTCCAACAATCACATACCATGGAGGAGTGTCTATTTGTAAAATTATGAAGGTTAATTAATCGGGGCTGGGAACCCCATTGCCAGCTCTTTTTGCAAAATTATTGGATAAGCGGATGAAGCCACTAGTCCATTGGTGAAAGTTGCCCAACAAGATTGAAAGATAAAACACCACATACTTCCTCATGAGCTATAAAACATTGACACAAATAAGAGATAATAAATTTTGAATTATTTAAAGGTAGCACACGAAGTATTTACTTGGAATGGCAGAAAATACCATGTAGTAGGTAGGTATGGTGGACACAAATGGCATAAGTTTGGGCTAAAGTTTGGATGCACGAGAAGCATTCCCTCTCAGTACAGGTTTTTGGCTAGCAAGGTTAATTAGCAAGCATAAGAGTTGAGGGAAACAAACAAATATACATGTGATAGAAACAATCATGCATCTTCCTTGTAAGCACAAACAATTTTAACTTCAGAATAATAAGCTAAGAGCTAACAAGAAAGAAAGACAATGAAACAACTACATGTATTTCTCTTTTCTACTTAAACCTCAAAGTGTTGTTGCTATTGACCAATGCTAAGTTTGCCAAAACCAAATAGATTTATTCAATGCTCCCAAAGTGATACCAATACTAATAACAAGATCAATCATATAATAGAAATTGCAAACTAAAATAAGATGTGCAATATGTAAATGATAAGACTTCTCATTAATATTCCATAACGATAACTCACACCAAGGGATACATAGACAACCAACTAAGGAGAGATACTTCCACACTGCAACCCATCTTATATGATAACTTCCCTACTCATGATATGACACTACTTAATAGTAAAAGTAAAAGATAGTGATGATGCGATACCGCGGCACTCCCCCAAGCTTGGAACGAACCAAGGGGATGCCAATACCGATGATGAATTGCTCCTTCGGCGGTGGTGGTGATGAATTCTTGACAAGCTTCTCAACAAGCTCCTGAAGCTCATCAATCTTGTACATGAGGTTGCGGATCATCTCCGAATTGTGCTCGACACGGTTAAGAAGTATGTCCGACGGCGAGTCCCAACTCTTGGAGTTATTTCCCCACTCTTCAGCTTCAGGCTTCATCCTTCCTGCAGTGTTAGAACGATCTATATCCCAATTGCTAGGCAATACTGCCTTGGGAGTCCTTTCAATTTGACTATTGTAAATTAGATTGCGGAAGGGGTTCTAGGTGCCTGGAAGAGATGTCTTTGGAGCTAGGTAGTGACGTGGAACCTTTCCTCCGGTGCGAATTCTTGCGCTCTTCTTGGCACTGAAAGGGTTCTCCACCACCTCGATGCTTGCGATGGTAGCACGCGGGTATACACGCGAGTCTTCCTCCACTTCTTCTTCATCTTCTTCCTTGACGCTCTCGTCTAACTCTTTCCACTCGGGATCTTGAATATTTTCATCCGAAAGCCCCTTGCCCTTGTTGTTGGAGACCATGATGCTTCTAGATCGAAAACAGATCCTGGCAGAAATAGCTCGAAACAAAACACGTCGAGAAAACGATATACGGACCTCCAGGGGTCCGGGGGATTATATAGCAGAAATTTTTACAGCATAAGGAAAGTACCAGGTCGAACAAGAGTCGGAGAGGGGCCACGAGGGACCCACCTCATAGGGCGGCGCGGCCAGGCTGGGGCCCGCGCCGGCCTATGAGGGCACGCCCTCGTGCGTCTCCTCCACTCCGTTTCGATCTCGTAATTTTTCATATTTTCCAAAAACAGCAAAAACATTGTTCGGAAAGTAAAACACGAACTTTTTATTACCAGTACTGTTACCTATTCAAAGTCGAACTCTGCCGGACTGTCAATTTGACCTTTGATGAAAGCTTCCGGAGTCACCACTCGAATAACATCAACATCTTCATTATAAGAATCACCTGAGATATAATGCTTGAGTCTTTGTCCATTCACCACTTGTGTGGCATCGCCTTGGAGAGAACTAATTTTAATTGCTCCTGAACGATACACCTCCACAATGACATATGGTCCTTCCCATTCGAGAGTAATTTCCCTGCAAAGAATCTGAGACGAGACCGATACAATAGGACTTTATCCCCAATATTAAATTCTCTTTTGATAATTCTTCTATCATGCAATTTCTTAACTTTCTCTTTAAAGAGTTTAGCATTTTCATAAGCTTTACTTCTCCATTCATCTAGAGAACTCAATTGTAGCAATCTCTTCTTACCGGCAAGTTTAGGATCTTTATTTAGTTCTCTTACAGCCCAATAAGCTTTGTGCTCTAGTTCTAAAGGTAAATGACAAGCTTTTCCATAAACCATTTTGTACGGTGACATACCCATGGGATTTTTATAAGCAGTTCTATAAGCCCATAGTGCTTCCTTCAATTTACTAGCCCAATTCTTTCTAGATTTATTAACAGTCTTTTGCAAGATAGATTTAATCTTTCTATTTGATAGTTCTACTTGCCCACTAGTTTGAGGATGGTAAGCGGAAGCAATTCTATGATTAATACCATATTTAGCAAGAGTTTTTCTAAAACCACCGTGAATAAAATGAGAACCTCCATCAGTCATAAGATATCTAGGAACTCCAAATCTAGGGAAAATAATATCTAAAAGCATTCTTAAAGAGGTCTCACCATCAGCACTTTTTGTGGGTATGGCTTCCACCCATTTAGTAACATAATCAACATCGACAAGTATATGAGTGTTACCTTCTGAAGAGGGGAAAGGTCCCATGAAGTCAAATCCCCAACAATCGAATGGTTCAATAACAAGAGTATAATTCATAGGCATTTCATTGCGTCTGGAGATATTACCAACCCTTTGACATTCATCACATGATAGAATAAACTTCCTTGCATCTCTGAAGAGAGTTGGCCAATAAAAACCTGATTGTAGAACCTTTTGCGCGGTTCTATCTCCGGCGTGATGTCTCTCCATATGCACTACCATGACATTTACTCAATATCTCTTGTTGTTCATATTCGGGAACACATCTTCGCAGAATACCATCCACTCCCTCTTTATATAAGTGTGGGTCATCCCAAAAATAATGCCTCAAGTCATAAAAGAATTTCCTCCTTTGCTGAGCTGAAAAGGTTGGAGTTGTTAGAGTATATATCTGTATATTGTAGTTTCCCCATATGTTAGGGGACTTCCTGCATATTTGCACCTGTACATGTATTATATATTGTGGCCTTTGGCCCCCTGATAATACATCAAGCATATTGCCTTAACATGGTATCAGAGCAAAACTTGGTCCTAGTCTGTACGTTGTCCCGGCCGTAGTTGCCGATCTGCCCCGATCTCCGTGGCCGTCTTCGATTTCCTGCCGGCCGCCGTTCTCCATCAGCCGATTCCGCTCCACCGACGCCATCCGGGCCTCGCCGTCTACTGCTTCACGGCGCGCACGTCCACCGCCACCTGCTGCTGCTGCTGGAGCTGCCTCGCGGCGCTGGCCGCCACAGTGGCCGATTCCGTTCCGCCCCGCCCGTGCCCCGATCTCTTCCTGGCCTCGATCTCCTAGCGTGAGATCCCTGCTCCCGCCGCGTCCTGCTCGCCTCCTCTCAATCTCCCGAGTGAGATCCTTGCTTCGTCCCGGGCCGCGTGAGATCCCTGCTATCCCGCCGCGTCCTGCTCCCCACGTCATGCATCAAGCAGTCTGTTCCCGTGAGTTAACTTCCAGCTGAAAAAAAAGAGCAAAAAAAAAAAAAAAAAACAAAGCAAAAAAAAAAAAAAATTGTCCTCGGCTGTTGTTACCTGATGTCTTCTTCCACTGATCCTGCCTTATCTTTGAGTCTCCCTTCGGTACTTGGTATTTGTCCGCTCCCTCCGTGTATGACGGCTAGCCGTTCTTCGTCGCTGTTTGCGGCCTCTTCACGCGACCCTGCCCGCGCTTCACCGACTTTTGCGGCCTCTTCATGCGGCTCTGCCCGCGGTTCGCCGACTTCGTCTACGTCGGCCCGCCGCTCTACATCGACTTTTGCGGCTTCTTCACGCGGCTCTGCCCGCGCTTCGCCGACTTCGTCTATGTCGACCTGCCGCTCTACATCGACTTTTGCGGCCTCTTCACGCGGCTCTGCCCGCGCTTCGCCGACTTCGCCTATGTCGGCCTGCCGCTCTACATCGACTTTCGCGGCCTCTTCACGTGGCTCTGCCCGCGCTTCGCCAACTTTGTCTATGTCGGCCTGCCGCTCTACATCGACTTTCGCGGCCCCTTCACGTGGTTATGACCGCGCTTTGCCGACTCTTTCTTCATTGGCGTGTTGCTCTCCGTCGCCCTCTTTGGTGGCCTCTGTGTGTGTGGGTGATAGCTCCTCGTCGGCACCTGATTGTACGTCGACCTCTCCAGTCGCGCCCCTCTCTGCGCATGAGATAGCGCAGCTTCACCGCCTGCTTGATGCTTGGGATTCCAGTTTACGTCAGCAGCCTCGCGGTCCGAGTCTCCGCCCTCGTCCTCATTGCACCTACTGTGGCAAGGTTGGCCACACTTCCTCCACCTGCTGGACGCGGGATCCCGGTTTACGTCCGCAGTTCCAGGATCGTCAGCAGGCTGGCTCTTCAGGATCTTCTGCAGTTGCACTCTCTGATCAGGACATTCTCAGGGGTCTTCGTGCTCTGCTCGCTACTACAGACTCTTCCTCGCCGGGCGCTGCTGGTTCTGTGACTGGCTCTTCTGGCACTGCGCGACCACCACTTTCTACACAGTCAGGTACGTCCCAGTGGTATCTGGATTCTGGAGCTTCCTTTCATATGACCTCTGAGTCTTCTATTCTGTCTGCTCTTCGGTCTCTTATTTCTCCTGTCCGTGTTGTCACGGCTGATGGTACCTCTATTCCTGTTTCTAGTAGAGGCACCCTTTCTACTCCCTCTTTTTCTGTCCCTGACGTTTCTCATGTTCCTCGCCTTCAGATGAACCTTTTCTCTGCTAGCCAGCTCACCGATTCTGGTTGTCGTGTCATTCTTGACGCTGAGTCTTGTGCGGTTCAGGATCGTCGCACACAGGCCCTGGTTGGAGCTGGCCCTCGTAGCCGTAAGTCTCCGGGGCTTTGGGAGTTAGACTGGCTTCGTGTTCCTTCCGCTGCCACTCCATCTGCCAGTTCTCCTCCGGTTGTTGCCTCTGTCACCGGCTCTTTTCAGCAGTGGCATCATCGTCTTGGTCACCTTTGTGACTCTCGCCTGTCGTCTTTGGTTCATCGTGGCCTTCTGGGGTCTGTCTCTGGAGATGGGTCGTTACACTGTCAGGGCTGTAGGTTAGGCAAACAGATTCAGCTTCCCTATCCTCTTAGTGTGTCTATCTCTCAGCGACCGTTCGATTTAGTCCATTCAGATGTTTGGGGTCCGGCTCCCTTCGCTTCGAAAGGGGGCCATCGATACTATATCTTATTCATTGATGATTTTTCACGGTACACCTGGGTGTTTTTCATGCACTCTCGCAGTGAGGTGCTCTCTATTTATCAGCGTTTTGCGGCCATGGTTCGCACTCAGTATTCCTCACCCATTCGCGTGTTGCGTGCTGATTCTGCTGGTGAGTATATCTCCCAGCACCTTCGTGGTGTCCTTGCCGAGGAGGGTACCCTCGCTCAGTTTTCTTGTCCCGGCGCGCATGCTCAAAATGGCGTTGCCGAGCGTAAGCATCGTCATCTTCTTGAGACCACCCGTGCTATGATGATTGCTTCTTCTCTTCCGCCACATTTCTGGGCTGAGGCTGTTGCTACGTCGGCCCACCTCATTAACATTCAGCCTTCCGCTGCTCTACAGGGTGGCATTCCTCTCGAGCGTCTCTCCGGTGCTTCTCCAGACTACTCGACTCTCCGTTCATTTGGTTGCGTCTGCTATGTCCTTCTGCCTCCTCGTGAACGCACCAAACTGACCGCTCAGTCTGTTGAGTGTGTTTTTCTTGGATACAGTGATGAGCATAAGGGCTATCGCTGTTGGGACCCCGTTGGTCGTCGGATGCGCATCTCTCGTGACGTCAAGTTTGATGAGACGCGTCCCTTCTATCCTCGCCCCACCTCGGGTACTTACCCGGTGGATGATATTTCTTTCCTTCTTTTTCCGGATGCACCCCCTGTTGTTCCTCCTCCCCTCCCTCCTACTTCTGATGCGCCCCCTTCGGCGCCATCCTCTCATTCGTCTAGTCCACCTAGTACTCCTCGTTCTCCGGCTTCGGCTCCTTCCGATGCTGTCCCTTCTTCCTCTTCTTCTGATGACTTGTCTTCTGCAGATGAGCCTCCCCCTTCATGGCCTGTTCGTCAGTGTCGTGCTCCACTTCGTTACTCTCCTAGTCAGTATGGTCTCTCTGTCGTTTCCGAGCCGACTTCTTATCGGGATGCCGAGCGTCATCCTGAATGGCAGCTTGCCATGGCAGAGGAGATTGCTGCGCTTGAGCGCACTGGCACTTGGGATCTTGTTTCTCCCCCTTCTGGTGTTCGTCCTATCACGTGTAAGTGGGTCTATAAAATTAAGACTCGCTCTGATGGATCTCTTGAGCGCTATAAAGCGCGTCTTGTGGCTCGTGGCTTTCAGCAGGAGCACGGTCGTGACTATGATGAGACTTTTGCCCCTGTGGCTCATATGACTACTGTGCGTACCCTTCTTGCTGTTGCTTCTGTTCACCGCTGGTCTGTCTCCCAGCTTGATGTTCAGAATGCTTTTCTTAATGGCGAGTTGAGTGAG
Source organism: Lolium perenne (assembly GCF_019359855.2). NCBI lineage: Eukaryota > Viridiplantae > Streptophyta > Magnoliopsida > Poales > Poaceae > Lolium > Lolium perenne. The sequence continues at coordinate 146,494,387 of NC_067249.2, forward strand.
GAGGTTTACATGCAGCCTCCTCCTGGGTATTCTGTTCCCGATGGGATGGTTTGTCGTCTTCGATGTTCTCTCTATGGTCTCAAACAGGCCCCTCGTGCCTGGTTTGAGCGCTTTGCCTCTGTGGTGACTGCTGCTGGTTTCTCTCCTAGTCTTCATGATCCAACACTTTTCGTTCACACTTCTCCTCGTGGACGCACCCTTCTCCTTCTCTATGTTGATGATATGATCATTACTGGTGATGATCCTGAGTATATTGCCTTTGTAAAGGCTCGTCTTCGTGATCAGTTTCTAATGACTGATCTTGGTCCTCTTCGCTATTTTCTTGGGATTGAGGTTTCCTCCACTTCTGATGGCTTTTCTATCTCTCAGGAGAAGTACATTCAGGATCTTCTTGCTCGTGCTGCTCTTGGGGATGAGCGCACGGTTGATACTCCTATGGAGCTTAATGTTAAGCTTCGTCCTACTAATGGTGATCCTCTTCCTGATCCCACACGTTATCGCCATCTTGTTGGGAGTCTTGTTTATCTTGCTGTCACTCGTCCTGATATTTCTTATCCTGTTCATATTCTGAGTCAGTTTGTCTCAGCTCCTACCACTGTTCACTACAGTCATCTCCTCCGTATTCTTCGTTACCTTCGTGGTACGATCACTCGTCGCCTTTTCTTTCCTCGTTCTAGCTCTCTCCAGCTCCAGTGCTACTCGGATGCTACATGGGCGAGTGATCCTACGGATCGTCGTTCACTTTCTGCTTACTGTGTGTTTCTTGGTGGTTCGCTTGTTGCTTGGAAGACGAAGAAACAGGTAGCGGTTTCTCGTTCGAGTGTTGAGGCTGAGCTGCGGGCTATGGCTTTGTTGATTGCTGAGGTGACCTGTTTACGGTGGTTGCTTGCAGATTTTGGGGTCTCTGTTACGACACCCACTCCACTTTTGTCTGACAGTACAGGTGCTATCAGTATTGCACGTGATCCGGTAAAGCATGAGCTGACCAAGCATATTGGTGTTGATGCTTTTTATACACGTGCTCAGGTGCAGGATGAGGTTGTTGCGGTTCATTATGTGCCTTCAGATTTGCAGTTGGCGGATTTCTTTACAAAGGCACAAACTCGAGCGCAGCATGACTTTTTACTCTCCAAACTCAGTGTTGTGGATCCACCATGAGTTTGAGGGGGGGTGTTAGAGTATATATCTGTATATTGTAGTTTCCCCATATGTTAGGGGGCTTCCTGCATATTTGCACCTGTACATGTACTATATATTGTGGCCTTTGGCCCCCTGATAATACATCAAGCATATTGCCTTAACAGGAGGCAAGTACTTGGAAACAATAAAGTTAGCATAATCAGCATACCAAAGGCTATCTCGCGAGCTCACCTTTATTACAGCCAATTGTTCATTTGGAAAACTATCATTAACAGGAACAGGATCATAAGCAATATTTTCCAATCTAGATAAATTATCAGCAACAGGATTATCAGCACCTTTCCTATCTATAATATGTAAATCAAATTCTTGCAACAGAAGCACCCATCTAATAAGCCTTGGCTTAGCATCTTTCTTTTGCATTAGGTATCTAATTGCAGCATGATCAGTATGAATTGTAACTTTTGAATCAACAATATAGGATCTAAACTTGTCACAAGCAAAGACTACAGCTAACAATTCTTTTTCAGTTGTAGCATAATTTCTTTGAGCAGCATCAAGAGTTTTACTAGCATAATGAATAACATTCAATTTTTTATCTACTCGCTATCCAAGAACAACGCCTACAGGAAAATCACTAGCATCACACATAATTTCAAATGGTAAGTTCTAATCAGGAGGTTCAACTATAGGAGTAGTTGTTAAAGCTTTCTTTAGAGTTTCAAAAGCTTCCTTACAATCATCATCAAAAACAAAAGGTACATCTTTTTGAAGAAGATTAGTAAGAGGTTTTGAAATCTTGGAAAAGTCTTTAATAAACCTCCTATAAAACCCAGCATGACCAAGAACACTACGAATACCTTTAACATCCCTAGGATAGGGCATCTTCTCAATTGCTTCAACTTTAGCTCTATCAACTTCAATACCTCTCTCGGAAATTTTATGTCCCAATACAATTCCTTCATTAACCATAAAGTGGCATTTCTCCCAATTAAGAATAAGGTTAGTTTCTTCACATCTCTGCAAAACTTTATCAAGGTTCCGCAAGCAATTATCGAAGGAATTCCCATAGATAGAAAAATCATCCATGAATACCTCTACAATATTCTCGCAAAAGCCATGAAAAATAGGAGACATGCATCTTTGAAAAGTAGCAGGAGCATTACATAAACCAAAAGGCATACGTCTATAATCATAAGTTCCATAGGGACAAGTGAAAGTGGTTTTCTCTTGATCTTTAGTTTTAACAGCAATTTGTGAAAACCCAGAATAACTATCAAGAAAGCAAAAAATGAGTATTTTTAGACAACCTTTTTAACATTTGATCAATAAAAGATAAAGGGTAATGATCTTTCTTAGTAACCTTATTAACTTTTCGATAATCAATGCACATTCTATACCCTACAACTACTCTTTGAGGGATGAGCTCATCATTATCATTAGGTACAACAGTCATTCCACCTTTCTTAGGAACACAATGCACAGGACTAACCCATCTACTATCAGCAATAGGATATATAATACCAGCTTCAAGAAGTTTTAATACCTCATTTCTTACCACATCCTTCATCTTAGGAATTAGACGACGCTGATGTTCAACAACAGGCTTTGCATCATCTTCCATATTAATGGCATGTTGGCAAATAGAGGGAGAAATCCCCTTCAAGTCATCAAGAGTGTAGCCAATAGCTCCTCGGTGTTTCTTCAATATTTCCAATAACCTTTCTTCCTCAATCTCTGAAAGCTTAGAACTAATAATAACAGGATATATTTTCTTATCATCAATATGAGCATATTTAAGATTATCAGGCAATGGTTTTAAATCAAAAACAGGATCTTCCTTTGGTGGTAGTGTTGTACCTAGATCTTCTACCGGTAAATCATGCTTAAGAATAGGTTGACGAAGGAAAATTTCATCAAGCTCATTTCTTTCTTCCCTAAAGACTTCACTCTCACTATTCTCCAAATGTTGCTGCAAAGGATTATTAGGAGCAAGAGCAATAGATGCACACTGTTCAACTCTAAAATCATTATTAGGCGAATCAGCTTTATAAGGAGTCTTGACAAATTTAGAGAAATTAAACTCATAAGATTCACCCGCAAATTTAGTCAAAATTTTCTCTTTCTTGCAATCTATAACAGCTCCAAAAGTATTTAGAAAAGGTCTACCAAAAATGATAGGACAATACTTACTAGCAGCAGAACCAAGTACCAAAAAGTCAGCAGGATATTTAATCTTACCACATAGAACTTCCACATCTCGAACAATACCAATTGGAGAGATAGTTTCTCTATTAGCTAATCGAATAACCACATCAATATCTTCAAGTTCACAAGAACCAATTTCATGCATGATCTCCGTGTAAAGCTCATAAGGAATAGCACTAATACTTGCACCAATATCGCATAAACCATAATAGCAATGATCACCAATTCTAACAGATAGCATAGGAACACTAGTTTTCCTAGACTTATTAGGATGTGAAACAATATTAGAAGCATCTTCACAGAAAATAATATGACCATCTTCCACATTTTCAGTCACAAGATCTTTAACTATTGCAATAGCAGGTTCAACTTTTATTTGCTCTTCAGGTTCTATAGGTTTCTTTTCACTTTTATCAACCACACTATTTATAACAGAATACTCCTTTATTTTAGCAGGGAAATGAGTTTTTTCAATATAAGCTTCAGGAATAACATGATCAACAGTTTCAATTACAACACATTTATTTATAGATGAATCAATTTTATCTTTATACGGTTCATGATACTTATCAATATTCTTTCTAGGCAATTCATAATGAGAGGCAAAAGCTTTATAAAGATTTGCAACGACTTGAGAATCAAGACCATAAGTAGCACTCATATTACGAAATTTATCAGTATCCATAAAAGCTTTAATGCATTTATAATCATAATTTATACCTGACTCTCTATCTTTGTCGTTCTCCCATCCTTCAGTATTCTCCTGAATCCGATCAAGAAGGTCCCTTTTAAACTCTTCTTTGTTGCGTGTAAATGATCTAGAACAAGAAGTATCCAGCAAAGTCTTATCTTGAAAAGAAAGTCTTGCATAGAAATTATCAATGATAATATTACCAGGAAGCTCATGAATGGGGCATTTGAGCATTAAAGACTTCAATCTCCCCCACGCTTGGGCAATACTCTCTCCATCATGAGGCCAGAAATTATATATCCGGTTCCGATCCTTGTGAATTTCATTTGGAGGATAGAATTTAGAATAAAATAGAGGCACAATATCATTCCATTCAAGATAATCCCCATTATTAAGTAATTTATACCAATGCTCCGCTTTTCCAGACAGCGATATAGAGAATAGTTTCTTCCTTACTTCATCCGTAGCAATACCTGCACACTTGAATAAATCGCATAATTTATGTAAGAACATTAAATGATCTCCAGGATGGATAGTTACATCCCCTGCATAACGGTTATCCACAACACGTTCAATAATTTTTATAGGTATTTTGTATGGAACCTCTTTCTCACCTGGCGCCTCATCCACTACCTTTGCAGTAGTAGTAGATTTTCCAAATAAAAATTCAAGAGAAGATCTCTCCATAATGAATTATAGCAGCAGGCAGAAATAAAATCAGCACTAACAGTAAAAGTTTCCCTTACCAATTCCACTTACCAATAGCGCTTCACTCCCCGGCAACGGCGCCAGAAAATAGTCTTGATGACCCACAAGTATAGGGGTGTATCGTATTATTTTCGATAAGTAAGAGTGTCGAACCCAACGAGGAGCAGAAGGTGTTGATAAGCAGTTTCGATGAATGATTCACTGTAAATGCTCACAGACAAGTATTCAGGGGGTTTTGATGTAGCAGATGAATAAAGTACGAGTAAGTAAAATGCGAGAGTAATAATTGCAGCGAGTGGCCCAATCCTTTTTAGCACAAAGGACAAGCCAGTTTGTTTACTTATAATGACCAAACGTTTTTGAGGACACACGGGAATTTAGTCTAGTGTTTTCGCTTCATATAGCTGATTAATCTTCATTGTTTCGATAAGTGTTGTGTGGGTGAACCTATGCTAATGCACCGCCCTTCCTAGGACTAATACATACTTATGATTATACCCCTTGCAAGCATCCGCAACTACAAGAAAGTAATTAAGATAAATCTAACCACAGCCTTAAACTCTGAGATGCTGCTATCCCTCCTGCATCGATATACCAACGGGGGTTTAGGTTTCTGTCACTCCGGCAACCCCGCAATTGGCAAACGAGTACAAGATGTATTCCCCTAGGCCCATATAGGTGAAGTATCATGTAGTCGACGTTCACATGACACCACTAGAAGAATAACACCACAACTTAAATATCATAACATTGAATATTACTCAACCATAATTCACTACTAACATTTAGACTTCACCCATGTCCTCAAGAACTAAACGAACTACTCACGATACATCATATGGAACATGATCAGAGGTGATATGATGATGAATAACAATCTGAATATAAACCTTGGTTCAACGGTTTCACTCAATAGCATCAATAACAAGTAGAAATCAATACCGGGAGAGTTACCCTATCAAACAATCAAGATCCAACCCTAATTGTTACAGCGGTGACGAGGTGCAGCGGTGGAGACGGTGGTGATGATGATGGAGATGATGGTGATGATGATGGAGATGATGTCCAGCTCGATGACGGTGACGATGGCGTCGATTTCCCCCTCTGGGAGGGAATTTCCCCGGCAGATTTCAGCCTGCCGGAGAGCTCTTTTCTCTCTGGTGTTTTTCCGCCCCGCAGAGACGGCTGTGACTCTTCGCGACTATCCTCCGAAGCTTAGGTTTTCGGGACGAAGAAGTACGCGGAGGAGAGGAGGCCAGAGGGGGCTATGGGCCCCCTCCCACATGGCGGCGCGGCTAGGGTAGGGCCCACGCCGGCCTATGGGGGGGCCCATGGCGGCCCTCCCCGGCTCCTCCTTTTGGCTCCCTTCATCTTCTGGAAAAATAGGATTTTTCATATAATTTCCGTCAATTGTTAATCTTCCGAAATATTGCATTCTGACGGCGTTTTTTCCAGCAGAATCCTGACTCCGGTGCGCGATCCTCCAATAATCATGAAATATGCAAAATAGATGAAATAACATAAGTATCATCTCCAAATATGAAATATATCAATGAATAACAGTAAATTATGATATAAAATAGTGATGCAAAATGGACGTATCAGTTCCTCCCGAATTCATGCCACCCCGATATAGAAAACTATATTCAGCATGATGAGGAACGATCCCGGGGTTACATTTCATACCCTTGGCCGGAGGTGTCCGCAAGGATAAATCCTGTACAGCCCCCATTTGAATGGAAGAGGCCATGGTCATCTAGCCCGTGACCCGAGGATAAATCACCTTCGGACAACCCCCGTTTTAGAGAGTTGCCGGCCCATGAGCGTGTTCGGATCCACCACGAGGATGTGGTTGATCTCCACGCGTCGGAGCTGCTCCTACAACGCTATGTACACCAACGACCTCCATGACCCCGTCTCCTGAATGATGGTGTACGACTTGTTGACAACGAGCCGGCTCTTTAATTACTGGTTGACTGTCCACAATCAATCGTTGACGCGTCTCCATTGGGGTGGGACCCACATGACTTCATCTTTGTGCATCTGTATAGGGCACTGCGTTATTGCACAGGCTTGATGTAATTGATATGTTCCCCATATTAATATATTCCTTATATTAAAAAGTCTATCACCTCGATGGAGTATTTCTTTTTCTTTATTTCCCTGTAATTTTCTGCCTGAAAGTAGAAAACGAGCGCAGAATAATATATGAAAAACTAAAATAAAAAGGTATAATTTGGAGATGGGAGGTATCGATCCCCTGCCTCATCGATGCATTAGAAGCGCTCAACCATGTGAGCTACATCCCCATTTGCATTTGTTACATTGAACTAAAATAATTATATTAATTAAATTTGATTAACGATTAATAAAACACCTGTTACCATAGACCAATCCGTCTCGCCATGAGATCATGTGATAGTGACTTATCACAGACTTAGTAAAGTACTAGGAAGGTAAGCGCGGCGGCACGCCGCGCCCTTGGCAATTATATTGTTGGATAACCTATTGTAGAAGTAGCGCAATATTCAGGGATTCAAGGTACGAAAAGTACTGCAGAAGTGACGTTTTGGACATATTGTTGATATAAAGTAGAAGTGCCATTGTAGCGCCAAGGTTCGGGTTTTTTCCCTCGCCCGTAGGGTGATCGTGACACGGTGAAAAAATAGGGTAGTATGGACAAAAATAAATAGGTGATCGTGAGGCTATGGTAAAAAGAAAATAGTATGACACTACATTGTGGTTGTGGTGCCCAAAGACATCGCGCACCGGTTGAAAGAGGCCGTGAACGGTGGAGCAAGTTATTTTCATAGATAAAGTAGAGAAGTGTGTAGTTGTTTTTGGAGTTACTGTAGAAGAAGGTAGTTTCCCCTGCTAAAAAAGGCGGTAGACGGTTGAGTAGGTATATTTTCCGAATGTACCACGGAGGAATACATGTCTAGGCAACAGACAGTGGAGTAGCTATATTTCATAAAAGTCTCCTAATAAAAGATAGTACTCTCTCTCCTAATAAAAGAGGCATATATCTTTCTATTCTTAATAGGTGATTCCATTTCTCTTCACATGCAGCCTATCCACCTCATCAAATATCTCTAAGCAATCATAGCCTGCCACTTAAGCAAATGAAATATAGATGATCCCCACTTCAGCCATGTCATTACATGCATCTGATTTATGAGCAGTTCAATTGTTCTGAAGCAGAAACGCATGGAGTACTCAATCAACGTAAGGAACAATTCATCTCTCTCAATAAAAGAGCAAGCAGCAGGCAACGATTCATCATTCTCAATAAAAGAGCAATCAGCCATTCGCAGAGCACCACGGTCACCTTTTTTTCGTTTGGTTCCTCTTCATCTTCTCACTAGAGGATTTTGCAAAAGAAACTGACCCCATTTATTCTCCGTCCTCATCTTCTTTATGGAATTTTTTTATGGATTTGCTCTAACTTCTAAGTAGTGGAGCTTATATATCCTCCCCAATTTTAGTCGACGCCAGTAGTCCTGCGGTAATTTTTGATGTTGGAATGTCATCATGATTTGAGGCCACCATCATCGACGCCCATTCCCTGGAGGTACCAGGCATGTCAGACGAGATTAATGTGCCTCGCTACTGTCACTGCACCGCTGTTTTCTCAGCAGATCCGCGTCCCGCGAAAGGTACAGCTTCCTCTCTCATCAGCTGCTCATACTCCACAGGCATGTTGATGTGCGTGTATTCATCTCTGATGTTGGCATGGATTCTAGCTTCCGTTTGATTTGTTCAGTATATATAACTTGACTTTATTTAGATGGAGGAAGCAATCTCCTTTTCTTCGTCCGCACCTATTTGACAACACCAGCAGAGAACACTGACTTTTTTGTTGCAACTGCTAAAAGCTTCAGGATACCCTATTGTTTATGTTGTTGCAAAGTCAAAATTAGATTATATAAGAGTCCTCGGAATGATGCCTAAGGCCTAAGCCAGACCTCTCTTATCTTCCAGCTCCATTTTCCCAATCACCTTTGATGTATATCTGTTCTGGATAATAATAACTTCGTGGAATCCTTCTGCTAATGATATGTAGTTTGCAGGGAGTCCATCACTACAGATTTATCTAAATGCTCTTCACATTTTCCTGTAATGGTTTATGTCATAGGGGCTCGAGCATGGCATGGCTGATTCCCTTTTTGTGTGATCGCCCAAGTCTTGCCCCGTGAAGGAAAGACTACTATTCAGAGCTGGATTTCTTTTCAGATCACCATTTAAGAGATCACCAGTTGCACATTTCAGGAAGATGAACATAAGTTTACAGGAACGGCAAGTCGACAAGTACTGATTTCATGTTAACCATGCATCATGGCGATTAGGCGCCCATGTCTCTCTCTCCATCTCCATATTGTTAAGTACAACTGAGATCAATTATGGTTTTCCATATTCAAGAACCCTAAGGAATTCCAAATGGTCCAACTTCATCTCACAATCATCACTAGGTTTATGGCTTCAGCGTGAGAGCATGGAACACACAAGATATTTATTGTTCATTCCGCCTCCATCAGTAGAGAAAGCAGCTTGCACGCTAAATCATCAACAAAATTAGCAAGCATTACTATATTTCTTCAAATGTTCATCTCTCTTACATTAGCAGAAAAGGTAGCTTTCTCTATTCCATGTAGTAAGGTGCTTAATTTTCATCTTAACTGGAATTTGTTATTTTCAGTTAGTCATATTTTACAAATATTAATGTGTTAGTTTCCTTATTCATGAAGTGTGTATCTAGACTGCTATTGACTAATCAAATACGTACTCGGGCTGTACTTAATTTCCATCATTATTGGAACATTGTATTTTCAGTAATTCACATCCGTTCTATTGATGAACTTTGTGGACCTTCTCCTATGGCCTATAGTACGATCTACCAAGTTCCTGTATAGAGTTGGATGTTAGTACAACTCAATTAATTGAGAGTGCAAACTTCTTAAGCGCAACTTCTATTCCTAAAATATTTCTTCAAATGTTATTTCTTAAAATTATTGATAGTGTTCGCAGCAACGCGAGGGGTATCATCTAGTTGTCACAATAGTTTAGGCCACCGGTGGAGTAACTATATTTTTCCAAGGAGGTAGAAAAAAGTACTATTTTACAACATAAAATAGGCGGTGGATCCTAAGGTATTTTTTTATTTTCGAAGCTGCTACAGAAGAAAGCGGTAGTATTTCCCCCGATGGAAAGAGGTGACATATGTTCATGTTCGTTGGGTATTGTCGTTGGGTTAAAGAGAGCAATAGTGTATGCGACGGATGGTGGAGTAACTAAATATTTTTCAAAGATACCATTATATTGTTGAAATAATGTATAACCGCTAATGTAGCTTCATGGTTTGGAATTATTGTTTTTCCCGCGCCGTGTAGGGTGATCGTGATGCGGTGGAAAAATATGGTAGTGCGGACAAAAATCTCTAGATGATTGTAAGTAAATATATTTTTGAGACGACAGACGGTGAAGCAAAAATATTTTTCTAGATGTATTGCAAGTATATTTTTATAAATGTATCGTAGAAGAAGACTGTAATATTTTCTCCGATAAAAGATGATAGTATCACAGGCGATGTTCGTGGAGTAACTTTTTTTTTTGAAGATGGCCTAGAAGAGGTATGTTTCGAGCATAAAAGAGTAGAGGGATGGTGCAAATTTTTCCCTGTAGCAATTTTCATATGTTACTGTTCCAAAGATTGTTCATGTAGCAATTTTAATATGATATTGTTCATGTGCACTTGAACAGTAACCAAATGAATAAAGTGGATCAACTTTTATATATGAATTATTGTTTTTCCCGCGCCGTGTAGGGTGATCGTGATGCGGTGGAAAAATATGGTAGTGCCGACAAAAATCTCTAGATGATTGTAAGTAAATATATTTTTGAGGCGACATACGGTGAAGCAAATATATTTTTCTAGATGTATTGCAAGTATATTTTTATAAATGTATCGTAGAAGAAGACTGTAATATTTTCTCCGATAAAAGATGATAGTATCACAGGCGATGTTCGTGGAGTAACTTTTTTTTTGAAGATGGCCTAGAAGAGGTATGTTTCGAGCATAAAAGAGTAGAGGGATGGTGCAAATTTTCCCGTGTAGCAATTTTCATATGGTACTGTTCCAAAGATTGTTCATGTAGCAATTTTAATATGACATTGTTCATGTGCACTTGAACATTAACCAAATGAATAAAGTGGATCAACTTTTATATATGAATTATTGTTTTTCCTGCGCCGTGTAGGGTGATCGTGATGCGGTGGAAAAATATGGTAGCGCGGACAAAAATCAATAGATGATTGTAAGTAACTATATTTTTGAGGCGACATACGGTGAAGCAAATATATTTTTCTAGATGTATTGTAAGTATACTTTTATAAAGGTATCGTAGAAGAAGACTGTAATATTTTCTCAGATAAAAGATGATAGTATGTTCGTGGAGTAACTATATTTTTTTGAAGATGGCCTAGAAGAGGTATGTTTCGAGCAAAAAAGAGTAGAGGGATGGTGCAAATTTTCTCAAAGATTGTCCGTGTAGCAATTTTCGTATGGTACTGTTCCAAAGATTGTTCACGTAGCAATTTTAATATGACATTGTTCATGTGCACTTGAACAATAACCAAATAAATGAGAAAGCAGCAAAGTGGAGCAGCTTTTATATATACTAGCAGGAATGGGCGCGGCGGCACGCCGCGCCGTCTGTGTCATATCAAATCCTGTACATCTATTTTACAACATAAAACTGAGCGGTATATATGCTTTTAGCAAAGTGTACAATGGCCTAGTTAAAGAAAGAAGGTTTACTATTTTATACAAAATGTGAGTCCACTTAGTTTTTTTCTGTCAGCCTCCTCTTCTCTCATCTGAGATAAGGAAATTATACTTGAACTTCCAAAAATATGACTACATCTATGTTCTTATTTAAGCAGAGGAGAGTGAAAGTGAGCCTAGAAATCCAAAGCTTACAGCAGTGATCCACCGGTTAAGTACCATGTGGAATGTACACATTAGATCAAAAAGGGAAACAGATAAAACGGTGTAGCTAACCACCAATCGAGAGAAAAGTAATATATCATAATAGACCGCACTCACCTGTAATAATATCTCAAAACCTACCAACATTTGGAGCTTATCCAGCTGCCTCCAAGAAAAAAATCACATAACATAGACCGATCACTTTTGGCAACCAACACTGGAGTATGACAATGGAACAGAAGTGCAGGGAAAGCAGAAAAACCTCCTACCTTAAGTTCCTGTGTGGGTACAAGTCTGAAGAACATAAATAGAAAAGGTTTCTCACAAAAGACAATCTTAATTAATTATATGTGTTCCCAGTATGGCCAGGAACACGAACCACAACCCTGGTTGTTACGCCCATGGCCTCCTCCGTCTCTGTGTTGGTCCCCTCCATAGTCACCACCACCACGTCCACCTCTGCACACGAAGTAATACAGCGAATACATTATATATAAACAACATACACATGAATCACGATGCTACTTACATATACTCAATTTGAAATACATATATTCAAAAAAAAGTTTCACAAGCTGCTAATGGTAAGCAAGAAGATTGTTTACAAACAAACAACAAGAAAAAAAATCATATTCTGATATGTAAGTGTTATATAGAAATCAAAATAGTCATTTATTTTTTTTAAAAGAAATTTAGATTTCATTGAAGTAATAAAACTATGCCAATTTGAATAATGGTTGAGAAAAAATCACAATAAATGCAAAGATGCAACACCTTGTATACGGTACTAAAGGAGTTGAGCCAAGATTTCCAAATGGATAGGATGCCTATCTAAAGAAATTACGCAAATCATTGGAACTATTTCAGTAATGATTTCTCCTTGCACCTGGTCAAATGCATACGTAACATCAGAACAATGTCCAGTAGCATATGATATCACAATTTGCTTCAAGTTAACTTAGGAATGGTTTAAGAGGATCGCAACCACGCATAGATGCAGGAGTAAAAAGTAAATAATGCAGGCGAGTGCAAATCGATCCATTAACTTATAATACAAGGTTCTAGTTTGCCCGGAGTGGGCATCAAATTCCAGAATTAGCATTTATCAGATAACTAAGTACTTACCCATGACCAGATGTTGGAGCCCTGGGAGCCGATTTTTCAGCCATCACAACGCTAATTTTATGACCTCTCATGTCATAATCTGACGCATGGGAAGAGTATATGCATTATAAACTGCAAAACGCTATACGTTAAGTGGAAACATATCGTGTATCAGTGCAAACTCAGCAGTAAACATACTGTTGTAGAATCCACCAGCCGCATGAGCAGCAGAAGGATCTTCATAAGCTAGGCAAGCGTCTCCTTTGTTTCTTCCAGAATCGTCAGCATAGATCTTAATGTTCCAAGGCCACTGGTCTTTGTATCCACGCTTCTGCTAGATCCTTCCAACCTTTAGAAAAGTAGTTGCCATAATTCAAAAACACAGTCACGCAAGCCAAAATGATAAGGAAAAAACAATAGAATAAAATGGTCTTCAGTACATATAAGAAAAACAGTAACTTGGAGAGCACGATTGATCTAGGAAAGCTCATCATTAATTATGAACCAACTGTATTCTACTCTATAAGATTTCCATTACCAGAGGGTGCCATGTCAAGAGTTACTTGCAAAATAATATCTCGCACCACACACAATAAACTCAACATGGCAATACTGTGACAGCTATTAAGTAAATAATAATAATAACAAAACATATATTACAACAACAAACCCTTTTGCCGCAAGCAGGTGGGTAGCTAGCAAAACATATATTAGGCAATCAAAATAGAAAAACACATCAACCTATTTGGGAGTAGAACTTCATGAGCAGATCAAACTGAAGAGTGATTATCTCAAGCTTGTAGAAACTATGCAAATGGAAACTATGCTTGTCAGAGGTAACTAAGGATTGCATAAAGAGAACTCAACAATAAAGGAAAAAAAATTATCCCAATAATTTAAAACATATATTACAACAACAAACCCTTTTGTCCCAAGCAGGTTGGGGTAGCTAGCAAAACATATATTAGGCAATCAAAATAGAAAAACACAACAACCTATTTGGGAGTAGAACTTCATGAGCAGATCAAACTGAAGAGTGATTATCTCAAGCTTGTAGAAACTATGCAAATGGAAACTATGCTTGTCAGAGGTAACTAAGGATTGCATAAAGAGAACTCAACAATAAAGGAAAAAAATTATCCCAATTAATTTAGAATATTTGCTAGCTCCAATATCCATTCCTAACATAGCAGAAGTAATAGTTGTAACAACTGAACACAGTATAACAAAAAAATCAGGATACAATCAAGAATGACTAATTGTCCAAGTGACTGTCTAGTGTCCAACCATAAATAAAGAAGCATATATTTTGGAAAGTGGAATGGGAACAACTAATTCTTTTAAAGCAATGGTCTGGACATGGCCCGGCTAATCTTTTCAAAGCCTGGACTAAATTTTATAAGAATAGTTACCTGAACTAACTGCTCACACAGATGCACACCTCTACAAACTGGGCTTTACCAATATCAAGACAAATGTAGCCAGGACAAACAAGAACTGAGGGGGCACTTACACTACACACCTAAAACGTAATAATACGCCTAGTTTTGTACTGCAGGTTAAGCATTGAGTACCCGTGGGCAGAGCTGCCAGGAAACCACGAGAAAAAGGAGGGAACACAAATGATGTTCGAAATGCCCATCAGACGTGGGTTTAGGCGAACCAGAGGAGAAAACAACACGGACAACCAAAGAACAGGGAAATTAAAACATCAGCACGGAATAGCATGGACTAACTTAAAAAGGAGGAATACCTGACCGGATGAAAGAACAACAGAGATGGCGACAGCGGCGACCACATTGTAGGAAAAATAACATAATCAACTTTACAACAGCCAGGGAAAGGCAAGACATAATTTTTTAACCATATATGGCCTGACATATTGGAACCGACAAAATCAGGTATTTTTGGATCAATAAGGAACGGTATATAAATTATTATTATGCACCCAAAAAGGTTAGCCCGAACTATCAGCTAATCAGAGGACATCTGAAATTTTGGATAGCAAGACTACCTAATAGTGTACTTGTCAATGAATGGATGAATAAGGATACCACCAATTTGAGCACCAAGTATTAGCATGTCATGTGTTAATTGGTGTACATTGGGATTCCAGTGCATACTACACTTTACAGTTCTTTTAGCTATATTTAGCATGCACTCTATACAATGTATGAATAACATTTCCTAGATCAGTAAGATGTACTACTGAAGTGTACATTAAATGGAAACATCACAGTGAAAAAACATACCCTGAAATAAGTTTTGAACAGACAGTACCCCAATGCGCTTATTAGGTCCCTTAACCCAAAAGGTTGGTGTTCACCAATTGGTAGCAGCCAGAATATTCAAAAGCATATACGGTTAAGAAAAGAAAAGAAAAAAGGCAAACAAAATTTCAGGAATCCATACCGCTAGTGGTCTAATGCATCAGAAACATTCATATCGGGAAGGACGCGGCCGCCTGCAGCTTGTCATGGTTCTTCCCGCTCGTTGCTAGCTCAGCCCTGAGACCTCAACTTTATAGACATAAACCAAGTACCCAGCTCACCTCCTCAGTTACAACCTGATCTCAAGCGCCACCATGTGCATCGCCTCCATCGCTCAAAGTAGTCAACCAGTTATAGAACTCGTACAGAAACGTGCTGCAACCAAAACAAAGTGAAAGTCAAAAAAAAATTGAATAAATTTTTACAAATTGTTCGTAAAGACTGTATACCGCCCTGGTCGTCGTCCGGGTCGTGGCTTTCAGCAACGCCAAGGATTCATGCAATGCTGGTATATATGATGTGTACAGAGAAAAATAAACATGCCCATTTTAATTAAATGATGATACCTTTGGCTGAAATTTCATATAGAATGATTGACGATAGCCTGTGCAAAGTCAGGCAAGGAGTACATGTGACTACAGAGGGAAAGCAATAAAGCATGCATTTTTTGGCTGATGAATTACATGCTCTAGCTAGATTGCTTGACAGAACATACACTTTGCGGCTATTTTGATTGCATTCCAGATTTATTTTGCTTTGAATATGGGATGAAAAAAGAAACTTACCGGCAATACAATCGTCCGGTCACTCGCCTAGAGGAATCCCAGCCCGCGAGCGCTCATACGGACTGCAGAATTGCTGGACATGCTTTCAAAGTGTTGAGCTACCACAGAAGCAAAACTGGAATGCAGGCTGCGGAAGCCGGACCATCAATAGCATCACCTAACGAATTCCTCAGGCAAGGACGCAAACCAGAGAGAGATACAACCTAGCCACAACCAGAGGAACTCCCATCGACCGTCGCATCAAGCAGAGCAGCCTACAAACGCCTACAAAAATGAAAAATGAATCAATAAATCAAGAAATCAAATCTTGAACACAAAGACCCGAAATCGCCCAAAAATTCTTCTGCTCAGGAAGAACACGGAGGAGCAGAAGACAAACCTATGGATGGCGAAGGCAAAACAACAGCTGAGCCTCCAGATCTCACCACAAGGCATGGTTATAGGGAGGTCAAAGCCAAGAAGCATCGCCGCCATGGCTGCCCAGTGGACACGCACCAAGCCACGTGCGGGGAAAGCCGATCCCGAGTAAGGAGGAGGAGACGTCCCGCCCCTGCAGCTGAGCCCAGGACTCTCCAATTCTCCATATATGGCCTCTTCATATCTCGACGGGGGCCACCCAGTCAACCGGCTATGCCGGCCGCCGGTAAGCGCCGACCACAGCCATCTCTGACTCGGATTCCCCGCACAACCGCCAGCCTCCAGCGTAAACCACCAAGGGCTCGCAAAGGGAGAAATCAAGATTTGTGCGGAACCAGATCGGCCGCCGCAGCAGCCACGGTCGCCACCTCCGCGAAACATCCACGTCGATGACCAACGGCTACCACTCCACCACAAGAGCTGACAACCATGCTCCAGCACTCGCCACCGAGCCGCCGCGCCATCGCGCAGTACGCCAGCGCAACAGCACTCTCGTCTCGTGCCGTCCACCACCAAGCGGGGCAGAGAGAAGGGCCCGTGATGCCAACCAAGCTTCGCCAATCAGCGCGGCCCGTCGGCGGCATGGAGAGGGAGGAGCGGAGGGGCTAGGCCCGGCGGCCTCTCGGGCCATCAAAGCTTAAGGTTGATGGTGGAAAGCGGCGCAAATGGAAATGGAGCGGTGGATACTGCATCCCATCTCCGCCTCCGACTATCTGGTATCTCGACCTCCTACTACAGCGCGTCCTGATCTTCAAAATTCCAATCTCCGGTGATTCGCCCCGACGTAGACTGTGCCCCGCCACAGGGCCGCGACGGCGGCAGCAGCAGCCCCCAGGCGCGCGGCGGCGACAGCCCTCGGTGGCGGGGATCTCACATGATGGGTTGTGGAGCTTGAGTGTTCAAGCATGGTGGGTTCAAGCATTGTGAGGGAAGAGCAGGGGCAACAAAATGGAGTGGAGGAAGCAGAGTAGGCGCGCCGAGGGTGGATCACGACGGCTCGCCGGAGAAATTCGATGGGAGGTTCAGCGTGACAGAACCAGAAGAAAGAGAGGAGACTAAATTTTTTGTGGGCTTCCAGAGATAGACACGTAGAGGGATACCAAATCAGTCAAAGCTCCGTAGAAGCAAATCAAAGGACGGTAACCTCTTACAAATCGTGCAAATCGTGTCCACTGACACTGTCCACCGCTGTCCCAACCAGTTATGGCTACGGCCACACAACGAGGAAACACAAAGGCTTCATAAGGTACAAAGAAAACTATTCCAAAACGCTACGAAGCACCAAACTTTACACAGAATAATTTAGGGGAAAACAAACCATGGGAAACAACATCACGAGGTTTACTTCCGGTGAGATCTCAAAAATGTGAGAAAAAAGGAAGTTGTTCCTCTTTAATATAGTAGATACTAGCAAGGACAGGCGCGGCGGCACGCCGCATCCAGCCACAAGCCGAAGAATGTAGGATTCTTTCATCATGTTGAATTACGACTGTAATGTGCATGGGAAAATCCAAGACATCAAACCGATTATCTTATTTTTACAAACAGTGAGCACATTAGAGACTTGACTATGGATTTTACAAAGTTCGGTACACAGAAATAACCGAGGACACATGAGACTTTAATG
The DNA here is from genome assembly GCF_019359855.2 of Lolium perenne. Lineage (NCBI taxonomy): Eukaryota > Viridiplantae > Streptophyta > Magnoliopsida > Poales > Poaceae > Lolium > Lolium perenne. Next base: position 146,512,322 of record NC_067249.2, read on the forward strand.
TTTTTCCAACACAGGAATGGATGTCATACATATATGAACTATTCTCGGAACATGATGTCTAGAAAAAAGACGAAAATAACTTTGTAACATGTTTATCCAGGAAAAATTAAAAACTCAGTGATATGTACATGAAATGAACACAATGGCGAAGTAATAGCCTGCAAGTCTATGCATGAACACCTCTAATAAAATTTATATCATAATCCATATTCTACGTAAACAATTCATGTCACATGTAATACAAACTGGAAGATAATGATAGAAGGAGATACATACAACATCTCAGGGCTAAACTTGCAAGCTTATCAACTTAAAAGCAACCTTTGTATTTTCAAGGCTGAATGATGTACTTCTAATTATTTTTTTCCTTTTCACTTTAGGCTGACTATCACACTCCCTCGAAACAAAGCCTCCTAGATAAGTTCTTCAGAGGCTGCGAGCGTTGTTAGAGAACTAAGTTGACGCAATTCCCGAATCTTCATCTACGGGGACATTGAACTAATGAAGGAACTACTGTGAAAACACCTTGTCAAGCTTAATCTGCTCTTCAATCGAACTGCAGAATTACATGAGACATGTTAAATTATATGTCACTAAGTGGTTGATGAATAGTTGACAAAATATACCAGATTTAGCAATTGGCAAAAAAGGGATTTCCGTCTTTGAAAAGTATCTATTAAATAAGTGACTATGACTGTTGTGGGTATACTTCATGGGTGTACCATCGACAGTGCCTAGATCCGGCAAGCCCGGGTGGCCCACAGATGGTGATGAGGCATGGGGCCCATCGGGCGGCCCAGTTGCTGTTGATCTTGATGGAAGATGTCCGGCCCAGGAGCAGGGAGCCGGATCCGACCGACCTTGAGGAGGAACCCGGATCCACGGAGGCCCATTAAGGGACCCGGATCCGGTACGACATAGATGGAAAGGCGGATCCTTGGCGTACACGGCAAGACATTGTACCGTAGTTAGGAAACCTGTGTTCGGGTAGGACTCTCCATGTAAACCCTAGATCCGTGCGCCTTTATAAGCCGGATCCTGGGAGCCCTAGAGGCAGAACCTCAACTCATTGTAACATCGCAAAAGCGCCCAGATAATTCCAGACAAGCAGCAGTAGGCCCTGTCATCGTGCAGGTGTTCCGAAGCTGGGTAAATCGCGTACCACCGTCCCGTGTGCACTCCGCCCTATGGCCCCTACTTCTTCTCCCCCTCGTGAGGATCCCTCCTCCGAGGTTCCGTCGATTAGGCAACGACAGTTGGCGCCCACCGTGGGGCCTGCGGCGTCTAGAGGCCGGAACCGGGAGGGTTCCGCCATGGGAAGCTACGACGACACCATCGCTGTGGGGCGCGTCCTTTACGCCGGAAATCTGCCGTTCGTCCCTCCGGATGAGTGCTGGATTCCGGCTAGGACAAACCCCGTCAAGCTCTCCATCGTCCCAGTTGGCGGCATACACATCTTCATCGGGGAAACCGTCGATTCCGACGGAAACCCACTGGTAAGTAACGCAGACGCGACCGCCGCAGAGCTGGACGCAGTCACGAAGATCCAATCTGAGATGCAGGAGCTTTCCAAGGAAGATTCCGCCTCAGATCTGGAAATTTCAAACCCCACCCAATCCGCCCCTGAGCAGGAAATAACGGTGGAAGACCAATGCAGATCCGCCTGGGTCTCCCAGGTGTTAGAAAAGCAGAGGTGCCACTTCGTACACTTCTTGGCCCATACGGCCGGAACCGCCCCTCAAGAAGACGGAGCTGGTCCTGAGCAGGTAGAGGCACCGGAAAACGACGCTGTTCAGGATCAGGCCGAGCCTGTCGAAGAAAGCGAAGCTCCGGCTGAAGAGTCGATTTTAGGCAATCTGAGCCCAATTTCCAGGGATACCCCCTCCATGGATACTGACGAGTTCAACCGCAAGCTAGGGGAGTACGGTTTCGGTGATCAGCCTGAAGTTGACTCCGCCCAGCCTAAGCAGGTACTTGCGACTGTAGCGGCACTGGGAGAACCCGGATCAGAAGGAGCAGCCACCCAATCCGATCCTCAGCCATCCCATCAAGGATCTCCAATGTCGCGGGAGCGACCCCGCAAGGATTCTTCCTCGGAGGACCTCCTGTCACCTGAAGAGATGGTTGCACAAGCAGACATGGATGCAGTTTATCGCTCGGATATTCTTAACAAACCCATCACTCCCGAAGACGTAGAAGCATTAGAAGCTAAGAGACTGGAGATGCTGGCCACAGCCAAGAAGTTCAAGGACACCGCAGCCGCCATGCTGGAGGAAAGGAAGCACGCCGCAGTTTTTGTGGAAGACTTCATCCAGCGTGAGCAGGAGGTGGACGAAGGGCTGGCAAAGGTCAAGGAACTCCGAAAGCATTGGGAGGACAAGATCGTTGAAGCTCATCATGAGGTCGAAAGGGTCCGGCGTGACTTGATAGCTCCCCGCAGGATCACCTTCGCAACTCCAACGGAGCAGCAGCCGTTCGCAACCCCAAAGGACAATATGACGAAGGCTGCAGAGATCTTGAAGAAAAAGAACGAGGAGATCGACATCGACTACGTTCGCACGCTCGTCGCTTCAGCAATGAGGCAGCAGAGCAAGGCAGACACTTCGCGCAGATTGGAATCTAACCCGAAGCATTGCGTCTCCACTACGCACGACGATCGCCATCGAGATGACGAATCGCGAACCGGATCTTCGGAACGCAGAAGGAAAGCCAGAGAACACCCAAATCCAATCCCCGTCCCATCAAGGACGCCTCCATCAGATCCAAGAAAGGGAAAGGATGCTATGTACTCTGGACGGGACAAGTACCGCAACCCCTCTCCTCCGCCCAATGGTTACCCGCGTCCCCCTCGTCGCCGTAGTCCAGCTGGAAACACCAGGCCTCAGGGGCATGGTGGAATTGTTATCCGCGACAAAGTGCTGCCCTCAAGAAACAGAAACAGGGAGCGCACGCCGGAACCTCGCCAGAACCAGAACAACGATCATGATCCCGAGCCTAGGAGGAGTCGGAATGAGGAGCGCGACCCGGAGCCTCGCCGGAGCCGGAACGATCAGGGCAGCCAGCGCCACGGCGAAGGCAGCCACAGGAGCCGGAGCCAGCACCGGGAAGGCCGAGGAGAATCTGAAGGCGGAAGCAAGAGGTCGGATCGACCCCCTCGCAGGTCTCCCTCACCACCACCTAGCGGCGGCGGTGGAGGTGGAGGCGGAGGCGGCGGCCGGAGATCTCGCTCTCGCTCACAATCTCCTCGTCACGGCCCGCGCGACGCGCGGGAACGCCTCAACGAATACAGAACTGACTACATTGGTCCGAAGTGCTTTGGCAGGATGATTCGAGAGGAACCAAAGCCAAGGATGAACCTCAAGCTACCCAGAAACCTGAAGCATTATGACGGCACCGAAAGGCCGGATACCTGGATTGAGGATTACTATAATGCAGTAACCTTTGCCGGAGGAACCCCTAATATCGCCTGCCGCATGATCCAGTTGTACCTTGTAGGTCCAGCCCGGATCTGGCTCAGTGACCTCGAGAAGAACTCCATCTTTTGCTGGTTTGACCTGAAGACCGCTTTCGAGAAATACTTCAGAGGCACCTACAAAAGACCTGCCACGGCAAGCGACTTACAAGCTTGTATCCAGAAGAAGGGAGAATCCTCAAGACACTTCCTCACAGATGGTTGGCATGCAGGAACGAGTGCGAAAATGTCGACCACACCACTGCCATGTACGCCTTCATTGGTGGACTGCAGAGAGGACTGCTGAGGCATAAGCTCACTTGTTTGGCTAACGCAAATAAACTGAATTTGGATGAAATGATCTCCATTGCCAGCGATCATACTGCTGCCGATGATGATGCAGGCGGTGATCTCGCAGCCACAACAATCCCCCTACATCAACAAAAGAAGAACCGTGATAACGGCAACAGCAGCAGCCATAAGCGCAAGAATCCTGATGACCAGAAGAGTGGCAGATCCGAGATGGTCGCCATGGCGTTCCAACGCGGAGGTCCAGGAGGCGGAAGAGGACGCGGCCGTGGAGGCGGAGCCGGCAGGGGTCAGCAGCACGACACTGAGGTCACAGCTGGCGGATCCCGCGCCCCGCAAACCTACGAGGAGTACACAGACATGCCCTGCCTGGCCCACCTGGATCCGGTTACAGGGAAGTCCACTCACACCAAACGCAACTGCAAGTGGGTCAATGATCTAAAGAACGACCCGGAGGCAGGATACAAGCGAGCCCGGAAGCACCGCCCACGCGGCAAGGGAGGCAAGGGCAAGAACAAGGACAAAGAGGAAGACAGTTCCGAGGCGATGGATGAGGATGATAACTCGCCGGATCCCAAGGCAGGGTCCGCAGGTAAATCCAACCCATTCGAGAAAAAGAGCGTGGGGGCTTACCACACCTTCCTCGGAACCCCAACAGTCCGCGCTACCAAGTCAGCTACCCGGATCCTGAACGCCACAGTTCCGGCTGTGCCGCAGTATGTCAGGTGGTTGGAAGTCCCGTGCACTTTTGACAGGAAGGATCACCCTGCCATCATGCCAAAAGAATGCTACGCCTTGGTCGTGAGTCCCCGCATAGACGGGTATGACTTCTCCAAGTGCCTCATGGATGGTGGAGCCAGCTTGAACATCATGTATCTGGAGACTCTAGAGCGGATGAACCTCACCAAGGAACAGCTCAAACACAGCAACACTGAGTTTCATGGCGTGGTTCCGGGTAAGAAGGCAAATTCCCTTGGCAGCATCACACTTCCCGTGGCCTTCGGCGATGTTCACAATTTCCGTGAAGAAAAGATCACGTTCGAAGTTGTGCCCTTCAAGAGCTCCTACCACGTCATCTTCGGCAGGCCCACCTACCACAAGTTCCACGCAAGAGCGTGCTACATCTACAACAAGCTCAAGATTCCGGGTCCTAAAGGTTATGATTACCATATCCGGAGACTACAAAAAGGCTCATGAGTGCGAGTTGGGCGAAGCCGCCTTTCGCAGAGTCTGTGATATCTGGAGAAGAGCTGAAAGGCTACATAGCCGCGGTGGATCCGACTGAAATGCAGACCACCAAGAAGCAGATCTCCGAGCACAAAAACTCCTTCAAGGCCGCGATAGAGACCAAGAAAGTCAACTTCAAAGAAGGCGACGATTCCAAGCAGGTCTCAGTCGGAGCCAACATGGACCCCAAATAGGAAGACGCGCTCGTCGAGTTCCTCCGCGCTAACATGGATATCTTCGCATGGCAACCTTCTGACATGTCCGGAGTACCAAGGGAACTCGCTGAGCACTACCTCAACATAAACCCGGGGGCTAAACCGGTGAAGCAAGCTATGCGACGCTTTGGAGACAAGAAGCGCCGCGCCATAGGAATGGAGTTAGCAAAGCTACTAGAGGCAGGTTTTGTAATAGAAGTTATCCACACTGATTGGATCGCAAATCCCGTCCTTGTACCCAAAAAGAATTCTGAAATACTAAGAATGTGCATCGATTACTCTGGCTTGAACAAACATTGCCCGAAAGATCCGTTTCCCCTACCGCGCATTGACCAAGTCATTGATTCGACGGCAGGGGCGGAACTTCTGTGTTTTCTTGATGCGTATTCCGGGTATCACCAGATCCGGATGAAGGAGTCTGACCAAAAGGCGACCTCATTCATCACCCCGTTTGGCACTTACTGCTATGTTACTATGCCTTTTGGCTTGAAAAACGCAGGTGCCACCTACCAACGTATGATGCAGCGGTGCTTGAAGGACCAGATTGGCCGGAACGTACACGCCTACATCGACGACATCGCGGTCATGACTCGGAAAGGATCCGACTTGATCAGCGATCTCACAGAAACCTTTGAAAATCTCCGTTGGTACAAGATGTTGAATCCGCTGAAGTGCGTCTTTGGCGTACCAGCTGGAAAACTCCTTGGCTTCATTGTCTCTAATAGGGGCATTGAAGTTCACGCGGAATCTTGATGAGGAGCCGGATCCTCTTGTCGATGGCGTCGGCGGAAAGATTGTCTTTTGTGGCGCGCATTGGGTCGTCACGCCCTGTGTACTGGAACATCAGCTGGTCCCTGTGTTGGAGCGGCTGGATCCGCTTGGTGAACCAGGAAAGGGTCAGGTCCTTCCCTGTCAGCCCCCTCCTCCGTTAGCTTGCAGATCCGCCTGACGGCGCGTGTGAGCTACAGCGACTCGGAGAGGTGGGGGCAGTGCGACCATGCCGGAAGCTCGGTGGCGGGGCAGTTCTTGAACGACGGCAATCTCCTTGTGCTCGCGGGGTCGGAGACGTCCTTCAGGTAGAAGAAGCCCCCAGACCAGTACCGCGCGGATTCGTGGCGGTCGGTGTGGGGGTAGACGCGGCCCGGGCGGATCATGAAGGTGATGGATCCGCATGTTGCTAGCTCGGTGGACTGCCGGATCCTCTCCTTCTTGACAGTGAAGTAATATTGGAACAGGGAGAGCTCGGGAGTTACCCGGAGGTGGCCCTCGCAGAGGGTGACGTGATTGCTGATCGCAAGCACGCTATTCGGAGAAATGTTATGGGGCTGGAGCCCATAAACCTTCAGGATCTCCAGGAAGAAGTCCGAAGGCGGAAATGAAAAGCCCCGCTCCACCAGTGCTTTCGTCAGCACCATCTCGTTGTCCTCCGGAGCTGGGGCTAAGGCGTTCGGAACTGACCTCCAGCTTCCGGGTTGCAGGAAGCCCTCCACCTCGAGGTTCGTCAGCTCCATCTTAGTGGTGGTGCATGGCCACCATTTTCCCTTGGCTTCATCATCTCGTTGACGAGCCTTCGATTTTTTGGTGGCGATCTCTTCCACCTTGTGCTCCGACTGATCCTCCCCGGAGGCTTTCTCCGGGTTGACAGAAGTCCCTTCAGCTTCCTTGCCGGAATCCTTTGAAGGACCCAGCTTGACTGGGACGAAGGGTGGAGGGGCGGAGGAGATTGGGGTGGCCAGGATCGGTTCAGAGGTTGGAGGCGGAGTCGTTGAAGACATCTGAAGAAAAGACGAATGGCGGAAAACATTCTTTAGTCGGATCCAACATCGTCGTTCCCAAGTTCATCCCTACCAACTACGGCGCGAGGGCGAAGTTCGAGAACTCACCGTAATGGCTTCTGCGGTGATCGGAGTCGCCGGCGACGAGGTTTCTGCACGGTGGCTCGCTGACGTTAAGAACAGGATGAACTGCGTGCGGCGGCGAAGCAACTCCGGCGAAACTCCGGCAAGATTCCGGCACGGCGGAGAGAGAGCTCGAGGCGGCGCTTTGCGGAGAGGTGAAAAGGGGGGTGAATGAGGGTTAGGCGTCAACGGCGGATATTTATAGGCCGGCGGGACGAGATTCGTGCTCCGCTGTTATCACCAGAATTTGACTGGATTAGAGGTGGGCCGCGATCAAGATTGGGCTTGAAGAATATACATGGGAGATATACATGAAGCGGCCTTGTACAAGAAAGTTTGGGCTAGTTGGCCCGTGTATCTGTAAATATAGTAGGATACGTGTCGGTTAGGTAGAATTTGGCTCGTGCACGGTTGGGATTATTCCCACGTTAGAAAGTCTACGGACTATAAATATGTATCTAGGGTTATTGAGAAAAACAACAATCACGTTCATCACAAACCAATCTAGGCGCATCGCCAACCCCTTTGTTTCGAGGGTTTCTTCCGGGTAAGCATCATGTTGCCTATATCACATCTTGCGATCTAGGCAGTACACGTTTATTCGTTGTTCATGCGTTGCTCGTGCTGAAGCCTTGTTGATGGCGAGCAACGTAGTTATCATAGATGTGTTAGGGTTAGCATTGTTTTACCACGATACATGCTTTTGTCCATGCAACCCTTAGACGTCTAGCCGCCCTTACACCTATCTTAGGTGTAGGGGTGGCACCTTGCTTGATCATTGTTTAGTAGATCCGATCCGTTATGATTGCTCCTTGTTCTTCAAGGATTAGTTTAATATCTGCATAGTTAGGCCTTGCAAACGGGTTGAAGGATCCAGTAGCACGTAGGGTGTAGTTTGCTAGCCCTAGATAAGATGTTCCGGGGATCAACTTCATGTTGGTTTTTAGGCCTTGTCTAGGGTTGGTTTATTATCACCGTGCGTGGCTGCCAGGCTCAATCACGCGTAGGATGTTCCGATTATGTGGTGAAAACCCTAAATCGTCGTGGGTCGCTTTAGCTTTATATCGATCAAGCAGGACCACCATGTGATCGTAGACCTCATACGAACCATGGGTGGATCGGCTCCTTGAGCCGATTCACAGGACAACCTGAGAGCCGATCGAGGCTCGTATTTAATGTTTACGTGTATGCCATGCAGGAAACTAAGCGAAGCAAATCCATCACCTTCCCGACTGTATAGGTCAGGTGGCACGCCCTTGCACCAGCATCGGGACGTGTGTACCAGGAGCTTTGCGGGCCGTCGCTCGGAGGGACCAGGGCCAGCCGCAGCTCTAGGTTGTTCCCGGCTCTTCGTGTTGCCAGCCGTTGCTCGCCGGTGGGTTTCGAACGCAAACACATTCTGGCACGCCCGGTGGGACAGTCTTTGACATCAACTGCATCGCCATCTACATCTGAGATGGCGGAAGGTACTCCAGTCACGTACGAGGATCTGACTGAGGAGCTCAAGAAGAAGTATGACGAGGTCAAAGCTATCCTCGAAGCCGACCTCATCGGCTCTTTCCAGAGGACCCGCTCACAGGCATCAGGTGGAAAGGGTTCTCGCCTGAAGGCGCGCTCGATGGAGTGGACCTGTCCACCCCTTCAGAAGAACGCACCAGGTCTCTGCGTCAGGAGATTAATTTCATGGTAGCGCATTCGCTACACCGCCATTCTGAGAGCCTGATGAACACTTTGGAGCGTGTCGCCCTTCGGGTGATCCAGGAAATCATGAGGCATCAGTACTCTCCGTCAGGACCTGCTCTAGGGACTCACCAAGGAGAGATACCACTCCAGTCCCGACCACCGCTGCCGTTCGCGTTGGCAGCACCAGAAGTGCTGAGCTCACCGGCATTCGTCGTCCACAAGATCGGTGGTGACCCTAGTGATTACCAGTTCTTGTATGAGGCGCCTAAGGAGATCCCTCACGGATACACGTGCACATACGTGCCAGACTGCAGTAACTGGGCACTCACGAACCAGACTGCAACAACAGGGACTTCTGGAACAGCAGGAGGAGCTTCTGGATCAGATCTTGGGAAGCAGACGTGGCTAGCTAAGTATGCCACTCCGACGAACCTCCAGAACTCAACTCCTGCAGCTGGCTCAGATCGTGAGAAGCAGACGTGGCTAGCTAACTATGCCACTCCAACAAACCTCCAAAGCTCAACTCCTGCAGCTAGCTCAGAGCTTGAGAAGCAAGCGTGGCTGGCTAAGTACGCCACTCCAGCGAATCTTCAGAGCTCAACTCCTGCAGCCAGCACCGCGGATCAGATCAGTACAATCTTGAGAGACCAGTTCGGCATGGTGCCGAAAAGGAGGGCAATCGGCTATTCCAAGCCGTACCCCAACGAGTACGATTTGATCCCACTACCACCCAAATATCGGCTCCCTGAATTCTCCAAGTTTAGTGGGTCGGATGGCTCCAGTTCAATCGAGCATGTGAGCCGATATTTGGCGCAGCTGGGCACGATCTCAGCATCAGACGAACTACGTGTGAGGTTCTTTGCACAGTCCCTCACAGGATCGGCTTTCGGGTGGTACACCTCGCTGCCACCAGATTCAATCCGGACTTGGAAGCAGATGGAAGAGCAGTTCCACATGCAGTATCACTCAGAGGCTTCCGAGGCTGGCATTGCCGATCTAGCACAAGTACGGCAGAAGCGCGGAGAAACAGTGTCAGAATACATCCAGCGCTTCAGGGCCATCAGGAACCGATGCTATTCGGCTCGTTTGACTGAAAAATAAGCAGTCGAGTTGGCGGTGGTGGGTCTCGCATCGCCGATCAAGGACATGGCTTCCCAAGCAGATTACCCTTCACTGGCGCACATGGTTCAGAAACTGTCATTATATGAGCAGCGCCACCCAGAGTTGTACCAGGACAAATTCAAGCGTGCGGTAGTCCTGGTTGAGGCAGAAGAAGATGAAGGCTCTGCGGGAGATCAAGAGGTAGCAGTGGCTGAATGGACTCGGGGGGCAAGCCCCGTGTCCTGCAAGTGGGTTAAGCCACAAGGTCCTCCAAGAGGGTTTGACTTCGACGTGACCAAAGCTGAGCAAATTTTCGACCTCTTACTCAAGGAGAAGCAGCTAAAGTTACCCGAAGGCCTCAAAACCCCCACGGCACAGGAGTTGAACGGAAAGCCATGCTGCAAATGGCATAACACGTTCACCCATACCACCAACGACTGCAGGGTGTGGCGTCAGCAGATCCAAATGGCGATAGAGCAAGGGCGTCTAATCTTCAACCAGTACGCCATGAAAGTCGACACGCACCCCTTCCCCGCCGTTAACATGGTGGAGTGCACTTACCCTGGGAGGTGCCAGCCAGGTTTCTCGTTCAGCATCAACATGGTAGAACCTGGGCACCACTCTGGTAAGGACAAACACGAGGGCAGACGCTCTCGTAGCAAGGACAAAGAGGAAGCTGGTCCACGCGATCGGCTCCGACACGATGGCAAGCGCTACATCACAGAGGGAGAAGTGAAGAATGTGCGATATCAACGACCTCTCTCTGATCATCTCCTCAACAAATATGTGAGTCAGTACGACCAACGCCGACGATACGATGACGATGATGAAAGAGATCGTCTGGCTAGCAGGGACGCCAGGAGACATCGTCGGCACGATCATGACGAGGAAAGAGATGAGCGCCATGCCAAGGAAAAGTCAAGAGAGCAAGACGACGTGGACAAACACTGGGACTGTCCTTTCTTCAAACACTGCTGGGATTCAGGGATGAGCCGATTGCCTACAATCGGCAACTGCCCAGAATGTAGACAGAAGAAGAAGAGCACAGGAGACGTGTGAGTGTTCAAGCGTCTGGGTCTCTGGGACCTCTCCCATCTCGGAACAAGCAAGCTGAGTCCTCTCGGGTAGAAGATCTCGAGGAGTTAGAAGATGACGATGAAGAAGAAGAAGATAAGTACCACCGGCCAAGGTGGTGCCCTGATGGACTCAGCCGTTCCCAAAAGCGTAGGGTTCAGCGACTGCGTGGCTTGGAGGAAGCCGAAAGGTTATACCTGCACACGTTAAGGAAGGCGCGGCCCGATCTGGCCGCGAAAATTCAACGAACCCTGGACGAAGAGGGTCGACCACAAAAGATGGAGTGGCGCCCCAAGCAAAGGAAAGCCGATGATGAGACATCGGCTGGTACAAACATGGTGTTCATCCTTCCAGCGGAGTTTTGTGCTCCAGGATTAGACGAAGCACCTGTGGCACAACTTGACTGCGGCCCACGGCCAGTTATCTTCGAGAAGCCACGAGAAAGAAGCTACAGGCACCTGAAGGCCCTGTACTTACGAGGTTATATCAATGGGCAGCCTGTCAATAAGATGCTGGTGGACACCGGAGCGGCAGTCAACATCATGCCATACTCCATGCTACGTCGTTTGGGACGATCTAGCTCGGATCTGATCAAGACAAACGTTACACTAAGCGATTTCAACGGCCAAGCATCTGAAGCACAAGGTGTTCTGAACGTGGATCTGACCGTAGGGAGGAAAACCATCCCTACGACATTCTTCATTGTCGATAGCAAGAGCACCTATGCTGTCCTGCTAGGGAGAGATTGGATCCACGCCAACTGTTGCATTCCATCCACGATGCATCAATGCTTAATACAGTGGGATGGAGATGAAGTAGAGGTCGTTCACGCAGATGACTCAGCCGAGATTTCAACGGCTGGCATGAACGTTTGGGAGACGGCAGGCCAAGAGCCGCTCTCCGGAATCACTTTGGACGACTGCGAGCGCATCAACGTGACAAAAAACGGGGTGAGGCTGGTCTTATCCACCGGCCTGACCGTGTAACAAGAGCAAAGGCTATAGATTTACGTGGCAAGGCCGATCCTTGTGATCGGCCCCAAAAAATAAAAAGTGATGATCTGGTCTCAAGCATGTCACGTAGTCATAGTAAAGCCAGACCACGATGTAAACCTTCATTGAGCAATGCAATCAAAATGGGGGCCGATTCCAGCAATCGGCCCATATTATCCTTACCACACGTTTTCCCTGTGTTCAGTGTCGATCTAACAGGTGACGGAAAGCTAGGGTATGGGTTTACATCGGCTGATGAGCTAGAAGAAGTCGACATTGGTCCTGGGGATAAGCCACGACCAACTTTCATCAGCAAAAAGTTAGATCCACATCTCAGGAGCCAGATGATAGCTCTGTTAAAAGAGTACCCGGATTGCTTTGCATGGGATTACACAGAGATGCCTGAGTTAGACCGGAGAATCATTGAGCATCGGCTCCCGCTCAAGAAGGGATTTCGTCCATTCCAACAGCGAGCACGTCAGATGAAGGCCGAAATTCTGGAAGAAGTCAAGAAGGAGATCGAGAAAATGTTGGCCGCCGGGTTCATCAGGCCATGCAGGTATGCTGAATGGATCTCCAGTATCGTACCTGTAGAGAAAAAGGACGGCCGATGGCGTGTGGCAATAGATTCCCAAGATCTCAAAATACCGAGGCCAACGATCTCGCACAGATGGCGTCAGGCTACAAGGACATACCAGACGGGTCAGAAGTTCAGGTGCAGTTCCTAGAACAGGATGACTGGAGAGCCGATATCTTCAATTACTTGAAGGATTCGGCTCGGGGGGCACCTAAACGGATAAGATACAAGGCCATGAAATATGTCCTTATAGGAGATGACATGTTCTACAGGACGTTGGAAGGGTTACTGCTCAAGTGTGTGGGACCAACTGAGTCTAATCGGCTCTTACATGAGGTGCATGAAGGCGCCTGTGGAACTCACCAATCGGCTCATAAGATGAAATGGCTGATTAGGCGATCAGGGTTTTATTGGCCCACCATGCTTGAGGATTGCTTCAAGTACTACAAGGGATGCCAAGCGTGTCAAATGTTCGGGAAGATTCAGATGGTACCCGCATCAGCAATGAATCCCATCATCAAGCCTTGGCCATTCCGAGGTTGGGGCATGGATATGATCGGCAAAATCCATCCTGCGTCGAGCAAAGGCCACGAGTGGATCCTGGCCATTACAGATTACTTCACCAAATGGGTGAAGGCCGTCCCTATGAAGAAGGTAAAATCAGAAGATGTTATCAAGTTTGTGAAAGAACACGTCATTCATAGGTTCGGGATTCCTCAAACCATCACGACCGATGGAGGTTCGGTCTTCATCTCTAAAGAATTCAGAAAATTCTGTGATGAGATGGGAATTAAGCTGATCCGATCATCTCCATACTATGTTCAAGCTAACGGGCAAGCTGAAGCGTCCAATCAGAGCCTGATCAAGCTGATTAAGAGGAAGATTGACGAGAACCCTAGGGTTTGGCATGAAACATTGTCAGAAGCTTTGTGGGCCTATCGTATGTCATGCCATGGAGCTATAAAAACTTCGCCATACCAGCTCGTCTATGGGCAGGAAGCCGTATTGCCTTGGGAAATTACGGCTGGATCGAGACGTGTCACGTTTCAGAATGAGCTAACAGCTGAAGAATATGCAGCCCTGATGAGTGACACTATTGAGGATGCAACGGAACTGAGACTTTGGTCGTTGGAGAAGATTAAAGAGAACAAAGCCAGGGTAGCTCGTGCATACAATAAGAAGGTGAGACCAAAGGAGTTTCAAGTTGGTGATCTAGTATGGGAAGCAGTGTTGCCATTAGGAACCAAGGATAAAGCATATGGCAAATGGTCTCCTAATTGGCACGGTCCATACAAAGTCGTCCAGGTTTTGAAGGGTAATGCATACATGCTGGAGCAGCTGGACGGCGCTAAGTTCCCAGCAGCTGTCAATGGTCAGCACCTCAAGAAATATTTCCCAAGCATGTGGGACGATGGACAGTGAAACATGGGGGCCGATTCATAAAATCGGCCAGTAAAAAAAATTTATGCAAGTCATAGCCGATGCATAGACATCGACTTGAGGAAATATGCGAAGACAACAGCATACAAGTACAGCCGATGCAAGGACATCGACTTTAGAATAATGAAAAAGCCGATGCATAGCCATCGACTCAAATTGAGCAGGTTAACAGATCGGTTTCAGGCCATAAGATCATGGCATCTGAGATGATTTTCTCACTGGATTTGCTGAGGAGATGAATCTGCGCGTTTGAGATTGGAGGATGGCTTGGACAGAGATTGGATCTGTTTGACCGTGCGAGTAGGCAACTGTTTGGCCTCAAATTGTGTTTAGGGTGCAAGCCGATGCCCTGCCATCGGCTCTTTGTGCAGCAACTTCGTTTGACAATCGGCAAACTTAACAAGAAAGCAAAGTTAATGGGAAAATATTTTCTTCATTAATAAGAGGATTTCTTACAAAGAAAGAGCCGATTTCTCAAGGGATGAAGAACAAAAGAAAGGCCTGTTGGCCAATCTGCTACTACTACTACTAGACCTATACTAGTAGACCCTACTCTACGGGCCGTCGCTGCCCTCGTCGTCGGAGCTCTCGTCGGCGCTGCTGCCGGCGAGCTCCTCGTCGCTGCTCCCATAGCCCTCTATGGGAGCCTCCTCGTCGTCGTCGTCGTCGTCGTCGTCATCATCCGATCCGGCGCGGAAGCGCTTCGCCGGCGGATAGTCCTCGAGGGAGTCGTCGTCGTCTTCTTCTTCCTCCTCCTCGGAGGAAGTGTAGCCGTCCCAGGAGAACGAATCGTCCTCGCTCGTCGCTTCCAGCTCCCCATCGGCGAGGAACTGAAGGTCGTCGTCGCCACTGGTCAAGGACTTGTCGTCCTCGGACCAGACGTAGGGCTCGTGGTCCTCGTTGTCCCACTCCGATGCGGCGAGGATGTCGTGCGCCGCCAGCGACCCCCACTCCGGCGTCAGCTCACGAGATGAGGAAGAATCGGAGAAGAGATCTGACGAGGTGGAGGAGGACGAAGAGGGGAAGGACTGGGAGGAGAGATCCGACGAGGCGGAGGAGGAAGAGGAGGAAGACATTGCTCTGAGATTGGGGTTTCTTGGTGCCGATGGCCAGAACAGAGCAAGGGGATGAAGTGGCGAAATTGTTTGGAGCGGTTAAATAAAAGGGGATATAGTGGAGATTCAATGCCACAGCAGTTTCCGAGGAAGTGGTGCCCAAAGAAATAAAGAAAACAACGGTCAAATCACGCGGAGAAGTTGAGAAGGCAAGGCATCATGATGAAGGATACTGCAACGGTTTTGCTCTGCCACGACATGACCCGACGAAGAAAAAGCAGAGTGATTTTGGAATTATCAATTCCAAAACCAGGGGGCATGTGTTATCACCAGAATTTGACTGGATTAGAGGTGGGCCGCGATCAAGATTGGGCTTGAAGAATATACATGGGAGATATACATGAAGCGGCCTTGTACAAGAAAGTTTGGGCTAGTTGGCCCGTGTATCTGTAAATATAGTAGGATACGTGTCGGTTAGGTAGAATTTGGCTCGTGCACGGTTGGGATTATTCCCACGTTAGAAAGTCTACGGACTATAAATATGTATCTAGGGTTATTGAGAAAAACAACAATCACGTTCATCACAAACCAATCTAGGCGCATCGCCAACCCCTTTGTTTCGAGGGTTTCTTCCGGGTAAGCATCATGCTGCCTAGATCGCATCTTGCGATCTAGGCAGTACACGTTTATTCGTTGTTCATGCGTTGCTCGTGCTGAAGCCTTGTTGATGGCGAGCAACATAGTTATCATAGATGTGTTAGGGTTAGCATTGTTTTACCACGATACATGCTTTTGTCCATGCAACCCTTAGACGTCTAACCGCCCTTACACCTATCTTAGGTGTAGGGGCGGCACCTTGCTTGATCATTGTTTAGTAGATCCGATCCGTTATGATTGCTCCTTGTTCTTCAAGGATTAGTTTAATATCTGCATAGTTAGGCCTTGCAAACGGGTTGAAGGATCCAGTAGCACGTAGGGTGTAGTTTGCTAGCCCTAGATAAGATGTTCCGGGGATCAACTTCATGTTGGTTTTTAGGCCTTGTCTAGGGTTGGTTTATTATCACCGTGCGTGGCTGCCAGGCTCAATCACGAGTAGGATGTTCTGATTATGTGGTGAAAACCCTAAATCGTCGTGAGTCGCTTTAGCTTTATATCGATCAAGCAGGACCACCATGTGATCGTAGACCTCATACGAACCATGGGTGGATCGGCTCCTTGAGCCGATTCACAGGACAACCTGAGAGCCGATCGAGGCTCGTATTTAATGTTTACGTGTATGCCATGCAGGAAACTAAGCGAAGCAAATCCATCACCTTCCTGACCAGGTATAGGTCAGGTGGCACGCCCTTGCACCAGCATCGGGACGTGTGTACCAGGAGCTTTGCGGGCCGTCGCTCGGAGGGACCAGGGCCAGACGCAGCTCTAGGTTGTTCCCGGCTCTTCGTGTTGCCAGCCGTTACTCGCCGGTGGGTTTCGGACGCCAACATCCGCATCCTGTGGTCGGAACGCAAGCGTCGCACCGTTGGATGCGTGACACGTGTCCCAAACCCTAAACGGTAAAGATGGCTAGAGATAAGTTACCGCACAAATCGCGCGAAAATGGCGCCAGAACTGGCGGAACCGTTTGAGTCTTATAAGATTCCGGGTAATCGTGTGAAGATAAGTAGCTCTCATTCGCAAGCAGGGAAGTAACCCGGAAATGTAATTCGAACCGTCGATGGATGAAGTCCCGCAGGATGGGAGCATTTTCCGACTAAAGATTGGGAAAAGAAGAAAAATGAGAAGTTGGAGTTCTTCAAGTTTCTCCGCGTTACCAACGAGGCGGAAACAGCAGGTGAACCTCGGAGAACTCTGGGGGCTACTGTTGTGGGTATACTTCATGGGTGTACCATCGACAGTGCCTAGATCCGGCAAGCCCGGGTGGCCCACAGATGGTGATGAGGCATGTGCCCATCGGGCGGCCCAGTTGCTGTTGATCTTGATGGAAGATGTCCGGCCCAGGAGCAGGGAGCCGGATCCGACCGACCTTGAGGAGGAACCCGGATCCACGGAGGCCCATTAAGGGACCCGGATCCGGTACGACATAGATGGAAAGGCGGATCCTTGGCGTACACGGCAAGACATTGTACCGTAGTTAGGAAACCTGTGTTCGGGTAGGACTCTCCATGTAAACCCTAGATCCGTGCGCCTTTATAAGCCGGATCCTGGGAGCCCTAGAGGCAGAACCTCAACTCATTGTAACATCGCAAAAGCGCCCAGATAATTCCAGACAAGCAGCAGTAGGCCCTGTCATCGTGCAGGTGTTCCGAAGCTGGGTAAATCGCGTACCACCGTCCCGTGTGCACTCCGCCCTATGGCCCCTACTTCTTCTCCCCCTCATGAGGATCCCTCCTCCGAGGTTCCGTCGATTAGGCAACGACAATGACTGTAACTCAATTCTCAAGTTTGAAAACGTATGGTCACTAAGCTGGTAAATGATGTCCATTTGTTTGGACATCCTATAAGAAGAGGTGAACAATACATATGATTCCGAATAATCAAGCCTTGAAGTTGTGCAGGTGTTCTTTTCATCTATCAACAATAAATTAAATCTGGATAACATGAGAGAGGCATAACTTTTCAAAAGTAAATGCTCATGGGTAAGAATAACCTAGCAAAATAATACTCCCTCCAATCCAAATTAATTGAGAAAGATTTAGGCAGTTTCTCATTCATTTGATCAATCCAATACCACACAGATGTAAAACTCTCAGATAAACCTACTGCTTAGATTAATTGAGAACCGGTTAGTTATACACTTTTGTGTCACGCCACTTCTGAAGTTTACCTGGTAAGCTTGAGGTGGGCATGGTGCTACCGGCAAATTGCTGAGTCTGGAATATTTTTTCATCCAAAAATTATGCTTGACATACTTTGGAAGAGATGCATGGTGTTACTGTCTCCATGGTATCAAATTGTTTTACATCTATCAAAAGAGTTCATGCTATCAAAATGCATGTTTGTTTCACTATAAGAGGAGCTTCCATGCACTATAATCAATCTCAAAATAAAGGACTCGGAACCATATTCAGTAAATGGATACAAATACTTTCACGTGTTCTTTCTTTTAAGGCATCAATGGCCCCCAGATATGTTTATGTAGTATACTGGTGCAAAAAAAAAAAAAAAACGACTTCGACATTTTTCTCTTTCATCCCTACGTAATTCAGAGAACATATTTACCGTAACAGTCCACCGATGACACATGACAGGATCCTTGCTGCTTCTGTTAAGGAATTATTCAGTTTTTCTTCACGCCACTGAACCAAGAAATTTACTACAGCCTGCAAAAGTCTGAAGGCAACTCTCCTGTGATGTTATTTGCACTGTAAGAGAACAAATAAGCAATGCTTTAAGAAATTTTGGATTACCGTTTACTATCAAAAAGAAGAAATTGCATCATCATCTATAGGAAATGAAAAATAAAACAGGACACATTGCATCAGCATCTATACTGTAGTCCCGTATACGTGTACAAAAGGGAGCTGGTTTAGCTAAAACGGTATATGTAAGCATTTGAGTTGCTCCAGTATCAAGATTAAAATCTAAATAGAAGTCACACTTTCTGAGGACGTAGGCAAATCTTTTGATAGAAATTTCAATTTTATACGAAATAGCAATAGCAATGACTTACAGCAAACGAAAAGTTCCAGGAGACTAAATATGATAATAATGTGCTGAACATCAAGTTAACATGGAGAAAAATTGTGTACTTTTTACCTCTTCGATGCAACGAAAGGAAACTGGACCAATGTGAGGTATATGACAGCATAGAGAACTATCCAAGAGGAATTATTTTGTAGAATGAGAGAGAAGACCAGTTGGCTTTTCAAGAATCACAAGATTGTATTTGGTGAAAATTCAATTGATTGATCTATTTGAATATTTTGTATCAGATAGTTCAGCCATTCTCTTTTCAAGATTGAATACGCAACACACACCTAGCAGCAAAAAAATCCCATTAAGTATCAGGATATACTCACCTAGCAGAAAAAAAAATCCCGTTAAGTATCAGGATATACTTTGCGCAATATTTTATTGGCATGAAGATCAATTAACCAAAGGAAAAAAGTTTCAAGGTCTAAACTGATGCGTAGAAGCATCTCATTAAGTATCATAATCTCTAAGAGCATTCTTAATTAGAATGGACATAAATGCCACACTTTTTAAATAATTACGCAGAAAAGCTGCATGCCCAAGAATGGGAAATAGAACAAATACTTTCAAGAAACAATAGAGTTTTTTGATCAGGAGGAATATTTGTTAGTACTCAAGAACTAAAAGGCATTGATAGTACTGTTAGTTCCAGCACATGTATCAAGAGTAGCAGTATACAAGGATTGCCACCCATTGATATTCTACAGAAAAAAGTGTCAGTGACGATGTGGAACATATGTTTACCTGGCTCCTTGGCATGTGTCGTAGTTGATCTGACAACTACCGAGGCTGCAAGGACATTATCAGAAAATATAGCATAGTCATAGAGTGATCCTGGTGCTTTGCTTTATCTTCCTCATCCTTCAAAGCAGCATCTTGAAAATACTCCTTGATCACACCATCACGGAAATAATAGTCGGTTATTAACTGCATGTGTAGGCACTGCAAGGGCATGGGAAGCGTCTTTGCAGCATGCTGAATCAGGAACGTGTTTTGGTTCTTGACTATGTCAATATTGAGTTCCGCAGACAGCGGCATAACACACAATATTCTCGATACTTCACCAGAGTTGTACAGAACAGCCGAAGATAACACATCCCATTGCTTTTGCTCTCTCTAAAGCGCTGCAGCAAATAATATATCCTCTCATGCCAATGCAAACAAGGAGGACTGAAGAAAATTCGTAAATATTCAGAGGCGTCAAATGGAGTACCTTGAATCCAGCTCATTGTCCATATATGCATCCCCAATAGAAGCTTTGCTTTCCATTATGCACTTCATGATCGACCCATACAAGTCGGACTCGTCCTAGAACAGGCAATGGTGGCATACACTTTGCCATTATTATCTGATCCTTCATGAGCTTCAGTGTGGTGTCTGTATTTGTGTGGTGGACCTCCTGCCTCCATATATTGTAACTGAATTTCACTTTATTGTCAAAGTTCCTCAAGCTGTTTGTGGCCACGTTTCACATCTGTAGCTCGACCTCATTGTCCATATGAAGAAGCTCTTGAATCTGCTCCTCCTTTCTTCTGAGTCGAAATGCCTACAGGAAACGTGATGTTACAACAAATTGTCAGCAATTAATTAGGCTAGGGAAGAACTGGAAATTCGAACTCAGCCAGAGAAAATAATTGTACCTCCTGGAATTTGGTAGAATTTGAGGAGCTCGTTGGTGGCCCATCCCTCCGTCAAAGATACTGGCAGTGAGTGAAGCTGCTGCGAGGCAGCAACAGTGATGGTCTCGCGGCCGATGGCAAGCTTGGGCGGGCCATGGTGGTCGGCATCGTTTTCGTGGCGGCCGCTCCCCGCGGAGTCAATGAAGCGCAACCATAGATAGAGTAGAGAGGAAAAGGGAGCGTTGGCTAATATTTCAGAAAGCAGGAATACTAAACAAAGTGAATAGGTTGTTGATTCTATTAGCATAGTACTCTACCAAACACCAGTGGAGAACCAGATTTTATTCTCTAAAATTACATGTAAAACTAAAAAGAAAATGATGTATCAGAAGAAGTTTTTTCACCCATGGATATAATCAGAATTACAAGTTCGTGTGTTATAACATAAGAGGATGTCCAATTGCTGCAATTGTTAACACAATGTTTCAATTTCCAAGAATTGGTGGGACGAAAAATCTATCATACAGCTCAAATTATTTATCTCGAAAAATCTATAATACATAGATGTGCGTTCAAGTTTCAGTTCAAATCAGTAAACTATGGAAAAATTAAGTAACAGGCCCACCTCTAGTAGGAACCAAAGAAGAGAGCCGGGAGGAAAAACGCTTCGCTCGGGTCGTTCCCCGCGGGCGACGACCGGGCGAAACCCTAGCTCCCCTCGCCTCCACTCCCTCTCCTCCCTCCTCCTCCGCCGCCGCCGGCGCGGGCCGCCGGGCAAAGCCCGCGCGGTGCCGGCGGCGGCGGGACCTCCCTTACCCGCTCGCGGTGCGGCTCTGCGCGGGGCAGTAGCGGACAGCGGCGGTGCTCCTAGGGGCTCTCCGAGCTCGGTCCAGCGGCGGCGGCCCGGCAGGTCGACGGCGGCTCGTGGCGGAGGTGTGGGCGGACGCGGCGTGCGGCGGAGGGCAGCGACGGAAGGCAGCGGCGGAGGAAGTTGCTGGTGGCGGCGCCGCTCGGATTGGGGCCAGGCGGGCCCCGATCTGGGCCAGACGGGCCTCGTCCTGGACCAGGTGGGTCTGGATTTGGCCAACGCCGGCGGAGCCCCCCCATGCTGTACCATTGCTGGTCCGGATCTGGGCCAGGTGGGCCTGGTTCCGGCGGCCCTTGGCAGCGCGAACCGCGAGGTTCCTCCTACGTCCGAGAAGGTGGAGGCGGTGCTTTGGCTGCTGTTCGGTGGCGAGTTTGGGGATGCCGACAAATTGACCGGCTTGACCGGCGGCGTGGTGGCGTCAGTAACGGCGCGGCTATGTCCCCGGGCGTCGTGGCGAGGGTGCTCCTTTGCGGTGGTGCGCGGTCTCGGCCGGGCTATCTTGCGAGGAGTGAGGTTGCGGCGACGCCATCCATGGCATTTGGCTAGCACATGGCGGCTCGGTGGTGGCTTGGGTAGGCCTGGCATGAAGCTGCAGCTGGATGGCGGCGGCAGCCTAGGCGCAGCAGCGCGGCGGCTTGGCTAAGGGGCTTGATCGTGGCCTGGCAGGCGGCCGGGCCTAATCTAGGCCTCCTCGGCCATGCTACTGCGTCCGGACGGCGTGCTCCTCTGGTGGCGGTGGGTGGATCCCCTCCCCTAGGATGCCACTTGCTTTGACGGTTGCATGCTATGGTGTCGTCATACCCTGCCAGTTTCGTGTTGTGGTGTGCTGATCATGCCATGGGCTCGAGCTCGTGGGGATGCCGGGGCGGCGGCCTCGGAAGGTGGACTGCGCGGGTGGCTCTACGGCGGGCAACGTGGCGGTGGTGGTGGTCTCTCCCTTCGGTCATGGGGATGGCGAGGAGCAGACGATGGGGGATCCTGGTGTTGGCGGCGCTTCGGCTTTGGCAACTCCCAGATCATGTTTCGGAAGCCTAGCTTGGGGACTAGGGCGGCTTAGTTTCGGGTGCGGTGTGCGGATGCTTCCGGGTGAAAACTCAGCGCCTCGGCGCCAACGGCGGCGATGCCTGCGGGTGTCGTTACCCTCTTGGGGGCGTCGTTGTGGGTATCCGCCCCGTGGTTTGGCTCCGGGTGAAAACCTTAGACCTCGCGGTCTCGTCGGCGGCGGCGCGTTGCGTCGTTACCCTCTTGGGGGCGTCGTTGTGGAGTCCGGACTCGACTTGGTTTCGTGCATCTGTCTCCAGTGGCAAGTTTAGGTTTTCTGTGTTCTTTTTTTGTTTTATCTTTGATCTGCTTTGTAAGAGGTTCTCCTCTCCACCTTGTATCGGTTCGGCCGTTGCGGCTTTATTTATAAAGCGGGGCGAAAGCCTATTTCGAGGAGGAACCAAAGAATAGGCACATTGCTGGGAGGGGACGGGATAGGGAAATTTACTCAGTTCCAATCGATGCAATCGTCGTCAAGCATCAGCAAGATGGAACAGACAGAGAACCGCCGCATTACTCCCTTTCCACGGTCGCTCGGGAAGAAACAAGGAGCGGCGAGCGGGCCAGACAGCAAGAAGATTGGGGCGCTCTGGAGCAGCTCCCTACGCCGTTCCTGCATGGCGCCGGCTTGGACGTCCACACGTCGAGTGCCACCTTCACTGCCGCGGGGTAGCCATCCCATCGGCGGCGCTGCGGTTGGTTGTCGGCGTCATCCGAGACGGATATGAAAGTTTCGAACGGCACCACGACGGTCTCCTTTGCCGATTCCCCTCCGACACCTCCACCATCACCACGATTTTGGCGAGCTAGCTCGAAGATTCTCCCACGCTGCTGCTCCCCGGCACATCGTGCTCACTTAAATCCGCCGCCTCCTCTCCGAGCAGAACATCTCCACTTTCTCCTATAGCGCGCCGCCGTTGGCCAGACCAAACAGACGAAGAGATCTGGGAGGGAAGAGATCAAGCAGGAAGATGCCGGTGGAGATCGGTAATCCCCCAGGAGCCCGGCGGGTAAATATTTCCAGCGCAGCAAACTTTAGGTGTTCGTTTACTCCCAGGCAGAATTTTAGCCCGGCAAATTCCGTGCATCTTACACTAACTTGGTCTGGAAAAAAAATTATCTCCACCAGACGCGTGGAAAAATTTCCACGATGCGGCGAAGGAGCGAGCATGGCTAAATCAAACTTGTATCCTGGCTTAAGCGAATGACTAAAATATACGTGAGAATGTGGAGGAGGGATTGACAAGGATCCGTGGGGCTTGGGTAAGGACTGGATCAACCCTATCCAAGGCTGGATTAGATCCAAACCTGGATTCAATCCCATCAAAACGAACAAGCCTAAGGGGGGACATGGCCAGAAGCGCCGCTTTGACCGCTACGGCAACACGAATTCCCAAACTCCTGGCAGCTACGGCCACACCAACGACCTATTAAAACGCCTCACCTCCGGAAGAGAAGCATACCGTGAAAATTCGCACGGAGCACCGAAGACACACACAAGAGAAAAAATCGAAGGAAACCAAACCAAAAAGAACCACGTGTCACAACCGAGGTAAATTTCAGATGAGCTCAAAATTTTGACAAAAATGATGTTGGTTACCCTATAATATCTTTACTATTAAATGGGAGTTGGTCGTTTGACACTCAATGCACTTTGGTGGTCGTCATTGGAAGCATCCTATCCGTCCAATCTAATCCTACGGTCTCCGGTCTCCATTTGACATCCAGTCCCGCAACAATCATGGAAACAATTGGTCACGCTACGAATTAATAAGGAAACAATCTGACAGCCTTTTTTAACGCTCATGCCATCAATCAATCACGATACAAATAATTGGGAAACAAAATCAGGGGCATTTCCTTACTTGGTTTCCTTAGGAATTTATTACCTAAAATTAGAAACGTTGTATCTTTATACTATTATATATGTGAGTTCGTATGTCATCAAAAATGTTTGATGTCAAAATTGGAGACATCTGGATCGTCCACCGCTCTCTATCAGCGTCTAAACATTCTGCAACCTCCGATGGTTTTTGGTGTACATTTGTTTCCTTCACTCCTTATGGCAAGGATCAAATCTAATCATTTCCTTCCTATTCTTTTAACACCCTGTATCAAATCTTGTTCAAAAAAACACCAAAAAACACCACGTATCAAATCAGTTGGTTTTCTTTTACAGTATATCAAATTAGTAGTTACTTACTTTCCTTGTTATCTGGACATGTTAGCTACCCTTTCCATCCCCATCTCGATCTCACTCGTTGCCACGAGCTTTCGCTCCCATCTCACCCAGCGATGTCCCTAGCACGACCCGCCCTTTGCCTGCCATCCTCCTCATGATGCCCCGTTTCTAGAGTCTGGACGGCCCTGTGATGGTGCCCCTCTCAATTCCTGGCCTCTGCCGAAGAACGATAAAAGATGGGGCTTTAATGAGAAGGATGACGGCGGCCGCAACGGTGGCGGCGCCATCGATCGAGGGAAACGGAAGCCGGATGCCACCGGTATTCCGTTGAAGCTGCAGCTCCGTGCCATGTTCGTCGTCTGGTACCTCCTTTCGCTTCTTCGATTGCATTATTTTTGTTTGATCCTAATCCACTCTCTGAAAGTTGTGCTCTGCTCTTAGACAATCACCATTTTCCAGTTCGCTCGTTCCTTCTTCATCACTCTAATGTGTCTGCTATAAATCTGCATGTGAAACCCTTCAACAGGTATATGAAAGAAAAGAATAGGCGGCAACGCTGATCTCTTTCATTTAGTTGATTGTGTAGTAATAAATTTGTTTTCTTTTCAAAAAGATTTTGAATCACTTTTCAATTGCACAGTTCTGTACGTGTTATAGGAAACATTGGATGACAAAAAAAAAATTCAGTTATGACTATCATGTCACAGTCAGTTATGATTATCGAGCGAAAGACGATGGCGTCATATCATATGAACGACAACGGCGGCGACGTGGTGAGTCTTTTCTCACCTCTATCCTCTCCCGGTCTCACTTTGTCTCAGTCTTGTTCTCTCTGTTCTGTCACCGAACGTCGCAGCGATAGCCACACAGCGGGGTGGCACCCCGTGGCACAGGCTGCCAAGGCACACGCTGGTGTATTGGTTTCCCTTTGGAAGTTAACTTGAGGAACAAGAGGGGCGTCGGCCGGAATGTCCGGTGGCGAGACGCGCTCCGGCAGCTAGCGATTGGGAGAGAAGCACATGCACTACTTCCTCTACTTTGATGTGATATGGGCAAAAGGATCTCGATGATGGCTTTTCAGATGCTAATTCACCTCAATCAGCGGATGGGTGAGCAACGATTTTCTGGTTTCATTGGTACAAGTACAACTTATTTGGATTTTTCATTTCCCGATTGTATTTCTTTTCAATCCCAGCTAACATACAAGAACGACATGAGTTTATTTATGTCTGCTGCAATTAATTGAATTGAAACTAAGAGCCTGCCGGATAATGGAGTACCATTTTTTTCCTGTTGTGCATGACTAAGAGCCTGGCCGTATTGTGATCACCTGCCCAAGTCTTTGAATCTGCGGCTCCTTCATACCTCTATCGTGTGGGTTAGAAAGGCAACCGTGTGGGTTGCGGATGAGAGTTTTTGTGAGTGTCTCTATGTGCTTCTCAGCGTCAATGAATGTCGACGCCGGCGGCAATGACGATTGAAGGAAAGGTATGTAATTTGCAACATTCGGAGCTAGAAGGTTATTCCTCGGTTGCCTATATGATGTAAGGTTTGTTCAGTATGCTATTCATTATTGTCACTTCGTTTATACCGGAATTAATGATCTACTGACACGAAATTCTGTGAAAAGCTGGTACAAGTAACATTTAGTATGTACTATTTCAGGTTTACAATTACCAGGAACACCACTTAAGATTCTGCCCACCAGCATTATGACCTTTAATCTCTAAGATGGGTACGCAATTTTCTAATAAATTTTGACTTCATTTCAGTGTTACCTTTTGAGTTATCAATCTGGGATTAAATCCTCACACACTTTTTTTTTAATGGATTAGGTTGTTCCTATCGCAGGCTGTTAATGAGCACATTTTGGGAGGCAAAAGATTTGCAGTTGGATTTATTCTAGGTGACTTCTGTATTCTGTATCGGCATTTGCAACATATTTTTCATATCAGAAAATGAGCTTCACGTCGTTACCTACCGTTTTTTTATTCACGATTTCTCACTTGTAGAAGTCAATAGGTGGTCCTGGAAGTGGAAAACAACACAGTGTAGAAATATTGTGGAAATCAAGTCTGGTTCAGACAATAGGTAACAAATCCACTCCACTCCATAGGCTATATTCCTTATTATTTTATTATAATTTTCCTTTGGCTATTTTTTACTTTATTATTTTAGAAAATCCTGATTAACCACATGGTAAAGGAAGGGGAAATTGTTCCATCTGAGATAACCACAAAGCTCTTACAAGAAGCTATGGTCAAGAGTGAAAATGGCAAGTTTCTCACTGATTGGTTTCCAATGAATGAAGAAAATTGTACTTCATTAAGCTCTGATTCTTCAAACTAGATATAAATCTAACAACAACATATGCTTCTCTTTTTATTTTTCCCTGCTAATATAATATCGGAGTCATGTTTACTTTGAGCAAGCGGGACATGTAGCTGCAAAATAGATTGCTCATTCCGTATGATTTATGAGATTGCTGACAATTCTGCAGAAGTGCTTGGGTTTTATTTTGTAGTTTTTCCTGATGCAAATTTATTTGATCTTGACTTTTTAATTGTTAGATATAGACTTATCCATTCAAATATTAATTGGTTCATTAGAAAGATAGTCATTTTTTCATTCTTTCAATACAGACAAATAAAACCAAAAAAATTGAACTTTAAAATATAGCAAATTCACCTCTAAAGCTCTCATTTCTGTGGCGAGTAACATTAAATCAGTCATATTTGTATAATGGAAATCATTCTGGACATACATTTTGGGGGCTGATTGCAAGGAATCACAAGGGACATATTTTCTAATGCCTCAGATTTTGTTCACATGTGTTCAACAAGCGGAAAAGTAGAGTTATTTCCTTATATGGTGCACTTGGACTGATTTTGTAAAATTCACACTCTAAGCAGTTTTGACTCATGTTGACACCCGGTTACTTGTGCTCTCCGTGATTCCTTGGGTAACGTTCATACGATAGCTCCACTACAAAGAGGGCAGAAATTTTACATTTTTTGCCGTCAGAGAAATACAACATGTCAAGAGAGACCAGCCAAGTCACTCCAATAAGATTGCTAAGTAGGAATGATAGATTTAGTTGGTCTTTCTTCCTACGTGCGGCACGTGGTGTTATGTTATTGTAAACAAATGATTTTGTACCATTAGCTATCTCAATAAAAAAATTGGTGGGTGCAAAGTTGATTGAGTGCACAAGACATCTTTAAACATGAAAGCTATGTATTTTCCGTCTTTTATGCTTATAAAAATGTCGAGCGCTGATACAATTTTCTGAATAATTGGTACATTATCATGTTTCTCTATTTCATGTACTATGGATCTATCTTTGTATAGAATATGTCGTGTGTAGATAAGAAAACAATAAGTGTCCTCATGATGACAACGAGCACTGATGAGAGCTAGCGGGGTGTTAATTGCAATGAACTATGAACAAGAAAGTTCATGACTCGGGATGCAGGATAAGAGGGGCAATTAAGTGTAATAAGGGCGTAGAAAAAGGTTGGTGAGAACGAGTGAAAAAAGATCACAATGGTTTATGTATTGCACTGTTAACTCATAGCAACTTGGGCAATGAGAACGATTATGGCGATCTTTCAGAGTTGGAGAAAACACTAGCTCTCACGACGTGAAATGGTATTATGTTGTAGAAGCGACTATGAACTACATCGGTAACATTGTTTGAGTGGGGTGACTATGATGCACAATGATGATAAGAAAAACTTGAGAACCGTAGCAACGCACGGGCATTCAACTAGTAGTAGTTATATAGTACTAGGAAGTCTTGGCGCAGCGAGACGCCGCACCCGTAGAACAATATTGATTACCAGGTAAAAAAAAAGAACAATATTGATCACAGGAAGTGATGGGCAATGTGTCCGGCAGCTATCTTCGCCATTTCTTTGCTCGCAGGGCTTGTGTGGTTTATTGGCGTTGTGGACCATATAAGTTAGTCCAGCAGATAAATGTGCACACATGCTTACCTGGTGATTTAGTATTGTACAGTGGTTGAAATAAGACAGGGTACTATTATTATCTGCGGTTTTCTAATTGTTGGAAGGTGCTAATTTTGCTAGGTTGCGTATCCAAGTCTATTCTGCAGATGGTGGAAGTTGTTGAGATGTAGGCGGATTTAGTATCGCAGCCCGTGAACTTGCTAGTCATTCCTGTTCTAGCTAATGAAAAGATTGGACTCCTAAGAAGATGTATTATGCTTGATTTGGTCATTGTGGAGGCACATGATATTAAGGCTCTGCCAACTTGGATTGGAAATAACTTCACATTTTAATTTAGATGAATTGACATTCTGGACATTGGTAGAAGTAATTGATTGGGTCAACAATGCTGAAAGTTCATAGTTATTGTTTTTATTGCATCTGGATCAAGAACCACCTATCACTACAGGAATGGGAGAAGACGCCGACGGCCAAACTGTACGCCGACGGCTTTTTATCGGGGCCGTCGGCGTACGGCCTCGCCGGGGCAGCTCACGAACCCGACCGTCGGCGTACAAATACCATCGGCGTAGAGGAGGCTACGCCGAGGGCAGCCGTCGGCGTCACCTTGGCCCTCGGCGTAGCACCGGCATCGCCTCTGGCCCAGCCCGCGCCGTCGTCGCCCGCTCACGGCGTCAGTCAGACGCCGACGGCCACCCTCGGCATAGGGCATGGGCACCCTATGCCGACGGCCACCCTCGGCATATAGTATTTTTTTATTTTTTTTATTTTTTTCCCTCTCTCATATTACTTTATAATATGTTTCTATTATTTATTTACTAGTATGAATTATGTAAAAAATGGTTTTATTTTTTAAGAATTCGTAGATGGCATATGTAGGTCCCATGGGTGACGCTCTTCGCAGACGGGTCAACCGGAGCCACTAGGCCCAACATTTGCTATCGATGTACATATGGGTAGATCCGCGGGGTCCCCGCCCTACGGTTTCCCGAACCCTAACCCTAACCCTAACTGTAACCCTAACTCTAACCCTAACTCTAACCCTAACCGTAACCCTAACTCTAGCCCTAACCCTAACCCTAGGGTTTCCCAAGAAACAGATCACCGGAGCGTCAGAATTGTTGGAAAACTTGCTTCTGCCCCTAACATACATGTACAAGTGTGATGTAAGGTTTGGCTAACCTTGGATGTACCCGGCGTTGACGATTTCCGCATAATGGGCTACCAGTTGGTAAAATCCAGGATCTGTATGTGGAAACCCCCGCCATGGCTCGAACGGAGCCTATTTTATGGTAAAGTATGCCCAACCTATGGTTTCCATGTACATATGTCCTAAACAAAGCAAAATAAATAAAAAAGTCCACTGGTAAACCCTCGCACGGAGAAAGCTATAGGGGTAGATGTGTGGGGTCCCCGCCCTAGGGTTTTCCAAGTTACAGACCACCGGAGCGTCGGAATCGCTGGAAAACTTGTGTGTGCCCACATGGCATGCACAAAAGTGATTTGAGATGCTTTTATATCCAAGGATACCCCCCAAGGTGTGTCCGGCTTCTCGGACAGGGGGTTCCTACACTTAGGCAGATTCTGCATGTATAGGGGGGAACTCCCTCGGAGTTGAACCGGAGAGAAACTTGAGATCATATGTGATGATCCTTGTTTCCACATGTACCTATGACCTAACCAAGCTCAAATGGAGGCATATGCCCACTGGGGGACCCCCGATGGGATGCAGTCAAAGGGGTAGACCGCGCGGTCAACAGAACTAGGGTTTCGTCGGAAATCGAGCATCAGATGTAGGGAATGGCCCCAAAACTTGTGTGTGTCCACATGGAATGCACAAAAGTGATTTGAGATGGTTCTATATCCAAGGCTACCCCCAGGTGTGTCGGCTTCTCGGACAGGGGTTCCTACACTTAGGCGGTCTGCATGTATAGGGGGAACTCCCTCGGAGTTGAACCGGAGAGAAACTTGAGATCATATGTGATGATCCTTGTTTCCACATGTACCTATGACCTAACCAAGCTCAAATGGAGGCATATGCCCACCGGGGGACCCCCGATGGCATGCAGTCAAAGGGGTAGACCGCGCGGTCAACAGAACTAGGGTTTCGTCGGAAATCGAGCATCAGATGTAGGGAATGGCCCCAAAACTTGTGTGTGTCCACATGGAATGCACAAAAGTGATTTGAGATGGTTCTATATCCAAGGCTACCCCCCCAGGTGTGTCCGGCTTCTCGGACAGGGGGTTCCTACACTTAGGCGGTTACGCATGTATAGGGGGAACTCCCTCGGAGTTGAACCGGAGAGAAACTTGGGATCATATGTGATGATCCTTGTTTCCAAATGTACCTATGACCTAACCAAGCTCAAATGGAGGCATATGCCCACCGGGGACCCCGATGGGATGCGATCAAAGGGGTAGACCGCGTGGTCAACGTAACTAGGGTTTCGTCGGAAATCGAGCATCAGATGTAGGGAATGGCCCCAAAACTTGTGTGTGTCCACATGGAATGCACAAAAGTGATTTGAGATGGTTGTATATCCAAGGCTACCCCCTGTGTGTGTCCGGCTTCTCGGACGGGGGTTACTACACTTAGGCGGATTACGCATGTATAGGGGGAACTCCCTGAGTTGAACCGGAGAGAAACTTGAGATCATATGTGATGATCCTTGTTTCCAAATGTACCTATGACCTAACCAAGCTCAAATGGAGGCATATGCCCACCGGGGACCCCGATGGGATGCGATCAAAGAGGTAGACCGCGCGGTCAACGTAACTAGGGTTTCGTCGGAAATCTAGCATCGGATCTAGGGAATGGCCCCAAAACTTGTGTGTGTCCACATGAAATGCACAAAAGTGATTTGAGATGGTTCTATATCCAAGGCTACCCCGGGTGTGTCCGGCTTCTCGGACGGGGGTTCCTACACTTAGGCATTCTCGCATGTATAGGGGGGAACTCCCTCGGAGTTGAACCGGAGAGAAACTTGAGATCATATATGATGATCCTTGTTTCCACATGTACCTATGACCTAACCAAGCTCAAATGGAGGCATATGCCCACCGGGGGACCCCAGATGGGATGCGATCAAAGGGGTAGACCGCGCGGTCAACGAACTAGGTTTTCGTAGGAAATCGAGCATCAGATGTAGGGAATGGCCCCAAAACTTGTGTGTGTCCACATGGAATGCACAAAAGTGATTTGAGATGGTTCTATATCCAAGGCTACCCCAGGTGTGTCCGGCTTCTCGGACAGGGGGTTACTACACTTAGGCATTCTCGCATGTATAGGGGGGAACTCCCTCGGAGTTGAACCGGAGAGAAACTTGGGATCATATGTGATGATCCTTGTTTCCAAATGTACCTATGACCTAACCAAGCTCAAATGGAGGCATATGCCCACCGGGGGACCCCCGATGGGATGCAGTCAAAGGGGTAGACCGCGCGGTCAACAGAACTAGGGTTTCGTCGGAAATCGAGCATCTTATGTAGGGAATGGCCCCAAAACTTGTGTGTGTCCACATGGAATGCACAAAAGTGATTTGAGATGGTTTTATATCCAAGGCTACCCCCAGGTGTGTCCGGCTTCTCGGACAGGGGGTTACTACACTTAGGCAGATTCTGCATGTATAGGGGGGAACTCCCTCGGAGTTGAACCGGAGAGAAACTTGAGATCATATGTGATGATCCTTGTTTCCAAATGTACCTATGACCTAACCAAGCTCAAATGGAGGCATATGCCCACCGGGGGACCCCCGATGGGATGCAGTCAAAGGGGTGGACCGCGCGGTCAACAGAACTAGGGTTTCGTCGGAAATCGAGCATCGGATCTAGGGAATGGTCCCAAAACTTGTGTGTGTCCACATGGAATGCACAAAAGTGATTTGAGATGGTTCTATATCCAAGGCTACCCCCCAGGTGTGTCCGGCTTCTCGGACAGGGGGTTCCTACACTTAGGCAGATTCTGCATGTATAGGGGGGAACTCCCTCGGAGTTGAACCGGAGAGAAACTTGAGATCATATGTGATGATCCTTGTTTCCACATGTACCTATGACCTAACCAAGCTCAAATGGAGGCATATGCCCACCGGGGGACCCCCGATGGGATGCAGTCAAAGGGGTAGACCGCGCGGTCAACAGAACTAGGGTTTCGTCGGAAATCGAGCATCGGATCTAGGGAATGGTCCCAAAACTTGTGTGTGTCCACATGGAATGCACAAAAGTGATTTGAGATGGTTCTATATCCAAGGCTACCCCCCCAGGTGTGTCCGGCTTCTCGGACAGGGGGTTCCTACACTTAGGCAGATTCTGCATGTATAGGGGGGAACTCCCTCGGAGTTGAACCGGAGAGAAACTTGAGATCATATGTGATGATCCTTGTTTCCACATGTACCTATGACCTAACCAAGCTCAAATGGAGGCATATGCCCACCGGGGGACCCCCGATGGGATGCAGTCAAAGGGGTAGACCGCGCGGTCAACAGAACTAGGGTTTCGTCGGAAATCGAGCATCGGATCTAGGGAATGGTCCCAAAACTTGTGTGTGTCCACATGGAATGCACAAAAGTGATTTGAGATGGTTATAAATCCAAGGCTACCCCCCCAGGTGTGTCCGGCTTCTCGGACAGGGGGTTCCTACGCTTCTCGGACAGGGGGTTCCTACACTTAGGCAGATTCTGCATGTATAGGGGGGAACTCCCTCGGAGTTGAACCGGAGAGAAACTTGAGATCATATGTGATGATCCTTGTTTCCACATGTACCTATGAACTAACCAAGCTCAAATGGAGGCATATGCCCACCGGGGGACCCCCGATGGGATGCAGTCAAAGGGGTAGACCGCGCGGTCAACAGAACTAGGGTTTCGTCGGAAATCGAGCATCAGATGTAGGGAATGGCCCCAAAACTTGTGTGTGTCCACATGGAATGCACAAAAGTGATTTGAGATGGTTCTATATCCAAGTCTACCCCCCAGGTGTGTCCGGCTTCTCGGACAGGGGGTTCCTACACTTAGGCAGATTCTGCATGTATAGGGGGGAACTCCCTCCGAGTTGAACCGGAGAGAAAAATGTGATGAACATGAATATGCCACAACGCATGCAAGTCTTACTACTACAGATAAAGAAGATCCAGCATGTTCATGATGATATGCATGACATGGCATAGATGGTGCAATGCATCTTATCCAATTTAATCGGAGTCGGAACCCTGAACACACAAGTTATGTTGGAGTTGCATTTCTACCGGCAAAGTTAAGTGTTGATTAGCAGGCAGTACCATGGCAAGGGTGAGCTACTTCAATATTAAACGGAGCGGGGAAAACCATAGTCGGTGTCCGAAATACTCCGCGGTTCTTATTAGGTGAACATGCATAACTATCACGTCTCGACATGATGCAAGATGCAAACAGATGTATGGATGGCATATTCATGTTCATCACATTTTTCTGATCAAATTTCATATATAACACTTTGCTTTTGGAGTTATAGTTTAGAAGATATTATTTTTACAAGATTTGCAAAAGAATAAAACAAATAGAGGGCCTATGCCGAGGGCCACCCTCGGCGTATAGCCGGCCCTCGGCATAGGGGGGGGCGCGCCGGACCGGATAGGGCACGGCCTGGTCGAGCCGGACCAGCCTCCACCAGCCTGCCCGCGCCCATCTCCTCCCCCTGCCCGCCCGCGCCCATCTCCTCCCCCTGCCCGCCGCCACGATCCCCGCCCGCCGCCACCAGCCTCTGCGCCGCCCGCCCCTCCCGTCGCCGGCCGCCCGCCGCCGGCCGCCCGCTGCCCCTCCTCCCCGGCCGCCCTCCTCCCCACGGTCTCTGCCTCCCCACCGCCGACCTCTGCCTCCCCGCCGCCGCCCCTGCTCGCGCCGCCGCCCTGCCTCCCGCCGCCGCCAGTGCTCGCGCCGCCGCCGCCCTGACGCGCCGCCCCTTCCTCCGCCGCCGCCTCGCGCCGCCTCCGGACTCCCCGCCGCCCCTGCCACCCCCACCCCCCCCCGGCCTCTACAAGTGGTAAGTTTTTTTTTTCATTTTTTTAACTTTTATTTGTAGTATTGTATGCTATTTAGAAATACAAATGTTTGTGAAATGTGAAATGTGAAAGGTGAAAATAGAAAATGTGAAAATGTGAAATAGAAAATGTGAAATAGAAATACAAATAGGAAATGTGATATGTGAAATGTTTGTGAAAGGTGAAAATAGAAAATGTGAAAATGTGAAATAGAAAATGTGAAATAGAAATACAAATAGGAAATGTGAAATGTGAAATAATTTGTTTTTTAATGAATGGAAATAGGTGCCGTCGTGACCGCCGATCTCGTGACCGCTCCGTCGTGACCGCCGTGTCCGTGATTCTCTCCGGTCGCCGAGGGTGAGCTAAAACATCGCCTCCCCTTCTCCGCATTTTCTTATGTCACTAGATTCATTTTCCAAGTCCAGTTGCGTAATCTAGGTGTCACTTCCCGTCCGCGAGCGTTACGCGGATAAATATGCATTAGTGGTCCGCATATTTTGAACCGTAACGCTTGCGGCATTTACGGGACAGTCGGCGGATGCGTAGTTGTCTACGTTTTCCATGTTCTACTCCGGTCCGAGTCAGGATTTCGGCGGCGCCTCCCCGTTGTTCTCCGGATGCACATCCTCTCGGCTTTTTGCCGAGACGTGTATCGGGAGAGCAGCGGGGAGGTGCTGCCGAAATTCTGACTTGGACCGGGGTAGAGCATGGAGAACGTAGCCAACTACGGATCCGGCGGCTGCTAGGAGCCCACCTAGTAGAGATGTAGGTTGATGCATGCGTTTCGCCCGGTAAAATAAATAAAAATATGATGCATTTAATTTCCTATTTGATATAAATGCTATGTCTGTGGTTTGGCTCCCAATAAAGCAGAGGATGGCTGATAATGGATGGATGTACAATGAGCGTGTTAGTGCGACTGAGAAAACAGATGAGTGGACAAGGAAGACCCATTTTCTAGTGAATGAGTTAGCGCGTGGTACAAAGGGCCCGGTTCGGGCACTTTGCCCCTGTGTTCGCTGCGTGAAGCGTCAACGTCGTGGGAAGGATGAAATGTATAGACACCTTCTGCAATATGGGTATATGCATGGGTACGTCACGGAAATCGACTTTGATGAGCGCGAACGTCACAGAGGTGAGGTGATGCGGCAGCGGCTCAATGGCAATGCGTACGATGGAATTAGAGACTTTCTAGATGATCTCGTCCATGCCGATGTCCCGGATTCGCCGCCAGAACCGGAGGCGCCGCCAGAACCGGAGGCGCCGCCAGAGCCAACCGCGAAGGCCTTCTATGATATGATTGCCGCGGCTAAGAGGCCTCTGTACGAGGGCGCCGCGATTTCTCAGCTCGATGCCATCTCCCAATGTCTAGCCGACAAGACCCGGTACAACACCACCCGTGAGGGCTTTGAAGCAAGTCTGAAAACAACTGGTAACATGTTGCCCAAAGATCATTGTCTGCCTCAAAGCCTGCACGCGACGAGGAGAATGATGAAGGACCTCAACATGGATTATCAAAGGATAGACTGTTGTCCGAAAGGCTGCGTTCTATTTTGGAGACAGTATGCGGAGGACAAGTACTGTCCCATCTGTAAGCAGTCTAGGTATGAAGAGGTAACGGGAAAGGATGGTCAGGTGAGGCAGTCAAGCACCGCAAAGTCGATTCTTCAATATCTCCCATTCATAAAAAGAATCCAGCGGCTTTACATGCACGAGGAGACAGCCAAACAGATGACGTGGCACAAGTATGGGAAGAGATTCGTGGACGAAAACAAGAAGTTGAAGATGGGACATCCATCCGATGGTACGGCATGGAAGAACTTCGATACAAAACACCGCCTTAAGGCAGCCGAGGCTCGGAATGTCAGAATTGCGATAGCAACAGATGGCTTCAATCCATATGGTATGTCCAATTCCAATTACAGTTGCTGGCCCGTGTTTGTTATTCCGCTCAATCTCCCTCCCGGAGTCCTAATGACGAGGAAGACCATGTTTCTGTCGCTGATCATTCCAGGCCCTCATTACCCGGGGAAGAATTTGAGTGTCTACATGCAGCCGATTGTGGAAGATTTGAACCACTCTTGGCACCACGGGACATTGACGTACGACCGAGCATCGAAGACAAACTTCTGCATGAGAGTTTGGTTGCAGTATACCATGCATGACTTGCCCGGGTACGCCCTAACATGTGGATGGTGTACAGCTGGTAAGTGGCCATGCCCAGTGTGCAGGCATCGGCTTGAGTTCCTTTGGCTACAGAAGGGTCGCAAGTATGTTGCGTTTGACACGAATCGGTGGACAGAGAAGTGATAAATCCATTGGGTTAGTTGAAGTTAAGCCTTCAACCACCTATAGCGGAGCCGATGTCTTTATTGTGGCTCACCAAGCCAAGCAAGTTTATTATTTGCCCTACCCATGCCAGAAAGCGGAACTCAAGGGTTGGGAAGTCGTCTTCCAGGTATCGCCACATGGTAACCTACCGATTCCCTCTGAGGATGATTACAACAACATTGACCCCGTGACATACGAGGGGATTTTCTATCAAGAGGAACAGGACTTCGGGGAATATATTTTAGAACCGTTTGTTCAAGAGGACCTCGGGAACGATGCAGAAACTCGTGGTGAGTCAGTGGTGGATCTAAAGGACATATCTATGCTCGAGAAGTTACTTGAGGCGAATGACAATTATGATGAGCCTCCACCCGTCGACCCTTCAACTTTGTACTCACAAGATAGTGATAGTGATAGTGGGCCAGAGAAAGAGAAAGAGAAAGAGATGGAGTATGAGAGTGAGCGTGAGAGCGATGATGGCTGGTGAGGGTCTTTTATTCTTAGTATTTATTTGTCAACATGCTTCTTAATTGCATTGTGCCTTTTATTCTTAGTATCTTCATTTTATTATGTCAACATGCTTCTTAATTGCATTGTGCCTTTTATTCTTAGTATCTTCATTTTATTATGTCAACATGCTTCTTAATTGCATTGTGCCTTTTATTCTTAGTATCTTCATATAATATGTCTTTGTGCTTAACTGTTTTATTCTTCTCAATGCAGGTGACTGAACAATATGAGCAGCGGCAAGGCAGACTCCGAGAGCTTGCTTAAGACGCTGGCGCAGGTGAAGAGGAATATTCCTAGACCCACTAGACGGAGTGATCGAGCCCCGGTGCAAAATCCGCGTTACGCCGATGGTACCGATGGAGGACGAGGACGAGGAGGACGAGGTGGAGGTCGAGGACGAGGACGAGGAGGACGAGGTGGAGGACGAGGTGGCGGCGGGGTACACATGGACTTTGATGAGCCACCCTCCGCTTCTGGCGACGTGGCTCCTGAGTTGTACCTTGAGGGTCCGTCTAGTGGGGAGGTGGAGATGGAGACGGAGTCTACACACGAGTCGGACTCTAGGGCTGAGTTGGAGGTCATGGAGGGTGAAGGTGCGCCGAAGCCCTTGAAGCTTCGTGGAGAAGCTAGAGTCCCCGATGCGAGGAAGGAGCCGAAGACCCATGATGACAAGGCCCTTATCATTCCTTCGAGCGATGAGTAAGTGTACTACTTCAGAAATTTCGAACATGTATTTTCATCTTGGGCATAATAAACAATTTGGCATGTGTACTAATGTGTGATTTATTTGCAGCAACTGGACATGGGATGCCAAGCCCCCCCCCGCATGCCTAACAGCTTGCTTGGGGCTCTGATTAAGAAGTTCTGGCCCGGCAGATACACTCCCCTTAGCACGGTCCCCGGTGGCCCGACGAAGCTAGCCACTACTTGGGCGGACTATGAGGATGCCCCTGCCGTAGGCTTCGCGACATTGCCGAGGCTGTGACCACCAAGTTCTGGGTAAGGCATATATTTCTCGAGCACCGTTCATAGTTGATGACCCTAATGTGCTAACTCATGACTTTCACAACTGATTTATGCATGATTGAAGTGCTTCTATTGTGTGGACCCGGAGCATGACACGCAGGCGCGTCTCACTTTGCGTGGCGCTTGCGAGAGGTTGACACCGCAGCAGTGGTACAACCAAAAGTTCACCAGCGCTAGTGCCTTCTGGGCTAACAAGGGTAAGAGGGTCAAGAAGGAGTACTATGTTGGTAACGAGCCTACGGAGGAATGGGCAATGACCATTGAGGAGTACATGTCGGTGAGTAAAATGTCAATGAGATTCTACATTGCTGCTAAGTTTTCATTGAATTATCTTGAGCTGAGTATTGCGTTTTCAGGTTTGTCCCGAGTGGGCCGAGCAGCATAGGGAGGCATGGGAGGAGCTGATTAGGGCGAGGTGGCTCGGGCAGACGAGGAGTTTGCAGCCGTGTCGAGGCGTAACATGGAGAACCGAGGCACCGGTGGCACACACTGCGCGGGAAACCGCGACTACACCCGCTTCAAGGGGAAAAAGGTATGTATATACATGGAACGACCTTCATTCATTTCCCGCCATGTCTCATTTGTGGTACGCTTAACTTTTCTTTTCGCGATGCAGGTGGCCGAGGCACCACCTGGGGTGGTGCTTCATGATGCCCAGATATATGACATGATGCGGACGAGCGAAGCCCAATCCCGCATTGCCTCAGCCACGGTACTACGGCAATGCCAAGGCCGCCAAGGAGGACTATCGCGACATGGTCAAGTCTCGTCACCCCGAGGTGGATGACCCCTTGAGCATTCCGGTCGACGAGGAGTCGTTGGTCCTGTCGGGGCACGGGCGTCCGCATGGCCGTTTCCCTTGGCTGAATAAGGCGGTCAAGCCTACCCACTCCACGAGCTACACGCGCCTCAAGCATACCCTCACCGCCGACAGCCCCCAGCCTCGTCCACGGCCTGCTCGTCCACCCGCCTACGATGTAAGTTTCCTCATTTTCATCCTCTTTCCGGTTTTCCTTCGTACATGGCTAAGTGTTTACGAGATTCATTGTTTCTGAAATTGTAGCCTGACTTCGAGGCGGCCTTCGAAGCCTGCAATGAAGCGTATCAGCAGGCCGCTGCCCAGTGGAATAGGCAGAATACGGCCTATATGACGTATATATCAGTAAGTCTGAATCTTTCTTCTCGCGCAAGTAGATGACAAGTCTCAGTTTGATGCTTTATTTCTGCAAAGCCTAACTTGTAACCTATCTTGCAGGAAATGATGATCTCTATGTCTACTGGTACACCGCCACCGGCTCGAGTTACCGTGGCGGGGGACATGCCTATCATGCCATCGAAGGCAGCTTTCGCTGCGACTTACTACGGATCCACACCGGAGGTAAGTTCTTTGCCAAACCGGTAGTTACCACTTTCCTTTGCCTCGCAAGTTGCTAACATGTAGGGAACACGTAGGGAACGGGATGGTCCGGGAACCAGGCATCGCCGGGTGGGCGCGAGGTCACACCGGTTCATGAAGGTGGTCGGTCTCCTGGGCGTTCTGCTGGTGCCTCTCCGTCGACTACTCCTGGGACTACTCCCGGTGCCTCTCCGTCGACTTCTCCTGGGCGTGCTACCGGTCCTTCTCCAGGTGGTTCTTCTGCAGCTTCTACCGGAGCGCAACCCCGGGCTGCTCGTTTCGCCAACGATGTGGGCGGACACACCCCGCCCGGGTCCTTCCTCCGCTAGTCGGCACCGGGCTTCTTGCTTGCCATCATGTGCTACTTACTACTATGTATTGGATGACATGGCACTCTCCTCTTGTATGCTATTACATGCACCATGTATGCTACTATGTGGATTTCATGCTATTTATGTGAATTATGGTGATTTTGGATGTATTTGGATGCTACTATGTGGATTTCATGCTATTTATGTGAATTATGGTGAATTTGGATGTATTGGACCTGCTGAACTGAATTTAGATGAATTGGAACCCAATTTAAATCGAAAAAACCAAATGGTAGGGCATACGCCGAGGGCAATGCCGTCGGCATAGGGCCCTGGCATGACCATATGGTCGAGCCTATGCCGAGGGCATTGCAGTCGGCATAGGCCACCTCACCTGGCCGCACCTCGTCGCTCCACGTGGCCTGCATGGGCCATGCATATGCCGAGGGGGTTGCCCTCGGCGTAGCTCCTGGCTACGGCCCGCCACGCTGCGCCACGTCGCCTCTGGTGGCTCTCTATGCCGAGGGGGATGCCCTCGGCGTATGGCATCGCGCCGTTAACGGCGACGGCACGCCGGCGAGCGTACGCCGACGGTGCGTATGCCGACGGTGAGCATGGTCCTCGGCGTAGGTGGTGTACGCCGACGGCCATGCCTACGCCGACGGTGGACACGTCTGTGCCGAGGGACCCAGACGCCGACGACGTACGCCGAGGGCTGCCGTCGGCGTAGCCTACGCCGAGGGCAAGGCATGGCTACGCCGAGGGCAGCCGGCCGTCGGCGTACCCGCCGATTCCTGTAGTGTATAGGCTAGTCACAAAGTACAGTAACACATGTTGAGAGTGGATTTGGTGATCACGGGGATACGGCACCCGGTTATCACCGTTGGATTTGATCCACCACCGTTGAATTCTGCTACTCACTAATGGCCACTAACGGCCACTACCTCGCCGGCCTCCACCTTCACCTCGCCGGCCTCCACCTCGCGCATCTAAGGTCGCGCCAGTATCTCCCCAACCAAGCGCATCGTCGTGCACCTTCCCCGCACCTCTCCGCTCTTCCACTCGACGCGCTGGACCACGTCGATGCGTGTACAGTGATAACGGCGTTAGACACGCCGAGCAGAGAAGGGGTGCTCACGTATTCCCCTGATTACCAGGCTTTCATCCGAACACATGTTTGACATCCAACAGAATTTTGAAGGAACGCATAGGCATGGAATAGTCAGGGCCAGCCAAATAATCTTCTTCAAGCTAGTTGCCTTGATTCCTTTCAAGGTGGAGACACATCTATCTCAAGGAAGCCGAACGGAGTGAGTATTCCAACGAAATCTCAACTGTACGTGCTCAGTAGCAGGAGAAGATGGAGCACTGTGTTTCCTGGTATATAGTGTTTCGATCGTTCAACCTAGAAATAAATAAACACAGTGAGATTTAGTGCATATTATTATTACAGTATTTCCCCAGAAAGTTAATGCTCTATTCTTCAAACAAATACGGGTCTGTCGGTTTTTTTTTTTGTTTTTTTTGGAAGAACGGGGCTCTGTCCATGGAGCTAGTATATAAGTACTTTTCCATAGATCCATTCATTACAGTGGCGATAGTACATACTGGATACGAAAGGTCTGTCAAGGCAATGTAGCAATGTACTGCTGCTAGACTATCTGCAGCAATCTCTACATGCTGCAGTACCACGAGTCACCAGAGTTCATGATTTCCCTTGTGGCTACTTTAATGCTTTCCCTGAAATCAGACAGTATATGAGACTTCGTAGATAGCATGTGTAGTTAGAGAATTAAGAATGGATAATGTTATATTATGCGCTAGCTTACTATGAAAAGATAGAGATCGTATTGGCCAAGAGAGCGGAGTGTTGGGTCAATTGATTCAGTTTTTCCACTTGTTAAGCTTTGCCAATCAATCTTGCAATGTGGGTTCTTCATGCTGCACATGTTGTGATTAGCATCAAAAGTAAGCATCAAAATTTATAGTTCCTGATGCTACTCGGTAGGGTCAGGGGGTAGTGCAGACATAAGGATTTAAACTCTAAATTACTGGCCATCTATAAGTGACAAAACACTACTGTGGAAACCAATTAGCAGAATTAAAGAACAATACAATTTTCTTTTTCGTTGTAACTACTGTAGAAGCCTATAGATAAAGTGCAGATGACTGATTCATAAACTAAATAAATCAGGGATTTTAAATACATGTAAAATAGAACATGTAGCTTACTTCATCTTTCTCCTGGATTTTCCTCATCCTCATCAGTAAGAATCTCAAATAATTCTATTTGAACTACAGTAATAATCAAGAAGATATGTATAAGGCGCTAATGCAGTACGCCAAAAGAAGTATCATGGGTCCAGCTAACAGGGCACCTAGGGCTAGCAAAAGATATTACCTGGTTTCCTCGGATTAAGAGCCTAGAGCGTTAGTTAGCCCTAACCAAACCTGCATGTACGCACTAGCGGTACTGTTGGGGCCTGTGGACGTCTCCATCTTCTATTTATATAACCTAAAATGGATAAGAAAGTTTACCACCAAACATTAAAAAAAAAATCGTTGTCTACTTAGCACATTGCTTGTTCAGTACAATTAAATGGCAATGCAAGTTTTCAATACAAAACTTCTAAGAATTAAGTTGATGTGCCACTAATGCTTACTGACTATTTGGAAGAGAATATAGGAACACTGCCGAAAAGAGCTATTAGGTGAGAGACGACAAACTGATATATGCTGACACATTTACATAGCAGCATATATTTTTTTTGAAAAGGGGGAAAAATCGCCCCAGCTTCTGCATCCAAAGGATGCACACGGCTTTTTATTAGATTATTCATGAAGTCTTACAAGAAACAATACAAAAGATCACTCTCGAAGCAACCTAACTATACCTACAGTGGGATGTATAGGGTGACAATACACCAACTCACATCATCCAAACTAAATGCCTTCCCAAACCGTCCAATAGCAGGTGAGAAGCACATCCAGTCAAGCAGACTCACTACGCACGCCAACGCCCACGCCACAGGAGTTGCTTCCGCCGTCTTCCTCGACTCCATCTTCAAGAGAGATAATCGCATTAACCTTGCAAGACCTACCGTCGATGCCACCATGACGCCAGACGGCTCCACCATCCACTCCACCAACATCCGCCAACATCCAGCAGCTGCTCCAAAAACGATGCCCCAAGAGGTAGAACGACGCAGAGCGCGCCGCCATCGTCCGATCCGGGAGACCCGGACCTAGGGTTTCCCCCGGAGCAGCACGAGTGAGAGACCGCAGACTGCGACGACGATGCCTTCAAGAAGGTAGCGGCGTGACACGTCGCCATCGTCCGCCAACCGAGGTCGGAGCACGGTTTTCACCGGCAGCCGCGTATCCCGAACCCGCCGAGTGTAGTGCCAAGACGGGCAAAGATGACGCCTTCGACAAGGTAACGACGTCGCCCGACGCCGCCATCATCCGCCAAGACCGAGGTCGAGGCTCGGTTTTCACCCCGCCATGACACCCCGGACTAGATCTCACCACCACCCTGCCGCCCACACGGCCAGGGCCACGGGCCACCGCTCGCCGCGAAGAAGACGGCACCGCTGCCACCATCCGGAGCCGCCGCTCCGGCGTCCAGGGCCCCCGCCGAGACCACCACCAGCCGCCCCTCCAGCACCGAAGCCCGCCGCCACCGAGCCGCCAGATCCCGAGAGCCACCCGCCGCCACGGACGGAGGAGCGGCTGCCGGAGTCGCCGACCAAGGCGTCGGGGGTGGAGAGCGGGCAGCGGCCTCAGCCCCGGCAAGCCCAGCCTGGCCACCTTCCTCCATGCGGCTGTGCTTGGCGCCGGGGACCGCAGCCGAGGGCCAAATCCCCGCCGCCCCCTTCACCGGCGCCGCGGCCTTTGGCCGGCAGCACCTCGAGGGGCGACGAGGAGGGAGAGAGGGGGGAGGGCGGACGAGGCGGCGGCGGCTAGGGTTTGCCCCTCCCGGTCGCCAGGAGGAGCGACCCTGAGTAGCGAGTCGTCGTGATCAGGTTATGGGGACCTACGGTTTTTTGCACCAAAAGGTAGGATGAGCAGGTCGTGGAGGCAAAAGAAAATGCACTTTAATGAATGAAACATGGGACACTCACACAGTCATCCATAACACCACTACACCAGTGAGTTAAAATTCTAAAAAATAGGTGTGACCAATGCAGGAGTAATTTCCCTTACAAATCAGATGAGCAAAGTGAGACCCTAACTACTGAAGACCAATAATTCTATTGAATGGGATGGACATTCGGTTTTATAGTGCAGCCA
The DNA here is from genome assembly GCF_019359855.2 of Lolium perenne. Taxonomy (NCBI): domain Eukaryota; kingdom Viridiplantae; phylum Streptophyta; class Magnoliopsida; order Poales; family Poaceae; genus Lolium; species Lolium perenne. The sequence goes on from NC_067249.2 coordinate 146,556,601, forward strand.
TTAACGAAAAACATGATATTGCAGTCAACATAATTGAAGATCCGATAAAAAGATGGTAATACAAATAAGATGACATAACGATGGAAGTAATTAACACCACACAGATTCTTGGACTGTCCTGTACGCAAGGCTTCGAGCTAACCACAACTGCTACATGAAGTCTCTCTTGTGCAATAACTCACATATGGAACTGTAAAAACATGCAGAAATTATCGGAGTTCATGCTCAGCAGGTTCCATTGCACCATACGAGAGTAATGATACGTGAGTACCACAAGTCAACCATGTGTGCATTCAATTTAAGAGAACGGTCTATTTTTCCAAGACACATGCTATCTAGGGGGGTAATTAGCAGCACGAAGACAACCAAAGCATGAAGAGTGCCTCCAATTATTCGGTCAACAAATGTAGTACATCAATCTTCTTGAGATATCAATGGTTAACACTTGGCAATTTCATTACAACAAATCGGAATTAACTGGTCGCACCTAGAAATACCAAGTGCTACAATTTGTACAAGGAGGTTACCTTGGATCAGCTCCTGTATTTGGATACCCGCACATGCACGCATCATCCATGGGGGCAAGTTCTTGTACAGCAGTAAAAAACCCATGCAATGCTAGCCACAACCAATGGTCAGGTATCACAAAATATTTTATTATAAGCACCCACCGAAATCTGGAAAGGCTCGTCATGTTGCACTACTCCCTAAAAAAGGCCAGCAATCCAAGTATCAAACAAATTGAGAAGAGCTTATCAAACAAATTGAAAAGAGCTGGCAGATCATGTGCAGCCATGCAAACATCAGATCAGAGTTGCTTAGAGCATCTCCAGCCGTCTCCCCGACGAGGCCCCCAGGACGCCTTTTTTTCATCAGGATGGACGAAAACGGCTCAGTCGCGCCCCCGGCTCCTCGATTTCGTCCGGATTAGGCCTTTCATCCATCCGGAGAGCCCAGGGCATCCCCGGCCCCCCCGGGGAGCGCTCGGGGACTCCGGACGAGAGAAAAGCGCGGGAACCGCCGAGAAAGTTTCCCGCGCGCCTGGTGGCCCCAACTTGTCGGCGAGAGAGACCGATCGTCCTCCTCATCGCATCGTCTTCCGCGCGCGCTGGAAAAGGCTGCCGCCGGTCAGTCTTCACCGGACACGTCGTTTCCACACGGCGAGTTAATGTTGTCGCCTCGGTTTCACGCGCGTCGACCTCTATTTATCGCGGAACTACCGCGTCTGGCCGCATTCACCACGCTCACTGTGCTAATCTTCCCCAACCTCGAGCGAGACCTAGCGGCGAACAAACAATGGCGAACGACGGCGCGGCCAACAATGGCTTCGGCCGCCGCTCTCTCCACCAATGGGAGGGCCGACTTCTCCACATGTCGGGCTACCCGGCGCCGCCAGACTTCCGCGCGCCGGGAGGGTGGCGACTCAGCGCGGGCGGCGTCCCGACCCGCCGCCGCCGATGACTCAGGCCACCCTCGAGGCGGAGATCAACGCGCGGATCCGCGCTTCTTCCCCGACAACTACGACTCGTGGAGTGATACGTCTCCGACGTATCGATAATTTCTTGTGTTCCATGCCACATTATTGATAATATCTACATGTTTTATGCACACTTTATGTCATATTCGTGCATTTTCTGGAACTAACCTATTAACAAGATGCCGAAGTGCCAGTTGCTGTTTTCTGCTGTTTTTGGTTTCAGAAATCCTAGTAAAGAAATATTCTCGGAATTGAACGAAATCAACGCCCAGGTTCCTATTTTGCCACGAAGCTTCCAGAAGACCGAAGATGAGACGAAGTGGGGCCACGAGGTGGCCACACCATAGGGCGGCGCGGCCTGGCCCTTGGCCGCGTCGACCTGTAGTGTGGGGCCCTTGTGCCGCCTCTTGACCTGCCCTTCCGCCTACTTAAAGCCTCCGTCGCGAAACCCCCAGTACAGAGAGCCACGATACGGAAAACCTTCCAGAGACGCCGCCGCCGCCAATCCCATCTCGAGGGATTCAGGAGATCGCCTCCGGCACCCTGCCGGAGAGGGGAATCATCTCCCGGAGGACTCTACGCCGCCATGGTCGCCTCCGGAGTGATGTGTGAGTAGTCTACCCCTGGACTACGGGTCCATAGCAGTAGCTAGATGGTTGTCTTCTCCCCATTGTGCTTAATTGTCGGGTCTTGTGAGCTGCCTAACATGATCAAGATCATCTATCTGTAATTCTATATGTTGCGTTTGTTGGGATCCGATGAATAGAGAATACTTGTTATGTTGATTATCAAAGTTATGTCTATGTGTTGTTTATGATCTTGCATGCTCTCCGTTATTAGTAGATGCTCTGGCCAAGTTGATGCTAGTAACTCCAAGAGGGAGTATTTATGCTCGATAGTGGATTCATGTCTCCGTGAATCTGGAGGAGTGACAAGAACCTCTATGGTTATGGATGTGCTGTTGCCACTAGGGATAAAACATTGGTGCTATGTTCGAGGATGTAGTCACTGATTACATTACGCGCAATACTTAATGCAATTGTCTGTTGTTAGCAACTTAATACTGGAGGGGGTTCGGATGATAACCTGAAGGTGGACTTTTTAGGCATAGATGCATGCCACTACAACAAGCCCCTCCATATAGCAATGCATAGTTTGCAACGCTTTAAAAATGCGCTGCAAAATATCAAGGCAGCAACGGATATTTGCGTTGGTAATCCCATCCGTTGTGGGCTATACGAGTGGCAATGAATACCATGCGTTGCAGTCTATGCGTTGGAACATACCAATCCCCAGCCTTCCTGCTCGGCGTCGAACACTGCGTGGGCCGCCCGCTCCTCGTCTGCTTCCTGCTCCGTATCAGCCATAAACTTCGCCAGACGCGGGCGGACGCGTCCGTGGAGACGCAAGCCCGGTCACTATGCGTCGGGCCGCTGGCCTGGTCTCACACGCATTTTTCGACCGCGTGAATGTGTCCGTTTGGGTTGCTCCGTTGGAGATGCCTAAGAATACATATTTAATTTCAAGTTGGTTTAATTATTCTTTTACAAAAAGGATATATGTGCGCAGATTCAGCCAGCATATAATTGTGGAGGTCGAAACCTATTTTCATCTCCCTCCGTATCTTTTTTTGTATTCTCCCTCTTACCTTTATTTTTCCCTCCATTTTTTCAGTTTCCCTCCAATTCTTTTATGCCTTTCGCTTATTACCCGCGCGTTTTCTCTCATCTTAAAGCGAGTAAGTTCCGAACGGTGTGGTATTAGTTAAGTGACCCCACCTCTCATAGAAATTAAACCGTGAAACTGGGTTACTTATGGTAACTGCCTCTAAATCTCCGCACCTCCCTTATCTCAATTCTCAAATACAACTCGTGCTTGTCTTCTCCAACAAAAGCTCCATCAAACCTCTGCCGACTGGTGGCGCCGTGGTGGTGGGCGATTCGGCGCCATTTTCTTAGATTGAAGGTCAGTTCCTCCTCTCCAGTCCCCTCTCCTTCTAATCCGGCAACTGCGTCCGTGCATCTGGCCCAGAACGCGCTACGCCGATGACTGCATCTCATGTATACCCGCGAGGCCACGATTCCATCAACACTCGACCTCCGAGTCTGGTAGCTCCGACTCAACCACCAATCCACCATCCACACCCTGCTGCGCTTCTTGTCCGAGGGGCAGCCACCGCCGCTGGCGGTCGATGATCTGGGGCAACCTCTTCCTACCCCTTAGCTACGACATCCTCATGTAGTCATGTTTAAGGTCGTCACAGTTGTAATCATGCGATGGCTGTTTTTTTTTCAGTATCTCTGTATGTGCATGCTAAGGAACCAGCTGTACTAATTTCAGAAAATAAAATTATGCCATTACTGAATCTGTGGTTCTGTTCTTTTGTCAAAATCTGTTGTTTCTGTGATGTATCTTGCTCGTTTGCAGTTCTTTCAGGTCATGGTGGATGTAAGAAGAGGAATCCATTTTTGTACTCAGCTGCATCATGTGTCCTGCTGTTAGATTTTGTATTTTTGTTTTAGATGTCGTACAAATGTTAGAATTAATTACTCACGTTGCCATTAAGCTGCAATTTGTATGTGCTGACATTGAGTATATCTGTGGGTATGGAATAATTTGTGTAGATTTCCATTTTTTCGATAATTGTAGATTCCATATACACTGATGATTAGTGATATAGGCACACAGATGAATGCTGAACAAAAGCATGCTTCTTTTATTTAGTTTACAACTGAGAAGAACGGTTTTCACTTCGTGTTTTGGTTTTCCTCCTACAGCAGACATGACACGAAGTAAACTGCATGTTGTTCAATCCAGTGATGAATACATGACCGAGGAACATGACAACATTACGCACAATGATGATGAATCATCTGATTTTGAACGTTTATCTTGTAATGGTGAAGAAGGCTTGACAGAAAGTGATGATGAAGAGGATGAGGATGAAGATGACCATGATGAGGCTGGTGATAATTGCCAAGGTAATTGTTCATATATTCAATATTGGTGATAAAAATATATGCTCTGGCTACCTATTTCTGGAACATAATTGTTTTGGAAATTTATGCATGATCAGATGAAAATGGAGAAACGGTCAAGCGCGGGAGAACGAAGCTGAAAAAAACTTGGAATCTTCCCAAAGGGCAGAGAATTGTGGTCAACTGCAATGATCTGAACCAGCCAATTGGAAAAGAAGGTGGACGTCTAGGTTACTTTCTTGGTACAATTGCTAGGAATGGGAAATTGTGTAGCTTGAGCTACACAGACTGGAGAAAATTAATAGGAGAGAGGGATAAGAAAAATGAACAGAGAAATAAAAAGGATATATTGGCGCAAGTAAAGGTAGATCCAGAGTTCACTAAAAATATTTTGCTACAGTTCTTATGATTTACATTGCATGTTATGATAATATTACTTTTGTTGGATATGTAGATGAGGTTTCTTTACCCTCCTCGATTGGAAAAGTATATATTAAAAACAATTGGAGAACGATGGAGGCAACATAAGTCAAATCTGAAATCATTCTATTTTGATGCAACCAAGAGTATGGAAGCGAACAACACCAATGTTCCAAGGGGTGTGATTAAAGACCAGTGGATTTCTCTTGTTACTAATTGGATGAGCCAAAAGGCACAGGTACATATGGACGACTTGTGAGATTACCATTTACATCTTGATTAGTTTCTCTAGGAAATTATGCAAATGCATGTGCATTATTTGCAAATTGTATGACAGGATATAAGTGAGAAAAATAGGCAAAACTCTACAATGAAGAAGTCGATACATACGGCTGGAACTAAGAGTTTCGCTCGGAATAGAGAAGAGCTGGTTAGTTTAGCAGGACTGAAATATATGCATCTATATCCCATTTGCACTGTATGTTGTCATCACTAACTATTGATTAATATTTCCATCTAACAAATAGAGGCAAAAGGATCCAGAAAAGAAGAACCCACACAGAGCTGTCCTCTACATTCATACACACCAGCACAAAACTGACAAAAATGACAAGACGATTAATGAACACGTGGTATAATGTCTACTCTCTATTATGAATATTTATATTATTGTTTTGTACATTTTTATTAATTAGACTATCCATGTGTTTAGGTTGAATTGAAAAATACTTTAGCTCAGAGGCCAGATTTAGCAGACACAAGTAAAGGGACGGCTTGGAAAGGAGATGCCTTGAATACAATACTAGGAGCAGACAAGGCTGGACATGTACATGGGTTGGGACTAGTGCCAAATCCTAATCAAGTCTTTGGTGTATCATCTTCACGTCACTTTCAGGATATACACCTTACTTCACTGGAGGATACACGAAATGAAGATATTTTGCTTGTTAGACTACAGATGGAAAAGATGGAGCAACACATTAAAAACCAAGATGCTAAAATTCTAGAATTAAATGAGAAGTCGCTGAACTCTAGAAGACAGGTAAATTTAAGGAACTTTGCCATTGTTCAATACATGTACTAAAAATTTTATTGGTCATTATAGGGTTCTTTGGGTCAGATATCTACATCCCGAGATGCTCTTGGTATTGCCCAGACAAACTCAAAAAGGAAAGTAAGTATCCATAGAAAGGTCAAAGTCATTTACATAAATATATTCATATTTGTTTCTTGATCCGCAGAGAGTATATGGTGATCTTCATAGTCAACAACTTGGAACTGTTGGAAAGGAGAACAAACGTCCTGCTTCACATAAGGTTTGCACATTTATATATTGTTTGGAACCCAACATGTTTGACCAACCATTTCATTCTTCCTTGTAATTTTTGCAATATCAGTGCTCATTATAGTTTTTGCCAATCTTACAATATATGTACTGTCGTAGAACAAAGAAACTTTGGTCCAAGATGAAAATGTGCAACCTAGACAAGGAAGTGCTAGTGCAGAAAAGGTTAGTGCACTTCTTTACTTTGTGAGTTAACTCTTATGTAGCTGATGTCGCCCTCGTTCATTGTGTAGTTACCTTTTTGTCCATGCTTGTTTATTCCATCTATGGTGTATTTGTAGCACTGAATCTATTTTAACGATGACATGGTTCATGAATTTATTTTTTTATCTAATTAATTACCCTATACTATAGGACCTGAACATTGACCCCCAGCACAACGACACACTTGAACATTTTAAGGTTTCCTCTACACACACGGTACCTTCTCATTCATCATGTATACATTTGAATTCAGTTTTCTGCTTGTATTACCTCTGATATTATGCACCTTCTCATTAGCATGGTGGCTAGAACACAAAGATCCCAAAATGGGCTATTAAAACAAAGCATGTCAATGTATGATATGGAATTACTAAATATTTATCTTCTACTTTTCAGTTTGCTTCTAATTTAGGACTATATATTTGCAGCAAGAAATTTATTATTGCTTGCAGTTCTTGCAACATGAGTTATTATTATAGTCCATGCCATCTTATAATGTATATTTTGTCATAGAACAAAGGAACTTTGGTTCATGATGAAAATGTCCAACCAAGGAAGGAAAGTGCTAGTGCTGAGAAGGTTAGTGCACTTCAGTTCTTGAAGTTCTCGCTTCTATAGTTATCACTTTGTCCATTATTATGTATGCATTCCGAAATCATTTCAGTGGCCTTGATTACCTGCAGAGCACAACTTGTTCTTTTTAGCTGGCTAATTACTAAAATCATTAGTTGGATTACTAATAAAGTATCTTTTGCACAGTCCTTTATTCCACCGCAGATCTGAGTCTAAATGAAAAAAATAACAATCACAAGTTGACCATTGCCTATGAAGTGGAGCTCCATGGACGTTAGTACCTTTGTTGCTCCATATGCTCAAGTCAGTTGGATAGTTCTAATGCACATGTCTATGAAACAGAGGAGAAAATCCCCTCTCAATGTGAAAAAAGAACAGTACTATACAATGGTCGTGTGTGGATAGAAAAATGTGTATTCTTTTATCACTTGCAGCTTCTTATGAAGTTTTTTATTTCCGTTATATCTGACTATATTGCACTCCTCATTAGCATGGTGGCCAAAGCATGAAGATATCAAAAGGGACTACCACAACAAAGAAAGCTAATGTATGGCATGGTATTTCTTAACCTTTTGCTTCTCCTTTTCAGTTTTCTTATGATTCACTTTATTGCATACTGATGTTGCACTATCATCTACAGAAACAACAATGCAGTACGCCAAATAGCTTGGATGCCAACTCGATAGATGTATGCACATTACGTTTGTTTTATTCATGATTCTTCTTAGGTTTATTGCATTGGAAAAAAATCTCACGCACTTTTGTTTATGTAAAAGGTTGGCACTGTAGTATTTTTGAAGAGTTTGGAAAATCCAAACAAAAATGTTGCTATTGCTACACTCCAAAGTAGCGACCCAGAATATACAGTGGAAGGTGTTAGACTTGGAAATCAATTCTGGGCAGTGCGCATTGATGCTACATTAGCAAAATCCGATGAGTTGATCCGACCACTCAAAAAGGTCAAGATTATTGGTCATGCAGCGGGATTAATCATCGCATGGCCTTCAACCATTGTATGTTATCCTGTTCTGCAATTTTACCCCTATTAAAATTTTCACCACTTTATTTACTTGGTGAATTTCTTTACCGATCTCATTTTTTCTTGTAGATTTCGAAGATAAATTGATGATGCATGGTTGAGATGTTGATGGCAAGATGAAGACTGCTACTACTACTGGATAGCTACTACTACTGGATAGCTTACATTAGTTTTAATAAGTAATTTAATCGTCAATGTTGGGAAGGGAACATTATATTTGTAATAGTGCAAGTACCAGACAGTTTGTGTTCTTTGAATCGTTTTCTTTGTTATTGAACAAAGTCAATATATTATGTGAAATATTTCTATTCCCTATATTGCGTCTCTTGTGCAATATCTGCGTTGATTTAGTGACCCCTACGAGCTATATGTAAAATATTGATCATGGTATGTAGCAGCGTTTTGAAGTGCTGATACCATTAGTGCATGATACCACCAACGCATACATGTGTTGTTAGACTCTCATTATATACGTTGCTATCTTACAACGCTTATGCATGCTGATTACCAACGGATGTTTTTGTGTTGTTGTAGACCCTTGCAACGGCACCAACGGCAACGCATAATAATCCGTTGGCATAGACATTACCAACGCTTATATGAACATCTGGCAACACATCGATGCGTTGCTAAAGGGGGGGCCTGTTGTAGTGATGCTGGATAGCGGTCTATGTACTTTGTCGTAATGCCCAATTAAATCTCACAATACTCATCATAATATGTATGTGCATGGTCATGCCCTCTTTATTTGTCAATTGCCCAACTGTAATTTGTTCACCCAACATGTTGTTTATCTTATGGGAGAGACACCTCTAGTGAATCATGGACCGGTCCAATTCTCTATACTGAAATACAATCTACTGCAATACTGTTCTACTGTTTTCTGCAAACAATCATCTTCCACACTATACATCTAATCCTTTGTTACAGCAAGCCGGTGAGATTGACAACCTCGCTGTTTCGTTGGGGCAAAGTACTTTGGTTGTGTTGTGCAGGTTCCACGTTGGCGCCGGAATCCCTGGTGTTGCGCCGCACTACATCTCGCCGCCATCAACCTTCAACGTGCTTCTTGGCTCCTACTGGTTCGATAAACCTTGGTTTCATACTGAGGGAAAACTTGCCGTTGTACGCATCACACCTTCCTCTTGGGGTTCCCAACGGACGTGTTCTGTACACGCCATCAAGCAATTTTTCTGGCGCCGTTGCCGGGAAGATCAAGACACGCTGCAAGGGGAGTCTCCACTTCCCAATCTCTTTACTTTGTTTTTGTCTTGCTTAGTTTTATTTACTACTTTGTTTGCTGCACTAAATCAAAATACAAAAAAATTAGTTGCTAGTTTTACTTTATTTGCTATCTCGTTTGCTATATCAAAAACACAAAAAAAATTAGTTACTTGCATTTACTTTATCTAGTTTGTTTTATTTACTACTGCTAAAATGGCCACCTCTGAAAATACTAAGTTGTGTGACTTCACAACCACAAATAATAATGATTTCTTATGCACACCTATTGCTCCACCTGCTACTACAGCAGAATTCTTTGAAATTAAACCTGCTTTACTGAATCTTGTTATGCGAGAGCAATTTTCTGGTGTTAGTTCTGATGATGCTGCTGCCCATCTTAATAATTTTGTTGAACTATGTGAAATGCAAAAATATAAAGATGTAGATGGTGACATTATAAAATTAAAATTGTTCCCTTTCTCATTAAGAGGAAGAGCTAAAGATTGGTTGCTATCTCTGCCTAAGAATAGTATTGATTCCTGGACTAAATGCAAGGATGCTTTTATTGGTAGATATTATCCCCCTGCTAAAATTATATCTTTGAGGAGTAGCATAATGAATTTTAAACAATTAGATACTGAACATGTTGCACAAGCATGGGAAAGAATGAAATCTCTGGTTAAAAATTGCCCAACCCATGGACTGACTACTTGGATGATCATCCAAACCTTCTATGCAGGACTAAATTTTTCTTCGCGGAATTTATTGGATTCAGCTGCTGGAGGTACCTTTATGTCCATCACTCTTGGTGAAGCAACAAAGCTTCTTGATAATATGATGATCAACTACTCTGAATGGCACACGGAAAGAGCTCCACAAGGTAAGAAGGTAAATTCTGTCGAAGAAACCTCTTCCTTGAGTGATAAGATTGATGCTATTATGTCTATTCTTGTGAATGATAGGACTAATATTGATCCTAATAATGTTCCATTAGCTTCATTGGTTGCCCAAGAAGAACATGTTGATGTAAACTTCATTAAAAATAATAATTTCAACAACAACGCTTATCGGAACAACTCTAGTAATAACTATAGGCCATATCCTTATAATAGTGGTAACTGTTGTGGGTATACTTCATGGGTGTACCATCGACAGTGCCTAGATCCGGCAAGCCCGGGTGGCCCACAGACGGTGATGAGGCATGTGGCCCATCGGGCGGCCCAGTTGCTGTTGATCATGAAGGAAGAAGTCCAGCCCAGGATCAGCAGGCCGGATCCGCACCGACCTAGGAGTGACCCGGATCCAGGGAGGCCCATGAGGAACCCGGATCCAGTACGACATGTATGGAAGGCGGATCCGTGACGTGCACGGCAAGATATTGTACCGTAGCTAGGCTATCTGTAATCCGGCTAGGACTCTCCGTGTAAACCCTAGATCCGTGCGCCTTTATAAGCCGGATCCCGGGAGCCCTAGAGACACGACCACAACTCATTGTAACAACGCGAAAGCGCCCAGATAATTCCAGACAAGCAGCAGTAGGCCCTGTCATCGTGCAGGTGTTCCGAAGCTGGGTAACTCGCGTACCACCGTCCCGTGTGCACTCCGCCCTATGGCCCCTACTTCTTCTCCCCCTCGTGAGGATCCCTCCTCCGGGGTACCGTCGATTAGGCAACGACAGTTGGCGCCCACCGTGGGGCCTGTGGCGTCTGGAGGCCGGAACCGGGAGGGTTCCGCCATGGGAAGCTACGACGACACCATCACTGTGGGGCGCGTCCTTTACGCCGGAATTCGCCGATCGTCCCTCCGGATGAGTGCTGGATTCCGGCTAGGACAAACCCCGTCAAGCTCTCCATCGTCCCAATTGGCGGCATTCACATCTTCATCGGGGAAACCGTCGATTCCGACGGAAACCCACTGGTAAGTAACGCAGACGCGACCGCCGCAGAGCTGGACGCTGTCGCGAAGATCCGATCTGAGATGCAGGAGCTTCTCAAGGAAGATTCCGCCTTGGATCTGGAAATTTCAAAGCCCACCCAATCCGCCCCTGAGCAGGAAACAAAGGTGGAAGACCAATGCGAGATCCGCCGGGTCTCCCTGTGTTAGAAAAGCAGAGGTGCCACTTCGTACACTTCTTGGCCCACACCGCCGAACCGCCCCTCAAGCAGCCGGAGCTGGTCCCGAGCGAGTAGAGGCACCGGAGCACAACGCGGATCCGGATCAGGCTCAGCTTGTCGGAGAAAGCGAAGCTCCGGTTGAAGAGTCGATTTTGGGCAATCTGAGCCCAATTTCCGGCGACACCCCGTCCACGGAATCTGATGACTTCGTTCGCAAGATAAGGGAGTACGGATATGGCGATCAGCCAGAAGTCGACTCCGCCCCGCCCAAGCAGGTTCTCGCCCCGGTAGCCGCGCTGGGACAACCGGATCCGGAGACCAAGTCAGCCAATCGGACCCCCAACCATCCCATCAAGGATCTCCAATGTCTCGGGTGCGACCCCAAAGGGATTCTCCCTCGGAGGAAATCTTGTCAGCAGAAGAGGTGGCCGCGCGAGTAGTTCTTAACACACCTATAACCCCGGCGACGCCGCAGATCCGGAGGCCCTAGAGACCGCCGTAAAGGAAATGCTGGCCACGGCCCAAGAGGCTCGCCGATACCGAAGCTGCGTTAAGGATAGGAAGGACAGATCATGCGGCCTGGACGGAAAACTTCGAGAGACAGGACCGCGAGATTGCTGCCACACTCGAGCAAGTCAAGAGCATGAGGGCTGAGTGGGAGGTAAAGATGACCTATGCGCAGGCGGAGGCCGATCGAATTGTTAGAGAAGCAATTCCGCCTCGCAGAATACCCTTCAACACGCCCGCAGATCACCAGCCACGGAAACTCCCAAGGACAACATACGTAAAGCGGAATTGCTGAAGAAGAAGGACGAAGAAGTTGACATCAACTATCTCCGCACACTTGTCGCTTCAAAGAATGCAAAGAAGAGCAAGGCAGATACTTCGCGCAGTTGGAATCCAATCCGGATAACTGTGTATCTACCGCGTTGAAGGACGATGAATCGCACACCGGATCGTCGGAGCGCAGAAGAAGGGCCAGGGAGCACCCAAATCCGATCCCCTTTCCGTCACATACGCCTCCGTCGGATCCAAGGAAGGGAAAGGACGCGATGTAATCCGGAAGAGACAAATACCGCAACCCCTCACCTCCACCCAACGGTTACCCGCGACCCCCTCGCCGCCGTAGTCCAGCCCGGAAACACCAGGCCCGTAGGGCATGGTGCGCTTGTTATCCGCGACAACGTGCTGCCAAGAAACAGAACGAGGAGCGCTCGCCGGAACCTCGCCGGAATCGAACAATGTTCACGAGCCCGAGCCCAGGAGGAGTCGGAATGAAGACCGCGGTCCGAGCCTCGCCGGAACCGCGATCCGTAACCTCGTAGGAGCCGGGACCCGCAGCCTCGTCGGAGCCGTGACCCGGAGCCTCGCCGGAACGACCAGGGCAGCCAGCGCCAAGGCGAAGGCAGCCACAGAGCCGGAGTCGCACCAGAAGGCCGAGGAGATTCGGATGGCGGAGGCAAGAAGTCAGACCGCCCACCTCGCAGGTCTCCCTCCCCACCACCTAGCGGTGGCGGCGGAGGTGGAGGCGGAGGCAATGGCCGGAGATCTCGCTCTCGCTCAAAGTCTCCTCGCCACGGCTCGCGCGACGCGCGGGACCGCCTTAACGAGTACAGAACCGACTACATTGGCCCGAAGTGCTTTGGCAGGATGATTCGAGAGGAACCAAAGCCAAGGATGAACCTCAAGCTACCCGGAAATCTGAAGCACTATGATGGCACCGAAAGGCCGGATACCTGGATCGAGGATTACTACAATGTCAGAACCTTCGCCGGAGGAACCCCTAACATCGCCGCCGCATGCTCCAGCTTGTACCTTGTAGGTCCAGCCCGGATCTGCTCGGTGACCTCGAGAAGAACTCCATCTTTTGCTGGTTCGACCTGAAGAATGCTTTTGAGAAACACTTCAGGGGCACCTACAAGAGACCTGCCACAACAAGCGACCCACAGGCTTGCATCCGTAAGAAGGGCGAAACATCAAGGAATTTCCTCACCCGATGGTTGGCATGCGTAAACGAGTGCGAGAACGTTGACAACCGCACAAAGAATGCACGCCTTCATTGGGGGCTTGCGGCGAGGAGGATTGCTGCGACACAAGCTAACCCGCATGGTCAATGCAAATCAACCGACGTTGGATGACATGATCACCATCGCTAGCGACCACACTGCCGCCGATGACGACGCAGGCGGTGATCTCGCAGCCACAGCAATCCCCCTGCACCAACAAAAGAAGAACCGTGACAACGGCGGCAGCAGCAGCCATAAGCGCAAGAACCCTGATGACCAGAAGAGTGGCGGATCCGAGATGGTCGCCATGGCATTTCAACGCGGAGGTCCAGGAGGCGGAAGAGGACGCGGACGCGGAGGCGGAGCCGGCAGGGGTCAGCAGCATACCTCCGAGGTCACTGCTGCCGGATCCCGCGCACCGCAAACCTATGAGGAGTACAGAGACATGCCCTGCACGGCCCATCTCGGATCCGGTTACATGTGGAAGTCCACTCATACCAACCGCAACTGCAAGTAGGTCAATGATCTAAAGAACGACCCGGAGGCCGGATACAAGCGCGCCCGGAAGCACCGCCCTCGCGGAAAAGGTGGCAAGGGCAAGAACAAGGACAAAGAGGATGATAGTTCCGAGGCGATGGATGAGGATGATAACTCGCCGGATCCCAAGGCAGGATCCGCAGGAAAATCCAACCCATTCGACAAAAAGAGCGTGGGGGCTTACCACACTTTCCTCGGAACCCCAACAAGACGCGCCTCCAAGTCGCCTACCCGGATCCCGAACGCCATAGCTCCGGCTGTGCCGCAGTACGTCAGGTGGTCGGAAATCCCGTGCACATATGATCGGAAGGATCATCCCGCAATTGTGCCGAAGGAATGCTACGCCTTGGTTGTAAGTCCCCGCATCGATGGGAATGACTTCTCCAAGTGCCTCATGGATGGTGGAGCTAGCCCGAACATCATGTACCCGGAGACTCTAGAGCGGATGAACCTCACCAAGGAACAGCTCAAACACAGCACCACCGAAGTTTCATGGCGTGGTTCCGGTAAGAAGGCGAACTCCCTCGGCAGCATCACACTTCCCGTGGCTTTTGGCGATGTTCATAATTTCCGCGAAGAAAAGATCACGTTTGAAGTTGTGCCCTTCAAGAGCTCCTACCACGTCATCTTCGGCAGGCCCACCTACCACAAGTTCCACGCAAGAGCGTGCTACATCTACAACAAGCTCAAGATTCCGGGTCCTAAAGGTATGATTACCGTATCCGGAGACTACAAAAAGGCTCATGAGTGCGAGTTAGGCGAAGCCGCCTTCGCAGAGTCTCGTGATATCCGGAGAAGAGCTGAAAGGCTATAGAGCCGCGGTGGATCCGACTGAGATGCAGACCACCAAGAAGCAAATCTCCGAGCAGACAACCTCCTTCAAGCCCGCGATAGAAACCAAGAAGCATGACCTCATTCCAGGTGACTCTTCCAAGCAGGTTTCGATCGGAGCCAACATGGACCCCAAATAGGAAAGCGCTCGTCGAGTTCCTCCGCGCTAACATGGATATCCTCGCATGGCAACCTTCTGACATGTCCGGAGTACCTAGGGAACTCGCCGAGCACTACCTCAACATAAATCCGGGGGCCAAACCAGTGAAGCAAGCTATGCGACGCTTTGGAGATAAGAAGCGCCGCGCCATAGGAATGGAACTAGCAAAGTTACTAGAAGCAGGTTTTGTAATAGAAGTTATCCATACCGATTGGGTCGCGAATCCCGTCCTTGTACCCAAAAAGAACACCGAAATACTAAGAATGTGCATCGATTACTCGCTTGAACAAACATTGCCCGAAGGATCCGTTCCCCTTGCCGCGCATTGACCAAGTCATTGATTCGACGGCGGGGCGGAACTTCGTGTTTTCTTGATGCGTATTCCGGGTATCATCGGATCCGGATGAAGGAATCCGACCAAAAGGCGACTTCATTCATTACCCCCTTTGGTACTTACCGCTATGTTACTATGCCTTTCGGTTTGAAAAATGCAGGTGCTACTTACCAACGTACGATGCGGCGGTGCTCGAAGGACCAAATTGGCCGGAACGTGCACGCTACGTCGACGACATCGCGGTCATGACCCGGAAAGGATCCGACTTGATCAGCGATCTCACGAAACCTTCGACAACCTCCGCAGGTACAAGATGATGTTGAATCCGCTGAAGTGCGTCTTTGGCGTGCCACCGGAAAACTCCTTGGCTTCATAGTCTCTCACAGAGGCATTGAGGTTAACCCGGAAAAGATCAAGGCAATCCTGTGCATCCTAAGGCCCACTTGTCTCAAAGCTGTGCAACGTCAAAGAGGTTGTGTGGCAGCAATCAGTAGGTTTGTCAGCCGCCTTGGCGAGAAGGCACTACCTCTGTACAAGCTGCTGAAGAAAACAGACAAATTTGTCTGGGACGACGCAGCTGATGCAGCTCTTCGAGGGTTGAAGGAAATACTCACCTCCCCGCCTATCTTGGCAGCTCCAGTAGAGTCGAGCCAATGCTCCTTTACAGCAGCTACCAACAAAGTCGTCGACCTCGTCATCGTGGTGGAGCGAAAGGAAGAAGGTCATGAATATGACGTCCGGAGACCTGTCTACTACATCGCCGAGGTGCCGACGGAATCAAAACAGAGATATCCTCACTTTCGTAAGCTAGCTTATGGCGTGTTCCTAGGCAGCCGGAAGCCGAGGCATTATTTCCAAGAGCATCCAAGAATGCCGTGAGCAAGGCTCCGCTGTCAACAATTCTCAACAACGCCGACGCAACAGGACGTACGGCTAAATGGGGCATCGAATTATCCGCCTTCGACATCGCTTACAAGCCAAGGACTGCGGTAAAATCCCGTGTTCAGCGGATTTCGTTGCAGATTGGACAAGCTCCGGATGCAAGTCCGGAGCCGGAACCGTAAACATGGGTCATGCACTTCGACGGATCCAAGCAGCATCAAGGCTCAGGAGCCGGAGTCACCCTGAAATCCCCTACCGGAGAAGAATTGCAGTATGTTCTGCAGATCCACTTCGAAGCTACCAACAACATGGCGGAATATGAGGCTCTACTACACGGTCTGCGCATCGCTAAGGAAATTGGGATCAAGCACATCATATGCTGTGGAGATTCCGACCTGGTGGCACAACAAGTAGCCGGAACCCGGAACGCCGTAAATTCCGTCATGGCGGCCTACAGAGACGGTTGACGAGATTGCCAAGAGCTTCCTCGGATACGAAGTCAAGTACGTCAGAGAGACGATAACACAGCGGCGGACATGCTATCCAAGCTCGGATCCGGCAGGAAACCAATTCCGCCCGGCATTTTCTGGAGCATCTCCGGATACCCCCGCTAAGGGCGCTAACCCGGAAAACCCGCAGGTGGCAGTGTCTCCGGCTAGGGAAGTGATGGCTATCATTCCGGCTTGGACCCAGCCTTTCCTGGACTACCTCATCGATCAGAAGTTGCCGAGGACGAGGTCCTCGCACGACGTATCGTCAAAGCGAGCACGAACCTACACAATAGTTGATGGACAGCTCTACAAACGAAGTGCAGCAGGGGTATTTCTTAAATGCGTCTCCAATCAAGATGGCATTGAAATCCTCGGAGAGATCCACGCAGGGACTGCGGGCATCACGCCGCTCCCGGATCACTCGTTGCAAAAGCTTTTCGGTTAGGTTTCTATTGGCTTACAGCTAAAGAAGACGCCGATAAAATAGTCAAGACCTGCCGAGGTTGTCGCACTACGCTACTCAGCCAAACGCTCCAGCCCAAGAGCTGAAGACCATACCTATCACCTGGCCATTTGCGGTCTGGGGCTTGATATGGTTGGTAAGTTAAAAATCATCTCCTGGCGGTTTTGAGTACCTCCCGGTCGCTGTTGACAAGTTCAGCAAATGGATCGAGGCTAAGCCGGTGAGAAAAGCCGACGGTGCTACGGCACTAAAATTCGTCTGCAGCCTCGTGATGAGATTCGGCATCCCGCACAGCATAATCACGTATAATGGCACGAACTTTGCTCAAGGAGAATTGAGGGATTATTGTGAGACAATGGGGATACGATCGGACCTCGCATCCGTGACTCATCCACAGTCCAATGGTCGTGTTGAAAGGGCTAACGGCCTAATATTATCGGGAATTAAACCACGCCTTGAAGGACCGCTGCGACGAGCAGCCGGAGCTTGGGCTGATGAGTTGGAGGCTGTTCTGTGGAGTTTACGAACTACCCCTAACAGATCAACAGGGTTTACCCCTTTTTTCCTGGTATACGGATCCGAAGCCGTACTTCCCTCCGACATCATCCACGATTCACCGCGAGTTTCCGCCTACAATGAAGAAACAATGACGAGGCAAGACAGCTATCTGTGGACCTGATCGAGGAAGCTCGGAACTTAGCAGATCAGAGATCCGCCATCTATCGACAAAAGCTCCGACGTTATCACGATCGTCGAGTTCGGAAACGCTCCTTTATGGCAGGAGACCTGGTCCTCCGCCTTCGACAGTGAAAGACCATAAGCTGCAATCTCCATGGGAAGGACCCTTCGTCGTTAGCAAAGTGCTTCATAACGGGTCGTACTACCTTGTTGATTTCCGCGAGTTAAGGGATAGACCTGCTAATCGGCACCGGAAACGCAAGCGTGAGGATCCGGATGACATCTACGATGAAACAGATCGCCCTTGGAATATCGCATGCCTACGTCCTTTCTACACTTAGCATATATTTTCCGAGTTCTAAACTCTGTAATAGTTATACATGATCAATGAAATAAAGCTTCTGGTTCACTCTTTTGAGTCTTTTACCTCCTTTACTTGTTCATTTTAGATCGTGTATGTTTTTTCCGACTAAAACCGCAGAGCTGGATTTTTCCGCCTAGGCGTGTATGAAAGTTGTGATTTTCAAAATCGTCCTTTAGGACGTAAGCTTAAGTTTTCTGATTAAGTTGTTATCTGTTGCGAACTCGTGGATTCCTAGTAGCGATCTCCGGCACCTATGCACAGGGGCTTGTTTCCGCGGTTATGGACGGACTGCCATTGGGCTTCGTCGCGCCGGCGAGCGTTTCCGGCTAAGGTTTTCCGGCTCGTGGAAGGTCAAGCGAGCAAGCCGGAAAATAGCGAAATCAGCACTTGCTTTCCGACATAAAACGAAACATGCGCATAATATTTAACGGATAGCAGGATAAGTTTTTCCGCTCCATGCATTATCGTTTCGTTCCTAGCTACTTAAGAATTTAGTCTTATTACAAACCCTCGCTGGGGCCAAAATGATGCAACTTTTTTCAATGTTTCAAACAGGAACTCTACTCGGAGTCCTCCTCTTCGCATTGCTGGTAGCCGGAGCCGTCGTCATCGCCGCCGCATCCGGCTTCGTAGTCGTCTCCGAGTTTTCTCCGAGTGCTCGCTGCTTTGGACCCGGATCCTTCCCCATAATACTGCTCGCCCGCTTCCTCCTCCGCTTCGGAAAAACCTTCTGGCAGATTGTGCCGCTTGTACCGTAACGAGTGATCCACTCGCTCGACAAACAGCTCTTCATAGCCTTCGCTTCCGCGAGGAGGGCGCTCATGTCGGAACTCCTGGGGCTCCGCGTGCAGCTTGCGCCAAGTTGAGTGAGGGGAAGAAAGCCTTGCGTGGCCAGGACTAAGGAGGCGGCTCCGCGCGCTGAAGATTTTTGCCGGTCCTTCATGAACTCCGGCACTGTCGCATAAGTTTGGTCATTGTGTCGATGACACCGGTTTTGGCCTTCTTTAGCCGCAGAGCCGTGGCGATTCCGCGACAAGCCCCAAACAGCGCATCAATTGATTTCCGCGCTCTTCGTACGCCTCCGTCCTCGTCGATTTGAATCCTTTGTCCATTCAAAGCCAAGGCTCGCCGCGGAAGAAAGAGGATCAGTTCCGTCAGAGAAAATATGCAAAGGTGGTCGGAGCAACGACGCGGAAAAATGCTTACGGAAGATAAGCTTGTCAATGGCTTCCGCCTCCGCTTCCGTGGCTTTGTTCTTGGCAATCGTGGAGAGCGCGCGGCCTTGGCTTCTCTCCGCCTTGTCGATCGGTTCCGCCTTCTCACGGGCGTGCTTCTCGGAGAGCTCCTTCCTCGCCTCGGTCTCTTTGCTTGAAGATTCTTTCATGAAGCTTTGGAGGGACTCGTTCTCCGCCTCAAGCACCTTGACCTTGGCGGATAGTTCATCAAGCGAGGAATGCTTGGCGCTTTCTTCGAAAGCAGAATTGAACATGTTATGCACCTTGAACAACCGTCGCCGCAAAACAAAAAGCGAAGATCCGGATCTCGTACCTTGAAGTCGGGTCTCAAGCCGGATAGCCTTTCGGCTATTTTCCGCGTGTTCGCGCAGTCCCTCGATCTCCTTGATTTGCTCCAGACGTGAATGCGCAAATCTTCGTGCGCTCCGCGTGGACTGAGAAGCAGCAGAGAGAGTCGGATATTAAAATCTGGGGGGCTGGCAAAGATTTCGAAGACTTGGCGAAGATTTCATATTTCCGCCTAACAGTACATTTTGAGAAGCATCGGCTAATACATGTTACACGGAACTATATCACCCAATGCGTGGGGGCTAGTATTACCTGCCGCACTTCCTTGTGCTTGACGAAAAATTCCTTCAGGCTGTCCTCCAGTTCCGCGAGATAACCCACCTCTTCCTCCGGCTTCCCCCATACCTTGTTCAGCATGGCGGAAACTTCCGCGTGACGCTCTGCGAGTGTAAGTTTTTGGAGGGATGGAGTTGGCTCGAGGTTGACGCGGGTCGCATTGGTAACTTGGAGGAGCTTGGCCTTTTGCTCTTGCTCCTCATCAGTAGGTCCCGCGAAAGCGGAACTTGGTTGATCTGGTGGAGGCACGGGTGAGGAGGTCCTCTGGGCGGAGTCGCCATGGTGGGCAGTGGTCTTCCTAAGGTCATCAAGGTCAATGATGTCCTTCGGATTTGGCTTGTCGGCAGATGAAGCCTTAGTCGGAACTTCCACCACAGGACAGATAGGCAAGTAAGCCGGACATGGTTTGACTTTCTTCTTGATGACCCTTGGGGCCTTGGGAGGTTGGCTTCCGGAACTTTAGGAAAAACATACAAATATAAGAGCAAGTGTTAACCAGAACTTGGGTCTCGGAAGAAGACGCTTACCCGGAAGGCTTGAAAAAGTGCTGGATGGCAGGCTGCCCCTTGTTGCTGGTATTGATCAGCGCGAGGCGCTTCTTTTCCGCCTCAGCTTTCCGGGTAGCCACGATGCTGAGAGTTTCGCGGGGGCGTTTCGCGTAAGGGCTGGAAGGGGCTGGCTTCTTCCTCTTCGCGGGACGTGGAGCTTCAGGAGCTTCCGCCTCTGACGTGGCTTCCGGATCCGTGTGGCCGGTGGATGGGACTCGGAGGAGAGTTCCGAGCTCATTTTCCTCAAGCGCCTCGAGCTAGTTCAAAGTTACACTTAGCCAAAAGTTTGAAGAAAAGCGATAAACCAAAGTCAAGACGACGTACCGCAGTTCCGGATCCCTCCGTGTGGATGTCTTTGTTGCATACGTGAACGTGGAGTTCACGTGGGATCTTGATGAGGACCCGGATCCTTTTGTCGATGGCGTCGGCGGAGAGGTTATCCTTGGTGGCGCGCATCGGATCGTCGCGCCCTGTGTATTCAAACATCAGGCGGTCCCGATGTTGCAGCGGGCCGGATCCGCTTCGTGAACCACGAGAGGGTTAGGTCTTTTCCCGTCAGCCCCTCCTCCGTAAGCTTGCAGATCCGCCCGACGCCGCGGGTCAGCTGAGGCGAGTCGGAGAAGTGGGGGCAAGTGCGTCCAAGACGGAAGCTCGGTGGCGGGGCGCTTCTTGAAAGGTGGTAGCTTCTTGTCGCTCGCAGGGTCGGAGACGTCCTTCGTATAGAAGAAGCCCCTGCACCAGTATCTCGCGGATTCGTGGCGGTCGGTGGGGGGGTAAACGCGGCCCGGGCGGATGATGAAGGTGACGGATCCGCAAGTCGCCAACTCGGAAGTTTGGCGGATCTTCTCCTTCTTGACAGAAAAGTAGTATTGGAAGAGAGAGAGCTCTGGGGTTACCCGGAGGTGGCCTTCGCAGAGAGCAACGTGGTTGCTGATGGCGAGCACGCTGTTCGGAGATATGTTGTGAGGTTGGAGTCCGTATGTCTTCAGAATCTCCCGGAAGAAATCAAGGCGGAAACGAAAATCCGCGCTCCACCAAGGCCTTCGTCGGCACCATCTCGTTGTCCCTTGGAGCCGGAGCTGGTTCATTTGGAACTGTCCTCCGCCTTCCGGGTTGCAGAAACCCTCTCGACTCGAGATTCTTTAACTCCATCTCGGTGGTGGTACAGGGCCACCACTTCCCCTTAGCTTCGGAGTCGCGCTTCCGAGCTTTTGATTTCTTGGCAGCCTCTTCTGTTTGCTGCTCCGACTGGCCCGCCTCGGAGGTTTTCTCCGGGTGAGCAGAGGTCCCCTCAGTCTCCTTGCCGGAATCCTTTGTAGGATCCACTGATGGGAACAAAGGGAGGAGGGGCGGAGGAAATGGGCGTCGCCATGATCGGTTCCGAGCTCGGAGGCGGAGTCGTCGAAGACATCTCGAAGAAAAAGGTTGGCGGAAACTTTCCTTAGTCGGATCTCAATTCGTCTTCCCCAAGTTCATCCCTACCAACTACGGCGCGAAGTTTGAGCTCGAGGATTTACCGTAGTGGCGCGTGCGGTGGTCGGGGTTGCCGGCGGCGAGTTTTTCCGCGCGGTGGTTCGCCGGAGTTAAGAACACGAAGAACACTGCGGCGGAGGGCTCGCTCCGGCAATGCTCCGGCGACTTTCCGCAGGTTCCGGCGCGGCGGAGAAGAGGCTCGCGGGCGGCGCTCGGAGGAGAGGTGAAAAGGGGGTGAATGGGGTGAGAAGGGGTCGACGGCTGATATTTATAGGCTGAGGGGATAAGATTCGTGTTCCGCATCCTGTGGTCGGAACGCAAGCGTCGCGCCGTTGGATGCGTGACACGTGTCCCAAACCCTAGCGGTAAAAATGGCTAGAGAGAAGTTACCGCGCAAATCGCGCGAAAATGGCGCCAGAATTGGCGGAACCGTTTGAGTCTTTTAAGATTCCGGTGATTGCGTGAAGATAAGTTGGCTCTTGTTCGCAAGGTGGAGTAACCCGGAAATGTTCTTTGGAACGTCGATGGATGAAGTCCCGCAGGATGAGAGCATTTTCCGGCTATAAGTTGGAAAAAGAAGAAAATGCAAAGTTTGAGCTCTTCAAGTTTCTCCGCGTTGCCGACGATGCCGGAAACCTAAGAAACGAGCATGGCGGAAAGCTATTTGGCGAAACTCGGGAGACTCTGGGGGCTACTGTTGTGGGTATACTTCATGGGTGTACCATCGACAGTGCCTAGATCCGGCAAGCCCGGGTGGCCCACAGACGGTGATGAGGCATGTGGCCCATCGGGCGGCCCAGTTGCTGTTGATCATGAAGGAAGAAGTCCAGCCCAGGATCAGCAGGCCGGATCCGCACCGACCTAGGAGTGACCCGGATCCAGGGAGGCCCATGAGGAACCCGGATCCAGTACGACATGTATGGAAGGCGGATCCGTGACGTGCACGGCAAGATATTGTACCGTAGCTAGGCTATCTGTAATCCGGCTAGGACTCTCCGTGTAAACCCTAGATCCGTGCGCCTTTATAAGCCGGATCCCGGGAGCCCTAGAGACACGACCACAACTCATTGTAACAACGCGAAAGCGCCCAGATAATTCCAGACAAGCAGCAGTAGGCCCTGTCATCGTGCAGGTGTTCCGAAGCTGGGTAACTCGCGTACCACCGTCCCGTGTGCACTCCGCCCTATGGCCCCTACTTCTTCTCCCCCTCGTGAGGATCCCTCCTCCGGGGTACCGTCGATTAGGCAACGACAGTAACGGTTATGCTAATTCTTATGGGAATTCTTACAATAATAATAGGAATACACCCCCTGGACTTGAAGCCATGCTTAAAGAATTTATTAGTACACAAACTGCTTTTAACAAATCTGTTGAAGAAAAGCTTGGGAAAATTGATATACTTGCTTCTAAAGTCGATAGTCTTGCTGCTGATGTTGATCTTTTGAAATCGAAAGTTATGCCTAGTAGGGATATTGAAAATAAAATTGTTACTACAGCAAATGCCATCCAAGTTAGAATTAATGAGAATATAAGATTAATGGCTGAATTGCGTGCTAGGTGGGATAGAGAAGAAAATGAAAAACTAGCTAAAGAGAAGAATGTAGCTAAAGTTTGGACTATTACCACGACTAGTAATGCTAATGCTACACATGTTGCTGCACCTCCTACTATTAATAGTAAAAGAATTGGTGTTAGCAATGTTTCCACTTCTAATGCAAAGCGCGAGAAACTGCCCGAAACTGCTAAAACTGCTGAAACTGCCTGTGATAAAACTGCTGAAATTTTTTCCAACATTGGGGATGATGATCCCATTGATTTAGATTATAATGGTTTGAATTTTGATGATTGCCACATCTCTGAAGTTATAAATTTCTTGCAAAAACTTGCTAAAATTCCTAATGCTAGTGCTATAAATTTGGCTTTCACGCAACATATTACAAATGCTCTCATAAAAGCTAGAGAAGAGAAACTAGAGCGCGAAGCCTCTATTCCTAGAAAGCTAGAGGATGGTTGGGAGCCCATCATTAAGATGAAGGTTAAAGATTTTGATTGTAATGCTTTATGTGATCTTGGTGCAAGTATTTCCGTTATGCCTAAGAAAATTTATAATATGCTTGACTTGCCACCGCTGAAAAATTGTTATTTGGATGTTAATCTTGCTGATCATTCTACAAAGAAACCTTTGGGGAAAGTTGATAATGTTCGCATTACCGTTAACAATAACCTTGTCCCCGTTGATTTTGTTGTCTTGGATATTGAATGCAATGCATCTTGTCCCATTATATTGGGAAGACCTTTTCTTCGAACCGTTGGTGCTATCATTGATATGAAGGAAGGTAATATAAAATATCAATTTCCTCTCAAGAAAGGTATGGAACACTTCCCTAGAAAGAGAATGAAGTTACCTTTTGATTCTATTATTAGAACAAATTATGATGTTGAGACTTCGTCTCTTGATAATACTTGATACACACTTTCTGCGCCTAGCTGAAAGGCGTTAAAGAAAAGCGCTTATGGGAGACAACCCATGAT
This sequence comes from Lolium perenne, assembly GCF_019359855.2. Lineage (NCBI taxonomy): Eukaryota > Viridiplantae > Streptophyta > Magnoliopsida > Poales > Poaceae > Lolium > Lolium perenne. Next base: position 146,581,133 of record NC_067249.2, read on the forward strand.
TTTACTACAGTACTTTGCTTTTATTTTGTGTCTTGGAAGTTGTTTACTACTGTAGCAACCTCTCCTTATCTTAGTTTAGTGTTTTGTTGTGCCAAGTAAAGTCGTTGATAGTAAAGTTCATACTAGATTTGGATTACTGCGCAGAAACAGATTTCTTTGCTGTCAGGAATCTGGGCTGTTTTCTCTGTAGGTAACTCAGAAAATTATGCCAATTTACGTGAGTGATCCTAAGATATGTACGCAACTTTCATTCAATTTGAGCATTTTCATTTGAGCAAGTCTGGTGCCTCGATAAAATTCGTCAATACGAACTGTACTGTTTTGACAGATTCTGCCTTTTATTTCGCATTGCCTCTTTTGCTATGTTGGATGAATTTCTTTGATCCATTAATGTCCAGTAGCTTTATGCAATGTCCAGAAGTGTTAAGAATGATTGTGTCACCTCTGAACATGTTAATTTTTATTGTCCACTAATCCTCTAATGAGTTGTTCTAAGTTTGGTGTGGAGGAAGTTTTCAAGGATCAAGAGAGGAGTATGATGCAATATGATCAAGGAGAGTGAAAGCTCTAAGCTTGGGGATGCCCCGGTGGTTCACCCCTGCATATTCCAAGAAGACTCAAGCGTCTAAGCTTGGGGATGCCCAAGGCATCCCCTTCTTCATCGACAACATTATCAGGTTCCTCCCCTGAAACTATATTTTTATTCCATCACATCTTATGTGCTTTTCTTGGAGCGTCGGTTTGTTTTTGTTTTTTGTTTTGTTTGAATAAAATGGATCCTAGCATTCACTTTGTGGGAGAGAGACACGCTCCGCTGTAGCATATGGACAAGTATGTCCTTAGGCTCTACTCATAGTATTCATGGCAAAGTTTCTTCTTTGTTAAATTGTTATATGGTTGGAATTGGAAAATGATACATGTAGTAAATTGCTATAATGTCTTGGATAATGTGATACTTGGCAATTGTTGTGCTCATGTTTAAGCTCTTGCATCATATGCTTTGCACCCATTAATGAAGAAATACATAGAGCATGCTAAAATTTGGTTTGCATATTTGGTCTCTCTAAAGTCTAGATAATTTCTAGTATTGAGTTTGAACAACAAGGAAGACGGTGTAGAGTCTTATAATGTTTCAATATGTCTTTTATGTGAGTTTTGCTGCACCGGTTCATCCTTGTGTTTGTTTCAAATAACCTTGCTAGCCTAAACCTTGTATCGAGAGGAATACTTCTCATGCATCCAAAATCCTTGAGCCAACTACTATGCCATTTGTGTCCACCATACCTACCTACTACATGGTATTTCTCCGCCATTCCAAAGTAAATTGCTTGAGTGCTACCTTTAAAATTCCATCATTCACCTTTGCAATATATAGCTCATGGGACAAATAGCTTAAAAACTATTGTGGTATTGAATATGTACTTATGCACTTTATCTCTTATTAAGTTGCTTGTTGTGCGATAACCATGTTTCTGGGGACGCCATCAACTACTCTTTGTTGAATTTCATGTGAGTTGCTATGCATGTTCGTCTTGTCTGAAGTAAGAGCGATCTACCACCTTATGGTTAAGCATGCATATTGTTAGAGAAGAACATTGGGCCGCTAACTAAAGCCATGATCCATGGTGGAAGTTTCAGTTTTGGACATATATCCTCAATCTCATATGAGAATAATAATTGTTGCCACATGCTTATGCATAAAAGAGGAGTCCATTATCTGTTGTCTATGTTGTCCCGGTATGGATGTCTAAGTTGAGAATAATCAATAGCGAGAAATCCAATGCGAGCTTTCTCCTTAGACCTTTGTACAGGCGGCATAGAGGTACCCCTTTGTGACACTTGGTTAAAACATGTGCATTGCGATGATCCGGTAGTCCAAGCTAATTAGGACAAGGTGCGGGCACTATTAGTATACTATGCATGAGGCTTGCAACTTGTAAGATATAATTTACATGATACATATGCTTTATTACTACCGTTGACAAAATTGTTTCATGTTTTCAAAATCAAAGCTCTAGCACAAATATAGCAATCGATGCTTTTCCTCTATGGAGGACCATTCTTTTACTTTCATTGTTGAGTCAGTTCACCTATTTCTCTCCACCTCAAGAAGCAAACACTTGTGTGAACTGTGCATTGATTCCTACATACTTGCATATTGCACTTATTATATTACTCTATGTTGACAATATCCATGAGATATACATGTTACAAGTTGAAAGCAACCGCTGAAACTTAATCTTCCTTTGTGTTGTTTCAATGCTTTTACTTTGATTTATTGATTTATGAGTTAACTCTTATGCAAGACTTATTGATGCTTGTCTTGAAGTACTATTCATGAAAAGTCTTTGCTTTATGATTCACTTGTTTACTCATGTCATATACATTGTTTTGATCGCTGCATTCACTACATATGCTTTACAAATAGTATGATCAAGGTTATGATGGCATGTCACTCCAGAAATTATCTTTGTTATCGTTTTACCTGCTCGGGATGAGCAGAACTAAGCTTGGGGATGCTGATATGTCTCCGACGTATCGATAATTTCTTGTGTTCCATGCCACATTATTGATAATATCTACATGTTTTATGCACACTTTATGTCATATTCGTGCATTTTCTGGAACTAACCTATTAACAAGATGCCGAAGTGCCGATTCTTTGTTTTTTCTGTTTTTGGTTTCAGAAATCCTAGTAAAGAAATATTCTCGGAATTGGACGAAATCAACGCCCAGGGTCCTATTTTGCCACGAAGCTTCCAGAAGACCGAAGAGGAGACGAAGTGGGGCCACGAGGTGGCCACACCATAGGGCGGCGCGGCCTGGCCCTTGGCCGCGCCGACCTGTAGTGTGGGGCCCTCGTGCCGCCTCTTGACCTGCCCTTCCGCCTACTTAAAGCCTCCGTCGCGAAACCCCCAGTACCGAGAGCCACGATACGGAAAACCTTCCAGAGACGCCGCCGCCGCCAATCCCATCTCGGGGGATTCAGGAGATCGCCTCCGGCACCCAGCCGGAGAGGGGAATCATCTCCCGGAAGACTCTACGCCGCCATGGTCGCCTCCGGAGTGATGTGTGAGTAGTCTACCCCTGGACTATGGGTCCATAGCAGTAGCTAGATGGTTGTCTTCTCCCCATTGTGCTTAATTGTCGGGTCTTGTGAGCTGCCTAACATGATCAAGATCATCTATCTGTAATTCTATATGTTGCGTTTGTTGGGATCCGATGAATAGAGAATACTTGTTATGTTGATTATCAAAGTTATGTCTATGTGTTGTTTATGATCTTGCATGCTCTCCATTATTAGTAGATGCTCTGGCCAAGTTGATGCTAGTAACTCCAAGAGGGAGTATTTATGCTCGATAGTGGGTTCATGTCTCCGTGAATCTGGAGTAGTGACAAGAACCTCTAAGGTTATGGATGTGCTGTTGCCACTAGGGATAAAACATTGGTGCTATGTTCGAGGATGTAGTCACTGATTACATTACGCGCAATACTTAATGCAATTATCTGTTGTTAGCAACTTAATACTGGAGGGGGTTCGGATGATAACCTGAAGGTGGACTTTTTAGGCATAGATGCATGCTGGATAGCGGTCTATGTACTTTGTCGTAATGCCCAATTAAATCTCATAATACTCATCATAATATGTATGTGCATGGTCATGCCCTCTTTATTTGTCAATTGCCCAACTGTAATTTGTTCACCCAACATGCTGTTTATCTTATGGGAGAGACACCTCTAGTGAACTGTGGACCCCGGTCCAATTCTCTATACTGAAATACAATCTCTTGCAATCTTTGTTCTCTTGTTTTTACGTAAACAATCATCTTCCACACTATACATCTAATCCTTTGTTACAGCAAGCCGGTGAGATTGACAACCTCGCTGTTTCGTTGGGGCAAAGTATTTTGGTTGTGTTGTGCAGGTTCCACGTTGGCGCCGGAATCCCTGGTGTTGCGCCGCACTACATCTCGCCGCCATCAACCTTCAACGTGCTTCTTGGCTCCTACTGGTTCGATAAACCTTGGTTTCATACTGAGGGAAAACTTGACGCTGTACGCATCACACCTTCCTCTTGGGGTTCCCAACGGACGTGTGCTGTACACGCCATCATGGAGCGACTTCTTCCGGCGCAGGTACGAGCGCGAGCTCGCCGCGTATGACGGCCCTCCTCCTCCTCCAGCAAGGAACAACGCCGCCGGCCGCCGGCAGTGGTGGAGCGCGCCTAACCGCACCCTCGCCAATGTGCTCGCGCACATCGAGGATGGGAACTCCCCAGTTCTGGGGATGCTACCGCTGGAGGTGGCTACCGTGTCGCGTCGACACGGTAGTTCCTGGATGCCGAGGAGGATGGCGACGTCCTCCTCGTCAGGATCCAGATCCGCCTCTCGGTCCGACGGATCGGCCCCGCGCTACCCCGTCAAGCAGGAGCCGGCGTCTCCGACGCCGACACGAGGGCGCAGCAGCGGCGCCCTCGTCCTCCGCAACCAGCCAGCGCCGGCTTCTCCATCGCGCGGGCGAAAGAGGAAGACCACGAAGAAGGAGGCCACCGCCACCTCCGCCGCCAACCAGCTCGCCGAGGAGGAGGCAAAGCGCGCGGAGGACGCCGCGATGGAGGAGGCGATCGCCAGGTCGCTGCAGGACCTGGTGCCCGCCGACAACACCCTGCCCATGGATGCCGCGCTGGAGTGGTCCAGGCGGGACTGGGAGCGCCAGCAGGCGGAGTAGCAGCGGCGGATGCTGGACCTAGCCGCCGCGCGGCGACTCACTGCCTCGGCAAGGAACGCCCCATCCAGGACCGTCGAGCTGGTCAAGCTCGAGGAGAGCAACGATGACGACCTCTACCGACCGTCGCCGCCACGCGCCGGCGACCCTGGCCAGGGCTCGAGCCGCTGGTACGAGGCGCCGCCTCCCCAGGACGCCGGCAACTCCAGCGACGACGACGACGATGGTGACTACACGGCCTTCTACCGCCATTTCGGCATGTAGAAGGCCGCTTTTAGTTTAAGTTTTAGTTTGCCTAACGCCGAATTCGAATATATGTACGAATTCAGCCTACTTATGTACGAACTCGCCTATATATGTTAAATACCATTAAATTTCGCTTATGTTTGACTGAGTTTCGCCCATTTTGGTCTGAATTCGTCGTATTTTGTCAAAAACTTACATTCATCCTGGGCTCGCCGCTGGAAAAAATGGGTTCCCCGGGCCAAAACTTACATCCATCCGGGGATAAATAGCGTCGGATTTGGGCGTGGGGAGTCTCAACGGCTGGGATGCTCTTACGATGGTATGTTTGGGCATCTCAGATGCATTTGCCACACAGCCGACATAACCTATGTGAACCGCTGGATGGCTCCTAATCCTACATAAAAATACCAGCAGTTCAGAAAAAAAAATGCTCTAATAGAACAGTAGCAGAATATGTTCAAATTTGAGTGGCTAATGGGAGCAAGACGAACCAGAACTGGTGATGCAGGGGTCGTCGGTGGCCAGCCAACCACGAGGTGGCCACAATATAGGAAGAGAACGAACCTCTGCTGGTGGCAGTGCGCTCCCGGTGCCAGCAACAAAGCCAACGATGCTCCAACGTTGGAAGGGAAGAGATGACGGGATCCGAGGGAAGGGAGGGAGGCGGCGCCCCATGCAGGCCCGACCAGTACGCCCGCCGCATCCCTCGCAGGCCGCAGCGGTAGCCTCCTGTTGCTACCGTACACCTCGTTCCGGTGGTGCCTGTTCCCCTTGTCCATTGGTGGATCTAGGATTTTAAATCAGGGTGGTCCATCTTCAAAAAAAAAAAAGAAAAATTGGACACAAACAAACAAATGTAACTGAGACCATTGGTATTACTTTGGAGACAATCGTCCAAAAGACTAACACCCATCTTGTTTCTCAACTTGCTCTTGACAAAACTCATTACAGAAAATGCTCTTTCAACATTTATTGTCGCCACTGGAAAAAGCAATACCATTTGTTGGGTCAAAATTTTGCTCAGATGGGCTTTTCCATTTTTTTTCCTATATGGTATATGGGCCAAATCGAAATTCCAGGGTGGTTCATGGACCACCCTGGCCACCCTCTACATCCGGCAATGATCCCGCCGCGCCGCGCCGCGCCGCACACAAAACAAAAGAAACCCTATCGCCTTCTCACATCTCTGCCCGCGCCGCCACGAGCCATCTCTCTCCTCTCCGGGATCTCCCACCACCGCCGTGTCGCTACCCTTCACCGACCTCCACTAGAACACCGTGTTGCCGGTCCCCTCCGCCGGCCTCCACAAGACCACCACGCCGCCGCTCCCCTACGTCGTCCTCCATCAGACCACCACCGCCGCGTCGCTCCCCTCCGTCGGCCTCCACCCGACCCTGCTGGCCTCCACCAGACCAAGGCCGCGCTGCTCCCCTCCGCCGGCCTCCACCAGCTCGCCGGTTTAGACCTCCACTTCGCACTCGCAGGCGGCAGCAGCAGCCACCCAAGGTACACTCCTGGTCCATTGCCTTACTAAAGGTGATGCACATCTAACTAATGATTTGATTTGCTGCTCCATATTCATTCTACACTTTAAAGTCTAATTCTGTCCATTGGGAACTTGAAGTTGGAACAGGGCATCAACATTGTCAGTTAGAGAGGCTTAGAGCTGCGTTGGCATCCTCAGGAGAGCAAACAAGAAGGTAATCAGCTGCTCCTAGCTTCTATACATTGTGAATTTTTTTTTTAAAAAAAATAGTAAGATGTATCCCGTATTGGCACTTTTCCAAACTGGCGGCTTTATGTATCCGTATGAGCTGGCACTGATACAAGTATCCATATCCGTGCATTTTAGGACTTCATTTGACTTAAATATCGAACCAAATATCGATAGCAAAAAATATCAGGGTTAATAGGATAGCAAATAATGTCTCATATAGTTCACACGAGATGCTAAGTATTAGCAATAAAGTCTCAATTCTCGACCAAGCTTGGTGGGATCGTATGATAACAAAAATGATAGGAGAAAATATCTTTCTAATACAATCCTGACACTTCAACAAAGGATTGGGAATATTTCTATCCCTTTCTTATCTTAGAACAAAATAAATTTTTATTAGGTAACAATCTTACAAGAAAGGAGCTGGAACACCTGAATTTTTTTTTTTTTTGGAGTAAAATAGCAGAAATCATCAAAACTCCGTGTCCTCGATTCCGCACCTAGCCGTTTAAAAAATGAGAGGTCAGAAGAGAGAAGAGCTCATGACCTTAACTTCTGGCACACTGCCGGGATGGGAGTGCTTATATGAGAGTGAAACTCGTAGGAATAGAAGAAATTAAGAGTGAATCAAAGAACACGGCAAGTTCCATTTATTAGCATGGTGTTTTGGACTTTTGAGGGCAATTGAAGGGAAGAGAGAAGGAGAGAAGAAACGATGGCCGTGTGCGCTTGCATGGTAACAAAGTGAGGACCGCATGGTGGAACCTATTTTCTTATGCGTATTGAACTATTGATTGAAGCGTTCCTAAGCTTAGCTGGCAGGAAGGCCTTTGCTTTTCTTAATTCATTGCTCCATAGCTTTTGGGCCTCATAGTTGACTACCTGCATCTTTGCTAGTGGGCTTGATACAACACCGGATACTTAAATGTGCACACAGTTTGGGCCCTAGTCAGCCTGGGCCCTGGGCGGTCGCCCTTCTTGTCCCGGCCCAGGGACGTCCCTGTATCTCTGCTTCAGTTATGGTGTTAGTACATCCTTGCTGCTTGTGATGAAAATGAAAATACAAACATGTGTGCGAGTCATGACTTGTTCATTATTCCGTGTGACTCACAACATGTATTCTCCATTGGCAGATTCCCTCCCTTTGGCTTGTAAGGGGCTGAGAGATGGAGGTGAAGCTAGCATTCTCCCAGGACAGACCGCCACTTTCCATCATTTCTGCTGCTAAGGTTGCAGGTGTTACCCTAACCATTGATCCGACCCTTGCCTCTGGTTCAGTGCCCACGCTGCACTTCAGTTCTGGGTGAGTACTTAATGTTCAAGTATAGTTTATGCTTTAGGTTCTCCTTTTCTGATCAACTGCTGCATATGCTTTTTTTAAGAATAACTATGGACACTTCATTACTATGATATATTCTTGAATAGTTATTGTAGCCCACTCTGATGATTACCTCTTAGTTTTATTCCCTCATTGCAATATTTCTAGTTCCAAAAAATTATGTCTCTGGAACTGTCAACTGTTAGAACATGATGTGTCAACCAAATTAATGGTGAAACGAGGCAGCACTTTTGTTTCAGAATTTGTAGCATCTCAATGAACACTATCATGTACAGGGATTTTATACATGGCGTGAACACGATTCTCCGGTACATTGCCCGTGCTGCATCTGTTTCCAGCTTCTATGGCCAGGATGCTATTCAGGCAGCACATGTATGTTTTACATATGGACTGTTTGTCATTGATTTTCAAGATCATCATTGACAAATGTTCTAAGTTGATATTTTTTGTACATATGTAGGTTGACCAATGGCTCGAGTATGCACCACTCATCCTTTCAGGCTCTGAATTTGAAGCAGCTTGCTCATTTCTTGATGGATACTTGGCACCTCGAACCTTTTTGGTTGGTTACGGTCTATCAATTGCTGATATTGTCGTGTGGTCAAATCTCACAGGTAATTTACTGTCTTGTTTATCAATGAGTAATCTCTCTCTCTCTCTCTCTCTCTCTCTCTCTCTCTCACCTTGGATGGCACAACTCTTTTCTTTAGGAACTGGTCAGCGCTGGGAAAGTCTAAGGAAGTCAAAGAAATATCAAAGCCTTGTCCGTTGGTTCAACAGCATAGCTGCAGACTATGCAGACATACTAGATGAAGTTACATCTGCTTATGTTGGAAAGCGAGGAATTGGCAAATCTCCTGCGCCAAGCTTGAAAGAAAAGATGCCTGGTTTGAAAGAGAGCACCTCAGGTCATCAAATAGATCTCCCAGGTGCAAAAGTTGGGGAGGTTTGTGTTCGGTTTGCCCCAGAGCCTAGCGGGTATCTCCACATTGGTCATGCAAAGGCTGCACTGTTGAACAAGTATTTTGCAGAGAGATATAATGGGCGTCTAATAGTTCGATTTGATGACACAAATCCTTCTAAAGAAAGCAATGAATTTGTTGAGAATGTCCTGAAAGATATCGAGACGCTTGGGGTTAGATACGATGTAGTTACATACACATCGGATTATTTTCCCAAGCTAATGGAAATGGCTGAAAGTTTGATTAAGCAGGGGAAGGCATATGTTGATGATACACCCAAGGAACAAATGAGGAGTGAAAGGATGGATGGTGTGGAATCTAAATGTAGAAACAGTACTGTTGAGGAGAACTTGTCGTTGTGGAATGAGATGGTTAATGGTACCAAAAGAGGTACTCAGTGCTGTGTACGTGGTAAACTTGACATGCAGGACCCAAACAAATCACTTCGAGATCCTGTTTACTACCGTTGTAACCCTGATCCCCATCATCGTGTTGGCTCAAAATACAAGGTCTACCCAACTTATGACTTTGCTTGCCCATTTGTTGATGCATTGGAAGGAGTGACTCATGCTCTTCGTTCAAGCGAATACCATGATCGGAATGCACAGTACTACCGTGTCCTTCAAGACATGGGGCTGCGGAGGGTAGAAATCTATGAGTTCAGCAGGCTGAATATGGTTTATACCGTTCTTAGCAAGCGCAAGCTTCTCTGGTTCGTCCAAAATAGGAAGGTAGAGGACTGGACTGATGCACGTTTTCCCACGGTACAAGGCATAGTACGTCGTGGCTTGAAGATTGAAGCATTGATCCAATTTATACTGGAGCAGGTAATTTTCAAATGAGTTACTGGTTATGAATTATGATCTTGTATCTATATGTATGTTTGAGTAACCAAATTGTTATCTCCCTTTTTCTTATTTTCTGCAATTTATTTGTGAAGGGTGCTTCAAAGAATCTGAATCTTATGGAGTGGGATAAACTCTGGACAATCAACAAGAAGATAGTTGATCCAGTGTGCGGAAGGCATACCGCTGTAATGAAAGACAAACATGTGCTCTTGGCACTTACTAATGGTCCAGAGGAACCATTTGTTCGAATCTTACCAAGGCACAAGAAATATGAGGGTGCTGGAAAGAAGGCTACGACATTCGCAAACAAAATTTGGCTAGAGTATGCTGATGCATCAGTCATTAGCGTGGGTGAGGAGGTCACTTTGATGGACTGGGGAAATGCTATCATCAGAGAAATCAAGACAGATAATGGAACTATTACGCAACTAGTTGGTGAACTACATCTTGATGGGTCAGTGAAGACGACAAAGCTGAAACTGACATGGCTATCAGATATTGAAGACCTTGTGTCTCTCTCTTTGGTAGATTTTGACTACCTAATTAAGAAGAAAAAGGTAAGATGTCATGTTCTTCAAGTTAATGTTGGTAGACATGCAATCATATGGGCCTGAGAACAGTATTCATAAACTACCTATTTGCTAAATTAGTTATTATTGTAGTATGGATACCTTTTCACATAGACTAGTGACAGATATTTCTGGGGTGCACAGTTACTATCTGCTCAACTATGAGTGGTTTGTCCAACGTACCTTACCTCAACAGCTGGAGGATTCCAACGAATTGGTTGGTCGTTGGAAACAACATGGCAACTTGCCCATACTTCATTCTGATATTGTTGAAATCTGTTGTTTATGCTATTTAGTTTTCTTCTTTTGATATGTACGTGACTATGTGATGGCGTTACCTTGGGTGGGTTTTCTCTTCCATCATGATGTCCATATTGCATCACTCCATCAATAAGTTGTATATACATATATCTATGTACTTCTAATCCTAATAATATCTGACACTTTTGCAGCTGGAAGAAGATGAGAACTTCCTTGACAATCTCAACCCTTGCACTCGACAAGAAGCTTTAGCTCTTGGAGACCCGAACATGCGGAATGTCAAGCATGGAGAAGTTATACAGCTCGAAAGGAAAGGGTATTACAGGTGTGATGTTCCATTTGTCCGGTCATCCAAACCGATTGTGCTTTTTTCCATTCCAGATGGCCGCCAGAAGTCCACATCCATTGTTTCTAGAGCCTAACTTCTACAAGCGATCTTTGGTTAAATTTTGGTAGCACTTTTTTCTGGACATTGGTGTTGCAAACTTATGGTATGCAACTTAAACTTCCACCGATGGCCGCCCAAGACTTTGGATGATATCCGAGTTAAAGAGAGAGAGCATGGATTGATTCATATAATAATTCAAGTGTTTATTCCTCAAACATCTCCAAAGGTAGTTTTAGAATTCGATGACCTGTTCAAGTTAAGGTTTACTATGTCCTTAAACTGTAGTTCATGCATTCCCTGTTTTACTACTTCCTCCGTCCCATGAAACATGTCTTAACTTTGTATAAATTTGGATGAGTATTATTATTTATACCTTTAAGTTCGCTTGGTTTAGCATCTCAAAAAGAAGAGTAATAATATTTTGCTCTGATGGGCACTTTACCAGGTTTGTGCAGACTCTAGTTTTCATCTGATAGACGGATCTGAATTGCAAAGCACTGCAATAGCATCTACATTGTTCACCCTAGATAAGAGTATTTCCAGTCGACGTCCCTCTCAACGTCAGATAGAAAACCTTTTCAGGGGCGCAAACTATGTCCGTGTGTTTCCCCAATATTGTTGGGGGCGCTTTCCTTGTACACAGGGCCTCTATTAGGGGCGCCCACAAATTTTTTACAATTGATTTTTATTTGGAGGCCGTGTTTGGGGACGCTGTTAGGAGCGGGCACCCCAAACATGGCACCACGCGGCGGCATCCCTCAAACAACTGATCTGCTGTTTTTGCTGGACGTGTTTAGGGGACGTGAGAGGAGATGCTCTAAGTACAACAATAGCGCCAAACGTGTTTAGGGGATGGGATCGGTCGTTTGGCGGACGCGACTGAAGATGCTCTAAGTTCGGCAACAACGCTGAACGTGTTTAGGGAACGTGACTAGCAGTTGCCGCCTTTGTCCTTGACCTCGTCCTCCCCGATGTAGTCGATGATGGTGTCGTTGTCCTGGGCAGACCACCATTGTTAGGGGAAACAATAAACCAATACATTCACAGAAGCTCCACTCATCCCTCCGCTGGCCCAACCTAAGTTTCTATCGGATTGAGCTATTCTCCAATCCAATGCCCTAATCCTCCGAATTTGGGTCCATAAAATAGTGCTATTGTACGAACTGGGGAAGTCAAAGCACATTTCCCCCATAGGTAGGCCCTTTCACCTCATTCTTCGCTTTGGTACTTTCACTTCATTCTCTCTCATAATCAAGTTAAGATATGATGTTGTTTCATCCTAAAATTATGAGAAATTCCTTTGCTGATCCTTGGTATAAGATAAGTTAAAATGTTGTGCCAATTTCTCAAGACATGGGCTCGCCTTGCGTTTATTAGTTTGCTTTCTTCCACAAAATTGACAACCATCTTTTTTTATGACAGACAAGCTCAACCACAATTTTGTAGTTTATTCCATTTGGAAAACTAAATTTTGCGGACGGAAGCGCTCCTCTCGTCGCATACTCTAGGAGACAGGGGGCGAACCCTAGCCCCCGTCGCCGCCACCCCTCCTCCCATCCCCCCTCCCCCCTCCTCTTTGCCCCCCGGGGCTGCCGTCGGGCGAAGCTGCGTGACGCCTATGAAGGGGGCAGCGGGAACCTAGTCCCTCTTGGCTCCAGCGCGGCGGTCTGGAGGGAGGCCTCCATACTAGGATCGGAGGCTGGGAGCGGCGGAGGTGGGACAAGGCGGCGCACATGGGCCTAGATGTGTTCGTGCGAGCTTGGATGGGCTCCACGGGCGTGTTCAGACTGCCATGTTTTAGCTTACTTACCTTTGCCTGCCAACGCTAGAAAAGCTAGCTTCCTTGTTTGTGGTACCAGGAATGTGTCATCTTGATCAAGGAGTCTGGAACTCCATGCTGGGGATGTAGGAAATGCTATTCGTGCCGGTGAATCGACGAAACTATGTCCTTTGCAGCTTTTACTTACCTGCAGCAGTAGCTGGTGTGGGGAAGATCTAGGATCTGAAAGCAGTGGCAGATACAAACTTTCTCATAATCTCTCACTCCCTTTCAAATGCATCAACAAAATCTCTTTTATCAGGTTGTCAATTCTCAACCCTTTCTTCAGCCCTTTTAATCGCCGACAAAAAAGCCAGCTGATGGAAAAGACGATGCACATGACCCAGGATATCAGTAGAAGTGATATTTCCGCATCAACTCCAAGTGTATCCAACATCCTGGCGATTCAAGCTCCATGATCTGGCTATCTGTCTCCTTGGATGTTCATCTTGTCTAGTCCTGAAAGTTGTAATGTCTAGTTGTTTGGGTGTGTTGTGCTAAACTTCTTGTTAGAGTTTGCTTTAGTATCCTCAGGTTTTTGCCCCGTAGAGGATGCTCGATTTCGAGTATATATCAGCGGGTTTTTCGATGGTGCGAGGGCGGCCTCTTTCCTGTTTCCTTTTGCTGCGTTGATGTTGTTGTTTCAAACAAGTTTGTATTTCCATTATGTTGTAGTAATGGAAAGGGTAACCCGTTTGGAAAAAAATCCCTTTGTTTAGGCTCTGTCAGTTCTCAAATCTCAACCCTTTCTTTAGCACTAGCAAAAGTGCCCGTGCGTTGCACCGGGAGAAAGGAATGACATTATGATGAGGTGCTGCCAGATAAGTGGGTCTTCCTCACCACCGCTGGGCTGAGGATTTTACTCGAAGTGGTAGGTTCTCGGCGCGAGGATTTTCCTCTAGTTAAACTGGATGGCCCATCGCTACCCGCCGGCGTGATGATTCCACTCCAGCATCAGCTTGGTGGCCTAGCACCATCGTTGGCCCTCTCCTGGGTGGCTTTTCACGCGCGCACCACGCGTGCACACGCACGCTCCGTCTTCCTGGATGCTCTTTGCGTCCCTCTCCTCTCCGCCTCCACCATCTTCGTGTGCTTCATCGCGTGCGCTACTCTTGGCGTCCTGGAGTGCTCGAAGACATGTTGCACCGTCAATAGCCGCCTGTCTGTTCCCGAGCCGGTATGTCGCGCGCCAATCCGGCACTCGCACTCCACAAATGACGTCGTGTTTTGCCTCCTTGTAGTGTGTCTGCCGATCGGGCTAGGGCAAGGGCATCTAGAGCAGGCGCAGGGCATGCGCGACGGCGAAGATCTCCGCCCTCCATGTGAGTAGGTCGTCGATGGCCCGGCGCTTGGCTCGCCACGCGCTTCCACCCTCTGTGTTCACGCATGACAGCTTGGCCATGCGCTCCTCGATGGTGGCTTTCACCGCCGCAAGGTCGCGCTCAAGGACCACATCCAGCGGCGAGGTCTCTAACGAGGCCAGCAACGCGGCTTAATGGCCAGGCGGTGGTGCATCCTCGATGGCATCGTGCCACCCGTCGTCCTCCTCCTCCTCATCGATGTCCGGGTCCATCTCCGCTTGCTTCGCGCCCTCTGTCGCCGCCGATCCCCCTCTGCCTCCACGCACTCCTTGGCCTCGCGCTCCTCCGCTGCACGTCGCTTGGCGGTCAGCGGGAACCGCTCACGAGCAGCCAGCGTGAGCTTCGCCTGTGTCGTCTGCAGCTTGCGAGGCATGTTGATAAGGAGACGGTGTAGGAGAAGGAAGGTGAGGATAATGTCGTCAGTGGCTGGTATGAGATAATGAGGCCGCAAGCATCGGCTATTACAGCCTGCGGCCGTAGCATGAAACTGGCAGGAGCGCTCGCGTGGCAAGCACTGTTTCCGTACAACATAGTTACATTTAAAAAGGATGTATGTAAAGATCACCTATCATGCATGTAAATAGATTAAAAAAGATGGATTTAAGCAACTTTGGTTAATTACAGAAAGAAACTTTGGGTTCACTTAAATTAACAACAACAACAAACCTGATATTAAACAGGAGAATGAACTGAAGTTTATTTGCTTTGTACATGACTAACGGGATGACGCCTTATGCTGAGCAAAAGAAGGCCCAGAGAAATCCAACCGGCAAGCCAAGTTAGTTCCAAGGCCCAGCCGACTCCTCCATCCTCGTCTCCTCTATTCTCCCCCAGTTTCCCCTCACTCCGCCGCCAGACATGCACACCAGCACGCACAAGAACCGGCGACCAGACTCCATTCCAGGATTGATCGCCCGCCCGCCAAGCCGCGCCATTCCAGGATCTATCCCCCGCCCTCACCCATTCTTCCGTGCAATTTCTTCCTCCTTTAATCTGTTTCTTTGATTTCCTCCTTTAATAATTGTCGTCCGTTCCCAAATTATGTGGACCTGATCCTTTCCTTCGTTCAATCCCGTCCTTTAATCCAATCCGGTTCAATTCGTGCGGTCCAGCTTTGCTGATACTTGTTATCCCAAATCAGCTTGTTATAAACCAGAAAATTTAGGCATATAAACCGGTGGATTTTCTTATATGCGAGCGAGGTGGGACTATTGATTTTCTGTGTGACCCAGCGCTACGGTATTTTGACCAAAAAAAAAGCCCAGTGCTGGCCCTGTTCGCGGTACGCGCTCCGTGCGGCTTGTGTCGGCAGTTCTTTGCTCTCGAGGAAAAGGAAGGAAAAAAAAGAATCGAACCGGTATGTGGCATTTGTATTATGCGCTTTGGTGGGAGGGTAAAACAGTCCCAAAAAAAAGCGTTGACGAAATTTTTGGCAGAAACCTTAGCTCCTTTATTATTAGGTATAGATTTCTCAATCGCCGACAAAAAGCCAATGAAAAACGACAACAATATGGATCCGAGTCAATAAATTCCATAAAAAAGTAGAAGGAAAAACAAAAGCATTCTCCTGTTGGAAAACATGAACTCGTCGCTCGTTCGTGAACTGTCACACTTGAAACCAACGTTTTAAGAATGCTTCCCGTAGCTCTCAATCGGGTCCTCGATACTCCCTGCTATATAAAACCCCGAGCGTAGCCGCGCTCGAGCTCTCTCTCTTCCGTCATTCTTTCGTTCTAATTTTACATTCTTTTAGCTCCTTCCTTTTGTGCGTAGAACTTTTTCTTAGGTGGCCCTTCCGGTTTCTCCTGGCCCCTTGATAGGATCGCTGTTTCTTAGGAATCTTTGGTAAAACGGATTTGGTAAATCGATCGCCGTGCTACTGATATTATCGGAAGAAAACACAGTAACAGGATTCAGTCCCTGGGAAAGATTTGTTTGGAGAGCGCGATGACATCGAGCGTGGATTTGGAAGCGCTCCGGCCGTCGCCGGCCGACGTGCGGGTCGTCACGTCCGACGGGAGCACCATCGCGGCGCATTCATCCGTTCTGGTAAGCGACCGAGGACTGTCTCTTGGTCGGTTGTGAGGTTTGGGTGGATGCATGATCTATCTGGTGCTAACTTTGTTTGATGGGCGTGAAGGCGTCGGCATCGCCTGTGCTGGAGCGGATGATCGAGGTGTCGGCGCGCATCCGCATCCTCGGCGCCTCACCCGACGCCGTCGCGGCCTTCCTCCGCTTCCTGTACTCCCCGAGGGAGGCGACGGCCGGGGAGTGGGGGGAGGCTGCGATGGCGGCGCACGGAGCGGCGCTGCTGGCGCTGGCACACGCGCACCGCGTGCCGTGGCTGAAGTGGCGTGCGGAGGAGGCGGTGGCGGCGCGCCTCACCGCGGAGCGCGCCGTGGACGCGCTGAAGCTGTCCCGGCTCTGCAACGCGCCGCGGCTGTACCTGGTGTGCGTGCGTCTCGCCGGCAAGGACCTGGCCGCCGTCGAGCTGTCCGAGGGCTGGTGCTTCGCGGGCCGGCACGACGCCGCGCTCCAGGTTAACCTGCTCCGCCTCCTCCACGACGCCGACCAGGTGCGCGCAAGTGCCGTTTCTTTGTTCTGGCTGTCATTCTCACGCATTTTTTCTCTTCAAATAAAAGAGACGACGAAGGAAAGTGGCTTTAGTTGACGTAGCCAGCACGTGGCATTCCGTTGCTTGAAAGGTTGCTTTGCCCTTTGATAATGGCGTTGGTGCATGGATCCATGCAGTTCTTCTGCATTCGGCAACACATTAGCGCCTCTCTCCCCACAGATGGAGATGGTTACTGCCTGCCTAAAACACATCTCCGAATTTACACATGGACACCGACTTCTCACAGTCGCCATCCCACAGGGCCACAAATGCACACACCAAACAGAAATTCGCCAGTGACATTGTTCCTGACGTATACATGCTGACAGAGGAAGAAGCGATGGGAGCGGGAGCGGGCGTCGCAGGACGTCTACCGGCAGCTCAGCGACGCTATGGCATCCCTAGATCGCGCCTTCACCGAGGCGTACCCGTGCGACGACGACGGCAGCGGAGCCTGCACCGCGCGGCAGGGCATCGTGCAGCTGGTGAGGCACTTGGCCGGGTGCGGCAACAAGGGCGGCGGCGGCGGCTGCCCGCACTGCAAGCGCATCTTCCAGCTCCTCCGGCTCCACTCCTCCGTCTGCGACCGGGCCGAGCCTTGCAGAGTACCCTTGTGCAGGTAACGCAGCTATACTGGTTTCTGCTCCTCCACGGGACATAGCTTTCGATCACGTTTAATTGGCGCGACATGAATCTGAAACACCACCTAGCTATCCCTGAAAACGAAAGCTCCGGCGGATATCCGTCACAGTCTGAACTTGAGAGACCTGAACTTTCAGCACCGTTTTACATCGGCAGCTAAAACCTTCTTTTTTTTGTTAATGTGTCCAGCAATCTCAAGACGAAGATGCAGGCAGAGAAAGTGGACAAGACGTGGAGGCTCCTCGTGAAGAAGGTGGCCAGGGCCGGAGTCATGGCTACCCTAGACAACAGGGAGGTGCCGGAGATCGTGAAGAGGTCGTGGGCAAAATACAACAGCAGCGGCAGCAGGAGTAGATCAGCCAGATTCAGATAGGAAAGCATATACAGTCAACGATACGACGTACTGCAGTTATTTTGGGAGGAGGAATACTAGCTACTGAGGTTTTTATCACACTGCGTTTAACCTGTACTCAGACTCAGACACCAAGGAAATGCATAAAATACACTCTCCCGGCACCATGTCGTGTGCGGCTCAGTTGTAGTATGGAATCTTACTTGAATTTCGCACCACGGAAACTGGGCTTATGTTCTCTCTCCCTTTACAATTAGCTTGGGTTCTAGGTTTGATTAAAGTCAAACTTTATAAAATTTAACTAAATATTTACGAAAAAATAGTAACTTCTATTATGTTTCTCCGGAAATAGATGTCGCAAATTTGTCTAAATATAGATATATCTAGACGTGTTTTAGTGTTTAGATACATATGTATATAGACAAATATACGACATCTATTTCTGGACGGAGAGTACAATATAAAATTTATTGCATTCGAGTAATTATAAAGTATAAGGCAAAAGATTTGCTATTTTCATTGATAGAGAAGAAGGTTTAGGGTGTTACAAACCAACATGATAAAGGCACAAGCCAAGATCAAAAACCTCAAGTCTACTCTCGCGGAATTACAATAGTCAACACTTTGGTCCCGGCCAAGGACCACATAGCCGCCTCATCTTTGATTCTAGTTGCAACCATATTGACCGTCGAGAAGTGGTTTTGGAAAACACGTGCGTTTCTTTCTTTTAAAATCTCCAAAGAAATAAGCATAGCAAGCGATGTCATCACTCTTTTGGATTGACCATTGTTTTACCTGGAAGACCTCCACCAATCTTCAACCCTTTGCGCTTCATGCCGCACCTCCGGATTGGCATCAATGAGACCAAGCCACTCCTTAATGTTGGACGAAACTCTTTTTGTGAAGCGGCAAGTGAAGAGGAGGTGCACGGTGGATTCTCAAGTTTGGTTGCAAAGCCAATTTCCGTATTTTTTTCCATCCACTGAGGTCAAGCCTATATCCACCGTTCACACTCTATTTTGGAGCACAAGACAAGTAAAGATCTTGCATTTGGGGGTGGCCCAAGGTTTTCACACCGTGGCGGGCATGATAGAGCTGGTGAGTCCCTCAAAGTGCATCTTGTATGTCGAGGACGAGAAGTATGAGCCGTGAGTGGTAAGCTTCCAAGTGATCGTATCATGAGACCCATCATGGAGATGGATGTTTGAGAGTCTCTCCCAGAGGTTGGCAAATTTGATGATGTGCTCCAAGGATAGGCCATCATGCATGTTGATTTTGGAGACCCAAAAATTGTTTTCCAAAGCTTTTCGAACATTGTAGTTCTTCCTTTTGGAGATCTTGTAAATGAGGTCCTTCTTGCATCAAGACAAGAAGATTCCCAAAAGTGGGTCTTCTTTTCATCGTCAATAGTATACTTTGTGGCCACCACAAAAAGATCATTAGCATTGCAACGGGTTCCAAGGCTTGGAATCATCCATCCACTCCATCCATAACCACCTCGAGCAAAGCGCCATGGCAAATTTATCGAGGTTTAAGATTCCAAGCCATCCCTTGTTCTTAGGCTTGCAAACATGGTCCCAATTCACCTTGCATTTCTCTCACGTAACCTTGTCACTCGCCTCCCAAAGATAAGCTCTCCGAACACTAGCAATCTGAGAAGAACCTCCAAAGGAATTTCAAGAATGGCGATTAAGTAGATGACCACGCTAGTAAGGACCACCTTGACAAGCACGGTGTGCCCGGCCATGGAGGCATGCTTTCCGAGCCATGGGACAAACTTTCCGACAACTTTGTCTTCAAGGTATTATAGTTGGATTTTTTTTCAATCTTGTGTGAGAGAGAGGCAAGACAAGGTAACACATTGGAAAGGTGGTAAGTCTCGCGGAGAAAGGTTGTAGAACATCTTCAAGATCAATATCATCACATTTGATGGGAGCAACTTGACTCTTAGCACAACTAGTGACAAGACCGGTAACCTCCCAAAACCGACCCAACATGGAGGCCAAGCAAGTGATATCCTCTTTGTAAGGGGCCATAAAAATGGCCGCATTATCGGCATAGAGTGATGTGCCAATAGTAGGGGTTCTCCCTCTCAATTGATGGAGGTGGCCTTGTTGGGTAGCTTTGCAAAGATTGAAGTGAAGAGGGTCAATGGCCAGCACGAAGAGGAGCGGGGAGAGGGGGTATCCCTGACACAATCTCCTTCCATGCATAATAGGGTCACCGGCAAGGCCATTGAGGAGCACCTGTGAGGAGGCTGAGGATAGAAGGGCGGACGCCGAATCTCTAAAGGTAGGAGGAAAACTGAGATGCTCCAACATATCCAAAAGGTAGTCCCATCGCACGGAGGCAAAGAACTTTATGTCAAGCTTGAAGAGGAGTGTGGGAGTCTTCGATATGCGGAACCTTCTGACTAGATTCGCGCATACAAGAAATTCTCGTGGATACTTCTCTTTTTTAGGAAGGCGCTTTGCGCATTGGAGACAAGCTCATTAATGAGAGGAGCAAGACAGGTGGCCATCATCTTTGCAATGATCTTGGCAATGGCATGTATGAGGCTTATTGGTCTAAAATCACTAATGTCTTCAGCTCTGTCTATTTTCATATTACATGATTTTATATTAATATTTTTCTCATATTTTTGGTCAAATTTTGAAAATTTGATTTTGAATAAACCCACAACGCGAAGTAAATAAAAATGAAGGGAATGTACTAGTAGTGGTTATGTCAGTTGAAGAGTTGAGACGTTGATTTGGCCCAAGGTAACGCAGTGATCGGCTGATCGCCTCGTTTGACTTGAACGACCATGGTGGGGTTAAAGATATCCTACTCTGCGAACTCCAAAACACTTCGATACCACAGAGTGAAAGGACCACATCCATGTGAGAGCTTCGTGAGCACAAACCTCGTGCTATGGACTTAAGACCCCAAAATATCACCGACTTCCTCCCGGTGTCCCAGTTGCAAAGACTAACTGTCGCTATGAAGATTATTGATGTTAAACGTACGACACTCTGCACCGCTACAAGAGTAATAACACCAAAAACCCATCTTTTGGGTTTACATTGCCATGGATCAATTACACATAGCTAATGGTCAGTATGAAACAGCTCGTACGCTGCTCTGGACTTTCAGATTGTTGCTGTATCACTTTCAGAAGAGTTCAGACCGGAGCCGACATAGCAAAGCGACTTCTTTTCACGAACCAGCAAAGACAGTACAAACAGCCTAATGGACCATGAATTTAGAAGACACTCCTTACAGAATATACCTAAACAGACACCATTTGTACTCCTATAACTGCGTACTATCATATGATCATAAGCTCATATAACTCTAATATATATTGGTCAGGGGGGACAAAATTTGTGTGCAGATCAGAACTTCACACTAGAGACCAAATTAACTAAGAGATCAGCTAGCTAGCTAGCTACTATTGATGATCTTCTCATGCATCTTGCGAGGTTCTACATCAGCCGGTTATGCTTGGGCCTGTGGCGCTTCGGAGGGCTGTAGTCCTTGGTCATGAACCACCTCATCTTCTTCCTCTCCTCGGCCCATTCCTTGGCGTGCTGCCTCCTGTCGTCACCATTCCTCGCCGCACCTTCTCCTTGCACGAAAGGGGGGAAAACTTCGGTTTCTTCAGTAGAAGAATGTGAATCTGTGAATGGTCATGTAGCAAGATTTAATAGTAAGAGCTAGTAATAAGGTATAACATGTAGCAACTAATGGTAACTGTACTTACCAACAAGCACTTGCTGGTGAAGCAAAAACCTGAAGCTTAAGAGGAAGATCACAGCAACCAGGCTCACAAGGCCTAGGACCCTCATTTCTGCCTTTCTCGCCTTTGTGCTCTACTAGATCACAATCTTCGCTCTGAGCAACCAGAGAAGGTGCTGTGTGTATAAATAGGCCAGGCCTCTGGTCAGAGCATTTCAACAAGAGTTGTACAGAGTTGGCAGGTCAAGCGGCAGGAAATTTCGGTTTGTGTTTCAGTAGAATTCCGAGCACAGTGCCTCTGTCTTGTCAAAAAGATAATCGACGTTTTTTCCCCTTGGCATGATTAACTAGTCTTCCAAGAACTGCACGTCCTAGCTACGAGAAGAATCTCTTGTTTCTGGAGCTTAGCCCATCGGTTACCAAACTCCGAGTCTTTCTTTCTTGCAGTTGCCGCACTCTCCTTTTGGGTACAAGAGTTGCTGCAGAATTAGTTTAATGCTCGACAATGTAAACTCGATTTCGCTCAACCAAGCAGAACCACATGGCATTTAAATTGATGTCGTACACGCACTCGGATGTTCAGTTGCAGTAGTACTAGCCAGGAAGGCTGTGACTTCTAGTCAATTTTCGATTAACGAAAAAGTGTGTGATCAACTGATCACTAGCATTGTCCTGTTTTTTAATTTAATAAATATGTGACCTAGCTAAAAAAAACCAGTAGAACATGGGTACACATAACCCCGAATTCAAAAAATCTAAAAAATTATAGTTCAGAGTTTCAGAAAAATCGAAATAAATCGTGTGCGTACATATTACTTTGATGCTTACTCATGCAAAATTTGAACAAAAAATAAGATTATATGTGCTCTACAAAAAAATAGAAAATAGATCTTTGTATTTTTTGCACAGTAAAATCCGGGTCAATGTACTATTCCTAGCGCTGAAGATGAACGGGACTAAGCGATCTGCCGAAGCTGTGGGATGTCAACAGAGGAGGAGCAGGAGGTCGCCGGAGGAGCAGGTCACCAGGTGGAGGAGAAAAGGGAGGAGAAGGAGAGAAGGAGAAGTGAAGGAGAAGGGAAAGTGGAAGTGAGGAGGAGAAGTGGAGGAGAGAAGGAGGAGGCGCCACCGAATTTCAAAATTTCAGCCTAATAATTTTGTGGCGCATGTGCATTTGGTGCGCCATAGAATTTTTTTTCGAATTTTTTATTTTTGCAGGAAAAAAATCTTGACTTTGCCGTAACTTTTTACTCTTTTCGAATTTTCTGATTCTGTAAATTTCAGAACGGCCGAAGGCCGTTGAATTTGGATGTAGAATTTCCGGTCATTTTGATATATTGTCCCTTTTTTTTCGAGTTCGTATGCAACCAAAAATCTAGTTTGAAGATTTCATTTTTTTTTGCAAAATACATCGAAATTCATGTTTTCAATTTTCCGTACAAGTATACCACTTAGTATAAGTACAGTTCAAAGGATTTTTTTTGAATTTTTTATAATTTTTTGTGATTTTTGAACAGTAAAAAGGCGATCCACGGGGGTGGGGTGCGTGGATGGTTGAAAAATCTTCTGCCACAGAAATGCTTCTTTCTATGGCGCATTTAGTCACATGCGCCACAGAAAGGCGACATTTCTATGGCGCATCCAGCTCCATGCGCCACAAAAATACTCAGAATTTGTCAACCCAATAATTGGCCGCGGGCCCCACCAGAATTCTGTGGCGCATGAAGAGTTGGGGCCACAGAAATGTCAAATTCTGTGGCGCATGGAGAGTTGGTGCGCCACAGAAATGCAATTATTTAGTGGCGCACGTGCCTGGGTGCGCCACCGAATTTTGTTTAGTGGCGCATGGTTATTTGTTGCGCCACAAAAAGGCATTCCACCTATAGCTAGTTTCCTACTAGTGTGGGCGTACCAAATGATTTTTGAAGCTTGATCCACATATCATGAGATGACTTGCACTTTAGCATCACTAGGAGCAAATGAACTTTTGGACATAAAGAGGATGAAAAATCATTAGATACTTGAGCTTCGAGATGTAAATTTTTCTCTCCCTCTAAAGATAGATTTTGAGGATCTATTGAAGAATAAAAACCTACATCTAGAAATTGCTTTATATTTGGACACGAGGTCTGAAGATTACAAAGCATGCGATTTCTCCACAAAAGATAATATGTGGCATCACACATAACTATGTCATTGTGCACTATACTGCTAGCCTACATCTTTACTTTCAAGGCGATGAAGCCTAAACAGGAAGAGACCTTGCACTGATACAAATTGAAAGGAAGAGATGTCGCCAAAAGGGGAGGGGTGAATAGGCGTTTAAAAACAATTACAAATTTAGTTTGCGAGGACGCAGAATTAAACTAACGTTTATTTTACAAGCACAAAATCTAAATAAGCTAGACTCAACTAAGTGCAACACAACAATAACTTAAAATAAGCAAGATAGGCACAAGATATATATAAATCAAGTGATGCCAATATATAACACTTCCAACACGAATTCTTTCACAAGGAAGTGAACTTGGGTATAGTGATAACGGGGGCATCTTCCCTCACACGAAGTAAGGCACATCACGTCGGATAGATGCGGGCTACCACGAAGGTCTTCTGAGCGCCACAAAGGCTCACCTTCTTCTCCAAGACAATTCCACAAAGAACAAAAGGCCTTTTCCTTCTGGCTAGGTTTTCCTCCACTCAGATGGCAAGCTCCACAACCGCTTCACACGCTCCACGAATGATAAGCCTGGGCCTCTTCATAATCTTCCAAGAAGAGGTCCCCGGAGCACCAACCGCCAAGCCAACTAGGAGGTCACCCTCTAAGATTAACGAGCTCACGGTTTCTCACTTGAACTAATCGTAATGGAGAGCTCAACACTATGCAACAAAGTAGGCTCACAAAGAAAAGTGCTCAAATCATTTTCTCTAAAATACCACCAAAGCAACAAATGCTACATATGAACTAGATAGAAAGAACAATGGTGGAGCTCAACCAATGACTCCAAGATCTAGATTTAAGGGGTTCCCCTCACTTAGAGAAGGATTTGTTTGGTGGGACTGTAGATCTAAATCTCCTCTCTTACAAAGCCCTCAAAAAGATGCAAGAATAATATGAGGGAAGGGAGAGGAAGTAAGCTCAAGAGGTCAACGACGGTGGTTAAAAAATTGCCTAAGAACCCTGAAAGTGCATAGAGCCCCCATGTGTGGTTTTGGTAATTAATGACAATCCCTATGGACTAATGTTTGCATTAAGTTATATGTGTAGGAGTTGTCCATAGGCAATGCTTGAACCATGAGTTGGCGTCAAGGTTGCAATATGAAGAAATGAGGCAAGTTCAAGATGAGTCAACTCGAAGAGCTCACATGCTTGAAGCTTTCCATTCATATGTGTTCATGGATATGTGAAGTTGCACCGAAGAATAAGCTCATCCATAGTGGAGTATGGGGGGAGAAATCCGCAAGACCTCATCTTCATCGAGCAAGCAAAATCAAGAACGACATTTCATCTTGTTGCGGTCAAGATCATCATCATCGAGCTAAAGTGGAAGGCGCAATGTTAAGGTTTGCTCTTGATAGGGTTTCTTTCTTACCGGTCTCGTGGTTTAGTTGGGAGACCGGTTGATAGGATAGTGGTCGTACTATCAAGGGGCTCTCGAGTGAGTAACTCGATCGTATCGTTAGGAGT
This sequence comes from Lolium perenne, assembly GCF_019359855.2. Lineage (NCBI taxonomy): Eukaryota > Viridiplantae > Streptophyta > Magnoliopsida > Poales > Poaceae > Lolium > Lolium perenne. The sequence continues at coordinate 146,606,384 of NC_067249.2, forward strand.
GCGGTCAAACCTTTGCATACTTGCATTATCTTTCTTGGTAGTATTTGGATCTTATCCATGTGGTGTTTTAGAGCTTGTGGTTATTTTCATGACAAGCTCTAGTTCATCGAAAATGGATTTTGGGTTTATCACTTGTTGCGTTTTCGATATCGGTGATTTTCCTGGTTTCTCGTATTGAGAGGTTTCACTCTAAAAATAATAGAAAATCATCCCCAACTAGTTTCCATATTTTCACTCTTTGTTCTGGTAGCTCTTGTTGTCCTCTTTCCAACAAAATTGGTTTCATGTCGATCGGAGTTTCCAAACTCTAGTTATTGATTTTCTAAGTTTGCCCAAAGAGAGGAGTTTGGGCTGGCCGGTAGTACCGCCCGAGCACGGCCGGTAGTACCGCCCGAGCACGACCGGTAGTACCGCCCGAGGTACCGCCCACGGTACCGGAAAAGTGACTGAGCCTCACAGACGGTTCCCAGGGAGTTTGGGGCGCTCGGCGGTACCCCGGCCGGTACCTCGGCCGGAGGCTCCGGCCTCCCCCTACCGGCCCCAGGTCGAGGCAGCCCCAACGGGCAGAAAAATGTGCCCCTTATTTAAGCCTTCTTTCCTCTCTCTCTCTCTCTCCCTTGGCACTTCTTCTTCAACCTCTTGCTCTCCACCATTGTTGCATCTTGAGAGCTCCTCCTCTCCCCCAATCCCTCCACGATTCTTGCTCAAATTTGAGGAAAAGAGAGAGGTGGTCTAGATCTATATTTGCACCAATCAAATTCCCCTCTTTATGAGGGAATCACTAGATCTAGATCTTGGAGAGAAATTTGGTGTTCCTCTTCTTTTGTTCTTCCTCTCTTATTCCCATAATAGCTTTAGTAGCTTTGTTGGAATTTGAGAGTGAATGATTGGATCATCTTTGTGGTGTTCTTGCCATTGCATTTGGTGCATCGATTTGACTTCTCCGCGGTGATACGTGGAGGTGAAAGTTCGTGAGATATTCACTTCGGGAGTTTGTTCCCGGAGCTTGTTCCTCTTGGGTCTTTGGACCCTAGACGGCTTAGTGGTCTTAGTGGTCTTTGTGGTGCTCTTGGAGACTCCAATTAAGTTGTGGAGATTCTTCAAGGGCAAGACCTTTGTGGCGATTTATTGGGAGCCTCCAATTAAGTTGTGGAGATAGCCCCAAGCTTTGTGCGGGTTTGGTGACCACCCTAAGGTTCCATAGTGGATCGAGGACATCCCTTTTGGTGGGAATTCTCGAGGAGAATACTGATACGTCTCCAACGTATCTATAATTTCTTATGTTCCATGCTAGTTTTATGACAATACCGACATGTTTTATTCACACTTAATAATGTTTTTATGCATTTTTTGGGACTAACCTACTAACAAGATGCCGCAGTGCCAGTTCCTGTTTTCTGCTGTTTTTGATTTTAGAAAAGCTAGTTTACAAATATTCTCGGAATTGGACGAAACAAAAGCCCACAGCCCTATTTTCCACAGAGTGTTCCAGAAGACCGAAGAAGAGTCGAGGAAGGTCAGCAGGGGGACCACACCATAGGGCGACGCGGCCGTGGGGCCCCCCGCGCCGACATGTGGGGAGGGAGCCTCCTGGCTCCCCCGACTCTGCCCCTTCGCCTATTTATTCCTTCGTCCCCGAAAACCCTAGCACCGAGAGCCATAATACCAGAACAGTTCCAGAGACGCCGCCGCCGTCAACCCTAACTCGGGGGGATCATAAGATCTCCTCCGGCACCCTGACGGAGAGGAGAACCATCACCGGAGGGCTCTACATCACCATGCCCGCCTCCGGACTGATGCGTGAGTAGTTCATCCTTGGACTATGGGTCCATTGCAGTAGCTAGATGGTTGTCTTCTCCTCTTGTGCCATCATGTTTAGATCTTGTGAGCTGCCTATCATGATCAGGATCATCTATTTGTAATGCTACATGTTGTGTTTGTTGCGATCCGATGAATATGGAATACTATGCCAAGTTGATTATTGATCTATCATATATGTTATTTATGATCTTGCATGCTCTCTGTTGCTAGTAGAGGCTCTGGCCAAGTTGATACTTGTGACTCCAAGAGGGAGTATTTATGCTAGATAGTGGGTTCATGTCTCCATTGAATCTGGGGGAGTGACAGCAACCCCTAAGGTTGTGGATGTGCTGTCGCCACTAGGGATAAAACATCAATGCTTTGTCTAAGGATATTTTTATTGTTTACATTACACACAATACTTAATGCAATTGTCTGTTATTTGCAACTTAATACTGTAAGGAGTGCGAATGCTAACCCGAAGGTGGACTTTTTAGGCATAGATGCATGTTGGATGGCGGTCTATGTTCTTTGTCGTAATGCCCTAAGTAAATCTCATAGTAGTCATCATGATATGTATGTGCATTGTTATGCCCTCTCTATTTGTCAATTGCCCAACTGTAATTTGTTTACCCAACATGTTATTTATCTTATTGGAGAGACACCACTAGTGAACTGTGGACCCCGGTCCATTCTTTTACATCTGAAATACAACCTACTGCAATCATTGTTCTCTTTTGTTTTCTGCAAACAAATATCATTTTCCACACCATACGTTTAATCCTTTGTTTTTAGCAAGCCGGTGAGATTGACAACCTCACTGTTAAGTTGGGGAAAGTAGTTTGATTGTGTTGTGCAGGTTCCACGTTGGTATCGGAATCCCTGGTGTTGCGCCGCACTACACTCCTTCACCAACAACCTTCACGTGATCTTCATCTCCTACTGGTTCGATAACCTTGGTTTCTTACTGAGGGAAAACTCGCTGCTGTACTCATCATACCTTCCTCTTGGGGTTCCCAACGGACGTGTGCTTTACCGTCACAAGCAGCTACTTTTCTGGCGCCGTTGCCGGGGAGATCAAGACACGCTGCAAGGGGAGTCTCTCACACCCAATCTCTTTACTTTGTTTATTGTCTTGCTTTATTTTATTTTTTGTCTTGTTTGCTTTCTTTATATCAAAAACACAAAAAAATTAGTTACTTGCTTTACTTTATTTAATTCGGTTTTGCTAAAATGAGTAGTCCAGAAGTTGAAGTTCGTTCGTTTAAGCAACAAGGGGGAGAAAGTTTTAAAGATGCTTGGTATAGAATTAGTGATGCTCATCATAGGTGCACTAAGAAACACTCCACTATTATCCTCCTTAGGAACTTTTATGTTGGTATCTCTAGCTGGAATAGGTATGTTCTTGATACTCTTACAGGGGTAATTTCCTAGGTACTCCTGCTTCAGAAGCTAGTTGCATCATTGGGAGTCTAGTTGGAATACCACCTGTTAATGAAGCTAAAATTGAAATCTCTCTTGAGGACGTCATGAAAAAGTTAGAGGCCATAGAGAAAAATCTTCCAAGTGTTGAGACTAAATTGGGAATATTACTTGATAATACTGATAAACTTGATAAATCCCTAGGAGGAATTAATGAAAGAATTGTTGTCTTAGAAACTTGTGCTATCCATGATAATTAAACCCATAGGATTGGTGAACTTGAAGAAGCTATGGGAACCTTGGGTTCAACTTTTTCTTCGCTTAAGTTTAAGAAGAAAGCTTATGTGGGTAAGGAGCAAAAGTTCATGTATGTCCCTAAGATGTCAAAGCCAAAGAATCATTATGAGCTTAAAATTGATAAAACCCTTAGTACCACTATGGGAAATTTAGATAATAGAGCATCTAAGATACCTTTTGTGACAAGTTGTGTTTTTAAGAAAAATTATGATGTTGATGTTTCTTCTCTTGATGTTACTTGATTTACACTTTCTGCGCCTAGCTGAAAGGCGTTAAAGAAAAGCGCTTATGGGAGACAACCCATTATTTTATTTCTGCAATTTTTGTTTTATATTTAAGTCAAGGTGCTTGTTACTACTGTAGCAATACCTTTGTATCTTTATTTTCTTGCATTGTTGTGCCAAGTAAAATATTTGATAGAAAGTTGATACTAGATTTGGATTTCTGCGCAGAAACAAATTTTTAGCTGTCACGAATTCGAGCTTTTCTCTCTGTAGAAAACTCGTAAAATCCTGAAAAAATTCATGCGTAATCCTCAGATATGTACGCAACTTTCGTTCAACTGGAGCTTTTCCATTTGAGCATGTTAAGTGCCTCGAAAAAATTCATCTTTACGGACTGTTCTGTTTTGACAGATTCTGCCTTTTATTTCGCATTGCCTCTTTTACTGTGTTTGAATGGATTTCTTTGCTCCATTAAATTTAAGTAGCCTTGGGTAATGTCCAGAAGTGTTGGGAATGATTGTGTCCTTGCTGAACATGTGAATTTTTGATTATGCACTAACCCTCTAATGAGATTGCTTTGAGTTTGGTGTGAAGAAAGTTTTCAAGGATCAAGAGAGGAGGATGATATAATATGATCAAGAAGAGTGAAAAGTCTAAGTTTGGAGATGCCCCCGTGGTTCATCCATGCATATTTCAAGAAGACTCAAGCGTCTAAGCTTGGGGATGCCCAAGGCATCCCCTTCTTCATCAACAACTTATCAGGTCACCTCTAGTGAAACTATATTTTAATTCTGTCACATCTTATGTGCTTTACTTGTAGCGTCTGTATGCTTTTATTTTCGTTTTGTTATTTTCATTCTCTAAATAAATCGGATCCTAACATGCTTGTGTGGGAAAGAGACACGCTCCGCCTTTTCATTTGAACGCTTGTGTTCTTCGTTTTATTTTTCATGTTCATGGCGAAAGCTGAAAGCCGCATCACTTATTGTTATTTTGTTGGAAACAAAAAATGATTCATGTGGTAATTGGTATATTGTCTTGAATAATTTGATACTTGGCAATTGTTTTGAGCTCTCAAGTAGATCATGTTTAAGCTCTTGCATCATGTAGTTTAAACCTATTAGTGAAGAACTACCGTAGAGCTTGTTGAAATTTGGTTTGCATGATTGGTCTCTCTAAGGTCTAGATATTTTCTGGTAAAAGTGTTTGAGCAACAAGGAAGACAGTATAGAGTCTTATAATGCTTGCAATATGTTCTTATGTAAGTTTTGCTGTACCGGTTTATACTTGTGTTTGCTTCAAACAACCTTGCTAGCCAAAGCCTTGTAATGAGAGGAAATACTTCTCGTGCATCCAAAACCTTGAGCCAAAACCTATGCCAATTGTGTCCACCATAACTACCTACTATGTGGTATTTTTCTTGCCACCCCAAAGTAAATTGCTTGCGTGCTACCTTTAAAACCTTTCAAAAATTCATTCCTTGTTTTTGCAATATATAGCTCATGGGAAAGTAGCCTAAAAAACTATTGTGGTAAGTAATATGTCGCTTGTGTATCTTAGTTCTTATAAGTTGCTTGTTAAGCGGTAACCATGTTATCTGGGGACGCCATCAACCTGTCACACCTTTGTTGAATATCATGTGAGTTGCTATGCATGCTCGTCTTGTCTGAAGTAAGGGAGATTTTCCATGAGTTGAAATGGTTTGAGTATGCATATTGTTAGAGAAGAACATTGGGCCGCCAACCAAAGCCATGTATCATGGTGGAAGTTTCAGCTTGGACATTAATCCTCGAATCTCTTATGAGAATATTATCTGTTGTTGAATACTTAAAGCATAAAAGAGGAGTCCATTATCTGTTTTCTATGTTGTCCCGGTATGGATGTCCTCAAGTTGAGATCTATCAAAATCGAGAAATCAAATGCGATTTATCTCCTTGGACCTTTGTACAGGTAGCATAGAGGTATCCCTTTGTGACACTTGGTTGAAACATATGTAATGCGATGATAATCCATGGAAATCCGAGCTAATTAGGACAAGGTGCGGGCACTATTAGTATTCGATGCATGAGGCTTGCAACTTATAGGAAGTTTTATACATAATCCATATGAATTATTACTACCGTTGACACAATTGTTTCCATGCTTTCAAAATAAAAAGCTCTAGCACATGAGTAATCCCTGCTTCCCTCTGCGAAGGGCCTTTCTTTTACTTTATGTTGAGTCAGTTTACCTACTTCTTTCTATCTTAGAAGCAAACACTTGTATCAACTGTGTGCACTGATTCTTACATGCTTACTTATTGCACTTATTATATTACTTTGTGTTGACAATTATCCATGAGATATGCATGTTGAAAGTTGAAAGCAATTGCTGAAACTTAAATCTTCCTTTGTGTTGCTTCAAAACCTCTTATTAAGAATCTATTGCTTTATGAGTTAACTCTTATGCAAGACTTTTCGATGCTTGTCTTGAAAGTACTATTCATGAAAAGTTTTTGCTATATGATTCAGTTGTTTAGTCATTATCTTTTTGTTAGCAAACTATAGACCATTGCTTTGAGTCACTTCATTCATCTCATATGCTTTACAATAGTGTTGATCAAGATTATGTTGGTAGCATGTCACTTCAGAAATTATTCTTTTTATCGTTTACCTACTCGAGGGCGAGTAGGAACTAAGCTTGGGGATGCTTGATACATCTCCAACGTATCTATAATTTCTTATGTTCCAAGCTAGTTTTATGACAATACCTACATGTTTTATTCACACTTTATAATGTTTTTATGCATTTTCTGGGACTAACCTGTTAACAAGATGCCGCAGTGCCAGTTCCTGTTTTCTGCTGTTTTTGATTTCAGAAAAGCTAGTTTACAAATATTCTCGGAATTGGACGAAACAAAAGCCCACGGCCCTATTTTCCACGGAGCGTTCCAGAAGACTGAAGAAGAGTCGAGGAAGGTCAGCAGGGGGCCCACACCATAGGGTGGCGCGGCCGTGGGCCCCCCGCGCCGACATGTGGGGAGGGAGCCTCCTGGCTCCCCCGACTCTGCCCCTTCGCCTATTTATTCCTTCGTCCCCAAAAACCCTAGCACCGAGAGCCATAATACCAGAACAGTTCCAGAGACGCCGCCGCCGTCAACCCTAACTCGGGGGGTTCATAAGATCTCCTCCGGCACCCTGCCAGAGAGGGGAATCATCACCGGAGGGCTCTACATCACCATGCCCGCCTCTGGACTGATGCGTGAGTAGTTCATCCTTAGACTATGGGTCCATAGCAGTACTAGATGGTTGTCTTCTCCTCTTGTGCCATCATGTTTAGATCTTGTGAGCTGCCTATCATGATCAAGATCATCTATTTGTAATGCTACATGTTGTGTTTGTTGGGATCCGATGAATATGAAATACTATGTCAAGTTGATTATTGATCTATCATATATGTTATTTATGATCTTGCATGCTCTCCGTTGCTAGTAGAGGCTCTGGCCAAGTTGATACTTGTGACTCCAAGAGGGAGTATTTATGCTAGATAGTGGGTTCATGTCTCCATTGAATCCGGGGGAGTGACAGCAACCCCTAAGGTTGTGAATGTGTTGTTGCCACTAGGAATAAAACATCAATGCTTTGTCTAAGGATATTTGTATTGTTTACATTACACACAGTACTTAATGCAATTGTCTGTTGTTTGCAACTTAATACTGGAAGGGGTGCGGATGCTAACCCGAAGGTGGACTTTTTAGGCATAGATACATGCTGGATGGCGGTCTATGTTCTTTGTCGTAATGCCCTAAGTAAATCTCATAGTAGTCATCATGATATGTATGTGCATTGTTATGCCCTCTCTATTTGTCAATTGCCCAACTGTAATTTGTTTACCCAACATGTTATTTATATTACTAGCAAGGTGGCCCTCGCAAATGCGAGGGCATCGTCTATACCATTATGAATGTGGCGATAAATAATTCACTATGCAAGATAAGAGTAATAGGGTTACATAGTTAGGGTGAAATGTTGTGCTTAACAGAAGAGTTCAAGTGACATATGAATCCTCCCCATTTCGGGTAGCTTAATGAACCAAAATCATCTTCTTTAAGAGCATTATTCTAGTCGCCAGCCTATGGGCCTGTCTAAGCTAGTTATTTTAGGTGGTTACACTTACTAATACTTAAATTTTTATGACATTAGCTGATTGCATAGATATATACATTTGTTTTCTTTTGCGAATTGATATACACAGTTGTTACGTAGCTACTTAAACGCACATACAACCACACAATCCAAAGTAATACCATGTGAGATGGTGTGCCGACCTGATGTTCTTCCTTATCTCGTCCAGGCCCACATAGAAGAACCCTAGAAATCGCAGATAACATGACATGGAATGTCAATAGCAAATACCCACCTTTTGTCAACTGATATATAGGAAAAAAAGAGAATACTGAGATCTGCATATGTTTAGTGTACGTAAGTCAACATATTTTTCTATATTTTTTTTTCGAAATGGGGGAAATATCGCCCCAGCTTCTGCATCCAAAGGATGCACACGGCTTTTTTTATTAGATTATTCACGAAACCTTACAAGAAAAAATACAAAAGATCAAACTCAAAGCAACCTTACTATACCTACAGTGGGATGAAGAGGGTGACAATACACCAACTCAAATCATCCAAAACTAAATGCCTTCTCAGACCGCCCAATAGCAGGTGAGAAACACATCCAGTCAAGCAGACTCTCAGCGCACGCCAACGCACACGCCACAGGAGTTGCTCCCGCCGTCTTCCTCGACTCCATCTTCAAGAGAGATCAACGCATTAACCTTGCAAGACCTGCCGTCGATGCCACCATGACGCCAAACAGCTCCACCCTCCTGCACGTATACATCACCCGCATCTGTCGTTGATACCCTGCAGCACCATACCACTGAGACTCAGCGCCAACAATGTGGTAGATGAACACCACTCCACCGAAGTCCGCCAACATCCAGCAGCTGCTCCAAAAACGATGCCCCAAGAGGTAGAACGACGCAGGACGCGCCGTCATCGTCCGATCCGGGAGACCCGGACCTAGGGTTTCCCCCGGAGCAGCACGAGTGAGAAACCGTAGACTGCGTCAGCGATGCCTTCAGGAAGGGAGCGACGCGTGACGCCGCCATCGCCCGCCAAGACCTTGGTCGAAGCTCGGTTGACAGTAGCAGTGTTGACAGTAGCAAACCCTGTCTCAATTTTCATATTTATTTAATATTATGCTGGACCTGATATTAGACCTACCAAGGACGTTAGGGCTGTGAGATTTTTTCCTGTGACAGCGATCATCTAATTGCCTCGCATTAGCAATATAATGGTGTTGTGTCATCGAGAGATATAATAAAATAAACTCCTGTGGTTGCATTTATGATGCGGAGGATTGGAGGAATGACTCTTCTGAGTTAAAATCATACGCACAGACGCTTGTTATCTGTTTTAACCTAGAGTCTCACTGGAGTCTAATGATGGACGATACTCATTGTAAGAATTTAAATGTTGATCTCGATTTAGTTTGTAGAAAACTCAATGTGAAATCAACAAAACCATTCTAAGACAACACCGGTTTTATTTGGTTCAATCCTCATGTTACTCATGAGTACTCGTACATGCCATCAAGAAAATATCGTAAAATCTCATACCTCCCGTATCTGTGATAGAAGAAGTAGCCATTATTCTAGATCAGTTGTTCTCGATTTACTTATCCATCACACTTTTCAATTTAGGGTGAAATTATATAATGCTACTTATATTGAAAATGGTGACAACACAAATAATATCTAACATCAGAAAGGACGACGAAAATCATAAGATCGATCTACAATTTTCAGCTTATGCCTGTTTTGTATAGACAATATTCTTACATTGACCCTATATTCCTGGAGGTGGTATAGCCTTACAGGCGTGTACGATAGGTCATGATACATGTGACGCGTGTTAGTATGAAACCAAACAATTAGGGAGTATGGAATGCATGCATAACTTATAACCAAAGAATAACCATCGATGGCTATTTCTTGTTCTTTGTTTCTGTAACAGATGTGGTTTTCTTGACCTGTTCGCTGATTTTCTGTCCACAATCAACAATGTCAGGCCGGTTCATGGAAGTGCGGCAGCGGTGACGCGCCATCCACGTGGGTCTGAGGTTGAAGACGAAGGGCATCTCAATGATTTTGTTATATTTTTCGTTTTCATTCTGATGCTTTGCACTGTTCGATGTTTTTTAGTGCAAAGATCATTTTTGCAAAGAAAAATACTACGGCACTCACCCGGAGGTTTGAAAAAAAAATCAACATACGCCTAACTATTTTCATGCTAGGCTTATTCGTACACAATAAAGTAATTTCAGTAATGAATAAGTCAGCAAACACGTAAAAGTTGCAGAAAAAACAGGAGGTAAGTGAAATCTGCAGAATTTTGAAGGCGACCTTGTTCCAGCCAATGGCAATCCGCTCTACCCTTGCCCTCATACGTGCATGTCCTGAACCTTGCCTAGACAATGTAATTTAGGGCTTTGCTCCAGTACAACCTCCTCCCCAAATTCAGTTTGAGCTCAAACACAAGGACGACTGACATCGTTCGATACCCCTTTATAATTAATGCCATGATGGTTTTTAGAAAACTAAACGGGTATACGTAGCCCTGTACAAAACCCGTATGACTCAACTTATGTATACACATATGGAGCATATATATAGGTACGGTTGAGTGTACGTACGCCATTGTCGACTCATCGGCGACAACTTTGCCGGGCGGTGGCGGTCGAGGCCGGCGGGCAGGATGCACGTCAAGGCGGCGACATGCCTGCCACGAGGCACTGGCCAGAAAGAGCCTCAGCAGGGATTCTCTGGTGGCGGCGGCGTGAAGCCAGGTCGGCGGCGCGGCGTTCGGACGGACAGTCCGGCCATATTCCAGCCGGCCAGTCCGGGACGTTAGGGAAGAAGGAGCATAGTGCCTGACTTGTCCGACGGCTAGTCCCGCGGCGGCGGACGTGATCGACAGTGGTGGACGTGATCGGCAATGACGTCTCAGCTAGTAGAGGGCGTTCAGATCGTGCAACCTTTGATGGAGATCGTGTCTGCTCTCTGTATACGGTATATCCACGTATGGGTATACCGGATTTAGACATGGGCTTTGGAGGGCTCACGGTTAACTATTAATTAATTTTGCTAATTACCCGAAAGTCCAAACTGAGTTTGGGGAGGGTTGTACGGGGGAACGAGATCCTCTGACTTAGTGCACAAAACTGCAGAGGGACGTTGATCAGCTTCGTTCGTTCGATTCCCATCTAAAGGTAACAGTCCGAACTGCTGGAAACCCAGCGAAACAGGCCGGCCCAAAACCCAGATCGGGGAAGAGAAGACGGAAAACAGCTCTCAGAAAGGAAATAACACGTCTAGAAATTCCCCTTTCGTTCGCCATCGCGATTCGCTCGCAGAAGCTCACCGGCACGCCGACGACGCCACTCCCAACCAGTGCCCGTGCCTTCCTGGTCGCGGTGCTCGACCTCTGCGTTGCCGCTGCCCGGCGCGCGACGGCCGCGTCCTCCAAAAGGAGGAGTAGAAGCCTGTATCGCTCAGGTCACGGCGCTCGACCTCAGCGCTGCCTCTTGCTAGGCGCACGCCGGCTGCGTCCTCCAAGCGGAGGAGAAGGAGTGTCGTCCTGGTCGCGGACCTCATCCTCTATTTCCACCACCATTGTGCGTGCTGCCCGCGTCTTCCTAGTTGGTGCTGTTGTGCTGAATAAGAAGTCAAGTTGCTGTACATGTTCCTGCATATATGAAGAACTGCACTGATTGTAATTTGTAAAGGAAAAATGTTATGAATAAATGTGTGTTCAGCGATTGTTCTTCTTCCAGTAAATTTTGTGCAAGTTGCTTCTGACTGAATTGAACTAAATGGTAGGCCACAACTAAACTGTGTGCAAATTCTGAATTGAACTAAATGGCTGGGCACAAAGGAATTGAACTAACTGGCAGGCCACAACTGAGCTTTGTTCAACTCTGAGGTCTGAACTGAATTTAAGCACTGATTAAGGACAGATCAGCTAGCTACAGAGAGAAAACAGAGAAAGGCAGAGGTTTACATGTGCGACGAGCAGAGCATCGCATTGGCGAGGTTTAGCGATCTCCATCTCGATCTCCTTCTAGCGACCTCCTTCTCGATCTATTTTTCGCGCCGTTTCTTTCCTCTGATTCTCGCGTCTTTTTTCCCCTCTCGTGCCTTTTCTCAGCAGCAGCACGAGCCTCTTCCCCGACCTGGGCTTTGGGCTGGCCTGTTTCGCTGGGTTTCCAGCAGTTCGGACTGTTACCGTCAGATGCGAATCGAACGAACGAAGCTGATCAACGTCCCTCTGCAGTTTTATGCACTAAGTCAGAGGATCTGAGCTAGCAGTTTGAGCCAGAAAGTATAATGTACAGGTATGTAAGTACTTCGTTTGTGAGAAGAGAAACTGGGTTAATAACCGGAAGATGTTCAAACCTAATTAGCACCTACCATCGCAAGTTAGAAAAATTAAGAATAGATAAAGAATTTACTTGCTCATCAGCTCCAAGCGCTCCATGTACTGAACATCTTCGTACTCACTGTACGCCTCCAATGCATCCGCTGCTCCGCACCTCATCTGAGATCTTGCCGGTTTAACTATCTTTTACATGGACATCATCACAACGGAGAAAGCTACAGCAGCAGGGGAAGACGATGCGTATCGACGGCGTCGGAACTATCCAGAGTGAATCCAACGAAAACTGAAGAAGGGGATCGCTTGCGTTAGGCCTCCTCATGGGTCATCGACCGTAAGAACTACACACTGCTTTGATGTAATGGATAGTACTGTGCTGATGGTTGGAGGGGCATGATGATTGTTGGAGGAGTCCGATGTAGTTCGTTGAGGATGAGAGACAACCAATCTACGTCAATTGCCATCGGATATCTCTCCATACTCCTTCAACTATTGTGGTAATTGAATCATCTAAGATCAAGATGAGCAGCTGCATTGCAGCCTGGCCAAATTTGGAGGCTCGTGAGATTCGAAAGTTGGAGAGCTGCAGGCCTGCAGGGAATCGACGAGAGGCTGATCGGATCATACAAACTTTTAATCGGTTACAACATTAATGGAGCTTTGATCTCGATAACACCAGAGAGAAGATGGGACGATGCTGACGACAAAGAACATGTCTAGAGTCAATGATGGATACATCTTGGAGGAGAGGATGCTTGTATTTTGTTGTTTGTATTTTTATGTTGACGGAAACTGATAGAGACCAAGGAGATTACGAACTCATGGGTGTGGCCGTGTGCGGCTGCCAAAGGCATAATATGTTTACGTGTCATAAGTCTATTTTGTACACATATATTATTATACGTAACACTTATTATCTTTTAATCTCAGACGTTAAGATTAAAATCATCGGTTTATATTTTTAAAGTATATGTGGATTAACCCTATGCCTCGAAAAACACCCTCATTTTGCTTTTAGTATATAATAGAATAGATTGGAGAGACACCACTAGTGAACTGTGGACCCCGGTCCATTCTTTTACATCTGAAATACAACCTACTGCAATCATTGTTCTCTTTTGTTTTCTGCAAACAAACATCATTTTCCACACCATACGTTTAATCCTTTGTTTTCAGCAAGCCGGTGAGATTGACAACCTCACTGTTAAGTTGGGGCAAAGTAGTTTGATTGTGTTGTGCAGGTTCCACGTTGGCATCGGAATCCCCGGTGTTGCGCCGCACTACACTCCTTCACCAACAACCTTCACGTGATCTTCATCTCCTACTGGTTCGATAACCTTGGTTTCTTACTGAGGGAAAACTCGCTGCTGTACTCATCATACCTTCCTCTTGGGGTTCCCAACGGACGTGTGCTTTACCGTCACAAGCAAATACGGTGGCATTCGAGCATTTCGTGTGACTTGTCCTCCACACCGCTCCAACGGAGAGTAGCACTCGCAAGAGTGTGAACTTCGGGATACATCGTTGTCTCCACGTCACTTCGGTTATTTCTATACCCGAGCTCTTTACTTATGCACTTTACTTTGTGATAGCCTTCGTGCTTGAAGTTATATATCTTGCTATCACATAGTTGCTTGAATTTCTTAGCATAAGTTGTTGATGCACATAGGTGAACCCTAGTTATATAGGTTTTGTGCTTGACAAATTAAACGCTAGTTTTATTCCACATTTGTTAAGCCATATTCGTAAAAGTTTTAAACCGCCTATTCACCCCCCTCTAGGCGGCATCCGTGTCCTTTCAAACCCTAGAGAATTGTTGGGGAAGAAGCACCCTCTATAGGAAAAGCAAATATGACTTGGGTGAATCCCGACAAAAGTTGGCACCAGGGCTGGTCAAATCGGCTCCTACACTGACTTTTCTAGTCCCCATCCCGGTGCACTGACTCCCACACCGGAATGCCCATCGAAACCTCACTGAATGGCTCCTAGCAAGCATTCTGGTGTGGTCCGGCGTAGAATCTAGTGAAAACTAGATCATCCGGCACCCAACCTGGTGATGGTCCGGTAGACCGGATTTGCCGCTGACGAAAAACTGAGCAAACCAAAACGGGGGCAACTTTTGTAGGATAACGTTGCATAGAAAACAAAAAATTTCCTACCGCGAACACGAAATCCAAGCCAAGATGCAATCTAGAAGATGGTAGCAACGAGGGGATTATCGAGTCTCACCCTTGAAGAGATTCCAAAGCCTACAAGATGAGGCTCTTGTTGCTGCGGTAGACGTTCACTTGCCGCTTGCAAAAGCGCGTAGAAGATCTTGATCACGGCGCCACGAACGGGCAGCACCTCCGTACTTGGTCACACGTTCGGTTGTTGATGAAGACGACGTCCACCTCCCGTTCCAGCGGGCAGCGGAAGTAGTAGCTCCTCTTGAATCCGACAGCACGACGGCGTGGTATCGGTGGCGGTGGAGAACTCCGGCGGAGCTTCGCTAAAGCACGCGGGAGCTATGGAGGAGAGGGGGGCGGCTAGGGTTTGGGAGGGGGTGGCCGGCCACTCAAGGGGGGCGGCCAGGTTGTGGTCTTAGGGTGGCCGGCCCCCTCCCCTTGGCCCCTCATTATATAGGTGGAAGCCCCAAGTGTTGGACTACAAGTCTCCGAATAAGACCCGAACCCAAAACCTTCCATGTGATAGGGAAACCTACCCAAGGTGGGAATCCCACTTGGGTGGGATTCCCCCCTTCCATGTGGGGGGGTGGCCGGCCATGGAGGTGGAGTCCCTCCGGGACTCCACCTTCCTTGGTGGTTTCTTCCGGACTTTTCTAGAACCTTCTAGAACCTTCCATAGAACCTTCCGCATCATTTTAATTCACATAAAATGACATCCTATATATGAATCTTATTCTCCGGACCATTCCGGAACTCCTCGTGATGTCCGGGATCTCATCCGGGACTCCGAACAAATATTCGAACTCCATTCCATATTCAAGTTCTACCATTTCAACATCCAACTTTAAGTGTGTCACCCTACGGTTCGCGAACTATGCGGACATGGTTGAGTACTCACTCCGACCAATAACCAATAGCGGGATCTGGAGATCCATAATGGCTCCCACATATTCAATGATGACTTTAGTGATCGAATGAACCATTCACATACAATACCAATTCCCTTTGTCACGCGATATTTTACTTGTCCGAGGTTTGATCTTCGGTATCACTCTATACCTTGTTCAACCTCGTCTCCTGACAAGTACTCTTTACTCGTACCGTGGTATGTGGTCTCTTATGAACTTATTCATATGCTTGCAAGACATTAGACGACATTCCACCGAGAGGGCCCAGAGTATATCTATCCGTCATCGGGATGGACAAATCCCACTGTTGATCCATATGCCTCAACTCATACTTTCCGGATACTTAATCCCACCTTTATAACCACCCATTTACGCAGTGGCGTTTGGTGTAATCAAAGTACCTTTCCGATATAAGTGATTTACATGATCTCATGGTCATAAGGACTAGGTAACTATGTATCGAAAGCTTATAGCAAATAACTTAATGACGAGATCTTATGCTACGCTTAATTGGGTGTGTCCATTACATCATTCATATAATGATATAACCTTGTTATTAATAACATCCAATGTTCATGATTATGAAACTAATCATCCATTAATCAACAAGCTAGTTTAAGAGGCATACTAGGGACTTCTTGTTGTCTACATATCACACATGTACTAATGTTTCGGTTAATACAATTATAGCATGGTATATAAACATTTATCATAAACATAAAGATATATATAATAACCACTTTTATTATTGCCTCTTGGGCATATCTCCAACAGTCTCCCACTTGCACTAGAGTCAATAATCTAGATTACATTGTAAGGTACCTAACACCCATGGCATTCTGGTGTTGGTCATGCTTTGCCCTAGGGAGAGCTTTAGTCAACGGATCTGCTACATTTAGATCAGTGTGTACTTTGCAAATCTTTAGTTCTCCATCTTCGATGTACTCGCGAATCGAATGATAACGCAGCTTGATATGCTTCAGCCTCTTGTGTGACCTTGGTTCTTGTGCATTGGCGATGGCACCCATGTTGTCACAATAGATGACTAGTGGGTCCAATGCACTAGGAACCACACCGAGCTCTACAATGAACCTCTTCATCCATACCGCTTCTGATGAAGCCTCTGAAGCCGCTATGTACTCCGATTATGTTGAGGATTTCGCCACCGTGCACTGCTTCGAGCTTGCCCAGCTTCGCGGCACCATTCAATATAAACACGTACCCAGATTGTGACTTAGAGTCATCAGGATCAGTGTTCCAACTTGCATCGGTGTAACTTGTTACAACGAGCTCTTGGTCACCTCCATAACAAAGAAACATATCCTTAATTCTTTTCAAGTACTTCAGGATATTCTTGACCGCTGTCCAGTGTTCCATTCCTGGATCACTTTGATATCTGCTAGTCAAACTAACAGCATGTGCTATATCCGGTCTAGTACATAGCATGGCATACATGATAGATCCTACTGCCGAGGCATAGGGGATATTACTCATCCTTTCTCTTTCTTCTGCCGTAGCCGGTCCTTGAGTCTTACTCAAGACCTTGCCTGGTAACATAGGTAAGAAACCTTTCTTACTTTCGTCCATTCTAAACTTCTTTAGAATCTTGTGCAGGTATGTACTCTGTGATAGCCCTATTAGGCGTCTTGATCTATCTCTATAAATCTTGATGCCTAATATATACGATGCTTCACCAAGGTCTTTCATTGAAAAACTATTATTCAAATAACCTTTTACACTGCTTAATAGTTCTATATCATTCCCAATCAATAATATGTCATCTACATATAATATCAGGAATGCTACAGAGCTCCCACTCACTTTCTTGTAAATACAGGCCTCTCCATGACACTGTATAAACCCGAAGTCTTTGATCACCTTATCAAAGCGTCGGTTCCAACTTCTTGATGCTTGCTTCAGTCCATAGATTGAACGCTGAAGTTTGCATACTTTGTCAGCATTTTTAGGATCGACAAAACCTTTGGGTTGTACCATATACAACTCTTCCTCAATGTCTCCATTAAGGAATGCCATTTTGACATCCATCTGCCAAATCTCATAATCGAAAAATGCAGCTATTGCTAACAAAATCCTCGCAGATTTTAGCTTCGCTACAGGTGAGAAGGTCTCATCGTAGTCAACTCCTTGAATTTGTCGGAAACCCTTTGCGACAAGTCGAGCTTTATAGACAGTAATATTACCATCAGCATCTGTTTTTCTCTTGAAGATCCAATTATTCTCGACAGCCTTGCGGCTATCAGGTAAGTCTACCAAAGTCCATACTTTGTTATCATACATGGATCCCATTTCGGATTTCATGGCTTCTTGCCATTTGTTCGAATCTGGGCTCATCATCGCTTCTTCATATGTCGCAGGGTCCTCATCATTGCTATCCACAATCATGACATTTAGACAAGGCTCATACCAATCAGGAGTGGCACGTTCCCTTGTCGATCTGCGAGGTTCAGTAGCTATCTCGTTTGAAGTTTCATGATCATTATCATTAGCTTCCTCTGTTGCCGGTGTAGGCGGCACAGGAACATCTTCCGGTATTGCGCTACTCTGATCAATGAGCAGAGATTCTTCAATCTCATCGATTTCTACTTTTCTTCCAGTCACTTCTTTAGTGAGAAATTCTTTCTCAAGAAAGGTTCCGTTCTTAGCAACAAAGATCTTGCCTTCGGATCTGTGATAGAAAGTGTACCCTATAGTTTCCTTAGGGTATCCTATGAAGACGCATTTCTCCGCTTTGGGTTCTAGCTTGTCCGGTTGTAACTTTTTTACATAGGCTTCGTAACCCCAAACTTTTAGGAACGACAGCTTAGGTTTCTTATTAAACCATAATTCATACAGTGTCGTTTCAACGGATTTTGATGGTGCTCTATTTAAAGTGAATGCGGCTGTCTCTAATGCATAACTCCAAAATGATAAAGGTAAATCAGTAAGAGACATCATAGAACGAACCATATCTAAGAGAGTTCGATTACGACGTTCGGACACACCGTTTCGTTGAGGTGTTCCCATGGTGTCAATTGTGAAAGTATTCCGCATTTCTTTAAATGCATGCCAAACTCATAACTCAGATATTCACCTCCGCGATCAGATCGTAGAAATTTAATCTTCTTGTTACGTTGATTTTCTACTTCACTTTGGAATTTCTTAAACTTCTCAAAAGTTTCGGATTTATGTTTCATGAAATAGATATACCCATATCTTCTCAGATCATCTGTGAAGGTTAGAACATAACGATAACCACCGCGCGATGCTACACTCATTGGTCCGCACACATCGGTATGTATGATTTCCAATAAGTCAGTAGCTCGCTCCATAATACCAGAGAATGGAGTCTTAGTCATTTTTCCCATTAGACATGCTTCGCATCTATCAAGTGACTCAAAGTCAAGTGATTCAAGTAACCCATCGGTATGGAGTTTCTTCATGCGTTTCACTCCAATATGACCAAGACGACAGTGCCACATATAAGTAGAATTATCATTCAATTTAATTCGCTTAGCATCAATGTTATGTATATGTGTATCACTACTATCGAGATCTAACAGAAATAAGCCATTCTTTTCAGGTGCTCGACCATAAAAGATATTATTCATAAAAATAGAACAACCATTATTCTC
Organism: Lolium perenne; assembly: GCF_019359855.2. NCBI lineage: Eukaryota > Viridiplantae > Streptophyta > Magnoliopsida > Poales > Poaceae > Lolium > Lolium perenne. Next base: position 146,625,312 of record NC_067249.2, read on the forward strand.
AGACTTGAATGAATAACCGTCTTGCATTAAACAAGATCCAGATATAATGTTCATGCTCAACGCGGGTACAAAATAACAATTATTGAGGCTTAAAACTAATCCCGAAGGTAGATGTAGAGGAAGTGTGCCGACAGCGATCACATCGACTTTGGATCCATTTCCAACGCGCATGGTCACTTCATCCTTTAGTAGTCTTCGTTTATTCTTTAGTTCCTGTTTCGAGTTACAAATATGAGCAACCGAACCAGTATCAAATACCCAGGTACTAGTACGAGAACCAGTAAGATAAACATCTATAACATGTATATTAGATATACCTTCTTTCTTTTTCTTGACAAGGCCGCTCTTCAGATCCGCCAAATACTTGGAGCAATTACGCTTCCAGTGTCCCTTTTCCTTGCAGTAATAGCACTCAGCATCAGGCTTAGGGCCAGTCTTAGGTTTCACAGGAGGTGCGGTGACCCAGCATACCACTGCATGTTGTAGTATACAAGTCGTTGATATGATCTTTGCGAAGGGACTTCTTCACAATTTGCCATATCCCTCAGAGTGGTACAACAGAAACATTGCAGGTCATAACACTCCATACTTTATTACAAACATTGTCTTAACAAGTTAGTATTCTCACAGGTCCTATGAGAACACCCTAAGATACTACTAAAGTACGATTACAACTCATACTATAGATGAAAGAGCTCAACAGCTTATTTAGGTAAGTTCTACGCTGCTCGGCTCTATGATGCTAGGTATATCACTACTCCTCCACCTCCGTGTCATCTGATCCGTAGACTATCCCATAGTCTACGCCTTCCCCTCCGCCGGTAAGATCGGGTTCTTCGTAGACCAGCTCGTAACTTCCTTCTGGTGCTCCATCGTTGATAGCCTCCACTTCCGGATCGCAGTCTAGCAAGGGTGTCGAAAGAAAGTGAGTACAGAGGTACTCAGCAAGTTCTAAAAGAATAAAAGGTGTTTGATGCACTAGCTATGACCATTGATCAGGAAATCGCAGGTCAATGCATGTTTTGAAAACATTTCTTCAAAAGGTTGCTTTTATTATGAAAACTATGCCCGCCAGTCTTCACAGGTTGACTAGAACTTCACGGAGTTCCTTTCTGCTGCGTTCGCGATTCCTTCCCTAACAAGGAGTGACAGCCACAATTTGATACACTCTGCAGAGGTGCGTTACTTTTTCCACAAGAGATCTCACCCTTTTTGCCATCCGCAGGGACTTGCCCCCGTTCACACTTCCTTTGGTGTGAGGCCAGGTATAAAGATCCAAGCCCACACTGCCTTCTCCGCGACTGCAAACCCACCCTTTTGTCCAACCGTACACCTCCAGTAGACTTCCCCCGATAATACGGCTTTACTCATGGTGTACTCCGGACAATCCTTCATAGATCGTAGAGCCATCATCACTAATGGATGGGGATTTAAAAGGCCATCCCAACCTACGGCAGTGCCTCCAAGACCCCGCCGGCTCTACCAATCCGTTGGCGTGCAGAAGGAAAAAGATACGACTGGCTTCCCCAGAGCCATTATAGATCTCATGGTCAACGCGGTTTGTACGGCGCTAGAATCACTGGACGGCATTGGTAATTTAATCCTAGGGTGATATAACCCATTGCAATGGAACCTCCACCATATCAACACATACCATGGTTCCATTGCCAGCCACATAGTCATATTCATAGTTGGAAAGTAACATTTTATTTGCGATGCAGGAATGATAAGTATATAGCTTTGCATTAAAGTATTAGAAAATAATCAAGTTGACATGAGCAAGGGTGAACTTGCCTGTGGACTGCGAGATAGTGCAGTTCAATGCAGTTGATGGAACCTGGACCTCGGGTTCTGTAAGAAGCATCATTGTCCGGTAAGGACAATGTTATAAAATCCAAATAATGCAATCATGGATGGATTATTTTATGTTGAATCCCTTTATCCCGTTGAGTTATAGCCATTTAGGGTTGTATTTAAGATTTATGTCTTTGACGGTAATTTACAGTTGATTTAAAAGTATAAACCATTTTAATTCACACAAAGTACAATAATTCAAAGTAAAACTATTTACTTGGTAATCCCCTTAATCATTCCAAAAATAATTGAAAATTATAGAGTTACCTCTATAGTTTTTGGAATAAAAAGGAGTATAGTATTTTTCTGGGAAAAATACCCTTTTTCAAAAGAAATGACTTGGAATAATAGAATTTCATTTTGAAATGTTTGAAAATAAGTATTTGCACTTATTTGAGATTTTTCCTTGAATTTTAATTACAAGGAAATAATAATTTTAAATTCCAAGTTATTATTTAAATTCTTAAAATTCATAATTTTGAATTTGTTTCATAAATTCCATTTCATATTTTATTCTTGTTAAGATTTATTTTTCATTCATTAATCCAATTTTTAATGGATTTTTAGAGTTGTGTTTGATTTATTAAAATTTGGTAAAGTTCTGGCCTTTTATTAAATGTAAAAAGACCAATATACCCCCCTGGACCCATATTGGGCCCAGCCCAATAACTTAGGCCCATGGGACAGCCCACTAAGGCTTGCCCCATAGCGGCTCGGTGGAGTCGAACGGCTCACCGCACTCTCACTCACTCGGCCCTCTCACTCGCTCGACCTAACCCTAATCTCTCTCGCGACGCCCTGGCGATGGCGTCGCCGCCATGGCCGCCGCCTCGCTCCGGCCATCGCCGTGCTTCCCTGACCTCGCCACCTACCTGATCTGGACCGCTGCGAGACGATCTATCAATCTGTCCGCGTGGTTTCCTCGATTGCTTCCTCTCCTGGCGAATCGCCTCCTCTCTGGATCTCGTGGAGAATCGCCTTGGGCGACTGGGTGATCTCCGACGAGCTCTCGCCCTCGCCGTCGACGTGTGCGCCTCCGAGACCGACCTGGCGCGGGTGCTGCTTGCAGTACCTGTGCCGTCGTCTCCGTGCCGTGCTGCTGTGGTGGTGTTCGTCGGCGTAACGTCGGCGCCTTCCCTGGCTTTGCAGCTGCTATGGCCGCGGGAGCACTGCCTCGCCATGGCATAGCCTCTGCCACCAGGCGCGTGTAAGTTGCTCTGCTCCTTCTCCTTCTCCTCTCCATACCTGTGCGCCTCTCCAAGCTACTGTGCTTCTTCTTCCTTATGCTCTGTTGCTTTCTGGTGATCCTGTGATCACACAGAACTCTGCCATGGTTGCTTAATCCTCCTATGCTTCCCTTTGCTGCAAGCTCATGGCCCGATCACCGGTTTGCAGTGCGGCCTGTTGCCTTGCTTGCTGTACATGCTCTGTTTGCTTAACTGTTGCTCCTAGCCTGCTCTAATTTGGCTATGCTCTGTTGTGCTTGCTTATGAACTTGCTATGTCATGCTGTACTTGCTTATGGGCTTGCTTGTGCTTACTGGCATGTTACACTTGCTTGTCTAGGTGTACTGTTATGCATCTGTGACACTTGTGTGTGTGCCAGTGGTGCCTGTGATATGCTTCAGTGCTTCCTCTGCAAGCCAATGATCCATTGGATCATTCCTTGCTTGTTGGCTAACTTCCCTGTGTAGCTTGGCTTGCTATAATTGATCCATTGGATCAATTCAATTATCAGTGATAGCCATCGGTTAATACTGTGACTAAATGATTCAATTATCTTGTGATGCTGATGCTCAAGCATCACTATGCTGTTGCTTACTTGTGCTGTTGCTCATCTTAGCTACCTAGACTTGCTCTAGTGGCTATAGATTTACTGTGTTGCTTAATAGTATGCTACTGTCAGTGCTTAGCATGGATCTGTGATAAATTCATGCTTGCATTATTTAAATTATGATGAACTGCTTATGCAGTGATGATTAAATTACTTGCTTATATATGAATTTGCTGTTCATGATTCTTTTACAAGCAAATAGTGTCTGAATCCATTTCTGGATAGTGATGCTTTGTATTTGGCTTGGCCTTGGGATGGCTCTAAGTGTGCTGTGACCTCAGTAGCCTTGCTACTGACTGGTTGCTCACATGGTTGGTTGGATCTTGTTGGCTACTCATCTTTGCTTGCATATTTGGGGATCATAATAAATATGAATACCAATATGCTTGCCTGTGAAGAAATCTAGGGTTTCCTGATGGTTGTATGCTTAGGATTTACTGTGTAGTCTTAGCTGCTAATCTTTGCCATCTACTGGTGCTATCTATGCATCTAATCTGGCTAGTGTGTGCATCTGCACATATGTGCTAGTTTCTGTGTATAAGATCTGTACCTAGATGCTTTTTATTTTAGTGGCTTTTGACTGGCAGTATTCCTTGGTGAAAACCAAGTGATGATCTACCCATATGAGCATCTGCTCATCCCATGCTTATTTCATGCATATGATGGATCAGATCCCTTGGATCTTTTCCAGGAACTAGGTATACCTTGTTCCAGCTCCTAGAAAGAAATGTTTTGTTGATGCAGACTTGTGGTTTGTGTCACAGCCCTTCACCTCCAGGTCTTGGATGATCTTCTCAGGTCACCATGATTTCTGGTGGTTGAGTGGGTGTGTGTGTGTTGGTTCTGTTCTTGAGCAAGCCTGGATGAACTGTGCTTGTTCTTGCTTCACCCTTACCTGGTGAATCCTTATCTGGTCGATTCTTGTTTCTAGGGTTTGTGCCCCTTTTATATGAACTCTACTTCTGTTCTTGCAATGACACACAAGCCTGGCTTGCTTTGGTGACTAAGCTTATGCATTGCCTTGCTGTGGCCTGCCCAGCACACATGAGCTGTGTGCTCTCATATGCTGAAACTTGAGCCCCTGGTGGTGCTCAGGTTTGGTCTCTGCTGCCCTTATCTTGTGCCGTCTGTGTTTTGGACAAGCACAAGTGTATCGTGATGCTTTCACTTGTCCAAACTGAACTTTGTGTTATTTCTACTAACTGTCCAAACTGAATCTGGTTAACACTTGTATTCTGGTTAGTATTTGTTCTTTGTTTTGCAGGTTTTGAAGATGAATATGACCAGAAGATATTCATCAAGGCATTTAGTTTAGGTTTTAGTTTAGAACAACCTTGTAATTTTCCTTTTTCATTTCTGTTTATTATTGATCAATTCTTTTATTAAGAATATTGTAAAGATAATGTATTCTGTGTTGATTATCAATAAAGCTCAAGTTTTTGTTTATGAGCTTTTGCTTTATGTAATGTTTATATTCTGAATTAAATATTGTATTTAATATTCAATTGTGAAATTCAAAGTTATTTGAATTCATAAGTTGTGTTTGTATTGAGAATTCATATTTATATTGTTCAATGCTTATTGTTAAATGTATTAACACTTGTCAAATGAAATCATTCCCCAAATCAATAAGATACAAAAGAGATCATGTCGAAATTTCCCTAACTCACATTGCCTAACCCTAAGTGCAAAATGAGAGAGAACCTCGATCCCACTTAGGTTTAGTTGCAATAAGGCGCGAAAATTTCCCCCGTTTTGCAATGAAATGCACATCCCATTTCTAAATCTACCCTTCGTTGTTCCTATGTTCTGGGTTATTACAGCCTCTCCCCCTTAACAGAAACTTCGTCCCGAAGTTAAGATTGGTACCTGAACATCTCGGGGTAAGACTTCCTGAGTTCTTCTTCTGTCTCCCAAGTGGCTTCTCGCTCAGGATGATGTTGCCATTGCACTTTGCAGTATTTGATTGCCCTGTTTCTTAACTTCTTCCATTGTACTTCTAAGATCTTTTCAGGCTTTTCCACATAAGTTAGATCAGATTGCAATTCTATTTCTTCATATGTGATGGGATCATCCGGTGCCTTCAAACATTTCCTGAGTTGTGATACATGGAACACATTATGAACTTGACTTAGTTGTGCCGGTAACTCCAACTCAAAAGCTGTTCCTCGATTCTGATTGAGTATCTTAAATGGTCCTATATATCGAGGACTTAACTTTCCTTTCACTCCGAACCTCTTAAGTCCTTTCATTGGGCTAACCTTTAAATATACCATGTCTCCCACTTTCGGTTCCCAATCTCTTCTCTTTAAGTCGGCGTAACTCTTCTGACGACTCTGAGCTATTTTGAGTCTATCTCGGATCACCTCGATGACTTCTTGTCTCTCCTTGATGTAGTCCGGTGTAAACTCCTTGTTTTCTCCGGTTTCAAACCAACAAATTGGTGATCGACACTTTCTTCCGTACAATGCTTCGTACGGTGCCATCTGGATGCTACTCTGATAACTATTGTTATATGAAAACTCTGCTAAAGGTAAATGGTCCTCCCATGAGCCTCCAAAGTTCAGAGCACAAGCTCTAAGCATGTCTTCAAGTATCTGATTGGTTCTTTCGGTTTGTCCTCCGGTTTGTGGATGATATGTTGTACTGAAATCCAACTTGGATCCCAAAGCTTCTTGTAGTCGTTTCCAGAATGCTGATGTGAAAATTGAACCTCTATCTGAGACTATCTTCTTTGGTACTCCATGCTTACTCACAATCTCCTTAACATATATATCCACCAGCTTTTCTGCAGTATCTTTTGTGTTTACGGCTATGAAATGAGCACTCTTGGTAAGTCTGTCCACTATTACCCAAATCATATCCTTCTTCTTACTAGTCATTGGTAAACCAGTAACAAAATCCATTCCTATTTCATCCCATTTCCATTCCGGTATCTCTAGTGGTTTGAGTAATCCCGCAGGACTTTGATGTTCTGCCTTCACTCGTTGACATGTATGACATTCCGAGACATATTGTGCTATTTCTCTTTTCATGTTGTTCCACGAGAACATCTCCTTCAAATCCATATACATCTTAGTACTTCCCGGATGTATTGAATAAGGGGTTTCATGTGCTTCCTTTAAGATGATTGACTTTACTTCTGGATCATCTGGTACACAGATCCTTTTCTGGAAGTATAATGAATCAAAATCCCCTAGATGGAATTCCGATGGTCTTCCTTCACCAATCCTCTTGATTTCCTCTTGTATGAACAAATCATCCGCTTGCTTTCGGATAATCTCATATTTCAAGTCTGAGTACATCTCATCCATAATCCTCATGGTTGCTATACTTCCTTTGACATCACCTTGAATAAATAAAATCTGAGCATCCTCTAACTCTTTCCGAAGTTCCTTTGGAATCTCCCATTCCGTAGGTTGATTCTCCGTACTTTTCCTACTTAGGGCATCTGCTACTACATTAGCTTTGCCTGGTGTATAGTTGATCTTAAGGTCGTAATCCTTAATCAACTCTAACCATCTCTTCTGCCTCATGTTTAATTCCTTCTGGGTGAAGAAATATTTCAAACTTTTGTGATCGGTGTATAACTCACACTTGGATCCATATAGAAATTGTCTCCAACTCTTCAGAGCATACACAACTGCCGCTAACTCGAGATCATGTACTGGGTAGTTGTGTTCATGTGGTTTCAACTGCCTTGATCCATAAGCTATGACCTTCCGATCTTGCATAAGAACACATCCAAGTCCATTCTTGGAAGCATCACAATACACCGTGTAATCCTTTCCAGGTTCAGGAACTGCTAACACCGGTGCTGTGGTTAACTTATCTTTGAGTGTTTGGAAGCTGGCTTCACACTCATCTGTCCACACAAATGGAGTATTTTTCTTGAGTAACTTGGTCATTGGTCCTGCAATCTTGGAAAATCCCTCTATGAATCTCCGATAGTAGCCTGCCATACCAAGAAATCCTCGTATCTCCTTAGCATTTTTAGGTGATTTCCATTCCAATACGGACTGAACCTTGCTTGGATTCACCGCTATGCCTTCTTTGGTTATGACATGTCCAAGAAATTCAACACTATCTAACCAAAATTTGCACTTGCTGAACTTCGCATATAGCTGATGTTCCCTCAAAGTTTGCAGAACTATCTTTAAATGCTTGGCATGTTCTTCTTTATCTTTGGAATAGATTAGAATATCATCTATGAACACTATCACAAACTTGTCCAAGTACTTCATGAATATCTTGTTCATCAAATTCATGAAAATTGCTGGTGCATTTGTTAGTCCAAATGGTACAACCAAGTATTCATGGTGTCCATACCTTGATACGAATGCTGTTTTTGGTACATCCTCCTTCTTGATCTTGATTTGATGGTATCCTGACCTTAAATCTATCTTCGAGAAGACTCCCGCTCCTTGAACTTGATCAAAAAGGTCTTGGATTCTAGGTAAAGGATACTTGTTCTTGATAGTTACATTGTTCAAATTTCTGTAATCTCCACACATTCTCTTTCCTCCATCTCTTTTATCCACAAAAATAACTGGTGTACCCCATGGTGACACACTTTCTTGAATGAATCCCTTCTGTTCTAACTCATCAATCTGAGCTTTCAGTTCCACTAATTCCTTCGGCCCCATCTTATATGGTGGTTGTGCTATTGGTGCTGTGCCTGGAATCAGATCGATTGTGAATTCTATCTCTCTATCGGGTGGCATTCCCGGTAGTTCCTTAGGAAATACATCCTTAAACTCATTCACTACAGGAATATCTTCAATTCTCACCTCCTTCAGACTATTGAGTTCCAATCCGATCTCCATCTCACTGTACTTATCTCCTTGGAACACTATTCGACCTCCGATGGAGTTGCGAAGTGATACTGTTTTGTCTCCACAGTTAATCACCGCTCCATTTTCTGTCAACCAATCCATCCCTAGGATGACTGATATGTCCTTCATGGGTATGATGAATAGGTCCGCGAAATACACACAGTCACATATGGTTAGGACTTGTGCTTCTTTCACGTGGGTTACTAAGATCGTTCCCCCCGCGGATAGAACAGTTATAGGGGTTTCTAACTTAGAACATCTAAGCCCGAATTTTTCCACAAATTCCCGTGCAAGAAATGATGTAGTTGCTCCAGTATCAAATAATACTTTGCCAGGATGAGTAAGAATGCTGAGCGTACCTAAGACTGTTTGATCCGACTCTTCCGCTTGTTCCAAAGATGTGCAATTCAGCTTTCCATAAGGCTTTCCCCTCTTGTTGTTATTGTTGTTGTTGTAGTTGCGGTTGCTGTTGTTGTTGTTGTTGTTGTTGTTGCGGTTGTTGTTGTTATTTTTGTTTCCACCTCGTCCTCCAGAGCTCTGTCCGCTCCAAGACGCCTTGTTTGGACACTCCGGCTTGATGTGTCCCTCCTTCCCACAACCATAACAAATGATTCTGGGTTTCTGACAATCCTTCTGCAAATGACCCTTTAGGCCACAATTGTTGCAGATGATTTGGCTGATTGGGTTCTGATTCTGACCTCCCCGGTTGTATTGATTACCAGTAGCAGGTCGGTATCGGGGTTTGAAACTCCGATCAGGTGTTGGTTTACTGATTGGGTACTTCCTTGGCTCTATACGAGCCCTCTTCCTCCTGTCCTCTTGGACTTGCCTGTAGTCATCCTCGAAAGTGATTGCCGAGTCAATCAGTTCCTGGAATTCGGCAGTCCTTGCCAACCTCAGTTGCATCTTCATGTATGGATTCATGCCTTTCATGAACCGCTTCTTCCGCTTTTCCTCTGTATCTACATCCTCAGGTGCATACCTGGATAACCTGTTGAAATCCCGAACATACTGCATGATGGGTGCAATATTCTGTCTTAGTTCTTCAAACTCCCTCTTCTTCAGCTCCACCACACTGTCCGGAACATGAGCATCCCGAAACTTCTTCTTGAACTCCTCCCAGGTGAATACCTTATCTGGAGGGTGTACTGCTACAAGGTTCTCCCACCATGACGTTGTTGGTCCTGACAACAGATAAGTGGTGTATCTAATCTTCTCCTCATCGTTGCAACCAACGGTCTTCAACTTCCGTTCCGTATCCATGAGCCAGTCTTCAGCATCCATTGGTTCTGGAGCTGATGTAAATGGTAGTGGTCTTGCATTTTGGAAGTCCGATAGAGTTACTCCCTTGCCTTCATTACCCCTATCATTGATGACATGGGTAAATAAATCTTGCATGTTCTTACTCTGGCTTTCCTGGTAACGCCTCCTATCTTCCTCCATTGACCTCATATACTATTGGAAGTCTGGGTGCATCATTGGGTGTGGTGGTGGTGGTGCGTTCTCTGCTCTAGCTGCTGCATCTGCCTCCTCTTTTTCTCTTGCTTCCCGCTCTCTGCGAGCCTCTTCGGTTTCTACTAACGCCATTTCCCCCTAGTCCTGTAACAAAGAGCGATTACTCATAATTACACCATGCGAATGTTTTCTGAGCTCAACTCATTGCCCAGAACTAGTCACACAATAAAATCAAGAAGCAAATCCAAAACAAACATTTATTATGTATATACACCGTATAATACATAACACACTCACAAACTTATATTACATGTGGTATATATAAACCACTTATTTGGCTTAAAGCCCAAGCCAACGGAATTTAAAATACGTTCTATTACAATACCACCTAGATTACTTTATTCTTCCTTGGAACTCTACTCCTCGTCATCATAGCTCGCCTCCGCGTACATCCCTGGGGTCCATCCGGTACAGCGGTTTGTCTTCCGGACACCGTCCGGAACAAAGGTCCTTCCAGTAGGTATGTAATCTGAATCGGACGAAGTGCCGAGACAGAGATCAGTCATGCCTAAGTAGCTAGACAATGACTCGTATGTATCCCCAGTAGGATACATACCTCCTTCTTCCGTCATCCATGAAGGGTTTCTATTCACCTGACCCCTCATCTTCTTCTTCTTCTTCTTCTTGACTCCAGAGCTCTCACCTTCTTCGTACTGTGATGGTTTAGATAATCCCATCTCCAAATCTAAAGAAATGGAATCAGTACCTTTCTCTTCCTGCCCGTAGTGTTGGTCAACGTATTGGTTAACCCCACCACTTTCATCTTCTGTATCACATGGAATCGGCTCCTCCTCGTCTCCGAAAGGTTCCCCGAAACGCCAACCCGTCGAGTTCTCGATCGGTGACTCCGAGCAGTTTAAGTTCCTTGAATGATCTCCCCCATATCCAGTATCATACGATGCTGACACGTGGGGATAGTGTGGGACAAAGTTGGGTGTAAGTGGATCTCTCTTGGGCAACTGGTCACTCAAATCTACATAGCTGTCTAGGCTAAAGAAAGGTGTAGTATGTTGTGGTTGTGCCCTCAAATCATGCATCCGAGCTTGGACTTTATCAGGGTCCGTGAACTCAGCTAGCATGTGGTCAATCTCACCTCTCATCTTCATGTGTAAAAGGTACATCGTGGTCAATAAAGACTTACAGCTATCCATGTGCTGTGCTGCAGCTTCAGAACTTCTGTGTGCTAACACCAAATGATTCAGCTAGAGTGGGATCCTCATCTTCCTCGGCATGAGGTATATGAGAAAATTCTGAACATAGCAGTTCTACTGACTTATGCTGCCTTATCTCAAGGATTGCCTTGAATAGGCCCATGTGGTAGGCTGTGGTGATAGTTTTGGCTTCTCCGTATGGCATTATACGACTCATCAGCAGTTTTTTCGGTAGTTGGACCGATACTCTGCACTTGGCTAGGATTTCCCCATCATAGTAGGTATACTTGATAACAGGTATCCGTGAATCACAATGAAGTTCCTTCAGCATCCCACACAGGAGAGCTGTTATTGGTCCATCATAATCACCGAGCCAACCCTCAACCTTCCTCAAAGTCCTCTTAGGAAACGTGTACGCCATTATGGTTGTATACAAAAGCAGAATATTAGTAGTGATAATGCATCATAATAGCTATAATAAAGAATTATCGCACTAAAATATATGGTTTTGCTATTCTCAAGTGAATAATCACCATATTTCTAGAGAATCCTTTACTATTTCTACTAGACTCCTACAGGTTTCTTCCCTATACTAGGTTTTTCCAACCTAAGGTCGCAACATTTGCTCTGATACCAGCTGCGGTGACCCAGCATACCACTGCATGTTGTAGTATACAAGTCGTTGATATGATCTTTGCGAAGGGACTTCTTCACAATTTGCCATATCCCTCAGAGTGGTACAACAGAAACATTGCAGGTCATAACACTCCATACTTTATTACAAACATTGTCTTAACAAGTTGGTATTCTCACAGGTCCTATGAGAACACCCTAAGATACTACTAAAGTACGATTACAACTCATACTATAGATGAAAGAGCTCAACAGCTTATTTAGGTAAGTTCTACGCTGCTCGGCTCTATGATGCTAGGTATATCACTACTCCTCCACCTCCGTGTCATCTGATCCGTAGACTATCCCATAGTCTACGCCTTCCCCTCCGCCGGTAAGATCGGGTTCTTCGTAGACCAGCTCGTAACTTCCTTCTGGTGCTCCATCGTTGATAGCCTCCACTTCCGGATCACAGTCTAGCAAGGGTGTCGAAAGAAAGTGAGTACAGAGGTACTCAGCAAGTTCTAAAAGAATAAAAGGTGTTTGATGCACTAGCTACGACCATTGATCAGGAAATCGCAGGTCAATGCATGTTTTGAAAACATTTCTTCAAAAGGTTGCTTTTATTATGAAAACTATGCCCGTCGGTCTTCACAAAGTTGACTAGAACTTCACGGAGTTCCTTTCCTCGCTGCTGTCAGTTCCCTTCCCGGAACAAGGAGTGACAGCCACAATTTGATACACTCTGCAGAGGTGCGTTACTTTTCCCACAAGAGATCTCACCCTTTTTGCCATCCGCAGGGACTTGCCCCCGTTCACACTTCCTTTGGTGTGAGGCTAGGTATAAAGATCCAAGCCCACACCGCCTTCTCCGCGACTGCAAACCCACCCTTTTGTCCAACCGTACACCTCCAGTAGACTTCCCCCGATAATACGGCTTTACTCATGGTGTACTCCGGACAATCCTTCATAGATCGTAGAGCCATCATCACTAATGGATGGGGATTTAAAAGGCCATCCCAACCTACGGCAGTGCCTCCAACACCCCGCCGGCTCTACCAATCCGTTGGCGTGCAGAAGGGAAAAGATACGACTGGCTTCCCCAGAGCCATTATAGATCTCATGGTCAACGCGGTTTGTACGGCGCTAGAATCACTGGACGGCATTGGTAATTTAATCCTAGGGTGATATAACCCATTGCAATGGAACCTCCACCATATCAACACATACCATGGTTCCATTGCCAGCCACATAGTCATATTCATAGTTGGAAAGTAACATTTTATTTGCGATGCAGGAATGATAAGTATATAGCTTTGCATTAAAGTATTAGAAAATAATCAAGTTGACATGAGCAAGGGTGAACTTGCCTGTGGACTGCGAGATAGTGCAGTTCAATGCAGTTGATGGAACCTGGACCTCGGGTTCTGTAAGAAGCATCATTGTCCGGTAAGGACAATGTTATAAAATCCAAATAATGCAATCATGGATGGATTATTTTATGTTGAATCCCTTTACCCCGTTGAGTTATAGCCATTTAGGGTTGTATTTAAGATTTATGTCTTTGACGGTAATTTACAGTTGATTTAAAAGTATAAACCATTTTAATTCACACAAAGTACAATAATTCAAAGTAAAACTATTTACTTGGTAATCCCCTTAATCATTCCAAAAATAATTGAAAATTATAGAGTTACCTCTATAGTTTTTGGAATAAAAAGGAGTATAGTATTTTTCTGGGAAAAATACCCTTTTTCAAAAGAAATGACTTGGAATAATAGAATTTCATTTTGAAATGTTTGAAAATAAGTATTTGCACTTATTTGAGATTTTTCCTTGAATTGTAATTACAAGGAAATAATAATTTTAAATTCCAAGTTATTATTTAAATTCTTAAAATTCATAATTTTGAATTTGTTTCATAAATTCCATTTCATATTTTATTCTTGTTAAGATTTATTTTTCATTCATTAATCCAATTTTTAATGGATTTTTAGAGTTGTGTTTGATTTATTAAAATTTGGTAAAGTTCTGGCCTTTTATTAAATGTAAAAAGACCAATATACCCCCCTGGACCCATATTGGGCCCAGCCCAATAACTTAGGCCCATGGGACAGCCCACTAAGGCTTGCCCCATAGCGGCTCGGTGGAGCCGAACGGCCCACCGCACTCTCACTCACTCGGCCCTCTCACTCGCTCGACCTAACCCTAATCTCTCTCGCGACGCCCTGGCGATGGCGTCGCCGCCATGGCCGCCGCCTCGCTCCGGCCATCGCCGTGCTTCCCTGACCTCGCCACCTACCTGATCTGGACCGCCGCGAGACGATCTATCGATCTGTCCGCGTGGTTTCCTCGATTGCTTCCTCTCCTGGCGAATCGCCTCCTCTCTGGATCTCGTGGAGAATCGCCTTGGGCGACTGGGTGATCTCCGACGAGCTCTCGCCCTCGCCGTCGACGTGTGCGCCTCCGAGACCGACCTGGCGCGGGTGCTGCTTGCAGTACCTGTGCCGTCGTCTCCGTGCCGTGCTGCTGTGGTGGTGTTCGTCGGCGTAACGCCGGCGCCTTCCCTGGCTTTGCAGCTGCTATGGCCGCGCGAGCACTGCCTCGCCATGCCATAGCCTCTGCCACCAGGCGCGTGTAAGTTGCTCTGCTCCTTCTCCTTCTCCTCTCCATACCTGTGCGCCTCTCCAAGCTACTGTGCTTCTTCTTCCTTATGCTCTGTTGCTTTCTGGTGATCCTGTGATCACATAGAACTCTGCCATGGTTGCTTAATCCTCCTATGCTTCCCTTTGCTGCAAGCTCATGGCCCAGTCACCAGTTTCTGGTACTGGCCAGTGTTGCCTTGCTTGCTGTACATGCTCTGTTTGCTTAACTGTTGCTCCTAGCCTGCTCTAATTTGGCTATGCTCTGTTGTGCTTGCTTATGAACTTGCTATGTCATGCTGTACTTGCTTATGGGCTTGCTTGTGCTTACTGGCATGTTACACTTGCTTGTCTAGGTGTACTGTTATGCATCTATGACACTTGTGTGTGTGCCAGTGGTGCCTGTGATATGCTTCAGTGCTTCCTCTGCAAGCCAATGATCCATTGGATCATTCCTTGCTTGTTGGCTAACTTCCCTGTGTAGCTTGGCTTGCTATAATTGATCCATTGGATCAATTCAATTATCAGTGATAGCTTACTGGTTAATACTGTGACTAAATGATTCAATTATCTTGTGATGCTGATGCTCAAGCATCACTATGCTGTTGCTTACTTGTGTTGTTGCTCATCTTAGCTACCTAGACTTGCTCTAGTGGCTATAGATTAACTGTGTTGCTTAATAGTATGCTACTGTCAGTGCTTAGCATGGATTTGTGATAAATTCATGCTTGCATTATTTAAATTATGATGAACTGCTTATGCAGTGATGATTAAATTACTTGCTTATATATGAATTTGCTGTTCATGATTCTTTTACAAGCAAATAGAGTCTGAATCCATTTCTGGATAGTGATGCTTTGTATTTGGCTTGGCCTTGGGATGGTTCTAAGTGTGATGTGACCTCAGTAGCCTTGCTACTGACTGGTTGCTCACATGGTTGGTTGGATCTTGTTGGCTACTCATCTTTGCTTGCATATTTGGGGATCATAATAAATATGAATGCCAATATGCTTGCCTGTGAAGAAATCTAGGGTTTCCTGATGGTTGTATGCTTAGGATTTACTGTGTAGTCTTAGCTGCTAATCTTTGCCATCTACTGGTGCTATCTATGCATCTAATCTGGCTAGTGTGTGCATCTGCACATATGTGCTAGTTTCTGTGTATAAGATCTGTACCTAGATGCTTTTTATTTTAGTGGCTTTTGACTGGCAGTATTCCTTGGTGAAAACCAAGTGATGATCTACCCATATGAGCATCTGCTCATCCCATGCTTATTTCATGCATATGATGGATCAGATCCCTTGGATCTTTTCCAGGAACTAGGTATACCTTGTTCCAGCTCCTAGAAAGAAATGTTTTGTTGATGCAGACTTGTGGTTTGTGTCACAGCCCTTCACCTCCAGGTCTTGGATGATCTTCTCAGGTCACCATGATTTCTGGTGGTTGAGTGGGTGTGTGTGTGTTGGTTCTGTTCTTGAGCAAGCCTGGATGAACTGTGCTTGTTCTTGCTTCACCCTTACCTGGTGAATCCTTATCTGGTCGACTGGTTACTGTTTCTAGGGTTTGTGCCCCTTTTATATGAACTCTACTTCTGTTCTTGCAATGACACACAAGCCTGGCTTGCTTTGGTGACTAAGCTTATGCATTGCCTTGCTGTGGCCTGCCCAGCACACATGAGCTGTGTGCTCTCATATGCTGAAACTTGAGCCCCTGGTGGTGCTCAGGTTTGGTCTGCTGCTGCCCTTATCTTGTGCTGTCCAGGTTTTGGACAAGCACAAGTGTACTGTGACAGTTTCACTGTCCAAACTGAACTTTGTGTTATTTCTACTAACTGTCCAAACTGAATCTGGTTAACACTTGTATTCTGGTTAGTATTTGTTCTTTGTTTTGCAGGTTTTGAAGATGAATATGACCAGAAGATATTCATCAAGGCATTTAGTTTAGGTTTTAGTTTAGAACAACCTTGTAATTTTCCTTTTTCATTTCTGTTTATTATTGATCAATTCTTGTATTAAGAACATTGTAAAGTCAATGTATTCTGTGTTGATTATCAATAAAGCTCAAGTTTTTGTTTATGAGCTTTTGCTTTATGTAATGTTTATATTCTGAATTAAATATTGTATTTAATATTCAATTGTGAAATTCAAAGTTATTTGAATTCATAAGTTGTGTTTGTATTGAGAATTCATATTTATATTGTTCAATGCTTATTGTTAAATGTATTAACACTTGTCAAATGAAATCATTCCCCAAATCAATAAGATACAAAAGAGATCATGTCGAAATTTCCCTAACTCACATTGCCTAACCCTAAGTGCAAAATGAGAGAGAACCTCGATCCCTCTTAGGTTTAGTTGCAATAAGGCGCGAAAATTTCCCCCGTTTTGCAATGAAATGCACATCCCATTTCTAAATCTACCCTTCGTTGTTCCTATGTTCTGGGTTATTACAGGAGGCGTGGCAGCTTTCTTGCCACTCTTCTTGTTCTTGCCTTTAGACTTGCCCTGTTTCTTGAAACTGGTGGTCTTGTTGACCATCAACACTTGGTGTTCTTTCTTAATTTCAATCTCAGCAGATTTCAGCATGGAGAAAAGTTCAGGTAACTCTTTATTCATGTTCTGCATATTGTAGTTCATCACAAAGTTCTTGTAACTAGGTGGCAGTGATTGAAGGACACGATTAATCCCCAGTCTATTAGGAATCACTATTCCCAAGTCACTGAGTTTCTTCGCATGCCCGGTCATGGCGAGCATGTGCTCACTAACGGAGCTGCCTTCTTCCATCATGCAGCTGAAGAAGTGTTTCGATGCTTCATAGCATTCCACGGCCGCATGAGTCTCAAATATAGTCTTCAACTCATTGATTAACTCATGTGGATCGTTGTGCTCAAAACGTTTTTGAAGATCGGCTTCCAGACTGCATAAGATGGCACACTGAACTTGAGAGTACCGAGTTTTCCGAGTTGCGTAAACAACTTTTACTTCATCGGTTTCAGTTTCTGCAGGAGGGTCACCTAGCGGTGCATCAAGCACATATTGCAGATTTCCGCCATTGAGGAAAATCCTCACATGACGGAACCAGTCGGTGAAGTTGCTACCGTTGCTCTTAAGCTTTTCTTTCTCTAGGAACTGGTTAAAATTGATTGAGGACGCCATATCTACAACATATTTGCAATAGTTTAGACTAATGTTTATGACAAATTGAGTTCAAATTTTAATTCAATATAATTAAAAAAAAACTAGGTGAACTCCCACTCAAAACAATATCCCTCGCATTGTCTTAGTGATCACACGAACCAAATCCACCACACCAAGTCCGATCATCACGAGACAAGATGTAACTTCAATGGCGAACACTCAAAGTGTTCATCATATCAATCATATGATTCATGCTCTACCTTTCGGTATCACGTGTTCCGAGACCATGTCTGTACATGCTAGGCTCGTCAAGTCCACCTTAGTATTCGCATGTGCAAAACTGGCTTGCACCCGTTGTATGCACTTGTTGATTCTATCACACCCGATCATCACGAGATGCTTCGAAACGACAAGTCTTGGCAACGGTGCTACTAAGGATGAACACTTTATTATCTTGAGATTTTAGTGAGAGGGATCATCTTATAATGCTACCGTCGCGATCTAAGCAAAATAAGATGCATAAAAGGATTAACATCACATGCAGTTCATATGTGATATGATATGGCCCTTTTGTCTTTGCGCCTTTGATCTTCATCTCCAAAGCACGAACATGATCTCCATCATCAACGGGCATGATCTCCATCATCGTCGGCGAAGCACCAAGGTCAATGACGCCGTCTTCATGATTGTCCTCCATGTAGCAACTATTACAACTACTTTGAAATACTACTCAACATGAAATTTAAAGACAACCATAAGGCTCCTGCCGGTTGCCACAATACAATAATGATCATCTCATACATAGTCATCATCACATTATGGTCATATCACATCACCAAACCCTGCAAAAACAAGTTAGACGTTCTCTAATTTGGTTTGCATATTTTACGTGGTTTAGGGTTTTCGAGTGAGATCCAATCTACCTACGAACATGAACCACAACGGTGATACTAGTGTTGTCAATAGAAGAGTAAATTGAATCTTTACTATAGTAGGAGAGACAGACACCCGCAAAGCCTCTTATGCAATACAAGTTGCATGTCGAACGAGGAACAAGTCTCATGAACGCGGTCATGTAAAGTTAGTCCGAGCCGCTTCATCCCACTATGCCATAAAGATGCAAAGTACTCAACTAAAGATAACAAGAGCATCAACGCCCACAAAACCATTGTGTTCTACTCGTGCAACCATCTATGCATAGACACGGCTCTGATACCACTGTAGGATAACGTTGCATAGAAAACAAAATTTTCCTACCGCGAACACGAAATCCAAGCCAAGATGCAATCTAGAAGACGGTAGCAACGAGGGGATTATCGAGTCTCACCCTTGAAGAGATTCCAAAGCGTACAAGATGAGGCTCTTGTTGCTGCGGTAGACGTTCACTTGCCGCTTGCAAAAGCGCGTAGAAGATCTTGATCACGGCGCCACGAACGGGCAGCACCTCCGTACTTGGTCACACGTTCGGTTGTTGATGAAGACGACGTCCACCTCCCGTTCCAGCGGACAGCGGAAGTAGTAGCTCCTCTTGAATCCGACAGCACGACGGCGTGGTGTCGGTGGCGGTGGAGAACTCCGGCGGAGCTTCGCTAAAGCACGCGGGAGCTATGGAGGAGAGGGGGGCGGCTAGGGTTTGGGAGGGGGTGGCCGGCCACTCAAGGGGGGCGACCAGGTTGTGGTCTTAGGGTGGCCGGCCCCCTCCCCTTGGCCCCTCATTATATAGGTGGAAGCCCCAAGTGTTGGACTACAAGTCTCCGAATAAGACCCGAACCCAAAACCTTCCATGTGATAGGGAAACCTACCCAAGGTGGGAATCCCACTTGGGTGGGATTCCCCCCTTCCATGTGGGGGGGTGGCCGGCCCCCATAGGGGGAGTCCACTTGGGACTCCTCCCCCACTAGGATTGGCCGGCCATGGAGGTGGAGTCCCTCCGGGACTCCACCTTCCTTGGTGGTTTCTTCCAGACTTTTCTAGAACCTTCTAGAACCTTCCATAGAACCTTCCGCATCATTTTAATTCACATAAAATGACATCCTATATATGAATCTTATTCTCCGGACCATTCCGGAACTCCTCGTGATGTCCAGGATCTCATCCGGGACTCCGAACAAATATTCGAACTCCATTCCATATTCAAGTTCTACCATTTCAACATCCAACTTTAAGTGTGTCACCCTACGGTTCGCGAACTATGCGGACATGGTTGAGTACTCACTCCGACCAATAACCAATAGCGGGATCTGGAGATCCATAATGGCTCCCACATATTCAACGATGACTTTAGTGTTCGAATGAACCATTCACATACAATACCAATTCCCTTTGTCACGCGATATTTTACTTGTCCGAGGTTTGATCTTCGGTATCACTCTATACCTTGTTCAACCTCGTCTCCTGACAAGTACTCTTTACTCGTACCGTGGTATGTGGTCTCTTATGAACTTATTCATATGCTTGCAAGACATTAGACGACATTCCACCGAGAGGGCCCAGAGTATATCTATCCATCATCGGGATGGACAAATCCCACTGTTGATCCATATGCCTCAACTCATACTTTCCGGATACTTAATCCCACCTTTATAACCACCCATTTACGCAGTGGCGTTTGGTGTAATCAAAGTACCTTTCCGATATAAGTGATTTACATGATCTCATGGTCATAAGGACTAGGTAACTATGTATCGAAAGCTTATAGCAAATAACTTAATGACGAGATCTTATGCTATGCTTAATTGGGTGTGTCCATTACATCATTCATATAATGATATAACCTTGTTATTAATAACATCCAATGTTCATGATTATGAAACTAATCATCCATTAATCAACAAGCTAGTTTAAGAGGCATACTAGGGACTTCTTGTTGTCTATATATCACACATGTACTAATGTTTCGGTTAATACAATTATAGCATGGTATATAAACATTTATCATAAACATAAAGATATATATAATAACCACTTTTATTATTGCCTCTTGGGCATATCTCCAACAACTTTTGCGCCCAGACTTTGATTTTAGCAAACTTTGGCTTTTTGAAAAGCTAAGAACAAAATATATCTAATAAAGGCTATAAAACCCAAGAAGGATCAAGAGATTAAATACCAAACTTCGGGATATGTGAAACCTCCTAAAACGAAGAACTGATGAAACTTCCAACCTCGAAAACATTATAGGAGATGCATACAAATTCCGTTTTTGATGAATTTGGGCTTTTTGAGAAGGTAGAAACAAGCTCAAGAACTTAACACAGAGAAACACCAATAATCAAAAGGAACTAGGGATGCAAAGTATGCAAAGGATCTATCTCCTAAGACATGCGATCAATTTACCCAAACGAAAGCCCCTCTTGATAGTGCGCCTATCTATCCTATTACCTGATCTCCCAACAACAACATCGAGACATGTAAAATAAAAACCTAACAAGGCCATACCTTTGCCTTGCGCATCCCGCTTGATCTTCATGACAACTCTTCAAGGTCCATTCAAGTTGGAATGCTTCACTTGATAAATGTTGCTTTGTTAAGACTCACAATAATTGCTCCTCCATATACAACTATGTGATAGCTTCATTTAAGCGCATCTTCACATGTCCATTATCACCAAATGGACGATAAGGTTCAAGCATATGATCTTCTCGGGATTCTCATGTTGAACTTGCCTTCTCAACCTTGATGACGATCACCACTTGATTGACATCCTCTCATGGGCTATATGAAATATTCACTTTTGATACATGCCCATGGAAATATACGTAAACCACATAGACAAAAAATACACATATATATTGGGTTAGTTCATGAAGCACAATTGATAAGGCTTACCATATCACAAGATCACATGATCTCACGTGGTACATTCTTTATGATTCATGTGTTGATCAACTTGAATCCAATCTTCGCTCTTAGTCCGTGTCAACCTTGTATCTTCTCATACTCTATCATTATACCTTGATCATCCATTGCTTAACACATGAGCTAGAGCATGGCTAAATTGAGTTCCACACAAGAACTTCATCTTAATTTATTCTATTCAAATTGACGATCTTGATGTCAAGACTCAAGGTAAATCTTTATATTAATGACATCCATACTTGAATCCAACACATGGACTACAAACATCACCGATGGAGTATTTATTCATATAAGCTAAATGAAACATTAGTCCATAGGGATTGTCACTAATTACCAGAACCACACATAGGGGCAACGCATTCTTACAATTAAAATTGTTGATCTCTACAAGTTTATAGGCTAAGGCCCGAGATGAAGTTGTCAAGTGTTTGAGTTTGACTAATTATGTAATTTAGGTATGTATGTATTCGATGTGCATTGTAGTTTAAATTATATCTGTGCTTGTTGGAGTATGTATATACGTTGACTTACAAGAATGCATATTAGGGAAACGTAAGCATGAGCCTCAAGCTAGAACGTACACCACACATACATTTCTTTCATTGCAGCAAAGTGATTTACACTTCATTTTATTCCTTGTTCATCAGGAGTTCGCCGCCGAATGAACAACTGAAGGCCAAGAAATCAATAGTTGTTCATTGTAGCACTTGTTACATTGAACAAAATGAGTTTCCTGGTGGTCGATGTATTGTGTGAGTTGCAGCGTCGCGTTAGTTCTATCCACCGCGCTAGAAAAAGCTCGACGTATCGCTATACACTGCCAGAAAAAGCGCCATGTGCAGTTTCCCGATAGAGTTATTCATGACGCCTTGTTTTGTCCGACATGGAGATGTGGTGCAAAAGAAGCAAGGAAAACCATGTCCACGATGATGGATCCAAGGGATACGGATGAGAAGGGAGAAGCATCTTGGGAGATCACTCGTTCAGATACATTGGCTTCGTACGTTGGTGGTGTGTGATTCTTATGTGAGCAATTTGATGAACTATCTTCGTGTTATTTTATTTGTTATTTGTGATTTTGTAGGCTATGGTATATGGTCATGAACATTTGTGATGTTTTCAGAACTATCTTTATTATATAGGCTACATGGTGAAAAAAACATTTGAAGTGGTGAAATTTCAGCCTATTTTGGTTGATGAATGATTCGAACACTCCATTTTGAAGTATATAGACTTTGGCCAGTTGCAGTAACCGTAAAAACTGACACGAAATGTTAAGACAACCCTAGGAAATTACAGAGTCGGACAAAAAGGGCAATCAGCATCGTATCGGAGCGTAAAAAGAGGCACCCGACCGCATGGAGCCCACCTATCGACGCAAAATATTCTCCACTACCGGATGGGTCCCACGCGTGAGGGTTGAGTGAAAACGCCTTCCAGTGTCACGAAGGCCCACCTGCCAGCCAGCAACGGGTGGTGCCCACTGCTGTGAGTAGTACCGGAGAACGAGGAGGAGGGCGTCGGTGGCGGCGTCGCAATCATCCCGCACTGCAATTGCACGCCCCCACTCTACGCCACACCGCACCGCCGCACCAACCCGAGAAACAACAACAACAACACTGCACATCTCCACCCCGAGAAACCCAAAGCCAAAGCCAAAGCAACCCAAAGCTCAAGCAAGCACGAGCGAGCCTCGCTCCATCCAGCTTCCACTCTCCACCACGGTTCCTCCCTCGGTCATCTCCCTTCTTCCCCAAGCTTCTAGCCAGCGCCGCCTCCCGCTCCCCCATCCGCGCAGGCCAACCAGCCCAAGCTCGCCCCCAATCGGTGCTACTTGCTACTGGTGGTGCTCGGTCCAGCCGGGTGCCGTGGTTGCCCGCCGCCGCCCGCTGCCGTTTCCTCCCGTCGCAGCCTCCGCCGAAATCAGCGGAGACTCGCCTCTCGCCAGGCGCGACCCGGTGGTGTGGTGCGCCGCCGCAGACGTCGCCCCTTCCCTCTCCGCGCGCGATGAACCCCACCTCGCGCCCCGCCGTCGTCATCGACAACGGCACCGGGTACGCATCTCTCTCCTCCACCCTCCCCAGATCTGCGCGCTCGCGCAATGCCGCGCGCGTTCAACGCACGACACGCACGCACGACGCTGATCCAATTAACTAACCATGCCAGCTACACGAAGATGGGGTTCGCGGGGAACGTGGAGCCCTGCTTCATAACCCCGACGGCCGTCGCCGTCAACGACTCCTTCGCCGACCCGACCAGAGCCGCCGCCAAGGGCACCTGGCAGGCGCAGCACAGCGCGGGGGTCATGGCGGACCTCGACTTCCTCATCGGGGAGGAGGCCGTGGCGCGGTCCCGCGCCAGCACCACCTACAGCCTCAGCCACCCCATCCGCAATGGTCAGGTGGGTGCCTTTTTTTTCTTCCACGGTGCCGAATGCTCATGTTTTGCCACCGCAATGTACGTGCCTTGGTGTGCGATCTTCGCTGATTTCAGCTGAAAATCAACTGCTCAGGTGGACAACTGGGACACCATGGAGAAGTTCTGGCAGCAGTGCATTTTCAATTACCTCCGCTGCGATCCGGAGGACCACTACTTCCTGCTCACCGAGAGCCCACTCACACCTCCTGAAACTAGGGAGTACACCGGGGAGATCATGTTCGAGACCTTCAATGTGCCTGGTCTCTACATTGCGGTCCAGCCCGTCCTTGCCCTCGCTGCAGGGTACACCACAACCAAGGTACGTCAGTCGTCACAGCTTTTACGATTCTCTCAACCCTCTACTCTGGAACTACTGGATGTCACTGCTGAATACGCCATTTCAGTTTCATTTTAATACCTACTCCTATCATCAGACTGGGTAATTATGGTGGGACTTCATGCTGTGTTTTCAGTGCGAAATGACAGGTGTTGTAGTTGATGTGGGCGACGGAGCTACCCACATTGTTCCTGTTGCTGATGGGTATGTCATTGGGAGCAGTATCAGATCTATTCCACTTACAGGCAAGGATGTTACCCAGTTTATTCAGCAACTTATCAAGGTAGTTTCCACAATCACAAGATACTACTTAAATTTGTTTTATTCACATCACAACTTCAGAATTAAGTGATGCTTTGCTACTTGCGGACCTGTAGAATTGAACATAATTTAAAAAAGGCGCACAAAAATAATACGAACGATTGAAATAGAGTAGAATTGTACAAAGAGTGTCCAGCATGTTATTGTTTAGTCTTGTTAGTTCACAGGTAGTGTGTAGGAAGTAGTCTATGTGTGGCTGCCAGAAGCTACTTCATTTTGTATTGCATAGGGTATATTATAGGAGAACAAAGGGCAGGTGGGTTTGCTCCTGACAGCCCAACCAGAGAGTTCTAGAGCTGCTACCTAGCTTAGTGCCTCAGGTTTACACACTGAAGGATGCTACTAGACCCTACCAGTCCTACTAGAACCTACTAGTACTAGCTTAACTCTTAAGCAAGAATTACTCTTAACAGTTATTCCTCATGTAATGACATTTCACATAGTTAATATAACTTGGAAATTTGAAATATGTGGCAACAAGACAATTCAGTGACAAAGGTATTATTTATGCTTATCTTCTCGGGACCTAGAGCAGTTGAATCAACACTAGAATTCTTAGACCAGGATGTTATCTGTATACATCTCTTAGATTCCTTGAACTGCATTAACATATTGTGAATAATGTTCTCAGTCACGCGCATTCTGAAAAGAATGAGCACAAAAGATTAATCAACATAATAAGACATGCCAGAATGAAACTTACGTTGTTATCCTCACCTGTGGGCTGGCTAGTGAGAAAAACTGATTACCTATTGCCTATTGGCAGTTAATCTTCAGTTTGGTGTATAGGAAGGACAAATGGAATTTGCTCTTTTAGTTTTCAAATAGTCGAGTAATACTGAATGACCACACTGTACAAGTTACTAAAATTCCAATCATGAATGCAGGAAAGAGGTGAGCACATTCCTCCGGAAGAGTCTTTTGACGTAGCAAGGAGGGCGAAGGAAATGTACTGCTATACATGTTCGGACATTGTGAAGGTATTAAGTATGTCTGGCATGTTGAATGTCTGCAGACTATCTGTTATGTTGTTTTCCAGAAAATAGCAGGTCGGTATAAAAAGAAAGCAATAAGTTCTCTACAATCCTAGTCTAGCAGCAAGCCACTCTGCTTAGCCGCTTAGGCATTATATTTTTAACACCTTACTGGCAAGGGCTTAATTGTGTAAATCCCTGCTCTTAAGATGCTATGTCAATCTCTTACCATTTCCTGCCACTCGTGATTGTTAATATCATCTATTTTTTCCTAGTCTGCTTTAAACTTCCCTTTTTCGGAAGAGGTAACCCCCAAAAAGGATGAATCATATCATAACTTTGTGCTTGTTTTGTTTCAGGAATTTAATAAGCATGACAGGGAGCCCTCTAAGTACACAAAACGCTTGACTGGCATCAAACCAAAAACTGGCGCTCCATACACCTGTGACATTGGATACGAGCGCTTCATGGGCCCCGAGGTTAATACTTCGTTGTGTCCTCTAGTTAATTCTTCAGTGTCGTGTCTTATCTAGGCATGTCTTTTACCAATTAATTGCCATGATAGAAAAAAAGCTCACTTCTGAACCCTGGACTTTGCCCCGAGTCTGCTTTTGTTTCTAAAACTTTCAAACGGTCACGGGCACTAAACTTGCGAAACAGTTCACTTTAGACACTCATATGGTTTTAGAGCGGTTTCTGCTGCTAGACTGGTTTTGACGCACATGGATTCCTATGAGGCAACATGTGCCATTGTGGCTCCCTAATTCAGCAAAACATGAAACGAAAAAGAAATAAAAAGTGGGGCTTCGGCTGAAACGTTAATCATCTTCTCCTTCTGCCCTCCATTCACACCCATCACCTCCCACAGTTAGCAAAGTTGCACCTCATATCTATGCGGAAAGCACACCAGTAAAACCGGCTTCACTTGGGCGCCTCGTCAATAAAAACTGCTTTGAAGTCAGCAGAGAGCCCAAAAGTGACTTTTTTCCTGATAAACAGGGTTGTCAGGGTTCTTTTGAACCTCTTAAATTTTTTAGGACCATAAGTTAACCTGACGCAAAGTTCAGGGTCAAAAGTAAAACACGACTTCATGGATAGAAAAAATGCAGATTAATTTGATTTTAAGCCCTTAATGGTTTTGATATAATAGCTGCAACACATTGTATTTTGGAGGATCTTGAACCTTTATTGTGGTTTGTTTCAATTTCAATGCTCGTTTGAGTTCAGTCTTCTCAGAGTGCTGCATAACATTTGCAGATTTTCTTCCACCCTGAGATTTACAACAGTGACTTTACGACACCTTTGCAAGATGTTATCGACATGTGCATCCAATCTTCCCCAATTGACACAAGGAGGTCTCTATATAAGGTTTGTACATCAAAGTCTTGTTTTTCTCTGACATCACAGTGTTTGAGTCTGTTCTCAATGTCAATGTCACAGAATATTGTCTTGTCTGGGGGATCGACTATGTTTAAGGATTTCCACAGAAGATTACAACGGGACCTGAAAAAGATTGTGGATGTACGGGTTCGTGCATCTAATGCTCGACTTGGTGGAGATGCGAAGGTACATACCTTCCCTATTTGCTCTTACCCTTTGTTTCTTGCAGCAAAAGCAACTCACCTGAATCTTTCTTATGGTTTGGGAACTTGGAAATTAAGCTAAATCTATTGGTTTCAGGCCCAGCCTGTAGAAGTCAATGTGGTTAGTCATCCAATCCAAAGATATGCAGTTTGGTTTGGCGGATCTGTACTTGCTTCTACAACTGAATTCTATGAGGTATTCAAATTTTGTCTCTATACAGTAATAAGAAAACTCTTTATCACCTGAAAATTTCTTCGGTACAGCCCACTAAAAATCACTTGAAAATTAACTGATTATGAGACAATAAATGAATATTAAATGGAAATTCCTTTGGTACAGCCCATTTAATTTCCATTATTTAACTGATTGTGAGTCACTAAAGATATTATATGAATAATTAAGTCCATATCCAGGGACAGCTAGGCCTAGAGTCCATACTAAGATGTTCAACCACAAACATCTATCTCCATCTGCGTCCCCCTTCAATCTCGTATGAAGCCGTTTGAGGAAGTGACAGCTCTGTGAAACACGGTGAAGCCGAGCTGATCGCTCTCGTTGATCAGAGAGGCAAGTAGAACTAGATATATATGTGGCATACTTGAGGACATATTTTGCTGTTTTAAGGCTAAATCCTTTTTGACAGAATTAGATCCAATCGATGCAAATCAAACAGATACATGATACCCAAATGACAATACACCAGAGAACCTCTCCCTCCGCCAGGGAGAGAACCCTAGCCGCCTCCACCACCGAACTCCCACCTCTCGTCCCCCATCCCCCCTCGCCGCCGCGAGAGGGCGTGGCCAGGCAAAGAGGGCGTCGAGCTTGCGGGACGGTTGTCATCCGTCTGCGGCCAAGAGTCTCCGGGGGAAACCCTAGATCCTTCGGATCAGTCGATGGTGGCACATCGTGTCATACCCCCCTTGGAGGTCTTGTCGTGCATATCGTCTCCTAGCCCGTACTGCTCCGGGAGAAATCCTAGATCCGATCTCGGATCAGACGATGGCGGCGTACGGCGTCGTTCTCCCTCCTGGGGGCATCGTCTATGGAGCAGATGCAAGCTGGAGGGGTCCTGAGGTGGAGCAGCGTTTTTCTTTCGTGTTGAAGATGGCGAGTCTTGGCGGCGTGGTGCAGCGGGGTCTCATCTTCGGATACGTCATGTTCGACGTGCACAGGATGGTGGAGCTTTCTGGCGTCAGGGTGGTGTTGGTGGCAGGCCTCGCAAGGTCATTGCATTGATCTCTCTTGAAGATGTGTATGCGGAAGACGGTGGCGGCGAGGACTTCTGAAGCGTGTATGATGGTACGCGCTGAGGGTTTGCCGGACCGGTTATGCCACCTGCTCGCCATTAGGCGACTTGTTGTGGCCTTCGGGTTTTTGATGATGCGTGTTGGTGTGATGTCAGGGTATTGGCTCTATTCATTGACTCCCCCTTCATCGGTGATGTAGGATTAGCGAGCTGTCGCTAGTTTGGTGGCTTCGGGTCGATCTTTGTAATTCTTATTGTAAGGTGTTGTGGATAATCTAATAAAAAAAAAGCTGTGTGCATCCCTTGGATGCAGAGACTGGGGTGATTCCCCCCCATTTCGAAAAAAAAAATCTAATCAAACCTGCAACCTGTAGCAGCCATGGCATTGTGCCCACAAACTGTGTGTCTTGTTCTGTGCGTGGCCGCGTGGTTCAAACTGATATGGCCGCACAAAACAGACAGCAAGAGAATCGAGCCCCATTGGGTTTGAGTGAGCTGGCCGATGTCAGCAGGTAGGTGACCAATTAGACTATAGCACTAGTATTAAAGGGCTTTTTTTTAAAATCTCAGTCATGATTTGCACTGAAATTTGTAAGTTTTACCGAATTAAAACCTCTGTTAGAGTAGTTCTGCAAGTTGACTCAACAAACAACATCAACAACAACATCAAAGCCTTTTTGTCCGAAGCAAGTTGGGTAGGCTACATATGAAACCCAACAGAAACACATATGGAAACCAAAAAGAGAAAGGTTTCTGGTGAAGTTTTACAAGTAGACTCAAAAGTGTATAATTACCATTTGTTTAGACTTCCGTTTTCTGAATCTGAGCTAAGCTAACTATCATTGCTCGTTCCCCTACAGGCTTGCCACACAAAAGCAGAGTATGAAGAGTACGGTGCAAGCATCTGCAGATCAAATCCCGTTTTTAAAGGAATGTATTGAAACCTGCTAATGAAAGAAATTATTGCGCTAGTTATCACAGGTAGCATTCACCGTGCAATCAGCCTGGGCCTAGCTGTAGCAGGCTGGTAGCATGGTAAACTGACACTGTGGACGCAGGCTGTCGAGGAGCCTCAGTGTAGCATTTTGTACAAAACCAGCGTGCACATAGATAGACCACATTGGCCTGATACATCATCTGTATAACTGTATTCATCTGTAGTATGATGCTGGTAGTCTAGAAACAGGGAAACTCCATGACCGTTCTTGCAAGCTCGATCTGGGCTGCACAAGCTTGATGTTGTATAATTACTCCGTTAGAGTATTGCTGTAACCTTTGCAAAGTTTTGTCGGTGCTCTAGTATTGCTACTCATATTTTCCTGTGAAGTTGCCACCGTCTATTCAGATAATGGATTTTTTCAGTTGGCATCGTACTTGTTATTAGGCATGTAATCGGATTGGTTTTTGTTGTTGCCATATTTTGTGCAATATTTCATGAGTGGATTGAATAATGACCGGTTACGGATTCGAACACGAATATATGAGACTGTGGATTTGGAACGGAATATACGAGACCGCAGGTTTGGAACGGAAACAAAGGTAGATTTTTGCCAGAAACAAAATTAATTGGATAGGTCGACAAACCATATGACCAAAAATAATTGATGAAATGAGTTTAACAACGCATTGATAAAATAAATACATATAACATGTTAGAATGAATACATATGACAAAACCACATAAATAAAGTAGGTTCATATAAAATGCGGTAGCGCAAACACAAGGGTTAGAACAACACAAATCGAATGTGGTAGCGCAAACACAAGGGCTAGGACAACACATGTCACATGCTTTAATACCCACTATACTAACAAGTTTTGACTTTATATTCGATAGAGCGACTACGTAAGTGGGCTATTGTTTAACAGATAAACTTGACAACTCACTAACTACTTAATATGCTCCTCTATTAGCTTCAACGTCTCGGATGAAAATTAAATTATTTGGATAAAAACCAGATATATGTGGCATACTTGAGGACATCTTTTGCTGTTTAAAGGCTAAATCCTTTTTGACAGAAATTAGATCCAATCCATGCAAATCAAACAGATATATGATACCCCTGCAACCTGTAGTAGCCATGGCATCGATCGTGCCCACAAACTGTGTGTCCTTTTCTGTGCGTGGTCATGCGCTTCAAACTGATATGGCCAACGCGCTTCAAACTGATATGGCCAACGCGCACAAAACGGACAGCAAGAGAGTCGCGCCCCATTGGGTTTGAGAGGGCTGGCCAATGTCAGCAGGTAGGTAACCAAGTAGTAGTAGACTATAGCACTAGTACTAAAGGGCTTTTTCTTATCTCGGTCATGATTTGCACTGAAATTTGTAAGTTTTATCGAACTAAACCTCTATTAGAGTAGTTCTGCAAGTTGACTCAACAAACAACATCAACGCCTTTTTATCCAAAGCAAGTTGGGTAGGATAAATATAAAACCCAACAGAAACATATGGAAACAAAAAAAAAAAAACAAAGGTTTCCATCCGGTGAAGTTTTAACTCTTTTACAAGTAAACTCAAAAGCGTAAATAATACACTAAAGCATAATTAGTTTAATTACCATTTGTTTAGACTTCCATTTTATGAATCTGAGCTAAGCTAACTATCATTGCTCGTTCCCCTACAGGCTTGCCACACAATGACACAAAAGCAGAATATGAAGAGTACGGTGCAAGCATCTGCAGATCAAATCCCGTTTTCAAAGGGATGCATTGAAACCTGTTAATGAAAGAAATTATTGCGCTAGTTATCACAGGTAGCATTCACCGTGCAAAATCAGCCTAGGCCAAGCAGCGGCTGGCACCATGGTAAACTGACACTGTGGAGGCAGGGCAAGCTGCCGAGGAGCCTCAGTGTAGCATTTTGTACAAAACGAGCGTGCACATAGATATACCACATTGGCCTGATACATCATCTGTATTCATCTGTAGTATGATGCTGGTAGTCTAGAAACAGGAAAACTCCATGACCGTTCTTGCAAGCTCGATCTGGGCTGCACAAGCTTGATATTGTATAATTACTCCGTTGGAGTATCGCTGCAACCTTCGCAAAGTTATGTCGCTGCTCTAGTATTGCTACTAGTTATATTTTCCTGTGAAGTTGCCACCGTCTATTCAGATAATGGAAATTTTCAGTTGGCATTGTACTTGTTATTAGGCATGTGATTTTATCGTTACCATGTTTTGTGTAATATTTTTTTGATAGATTAGGAGCGGATTGAATAATGACCGGTTACGGATTCGAATACGAATATATGAGACCTCAGATTTGGAACAGGATATATGAGACCGCAGATTTGGAATGGAAACAAAAGTAGATTTGAGACGGAAACAAAATTAATCGGGACGGAAACAAAATTAATCGAATAGATCAACAAATCACATGACCAAAAATAATTAATGAAACAAGTTCAACAACACATTGATAAAATAAATAATGTAACATGATAGAATCAATACATATAACATAACCACATAAATAAAGTAGGTGCATATCGAATGCGGCAGGAATAAACTTACCTTTGAAGGCTCGCTTGTTAGCAAACCCGCTTGACAAGGTATTGATTTGTCAATGCCTACAGATTGTAGACTAGGATTTTCAGGAAAGTAAAGGGCAAGTAGATCTCGAAGGTTCAGCCGGAAAAGTACTCGACTTCTAAGAAACTAGGGTTGTGTTGACAATGAAATCGATCCCTTCTTTCTCCCTCGACTCCCCCTTATATAGGAGGCGGAGCCGAGGGTTTCGTGATGTACAAGTTACAAAGTCCGGGAGACTCTTTGAGTTCGTCCCGTAATAGTTAGAAATCATTATTCCTAATACAACTCTATCTTTCCCAACTATCTCGTAACTGGGCTTTCGGGCTTTATAAACTTCGGGTCATGGGCCTTCAGTAAACCCCGGGTACTATCTTCGGCAGGCACATTGGGATGCCTATGTCAGTAGCCCCCGAGATTTTGCTTGAATCGAAGAATCAGGGAAAATCTCCATCTTTACAATTATCATATGATTTCTTCGAGTCAATAAATAACTTTCATAAAACAGTCGTATATTGTACAGGGATAGCAGTAGTTGGGGCTGGTTCATCTGATGGATCAGGTACCAGTTAACTGCTCTTGTGGCAATCCCGCAAAAACCTACTTCAAGATCACGTCCCTGGACATGATCTCGGGATACTGGCATAATTCGACATGTGCCGCTTAAGGTCTTACCAAATGCCAAATTCCAGTTATGTTTTATCGGGTACCTAACGCGTCCGTTAGGATTTTTCTTCGTATCTGTTGATACGGAAAAAAGTAGCAGAGCGCATTCAGAGGCGATGCCACGCCACGCAGGACGGATCGTGGGGTCTTACCTTCGCAAAGTATTGCGGCATTCAGAGATTACATCGCGACTGAGGCGCTGCTTGTGACGGTAAAGCACACGTCCGTTGGGAACCCCAAGAGGAAGGTATGATGAGTACATCAGCGAGTTTTCCCTCAGTAAGAAACCAAGGTTATCGAACCAGTAGGAGATGAAGATCACGTGAAGGTTGTTGGTGAAGGAGTGTAGTGCGGCGCAACACCAGGGATTCCGGCGCCAACGTGGAACCTGCACAACACAATCAAACTACTTTGCCCCAACTTAACAGTGAGGTTGTCAATCTCACCGGCTTGCTGAAAACAAAGGATTAAACGTATGGTGTGGAAAAATGATGTTTGCTTGCAGAAAACAAAAGAGAACAATGATTGCAGTAGGTTGTATTTCAGATGTAAAAGAATGGACCGGGGTCCACAGTTCACTAGTGGTGTCTCTCCAATAAGATAAATAACATGTTGGGTAAACAAATTACAGTTGGGCAATTGACAAATAGAGAGGGCATAACAATGCACATACATATCATGATGACTACTATGAGATTTACTTAGGGCATTACGACAAAGAACATAGACCGCCATCCAGCATGCATCTATGCCTAAAAAGTCCACCTTCGGGTTAGCATCCGCACCCCTTCCAGTATTAAGTTGCAAACAACAGACAATTACATTAAGTACTGTGCGTAATGTAAACAATACAAATATCCTTAGACAAAGCATTGATGTTTTATCCCTAGTGGCAACAGCACATCCACAACCTTAGGGGTTCTTTGTCACTCCCGCATTCAATGGAGACATGAACCCACTATCTAGCATAAATACCCCCTCTTGGAGTTACAAGTATCAACTTGGCCAGAGCCTCTACTAGCAACGGAGAGCATGCAAGATCATAAACAACACATATATGATAGATCAATAATCAACTTGACATAGTATTCCATATTCATCGGATCCTACGAACACAACATGTAGCATTATAAATAGATGATTTTGATCATGATAGGCAGCTCACAAGATCTAAACATGATGGCACAATAGGAGAAGACAACCACCTAGCTACTGCTATGGACCCGTAGTCCAAGGATGAACTACTCACGCATCAGTCCGGAGGTGGGCATGGTGATGTAGAGCCCTCCGGTGATGATTCCCCTCTCCGGTAGGGTGCCGAAGGAGATCTTCTGAACCCTCGAGATAGGGTTGACGACGGCGGCATCTCTGGAACTGTTCTGGTATTTTGGCTCTCCGTGTTACCGTTTTCAGGGACGAAGGAATAAATAGGCGAAGGGGCAGCGTCGGGGGGAGCCAGGGGGCTCCCTCCCCACATGTCGGCGCGGGGGGCCCCACTGCCGTGCCGCCCTATGGTGTGGGCTCCCTGCTGGCCATCCTCGACTCTTCTTCGGTCTTCTGGAACACTCCGTGGAAAATAGGGCCGTGGGCTTTTGTTTCGTCCAATTCCGAGAATATTTGTAAACTAGCTTTTCTGAAATCAAAAACAGCAGAAAACAGGAACTAGCACAGTGGCATCTTGTTAATAGGTTAGTCCCAGAAAATGCATAAAAACATTATAAAGTATGAATAATACATGTAGGTATTGTCATAAAACTAGCATGGAACATAAGAAATTATAGATACGTTGGAGACGTATCAAGCATCCCCAAGCTTAGTTCCTACTCGTCCTCGAGTAGGTAAACGATAAAAAGAATAATTTCTGAAGTGACATGCTACCAACATAATCTTGATCAATACTATTGTAAAGCATATGAGATGAATGAAGTGACTCAAAGCAATGGTCTATAGTTTGCTAACAAAAAGATAATGACTAAACAACTGAATCATATAGCAAAAAAATTTCATGAATAGTACTTTCAAGACAAGTATCAAAAAGTCTTGCATAAGAGTTAACTCATAAAGCAATAGATTCTTAATAAGAGGTTTTGAAGCAACACAAAGGAAGATTTAAGTTCAGCAATTGCTTTCAACTTTCAACATGCATATCTCATGGATAATTGTCAACACAAAGTAATATAATAAATGCAATAAGTAAGCATGTAAGAATCAGTGCACATAGTTAACACAAGTGTTTGCTTCTAAGATAGAAAGAAGTAGGTAAACTGACTCAACATAAAGTAAAAGAAAGGCCCTTCGCAGAGGGAAGCAGGGATTAAATCATGTGCTAGAGCTTTTTAAGTTTTGATATCATATAGAGAGCATAAAAATAACGTTTTGAGAGGTGTTTGTTGTTGTCAACGAATGGTAGTGGGCACTCTAACCCCCTTGTCAAACAGACTTTCAAAGAGCGTCTCCCATGAAGGACGTTATCTCTACTAGCAAGGTAGATCATCCCTCTTCTCTTTTGTTTACACATGTATTTCAGTTTTATTTATAGACGACACTCCTCCCAACCTTTTGCTTTCACAATCCATGGCTAACCGAATCCTCGGGTGCCTTCCAACATTTCACATACCATGGAGGAGTGTCTATTGCAAAATTAAGTTGCTTACTGATAAATCATGGCAAAACATGTGAAGAGAATTATTAATGAAAGTTAATTAATTGGGGCTGGGCACCCCGTTGCCAGCTCTTTTTGCAAAATTATTGGATAAGCGGATGTATATGCCACTAGTCCATTGGTGAAAGTCTGCCCAATAAGATTGAAAGATAAAACACCACATACTTCCTCATGAGCTATAAAATATTGACACAAATAAGGAGTAATAAAGTTTTGAATTGTTTAAAGGTAGCACATGAAGTATTTACTTGGAATGGCAGAAAAATACCACATAGTAGGTAGTTATGGTGGAC
The DNA here is from genome assembly GCF_019359855.2 of Lolium perenne. Lineage (NCBI taxonomy): Eukaryota > Viridiplantae > Streptophyta > Magnoliopsida > Poales > Poaceae > Lolium > Lolium perenne. The sequence continues at coordinate 146,660,787 of NC_067249.2, forward strand.
ACAAATGGCATAGGTTTTGGCTCAAGGTTTTGGATGCACGAGAAGCATTCCCTCTCAGTACAAGGCTTTGGCTAGCAAGGTTGTTTGAAGCAAACACAAGTATAAATCGGTACATCAAAACTTACATAAGAACATACTGCAAGCATTATAAGACTCTACACTGTCTTCCTTGTTGCTCAAACACTTTTACCAGAAAATATCTAGACCTTAGAGAGACCAATCATGCAAACCAGATTTCAACAAGCTCTATGGTAGTTCTCCACTAATAGGTTTAAACTACATGATGCAAGAGCTTAAACATGATCTACTTGAGAGCTCAAAACAATTGCCAAGTATCAAATTATTCAAGACAATATACCAATTACCACATGAAGCATTTTCTGTTTCCAACAAAATATCAATAAGTGCTGCGGCTTTCAGCTTTCGCCATGAACATGAAAAATAAAATGAAGAACACAAGTGTTCAAATGAAAAAGCGGAGCGTGTCTCTCTCCCACACAAGCATGTTAGGATCAGATTTGTTAAGAAAACTTAAAATAACAAACGAAAATAAAAGCACACAGACGCTCCAAGTAAAGCACATAAGATGTGACAGAATTAAAATATAGTTTCACTAGAGGTGACCTGATAAGTTGTTGATGAAGAAGGGGATCCCTTGGGCATCCCCAAGCTTAGACGCTTGAGTCTTCTTGAAATATGCAGGGATGAACCACGGGGGCATCCCCAAGCTTAAACTTTTCACTCTTCTTGATCATATTATATCATCCTCCTCTCTTGATCCTTGAAAACTTCCTTCACACCAAACTCAAAGCAATCTCATTAGAGGGTTAGTGCATAATAAAAAATTCACATGTTCAGCAAGGACACAATCATTCCCAACACTTCTGGACATTACCGAAGGCTACTGAAATTTAATGGAGCAAAGAAATCCACTCAAACACAGTAAATGAGGCAATGCGAAATAAAAGGCAGAATCTGTCAAAACAGAACAGTCCGTAAAGACGAATTTTTTCGAGGCACTTAACATGCTCATATGGAAAAGCTCTAGTTGAACGAAAGTTGCGTACATATCTGAGGATTACTCATGAATTGTTTCAGGATTTTACGAGTTTTCTACAGAGAGAAAAACTCAAATTCGTGACAGCTAAAAATCTGTTTCTGCGCAGAAATCCAAATCTAGTATCAACTTTCTATCAAAGACTTTACTTGGCACAACAATGCAATAAAGTAAAGATACAAAGGTATTGCTACAGTAGTAAGAAGCACCTTGACTCAAATATAAAACAAAAATTGCAGAAATAAAATAATGGGTTGTCTCCCATAAGCGCTTTTCTTTAACGCCTTTCAGCTAGCGCAGAAAGTGATAATCAAGTAACATCAAGAGAAGAAACATCAACATCATAATTTTCCTTAAAAACACAACTTGTCGCAAAAGGTATCTTAGATGCTTCATTATCTAAATTTCCCATAGTGGTACTAAGGGTTTTATCAATTTTAAGCTCATAAATGATTCTTTGGCTTAGGCATCTTAGGGACATAGATGAACTTTTGCTCCTTACCCACATAAGCTTTCTCCTTAAATTTAAGAGAAGAAAAAGTTGAACCCAAGGTTCCCATAGCTTCTTCAAGTTCACCAATCCTATGGGTTTGATTATCATGGATAGCACAAGTTTCTAAGAAAGCAATTCTTTCATTAATTCCTCCTAGGGATTTATCAAGTTTATCAGTATTATCAAGTAATATTCCCAATTTAGTCTCAACACTTGGAAGATTTTTCTCTATGGCCTCCAACTTTTTCATGACATCCTCAAGAGAGATTTCAATTTTAGCTTCATTAACAGGTGGTATTCCAACTAGACTCTCAATGATGCAACTAGCTTCTAAAGCAGGAGTACCTAGGAAATTACCCCGTGTAAGAGTATCAAGAACATACCTATTCCAGCTAGAGATACCAACATAAAAGTTCCTAAGGAGGATAATAGTGGAGTGTTTCTTAGTGCACCTATGATAAGCATCACTAATTCTATACCAAGCATCTTTAAAACTTTGTCCCCCTTGTTGCTTAAACGAACGAACTTCAACTTCTGGACTACTCATTTTAGCAATAATAAAGCAAAACCGAATTAAATAAAGTAAAACAAGTAACTAATTTTTTTGTGTTTTTGATATAAACAAAGCAAACAAGACAAAAAATAAAATAAAGCAAGACAATAAACAAAGTAAAGAGATTGGGTGTGAGAGACTCTTCTTGCAGCGTGTCTTGATCTCCCCGGCAACGGCGCCAGAAAAGTAGCTGCTTTTGACGGTAAAGCACACGCCTGTTGGGAACCCCAAGAGGAAGGTATGATGAGTACAGCAGCGAGTTTTCCCTCAGTAAGAAACCAAGGTTATCGAACCAGTAGGAGATGAAGATCACGTGAAGGTTGTTGGTGAAGGAGTGTAGTGCGGCGCAACAGCAGGGATTCCGGTGCCAACATGGAACCTACACAACACAATCAAACTACTTTGCCCCAACTTAACAGTGAGGTTGTCAATCTCACCGGCTTGCTGAAAACAAAGGATTAAACGTATGGTGTGGAAAATGATGTTTGCTTGCAGAAAACAAAAGAGAACAACGATTGCAGTAGGTTGTATTTTAGATGTAAAAGAATGGACCGGGGTCCACAGTTCACTAGTGGTGTCTCTCCAATAAGATAAATAACATGTTGGGTAAACAAATTACAGTTGGGCAATTGACAAATAGAGAGGGCATAACAATGCACATACATATCATGATGACTACTATGAGATTTACTTAGGGCATTACGACAAAGAACATAGACTGCCATCCAGCATGCATCTATGCCTAAAAAGTCCACCTTCGGCTTAGCATCCGCACCCCTTCCAATATTAAGTTGCAAACAACAGACAATTGCATTAAGTACTGTGCGTAATGTAAACAATACAAATATCCTTAGACAAAACATTGATGTTTTATCCCTAGTGGCAACAGCACATCCACAACCTTAGGGGTTGCTGTCACTCCCCCAGATTCAATGGAGACATGAACCCACTATCTAGCATAAATACCCCCTCTTGGAGTTACAAGTATCAACTTGGCCAGAGCCTCTACTAGCAACAGAGAGCATGCAAGATCATAAACAACACATATATGATAGATCAATAATCAACTTGACATAGTATTCCATATTCATCGGATCCCAACAAACACAACATGTAGCATTACAAATAGATGATCTTGATCATGATAGGCAGCTCACAAGATCTAAACATGATGGCACAATAGGAGAAGACAACCATCTAGCTACTGCTATGGACCCGTAGTCCAAGGATGAACTACTCACGCATCAGTCCGGAGGTGGGCATGGTGATGTAGAGCCCTCCGGTGATGATTCCCCTCTCTGGCAGGGTGTCGGAGGAGATCTTCTGAATCCCCCGAGATAGGGTTGACGGCGGCGGCGTCTCTGGAACTGTTCTGGTATTTTGGCTCTCCGTGTTAGGGTTTTCGGGGATGAAGGAATAAATAGGCGAAGGGGCAGCTTCGAGGGAGCCTGGCTCCCTCCCCACATGTCGGCGCGGGGGGCCCCACTGCCGCGCCGCCCTATGGTGTGGGCTCCCTGCTGGCCTTCCTCGACTCTTCTTCGGTCTTCTGGAACACTCCGTGGAAAATAGGGCCGTGGGCTTTTGTTTCGTCCAATTCCGAGAATATTTGTAAACTAGCTTTTCTGAAATCAAAAATAGCAGAAAACAGGAACTGGCACTGTGGCATCTTGTTAATAGGTTAGTCCCAGAAAATGCATAAAAACATTATAAAGTATGAATAAAACATGTAGGTATTGTCATAAAACTAGCATGGAACATAAGAAATTATAGATACGTTGGAGACGTATCAGGCGCTCTGAGAATATATTGTCAAGTGCCTTTTTCGGCTGCTGGAATAGCACATTTATTCGAGACAACGGATAACTTGTATATTTTTATCTTGTCTTCCCGATGGGAGTACATGAAGAGTTATTTTATAACTCAAAATATGCTCACCATGACTTCTTTAATTTCATCGGGTACGCGAACAGCGTTCCCGATGGGAGTAGCCCCCGAGGCTACAACTAAGTGCTTGTACTTGGTTGTAGGCTCACCTTTTTAGCACCTTTGTCGCTATATTGTCATCTCTTCTAATTCTCCCATCTTTATCGGGTGCACGACCAGCGCTCCCGATGGGAGTAGCCCCCAAGGCTACAGTCGAGTATTTATACTTGGCTGTAGGCTCAACTTGCTTTACTGTGGAACAACTCTATATTTTATCATCCGTGTTACCCTCTTATCAGAAGTATAAACAATACTTCTGATAAGAGTAGCCCCCGAGCATGTTAACAAATGCTTGTATTTGATCATAGGCTCTCGCCTTTTCTTTGTTGAAATACTCGAAATTTCCCTGTCGATATCTTTGATGAAACTACTCGAAGTTCTCTTTCAATGACGTTGTTGTTGATGATGGTTGTAGACTAATGTTTGTACTTCTGAATCAACTCCTTTATCAAAACTCTTTAAAAAGTAGCCCCCGAGCATTTAAACAAAAACTTGTATTTGATCAAAGGCTCCCGAAATTATCACTAATACTCCTCTGTCGCCAATCCTCGAAGCACCGCAGTCGAAGTTTTTTCTTAAAGTGACATCAGCGCTGACGATGGCCACGATCAATGTATCGGGAAGACTCGAGTTCTGTCCTGGCACTGACTTGTGGGCCCGAAACTCTGTGGTATTTGACACGTTACGCAAGTGGGGGACACATGTCCTCCGTTTTTTCTGGCACGCGCACTGTGGCGCCTGTTTAGTTACCTCCAAGTAAAAATATTGTTTTACCCCTGGAGACACGTGTAAGGTCCTTGATCCATTTCTTCTGCATCCAACGGCGCGGCGATTCGTTGGCTCGCTATAAATGACCTTCCTCCTCAGAAATCCCCTTCGCTGCGCCGCTCAAATCTCCAATCTCTCTCTTCCACCGCCATTGTCGTCGCGCACCCTCACATACCTAGCCCTATCCTTTAGCTCAAGAATACATTCAATGTCTCCACGCGCGAAGCTGTCGAAACACACCGCCGCCGGCACAGACGCTGCGATGGAGGACGGTCAGATCCATGGATGGGAGAGGTCCAAGCTCTCCAGCCAAGACAAGAAAAGCTTGAAGAAGCTTGGACTGGTGCAGAAGGACTCCCTCATCTTCCCCGGTGATGAGAGCACTCCAAAATCGCCAATGGGCTACCGGGTAACATTCGTTAACCATCTCATCCGCGGTCTTTCTGCTCCTATCCACGAATTCCTTCATGGATTGCTTTTCGTTTATGGGATTCAGCTGCATCAGCTAACCCCAAACTCCATCCTCCACATCTCTATCTTTGTCACCCTCTGTGAATGTTTCCTCAGGTCCCATCCTCATTGGGGCTTGTGGAAACGTATCTTTTCCCTTCGACGAAACAACTCTTGCAACGTCACCTACAATATAGGCGGCGTTTGCATCTACGCCCGACCCAACGTAGGCGATAGAACTTCTCTGATGAAGTATACCGGCCGCTGGACTCCATGGAGTTTTCCTTCTTCTTCTTCTCTCTCAACCACAGGTACTGTGCTAACCACCTGAGGTGTGGCCGCGATATACAACATAAGAGGTTCCTTTTCCTTGGGCGCCACCAATATTGGTGGTGTCGAGATTGTGCGCTTGAGGTCCTCAAAAGCTCTGTCTGCTTCTTCGTTCCACTCAAACTTTTCTCCCTGCTTGATCAAGGCGTAGAACGACAACGCCTTTTCTCCCAGCCTGGCGACGAATCTGCTCAAAGCTGCGACTCGCCCAGTTAACTGTTGTATTTCCTTGAGCTTTGTTGGGTTCCGCATCGTCACGATTGCTTGAATTTTCTCCGGATTAGCCTCGATCCCTCTTGCTGACACCAAAAACCCGAGAAGTTCTCCCGCAGGGACGCCAAAAGAGCATTTCGTCGGGTTCAGCTTGAGGCAAAATTTATCGAGATTGTCGAAAGTTTCCTTGAGATCCTCGATCAAAGTTTACTCCTTCTTTGTTGTTATGACGACATCGTCAATGTACACTTGAACGTTCTTGCCAATCTGTGTGGCCAGGCACTTCTGCATCATCCGTTGATATGTTGCTCCCGCGTTTTTTTAACCCGAAAGGCATTGTTCTGTAGCAGAACACGCCATAGGGTGTTATAAAAGCTGTTTTGACCTCATCTTCTTCTTTTAATCGGATCTGGTTGTAACCAGAATATGCGTCCAGGAAGGAAAGACGTTCACAGCCTGTCGTGGAGTCGATAATTTGATCGACCCTTTGGAGGGGAAAGTAATCCTTTGGACAATGTTTATTGAGACACGTGAAGTCGACGCACATGCGAAGGACCTCTGTGTTTTTCTTCAGGACCAGCACTGGGTTAGCTACCCACGTGGCCTCTGTGTGTAAGTCCTTGATAAATCCAGCTTCTCTGAGTCGATTAATTTCCGACAGCATAGCTTTGTGGTTTGGTTCCGAAAAACGCCGCAAAGGTTGTTTGATTGGTCTAGCCATTGGATCCAAATTTAGAGGGTGCTCGGCAAGTTCCTTGGGTACTCCTGGCATGTCTGCTGGACATCATGCAAAGATTTCCCAGCGCTCACGGAGGAACTCGGTGAGCGCGCTTTCCTATGCGATATCCATATTTGTTGCGATAGCTATCGTCTTCTTGGGATCTGTCGGGTGAATCTGCACTTCCTTTGAGTTTTTGGTTGTGTCAAAGGTTGGCTCCTTTAGCGGCCTCCCTCCATCAGGCAACAAGTCATAATCAGTTGTTAGCCTTGACGCCATATACTCTGCTTGCATCCCAAAGGTCAGTCGATGAAAATCCTTGTCGCACTTATCTACTAGCGCGAAACTGCCTTTTACTGTGATTGGACCTTTGGGTCCAGGGAGTCTCCACAACAAGTATGTGTAGTGTGGTACCGCCATAAATCTGGCATATGCGGGTCGTCCCAATAGAGCATGGTACTGTGATGGGAAATCCACGACTTCGAACTCCAGCCTCTCTATTCTGTAATTCTATCGGGTTCCAAACTGAACGTCGAGATTGATCTTTCCCAGTGGATAACTTGGCTTGTCCGGTGTGATACCATGGAAACGTGTGTCGGTTGGTTTCAAGTTTGCCAAAGATATATTCATCTTCCTCAATGTATCTGCATACATGAGGTTTAAACTGCTGCCTCCATCTATACTCGTGAAACGTCGAATCCTGCGATCACCGCTGGTAAGATCAAAGCTGATTGCCCTGGTCGAGGGACTTGCTGTGGGTGGTTGATGCGCGTGAGACACACGTCCGTTGGGAACCCCAAGAGGAAGGTGTGATGTGCACAGCAGTAAGTTTTCCCTCAGAAAGAAACCAAGGTTTATCGAACCAGTAGGAGCCAAGAAGCACGTTGAAGGTTGTTGGTGGCGGAGTGTAGTGCGGCGCAACACCAGGGATTCCGGCGCCAACGTGGAACCTGCACAACACAATCACAGTACTTTGCCCCAACGTAACAGTGAGGTTGTCAATCTCACCGGCTTGCTGTAAACAAAGGATTAGATGTATTGTGTGGATGATGATGATTGTTTGCGAAGAACAATTGCAGTAGATTGTATTTCAGATGTAAAGAATAGGACCGGGGTCCACAGTTCACTAGTGGTGTCTCTCCCATAATATAAACAGATGTTGGGTGAACAAATTACAGTTGGGCAATTGACAAATAAAGAAGGCATAACAATGCACATACATATATCATGATGAGTACTATGTGATTTAATCAGGGCATTACAACAAAGTACATAGACCGCTATCCAGCATGCATCTATGCCTAAAAAGTCCACCTTCAGGTTATCATCCGAACCCCTTCCGGTATTAAGTTGTAAACAACAGACAATTGCATTAAGTATGGTGCGTAATGTAATCAACACAAATATCCTTAGACAAAGCATCGATGTTTTATCCCTAGTGGCAACAACACATCCACAACCTTAGAACTTTCTCACATCGTCCCGCATTTAATGGAGGCATGAACCCACTATCGAGCATAAATACTCCCTCTTGGAGTCACAAGTATCAACTTGGCCAGAGCCTCTACTAGCAACGGAGAGCATGCAAGAACATAAATAACATATATGATAGATTGATAATCAACTTGACATGGTATTCAATATTCATCGGATCCCAACAAACACAACATGTAGCATTACAAATAGATGATCTTGATCATGATAGGCAGCTCACAAGATCTAACATGATAGCACAATGAGGAGAAGACGACCATCTAGCTACTGCTATGGACCCATAGTCCAGGGGTGGACTACTCACACATCAATCCGGAGGCGATCATGGCGATGAAGAGACCTCCGGGAGATGATTCCCCTCTCCAGCAGGGTGCCGGAGGCGATCTCCTGAATCCCCCGAGATGGGATTGGCGGCGGCTGCGTCTCTGGAAGGTTTTCCGTATCGTGGCTCTCGGTACTGGGGGTTTCACGACGAAGACTATATGTAGGCGAAAGGGTAGGTCAGGGGCGTCACGGGGGACCCACACAACAGGGCCGCGCGACCAGGGCCCAGGCCGCGCCGCCCTGGCGTGTCGTCGCCCCGTGGCCCCACTTCGTTTCCTCTTCGGACTTCTGGAAGCTTCGTGGAAAAATAGGACCCTGGGCGTTGATTTCGTCCAATTCCGAGAATATTTCCTTACTAGGATTTCTGAAACAAAAAATAGCAGAAAACAGCAACTGGCTCTTCGGCATCTCGTCAATAGGTTAGTGCCGGAAAATGCATAATAATGACATAAAGTGTGTATAAAACATGTGAGTATCATCATAAAAGTAGCATGGAACATAAGAAATTATAGATACGTTTGGGACGTATCAAGCATCCCCAAGCTTAGTTCCTACTCGCCCTCGAGTAGGTAAACGGTAACAAAGATAATTTCTGAAGTGACATGCTATCATAATCTTGATCATACTATTGTAAGCATATGATATGAATGCAGCGATTCGAAGCAATGATGAAGATAATGAGTAAACAAATGAATCATATAGCAAAGACTTTTCATGAATAATACTTTCCAGACAAGCATCAATAAGACTTGCATAAGAGTTACTCATAAAGCAATAAATTCTTAGTAAAGGCATTGAAGCAACACAAAGGAAGATATAAGTTTCAGCGGTTGCTTTCAACTTCAACATGTATATCTCATGGATAATTGTCAACACAAAGTAATATAACAGGTGCAATAGGTAAACATGTAAGAATCAATGCACACAGTTGATACAAGTGTTTGCTTCTAAGATAGAAAGAATAGGTAAACTGACTCAACAATAAAGTAAAAGATAGGCCCTTCGCAGAGGGAAGCATGGATTACTATATTTGTGCTAGAGCTTTTCATTTTGAAAACAAGAAACAATTTTGTCAACGGTAGTAATAAAGCATATGTGTTATGTATAACATATCTTATAAGTTGCAAGCCTCATGCATAGTATATTAATAGTGCTCGCACCTTGTCCTAATTAGCTTGGATTAACACAGATTATCATTGCATAGCATATGTTTCAACCAAGTGTCACAAAGGGGTACCTCTGTGCCGCCTGTACAAAGGTCTAAGGAGAAAGCTCGCATTGGATTTCTCGCTTTTGATTATTCTCAACTTAGACATCCATACCGGGACAACATAGACAGCAGATAATGGACTCCTCTTTAATGCATAAGCATTCAACAACAGTTAATTTTCTCATAAGAGATTGAGGATTAATTGTCCAAACTGAAACTTCCACCATGAATCATGGCTTTAGTTAGCGGCCCAATGTTCTTCTCTAACAGTATGCATACTCAAACCATTTGATCATGAAAATCGCCCTTACTTCAGACAAGACGAACATGCATAGCAACTCACATGATATTCAACAAAGGTAAAAGTTGATGGCGTCCCCAGAAACATGGTTACCGCTCAACAAGCAACTTATTAAGAAATAAGACACATAAGTACATATTCTTCACCACAATAGTTTTTAAGGCTATTTGTCCCATGAGCTATATATTGTAAAGGCAAAGAATAGAAATTTAAAGGTAGCACTCAAGTAATGTACTTTGGAATGGCGGGGAAATACCATGTGGTAGGTAGGTATGGTGGACACAAATGGCATAGTATTTGGCTCAAGGATTTGGATGCACGAGAAGAATTCCTCTCAATACAAGGCTAGGCTAGCAAGGTTGTTTGAAGCAAACTCAAGTATAAAAGGTGCAACAAAGCTCACATATGAACATATTGTAACTATTATAAGACTTTACATTGTCTCCTTGTTGTTCAAACACCTTAACCAGAAAATATCTAGACTCTAGAGATCAATCATGCAAACCAAATTTTAACAAGCTCTATGTAGTTATTCATTAATAGGTACAAGGTACATGATGCAAGAGCTTAAACATGATCTATATGAGCACAACAATTGCCAAGTATCAAATTATTCAAGACATTATACCATTTACCACATGCGGCATTTTCCGTTTCCAACCATATAGCAATGAATGAAATAGTCCAACTTTCGCAATGAACATTAAAAATAAAGCTAAGAACACATGTGTTCATACGAAACAGCGGAGCGTGTCTCTCTCCCAAACAAAGAATGCTAGGATCCGATTTTATTCAAACAAAAACAAAAACAAAAACAAACAGACGCTCCAAGCAAAGCACATAAGATGTGACGGAATAAAAATATAGTTTCACTAGAGGTGACCTGATAAGTTGTCGATGAAGAAGGGATGCCTTGGGCATCCCCAAGCTTAGACGCTTGGGTCTTCTTAAAATATGCAGGGATGAACCACGGGGGCATCCCCAAGCTTAAACTCTTCACTCTTCTTGATCATATTGTATCATCCTCCTCTCTTGACCCTTTGGAACCTCGGTCCATTATTTTGCCTGTTGGGGCGGGAGCTATCCTTGTAATCGTTACGCTGCTCACCACTTTTCTGTTAATCATCCCGACTATTACCTCCGCTATTTCCTCGGAAACCAGCCGATATTTGGCCGGGAGCGTCATAATCTGAGAACTGGCGAGAAAATCGTCGTCTATTTTGAAAGTTTCGATTGCGCTCATCCTCAGGCGACCTATGCCGTTTGTTGTGAACAGCATCCTCTCCATCTGCCCAGCGGTTCGCTATTTCCATGAGTGTTGCTATTGTTTTCGGATTAGTTCTTCCCAAATCCTCGACTAGATCCTTTCTTTGGATCCCAGCAATAAACGCATCTATCGCCCGCTCATCAGATATGTTCTCTGCCGAATTTTTGATAATGTTCCACCTCTGGATGTAGGTCCTCATCGACTCGTCATACTTCTGTCTACAAGCTCGTAGCTGCTCTATTCACGCAGGTTTCTTGCATGTAGATAAGAAATTTTTCACGAACATGTCCTCAAAGGTTTCCCAGCTGTCAATAGATCCAGGTGGTAACATCTTTATCCATGACCGTGCTGCTCCACTTAGATGCACCTGGATGCTCTGCATGGCAGTTGTTTTGGTTCCTCCCGTTAGTTTTACTGTCTCCAGGTAGTCAACTAGCCAATCTTCGGGATCTTGCAGGCCATCGAACTTTTTATAGTTGTCGGGTAACTTGAAACCAGATGGAACCCACATTTTGCGAACTCTTCGAGTGAAACAAGGGAGCCCGCACATATCTTCCCCATCAACCTCTGGTGAATGTCGACGTTCCCTTCTTTCTTGCCGCGCTCTGTCGACCCTTGCCTGTGTCACTGTATCTCTTGCACCACTCGTTCTCGGAGGATCTTGCACTACTACTGTAGGTCGTGGACTATTTTGCCTTGAAGTGCCTTCAGGAGGCGTGCTTGTACCCGCAAACGTTGTTTCCATGGCTCCAACTCCTGCCATGGCCATATTGTACAATGCTTTTCTTGGATCTCCGGGAGGTGGCCTGGACGCCAGGATGAAAGCCTGGGTCACCATATATCCAGCTTCTGGTGTCTTTGGAATAATATTCCCCCTTGTATCTATCGACATAAAGGACATGTCGAGGTTTTGGACTAGGTTCTCCCTCTCAGCTTCAGGTATATGCTGCAACCGAGACCTTGCCCTATTGCGAGCTGCTCTGTGACTATTTCCTCCCGAAGTACCTGATTGTCGACTCAGCTCAGCTCTTCGCCTGCTTGACTCGGAAGCTGCGACTCTCCTCCTATCAAGCTCAGCGTTTTGTTTTTCGAGTTCTCGTCCAGCACGGGCGAGTCTATATTGGTATGCTCGCAACTCTTCAGCTGTGGCGGCTGTAGTCATTGGCTCTGTGCCGTCGATAGCTTTTGCGACTCTGTCCCAAACCGCTTGCCAAAGTTGCACCATCTGTCGCGTTGCAGGTCCGACGTATTTGTAGGGATACGTAGCATAGAAAACAAAAAATTTCCTACCGCGAGAACGCAATCCAAGCCAAGATGCAATCTAGAAGATGGTAGCAACGAGGGGATGAACAAGACTAACCCTTGAAGAGTTCCAAAGCCTACGAGAGGAGGCTCTCGTTGCTGCGGTAGACGATCACTTGCCGCTTTCAAAAGCGCATAGAAGATCTTGACGGTGCCACAATCGGGCAGCACCTCCGTACTCGGTCACACGTTCGGTGTTGATGACGACGTCCTTCTCCCCGTTCCAGCGGGCAGCGGAAGTAGTAGATCCTCCTCGGAATCCCGGCAGCACGACGACGTGGTGGCGGTGTCGATGGAGATCTCCGGCGGAGCTTCGCTAAGCATATGCGGGAGAAGTAGTGGAGGAGGGGCGCTAGGGTTTGGGGAGAAGGGGTGCCTTGGGCGCCGGCCACAAAGGGGGGCAGCCAAGGTTGGAGGCAAGAGTGGCCGGCCACCCTCCCCTTGTCCCTCATTATATAGGTGGAAGCCCCAAGAGTTGTATTCCAAGTCTTCGAATAAGACCCCAACACCAAAACTTCCCAAAGGTGGGAAACCTACTCAAGGGGGGAGTCCTACCCAAGGTGGGACTCCCACCTTTTCCTTAGGTGGGGTGGCCGGCCACCTCAGGTGGAGCCCACCTGGGACTCCTCCCTTAGGGTTTGGCCGGCCAAGCTTGTGGAGTCCCTCCGGGACTCCACCTTCCATAGTGCCTTTCTTCCGGGCTTTTCTAGAACCTTCTAGAACCTGCCATAAATGCACCGGATCATTTCCAAACTTGGAATATGACTTCCTATATATGAATCTTATTCTCCGGACCATTACGGAACTCCTCGTGATGTCCTGGATCCTATCCGAGACTCCGAACAAAACTTCGAACTCCATTCCATATATCCATATCTACTTAAACGACATCAAACCTTAAGTGTGTCACCCTACGGTTCGCGAACTATGCAGACATGGTTGAGACTTCTCTCCGACCAATAACCAATAGCGGGATCTGGAGATCCATAATGGCTCCCACATATTCAACGATGACTTTAGTGATCGACTGAACCATTTACATACGATACCGATTCCCTTTGTCACGCGATATTTTACTTGTCCGAGGTTTGATCATCGGTATCTCTATACCTTGTTCAACCTCGTCTCATGACAAGTACTCTTTACTCGTGCCGTGGTATGTGGTCTCTTATGAACCATTCATATGCTTGCAAGCTATTAGACGACATTCCACCGAGAGGGCCCAGAGTATATCTATCCGTCATCGGGATGGAAAAATCCCACTGTTGATCCATATGCCTCAACTCATACTTTCCGGATACTTAATCCCACCTTTATAACCACCCATTTACGCAGTGGCGTTTGATGTAATCAAAGTACCTTTCCGGTATAAGTGATTTACATGATCTCATGGTCGAAAGGACTAGGTAACTATGTATCGAAAGCTTATAGCAAATAACTTAATGACGTGATCTTATGCTACGCTTAATTGGGTGTATCCATTACATCATTCATATAATGACATAACCTTGTTATTAATAACATCCAATGTTCATGATCACGAAACCATGATCATCAATTAATCAACAAGCTAGTTATACAAGAGGCTTACTAGGGACTCCTTGTTGTTCACATAACACACATGTATCAATGTTTCGGTTAATACAATTATAGCATGGTATGTAAACATTATCATAAACACAAAGATATATTATAATAACCATTTTATTATTGCCTCTTGGGCATATCTCCAACAGTCTCCCACTTGCACTAGAGTCAATAATCTAGTTTACATATGTAAAGATATAACACCTTGGCCTTCCGGTGCTTTATCATGTTTTGCTCACGGGAGAAGTTTTAGTCAACGGATATGACATGCTCAGAAATGTATGTATTTTGTAATTCATTTGCGTCTCAACGCATCACTCATTTTCTAAATGAGTCGGCATTAAAAATGTTTGATCTTCTGGTGGAACCTTAATTCCGCGGTCTGAAATATGTCACTAATATTGTCATACACAATATAGCTTCAAAGTTCTGACACTATCGGAACTACACCAAGTTCTCAAAGAACCTCTTGACTTAACATCCTCAGTCATTGTCAAAACAATGACATACTCTGCCTTCGTTTGTAGAATCCATCACAATATTTAGAACTCTTCTAAATCTAGCATAGACAACTTCTAGCTCATTGTGCTACCTTTTAAACAACACTTAGTCTAATTTGAGATTGAAAATTTTATTTTTATATGTGACCAAACTAATATCGGTGCAACACCTTTACAACGATTTGTTTGTCATTACTCATACAAAACTATATATCCTTGGTTCTTCTAAAGCACTCAGGGATATTCTTACTGTTTATCCAATGATCATCACATGAATCATTCTGGTATATGCTCCTAACCATTTAGAGCATAGGACATCTGATATTGTACATATTATTCGTGATCTAAAATCACTCATGTGTTTTTATTCATTGAGTGTCAGATACACTCAAGTATGTTAAACCTTCACATGACAAGAACATCTTCTTAATATTTCTATATTGAACTACTTCAATATCCATTCTATGTACTTTGACTTAAACTTATTATGTGTTTCAATCTATCTTCATAGATCTTGACACTAAATATGTTTCAGTCCATATCCTTTCATTAAAGTTAATTCTCAATGAAACCTTTTAATCAAGTATATAATTACATCATTTATAACCAACTATATGTCATCTACATAAAGTATTATAAATATGTCTCAGCGCTCCCACTTAATTTCTTGCAAATGCAAGCCTCTTCATCGTCTCTGATGAAATCATAACTCTTTGATCATTTCATCCAGTGAAGATTCCAACTCCGCGATACTCACTTCATCCAATTGAAGTTCATATACTTATCTAGTATTCCACGGACTAGCAAAACTCTTGGTTTGTATCTTGTATACACCTTTAATACACACTTCTGTTAAGTAATGTATTTTGCCATCCTACTAGCATATCTCATGAAAGAAATATGTAGCGATTACTAGAATAATCCACATAGACTATAAGCATTGCTACGGAAGATCTAATCTTATCGTAGTCAACTCTTTGAATTTTGTCGTAAACAACTTTTCGACAAGTCGAGCTTATTCAAGGATATTCCATCCAAGTTCATCAATTTTATAGATCCATTTACTTTCAAAAAGTATTCATCTATCTTGGATTTCATGGCGTATAGCCATTTTAACGGAGTCAGGGCCCATCATAACTTCTTTGTTTGTAGTTGGTTTATCATTGTTCAAAAAACAATCCTTTGTTCACAAATCATTTATTTGATCACAAAGTAAATCATACCTACAAGGTTCAATAAGTACTTTGATCTCCATGACTATAACATTTTGTAGACATGGGAGCCATAATCGTCGTGGCCGCTTCCGGAACTAATTCCGATGCTACGCTACTCTAATCATTATGCTCAGGTTCATAAACCTTATCAAGTTCTATTGTCCTCCCACTCAAATACTTCGCTAAAAACAATTTCTTGGAAATAAGTAAGAAACATCGACAAACACTTTTGTCTTTGTCTCCATAGTGGAAAGAATTCCCAATTAATTCTTTGGGATAACCAACAAAGACATTCATCCGATTTTGGTTCACCTTATGCTGTGCATACCAAAATTTTAAGAAAGGACTATTAGGGTTCATACCCATGCCATAACTCGTATGGTGTCATTTCAACGGATCATGATGATGCTCTATTCAGTGTAAAAGCGGTAGTCTCTAAAGCATAATCCACAAAAATATAATGGCATCAATATTTTATCTCATCATTGATCCAACGAGGTTTGGATACATCTCTCGGATACTCCATCATCACTATGATACTCCAAGAAATGTGAGTTGTAGAACAACTTCATAACTCTCTTAGATGTTCGCTAAAACTCGTAATTCAAATATTTCCACTATGATCCAATCATAGATATTTGATTTTTCTATTACGATGATTTCCACTTCATGCTGAAATTTATTTGAATCCATTCAAATGTTTCAAACTTCTTCCTTATCGAATATATCCACATATATATACTCAATTCATTGTTGGAAGTTTTCATGAAGTAGAAGAATCTCCCGCACACAACTATGCCCAGTGAACCACATACATCATCATATATGTTTTCACTAAGTTAGTTTCCCGTTCAACTCGTGGCCTATGAACGGTATTTTAGTCATTCTCTTTAGAAAAGATTTGCAAGCGCCAAACGATTCAAAAATCAAATGACTCCAAAAATCCATTTGCATGGAGTTCCTTCATGCGTTCCTTTCTAACATGACCTAAATGGCGGTTCCACAAATAAGTGGAATTCAAATCATTGCCTTATGGCATTTTAGCGTCAGTGTTATGTATGTGTGTTTCACCATTAAGATTTATAATAACTTATCCATCGTACATGGAGTAATGTCATAATTTGAACAACTCATTGTTTTCATTTGACCAGAGCAACAATAACAATTATTAAGTTCTTTATTATAAATTCTAAGGGCTAGGTAAAATGCCAACGATAAACATAATAACACTTTATTATGATCAAGACGTGCATTATTATCATATTCCTTATCAGTCACTTAGGCCATCGTATTCTTGTATTGCGTTGTACTGTATGACATCTCATACCAACCAATCTGGTACAAATACCCAAGAATTTCATTGTGTGACCAAACGAGGAATATATCCATAGCATGTATATCATTTATATACACCTGAGCTGGACTTTCTAGTCTTTTCCTTCTTTTTGCCAAAATATCTTTTGTAGTTTCTCTTTTAGCTTTTCTCATTATTCAGAAAAACACTTCAACATCAATAACTTCTAGGTTTGTTGGTCAAATACCAATAACCTTGAGGTTCTGAAGTTGATCATCATATGACAAGTGTTGCAGATTTTACTATTAGTAACTTTGTAATATGATGAACAATTTCACTCATAATTTTATCCATCAATTCATGACGACTTTCCGAGACCATGTCTGTACATGCTAGGCTCGTAAAGTTTAACCTCAGTATTCGCATGTGCAAATCTGGCTTGCACCCGTTGCATGCACACGTAGAATCTATAACACCCGATCATCACGTGATGCTTCGAAACGACGAGTCTTAGCAACGGTGCATACTAAGGATGATCACTTCATGGATATGCGAATATCGTTAGTGCCCCAATAGTTGGAGGATTGGGACGCCTTGCGTCTTCAACCTTCGTACATTCCCATAAAACTTATGAGTTTATGTAGTCTCACCAAATTATATTCTATCACCTTGCAATAAGGTCTTAGATATCTCATATATCTCATACCTTGCTTATTTCTGAAAACTAAATTTTCAGCTCCTTACTTTTCAAACAGATTTGAACTTCAAGTTTCACGGAGACAAGATGACTTTAGGTACTACTTGAAACCATATCTCTTTGAATCAACAATGTGAGGTTTACTAAAAGTTTGCAATAGGACTTAATCATTTCTTGATTCTTTAATAATACGGTACCAGTCCGTAAAGTTTCTTGTCAGATTTTAACAGTATTTCTATCTCAATTACAAGACTAGCGCTTGGTAGAAAACGGATGCCAATACTAAAAATTAATTCAAAATACTACTCAGACTATGTTTATGATAATTAGTTCATGTTTTAATCTAATTACTAATGAACTCCCACTTAATACAACATCCCTCATAGTTGTTAAGTGGTACACGATCCAGATTCACTACACCAAAACCGATCATCACGTGAGATGATGTAGCTTCAATGGTGAACATCAACATGTTGATCATATCATCCATATGACTCGTGTTCAACCTTTCGGTTTCCGTTGTCCCGAGGCCATGTTTGTACATGCTAGGCTCGTCAAGCAAACCCAAGTATTCCGCGTGTGCAACATGGCTTACACCCGTTGTATGTGAACGTTGAGTCTATCACATCCGATCATCACGAGATGCTTCGAAACGACGAACTATATCAACGGTGCATACGAGGGGAGAACACTTTATTATCTTGATATTAATGTGAGGGATCATCTTATAATGCTACCGTCGCGTTCTAAGCAAAATAAGATGCATAAAGGATTAACATCACATGCAATTCATATGTGATATGATATGGCCCTTTAGTATTTGCGCCTTCGATCTTCATCTCCAAAGCACGGACATGATCTCCATCATCAACGGGCATGATCTCCATCATCGTCGGCGTAGCGTCAAGGTCCATGGCGCCGTCTTCATGGTTGTTCACCTCATGTAGCAACTATTACAACTACTTTGAAATACTACTCAACATGAAATTTAAACACAACCATAAGGCTCCTGCCGGTTGCCACAATACAATAATGACCATCTCATACATATTCATCATCACATCATGGCCATATCACATCACCAAACCCTGCAAAAACAAGTTAGACGTCTCTAATTTGGTTTGCATATTTTACGTGGTTTAGGGTTTTCGAGTGAGATCTAATCTACCTACGAACATGAACCACAACGGTGATACTAGTGTTGTCAATAAAAGAGTAAATTGAATCTTCACTATAGTAGGAGAGACAGACACCCGCAAAGCCACTTATGCAATACAAGTTGCATGTCGAGCGTGGAACAAATCTCATGAACGCGGTCATGTAAAGTTAGCCCGAGCCGCTTCATCCCACTATGCCACAAAGATGCAAAGTACTCAAACTAAAGACAACATAAGCATCAACATCCACAAAACCATTGTGTTCTACTCGTGCAACCATCTATGCATAGACACAGCTTTGATACCACTGTAGGGATACGTAGCATAGAAAACAAAAAATTTCCTACCGCGAGAACGCAATCCAAGCCAAGATGCAATCTAGAAGATGGTAGCAACGAGGGGATGAACGAGACTAACCCTTGAAGAGTTCCAAAGCCTACGAGAGGAGGCTCTCGTTGCTGCGGTAGACGATCACTTGCCGCTTTCAAAAGCGCGTAGAAGATCTTGACGGTGCCACAATCGGGCAGCACCTCCGTACTCGGTCACACGTTCGGTGTTGATGACGACGTCCTTCTCCCCGTTCCAGCGGGCAGCGGAAGTAGTAGATCCTCCTCGGAATCCCGGCAGCACGACGGCGTGGTGGCGGTGTTGATGGAGATCTCCGGCGGAGCTTCGCTAAGCATATGCGGGAGAAGTAGTGGAGGAGGGGCGCTAGGGTTTGGGGAGAGGGGGTGCCTTGGGCGCCGGCCACAAAGGGGGGCAGCCAAGGTTGGAGGCAAGAGTGGCCGGCCACCCTCCCCTTGTCCCTCATTATATAGGTGGAAGCCCCAAGAGTTGTATTCCAAGTCTTCGAATAAGACCCCAACACCAAAACTTCCCAAAGGTGGGAAACCTACTCAAGGGGGGAGTCCTACCCAAGGTGGGACTCCCACCTTTTCCTTAGGTGGGGTGGCCGGCCACCTCAGTGGAGCCCACCTGGGACTCCTCCCTTAGGGTTTGGCCGGCCAAGCTTGTGGAGTCCCTCCGGGACTCCACCTTCCATAGTGCCTTTCTTCCGGGCTTTTCTAGAACCTTCTAGAACCTGCCATAAATGCACCGGATCATTTCCAAACTTGGAATATGACTTCCTATATATGAATCTTATTCTCCGGACCATTACGGAACTCCTCGTGATGTCCTGGATCCTATCCGAGACTCCGAACAAAACTTCGAACTCCATTCCATATATCCATATCTACTTAAACGACATTAAACCTTAAGTGTGTCACCCTACGGTTCGCGAACTATGCAGACATGGTTGAGACTTCTCTCCGACCAATAACCAATAGCGGGATCTGGAGATCCATAATGGCTCCCACATATTCAACGATGACTTTAGTGATCGACTGAACCATTTACATACGATACCGATTCCCTTTGTCACGCGATATTTTACTTGTCCGAGGTTTGATCATCGGTATCTCTATACCTTGTTCAACCTCGTCTCATGACAAGTACTCTTTACTCGTGCCGTGGTATGTGGTCTCTTATGAACCATTCATATGCTTGCAAGCTATTAGACGACATTCCACCGAGATGGCCCAGAGTATATCTATCCATCATCGGGATGGACAAATCCCACTGTTGATCCATATGCCTCAACTCATACTTTCCGGATACTTAATCCCACCTTTATAACCACCCATTTACGCAGTGGCGTTTGATGTAATCAAAGTACCTTTCCGGTATAAGTGATTTACATGATCTCATGGTCGAAAGGACTAGGTAACTATGTATCGAAAGCTTATATCAAATAACTTAATGACGTGATCTTATGCTACGCTTAATTGGGTGTATCCATTACATCATTCATATAATGACATAACCTTGTTATTAATAACATCCAATGTTCATGATCACGAAACCATGATCATCAATTAATCAACAAGCTAGTTATACAAGAGGCTTACTTGGGACTCCTTGTTGTTCACATAACACACATGTATCAATGTTGCGGTTAATACAATTATAGCATGGTATGTAAACATTATCATAAACACAAAGATATATTATAATAACCATTTTATTATTGCCTCTTGGGCATATCTCCAACAGTATTTGGTGCCTAAACCTCGCATAAAATCAGCGGGATCGATGTACGGATTTCCCGCATCATCGAAAGCCTCTGATGTCTCCCCTCTTGTGGGCGACTCGCTTCTCCAATTACATAGATTTGATGGTATTTTGAAGTTTGGATTTCGTCGGGGTTGGTGACACCGCCGTATAGATCGGCGAAGACCTCCCTAACAGACGTGGATCTATCCATGAAGTTGAAGCTATCGACGCTGTCTGAATCGCTGCTTATATTGGAGCCCGCAGACGACTCGAAGGACATGCTGCCGAAGATCTTGACGAGTTCTTCGCTTGTCGCAGTCTTGACAAAGCGTGGCGGCGAGATCTCCTCGGCTCCCGTCTCGAACGATGACGACGATTCCGAAAGATCGGAGTCGACCGCCGACGATCCCGACGGAATCGGAACCTCGAGACGATGTGATCCCTCTTTTCCGACGCGGAAGTGAAACCTCCCGAACGTCATCTCCATAGGCTCCTCCAGATACGCATATGCATCCAAACGGGAGGGCGGGTGAGGAACAAAATCGACTAGACCAGTTTCGATCTGTTTACCTCTATCCATCGTGTTGCTTGCCACCGAAGATATCGACGATGTTGAGCGTGCCATCGAGATTAGCTCCTTATCGTCTCTAATTCCCACAGACATCACCAATTGACAAGGTATTGATTTGTCAATGCCTACAAATTGTAGACTAGGATTTTCAGGGAAGTAAAGGGCAAGTAGATCTCGAAGGTTCAGCCGGAAAAGTACTCGACTGCTAAGAAACTAGGGTTGTGTTGACAATGAAATCGATCCCTTCTCTCTCCCTCGACTCCCCCTTATATAGGAGGCGGAGCCGAGGGTTTCGTGATGTACGAGTTACAAAGTCCGGGAGACTCTTTGAGTTCGTCCCGTAATAGTTACAAATCATTATTCCTAATACAACTCTATCTTTCTCAACTATCTCGTAACTGGGCTTTCGGGCTTTATACACTTCGGGTCGTGGGCCTTCAGTAAACCCCGGGTACAATCTTCGGCAGGCCCATTGGGGATGCCTATGTCACCGCTGGTGTGCTTTATAAAATGCTTATCTAATATCTACATGAGGCAACAATAGATGCTGGTGAGAATGTGAGATCAAGGGATAGAGGCCTTCTGGATGCAGCGACGGAGGAGATTAGGCGTCTGCATACTAGCCTAGCATGACCAGCTTCTGTGTTATTGGTTGTATGTATACTTTGAGCTTGTCGTGCGAGTTGTATGGTTGTGGAGATGTGGGTGTGCTCCTTTTAGTGTGTTGTGTGTTGTAATCAGTTATGGTTTTATTAAGTTAAAGCCGGGTCTCAGGGCTTTATCTCTAAAATAAATGTGGTTGCGCAAACACAAGGGTTAGGACAATACCGATCGCATGCTTTAATACCAAGTATAGCTAGTTTAGACTTTATATTCAATAGAGTGACTATCTAAGTGAGGTATTGTTTAGCGGATAAACTTTACAGCTCAACTACTTAATATGCTCCTCTATTAGCTTCAACATCTCGGATGAAAATCGAATTATTTGGATAAAAACCATCAGATAATTTTAAATAATATTTGGATACGGATATCCGGTGCTACTTAGTATACGATATCCTATTCCTATACCGTATCTAGTGTCAAGTTCAGAATCAAATTAGTATCTTTATTTGTCGGATTTCATTCCTTCAAATCCATTATGGATTTTCTAAACCGGATTCGGAAACGAATTTGTTCCGGAATTTTTTTTTCGAGAATGTTCCGGAAATTATGATGCACCCCTACTGGTTATGTATGGAGTATTGCCAATAAAAGGAAAGAAAAAATCGTAATCGTGCCGATTCTTCGTGTCAGCATTGATTTGCATAGCAGCTACGCGCGTGCAGCCGTACATCTTGCTGCGTGCCGTCAGCGAGACGGCAAGGCCGCTGCACCGGATCGGTTGCCGATACCCTCTGCTGTTTTTTCGGTTTCTTTAAGGTATGCTAGATCTCCTAATCCGTCTCTGAACTGCACGGTGGTCACTTTGTCCGAGCTGAGGTGGAAGTCGGGAGTAGCCAGCCGGCATAAATAGGGGGCCATTGCCACAATCTTCTCCACACCGAAACCACCGCCGCCGATACAACACGGTAACACGGGCGTACAGAGCGAGCAGTAGCAATGGCGGCGAAGGGCCTCCTCCGGTTCCTGGTCGCCTTCCTCCTCCTCGTCGGTTGCCTCGGGAGGCCCGACCCACCCTCCCCAGCACCTTCGTCGGCGCCAAGAACGGTTGACGGCATCACCGCGATATACAACTTCGGGGATTCGATATCGGACACGGGGAACTTCGTCCGGGAAGGCGCCGTGGGGATGATGGAGCGCACCGGTGGGCTTCCCTACGGCTCGGCCATCGGCGGCGCTACTGGGCGTTGCTCGGATGGATACCTCATGATCGACTTCCTCGCCAAGGATCTCGGACTGCCGCTTCTTAGCCCGTACCTCGACAAGGGCGCCGACTTCACCCACGGCGTCAACTTCGCGGTCACGGGCGCCACCGCCCTCGACACGGCGTCCCTCGCGAAGATGGGGGTGAACATGGCCCACACCAACAGCTCCCTGGGCGTGCAGCTCCAACGGTTCAAGGACTTCATGGCCAACACCACGAAGTCCTCTACGGAGATGCGCGAGAAGCTGTCGAAATCGCTGGTGATGGTTGGGGAGATCGGCGGGAACGACTACAACTACGCATTCGCCACGAACCGCCCTCAGGCCAACAACAGCGGCCTCTACAACATCGGCCACATGCTGACCGGCGCGGTGGAGTCGCTGGTCCTCGTCCCGCAGGTCGTCAACTCCATCACGAGCGCCGCCAAGGAGGTGCTCGACATGGGCGCCACGCGGGTGGTGATCCCGGGCAACTTCCCGCTCGGGTGCGTGCCGAGCTACCTGAGCACGGTGAACGAACAGGACAAGTCCTCCTACGACGGCAACGGCTGCCTCATCGGCCTCAACCTGTTCGCGCAGATGCACAACGTGCTGCTGCAGCAGGGCATCCGCGAGCTGCGCCGGATGTACCCGTCCGCGACGATCGCCTACGCCGACTACTTCACCGCCTACGTGCAGATGCTCAGGAGCGCGTCAACGATGGGCTTCAACGCGACGTCTGCGTTCAAGGCATGCTGCGGCGCCGGCGGTGGTGCGTACAACGTCGACATGGACAGGATGTGCGGCGCGACGGGAACAACGGTGTGCGCTAGGCCCGACGAGTACCTCAGCTGGGACGGCGTCCACCTGACGCAGCACTCATACGAGGTGATGGCCGAGCTGCTCTACCACAGAGGCCTAGCGTCCCCAGCGCCAGTCAAGTTCCCGCGTCAGTAGATGGTCAGCTAGTGTGTGGTCAGTTTCGAGTTTCCTCGCAATGTTATGCATTTGTATCCTTTTCTTTTCTTTTTCTGGGACGATGGTTAGTGTTGATTTCTGTGGTGGCACACCAATGTAAGCAATAACAATTGTGTTTAGTGAGGCATGGATTATGAGTACTCTAGACTAGTAACTCGACTAGTCTATGAGTCCTAACTTGATTGTCGATGGTCGCCGCCCCGCTCTCCCACCTAACCCTAACCCCTCCTCCCATCCCCCTCGCCCCGCCACCGCCGATGGTCGCCGCCGGGCCTGGCCCGCGCGGTTGACGGCGGCGGCGAGGCCCCCCTCCTCGTGGTCGGCTGGCGGAGGCTCAGCGCCCCGCTCGAGCAGGTTCCCCCCCCTCGCGATGTTGGCGGCGGCGGGCTGCGGGCGGCGCGGCGGCGCCGTCCTGGCCAGCGCTGCGGGCGGCGCATGCGGCGACAGGAGCAGCGGCGGCGGCGCGTCGGGCGTCATTCCGCCTGGGCGGCTTTCGGGAGGGCACAGGGCGCTGGGCGCGGGGTGGTTTCGGCCGGCCGGGCAGGGGCCCGGCCCCGTTTTCGAGCCCCCCCCCTCGCGTCTCCTCCTCCGCCGGATCTCGCACCGCCGGCAACCGGGGTGGTTGCTGGCCGCGGATCAAGCTGCGGAAGTCTCTCTCCGTACAATCCTCAGATCTGGCGCCAACGAGAGCCGTGGTGGCTGTGGGCTGCCTAGATCTTTGGAGTTGCTCACTCATCTGGTGGTCTGCGTGGGGCAATGCCGGTGAGGTCGGTCGCCGCCTGTTCGGGAGCGGGTGGTCTGCGTCGGTGGCGGTTCTCGGTGCTCTGTTGCGGTCCGGCGGCGCGAGGAGTTTGGTTCCAAGGCGGCGGCCTTGGTCGGTGGGAACCTTGCTGGTTGACGGGTGAGCCAGAGGTTCTGGTGCTAGTCGGTGGCCATGGTCGTGCGGGCGACGTGGTCGCGGCGAGCCGCGTGTTGTGGCGGTGGTTCGGTCGTTGTTCGGCCTAACCCTGTGTAGAAGAAGGAGAGACTACGCCGAGGGGAAACCCTTGCCCGGTTGGGCCATGATGGCGACGTCCGAGGACGCCGTCCCCTTCTTGAAGGCGTCATGGGGCTTCTCTCCGTCTCTCTACTGTCTCCGGGTGAAAACCCAAGATCCTCGGATCGGGCGGTGGCGGCACTCCGGTGTCGCGATCTTCTTGAAGACATCGTCTTGGAGTCCACAGCAAGTAGCTCTCTAAAGGTTGTGTGGCGAAGGTGTCTTCGTTTAGCGATCTTCGGCAAGGCTTGCTTCGTACCTTTCCCTTGTCGAGCTCCCTTGGTGCTGCTCTTCGGTGCGTGTGCTTTGCGGGTTGGTCCCCGGTGGTGGTCGGCTTCCGGTGGCGCTTCTACATCGGAGGAGTGTTGTTGAGGCGCGCGTGAAAATGGCTCGCTCTCGGGTGAGCTCCGGCCCGACACTGTAGACTCCAGCTCTTCTTCGAATCCTCGTAGGTGCTTTGGCTGTGCTTGTTGGTCGCGCTTCCGGCTGTAGTTTCTTCGGTAGTTCGTGTGGGTGTGTGGTGTCGTTCTGTAAGCTGGGTTCAGCACTTTGTATCGTTCTCGCCGTTGATGGCTTTGTTAATTCAAAGTTGGGCACTTCAGTGCCTTTTATCTAAAAAAAAACTTGATTGTCGATCGATTCGACTAGTTCGTAAAGTCCAGCAGTCGAGCGACTAGTCATAGATAATCTAGATTAGTCTTAGTATTTGAATCCGATTGACTCTATTTGAATATGAATAAGTGAGGCGCTCAGCCGATGGAAAGTTAGGGCATCTCCAACCGAGCGACCCAAACGGACGCGCTGGGCCGTCAGTTTTGGGCCGTTTGCGTGGCCGCCTGGACACGCGGACAGCGTCCCGCGTCCGCGTGTCTGTTTGGGTAGTACGCTGCGCCCAAGGTAGCGGCCACCCATTTGGCCATTTGGCCTATTTCTTTGGGACGAGCACCTTGTCCTCCTTCTCCGTGTAGTTGCTGGTTCTTTTGCTTACCCGGCGATCTCTAGCGTGTGCAGTTGCGGCTTGTGTGAGGTCCTCACCGAACAACGGCTCCTCCTCGATGTTCATGCTGCCGGGACAGGCAGTTGTGCCCTCCTATGTGTCAATGGGAGGTGGCTGGGGAGCCTGCTGTGTCGAAGGATATGGCACGGTCGTCGGCATTGTCTGCAGGAAAGACGGAGGGGCCTGCACGGTGGACGGTGACTGCGCGCGCTCGGCCGACAAATCGTCGAACAGGTTGCGTGCACCGGCCATCGCAGCTGCTCCAAGGTGCTTGGGTCCTTTGGAGTTCGCCGGCGCACGGTTGAGGTCAATGGACGAAGGTGATGGCCCCGTCATGGACTCGCCCACCTCCGGTGACCCATCCCGTTATGGGAATGCGTGCCACCCTGAATGCGCCCCCATTTCGTGCGCTAAAGGTCATTGAGTTCAATGAGATATTGATTTTCCGAAATTGCATACAATTGCTGGAATAGAACTTGGCTAACAACCAAGAGAGATATAATGCGACTTGGTTAAGTGCAACCTACGGAGCAGAGGCCTCCTAAACAACCTTAAACGACCTGATCCTAAAGTGTTGCTCAAGCGTTGGAAAACGACGACCACCACAGGCCAGTGCCAACGGTGTTCTGGACAACTATCTCGACAAGGAGCCCACATTCCTCAATGTAAAGGGTTCATGGACCTCTTCCTCGACAAGTTCCACAACACAAGAAGGCCATGGTCATCGCCATGGAAACTCTCCAAAGTCTAGTTAGTACTGCCGTTCTAACAACGAGATTAAGATCCGTTTCAGGTTAACCCAAAAGCATTAAGTCTACCAATGGTATCTCAACAGGTTTTATCTTGCTTAGAACCCTAACTAGGCCCGGTTTAATGTTAATGTTTCATGTTTGTACGTTTTGGTGATAAGTGTACATGACAAAGTTTTGAAGTGGTTCTGTTGGAACCGAATGATCATGTCTATATATTTTCTCTCTCGGGTAATACCTACTAGTTGAATGCCCGTACGTTGCTACGGATAAAGAAAACACATCGGTCAAAACTATCGTACTTTTAAAAGTGTGTCTAGTATGCCAATTGGTTTCATTCCGCTCTCACTTATTTCCCCTAGAAAATTATCTGTGTCTCAAAAATAATTCTTAGGACCTGATCCAAGTTAACCTCCACGGAATGTACAGTGTTGAAGTTGGGACCTCCCATAGAATTATTATTTTCCCTTAACTACAACCACCTCTCCGAAGACAAAGTCACCATCGTTTCCCCACCTCTCCATTTCCATCTTTGTAGTTTCAAAAATGTGTCATCGCTTAGGCACCTTTTCAAAACTACAACAAATATGTGAAATGGTTCTCACCTACCGCCAAGAGATTGAACTACATAGTGCAATGAGCCAACTACAATGTTTGTCCCCCCTTATTCTTCAACGACAACAAAGATAACACATTTGTGATAGCAAAAAACTTGAAAAACAAAAAATACGATGTACAACTGAAAAAATTAAAATAAAACAAAGTCCTAATTGCTACACCGTGACTTGGGATGTACAATTTTGAGTGTGGCGCCTCTCCAAGGAGGTCTTGTATGTATACTGAGATGGAGAAGCTTGGCACACACCCCCATCATTGTCATGTCTCCCCTTCCTCCGCCACTAATCGCCACCTGGGTGGCCAACAGCTAGATCAAGCCGGTCCTCGTTGTTCTGTCATCATCCCTGAAGCAAAGATGCAAAAAAATCTAGGGATTAAATTGAAAGAGAAGGAGCAGAAGCGAGGATTTAGCACCTGCAAAGGATGGGATGGAGAGATTCACAGAGGCATCGCGGTCATGAGCCCAGCTACTATATAACCTATTGGCAGCTTCAAACTATTTTCCTTATAGATCCTATTCATTCCCAGAAATAGGGGAAAAACATGAGATCAAGATGAACGGTGTTATCAAATATATATCATTATATTGTTGTATACGAACAAATGTTGAACTGTAATTTTATTTATTCATCAAGAGTGAAAGCAAAGATAAGCTAAACACTTAAAATACCAAATGAGAGGCTTGTCAGTTCTTCAATCATCAGAAAGCCACAACCAACATTGCATGTCAACAGAAGTCAAGTGAAAAGAAGGCATGCATACGCATACACTAAATAGGAAGTAGTAGGATGCCACTATTTTCAGACTTAACGTCACATGAAACAAGCAGAAATAGTATTGGGATTGACATACAACACATTTTTTTGGCTCGATTATCATCATAATGAGGTCTTCTGAATAAAAGAACTCAGATCAAGATAAAAAAAATTTAGGACCAATCAGCGGGACTGCATGTCATATATGCAGATGAATCACATGAGATCCATACAGGGAAAGCGTGCTTCACACCTCGATCCATTTATCGATTACAATTGAGAAAGAGAGAAAAATACGGAGAAAGATATGGGGTATCACATACGTTGGAAGGAAGCCGCAAGAGAGGTGCAGCCCTACTCATCCCTATGGTACCGCCGTGACCGACTCAACATGATTGATGCCATGCTCCACTTGTGTCTGCACTGTAGTGACAAAGTGCCTTCAACACAAAAAAATCCAATAAGTGACCCTGTGTATAAAATATAAAGATTAAACAGAATAACTACATCATAACAAAGTGCTAAGTTCAGTATTGTTTCAAAAATTGTGAATGGGCGTAATTTTATAAACAGTCAAATAGTAAATCAAAATCTCTAAAATAAACTAAAATATATGGAATAATTTGATACTTATGTGTAGGGATAACTTGACACAGTGAAAGAGATGAAAAGCATAAGAACATCAAATCAATTTTTCAAATCATAACATGCAAATATTGTGAAAAAGTATGAAGTATGTGACCTTCGCAACAGACATAGAACCTTCACCAAACTGAGTCCAAAACTCTGTTGACATATTTGGCTGCAGAAATCCACGGAATTGACAGTTAAGAAAGCCTTACTGCTGGTGCTTCCTCAATATTTGTCTAATGATTTTTTTGTAGACTGCATTTTTTCTCCTAAAGGTGAATATCATTTCCATGTTTGTCATCAAATACCTTCACAAATTGAAGTAGTGCCACATTTAACAATGGAGGACCTATGCAGATTGAGAGAAGGATTGTTGAACGGATGATATCGGAATGTTACCTAGACTTGGTTGAGTAATATACTTCTCAATCAAGACTGTTTATGCCAAATGATGTTGCAGCTTCATATTAAGCCATCAGGCCCTTGAACTATCCTCATCCACCTGAATACAAAGATTAAATATCAAAGATCAATAGAAAAGCATATATGGCAGAAGACTTGATTAGTGCAGCACCATTTAGTAAGATATACTTAGCGTACTAAAAATCTGCAGCATAATTTTTACCAAATCATGCATCTCACATATTAACAAAACTCTATAAAATCTTAAACATCTCACGCAATAGTGTAATGGGAAGCCAACCTTGGTGGAGCACCCCAGGACGGATGGAGCTGTAGTGTTGTAGCATGGACTGGACAACAGTAGACCTCCAACGACGGCGACTACAGACCTGGAGAAACAAAGTCCGACAGCAAACGGCCGAATCTGTATGTGAGGACGAGTTGGGGCGGTAGGCCAGGCCGATGGGGGCGTGCAGATCGTTTTCCGTAGTAGCCATGTCGGGGCGGCGTTCGAAGGAGATCCCGTGGAGGTCGAGGCCGCGAGCGTGGCCGGACATGGAGGCGTTCGGGGCTGTCCGAGGAAAACCGGGGCGATGAGGGAGAACGGCCGTACGACGAAGGGATTTCCGCGGAAGGGGCAGTACGCAGCTGCAATAGCTGGCTGGCAGGGGGCGGCGCTCGATTTGGGCCGTGGTTGCGGAAGGACGATTTGGGCGCATGTGCTCCTCTCCTCGTCACAGATCCACTCCGCCACCTACATGGCCGGCACGGGCAGCGTGCGAAGGAGTCAACCTGCTCGTCGGCGTCTCCCTTCTCAGCGTGCGATCCAGGCGGGCGGGAGGCAGGGGTGGTGTTGTGGCGGTGGCTCGAGGACGGCGCTAGGTGGCGAGGCGGCGGCGGTTCATTTTCAGGAAACCCTTTTCGATGATCAGGAGGAAACCCTACGCAAGAGACTACCTGTCACACAGAGAGATAGGAGAAAAAAAGGAAAAAAAAGTTTTGGTGGTCGGGTGCGGTGGCAATTTAGCTATGATTACGTTCGTGGGATTTGTTGTAGATCGGACGGTGAAGTTTGGATGCGGGATACTGGACGGGCATGATGCTTCCAATGACGACCACCAAAGTGCGTTAAGTGTCAAACGACCAACTCCCATTTAATAGTAAAGATTGATCAAGTTTCGTTCATATGATGTTCTCGCTTAAAGAAATTATGAAGCCTTCTATGATGATGATTAGACGGTAATGACCCTATGCCAACGACTAATGTTTCAAGTCCTTATCATGCTTTTTGGCCAATGCTCATTACTCAACTTAGGCCCTAACTGTGGTGGATTAATGTTGATGTTCTCCCAATTATAGTGGTCATGATTATTTGGTAATTACTAATTATCTTCCGGTTAATTTTTAGACTAACCATAATGGAAGTATCATAAGTACTCCCTCCGTCCAACATGCGTGCACGTAGTTTAAAATAAAGTTTGACAATTAATTTGGTCAATAAAATACAAATTACATGTTTACAAAATATATATCATTAGATTCGTATTTAAAAAAGGTTTTGAATAATATAACTTTTTTTAAAATATATTTCATATTTAATTGACTAAAATAATGGTCAAACAATTATGTGGGCCGTCTGATCTGATCAGATAGCCTAGAGCAAACCTGGCCAACAACGGCCCGACACTAGCCCCGTGCCTGGCACGGCCTGTTAACTGGCGGGCCATGTTGTGCCAGCCCACGTGCCCCGCCCCCGTCCCCGGCATAGCACAAAATCTAGGCGGATCGGCACGGCTGCCCGTTTGATATGCGGGGTCGAATAAAGGTTTTTTTATGTTTTGTATTTCTATTTTTTATGGTTGATGTAAAAAAGGACAGAACATGTTTTAGAAAAAGCCTGATTTTAATCACCAAATTTTATTGTTTTACACAGCCCAAACAACAACTCTATTTTTCATGGGAAGACTTTATACGCACGTAACACATGAAGATGTACACATGATTTTTTTTCTTTTAATTTTTTTAACATTTTAAAATATATCAAACATGCATTTTAAAATAAAGGAAGCATATGAATGCACTCAAGAGCCAAAAAAAACCACTTTAAATTCGTCATTTGTTCCATCTAAGAACCAAGGCAACTTCTTTTTTGTCCAGAAAAGAAAGAAACAAAGGAAGGAAAGAGGTCTCTTTTACGGTACCTTTTACCACTGCTAGGAAGAGGTGTGGTATAATTTCAGCAACGACGAGGATTCACCGATTTAGATTAGGCTCGATACACCAGCAAAAGATAAATCAATGAAAAAAAAATAGGTAGATCCACGTGTAATCATGGTCATGATGCACCAGTGTGGCTTATTTCATCGTGGCACATGTTTCATGAACTTAGGTAGCTCAGTGCATGATCAGGTCCAAACCAATATGCGTGCAATTTAAAAAAAAAGGATAATTATTAGGAGATCGGTCAAGATTTGAGTCATACAAAATATAGTACAAAATCAGGAGATACTTATTGCGAAACAATTTGTTTCCTACAACCAGGAATTGTTACGAAACAATTATATTAGGAAAAGTATAGGGGGGAAGAAATCGTAGCATTTTGTGTTTATTTTTGTCAGCTCTAATAAACATAAGACTTCAGTTTTGGAATTTCAGGTGTTGCCAATCGTTCCAAATCAATCATAGACAGGTCAAAATTTTGGAAACAAATATGAGGAAAGCCTTACACCGGAACAAATCCTAGACCGGATAAATATTATGAAGTATATATTAGGGAACCAAACGGGGTATGCGGGAACAAATCGTAGTTTTCCTTTTTCTTTTTTTCTCGTTTGCTTAGGTTGTATAAATTCTAACCAAATCTATCAGCCATACACAGACGCTAGTTTATTGGGCTAGACCCGTCTAGATTTTTCTTTTTAGTTGCGAAAATTTCCTGTGGTATGTAACATACCACACCAATTTTAGACTGTGGTATGAATCAATTTGGATCATTGGATTTGGATGGACAAAATTTAATGGTCATGGTTTATTTGAGGGTACCACAAAACAACCCAGGAAAAAAGGTACCGAGCAAAGTAGCCGCGCAGCAAAATGGAGCCCAGCAAGCAGCCCGGCAGCGGCGGAACCTGCATGGCCAGCCGGTATGGCGGCGGAAGCCGAAGAACGCGTGGCGCAGCCGTCCATGTCTGTCTCGTTCTGGTTCGCCAGGCCCAAATCCAAAACGGAGGCCACGACGCTAGGACGGACGGCGCCACGCGAAAGGGGGATCATGGTGCCGGCCGTTGCGGCGATCGCACAGCACAACGTGCCGCCGCGCTGGCGCTCGGCAAGGGGGAATCATGGTGCGCCGGCCGGCCGAGCGGTGCGGAGCAGCCCGCGGGGGCGCACGGCGGTAAGCCTGGCAAGACGCACACTCTGTCGTACTGTACTCCGTAAGAAAATCATTTTCAGTTTCAAGCAGGAACTAATTTTATAGGCCACTGCTAGTTACTTTGAAATGAAAACAACGCCTAGCCAACTACTATATGCGATCTTCGAGTCAGACTAGCTTGCTAAGGTCTTGTTTCTTTTTAGAGGTCGTTTGGTATCCATCATTTGAGCCTAAAATCATGGAATTCATTTTAAAATTCTATAGGTGGGCTGTTTGGTTGCCACAGAATTGGATCATCATTTCATTTAGGAAATTCAGCAAAATGATGCCATGTGTAATCACAATTCCGAGCTGAAACCTGTCATTCACAATTTCTGTGGCAACCAAACAAATTCAATATTAAATTCTACTGTCATTTATAATTCCTGTGGCAACCAAACAAGTGTCCATTTCTGAAATTACAATGTAAATGAAATGAATACATGTATTCATTTCAAAATGCTACAAATGAAATGAAAACATGGCTTCCAAACGACTTGATATTTATGAAAATTCGAGGGGATTATTTGAATTTTGATTTTTTCCGAATCACTACGGGAGAGACGCAGTCATGACGGCCACGCACCGTCGGCACAGTATGAACAACCGTTGGTACAGGCTGTGCCGACGGTGACCGTCGGCGTAGCCACGTCGGGGGACTGGCACGTCACCATCAGCACAACGTGTCACCGTCGGCACACGTGTACGCCGACGGCTAGACGGTGGCCATCGGCCATCCCACCGTCGGCGCACAGCCTAGCTCGCCGTAACATCGCCACATTGCCTGGCCGTCGGCGTACCGGCAACTCTCCCGTAGTGAATAGTCAGTTTACTACTTCGGGTTTAGACGAGATATAATCCCAAAATACTTCGTGAATCCCCTCATCTTTGCTTAGACTAAAAGCTCTCTATTATACAAGTATTTTTTTTGGAAAATGAAAATACGATATGAAAATGAACAAGATCGTAAATAGTGTAATCTGTATCGATCATGGCGATTGAACATGCATGCATTATCTCAGTATCTATCCGGGAAACTAGAAGAACCTGATCCTGATCGAGAAATGAACATGATCCTTGTTCGAGAAAAGAACATGATCCCTTATCGGATGATTTGAATACTAGCGCGCAGCCTGAAGAACATGAACCGAAAGCACGATTCGTCAAGCAACTAAATTGTCGGAGCATGCAGCGGAGCCGGAGCCCCGGAGGATATATCCAAACCTGAGCTTTCGCCATGTGCATGGGAGATTTGCTGTGACCAACGGGTTGGCTAAGTTTCTCTGGGATAATGGAGATTCCCACGCTAATGTTCTCGCCGCACGTTCTGCGCAGCAACAACAAGCTGCTACTTGCAACATGGCACTACGTCCGTCGTCGAAGGCAAGTTCTCAACTGGCGATTGCAATATTACAAATCTATTGATACGATATGCATGATTAGCTAGTCGTTTGTTTGCTCATGTAGGATCTTTTTGCGCCGACTCCATTAGTAGGATCAGCATCGATCGGGTCGATTTTGTTGTCGTTGGGTAGTACTCCCTCCGGATAAAATCACCGATTGATGCATCAAAAGTGAAATTCTCAGTAACACACCCGGCTATCGAGAACGGAATGTCCGGATAAATTTCCGAGAGAGCACCGCTCCAAGCCGAAAAATCCCCGGGGTCTTCACATGTGTGTTCGTCAATACTCAATACTGACTGGTTCCTAAGTTCTTCCTTTTCAGGGTAGCGTTCACAAAAAGGTCGCTGGCCATCATTCTGATAGGTGACTACGAAAACCCGTCAGAGTTTACAGTCACAGGTGGTCCGCCCATCAATGTCGTAAAAAATGAACACGTTCTCACAAACGACTGGCATGTCAAAATAAAGGTTTAAACGTCTTAGGCTGGTCATAGTGGGGAGTAACTTAGACTAGTAACATATGCCATGTTACTAGTCTAGCTAGATTACTACCTTCATAGTGGGTAGTAACTTATATGTGGTGTCATGCATTGTATTATTTATTATGTTGTAGACTCATTTTGCCTTGGGGTGTGTGATGTTATGGTAACATAGCTAGTTACCACCTCACTCTTTTTCTTCATTTATTGGCATGCCATGTCACCAAAATGCCTTGAGATGTGTGATATTACTAGCTATGTTACTCCCACTATGAGCAGTCTTAGTAGAAAGTCATATCTCCCAACCATAAGTCTTCTTGGATCCGAGTATCATTCTCATTCCCTACTGAAAAAGATCATGCAAAATAAAATTTTCCTTAGCTCTCAAGTGAAGAATATTGTTTAGTAGTCACTTGTAACAATTTTTTTTAAAAGAGATAGTTTTTTACGTGACAACTCTTGCCATACTTCCTCCTCATTCAATAGATTAGACGTCTATTTACAGAGTAGGCAGATTTTCTTATATCAAATATCTTTAGCCCCACCCTCCATGATCCTTTGGGCAACAAATAATAGTCCACTTAGTTAATCAATATTTTCGTTTGGGCTCGTGACTTTCGAGAAAACGCTGGATCTCTAATGTTCTGATCATTTCGGAACACCCTTGACAGTTTTGATAGAAGACAACATAACATTGGCAAACAAATGAGAAATTCAAATCCCAGGTTTGACGCCTCTGTTTCTTTCAAAAGAAGAATCAGTATGAGGCGCCAATCGAGTTGATAGAGAGGCGCATGCGATGACTGCTTCGATCTCAAGACCTGACCCCCCCCCCCCCCCCGGCTCTTAGGTGTAGGGTGTGCGTTCATAGGAGTGAGTCGGTCCTCCGCCCCTTCCATTCCTTATTTTGAAGCTTCCATTAATGAAAGGGGATGCCTAGGTATCTGAGGGTAAAGATCCAGGTTCACACTTAAATATTTCTTTGTACCATTCTTCCTCTGCCTTAGCATTCCTGGAGGAAAATATCTCACTATCATGAAAATTAATATTTAAGTATGATAGTTGCTGAAAACTACAGAGGATGAGCTTTATGTTAACGGCTTCTTCTAAGTTGTGCTCCATGAAGACAATTATATATATCACCCGCATGTTTGGCCCTAGGCCCCTAGCAACTAGGAGGATAGCGAACAAATCGGTAACTACACTGAACAGAAGCAGTGACATAGGATCACATTGTCTCCGATCCCAACATTTCAAGGTTTGGGAGTAATGACCAATGCAATTTTAGCTTTAGTTCCCACGTACACAATCACCTTGCACAAATTACTTAGCCTATACGCAGCAGTGTGAAATTTGCGAATTATTGTGCCCCGGGCAGGCTTGAAGCCTCGCAAATTAAGACACCTTAACCGTACCACAAGTCACCAGAAATGGCGATTAGCGAGGGACATACCTTTGGCGCTACTCAAAACATGCACACTGTGCAGGAACAACACTCAGCCATCATCATCACCATCTTTCCTTGTGTTCAAAACAACAGCAACTACATCCCCTTAAACTATCCAATATTCCCCAGCTTGTGGTGTCCAGCCATCCATGATGGGCAATTCTCTAATCAAGAAAAGGCTCATGGCCTAGCTACCTATGCTAACCGACCACCCCCAATTATCATCTCATTGTCCCGGTCGTATCATCAAAAGCTCATCATTCTTGGCGCGCCAACCTCCCATGTGCGATCCTTTCCATGCAAAACATAGTAAAGATTATTTCAGGATAGTTGCCGGTGCACCATTTTGGCTCTAAAGTGCATATGCTCCCTTTATTTAGAATGCATTATCAATTTTTTAATGTCATTAGAATGCAAGAAAATATATTGCATGGACATCTTCATAGTGTAAGTACGCATCTAGTCGTTTCACGAAAACCGACTTTTCAAGTGGCATGTGTAATAAAAAAGATAAATTCAGATACTAAAATTAGTGTTTGCACAAGACAACCGTTTATCCTTTTTTTGCACGGAGCACAGAATTATCATTAATTCACGAAACTTTAGGTGCACACATAGAGTGGATATGTACGCGCGATTATTATTTTTTACATTTTAAAATGTGTTTATTGGGCAAAGAAAGAATATGCCCCTCGAATGAAAAGTGATTTTCCGGATAGTTTGCAGAGCACCGACTTGAACTGTAACGTGGGCCCTCCTTTGCTTGCTTGTCGGGTCCCAGTCTGGACTTGGCAAAGATCGCATGCATCCTCCTCGTTGGCCGGCCTCTTCTTTGCACAGACGCACGCTTCCAAAGCCTCGCTCGCCCTTTTTGCATCTCAATTGTTTTTGGTTTGCAAGCCTGGCTCCTCGTCCTCGTCCTATATATACACAGACATGCCCCGGCACCATGACTACTACTCCTCACTACACACAGCTTTAATCGATTGCTATACATTATACAGAAAGCTAATTAAGGCCGTCGATCAAGTAGAAACTAGCTACGCTCTGCGCAGTCATGATCAAGCTGAGGTACTCGAAGAAGCTGTTCAAGAGGAGCTCCTGGTCCAGGGGGAGTGCTTGCGGCATCCGCCATGGTGATGTGGCAGGTGGCGTCGCCGGCGGCGGGGAGATAGAGTGGGAAGTGAGGCCGGGAGGGATGCTGGTGCAGAAGAGGGACGGGGAACGGGGGGAGGAGGTGATCGTGGTGAGGGTCTCCACTGGATTCTCTTGCCATGATGTGTCCATTGGGGCTACCCGCACGTTTGGTGAGTACAGAATCTGTTTTCTTGGGAGAACCATTTTCCATCATTCGTTTCCATGGCTTTTTTTACTTGGGTTCTAGGTTATATGTGGGTGGTTTCCGTAACACTGATATGTTCTGATGATCGTTGAACTCAATTTCCTCATGGTTTTCTTCCTACGAA
The DNA here is from genome assembly GCF_019359855.2 of Lolium perenne. Classification (NCBI taxonomy): domain Eukaryota; kingdom Viridiplantae; phylum Streptophyta; class Magnoliopsida; order Poales; family Poaceae; genus Lolium; species Lolium perenne. The sequence goes on from NC_067249.2 coordinate 146,698,583, forward strand.
TCCCATCACCCAAAATGCATACATTTTCTTTGTAAGCAGGGTGAAGTTCAGGGCTAACACTTCACCCTTTCCATTAGCTACATTGCTGTCTATTTTTTCTTTTAAAAACTTGTGTAGAGTAGGAGTATAAGCTTTAGTGGAAGAAAACAAACTCAACAACGTCTCGCGCAGCCTCCTTTTGCTCCTGCATTGCCAGCGAGTGTTGTTGTTTGGTAGACGATGCAGTTAAGAACCCATCATCCATAAACACTTCCGCAGTTTGGTGTGAAGTAAATGTCAATACAGTAGCAGCACTCAAGTTTTACTTGCACATTTTCTCTAGATTGAGTAGTATATAACTCTGAAAACTAAAGGATTAGCTGTTCTAGTCCCAGATCTGTCGCTCCTCATGCGCTAATGCAAAGTCTTGCATTACTTAAAGCCAAAGTCGACCCTCATGTGACCTTTCCCTGTTTCTGAATCCTATTCTAAAAAAAACAATACTCTAGTTGACAACCCGGAATGATGCATATGACTGCTCTCGATAATAAAAGGACATGATACAAGTACCACCGCCCTGCCCGTCCGTCTGATTCAGAAGTCAGAACTACTGATACAGTACACTACTCCGGAACTACGCAATGGTGATTCAGAAAATACTAAAAAAGGCCATACACTTGACATGTACTAGTATGCTCTTAAATTCAATGCATGCCATCACATGCTCACATAGGTAATGCATCTAGCTGACAACGCGTACACATGTTGGAAACTTCCAACAACGTTTTGTTTTCTACTAGCAAGCAAGCAAACAGTGCCGTGTACGTGTAGTAACAATTTACCGAACTTGTTTTTCAAATTACAGGGGAACTGAAGGTGATTCTGGCCATGGCGACGGGGCTGCAGCCCAGGGAGCAGAGGCTGCTGTTCAGGGGCAAGGAGAGGGAGGACAGTGACCACCTCCACATGGTTGGGGTGGGGGACAAGGACAAGGTCCTCTTGCTTGAGGACCCGGCCCTCAAGGAAATGAAGCTCCGGGCCGCGAGAGGTGTCGCGCCCCGGCCCGTGCAAAGCCCGCGCCAATCTTTTATTCAGGTGTAGGCAAGGTCCGCCACATGGATCGACGCCCTAACTATTAGCTCACGAACGGTGTTGCTATTTGTTTTCATCACCAATTTCCGGAATGTTTTATATCTGGGGTGGTCCGAGTGGGAGCGTGTTTTTGGCTCCTCGCTTTGGTTAATGTTAGTGCCGCTCCATTGTAGGGCAGATTAAGGGTCCCTTGTGATGAGAGTGAGAGCTTTCCTAATCATGTTAGTTAGTTCGTTGGAAGTGTCAAGCAACCATGGTGGTTGTGATGTGATGTTAAGTCTGATGCTGGGCCTGCTCATGTTATCCCTACTCCCTAGTGATATGGTCCTTTCCGATTTCCGTCCATGGATTATGGATGGGACAAAGTCATAATATGTATGTGACTTGTGTTCTCATGAATGAAAGGAACTAAACCTAAATGTGGGTCTCTAATTTCCATGAAAAAATATCAGTGTCCTCTTTGTCTGTGATGTCTGATTAGGAAAATCATGGTCATTCTTCGGGTTGAAGAAACGTATGCAGGGAGTAGCTAATATATGTGGAACAAATGTACAGTAATCCGCTATTTTGGAGTTTGTACCGCTGCAGTGAAATGCAGCCGGGACTACGCATTGGACATTGATATGAATAATGATTCTCTTCTTCACACACAACGGCAGTAATAGCCTCTCTAGGCATGCTTGAATTGTCAAGACCAATCAATGTTTGAAATAGCACGCTGATTCTTCGCTATTAGCGCGCTATATCATATTTTAACAGTTCACGCTAAATTCTATTAATTTTACTCGCTATGACGCTATTTGCGAAATAGCATGTTATATCGCGCTAAAACATCATAGTGTTAAGTCGCTATTTTTTACAGCCTATTGATACAAGGGTTTGAGTTTTCTTCGTTAAGAAAAGTAGAAATTTCCTTTTGTTTGTTGTGGTGATGAACATCAATCTGTTGATTACTCTTCTGAATCTGAAGATAATATCGTAATACTGATAATTCTTAATAAATAATTTATATAATGTCGTTACCTCGTGAAATATTGATATTGGGCTTCTAAGAAATCGGAGGAACTAATTTTGTATGTGATTATGTATGTATGTATGAATCTCTCAGTTTTGGACCAAAATCCTTTAATTTTTAGACTTTAATTGATGTTTTGTTTCAAGACACTATTTGGAATATAGCACACTATTAGCACGATAGCGTGCATATCATTTGGAGGATGCCGCCGCTATTTTTTTAGCACGCTATTTTAAACTTGGAGAGCAATACATAGACACGGAGGGTTACTTGACTTAAATTAACTCTTGTTACATGCGTAATTTACATGAACTAACTCTTTGAGTTGATCCAGAAAGCAGTCACTAATTCATCTCTATGCCCTTAAATTAAAGGCATGAAACTACCAGCCTTGTTACCACACTTAAAGCTGTACCTTATGAGTTAAGTGTAACATTCGATCAAACAACCAAGAAGCTCTGACATTCAGGAATTGAAGTGCTTATGCCGACAAATTAGGCTCCAAGTTTTTGCCTCCAAAAGACGTCCTAGCTCTAGAATCTTCTTATGATCTAACGACTATAGCTATCCTCACCCTAGCCTCGGTCTCGGACTCTTCATAATGTACATTTCTTCAGGAGTTGACCTCTCATATTGTTCTCTCTATCTAAATGTTTGTCTCTTTCCCTGGGGAAATATTTGTCTGTGATGTCTGCTTGCAGTAGAACACCATGCATGGTCGTTGTTCAGGTTCAGGAAACGTGTGAACTTAATATGTTGATGAAGAGTACATTAGTCCATCCTTTGGAGTTTGGACTGCGATGTAGTGAAATGCAGCCAGGAATATATACATTGATCATTGATATGTTTCCCCGCCTTACGTACAACAGCAGGAATAACCTATCTTCGTATGTTTGAATGAATTGTCAAAAGCAATACAGCGACACAAAGAGGTTATTTGGCTTCAAAGCTAATTACATGCGTAATTTGCATTTACTAACGTTTTGAGTTGATCCACAAAGCAGTCCTGGTACCACATTCAAAGGTCAAAGTTGTGAGGGCTTCTCCGGTCATCCCCCTAAATGAAGTTGAAGGGTCATAGTTGATTTTTTCGTGTGTTATGTCCGCCGAAACCCATATCCGACCCATGTATATCTATTTGTATTGATACAGTATGTGTATGTCGCGTAAGAAAAAAAAAGGCTACGTGAGCAAGATCTTTATATGACCTCTATATTTCGGCCCACGCATGTGACCGTAGATACGTACAAAAATGAGGTACAACACAATGCGGACCATACGGGCCTACACATGGCTGTACGGACGATGAACCTATACTGAAATTATGATCGTGCCCCCGTTTATGAAGAGGTATAGAAAGATCTCCACCGTTGTTATGTTTGACGCACCCAGAATTTTTTCAGGGAAGGAGCACCGGAGTAAAAGTGCAAAGTTGTACCTCGTGGTTTTCAGTTAAGTAAAGCACGCAAAAGAAGCTCTGACGACATTCTGGTGCATACTGCCGCCAGATTAGGCTCCAGATATTGGCCACCAAAAGTTGTCCTAGCTCGCGAATCTTGTGACCATAGCCACTCCCAGCCTAGCCCCGGCCTCGAACTCTTCACCATGTGTACATTTCTGCAGGAGTTGACCTAGTATTGTTCTCTCTATCTAGGGGAAAAGAAAAGTTCGAGGTTATCAGCTCACCCTCCCGTCTTTCTCCATCGGCATGAGAACTGGCTGAAAAGCAACGAGCTGCTCGGTGGTCATGGTGGATTGGACTGAATCGTGCCGGCCTTTATGATCTTTTGAGGCAGCTGGGCGTCTTTGCATGTCTTTTCTTGGGTTCCATGGAGTCAACAAGCTACTGCATGCTTCCCGGTCTCGGGTCTCCCTGGGTCCGGAGAAGATCTCCGACGCATGCGCGAGATCCTTGTCTAGCCCCGTCGACGGCTCTGCAGGCGTGCCGTGGTGGAGTTCGCGTGCGCGCATGCGTGGCCGCGACTGTATGCGGTGGTGGCCGGAGAGGACGAAGCACCAGTGGGCTACCTGCAACTCGAGTGGGATTGCTGTTCTTTTTGTAGGTCAGGTTTCTTATAACAGAAACTTGAAAGGAAACGGGCCCAATAGGGGTGCTCCTATACATCGCTCGCGTGCGTGTAGGAGTATGGCACGCAGCGCTCACCCTGTTGGGCCGGTCCAGGAACGGGTCCTTGGGCAGGTTTTCTCTTTTTCCTATTATTTTTATTTTCGTTGACAAAACTAAAGATTTGAAAAAAATTAGATTTTGAAAGAAAAAAAAACTTATATTTGAAAACAGGTCGGACTTAAAAAAAAGGTTCCGATTGTTTAAATGATTTAAAACAAAAATTATTTAAATTTATTATTCAAAGTTACAAAATGTTCAAACTTAAAAATTATACAAACATGAAAATTGTTCAGACTTGAAAGTTGTTCAAACATGAAAATTATTCAAAGTTCAAAACTATTCAAATTGAATAATTGTTTACAAAATTGTTCAAATGACAAAAAAATTCAAATAAAAAATCTTCAAATTTTAAAAATTTCTCATATTTTCAAAAGGTTCCGAACTTTCAATCAAAAAAGAAAACAGAAAAAATGAAAAAAAAAGATAGAAACCCGCAAAAACCGAAAGAAGCAGAAGAACAGCATAACTAGAGCTAGAACCTTTAGAAAATCGGAAGAACCCATGCAACGCCGTTAATGGGTCGTGGCCTAGTGGTCACTCTGTGCGTGCGAGACATATTCCTGCACAAACGCGGCGATAAATAGTGGTTTTTCCCAATAGGACATTGGATGCAAGGTTATTGTTGAGAAGCAAGGTCAAATAGGAGTGCAGGCCCAAGTCGCCCCACACCTGTCGTGCTCTTAACGTTCAAAATTAGGGCCATTTGTTTTTCTCGGACGATATTCCTCTCCAAGAAATATGTTACTGGTAAAAAAACTTTGGCTAAATTTATTTTTTTAAAATAGCGATAGTCCAATTATAAAGCTGGTGGGTTGTGCAGGGGAAGGTCTGCAATTATTAGTTAGTTGCCCGATTGGGAAAAAAGCTGAAAATGATGTGACTAAGGAAGCATGACGTGATGGTGTTCGAATGTTCTGTTACAGTACAACAATTGGTTGTTGCTTTCAAGAAACAATTCCCTTGGGAGGAGACGGGCAGGCAAAAGAACACGTGAAGAAGAATTCCATGGTCAATATTACTTAGGCTCAAAGACCGGAAGGGATGAGTGAATATCCATATTTTGGATTAAAAGAATCAAAAAAAATGTAATAAGGATTACTAAGCAGTTAACTGGTGATGCTTTCCTGAATATGTCAATAGTTTGGGTTTAAGATGCAAAAATTCCTCAACATTTTTTTGCACAGAGGTGGCTTTGCTGAAGTTGGTTTGAGAAGCATAGAAGCAATGCCTAGTAGTTAGTTGGGTAGCACCGGACATTAGTTAACAGTAAAATTGAACCACCTACAGCTAACCACAGCGATTTCAGATTTTTAACCGTGCGATTAGCCCAGTGAACGCTCCAGATCCTCTCATCCTTCCCGGAATACCAACGACCTTGTTCGCTTCGTGGAATCGCTCCGCATGGGCCAGCCAAACGTTGCTGGGCTGCTACTCCGCTCACCGAGCTACGAGTGTTCTGGTTAATCGGGCCGTCTAAGCCTCGTACGGGCTTTGAGGCTTTTTTTATCGCGTCACCTGCCTCGCATCAAGAAAAAGATGAGCAGCCGAAGCGACGAGGTGTCGCTCCTTTCCTTCAATTCCTCCTCTCATGTCGTTAGGTCGTCCTTTCGCCTTGCGCCAGCGAGGCTACGACCCCAACGATGGCGGCCTCGCGTGCTGAGGCTTCACCCCTGCCCTCTCTCTCCTGAGCACGTCGTCTCCCATTGCAGCTCTAGATCTCTATACCGCCACTGTGATGGCTCCCGTTTCCTATTGCATCAATCATGCGTTGGTGAGATCGTGACGAATCAATGGCCTGCCGTAGTTGGGGACTTGGGGTATCGGATTGACAGCAGGACGTAGAAGATGGCGACAGCCATGGTCTACATAGACCAGGTAAACTTACTCGCTCCCCTATAATTTGCCAAGAATTCATCCTATGTTCTGCTGCTATGAACTTTCCCTACATCATATTTTAAATTTGTTGCATACCATGTGTTTTTGATAATGGCGGAAGAGCAATCACCACAAATGTCTGCTATGGTGAAGAAGATTCCTCTTGACTAGGTCTGTTAATTTGCTGTTGAACATGAGATTCACTACCCTCCAAACTGGTATCTCCTCACTCCGGAGTTCAGGGTACTACCACACAGACGAACAGCTGGACCTTTCATTGATGTGCCTGAACTTTATATAATACAGTCGGTATGCTAATAATTTTATATAAAACATAATTAAAAATTGTGGTCAAGGTGCCCTAAATGTTTGTATAGAATTGGTTCTGACTCCTAACATTCAATTAATGCCCGTCGTGTTATAGGATAGAAAGCTCTAGGTTGTAAGAACAATGAACCTGAATTATTTCCCTCTTACTTCAATTATTCATATGTGTCAATTTAGAGGAATCTAATATCCATATGCTCGTACGTGATTTTTATGTCAAATAATTATATAATGTAGTTTTGAATTTCTCCCACCGTTTGCACTGCAATAGTTCATTGAGTGGTTTCGTTTGATTATGGACTATCATCATTTCATATAAGCACCTTGATACTAGAAATATGCTTTCATTTCTATGTGATAGTTTTGATGGCATGTGAATTATTTTGGCAATATATTTGCTTTCTGATGGTTCCCCTATATTATATTCAAAAAATGGAGAAAAAACACATTCTCATTTTCCGCAAGATGAATTAAACTGCAGCTTTATTTGCTATGGAGAGGTGAAGAAACATGGAGTGAATGCACACATGGTCTAACATATTTCTATTGGAAGTTTTTTCTTTCTGCTAAACTTGATTGATGACACTTCTTAACAGTACTTCTTTTATGTGATCTCTGCCATCCTCTAAATGAGGCAAGCATCCCACTCATACACTGTTGGGATAGTATAAGATTATTATTACATCATCCATTGAGAAATTGTACTTAAAATTTTATGCTAAGTGAATATATATGATGGTCAGTGTGCCATGTTTGAGTTGCACTTTTTTTTGCCATGACGTTTGAGTTATACTAATTCAGGTTATAACCTGCATTTTTTCTGCTATTTTCAAAACAATTGGGTCTTTTTTTTTCTTTCTAACACCATGTATACATGTTTAACGAAATGGGTTCTTTGCTGCAGGTTATTTGTTTCGCATTTGTAATATGTTTCTTGATGTATATAGAGGCTGCAGCTAAAGTATATTTCCGTAGTGCCTTATTAAACTAAGATGGCTGGTTTCACGACGATCATGGAGCGGCCATCTTTAAAGTATTCAGCTAAGAACCAGTTCTTTCCTCCTTCCAATCATGAGGCTAACTGCAAGGTGCCTATCACTACACTATATCACTTGTACCATTTATTGCTTCTCTAATCCACGGTGATAAGTTTCTTTCTCTTTCTTTTATTTTCCTTATGTCTATGCATGTTGCGCTCTTGCTACTATGAAATTATGATGTCTTCTCTGCACCCTTTAAACCGAGAAGTATATATCTATAGCATTAATAATATGCCATCATCTTGTTCTTATCCCCTATTCTTCAATATTAAATAATAGTACTTCCTTCGAATCATAATGAGTCTCGTGGTTTTAGTTAAAATTGGCTCAAACTTAAACTACAACCCCGACACTTATTATGGATCGGAGCGAGTATATGATATAATAAGGACCATGCTTCTTAGGTTTATGAAGATGCTAATGTAATCGCAATACCTTTTATGTTTTCCCAAAATATGTACATTAAGCTTAAGATGTAATGTTCTTAAATACATGCATCTTGTGAGAACCAAGTATAAGCTTTTTAGTGATGGATACGGCAACAAGCAAATTTACGGTGCCCACTTGTTCACAACAAATGATTTCCAAACATCTCATCCTGTAGGTGGCGGACACACAAAAATACCCCATGGTAGGCACACACCTCTAATTTCAATTTTTTACTGCTCATATATGATAAAAAAATTGCTCAAATGACTAAATATAAAATGTTTTCTAAAAATTCCGGGTGGGCTAGGGCCCACCCGACCACCCTTCTGTGTACGCCCCTGCCTTAGACACATAACGTTCACACAAACTAAAGGAACATAATCATTGAATTGTATTTCAGTTCTTGTGCATTATTAGAAAATTGCTATATTTCTGTCCATTGTGTTATACCTGATGTTATTTGATGCCATGAAACATAATACACTTTTGGATTGTTCAATATCTTTTGGGATACTCAACCTTTTGGTTTCTTTAGTGCTATACACACCCCAACCCAGTTTGAAACACTAATTCATTCCTCGAGATCAAATCATCTTAGACATTTGTACCATTCATGTGTTTCCAAGTATTTGTGTCTTTGATATTTACAATGGACGGGCGCAGCAAAGCGCGCCTTTATGTTCTAGTGATAGAATAACGCTGCTTGAGTAGGTATCGATTTAGTTTAGTGTTATCAATTGTTCATAAGTTAGGTAAATTTGAACTAGAGTTAGCGAGTTATCCTCCTCTGGACCAGGACCAGTAGGAGCTCAACTACGATGTAAATATATGACTTGTAATATTAAGTACTTGAATAAAGGACTAGTTATGTTTTTGTTGTACCACTCTGAGATATGTAATATTTGCGGATTGGTACTTCACAATTATTATGTCGACGACTGGCATATTACAACATGCAATGGTATGCCGGATCAACACAGTGGTCCAGGCGATGTTGTTGTCGGGGTCCCAATGGGGGTCGTTGTGCTCCTCCGGTGTGAGTGCCGACAAGTAGTGGTCGTAGATGGCCTGCCGCCCCGACCGGAATAGGAAACAACGGCAGCCCTCCGGTGACCCATACCGAAGGACAACGCATCTCCGACGGGACGAGGTACTGCGCCTCCTTGACGAGTAGCCAACAACGCCCGAAGCTTTGGAATGGGGGCGTGGGGGTGCTCGGCTGGATCTAGGGTTTCTATGAGCTCTGGTTGGAGCTGGAGGATTTGGACGGTGAATATAAAATGGCGATGGATGCGATATTTATAGTTGGGATAAGGGTAGGCGTTGGCAGCCATCAACGCCGACGTGTGCCCATGATGCATGTAAAATGCATGCACGAACTTTGTAGTTTATAGTCATATATTCCAACATATTTGCATATAGTAAGATGTTATATTCAAGTTTGGCATTGATTTGTGGGGATTTTATATTGATTCTATTTCATTGGTTTATAACTCAGCAGAACAGAAACCCCTGTTTTGTGTATTTTTAAGCTTCAGGGACATTACGGAACTCAAATGTAGCGAGGGTTTTCTGGAGTAAATATTTTTCCCGGAGACACAATATGAGAAGAAGAAGTACCAGAGGGGGGCCACGAGGCCCGAACGAGCACAGGTGACGCGAGGCCCACCCTAGGTCGCGCCACCATGTCTCGTTCCCTCCTCGAGCGTCCGCAACCATCCGTTTTGATCTCAAAACTGACGGGTTTGACCTAAAAACCACTATATATAGACCCCCCTGAGGCATTCTTGGAGGCGGTGGCGCGGAAACATGAAAACCACGAAACTGAGGTTGAACCTGCAAAGATTGGAGGGGGAAACGCTGTCGGGGCCATCCCCGGTTGCATCTCCACCCTCTCCAACATCATCAACACCGCCACCATGATGAAGAGGAAGTAGTCCACCTCTTGACTATGGATTTGTGGTACTTGCTTGATCTCTCTCTTGTGCTATGTTATTTAGATGTCATATGAGCTGTCTATCATGATTATGGCCATATTTGTAATTCATATGTGGTTGATCTTTTGTTTTATTGGATGATCTATGATATCTGAATCTTTATTGTGTTCTTGATGTATTAATAGATGCATATTGTTAACCCGTTCTTTATTACTTGTTTTGATCAAACTTGTATGCAAGAGAATTGTGGGGGATGATGTGTATTAGATGGAGTAACATGGTGGTAATAATGAGTTGTGACAGGAAGTCTTATATCTACCATGGTCTTTACCAATTCTTTTGTTACCTCACTAGGGTTAAAGTGAATGCATGTGCTATAAATTTTTAGTAAAAGCCAAGAAGTCTTGTTTAATCTCTAGATCATATGGTTGATCTATTGTGATATGTTTAATTCAAGGTAGCATATTTGTTATTTAAACATCATGTTAAAGTACCTAAAGCTATGCTCTGTTAATGCTTAAATATAGATTGCTTGGAGTGTATCCTTTTCTAGTGGAGTATAAGTAAGACGTGTAGCATCATATTTATGTTAGGACGTGATGCCCATATGGATGCTAATCGAGACACATAATAAAATTTCATCAATATTAAGTTATCTATCGTGTTTTTAATGCCAACACACCTTTATGAGAGAGTAGACAAGTGAACCCATGAACACCGGTCCACTTTTTATCACAAGAAACAACTTTTACTTGATTTTACTTGTCTTTACATTTTTGGCATTACTTAATTTCGAAAATACAAAAATATTTTTACTTCTTGCAACTACAACCAAAAACCCAAAATCATATTTATTTATTATCGGGTATTGTCTGCGTCAAAATGAAATTAGGAAATCTGGACGCGTTTTTTTAACACCGATGCCCTCATTGCCCTTTAGAGGGTTTTTAGGGCCCCCGAGTGGACGAGTGGAGATGCTCTAATAGACACGATTTGCAGTGCTACCAAGATGTGTAAACATGCCCCCAAGGCCTAACACATGTGTTCAGTTGACCCATTCCCCAACCAGGCTTAGCTGCAATCGACCTAGCCACTGTTCGAATTAATCATCCCAATAAGGGCCTAGGTCTACCATGATAGTGCATCTTTTCGCTGACTAAATTCTGCCAGTATTATAGTCCATGGAATTTACGCCGCATCTCATTATCAAATATCGCACTTTTGAGTTTTTCAAAAATGTAAAATAAAATCGTTGACATGGGTTATGTTGTATCATGTGCACATATAAAATTTTCGTTCCAAAATATGATCATATGTGACCCGTGGAAAAAAAGAGAACAAAGTTAATAGTATTCCATAACTAATCGCAAATCATTCGTCTTCTTTGTGCATGCCAGAAATTTTCGAATTTTTTTATGAAACTTTGCAGATGCATAAATTACAACATAATATATCTCCCAGATTTTTTCGTATTGTTTAAAAACTTTAAAATGTGATATCCGTTAATGGGGGTGTGGATGCAACTAGTTGCAAATGAGAGTTTCCCAATATTTTGACTTATGCTACTATTTGCAAGATATTTGTTTGGCAAAAAAACTAATCACTACACCGATTCTCTTTTTCTTTTTGCAAAAAGTAGTGACAATTTTTTTTACGAAACATAACCAAATGCTCACAAATACGTATGTACACACACCTCTTATGAACGCATGCACACGCTACCTCTATGAGTACCTTCAAAAGTGTGAGTTTAATAAACTGATATGACAGATCTTGAGATTGATGAAATCACCATAAATATCTCGATGGGTGCTACTACCCTACTAAGAGCCATCTAACTGTGGATTGGTTCTAAGCAGTGACAAAATCCAAATAGGTGGCAAAGTTGTCTAACTCCGGTATGGGGATGACGCACCAAAAAAGGGAGCCAATACAACGTTGTACCGCAGCTAACACCAATTTTTAGCATGTACCATATCTCGACCAAATTTATGTTCGAACATAAAAATCAACGTTAGGCGAGAACTTCGGTTTCGGGATTCAAATGAAGAATCATTTCAATCGAGTGCGAACTAAGAAATCTGAATTCTGACCATTGACCCCAATCCTCCATGTGTTTGTGCCAGAACGACGCATCTGTCTCTGGCCATTCGTTGTCCCGTCCCTTTCCCCACAACCCCTCCCTCCCCCTGCTGCAGGCAGCAATCAATCGCGCAAGAAAACTCTGCTAAGCTCTGCTCCAGTTGCCTCCCTCCCAGTTGCTTGGCATCAGATTCTCTCGAGCCGCAGCAGTGACAGCGAACAGCGGCTGCTAATAATAAGCCAGCTCCACTTTGTTCCCCTTCGATTTATTGCCACTTACTTTTCTAGCTTCCCTTTTCGTGCCGGTTCTTGTTTACTCATCAGTTAACCGCCCATGCCCGCTCCCAATCCTGAAGCCGCCGGCTATCGCCAAACTCCAACCACCAACAGCGGTCAGCAGGGACCCCACTTTCTCCTGCCCATCTTGGCGCCTCCTGAGGCGCCGCTTCCAGTTCTCCACCCTCTGCTTCGGGATTGTTTCTTCACGGGCTCTTCAGAATTCTTCCTGGAAGCAAGCTCAGTTTAATCATTGTCTCGTTCCTGTTTCTTGCCAAGCTGGTGGGGTTGGATAACTTTGATTGGTTCTTTCTCAAGGAAACTAACTTTTCCCATAAGAAAGGGAATTGAGCTAGGCCTTGGGTTGACCGAGGCTGTCATGGAGCCGGCGACTGGGTTCCGAGCCTCTGCCTGGAGCTGTTTCAAGTTCTTGCCATTCTTCTGTGGCCTTCTCCTCCTAGGGATCATCAAAGGTGAGCGCTGCGCCTGCTCTAATAACGGTTCCCTTTGCCTGGTTGCTTCTCTATGCTCAGTATGAATCGGAATTGCATTGGATGATGTTTTTTTTACGCAAAATGGTAGATTAAAGAGATATTTGTCTGGAGCTATTTGCATTTCATTCCATCATGTGGTTGCTTGCTTCTGCTGATCACCCTGTTATGCTATCTTCTTGTATGGATGCTTTGTTTCCTTTACTTTCTCCGAGCATCCGTAAATTTCACAAAAGAAGATCTAAATCTGGAAGTGAGTTACTTGGTGTGTAGATACCATGTTTAGTAACGACCCTATGTGCTACTTTTAGTTTGAACCCAGCAATAGTTCATATCAGCGGGGTAACCATATATTCTGAAATGGCTGTTACATTATTCCAAGGTTTTTTGTACAAGATAATGAGTTTTTTTTTTGTGAATCATTAATAATTGGTGTATAGAATTCATCCTTAGTAACGACCCTACGTAGTAGTTTTAGTTTGGAACAATGATGAAACCAATAGGATTCATACTAGCCGGGTAGGCATATTTAGTTTCAGCTGAGCATAGTTAGATAGGCAACGTATGTACAGGTACATGTATTTAGGATTGGGTCCCCAGATTTTTAGGGCCCTGGGCGGCCGCACACCCTGCCCACCCACTAGGGCCGGCCCTGCATATTTTCTGAAATAAAACATGGGCTGGCTTGATTCACATGTCTTTATATAAGGTAATAGTTTTCTTTCTTTTTTTTTTTTTGGAGCAACCGGCAGGAGCTCTGCCTTTTCATTAAGAAGAGGGAAATTTGGCCAGTTTATAAGGGAAACAGGCCGAAAACCGATACAAACACAACACCGTGTCCGGTTTATAAGGAAAACCAGACAAGAGAAAACCACACACGGCACAGTTTTTCTGGGAAAACCGGCGAAAACCCCCACAACTGGCCACACGACCTGGATAAACCAGGTCTGCAGCGCCGCCGAATGGCACCAGCACGACGGCAACAGCGAGCGCCGCGGCTGCCCGGTCCACGTCCCTGGAAAGGAAGTCAGAGCCGAGAGAGACGGCTAGGCCTTTCAAGCTTCGAGGGGTGAGGCAGGCCGCAATGCAAGCCAGCGGCACTCGCGCACCGACGGAACACGAAAACGTCGACCCAAGCAGCAGTCAGGCATTGCCGGAGGTGGCTCCCAAACATTCCAAAAAATGACGCCTCCAAGGAGGTCACGACGTCCAAAGACGCCGCCGTCATTCAATCCAGCGCAGCAGGATTTGGGTTTTCACCCCGGAATGATAGGCGGAGGTGTGTGAGGACTCCACGGCAACGCCTCCAAGGAGGAGAACGGCTGTTATCACCAGAATTTGACCGAGTCAGAGGTGGGCCACGATTGAGATAGACTTGAAGATATACATGGAAGGAAGAACAAGAATTGGCCTTATACACGAAGTTGGGCTGAATTGCCCATGTATCTGTAATATAGTAGATCGCATCTTAGATTGAAAGTTAGAGTTTTACTCGTGCACGGTTAGGTGCACGTCCGAATTAGAAAGTCCCCTGGACTATAAATATGTATCTAGGGTTTATGGAATAAACAACAACTCACGTTCAACCCAAAACAAACCAATCTCGGCGCATCGCCAACTCCTTCATCTCGAGGGTTTCAATCAGGTAAGCGACATGCTGCCTAGATCGCATCTTGCGATCTAGGCAGCACAAGCTCCACGTTGTTCATGCGTTGCTCGTACTGAAGCGTCTTTGATGGCGAGCAACGTAGTTATCATAGATGTGTTAGGGTTAGCATAGTTCTTCGTATAACATGCTTACGTAGTGCAACCCTTGCATGTCTAGCCGCCCTCACGCCTATCTCAGGTGTGGGGGCGGCACCCTGCTTGTTCATCATCTAGTAGATCTGATCCGTTACGATTGCTCCTTGTTCTGCAAGGATTAGTTTAATATCTGCAATAGTTAGGCCTTACAAAGGGGGGGAGGATCCAGCGGCACGTAGGGTGGCGTTCGCAAGTCCTAAACAGGATGTTCCGAGGATCAACGTCATGTTGGTTTTTAGGCCTTGTTTAGGATCGGCTTATGAGCACCGTGCGTGGCCGCGAGGCCCAACCTGGAGTAGGATAATCCGATTATGCGGTGAAAACCCTAAATCGTCGTAGATCTCATTAGCTATATCTTGATCAAGCAGGATCACCAAGTATTCGTGCACCCCGTACGAATCATGGGTGGATCGGCTCTTTGAGCCGATTCACGAGATAACCCGAGAGCCGATCGAGGCTCGTATTTAATGTTTACGTGTATGCCATGCGGGAACTAAGCGAGGCATCCCCATCACCTTCCCGACCAGGTATAGGTCAGGTGGCACGCCCTTGCACTTCGCATCGCCGCGTGTGACCGAGAAGAGCATTGCGGGCCGTCGCTCGAGGGGTCTCACCACCGCAGCTCTAGGCTCTTCCCGGCTCTACTAGTGTTGACAGCGCCGCCCGCCGGTGGGTTTTGGCGATCAACACATTCTCGGCACGCTCGGTGGGACCATCGTCTACATCAACCACATCGCCATCTACATCCGAGATGGCGGCGGACGGCACGCCGATCACCTACGAGGAGCTGCTCACGAGCTCAAGAAGAAATATGACGAGATCAAGGTCACCCTCGAAGCCGACCTCATAGGTTCTTTTCGGAGAACCCGTTCCCATGGCATCGATGGAAGGGATTCTCACCGCAAGGTGCACTCGATGGGATAGATCTCTCGCCCCGTCGGAGGAACGCACCCGGGGCCTACGGCAGGAGATCAACTACTTGGTGGCTCACTCACTACACCGCCACTCGAAAACTTGGTCAACGTGTTGGAGCGTCTCGCTGCGCGTGATCCAGAGATCATGAGCCACCGGTACTCGCCGTCGGGACCAGCTCTCGGGACGCATCAAGGAGAGTTGCCGCTCCAGTCCCGTCCACCGCTGCCATATGCGTTGGCAGCACCACCTGAAGTGCCGGCTGCACCGGCATTCGTCGTCTACAAGATTGGTGGTGATCCTAGTGACTACCAGTTCTTGACCGAGGCGCCTAAGGAGATCCCTCAAGGATATGCGTGCACGTATGTGCCCGGTTGTGGCAACTGGGCACTCTCAAACCAGGCCACAACATCGGGGACTCGCGAAAACAGGAGAAACGTCGGCGACAGAGCTTGAAAAGCGTACGTGGCTAACTAAGTACGCCACCCCGACGAAACTCCGAGCCCAGCTCCTGCAGCTTGGCTCGAGCTGGAAAAGCAAGCATGGCTGGCTAAGTACGCCACCCCGGCGAATCTTCGTAGTGCAACTTCGCGACCAAAGACAATGGATCAGATCGCACCATATCGAGAGACCAGTTCGGCATGGTGCCGAAAAGAAGGGCAATCGGCTATTCCAAGCCGTACCGACGAGTACGAGATGATCCCGCCGCCACCTAAATATCGGCTCCCCGACTTCTCCAAATTCAGTGGATCGAGATGGCTCCAGCTCCATCGAGCACATCGGCCGATATTTGGCGCAACTAGGACCGGCTTCAGTGTCGGATCAGCTACGCGTGAGGCTCTTTTCACAGTCCCTCACAGGATCGGCTTTTGGATGGTACACCTCTTTGCCGGCAAACTCCATCCGATCTTGGAAGCAATTGGAAGAACAGTTCCATATGCAATACCATTCGGGAGCTTCCGAGTCTAGTATTGCCGATCTAGCACAACTACGTCGAAGCGCGGAGAAACGGTGCCCGAAGACATCGAGCGCTTCAGAATCTTAGGAACCGATGTTATTCGGTTCGTATAACTGAAAAGGAAGCAATCGAGTTGGCGATGGCTGGCCTTGCAACACAGCTCAAGGACATGGCCTCCCAAGCAGATTATCCCTCGGCGGCGCACATGGTTCGAAACTATCGGCATATGAACAGCGCCACCTGCACTGTACCAAGACAAGTTCAAGCGTGCGGTAGTCATGGTCGATACAGAGGAAGGTGAAGTGCCTGCGGGAGACCAAGAAGTAGCAAGTGGCTGAGTGGACTCGGGGAGGAACCCCCGTGTCCCGCAAATGGGTAAAGCCACCAGGGCCGCCTGTGGGATTTGATTTTGACGTGACCAAGATCGAACAAATCTTCGACCTCCTGCTCAAGGAGAAACAGTTGACGATTCCTGAAGGTCTCAAGTTCCCCACGGCGCAAGAGCTGAACGGAAAGCCATACTGCAAATTCCACAACTCGCTCTCCCATGCCACCAACGACTGCAGGGTGTGGCGTCAGCACATCCAAGCGGCGATAGAGAAGGGGCGTCTAATTTTCAACCAGTACGCCATGAAGGTCGACACCCAACCCTTCCCCGCCGTTAACATGGTGGAAGTCACCTACCACTGAGGGTTGCCACCAGGTCCCACGTTCGGCATCAACATGGTAGGACCTCGGGAACCACTCTGGCAAAGATGGAGATGAGGGCAGCTGCTCTCATAGCAAGGACACAGAGGAGGCCGCTCCACGCGATCGGCTCCATCATGATGGCAAGCGCTACGTCACAGAGGGAGAAGTGAAGAACATAAGATATCAACGACCTCTCTCTGATCACCTCCTCAACAAATATGTGAGTCAGTATGACCAACGCCGACGGTCCAACTATGATGATGAAGGAGATCGTCTGGCTAGAGAAGCCAGAAGACATCGTCGGCATGATCGCGATGAGGGGGAGCACGAGCGCCGTGCCACGGACACATCAAGGGAGCAAGATGACAACGCCAGACACTGGACCGCCTTTCTTCGACACCGCCGGGATTCAGGAATGAGCCGATTGCCCACAATCGGCAATTGCCCGTAATGCAACTGTAAGAAGAAGGAGGCAGCCAACGTGTCTGTGTTCAAGCGCTTAGGGCCTCTCCCGCCACAGAGCAAACGTGCTGAGTCACCTTGTTGGGCAGATCTTGAGGATTCCGAAGACGAGGGACTAGAAGAAGAAGAATACAGGTACCACCGTCCAAGGTGGTGCCCTGACGGACTCAGCCGTTCACAAAAACGCAGGGTTCAGCGGTTGCGCGGCCTAGAGGAAGCCGAAAGGTTATACTTGCACATGCTAAGGAAGGCACGACCTGATCTGGCTGCAAAGGTTCAGCGAGCCCTGGATGAAGAGGGTCGTCCACGGAGAATGGAGTGGCGTCCCAAGCAGAAGAAAGCCGATGATGAAACATCGGCTGGCACGAACATGGTGTTCATCCTCCCTTCAGAGTTCAGTGCTCCCGGGTTAGACGAGACATCCGTGGCACAACTTGACTGCGGCCCACGGCCGGTTATCTTTGAGAAGCCACGAGATAAGAGCTACAGGCATCTGAAGGCCCTATACTTGCGAGGATATATCGATGGGAGGCCCGTAAATAAGATGTCGGTGGACACCGGAGCGGCGATTAACATCATGCCGTACTCTATGCTACGTCGGCTGGGACGCTCTAGCTCTGATTTAATCAATACCAACGTGACATTCAGCGATTTCTTCGGCCGAGCGTCCGAGGCACAAGGAGTTACGAACGTGGATCTCGACCGTAGGAAGGAAAACTATCCCTACAACGTTCTTCATCGTTGATAGCACGAGCAGTTATCTTTGTCTTCTTGGGAAGAGATTGGATCCACGCCAATCGCTGTATTCCTCCACGATGCACCAATGCATAATACAGTGGGATGGAGATGAGGTAGAGGTCGTCCGGGCCGATGACTCACCGAAATTTCAACGGGGCATGAACGCATGGGAAGCAAAGAAAGCCAAGAACCCCTTTCGTGCATCAACTTGGACGACTGCGAGCGCATCGATGTGACAAAGGGAAGGGTTAAGCTGGTTTTATCCACTGGCCTAACCATGTAGTTGAAGCGAAGCGATGTGCAACTTGGCGAGGCTGATCCTTGTGATCGGCCCCAAAGGTCTAGGAAGGGACATTACAGAACATTCAGTCAGCGCTCCAATCATTATGGAGGCCGATCCCAGCAATCGGCCAAAATTATCCTCACCACATGTTCTGCTTGTGTTCACCCTCGACCCTATCAGGAGCCGACGTGCGAATTCTGAGCCGATATCTGCCATTCTTTGACAAACTTCGGCTCGGGGGCACCTAAACGGGGGAACCAGATGCAGGGGTACATGTGTGCAATGAAATACTGGGGGCCGATAGGAAAAAATCGGCCAGTAAAAAAAAAAAAATTTACAGCCGATGCAAGGGCATCGACTTTAGAATTGAGAGGCAGCCGATGCGCAGCCATCGACTTTAGTGGAATTATGCAACGTTTATCGAGTCTCCACCAAATCCAGACCAACGGTGGTGCCTTCTGTTGCCTCGAGGGAGTATAACAATGGAAACTTCTTCAGCTGCTTCGAGCCGATCCGGGTTCCTGAACCTTTTTTGTCAAGGATTTCCAATCTGTGGGGCTAGTTTAGCTGAAACGGAAGATTATCGGCTGTTGGAGGAAGAAAGAGGATCGGCTGTGGCGCATTCTCTCTGACATTCTCGCCTCGAGTGAGGCTCGGGGGGCAGCAGGCTCGAGTAAGGCTCGGGGGGCAGCAGGCCTAGTGGATACTTTGTTTAAAGAACCGATGGGGATACCATCGGCTGATCCTTCATTGCAACCTTCTTCACAATGATGGGTACTGAAAAGGATTATTGGGTTTGGTTGGAAAAGTTTAAAGGTTTTCCTGAAGATCCTGCATTTTCTACCAGATTTAGAAAATCATCAAATTGAAGAAGAGAAGGGTGAATTTCAAAGGACCGATGCGGTGCGATCGGCTCATTATGCATTGGCAAAGGGGACGAATCGGCAAGGTCAGTAGAAGAGGGAATCGGCTCAATTAAACTCAGAAGGAATCGGCAAAATCAAAATTGGGGAAAAGTTCTTCATTGATTAGATGAGATTTCTTACATAAAGAGCTAATTGCTCTCAAAAGGGAAATACTAGGGGATCCATTGCCCCATCTACTACTACTGGCCCTATTCTAGAGGCCCTATCTATGGGCCGTCATCGCTCGTCGTCGCCGTCGTCGCCACTATCGGCGCTGCTCCCGGCGGGCTCGTCGTCGCTCCAATGGCCGCCGACCGGGCCCTCGTTGTCTTCATCTTCTTCGTCGGCGTCGTCCTCGTCGTCGAAGTCGCTAAGATTGCCCAGCCAAGGGCGTAACCGCTTGGCCGGCGGCTCGTCGGAGGAGCTCTCGTCGTCGTCCTCCTCCTCCTCTTCCCTGCTCCTCCTCCCCGGAAGAGGTGAAGTCGCAGGAGAAGTCTGCCGTCGTCACTCTCCTCCTCCGCTTCCCCAACGGCGAGGAAGCGGAGGTCGCTCTCCCCGTCCGTCGAGGATTGGTCGTCCTCGGACCAGATGGAGAAGTCGTGGTCCGACTCCTCCCCGGCCGCAATGGCGCGGCGGGTGTTCGCCGCGTGGACCTGCCGGGTTGTACTCCGGCGTCGGCTCACGGGATGTGGAGGATCGGCCGGAAGGATCCGATGGAGCAGAGGAGGAAGAAGACATGGTGGCAGGAGGGCTTTTGGAGTGCTAATGCGGAGGAGATGCAGAGGAGAACTGTTCATGGCGGTTAAATAAAAGGGGATATAGTGGAAATTCAATGCCACAAAGAGCTTCCGAGGAAGTGGTGCCTAAAGAAAAAAACTGCCGGATCACGCGGAGAAGTTGAGAAGGCAGGACATCATGATGAAGGATACCGCAACGGTTCGCCACGACATGACCCGACGAAGGAGTGATTTTGGAATTACCAATTCCAAAACCAGGGGGCATGTGTTATCACCGTAATTTGACCGAGTCGAGAGGTGGGCCACGATTGAGATAGACTTGAAGATATACATGGAAGGAAGAACAAGAATTGGCCTTATACACGAAGTTGGGCTGAATTGCCCATGTATACGTAATATAGTAGATCGCATCTTAGATTGAAAGTTAGAGTTTTACTCGTGCACGGTTAGGTGCCCGTCCGAATTAGAAAGTCCCCTGGACTATAAATATGTATCTAGGGTTTATGGAATAAACAACAACTCACGTTCAACCCAAAACAAACCAATCTCGGCGCATCGCCAACTCCTTCATCTCGAGGGTTTCAATCGGGTAAGCGACATGTCGCCTAGATCGCATCTTGCGATCTAGGCAGCACAAGCTCCACGTTGTTCATGCGTTGCTCGTCTTGAAGCGTCTTTGATGGCGAGCAACGTAGTTATCATAGATGTGTTAGGGTTAGCATAGTTCTTCGTATAACATGCTTACGTAGTGCAACCCTTGCATGTCTAGCCGCCCTCACGCCTATCTCGGGTGTGGGGCGGCACTCTGCTTGTTCATCATCTAGTAGATCTGATCCGTTACGATTGCTCCTTGTTCGCAAGGATTAGTTTAATATCTGCAATAGTTAGGCCTTACAAAGGGGAGGATCCAGCGGCACGTAGGGTGGCGTTCGCAAGTCCTAAACAGATGTTCCGAGGATCAACGTCATGTTGGTTTTTAGGCCTTGTTTAGGATCGGCTTATGAGCACCGTGCGTGGCCGCGAGGCCCAACCTGGAGTAGGATGATCCGATTATGCGGTGAAAACCCTAAATCGTCGTAGATCTCATTAGCTATATCTTGATCAAGCAGGATCACCAAGTATTCGTGCACCCCGTACGAATCATGGGTGGATCGGCTCTTTGAGCCGATTCACAGGATAACCTGAGAGCCGATCGAGGCTCGTATTTAATGTTTACGTGTATGCCATGCAGGAACTAAGCGAGGCATCCCCATCACCTTCCTGACCAGGTATAGGTCAGGTGGCACGCCCTTGCACTTCGCATCCCCGCGTGTGACCAGAAGAGCATTGCGGGCCGTCGCTCGGAGGGGTCTCAGCCAGCCGCAGCTCTAGGCTCTTCCCGGCTCTACTAGTGTTGACAGGCCGCTGCCCGCCGGTGGGTTTTGGCAGTCAACACATTCTGGCACGCTCGGTGGGACCATCGTCTACATCAACCACATCGCCATCTACATCTGAGATGGCGGCGGACGGCACGCCAGTCACCTACGAGGAGCTGCCTGCCGAGCTCAAGAAGAAATATGACGAGATCAAGGTCACCCTCGAAGCCGACCTCATAGGCTCTTTTCAGAGAACCCGTTCCCATGGCATCAGATGGAAGGGATTCTCACCGCAAGGTGCACTCGATGGGATAGATCTCTCTGCCCCGTCGGAGGAACGCACCAGGGGCCTACGGCAGGAGATCAACTACTTGGTGGCTCACTCACTACACCGCCACTCTGAAAACTTGGTCAACGTGTTGGAGCGTCTCACAATGATGGGTACTGAAAAGGATTATTGGGTTTGGTTGGAAAAGTTTAAAGGTTTTCCTGAAGATCCTGCATTTTCTACCAGATTTAGAAAATCATCAGCTGAAGAAGAGAAGGGTGAATTTCAAAGGACCGATGCGGTGCGATCGGCTCATTATGCATTGGCAAAGGGGACGAATCGGCAAGGTCAGTAGAAGAGGGAATCGGCTCAATTAAACTCAGAAGGAATCGGCAAAATCAAAATTGGGGAAAAGTTCTTCATTGATTAGATGAGATTTCTTACATAAAGAGCTAATTGCTCTCAAAAGGGAAATACTAGGGGATCCATTGCCCCATCTACTACTACTGGCCCTATTCTAGAGGCCCTATCTATGGGCCGTCACTGCCCTCGTCGTCGCCGTCGTCGCCACTATCGGCGCTGCTCCCGGCGGGCTCGTCGTCGCTCCAATGGCCGCCGACCGGGCCCTCGTTGTCTTCATCTTCTTCGTCAGCGTCGTCCTCGTCGCTGTCGAAGTCGCTAAGATTGCCCGGCCAAGGGCAACCGCTTGGCCGGCGGCTCGTCGGAGGAGCTCTCGTCGTCGTCCTCCTCCTCCTCTTCCCCGCTCCTCCTCCCGGAAGAGGTGAAGTCGCAGGAGAAGCTGTCGTCGTCACTCTCCTCCTCCGTTTCCCCAACGGCGAGGAAGCGGAGGTCGCTCTCCCCGTCCGTCGAGGATTGGTCGTCCTCGGACCAGATGGAGAAGTCGTGGTCTGACTCCTCCCCGGCCGCAATGGCGCGGCGGGTGTTCGCCGCGTGGACCTCTGCCGGGTTGTACTCCGGCGTCGGCTCACGGGATGTGGAGGACTGGCTGGAAGGATCCGATGGAGCAGAGGAGGAAGAAGACATGGTGGCAGGAGGGCTGTTGGAGTGCTAGTGCGGAGGAGATGCAGAGGAGAACTGTTCATGGCGGTTAAATAAAAGGGGATATAGTGGAAATTCAATGCCACGGCGGTTTCCGAGGAAGTGGTGCCTAAAGAAAAAAAAACTGCCAGATCACGCGGAGAAGTTGAGAAGGCAGACATCATGATGAAGGATACCGCAACGGTTCCCGCACGACATGACCCGACGAAGGAGTGATTTTGGAATTACCAATTCCAAAACCAGGGGGCATGTGTTATCACCGTAATTTGACCGAGTCGAGGTGGGCCACGATTGAGATAGACTTGAAGATATACATGGAAGGAAGAACAAGAATTGGCCTTATACACGAAGTTGGGCTGAATTGCCCATGTATCTGTAATATAGTAGATCGCATCTTAGATTGAAAGTTAGAGTTTTACTCGTGCACGGTTAGGTGCACGTCCGAATTAGAAAGTCCCCTGGACTATAAATATGTATCTAGGGTTTATGGAATAAACAACAACTCACGTTCAACCCAAAACAAACCAATCTCGGCGCATCGCCAACTCCTTCATCTCGAGGGTTTCAAGCGGGTATGCGACATGCTGCCTAGATCGCATCTTGCGATCTAGGCAGCTCAAGCTCCACGTTGTTCATGCGTTGCTCGTCTTGAAGCGTCTTTGATGGCGAGCAACGTAGTTATCATAGATGTGTTAGGGTTAGCATAGTTCTTCGTATAACATGCTTACGTAGTGCAACCCTTGCATGTCTAGCCGCCCTCACGCCTATCTCAGGTGTGGGGCGGCACCCCGCTTGTTCATCATCTAGTAGATCTGATCCGTTACGATTGCTCCTTGTTCTGCAAGGATTAGTTTAATATCTGCAATAGTTAGGCCTTACAAAGGGGGGGAGGATCCAGCGGCACGTAGGGTGGCGTTCGCAAGTCCTAAACAGGATGTTCCGAGGATCAACGTCATGTTGGTTTTTAGGCCTTGTTTAGGATCGGCTTATGAGCACCGTGCGTGGCCGCGAGGCCCAACCTGGAGTAGGATGATCCGATTATGCGGTGAAAACCCTAAATCGTCGTAGATCTCATTAGCTATATCTTGATCAAGCAGGATCACCAAGTATTCGTGCACCCCGTACGAATCATGGGTGGATCGGCTCTTTGAGCCGATTCACAGGATAACCTGAGAGCCGATCGAGGCTCGTATTTAATGTTTACGTGTATGCCATGCAGGAACTAAGCGAGGCATCCCCATCACCTTCCTGACCAGGTATAGGTCAGGTGGCACGCCCTTGCACTTCGCATCCCCGCGTGTGACCAGAAGAGCATTGCGGGCCGTCGCTCGGAGGGGTCTCAGCCAGCCGCAGCTCTAGGCTCTTCCCGGCTCTACTAGTGTTGACAGGCCGCTGCCCGCCGGTGGGTTTTGGCAGTCAACACATTCTGGCACGCTCGGTGGGACCATCGTCTACATCAACCACATCGCCATCTACATCTGAGATGGCGGCGGACGGCACGCCAGTCACCTACGAGGAGCTGCCTGCCGAGCTCAAGAAGAAATATGACGAGATCAAGGTCACCCTCGAAGCCGACCTCATAGGCTCTTTTCAGAGAACCCGTTCCCATGGCATCAGATGGAAGGGATTCTCACCGCAAGGTGCACTCGATGGGATAGATCTCTCTGCCCCGTCGGAGGAACGCACCAGGGGCCTACGGCAGGAGATCAACTACTTGGTGGCTCACTCACTACACCGCCACTCTGAAAACTTGGTCAACGTGTTGGAGCGTCTCGCTCTGCGCGTGATCCAGGAGATCATGAGCCACCAGTACTCGCCGTCAGGACCAGCTCTCGGGACGCATCAAGGAGAGTTGCCGCTCCAGTCCCGTCCACCGCTGCCATATGCGTTGGCAGCACCACCTGAAGTGCCGGCTGCACCGGCATTCGTCGTCTACAAGATTGGTGGTGATCCTAGTGACTACCAGTTCTTGACCGAGGCGCCTAAGGAGATCCCTCAAGGATACGCGTGCACGTATGTGCCAGATTGTGGCAACTGGGCACTCTCAAACCAGGCCACAACATCAGGGACTCCGGCGAAAACAGGAGAAACGTCAGCGACAGAGCTTGAAAAGCAGACGTGGCTAACTAAGTACGCCACCCCGACGAAACTCCCGAGCCCAGCTCCTGCAGTTGGCTCAGAGCTGGAAAAGCAAGCATGGCTGGCTAAGTACGCCACCCCGGCGAATCTTCAGAGTGCAACTTCGCAGCCACGACAAATGGATCAGATCGCACCATACCGAGAGACCAGTTCGGCATGGTGCCGAAAAGAAGGGCAATCGGCTATTCCAAGCCGTACCCTCGACGAGTACGAGATGATACCGCTGCCACCTAAATATCGGCTCCCTGACTTCTCCAAATTCAGTGGATCAGATGGCTCCAGCTCCATCGAGCACATCGGCCGATATTTGGCGCAACTAGGACCGGCTTCAGTGTCGGATCAGCTACGCGTGAGGCTCTTTTCACAGTCCCTCACAGGATCGGCTTTTGGATGGTACACCTCTTTGCCGGCAAACTCCATCCAGTCTTGGAAGCAATTGGAAGAACAGTTCCATATGCAATACCATTCAGGAGCTTCCGAGTCTAGTATTGCCGATCTAGCACAACTACGTCAGAAGCGCGGAGAAACGGTGACAGAATACATCCAGCGCTTCAGGAATCTTAGGAACCGATGTTATTCGGTTCGTATAACTGAAAAGGAAGCGATCGAGTTGGCGATAGCTGGCCTTGCAACACAGCTCAAGGACATGGCCTCCCAAGCAGATTATCCCTCGCCGGGCGCACATGGTTCAGAAACTATCGGCATATGAACAGCGCCACCTGCACTGTACCAAGACAAGTTCAAGCGTGCGATAGTCATGGTCGATACAGAGGAAGGTGAAGTGCCTGCGGGAGACCAAGAAGTAGCAGTGGCTGAGTGGACTCGGGGAGGAACCCCTGTGTCCTGCAAATGGGTAAAGCCACCAGGGCCGCCCAGGGGATTTGATTTTGACGTGACCAAGACTGAACAAATCTTCGACCTCCTGCTCAAGGAGAAACAGTTGACGATTCCTGAAGGTCTCAAGTTCCCCACGGCGCAAGAGCTGAACGGAAAGCCATACTGCAAATTCCACAACTCGCTCTCCCATGCCACCAACGACTGCAGGGTGTGGCGTCAGCACATCCAAGCGGCGATAGAGAAGGGGCGTCTAATTTTCAACCAGTACGCCATGAAGGTCGACACCCAACCCTTCCCCGCCGTTAACATGGTGGAAGTCACCTACCCTGAGGGTTGCCAGCCAGGTCCCACGTTCAGCATCAACATGGTAGGACCTGGGAACCACTCTGGCAAAGATGGAGATGAGGGCAGCTGCTCTCATAGCAAGGACACGAGAGGAGGCCGCTCCACGCGATCGGCTCCATCATGATGGCAAGCGCTACGTCACAGAGGGAGAAGTGAAGAACATAAGATATCAACGACCTCTCTCTGATCACCTCCTCAACAAATATGTGAGTCAGTATGACCAACGCCGACGGTCCAACTATGATGATGAAGGAGATCGTCTGGCTAGAGAAGCCAGAAGACATCGTCGGCATGATCGCGATGAGGGGGAGCACGAGCGCCGTGCCACGGACACATCAAGGGAGCAAGATGACAACGCAGCACACCGGACCGCCCTTTCTTCGGACACTGCTGGGATTCGGGAATGAGCCGATTGCCCACAATCGGCAATTGCCCGTAATGCAACCAGAAGAAGAAGGAGGCAGCCAACGTGTCTGTGTTCAAGCGCTTAGGGCCTCTCCCGCCACAGAGCAAACGTGCTGAGTCACCTCGTTGGGCAGATCTTGAGGATTCCGAAGACGAGGGACTAGAAGAAGAAGAATACAGGTACCACCGTCCAAGGTGGTGCCCTGACGGACTCAGCCGTTCACAAAAACGCAGGGTTCAGCGGTTGCGCGGCCTGGAGGAAGCCGAAAGGTTATACTTGCACACGCTAAGGAAGGCACGACCTGATCCGCCGCAAAGGTTCAGCGAGCCCTGGATGAAGAGGGTCGTCCACGGAGAATGGAGTGGCGTCCCAAGCGAGAAGAAAGCCGATGATGAAACATCGGCCGGCACGAACATGGTGTTCATCCTCCCTTCGTGAGTTCGGTGCTCCCGGGTTAGACGAGACATCCGTGGCACAACTTGATCGCGGCCCACGGCCGGTTATCTTTGAGAAGCCACGAGATAAGAGCTACAGGCATCTGAAGGCCCTATACTTGCGAGGATATATCGATGGGAGGCCTGTAAATAAGATGCTGGTGGACACCGGAGCGGCAGTTAACATCATGCCGTACTCTATGCTACGTCGGCTGGGACGCTCTAGCTCGGATTTAATCAAGACCAACGTGACATTGAGCGATTTCAACGGCCAAGCGTCCGAGGCACAAGGAGTTCTGAACGTGGATCTGACCGTAGGAAGGAAAACTATCCCTACAACGTTCTTCATCGTTGATAGCACGAGCAGTTATCTTTGTCTTCTTTGGGAAGAGATTGGATCCACGCCAACCGCTGTATTCCCTCCACGATGCACCAATGCATAATACGATGGGATGGAGATGAGGTAGAGGTCGTCCAGGCCGATGACTCAGCCGAAATTTCAACGGCTGGCATGAACGCATGGGAAGCAGCAGGCCAAGAACCCCTTTCAGGCATCAACTTGGACGACTGCGAGCGCATCGATGTGACAAAGGGAAGGGTTAAGCTGGTTTTATCCACTGGCCTAACCATGTAGTTGAAGCGAAGCGATGTGCAACTTGGCGAGGCTGATCCTTGTGATCGGCCCCAAAGGTCTAGGAAGGGACATTACAGAACATTCAGTCAGCGCTCCAATCATTATGGAGGCCGATCCCAGCAATCGGCCAAAATTATCCTCACCACATGTTACGCTTGTGTTCACCCTCGACCCTATCAGAGCCGACGTGCGAATTACAGAGCCGATATCTGCCATTCTTTGACAGCTTCGGCTCGGGGGGCACCTAAACAGGGGAACCAGATGCAGGGGTACATGTGTGCAATGAAATACTGGGGGCCGATAGGAAAAAATCGGCCAGTAAAAAAAAAAAAAAAATTTACAGCCGATGCAAGGGCATCGACTTTAGAATTGAGAGGCAGCCGATGCGCAGCCATCGACTTTAGTGGAATTATGCAACGTTTATCGAGTCTCCACCAAATCCAGACCAACGGTGGTGCCTTCTGTTGCCTCGAGGGAGTATAACAATGGAAACTTCTTGGTTGCCGAGCCGATCCGGGTTCCTGAACCTTTTTTGTCAAGGATTTCCAATCAGGCTAGTTTAGCTGAAACGGAAGATTATCGGCTGTTGGAGGAAGAAAGAGGATCGGCTGTGGCGCATTCTCTCTGACATTCTCGCCTCGAGTGAGGCTCGGGGGGCAGCAGGCTCGAGTAAGGCTCGGGGGGCAGCAGGCCTAGTGGATACTTTGTTTAAAGAACCGATGGGGATACCATCGGCTGATCCTTCATTGCAACCTTCTTCACAATGATGGGTACTGAAAAGGATTATTGGGTTTGGTTGGAAAAGTTTAAAGGTTTTCCTGAAGATCCTGCATTTTCTACCAGATTTAGAAAATCATCAGCTGAAGAAGAGAAGGGTGAATTTCAAAGGACCGATGCGGTGCGATCGGCTCATTATGCATTGGCAAAGGGGACGAATCGGCAAGGTCAGTAGAAGAGGGAATCGGCTCAATTAAACTCAGAAGGAATCGGCAAAATCAAAATTGGGGAAAAGTTCTTCATTGATTAGATGAGATTTCTTACATAAAGAGCTAATTGCTCTCAAAAGGGAAATACTAGGGGATCCATTGCCCCATCTACTACTACTGGCCCTATTCTAGAGGCCCTATCTATGGGCCGTCACTGCCCTCGTCGTCGCCGTCGTCGCCACTATCGGCGCTGCTCCCGGCGGGCTCGTCGTCGCTCCAATGGCCGCCGACCGGGCCCTCGTTGTCTTCATCTTCTTCGTCAGCGTCGTCCTCGTCGGTTTGTCGCTAAGATTGCCCGGCCAAGGGCAGAACCGCTTGGCCGCGGCTCGTCGGAGGAGCTCTCGTCGTCGTCCTCCTCCTCCTCTTCCTGCTCCTCCTCCCCGGAAGAGGTGAAGTCGCAGGAGAAGCTGTCGTCGTCACTCTCCTCCTCCGTTTCCCCAACGGCGAGGAAGCGGAGGTCGCTCTCCCCGTCCGTCGAGGATTGGTCGTCCTCGGACCAGATGGAGAAGTCGTGGTCTGACTCCTCCCCGGCCGCAATGGCGCGGCGGGTGTTCGCCGCGTGGACCTCTGCCGGGTTGTACTCCGGCGTCGGCTCACGGGATGTGGAGGACTGGCTGGAAGGATCCGATGGAGCAGAGGAGGAAGAAGACATGGTGGCAGGAGGGCTTTTGGAGTGCTAATGCGGAGGAGATGCAGAGGAGAACTGTTCATGGCGGTTAAATAAAAGGGGATATAGTGGAAATTCAATGCCACAGCAGTTTCCGAGGAAGTGGTGCCTAAAGAAAAAAAAAACTGCCAGATCACGCGGAGAAGTTGAGAAGGCAGGACATCATGATGAAGGATACTGCAACGGTTCTGCCACGACATGACCCGACGAAGGAGTGATTTTGGAATTACCAATTCCAAAACCAGGGGGGCATGTGTTATCACCAGAATTTGACCGAGTCAGAGGTGGGCCACGATTGAGATAGACTTGAAGATATACATGGAAGGAAGAACAAGAATTGGCCTTATACACGAAGTTGGGCTGAATTGCCCATGTATCTGTAATATAGTAGATCGCATCTTAGATTGAAAGTTAGAGTTTTACTCGTGCACGGTTAGGTGCACGTCCGAATTAGAAAGTCCCCTGGACTATAAATATGTATCTAGGGTTTATGGAATAAACAACAACTCACGTTCAACCCAAAACAAACCAATCTCGGCGCATCGCCAACTCCTTCATCTCGAGGGTTTCAATCAGGTAAGCGACATGCTGCCTAGATCGCATCTTGCGATCTAGGCAGCACAAGCTCCACGTTGTTCATGCGTTGCTCGTACTGAAGCGTCTTTGATGGCGAGCAACGTAGTTATCATAGATGTGTTAGGGTTAGCATAGTTCTTCGTATAACATGCTTACGTAGTGCAACCCTTGCATGTCTAGCCGCCCTCACGCCTATCTCAGGTGTGGGGGCGGCACCCTGCTTGTTCATCATCTAGTAGATCTGATCCGTTACGATTGCTCCTTGTTCTGCAAGGATTAGTTTAATATCTGCAATAGTTAGGCCTTACAAAGGGGGGGAGGATCCAGCGGCACGTAGGGTGGCGTTCGCAAGTCCTAAACAGGATGTTCCGAGGATCAACGTCATGTTGGTTTTTAGGCCTTGTTTAGGATCGGCTTATGAGCACCGTGCGTGGCCGCGAGGCCCAACCTGGAGTAGGATGATCCGATTATGCGGTGAAAACCCTAAATCGTCGTAGATCTCATTAGCTATATCTTGATCAAGCAGGATCACCAAGTATTCGTGCACCCCGTACGAATCATGGGTGGATCGGCTCTTTGAGCCGATTCACAGGATAACCTGAGAGCCGATCGAGGCTCGTATTTAATGTTTACGTGTATGCCATGCAGGAACTAAGCGAGGCATCCCCATCACCTTCCTGACCAGGTATAGGTCAGGTGGCACGCCCTTGCACTTCGCATCGCCGCGTGTGACCAGAAGAGCATTGCGGGCCGTCGCTCGGAGGGGTCTCAGCCAGCCGCAGCTCTAGGCTCTTCCCGGCTCTACTAGTGTTGACAGGCCGCTGCCCGCCGGTGGGTTTTGGCAGTCAACAACGGCGCCCTCGAGCGTCGTCGTTGCCGGCACCGACCGAGTCGGGCAAGACTTTCGTCCGGAGACCTCCAGCACCGCCACTGTCAAAGACAGCCCAAACCCCGGACGAGCACAAACCACCGCAACAGGGGCGCCGCCCACGCCACGGAGACATACCCTGCCGCCCACACAGCCAGGGCATACCATCAACACGCCTTGTTTCCGGAGCCGCCGCTCCGGCCTCCACGCACGGTAGGCCAGCTCCTCATGCCAACCTGCCGCCGTCCCCGGGACGTTGCGAAACAAACGCCGCGCCGCCGTCCATGCGCCATGGCTCACCTCTGCCATGGGCTTGCAGGTGCCAGCAATGGCAGCCTGCCACACGCAGTGGCCCACCACGGCCACCGGGACACCGACGAAGCTGGGAGCAGCCTCCACGCGACCGTCGCGCCGAGACACCCCGAGATCCGCCGTCCTCCGCGCAACCTCCGTGCCGAGGCGAAGCCGGCCGCCCCAAACCCTCCACCACCGCGTCCCCGGGGCCGCCGCCCCGGCATGCCAGCGCCGGCGAGCACCAGCCCCGAGCAAGCCCAGATCGGGCCCTCCCAGGCCCAGATCCAACCCCGGCCGTGCCAACGCGCAGCAGCCACGCCGGGGGGCCGGCGCCAGCGCCAGCCGCGCAGCCCAGCGCGTGCTCGCCGATGCAGAGGCCCCCAACCGCCGCCGTCGCTAACCGCCGCCGTCCGGCCGCCGCGGGAGGCGGAGCGAACGGAAGCGGGTCGCCGGTCGGCCACGCGTTCACCGCGGGACTCCCCCAACCACCTTCGGCGGCGGGGGCCGCCGCCACCGCGGCCAGGCCAGCGGCAGCGGCAGGAGGGAGGAGGGCGTCCTGGGGGTTGGCGGCGGCGTGGGTGAGGTTCCCCCGAGTCGCCCGCTGCGGGCGACGCGAGGGCCGCTTTTTCTAATGGGGGTTCCTCCAGTTTTCTTTCTTTTCTTTGGAAATAATCGTTAACATTTTGAACTCGAAGCCGTTTTGCCTGCTTCAGCTTTTGTATGTATGGATTTATTCATCTCAGAACTGTGTGTGGGATGTAGACTGGTTGCTACTGGTCATTGCATCTGGGAATTCAAGTGGTATAGAAGGGAATACATGTAATTGTGGTATTCAAAGTAAATGACCGCAAGGGTGATATGAATCTTTCAATTCTATAAATCAAAGTGGACATCTCGCTGAACGCCTATTTAGTTTCACAGTCTGATTTGCATTCCTCTGTTCTTGTTAATTTTTCCATCACAGCTGTTCTGTTTGGTCCATGGGCATGTCTTATCATGGCGGTCGGAATTTCGGCACTCGTTCTGGGATTATGGCCTGTGCATGTGATTTGGACATACTACTGCATCATCAGGTAGCGTTCACGGTTTTGCACGAATCTATCTGCAAAGAACATCTCAAGTAATGAATCTATGTACTTAGATGTGATGAGTTGCTGACCAGTAATCACCTTTTTTATGAAGGCAGAACCAAGCTGGTGGGACCTGTTGTAAAGCTTCTGCTTCTTATCTCTGCATCTGGGATTTTAGTCTTGTGGCTGATTGTTGGCATCGTCGGAAGTGTACTTGCTGGATTAGCCTATGGCTTTCTAGCACCAGTAATGGCCACATTTGATGCAGTCGGCGAAGGAAAAGAAAGGCCACTCGTTCATTGTTTTGTGGTATATTTATGATTTCATTTTGTATTCTCCTACTTGAAAATTGTGCTATTTAAACCCCTTCACTATTTTTTTTCAAATATAGTGCATTTTGTGTCTAAATCCATTCGGTGACCAACAATTAATCCAATAATGTGTGTTATGTTAATGAAAATTAGTACCATGGGATTATATTCAAAAGCACTTTCTTATAATTCCGATTTTACTATCAGAAAAATATTGGACAAGAAATTTACGTTTCAAGTTCAAAAGTGGATGGTCATAATTCGCCCTACATACAAGAACAAGGGATCACTTGTTTTACATGACTAACTACATGGAAATGCAGGATGGAACGTGGACCACTATCACGGGAGGTTGTACAGTAGTCAGGGATCTGAAAGACATGCTATTGGATTCATATTTCTCATTTATGGACGATCTACGTCTTCATGAACCTCCTGGTGGAAAGCCATTTGAGATAAGGTATGCTTTCTTCTTCTTTAGCTATTTCTCTTCTTGCAAGAAGGTTGAAAGGTTCTGTGTGTTAGCTTTTCCATCTTATACCATATGTTGATCTTTTTTTCTTCTTGAAGAATTATGTAAAGCAAAATCAAATATTTAACTCTGCATTTTCCAGAGTGCTTGACATTCCTGGTGCAGTATTTGCTGGCGCATTTGGACTCTTAGTGGATGGAATAATGTTCACATTAATAGCCGTCTACAAGTTTCCTGTGATGCTTTTCAAAGGATGGAAGCGATTGATTGAAGATCTGGTTGGCAGAGAAGGACCTTTTCTGGAGACAGTTTGTGTGCCATTCGCTGGTCTGGCTATTCTTCTCTGGCCATTTGCTGTTTTCGGAGCCTTCCTAGCCTCCATCATCTCCAGTGTTCCCCTAGGTGTATATGCTGCCATTGTGGTTTATCAGGTATATACAAGAATTATTGATCTTAAAAAAATATTTTTACTTATTACACCAAGTGTTAGCTGAATTAATTTATCAGCAGTGAAGTCGTGAAGCTTACTCCTACAGTCTTGTTGATGTGGCAGGAATCATCGCTTTTCATGGGACTGTCTTATGCAATATCATCAGTATCCATCTTCGATGAGTATACAAATGATGTACTTGACATGGCACCAGGATCTTGCTTTCCTAGGTACAAATAATGCATTCCATATTTCAGTATCGTCCGTGCGTTGCCCCTGATTAAATCAAGTTAACTGAAAAATCGTGCCTAGGTTTCACTATCGGAAAAATCAAGCTTCCGCAGAAAGTGGTCATCTATCAAGGCCTGCCTCATTCAAGGACAAGCAAGATGGGAGGAAAGCTCCAATTCGTGTTACGTCATTTAAGAGTAGCTTTGAAGAGTTCAATCCATTTAAGGTGACTGGCTTTGGAGATTTTGGTACACTGCGTTCACCGCATAATATTTTGTGGTTTATCATGTATTGAATATCTTAATTTTTGAAGTTTAATAATTTATATTGTTGTGTAGGCGCTAGATCAACTATTCGAAGATTGTAAGCACCGTGGTGTGGCTCTGGTTGCTGAAGGAGTGATAACACAGGAAGATATTGAAGAAACAAAGTCAGGCAAAGTTGGCAGCGGAGTAATTAATGTTGGTTTGCCAGCATATGTTATTCTTAATGCACTCCTACGGTCTGCGAAGGCAAACTCTGATGGCCTACTTCTAAGTGAGTAATAACAATGGTTTTCTGCAATAAAGAATCAAGAGGCATTACGGCTTAGCTTGACTTGCCTTGTGACCTTGTGAAATATGCAGGAGATGGCTGTGAAATAACATCTGACAACAGGCCTAAGAATGCAATATTTGATTGGTTCTTCGACCCTCTGATGGTCATCAAAGATCAAATCAAAGCCGATAATTTCACAGAAGAGGAGGAAGTGTACCTTCAAAAACGTGTGTTGTTGATCAGCGACCCAAAGCGCCTCAAGGCAACTCTTCCACATTTGCCATCCCTGAATGAGCGAAAACAAGCAGAAATAGATGCATTTGCCCGGAGGTACATCTGTTCACCACTCTCCCTATTTGCAAAAGGACTATCACACTTCTTTTCTGATTCATTTGATCCTCCTATACAAGATTGCAAGGGATCACAAAGTCGATACTAAGGTACCCAACATCCAAGCGCCGTTTCGACGACCTTGTCAAAGCACTTTCAGAGGAGCACGAGAGGGCGATGGGCGGCAGCCGATCTGTCAGTAGTAGATCACAGTTCCAGAGGCTGAGGAGCGGCGTAGGTAGAATGCTTAGCCAGAGATCAATGGGGAGAGCAACAAGCGTGCGAGGCAATGATCAAGAGGCGCAACTTACGAACAATGCCCGTGCAGCATACTCAGAAGAGCAGTGAAGACTGAAGAGAAGATCTCCATTGTCCATATGTGTTTCCTGAGCGAGCTATTTTCACTAACTTTGTACAGAGAGTTGACACTGATACATGAGCAGTATGTTGCAAACTTGCAAAAGTCAGTATGTCTCTGAAGAAAAAAGTGAGATATACATTTTGCTGTGATTATAGGATGTGTTGTGTTGTGCCTTCACAATTCACATAGATATTGTGCGAAATAATTTGTGAAGAGAAATATTTTGCCATATTCTTTCTCATGTCCCACGTCAAGGTACCTGGCTAATTACAAACTTGAAGCTGCACGGATAAAGACTTGAAGAACCGGATGGGAGAAGAAACTAAAGGATGTCCAGATGGCTCAAAGCGTAGGTGTAACCTGGATACCCATTGTTTCTTCTAGATCAAATTTGCAAGAACAGAACGGAATCCCATCTTGGAAGGAAATCATAATGTGCAAAACAACCAGCTAAACAGATACCAATGCGAAATAATTATTGAAGCCAATACACGACTTAGTTAATTTCATTTCCACCTTGAGTGCAGCTAGTGTTACATTCGGGAAATGAACGATTACAGGTTTGTTCTTTGTAACCATGGAAGGAACAACAACTGAAGTTTCAACCTAGAGTGCTGGGAAGGTAATGAAACTAAAATGCCGACAACAGAGCTAGAAGTACTGGTCCATATTACACGTGACTGAAGGAATATGCAAATCTCAACAATGAACAAGCGTCGGAATCATCACTGCGCTTTCTTCATGGCATCTTTAGCCTGCCCCTTCTTGCGGATCTTGATGCACATACTGAGGCGCATACTGTCGACAAGTGACTCTGGTAGAAGGGAGATAAAGAACCACACAACAGAGTGTGGCCAGTACGGTGTGCTCCTCGGCTCATAGCCAATGTGGCGAATTGCAGCACGAGCATAGGTGTCAGCAGATGGCACGAGGAAGGAAGATTTCCTGATTGATGCCATCTTTGTTGCCACATACAAGGGCACCTGAAT
Source organism: Lolium perenne (assembly GCF_019359855.2). Taxonomy (NCBI): domain Eukaryota; kingdom Viridiplantae; phylum Streptophyta; class Magnoliopsida; order Poales; family Poaceae; genus Lolium; species Lolium perenne. Next base: position 146,734,401 of record NC_067249.2, read on the forward strand.
AGACCACAGGAGTTAGAGCTTCATGGGGAAGACAAAACATGAGATAATCTCTAAACAAACATGCAGGAGAAACGATTCAGTTGATTGGCTTTCCATAGACTTTCAAAATCCTCCAGGGGAAAATATGTAGTACGTGCTAACAGCATCATGATACTGATATACAACTCATTTATTTGGTGTATCTATCTACATGTTGCTTTGAGTAAGGATGGAGCACTTTCATTTAGAGGACCGAATTTCGAACAATAAACAAACAGAGGAAAAGGCATATATGGATTGATAAAATGAATGCGCGAACTTAACATGAAGATGAGAAAATGACAATTTCACACTGACAGAGCCTTTGTCTGAGTTCAGTCGCATCTATATATGTAACACTCACATATATCCGTAGCGGTCAGCAAATTTAGAAGTAGACAACCAAGCTATTCTTTGGTAACAAACAGTAATTCATTTGAATGCTACAGAGAGCCATCTAAGAGAAAGGGAGATTAGTGGGTACCTGGCATTGGACATCAATCCCCTTGCCCTTGTACTCAACGTAGAGGCATCTTGAGAACTGGTCGACATACCTGAAGAAGAGGAAAACAAATTAGCAACCTCTCTGCTTGTCAATGTAATCAGAATTTCTGAGTGAATCTCTGTATGCATCCAAATTCACAATATAGATTTTCGCCACAGATCTGCACATTCTAAAGGTATATCAAGCGTCAGTTACCAACTGCTTGTGTATACAAATCGGACATGAGTATGACACTGGAACTAACAAGTCACACCGAAAGTGCTTCCTGTGATTCCCTACCCCAATCCTTCCTAGAATAGTACCGGATGATTTTGCTAAATCAAGTACTAGTATCTCAAATTGAGTAGGTAAAGTGGCATACTATGCTCGCAGCAGGGAGGGTTGCTTCCAGTTCAGCATTTAGAAGACGAGTGGCATACTGTGATAGAGCAAATTAATAAGCAGTAATTTCGAGAAGGAAAGTGCTCGAGAACTGACGCTTTGGTGGCTGCGTAGACGGAGTAGAGCGGATCGGATGGCACAACAGAGGCAGCCCCGGAGCCGATGTTGACGATTGCGCCGCGCTTCCTCTCGACCATGCCCGGGAGCACGGCGTGTGTGATCCGCGTGACGGCCTCGACGTTGACCTGGATGAGGGCCCGCATGAGCTCCTGGTCCACCTCGTGGAAGTAGCGGGCGTACGGGTAGGAGAGTCCTGCGTTGTTGACGAGCACGCCGACGTCGAGCCCCCTGATGCTCTCCTTGAGCGCGTCGACCCCGGCGGCGAGCCCCTCGTAGGCGAAGTCGAGGACGAAGGTGCGGACCTCGGCCTTGGGGTGCTTGGCCCTGATCTCGTCGGCGACGGCGGCGAGCTTGTCGGGGCTGCGGCCGACGAGCACGAGGCTGAGGCCGGAGGCTGCGAGGCGGAAGGCGATGGCGCGGCCGATGCCGTCGGTGCCGCCGGTGACGACGGCCCAGGGCCCGTAGCGGCGGCGCAGGGGCTTGGCGGGGCGGAGGAAGAAGGCGTAGACCCAGAGCGCGAGGCGCAGGGCGGCGCGGAGGGCGACGAGGAGGCCGACGGCCGCGAGGGCCAGCGCCCACCACGGCTGCGCGCGGAGGAACTCGACGTGGGCGCACGTGCCGGCCATGGTGCGCTCGCTGGGTTGGGGAGGAGTTGCCGATGCCGATGCGGTGCGGAGCGGGGAGAGAGTTATAGCAGCGGAGTGGGGGTCGGCTGGATCTTGATGGGGTTGGTGCAGCGGTCGAACGCCCATCCATAAAACCAAAACAGTTGCACGTCGCGTCGGACCCCAACCAGGAGCGGCGCGGATTCTCTACCCTGCAAGAAGCAAGGCAGAGGTACAGTACCCTGACCTGACAATCTTGATCCTTGGATCGAAAATGAAAGGCAGAGATTGATACAAACACTGTAGCGACGAAACACTGCAGAGACGACACTGTTCATTGGTCCCTGTAACGACTGACCTGAATCGTCAGATTCGAATCCAACGGCCGAAAAATGATGGCAGGGCAGAGGTACTGTAGCTCTCTGCCCTGCAAGAAGCAAGTCAGAGAATCCGGAGCGAACCAGGAGCTAACATTCGTTTTCGCAATTCAATTCTAATAATAATTCGAACCGCAACCGGCTGGATATGAAATGAATTCCAGTCAAAAGAAATACTCCCTCCTCTTTTTTTCTTTTTTCAAGAAAAAAGTACTTTATCGAGCAGGAAGGGTTATAAGACGATCATGGTCTAGCATCACAAGGACACCTTTAGGCGCAGAACCTAGTTGTACGGTGTTCTGCACTCGCAAAGTTTGCAAGGACGTGGCTAATCCTAATCTGCGATGGTTTCACTTTTACAAACTCACACAATCTATCATGACTAGATAAGTTCTTGATCTCAAAAATCAAATGTAGAAGGACGGATCTATTACGCGTCGACTACCCGACAACCTCCACAAGGACAATCAATTTTAACTATAATAGGCAATTGACTGAATTGAAGCAGAAGTTCTAAACCTTTCATGCATGCACCTAGCTCAGCTTCTGGGTGAAAACACATTATTCAGACACTTGTGCCAGGAGCCTCAACCGTTCCCTGCGTCGCCCCCGCGCGGTAACCAGGGGAACCCTACATCGCGCCGCCGCCCAGCTCCCCTCCTCCCTCCCCTTCCTCCCTCGCCGCTGCCTGAGGGCGCGGCCGGGCAAAGCCCAGTTGGCGTCGGCGGCGGCGAGGCCCTCTCGTCCTCTGGCTCGGATGGAGGAGCGCGGGCAGTCTTCTCCGGGACAGGGCGTGGCGTTCCATCGGGGGCCACGGTGCGCCGGCACGGGCATGGCCTGCTGCGGCAATGCGACGGACGACGGTGGTGGCGGCGCGTCTCCGGGCGGCGCGGGCAGGTGGCGGCAAGGGCGGTGGTGGTTGATTGGCCGATTTCTGCGAGGAAGGTGGCTCGACGGCGGCTGCGTGGGGGGTCGGCGGCGGATCGCTGCGGGCTGGTCCTCTGCGGAGCATCTGAGGAACGGCGGTGGTGGCTCAGCGCCATCTTGCTTGCCTCGGCACTACGCTCGGCGAGGTGGGGATGCGCGGCTGCCGGTGAAAACCGTGCTCCGACTTCGGTCTTGGCGGGCGATGGCTACACGTCGTAACCTTCTTGAAGGCATCGTTGTCGCAGCCTACATCTACACTCTCGCGCTGCTCCGGGGGAAACCCTAGATCTGGATCTCCCGGATCGGACGATGGCGGCGCGCCCTGCGTCGTTCTACCTCCCGGAGCATCGTTTTTGGAGCAGCTGCTGGATGTTGGCGGATGTCGGTGGAGTGGTATTCATCTACCACATTGTTGGCGTGGAGGCTCGGTGGCATGGTGCTGCAGGGTATCGACGACAGATGCGGTATGATGTATGCGTGCAGGATGGTGGAGCCGTCTGGCGTCATGGTGGCATCGACGGCAAGTCTTGCAAGGTTAATGCGATGATCTCTCTTGAAGATGGAGTCGAGGAAGACGGCGGTAGCAACTTCTGTGGCGTGTGCGTTGGTGTGTGATACGTCCAATTTGCATCACTATTTTATATCATAATTTGCTGTTATTCATTGATATATTTCATATTTGGAGATGATACTTATGTTATTTCATCTATTTTGCAATGTTTCATGATTATTGGAGGATCGCGCACCGGAGTCAGGATTCTGCTGGAAAAAGCGCCATCAGAATGCAATATTTCGGAAGATCAACAATTGACGGAATTTATATGAAAAATCCTATTTTTCCAGAAGGCGACGAGAGCCAGAAGGAGGAGCCGAGGAGGGCCACCATGGGCCCCCCTCATAGGCCGGTGCGGGCCCTGCCCTGGCCGCGCCGCCCTGTGAGGAGGGGGCCCACAGCCCCCTCTGGCCTCCTCTCCTGCGCGTATTTCTTCGTCCCGAAAACCTAAGCTCCGGAGGGACAGTCGCGAAGAGTCACAGCCGCCTCTACGGGGCGGAGAACACCAGAGAGAAAAGAGCTCTCCGGCAGGCTGAGATCCGCCGGGGAAATTCCCTCCCGGAGGGGGAAATCGACGCCATCGTCACCGTCATCGAGCTGGACATCATCTCCATCACCATCATCATCATCTCCATCATCATCACCGCCGTCTCCACCGCTGCACATCGTCACCGCTGTAACAATTTGGGTTTGATCTTGATTGTTTGATAGGGGAAACTCTCTCGGTGTTGATTTCTACTTGTTATTGATGCTATTGAGTGAAACCGTTGAACCAAGGTTTATGTTTAGATTGTTATTCATCATCATATCACCTCTGATCATGTTCCATATGATGTCTCATGAGTAGTTCGTTTAGTTCTTTTTCATGCTTTCCATTTGGGCTTCCATGGAGGACTTCAACGAATTGAAGTCTTCCACGGAGACCATCTTGGCGGCCCCTTCCGAGGACTCCTCGTCCGGCATACTCTTAGGCGGTTAAGCCCGAAATAAGAGCCGAGGCTCTGATACCAATTGAAAGGATCGTATGCCGCACCTAGAGGGGGGTGAATAGGTGCTAACCAATTTTTAGTTCTTTTTCAATTTAGGCTTGACACAAAAGGTAAATTCTCTAGATATGCAACTAAGTGAATTTACCTATATGACAAGGCTAACAACTAGGCAAGATATATCTAAGCAATATAGAGATAGAATAGGATAGAGGTAACCGAGAGTGGAGCACGCGATGACACGGAGATGATTCCCGTAGTTCCCTTCCTTTGCAAGAAGGTACGTCTACGTTTGGAGGAGTGTGGTTGCTACGAAAGCCAAACCAACAGCCACGAAGGCTTCACTCAGATCTCCGGTGAGCAACGCCACGAAGGCCTAGCCCACTTCCACTAAGGGATTTCCTCGAGGCGGAAACCGGGCCTTTACAAGGTTCTTGGGGCACACATCCACAACCAAATTGGAGGCTCCCAAATCTGTTACAACACAACAATCAACAACAATACATCAACACAAATCAACTAGGGAACCAAATAGGAACACTAGCATGAGATCCCTCAAACAAGAGAGGGGGAAATGAAGAACGCTTCGGTGAGGATGTAGATCGGTGTCTTCTCCTTCGAATCCCCAAAGATCAAGAGATTTGGTTGGGGGAGGAAGGAGATCTTGCAAATCTTGAGTTTCTTGAGGTGGCTCTAATGGAGGTGGCTTGGCAGAATTCTTGTGCAATGATTGAGCAAGCAACCAAGGTAGAAGAAGGGGGGTATTTATACCCCCTCTCAAAAAAAAGGAGCCGTTCTTTGCTCGGGGCCGGATAATCCGGCCTAAGTAAGGCCGGATAATCCGCCCCCGGATAATCCGGCCATCGGGACAAAAGTGTGACATTGTCCGGCCAAATGTCCGGCCCATAGCCAGAGAAGCTTTTCTTCCGGTCCTTAGCCAAAAGCGGGCCCGGAGATTGCCAAAATATCCGGCCCGGATAATCCGGCCCCACAGTACAAAACCGGGACATTATCCGGGCAAATGTCCGGCCCCCATACAGAGCCGCATTTCCTCGAAGACTTAGCCAAAACCAGGGGGCCGGATATTTCAACAATATCCGGCCCGGATTATCCGGCCTGGCCAACTTTTTCTGAATTCTTTTGACAGACGATCAAATCCAACACACATGAATAAATATCTATGTAATCCCTGTACCACTTAAACAAACATTAGTGTATCATATATATTGACATCAAACACACAAAACATAATGTGAGAGATGTTCTTTCAATCTCCCCCTTTTTGGTGTTTGATGACAATATACGGATTTGCAAGAGAATCACTATAGAGACAAGCATGATGGCAAAACATAGAGGCACTCCCCCTACATGTGTGCATATAAGTAATTTGCATTTGAATACAAATACACAACACATAGAAGTATGGTGCCTCAACACAAGAGATATCCAACATGAGCTCTAACAAAAGACATTGACACATATGAAGTTGAGATAGGATGCAAGAAATCATACCCATGTGTAGATATATAATGCGGAGATATAGCATCACACATAATGTAATATCCTTGATCTCAACACATAGAAATCCGAAAACCATAACAATGTCTCACACCACATAACACATAGTTTTGAACGGCACACAAACAAACCAAATAGTTCAAATAAGAGGGAACACAAGCAATATAAGAACAAACAAACCAAATAGTTCAAATAAGAGGGAACACAAGCAATATAAGAATGATAAACGCATATGCTTGTGCCCAAACCATGCAAATCCCCGAGAATCCTAATAGAACACTTCTCCCCCTTTGGCATCGAGACGCCAAAAAGGGGACAAGCGCGATGCTACACGTCCCATGGGAATCACTCGGAGGCATAATCATCATCGGACTCTTGCGCCTCTTCTTCTTCTTCTTCCTCTTCATCAGTGTCAGGAGCATCCGGAGAACGACGAGAGGTGTTGGACCTTTGAAGGCAATCATCAAGATCACTCCATGGAACCTGTGCAGAGTGCCATCCACTGTAACCCTGGTGAGCTGGAGGCTAAGGCGGGGGACCTTGATCACCACTGAGCTTGTGTAGAATAACCGCCTGAGTATTCTTAATCTCAGAACGCTCACGGCTAGCTGCATAGTTCTCCTTGTGGATCTCAATGTTCATGCAAAGGATGTGACGCTGAAACCAACTAAGCCGGGTCACTTCCTTCCTCATAGCCGGGACATCAGGATGACGAGCAGGAGCAACACCACTAGAACGAGCATCACCCATGAAAGAGTCAGGTGCGAGTACAGTGAAGAGGCGGCTTGAGCTTGTAGGCCTTCTTGACATGGTGCTTCACCAACGGATACCCACTCAAATTTTCACTCACGATCACGAGTTGTTGATGAGAAGCTGGATGTAGGGTGCATAAGGTATGGTGGTCCGGGAGACCATGGCATCACGGATCTCATGGAAGATAAAGTCCATGATATCAAGAGTGTAGTCCCGCACCTCATTACCATCACGAGCACACTTAAAGCTGAGGTGCATAAGATCCACAAGGACTCCCCGGATAGCATCATTGTTACCACCACTTGGGCAAATGGTTGCCCGAAAGAACCGGAGCAACTGACTGTATATGAGGAGCAGCCCCTTAGTATAACCAATCCTTCCCGCTGAGGTATAGAGATTAGCAAGAGCATTCTTGTCAGTCTGTTGTGGTCCATGAAGACGACGACCCTCATCAATAGGAACTCCAAGAATACCAGCAAAACGGCGCAGAGTGGCACTGCAGTGAGTGGAGCCAGACATCCATTCCAAAGTGCGTTCCTCATCATTCTTGATTGCCAAAGTGGCAAAGAATTGCTTCACCAACTCTGGGCTATAGTCACATTGAATCTTCATGATATCTTTCAAGCCCATTCTTCCAGCTACCCAGATAGCATCTTCAAAGTGATTGTTTTCAGCCAGAATGTCCACATTGATAGCTTGCATGGGTCTCAGATTCTTCATGGGCTCATAGATGTCCTTGTAGATGAACACTTGCTCCATGCACCAGAATCTCCTGCCCTCTATTTCTTCATCCCTTGGAACATCTTCATACCAGTTCTTCAAGCGAATAGCGGAATAAGAAACTGGATCCATGGTCTTGTAGTTCTCCCTCACTTCCTTGTTCTTCCGCCTTGAAGTGACGGACTTGCGAGGTGCATTGGGTGCAAACTCGTCACTAGATCGATCATGCCTTTGGCGTCTCCGACCACCCCGAGAAGCACCACCTGTGAGAAGCAAAGGCGGGAAGCAAAGAGAAGGTAATGCTCATAAGTCATGTAAGATATAGTAATATACTCGAGAAACATGCTATAAGTCGGTACACATCTAGACATGATAGATTGAAGCAAAACTGCAGCGGCGATGAAGCTCCAGGCCGGATATTCCGGTGTCCCCTGGGGGCGGATAATCCGGCCCGGCCGGATAATCCGGCCCGCTCGGGGGGCTGATAATCCGGCCCTGCGAGATGTGCAGATTTCCAATCAAAAACTTGTCTAAGACTAGATCGGCCTCATAGCATGCAAGAGGAGTACACTACACGTGATTTGGAACAACTAGACACCAATTCCACCAAGAAAAAAGCACATATAAAACACAACATCTAGGGTTAGAGATTGTGAATCATACCCACATCCATTGTGGAAACCGCTTGGAGGAGAAGGTAGCTAGGGAGGAGATGCACCCGATCCACCCAAGAACTCCGAGAGGGGGCGGACGGAGCGTCTCCGGCGAGGAGGAGGAGATCCGGCGGTCTTGAGAGGAGAAAGAGGAGAGAGGCGCGTGGGGGGGGGGAGGTATGAACCGTTTTGCCCCCTGCAGCCTCGACCTCAACCCTTTCAAGATCTGCCCAGGCCGGATAATCCGGCCCTAGCTTAGGGCGGATAATCCGGCCGGGCCGGATATTCCGGGGTCGCCTGGGGCCGGATTATCCGGGGTTCTGGAAAATTCCAGAATCACCGGGAATCCAGCCCATCTTTCGTTGGTTATTTGCAAGACCCATATATGATGTAATAAAGTATCACGTCACATATAAGGTGCAAATTTACCAATAAGATGGAGAACCCTAGATCATCCGACCGAAAAACCTCAAACTCCAAGTTTTTACCAAACATGACAAATGAGCAAGATGGAAATGGCTTATAGGAGAGAGTAGGCTTAGGTTTTAGAAGATACAAACTGTTAATGGTACATGGTCACTCAAGTTTGCAAGATATGGGCAAATAAGGCCAAACTAGAGTGATTTCCCATAAGAACATGGAGATGTCAATAAAATCCAATGAACAACCAAACAACTCCAACTCTTCACGAAGAAGAGTGTGGTGGCCTAGGCCACCATATATGAGTGTTATGGTATGGCACCGCGAAGATATATCTTGGGTCCAAACCAATACTCATCATTTAAGCTCACATATCAACATATGATATAACGAGAATGAAATCTTTAATGTTGGCATTATGGGGGGAGGGATAGCTCAATAATTTAAACCGCACTCCCCCTATTTCCATGCCCACATCTAAACCAAATAAAGTTTTGAGACGAAGGTGTGTTTGCAAGATGGTCAAGCTATACTCCTTGAATCGATGATATTTAGCTCATTCCTCAAATAAGTGAACCTTGCTTCATCAAGAGGCTTCGTGAATATATCGGCAAGTTGATCTTTGGTAGGAACATAGATAAGCTCAATATCACCCCGGGCAACATGATCCCTAATGAAATGATTCCGGATCTCAATATGCTTCGTTCTTGAATGTTGCACCGGATTATAGGCAATCTTGATAGCACTTTCATTGTCACATAATAGAGGCACTTTGTCACAAATGACACCGTATTCCTTTAAAGTTTGCCTCATCCATAACAATTGAGTGCATCCACTTGCGGCGGCAACATATCCGGCTTCGGCGGTGGAGAGAGATATACAATTTTGCTTCTTAGATGACCAACACACCAAGGACCTACCAAGAAATTGGCAAGCCCCGGAGGTTGATTTCCTATCATCCTTGTCTCCCGCCCAATCCGCATCGGTGTATCCATTGAGAATAAAACTTGAGCCTTTGGGGTACCAAATACCATATCTTGGGGTATCAACCAAATATCGAAAGATTCTTTTGAGAGCCATCATGTGGCTCTCCTTAGGAGAAGCTTGATACCTTGCACACACACCAACACTCAACACTATGTCCGGTCTAGATGCACAAAGGTAAAGCAAGGATCCAATCATGGAGTGATATACCTTTTGATCCACCTCTTTACCATTGGGATCTAGTGCAAGATGACATTTGGTAACCATAGGAGTGGCCACACCTTTCAACTCGGTCATCTTGAACCTCTTGAGCATGTCTTGGAGATATTTTGCTTGGTTGATGAAGGTTCCTTCTCTCAATTGCTTGATCTCAAAACCAAGGAAAAACTTCATCTCTCCCATCATAGACATCTCAAACCTATCGGTCATAAGCTTTGAGAATTCATCATTGAAAGCTTTGTTAGTAGAGCCAAATATAATATCATCAACATATAATTGGCAAACGAAAAGCTCCCCATTGACCCTCTTAGTAAAAAGAGTGGGGTCGATTAGCCCAACATCAAACCCACGGTCTACCAACAATTCCTTAAGGTGCTCATACCAAGCTCTAGGAGCTTGTTTGAGACCATAAAGTGCTTTATCAAGCTTGTAGACATGGTTAGGAAAGTTGAGATCCTCGAACCCCGGGGGTTGCTTAACATAAACCTCTTCATGCAAAGGACCATTAAGAAAAGCACGTTTCACATCCATTTGTTGTAACTTAAAGTTATGATGCGATGCATAAGCAAGAAGGATACGGATGGACTCAAGACGAGCCACGGGAGCATAGGTCTCTCCAAAGTCAATCCCTTCAACTTGAGAGAAACCTTGAGCCACCAATCTTGCCTTGTTCCTCACAACATTCCCAAACTCATCTTGCTTGTTCTTGAATATCCATTTAGTGCCAATAACATTGCGGCACCCCTTTGGCTTCTCTACTAAAGTCCACACTTTGTTGCGCTTGAAGTTGTTGAGTTCTTCGTGCATAGCTTCCAACCAATCCGAATCTTCAAGGGCTTCAAATACTTTCTTGGGTTCCACTAAGGAGATATAAGCATGATGGTTGCTAAAATTAGCCAATTGCCTTCTTGTGGAAACCTTTGCCCTTACATCACCAAGAACCTTGTCGTGTGTGTGTTCAAGACGCTCAAGTTGCCTTTCTCTTCTTGCTAGATGACGGGCCTCGATCTCCTCCTTGGTTCTTCTTGGCCTTGGAGGTGTCACTTGATCAACTTGATCATTTGGGTCCCCGTCTTGACCTTGAACTTGAGCTTCCTCAATTGCTTGGGGTTGCTCAATCTCATGTGCTTGATCTTGAACAATGTTCGGAGAAGGGCAAGAGTTGGTTGGATCCTCATTGGAGCCATTATGAATGATTGGTTGATCTTGACCTTGATATTGTCCTTAATCTTGCACATAAGAGGAAGGGTCTTGTTCTTGTTCTTGGGTTGGTGCATCATTTGCTTCACTAGGTAAGGTTTGTTGATGTTGAGAAGATGAGGGCTCCACCGTGGTAGAGCATAGTTCTTCCCGAGACGCCACACCGTGTCCCTCAATGGGGCGGAAAAATTTCACACCCATTCTTACTATGGCATCTTGAGGTATTTCATCACCTGCACAAACATCAACTTGCCCCACTTGGGAGCCATCATTTTCTTCGAACTTCACACTACAAGATTCAATGATAATCCCGGAGGATACATCAAAGATTCTATAAGTGTGAGATTCGGCACCGTAACCAACAAATATACCCTCCAAAGCTTTAGGAGCAAATTTAGACAAACGAACCCCTTTGATTTTGTAGAAACACTTACACCCGAACACCTTGAAGTATGAGATATTAGGCTTGTTCCCGGTGAGTATTTCATATGGAGTCTTGTTCAAGCCCTTGCGGAGATAGAGCCGGTTGGAGGAGTGACAAGCGGTGGAGATGGCTTCGGCCCAAAAGTTATAGCGGGATTTATACTCCGCCATCATAGACCTTGCCATATCCATAAGAGTCCGGTTCTTCCTCTCCGCAACACCATTTTGTTGAGGGGTGTAAGCAGCGGAATATTGATGACGAATCCCCTCATCACTAAGAAAATCATTGAGTGTGTAGTTCTTGAACTCGGAGCCGTTGTCACTTCTTATTGCCATAATGAGGAGGTTGTGTTGGCGTTGCACCTCGGTAGCAAAGTCAATGAATATTTGTTGAGTCTCATCTTTCGTCTTGAGAAAGTAGACCCAAGTGTATCTTGAGTAGTCATCGACAATCACCAAGCAATGTTTCTTCGCACCAAGACTTGCATGAGTAACGGGACCAAAGAGATCCACATGAAGGAGCTCCAAGATCCTCTTGGAAGAGATGATGGTCTTGCTTGGATGCGGAGAGTCATGCATTTTGCCTTCAACACAAGCCCTACAAACACGATCTCGGATGTAGAATTATCGCCAAAGGAGACGGTGATATCATTTATGTTAGGCCTCAACTCCTTGACGAGGTTCTTGCCGCCGGTCATATGACTTGTACATCCACTATCAAGTACCCATTTTGAACCTCCGGCGGCATAGTCCTACATGAGATCAATTCTTGGATTTAGGTACCCATTTTTCAATGGGTCCTCTTTTGTTAGCAACAAGGGTCTTTGGAACCCAAATAGACCAAGCAACATAGCCATCATATGGACCAACATATTTAGCATAAACATCACCATAATAATCTTTAAAGAGAACATAGTGAGGGTTATCTATTCCCGCACCATCATCATTAATGGTGTTGCCCTTTCGGGGTTCACCATTAGCTTTCTCATGTGCGGGCTTGGTCTTTTTCTTGTTTGCCTTTTTAGCCTTGGCATTGAAACCAAGTCCCTCCTTCCCATTGTTTGACCTTTGCTTACTCAAAAGATCATCCAAGGAAAGTTTACTTTGGGGAGAGGAGGTCCTAGCAAGTTCATCTTTCAACCTAGCATTTTCCTCAATTATATTTGCATGATCACATGAAGGAGTAGAGGTACTAGGTATGTCATATGAAGCAAGCCTAATTTGAAGTTGCTCATAAGACTTGGAGAGGAGAGTGTATTCACTCTTCAAGGCTTTGTGAGCCTTGTCTAGTTCATCTAGATCCTTCACAAGTTTCTCATGATCAACACCAAATTTGGCCTTTTCCTTTATAAGCACTTTAGTCTTAGCTCTAGCAAGATCTCTAGCTTTAGTGAGCTTGTTAATTTTATCTTGAGGCTCTTCAAGAGTTTCTAGCCTCTCCTCAAGAGAAGCTATAGTTTCTTGACTTTCCTCAAGAGCATTTTTAAGGGCATGGATTTCAAGAGAATCTTCTCTCTCTATTTGACCCTTTTTCTCAAGCATATCATTTTGTTGAGCTATACGAACCATGAGGCTAGAAACATGCTTCTTACTGTTACCTTGAAGGTTACTAATGAACTCATCAAACTCTAGCATCTCTTGTTTCACTTTTAGACTAGCGGGGCCAACCCCTAGATCATTAGCAATGCTAGGCATAGAGGGGTTAGGAGATGATACCTCGGAAGATTTAGCCATAAGGCAACTTTCTTCCTCCACATGAATGACCTCATTGGGGGATTCACTTAGTGATGAAGAGTTAGTGGAGAGGGAGGCAAGAGCGACCAATCCATTAGAGGTTGCATCTTCTTCATCATCAACATCATCATCTCCGGAGGTATACTCTTCTTGAGTTGATAGCACAATAGGTGTGTCCAAGGAGGACCTTGCCATGAAGCAATGTGCATTCTTGATATGAGGGTTCTCATTGGGAGATTCAAAGAGAGATGAAGAGGGTGTGTTGGTGGTGACGATGGTGGCCAATTCCTTTGAGCTTTCTTCATCTTCATCACCACTAGAACTTTCAACTTCATCGGAAGAATATTCTTCCCTTGTTACTAGCACAACTCTTGAGGGCCTCTTGCCCTTCTTGGTCTTGTTGTTGTAGAACTTCTTGTTGAGGGGCTTTGAATATTTGCCCTTTGAGTCTTTGCTCTTGTCCTTGGGAATGAGCCTCCCATTATGAAGCTCTCTATTCTCATAGGGGCATTCGGCAATGAAGTGGCGCTTGTCATCACAATTGTAGCATGATCTTGTCTTTGGACCAAAGCTAGTGAACCCATTTTTGTTGTTCCTCTTGATGTTGTCTTCCTTTGCCTTGGAGGGATCAACCCAAAAGGATTTTGCATGGAAGGCCATGTGATCATGGTAGTGGCATTGCAAATCTTCCGGATAGGTCATACTCCAAGATGCCCTATAAGATTCTTGAGGAATCACTTCTTCAACGGAGTTGACCACCAAGGCAAGGTTGGAACCTTTTGCCATCCCAATAGCACGATTGCGAGAATCATGAGAGGTTTCCTCAAGCACCTTGAGAGCTTGCAACTCGTGCACGACTTGTTGAGAGGTGAGAGAGGAATAGCATTCCCTTCCCACAAGAGTCTTGACATCAATGGGTACAAATGGCATCATGCATTCAATGTACTTCTCCTTGATCCAAGAATCATTGATGTGGGTGGCACCAACAAGCCGGAAGGCATCGGCAACGGTGAGAAGTCTTCCATACATGTCTTCATGATCTTCATCCAGTAGCCTCATGAACCCTTCGGCTTTATTCCTGAGAGCATTATACTTGTTCCTCCTTGTGCTCTCACTTCCAATGCAACTCGAGGTCAAACCATCCCAAGCTTCCTTGGCGGTGGTGTAGTTCCGGACACGATGCAATTCCTTTGTCCCCACACTAGTTTGAATCATGTACAAGGCGGTGACGTTGAGTTGACTATCAACCGCTTCTCTTCTAGTCAACTTGTCGGGGTTGTATGGCTTGAAGCCCTCCATGATGATTCTCCATAATTCATTGGAGGCACTACAAACATGAGAGCGGAACTCAAATCGCCAAGTATCGAAATTTTCAATAGAAAACTTAGGTGGGTCGCCCCGAATGTTCAAATGGGGATGGGGAACCGGTATATCGGGTGATTGGAAAGGTGGAGGTACTCGATTGTAGCTCTCACTTTCACTAGTTCCCTTGGGAGATGCAATGGGGGATTTGATAGTGTTTAAGTTATCACCTTCCACGGGTTTGGTAGATGAGGGTAAGTCCGAAGCCTCTCCCTCATCTAACACACCCGTGTCTTTTACCTCTACACTAGGAGCCTTGGGAAGGGCCGGAGCCAAAAGCTCGGCAATCATCTTTTTCATGCTTTCCATTTGGGCTTCCATGGAGGACTTCAACGAATTGAAGTCTTCCACGGAGACCATCTTGGCGGCCCCTTCCGAGGACTCCTCGTCCGGCATACTCTTAGGCGGTTAAGCCCGAAATAAGAGCCGAGGCTCTGATACCAATTGAAAGGATCGTATGCCGCACCTAGAGGGGGGGGTGAATAGGTGCTAACCAATTTTTAGTTCTTTTTCAATTTAGGCTTGACACAAAAGGTAAATTCTCTAGATATGCAACTAAGTGAATTTACCTATATGACAAGGCTAACAACTAGGCAAGATATATCTAAGCAATATAGAGATAGAATAGGATAGAGGTAACCGAGAGTGGAGCACGCGATGACACGGAGATGATTCCCGTAGTTCCCTTCCTTTGCAAGAAGGTACGTCTACGTTTGGAGGAGTGTGGTTGCTACGAAAGCCAAACCAACAGCCACGAAGGCTTCACTCAGATCTCCGGTGAGCAACGCCACGAAGGCCTAGCCCACTTCCACTAAGGGATTTCCTCGAGGCGGAAACCGGGCCTTTACAAGGTTCTTGGGGCACACATCCACAACCAAATTGGAGGCTCCCAAATCTGTTACAACACAACAATCAACAACAATACATCAACACAAATCAACTAGGGAACCAAATAGGAACACTAGCATGAGATCCCTCAAACAAGAGAGGGGGAAATGAAGAACGCTTCGGTGAGGATGTAGATCGGTGTCTTCTCCTTCGAATCCCCAAAGATCAAGAGATTTGGTTGGGGGAGGAAGGAGATCTTGCAAATCTTGAGTTTCTTGAGGTGGTTCTAATGGAGGTGGCTTGGCAGAATTCTTGTGCAATGATTGAGCAAGCAACCAAGGTAGAAGAAGGGGGGTATTTATACCCCCTCTCAAAAAAAAAGGAGCCGTTGCTGCTTCCGGGGGGCCGGATAATCCGGCCTAAGTAAGGGCCGGATAATCCGCCCCCCCCGGATAATCCGGCCATCGGGACAAAAGTGTGACATTGTCCGGCCAAATGTCCGGCCCATAGCCAGAGAAGCTTTTCTTCCAGTCCTTAGCCAAAAACGGGGGGGCCGGATATTTCCAAAATATCCGGCCCGGATAATCCGGCCCTGGTACAAAACCGGGACATTATCCGGGCAAATGTCCGGCCCCCATACAGAGCCGCATTTCCTCGAAGACTTAGCCAAAACCAGGGGGCCGGATATTTCAACAATATCCGGCCCGGATTATCCGGCCTGGCCAACTTTTTCTGAATTCTTTTGACAGACGATCAAATCCAACACACATGAATAAATATCTATGTAATCCCTGTACCACTTAAACAAACATTAGTGTATCATATATATTGACATCAAACACACAAAACATAATGTGAGAGATGTTCTTTCAGTATGCCTTTTGGTTTATGTAATGCCCCTGCTACTTTTCAAAGGTGCATGTCTGCTATTTTTCATGGCTTTTGCGAAAGTATTGTAGAAGTATTCATGGATGATTTTTCCGTCTATGGGAATTCTTTTGATAATTGCTTGCGAAACCTTGATAAAGTTTTGCAGAGATGTGAAGAAACTAACCTTGTTCTTAATTGGGAGAAATGCTACTTTATGGTTAATGAAAGAATTGTATTGGGACATAAAATTTCTGAGAGAGGTATTGAAGTTGATAGAGCTAAAGTTGAAGCAATTGAGAACATGCCCTATCCTAGGGATGTTAAAGGTATTCGTAGTGTTCTTGGTCATGCTGGGTTTTATAGGAGGTTTATTAAAGACTTCTCCAAAATTTCAAAGCCTCTTACTAATCTTCTTCAAAAAGATGTACCTTTTGTTTTTGATGATGATTGTAAGGAAGCTTTTGAAACTCTAAAGAAAGCCTTAACAACTGCTCCTATAGTCGAACCTCCTGATTGGAACTTACCATTTGAAATTATGTGTGATGCTAGTGATTTTGCTGCAGGCGCTGTTCTTGGACAGCGAGTAAATAAAAAATTGAATGTTATTCATTATGCTAGTAAAACTCTTGATGCTGCTCAAAGAAATTATGCTACTACTGAAAAAGAATTGTTAGCTGTAGTCTTTGCTTGTGATAAGTTTAGATCTTATATTGTTGATTCAAAAGTTACTATTCATACTGATCATGCTGCAATCAGATACCTTATGCAAAAGAAATATGCTAAGCCGAGGCTTATTAGATGGATACTTCTGTTGCAAGAATTTGATTTACATATTGTAGATAGGAAAGGTGCTGATAATTTGTCTAGATTGGAAAATATTGCTTATGATCTTGTTCCTGTTAATGATAGTTTTCCAAATGAACAATTGGCTGTAATAAAGGTGAGCTCGCGAGATAGCCCTTGGTATGCTGATTATGCTAACTTTATTGTTTCCAAGTACTTGCCTCCAACCTTTTCAAATTTCAAAGAAAGGAGGAAATTCTTTTATGACTTGAGGCATTATTTCTGGGATGACCCACACTTATATAAAGAAGGAGTGGATGGTATTCTGTGAAGATGTGTCCCCGAATATGAACAGCAAGAGATATTGAGTAAATGTCATGGCAGTGCTTATGGAGGACATCACGCCGGAGATAGAACCGCGCAAAAGGTTCTACAATCAGGTTTTTATTGGCCAACTCTCTTCAAAGATGCAAGAAAGTTTATTTTATCTTGTGATGAATGTCAAAGGGTTAGTAATATCTCCAGACGCAATGAAATGCCTATGAATTATACTCTTGTTATTGAACCGTTTGATTGTTGGGGATTTGACTTCATGGGACCTTTTCCCTCTTCAGAAGGTAACACTCATATACTTGTTGCTGTTGATTATGTTACTAAATGGGTGGAAGCCATACCTACAAAAAGTGCTGATGGTGAGACCTCTTTAAGAATGCTTTTAGACATTATTTTTCCTCGATTTGGAGTTCCTAGATATATTATGACTGATGGAGGTTCTCATTTTATTCATGGTGGTTTTAGGAAAACTCTTGCTAAATATGGTATTAATCATAGAATTGCTTCCGCTTATCATCCTCAAACTAGTGGGCAAGTAGAATTATCAAATAGAGAGATTAAAGCTATCTTGCAAAAGACTGTTAATAAAACTAGAAAGAATTGGGCTAGTAAATTGATGGAAGCACTATGGGCTTATAGAACTGCTTATAAAAATCCCATGGGTATGTCACCTTATAAAATGGTTTATGGAAAAGCTTGTCATTTACCTTTAGAACTAGAGCACAAAGCTTATTGGGCTGTAAGAGAATTAAATAAAGATCCTAAACTAGCCGGTAAGAAAAGATTGCTACAATTGAGTTCTCTAGATGAATGGAGAAGTGAAGCTTATGAAAATGCTAAACTCTTTAAAGAGAAAGTTAAGAAATGACATGATAGAAGGATTATCAAAAGAGAATTTAATATTGGGGATAAAGTCCTATTGTATCGGTCTCGTCTCAGATTCTTTGCTGGGAAATTACTCTCGAAATGGGAAGGACCATATGTCGTTGAGGAGGTGTATCGTTCAGGAGCAATTAAAATTAGCTCTCTCCAAGGCAATGCCACACAAGTGGTGAATGGACAAAGACTCAAGCATTATATCTCAGGTGATTCTTATAATGTAGATGTTGATGTTATTCGAGTGGAAACACCGGAGGCTTTCATCAAAGGTCAAATTGACAGTCCGCCAGAACTCGACTTTGAATAGGTAACAGTACTGGTAATAAAAAGTTCGCGATTTACTTTCCGAACAATGTTTTTGCTGTTTTTGGAAAATATGAGAAATTACAAGATCGAAACAGAGTGGAGGAGACGCACGAGGGCGTGCCCCCATAGGCCGGCGCAGGCCCCATCCTGGCCGCGCCGCCCTATGAGGTGGCCACCTCGTCGCCCCTCTCCGACTCTGGTTCGACCTGGTACTTTCCTTGTGTCGTAATAATTCCTGCTATATAATCCCCCGGACCCCTGGAGGCCCGTATATCGTTTTCTCGACGTGTTTTGTTTCGAGCTGTTTCTGCCAGGATTTGCTTCGGATCTAGAGCCATCATGTCTTCGTCGGAAACTCCGAAGGACAACTTCTGCGAGGACGTCGTCAACCTGTACATGAACGAGCTGAAGATGCACCCCAAGGAGTTGCTGCTCGTTGATGGAGAGTTGCAGATCAAAGATGTCCAGGGTCCTAAAGGAGAAGGAAGCTTGGAAGACAGGATGGAGAAGCTAGAACAAGAGGTTTTCAACTACAAGAAGATGGCTGAGCGTGAAGTGGACATCTTCCACAAGATTGTGTCTGAACTTATTGATGCACACAAGAAGGAGACTGCAAAGTTGTGGGACGACATCCTCTCTCTTCACGACACCACCAACAAACTCCAAGCTCAACTCTATGACGTTCAGAATCAGAACTGTGAGTATGAAAACAGGTTTAAACACATAAGCTATGCTGCTAGTTTCAGGATCCCCGAGACCAAGATGTCGTTTGTTGATGGAGAGCCTCTTCCTTGGAAGTCTGATGATGGGAATTCATCACCACCATCGCCGAAGGAGTAATTCATCATCGGTATTGGCATCCCCTTAGTTTATTCCAAGCTTGGGGGAGTGCCGCGGTATCACATCATCACTATCTTTTACTTTTTCCTGTCAAGTAGTGTCATATCATGAGTAGGGAAGTTATCATATAAGATGGGTTGCAGTGTGGAAGTATCTCTCCTTTAGTTGGTTATCTATGTATCCCTTGGTGTGAGTTATCGTTATGGAATATTAATGAGAAGTCTTATCATTTACATATTGCACATCTTATTTTAGTTTGCAATCCCTATTATATGATTGATCTTGTTATTAGTATTGGTATCACTTTGGGAGCATTGAATAAATCTATTTGGTTTTGGCAAACTTAGCATTGGTCAAATAGCAATAACACTTTGAGGTTTAAGTAGAAAAGAGAAATACATGTAGTTGTTTCATTGTCTTTCTTCCTTGTTAGCTCCTTAGCTTATTATTCTGAAGTTAAAATTGTTTGTGCTTACAAGGAAGGTGCATGATTGTTTCTATCACATGAATATTTGTTTGTTTCCATCAACTCTTGTGCTTGCTAATTAACCTTGCTAGCCAAAAACCTGTACTGAGAGGGAATGCTTCTCATGCATCCAAACCTTAACCCGAACCTATGCCATTTGTGTCCACCACTACCTACTACATGGTATTTCCTGCCATTCCAAGTAAATACTTCGTGTGCTACCTTTAAACAATTCAAAATTTACTATCTCTTATTTGTGTCAATGTTTTATAGCTCATGAGGAAGTATGTGGTGTTTTATCTTTCAATCTTGTTGGGCAACTTTCACCAATGGACTAGTGGCTTCATCCGCTTATCCAATAACTCTGCAAAAAGAGCTGGCAATGGGGTTCCCAGCCCCGATTAATTAACCTTCATAATGTTACAAAAATAGACACTCCTCCATGGTATGTGATTGTTGGACGGCACCCGAGGATTCGGTTAGCCATGGCTTGAGAAAGCAAAGGTGGGGAGGAGTGTCATCTAAATAAAACCAAAATAAAAAGGCACTCCTTCATGATATGAGATTGTTGGCAGACACCCGAGGATTCGGTTAGCCATGGTTTGTGAAAGCAAAGGTTGGAAGGAGTGTCAACCAAAAATAAAACTGTATGGGAGCCGCTCTTCGAGAGTTTGTCTGGCAAGGGGGTTAGAGTACCCGCTACCATTCGTTGACAACAACAAACACCTCTCAAAATGTTACTTTTATTCTCTTTATATGATTTCAAAACTGAAAAAGCTCTAGCACATGATTTAATCCCTGCTTCCCTCTGCGAAGGGCCTGTCTTTTACTTTATGTTGAGTCAGTAAACCTATTTCCCTCCATCTTAAGCAAGCATTTGAGTTGTTGTGATCAAACCATCTATATTGTGATTTACTTCATCATGTCTCTTACTCTTCCTTGTTTAGTACAAGTTTTATCCGAATGAATATAGCTTTGAAAGTTATCAATGATTATGAGGAGATTATTATGATTGAGTATGCAAGTTGTGCCATATTTAACATGAGAGCGCTGCTCGATAGATAAGTATAACCTGTTAATTGTTCTCTGACCAAGAACGAAGTTTGCCATCACCAATTATGATTTCTTATGCACCTTTATTTGTGATTACCTTCTACTTGTTTCAAGTTGAATTATATGAGGAAGTTGTTTACTAGAATGTTTTGTGTGAATGAATATGATGCTTCTTGTCCGTATTTTATTTATCGACTCTTCACTCCATAAACATGTGGTCCTGTTTACCGAGTTCAGTTTCGCTTGGGGACAAGCGAAGTCTAAGCTTGGGGGGAGTTGATACGTCCAATTTGCATCACTATTTTATATCATAATTTGCTGTTATTCATTGATATATTTCATATTTGGAGATGATACTTATGTTATTTCATCTATTTTGCATGTTTCATGATTATTGGAGGATCGCGCACCGGAGTCAGGATTCTGCAGTATACCAATATGCAAGCCATATTAATTTGTTTTAGCTCGGTTTTCTAGTAGAACATGGAATTCTAGTGTACAAAAGTGGTTTCCGAATTTTGATATGAATATTTTTTGATCAAAGTCAACTCACCAACGTATTTTGCATTGACTTTTTGAATATTGAGTTGACTTTGACAAAAAAAAGTTCAAATCAAAATTCGGAAACCACTTTTATACACTAGAATTCCACGTTCTACTAGGAAACCGAGCTAAAACAAGTTAATATGGCTTGCATATTGGTATGCTGCATGGGTGTGTAGCTACCCATGCGGGTAGCAAGCTTCATCCGTTTATCTTAATTACTTTCTTGTAGTTGCGGATGCTTGCAAGGGGTATAATCACAAGTATGTATTAGTCCTAGGAAGGGCGGTACATTAGCATAGGTTCACCCACACAACACTTATCAAAACAATGAAGATTAATTAGCCGTATGTAGCGAAAGCACTAGACTAAAATCCCGTGTGTCCTCAAGAACGTTTGGTCATTATAAGTAAACAAACCGGCTTGTCCTTTGTGCTAAAAAGGATTGGGCCACTCGCTGCAATTGTTACTCTCGCACTTTACTTACTCGTACTTTATTCAACTGCTACATCAAAACCCCCTGAATACTTGTCTGTGAGCATTTACATTGAATCCTTCATCGAAACTGCTGGTCAACACCTTCTGCTCCTCGTTGGGATCGACATTCTTACTTATCGAAAATACTACGATAAACCCCCTATACTTGTGGGTCATCAGTGTGCGCGGAGAGTCTGCTTGACTGGATGTGCTTCTCACCTGCTATTGAGTGGTTTGGGACGGCATTCGGTTTTTGGATGATGTCTGGTGTATTGTCACCCTCTTCATCCCACTGTAGGTCTAGTGAGGTGGCTTCGAGGTTGATTTTTTGTATTGCTTCTTGTAAGGTCTGCGAATAATCTAATAAAAACCCGTGTGCATCCTTTGGATGCAGAAACTGAGGCGAATTTTCCCCCTTTTCGAAAAAAAAACCTAGCTCAGCTTCTAGAGGAGATACACAATCATCCAGGAACCGGCATGCAGTAAATACCAGCCTTCCTTCTTCATCACGTGGGGCAATATACGCACCGAGATTTGTGTGTTGTGGTTGGTGTTAAATACTCTCATGGGTGGCGATCACATCCGCCGTCCGTAGTTGTGTTGGGTGTGGGCGTGTGAATTATGGTAGGTGGCGATGTTCCTCTTCTTCGGCTACATCAGATGAAGTTGATGGCGTCGCGACTGCGTGACCATGGGGAAAATTCCAAAAAAAAAAATCCACAAAGTCTCGGTCTCGTCGCTTGCGATGGTCTAGTTCATCGGCTCAAAAAGTATCCTTGTATGCAAAGGTGGTCTCCTATATTTAGGTATTGCGGCAGTTTACCTCTTTCTTTGGTATTGCCATGGTGGCGGTGGATGATGATGCTGGAGGACGTTTCGACGAGGAACAAGGTTTCCAAAGGTGGAATTGTAATTTTACTTGTCGGGTTCTTTGTGCAAAGTTTCTTGATATCTATAATTGTCTTATATGGTATGGTAGCCACATGTGTTCTTTGTAATCACATTATCTAATGAAATATATGGTTACTTTAGAAAAATCAATGAATCTAGTTATATTTTAGTCTACACTTGGCTTAAATCTACAACAAATATTAGGGCCGGATGGAGTACTAACCACTTTAGAACACATTTGTTTTTTGCAGTTAAACTACTTTTTTATAAAGTGGAATATATTAATACCCCCTAGATACCAATTACATCTAGTCTCTGCAACAACGCATTTCGCTGGTGACCTTACAGATACACACATTCAAAATAAATTACAATAAAAAAGTACGCTAGAGTGATAACTTCCTTGTAATAGCATTAACAATACCAAGATAGCACCAGAAGTCCGACTTCTCCAAAAGCGACAACTTCAAGAAGGAAACAGTGCACAAGCCTCATCGTTGTCCGATAAATGATCTTAGATTTTTACCCTGGAGATAGTCTTCTCATAAAAAACAGTGCCTTGCACAAGATCATTGCCAGACACAACCAATTAAGATTAGACCTCGGATTTTCACCTTAAAAGGTAAGACTTGTACTTCACATGTATTGTCCCCCCCCCCCCCCCACTTACGATATCGCTGCTTCAAGTCACGAATCACCAAGCCAATTTCTCATCACCGCAAAGACTGGAACCACCATTGCTAGTTCTCAGATCTCGGCTTCCATGATATTTTCCTCCAACTGACTTCACCATGGAATGAGAAAGCGTACCCCATGATGGTAACAACAGCCAGTAGAGCTTCGCAACCTTCCCTCTTAAACCAAACGGCCAGAGAAAAATATTGGTGTGCACGATAGAATCCCACCTGATCCAACAATCTCCATGCATAAATCACCCAGTGGAGTTCGTCGGTGGAGCCTTCCAATACTCAACATTCTAGCTTGATCCATCTGACATATTGTCATCTTGGCGCGAGTTGGAACCCTAGGACAATCACCTTTATTCAGGTCGAGCTAGTAGGCCCCACGCCACTCGCCAACACCATGTTTGATCCGCCGCTCCAAACCTCACCGGTGGAAGGCCAACATCGATGAAGGAAAAGGCAGAACTTGGGCGATCTTCCGCTGGATCCGACCGAACCGCGCAACGAGTAGGGGATGAGGAGGCGGTCAGCATCAAGATCAAAATCTAGGGTTTCAACCCCACCCGACCCCAGCTATCCCCCGCCGCCGGTCAACGCACAGTCGTGGATGACCTCTGCCACCACCCCTGGTTCAATGTTAAGATAACAGGAACGCAAGTAGGATCGTCTTAATTAAACTTCAAACGATATCAACTCTAATCATCCAATGTTGTTCAACGTGCACACCCTTGTGGCCAATGTCCTCTTGGCTGGTACATTGTTTCCTTCTCGACTGCCCCACCTAAAATTTCCCGGAGAGAAGTGCACACAAAATTTTTAAAAGAAAATAGCCAACGCAACATCTCACATGCGCCGGTATAAAGCCAAAACGTAATAATACTGTAGACACATTTGTTTTTGCAATTCAATTAGTCCAGTGTAACAATAGCAGGATGGCAATTAGAATCACCTTAATAAAACTTGAAACTCCGTCAACTCTAATCCTCGAACGTTGTTCAACGTACACACTCTCGTGGCCGATGTCTTTTGACTGGTACACTGTTTCCTTCAGAACTAGTGAACCGCCGTACCTAAAATTTCCCGGCCGGAGAGAAGTGCAGTAAAACAAAAATAAAGCCCAGATGATATATCTTGACCGGATGGATGGTGACGGGAGCGTCAAAGTCAAGGTGATAGCCAAGAAGGCGCGCGGCAATCTTTACGTGGCGCAGAGGCATGGCATGCGCGCCGTCACGACCAAATCTAGCCACGATCGAAGAAGAGCCACGCAGTTTTGCTGGGCCACAATCTTTGCACACGATTAAACACACATGTTTAGCATGCTTTGCATCGACAGTGGACATGCCATCGTTTCTCTTTTTTTTTCTGTTACCCACAGAAGAAGAACTCGTATATATTTCGGCATTCCTTTCTATATATTCCAGCTCAGCCCTGGCACAATTTTTTGGTTTTTGCCGGGCTCACCGGTGCACAGGTCCAAACCGCAACAGAAAAACCTGATGCTGGTTTGAGACGGTCTGGCTGATGGTTTGGCCGGTTTCAACCCGTCCTTGATCGAAGTTGGGATCCCATGCCGGCGACAAGACAGACAACAGGGATGGCCGCGGCCGCCATCAGCAGTTGAGGAGAGCGTCGGAAAGCAGAACCCTTCGATGGCACCCTGGTGGAGAGGAACACGAAGGCGGTGGTCCATGCCGGCGGACGACACGGCCGAGCGCGCGCGGGCGGCGCTGGAGCTTCTGCGCACGGACGGTGCGTCCCCCACTGGCAATGGACAGTGTTCTGAGCCGGTCGACGGTGACACCCTTCCTGAACGCGGGCAGAGCCTCGAGCTAGACGGAAGAAGCTTGAGATGTTTGATGTCAGAACGGAAATGACGAACGTGAAAGCAGAGTAGCAGACATTAATCGATGATGCCGTGGCAAATAGGGTGAACGTCATTCTTCCTACCGTGGTGCAGCCGGTCACGAATTGGAATGACGGAGGCTGATAAGGGCCGGCCCCGATGATCAGCTTAGAGATCTCCACCGGCGTGTCTCATATATGATAGATCCGTCGGATCGACTAGACTAGATGCAATCCGGTAGATGCTATTTTTGTATGTATACTGCGAGATCCAAGAGAGATCGAGAGGGAGTGAGAGACAAACCTTCTCCCTTCGAGGAGGAGCTCGAGCCGTTGTCCATGGCGACGGCGCGAGTGGCGTGAGCGTGCGGTGGCGGCGGTGGCAGAGCTTCCCGTGAGCACTGCGCTAACCCTAGATCGGTAGGGAATATCGGTGGGGTGACTGGCGGCGCGACGAACCTCGTACCGTGTGCCCCGGCCCCCACCTCTTTATATAGCGCAGGTCACAGGGGCCCACCAACCATAAGAGGGTTGGACGCCCCCGATCAGGGCGCGAACGAGGTCAAGGACTCGTTACCGATCTGTTGGGATCAGTGACGTGGAGATCATCCTAACATTCTCCCCCTTGATCTCAACTTTTCTTTTAACTTTATACTTTCACTTTATTCGTTTCATTTTGGATCAGTCTATAGGGCATGTTTCATCGTCACAATTCTATTGCCGATAGAATCAGACAGCCACAATACACTTCTCTGTTTTGAAACAAATTATTTTACTTTTGGGCCTCTTATGATCCAGGATAGGTAAGACTTTCCCTTAAACCCATGCCGGCTACGTGTTCCTTGAACACGCTGGGTGGTAAGCCTTTCGTTAGCGGATCCGCAAGCATATCTTTTGTCCTTATATGCTCGAGACTTATAGTTTGATCCTGGACCTTGTGTTTCACAACATAATACTTAACCTCAATTGGTTTCGTAGCTGTACTTGACTTGTTGTTGTGAGCATAAAATACTGCGAGATCATTGTCGCAGTACATCTTTAGTGGTTTGTCAATACAATCTACCACTTTCAAGTCGGGTTTGAATTTCTTTAACCATAATGCCTGCCCCGTGGCTTCATAACATGCTATAAATTCTGCATACATCGTGGATGATGCAACTATGGTTTGTTTGGAGCTTCTCCACGAAATAGCTCCCCCTGCGAGGGTGAATACATATCCAGATGTGGATTTTCTATCATCTTTATCCCCCGCAAAATCTGCGTCTGAATACCCTCTTATTTCTAGGGAATCAGATCTTCTGTATGTTAGCATGTAACTCTTTGTGCCTTTCACATAACGCAATGCCTTCTTTACCATTTTCCAGTGTTCAAAACCTGGATTTTCTTGATATCTACCGAGTACTCCGGTGATAAATGCTAAGTCAGGGCGAGTGCACACTTGTGCATACTGTAGGCTTCCAATAGCCGAAGCATATGGAACCGCTTTCATTTGATCGAGCTCGTATTGATTTTGGGGACTTTGATGCTTCCCAAAACTGTCGCCCTTGACTATAGGGGCAGGTGTGGCACTGCACTTATGCATATTATACTTACTTAGAATCTTTTCTAAATAAGCCTTTTGCGATAGTCCTAATACTCCATTGTTCCTATCTCGGTGAATTTCTATGCCCAAAACATATGACGCTTCACCAAGATCTTTCATATCAAAATTTGAGGACAAGAACTTCTTTGTCTCTTGCAGTAGACTAACATCACTGCTGGCAAGCAGAATATCATTCACATACAAGATTAGGAAAATATATTTCCCACTTTTAAACTTTGCATAAACGCAATTGTCCTCAATATTTTCTTTAAATCCAAATCTCTTAATTGTTTCATTAAACTTTAGATACCACTGTCTGGAGGCTTGCTTTAATCCATAAATGGATTTCTTTAGGCGGCATCCCATTTCTTCCTTGCCTTCCATGATAAAACCCTTAGGTTGTTTCATGTAGACATTTTCTTCTAAATCCCCGTTTAGAAATGCCGTCTTTACATCCATTTGATGCAACTCTAAATCAAAATGTGCAACTAGTGCCATTATGATTCTGAAGGAATCCTTACATGAGACCGGAGAAAAAGTCACATTGTAATCTATCCCTTCTCTTTGTGTAAATCCTTTTGCCACGAGTCGTGCTTTATACTTTTCGACATTCCCATTGGAGTCATATTTTATTTTGTAGACCCATTTGCAGCCCACTGTTTTGGCTCCTTTAGGAATATTCTCTAAGTCCCAAACATTGTTGGTACTCATCGATCTCATTTCGTCTTCCATGGCCTCCACCCACTTTGATGAATCTGGGCTTCTCATGGCTTCTTCATATGAAGTGGGATCACCTTCCATATGAACTCTTTCTGTGTTGTAAACTTTGTAATCAGTCGAAATGGCTGATTTTCTAGCTCTTGTAGACCTTCTAGGGGCCACATTCTCTTGAGCATTCTGTTCCTCAACTTGTGGCTCAGCTTCTGGAGGTGGCTGTTGTTGCTCCCTTTCATGCTCAACAAATGGTTCATTCGGCTCCTGACGGACATGTTCCGAATTTTCACTCATCGTTGTCATGGGTGGAGTCACAACAGGCGCTTGCACCACAATCGCAGGGATCGTCGGTACAGGTGCACATGGTAGCGCAAAAAATGGCTCCTGAGTCATCGGATTAGGTGCATGCACCCTCTTCTCCTCAAGATCAATTTTCCGAGCTACCATGCTCCCCCTCATCATTTCGTCTTCTAAGAAGACAGCATGTCTCGTTTCCACAAACTTTGTGTATTTCTCTGGACAGTAGAAACGATAACCTTTTGACTTTTCAGGATAGCCAATAAAATGGCAGCTGACTGCTTTGGTATCTAACTTTGCGATATTTGGATTGAATACTTTGGCCTCAGCAGGGCTCCCCCACACTTTCAGGTGGTTTAGAGAAGGCACTCTCCCTGTCCATAGCTCATACGGCGTTTTGGGCACCGATTTGCTTGGTACTCTGTTTAGAATGTGAATAGCGATTTTTAACGCCTTGATACGTCCAAAACGTATCTACTTTCCCGAACACTTTTGCTATTGTTTTGCCTCTAATTTGTGTATTTTGGATGCAACTAACACGGACTAACGCTGTTTTCAGCAGAACTGCTCTAGTGTCTCGTTTTTGTGCAGAAATCCAACTTTCGGGAAAATCCTCGGAATTTATGCAGAAGGCCCTATTTTCCCAGAGAACTGACGGAGCCAGAAGGACGAACCAGGTGGAGGCCCGAGGGCCCCACACCATAGGGCGGCGCGGCCCAGGGGGGCCCACGCGGCCCTGTGGTGTGGCCCCCTCGGCCGGCCTCCGACGCCCTCCTTCGGACTATTTATCGGCCTCGACCTAAAAACGCAGAGGGAGAAGTCGAAGTCGCCAGAAACCCTCCAGAACGCCGCCACATCGCGAAACTCCGTCGCGGGAGCCAGAAGTCTCCGTTCTGGCACTCCGCCGGGACGGGGAATTGGAGGAGATCATCGCCGCCATCACCGCCAACGCCTCTACATCAACCAGCCATGTTTCCCCCATCCATGTGTGAGTAATTCCCCCGCTATAGGCCGAAGGGGATGGTAGGGATTGGATGAGATTGGTCATGTAATAGCATAGGATTGTTAGGGCATAGTGCGTAGTGTCCGTAATTGGTACTTTGATGATATTGTTGCAACTTGTTATGCTTAATGCTTGTCACTAGGGCCCGAGTGCCATGATCTCAGATCTGAACATGTTATTGTTTCATCAAGATAATCATTGTTTATGGTCTTACCTATAAGTTGTATACACATGTCGCTGTCCGGAACCGATGGCCCCGAAGTGACAGAAATCGGGACAACCGGAGGGAATGGTAGCGATGTGAGGATCACATGTGTTCACGGAGTGTTAATGCTTTGCTCCGGTACTCTATTAAAAGGAGTACCTTAATATCCAGTAGTTTCCCTTGAGGCCCGGCTGCCACCGGCTGGTAGGACAAAAGATGTTGTGCAAGTTTCTCATTGCGAGCACGCACGACTATATATGGAACACATGCCTATTGATTGCTTTGTACTTGGACACCGTTTTATTATTATCTGCAAATGCCCTGCTATGATTGTTACATGAGTTTCTCTCATCCATGCAACGCCCGTCATCCGTCCCCGTGCCTACAGTATTTTAATCCTGCTGTTTACTAAAATCACTACTCGTCTCTGTTACTCTGCTGCTGTTATTTCACTACACTCTTGCTATAAAACTGTTACTACTGATAAACTCTTGCGAGCAAGTCTGTTTCCAGGTGCAGCTGAATTGACAACTCCGCTGTTAAGGCTTCCAAGTGTTCTTTGTCTCCCCTTGTGTCGAATCAATAAATTGGGTTTTACTTCCCTCGAAGACTGTTGCGATCCCCTATACTTGTGGGTCATCAAGACTATTTTCTGGCGCCGTTGCCGGGGAGCATAGCTTTATTTGGAAGTTCACTTGGATTAATATTGTTCGCTGCAAATTCTCCATCATGGGTAAACCTCGCGATACTAAGATCGCCATATTACCATCCACTACAAGAAAAGGTACAATTCTGAGTACCTCCGCTACACTTGATTCACCATCTGTGATTGATAAACTTGTTTCACCGCCACATGCTTCACAAGCTGGTACTTCTGCTGAATCTGAAAACTCTCATAATATTGATAATATTTCTGCTGTGCTTGATGATAGTGGTTCATTGGGATCTTTTCTAGATGCTACAATTGCTAGGTCTAGACAAATAGAAAATACTGAAACTCCTAATGCTACTACACCTGTTAATTCACCTGAACTTGATTATTTTAGTGATGATCCTGATGAAGATTATGTGGAGCTTAATGATGATTTTATTGAAAAATGCAATGCTACTACTGATGCAAGAAAAATTAAAAAGTTGCTTGCAGAACATCTTTATTAGATATAAAGCTGTCTCCTGATCCTAAGTTTGCCACATCTCCTATAAACATTAAGGATAAAGATTATGATTTTTCTCTTGATCTATCTCATATAGCTATTGTTGAGAAAACACCCTTTTGTGGTACTGAAAAAGAAAGTGCTGTTGAACACATGACTGAGTTATCTACTCTAAGTAGCTTGTTTTCTGATGATGTCAAGATGCGTACTTACTTTGTTGCTAAAATCTTTCCATTCTCATTAAAGGATGACGCTAAAACTTGGTATAATAATTTGCCACCTAATTCTATTAAAAGTCCAAAAGAATTGCTTGATGTTTTCTTCCGTAAATACTTTCCTGCTAGTGCTCAACATATTGCTTTGCAGAGAATTTATAATTTTGACCAGGGAGATGAAGAGAAATTGCCTGAGGCTTGGGCGAGATTTTGCTCTCTTATTAGAGCTCGGCCTGACCATGATTTGGAAAAGCATGATTTACTTGATATATTTTATAGCGGACTAACCATTGAGTCTAGGGCATACCTGGATAGTTGTGCTGGTTGTGTTTTCAGGAAAAGAACTCCGGATGACGCTGAAGAATTATTGGCTAAAATAAGCCGGAATCATGATGATTGGACTACGCCTGAACCAACTCCAACGCCAATATTAAAGAAGAGGGGTTTAATTAAATTGAATGATGAAGATATGAGGGAAGCCAAGAAGTCTCTCAAGGAGAAAGGTATTAAATCTGAAGATGTGAAGAATCTACCTCCCATAGAAGATATATGTGAGATAATTCCCCCTTCATCCATGATTGAGGTAAACTCCCTTCAACGCTTTACTAGGGAAGATATTCCGTATTCAAAACCTCCTGCACAATGCTTAGATGAGTTTGATAATTATATTGTTAAGCAAGAAAATTTTAATATGAGAGTAGAGAATCATTTAATGGAAAATTCTCGAGCTATTAGTGAATTGCATGATATTGTAGAGAGAACCTCCAATGATGTTAAGATGCTTGTTAAACATTTTCATATGATTCAAACTCAAATTGATCAACTCACTAAAGTGCAAAATGACTTGTTAGGGAATAATTCTAAAGAGAAACATGCTTATGAAGTAACAACTAGAGGTGGTGTCTCTACCCAGGATCCTCTATATCCTGAAGGGCATCCCAAAAGAATTGAACAAGATTCTCAACACATTGAACCTAGTGCTCATTCTAGGAAGAAAAAGAAGAAGAAACATAAAAATGTTGTAGAATCCTCTGAACCTGTTAATGATCCTAATAGTATTTCTATTTCTGATGCTGAAACTGAAAGTGGTAATGAACATGATAAAGATAATGATAATAATGATGCTCCTGATAAAGAAGAGGTTGAAGAAGAACCTGAAAAGCATGCTAAAAATAAAAAGTTTACTAAAGAAGATTTTATTGCTGAGAAACATGGTAATGAAAGAGAACCTTGGGTGCAAAAGCAAATGCCTTTTCCTGCTAAGAAATTAAAATCAAAGGAAGAAGAACACTATAATAAATTTTGCGATTGGATGAAACCTTTATTCTTGCAAATCCCTTTGACTGATGCTATTAAATTGCCTCCTTATTCAAAGTATATGAAAGATATTGTTACTAACAAAAGGAAAAATCCCCAATGAGGAAATTTCCACTATGCTTGCTAATTACTCTTTCAATGGCAAAGTTCCAAAGAAGTTGGGCGACCCAGGTATACCTACTATTCCTTGTTCTATTAAGAATAATTATGTTAAAACTGCTCTATGTGATTTGGGAGCCGGTGTTAGTGTTATGCCTTTTTCTCTTTATAAGAGACTTTACTTAGATAAGTTGATACCTGTCGTCGTGGTGAACGAGCAGATGCCATAGGATGGCTTAGATTGGGGCCGAATGGACGCAAGAGGATTCGGGGGAGGGTTTGCGATCAGGTGGGAAGAGATTCCGGATGGTTTCCTCAAGAACTTGGCCAAGGCCAGAGGTTGAAGAAGAAAGACACAAGGAAGAACTCCCTCTAGATCACCATTTTCATTGATTCACAAGTTACAGGCTCTGCCTTCCTACACACGCGCGTACATACTTGCTTGCCCGTGAAGAAGGGCTGCCCCCTCTCCTTATATAGGGGAGAGGGTGGCTTACACTGCAAGAAACCCTAACGGCATCTTTGACTGGACAAACTACTTTACAGAGCTACTGTACAAAGCTACTTTAATCATAGATGACACCGGGGCCTTCTTTTATCAGGGCTGCTGACGTCCTCCGGCTTCTTTGGACGTCACCTCTCTCTTTGGCGCCAGGGCTCTGAATAAAGTTACTTTGCTTGGCTCATCCTTGTCTTCTTGCTCTGAAGAGAATCTTTGACCAGACCTGCCGACAGGCTCTCCTTTCCGGTATCTTCTATACCGGGTTCCGGCATACCCCTTTGGGGATACCGGCTTAGCCTTGCTCTCCCGGATTCCTACTAGGCTTCCGGTAAGAACATTAAACCGGTATCTTGATGGCTCAAACCATCCGGTTTGGCATGCCTTTGGCATACCGGGGGTTATCCCCCCAACATTAGTCCCCGAAGCTGGTATAGTCTGGAGGATTCTATCCTACGGACCATGCCAGGTTTTCATCTTTTTAAGATACCGGTCTAGTCACTCATCTTTTGAGCTTGGTTCCGGCACCTTTACCCTTGTTCCTTTTCTTCTCTTCGCAAGGCTTGTTCCGGCACCTCTTTTCTCCGGCACCTTGTGTCTTTACTCCTTCCTCGGCGAAGTCGAGAATATATCGGGTCCCGCGCCTGTCAGTGACATGCGCACTGTAACTGACGCGCCAGTGTCCGCTGTCACATCGTTTCGACTCCCGCGCACGCATTTAATGCACCGCAGCGGATCCCACTACCTTTTCGGGATCCCGCGTGCGCCTCCGTGTGGCCTCCGTTTTCGCGCGTGTATTCCTCCGCCACGTGGTGGCCCAAGGCGCGAACCGTCGCGGGCCGTGAGGCGAACCGCCGCGGCCCAGCGGTTCCACACCCACTTTCTCTCTCTTATATAAACGCAACTGCCCGTTCCTCTTCATCTTCTTCGCATTCTTCTCCTTTGCGCACAGAGCTCCACGCCTTTGCGCCTCCGCCGCTCTCCGTCCGCCGTCGCCCGTTCGAGCTTCGGTGCCCGGCGAACTCACGCCGTGCCGCCGCCGGACTTCGCTGTGCGGAGATCTTCGGCAGCAACTTCTTCGCGTCTGCCGCATTTGTGCTTCTTCGCGAGCTTCTCCGCCTCGCCGTCGACGGTGCTCGCCGGCGGCTGTAGACCCGCTTCTCCGCCAGCAAACTCTCTCCCCAGCGACCGCGCCGCTCAAGGTTGGTATTAATTTCTCTTTACTCGCCGTTCGCTTGCTTTCCAGATCTTGAGCCTTTGGTGTTCTTATTTGCTCCTTTTTCTTTGGTTTTCCTCTTACTCGTAGATCTTCACGCGGGGTTCGAGTCTGGGATTTCTGTTTCTCCACCTACCCTCGCGATGTCCGACGAGGAATCCTCCTCCGCATCCTCTTCTTCCCTTTCTCTTAAGCGCCGTAGACCTTCTCCCGGTGAATCTACGGCCTCAGATCCAATGGAAACCGATTCCGGCAGCCAGCAGGAATCCGGTAACCCCCAAGAGTCCGGCGGCAACCTAGAATCCGGTAGCTTTAGCCAAGCTTCCGGTAGCCAAGAGGCCAGCAGCTCTGGCCAAGCCTCTAGCAGCTCCAGCCAATCTTCCGGCGAGGAGCCTTCCCCACCCACTCGCGGAGCCTGGATGGGCTCCAACGTTACTGAGTTCGAGATTGATTGGCTGTACCGGTCTCGAAGGATTCCGGAAGGAGTTTCCTGTCGGATTCCGGATGACGAGATCGAACCGGATGCGGAAGACGACGAGTTTGTTGTTTTTCTTGCTCACTTCGAGCGTGGCTTCGGCCTTCCTGCCTCTACTTTTTCCGGGAGTTCCTAGATTTCTACGAACTCCAACCTCACCACCTTCCTGGCAACGCCATTTTCTATCTCTCTTGTTATGCCACCTTCATGGAGGCTTACATCGGCATTCGTCCCACTTGTGAGACGTTTGCCCGCTTCTTCAACTTGCGGATCAACTCCGTCCAGGGCAAGGAGATTCCTAAGCCCAAGCCGCCCGTGCAGTGCGGCTCCTGCATCGTCGGCTCCCGCCAAGGGAGCACTTTTCTTAAGTTTACCGGCCTCGAGTCTTGCCGCACCTGGCAAGGAACTTTCTTCTACGTGAAGAACACCGGCCGCGCCGATCGCATCAACCTTCCTCCATACCAAGAGGGGCCCCCCAGCAGAGCCAACTGGAGCTACAACCCGAGGACAGAACATGCCGAAACCAATCGGGTAGTGCGCTTCTTGGCCTCTTTGAAGAAGGAGACCAACATCTGTTCCGACGATGTCATCCGGACTTTCATATCGCGCCGGGTGCTTCCTCTTAAGCGCCGCGCACATAGGATGAGCGAGATGTATGGCCCAGGCGATCCTACCAAGATCACCGGCCGTGCTCTCAGCAAGAAAGATGTTGTTCTCAAGGCTAAGCAGATTTGTCAAACTGCTATGCCTTTTACTTGGGAATGGGGCCTCCTTCCCCTCAGTTCCTCTAACCGTCCGACCCAAGAAGTAAGAGATTGCGCAACTTGGGGTTGTCCTTGCGGTAAGTTTCTGCTTTTGCTAACCTTCTTTTGGACCTTGTTTCAGGCCAGGGACCGCTTCCCCTCTATCCAGGCAGAGCCGCGAGGACCTCTCCGGAAGCGTGCCTTTGACTCCTTCGACCCGGATCCCTACATCTTTTGGAAGGACCTGAAGATGGGGAAGACCCCGGCTGCACGCCTTGGCCGGGACCCGCCGGAGCCCACCGGAAACCCCGAGGAGCTGGTTGTGCTCGAGGTATTTTCTTTTCCGGCTTCTTATACTTTGCCATTATCGCTTTCTTGCGAATCGCTTCTTAGCCATATTCAACCCACAGATCCACGAGCGCGTGCCGCCCCTACGCGCCGAGGCCGGCATTGAGTTTGTGGACAAACTCATGGCCCAGGGCCAGAAGAACAAGCAGCCGGCATCTACTGCCGGCTCCAGCCATGCTCCTCCCTCCAAGCGCTTCCGGACGGAGCCCGTGGGGGAGAAAGAAGTGGGCGTGCGCCGCTACGGGCGCAAAGCGATGCCAACCGCTTCCGGGTAATTTCATTTTCCGGCTTGCCTCCTTTTTTGCTAAGTTCCTTTTCCGGTTGCTTTTTCTCAACCACTTGTCTTTTCTCTTTTTCTCAGCCCCGCTCTCAAACTTGGCCCGAGGCCATCGGCTCGAGGGATCCGCAAGGACCTCAACCCCTCCTCCTCGTTCAAGCCCGGCACCATCCGGTGCCGCAACACTCTGCCTCCCTTTCGGGGCACAACAAATCGGGCGTGCGGCCCCTTCACTGTCAGATCACCGCACGGAGGAGGATCTTTCCTTCCTCCCGGAACACCAAGACACCGGCGCCAGCAACACCGGCGCCGGAGAAGAAGAAGCTGCCGGGCGGGCGGAGCCTTTTGCTCCTCCCGTCCTCGAAAAGACAACTTCCGCGCCGGAATCTTCCGCGCCGGAAGGCTCCAAGACGGGTGACGCTCCTAGCGCTCCCCCTTCTCCACGCACCATCCTCATGCCTCCGCCTGAGGCTCCTCGCGCCCAGCCCTCCAAGGCCGCTCCTGGCGCGCCGCCGGCCAAGACTTCCGGGGCCTCTTCTACCGCGCCGCCGCCCAAGCCCTCCAAGCTCATCAAGGGGAAGGCGACGGCCTCCAGCGCCCCTTCGGGCGGCCAGCAGCCCTTGGTGCTGCACGTCTCCAAGGCTGCCAAAAGCGCCAGCATGAAGGCCACCGGCCTCCTTGGCCGCATTACGGAGTTCCAGCGCCAAGGCCGGGACACAGGGCACCTCCTGCCGTATGCCCAAAAGTGGAACGCCGCGGACATCACTCCGGCGACCCGCGGCATGGGCAAGGATCGGCTGCCGGCACCTGATCTGTCGGGGATCGGAGCTACGAGAGCACTTCATGCGGCTCCGGGCTGCCGTAAAAGAGCTTGACAGCGCGTGGTATGACTCCACGAACAATCTAACGGTACGTTCTACTAACTTTCAACCTTTGCCGGTTTCTTTGTTTCCGGTTCTGCCTTATCTTTTCCTTAGTTCGTGCCGGTTTCTCTCTTGTCTATCTTCCCAGTCCCCGAGTTTTGTGGTGAGAGCGCAGCTCTTAGCGCAAAACTTAACTTAAGATTTTAGCGTGAAACCGGCACTGCCAGTCCCCGAGTTTCGGGTTAAACCTCTTCTTCTTAACACATAATTTACCTTAGAAACGCGCAAAACTGGCACTGCCGATCCCGAGTTTCGGGTTAAGAACTTTGTTCTTAGCGCAAAACTTAACTCATTTCTTCTTTTTCTTGAACAGGTCACCGCTGACACTCGGAAGGCCCTTTTCGAGGAGCTTTTGTGGGAGCACCGGGAGCTCGCTGAGGCACATGACAAGTGCCAAGGTAAGTTTTTGTTCCACCGGCATCTTTGCTACCGGAAGCCTTTTTTCCTTGTGATATTCATAATTTCTGTTCAACAGTGATCCCGGAAGCTTCCATCGATGCTCTGAAAGAGCAGCTCGCCGAGGCCCAACGTATTATTTTTTCCTTCCTTTGAACTTGGTTTCTTTTCATTTTTACCAGTGTAACCTTGCTAACATTCATTTTTCCGGTTACAGGGGAGAAGGATGAGCTCAGCCGGCAGCACCAGGAGGAGCTGAACGCCCTCAAGACCAGCTACCAGGAGCTCAAGTCTCAGCTGATTCAGCTGGGGCTTGACCACGCCAAGGTCCTCAAAGCCGCTGAAGTGACCGCAGCGGCCAAGTTGGACGAGGCTCTGGAGGATGCTTGCAACGCCACTGTGGTGTTGCGGGCAGAGCTGGAGGAGATGGCCAAGGCCCGGAAGGGTGCCGAGGAAAAGGCCGCGCGGCTGGAGGAGGGGCACAAGGAGTGCGATCAGCTGATCCTGCAGACCGACACTCTTGCCCTCCGTAAGTTGTTTTCTTTTACACTTTGACTACTGCACACAAGCCTTTCTTCCTTCGACCCCATTTTCTTTCCGCTATCTTTCCGTCCGGTCTTTCTTCTTCCGGATTCTTTTCTCTCCGGTCTCTGTTTCTTCCGGACTCTTTTTCTTCCGGACTCTTTTTCTTAAGCTTTTTCTTTCTTTGCACAGGCCTCTTTCCAGACTCGCAGAGGTATGCCGTCAAGAAGGTCGACGCGCAGCGCAAGGACAAGGGCCAAGCGGATCTTACCGTGCCATGGACGCCCAAGGACCATCTGGTCGCGCTTAACGCGCGGGTGTCCCATATGCGCTGCATAGACCGCAATCTTTCGGACATCCCTGATGTAGCTACCCAGCTATACAGGACTTTGTGGCCTGGCGAGGTGGTGCCGGACACCTTCTCCCTCATCAGCGACCGTCTGAAAGGTGCCGGCAAGAGGATCCGCGAGTGGCAGTGCTCTGCTGCCCGCGCTGGCGCGGACTCCGCCCTCCGCGTCGCCTGCTCCTGGTACCCGGAGCTCAATCTGGACGCCCTTACCGGTGTGCGCGAAGGTGCAGAAACGGATCTGGACCCGATCCTCTCCGCCAAGCGGCAGGATCGCGCGTACCGCATCGCGGAGTATGCCGACATGCGCACCTTCATCCCTCCCCTCCCGGCGTCACGGACTATCTCGACGAGGAGGAGGATGAAGCCGAAGAAGAGCTTCTGGATGACGCTGATGCCGGTGCTGCTCCTCCGGAAACCCCTGCCGCATGATGATTTCCTTTGAAGTGTTTGCTCATTATATCTGCTGGTCCTGTTGCTCTAAGACAATATCTGTTAAATTCTGCCCCGGAATGCCGGGGCTTATGATGTAAGACTTAAGTTTGCCTGTGGTTGTGCTACAACATTTCCTGCCGGTAGGTTATACCGGTAGCTAAGTATTTATGAGTTTGCCTTAGCATAATTTGCTTTTGGTTTTGATTTTATCCTGCACTGCAAAGATTTCTCAATTGCTTCCGCATCCAATTTGATGCATACTTGGTT
The DNA here is from genome assembly GCF_019359855.2 of Lolium perenne. Classification (NCBI taxonomy): domain Eukaryota; kingdom Viridiplantae; phylum Streptophyta; class Magnoliopsida; order Poales; family Poaceae; genus Lolium; species Lolium perenne. The sequence goes on from NC_067249.2 coordinate 146,772,689, forward strand.
CTTTTGCCTTGGCTCTGCCTGCCTTCTCTGGGCGTTCTTTGGCGTATGAGCACAAGGTTCTTTCACCAAACAAGCATCTTCTTGAACTTAGAAATAACTTTGAAATTTTGCAAAAAACCGGTTTAACCGGGGTTAGTTAAACTTTCCGGATTGTTCTTTCCTGCTCTCCCTTTTCGCAGTTCATGTGCTTATCTCCTACCGGTTTATCTTGCTTGCCATGAAGCCGGTTTGCGGACAGCAGCAGAGTCGAAGACTCCGGTAGGATTTAGCACACTACTAAACCGGAAAGAAAAAACATTCAATAAGCAACCGGTAAACTGAAAAAAAAATAAACAAGTTACATGCAACTTAAGTTGGGGTAGTCCCCGAGATTCATTCAAGGTTCCGGCATCTTTTATTCATAGCATATAAGGTACAAAAAGGAACTTCTTACACCACCACTTCAAGAGTAGAAAGGGCGCAACGAGCTACGTTCCATGGACGCTTGCTCTCCTCTCCGGACCTGTCCGCCTTTCCTTTCTTCCACTCCTGTGCATCGATCAAGTAGTATGCATCATTGTGAAGCACCTTGCTTACAATGAAGGGACCTTCCCATGGTGGCAAGAGCTTATGCCGGCCTTCAGTGCGCTGCACCAGGCGAAGTACAAGATCTCCTTCCCGGAAAACTCTCGGGTTAACCTTCCGGTTATGATAGCGTCTTAGGTTTTGCTGGTAAATGGCTGTTCTTGCCAAAGCCAGCTCTCTTGCTTCTTCTAGCAAGTCCACATCGTTTTCTCTGGCCTCTTTGACCTCCTGCTCGGTATAGAGCTGTACCCTTGGTGAATCATGAATGATATCGGTTGGTATCACCGCTTCGCTCCATAGACCATGAAGAAAGGAGTGTATCCGGTAGACCGGTTTGGGGTTGTTCTTATACTCCACAAGATCTTGATGGTAGCTCATCGAGCCAACATCCCGGTGACTTTTCCACCGCATCAATGAGTCTGGGCTTGATACCGGAAAGCACCAAAGCATTCATTCTTTCCACTTGGCCATTGCCTTGTGGATGTGCCACTGAGCACAAATCCAGCCGGATGTTGTTGTCTTCACAGAACCTTTTGAACTCACCTTGAGCAAAGTTGGTTCCATTATCAGTGATGATGCTGTGCGGGTATCCATACCGCAAAATGACATCTTTTAGGAATTTCACTTTGTATGCCCATCACACTTTGCGATAGGTTTTACTTCTAGCCATTTGGTGAACTTATCCACCATGACCAAGATGTGAGTCATGCTGCTTCTTGCAGTTTTGAATGGTCCAACCATGTCCAGGCACCAAACAGCAAATGGCCATGTTAGCGGTATTGTTTTTAAACCGGATGCTGGGGTATGGTTTTGCTTGGCGTACCTGGCAGCCGTTGCATTTTCTTACCAAATCCTCAGCGTTCTCCAAAGCAGTGGGCCAATAGAACCCATGCCGGAACACTTTTGCTACCAAAGCCCTTGATGAAGCATGATGCCCACATTCTCCTTGGTGAATTTCTTCAAGCATTTCTTTTCCTTCCTCCGGTTCCACACATCTTTGAAGGACACCGGTAACGCTTCTCTTGTACACCTCACCATTGATGAATGTGTAAGCTTTGGACCTTCTTTGTATCTTCCTTGATTCATTTTCGTCAGCCGGCAAGGTGCCGCCGATCAGGAATTCCTTAATAGGTTTAACCCATGATGGTATTTCTCGAACCAAAAACACCGGTGCATCTATCTCCATGCTATCTACCAGCATCGTTTCTTCCGGTATGGGTACAACAGTCCCCGAGCCTACCGGAGCAGTCCCCGAGCTTGCCGGAGCAGTCCCCGGGTTCCCTTCATCGATATCCATGGGTACTACGTGTGACTCTGGTACAAAAATTGATTCTGACTCCGGGCTCGGTTTGATCGATGGCACTCTTAGGTGAGCCAAAGCTATTCCGGGAGGAATTTCTTGCCTAGATGAGCCCAGCTTGGACAAAGCATCCGCGGCCTCATTTTCTGCTCGCGGCACATGGTGAAACTCACACCCTTCGAAGAATCCGGCAATCTTTTGCACGTGAAACCGGTACGAGGCCATGTTGGCATCTTTTGCATCCCAATCTCCGGAACACTGCTGTACCACAAGGTCTGAATCTCCGTAGCAAATGATCCGGTGTGCACCGATTTCTTTTGCGACCTTAAGCCCATGGATCAAAGCTTCATATTCAGCGACATTGTTTGATGCCCTGAAATGCACTTGTAAAACATACCGGAGGTGATCTCCTTTTGGGGAAGTGAGCACCACACCGGCACCTAGACCTTCCTTGAGCTTGGATCCATCAAAGTGCATCTTCCAGTATTCTATCCTCTGATCTGGCGGCTTGTACTGCATCTCCGCCCAATCAACAAGGAAATCAGCCAAAGCCTGTGATTTTATGGCATCTCTTCTTTCATACACCGGTACGTACGGTGATATCTGGATTGCCCATTTCGCAATCCGGCCGCTGGCATCTTTGTTGCACATGATGTCGGAAATTGGTGCTTCGCTCACCACTTTCATGGGGTGCTCCTCAAAGTAGTGCTTGAGCTTGGTGGCGGCCATGTACACGCCATAAGTCATTTTCTCGAAGTGAGGGTAGTTTTGTTTTGAGAGGAGAGCACCTCGCTCAAGTAGTATACCGGCCTCTGGACGGTTTTTTCTTCCTCTTCTCTTTCAACTACAACCACTACACTCACAACCCGGTTTGTTGCTGCTATGTATAACAGCATAGGCTCTCTTTCTAGAGGTGAAGCCAGTATGGGTGCTGTGGCTAGCATTGTTTTCAGCTCTTTAAACGCTGCGTCTGCCTGAGGGTCCAGGACGAACGTGTCGGATTTTTCATGAGAGCATAGAGTGGCAGAGCTTTTTCTCCCAACCTGCTTACAAACCGGCTTAGCGATGCCAAGCTTCCGGTAAACTTTTGCACATCTTTTAACTCTCGAGGGATAGCCATTCTTTCTATTGCTCGGATCTTTACCGGATTAACCTCTATGCCCCGGCTTGATACTAAGAAACCGAGCAGCTTGCCGGCGGGGACACCGAAGGTGCATTTTGCCGGATTGAGTTTCATCCGGAACCGTCTTAGGTTATCGAATGTTTGCCGGATGTCATCGATTAAAGTGTTCTTTACCTTAGTTTTTATCACGATGTCATCCACATAGACTTGTACATTTTTTCCAATTTGATCAAACAAGCATTTACGCATACAGTAGTACGTTGCACCAGCGTTGCGCAACCCAAAAGGCATAGTGACATAGCAATAAGCCCCGTGCGGGGTAATGAACGCAGTTTTTATTTGATCTTCCTTTTTCAAAGGAATTTGGTGGAAACCGGAATAGGCATCCAGGAAGGACAACAACTCACACCCAGCAGTTGAATCAATCACTTGATCGATTCGTGGCAAAGGAAAAGGATCTCTTGGGCAAGCCTTGTTCAGGTTGGTGTAGTCGATGCACATGCGCCACACCTTCGGAGCTTTTGCCTCCAGGTTCTCATCTTTCTTCTTTTCAACCATTACCGGATTGGCCAGCCACTCTGTGTGCGTGACCTCCATAATGAACCCGGCAACTAGCAGCTTGGTTACCTCTTCTCCTATGATCTTTCTTCTGTCTTCAGCGAACCGGCGCAGTGGTTGCCGCACCGGCTTGGCATCTTTCCGGACGTTTAGAGAGTGCTCAGCCAGCTCCCTCGTAACACCTACCAAATCATCAGTTGACCAGGCAAAGATATTCCGATTCTCACGGAGGAAGCTGACGAGCGCGCTTTCCTATGCTTGGTCAAGGCCGGCACCGATACGAACGGTGCGCTCTGGGTAAGCCGGATCCAGCACAATGTTCTTTGTTTCATTGGTTGGCTTGAATGCCGGTGTGCCCATGTTTTCACTCATTGCTGCTAAGCTCATTTGCGAGGATTGAGCCAGCGCAACAGCTGTCTGCATTCTTTTCTTTTCCTCCGCGATCACCAGCGATTCTGCTAAGTTTGATCCGGCAGATCTTTGCTTCCGGTGAGATCTTATAGTTTCCCACCACGATCAATGGCCCACGAGGTGCCGGCATCTTCATCTTGAGGTAAGCCGTATGAGTGGTGGCCATGAAGGCTGCCAATGCCGGTCTCCCCAGCAATGCATGGTAGGGGCTGTCTAGATCCACCACCTCAAACTCCAGATTTTCCACCCGGCAATTGTCACGTCCTCCAAATGCCACGTCCACCCGAACTTTTCCTATCGGGGCACAGGACAAGCCAGGAACAATCCCGTGGAACGTTGTGCGCGTTGGCTGAAGCATGTTTTCTGTTATGCCCAGCGTTTGCATGGTGTGCTTGTACATGATGTTGATGCTACTGCCATTGTCTATCAGCACCTTGCTGAACTTCACTCGAGTTTGCGGCCCTTTCATGATCGGGTCCACAACAAGAGCATATCCACCCGGATTAGGCATGATCTTTGGGTGATCCTTGGATGACCAGGTAATTTCCTGATTGGACCACATCATGTACTTGGGAACTGCCGGCATCACAGCATTGACCTCCATGGAGCGCCGGTGTACACTTTGCCGGTCTGTTGGCTCAGTGACAAAGACAACACAGCACAGATGCGGATCTTCGTAAACATTCCGGCCTAAAGGTGCCGGTGGAGGTGGCTGGTTATCATTTTGCTCCACCCGGTTAACTTGCTGGTACTGCTGCCGGTTTGGCTGCACCGGTAAGGCGTTTGCCCCGGTAAGTGGTGGTGGTGGCGGTAGCTGTTGTTGCTGCTGCGGCATGTCTTGCGGTGGCCGCGCATCTTTCACTGGTCCCTTTTGCATCAAGTACTTGGTCCAGGTACAATCCTTTGTCAGATGGTTTGACGGATGTGCCGGATTCGGCGTGTGCCACCGGCAAGGTTGATCCATGGCAGCTTCCATGGTGTATTTTGCGGGTTCTTGCCAGTTCTTCTTCTGGACCGATGGTTTCTTTTCCACCCATTGTTTCTTAGGACCCGCCCATGGCTGCGATCCGGTTTTTGCCTCTGGTCGTCGCTGGCCTCAAAGTTTTCCTGCACAGCAGCAACTTGCTGCGGACCGTACCTTCGATCCGGAAACTCTTCTCTTCTTTTGTTATTCCGGTTGTCCCGGTGCTGTTCGTGGCGCAGCTGTTCCGGCTCCGGTTGCACTGCCGGCTGCGTTGGGTCTCCCAACGCATAGCTATCCGCCACACGTATCATTTCTGCCAACGTTGTCGGCATGTTGCGCTGCAACTTTTGCCACAACGGTGAACCTCTTCTGCATCCACTGCTAAACCAAGCAATGGCTTGTGCCTCGATTACCCCTTCACAGGAGTTCCTTGTGGTGTTCCACCGGGCCAGATAATCCCGGTCTGTTTCGTTCGGACGCTGCACACACAGAGCAAGTTGCTGCGGCCTGTTTGGCCTCTGATAGGTGCTGCTGAAATTGCTCACAAAGGCCTCCTCAAAATCCAGCCAGCCATTTATGCTTCCTGCCGGCAAGTTGTTTAGCTTGATTCTTGCCGGTCCAACCAAAAACGATGGTATGATCCTCACGGCCCAACGCCGGTTTCCTCCTCCTGCTACGGTTCCTCCACCGCCTGCAACGTATACCGCGGTCACGTAATCCGCGAGCCAATCTTCCGGCTTTGTGGTGCCGTCATACGTTTTTGTGTCACGGGGCAACATAAAGTTGCGAACCGGTGGTTTTTCTTTCATGATCCTTGGGCCAAAACACTTTGGACCTGGAGGACCTTCCTCCTCGATCATTTCTGACAAGTACACTCTATCCAGACGGTGCCTCGCATCCCGTTCCGGTAAGTATCTCTCTCCCAAGCGTTCTCCCAACGGGTTCCGGTATGCTGCCGGTCTGGTGGAATCGGCTTCATCGTAACATTCCGGTACCGCGGCCCTTGCCTGCCGGTACCTTGGGGGATCCATTTCCTCCTCGTCGTACGCTGCCCTTGCAGCTCGATAGTTTTGCCCGGTCTCATATCTACCGGCATGATTGTTTCCGGCATAGCCTCTGGCGTAGCCTCGCTCTGCCCCTTGGCTTTTTCTACCGGCATCGTGTTGCCCGGCTTGTTGCTTTCCGGCAAGAACCGGATCGTACACGGTCATCTGCTGCGCATTCACTTCTTTTTCTCTCCTTCTATCCGGATGGGGGGACGAAGCCTGCCCATGGGATTTGCTACCGGCATTCTTTGTTGAACGCGGATTTTGAGGCCGCTGCCTTGTTCAGCTTAGCCAGCTGCTCAGCATTTTGCTGCTCTATGGTTTCCAGCAGCTCTCTGACGCGCTCTTGCTGCTTTACCAAAGCCTCTCCGGAAAGCGACTCACATAGCTCTACTGCAGCCTTAGCAGCTTTTATAGTTTTATCCGGGCTGCTATACTTAGGCTTTTCCACGATGCTAACAGATGCAGAGGCGCTCTTGTCGGCAAAAATCTCCTTGCGCAAATCTTGATCTAGGTTGCGAGCTTTTAGCCGGTTTTCCGGCACCCTAGCAGCATGCGCGCTAACAGAAGCAAAGCCATGGGCAGCGTTGTACTCACGTACGGTTAGGTTCAGCTCGCGCTGCGCCCTGACGATGTCCTTGCCGCTCTCCAGCATCTTCTGGCGCTGCGCCTCCAGCTCCGCTTGAGCCGCTGCCGGGTCGATGTTCTGCGCGATGGGGGTGGCGAGGACGTTCATCGCCGCCTGGAGCGGTGTCTCCGGTGGCGCGGATGATGCTCCCGCTGCGCCTGCGCCACGCTCCAGCGGTGGCTTAGCCGCACGGGTCGAAACCGCGCGACCGGCACCTTCAGCCGCAACCTCCTTTCCTGCACCAGCCACACCGGTCATCATTACCTCAACGCTGCCGGCGGCGCGGCCAGCACAAAGCCATCTTGGCGGGTCCGGTGCCACCAGCACCGGCGAGAGGCGCTGGCGCACGGGGACGGTGCCGAGGTAGACGCGGTGGCTGCCGAACTCGATGATGCGGCCGTTCTTGGGGAAGACGCCGCCGTTGGCGAAGCAGCCCGCGTTGTCGTTGATGAAGTCCATGGCGTAGATGCTCTGCACCAACGCGGACACCGTACGCTCGCCGGAGACCTCGAGGACGCCCGCCCGAATGTGAACTCCATCAAGCGCCACTTCATGCCCCACGGTGGGCGCCAACTGTCGTCGTGGTGAACGAGCAGATGCCATAGGATGGCTTAGATTGGGGCCGAATGGACGCAAGAGGATTCGGGGGAGGGTTTGCGATCAGGTGGGAAGAGATTCCGGATGGTTTCCTCAAGAACTTGGCCAAGGCCAGAGGTTGAAGAAGAAAGACACAAGGAAGAACTCCCTCTAGATCACCATTTTCATTGATTCACAAGTTACAGGCTCTGCCTTCCTACACACGCGCGTACATACTTGCTTGCCCGTGAAGAAGGGCTGCCCCCTCTCCTTATATAGGGGAGAGGGTGGCTTACACTGCAAGAAACCCTAACGGCATCTTTGACTGGACAAACTACTTTACAGAGCTACTGTACAAAGCTACTTTAATCATAGATGACACCGGGGCCTTCTTTTATCAGGGCTGCTGACGTCCTCCGGCTTCTTTGGACGTCACCTCTCTCTTTGGCGCCAGGGCTCTGAATAAAGTTACTTTGCTTGGCTCATCCTTGTCTTCTTGCTCTGAAGAGAATCTTTGACCAGACCTGCCGACAGGCTCTCCTTTCCGGTATCTTCTATACCGGGTTCCGGCATACCCCTTTGGGGATACCGGCTTAGCCTTGCTCTCCCAGATTCCTACTAGGCTTCCGGTAAGAACATTAAACCGGTATCTTGATGGCTCAAACCATCCGGTTTGGCATGCCTTTGGCATACCGGGGGTTATCCCCCCAACAATACCTACTGATATATCTTTGCAAATGGCTGATAAATCTATTGCTATTCCTGTTGGTATATGTGAGGATGTTCCTGTTCAAGTTACTACTAACTGCTTGATATTAACTGATTTTGTTGTGTTGGAAATGCCTGAAGATGATAATATGTCTATTATTCTTGGGAGACCTTTTCTTAACACCGCAGGGGCTGTTATTGATTGCAATAAAGGAAAGGTTACTTTCAATGTTGATGATAGGGAGCATACCGTTTATTTCCCCAAGAGGATTGAGAAAGCGTGTGGAGTTAATACTATTTCTAATGTGAGAACTATCAAAGTGGGAACTATTGATTGTCCTATATATGAGCCTAAAGAAGAATATCAAACTCTCGTGATTGGATCCATATCAATACAATTCAAGGTAACATGATTGATTTGAGGTTTATGTCTTCTTATGCTATGTAAAATTTATTTGGTGACAAGACTTGATCAACCTTGTTAACGAATACTTTTTATATGCATAGAGGAGGTAAACAACATCTCTTTCTTCCTCCATTTGCTCTAGTTGTTGTAGCACTTTTAATTTGCAAAGTTCCTTAGTTATTTGGAGATTTCAAAATTTTTCCTGGCCAGTAAATAATAAATTAAAAACCCAGAAATGTGCATTTTTCGAAGTTTTCAAAAATTCACAAAAATTATACCGTTGGTCCTATTTTTCGACGAGGCACCTGGGAGCACCAGAGGATGACCTGTGGGGCACCAGAGGGTGCCACACCACAGGCCGGCGCGGCCAAGGTGGTGGGCGCGCCACCATGTGGTGTGGGCCCCTCCTTGCCCCACTTTGCCATCTCTTTCTCCCAGCACCTTCTCTCTCCCGAAAAAACTCGTACCAGGTTCCTCTCTCTCGTGTTTTCGCTCAAGAGCTCCAGATTTCTCGATCTCTTTGCTCAGCCCAGATTTCGTGCTGAAATTTGGCACATTTGCTCCTTGGTATGTGACTCCTCCACCCATCCAACTAGAATTTTGTTTGGTTGAGTATATCTTGAATATTTTGCTGCTGTAGGTAACATGTTTAGTGAGCTAGCATGCTTGTTCTAAGTGGTAGAAACTAGTTTTGATGCATGATTAGTACTCTAGCAAGTTCCTATGGTAGTTTCCCTCAATTATATGTCACCAAATCAAATTTTGATATTGTTTGTTGAAAATTTCAGAGAAAGATGAAGAAGTTCAACTTTGGAGAGTTGTTCAAGAAAGAAACAACCAGCACCGGGAGGCCTTCTAGGGCCGCCACCCGGATTAGGCGATCGTACAACGAGGATATCATCGCACCTAGCTTCGCGTCCGAAGAGGACAACGGGGCTCCTAAGGCTTCGTCTTTTCCATGCTATGATTTTCTGAGGAATGCAGGGATATTGGAGGATTTCTCCACCCTTGTCAACAGGGCAGGCTTAACCACCTATGTGGGTGATGAAAGGGAGCAATACTACATGCTCACCAAAATCTTCGTCGAGAGCTTCAAGTTCCACAACAAGCAATATGAGCCGACAGTTGCATTCAAGATCTATGGTAATCCTATTACTATGGGATTGGAAGATTTTTGTCGTGCATTGGATATTGCCCCTGTAGGTACAGCAAGTAGGATTGATGACAACCCCCGGGACTTGTTGGAGCTCTATCGAGGGATTACCGATGATGATTGTCGCACCATTCAGCGTGGCAAGATAAGGAACATTCAACTCCCCGCCATTAAGTATTTTGCATATTACATTGCTACTAGCATTCTTGGTAGGGAGAACACTAGCAATATTTCTAGTTATCATCTTGCTTTCTTGAATATTGTACTTACTGGTCAGACATCTTATCATCTTGGTTCTCTTATTGCTCGCCGCCTGACTAACAGGGGGCCTATTTTTGGAGGAACTATTGCACTGCGTGTTTTAACTTATCTAAGGCTTCCTATTGATCCTAATGATGTGCCATTGGCCCCTAGGAGACTCGATATTGCTGCTATGAAGAGTCATAATTTTGTTACCACTGATTCTACTTTAGATAATATGGTCTATAGAATGTTGTTTTCTGACGGGGATGAGAAGGAAATCCCTCTCCCCCAACCAGGTTTGTTCAGTATTGACAGGCAATCATGGTCGTGCACTAAGGAGGAGGTGGATGAACATATGAAGATACAAGACTTCCACCAGCAGCATGACTCCGAGGACGCCGAGGCCTCCCACGACTACACCGTCACGTATCCGGGTGCTTCTTCTAGCACATACCCGGAATACGATCCATCTTCGTCATACTACGGAGATATTACCTCATGGGATCGATGGGATTGAACTCCACTTAGGCCAAAAGCCTAAGCTTGGGGGGAGGTATACCGGCATCACTCATTCTTTGCATATTATGGTTGCTGGATACTTGTACATACTTGTTTTGTTCGTTTGAGTGGTTTTCTAATGAGAGGGGGATAATATTTGGGGAAGTGCTGCCTGAAAACAGATTCTGGACTGTTACTAGAAAAATTCGTACGCACAGCCAGAGCGTTATTTTGAGCTGCCAATTTTTGTGCAGGTTCCCCAGGTTGTTATCTAACTTTCATTAGTTGAACACTTTTCGAGCTGAGCAACGTAAGATTTTTGTAAAAATCGATTTCTGTACTGCTGTCAGGTTTTGGCAGATTTCTGTCATCTTGTTGTTATGTGTTTCTTCTAGTTTGCTATTTCTTGTTTTTGCTTTGTTTCCTTCCCAAAACACAAAAAGACCAAAAATATTTCTGTTGTTTCTCTTCACCATTTGTTTGCTTTGGTTTCTTGCATTTGTTTCGCTTTATTTGCTATTGCTGGTTTGCTATAAGAAAACCCAAAAAGATTTTGCTTTGTTTGTTTGTTTCCTCTTGTTCTTGTTTCTAATTCGAAAACACCAAAAATATTTGCTGTTCTTCTTTGTTTTGTAAAGTTCTTTATGAGTTCAATGGTCTTCGGTGGCTGGAGCGTGGTTTTCATTTCATATTATCCAAGCTACACAAGTGAAAAGGCAATAATGACGATCTACGACAATCTGATTGTGGTGAGAGGCTGGTATGAACTTTATTTGTTTTCATTTTTGTACATATACTCATCCATGTGAGCATGCTTAGTTGGTTCATGTGAGGTATATGTTATTTGAGAAAGTCTAGTAGTTTATGATCTCTCATGTTTAGCTCCAATTTATTAATATGAGTAGCATGTCATGGATGTTTGCTTGCATTGTTTTATTCATAAGTAAGTATGGCATTGTGGTATCCTCCTCTGAATAATTCATTTATATCGACTTGGCACATGCTCACGCATGCATATGACTGAACAAAAAGTCAATTAAGCCTCGATGATCTATATTGCTTCAGAGTTCTTGTATCACTTTTATGCCTCCGTTAATTTATTTTGCCGCAAGCATGATTATGACAGTTACTGCTCTCTTGATTTGTCGCTCCCTAGTCTATTGCTAGCCTTCACTCGTACTGAGCGGGAATGCTGCTCGTGCTTCCAAACACATGAAAACCAAGTTGTTCCAAAAGTGTCCACCATAAATACCTATGCATGGCATTTCAAACCATTCCAAGTAAATTCTCGTGCGCTACCTTTAAAACCTTCAAAATGCTTCTCAATTTGTGTTTATGTTTCATAGCTCATGAGGAAGTATGTGGTGTTTAGCTTTCAACCTTGTCATTTACTTTTGACGGACTCTCATATGGACTAGTGGCACATCCGCTTATCCAATAATTTTGCAAAAAGAGCTGGCAATGGGATTCCCAGTCCCGAATTAATTAATTTAGTAGACACTCCTCCATGGTTTGTGATTGTTGGACGGCACCCAAAGGATTCGGTTAGCCATGGCTTGTGTAAGCAAAGGTTGGGGGGAGTGTCATCATCATAATAAAATTAAAATAAAAAAGGGGCACTCCTTCATGGTATGTGATTGTTGGCAGGCACCCGAAGGATTCGGTTAGCCATGGTTTGTGTAAGAAAGGTTGGAAGGAGTGCCACATAAATATGCAATAATTCATGGGAGCCGCTCTTGAAAGTCCGGTTGGCGAGGTAGTTAGTGTACCCATTACCATTCGTTGACAACAACAAACACCTCTCAAAATAATTTTACTCCTGTCTTTATAAAAATGAAAAGCTCTAGCGCATGTTAATCCCTGCTTCCCTCTGCGAAGGGTCAATCTTTTACTTTTATGTTGTGTCTCCATTATTTCTTTGAGCACTATCTTGAGAGCACAACTGTCATTCTTAGTACAATATGCTTGTCTCAAAATATGATTGATTGTGGTATAACTTTGATGCATTTATCTTTTGACAATCACTACTTCTAGTCTTTCTATGAACTCCAGAGGTGCCCGGGCATTTATGTTTTGCCAACCAAATACAGGAAAGCGAGATACCACTTTATCATACTCTCTTATGAACATTGCAATCCTGCTTATATACATGATTCATGATGCTTATTATTAATTGTTGGTACCTCTTCATGATTGACATAGCTTTTAGATGATCTTATTTGCATATATCTCATTATGAACTGCTTAAGTATTAGCCATAGCAAGAGAATATATACATCATATGAGCAAATGTGTTCGTGAAAGTTCTTTTATCGCTCAGTTGTTAACTGAATTGCTTGAGGACAAGCAATAAGCTAAGCTTGGGGGGAGTTGATACGTCCAAAACGTATCTACTTTCCCGAACACTTTTGCTATTGTTTTGCCTCTAATTTGTGTATTTTGGATGCAACTAACACGGACTAACGCTGTTTTCAGCAGAACTGCTCTGGTGTCTCGTTTTTGTGCAGAAATCCAACTTTCGGGAAAATCCTCGGAATTTATGCAGAAGGCCCTATTTTCCCAGAGAACTGACGGAGCCAGAAGGACGAACCAGGTGGAGGCCCGAGGGCCCCACACCATAGGGCGGCGCGGCCCAGGGGGGCCCGCGCGGCCCTGTGGTGTGGCCCCCTCGGCCGGCCTCCGACGCCCTCCTTCGGACTATTTATCGGCCTCGACCTAAAAACGCAGAGGGAGAAGTCGAAGTCGCCAGAAACCCTCCAGAACGCCGCCACATCGTGAAACTCCGTCGCGGGAGCCAGAAGTCTCCGTTCTGGCACTCCGCCGGGACGGGGAATTGGAGGAGATCATCGCCGCCATCACCGCCAACGCCTCTACATCAACCAGCCATGTTTCCCCCATCCATGTGTGAGTAATTCCCCCGCTATAGGCCGAAGGGGATGGTAGGGATTGGATGAGATTGGTCATGTAATAGCATAGGATTGTTAGGGCATAGTGCGTAGTGTCCGTAATTGGTACTTTGATGATATTGTTGCAACTTGTTATGCTTAATGCTTGTCACTAGGGCCCGAGTGCCATGATCTCAGATCTGAACATGTTATTGTTTCATCAAGATAATCATTGTTTATGGTCTTACCTATAAGTTGTATACACATGTCGCTGTCCGGAACCGATGGCCCCGAAGTGACAGAAATCGGGACAACCGGAGGGAATGGTAGCGATGTGAGGATCACATGTGTTCACGGAGTGTTAATGCTTTGCTCCGGTACTCTATTAAAAGGAGTACCTTAATATCCAGTAGTTTCCCTTGAGGCCCGGCTGCCACCGGCTGGTAGGACAAAAGATGTTGTGCAAGTTTCTCATTGCGAGCATGCACGACTATATATGGAACACATGCCTATTGATTGCTTTGTACTTGGACACCGTTTTATTATTATCTGCAAATGCCCTGCTATGATTGTTACATGAGTTTCTCTCATCCATGCAACGCCCGTTCATCCGTCCCCGTGCCTACAGTATTTTAATCCTGCTGTTTACTAAAATCACTGCTGCTGTCTCTGTTACTCTGCTGCTGTTATTTCACTACTGCTACTGCTATAAAACTGTTACTATTGATAAACTCTTGTGAGCAAGTCTGTTTCCAGGTGCAGCTGAATTGACAACTCCGCTGTTAAGGCTTCCAAGTGTTCTTTGTCTCCCCTTGTGTCGAATCAATAAATTGGGTTTTACTTCCCTCGAAGACTGTTGCGATCCCCTATACTTGTGGGTCATCACGCCTCAATCCACAATCCCAATGGTAGGGTGGAATAGCTCATCATACTGCACACCATATCCATGAGGGTACGGTTGCGCCTTTCAGCTACCCCATTCTGCTGAGGTTCGCCCGGCATCGAGTACTGGGCGACTATTCCAGTCTCCTGTAGAAACCTTGCAAAAGGTCCAGGGACTTGGCCATATGGAGTATGTCGACCGTAGTACTCCCCTCCACGATCAGACCTGACTATCTTTATTCTTTTATCATGCTGATTTTCAACTTCAGCTTTGAATATTTTGAATTTATCCAACGCTTCTGTTCTTTCTTTTATTGGATAAATATAACCATATCGGGAGTAATCATCTGTGAATGTTATGAACGAATCATAGCCATCCACACTTTTCACCGGAAATGGTCCACATATGTCGGTGTGAATTATTTCTAGTGTTGCTGTGCTTCGATTTGCACCCTTTTTAATTTGCTTTACAAATTTTCCTTTAATGCAATCGATGCACTATTCTATGTCTGAGAATTCTAATGGAGGAAGAATATCATTTTTAACGAGTCTTTCTATTCTCCCCCTCGAAATATGGCCTAGGCGACAGTGCCATAATTTCGATGATTCATCAGTTCTTTTTCTTTTCTTTCCTTCTTTTTCCGATGAGGGTATTTGTTCATTCACTTTACACACAGACAATACTTTTTCACGCAAGGACAATAAATAAAGCTCATCATGGAGTATAGCAACCCCAACATAAGAATTATTACACCATATGGCACATTTGCCATGTCCAAAATAACATTGATAATTGTCTTTATCTAAGCGCGATACACTTATTAAATTTCTATGTATGGAAGGAACAAATAAGACATCTCTAAGCAAAATAGTCAAGCCATCAGCTAGCTCCAAGAGGACGTCGCCAACAGCTTCAACTTCTGCTTGAATTCCATTCGCGACTTCAACGCATCCTTCGCCTCTTTTCATAGTCCTCGTCGAATGGAATCCCTGTAAAGAATTTGCAACATGAACAGTTGCACCTGAGTCAATCCACCAAGTAGATTTCGAAAACTGTGTATACAGGGATTCATTTACAAAGGAAACTAAATTGTTACCTTTCTTTGCCATTAATTCTTTCAGAAAAGCAGGGCAGTCTTTCTTGTAGTGCCCAGTCTTCTGACAGTGAAGACACTGGTCTTTGTTCACTGGCAATGGCCTGTGCTGGAACTTCTGATGCTGCATTGGGGCTTTACCATATTGCTTTGAAGGAGAACCATTGTTGCTTGGTGTGAAGGGCCTTTTCTTATTGTCCTTCACATAATTGATGGTACCTCCATTCTGTGCCTTGAGTCTATCCTCCTCTTGCACACACATGGCAATGGTCTTTTCAATGTCCCATTTCGCAGGACTCATGTTGTAATTGATGACAAAGTTGTCAAACTGTTGTGGCAATGAAGCCATCACCAAGTGAACCAGAAGTGCAGGCTTCAGCTCCAGGTCAGCATCCATGGGCTTCAGCTTTGCAGCCAGGTTGCTCATCCTGAGGATGTGCTCCCTGATGCCATGTGCACCTCCAGTATACTTTTCTGTCACCAGCTGCTTCAACAGCTGGGTTGCATATGTCTTTGAAGAACCAGTGAACTGGCTCTTTATCTTTTCTAGGTACTCCCTAGCGGAAGCACACTCTGTAATTGAGCCCACGATAGCGTTCTCAATTGTATTCTTTATAAATGCCATGCACTTTTTGTTGGCAGTCTGCCACTTTCTGTTCTCTAGGGTGTAGGAGATCTCCACAGGAGCATGGTCCCTTTTCTTTTTAGCCCATGCATCATCAGTATCCCCGTCATCTCTGACGGGGTCAGTAGGCTTGATGGGCTGCGGTGTCTCAACCACCCAGTCCACCTCAGCACAGACGAAGGCGAAATCCACCTTCTTCCTCCATTCTTTGTAGTTATCCCCTCTAAGGGTGGGAACATCCTTGATGCAGCTCTGATACCATTGATAGATCCGTCGGATCGACTAGACTAGATGCAATCCGGTAGATGCTATTTCTGTATGTATACTGCGAGATCCAAGAGAGATCGAGAGGGAGTGAGAGACAAACCTTCTCCCTTCGAGGAGGAGCTCGAGCCGTTGTCCATGGCGACGGCGCGAGTGGCGTGAGCGTGCGGTGGCGGCGGTGGCAGAGCTTCCCGTGAGCACTGCGCTAACCCTAGATCGGTAGGGAATATCGGTGGGGTGACTGGCGGCGCGATGAACCTCGTACCGTGTGCCCCGGCCCCCACCTCTTTATATAGCGCAGGTCACAGGGGCCCACCAACCATAAGAGGGTTGGACGCCCCCGATCAGGGCGCGAACGAGGTCAAGGACTCGTTACCGATCCGTTGGGATCGGTGACGTGGAGATCATCCTAACAATATAGTCACCGATAGGATTACAGGCACTGTTGTATGGGTACCGGCAGTGTATCTTTTATTTGGGGACGTTGTTCCCACACCGGCGGCTCCCAAACGGTGGTCCTTAATTTTTTTTCTTTTTACAATATTTTCAAACAATATATCAATCACATTTTACTCATACTATATTCAATAATTCATACAATCACACAAATAGTATCAAATTATTCATGCAATCAAACAAATAGTACTTAAATTATTCATACAATCAATCAAATAAATAGTACTTAAATTATTCATACAACCAAATAAATAGAAATAAAATTATGCATTGTTGGCGGCTCCTCTCCTCATTCATAAATCCGCAGCTAGATCCGCATTCAGTTGTACATGGACACCTGCATCTCGAATTTTATTGTGCATATGAAGAAAAGTGGCAAATTCTTGGGGTACATGCTCTACCCCAGCAAGTTGCCCTTGATAATCAAATGGTTAATCATCCTACACAGGTTCGTCGCGCTCGCTCTCAATGATTATGTTGTGCATGATCACACATACGTTCATCACCTCCCACATCTGAGACTCATACCAAGTGAGAGCAGGGTACCTGACAATGGCGAAAAACGCTGCTGAAGCACCCCAAAAGCACGCTCAACATCCTTGTGTGCTGCTTCCAGGCATGTTGCAAAATAAGCTTCCATCTCGTTTGTTGGAGAGGGAATTGTCTTCACAAATGTAGCATACGTCGGGTAGATATCATCAGCTAGATAGTACCCCTGTTGTATGCGTGGTCGTTTACCTCAAAGTTCACGGCAGGAGCTTGTCCCTCAGCTAGCCTGGCAAACACCAGAGAGCGCTGCAGCACGTTGATATCATTGTTTATTTCTGCCATGCCAAAAAATGCATGCGAAATCCAAAGATCCTGGTCTAACACCGCCTCAAGAATGACACTAGTATACCCCTTGTAGATCCCCTGCCAAGCAAAAAGGGTGGGGAGCTCTTCCAGCCCCAATGCATACACTCAATGCTTTCGAGCATCCCAGGAAACCCTCTTGCTGCATTTTTTTGCAGGATCCGAGCTGTATCATCTTCTCTTGGTGCTCTCAAATAGTTTTTAGCAAACACCGCTATGAAGGCTCGGCAAAGCCTGTAGAGAATCTCTGTACATGTCGACTCTGTCATCCGTAGGTAGTCATTGGCTGTATCTGGAGGAGCTTCGTATGCAAGACAACGCATTGCAGCAGTGCACTTCTGAATTGAGGTGAAACCCCACAAACCTGTGCAATCTTGCTTGGCAATGAAGTAGTTGTCGTACTCCCTGACGCCGTAGACAATCTTCAAGAACAGCTCCTTCATCCTTAACCAGCGCCGAAATTTCTTCGGCGAATGAGTCGCGTCATCGTTGAAGTAGTCGGCATCAAGCAGCATTGCGCCGGCTTGACGACGTCGGTTGATGTTCCTCCTCTTGTCTGGCTTTGAGCCGCCGCGCAGAGGCACGGCGAAGAAAGGCTGGTGAACACGCAGCATGCTCGTCAGAATCAGCTGCTGTTGTTGTTGCCGGACAGTCTGAGCGTTCTGCTCCTCCTTGAACAGTTGTGATACGTCTCAAACGTATCTATAATTTCTTATGTTCCATGCTACTTTTATGATGATACTCACATGTTTTATACACATTATATGTCATTATTATGCATTTTTCGGCACTAACCTATTGACGAGATGCCGAAGAGCCAGTTGATGTTTTCTTCTGTTTTTGGTTTCAGAAATCCTACAAAGGAAATATTCTCGGAATTGGACGAAATCAACGCCCAGGGTCTTATTTTTCCATGAAGCTTCCAGAAGACCGAAAGGATCACGAAGTGGGGCGACGAGGCGCCGCCACACTAGGGCCGCGCGGCCAAGGGTGGGGCCGCGCCGCCCTAGCGTGTGGGCCCCTCGTGTCGCCCCTAAACCTACCCTTCCGCCTACTTAGAGCCTTCATCGCGAAACCCCCTGTACCGAGAGCCACGATACGGAAAACCTTCCAGAGACGCAGCCGCCGCCAATCCCATCTCGGGGGATTCAGGAGATCTCCTACGGCACTCTGCCGGAGAAGGGAATCATCTCCCGGAGGGCTCTTCATCGCCATGATCGCCTCCGGATCGATGTGTGAGTAGCTCACCCCCGGACTATGGGTCCATAGCAGTAGCTAGATGGTTGTCTTCTCCTCATTGTGCTATCATGTTAGATCTTGTGAGCTGCCTATCATGATCAAGATCATCTATTTGTAATGCTACATGTTATGTTTGTTGGGATCCGATGAATATTGAATACTATGTCAAGTTGATTATCAATCTATCATATATGTTGTTTATGTTCTTGCATGCTCTCCGTTGCTAGTAGAGGCTCTGGCCAAGTTGATACTTGTAACTCCAAGAAGGAGTATTTATGCTCGATAGTGGGTTCATGCCTCCATTGAACCTGGGACAGTGAGAGAAAGTTCTAAGGTTGTGGATGTGCTATTGCCACTAGGGATAAAACATCAATGCTTTGTCTAAGGATATTTGTGTTGATTACATTACGCACCATACTTAATGCAATTGTATGTTGTTTGCAACTTAATACTGGAAGGGGTTCCGATGATAACCTGAAAGTGGACTTTTTAGGCATAGATGCATGCTGGATAGCGGTCTATGTACTTTGTCGTAATGCCCTGATTAAATCTCATAGTACTCATCATGATATATGTATGTGCATTGTTATACCTTCTTTATTTGTCAATTGCCCAACTGTAATTTATTCACCCAACATGCTATTTATCTTATGGGAGAGACACCACTAGTGAACTGTGGACCCCGGTCCATTCTTTACATCTGAAATACAATCTACTGCAATTGTTCTTTACTGTTCTTCGCAAACAAACATCATCTTCCACACTATACAATTAATCCTTTGTTTACAGCAAGCCGGTGAGATTGACAACCTCACTGTTACGTTGGGGCAAAGTACTTTGACTGGCAGGTTCCACGTTGGCGCCGGAATCCCTGGTGTTGCGCTGCACTACACTCCGTCACCAACAACCTTCACGTGTCCCTTGACTCCTACTGGTTCGATAACCTTGGTTTCTTACTGAGGGAAAACTTGCTACTGTACGCATCACACCTTCCTCTTGGGGTTCCCAACGGACGTGTGTCTTGCATGCATCAAGCTCTTTTTCTGGCGCTGTTGCCGGGGAGATCAAGACACGTTGCAAGGGGAGTCTCCCACTTCCAATCTCTTTACTTTGTTTTTGTCTTGCTTTACTTTACTTTATTTGCTGCTTTGTTTGCTCTTATATCAAAAACACACAAAAAATTATTAGTTGCTAGTTTTACTTTATTTACTGTCTTGTTTGTGTTCTCTATATTAAAAACACAAAAAAATTAGTTACTTGCATTTACTTTATTTACCTTTTGTTTATTTCATCATGTTTCCTCCTAAGTTCACTTTGAAAGACATACCGGTAGGACAAGGGTCTATCATTGGAAGAGATAATATAGAAGATTTTTTGACTCATGTTAATATAGCTGAAGATTTTGAAGATAGACACTTGGTAGAACTTGCTCCTACTTATGAAATTGCTGCCGCTTCTTTATGTTGGAAGCTAGATTTGTCAATCTCAACCCCATAATACAACATATGTTTCTTACACTCTCTGATATGGAGGAAGGAGAAAAGAAAGATTTTATCTTAGAAACCCTTCTTAAAGAATTTGGTGATGTAGCAAGAGAAGGTAGAAAAGTCTTTATTAAATATAAGATGCTTGGCCTTTATATTAATTTTGCTAATACTCTTGAAAAAATGGAAAAGGATAAATTAAAGTACACTAATGAAGTTAATTGTGAAGGGGAGATTAAGACATCAATACCTTGCAAGCTCTTAGGAATGTTCGAGGCACTAGAAAAGAATTATGGTTGGATTGTTCCTGAAAATTTGTTTGATGAGAATAGCAAGCCTAAGAGTAATGAAAAAGTGGCCTCTGAAACTTACATAGATAAGATACAATGCATAGTTGAGAAAACTTCAAACCCCTCTGCTAATGCTTCATCTCTTGATAATACTTGATTCACACTTTCTGCGCCTAGCTGAAAGGCGTTAAAGAAAAGCGCTTATGGGAGACAAACCATTATTTTACTTCTGCACTTTTGTTTTATATTTGAGTCTTGGAAGTTGTTACTACTGTAGCAACCTCTCCTTATCTTTATTTTATTGCATTGTTGTGCCAAGTAAAGTCTTTGATAGTAATGTTCATACTAGATTTGGATTACTGCGCAGAAACAGATTTCTTACTGTCACGAATTTGAGTAGACTTCTCTGTAGGTAACTCAGCAAATTCTGCCAATTTACGTGCATGATCCTCAGATATGTACGCAACTTTCATTCAATTTGAGATTTTTCATCTGAGCAAGTTAAGTTCCCCAGAAAAATTCGTCTTTACGGACTGTTCTGTTTTGACAGATTCTGCCTTTTATTTCGCATTGCCTGTTTTGCTATGCTTGATGGATTTCTTTGTTCCATTAACTTTCAGTAGCTTTGTGCAATGTTCAGAAGTGTTAAGAATGATTATGTCACCTCTGAATATATGAATTTTCAATTATGCACTAACCCTCTAATGAGTTTGTTTTGAGTTTGGTGTGGAGGAAGTTTTCAAGGGTCAAGAGAGGAGGATGATACAATATGATCAAGAAGAGTGAAAAGTCTAAGCTTGGGGATGCCCCCGTGGTTCATCCCTGCATATTTCAAGAAGACTCAAGCATCTAAGCTTGGGGATGCCCAAGGCATCCCCTTCTTCATCGACAACTTATCAGGTCACCTCTAGTGAAACTATATTTTTATTCAGTCACATCTTATGTGCTTTACTTGGAGCGTCTGTTTGTTTTTATTTTTGTTTTTGTTTGAATAAAATCGGATCCTAGCATTCTTTATATGGGAGAGAGACACGCTCCGCTGTTTCGTATGAACACATATGTTCTTAGCTTTATTCTTAATGTTCATTGCGAAGGTTGAACTACTTCGTTCATTGATATATGGTTGGAAACGGAAAATGCTTCATGTGGTAATTGGCATAATGTCTTGAATAAATTGATACTTGGCAATTGTTGTGCTCATATAGATCATGTTTAATCTCTTGCATCATGTACTTTGCACCCATTAATGAAGAACTACATAGAGCTTGTTAAAATTTGGTTTGCATGATTGGTCTCTAGAGTCTAGATATTTTCTGGTTAAGGTGTTTGAACAACAAGGAGACGATGTAAAGTCTTATAATGCTTACAATATGTTCATATGTGAGTCTTGCTGTACCATTTATACTTGAGTTTGCTTCAAACAACCTTGCTAGCCTAGCCTTGTATTGAGAGGGAATTCTTCTCGTGCATCCAAATCCTTGAGCCAAAAACTATGCCATTTGTGTCCACCATACCTACCTACTACATGGTATTTCTCTGCCATTCCAAAGTATATTACTTGAGTGCTACCTTTAAAATTCTATTCTTTTTCTTTACAATACATAGCTCATGGGAAAATAGCCTTAAAAACTATTGTGGTGAAGAATATGTACTTATGTATCTTATTTCTTGTTGAGCGGTAACCATGTTTCTGGGGACGCCATCAACTTTTGCCTTTGTTGAATATCGTGTGAGTTGCTATGCATGTTCGTCTTGTCTGAAGTAAGGGCGATTTTCATGATCAAATGGTTTGAGTATGCATATTGTTAGAGAAGAACATTGGGCCGCTAACTAAAGCCATGAATCATGGTGGAAGTTTCAGTTTGGACACAAATCCTCAATCTCTTATGAGAATATTATCTGTTGTTAAATGCTTATGCATTAAAGAGGAGTCCATTATCTGTTGTCTATGTTGTCCCGGTATGGATGTCTAAGTTGAGAATAATCAAAAGCGAGAAATTCAATGCGAACTTTCTCCTTAGACCTCTCTACAGGCGGCATAGAGGTACCCCTTTGTGACACTTGGTTGAAACATATGCTATGCAATGATAATCCGTGTTAATCCAAGCTAATTAGGACAAGGTGCGAGCACTATTGGTATACTATGCATGAGGCTTGCAACTTATAGGATATCTTATACATAAAACATATGATTTATTACTACCGTTGACAAAATTGTTTCTATGTTTTCAAAATGAAAAGCTCTAGCACAAAAATAGTAATCCATGCTTCCCTCTGCGAAGGGTCATTCTTCTACTTTATTGTTGAGTCAGTTTACCTACTTCTTTCTATCTTAGAAGCAAACACTTGTGTAAACTGTGTGCATTGATTCTTACATGTTTACCTATTGCACTTGTTATATTACTTTGTGTTGACAATTATCCATGAGATAAACATGTTGAAGTTGAAAGCAACCGCTGAAACTTATATCTTCCTTTGTGTTGTTTCAAAGCTTTCTACTAAGAATTTATTGCTTTATGAGTAACTCTTATGCAAGTCTTATTGATGCTTTTCTTGAAAATGCTATTCATGAAAAGTCTTTGATATATGATTCATTTGTTTACTCATTGTCTTCATCATTGCTTCGAATCGCTGCATTCATCTCATGTGCTTTACAATAGTATTGATCAAGATTATGATAGCATGTCACTTCAGAAATTATCCTTTTTATCGTTTACCTACTCGAGGGCGAGTAGGAACTAAGCTTGGGGATGCTTGATACGTCTCTGTAAGGGTACATTGCCCCTATGTGTGGTTTTGGTAATTAATGACAACCCCTATGGACTAATGTTTTCATTGAGTTTATATGAAGGAATATTCCATAGGTACTACTTGTATTCCATGTGTTGGATTCAAGTATGGATGCCATGAAGATAAAGGTATAACTTGTGTATTGGCATCAAGATCATCGGTTTGAAGATATATATGTGATATGATCAAGAAGAAGAAATGAAGATGGAGTTCTTATGTGAAACTCAATATTAGCCATGCTCTATCTTAAGTGAGTATGAGAAGATACAAGGTTGAGTTGGGCAAGTTCAAGATGAGCATCTTGAGTGGATCACATGCTTGAAGCTTGTCGTCCATTTGGTGATAATGGACATGTGAAGATGTGCATCAATGGAGCTTTCCCATCATAGTGTATGGGGGAGCATTTGTGAGTCTTCACTAAACAACATTGATCAAGTGAGGTATTCCGGTTTGAGTAGAGCTTGAAGAGTTATCATCAAGATCAAGCGGGATGCGCAAGGCAAAGGTATGGCCTTGCTAGGTTTTCCTTTTACCGGTCTCAAGGTGGTTGTTGGGAGACCGGATTATAGGATAGATAGCCGCACTATCAAGAGGGGCTTTCGGTTGGGTAACTTGATCACATCGTCTTAGGGAGCTCAACCCTTTGCATACTTTGCATATCCCTATTGCTTATTGGTGTTTCTCTGTGTGAGGTTCTTGAGCTTGTTGCTAGCTTTACAACAAGCCCAAGTTCATCGAAAACGGAATCCGGATGCATCTTCTATTGCGTTTTCGAGGTTGGGTGATTTTACCGATTATTCATGATATAAGGTTCTACCTTTTATATTCATGATAAAATCCCCTCCTACAGACTTGTGTGTTTTCACTTTCTATTTGATAGCATTTGTTGTTATCTTCCAAACAAAATTGGTTTCACTCGAATCGGAATTCGGGAGCATTAGTTATTAAAGAAAAAGGAAAAAGGAGAAAAGAAGAAAAAGAGGAAAAAGAAAAGAGGGGCAGCCGGTTGGCGGCCGGTCATCCGGGCCGCACGCCGGCCCACCCGGCCAGCTAACCGGCCTGCCGCCTCACCCGGCCCAGCGCCCGGCGCCCCACCGGCCCGCTCGGTGCCCCGCCCGGCCGACCGGCCTCCTGGCCGGGCCGGGCCTTTTTCTTCTCCCCCGCGCGCTCGCATGCCTATCCGCCGCCCGTGAGCGGCGCGCGCCTCGCCCGGCATCCCAGACCGGCCTGTCCGGCCACAGATCCAGTCAGCCGGCTGCCAGGCCGGCTGGGCCGACTTTTCAGCCCGTTTTTCCTTTGCTTTTTTCCTGTTTTTTCCCCAACGGTTCTATTTCCCCCTTAGCTATAAATAGGCTTCTTCCACCTTGAGCTTGGGTACTTCTTCCCTTTCTCTCACCTCCATTGTTGCATTTGAAGAAGTTGCTCTCTCTCTTGTTCCCCCATGATTCTTGCTCATTCTTGAGGGATCTAAGAGAGGAGATCTAGATTTACACTTCCACCAAACCATTTCTTCTCTAAGTGAGGGGAACTCTTGGGATCTAGATCTTGGAGTCTTTTGTTGACTTTCCCCATTGTTCTTCCTCTCCAATCTCATCCTAGCATTTGTTGTTTGGGTGGGATTTGAGAGTGAAGGACTTGAACACCTCTAGTGTTCTTGCTTTGCATCATTGCATAGTGTTGAGCTCTCCACCACGATTAGTTCGAGTGAGAGACCGTGAGCTTGTTACTCTTGGAGGGAGACCTTGATGAGGTCTAATACCCCGTGTGTGGCCCGATCTCGCGGATTGACTTCGAAACCAAGGAGAGAGATAGGAGAACGCGAGGAACACGAAGCACACGACGAACACGAGGAACTCCGAGACTCACGCACGCACACCAACCCGATACACCCGATGCTTACCTCCGTGGCTCGATGGACCACGCCAATAGAATCTCCGAGGAAGAGGCCGTGGTAGAATTCCCGGAGAGAGATTGGGGTTGGAGAGGAAGAGCTTGGTGAGGGAGAGAGAGTAACTTGTACTAGAATCTCACTCAACAAGATCAAAGTCAACAACCAAGGTGCCTTGATTACAGAGGGATGATACCCAAAGGAGACTAAGCTCAAAGGTAGGTTTGAGTTCAAAACAAGTCTAAAGAGCTAATGAGGGGTCCCAGATACTTATATAGTCACACATGGCCAGCAAGGGCGAACAGGTACGCGAAAGGATAAGTTAAGGCAGTTTGGTGGGGGCATTCCCGTCAGATCCGGTTTGGGTCCGGTCTGACCGGGCCTGTGACCGGGCTGTCCGGTCACGGGTCCGGTCTGACCGGGCCTATGACCGGGTAGTCCGGTCATGGGTCCGGTCGACCGGGCGCAAACCGGGAATCTGCGAAGAATCCGGTCCTGGGTCCGGTCGTCGTCCGGTACGAGGGGGCTGGTCCGGTTTGCGCCCGGTTGACCGGGCCTGTGACCGGGGCGTCCGGTTGTGGGTCCGGTCTGACCGGGCCCGTGACCGGCCAGCCTCCGTCTCTTCCTTGGAGCGCTTCGAGCGACGTCGGCTTCGGCTTCAAGATCATCTCCATGTCCAGTGGCTTCCCTTCCTCTCTTGATCTTGGCGTCTCCTCCTCTCCGGGGTCTTGGTGCGCCTTGTACCTAATGACACATAGTACGTCGGCATGAGGTAGCAATCCATCCAAAGGGGTACCAAGATCAAGGGTGGTGAGGAGCGAGTTCACCTCATCATGTAGAGCTTTGACTCGGGCTCGTGTCATCGGTCCACTTGGGGGACTTGTTGGTCTTGGTGTGGAGGTGACCGAAGGCCACCCCGCATCATCTCCCCCCCCCCCTTGGGAAAGAGTCGTCCTCGACTCTTGTTCCTCCTCATCTTGATGATATGGCGACAAGTCCGCAACGTTGAATGTGTTGCTCACCAAGTACTTGGAGGTGGGGATGTCGATGACGTAAGCGTTGTTGTTGATGTGTTTGAGGACCTTGAAGGGACCATCTGTTGCGGTCAGAAACCCACCGGCGAGTAGCGACGGGCAACACAGTAGAGCCGGGAACAACTTAGAGCTGCGGCTGGCCCTGGTCCCTCCGAGCGACGGCCCGCAAAGCCTTCGGCACGCACGTCCGATGCTGGTGCAAGGGCGTGCCACCTGACCTATACCTGGTCAGGAAGGTGATGGAGATGCCTCGCTTAGTTTCCTGCATGGCATACACGTAAACATTAAATACGAGCCTCGATCGGCTCTCAGGTTATCCTGTGAATCAGCCCAAAGAGCCGATCCACCCATGATTCGTACGAGGTGTACGAATATATGGTGGTCCTGCTTGATCAAGATAAAGCTAAAACGATCTACGAAGATTTAGGGTTTTCACCGCATAATCGGATCATCCTACTCACGATTGGGCCTCGCGGTCACGCACGGTGATCGTAAGCCGATCCTAGACAAGGCCTAAAAACCAACACGAGGTTGATCCCCGGAACATCCTGTCTAGGGCTAGCAAACTACACCCTACGCGTCGCTGGATCCTCCAACCCTTTGTAAGGCCTAACTATTGCAGATATTAAACTAATCCTTGAAGAACAAGGAGCAACCATAACGGATCGGATCTACTAAATAATGATCAAGCGGGGTGCCGCCCCTACACCTAAGATAGGTGTAAGGGCGGCTAGATGTATAAGGGTTGCACTACGACAGCATATGATACGAAGAACAATGCTAACCCTAACACATCTAAGATAACTACGTTGCTCGCCATCAAAAAGGCTTCAGTACGAGCAACGCATGGTAACGAATAAACTTGTACTGCCTAGATCGCAAGATGCGATCTAGGCAGCATGATGCTTACCCGGAAGAAACCCTCGAGACGAAGGAGTTGGTGATGCGCCTAGATTGATTTGTGTTGAACGATGGTTGTTGTTTATTTCATAAACCCTAGGTATATATTTATAGTCCGCAGACTTTCTAACGTGGGAATAATCCCAACCGTGCACGAGGCAAACTCTAACTAACCGAGACGTAATCTACTATGTTACAGATACACGGGCAAACTAGCCCAAACTTTGCATAACAGGCCGATTCACGTCTTTCTTCCATGTATATTCTTTAAGCCCATCTTGATCGCGGCCCACCTCTGACTCGTTCAAATTCTGGTGATAACACATGCCCCCCTGGTTTTGGAATTGATAATTCCAAAATCACTCTCCTTTTTCTTCGTCGGGTCAAGTCGTGGCAGAGCAGAACCGTTGCAGTATCCTTCATCATGATGCCTTGTCTTCTCAACTTCTCTGCAAAATTTGATAGTTTTAGCATCACTTCCTCGGAAACTGCAATGGCATTAAATCTCCACTAGGCTCCTCATTATTTAACCGTGCCGATTGATTAACCCTCTTCATCCCCTTCCTCTGTTCTAGCTATCGGCACCAAAAAACCCTCTTTCCCTGTAGCAATGTCTTCCTCTTCCTCCGTCTCCTCCGGCCTCTCCCTCCAGTCTTTCTCCTCGAGCGAGCCGGAGTGGAACTTCGATCATGTGCCTGACGGTCCACCCGAAGCATTCGTCGGGTCAGATGGCGACCTGCCTCTGACCGATGGGGAAGACGACCTCAAGTTCCTCATCGAAGGGGAGCTGATAAGCGAAAGCGAAGACGACCTCCATTCCTGGGTGAAACCCACCTCCCCCAACGGGAAGGAGGAAGAAGAAGAAGTAGAGGAAGAAGAGGAAAAGGAGGAGGATGATTCCTCCTCCCCCGCTAAGCATCCGCCGGCAAAGCGATTCCGCGCTTGGGCGGACAGCGAAGACGATGATGATGACGAGGAGGAAGAGGAGGAGGATCATCCTCCTCCATCGGATACCCACCGACAAAGCGCTTCCGCTCTTGGGCGGACAGCGAGGATGATGATGATGACGAGGAAGAAGAAGCTCCGGCCGAGGGCTGGGGCAGCAGCGACGAGGAACTTCCTGGGAGCAGCACCGACGGCATCAACAACGGCGACGATGAGGATAGCGACGACTAGTAGAGTAGGACTAGTAGTAGCAGTGCACTAGGCACCAGATCCCCCTTTTGAGAGCCATCGGCTCTTTCCTGTAAAGCCGCTCCTTTGAATTAATAAGAATTGTTCTTCCAATTTATCTTTCAATTAATCCAATTTCAATCCTTCCGCTCGCCACACCAAGACCGATAGCAACGTATCGGATTTTTTCCTTTAGACGCCCATGAAGCCGGACTCAGATACCGATCAGACCGTCAGTCAAGCACTTCTCAAAATCAGGCTGTGATTTGGTACCTGACCATTATATTTCGCAATCCTATAGCCGATGACTGTTCATCGGCTATTTTGAGAATCCAGTCTCCTTCCTTTTCTTGCAGCAACAGGTCGGTCCAACCCTGTAAAAGACGACGGCTCCCCTTTTCGGCTCCTCTCCGTAGTTTTAGCAGTCTTCTTCTGCAACAACTCACCGCTTTCGGAGAAGGTTATGATGCAGGGTCAGCCGATGCAACTCCAATCGGCTCCCAAAAACAGAGCATCTACCAAGTTAGTTGCCCCCCGAGCCTTAATCAAGGCGAGAATACCGGCGAGGATGCACAGGTCAAACAAAAAGGCTTTGACCTCAGGTAATCTGGTACTCCGAGATAGCCACCATGAAGAGTCAGCCAAACTTGCCCCCATTGATCAGCTTTCTTTCACTGAACGCCGATGTTGTAGATGAAACACCAACAACTTAATGAGAAAGAGGCTGCCTTGCATGCCAAACTGATGTTACTGCTGAACTGGCGCAAAGGGTTGTCGGCTCATTGCAGCCGAGGCTGCTCTCATTGTACATTCCCTTCAAGGAAACAGAAGCTCTTGAAGCCGAACTGAAAACCATCTTGGCGAAAATCTGAGCCTTGAGCACATAGCCGGTAGGTCTTGTGTAATTGTACTAGAGTCGATGGCTGTGCATCGGCTTCGTTTCTTAGTTCTAAAGTCGATGTCCTTGCATCGGCTGTATATCATGAAAAAAAAAATTTACTGGCCGATTTTTCTATCGGCCCCCAACATTTCACTGCACACATGTTCATCTGCACATGTTCGCCTCACATGTTCACCTGATTAGGTGCCCCCCGAGCCGAATCTGTCAGGGAACTGCAGATATCGGCTCTGTAATTTAGCCAAGGCATCGTATTTGCACGTCGACTCCGGTAGGCCCAATGTTGATTTTTCCTAACTCATCAGCCGACGTAAAACCGCTGCCCAGTAGATTCCAAGCAGAACATGTGGTGAGGATAATTTTGGCCGATTGCTGGAATCGGCCTCCATATTGAATCGCTCAAATGAAGGTTTTGTAATGTTCCTTCATAGATCTTTGGGGCCGATCCCAAGGATCGGCCTCGCCACGTTTGCTCATCGGTTTGCTCTTGCTACATGGTCAGGCTAGTGGATAAGACTAGCCTAACCCTGCCCTTCGTCACGTTGATGTGCTCGCAGTCGTCAAAATTGGGTGCCTCGTGTAATCCTGGAGCACTAAACTCCGTCGGAAGGACGAGCACCATGTTTGTTCCAGCCGATGTCTCATCATCGGCTTTCTTTTGCTTGGGGCGCCACTCCATTTTCCGTGGTCGACCCTCTTCATCCAGGGTTCGCTGAATTTTCGCGGCCAGATCAGGCCGCGCCTTCCTTAGCGTGTGCAGGTATAACCTTTCGGCTTCCTCCAAGCCGCGCAATCGCTGAACCCTACGCTTTTGGGAACGGCTGAGTCCATCAGGGCACCACCTTGGTCGGTGGTACCTGTCTTCTTCTTCTCCCTCGTCTTCCAAATCCTCGAGATCTTCCATCCGAGGGGACTCAGCGTGTTTGCTTCGAGGTGGGAGAGGCCCTAGACGTTTGAACACGGACACGTTAGATGCATCCTTCCTCTTCTGTCCACATTCTGGGCAGTTGCCGATTGTAGGCAATCGGCTCATTCCTGAATCCCAGCAATGTCTGAAGAAGGGACAGTCCCAGTGCCTATCTTCGTCGTCTTGCTCCCTCGATTCTTCCTTGGCACGGCGCTCGTACTCCTCCTCATCGCGATCATGCCGACGATGTCTCCTGGCGTCCCTAGCCAGACTGTCTCTATCATCATCGTCGCTGGATCGTCGGCGTTGGCTATATTGACTCACATACTTATTGAGGAGGTGATCAGAGAGAGGTCGCTGATATCTTATGTTCTTCACTTCTCCCTCTGTGACGTAGCGCTTGCCATCGTGACGGAGCC
The DNA here is from genome assembly GCF_019359855.2 of Lolium perenne. Taxonomy (NCBI): domain Eukaryota; kingdom Viridiplantae; phylum Streptophyta; class Magnoliopsida; order Poales; family Poaceae; genus Lolium; species Lolium perenne. The sequence continues at coordinate 146,802,947 of NC_067249.2, forward strand.
GATCGCGTGGAGCGGCCTCCTCCGTGTCCTTGCTACAAGAGCAGCTGCCCTCGTCTCCATCCTTGCCAGAGTGGTGCCCAGATCCTACCATGTTGATGCTGAACGAGGATCCTGGCTGGCAACCTTCAGGGTAAGTGCACTCCACCATGTTAACGGCGGGAAAGGGGTGGGTGTCGACCTTCATGGCGTACTGGTTGAAAATCAGACGTCCTTGTTCTATCGCCATTTGGATCTGCTGACGCCACACCCTGCAGTCGTTGGTGGCATGGGAGACCGAGTTATGCCATTTGCAGTATGGCTTTCCGTTCAGCTCCTGTACCGTGGGGATTTTGAGGCCTTCGGGTATCTTCAACTGCTTTTCCTTGAGTAGGAGGTCGAAGATTTGCTCAGTTTTGGTCACGTCAAAATCGAACCCTCTGGGCGGACCTGGTGGCTTAACCCATTTGCAGGACACGGGGGTTGCCCCCCGAGTCCATTCAGCCACTGCTACCTCTTGATCTCCCGCAGAGCCTTCGTCTTCATCTGCCTCAACCAGGACTACCGCATGCTTGAATTTGTCCTGGTACAAGTCCGGGTGGCGCTGTTCATATGCTGACAGTTTCTGAACCATGTGCGCCAGTGAAGGGTAGTCTGCTTGGGAGGCCATATCCTTGATTTGTGAGGCGAGGCCCACCACTGCCAATTCGACTGCTTCTTTTTCAGTCACACGAGCCGAATAACATCGGTTCCTCAGATTTCTGAAGCGCTGGATGTATTCTGCCACTGTTTCTCCACGCTTCTGACGTATTTGAGCTAGATCGGCAATGCCGGCCTCGGAAGCTTCTAAGTGAAACTGCATATGGAACTGTTCTTCCAACTGCTTCCAAGTCCGGATCGAGTCCGGTGGCAACGAAGTGTACCACCCGAAAGCCGATCCCGTGAGGGACTGTGCGAAGAACCTCACGCGTAGTGGATCAGACGCTGAGGCCGTTCCTAGCTGTGCCAAATATCGGCTCACATGCTCGATGGAGCTGGAACCATCTGATCCACTGAATTTGGAGAAATCAGGGAGCCGATATTTGGGTGGTAGCGGGACCAATTCGTACTCGTCGGGGTACGGCTTGGAATAGCCGATTGTCCTCCTTTTCGGTACCATGCCGAACTGGTCTCTCAGGATCGTACTGATTTGATCCGCGGTGCTGGCTACGGGAGTCGAACTCTGAAGATTCGCTGGGGTGGCGTACTTAGCCAGCCATGCTTGCTTTTCCAGCTCTGAGCCAACTGCAGGAGCTGAGCTTCTGAGGTTCGTCGGGGTGGCATATTTAGCTAGCCACGTCTGCTTCTCAAGATCTGTCGTTGACGTTCCTCCTACTTTCCCAGAAGTCCCTGCTGTCGCGGCCTGGTTTGTGAGCACCCAGTTACCGCAGTCTGGCACGTATGTGCACATGTACCCGTGAGGGATCTCCTTAGGCGCCTCATGCAAGAACTGGCAGTCACTAGGGTCACCACCGATCTTGTAGACGATGAATGCCGGTGAATTCGGCACTTCTGGTGCTGCCAACGCAAATGGCAGCGGTGGACGGGACTGGAGTGGTATCTCTCCTTGGTGTGTCCCGAGAGCTGGTCCTGACGGAGAGTACTGGTGCCTCATGATTTCCTGGATCACCCGAAGAGCGACGCGCTCCAAAGTGTTCACCAGGTTCTCAGAGTGGCGGTGCAGCGAGTGAGCCACCATGTAGTTAATCTCCTGACGCAGGGACCTGGTGCGCTCTTCTGACGGGGCAGACAGGTCTATTCCATCAAGCGCACCATCAGGCGAGAACCCCTTCCACCTGATGCCATGTGAACGGGTTCTGTGAAAAGAGCCGATGAGGTCGGCCTCGAGGATAGCTTTGACCTCGTCATACTTCTTCTTGAGCTCGTCGGTCAGATCCTCGTACGTGACTGGGGTGCCGTCCGCCATCTCGGATGTAGATGGCGATGTGGTTGATGTCGAAGATTGTCCCACCGGGCGTGCCAGAATGTGTTGCGGTCAGAAACCCACCGGCGAGTAGCGACGGGCAACACAGTAGAGCCGGGAACAACTTAGGGCTGCGGCTGGCCCTGGTCCCTCCGAGCGATGGCCCGCAAAGCCTTCGGCACGCACGTCCGATGCTGGTGCAAGGGCGTGCCACCTGACCTATACCTGGTCAGGAAGGTGATGGAGATGCCTCGCTTAGTTTCCTGCATGGCATACACGTAAACATTAAATACGAGCCTCGATCGGCTCTCAGGTTATCCTGTGAATCGGCCCAAAGAGCCAATCCACCCATGATTCGTACGAGGTGTACGAATATATGGTGGTCCTGCTTGATCAAGATAAAGCTAAAACAATCTACGACGATTTAGGGTTTTCACCGCATAATCGGATCATCCTACTCACGATTGGGCCTCGCGGTCACGCACGGTGATCGTAAGCCGATCCTAGACAAGGCCTAAAAACCAACACGAGGTTGATCCCCGGAACATCCTGTCTAGGGCTAGCAAACTACACCCTACGCGTCGCTGGATCCTCCAACCCTTTGTAAGGCCTAACTATTGCAGATATTAAACTAATCCTTGAAGAACAAGGAGCAACCGTAACGGATCGGATCTACTAAATAATGATCAAGCGGGGTGCCGCCCCTACACCTAAGATAGGTGTAAGGGCGGCTAGATGTATAAGGGTTGCACTACGACAGCATATGATACGAAGAACAATGCTAACCCTAACACATCTAAGATAACTACGTTGCTCGCCATCAAAAAGGCTTCAGTACGAGCAACGCATGGTAACGAATAAACTTGTACTGCCTAGATCGCAAGATGCGATCTAGGCAGCATGATGCTTACCCGGAAGAAACCCTCGAGACGAAGGAGTTGGCGATGCGCCTAGATTGATTTGTGTTGAACGATGGTTGTTGTTTATTTCATAAACCCTAGGTACATATTTATAGTCCGAAGACTTTCTAACGTGGGAATAATCCCAACCGTGCACGAGGCAAACTCTAACTAACCGACACGTAATCTACTATGTTACAGATACACGGGCAAACTAGCCCAAACTTTGCATAACAGGCCGATTCACGTCTTTCTTCCATGTATATTCTTTAAGCCCATCTTGATCGCGGCCCACCTCTGACTCGGTCAAATTCTGGTGATAACACCATCTCCTCTTGGCTTGAGCTTCGAGTTGCGTTCATGAGGGAATCTTTCCTTCGGAGGTGGATCCAAACGAGGTCGCCTTCTTGAAATATGCGTTCCTTCTTCTTGGCGTTGAGGCGGGTAGCTTGACGAAGGACATGTTCTTGAATGGTAGCTCTTGTTTCTTCATGAAGTTTCTTCACGTCGGCGGCGCGCTTGGCGAAGTCCATGTTCGTCCGCTCATGAAGGGGAAGTGGTAGTATGTCGAGTGCCGTGAGCGGCTCAAACCCGTAGACGACCATGAAAGGACTCCTTGATGTAGTCGAGTGCTTGGCGCGGTTGTAGGCGAACTCCGCGTGTGGAAGGCATTCTTCCCATGACTTCAAGTTCTTCTTCACGAGGATGCGTAGGAGGGTGGAGAGGCTTCGATTGACCACTTCCGTTTGGCCGTCCGTTTGCGGGTGCGAGGATGATGAGAATAAGAGCTTCACTCCAAACTTTGCCATGATTGACTTCCAAAGATAACTCATGAACTTGATGTCTCTATCCGACACAATGCTTTGCGGTACTCCATGTAGGCGAACAATTTCCCTGAAAAACAACGAAGCAATGTGTGAAGCATCGTCGCTCTTATGGCAAGGTATGAAATGAGCCATCTTAGAGAATCTATCCACTACCACGAATATAGAATCATGACCATGCTTAGTGCGAGGCAAGCCTAAAACGAAATCCATGCTAATATCGGTCCATGGCGCATATGGGATAGGCAATGGAGTATAAAGACCATAGGGGTTGGAGGTAGACTTAGCTTGTAAGCATGTGGTGCACCGGCGGCAAAGGCGTTCGACGTCGCGGTACATTCTTGGCCAATAGTAGTGGGTTGAGAGCATGGCATATGTCTTCTCTCGACCAAAGTGTCCCATAAGACCGCCTCCATGTGACTCTTGCAAAAGCAATTTTCGAAGCGAAGACTCGGGAATGCAAATCTTGTTAGCTTTGAACAAATAGCCATCATGCAAATAGAAATCATCCACTCCTCGTTCAACGGAGCACTTCTCAAAAATTGGAGCAAAGAAAGAATCGGAGGGATAGAGTTCTTTGATCTCTTCAAGTCCCAAAACATGAAAATCCAAACGAGTTAGCAAAAGGGTGTTTTTGCGGGAAAGAGCATCCGCCACAACATTGTCCTTGCCCTTCTTGTATTTGATCACATATGGGAAGGACTCAATGAACTCGACCCACTTTGCATGTCGTTTGTTCAAGTTGTGTTGGCTTTTCAAATATTTCAAGGACTCATGGTCGGAATGAATGATAAACTCTTTTGGCCAAAGATAGTGTTGCCAAACTTCAAGAACACGAACCAAAGCGTAGAGCTCCTTGTCATATATAGGATAGTTGAGGCGTGCGCCATCTAACTTCTCACTATAGTATGCCACGGGTTTGCCCTCTTGCATAAGAACACCACCAATACCAAGCCCACTTGCATCACACTCAATCTCAAAAGTTTTGGCAAAATTTGGAAGAACAAGAAGGGGAGCTTCGGTAAGGCGTTTCTTCAACTCATCAAAAGCATTTTGTTGGGCCTTGCCCCAAACAAACGGAACATTCTTCTTGGTAAGCTCATTCAAAGGGCAAGCAATGGTGCTAAAATCTTTCACAAAGCGGCGGTAAAACCCGGCAAGTCCATGGAAGCTTCGGACTTGACCAACATTTGTAGGAGTAGGCCAATTGTGGATGGCCTCCACCTTGGAAGAATCAACTTCAATCCCATTAGCGGAAACCACAAAGCCAAGGAAAACCAATTTGTTTTGAGCAAAGGTGCACTTGGGGAGGTTTGCATAAAGCTTTTCATTACGCAAGATGCACAAGACCTCTCTCAGATGTTGCACATGGTCCTCGAGGTTTTTGCTATAAATAAGAATATCATCGAAGTAGACAACCACGCTCTTGCCAATGAGAGGACGCAAGATGTGATTCATGAGGCGCATGAAAGTAGATGGAGCATTGGAAAGACCGAAAGGCATAACGAGCCATTCATAGAGACCGAGTTTGGTCTTGAATGCCGTTTTCCATTCATCACCAATAGCCATGCGGATTTGATGGTAACCACTACGCAAATCGACTTTAGAGAAAATCGTGGCACCACTAAGTTCATCAAGCATGTCATCTAAACGCGGAATGGGATGGCGGTACCGGACGGTAATGGCATTGATGGGGCGACAATCCATACACATCCGTTGCGTCTCATCCGGTTTAGGCACAAGAATCACGGGAACCGCACAAGGGCTAAGGCTTTCGCGGACGTACCCTTTGGCGAGGAGATCTTGTATTTGGCGTTGTATCTCCTTTGTCTCTTCGGGGTTGGTGCAGTAGGCGGCACGGTTTCGGAGCGGAGCGCCGGGTATGAGGTCGATGCGGTGTTCTATGCCTCGGAGTGGTGGTAGTCCATGAGGGAGCTCGTCGGGGAAGACGTCTTGAAATTCCTGCAAAAGAGACAACAAAGACGGAGGAATGTTGGTTAAGTCGTTAGCCGCCGACGAGGGTCCCTTGCATATGAGCACATAGTGCAATATGGTGGATGGGTTCTCTTGGAGCTCTCTCCACTCACTCTTGGTGGCTAGAAGGACACTCTTGGACTCACTCATATATGGCTTGTGGCGCTCACTATCTTTGTGGTGGGTTGCTCCCTCTCCTCTCATCTCACTATGGTGGGTGCGGAGTTGTTCCCTCGCTAAAGCCTTCGCATTATCCGCGATGATTTGGCTAGGAGTCATCGGGCGCAACTCGAACTTCTTGTCGTTGACCTTGAAGGTGTATGTGTTGGAGAGTCCATCATGTATAGCCTTCTTGTCATATTGCCAAGGGCGGCCAAGCAACATGTGGCACACCGTCATGGGTACCACGTCACACTCGATGGTGTCCTCATAAGGGCCGATCTTGAAGTTGATGGTGACGGTATGTTGTATCTTGACGTTGCCCTTGTCGCTCAACCATTGGATATGGTAAGGGTGAGGATGCTTGCGGAGAGTGAGGTTGAGCTTCTCACACAACTCGGTGCTTGCAAGGTTATGGCAACTTCCACCGTCTATGATGACCTTGATCGACTTGCCACCAATTCCGGCACGGGTTTGGAAGATGTTGCACCGTTGTTCTTCCATAGCATGAGGTTGTGTGGTTAGCACCCTTGTGACCACAAGTGAGGGACTTGGGTCATAAGAGAGGATCTTCTCCACTTTCTTGCTCATAAGCTTCTTCACTTTCCACGGCGGCTTGCACAAGGGCTTCATATTCATCCTCATCAAGCGTCTCGATGTCACCATTCTCCATAGTGATCATAACCTTGGTGTTCTTGCACTCAAATGATTTGTGACCTTGGGTTCCACACTTGAAGCAAGTGACACTAGAGGGTCCCGTGGATGCCTTAGAGGAGGCGGTGGAGGAGACCGTTTGCTTCATGCGACTTTGGATAGTCGGTTTCTTGGGTGGTGTAGAGGACACGTCGGCCTTGGCACTTGTAGCATGAGGAGTTGATGTAGTAGGAGGAGTTGATGTAGCGAGCTTGGAGGAGAAATAGGTCTTGGCCTTGGAGTACTTGATGTCCTCGATCACTTGGCGCTCGGCCTTCGATGCTTGGTGGACCAACTCAACCATGTTGGAGTATGGTTGGAACTCGACGATCCTCTTGATGGGGTAAGTGAGGCCATTGAAGAAGCGAGCAATGGTTTGTTCCTCGGACTCTTGGATGTTGGCTCGCATCATAGTGAGCTCCATCTCCTTGTAGAACTCCTCAACGGTCTTGGTGCCTTGCTTCAACTTTTGGAGCTTGTTGAAGAGGTCGGTCATGTAGTGCGTTGGGACAAAGCGAGCATGCATCTCTTTCTTCATTTCTTCCCAAGTGTCAATAGGAGGTTCACCCTTCTCTTCTCGAAGAGTGAGGACTTGCTCCCACCAAGTGTTGGCGTAGTCCTCGAACTCAAGAGACGCCATAGCCACCTTCTTGGCACCGGAGTAGTTGTGGATGCGGAATATCTTGTCAACCTTGAGTGCCCATGAGAGGTATGCCTCGGAATCTTCTTCTCCCTTGAACTTTGGCATGGTGAACTTGAGCCTTCCGAACATGTTCTCTTCATCCTCCAAGGTTCTTCTACGAGGAGGGGCGCCGTCATCTCTTGCGGCTAGAGGGGGAATAGGAGGTCTTCTACGGCCAACCATAGCATTGGGTTGGCGTTGGAGGTGCACACTTGCTTCACTTGGTTCACGGTGAGGATGTGGTTGAAGATCTTGTCGTGGTTGTTGACGATGCTCAAGGTTGGGTCTCTCATCTTGATCATGTTGTAGTTCTCCTCGTCCACGTTGGTCATGGCGAGGGTGGCGGCGGAGATCTCGCCGAGGTTGATCTTGAGGACCTTGGTCTTGGGGATGGCCATCACGCCCATGGTGGGCATGGCGATCCGCTTGGTGACGATCTTGTTGTAGGACTTGGTCTTGTGGAGGATGCTCATGAGGACGAGCATGGCGATGTATTTCTCCACGCCTAGAGTTGGAGCGGGAGTCTTCATGACGAGCTTGTGGGCGATGAGGTCGATGATGGTCTTCATGCCTTGAAGAGGAGCTTGAGGACGAAAGGCCACCATGAGAATAGTAGTCTTGTGGCGAGCTTGATGAAGAGGAAGTAGAGCGGTGTCGACGATGACGACCTAAGTTGGTGATGGCGCGCTCGAGGCTATCCATGCGCCGCTCCATGTTGGCATCATTGGCCGCCATTTGGCCATTCAAGTTGTCCGTAGCTTCACGAAGAAGAGCCAAGTCTTGGTTCACGGTGGAGAAGTTGTGAGCCACCTCATCGTATTGCTCATCGATGCGCGTCTCGAAGAGGGTGAGTTGCTCCTTGAACTCTTGTCGTTGCGTCCATAGGTTGTGTTGAGTAGCCAACCTCTCGGTGTTGCGGAGGATCTCTTCATCCCTATTGGTATCTCCGTTCCTATCCATGATGGAAAGACAAGAACTATGTTGTGTATGTTAGTGGAAGGAGACTACCTCGCACTCTTACCAAGGTAAGATAGTATTGAGGCAATCCACCAAGTCGAAAGTAAGATCAAGTGTATCGGGAACACACGCAAAACCACACGCTAAAGCTAGCAAATATGGTGTTAGGCGAGTGTTGTGGAAAGCCAAATGACAAATCCAAGATCGAGTATGATGTTAAAAGTGGGTGAGGTCCAAAAATCCAAATGTCAATGCGAAGATCACTATAAACACGGAAAAAGTTGTGGAACACACACACGAGATAAGCGGGGTTAGTGCAACCAAAAGTGAGCGGAAAAGTGTATGTATAAGTGCTCGGTGTCACACTAACACAATGAGAGCCAAAGCTTCGGTTGCAAAGGAAGAGACAACAAGATTCACACGCGGCCTCTCTTCTCGTATCTCTCTTTTGCTTAAAAGCTTTTTCTCTTTTGTATATGGTGGCACTTGCACTCGTTTGTATCTTTGGTGGCACGTGGACACTTTTGTATGTATGGGCGTATGGATGTATGGATGTATGGTGCTACTCGCACTCTTTTTGTGTTTTTGGGGCTTTTTCACGCACTATGTTAGCGTTAGCCTCGCTTTTGCTATCTTGCCACACGAGTGTTTGCTTGGATGCCTTACTCAACGCGACACACACACCTCACAATGCGGGGCCACGTGCAATGTCTCGCAACACTAGACAAGCAATGCTCGATGGGATAGATCGCAAAAGGAAGAGGGGTTACAAGGTGAAAGCTGCAAGTTATACCTGCGATGATGGTGGTGGTGGTGGTGGTGGAGATCGCCGGAAAACGGGGTCGAAGGAGGGCGCGAAGATACGCCCGGTCTGGGGCCCGGTTGGACCGGATCCTGGACCGGCCTGTCCGGTTGCCGCCCGGTCGACCGGGTTCTGGGCTGGCTCGTCCGGTCTGGGGCCCGGTTGACCGGGTTCGAAACCGGGTTTCACGATTTGGAGTTTTCTCTCTCCTGTTCTTCCCCAAACCAAATCCAAATCGACCAAAACGAAGAGAAACGATGGAATTGGAGGCTCAAAGTTGGGGAAATAGTAGATCAAGCACAACAACACCAGATCCACGGACCAAAACCACTCAAAACGCAACCAAATCACAGATCGGTCAAGAGGCAATTTGGGGCTATTTTTGGGGATTTTTTTTTGGAAAATTTTCTAGGAACGAAATCGGGTGGGTGGAAGGTCAAATCCGCGGTAACCAAGAGCTGCTGATACCATATGATGAGGTCTAAGACCCCGTGTGTGGCCCGATCTCGCGGATTGACTTCGAAACCAAGGGGAGAGATAGGAAAACGCGAGGAACACGAAGCACACGACGAACACGAGGAACTCCGAGACTCACGCACGCACACCAACCCGATACACCCGATGCTTACCTCCGTGGCTCGATGGACCACGCCAATAGAATCTCCGAGGAAGAGGCCGTGGCAGAATTCCCGGAGAGAGATTGGGGTTGGAGAGGAAGAGCTTGGTGAGGGAGAGAGAGTAACTTGTACTAGAATCTCACTCAACAAGATCAAAGTCAACAACCAAGGTGCCTTGATTACAGAGGGATGATACCCAAAGGAGACTAAGCTCAAAGGTAGGTTTGAGTTCAAAACAAGTCTAAAGAGCTAATGAGGGGTCCCAGCTACTTATATAGTCACACATGGCCAGCAAGGGCGAACAGGTACGCGAAAGGATAAGTTAAGGCAGTTTGGTGGGGGCATTCCCGTCAGATCCGGTTTGGGTCCGGTCTGACCGGGCCTGTGACCGGGCTGTCCGGTCACGGGTCCGGTCTGACCGGGCCTATGACCGGGCAGTCCGGTCATGGGTCCGGTCGACCGGGCACAAACCGGGAATCTGCGAAGAATCCGGTCCTGGGTCCGGTCGTCGTCCGGTACGAGGGGGCTGGTCCGGTTTGCGCCCGGTTGACCGGGCCTGTGACTGGGGCGTCCGGTTGTGGGTCCGGTCTGACCGGGCCCATGACCGGCCAGCCTCCGTCTCTTCCTTGGAGCGCTTCGAGCGACGTCGGCTTCGGCTTCAAGATCATCTCCATGTCCAGTGGCTTCCCTTCCTCTCTTGACCTTGGCGTCTCCTCCTCTCCGGGGTCTTGGCGCGCCTTGTACCTAATGACACATAGTACGTCGGCATGAGGTAGCAATCCATCCAAAGGGGTACCAAGATCAAGGGTGGTGAGGAGCGAGTTCACCTCATCATGTAGAGCTTTGACTCGGGCTCGTGTCATCGGTCCACTTGGGGGACTTGTTGGTCTTGGTGTGGAGGTGACCGAAGGCCACCCCGCATCAGACCTCCTAGTTGGCTTGGTGATTGGTGCTCCGGTGATCTCTTCAATAAGATTGTGAAGAGGCCCGAGTTTCTCCTTCGTGGAGCTTGTGAAGTGGTTGTGGAGCTTGCCATCTCCGGAGCGGAGGAAAAGCTAACCATAAGGAAAGGGCCATTAACCTTCGTGGGTGTGGTTCGGAGAATAGGGTGAGCCTTCGTGGCGCGGGGAATCCTTCGTGGACCTCCACTCCTCCAAACGTGACATACCTTCTTGCAAAGGAAGGGAACACGGGAATACATCCTCGTCTCCGCGTGCCTCGGTTATTTCTATACCCGAGCTCTCTTTCCTTGTGATAGCCATCGTGCTTGAAGTATATATATCTTGCTATCACTTGTGCTACATATATCTTGTGCCTATCTTGCTTAGCTCTAGTTGCCATTGTTAAACTTAGTTGAGCTTAGCATATCTAGGGTTTGTGCTTGTAAACTAAACGATAGTTTAATTCCGCATTCATACAAGACAAATCCGCAAGAGTTTGTAATTGCCTATTCACCCCCCCCCCCCCCCCCCTCTAGGCGACATCTCGATCTTTCAATTGATATCAGAGCAAGGTCTCTCCTTGTTTAAGGCTTCACCGCCTTGAGAGTAAAAGATGTTGGCTAGTAATTTAGTGCACAATGACACAATTATCTTTGTTGGCACAAATTATCTTTTGTGGCGAAATTGCTTGCTTTGCAATCTTCGGACCTTGTGTCCAAACATTGAGCAATTTCTAGATGTAGGTTTTTCTCCTCCGATGGATCCTCAAAATCTATCTTTAGAGGAGGAGAAAAACTTACATCTTGAAGCTCAAGTATCTAATGAGCTTTTATTCTCTTTGAGACCCGATTTTCGTAGGTTCTTGATATATATAAAGCGAAAGTCGTCTCATGAGATGTGGATCAAGCTTAAAGAAATGTTTGGTGGATCCATTTCTCATTTGGTCGGTGGTGTCTTCGAGGAGCTCTCTTCCCCTTTATATCATGAAGAGCTCCAAGTTGCTTCCACCTCCGGCCGTGATGAGTTCTCATCTTCTTCCACTTCACCAACGTGTAGCAAGACACGAGGTAATGATATGGTGAGTGGTGAGGAAAATTGCAATGTTGATATTGTGCTCAATAGTGATGATTCTTCATCTCTATCCCATTGCAATGCTTCCTCTTTGGACTTAAACACATCTAGCATTGAAATTAATCTACATGCTTGTGTTGATAGTCCTTGCATATCATTTGTAAATTGCTTACATAAATCCCATGATGATATGCTTACCTTGTCTTGCTCCCATAATCAAAATGCTTCTATTTCCTCTAGTTGTTTGTTGACTAACAATGTAGAGGAAACCGAACACTCTATGGATCAAGACATGTTTTCAAATGAGGATTCAAGAATTTCTTCATCTTCATCCTCCGGTATGCACATGTGCCTTATGGCAAATGGATCAAAGGTATCTCCTACTTTGACTCCTAACACTTCCTCTAATGATGAGAGTGATGATGATGATAATGATGAAGAATATAATATCTTGGTGCATAATATGGCAATGGTATATGCTTCTCTTCATGGTAATAAAGAAGCTCGTGCTAATATCGAACACTCTATGGATACCTTGAGTAAATATAGGGAAACCATAGTGGAGTTGGAGTCCCATGTTGAAAATGGGGAAATGAGATTCACTCTCCTCAAGCATGAGCTAAAAGATGAGAAGCATACTAATTTTATGCTTACACAAAAAATTGAATCCTATATGCATGAAAATGAGAAAAATGTTGTTGATGCTTGTGCTACTAACTCTACTTCTTGTGAAGCATCTATCTTAAAGGAGAATGTTGAGTTAAGGGCTCAACTTGAGTTGCTAACTAGCAATTATAGGGAATTGGAAGAAAGTCATAAAAAGCTCTCGGGCTCTCATGATGACCTTCTAATTTCCTATGATGGGCTAAAGTTAGCTCGTGAGGCTAGTATCACTAAGGTAACATCTTGTGAGCCTCATGTGGACATTAGCACAATCTCTACTACAAATGCTATATTGCCATGTGCTAGTCCTTATAATCCATCTAGTCAAACTAGTGATACACCTTGTGTTGGATTACTTGCCTTGCCTTGTTGCTCTAACAATAAAGCTTCTACTTCCTCTAGTACTTGTATTTCTACTAACCATGTAGAGGAAATAAAAGAGCTCGAGGCCCAAGTCCTTTCTTTGAAGAAAGACTTGGAAAAGCGTCATGAAGGGAAATCCACACTTGACAAGATGCTAAGTGTGCAACAATCCCCCAATGACAAGAGTGGACTCTGATTCAACTCCAATAACAAGAACAAGTCCAAGAGCAAGAACAACAAGAAGAAGGGCCAAGACAAAGTCAAGGATCCGGCCAAGTTGGTTTGCTTCAAGTGCAAGGTTGAAGGGCATCATGTTAGATCATGCCCATTGAAGAAGAAGCACTTGAGTGAGAAACAACAAGGGAAACGGCCACAAGGTCAAGGTCAAGCTCATGCTCGACCTCAAGTTGAAGATAGGCCACTTCCCAAGAAGAATCAAGATGTTGTTCCCCAAGAGAAGAAATCAATAAAGAAGAGAAAGGGGAACACTTGCTACTTATGTCGTGTGAAGGGGCACTTTGCTTCTTCATGTTTAAGTGGTACCTTATCTAACCCTATAATTGTTGATGATTATTCTCTAGGGAAGGAAAAGGATGGCAATGTGTTTGCCAAGTTTGTTGGAACTCAAAGTGGTCTCAAGAAAAGGACCATTTGGGTTGCCAAGCCTATTGTGACTAACCTCTTAGGACCCAACTTGGTTGGGGACCAACAAGCTCAAACGTGATCAATAGGTGCATGTGGAGGTCATTGGAGACTTGGCTACTTCATGAAGAATTAAGGGATCTTCATATATTATATTTTGACCAAGCCAAGTCGTATGGATCATTATCTATATCTTACATCCAATGTTCCTCCTTGCGGTAACTTATACTTCAACTCTTCATATTTATTGTAAGTTACTTGCCCCCTTGCATGTTTGGTTTTGTATCAAATATGTGTTTGTATGTGTTGAGTCTTACTTACCTATCGTGTGTATTCAAGTATGTTTGTTTGACTCATCATATACTTGTGTATTGTGTTGAGCCTATTACATCTTGATGATATCTTATTTGGCTCTCTTTGAGTGATTAATGGAACATCCCATTTTGGGGGAGTGATATGCATTGTGCATCTCTCTTTCTCTAAAAAATGTGTGTACATGGGTACCACCACTTAGTATTGATATTGCAAGATTATCTAGTCACTATGTGGTATGTCATACTCATGAGAAATTCAAATTCTAAATGACCATTAATCATCTCTAGTCGAATTTTTGTTGCCTCTTGATTAGAAGAAATGTTTTATCACATTATGGGGGAGTAATATGTTTTGTACATATCACAAGCCTAGAAAATGTAAACATATGAGGTTATGCCACTTAGAGTTGATGCTCTTAATTATCTTGTTCCTAGGTGGCATGTTTGCTCAAACAAGCTCCACTTCTATTTGAAAAACTTGTATTGCTCATCTTATGGATTCTTGTTTGAGTAAGAAATTCTTGATACGATGTTTCCTCAAATACATATCTCTATATCCTATTTGGGACACCGATTGCTTCAAGTTATTCTAATCATTGCCGTGCGTGATTGTTTGACTAGTTGAAGCTATCAAGAATCTTCATCCGTGCATAGTGCTTAATTCTATATACTTATTCTATGCCTTTTATTGTGAAGTTGATCCTTACTTTCATTATCAATACTCCACCGGAAATTATTTCCAATATACTCATTGTCTTTGACAATTGATAACCTTGTATGTGGTTGAATTTTTGGATCATCTTCACCTTGGATTGTTTCTTATTGCCTTATTTTATTTCCAACAAATCTTTGTTACTCCCATGTGTCTTCCTTGTTCCTTTGGAAAATCTTTTGATAAATTCCCTTGATTCATATCAAGAATTTGTTTTGGAAGACAAACCTTCTCCTTACAGTACAATGTGTCATTGTGAAAAGTGTAGAGGGTTTGGTTTGTTCGTTCGAACCTTGCTCTTTTGGGAGTTTGCTATCTCATTCCTTCTTACATGTTTTATTTGCTTGAATGAGATAAATCTTTGAGCATGTCTACTTTATTTCATCCTTTATGCTCAATGGTTTCTTCTAAGTACATTTGTTGAACTTTGTTGAACAAATCTTTTGTGATTTGCGTCTTCGATATAATTGGGACAACAAATTTGTTTGGTCACACCTTTATACCTTCTTCAATTCATTTGGTGTTTTGTCCAAAGTATATCTTTCTTGGATCTTTAAAAGTCTTTGTGCGTGCTTATATGTAATTTATTTATATTTATAGCATGCTTTCTTTCTTCGATCCATTATATAGGGTATACTCCATCAAATCCTAAACGGCTAAGATGTGCATGAAATTCAAATTTCATCTATAAATATGCACATATTTATATGGAGTGTGTCCTATGTATTGTGGTTAGTCTAACCATTTTGGACCCAATAAGTTTGGGGACCAAGATGTACTTGAATGTTGTTTTAGGTACATTGGAGATGCAATGGAGGTTTGTCTCATCTATAAGGAAGGTGTTGTCACCATATGATAATTGGAGTCAACCAAGGATGATGAATGAACTCTTATCTACTACATCATGCCATTGCTATCTCAGTAACAAGTATCTTATTCATGCATTATCCAATAGCATTCAACCTCATGTAGGTTGCATCTTGGCATGAAATTATTTATTTCGAAAATATTGCGGTTCTTGAAAATTCTTTTTAAAGAAAACTTCTTATTGAACATTTGAGTGATTTGAGAAGATTCATATGATGGGGATATATATATAAATCATGTTCATGATTCACCCACCCAAATATGCCCTCTAGCAATTTATTGCATATCAATTCCTCAAAGAACTCTCATGCGCAATTTTGATGAAATTGCGAACTAAATCCATATTTGTGATACTTGTTGCCTCTCTCAAAATATTCCAACTATCTTTACTTCCCTTATTGTTAGTTGTGATGTTTTTTGAGATTCTCTTGGTTGAAGCTCATTTATATACCATAAGTGAAAATTGGAAGCCATAGGCTATATATGTTTTTTAAGCAAACATTCTTGGTATATTTTATGACTTCATCTTGGATATCTTGTCTTATTTATTTTGTTAACCTCTTGTGTGTGCATGTTCCTTTATGTATCACTATGTCCACTTTAGAAACTTGTATACATGAGAGCATTAATCCATCATCTTGATATCCTTGTTCTTTGCCAACCATATTTTACCCTTTTGTTTTTAGTGGTGTTGGTAAAGAAGATTTATGAGTGCTTGGTCTACTTGTTTTTCTTCATGCACTCATATCTCGTAATTGTTGGACTCAAGTTATTCTTGATAAGCATATTATCTTTATCTTGGTGGTGTTCTAAATGATATAGCAGGAGTGAGGATTCCATGTTTATGCATATTGTATTCAATTTGCAAACATTATAAATTATGCACGAACCTTGGGGAGCTTCCTTATTTTTATTTAGAGCACTATATCTCTCTTATCATGATATCTTTGTTCGTCCAATTGGATCTTTGATTGCTTGCTTTATTTGTTAAAACTTCCTTCACCATGTTATCCTTGTGCAATCTTTGATCCTCAATATAGTTTGACTTCCTTCAAATATTCATCATTGGATATGTGCATTTGATTCCACTCAAATTATGAGAAGTGCACACCTTGGGGAGGAACTCACATTATATTGGCTTTCTAAATTTTTCACCCATTTTGACAATCGATGCCAATGGGGGAGAAGTTTAGAGGGTTTAAGGGAATGGTTTTATACTTAAGATTGGTTTGTGCTTAAGTGTTTTGCCTCTCATGCGTTCCATATTTATATGTCTTGCATGGTTGTATATATATAGTGGAAACTATCCCAAAGGTTAATCTTGACAATATATGCAATGAATTCATGTTCATCACACGTGCATACATTGTGGGGGAGTTTTCTCTATATATATTGGTTCTACTCACATCCCTTGCATTTGTTGTAGTTGTGTGAGTAGAGCCGGTTTTGATATGGGCTAGTAGCTTTGTGTTACTTGACCATATCAAATACAACCTCTTGTATACAACTTATTCTTGGATAAGTTGCGTACTTGTTTCTAATATTCATTATATAAACCCTCTTATAGTGATTGTCATCAATTACCAAAATGGGGGAGATTGTAAGGGTACATTGCCCCTATTTGTGGTTTTGGTAATTAATGACAACCCCTATGGACTAATGTTTTCATTGAGTTTATATGAAGGAATATTCCATAGGTACTACTTGTATTCCATGTGTTGGATTCAAGTATGGATGCCATGAAGATAAAGGTATACCTTGTGTATTGGCATCAAGATCATCGGTTTGAAGATATATATGTGATATGATCAAGAAGAAGAAATGAAGATGGAGTTCTTATGTGAAACTCAATATTAGCCATGCTCTATCTTAAGTGAGTATGAGAAGATACAAGGTTGAGTTGGGCAAGTTCAAGATGAGCATCTTGAGTGGATCACATGCTTGAAGCTTGCCGTCCATTTGGTGATAATGGACATGTGAAGATGTGCATCAATGGAGCTTTCCCATCATAGTGTATGGGGGAGCATTTGTGAGTCTTCACTAAACAACATTGATCAAGTGAGGTATTCCGGTTTGAGTAGAGCTTGAAGAGTTATCATCAAGATCAAGCGGGATGCGCAAGGCAAAGGTATGGCCTTGCTAGGTTTTCCTTTTACCGGTCTCAAGGTGGTTGTTGGGAGACCGGATTATAGGATAGATAGCCGCACTATCAAGAGGGGCTTTCGGTTGGGTAACTTGATCACATCGTCTTAGGGAGCTCAACCCTTTGCATACTTTGCATATCCCTATTGCTTCTTGGTGTTTCTCTGTGTGAGGTTCTTGAGCTTGTTGCTAGCTTTACAACAAGCCCAAGTTCATCGAAAACGGAATCCGGATGCATCTTCTATTGCGTTTTCGAGGTTGGGTGATTTTACCGATTATTCATGATATAAGGTTCTACCTTTTATATTCATGATAAAATCCCCTCCTACAGACTTGTGTGTTTTCACTTTCTATTTGATAGCATTTGTTGTTATCTTCCAAACAAAATTGGTTTCACTCGAATCGGAATTCGGGAGCATTAGTTATTAAAGAAAAAGGAAAAAGGAGAAAAGAAGAAAAAGAAGAAAAAGAAAAGAGGGGCAGCCGGTTGGCGACCGGTCATCCGGGCCGCACGCCGGCCCACCCGGGGCAGCCGGTTGGCAACCGGTTAGCCGGGCCGCACGCCGGCCCACCCGGCCAGCTAACCGGCCTGCCGCCTCACCCAGCCCAGCGCCGGCGCCCCACCGGCCCGCTCGGTGCCCCGCCGGCCGACCGGCCTCCTGGCCGGGCCGGGCCTTTTTCTTCTCCCCCGCGCACTCGCATGCCTATCCGCCGCCCGTGAGCGGCGCGCGCCTCGCCCAGCTGCAGGTCCGGCTGGGCCGGATCCCAGACCGGCCTGTCCGGCCACAGATCCGGTCAGCCGGCTGCCAGGCCGGTTGGGCCGACTTTTCAGCCCGTTTTCCTTTGATTTTTTCCTGTTTTTTCCCCAACGGTTCTATTTCCCCCTTAGCTATAAATAGGCTTCTTCCACCTTGAGCTTGGGTACTTCTTCCCTTTCTCTCACCTCCATTGTTGCATTTGAAGAAGTTGCTCTCTCTCTTGTTCCCCCCATGATTCTTGCTCATTGTTGAGGGATCTAAGAGAGGAGATCTAGATCTACACTTCCACCAAACCATTTCTTCTCTAAGTGAGGGGAACTCTTGGGATCTAGATCTTGGAGTCTTTTGTTGACTTTCCCCATTGTTCTTCCTCTCCAATCTCATCCTAGCATTTGTTGTTTGGGTGGGATTTGAGAGTGAAGGACTTGAACACCTCTAGTGTTCTTGCTTTGCATCATTGCATAGTGTTGAGCTCTCCACCACGATTAGTTCGAGTGAGAGACCGTGAGCTTGTTACTCTTGGAGGGAGACCTCCTAGTTGGCTTGGTGATTGGTGCTCCGGTGATCTCTTCAAGAAGATTGTGAAGAGGCCCGAGCTTCTCCTTCGTGGAGCTTGTGAAGTAGTTGTGGAGCTTGCCATCTCCGGAGCGGAGGAAAAGCTAACCATAAGGAAAGGGCCATTATCCTTCGTGGGTGTGGTTCGGAGAATAGGGTGAGCCTTCGTGGCGCGGGGAATCCTTCGTGGACCTCCACTCCTCCAAACGTGACGTACCTTCTTGCAAAGGAAGGGAACACGAGAATACATCCTCGTCTCCGCGTGCCTCGGTTATTTCTATACCCGAGCTCTCTTTCCTTGTGATAGCCATCCTGCTTGAAGTATATATATCTTGCTATCACTTGTGCTACATATATCTTGTGCCTATCTTGCTTAGCTCTAGTTGCCATTGTTACACTTAGTTGAGCTTAGCATATCTAGGGTTTGTGCTTGTAAACTAAACGATAGTTTAATTCCGCATTCATACAAGACAAATCCGCAAGAGTTTGTAATTGCCTATTCACCCCCCCCCCTCTAGGCGACATCTCGATCTTTCAGTCTCAAACGTATCTATAATTTCTTATGTTCCATGCTAGTTTTATGATGATACTCACATGTTTTATACACATTATATGTCATTATTATGCATTTTCTGGCACTAACCTATTGACGAGATGCCGAAGAGCCGATTCTTTGTTTCTGCTGTTTTTGGTTTCAGAAATCCTACAAAGGAAATATTCTCGGAATTGGACGAAATCAACGCCCAGGGTCTTATTTTTCCACGAAGCTTCCAGAAGACCGAAAGGATCACGAAGCCAAGGGTGGGGCCGCGCCGCCCTAGCGTGTGGGCCCCTCGTGTCGCCCCTAAACCTATCCTTCCGCCTACTTAAAGCCTTTGTCGCGAAACCCCCAGTACCGAGAGCCACGATACGGAAAACCTTCCAGAGACGCAGCCGCCGCCAATCCCATCTCGGGGGATTCAGGAGATCGCCTCCGGCACCCTGCCGGAGAGGGGAATCATCTCCCAGAGGGCTCTTTATCGCCATGATCGCCTCCGGATCGATGTGTGAGTAGTTCACCCCTAGACTATGGGTCCATAGCAGTAGCTAGATGGTTGTCTTCTCCTCATTGTGCTATCATGTTAGATCTTGTGAGCTGCCTATCATGATCAAGATCATCTATTTGTAATGCTACATGTTGTGTTTGTTGGGATCCAATGAATATTGAATACTATGTCAAGTTGATTATCAATCTATCATATATGTTGTTTATGTTCTTGCATGCTCTCTGTTGCTAGTAGAGGCTCTGGCCAAGTTGATACTTGTAACTCCAAGAAGGAGTATTTATGCTCGATAGTGGGTTCATGCCTCCATTGAATCTGGGACAGTGAGAGAAAGTTCTAAGGTTGTGGATGTGCTGTTTCCACTAGGGATAAAACATCAATGCTTTGTCTAAGGATATTTGTGTTGATTACATTACGCACCATACTTAATGCAATTGTCTGTTGTTTGCAACTTAATACTGGAAGGGGTTCGGATGATAACCTGAAAGTGGACTTTTTAGGCATAGATGCATGCTGGATAGCGGTCTATGTACTTTGTCGTAATGCCCTGATTAAATCTCATAGTACTCATTATGATATATGTATGTGCATTGTTATGCCTTCTTTATTTGTCAATTGCCCAACTGTAATTTGTTCACCCAACATGCTATTTATCTTATGGGAGAGACACCACTAGTGAACTGTGGACCCCGGTCCATTCTTTACATCTGAAATACAATCTACTGCAATTGTTCTTTACTGTTCTTCGCAAACAAACATCATCTTCCACACTATACAATTAATCCTTTGTTTACAGCAAGCCGATGAGATTGACAACCTCACTGTTACGTTGGGGCAAAGTACTTTGATTGTGTTGTGCAGGTTCCACGTTGGCGCCGGAATCCCTGGTGTTGCGCCGCACTACACTCCGTCACCAACAATCTTCACGTGTTCCTTGACTCCTACTGGTTCGATAACCTTGGTTTCTTACTGAGGGAAAACTTGCTACTGTACGCATCACACCTTCCTCTTGGGGTTCCCAACGGACGTGTGTCTTGCACGCATCAAGCTGCACCATCATCTCGTCATCGCTGTCCATCGCGGCAATCGGACAAACACCTAGCGGGCGGGGCGGTTGTGCCGCGGTGGCGGCGAGCTCTGTTCCGGGCGAAACAGCGGCCACCAATCGAGGGGGTGGCGGCTGTGTCGATGGACGGCGGTTCCTAGACAGGCGGTGGTGTCTATTGCAAGCAGGGGCGCGGCGGCGACGGCGACAATGGAGATCTAGAGGGGTGGGAGTCGACTCGGGCGTGGGTAGGAGGCGGGAAATCGGTGTATCTGGCTGCCAGGCGGAGCCCACGCTCGTTTTCTGACGTGCCGCGAGGCGCCGGCGCGCCCGATTTGCGCCCTACGCGAAGGGGCCGGCACGGGGATGTCGGCGATTATATTGGGCTCGAAAACAAGCCGACGCCGTTTGGGGCGCACCGGTGCGAGCCCAAAAACCACGCCGGGCCCCAAATCGCTATCGGGGCCGCTATGGGGCGCGCTAGTGGAGATGCTCTTAGACTCCAGCAACTCTTTGAACGTGATGCAAGCTCACAATACACTTGTTATGAAGAAGTCGGCATCCAATCGTAAATGCGCCAGCCGCCAACAGTGCACATGGTAGCGAGGATTGGTTGGCCATCACCGTGCCGACTAATAGCCCTTCCATCTGTTGAACGCCACGAGGGCAGCGGGGGAAACCCTAGCCGCCGCCCACCTCCGTCCTCCACCGAACCTCCCTCCCTCCGCCACCTCCAAAGGGCGCGGCTGGGCAAAGCCTTGCTGGCGCCAGCGGTGGCGGGCCCCCTCCTAGCTCGCGGATCCATGGCCGGCGATGGCGGCGGTTGGTCGGCTACGAGGGCTTGGACGTGGTGATGTCGGGCACCACGGCACGGCGTCCTCGACTCCTCGATGACAGCGTGGCGGACGGTAATGAAACCTCTTCAGGCAGATCAACGGCGGATGGGGCGGAGGCTGGCCAGTGAGAACCAGGTTCCGATTCGGTCGGAGCCAACGATGGTGACGTCATCGGACGTCATCACCTTGTTGAAGGCATCGTTGCCACGGATCCGCCCTCAGCCTCTTGTTCCGGGGGGGAAACCCTAGATCTGAATTTTTAGATCGGATGATGGCGACACCTCCAGTGTCGTTTCCCCTCTTAAGGGCATCACTTTTGGAACACGAGATGCCTGTAGGGGGTCATCCGGCGCAGCGGTATTCCATCTACTGCGTCGATGTTGGTGGGTCTCGGTGGCACGGTGCAGAGGGGTATCAACAATGGACGTGGCTGGATGGACTCACGCAGGTTGGTGGCCCTATCTGGCGTTATGGTGGCGTCGATGGCAAGTCCGATGAAGTGTATGCGGCTTTTTGACTTGAAGATGGCTTGGTGGATCGATGGCGACCACGACTTCTTCAGCGTGCGTCACAGAGGTGTTCGTTGAGATTCTGATGTACCGGATGTGCGCTCCCTTTCACCTAGAGGGTGGCCTACAGTATGCGATAGTTCCCGGTATCCAGCTGATGGGGTTTTTTCCGTGTTTTCAGGGCACAAGGCTTTGCTGACATGATATTCTCTCATTATCAGGATTGTAGGTGTTGAATGGTGGCTTCGGATTACATTGATATATGCTCTTTGTAAGACTTTTGAGAATAATTTAATAAAGAAGGCCGTATGGAGTGTGGATTTTTGTAGCTCGAGCTACACATAGCTCGTTTTTTTTAAATTTGAAAACGATACTTTAAAGCTACAAAAAATCTGAAAAGAAATCTTGATGTAGGTAATGTTGGGATCTACGTATCTGCAAAATTTCAACTCGAAATACCTTATCTTCGAATCTGCACAAAAATAACAAAATCTGACAGATTTGGAGGTTTTGAAATCTTGCACTGTTCACTACTATACGTGTCTGATTTTGTCATTTTTTCACAGCCCCGAATATACGGTATTTCGAGTTGAAATTTTGCACGTACTTAGATCACAACATTGTCTACAGCAAAGATTTTTTCCCAGATTTTTTGAAGCTTTGAATCACCGGTTTTGAATTTTTCAAAAACCGAGCTACATGTCTACACTCATGGTTTTTGAGGCCGTATACATCTTTTCGATGCGGAGGGAGGTCATTCTCCATTTCGAAAAAAATATATGTTGAACGCCCGCCGGCAGCCCGTCCATATTAGCCGTGCTCAACGCCATCGCAATACTTAATAAAACATGGCAAACCTCAACAAGTTAATTACTGCATACTTGCCCTGCTAGCCAGATTTGTACACGTACATGAACAAATCAGATCCCTACCATCGGTCAGCTAACAGACCCTTCAAACCGTAAATCTCAAATAGACGTATTCAGGTCATTTCAAACGCGTTTTACGGGCTGAAAAAACGACTCGTAGCCCAGACACCGCAAAAAGAATCACTAAAACAACATATTACGTCCTAGCCCCAATAGCCTTTTTTCCTCATTTCTTCCCCAACATCTGCCCCAACCTCAGCTTGGGTGCTGCCCCGCCCGCGCCAGCCGCCCCGCGCGCACGCTAGCCGCCGGCCACGCCCGTTCCCACGCGTCGCGCCCAGCTGCCCCACGCCAAGCAGCCCCAAGCCCGCCCGCTCCCTGCAGCCTCGTCGTCCGCTCCCGCCGGCCTTTCGCTCCGGATTCCGGTGAATTTTGGTAGACTCTGGCGCTCGTACGGGCTGAAGTTTCCTTAGCGCCAACACGAGAGTTGGGATGGGATTCGCTCTCGGAAGGCCTCACGAAACTGGGTAATTGGAGTTCCCGCGCCACGAAACTGATAGACTGAAAAAAAAATTCTGGATAAAGGTTCGATGCAGTGTGTGAACCGGCTTTTTTTCTCTCTAAAATCCCAAAATGACAATTATTAGAGCATCTCCAGTCGCGTCCCCCAAACGGCGTTTGGGGGACGGCGGACAAGAAATGGAGAAAATCGCGTCCCACTCGCGTCCCCAAAAGCTAAATAGCGCCTCATTTTGTGTCCGGCGTTCTCGGTAGAGACTGCCCATATGCATGCATGCAGCCCCTAGTCCCCACATGCCATTCTCTTTCCCCACACTTTCTCTCACCTACTTTTCCCACATGGGTGATCCCTTCTATTAAAATGCATGTATCCGGACGCTGTTTGAGGGACGCGGCTGGAAAGGGTCTCTTTTCTGTACAGATTTTTGATCTCTTTTTGTCCAGCGCGGTCCTAAACGTGGCCCAAATCATTTGTGCCGAACGTTTTTTGAGGGACGCGACTGGAGATGCTCTTATACACACATGTACATGGTAATGAATCAGCTCCCCCTCCGATCCCCACCAGTGGGCGCGGAGCATTAAAGCAAGTTGAAGTGACCATAAAAGCGTGGCGGATGGGGTGACGGTGACGGTGACGGCGGAGGAAGCAGGGCTTGAATGCTTGGCAGCTGGGAACAGCAACGGGACCTCCAAGCATTCAAGATTCCATGACTGCTGACTCAAAGACCTCTCGAGAATTGCTTTGTTTGGGTAACCAGAAACCAGTTTGTTTCCTCCAGCTTCAGTCTGTACTAGGAGTCTAGGAAGGTGGGGCGCGGCAGCACGCCGCGCCTGTGTGGGTGCAAGGTGAAGAGAAGTTGTGATTTCATTACAGAGTTCATCAAGCCAGCTAAATAGGTATTGCTTCCTTTCATAGAGACGCGCTCTATGAAAGACGCGGTCGATTGGGGGATGGGAGCAGCTCGCGATGTTCTAGGTTTTCACCTTGGTGGGCAGAAACCATAGACGCAGAGAGCAGCCCTCTAGTCTCAGCCACACGACCCCACTCACGGAAGGGCCCAACTGTCATAGACTTCTCAGCGCTGAGCGACTGTGAAAGAAAATTCACTACATCGGACGGTGGTGGGTGAAAGCGGGGGAAGGATTTTACTGTCGCAGTACAAACGAGCGATCCAGATTCATTTGCCCCTCTCAGACCCCCTGGTTGGCCGGGTAGTCTTTGAATATTTATATGAATGAACTAATTCAACCTTGTACTATTCAGGGAACACAATATAACAAGCCAACAATGATTGGAGGTCTTGGTGCTTCAGGTAGGAGATTAAATGGCGAATCCAAAGTGTGAGTTCATCTAAGTGTACTTGTAACAGGCATATCTGCTAGATAAAATATTAATGTGCTAACCAATTCGGACAATAACACATTTTATTTTTCAAGTTTACTTTCCTGACAGCCTACAAACGAAGTGTAGATGTGAGGTCCATAAATCAAACATATCATGGATTTTATGCAGATTTAAAAAATATAACTGGAACTTACTACATTTTGCTCCTGTAGCAATATATTGCATAAGTCCTGCCAATACAAAGTGATAGGTAGGAACCAAAATCAGAAAATAATGCACATGTAAAGACTAATGACCTGACATAGCACCTGAAGATAGCCACTCTGAAATAGAGTCAGCCAATACAGCCAGGCATGACTCAAATATTGGTGTTGAAGAGAGCAAGAATTTTTTTTTTTTTTTTGAAACGGGGGCAAAAGCTTTGCCCCAATCTATTAATTAAGGAGAAGTTTAGCAAGTTTACAAACAAGTTACAAGGTTCAAAATACAAGAATTACTCTCCCGGCATCAAATCCCCCAAGCGTTTTGCACCCGCTAACACCCAAAGTTTAGCCTCTCTCCTAATCTTCTCAAAAACAACTTGAGCGGGAGCTTGTTTGTTACGGAAAACCCTCGCGTTCCGCTCGCACCAAATCTCCCAAGTTATGAGTAAGGTGAGAGTTGACATTGCCTTGCGGTTTGGAGCACCTCTGGCCGCCATCCCATTCCACCATTCCTTCATGCTTAACCCGGCCCAAAGGGAGGTATCAACTCCGCTGATTCCAAGCCAGTTCACAACAAGGGCCCAAAGCCGCTTGGTGAAACGGCAATGTATAAAGAGATGATTGACAGATTCCACACATTGTTTGCAAAGAGGGCAAAGGCCACAATTGGGCCAACCGCGCTTGGCTAACCGATCGGCCGTCCAAACTCTATTTTGCGTGACGAGCAATGCAAAAAACTTCGTTTTGGGAGGCGCCCAAGCCTTCCACACCGTGTCGTACATAGGAGACTTGATCAATCCTAAGAATTGCACTTCATAAGCCGATTTAGCGGAGTATTGGCCGTTGGAGGTAAGCCTCCAAGAGATGTCATCTTCTACAAGCTCGTTGAGGTGGATGGTGGACAAATGTGTCCAAAGCTCAAGGAATTGGTTGAAGTGTTCAATAGTGAAGTTCTTCTCAAGGTCAATTTTGGCCACCCAAGAATTTTCATGCAAAGCTTTGGCCACCACCCAATTTTTGCGCTTGGATATGTCGAAGATTAGGGGTGCAATGTCTATAGGCCTCCTCCCCCCGAGCCAAGGAGCGTGCCAAAATGGGGTTTTATTTCCATTCCCAATGGTGATCTCGGTTGCGGCATAAAAAAATTCCATATCCTCTTTGGTGCAAGGGTTGCCGGATCCCGCCCAAATCCTATTCGGGTCTTTCCATTGAAGCCAAGGCCAACGAAGTCGAAGTGCCGTCGCGAACTTTCCCAAGTGTAGGATTCCAAGACCGCCAACTTCTTGGGACGGCACACCGTGTCCCAATTGACTTTACATTTCGCGCCGGTAGTGGATTCCTTGCCGGACCAACGGAAAGCCCTTTCAATCTTGCTGATGAACTTGATAGTGCCCAGCGGTAATGCAAGGGGAGTGAGATGGTAAATGGCTTGAGAGGCGATGACCGACTTCACCAAGGCGGCACGGCCGGCTGTGGTGACAAGCTTCCCATTCCAAGTTGGCAAATTTCCGGCGCACTTATCCTCAAGGTGGAGGAAGTCCGCCCTTTTGAGGCATCGAACCGAAAGAGGCAGTCCAAGGTATCTAAGGGGAAAGGACGCGCGAGCAGCCGGGACGCCTTCAAGAATGTCTTCGAGGTTCAAAGCGCCGCAACGGATGGGAACCACACAACTCTTTTGAAAATTTGTACATAGACCGGTCACCTCCCCAAAACTGTAGAGAATTGCCTCCAAATTCTGAATATCCTCCTTGTAGGGGGCCACAAAAACTGCCGCGTCATCCGCAAAAAGAGATGTCCGAAGCACATTACCCCGCCCTTGTATCTTGTGCAAGAGGCCGTGCGTAGATGCCAACTCCAAGATCTGGGATAGAGGATCGATGGCGAGGACAAAAAGGAGTGGCGAGAGGGGGTCCCCTTGGAGCAAACCCCTCCCATGGAGAATAGGCACACCGGCCACCCCATTCAAAAGCACCCTTGAGGTCGCTGTAACCAGTAGCGCGACGATCCAATTACGGAATCTATTTGGGAAGCCCCTTTTTTGCAGAAGTTCAATAATGTATTCCCAACGAACGGAGTCGAAGGCTTTGCGGATATCAAGTTTGAAGAGAAGTGTCGGAGTCTTGTTGCGGTGCAGCCTAGTAGCCAAGTTCTTTACATAGAGGAAGTTGTCGTGGATGCTTCTTCTCTTGATGAAGGCGCTTTGGGAATTTGAAACAAGCTCATTCATAATCGGCCCAAGCCTAATGGCAATCATCTTAGAGATGATCTTCGCAATGGCATGGATCAAACTAATGGGCCGGTAGTCGGTGACCTCCTCCGCCCCCTCCTTTTTTGGAAGCAAAACGATGTTTGCGGAGTTGAGCCAATGGAAATTTTCCGTATGAAGGGTCTCAAAGAGGTGAACTACTTTCATGATGTCGGCTTTGATAAGGCCCCAACACCTCTTGAAGAAAGCCCCGGTGAACCCATCCGGGCCCGGCGCCTTATCCCCCGGCATTTGGTTGATAGCGTTGTGCACCTCCTCCTCGGTGAAGGGGTCCCCTAGATGTTCCAAATCCAAGTCGTCGAAATGCAAGCCCTCCCAATTGAAATCGCGTGTGCGAGCCGGCCCACGCCCAATGGCCGAGCTAAAATGATTGAAAACAATCTCTTCCTTAGCCTCATGGTCGGTCACCCACCCAAGGTTGTGCTTAAGTCTATAGATGTGATTTTTCCGCCGCCTCGCGTTTACCCTCATATGAAAGAATTTGGTGTTTGCATCCCCTTCCTTGATATTGGCGATCCTAGCACATTGCTTCTTACGTGATCTCTCAACAACCGCGAGGGCGACCACCCGCTTCTTGAGACGTGCCACTAGGTCCAACTCATCAAAGGATAGCTGCCGGGATTCCTGGGCTGTCGGGGGGAAGACCCCGGATAGGGCAATGGACGCGGAGCAGCCGGCTGGCCACTGGCCGGCTCGCGGCAAAGGCCGGCTGAGGAGCAGCCGGCTGGCGCCGTGGCCGGCTGGTCTGGAAGCCGGCTGGCTCTAGGTCCTAGTCGGCCTGGCTACGGCCACCAATGCTGTGGCTGGGCCGGCTTCTACAAGCCATATCCGACTGGGGTTTGTACCTCGGACCGACTCGAGGCTGGCGAGTCTTGCACTTTGGAAGGAACCGGGTAGGTGATCCGGGTTCCAAAAGTTCAGTCTGACTCCTTATTCGGTGAAACGCGGGGAACTTTGGAGCAATAGTTCCTCGCTCCGGAAAGTCCGTCAGGGCTTAAGTCGATCCGTACGAGCTACGGTGGCTGACGGCGACAGGGGACACCTCCTCCATACCGCTGACCGTGGCAGCCGGATGGGACAGGCCACGATGCCTCAACCACTCCCGACGTCACCGCCTCGGGAAGGAGCGGAAGCCGGAGCCGGCCCGGCCGGCCGATAAAACTATAGGGTCTTATATGTAAAGTGCCGGTGCCTATATAAGCCGCACTACCCCCTCTCGTGCGGGGATCGATCATTTGATTACTTTCACCCACCTACGTAGCTGCCTGTGAGAGAGACCATAGTCTTCCTTAGCCTCTCGGGAGCAGCCGGACACGGTTCTAGGAGCACCATTGTACTTGTGTGATCATCATATACACTCATAGCGGGAGTAGAGGTTTTACCTCCATCGGAGGGCCTCGAACACAGGTGCGTCGCCGTGTCGCTCGTGCCCATACCCGCATCCGGATACCGCCGTGAGATCTCTCGGGAACCACTTCGATTAGCCACCCTATGGCATATGCCGTGACGATACCACGACATTTGGCGCCCACCGTGGGGCCTTCGGCATCCTCGGCCGGTGTCTCCATCCGGACGGGCCTCACCACCACCACCGGCGAGCGAGTCGCTTCGGGCTTGATCCGGAGATTCGGCTCCCTCGGCTGCGTCGGCGACAACGCGCTGCTTCGCTGACCGGCCTTTCCCAGCCGGCGGCAGCGTCATCTCCTTCGGCGGCTTCGACGTCTGCGTCGCCACCGTCGCACCGCCCGCGCTACCCGCGGCGGTGCTGCGCTGCGCTAGCCCTCCTCCGCGAGCCGGCAGCGGCGCTGCCGCCAGCCCCGCCGTCGTGCAAGTCATGATGGGCGGCGGCGAGCTCCCCACCAAGAACCCGCGCATGCGCGCGGCCCGAAGCTGGAGCGCAACATCGACCCCAACGCCTCCGGCTCGGGCCCAAAAGCGCCGCCACCGCCGTCCCGGCTGGATACAGTCCGGGCAAAGCTGAGCACCCCGCTCACGCCTGGCGCAGACCCCACCGCCATCGAGGCGGACTTGGAGGCGCACCGCCAGCTCCTCCTCAAGCAAACCGAAGAGCGGCTGCTGCTAAGCGCCGGATGGAGATCACCCGGCGCGAGTACAACCGCGCCCACGGCCTCACTCCGGGCGGCGACGAGCCAAGCCGAGCCGGCCACATCCGCCGCGAGGGCCGCGACCTCGGCGGCGAGATCGCCCGCGACGGCGCTCCTTCGCCGGCTCCGTCCGCGGAGCTCCCCGTCTACAACACCCCCGACAAGAACATGCGCGCGGCGAAGCCGCCGCGGAAGAGCTGAACCGCCTTCGGGCGAAGAGTTACGCCGCCGGACCGGGCGGGTGGCGAGCTGCTCAACGCAGCCAACGAGGCGGATCGCCGACCCCGGGTATGTCGATGCCCCCAGAGCTTCTCACGCTCGTGGGGCTGCAGGCAACGACGAGAAGGCGCCAGGGACACGGCCGAGTCCTCCTCCCCGGCGCCGGGCCGGCGCCATGACTCCGGGCCACGCACGGCTCGGGCCGGCCAAGCCACCAGCCGAGCGGCCGCAGCCACGGCCGGCCCCTCCGGCCGGAACCAGGAGCAAGACTCCGGGCCCCGCCGTCATCACCGGCCGGCTCCGAAGCAAGCGGCGCGCGCCAGCCGGCACACTCCCGGCTGGGCCCGCGCATCGAGCCCGGCGACGCCGAGACCGCCTCGGCCGGCTGGTTCAATCCCGCATCGCGAAGAAGAGGGGCCAGCCGGCCCAAAGTGCTTCGGGCCGCGGATCCTCAACGAGCCCATGGTCGAGGGTTTCCGGCTCCCGCGCGACACCCCCAAGTACGACGGCACCACCAAGCCGGAGGATTGGCTCTTGGACTACTCCACGGCGGTCGGCATCGCCAAGGGCAACAAGCGCTGGGCCGTGCGCTACTCCCCCCTCATGCTCCGCGGCTCCGCCCGCACGTGGCGCCCCCCCCTGCCCGCCGGCCGCAGACACGGCTGGCTGGACTTCGATGACGCCTTCCGCAGCACCGTCACCGGCCCGTGTCGCCGGCCGGGGCGCCCTCAACAGCTTGAGATGTGCAAGCGGGGCCGGACGAGACGGATCGCGCGTACCCACGCGCTGGTGCGAGATGCGCAACTCTTGCGAGGGCGTGCACGAGATGCAAGCCATCGGCTTCTTCATGGGAGGATGCCGACCCAACACCATGCCGTGGCACAAGCTGCGCCGCGGCCGAGCCCAAGACGATGGCCGCCTTGATGGTCATCGCAGACAAGTCTGTATTGTGAGAGGAAGCCGGCAAGGCGCCGGCTGATGTTACACCGGCCCCGGCAAGACGGGACAACAACAAGCCGGCCGAGGGCGCCTCGCACGGCAGCCGGCGGGACAACTACCGCGGCAAGCGTCACAACGACCAGCCGGACCGCCGGTGCGGCTCCGCCCACGTGGCCGCCGTGGCGGAACAACGCGGCGGCGGAAGCCGCCGCCGAAGCAAGACCGGCGGTCGAAGCCGAAGTACACCTTCGAGCACATGCTCGACTCGCCGTGCAAGTACCACGGCGGCAAGAACCCCTCCAACCACACCACCCGCGGCGCCACTTCCACGAAGCGGCGACAAGCGGTGAACCCCTCCGCCTCCCCCCGCCTCCACCAGCCGGCGGGCCGGGGTGGCCAAGCCGGCGCAGAGAACGTCAACCTCGAGCACCACGAGGCTAACCAAGTGCACCATGCCGGCCGGTATCTGGCCGAAGACGCCACCTACATCATCTTCACCTCCGAGCCCGAGGACGGGACGAGCCAAGAGCGCCGCTCCCTCGAGGTCAACGCGGTCATACCGCCGGTCCCCCGGTACCTAAGGCGGTCGAGCAGGCCATCACTTTTGATCGCCGCGACACACCGGCTGTCCTGCCGAAGCCGGGCAGCTACGCCATGGTCCTCGACCCCCCCATCGGCACAACCCGGCGCAGCGTGCGTTTCTCGCGCGTCCTCATCGACGGCGGCAGCGGCATCAACATCCTCTACCGCGACACCGCCCGCAAGCTGGGCATCCGGGAGGCCGAGTTGCGCCCCACCCCACCGTCTTCCATGGCATCGTGCCGGGCCATTGCTGCCGGCCGATCGGCCGGATCACGGAGGAGGTGATGTTCGGGAAGCCGGACCACTTCCGCACCGAGAGAATCGAGTTCGAGGTGGTGGACCTCGTGAGTCCCTACCACGCGCTCCTGGGCAGGCCGGCCACGACCAAGTTCATGGCGGTGCCCCACTACGGGTACTGAAGATGAAGCTGCCTGGCCCCAAGGGGGTCATTACCGTAGCCGGCGACTATCGCCGCTCCATGGACTGCGCCATGCGAGCTCCAAGATGGCCCGCACGCTGGTCATCGCCACCGAGAAGCAGCTCATCCACGACGCCGTCGCCCTCGCCAAAGCCGCGCGGACGGACATGCCGGCTGCGGCAGCCAGCTGGGACGACTCACTTCCGGCCGGCCGAGCAACACCAAGAAGATCCTGCTTTGGACCGGCGCAGCCGGCTCAAGTTCGTCACCATCGGTGCCGGCTTGAACAAGAAATAGGAAAGCGAGCTCACCAGCTTCCTCCGTGAGAATCGGGACATCTTCGCGTGGACTCCAAGAGACATGCCGGGTGTGCCGAGGGAGTTGGCTGAGCACCACCTCCACGTCCGGCCTGAGGCCAAGCCGGTGAAGCAGCCTCTCAGGCGCTTCGCCGAAGAAACGAAGGAAGGCCATCGGTGAAGAAATCGCCGGCTCCTAGCTGCCGGCTTCATCATGGAAAGTACCGCACCCGGACTGGTTGGCAAACCCGGTCCTGGTTACGAAGAAGAACGGCTCCTGGCGCATGTGTATCGACTACACCAGCCTGAACAAGGCGTGCCCAAAGGATCCCTTCCCTGCCGCGCATAGATCAAGTCATAGACTCGATTGCCGGGCCGTGAACTGTTGTCTTTCTTAGACGCCTATTCAGGCTACCACCAGATTCCTTTGAATCCGGCTGATCAAATAAAGACTTCGTTCATTACCCCGTACGGGGCTTATTGCTACACGACTATGCCGTTCGGCTTGAAAAATGCAGGCGCCACCTACCAAAGGTGCATGCAAAAATGCTTGCAGGATCAAATCGGCCGAAACGTTCACGCATATGTGGATGATGTCGTTGTAAAGACCAAGGAGACGACTACCCTCCTTGATGACCTGAGAGAAACCTTCACCAATCTGAGAAGATTCCGGATGAAGCTCAACCCGGCCAAGTGCACATTCGGCGTGCCGTCTGGCCAGCTCCTTGGCTACCTCGTCTCTCGGCGAGGATCGAAGCCAACCCGGACAAGATCAGCGCCATAGAGAAGATGGAACTGCCGCAGTGCCTCAAGGACGTCCGGAAGTTCGCTGGCTGCCTGGCCTCCTTGAGCCGCTTCGTCGGCCGGCTGGGGGAGAAGGCACTGCCCTGTATCAACTAATGAGGAAGGCGGACAAGTTCGTCTGGTCACCGCAGGCGGATGAGGCCTTCCGTGACTTGAAGCGCGTGCTCTCAACCGCGCCAATCCTTGCAACGCCGGGTTCAATGGAGCCGATGCTGTTGTACATCGCAGCCACCAATCGAGTGGTTAGCGTTGTCCTGGTGGTGGAGCGCGAGAAGCCGGCAACGAGGAGGCTGGTTCAGCGCCCAGTCTATTACCTTAGCGAAGTGCTCTCCCAGTCGAAGCAAAATTACCCCCACTACCAGAAGGTCACCTACGGCGTCTACATGGCAGCCAAGAAGCTCAAGCACTACTTCCAAGAGCACCCCATCAGGGTGGTTGCCACAGCGCCCTTGGCAGAAATCATAGGCAGCAAGGATGCCAACGGCCGGGTTGCCAAGTGGGCCACGGAGCTAGCCGCCCACACCATCCTCTACGAGCCACGCACAGCCATCAAGTCGCAGATCCTCGCGGACTTCTTCGTCGGCCCAGGCTGAGATGCGATACACCGCTGTGCCGGATTCCACACCTTTGGAAGATGCACTTCGACGGCTCAAAGATGCGCAACGGCTTGGGAGCCGGCATCGTCATTACTTCTCCCAAGGGGGACCGGCTGGACTACGTCCTGCAGATCCACTTCGCCGCCTCCAACAATGTGGCGGAGTACGAAGCGCTCATTCATGGGCTGAAGCTGGCCAAGGAGATTGGCGTGCGTCGCATACTGCTTCGGCGACTCCGACTTGGTCATACGACAAGCATCGCGGCGGGACGCGAAGGACGCCAACATGGCCTCGTACCGCTTCCATGTCCAGCAGCTATCCGGCTTCTTCGACGGCTGCGAATTCCACCATGTGCCACGAGCAAATAACGAAGCGGCTGATGCCTTATCCAAGATTGGCTCAACCCGGCAAGCCATTCCGCCGGGTGTCGCCTTGGCGGTTCTCAAGAAGCCGTCCATCATACCGTCACCGGACTCGGATTCAATATTCGTGCCGGCTGACCCGGGGGCTGCTCAGCCGAACCCGGGGGCTTCATCGCCCAAGTCGGGGGCTAACAAGCCAAACCCGCCGGCTAGCAAGCCGAACCCGGGGACTTCTCAGTCCAACCCGGGGGCTTCATCGCCAAACTCGGGGGCTAGCAAGCCGAACCTGCCGGCTAGCAAGCCGAACCCGGCGACCATGCAGTCGAATCCGGAAGCTCCCACGCAGGAGGCCCTGTTGGTCAGCGTATTCGAGATAAGATGCGTGCCTTCATGGGCACAAGAATTCCTCTCCTACCTCACCGACGGTGTGCTGCCTGATGATAGAGTCCAGGCCAGGCAGATTGAGAGAAGGGCCAAGGCCTATACCATCATCAACCACCGGTGTACAAACGCAGCGTAAGTGGGGTGTTCCAGCGGTGCGTCGAGCCGGCTGAAGGGATTGAACTCCTACGGGAAATCCATCAAGGAGAGTGCGGACATCACGCCTCATCCGAGCCATAGTGGCCAAAGCCTTCGGCACGGTTTCTTGGCCATTGCGCTCGAGAGACGCAGAAGATTTGGTGAAGAAGTGCAACGGCTCGGCGCTCGCAAAGCACACACACCAGCCGGCTTCCGCCTTGAAAACCATCCCCATCACATGGCCATTTGCCGTATGGGGCTTGGATATGGTAGGCCCATTCAGAACAGCACGAGGCGGCATGACACACCTCTTGGTGATGATTGACAAATTCACCAAGTGGATCGAAGCCAAGCCAATCAAGAAACTGGACGGGTCCACAGCCGTCACATTCCTCAAGGAAATCATTGTGAGATTCGGCTACCCCCACACCATCATCACCGACAACGGCACCAACTTCTCCCAAGGCATCTTCTCTCGCTATTGCGGGGAAATGGGGATCCGGATGGCCCTATCTTCGTGGCACACCCGAGTCCAATGGACAAGTGGAAAAGGCTAACGGCTTAGTCCTAGCCGGCATCCGGCCCCGGTGGTGGAGCCGCTCGAGCGAGCAGCCGGCTGCTGGATTGAAGAACTGCCCAATGTCTTTGTGGAGCTGCGCACAACGACAAACCGCTCGATCGGCTTCACACCTTTTTTCCTCGTATACGGGGCCGAAGCCGTCTTGCCGACTGATATCGAGCATGACGCGCCAAGGATCAAGCTCTACACAGAAGCCGAAGCCAAAGAAGCTCGCGAAGATGGAGTTGACCTGGTCGAAGAGGCCCGGCTGCTGGCTGAGTCTAGATCTACTATCTACCAGCAAAGCCTCCGACGCTATCACAGCGGAGGGTCCAGCCCTTAGCATTCCGAGAGGGAGACCTAGTGCTCCGGCTGATCCGAGAGGACAGCCGGACAGCATAAACTATCATCCCCATGGGAGGGTCCCTTCATCGTGAGCAAGGCGGTAGGCAATGATTCCTACTATCTCATAGATGCCCAAGAGGCTAAGAAAAACAAGCCGGACAAGGCTGACGAGGAGACTAAACGTCACTTTGGAATGTCAGGTTACTCCGCCCATTTTACACATGAGAGCGAGGAATGTATGTATCCCTTGTATCCCTTTTGTGAATTATGAAAAACCTTGCGCCAAGAGCGCTGTTTCCGACAAGTTTTTCGTGTACTTTACCTTGTTTCGCCAATTGGCTTGAACCCTCTCACGCGGTCGGCTCAGTACCGTGATCCGGTTTCCGACAGCCGGCTTCCGACCAAGCTACAGACCGCAATCCGGCTGTCCCATTTGGCGGGAGTAAGGCCTAGGGAGCCGGCACGCGAAAAACGACTAAGGGAAAGAGTAAGCGAGTTGACTTGCAACTTTTCATAAAAGTGCCGAAGTGCCGAATTCAGCTCGTTCGACTGAAATCTTGTCGGCCTCACCCGGCGACCCGCTCTTGACCCGGCGACGGATCGCAAGTCGGACGTACGGCCGGCAAGGGCACGGCCAAAGAGTGGGGCGGATGGGAAAAAGCGAACGAGTCGAAAGAAAGCAACTCGGCACACAGATGATTAACAAACACATTAAAGCGTGCCTTAATAAAAGGATAATAACATTGTCTTACATATGCACCCGGCATCCCGGGGATTTAACGAATTGTCTTGGCAAAAACATAAGGAAACAGGTAAAAGCTAAGCGCCGGCTGCATCGTCCGCCTCCTCATCCTCAGCCGCCTCCTCCTCGTCGTCAGACGGCGGATTCGGGTCCTCGATGAAGAGGGACTTGTCGACGAAGTCGGCAATGGCGCAGGCACGGGCAAGCCGAGCAGTCTTGTTCTCCGCCGGGAGCTTGTCCTCCACGCCGGCGCGCCGGAACTCCAACTGGTCGAGGCTAACCTCGTTATACCAGGAGAGCACAAAAGATAGAGCCATATCAGCTCCGGCACGCGTGGCTGACTCCTTCCGATCAAGAAGCGGTCGGGAGCCCTGTCCAGCCAAGCGATGAGATTGGAGAGATCTTCTGGCAGCGTCTCCGTCGGCCACAGCAGTCGCATCAGCTCCTCCGCCGCCTTCCGCAGCTCCCAGCCGAGCTTGGTGACCGGCTCCACGCGGGCGGCGATGGACGCCAGATAGTCGTCCATGGTGAAGCAGTCGGAGCTCTGCTCCCCAGTGGCCTGCCGGCGATCCTCCCGCGCCCTGCCAACAGCCGCTAGCGCCTCCTCCTGTGCCTCAGGGAAGGCCGCTGCACAGAAGAAAAGCATGTCAGAAGCCATCAAAGCCGAAATAAGCTGAAAAACGCAAATTTTCGAAGTCCTAAAGTAAGCCTGGCGGTAGCCGGCAAGAACCGACTGCCCCCAGCCCGAAGATGGAGATATCGAAAAAATCAAGGTTCTGCCGTCGGCTGCCAACCTAAGCCGGCAGCCGACGGCCGAAAGCCGGCAGAGGGGAAGGCACAAGACAAAAGACTCACCAGCCAAGCCGCGGTCGAGCGCGCTAAGTTCCCCCAACCACCGCTTGGCGGTGGCCGACAGCTCGTTGGACTTGGTGGTCACCTCCTGCTGGAGCGAAAGCCGCTGCCGTTCCACCTCCTCCAACCGCTTGCTCAGACCCTCCAGTTTCTCCTCCTGCTCCTTCTTGAGGGCGGCAAGTTCCTTGAGATGGTTAGCCTCAAGGAGGCGCAGCCGTTTCAGCTCCCCGTCAGCCACCTTCAGCTTGGCGGCAGCAGCCTGGTTCGCCTCCTCACTTGTAGCGCATTGAGCGCGAGCAACCCGGAGGTCCGACTCAAGCTGCGGGACCCGGGCGGCCTCAGCTGCAAGCCGGCAAAAACGAGTCGTCAGTAAAACAGAAGCATAAAAGAGTAAAGGCAGAGAGAGAAAGGCCTCACCCTTGACAGCCTCCAACTCGCGAGCCAAGGCGGCCCGCTCGATCTTGGCCTTGTGGTAGCTGGTCACCACCTTGTTGTACAAGACGGTGCGTCGCTCCGTAACCGTCTGAAAGAATCAGTTGCTTAGACGAAACCCGGACCGGCTCCAAGCAGCCGGACCATGCCTCGGAGGGCTACCAGGATAATAACAAAATTGCAAAAACAGAAAGACACCTACCTTGTCAGCATCCTCCAGCGTTGCTAGGCCGGGCCGGGGCCTCGGCGGCCTTGTTCTTAAGGGCGGCCCGGTGGCGGAGAAGACCATCTTCATGGGCGCCGTACCGAGGCTGCCCCTCCCGGTTGAACACCTCGCGAGGAATCCGCCGAGTGCCACGCAGCCTCCATGGTGCCAGCGAGCCAAGGCTGGAGTCGAGAGGCGACGGCACTGCGGCGATCGGGCCCCCTTGGCCACGTGAAGGCCCTCAGTTGGGCCCGACGGGCCCCTCGTCCTCACCAGAGCCCGGGAATCGGCGTCCTTTGAGCGCCCTGGCTGCCCCCTCGCCGGCTCCTTCCCGGTCGGCTCCCTCCTCGTCGGCCCCGAAGCTGGAGCGCAACATCGACCCCAACGCCTCCGGCTCGGGCCCAAAAGCGCCGCCACCGCCGTCCCGGCTGGATACAGTCCGGGCAAAGCTGAGCACCCCGCTCACGCCTGGCGCAGACCCTGATCCTGCGCCACCAGCAGATCGTCGTCGCCGGCTTGGTCGCCGGCTAAGTCAGCCGGGTCAGCGAGATCCGGCGTCCAGACCTTCGTCGCCAAGTCGCCATCCTCGATGCCTTGGCGGACGAAAAGCTGAAAACAAGACAAGATAAATACCGAGTCGGCCACGCTGCCGCAAGTCGGAAGACGGAAAAACATCAACTTACCAGTTCAGGCGGCTCCTCCCGATCGTGAGGCGCCAGCCCCGATCCAGTTGTCCGGCATGTTGGCCTTGGTGATGTTGTTCACCCGGTGAGCCACCTGGGCCTTGGAGAGCTCCAACTTCGACGTCCGTGTCGGGTCGAGCAAGCCGGACATGTGGCCGATCTTGTGGACGCGCCACTGGAGCGGTACGACCCGGCGCGAGATGTAGGTGCAGAGGAGGTCCTCGGCACTCAGCCGGCCCTCCGAGACGCAATTGCCCAGGAAGTCCCACAGGAGGTTCACCTCCGCGTCCGGGTTCGAGGACTTGGCGTTGAAGCCCCAGTTGATCCGGCCGACTGGCGGGGCCGGGTTGAATTCAGGCAGATTGAGCCGGTCGAAGGCCGGGCTTTCGTTCCGCACATAAAAGAAGGACATCTGCCAATTCTTTACAGAATCGACAGTCGGAATCCGCGGGAAAGACGTACCCGTACGGGGATAGATGGAGGCGGCGCCGCAGGTCCTCAGGCGGCCTTCGGTCGTCTGCGCCTTGATGTAGAAGAGCCGGCTCCAAAACTCCACGTCCGGCCACAAGCCGGCGTAGCCTTCCATGAAGGCCACGTAGCAGCTGAGGAGGATCATGGCGTTGGCCGGCAGGTGGTGCGGCTGCAGGCCGAAGTGATCAAGGAACCGGCGGAAGAAGTCGGAAGCCGGCAGACCCAATCCGCGGTCGAGATGCGCGCCGAAGACCACGCGTTCGCCGGGCTCCGGCCGAGGCTCCTGCTCCTCGCCCGGCGCCCTGGTAATCACCCCCGCCGGGATGCGGCGGAGGCGCACGAATCGGGCAATGTCGTCGTCTTGCATGTAGGAGCCCTTCCAGGAGCCGCTCGGCTGGGCCATCGAGGACGAAGAAGAAGAGGTCCAAGAGAGGCGGAAGGGCGAAGAAGAGCCGCTCCTCGCCGGAGGAGATCGCGGTGGAGAAGAGCGCGCCGTCGATGCGCGTGGCCCCGTGGCTCCGGATTGGCGGGCTTGCGGCGGCAGCCCGGCGGAGGCTCGTCGGGGCGACCGCTCGCTGAGATTCGCCAGAAGAGCGGAGGAAGAACGGCGTCGGAGCAGCGAAGCGCTCGAGCGAAGCGAAGGAGCAAGGCAGGGGCGCGAGGAAGAAGAAAGGGGCAAGTGCCGCCTCGGTACCGCCCCCGCGGCATTTATAGCCGACCGCGGCGGTTGGCCTCCAAGTGGCCGACGTGGGCCACGTCTCCGGATTTACTGCGCCATAACTCCTCCCACGACCGCTACCGTTACCAGAAACGGCCACACCACGTCGCCCACTATCGCACCGGATCCGGAAGGACACTGATGTGACCAGACGAACCGGCGGCAGAGCCCTAGCGTCAGGCCGGTCAAGTCGGGCGCAGAACCCGAGGCGGCGGAGACTCCGGCGCGCAGCGAGCCGGAGCCGGACAAGAAGTTCCACTCGAGCCAAAATTCATCAGCAAGGCGGAGGCGCCGTCAAACCTTGCGAGAACGCAAAAACTCCACAAGTATAAAAAACAGCCGGCTAGAAGCAGCCGGCAGGAACGAGCCGGATGAGGGCGCAGCCGGCTGAATGGAAATTCTCAGTCGGCCCCTCCAAGTGCCGTCTAGTGTATTCGAGAAGCCAGGAAAACCTGCCTAGGTCCTTCTAAACGCAGGACCTTGCCGGCCGGGGCTAATGTCGGGGAAGACCCCGGATAGGGCAATGGACGCGGAGCAGCCGGCATGCCACAGGCCGGCTCGCGTCAAAGGCCGGCTGAGGAGCAGCCGGCTGGCGCCGGGGCCGGCTGGTCGGGACGCCGGCTGGCTCTAGGTCCTAGTCGGCCTGGCTACGGCCACCAATGTCTTGTGGCTGGGCCGGCTTCTACAAGCCATATCCGGCGGGGTTTGTACCTCGGACCGACTCGAGGCTGGCGAGTCTTGCCTTTGGAAGGAACCGGGTAGGTGATCCGGGTTCCCAAAGTCCACGCTGACTCCATCTTCCGTGAAACGCGGGGCCTGTGGAGCAATAGTGCCTCGCGCGCCGGACAGGCCGTCGGGGCTTACGACGATCCGTACAGCTACGATGGGCGACGGCGACAGGACACCTCCTCCATACCGCCGACCGTGGCAGCCGGATGGGACAGGCCACGATGCCTCAACCACTCCCGACGTCACCGCCTCGGGAAGGAGCGGAAGCCGGAGGCCGGCCCGGCCGGCCGATAAAACTATAGGGTCTTATATGTAAAGTGCCGGTGCCTATATAAGCCGCACAACCCCCTCTCGTGCGGTTGATCGATCAGTTGATTACTTTCACCCACCTACAGAGCTGCCCTGTGAGAGAGACCATAGTCTTCCTTAGCCTCTCAGGAGCAGCCGGACACAGTTCTAGGAGCACCATTGTACTGTGTGATCATCATATACACTCATAGCAGGAGTAGAGGTTTTACCTCCATCGGAGGGCCTCGAACCTGGGTACGTCGCCGTGTCGCTCGTGCCCATACCCGCATCCGGATACCGCCGTGAGATCTCTCAGGAACCACTTCGATTAGCCACCCTATGGCATATGCCGTGACGATACCACGACATGGGCCTTGTCGAACTGCAAGATGACGAGGAGCGCCGCGTGTGTCATGACTTTGGCTGGGAAAACCATCACCCGCACGGTGAGCTCTGTAAAATTACAAACAGGTACCATGTCGTCGTTGCGGACATCGGCGGGGAACACTACCATGGGCCACCTCGAACATCTTATCCTTGGGTCACCTCGTCTGCGACTCCTTGACTGGCAAGGCTTCAGCCGCAGCGGCGTCCTCCACTCCCTCCTTTGTCTTCATCGTCACAGGGAAGAGGGAACGGGCGAGGAAGAAGCAGCGCCGAGTGCTTCTGGAGCGTGCGTCGGTGACGCAGGGGCTGGCAGCCAGAAGAGCGAACAGTGCCCTAGGCCAAGGCAGCACGGGCGGATTGACCGGGAAACACGCTGGTCGGACAGCACGGGCCGTCGGCTCGGACAGCGCCGCGAGCCTGACCGGCCGAGCAAGTGGATACGAAGAACGGCGATGATAGAAACCAGCGAGAATTCGTAGGTAGAGAGCAGACCGACGGAGCAAAAGGCGGACGGCGGCTACGGGGAGCTCGGACGGGGGTGCTCGGGGCAGCCCAATCGACTAGCTGAGGAACATGGGGGTTGGTCAGAGAGGACGTGGAGGAGTTTTTTTTTTCTTTTTAGACATGGAGGAGGTCATGTGTGCAGAAGATAGAGGAAGATACGCAGAGGGAGAAGACTCCAGAACTAATACGTGTCAAGAGGCAAAACTGTAACGACGCAGAACGTGGAAATTAGGCACTGCTTTGACCACGAAACGGAATGAACCCACCACGTGCGACGTTCACACACAAGACAGTAGAAAGGAAACCGGAGGACCGGAGCTTAAGGAGACGTGTCGATATCTGATTGGAGGAAATTGTGACGTGAACAGTACATACCCAAAATTTATGGTTTTAGCAAAATGGGTCAGCTTTAATATAGGTAATAATAATGTAATACTATATCCGAAACATGATACTACCTCCAATCCGGTTACATCTACGCCAAGTTTGTGAAAATCGCGTGCATGTGTAGATGGTTTGCGCCGTCGATTATAACGGATCAAACGGAGTAGTAATTTTTGCCAGCATGAATCGCGAGGCAAAAAAACAGTAGAGATCTCACGGTAACAACGTCCGCGCTATATAGCATGCAAGCTAGGATTTCATTTATGGGAAACCAACCAATTTCATGCAGCTGTAGAGATCCAGCGCCTTTTCTGTTTCAATTTTGCCATCTGGAACAAGACATGCCACACACATCGACTACATACTAGAGTACACATCACACAAACACACGGTTCCAACCAAATTGCACCAGCCTCCAATGCTTCAGCACCAGAGGATTCAAGGGACACAAGAGCAAAAGTGAACTGGCCAAGTTACAGGACACATTGATCTGCTCCCAACACCTGACGCAACAGACACATGCATCTCCTGGCTCGAGCTATCTAACATAGAAGTTCCTTCTCTAGAGACCTACGTTTCTAAGGTACTAATCTGCCAAAATACACCATGCGACGTCTCCAGGAAGTCGCACGCTATACACAAAGGTGTACCCCCATGCATCCAGCAACAACCACATCATCGTCAAAAGTTTCCAGCTAGACTGAAGCCTACAGCATTGTTAGGAAACACCAAGTGTTAGCTCAATGTTGCTTGGCGATTAAAACCTGAAAGCATCTCAAGATGAAGATTTTACCAAAGACCACGCGCTCAACCCGCAGGATGGCAAGTCCTCATTTTCTTGCGATCTGAACATGGTACACCAGCTCGTCTTCGTCCAGGTCCTTCAAGAGCAGGCAGACATCTCCTGTCCGGAGGCTGTTTCCTGCCACGAAAGGTTTCCAGCCCCTGGTGAATCCCACGAACAGGGAGTTCTGGTGGTAAAAGACTGGCCATAACCGCTTCATAGGATCTTTCAGCATCACGACGTTCCGGTCTTGCCTCCCTTTTCGCCGAAGAGCAATGGAAAGCGGAGTGGGTAAATCCTAATATGAAGGTAAAAAACAAAGTGGTTAATAAGAAAACGATTAGTGAACAGGTCAATGGGGTCAACTGAGATTTCAATCGCAATAACCTAATAACATCAAGTAACTGACGTAAGATCTGATGAAGATAGAACTTCTGGTTACTGGCTAGTGTATTATTTTTCACAAGTGCTTAAGCCTAGTGGTATTTTTATACATCATCCATGTCATTATAGGCATGCTAAAAACTTTAGCTTCGAACCACATCAAGTAATAATATGATGTTACATTGTTAGTATATGTTATACTACAACCTACCAAGGCATTAAGATTACTAAGCACTGTGATCTTCGTAGATGGATGCCTTTTACAACGCTCTACTAAAGCATTAAGAGAAGGGGAAATATCGCACATGAGCTTCAAGCCTCGATACTACAAGCGTCACCAATAAATAGCTATTCTAAGAAAAGGCTTCCATTTTCTACAAAAATAAATAACGAGCTATTCTAGAATTCAAGCAGTTCGAATGATGCTCCTAATGTGGGTCTGGCCCTAGTAAGCACATGTTTCCACCTGCACCACTTGTTAACCCTGGAGCATCAACTATGAACTCGCACACTGTAAGCTAAAAACATTCGCATAT
Source organism: Lolium perenne (assembly GCF_019359855.2). Lineage (NCBI taxonomy): Eukaryota > Viridiplantae > Streptophyta > Magnoliopsida > Poales > Poaceae > Lolium > Lolium perenne. Next base: position 146,845,999 of record NC_067249.2, read on the forward strand.
TATTTAAGAGTGAATAGATGAATCTAGAAAAGTATTCAAATTACAGATATCCGTTGCCACTGAAGAAGAATGAGATGTACACAGTACACATAAGGAAGCGACTTAGGGAGGTTTGAAGGTGTAGCAAATATTTTGAGAAATCTAACAAACCTAATAGATAATCACTTTGTCCTTTAAGAAAATTGAAGGCATGTTCGTTGACACAGCACCAAGAGTTATGAATATGATGCGGCAAGACAGGGAAAAAGGTTTAAACGTGACTCGTTATTAGATAATTTCCAAAGAAATAGTATTTTCCTTTATGAGGGCGACTTTGGTCATTTATTCATTTCAAAGTCAATGAATACAGCAACACATTAGTTTCCCTAAAGAAATGTACTTATAAATACAGATCTAGTCATCTAACAATTGTGCTTTTAGCCCTTTATCTGACCAAACTTGTATAGTGCTGGACAAATGGTTGGTCATGGCCTCATGGCTGAAAGTGTACAAAAATTGTCCCTCGCCGCATCAAAGTGAAGGTAATCAATGCTAAATGTTAATGTCCTGCCCAAACCTAAAAACATGCAAAAGATGCAACTGCAATATTGATATGAAGTAGGGTATCGAATAATTGAAGGCATTTACAATTTCAAAGTTTCTTATTTTGCAAGTTGTTTTTACTGCGCAAAGAGAAAACATCATGAAAGTAATAAAACAATAATAGTGAAACTGCAAAAGAAGATATACAGTGTCTGCACAACTCACAAGCCATGTTTGGGTGGTAGAAGGAATGCAGAATTGTAAGTTCGTCTTTAGTACAGAATGATCATCTAACTCCAAAATTTCATCCTTGACAGGCAGCAAAACCGCCGGGAAAGTTTCATCCTTGACAGGCAGCAAAACTGCTGGGGTCACATGGTGACTAGCCTTCCTACCATCCTGGCTGAAGAAATGATGTTCTGCATGGGTAAATGTAAACGTCCAATCAGGTATACCTTATCCAGTTGGCAAACCTCTCTGATTTTACACTCATTTTATACGGAAAAAAGTAAGAATCAGTTCACCTGATGAGTGTGAAACTGCATGGTCAGCACGCCCAGAAATACTGTTCATCTGTTGTCTACATGCAATGGTACCAATGGGTTCAAATTGCTCCATTTGTGCTTTAGGTTGAACAGTAGGTCCTACAAAATAAACACAAAATATATGTCTTCAATAAAATCTTAATTCCCCTTAAACAATAACACAAGAACATTGAAATTTTATAAATAGTTGTAGCAACCACAGAAAAATATGACAAATATGGCACTCTTTCACCTTTTTCATGGGCAAAAAGATCGATCTCTGTCTTGATATGTATAGATTTAGATATCTTGCCAGGAGTTTGTTGTACACGGGAGTGAGTATCAGCATACCCTCGTAACGATTGTTCAACAGGGTTTACTCCCGTTGCACTACAGTTACCAACCAATTTATCATCAGTTTTCAGTCGTTTTTCAGGTCTAATCAGTCCAGTGCCATCAAGAGCTGCTCCACCAGCATAACCTTGTAACGACCGTTCAACAGAATTTACTCCCACTGAACTACAATTACCGACCAATTTGTCCTCAGTTTTCAGTAGTTTTTCAGGTTTAATCAGTCCAGTGTCATCAAGAGCTGCTCGGCCACTCACAGTAGCCTTCTTCCATCTCTCCAAGGATGGTAAACCTCCTGGAGCTTCATGTTTGCTGTAAACGCTTCCATTGGTATTCATCTTGCTAGTGTTAGGACATTTATCCGCAACTGTAGTACATTCTAACTGAACTGTATTTCCTTCTTGTTTCCTTCTTAGATCGTCATCAGTTTTCCGTGGTTTTTCAAGTCCAGTGTCACCAACAGCTGCTTGACCTGCATACCCTTGAAACGATTGTTCAAAAGAAGTTATTCCCAATGAACAGCCATTACCGACCAATTTTTCATCAGTTTTCACTAGCTTTTCTGGTTTAATCAGTCCAGTGCCATCAAGAGCTGCTCGGCCACTCACAGTAGCCTTCTTCCATTTCTCCATGGATGGTAAACCTCCTGGAGCTTCATGTTTGTTGCAATCGCTTCCATTAGTATTCGTCTTGCTACTGTTAGGACATTTATCCACAACTGTAGTACATTCTAACTGAACTGTATTTCCTTCTTGTTTCATTCTTAGATCGTCATCAGTTTTCAGTGGTTTTTCAAGTCTAATCAGTCCAGTGTCACCAAGAGCTGCTTGACCTGCATACCCCTGCAAGGATTGTTCAAAAGAATTTAATCCCAATGAACTGCCATTACCGGCCAATTTTTCATCAGTTTTCACTAGTTTTTCTGGTTTAATCAGTCCAGTGCCATCAAGAGCTGCTCGGCCACTCACAGTAGCCATCTTCCATTTCTCCATGGATGGTAAACCTCCTGTAACTTCATCTTTGCTGCAAACGCTTCCATTGGTATTCATCTTGCTATTCTTAGGAGATTTATCCACAGCTGTAGTACGTTCCAACTGAACTGTATTTCCTTCTTGTTTCCTTCTTAAATCTTCATCTGGATCCAGTATTTCTGTACATTTTGCTGGAGTAGCGATCTCTGGCTCAGATTCTTTCATCATGCTTGTATCTTCTATATGGAGAGGAAATGCTGTTAGCTCCACTGCATCATCATTTTCTTGTGCCAAAGGAGCTGCGTCACTTACTGGAATTATTTCAGACCTTATTGTTTTTTCTGTGCTGCAAATTGATGAAATACAGTTTGTTTTGCACTCTTCAATGGCCAAAGTTCCCTCCTTGTTATCAAGATCAACTGAAGGTCTACAAAAGATCCCACTCGCAGCTCCTTTAGGGTTTTCTTTTGTATTAGCAGACACAGCATGCATATCTGAAGGCGTGTGCAATGTTTTTAGCTTTTCTGTATCCTCATTTTTTTGTGTTAAAGGAGCCTCATCATCAGCAATTAGAATTATTTGATTGCCCCTCGTTCCTTTGCTCCAAGTTTCATAAATACCATTTGGTTTGTACTTCCCATTGGCCAAATATCCATCCGTGTCATCAAGTGCTATTAAGGATCCATGTTCGACCCCACTTACAACTCTGCTAGGATCTTCTTTTGAATTTACAGCCACACGACGTGGTCCTGAAACTGCAACATTTTCCATTTTATCAGGTTCATGGCACCCTTTCCGTTCCGGCCCACCTTGCCCTTCAACACTGAAACATACTCTTTCACAAGAATTCATACCAAAGACCCGCACAGAAAATTGTGGCCTGGGAGTGTACTTAAACACGAGGAAGTCACCCAACTTAATCGAATGGTATGAAACAAAATCGTTCCACCCCTGATGAAAAGCTAGGGAACCATCTACCATTGATAACCTGACCTCTGAAAACTTTCCCTCCGAGTCTCGAAGATTTACACGATGATTAGTTAAATCCATCAATTTGGTTGCAACCACTGGTGGTAACAACTGCATATCAATGAACGCAATGTATTAATAACAGTACATATAATGAAGAGAAGAAATACAGAAGAGGGGGAAAATATCATAATATGAACTAAAGCAAATATTTCATAAAGCTGATCACATGTTGAAAACAGATGATGAGTAAAATTAATGGCAATACGACTTGGTCAGACATGGAAAGTAATTAGAAATCTACACATACCAGGAATTTCTCGAAATTGTCGTATATTAACTTGTAAAATGAGATGGTCACATTCCTCTTCTCCTTGTCACCACTTGCCACCTTCTGGCCTTCCATTGTCTTCTTATTTGTCTTCCACCTGTCACCACTCCCTGCCTTCTCATCCTTGTCTTTGGTTCTCATCTTCTTGCTTTTATTGAATATCTCGGGCGTCTTCTTCCTTTTGTTCTCCTTCTTGCTATCTTTCATCATCTGAGTTTTGTTCTCCCTAGATAGATCAAGTGGTGTATTCTTCTTCTTCTTCAATTCATTTTTCTGCATCTCATTATTGTTGAACAGGTGTGGAGGCTTGCAATAATCATAAGTCCCCACCTTGTCTTCACCATAGTGAGTGCTCATATTTTTCCTTTTCTCCTTCTCACGGCGCTTACACTTTCTGCACATGCACGTCCTCTTATCCTTGTGATGGTTGCCACTATGAATCTTCTTTCCAGCGCTGTGAATGCCTGGTATTTTCCTGCTCTTCTCCTTCAAAGAGTCCTTATTCTTGTCGAGTGGGAGTGGCGTGTTCCTCCTCTTATCCTTGTCATGATCAGAAGTACGCCCCTTCTCACGGCCATGACTGCTCACCAATTCATTTTTCTTCTCACCAATGGTTGTGGTGGATGCCTTTCTATACTTTGTCTTATCGTCATGCAGCCTCTTCTCATGCTTGTTCTTCTCCTTTGCATCATAATTGCTGGAATTGTTTGGCACTTTCCTTTTCTTCTCCTTATCCAAGACTGCAGATGATGTCTTCGATTTCTTGACATTATTGTCACTGTCCTCATCTTCATCCTCCTCCTCCTCCTCATCATCATAATCCTCCTCCTCCTCCTCCTCCTCCTCCTCCTCCTCCTCCACCTCCACCTTTATATCCTGGCTCCTGAGCCGATTCCGGCATGCCAGCTCAGCAACACCACCGTTGATCATTTTCCTTTTCCTGCCCAAAAATTAAACAACACAAAAGCCCATTATAATCACCAAAAACCTCACAGAAACAACACGAATGGAAGTTATGAATTTATGATGTTAACCACTCACAAAACCATTTCGCAGAAGAAAAAAAACACTCACAAAACCATCCATAATTCCTGGGAGATTTGATACAAAATGCACCATCCCAGTTGCTCCAAAGTACTTTGCAATGCCCCATGTGCCCGTTTCAATATTTTATTGTTAGTTGACTTAACTAGTTAATTCCTCACTAATCACACTACACGGATCTCTAAATTGGCTATTGTGCATTTGTGCCCCTTCCCCTTCTTCAAACGATTGGCTGGGCACCGGGGTGCAGCGCCTCCCAGGTTTCTCTGCTCGCCCTCTGCTGCTGCCTGCCTGGCTCGACGCCCGAGATTTTGCCCAGTCGGACAAAGGAAAAACCCCAATCCCGTGCTTCTGCCCCCTCGCAGAACCTTCCGGTGACGATTCTCCAAGGGGGCTGGGGGTAGGGTTACTAGGGTAGGGGTTGTCCTCGTCGTAGGTGGAGGACTCACCTTGCTTGGGGCTGGGACCCTGCCGGACCGCGCGCCGCGCCGCCCTGGGTGCGTCGCCGGCCTGAACAGAAGAGGGCGAGCAGGGTGGGGATGGGGTTTCTGGTTATTTGCCGCTCAAACACATCCCAGAAATCCAACACTACACCAAGAAATCTCTCTCGTGTCCCCAAGAGAAAAAAAAAACCTGACTTTTTCTTCCAGCAGCAGAAGCTTGACGATTTACCCCAGGAAACGACCAAATGTACTTCACAAACAAATCAAGAACCCTCGAGAAAAAAGGAATAAAGAACCGTTACCTCCGGCTCTCCAAGCCCGGCGAATCCTCCAACAGAACAGAATCAAGAAAGCATCAGGGGAATAACCAGCAAGCCTCGCACCCTGCGCCTCTCGGTGAGCAAGATGGATGGATTGGGTGGGAAAGAAGTGAAGACCTCGAGTTTTTTACTTCCTGTTTTTACAGTGAAGAAGAGCTCGACGCCTCAGTTTCGCTGCTGCCGAAACCAGCTCTCCACTGCTCCAGCGCCAGCGCGTCGGTTCCCACCTTTTCGCCGAAGAGGAAAATACAGTGGGTGAACGTGGGGCTCTTGGTCTTCGTGTGGGCGTCCACGGGCTACGAGCACCCCGGTGCTATCGTCCTACGAAGACTACACGGTCGTAAGAGCATCTCTAAGGCTGCTCATAGCGGGAGTAACATAGGTAGTAACATCACACACCCCAAAACATTTTGGTGACATGACATGTCAATAAATGAAGAAAGAGAGTGGGGTGGTAACTAGCTATGTTACCATAACATCACACTTCTCAAGACAAGATGAGTCTACAATCTAATAAATATGGCATGCATGACACCACATATATGTAACTATCCACTATGAAGGTAGTAACATAGGGTAGTAACATACACCATGTTACTACTCTATGTTACTCTCCACTATGACTAGTCTAAGGGAGCCCGTAAAAACACGAACCGAAAAACACGAATTCAGTACACCGAACTCGCATTTACGGGCAGAAAAATGGCAGGTTCGTAACAAAAACTCAAAAAAAAATGCGCATGCGGGTTCCGAACCCGTAAAAGGCAGGGTTTTTCATAGAATTCATATGCAACACATACAACAATGTATCATAATTAATCAAATAATCATCCAAATTATTACAACACATAAATAATTGTCTGAACCAAATTATTACAACAGTTTTGGGAAAATTGAACAAATGTAAAATGTCTCAACCAAATTACAACAACTTCGGGAAAATTGGACAAATGCACAAATATCTCAACAATGATACATGTGACAAACAAATGAATGAAATGGTAGGATCAAAGGCGACGGCCATGTCGCTGCCAGTGGTGCATCTTCAGATCATAGACGAGCTGGGCATGGGTATTGGCATTCTCAATCTGCCGATGTGTTTCAAGGAAAGCTTCAATGCGATCCGGATTGCGTTGGCATTCCACTCGGGTGCCAACATTGTCATAGAAGCAGGGCAAGCTCAAGTCTCTTTCATCCTCGATGATCATGTTGTGAAGAATCACACAACATGTCATGATGTTGACAAGGGTTTTCTTGTCCCAAAATCGGGCTGGACCACAAACAATAGCAAACCTTGCTTGCAAAACACCAAAAGCTCTCTCAATGTCCTTACGAGCTGCTTCTTGAGCCTTGGCAAATTCAGCTTCTATTCTATCTTGGGAATCCTTGACAGACTTAACAAAGTTGCCCAATCCGGATAGATGCCATCGGCTAGGTAATATCTCATTGTGTACTCATTGTTCATGACCTTGTAGTTGCAAGTGGGTGCTTCCCCATTTGCTAATTTAGCAAACAAAGGAGACCTTTGCAGGACGTTGATGTCATTGAGTGTCCCCGGCAAACCAAAAAAACAGTGTCAAATCCACAAATCTTGTGATGCTACGGTCTCAAGGACAATGGTTGCATCTTTGCTCTTGCCACAGTACTGTCAATGCCATGCCTTTGGACAATTCTTCCATATCCAATGCATACAATCAAGACTACCAAGCATGCCAGGCCAACCTCTTTTCTCATTTATCTCCATCAACCGTTTGGTGTCATCCTCGTTGGGAGCTCGGAGATACGTAGGTCCGTACAACTTGATAATCATGCGAGCAAACCTGCGGACTGACTCCGTGGTAGTATCTTCGCCAATTCGAAGATACTCGTCGGTGTAATCCGCAGGGATGCCATACGCAATGACCCTCATGGCAGCAGAGATCTTTTGGAAAGCGCTGAAACCCATCACCTCGGCGGCATTCCTACGTTGCTTGAAGTAATTCGAATGCAATTCGCAGGCCTTGACGATTCGGATGAACAAGCTACGCCGCATGCGATACCTCCTACGGAACAGATGGGGAGGATAGGTAGGTACCTCGGCGAAGTAGTCCTCCATCAGCTGCTCGTGGACGAGGAGGCGATTCCGCTGGATGTGGTTCCGGCCGAACACGGAGCCGCGCCTCCGATTCAGCAGCTTCGCGCGGTCCTCCAGGTCCTTGACGGAGAGAAGGAGCATGGTGGCCTCCATCTCGTCGTCCTGGAGCAGCTCTTCGAGGTCGGATTCGTCGGAGCTCGACGAATCCGACAGATCGAACTCGTCGCCCGAGCTCATCCTCGATTCGGACGGAGCGGCGGCGGCGGTGGGGGCGGCAGCCGGAGTTGGGCGAGGAACAGCGGGCGGGGTGCGGGGCGACCGGTGGTACCTCCGGGATGCGGGGCTCGGGCGAATCGGGCGGGGCGGCGGCGGAGGAGTGTGGTGGCGGCGCGGGGAGTGTGGGGAAGGAGCGAGAGAGTGGTTACGTCAGCTGAAACTTCAGCGCGCCCTAGATAGGGATCGAGCGTTCGGTTCGCTCGATCGACCCCTACAAATACAGGCCGTTTTGAGTTTTTGGTCTCGGCCCGAAAAAAGTTTTTCGGTTTTGCCCCTTTTACGGTCACTGATCGGCGCCAATTTTCAGCCCGAACCCGTAAACTGGCGGTTATTTTTCGGTTTTGGCCCGTTTATGGCTCGGTTAGAGATGCTCTAACTCGAGGCGTTTGGTTGGCTGGGCTGGATTTCTGCATGCCTGCCGCAGCGAGATGGGAGGCATTGCGCGTTGAGAACGGGCCATGGGCCACTTTTTGCCGTCGTTTGGTAGCCTGTGCGGCCTTTTGCGCGCCGGAGAAGGAATCCAGGCCCCATCGTTTGGTTGTCCGTTTTCAGCCCATCTTGCATGGAGGAAAACATGAATCAGCTGTTTGGTTGCTCAAATCACGGTTTCATATCCTTACCACAATTCAAATACGGTGAGATTACCATGCCATGGCATATTACATACGATCATAGACCACTTAGAAGAACACGATCACCACGATGAGGAAGGCGATGATGTAATCTTTGATCCGGCTGGGACGTACCTCCGGTGGTGCTCCTTGTAGAGCATGTACTTCCTTCGGCGGCAGCTGTGCTAATGACACTGCATCATCGATGGCCTGGTCTTCCAGGAGCTCCTCTTCCAGGTAGGTGAGGTACTCTTGTTGTGCCTCCTCCAATGTTGCATATCCTCGGTAGCTGTTGTTGGAGTAGCCATTGACCTGATCTTGACAGACTCTCCATGAGTTGTAGATTCCTCGAACCCGTCCGCGAAACACCACATACCACTAGAATGGCATAAGAAGAAGTTAGCAATCACAACAATGAAGCAATGCAGAAATGAGCAATAGAACAAGACAAGTGTTGACAGCAAATCTGAAACTAACAAGGCCATGCATATCATTCCAAAAGTCAATCAGAAGTTTATCCTACACTACCGTGGTGTCGTCCTACCACAACAACAAAAGTGGGTGTCTCAACAGAACACCGCAAAGTTCATCATGACCTGAGGGGTTAGTATATACCACCTCATCATACTTACAAAAAGGGCTCAAATGTTTTCATCTTAGCTACTGCCAGAATATACATCATCACATCATCATCATCATCATCATCATCTCCATGCATGCCTCCCTGAAACACCCCGTCAAGGGCACCACTACACCTTGTTGTGGTACTTTCCAAGGTAGTTCCCCAGCCAGAGGACGTGGTGTGGCTTGATCATGCCGACGAAGCTGGAACCTTGGGCCTTGTGGTCGACGAGGTGGCTGAGGGTGATACGCGTGAAGCACACGTCCGTTGGGAACCCCAAGTGGAAGGTGTGATGCGTATAGCAGCAAGTTTCCCTTAGTATGAAACCAAGGTTGTCGAACCAGTAGGAGATGAAGGCCACGTGAAGGTTGTTGGTGAAGGAGTGTAGTGCGGCGCAACACCAGGGATTCCAGCGCCAACGTGGAACCTGCACAACACAATCACAATACTTTGCCCCAACTTAACAGTGAGGTTGTTGATACGTCTCCAACGTATCTATAATTTCTTATGTTCCATGCTAGTTTTATGACATTACCTACATGTTTTGTTCATACTTTATATCGTTTTGATGCATTTTCCGGAACTAACCTATTAACGACATGCCGAAGAGCCAGTTGCTGTTTTTGGTTTCAGAAATCTTACACAGGAAATATTCTCGGAATTGGACGAAATCAACGCCCAGTATCTTATTTTTCCCGGAAGCTTCCAGAGCACCGAAGAGGGGCCAGAGGGGAGCCAGGGGGGCCCACCCCACAAGGCGGCGCAGCCAAGGGGGGCGCGCCCCCTTATGGTGTGGCCCCACCAGGACTCCTCCGAGGCTGCCCTTCCGCCTACTTAAAGCCTCCGTCGCGAAAACCCTAAAAGAATAAGCCACGGGACGAGAAAAGTTACGCAGCCGCCGCCATCGCGAAGCCAAGTTCGGGGGACAGAAGTCTCTGTTCTGGCACACCGCCGGGACGGGGAATTGCCCCCGGAAGGCATCTCCATCGACATCACCTCCATCTTCATCGCCGCTGCTGTCTCCTATGATGAGGAGGGAGTAGTTCTCCCTCGAGGCTAAGGGCTGTACTGGTAGCTATGTGGTTCATCTCTCTCCCATGTGATCTTTATGTGAACATGAGCTTTGTGATCTAGTTGAATATCATCTATGTGTTACTCTAGTGATGTTATTAAAGTAGTCTATTCCTCCTTCATGATGTAAAGTGGACAGTGTGTGCATCATGTAGTACTTGGCGTAGGTTATGATTGTGATCTCTTGTAGATTGTGAAGTTAACTATCACTATGATAAATATATTATCTTGGATTTATGATTTGACGTGGATATCCCTATGAGTGGTGTTTGTCAAGTACTTGATGAACTCTGAGCGGAGCTTTTGTAGCCACTACACGATTAGTGATTCCATTAGGAGAGTTATCCAGAGTAGCACTATTATACACTCTAGAGGTTACTTTAATATGAACTCCGGATTCACTCTCCACGGTGTGACGGTGACGGTGTGCGCATCGTGTGTGTTTCCTTTATGAAGTTGTGGAGCTTGTTAACTCCGGCTTGAGGTGTGCTTTTGTAGCCCTACACAATGAATGGTGTTTGTTATCCAACAAGAGAGTGTAGCATTTATTTATTCTGTTATGTGATCAATGTTGAGAGTGTCCACTAGTGAAAGTATGATCCCTAGGCCTTGTTTCCAAATACTGCAAACATCGCTTGTTTACTGCTTTACTGCATCTTTACTTCCTGCAATATTACCACCATCTATACCACCTGTGTTTTACTGTCTCTTCGCCGAACTAGTGCACCTATACATCTGACAAGTGTATTAGGTGTGTTGGGGACACAAGAGACTTCTTGTATCGTAATTGCAGGGTTGCTTGAGAGGAATATCTCTGACTTCTACCTCCCTGAGTTCGATAAACCTTGGGTGATTCACTTAAAGGAAACTTGCTGCTGTTCTACAAACCTCTGCTCTTGGAGGCCCAACACATCTCTGAGGAATAGAAGCGTGCGTAGACATCAAGCTATTTTTAAGCGCCGTTGCTTGGGGAGGTAAGGTAAAAGGTATTCACATCCTCCGACTACTAAGCTATTTCCTAGCACTGTTGCCGGTGTGTGAGTGCTCGAAGATATTTCCTTTAGATCCTGCAATTATATCTTTTTGTTTCTTGTTTTCACTAGTTAGGCTTAATGGAAAACAACAACAAAATGAGAGATCTTTATGAACTTTATCTTGAATTAGGACATGATGTGTTTGAAGAGAGAATTAAAAAACCCATGGAACTTTATATGCATGCTAATGGGAATGTTATTAGTATGAATGCTTTGAACACCATTGTTGCTAATGCTATGGAAAATTCTAAGCTTGGGGAAGCTGGTTTTGATGAGCATGATATTTTTAGTCCCCCAAGTTTTGAGGAGAAAATTTTCTTTGATGATACTTGATGTCTACGCACGCTTCTATTTCTATAGACAGTGTTGGGCCTCCAAGAGCAGAGGTTTGTAGAACAGCAGCAAGTTTCCCTTAAGTGAATCACCCAAGGTTTATCGAACTCAGGGAGGTAGAGGTCAAAGATATTCCTCTCAAGCAACCCTGCAATTAAGATACAAGAAGTCTCTTGTGTCCCCAACACACCTAATACACTTGTCAGATGTATAGGTGCACTAGTTTGGCGAAGAGATAGTGAAATACAAGTAATATGGATGAATATGAGTGGTAATAGCAATCTGAAATAAAGATGGCAGCAAGCAAACATGTAACAGAACTTGTTGGAAACGGTGTTTCAATGCTTAGAAACAAGGCCTAGGGATCATACTTTCACTAGTGGACACTCTCAACAATGATCACATAAATAAATAACTTCTCTTCTCTTATGCTACTTTCAAAGACTCTATTGTTGGATAACAAACACCATTCATTGTGTAGGGCTACGAGAGCACCCTCAAGCCGGAGTAAACAAGCTCCACAACGTCATAAAGGAATCACACAAGATGCAAACAACATCCTTTGTCACACCATAGAGAGTAATTCCGGAGTTCATATAAAGTAACTCTAGAGTGCATAGTAATAGTTAACTTCAGAATCTACAAGAGATCATGATCATAACCTACGCCAAGTACTACATGATGCACACACTGTCCACATTACATCATGAAGGAGGAATAGACTACTTTAATAACATCACTAGAGTAGCACATAGATTAATAGTGATACAAAGCTCATCATATGGATCTCAATTATGCAAGGTAATTCATGAGATCATTGTATTGGGGTACATGAGAGAGAGATTAACCACATAGCTACCAGTAGAGCCCTCAGCCCCGGGGGAGAACTACTCCCTCCTTATCATAGGAGACAGCAATGGCGATGAAGATGGCGGTGGTGTGGATGGAGATGCCTTCCGGGGGCACTTCCCGTCCCGGCGGCGTGCCGAAACAGAGACTTCTGTCCCCCGAATCTTGGCTTCGCGATGTCGGTGGCTCTGGAACTTTTCTCGTATCGTGGCTTATTCTCTTAGGGTTTTCACGACGGAGGCTTTATATAGGCGAAGAGGCGGAGTCGGAGGAGTCTTGGTGGAGCCACACCATAGGGGGGCGCCCCCCCCTTGGCCGCGCCGCCTTTTGGGGTGGGGCCCCCTGGCTCCCCTCTGGACCCTCTTCGGTGCTCTGGAAGCTTCCGGGAAAAATAAGGTTCTGGGCATTGATTTCGTCCGATTCCGAGAATATTTCCTTTCTAGGATTTCTGAAACCAAAAACAGCAGAAAACAGCAACTGGCACTTCGGCATCTCGTTAATAGGTTAGTTCCGTAAAATGCATCAAAACGATATAAAGTATGAATAAAACATGTAGGTATTGTCATAAAACTAGCATGGAACATAAGAAATTATAGATACGTTGGAGATGTATCAAGCATCCCCAAGCTTAGTTCCTACTCGCCCTCGAGTAGGTAAACGATAACAAGAATAATTTCTTAAGTGACATGCTACCAACATGATCTTGATCAATACTATTGTAAAGCATATGAGATGAATGAAGTGATTCAAAGCAATGGTGAAGATAATGACTAAACAACTGAATCATATAGCAAAGACTTTTCATGAATAGTACTTTCAAGACAAGCATCAATAAGTCTTGCATAAAAGTTAACTCATAAAGCAATAGATTCAAAGTAAAAGCCATTGAAGCAACACAAAGGATGATTAAGTTTCAGCAATTGCTTTCAACTTGTAACATGTATATCTCATGGATAATTGTCAACATAAAGCAATATAACAAGTGCAATAGGTAAACATGTAAGAATCAATGCATACAGTTGACACAAGTGTTTGCTTCTAAGATAGAAAGAAGTAGGTAAACTGACTCAACATAAAGTATAAGAATGGCCCTTCGCTGAGGGAAGCATGGATTACTATTTTTGTGCTAGAGCTTTTATTTTGAAAACATAGAAACAATTTTGTCAATGGTAGTAATAATTCATATGTGTTATGTATAAGACATCCTATAAGTTGCAAGCCTCATGCATAGAATACCAATAGTGCTCGCACCTTGTCCTAATTAGCTTGGATTAACATGGATTATCATTGCATAACATATGTTTCAACCAAGTGTCACAAAGGGGTACCTCTATGCCGCACTTTGTCTAGGTCTAAGGAGAAAGTTCGCATTGGATTTCTCGCTTTTGATTATTCTCAACTTAGACATCCATACCGGGACAACATAGAAAACAGATAATGGACTCCTCTTTTAATGCTTAAGCATTCAACAACAGATAATATTCTCATAAGAGATTGAGGATTAGTGTCCAAACTGAAACTTCCACCATGATTCATGGCTTTAGTTAGTGGCCCAATGTTCTTCTCTAACAATATGCATACTCAAACCATTTGATCATGATAAATCGCCCTTTGAAAGGATCGTATGCCGCACCTAGAGGGGGGGGTGAATAGGTGCTAACCAATTTTTAGTTCTTTTTCAATTTAGGCTTGACACAAAAGGTAAATTCTCTAGATATGCAACTAAGTGAATTTACCTATATGACAAGGCTAACAACTAAGCAAGATATAGAGATAGAATAGGATAGAGGTAACCGAGAGTGGAGCACGCGATGACACGGAGATGATTCCCGTAGTTCCCTTCCTTTGCAAGAAGGTACGTCTACGTTTGGAGGAGTGTGGTTGCTACGAAAGCCAAACTAACAGCCACGAAGGCTTCACTCAGATCTCCGGTGAGCAACGCCACGAAGGCCTAGCCCACTTCCACTAAGGGATTTCCTCGAGGCGGAAACCGGGCCTTTACAAGGTTCTTGGGGCACACATCCACAACCTAATTGGAGGCTCCCAAATCTGTTACAACACAACAATCAACAACAATACATCAACACAAATCAACTAGGGAACCAAATAGGAACACTAGCATGAGATCCCTCAAACAAGAGAGGGGGAAATGAAGAACGCTTCGGTGAGGATGTAGATCGGTGTCTTCTCCTTCGAATCTCCAAAGATCAAGAGATTTGGTTGGGGGAGGAAGGAGATCTTGCAAATCTTGAGTTTCTTGAGGTGGCTCTAATGGAGGTGGCTTGGCAGAATTCTTGTGCAATGATTGAGCAAGCAACCAAGGTAGAAGAAGGGGGGTATTTATACCCCCTCTCAAAATTGAGCCGTTCTTTGCTTCCGGGGCCGGATAATCCGGCCTAAGTAAGGGCCGGATAATCCGCCCCCCCGGATAATCCGGCCATCGGGACAAAAGTGTGACATTGTCCGGCCAAATGTCCGGCCCATATACAGATTCACATTTCTTCCAGTCCTTAGCCAAAAACGAGGGGGCCGGATATTTCCAAAATATCCGGCCCGGATAATCCGGCCCTGGTACAATACCGGGACATTATCCGGCAAATGTCCGGCCCCCATACGCCGCATTTCCTCGAAGACTTAGCCAAAACCGGGGGCCGGATATTTCAACAATATCCGGCCGGATTATCCGACTGGCCAACTTTTTCCGATTTCTTTTGACAGACGATCAAATCCAACACACATGAATAAATATCTATGTAATCCCTGTACCACTTAAACAAACATTAGAGTATCACATATATTGACATCAAACACACAAAACATAATGTGAGAGATGTTCTTTCAATCTCCCCCTTTTTGGTGTTTGATGACAATATACGGATTTGCAAGAGAATCACTATAGAGACAAGCATGATGGCAAAACATAGAGGCACTCCCCCTACATGTGTGCATATAAGTAATTTGCATTTGAATACAAATACACAACACATAGGAGTATGGTGCCTCAACACAAGAGATATCCAACATGAGCTCTAACAAAAGACATTGACACATATGAAGTTGAGATAGGATGCAAGAAATCATACCCATGTGTAGATATATAATGCGGAGATATAGCATCACACATAATGTAATATCCTTGATCTCAACACATAGAAATCCGAAAACCATAACAATGTCTCACACCACATAACACATAGTTTTGAACGGCACACAAACAAACCAAATAGTTCAAATAAGAGGGAACACAAGCAATATAAGAATGATAAACGCATATGCTTGTGCCCAAACCATGCAAATCCCCGAGAATCCTAATAGAACACTTCTCCCCCTTTGGCATCGAGACGCCAAAAAGGGGACAAGCGCGATGCTACACGTCCCATGGGAATCACTCGGAGGCATAATCATCATCGGACTCTTGCGCCTCTTCTTCTTCTTCTTCATCAGTGTCAGGAGCATCCGGAGAACGACGAGAGGTGTTGGACCTTTGAAGGCAATCATCAAGATCACTCCATGGAACCTGTGCAGAGTGCCATCCACTGTAACCCTGGTGAGCTGGAGGCTGAGGCGGGGGACCTTGATCACCACTGAGCTTGTGTAGAATAACCGCCTGAGTATGCTTAATAACCGCATGCTCTGATACCAATTGAAAGGATCATATGCCGCACCTAGAGGGGGGGGTGAATAGGTGCTAACCAATTTTTAGTTCTTTTTCAATTTAGGCTTGACACAAAAGGTAAATTCTCTAGATATGCAACTAAGTGAATTTACCTATATGACAAGGCTAACAACTAAGCAAGATATAGAGATAGAATAGGATAGAGGTAACTGAGAGTGGAGCACGCGATGACACGGAGATGATTCCCGTAGTTCCCTTCCTTTGCAAGAAGGTACGTCTACGTTTGGAGGAGTGTGGTTGCTACGAAAGCCAAACCAACAGCCACGAAGGCTTCACTCAGATCTCCGGTGAGCAACGCCACGAAGGCCTAGCCCACTTCCACTAAGGGATTTCCTCGAGGCGGAAACCGGGCCTTTACAAGGTTCTTGGGGCACACATCCACAACCTAATTGGAGGCTCCCAAATCTGTTACAACACAACAATCAACAACAATACATCAACACAAATCAACTAGGGAACCAAATAGGAACACTAGCATGAGATCCCTCAAACAAGAGAGGGGGAAATGAAGAACGCTTCGGTGAGGATGTAGATCGGTGTCTTCTCCTTCGAATCTCCAAAGATCAAGAGATTTGGTTGGGGGAGGAAGGAGATCTTGCAAATCTTGAGTTTCTTGAGGTGGCTCTAATGGAGGTGGCTTGGCAGAATTCTTGTGCAATGATTGAGCAAGCAACCAAGGTAGAAGAAGGGGGGTATTTATACCCCCTCTCAAAATTGAGCCGTTCTTTGCTTAGGGGCCGGATAATCCGGCCTAAGTAAGGGCCGGATAATCCGCCCCCCCCCCCCCGGATAATCCGGCCATCGGGACAAAAGTGTGACATTGTCCGGCCAAATGTCCGGCCCATATACAGATTCACATTTCTTCCAGTCCTTAGCCAAAAACGAGGGGGCCGGATATTTCCAAAATATCCGGCCCGGATAATCCGGCCCTGGTACAATACCGGGACATTATCCGGGCAAATGTCCGGCCCCCATACAGAGCCGCATTTCCTCGAAGACTTAGCCAAAACCAGGGGGCCGGATATTTCAACAATATCCGGCCCGGATTATCCGGCCTGGCCAACTTTTTCCGATTTCTTTTGACAGATGATCAAATCCAACACACATGAATAAATATCTATGTAATCCCTGTACCACTTAAACAAACATTAGAGTATCACATATATTGACATCAAACACACAAAACATAATGTGAGAGATGTTCTTTCACCCTTACTTCAGACAAGACGAACATGCATAGCAACTCACATGATATTCAACAAAGGTGTAAAAGTTGATGGCGTCCCCAGAAACATGGTTATCGCTCAACAAGCAACTTATAAGAAATAAGATACATAGGAACATATTCAATACCACAATAGTTTTTAAGGCTATTTTCCCATAAGCTATATATTGCGGAGACAAAGAATAGAATTTTAAAGGTAGCACTCAAGTAATGTACTTTGGAATGGCGGAGAAATACCATGTAGTGGGTAGGTATGGTGGACACAAATGGCATAGTTTTTGGCTCAAGGATTTGGATGCACGAGAAGTAATCCCTCTCAATACAAGGTTTTAGGCTAGCAAGGTTGTTTGAAGCAAACACAAGTATGAACCGGTACAGCAAAACTTACATAAGAACATATTGCAAGCATTATAAGACTCTACACTGTCTTCCTTGTTGTTCAAACACCTTAACCAGAAAATATCTAGACTTAGAGAGACCAATCATGCAAACCAAATTTTAACAAGCTCTATGTAGTTCTTCATTAATAGGTGCAAAGTACATGATGCAAGAGCTTAAACATGATCTATATGAGCACAACAATTGCCAAGTATAAATTTATTCAAGACATTATACCAATTACTACATGAAGCATTTCCTGTTTCCAACCAAATAGCAATCAACGAAGCGGTTTTCAACTCCGCCACGAACATTAAAGATAGAACTAAGAACACCAGTGTTCATATGAAAGAGTGGAGCGTGTGTCCCACACAAGCATGAATTTATTCAGAGAATGAAAATAACAAAATGAAAATAAAAGCACACAGACGCTCCAAGTAAAGTACATAAGATGTGATGGAATAAAAATATAGTTTCACTAGAGATGACCTGATAAGTTGTCGATGAAGAAGGGGATGCCATGGGCATCCCCAAGCTTAGATGCTTGAGTCTTCTTGAAATATGCAGGGATGAACCACGGGGGCATCCCCAAGCTTAGACTTTTCACTCTTCTTGATCATATTGTATCACCCTCCTCTCTTGACCCTTGAAAACTTCCTCCACACCAAACTCGAAACAAACTCATTAGAGGGTTAGTGCATAATTGAAAATTCATATATTCAGAGGTTACATAATCATTCTTAACACTTCTGGACATTGCACAAAGCTACTGAAAGTTAATGGAACAAAGAAATCCATCAAACATAGCGAAACAGGCAATACGAAATAAAAGGCAGAATCTGTCAAAACAGAACAGTCCGTAAAGACGAATTTTTCTGGGGCACTTAACTTGCTCAGATGAAAAATCTCAAATTGAATGAAAGTTGCGTACATATCTGAGGATCACGCACGTAAATTGGCAGAATTTTATGAGTTATATACAGACGGGGCTACTCAATTTCGTGACAGCAAGAAATCTGTTTCTACGCAGTAATCCAAATCTAGTATCAACATTACTATCAAAGACTTTACTTGGCACAACAATGCAATAAAATAAAGATAAGGAGAGGTTGTTACAGTAGTAACAACTTCCAAGACTCAAATATAAAACAAAAGTGCAGAAGTAAAATAATGGGTTGTCTCCCAGAAGCGCTTTTCTTTAACGCCTTTCAGCTAGGCGCAGAAAGTGTGAATCAAGTATTATCAAGAGATGAAGCATCAACATAATAATTTGTTCTAATAATAGAATCATAAGGTAACTTCATTCTCTTTCTAGGGAAGTGTTCCATACCTTTCTTGAGAGGAAATTGATACTTAATATTACCTTCCTTCATATCAATAGTAGCACCAACGGTTCGAAGAAAAGGTCTTCCCAATATAATGGGACAAGATGCATTGCATTCAATATCCAAGACAACAAAATCAACGGGGACAAGGTTATTGTTAACCATAATGCGAACATTATCAATCCTCCCCAAAGGTTTCTTTATAGCATTATCAGCAAGATTAACATCCAAATAACAATTTTTCAATGGTGGCAAATCAAGCATATCATAGATTTTCTTAGGCATAACAGAAATACTTGCACCAAGATCACATAAAGCATTACAATCAAAATCATTGACCCTCATCTTAATGATGGGCTCAGCAATTTTAATGATGCTCGCGCAAGAAATAAGAGTTGAAGTAAAAGAGAGCATCAAGAAGCAAATTCACATTTAAGTCTAACCCACTTCCTATGAAAAGGAATCTTGTACACAAATAAATTCATGAAGAACAAAGTGACAAGCATAGGAAGATAAAACACGAGTAACTTCAAGATTCTCAACATAAAGAGGGGAAACTTAATATTATTAAGATGCATATAACCATGTTTCCCTCTCTCATAATAACTTTCAGTAGCATCATGAACAAACTCAACAATATAAGTATCACATAAAGCATTCTTATTCACATGCATAAAAGTATCATTACTCTCCACATAAGCATAATCAATTTATTAGTAATAGTGGGAGTAAAACTACCATAACCATCATTGTAATCATCATAAATTGCAGGCATGGTATAATCATAATAACATTTATCCTCCATAGTAGGTGGCACCAAAATACCACTATCGTTATAATCATCATAAATAGGAGGTAAAGTATCATCAAAGAAAATTTTCTCCTCAAAACTTGGGGGACTAAAAATATCATGCTCATCAAAACCAGCTTCCCCAAGCTTAGAATTTTCCATAGCATTAGCAACAATGGTGTTCAAAGCATTCATACTAATAACATTCCCATTAGCATGCATATAAAGTTCCATGGGTTTTTTAATTCTCTCTTCAAACACATCATGTCCTAATTCAAGATAAAGTTCATAAAGATCTCTCATTTTGTTGGTGTTTTCCATTAAGCCTAACTAGTGAAAACAAGAAACAAAAAGATATAATTGCAGGATCTAAAGGAAATATCTTCGAGCACTCACACACCGGCAACAGTGCTAGGAAATAGCTTAGTAGTCGGAGGATGTGAATACCTTTTACCTTACCTCCCCGGCAACGGCGCCAGAAAATAGCTTGATGTCTACGCACGCTTCTATTCCTGTAGACAGTGTTGGGCCTCCAAGAGCAGAGGTTTGTAGAACAGCAGCAAGTTTCCCTTAAGTGAATCACCCAAGGTTTATCGAACTCACGGAGGTAGAGGTCAAAGATATTCCTCTCAAGCAACCCTGCAATTAAGATACAAGAAGTCTCTTGTGTCCCAACACACCTAATACACTTTTCAGATGTATAGGTGCACTAGTTCGGCGAAGAGATAGTGAAATACAAGTAATATGGATGAATATGAGTGGTAATAGCAATCTGAAATAAAGATGGCAGCAAGCAAACATGTAACAGAACTTGTTGGAAACGGTGTTTCAATGCTTAGAAACAAGGCCTAGGGATCATACTTTCACTAGTGGACACTCTCAACAATGATCACATAAATAAATAACTTCTCTTCTCTTATGCTACTTTCAAAGACTCTATTGTTGGATAACAAACACCATTCATTGTGTAGGGCTACGAGAGCACCCTCAAGCCGGAGTAAACAAGCTCCACAACGTCATAAAGGAATCACACAAGATGCAAACACTGTCACTGTCACACCATAGAGAGTAATTCCGGAGTTCATATAAAGTAACTCTAGAGTGCATAGTAATAGTTAACTTCAGAATCTACAAGAGATCATGATCATAACCTACGCCAAGTACTACATGATGCACACACTGTCCATATTACATCATGAAGGAGGAATAGACTACTTTAATAACATCACTAGAGTAGCACATAGATTAATAGTGATACAAAGCTCATCATATGGATCTCAATTATGCAAGGCAATTCATGAGATCATTGTATTGGGGTACATGAGAGAGATATTAACCACATAGCTACCGGTAGAGCCCTCAGCCCCGGGGGAGAACTACTCCCTCCTCATCATAGGAGACAGCAATGGCGATGAAGATGGCGGTGGTGTCGATGGAGATGCCTTCCGGGGGCACTTCCCCGTCCCGGCGGCGTGCTGGAACAGAGACTTATGTCCCCCGAATCTTGGCTTCGCGATGGCGGCGGCTCTGGAACTTTTCTCGTATTGTGGCTTATTCTCTTAGGGTTTTCGCGACGGAGGCTTTATATAGGCGAAGAGGCGGAGTCGGAGGAGTCCTGGTGGAGCCACACCATAGGGGGGCGCCCCCCCCCCCCTTGGCCGCGCCGCCTTGTGGGGTGGGGCCCCCTGGCTCCCCTCTGGACCCTCTTCGGTGCTCTGGAAGCTTCCGGGAAAAATAAGGTTCTGGACGTTGATTTCGTCCGATTCCGAGAATATTTCCTTTCTAGGATTTCTGAAACCAAAAATAGCAGAAAACAGCAACTGGCACTTCGGCATCTCGTTAATAGGTTAGTTCCGGAAAATGCATCAAAACGATATAAAGTATGAATAAAACATGTAGGTATTGTCATAAAACTAGCATGGAACATAAGAAATTATAGATACGTTGGAGACGTATCAATACTTTGCCTCCTATTTATGATGATTACAATGATAGTGGTGTTTTGGTACCACCTACTATGGAGGATAAAGGTTATTATGATTATACCATGCCTGCAATTTATGATGATTACAATGATGGTTATGGTAGTTTTACTCCCACTATTACTAATTAAATTAATTATGCTTATGTGGAGAGTAATGATACTTTTATGCATGTGAATAAGAATGCTTTATGTGATAGTTATATTGTTGAGTTTGTTCATGATGCTACTGAAAGTTATTATGAGAGAGGGAAACATGGTTATATGCATCTTAATAATATGAAGTTTCCCCTCTTTAAGTTGAGAATTTTGAAGTTACTCGTGTTTTATCTTCCTATGCTTGTCACTTTGTTCTTCATGAATTTATTTGTGTACAAGATTCCTTTTCATAGGAAGTGGGTTAGACTTAAATGTGTTTCTAATTTGGTTCTTGATGCTCTCTTTTACTTCAACTCTTATTTCTTGCGCGAGCATCATTAAAATTGTTGAGCCCATCTTAATGGCTATAAAGAAAGCACTTCTTGGGAGATAACCCATGTTTTATTTTGCTACTGTTTTGTTGTGTCTTGGAAGTTGTTACTACTGTAGCAACCTCTCCTTATCTTTATTTTATTGCATTGTTGTGCCAAGTAAAGTCTTTGATAGTAGGGTTGATACTAGATTTGGATTACTGCGCAGAAACAGATTTCTTACTGTCACGAAATTGAGCAGCCCCGTCTGTAGGTAACTCAGAAAAATCTGCCAATTTTCGTGCGTGATCCCCAGATATGTACGCAACTTTCATTCAATTTGAGATTTTTCATCTGAGCAAGTTAAGTGCCCCAGAAAAATTCGTCTTTACGGACTGTTCTGTTTTGACAGATTCTGCCTTTTATTCCGCATTGCCTGTTTTGCTATGTTTGATGGATTTCTTTGTTCCATTAACTTTCAGTAGCTTTGTGAAATGTCCAGAAGTGTTAAGAATGATTATGTCACCTCTGAACATGTGAATTTTTGATTATGCACTAACCCTCTAATGAGTTTGTTTTGAGTTTGGTGTGGAGGAAGTTTTCAAGGATCAAGAGAGGAGGATGATATACTATGATCAAGAAGAGTGAAGCGTCTAAGCTTGGGGATGCCCCCGTGGTTCATCCCTGCATATTTCAAGAAGACTCAAGCATCTAAGCTTGGGGATGCCCAAGGCATCCCCTTCTTCATCGACAACTTATCAGGTCACCTCTAGTGAAACTATATTTTTATTCAGTCACATCTTATGTACTTTACTTGGAGCGTTTGTGTGCTTTAATTTTCGTTTTGTTATTTTCATTCTCTAAATAAATTCATGCTTGTGTGGGAGAGACACGCTCCGCTTTTTCATAGGAACATTAGTGTTCTTCGTTTTTACTTTTAATGTTCAATGGCGAAAGTTGATCGCTTCACTTATTGCTATTTGGTTGGAGACAGAAAATGCTTCATGTGGTAATTGGTATATTGTCTTGAATAATTTGATACTTGGCAATTGTTGTGCTCAAATAGATCATGTTTAAGCTCTTGCATCATGTACTTTGCACCTATTAATGAAGAACTACCATAGAGCTTGTTGAAATTTGGTTTGCATGATTGGTCTCTCTAAAGTATAGATATTTTTTGGTGAAGTGTCTGAACAACAAGGAAGACAGTGTAGAGTCTTATAATGCTTGCAATATGTTCTTATGTAAGTTTTGCTGTACCGGTTTATACTTGAGTTTGCTTCAAACAACCTTGCTAGCCTAAGCCTTGTACTGAGAGGAAATACTTCTCGTGCATCCAAATCCTTGAGCCAAAAACTATGCCATTTGTGTCCACGATACCTACCCACTACATGGTATTTTTCTGCCATTCCAAAGTACATTACTTGAGTGCTACCTTTAAAATTTCATTCCTTGTCTTTGCAATATATAGCTCATGGGAAAATAGCCTTAAAAACTATTGTGGTATTGAATATGTAGCTTATGTATCTTATTTTTTATAAGTTGCTTGTTGAGCGCTAACCATGTTTCTGGGGACGCCATCAACTATTACACCTTTGTTGGATATCATGTGAGTTGCTATGCATGTTCGTCTTGTCTGAAGTAAGGGCGATTTATCATGATCAAATGGTTTGAGTATGCATATTGTTAGAGAAGAACATTGGGCCGCTAACTAAAGCCATGAATCATGGTGGAAGTTTCAGTTTGGAAACAAATCCTCAATCTCTTATGAGAGTATTATCTGTTGTTGAATGCTTAAGCATTAAAAGAGGAGTCCATTATCTGTTGTCTATGTTGTCCCGGTATGGATGTCTAAGTTGAGAATAATCAAAAGCGAGAAATCCAATGCGAACTTTCTCCTTAGACCTCTGTACAGGCGGCATAGAGGTACCCCTTTGTGACACTTGGTTGAAACATATGTTATGGAATGATAATCCGTGTTAATCCAAGCTAATTAGGACAAGGTGCGAGCACTATTGGTATTCTATGCATGAGGCTTGCAACTTATAGGATGTCTTATACATAACGCATATGAATTATTACTACCGTTGACAAAATTGTTTCTATGTTTTCAAAATAAAAGCTCTAGCACAAATATAGTAATCCATGCTTCCCTCTGCGAAGGGCCATTCTTTTACTTTATGTTGAGTCAGTCTACCTACTTCTTTCTATCTTAGAAGCAAACACTTGTGTCAACTGTGTGCATTGATTCTTACATGTTTACTTATTGCACTTGTTATATTGCTTTATGTTGACAACTATCCATGAGATATACATGTTACAAGTTGAAAGCAATTGCTGAAACTTAATCATCCTTTGTGTTGCTTCAATGCCTTCTACTTTGAATCTATTGCTTTATGAGTTAACTCTTATGCAAGACTTATTGATGCTTGTCTTGAAAATACTATTCATGAAAAGTCTTTGCTATATGATTCAGTTGTTTAATCATTGTCTTTACCATTGCTTCGAATCGCTGCATTCATCTCATATGCTTTACAATAGTATTGATCAAGATTATGATAGCATGTCACTTAAGAAATTATCCTTGTTATCGTTTACCTACTCGAGGGCGAGTAGGAACTAAGCTTGGGGATGCTTAATATGTCTCCAACGTATCTATAATTTCTTATGTTCCATGCTAGTTTATTACATTACCTACATGTTTTGTTCATACTTTATATCGTTTTGATGCATTTTCCGGAACTAACCTATTAACGAGATGCCGAAGAGCCAGTTGCTATTTTCTGCTGTTTTTGGTTTCAGAAATCTTGCACAGGAAATATTCTCGGAATTGGACGAAATCAACGCCCAGTATCTTATTTTTCCCGGAAGCTTCCAGAGCACCGAAGAGGGGCCAGAGGGGAGCCAGGGGCCCCACCCCACAAGGCGGCGCGGCCAAGGGGGGGGCCCTATGGTGTGGCCCCACCAGGACTCCTCCGAGGCTGCCCTTCCGCCTACTTAAAGCCTCCGTTGCGAAAACCCTAAAAGAATAAGCCACGGGACGAGAAAAGTTAAGCAGCCGCCGCCATCGCGAAGCCAAGTTCGGGGGACAGAAGTCTCTGTTCCGGCACGCCGCCGAGATGGGGAATTGCCCCCGGAAGGCATCTCCATCGACATCACCGCCATCTTCATCGCCGCTGTTGTCTCCTATGATGAGGAGGGAGTAGTTCTCCCTCGAGGCTAAGGGTTGTACCGGTAGCTATGTGGTTCATCTCTCTCTCCCATGTGATCTTTATGTGAACATGAGCTTTGTGATCTAGTTGAATATCATCTATGTGTTACTCTAGTGATGTTATTAAAGTAGTCTATTCCTCCTTCATGATGTAAAGTGGACAGTGTGTGCATCATGTAGTACTTGGCGTAGGTTATGATTGTGATCTCTTGTAGATTGTGAAGTTAACTATCACTATGATAAATATATTATCTTGGATTTATGATTTGACGTGGATATCCCTATGAGTGGTGTTTGTCAAGTACTTGATGAACTCTGAGCGGAGCTTTTGTAGCCACTACACGATTAGTGATTCCATTAGGAGAGTTATCCAGAGTACCACTATTATACACTCTAGAGGTTACTTTAATATGAACTCCGAATTCACTCTCCACGGTGTGACGGTGACGGTGTGCGCATCGTGTGTGTTTCCTTTATGAAGTTGTGGAGCTTGTTAACTCCGGCTTGAGGTGTGCTTTTGTAGCCCTACACAATGAATGGTGTTTGTTATCCAACAAGAGATTGTAGCATTTATTTATTCAGTTATGTGATCAATGTTGAGAGTGTCCACTAGTGAAAGTATGATCCCTAGGCCTTGTTTCCAAATACTGCAAACATCGCTTGTTTACTGCTTTACTGCATCTTTACTTCCTGCAATATTACCACCATCTATACCACCTGTGTTTTACTATCTCTTCGCCGAACTAGTGCACCTGTACATCTGACAAGTGTATTAGGTGTGTTGGGGACACAAGAGACTTCTTGTATCGTAATTGCAGGGTTGCTTGAGAGGAATATCTCTGACCTCTACCTCCCTGAGTTCGATAAACCTTGGGTGATTCACTTAAGGGAAACTTGCTGCTGTTCTACAAACCTCTGCTCTTGGAGGCCCAACACTGTCTACAGGAATAGAAGCGTGCGTAGACATCAGTTGTCAATCTCACCGGCTTGCTGTAAACAAAGGATTAAACGTATGGTGTGGAAAATGATGTTTGCTTGTAAAGAACAGTAGAGAACAATGATTGCAGTAGATTGTATTCAGATGTAAAAGAATGGACCGGGGTCCACAGTTCACTAGTGGTGTCTCTCCCATAAGATAAATAGCATGTTGGGTGAACAAATTACAGTTGGGCAATTGACAAATAGAGATGCATACATATCATGATGATTACTATGAGATTTAATCAGGGCATTACGACAAAGTACATAGACCGCTATCCAGCATGCATCTATGCCTAAAAAGTCCACCTTCGGGTTAGCATCCTCACCCCTTCCAGTATTAAGTTGCAAACAACAAACAATTGCATTAAGTATGGTGCGTAATGTAATCAACACAAATATCCTTAGACAAAGCATTGATGTTTTATCCCTAGTGGCAACAGCACATCCACAACCTTAGAACTTTCTGTCACTGTCCCAGATTCAATGGAGGCATGAACCCACTATCGAGCATAAATACTCCCTCTTGGAGTCACAAGTATCAACTTGGCCAGAGCCTCTACTAGCAATGGAGAGCATGCAAGAACATAAACAACATATATATGATAGATTGATAATCAACTTGACATAGTATTCAATATTCATCGGATCCCAACAAACACAACATGTAGCATTACAAATAGATGATCTTGATCATGATAGGCAGCTCACAAGATCTAACATGATAGCACAATGAGGAGAAGACAACCATCTAGCTACTGCTATGGACCCATAGTCCAAGGATGAACTACTCACGCATCAGTCCGGAGGCGGGCATGGTGATGTAGAGCCCTCCGGTGATGATTCCCCTCTCCGGCAGGGTGCTGGAGGCGATCTCCTGAATCCCCCGAGATGGGATTGGCGGCGGTGGCGTCTCTGGAAGTGTTTCTGTATCGTGGCTCTCGGTAATAGGGTTTTCACGACGGAGAGTTTAAGTAGGCGGAAGGGCAGGGTCGGTGGAGGCACGAGGGCCCCACACCATAGGGCGGCGTGGGCCCCACCCTGGCCGCGCGGCCCTGTGGTATGGGCGCCTCGTCGCCCCACCTCGTATGCTCTTCGGTCTTCTGGAAGCTCCGTGGAAAATAAGACCCTGGGCGTTGATTTCGTCCAACTCTGAGAATATTTCTTTGTAGGATTTCTGAAACAAAAAACAGCAGAAAACAAGCACTGGCGCTTCGACATCTCGTTAATAGGTTAGTGCCGGAAAATGCATATAAATGATGTAAAGTGTGTATAAAACATGTGAGTATTGTCATAAAACTAGCATGGAACATAAGAAATTATGGATACGTTTGAGACGTATCAAGCATCCCCAAGCTTAGTTCCTACTCGCCCTCGACTAGGTAAACGATAACAAGGATAATTTCTGAAGTGACATGCTATCATAATCTTGATCAATACTATTGTAAAGCATATGAAGTGAATGAAGTGATTCGAAGCAATGGTAAAGACAATGACTAAACAACTGATCATATAGCAAAGACTTTTCATGAATAGTACTTTCAAGACAAGCATCAATAAGACTTGCATAGGAGTTAACTCATAAAGCAATAAATTCTTAGTAGAAAGTTTTGAAGCAACACAAAGGAAGATATAAGTTTCAGCGGTTGCTTTCAACTTCAACATGTATATCTCATGGATAATTGTCAACACAAAGTAATATGATGAATGCAAATAAGCAAGTATGTAGGAATCAATGCACACAGTTGACACAAGTGTTTGCTTCTAAGATAGAAAGAAGTAGGTAAACTGACTCAACATAAAGTAAAAGAATGGGCCCTTCGCAGAGGGAAGCATGGATTACTATTTTTGTGCTAGAGCTTTTATTTTGAAAACATAGAAACAATTTTGTCAACGGTAGTAATAATTCATATGTGTTATGTATAAGACATCCTATAAGTTGCAAGCCTCATGCATAGAATACCAATAGTGCTCGCACCTTGTCCTAATTAGCTTGGATTTACATGGATTATCATTGCATAACATATGTTTCAACCAAGTGTCACAAAGGGGTACCTCTATGCCGCCTGTACAAAGGTCTAAGGAGAAAGTTCGCATTGGATTTCTCGCTTTTGATTATTCTCAACTTAGACATCCATACCGGGACAACATAGAAAACAGATAATGGACTCCTCTTTAATGCATAAGCATTCAACAACAGATAATATTCTCATAAGAGATTGAGGATTAGTGTCCAAACTGAAACTTCCACCATGATTCATGGCTTTAGTTAGCGGCCCAATGTTCTTCTTTAACAATATGCATACTCAAACCATTTGATCATGAAAATCGCCCTTACTTCAGACAAGACGAACATGTATAGCAACTCACATGATATCCAACAAAGGTGTAAAAAGTTGATGGCGTCCCCAGAAACATGGTTACCGCTCAACAAGCAACTTATAAGAAATAAGATACATAGCAACATATTCAATACCACAATTGTTTTTAAGGCTATTTTCCCATGAGCTATGTATTGCAAAGACAAAGAATGAAATTTTAAAGGTAGCACTCAAGTAATTTACTTTGGAATGGCTGAGAAATACCACATAGTAGGTAGGTTTGGTGGACACAAATGGCATAGGTTTTGGCTCAAGGATTTGGATGCACGAGAAGTATTTCCTCTCAGTACAAGGCTTTGGCTAGCAAGGTTGTTTGAAGCAAACACAAGTATGAACCGGTACAGCAAAACTTACATAAGAACATATTGCAAGCATTATAAGACTCTACACTGTCTTCCTTTTGTTCAAACACTTCACCAGAAAATATCTAGACTTAGAGAGACCAATCATGCAAACCAAATTTCAACAAGCTCTACGGTAGTTCTTCATTAATAGGTGCAAAGTACATGATGCAAGAGCTTAAACATGATCTATTTGAGCACAACAATTGCCAAGTATCAAATTATTCAAGACAATATACCATTTACCACATGAAGCATTTTCTGTTTCCAACCAAATAACAATCAACGAAGCAGTTTTAACCTTCACCATGAACATTAAAAGTAATGCTAAGAACACCAGTGTTCATATGAAACAGCCGAGCGTGTCTCTCTCCCACACAAAGAATGCTAGGATCCGAGTTTATTCAAACAAAAACAAAAAAAAACAGACGCTCCAAGTAAAGCACATAAGATGTGACTGAATAAAAATATAGTTTCACTAGAGGTGACCTGATAAGTTGTCGATGAAGAAGGGGCTGCCTTGGGCATCCCCAAGCTTAGATGCTTGAGTCTTCTTGAAATATGCAGGGATGAACCACGGGGGCATCCCCAAGCTTAGACTTTTCACTCTTCTTGATCATATTGTATCATCCTCCTCTCTTGATCCTTGAAAACTTCCTCCACACCAAACTCAAAACAAACTCATTAGAGGGTTAGTGCATAATCAAAAATTTACATATTCAGAGGTGACATAATCATTCTTAACACTTCTGGACATTGCACAAAGCTACTGAAAGTTAATGGAACAAAGAAATCCATCAAACATAGCAAAACAGGCAATGCAAAATAAAAGGCAGAATCTGTCAAAACAGAACAGTCCGTAAAGACGAATTTTTCTGGGGCACTTAACTTGCTCAGATGAAAAAGTTCAAATTGAATAAAAGTTGCGTACATATCTGAGGATCACGCACGTAAATTGGCAGATTTTTCTGAGTTACCTACAGACGGGGCTGCTCAATTTCGTGACAGTAAGAAATCTGTTTCTGCGCAGTAATCCAAATCTAGTATCAACCCTACTATCAAAGACTTTACTTGGCACAACAATGCAACAAAATAAAGATAAGGAGAGGTTGCTACAGTAGTAACAACTTCCAAGACTCAAATATAAAACAAAAGTGCAGAAGTAAAATAATGGGTTGTCTCCCATAAGCGCTTTTCTTTAACGCCTTTTAGCTAGGCGCAGAAAGTGTGAATCAAGTATTATCGAGAGATGAAGCATTAACATCATAATTTGATCTAATAATAGAATCAAAAGGTAACTTCATTCTGTTTCTAGGGAAGTGTTCCATACCTTTCTTGAGAGGAAATTGATACTTAATATTACCTTCCTTCATATCAATAATAGCACCAACAGTTCGAAGAAAAGGTCTCCCCAAAATAATGGGACAAGATGCATTGCATTCAATATCCAAGACAATAAAATCAACGGGGACAAGGTTATTGTTAACCGTAATGACAACATTATCAATCCTCCCCAAAGGTTTCTTTGTAGAATTATCAGCAAGATTAACATCCAAATAACAATTTTTCAATGGTGGCAAGTCAAGCATATTATAGATTTTCTTAGGCATAACAGAAATACTTGCACCAAGATCACATAAAGCATTACAATCAAAATCATTGACCTTCATCTTAATGGTGGGCTCCCAACCATCTTCCAATTTCCTAGGAATAGAAGTTTCGAGTTTTAATTTATCTTCTCTAGCTTTAATGAGAGCATTTGTAATATGTTTTGTAAAGGCCGAATTTATAGCACTAGCATTAGGACTTCTAGCAAGTTTTTGTAAGAACTTAATAACTTCAGAGATATGACAATCATTAAAATCTAAATCATTATGATCTACAGCAATGGAATCATTGTCCCCAATATTTTGAAAAATTTCAGCAGTTTTATCACAAACAGTTTCAGCAGTTTTAGCAGTTTCAGGCAGTTTTATACGCTTTGCACTAGGAGTAGAAACATTGCCAACAACAATTATTTTATCATTGATAGTAGGAGGTTTAGCAACATGTGGAGCATCAACATTACTAGTGGTGGTAATAGTCCAAACTTTAGCTACATTATTCTCTTTAGCAAGTTTTTCGTTTTCTTCTCTTTCCCACCTAGCATGCAATTCAGCCATCAATCTAATATTTTCATTAATTCGAACTTGGATAGCGTTTGCTGTAGCAAATGACTTAATATTTTTAGTTTCATTAGGCACAACTTTCAATTTTAAAAGATCAACATCAGCAGCAAGACTATCAACCTTAGAAGCAAGAATATCAATTTTACCAAGCTTTTCTTCAACAGATTTGTTAAAAGCAGTTCATGTACTAATAAATTCTTTAAGCATGACTTCAAGACCAGAGGGTGTACTCCTACTATTGTTGTAAGAATTACCATAAGAATTACCATAAGGATTACCATTATTAGAAGGATATGACCTATAGTTGTTACCAGAATTATTCCTATAAGCATTATTGTTGAAATTATTACTTTTAATGAAGTTCACATCAACATTCTCTTCTTGAGCAACCAATGAAGCTAAAGGAACATTATTAGGATCAACATTAGATCTACCATTCACAAGCATAGACATAATAACATCAATCTTATCACTCAAGGAGGAGGTTTCTTCAACAGAATTTACCTTCTTACCTTGTGGAGTCCTTTCCGTGTACCATTCAGAGTAATTTATCATCATATCATCAAAAAGCTTTGTTGCGGCGCCTAAGGTGATGGACATAAAAGTACATCCAGCAGCTGAATCCAATAGGTTCCGCGAAGAAAAATTCAGTCCTGCATAAAAGGTTTGGATGATCATCCAAGTAGTTAGTCCATGGGTAGGGCAATTCTTCACCAAAGATTTCATTATTTCCCATGCTTGGGCAACATGTTCATTATCCAATTGCTTAAAATTCATTATGCTACTTCTCAAAGATATAATTTTAGCAAGAGGATAATATCTACCAATGAAAGCATCTTTACATTTAGTCCATGAATCAATACTATTCTTAGGCAAAGATAGCAACCAATCTTTAGCTCTTCCTCTTAATGAGAAAGGAAACAATTTCAGTTTTATAATGTCTCCATCTATATCCTTATACTTTTGCATTTCACAAAGTTCAACAAAATTATTAAGATGGGCAGCAGCATCATCAGAACTAACACCAGAAAATTGCTCTCTCATAACAAGATTTAGTAAAGCAGGTTTAATTTCATAGAATTCTGCTGTAGTAACAGGTGGAGCAATAGGTGTGCATATAAAATCATTATTATTAGTGCTAGTGAAATCACACAACTTAGTGTTTTCAGGAGTATTCATTTTAACAGTAATAAATAAAGCAAACTAAATAAAGTAAATGCAAGCAACTAATTTTTTTGTGTTTTTGATATTGAGAACGCAAACAAGACAGTAAAGAAAGTAACTAATTTTTTTGTATTTTTGATATAAGAAAGAAAACAAAGCAGAAAATAAAATAAAGTAAAGCAAGACAATAACAAAGTAAAGAGATTGGATGTGAGAGACTCCCCTTGCAGCGTGTCTTGATCTCCCCGGCAACGGCGCCAGAAATTTAGCTTGATACGCGTGAAGCACACGTCCGTTGGGAACCCCAAGTGGAAGGTGTGATGCGTATAACAGCAAGTTTCCCTCAGTATGAAACCAAGGTTGTC
This sequence comes from Lolium perenne, assembly GCF_019359855.2. NCBI lineage: Eukaryota > Viridiplantae > Streptophyta > Magnoliopsida > Poales > Poaceae > Lolium > Lolium perenne. Next base: position 146,878,776 of record NC_067249.2, read on the forward strand.
GAACCAGTAGGAGATGAAGGCCACGTGAAGGTTGTTGGTGAAGGAGTGTAGTGCGGCGCAACACTAGGGATTCCGGCGCCAACGTGGAACCTGCACAACACAATCACAGTACTTTGCCCCAACTTAACAGTGAGGTTGTCAATCTCACCGGCTTGCTGTAAACAAAGGATTAAACATATGGTGTGGAAAATGATGTTTGCTTGTAAAGAACAGTAGAGAACAATGATTGCAGTAGATTGTATTCAGATGTAAAAGAATGGACCGGGGTCCACAGTTCACTAGTGGCATACATTGTTAACACAATAAAACTTTCTGTTTCTTTCTATTGAGATTAAAAAGGAGAAAAAGTGGATTTATAGTCGCAGGCTGAAAAATTCAGAACAAATTGGAACCATTAACTAGAATTCTATCTTTTTTTAATTGCAGTAGTGAACGACTCTTAAACTTAAATAGGTATTATCTCCCCCGTCCTTTTAATGGCATAATAAAATTATCATAGTGGATCTTCAAAAAAACGGACTTTGTATCGACTAAAGTATATACTTCGACTTTCATGCGCTAGAACTTTAGCTCGTAAACATAAAAGCACGGTACGAACTTTTTTCTATCCAAAAAAGCCTTTCCAGTTTAAGCTCTACATTTCTAGACATTATGGTTGTTCGACCGCGGATTTTTTTTGTTTCGGTATCTCTGGAATATGAGTGTGTGACTTGTTAGAATTGATCCTATTGATAATACATAGAAGGGATTTCTATTTTCGTGCCCCTGGTTCGTTAGTTGTACTCAGTTTTCCCCAGCCCCTTAGTTTTTCCTCAGTTTTCCCCTCCCTCTAGTTTGAAACCCGTCGCAGACGCTCAGACGGGAGGGTTGCCGTCTGGTCAGAGGCCTTCACCGTTACCGGTGACGGCTAGGGAGCCGCGTTGGTGTTGAATTGACCGTTTCTTTCGAACTGTGTTGACTGTTGACTGGAGGAGCTCACCCAAAGCTTTCCACTCCGCCTGATACTAGAGGAGCTCACACACCGCCCCTCCGCCGCCACGCCGTCCTGCCCTCCTACCTTATGGCGTCGTCCGCCGCCGAGCCGCCCCCGCCCCCACCACCACCACCGGGAGGCGGAGAGGGCTCCGCCTCCACCAGATCTAGATCTACCCCTTTCGCGGAGTTTGTATGTCCATCTGGTGTGCCAAATGTTCGCGTCAGCCGCGGAGAAGATTGGGAATCGGAGGGATCTAACGCATGGATTCCATCTGGGTAAGCATCGTCTGCCTATGTGAATTAACAGTAGGCAGTTTTTGAGCGCCAATCGTTGTTGCTCAACTAACTGCGTTGCTTTTCGAATAGGATTGATCCAGCGCTGGCTTTTCGGCTAGTGGTTAGGCTGGATTCTAGCTTTACGCGTGATTCTAAACGCTATAAGAATGGGTTTTTCTTCCCTGCGGTGGTTGCAACCACCATCTCGTTGAGGAATTTGAAAGCTAACATCTGCGCTCGCATGCAATTTGGAGCTCGACGGCAGCCTTGATTCATTTCGAATATTTGCACAACAAGGAGGGGAGATTTGTTCCACTAATTTCCGACTGACGATCTGGGAATTCTTTTTGCTTTGAATGCTTCTTGCCGGTTCGGTAAAATTCGTATCCATGTGGACAGGGGCCGGGCATCATCTCTCTCTGGTCTTTGGGGCATCATCAGGTGGTCGGGCATCATGTCTCTCTACTGCTCTTGCCTCTTCTAACGATGTCTTGCGGCCCTCCTTGTAGGTCCACAGCAGCACCATCTCGTCCCCTGCTAGTGGTAGCCGGATCGTTCGTACGGTCGATGTGGAGGACGATGCGGACATTGAGGATTAGTCTCCTCAAGATGATGAGGATGAGTTGATGTTTCTGAATTGGTAGATCGATGCAAGAAGCGAGGCAATGGAGGATCAATACATGGAAGATATTGCTTTTGGTGCCAGATTTGATGACACTGATGATGAAGAGAAGAATGAGAATGATGACAGCCTCGTTTTAGCCGATTACGAAGGTGAAGACTTGCCAACAATTGAGTGGAACAGGGAGGATCCCCAGCTTGTAGAAGGCACCGTGTTTCAAACGATGATGGGCTGCTGTAATGCAATTACTACATATCACATTCTCACTAAGAATAATTTTGAGGTTGTTAAAAGTGAGCCAGGTAGGTTCACAATTAAATGCCCATACCTAAGGTGTAGGTTTAGGCTGCATGCATCCACAATGCGCAGAAGCAGCTTGGTTCAGGTACTACGCCAACCAGTTGTGTATTTAGATCACGGTGTAAAATTTGTTATCTATTACTGACATCCCTTATCATTATGTTTCAGATAAAGAAGAATAAGGAGATCCATAGGTGTCCACCTCTAGGGGGAGAGCCAGAGCTGAAAACAAAGCTAGCGAAGACTAGGTGGTTGGCAGATATAATCCTAGATTGGCTGAGAGAAGATCCTTCACTTGGTCCAACAACACTCGTAAAAAAGGTGGTTGAGAAGTATAAAATGAAAGTACCTTATATGAGGATGTTCTATGCAAAGGAAATGGCTCTTGACAAGATCAATGGTCCATGGAATGAAAGCTTTCAGTTGCTTTACACTTTCAAAGCTGAAGTGGAGATGGCTAGTCCAGACAGTGTTGTAGCGATAGACAAGCATACAGTTCCCTACAAATTGAAAAGCGGGAAGGTAATGCACAAGGAATGTTTCAGAAGGGCTTTTGTTTGTTTCAAAGCTTGCTGGAAAGGCTTTTTGGACGGTTGCAGGCCTTATTTGGCCGTGGATGCATCAGCTCTTCATGGCAGGTTTAAAGGACAGCTAGTTGCTGCTACTGCAGTTGATGGACATAATTGGATGTTCCCAGTTGCTTATGGGGTTTTGGAGGTTGAATCACAGGAAAGTTGGACTTGGTTTCTGCAGAATTTGCGCGACCTTATAGGTCATCCACCAGGACTTGTTATCCACACAGACGCTTGCAAAGGTTTGGATACTGCGGTAGAAGCATATTCCACGGAGTGGAGCATAGGGAATGTATGCGACACTTGGTACAGAATTTTACAAAGAAATTCAAGGGTAAAGTTTTTACTGACAACCTATGGCCAGCTTCATACACATGCAGCTCTAGGAAGCATCTGTTTCATTTGGATGTGTTGTATAAACAAAAACCTGGGGTGAAGGAGTACTTGGATGAACATCATGGTAGGGTGGGGTCAAGAAGCCAATTCAATGAAATTTGCAAGGTAGACTATGTAACAAGTAACCTTGCAGAGAGTTTCAATTCAAAGGTCAAGTCATTGAAAGGGCTTATGCTTTGGCAAATATTTGATAAGATTAGGCAGATGATCATGATAAAGATCGATCTGCGTCAAAGAATTGCATCCACAAATTATGTTGGCCATCTCATGCTCCCATCTTTGATTAAGTCTTTGCATGACAGGGCAAAACAATTGAGGATGCAATGCGTCAGAAAAGGAATGGAGGCTGAGGTAACCTACACTGACAGTAAAAACATGCAGTGGAGGTATCAAGTGAGTTTGGTTGATAGGACATGCCATTGTAGGGGATGGCAGATCCGTGGGATACCCTGCATACACGCATTGTTTTTCATGAGTGTTATAGGGGGTGAAGATGGTGAAGTTGATCAGTATGTGTCAGAGTATTTCTCTGTTGCCAAATTTAGGGCTGCATATGCTATGAATGTTCCTACCTTGTTGGGAAAAGACCAATGGATGAAAGTCGATCCAGGCTTCAAACTGTACTCTCCAGTATTGACTAGACCGGCAGGTAGGCCGAGGAAGAATAGGATCAGAGCTAGTGCAGAGGGTGGTGCACCGATTCGAAAACGTAAGTGCAAACGTTGAATCCCTGGACACATTGCTAGGCTTTGTAAAAATGGAGTTGACCCAGCTTTTGGAATGGAAGATCAGGAGGGAGCAGAAAATGCAGAGGAGAATGAAGCAGCAATTCAACTTGAGATTGAAGCAGCAGTTCAACATGAGGTGATTGAAGCAGCAAATGCAGAGGAGATTGAAGCAGCAGTTCAACATGAGGAGATTGAAGCAACAAATGCAGAGGAGATTGAAGCAGCAATTGAACATGAGGAGATTGAACCGATGGATCGAGAGCGGAGGGAACAGATGGATGTAGAGCTGCTTGAACCGATGGATCGAGAGCAGAGGGAACAGATGGATGTAGAATGGCTTCAACCGATGAGTCTAGAGGAGAGGGAATGATAGTCGAGAATGCCTCGAAAGTAGTAAGGCCATGATAGAAGCTAACTTCGAAGAGTACATGGCAGAAGAAAAAGCACAAGCTTTGCAGAAGAAGAAGAACAAGAAAGAGGGCAAAAGGAAGGTAGACACCGGTAATATCCCTGGTAGGGTTACCCGGAGTAAGGTGGTGGCCCCGGCGAGTCACACCAGGAGCAAGAGAAAGATTTTATTCTGAACAACTAATTTGAATTTGTATGAACAATTTGTATTGGGGTTCCCTTTGTATTGAAGATGCCTTTGTGTTGAACAATTTGAATTTCTATGAACAATTTGAATTTGTATGAACAATTTGTATTGGGGTTCCCTTTGTATTGGGGATCCTTTTGTGTTGAACAATTTGTATTGGGGTTCCCCTTGTGTTGGGGATGCCTTTGTGTTGAACAATTTGAATTTGTATGAACAATTTGAATTTGTATGAACAATTTGTATTGGGGATGCCTTTGTGTTCAACAATTTGAATTTGTATGAACAATTTGTATGCCACATTTAAGCCACATTTATCATTTTCTCTAGGGTTTTAGGGTTTTAGGGTTTTAGGGTTCAATTCAAAATAATTCAAAACATGGTGGAACCTTCCCATGGAGCCTTGTTATGTTACCTACAACCTAGAGAAATAATAATGGAAAAGGAAATATAGAGATATGAAGTTTTTATGCCAAAAGCTTCAAAACCACTTCCTAGTCCATGAGCTACTAGATATGAAGATGCAGGGCTTTCTGCTCAATACACCTCCCAAATACCCACTATGCTTACAAACTTTGTCCAAATGAGTCCAAATTCGTCACACTTGTGTATCTTTGAGTTGCAAACAATATCTAGTCGGCCAAAATGTAATATATTGTTCAAATAACACAATTTTACAATTTTTATGCCAAAAGCTTCAATTTCCCTTAGTCCCTTTCTTATTTGGGTGCCCCTGTTTTACTTAGTGTTACTCAGTTTTCCCCCTCCCGGCCCACTTGTTTTACTCAGTCCTACTCAGTTTTGCCCTTCCAATAAACATTTCCTCACCTTTCCCCCTCTTAGTTCTACTCAGTTTTCCTAACTTGTACTCACTGGCTGATCTCTGATTGGTCGAGATGTATGTCACACGGATCTTGGTTGGTTGAAAGCTCAACGAACGCTTGCACCGTTCGATCATTTATGATCGGACGGCCTGTATCTCTCTCTCTACCACGATGGACGCATACGGAGACAAGAGCAGAGCACATACCTACCAACCCTGGCAGTCGCATATTCCAGTCGCATCTTCCTCTCTCGTATTTCCTCTCTTACTCCGGCGGTCGCGGCGGCGTGGATCTAACCGTGCGTGCGGCGGCGTGCGGCGGCGCGGATCTAACCGTGCGTGCGGCGGCGTGCGGCGGCGCGGATCTAACCGTGCGTGCGGTGGCGTGCGGCGGCGCGGATCTAGCGTGCGTGCGGTGGCGTGCGGCGGCGCGGATCTAACCGTGCGTGCGGCGGCGTGCGGCGGGCGGATCTAACCGTGCGTGCGGCGGCGTGCGGCGGCGCGGATCTAACCGTGCGCGCGCCGTGGATCTAAGAGTGCCGGTGAGGATCTAACCGTCAGAAATAGTTGAAATGTCTCTCTCTGTCTCACTTTCGATTCTATTCTCAGATCTGTTGAATGATGAAGAACACCAAGACGGCGGCCGTGCCGACAGTGGTCATCGATGCCACGAACATTGAAGCCATCGCCTACAACATCGCTTCGATGGCGCAGACCCAGCATTCAATGTCGGAGCCTGTTGATGTCTCACTTCCGGTGCCGAGAGTGCGAATCGATGCCAAGACGATTGAAGCCATCGTCTACAACCGCGCTGCAAAGCCGCCGATCCAGCCCTCCGCAGATCCGTCGCTGATGAAGTACACCAAGACAGCGGCGGTTCCGACAATGGTCATCGATGCCACGAACATTGAAGCCATCGCCGATAACATCGCTTCAACGGCGGATGGCGCAGATGACCACCCCTCAGCCGCCCGTCGTCCCGGCCTTTCTTGCCCATCGCTGCGCGGCCGTGTTCGACGCCGCAAATTGGGATAAATTATGATAAATTTGTATTTTTCAATTTCCAATTGGGATAAAATTGTTCAAACTACTACCTCCGTCTCAAAAAAAGCTTCTCCACGTTCTTGATGTGTCCATGTACATCCGTATGTATGATTTGAATTCTATTCCAACTTGATTGGGAAGATATTGATATGTATTTGATCCGGAGGCTGGTACATGCTTTCACTTTTGGGATCCCTTCACTTTTATAAAATGTTCATGCATGCTAAAATTATCGTGCGCATTACTTAGCACAAGTAGGAAATTGTACACCAAAATACAGTGCTTAGAGCCACAACAAAATACAGTGGTTAGAGCCATCTACTGAATAACAATTCTATACTAAATCGTCTACCAGAACCACATAACTGTTAGGACAGGGATGACACCTAATAAAACTGCACAGATGAATCTACTTTTCTCCTCTCCCATCACTTTAAGTTCATGTTCTAGATTTTCTACCACTTGATCAAATACGGCAAGATCTGTATCAACTCTCAACTTCTCCTTGCGAATAAGCTCTGAATTCTTCTTTTCTTCCTCCACAATACGCTTCAGCTCGAATATCATCAGGTTTTTACGGGCCAATTCATCACCTAAATTGGCCACCTTCTCCTCCAAATCCATCCTCTAGCTACACCACTGGGTTGATTCATCTTGGTATGCAATGTACCATGGATCATCGGCTTGCCTGGCTAACTGTAACAATAATGGAAAAAAGAACAACTGAAATCACTCCAACAGGCCATGGCGGAACTTCAAATTCAACGGTAGTACAGAGAGCTGAAGCTAGATACCTGCACTTCCGACGAGGTAGGAGAAGTAGAACGTGGCCACGACATGATCGAATCGCCACCCTCGCCGGTGTACCCACTACGACCAGACATTGAGGACTATTTCGTACCTGCAAACTCCAATAAATTACAGGAACCGAATCGATTAGGGGGCGGGGGAGGCAGAAGCGGAGGTCTTACCAAGCTATACCAATTGGTGCGCGGAACAAATCCCGGTCGTCGTGGGCGGCGGATCTGCTTGCGACGGACTTTCCTGCGGTGGGTACAATGCGTGCGGACGAAACAAGTGTTGGAGCCGTGGTTGACGTGCAGCGCCGCAGTTCGTCCGACGCCGCCGGGGGATAGAGCCGGCGGCGCGACGAGGCACCGGCGATGGCTGCTCCATCCGACGGTGGGGAACGAGCTGCCAGCGGTTCTCCGGTCTAGCTTAAGAATAATTAATTGGCGAACTTGTTGCTTCTCTCTATGATATTCTCTAAAGACATATATCAGAGCGGCAATATGTGTCTTTTCCTGAAAAATAGACGACCCCACTGGTCATTGGCTGCGGAGGCCCCACAGAGCGGCAATATATGATTTTCTCTAAATAAATAGACGACCCCACTGGTCATTGGCTGCGGAGGCCCCACAGAGCAGCAATATATGATTTTCTCTAAATAAATAGACGACCCCACTGGTCATTGGCTGCGGCAGCCCCACAGAGCGACAATATATGTCTTTTCCTGAAAAATAGACGACCCCACTGGTCATTGGCTGCGGAGGCCCCACAGAGTAGCAATATATGAGTTTCTCTAAATAAATAGACGACCCCACTGGTCATTGGCTGCGGCAGCCCCACAGAGCGGCAATATATATCTTTTCCTGAAAAATATACGACCCCACTGGTCATTGGCTACGGCAGACCTATAGAGCGGCCCCATTTGTCATTGGCAGCACCGCGTATAAAATCATGAAATAAAACGGCCCACACGTCAGCGATAGATGGATGGCTGCTCCGACGTGTCTCCTGACCCTACCCGTCAGCACGAGACGGTCAGGGAGGAGCTGCCCCTGTGCGGCCCCACCCGGTCAGACTAACGGTCAAGGCCTACGACCCCGACGGCTACCGGCCGTTCCAGCACTTGTGCGTGTTTCAAACTAGAGGAGGGGAAAACTGAGGAAAAACTAAGGGACTGGGGAAAACTGAGTACAACTAACGAACCAGGGGCACGAAAATAGAAATCCCTACATAGAAAGGGCCTGTTATCTCTATCAAGATGATTCCAAATTCGTCAGATATTATTTATTCTAGTATCTGGAACACGAAATAGATAGAGCGGATCAAAAAAAATGGAACTATGATTCATACTCACTATTAAGACCTCGCAACCAGACTGAAAAATTCAAGTAGTTCTTAAATAAAATAAAAAATTTCTTCCTTCCAATTTAGTTTGCCTAAAAGACAACTTTTTTTCTCTCAATTTTGTCGAATCATTACACTGATTCACTAAATGATTATCAAGTGGTTCTTATTCGAAGAACCCTTGGTTTAGCTTTAGACTCAATCATCGTGGCTCTAGTATGAATCTAAGGTTTTAATTGAACTGATTCATAGGATCGCAACAAGATAATTTCTATATTACGATTATGCAAAAAAAAAACAAATCCAAAATAGGGAAGAGAAAAGTCAAGAGGCCTCTAATGACTGGCATAAGGGAAAGGAAGAAAGACAGATGAGCCAACTTGATATTTTTTGGCATTATCATCACAAAGAATATCTTCCGAATTTTTATTATTTCATATCTTCAAGGCAAATAAACCCAATCCAGTGGCTGATGAAGTTTTGAAACTTTTTTCTAATATTCGTTGAAAATTTGTGTGTTTCTGCTTGAGCCGTACGAGATGAAATTTTCCTATACGGCTCTTAGAGGGGGACTTGGGTTAGTTACCTATCTCAATAAAGTATATGATTGGTTTGAGGAACGGCTTGAGATTCAGGCAATTGCAGATGATATAACTAGTAAATATGTTCCTCCCCATGTCAACATATTACCATTATTTTGATTGTCCTTTGGACCGGGGGCGATGGATCAAATCCTGCAATCCCCTCCAAATGAGACTTGAATAAGATAGGGCCCTGTTAGGTACTTCCACTTCACACTCTTATGGAAGCTTGGGTGTTGTCTAAGGGTTCAATTGGACCCAACAAGGGAAGCAGACGTGCAATTTGATTATGCCGGTTCCTTAGCAAGCACTTATTCAAGCAAGTGCTAGTGCTGGAGAAGTCGCTTTCTTTTCCTCAACCGGAATCAACTTCTACTTGATACTGCGATTTTATTTAATAAAAGGGTCCATATTGATTAGAATCTACTCTTTTCTTCAATATGTCTTTTTGCAAGCAAGCACTAAATTTAGGCACAAGCTTTATGCTTTGACTCGAACTAGATAGTAGGCACGAGAATAGTCGTACAATAGTGAATACATGTTCGTTGCGGCGTCTGCGGGCAGCTTCTCTATTCAAGCAATAAATGAAAAGAAGAACCCGGTTAACAGCACCCGCATTCCACCCGGATACTATGTCTACTGATTCCGATGAAAGTGGATCAGCGAAAGGCGGAGAAGCTAAAGATGGATATGGCTGAGAAGCGGAAGCTTATTATGACCCAAGGAGTTAAGAGTAGTTGACCGGTAGCGGATTCCAGGCTTTCGAGTGAAAGACTGAGCTATTTGACCCGATAGAATTGATGTAATGAATACCGGATCACTCGTACTAGAGCAGACAAGGTTACCAGTCCCACGACCAGACATCTTCGTTTCTTCCTCTCGTGGGACCCAAACCATGTCCTTAAGTCGATATGACTATCAGGTACTGTCATCTCATAACTTCTAAGCCCGGGTCTCATGTATTCTTAATCAAAAGCGGGTATCTATGCTCTATGGAAGTCCGTCTCTTCTCTATTGAATGAAGCAAGTCGGGATGCCCCTATTTAATAAGTTCCGTTGATAGAGTATCATTATATTATCAAACTTGTATCATTGAAGCCTCGATTCATTCATGATTCCTGTGGTCTATCCACTTCTCTGTCAATGATGATATGGGTTTCTTTCATTGGTCTTATCACCCATGATTTTCTTATCATGACTTGCCTCACCCAACTAAGACCTTCTCGAATGAGGGTAAGATCAAGCATCTTTGATGGTCTCATTGATCCAAGAAATAGATATGGTAAAGAGAAAGGGCATTTCACGAGAGGAATCGAAAATAGTAACATTTGGCCATAGGCCGGCATGAACTGATGATAAAATTGGGCACGAAAAGATGGACTAGGACTTAAGTAAGGGAGAGGACAACCACTGTTTCTGGCTTACCTTCAACGAGTGAGTGCTATTCCCATTCCTTACTTTGATCCGACCCTGTTCCCCGACCAGTTTGCTTGCTCACTAGAAGAGTCAAGCGAGAGCAGCTAGTTTAGAAGGAAAAGGACACCAGGGGCTATTCGGCCTCACTTGTCGGAGACTGAACTACCGCTCGCTTACTTGCTGATCAAGGAGGTCATTTCAACTTACTCTAAGCTCTCCCATAAGATAAATAGCATGTTGGGTGAACAAATTACAGTTGGGCAATTGACAAATAGAGATGCATACATATCATGATGATTACTATGAGATTTAATCAGGGCATTACGACAAAGTACATAGACCGCTATCCAGCATGCATCTATGCCTAAAAAGTCCACCTTCGGGTTAGCATCCGCACCCCTTCCAGTATTAAGTTGCAAACAACAGACAATTGCATTAAGTATGGTGCGTAATGCAATCAACACAAATATCCTTTGACAAAGCATTGATGTTTTATCCCTAGTGGCAACAACACATCCACAACCTTAGAACTTTCTGTCACTGTCCCAGATTCAATGGAGGCATGAACCCACTATCGAGCATAAATACTCCCTCTTGGAGTCACAAGTATCAACTTGGCCAGAGCCTCTACTAGCAACGGAGAGCATGCAAGAACATAAACAACATATATATGATAGATTGATAATCAACTTGACATAGTATTCAATATTCATCGGATCCAAACAAACACAACATGTAGCATTACAAATAGATGATCTTGATCATGATAGGCAGCTCACAAGATCTAACATGATAGCACAATGAGGAGAAGACAACCATCTAGCTACTGCTATGGACCCATAGTCCAAGGATGAACTACTCACGCATCAGTCCGGAGGCGGGCATGGTGATGTAGAGCCCTCCGGTGATGATTCCCCTCTCCGGCAGGGTGCCGGAGGCGATCTCCTGAATCCCCCGAGATGGGATTGGCGGCGGCGGCGTCTCTGGAAGTGTTTCCGTATCGTGGCTCTCGGTAATAGGGTTTTCGCAACGGAGAGTTTAAGTAGGCGGAAGGGCAGGATAGGTGGAGGCACGAGGGCCCCACACCATAGGGCGGCGCGGGCCCCACCCTGGCCGTGCGGCCCTGTGGTCTGGGCGCCTCGTCGCCCCACCTCGTATGCTCTTCGGTCTTCTGGAAGCTCCGTGGAAAAATAAGACCCTGGGCGTTGATTTCGTCCAATTCCGAGAATATTTCCTTTGTAGGATTTCTGAAACCAAAAACAGCAGAAAACATGCACTGGCGCTTCGGCATCTCGTTAATAGGTTAGTGCCGGAAAATGCATATAAATGATGTAAAGTGTGTATAAAACATGTGAGTATTGTCATAAAACTAGCATGGAACATAAGAAATTATGGATACGTTTGAGACATATCAGAGGGCGACCATCAGATCATCCTCGGTGAAGCCAAGCATGTCCATGACCGCATTGTAGAGGTTAGGGAGCATGTTTGTGGGCTTGTTCGCCCTGATGGCATGTGCGATCTCCTTCACAGCAACAGTCATGTTGGTGAAGGCCACCAGATCGTCGTCCATGAAGGCACCTATCTTCCTCTTGCCGGCGGTCGGATTCTCAGGCGCGTTGGCTGGCTTGTCAGCATCGAGGTTCACCGTCTCGGACTCTTGGGTATCAGCATCCTCAGGTGCAGGGGCAGCAGAGCCCAGGGGCTCACTAGATCCCATGGCGTACTTGCCGGTAGCGAGGCCGAAGGAGAAGAGGGTGTGCATCTCGTCGTAGTTGGCGATGGGCACATTGAGGAACTCCGCGTCCTTTGGATGATCCTACGATACGAAAGGGACAATGATGTTAGTTGTGCTCGTGGCTGATCACAAAAGTTAGTGAGGAGGACTGAGTTATTGAGGTGCTCACCGCGACGTGCCCGCAGTAGTGCTCACCCTCAAGGATGATGCACTTGTTTTCCTTGCACCACTGAGCACCGCTTAGATCGTGGAGCCTGCTAATGGTGAGCCACCTCTGCCTCCACTTCCTCAGGTGGTTGTACATCTGAGTGGAGCAGACGGAGACACCACAATGCTCAGCTAGGCCCTTAGCCACGAAATTTAGATGGACTTCCTTGAAGCCTTTGTCAGTACGCACCCCGCTCTGGATCAAGCCACACATCTTCTCCAACACGAAGCTGGACATGAATGGAAGCTATTTCATGGTGGCATTCCTTTCCTGCCCGGACTTCAGGGCCTTCTCCACTTCCCTGCGGTTCTTGTTCTTCTTAGTGCTGGCCAACCTAGCAGCCACCTCTGCCGCTACCTGAGCCACCTGGTCAGACACGGGCAGAGGGGTGACCTTGGACTCGAACGTGGGCTGCGAATCGGGAACTTGGGAAGGGATCTGTGAATCCCCAACGCAGACAAGCGTCTGGCTAAAGTCATCGCAGAAGGAGTCCTACACACATCAATGTACATCCTAAATCAGACAAGCAGTTCATGGCAACGTTAGCAATCGGACAAGTTCATCCTAAATCAACCAAGCACGTCATGGCAATGGTAGCAACCGGACAAGTTCATCCTAAATCACACAAACAGATCATTGGACTAACCCCTGCTACAAGACCAAACCCTTGACAACACCATGGCAGTACCAACCGGAACTGTCGAATCCTAGCAAGATCATGATAGCTCACCTCAATCCGAACTAACCCTTGCTACAAGACCAAACCCTAGAAAAGATCTGACTACTCCTAACCTAGATCTAAACATTGCCATGGTACAGGGATAAAGGATGACTTACAGTCATGGCCGGAGGTGAAGATGCGCTGGACCAGGAGGTAGCCCAGATGTACTCGCCGCCGTCGCCGCCGCTGCTTCAACCGTCGGCGACCGAAGATGCGTGCGCCTCTTACCTGCTTGCCGACGGGAGGAGGAGCTCGAAATTCGGGGGGGGGGGGGGGGACAGTGGAGGATGGGGTAGAAATAGGCCATGGGGCGCGGCGGGAGGTGACGGAATCCTTCCCGCCCCCCTTTTCGCTTTTCGCCGATGCGCGCCGTAGCTCCCGCCATCTCCATTCTCACCTCCGTCCGTGCGCCGAAGATTCCCTTTTGCATCAGCGGGCGTGAAGATTTGCCTGCACCGCTGGAAACTGCCGAACCGGGCGTTCCTCCAGAGCCTGGCCCGACACTGCTTTGAGAACCGGTTCATGCGACAATGCGGCTCGGCCCAAGCATCCAAACGTGCCAAAAATTGCTGGCCTGATGCGAGCCAAGGGGGCTGCAAGCTACCAAACGCGCCTTTAAAAGCTGCGAGATTCTCCACCAAAAGTGCTTACAAGCACTGCTTCAACAATCTTCAACTTCCTCCAAGGCAAAGGTCTAAAATTGTTCCCATGCAGGTCATATCCCTCCGTAATCAGATGTGGCGGAACAATCAAATGGCACCAAGAATTCAAATTTCGCTTGGAGGCTACTTAGAAAAGCGCTACCTACAGGTAAGAAGGCGAGTAGGTACTCAAAACATATAAGCGAACATTGTCTAGATGTGGCAACCTAGAAGATGAAATGCATATGCTTTTTTGTGCCCTTTTTCTAAGGCAGCATGGTACTGTTATCCTTGGTTTATTAAAATTGAACTTCTAGCTGAACACCACCATACCATTCCTGATATGATTCAAACTTTGCTCACATCTCAACATCCACAAATAAACTCTACTACACTTTACACTTTTTTGTGGTGTCTTTGGAAAGCTCGGAACGACACTCTGTTTTGCAGGAAAGTGTGCAGGCCTTCCCAAGTGTTTGCGGCGGCAAATGCAGTAATCAAAGGAATCATATCGGAGAACAGTGGGTCAACTACACAACAGGAGAGGAACATGCACATGAGCTGATGCAAGCACCACAAGTTTCTTCACAATCCTAGGATGCTAACATCTTTACAGAGAATACCATCTTTTGTGATGCAGCATGGGAGAAAAATACAGAAACTGAAAAGCGCCAAGCTGGATTAGGCATTATTATCACCATGAAGGACAATCAACATCTGAAACAGTTACATGTGTCTGCACTTTCGCCTTCAGTTTCATCACCACTACAGGCAGAGACCTACGGTTTACTCTTAGCTACAAGGCTGGCAGATATTCTCCAAATTCAAGAACCCCATTTTTACTCAGATTGCTTGGTGTTAACCTCAGCGGCAAGATCACAGACAGTTTTTGATGCTCCAGGACATTGGGAAAATAGACCACTACTTGCAGCGATCCAGGCTTCTCCCTCCTTCCATTGCAACAGGATTACTCACATCGATAGGAGCAACAACGTGAAAGCTAATCACCAAGCACGTCTAGCTTTAAGAATTCATAGCAGATCATTAGCTGTATGTTGCTTAAGTTCAGAAGCAGGTCAATGTCCAGGAAAGGACATACTCTCTGTTTCTAGCGTGACCCCTTTCACGCTGCTATCTATAAAATGCACCTGAGTTGAATTTTTTATGTTAAAAAAAGCTGCGAGATTTGAGCCTGGCGTTTTGGAGGCCGAGTTGAATGTAGCTTTTTTTATTTTCACACACTTAAAAGTTGTATTTGAAAGTTTTAAACAATTATGAAACAAAATTATGGAGATAGCCAATAATATATGCTTTTTCGAAATGGGAGCAAAGCCCCAGCCTCTGCGTCGAAACGATGCACATAGCTTTTTATATTTATTAATGGCAACACGAGTATCAAATATTGTAAGGGTATTTTACCCTTATCCATTATTTTGGTAACAATGACACAGTTGTTAGAGTAATTGGTCTAATACATGTCTACGAGATTATTCCTGGGTATTAGCCAATTAGGCATAATGATGTATCAATGGAACAAGAAGGTGAAGGGAGACCCCCCCACTTCGACAAAAATGAAGAAGGGTTGTTCAGCCTCAGGCTGGCCAGAGGTCCGGTTGGACCGGCTGTGGCACCGGTTAACCCGGCGCCGACCGGCCCCTGGACCGGTGCCAACCGGGCACCATCCAGGGGAGTTTCTACCTTCGCCCGATGCTGGCCCGACGTATGGCCCGGTTTGGACCGGCCTGGTTCGGCCTCACGCCCGGCCGAGCCGGCCTGTGGACCGGCTGCCCCGGCGTGTACCGACTCCTGCTCCGGTGACAACCGGGGGCAGGTACTGTAAGCCCATGCCTCACCCAGGTCTTGGCCCGGCGCCGGGTCTGGTTTAGACCTGATGGTCCGGCCTACGGTCCGGTTGGACCGGCCCCTGCACCGGATGGCCCCGCCCCAGGCCCGGCTGACCGAATCCCTCGACAGAAAGCTGAGCTGGACAAGTTGTCAACGGTCTACAACGTTGGATTTCAAGTGGACCTATAAATACCCCTTTGATACGTCTCCGACGTATCGATAATTTCTTATGTTCCATGCCACATTATTGATGTTATCTACATGTTTTATGCACACTTTATGTCATATTCGTGCATTTTCTGGAACTAACCTATTAACAAGATGCCGAAGTGCCAGTTCCTGTTTTCTGCTGTTTTTGGTTTCAGAAATCCTAGTAACGAAATATTCTCGGAATCGGACGAAATCAACGCCCAAGTTCCTATTTTCACCGGAAGCATCCAGAACACCCGGGAAGGACCAGAGGGGGGGCACTGGGCCCCCAGACCATAGGCCGGCGCGGCCCAGGCCCTGGCCGCGCCGCCCTATGGTGTCGTCGCCCCTTCGACCCTCCTACGCCGCCTCTTCGCCTATTTAAAGCCCCTGGATTGAAAACCCTGATACAATTGACGAAAACCACAGAAACCTTCCAGAGCCGTCGCCATCGCGAGGCCAAGATCTGGGGGACAGGAGTCTCTGTTCCGGCACGCTGCCGGAGCGGGGAAGTGCCCCCGGAAGGCTTCTTCATCGACACCGCTGCCATCTCCACCGCCATCATCATCACCGCTGCTGCTCCCATGAGGAGGGAGTAGTTCTCCATCGAGGCTCGGGGCTGTACCGGTAGCTATGTGGTTCATCTCTCTCCTATGTACCTCAATACACTAATCTCATGAGCTGCTTTACATGATTGAGATTCATATGAGTTTGTATCACAATTTATCTATGTGCTACTCTAGCAAAGTTATTAAAGTAGTTCTATTCCTCCTGCACATGTGTAAAGGTGACAGTGTGTGCACCGTGTTAGTACTTGGTTTATGCTATGATCATGATCTCTTGTAGATTGCGAAGTTAACTATTGCTATGATAATATTGATGTGATCTATTCCTCCTACATATGCATGAAGGTGACAGTGTGCATGCTATGTTAGTACTTGGTTTAGTCTATTAATCTATCTTACACTATAAGGTTACTTAAATATGAACAAATTGTGGAGCTTGTTAACTCCGGCATTGAGGGTTCGTGTAATCCTACGCAATGCGTTCATCATCCAACAAAAGTGTAGAGTATGCATTTATCTGTTCTGTTATGTGATCAATGTTGAGAGTGTCCACTAGTGAAAGTGTAATCCCTAGGCCTTGTTCCTAAATACTGCTGCGTTACTACTGCTTGTTTACTGTTTTACTGTGTTACTACTGCTGCAATACTACCACCATCAACTACACGCCTGCAAGCTATTTTCTGGCACCGTTGCTACTGCTCATATATATTCATACCACCCGTATTTCACTATCTCTTCGCCGAACTAGTGCACCTATTAGGTGTGTTGGGGACACAAGAGACTTCTTGCTTTGTGGTTGCAGGGTTGCATGAGAGGGATATCTTTGACCTCTTCCTCCCTGAGTTCGATAAACCTTGGGTGATCCACTTAAGGGAAAACTTGCTGCTGTTCTGCAAACCTCTGCTCTTGGAGGCCCAACACTGTCTACAGGAAAGGAGGGGGAACGTAGACATCAAGCTATTTTCTGGCGCCGTTGCCGGGGAGGAAAGGTAAAAGGTACTCACACTCCGGACCTCGGCTACTAAGCTATTTTGCGGCGTCGTAAGTACTCAAAGCTATTTCCTTTAGATCCTGCAATTGCATCTTTTTGTTTCTTGTTTACACTAGTTTGGCATAATGGACAAAAATGAGCTTCTATTGCTATTTCCTGATTTAAAACATGGATTGTTTCATGCGAAAATTAAAAAACCTATGGAATCTTATTTGCATGCTGGTAGTAATATTAGTATGAACGCTTTGAACACCATTGTTGATAATGATATAGAAAGTTCTAAGCTTGGGGAAGCTGGTTTTCATGATCTATTTAGTCCCCCAAGCATTGAGGAGAAAATTTTCTTTGATGATACTTTGCCTCCCATATATGATGATTATAATGATAGTGGTCTTTTGGTGCCACCTACTATGGAGAGTAAATTTTGTTGTGATTATACTATGCCTCCGATCTTTGATGATTATTATAAAGAATGCTATGATATAGGTTATAACTATCCTTATGAAACTTGTCATAGTCATGATTGGATTACCAAAAACAATTCCCTTAATAGGCAACTTGTTTGCCATGTTCAAATTCTTGATAATAATCTTGCTCCAGTTACTATTAGTGAGAAGAACTCTTCTTATGCCAAAATTAATGATACTTCTATGCATATGAATCATGATAATGTTTTGAGTGATGGGTATATTGTGGATTTCATCAATGATGCTACTGAAAGTTATTATGAGAGAGGGAAATATGGTCGTATGCATCTTAATAATATTAAGTTTCCCCTCTTTATGTTGAGAATCTTGAAGTTACTCGTGTTTTATCCTCTTATGCTTATCACTTTGTTCTTCATGAATTCATTTGTGTACAAGATTCCTCTGCATAGGAAGCATGTTAGGCTTAAATGTGTTTTGAATTTGCCTCTTGAAGCTCTCTTTTGCTTCAAATACTATTTCTTGCGGGTGCATCACCAAAACTGCTGAGCCCATCTTAATGGCTATAAAGAAAGAACTTCTTGGGAGATAACCCATGTGTTATTTTGCTACAGTATTTTGTTTTATATTTGTGTCTTGGAAGTTGTTTACTACTGTAGCAACCTCTCCTTATCTTAGTTTTGTGTTTTGTTGTGCCAAGTTAAGCCGTTGATAGAAAAGTAAGTACTAGATTTGGATTACTGCGCAGTTCCAGATTTCTTTGCTGTCACGAATCTGGGTCCACCTCCCTGTAGGTAGCTCAGAAAATTAAGCCAATTTACGTGCATGATCCTCAGATATGTACGCAACTTTCATTCAATTTGAGCATTTTCATTTGAGCAAGTCTGGTGCCATTTTAAAATTCGTCAATACGAACTGTTCTGTTTTGACAGATTCTGCCTTTTATTTCGCATTGCCTCTTTTGCTATGTTGGATGAATTTCTTTGATCCACTAATGTCCAGTAGCATTATGCAATGTCCAGAAGTGTTAAGAATGATTGTGTCACCTCTGAATATGTTAATTTTTATTGTGCACTAATCCTCTAATGAGTTGTTTCGAGTTTGGTGTGGAGGAAGTTTTCAAGGATCAAGAGAGGAGTATGATGCAACATGATCAAGGAGAGTGAAAGCTCTAAGCTTGGGGATGCCCCGGTGGTTCACCCCTGCATATATCAAGAAGACTCAAGCGTCTAAGCTTGGGGATGCCCAAGGCATCCCCTTCTTCATCGACAACATTATCAGGTTCCTCCCCTGAAACTATATTTTTATTCCATCACATCTTATGTGCTTTGCTTGGAGCGTCGGTTTGTTTTTGTTTTTTGTTTTGTTTGAATAAAATGGATCCTAGCATTCACTTTATGGGAGAGAGACACGCTCCGCTGTAGCATATGGACAAGTATGTCCTTGGTTTCTACTCATAGTATTCATGGCGAAGTTTCTCCTTCGTTAAATTGTTATATGGTTGGAATTGGAAAATGATACATGTAGTAATTGCTATAAATGTCTTGGGTAATGTGATACTTGGCAATTGTTGTGCTCATGATTAAGCTCTTGCATCATATGCTTTGCACCCATTAATGAAGAAATACATAGAGCATGCTAAAATTTGGTTTGCATATTTGGTTTCTCTAAGGTCTAGATAATTTCTAGTATTGAGTTTGAACAACAAGGAAGACGGTGTAGAGTCTTATAATGTTTTCAATATGTCTTTTATGTGAGTTTTGCTGCACCGGTTCATCCTTGTGTTTGTTTCAAATAAGCCTTGCTAGCCTAAACCTTGTATCGAGAGGGAATACTTCTCATGCATCCAAAATACTTGAGCCAATCACTATGCCATTTGTGTCCACCATACCTACCTACTACATGGTATTTTCCGCCATTCCAAAGTAAATTGCTTGAGTGCTACCTTTAAAATTCCATCATTCACCTTTGCAATATATAGCTCATGGGACAAATAGCTTAAAAACTATTGTGGTATTGAATATGTAATTATGCACTTTATCTCTTATTAAGTTGCTTGTTGTGCGATAACCATGTTCACTGGGGACGCCATCAACTATTCATTGTTGAATTTCATGTGAGTTGCTATGCATGTCCGTCTTGTCTGAAGTAAGAGAGATCTACCACCTTATGGTTAAGCATGCAAATTGTTAGAGAAGAACATTGGGCCGCTAACTAAAGCCATGATCCATGGTGGAAGTTTCAGTTTTGGACATATATCCTCAAATCTCAAATGAGAAAATTATTAATTGTTGTTACATGCTTATGCATAAAAGAGGAGTCCATTATCTGTTGTCTATGTTGTCCCGGTATGGATGTCTAAGTTGAAGAATAATCAATAGCGAGAAATCCAATGCGAGCTTTCTCCTTAGACCTTTGTACAGGCGGCATAGAGGTACCCCTTTGTGACACTTGGTTAAAACAGTGCATTGTGATGATCCGGTAGTCCAAGCTAATTAGGACAAGGTGCAGGCACTATTAGTACACTATGCATGAGGCTTGCAACTTATAAGATATAATTTACATGATACATATGCTTTATTACTACCGTTGACAAAATTGTTTCATGTTTTCAAAATCAAAGCTCTAGCACAAATATAGCAATCGATGCTTTTCCTCTATGGAGGACCATTCTTTTACTTTCAATGTTGAGTCAGTTCACCTATTTCTCTCCATCTCAAGAAGCAAACACTTGTGTGAACTATGCATTGATTCCTACATATTTGCTTATTGCACTTATTATATTACTCTATGTTGACAATATCCATGAGATATACATGTTACAAGTTGAAAGCAACCGCTGAAACTTAATCTTCTTTTGTGTTGCTTCAATGCTTTTACTTTGAATTATTGCTTTATGAGTTAACTCTTATGCAAGACTTAATTAATGCTTGTCTTGAAGTGCTATTCATGAAAAGTCTTTGCTTTATGATTCACTTGTTTACTCACGTCATATACATTGTTTTGATCGCTGCATTCACTACATATGCTTTACAAATAGTATGATCAAGATTATGATGGCATGTCACTCCAGAAATTATCTGTGTTATCGTTTTACCTGCTCGGGACGAGCAGAACTAAGCTTGGGGATGCTGATACGTCTCCGACGTATCGATAATTTCTTATGTTCCATGCCACATTATTGATGTTATTTACATGTTTTATGCACACTTTATGTCATATTCCTGCATTTTCTGGAACTAACCTATTAACAAGATGCCGAAGTGTCAGTTCCTGTTTTCTGCTGTTTTTGGTTTCAGAAATCCTAGTAACGAAATATTCTCGGAATCGGACGAAATCAACGCCCAAGTTCCTATTTTCACCGGAAGCATCCAGAACACCCGGGAAGGACCAGAGGGGGGGCACTGGGCCCCCAGACCATAGGCCGGCGCGGCCCAGGCCCTGGCCGCGCCGCCCTATGGTGTCGTCGCCCCTTCGACCCTCCTGCGCCGCCTCTTCGCCTATTTAAAGCCCCTGGATCGAAAACCCTGATACAATTGACGAAAACCACAGAAACCTTCCAGAGCCGCCGCCATCGCGAGGCCAAGATCTGGGGGACAGGAGTCTCTGTTCCGGCACGCTGCCGGAGCGGGGAAGTGCCCCCGGAAGGCTTCTCCATCGACACCGCTGCCATCTCCACCGCCATCATCATCACCGCTGCTGCTCCCATGAGGAGGGAGTAGTTCTCCATCGAGGCTCGGGGC
Source organism: Lolium perenne (assembly GCF_019359855.2). Taxonomy (NCBI): domain Eukaryota; kingdom Viridiplantae; phylum Streptophyta; class Magnoliopsida; order Poales; family Poaceae; genus Lolium; species Lolium perenne. Next base: position 146,900,301 of record NC_067249.2, read on the forward strand.
TGTACCGGTAGCTATGTGGTTCATCTCTCTCCTATGTACCTCAATACAATAATCTCATGAGCTGCTTTACATGATTGAGATTCATATGAGTTTGTATCACAATTTATCTATGTGCTACTCTAGCAAAGTTATTAAAGTAGTTCTATTCCTCCTGCACGTGTGTAAAGGTGACAGTGTGTGCACCGTGTTAGTACTTGGTTTATGCTATGATCATGATCTCTTGTAGATTGCGAAGTTAACTATTGCTATGATAATATTGATGTGATCTATTCCTCCTACATATGCATGAAGGTGACAGTGTGCATGCTATGTTAGTACTTGGTTTAGTCTATTGATCTATCTTACACTATAAGGTTACTTAAATATGAACAAATTGTGGAGCTTGTTAACTCCGGCATTGAGGGTTCGTGTAATCCTACGCAATGCGTTCATCATCCAACAAAAGTGTAGAGTATGCATTTATCTCTGCTCGTTATGTGATCAATGTTGAGAGTGTCCACTAGTGAAAGTGTAATCCCTAGGCCTTGTTCCTAAATACTGCTGCGTTACTACTGCTTGTTTACTGTTTTACTGTGTTACTACTGCTGCAATACTACCACCATCAACTACACGCCTGCAAGCTATTTTCTGGCACCGTTGCTACTGCTCATATATATTCATACCACCCGTATTTCACTATCTCTTCGCCGAACTAGTGCACCTATTAGGTGTGTTGGGGACACAAGAGACTTCTTGCTTTGTGGTTGCAGGGTTGCATGAGAGGGATATCTTTGACCTCTTCCTCCCTGAGTTCGATAAACTTTGGGTGATCCACTTAAGGGAAAACTTGCTGTTGTTCTACAAACCTCTGCTCTTGGAGGCCCAACACTGTCTACAGGAAAGGAGGGGGAACGTAGACATCACCCTTCCTCTACCTTAGAATAGTTAGGCACTACATTACAAACTGTTCTTGAGCTCTCTCTCTCATACTCCATTGATAGAAACACCAAAAGCCTTAGATCTCCCTCCTCCTCCACCCAAACTCAAATCCCTCCGGGAAAAAAAAGATAGAGGAGGCCTTGATCTATAGTTCCACTGAGCCAAATCTTGTTCCCCTTGTATTCATCAAGATACTTACGCTCTAGGGTTTCTTGGAAACCCTAGGTGGGCAAAAGAGGTCCGGAAGCATCCGGGCTGTGGATTTGCTCCTGACAAGATTGTGAAGGTTTGGAGGCTACCTCAAAGTGTACCACAAGTGAGAAGAGCTATTTCTTCGTGGGATAGGCTCAGGAGAAGAAGGCGAGCCTTCGTGGCGCTGGGGAATCCTTCGTGGGACCTCCACCTCTCCAAACGTGACGTACCTTCTTGCAAAGGAAGGGAACACGGGAATAAACCTTCATCTCCACGTGCTATCGATTATTTCTAACCGAACTGTTACTTGTGATATATCTGCCTGTGAGAGCCTTTGTGCTCGAGTTAGTTGTATCATCATATATGGTGCCTCACCTAGTTTGAATTAGGACCATCTTTATATTCCGCAAAGAATTAAAATTTGTAGAAACCTATTCACCCCCCCTCTAGGTTTACCATCTCTGAACTTTCAAATATCAAGGTTTACAACTCACGAATCACAAAGGGTTGATACAAAGATCAGCCAACGAAATAAGAAAAACATGGCTCGCTTATGCATCATGGAGACGTTTAGTATGAAGCCAACCACCCTAGCTGAAGATAGCATGTACAACCGCCATCAGCCGATTGCATCCAGTATCCAAAGGTTCCCGCTACTCCGTGAGAAGAATGTAGGACCACATGTGAATTGATGAAGTAGCCCTGTGGATAACCTGTAAGAAGTTTGGTTTTACAACCCTGTTAAAAACAACATCAATACGACAATTCCAGATCGCCAAACTAAAGTACAAACCCCTACTCAAATGAGCGCCTTAGTTTTTTTACCAATCCCATTTAACCAATTACCAAACAGATTAGTAATATTAGCGGGGGAAGAAATATTAAAAGTGAAATGAACCACCCTCCAAATAAGACGAGAGAATGGACAGGAAATAAACAAATGATCAATTGTTTCTTTAGATCCACAAAACACACAATCCGTACACCCATTCCACCATATTTTTGCAAGGTTATCCTTGGTTAATAGCACCTTTTTATACAAGAACCACATGAAAATCTTAATCTTAAATGGTACCTTTATCCCCCAAATATTTTTTTTCACGAAAACTGTATGCCCATTCAAGAAATCGGCATACATGGACTTTACCGAAAAAATCCCAGAAGTGTTTAAGTGCCATTTGAACTTATCCGGTTCATTACTAAGAGATACATCCATAAGTATATGGATTAAAACAATCCAAGTCTCCAATTTATCATGTGTGAGTGCACGAGTAAATCCTATATTCAGAGGTGCATAAGACATAACGTTTGATACTAAGACATTCTTAGATCGAGTAATATTATATAGGGATGGATATTGTTCAGAAAGAGGAGTATCACCTAGCCAAACCTCTTCCCAAAATCGAGTACTATTACCATCACCTACGATAAATGATCCTCGATGAAAGAAATCATCTTTAACCCCCATAATCCCCTTCCAAAAAGGAGAGTCGGTGGGTTTGGCTTGCACTTGTGATAGCGTTTTACCTCGCAGGTACCTTTTTTTTGCAGGAGCTCATGCCACACACCTTTTTCAGAAGGAAGTTTAAATAACCATTTGCTAAGTAAACATCTGTTCTTTATGTCGAGTACCTCAATACCAAGACCCCCTTGATCTTTCGGTCTACAACCCATTTAGTTAATCTATATTTCTTTTTTAAGTCATCACTTTGCCAAAAAAAAGCGAGACCTACAGAAATCCAATCTTTTCCTTACCCCTTTGGGTATCTCAAAAAAGGATAAAATGAACATCGGAAGAATAGTTAGAACAGAATTAATCATGACAAAGCGATCACCGTAGGAAAGCATCTTTCCTAACCATGACACCAGCTTCCTCTCGAAGCGATCCTCGACATGCTTCCATTCTTTATTCAGCAACCTCCGATAATGGATGGGTATGCCGAGATATTTAAAAGGTAAAGACCCTACCTCACAACCAAATATTGTTCGATAATCATACTCTACCTCCTTAGCCTTACCAAAGCAATAAATTTCGCTCTTATGATAGTTTATCTTTAAACCGGATAATTGTTCAAAGAAAGAAAGAATTAACTTCATATTTATGGATTTTTCTAAATCATATTCCATAAATAAAATAATGTCGTCCGTGTATTGAAGAATCGATATCCCACCATCCACAAGGTGAGGTACCAACCCTCTGATTTGGCCGTCTTCTTTAGCTCTAGCTATAAGAACAGCCAAAATCAGCCACGATATTGAACAAAATAGGTGACATAAGGTCACCCTGCCGAAGGCCCTTCAATGTTTGAAAATAGTGTCCAATATCATTATTGACTTTAATACCTACACTCCCTCCCTGAACAAAGCGTGCAACCCATTCAAACCACTTTGGCGGGAAACACTTCATACGTAAGGCTTGTTGAAGAAAAGACCATTTAACCTTATCATACATCTTTTCGAAATCTATTTTAAAAATAACTCCATCCATTTTTTCCTATGAATTTCATGGATGGTTTCATGGAGAACGACTACCCCTTCGAGTATGTTTCTCCCAGGTATGAAGGCAGATTGTGTAGGTCGAATGACCTTAGAGAATCTCTAGCAGAGCCCGTATATCGCGGAACCAAAAACTACGAGTTCGGTCTCGCGAACTGTGGGAAATTGTTGGATTTTGTCACGGCGTAGAACAGAAACCGAACTCGTGAACCGAAAAAGCGGAAATCAAACGTCGCGGGAAAATGAAACTCGCGATTGAACTCGATTTGCTCCGATCAAGCTGGATTCGTCGATAATTTACAATAAGGCAGGCATAATACATGCTTCTTCGACCTACATTCGGTAATAAGGAGCCTAATTAGACTAGATTTAGTCCCCGGATGGACTATACTGTCACCGGGGCGCTTCATGTCGCTGGTGAAGGGTTTTTGGTCGCCGACTATTCCTAGGCGATGATGAGCACCGCCACCTCGGAGGTGCTCCCGCAGGCTAGAGGCAGCCCGTCGGTGTCGTCGTCGTTGCCGCGCGGGGGCAGCGCCGGCAGCGGTGGGCTGCACGAGCCGGCAGCGGGGGGCGCCTCCGCTTCTCCTTCCTCAACTGCCTCCTCGCGCGCTTGACAGCGCGCGATAAGTTCCGGCCACTTCCGGCCGGCCCGCTTCCATGCGCCGTCGGAGCGCGGCCGCCTAGCACGGTCCGCCTCCGCCCGTACACCCGACGGATGCCGAGGTATTTTTCCGCCGCCGATTCGGCCACCTCCCCTACCCACGCGTCTTAAACGCACCATTGCAGACGGAGGGGTGGTGGCCAAAGCGGCGGAGCGGCGTCAGAGGAGGCGGAATCGCTCGCTGGAGAGGAGGCAGGCAGCGGCAGCGGGAGTGAAAGCGGCGGAGGGGAGTAGGGTTTAGAAACCGAACTCCCCTCCGCGGCCCCTTTTAATACGGGGCGACCACTTGATTTCTCAGGGGCCCGAGCTCATTTTACGGGCTAGGCCGCGAGTTCGGGCTCCGTTCTGGCCCATCTCCGAACCAAACCCCTATTCTCGCCTGACTTTTTCAGTTTCGGCCGCGAGTTCGGGCTCTTCTAGAGATGCTCTTAAGAGCAACCACCATTGCTCTATTAGTACCGACTTTCGTAAAAACTTTGAAACTAACATTAAGCAAACAAATGGGCCTGTATTGCTCAATTCTACTAGCAACCTCTTTTTTGGGGAGAAGAGTAATAACGCCAAAGTTCAGCTTGAATAGAGGCAAATCTCCATCCTGAAGCTCAGCGAATAAGGCCATCAAGTCAGATTTAATGACCTCCCAAAACTTTTGATAAAACTCCGGTGGAAAACCGTCAGATCCCGGTGCTTTATTATGTTCCATTTGAGAAATTGCCTCCCACACCTCCCCTTCCGTAAAGGGCGATGTGAGAATGACTTTTTCCTCATCGGAGATTTGTGGAATATCATGAGTGACATCTTCTCTCAAGATAAAATCACAAGGTTCAGGAGCCCAAAATACCGAGACGAAGTACGACTACATCGTCCATGTTTCAACGGAACATTAACCGCTTTCAATCTACGAGGGTACGTCACTGAAATCACTCTCCTTTATAGCGTTACTCCTAGATAGATCTTGGCAATTGGAGTACGTCAGCTAGAAAAATTATAGTTTCCTGCTACGAACCCCTTCAATGTTCACGTGTGGTCGTATAATTAATTATTAATTAAAATCAGATTAGATAGGAGAGAGGGTCCTTCTCAATCGGTTTTGACAACATGGCGGTTTGGTATAAATCACTTGTCACCTATATAGCAGGCAAGCTTAAATTTTTATCGTGAGTCGAATAAAACTACAAAAAACGTCCCATGTCGAGGACACTGATACCTTATACATTGATGTTAATATGCGAGGGATTTTGCTGGTGTTGTGCATGGAGTTGATCGTATCGTGAAAGATCGAGCCACCTATTCACACGACTTTGGTGTCTCGCTAGTTATACCTTATATCATGTAGTACCAAATTTTCGGGTTGATCACGGTACTGTTTTGATCAAGATGTCAGGAACCCTCAAGGAGGAGGCTGATGCGGCTGATCTGGATGAAGAACAGTTACATTTTTTTTCGAGAGTACGTCAAAGGCGTACCATATCTTTATAGAAGGCAGATGTTTGAATACAAGAACGGCACCACTCGCTACAAGCAACGAGGGTAACCCCACACAACACCGGCTACAGACCAAACAACCACAACACAAAGCACCTGTCCTAAGCAAAGAACCAAGCCACGTCTCGACCGACGCCAGCACCTCCGTAGAATAACAACTCCGGCAAGGCCTTCCTCATCAACGCACCATCCGAAGGAGATCAATGCCAGGACTTGGTCGGACCCAAGAAGACGTCCTCAAGAAATGCAAGCAAAGGTGTGCATAGCGCCCTGGAAAACTACCGCGGACCGCTGCGCCACCGGATAGAGCCGCAAGGAACCTCTGCATCGTGTCTTCACGCACGAAGCTCTCAACAGAGTCACGACGTCGACGACGCCGCCATCGTGCCGATCCGCACCGGATCAAGGCTTTCGCCCGAAGACACCCGAACTCCAAGGGTAGGGAGATGCCGACACTCCACGGCGACGCCTCCAAGGAGGGGAACGACGCCCACGGGCGCCGTCGCCACCGGCCCAACCCAAGCTAGGCAAGACTTTCGTCCGAGTCGTTGACCATCTCCGAAGCCCCAGAGCAAGGGCAGAGCGCCTTTGAGCCTCTCACCGCTGCCGCCACAACGCCTCAATGATGAAGCCGCAAAAAAACTGCAAGCCACTCCGACACACCCCGCATGCCGAAGATCCGGTCAACCTCCATCTCCACCTCCAGACCGACCAGGCACCGCAGCCTCCATGCTCCCCTCCAGCTTGAGCAACCCTGCCCGCGGTGGACCTCGCCCACTCCAGGCGCCCACCCACGTCCAGGTCGCCCCGGCCCAGCAGGCCCAGATCGGGCCCAAGAAGCCTAGATCTGGCCCGCACTCCATCCTCCTCTCTCCGCCGCCGGGCGACTCAGACCTCGCCGGACTTGAGGCGGCGGACCTCTGCTCGCCGAGGCTCTCCCCGGTCGAGCTTCTCCGCGCCGCCACCTCCCGCACCAGCCACGCCCAGCGCCTCCCGACGTCGCTCCTGCTCCGCTCCGCTGCAGACCTCGCCGGCCTCCGCCATGACGCCGCACCGCCACCCTCCCCGGACCTCCGCCGCGCGCCGCAGAGCCCGCGTAGCCCCCGCGCCGCCGACCGCACTTGCCCGCCGCGCCGCCCATGGCGTCCCGCGGCCGGTCGTAGGGGACCCGCCGGGGCGCGCCCGCCTGCGCCCGCCATCTTCGATGGCCAGGTGTGGCCGCCACTGCCAGCCCTGGCGGCGGCAGCGGCCGGAGGAGAAGATCCTGGCGGCGCTCTAGGGTTTGGCGTTGTCGCCTCCGGAGCCGCCCGTGCGTGGCAGCCCGGCAGGGACGGAGCCAGGAAATGAATTCAGGGGGGGGGCGAAATGATCAGAACGAAACTTTCACGGAAGATCATGTAAAAAAACACCGAAGAAAAATGTCAAAAGATCACCATTTTCACATAATAACTTGCTAAAATAACATTATATTGGTCTGAGATATACTGGTTACATTAGATAGACAAAATATGGACGAGAAGAAATAAAAGAGGTGGAATTTAGTTGAAGTCTAGTCGACGCTTTTTCCTTGCATCAAACTCATCTATAAGTGTGTCGGTTGAGAACTTGAAAACAATATCCCTCTCGATGTAGATTATCAGACAATCTCTTAGAAACTCATCCTCCATTTTATTTCGGAGTCTTGTCTTCACAAGTTTCATGGCGGAGAAAGCTCACTCTGTTGTTGCTGTTGAGACTGGTAAAGTTAGAACAAGTCGAATTAACCTGTCAATCAAGTGATAATCCGTTAACTTCTCGGTCTCAAAAAGTTTCTGGCAAAGTTCAGCTATAGTGGATAAGTTCGAAAACTCTTGATTTCTTAGAACATCAAGCTCATAATGGCGCAGTTGACACCTCAAATTGTCTCTTTCTTGCTCTAAAAAATCAGAAGGGTAAAACTTTGCAGCTAGAAGACATATATTTTCTGGCAACCTATTTTTGAGAATCTCCTCTTTAGATACCTTCTGCATAACCCGTGCAATCTGGCAAAATCCATTCTTCAAATTATCATAGCACTGAACAGAATAATTGTGAGCAGAATTAGAACCCTTCCCCATGTGACATATGAAGGCACAGTGTTTTCCATCATTCACCCTTTTCCATTTCTGAAATCCTTTCACCGTAAATGTATTAGATCCACATTTTCCTGTTGGTTTCTTTGAAAACAAGAAGCATGGGAAACAAAATGCAGCATCTTTTGTAGGCGAATATTCTAGCCATGAAAAAGCCGCAAACCAATGATACTGAAACCTGCGCTTGCGACTCCCTTCCCCGGAAGAACGATAAACATCTTTTTTCGGCTGATATGGTCCGAGCTGCATATAAGCTTTTCTAATTTCATCTTGTTTATCAGCAGGACAAGCCCAAATTTGACACCTTAAAGCTGGATCAACCTTTACAAAATCTTTAACTGCAGAAACAACAGATGCATCTTCTATTTGGTCTGCATTTTCTACATGATCTGTGGGAATTGGGTTGGCCAATTCTGGTTCATCTTGAGACACTGGATTCACCACAATCAACTGAGATGCTGCAGATGCATCAACAACAACAGCTTGGTCTTTTTTGGTGAAAAAAGAATCGATTTTCTTGCTCATAACCATGACTGTCCTAGAGAGAAAAAATACTGATCATATAAGTACCAAATTATTTTCGAAATTTAGCAGTAAAAATGATGAAGATGGTAATGTATTTTACCTAGGCAAGCAGGATTGCTGTAGAGGGGATTCGGCTCGACTGATCTGCTAGCTTCTCAATCCATCGCAAGCTTCTTGATCTGAATTTTGCCATCCATTTCCATGTCCAGCGTTGTGTTGAGGAGAGAGAGGGGGAAGAAAAGGTAGGTGAGAAGTGAGCAGGGGAGAAGAACCGAGAAGAAAGAGCTCGGTTTGGTCTTTGCTTTTGGGGAATGAGGAGGAGATGATACGGTGGAGTTATGAATACACACATACAAACGCACGCATGCACTGTCAACAATTGCTGCTCCATGCCTCCTTGGGAGTCCAACTAGATCTTCTGTGGTCATATTTTTCTGGTTTAGTACACATGTAAAGCAATAGAGGGGGCCACAGAGAACACTATAGAGCTCTACTCCACAAAATCTATAAGGGGGGTCTCGTAAAATATTTCAGCATGGGGGGGCGACGGCCCTAGCTTGCCCCCTGCCAGCTCCGTCCCTGCAGCCCGGGAGGGATATTTTTCATCTCCTATTGTCGATAGGATTTGAGCCTGATGGAGGATGTGATGGCCAGAAGAACAGTTACATGTATATGTTGAAGATCTTGTTGAGAATGTGCTTGGGGGATTGAACCTCACGTTTTTCTTACGGTGCCACAACAATCTAAAGACGAAGATGGATAAAAGATTTGATGATATCTCGGTGCTTAGATCAATTGACTTGTTGAGAACATGTTGAGCCTAGTATGAGCAGAGCAAAATCCACCACCAACCACGCCGGCTTCGCATGATGGCTGAGTATAGGTCTTGCTGACACAACCACCAACACAAGTTGATGACCATGTCAGCGGCACTGGTGTTGGCATGGGGTACGCAGTGTGACCCGATCCTCAAGCTTAAGCTCTGGCCATGGTGAAGCGCACGATTGAGAGCATCTCGAGTCGCATCCTCAAACCGTTTCCTAAAGGGATTTGGGCACACCGGATAAAAAAACGTTCCTAGCCGCATTCCCTAAAGCCGTATTTTGTCCGGCGCGTCCCGATACGGTGTCCAGCGTCCCGAGGCCGTCCCCGCCCCACAGGGGCGCTCCGGGCACGCCGAACACAACGAAAAGCGAGGCGGGCTCCCACATGTCGGCGACTATTTCCATAAACCGTTAGTTCGCGCCTTTTTTCTCGTCACTCCTTTCCTCCCGCGTCTCCCACCCGTCCGCCGTCGCTGGATTTGCCGGCCGTTTCGACGACTGATCTTTATTTTTTGAGGTATTCGACGACTGATCTCTTCTGAGAGTCGGCACCATCGTCGCGGCTGGCACTCTCGCCGGCAGTTCCGCTTCGCCGCCGATTTTATTGTTTGTTGTATTTTAATTAAAAAAAATCTCCGCAAACATATTTATTTGTATGCTAAATTTGATAAATGGTTGCGTTTTTAAAACCCTTATTTAATGTTGGGGAGGGGCGTTTGGGAGACACGACTGGGGAGTGATGTTCCCTAAACGCGACATGAACAAAACACGTCCCAGACACTCGATCCGGTGCCGTTTGGGGTTTGGGGAACGCGAGTGAAGAGGCTCTGAGATCGTTGCAGTCAAGTTGCACGAGTACCGACATTGTTTGGAAAGCATGGGACTCCCGGGTGCTTTGGCCTTTGGCATCCTCCCATGAACCCATCGTCTCTGCCGAGTGCTAATAGCTGACTGCCACCAGGACCTGCCCGTCTCACTGAAACGTGGGCCCGTCATTAAGTGGTCAACGGGTGCTCACGAATCAACCTCGGTTTCGACGCAAAGTGCACGCAAACGTCGCACGGAAGCATTGACCGACAGGTGGGCCGTCGCGGTCTCAAGAGCCACGAATGTGACAAATCACCCTCTCTCTCTCTCTTCCACTGCCACGCAGACCCCACCTGTCAGCTGGGTCTCTCCCCAACCTTCGCAGCTCTGCTCCGCGCACCCCGATCGGGCCCACGCGGCATCGTCTTCCCCAATTCCTTCTCTTCTCTTCCCTTCCTCGCCGATGGTTTGATCGGATCCACCACCCCAGATCCAGCGCCGCCGCGCCCGCCATGGCCGACCACTCCGACTCCGACTCCTCCCCAAAGTCCTCTTCCTCCTCCTCCTCCTCCTCCTCCTCCGCCCGCCGCCGCTCTCCGCCGCGCGTCCGGGCGCACTCCGACGAGGGTGGCAGCAGCGACGGCGTCCTCGTCGAGCTCCCCTCACAGGTACCATCATCACCACCGCCCGCTCCGCCGTATCCATTTCGTTACCCCGGTCCGCACGCACGAGCGAACGAAAGGGCTTACGGAAGCTCCTGCCTCTGCTCCCGTGCAGGAAGCGCGGAGCCCCGGCGCGGACCCAGACGCCGGCATCTTCGTCAGCATGCCGGCCGACGACGCAACCAGCGGCGAGACCTTCGAGGACGCGCCCGACGACCTCAACACCGGCGGCTTCCGCACCGCCCGCTCGCTCGACGAATCCATCGCCGTCATCGACTACCCCGACGAGTCCAGCGCCGCCGCCGAGTGCCGCAAGTACAAGGTATACTTGCCTCCCACGCCAGTTCACTTTCCGTACGAATCGCAAGGTGATGTGAACCGGGTTTTGGTTCAGGAAGAGAGGGAGGTGTTCGCGCGGGACACAGCGGCGCTCCGGAGAATGCTGCAGGGCCTGGTGGGGCAGGATGCGTCAGGCTCCTCGCACGCGGAGGATCCCGACGAGAGGGTGCTGGCGTCGCCCACGCCGCTGCACTCCATGCTCGACGATTGCTCGAGGCTCGTGCTTGAACTGAACTCGGTGGCGCGCGCAAGGGAGCAGGAGGTCGACAGCCTACGTTCTAGGACCGCAGAGGCAGATGTCTCCAGGGAGGTTGTGGACGCGTACCTTGGTTCGTGGAGGGAGGTGTCGGAGCTAGCAATTGCCCGAATGGTCGCATCGGTCGATGCCGTGGTTGGGAAAGAAGCCATCGGTTCCGAGGGTGCTGATCAGGACGGGATATCTGTCTTCGAACGGAAGACTTTGCTGCTAACGGAGCGGTACAGGCAGGTCGTACTGGGCATCGAGCAACTTGAGCAGGTTTTAGCAGAGGTTAAGCCTGATTTTGTTTCCGTGGGTCAGTGTGACCATGCCACCATCTTAGGTATCGTTTCAGAGGAGTTGGTCAGTAGCAAGAGAAATGAGGCAGATTTCATGCATAAGCTGAACACTCTCGGAGAGGAAAACAAGGCTCTTAGCGAAGAGCTTGAGAAAGTGAAAGCTGCTCGAGATGCAGCAAATGCTCAAGCGGGCAAAGCAAAGGCAGAGTTTGAGCAGATGGAGCATAAGTTCTCGACGACTAAGGAGAAGCTCAGCATGGCTGTCACAAAGGGCAAGTCCTTGGTGCAGCATCGTGATTCCTTGAAGCAGATGCTGGCTGAAAAGACAGGTGAGCTGGAGAGGTGCACAGTGGATTTGCAACAGAGGTCTGATGCCTTGCAAGCAGCTGAGGGCAGAATCGAGGAGCTCAAGATGTTGCTAGATGAAAAGTCGGCCGAACAGGAGAAATGTTTGGATGAGCTTAGAGAAACATATAGTGCGTGGGAAGCTGCCAAGGCAAGCATCGAGCAACTGAATGAAGAAAACACTACACTTGCTTCTGTTCAGGCCTCCCTTTCACTAAGTGATGGGGTTCTTCAACGCATTGAAGAGGTAATATCAGAGGCAACATTTCCAGAGGATTTACTTTCCTTGGAGGTGACTGATAGACTGGAATGGTTGGTTGAACAAAAGAAAATTGCTGATATGATCTTCTCGGAGCACCGCAAAGTTAAAGACATCCTCGGCTCGGTTGACTTTCCACACTCAGTCTTAACTGGTGAACTTGATTCACAAATCACTTGGCTAGTCAACTCGTTGAGCCAGGCCAAAGATGATGCAGTGCGGATACAGAATGAGTCTTCTGAAATTCTTCAAAGACTGTCCGCACATGAATCAAAACTGGTGTCGATGCACGAGGAAATTGACCGCCTGACCATAGTTCTACTGGAAGAGAAGCAGGAAAAGGACATACTTGTAAATGAACATTCTGAATTAATGTCCCTACACAATGCAGCTGTTGATAAATTATCTTTTATCTCATCCCAGAATACTGAGCTTGTAAAGGCATTTGCAGTGGTTTCTGATGTCGAATTGGGGGACAATGAGCCCCTGGAGAGTGCCAAATTAGTAGACCAGTGCCTAAGCAACATCCAACGAAGAGAAAAATCCTCTCCTACCGATTGCGAAAGTTTTGAGAAGTTGCAAACACTAGTGTATACCTTAGATCAGGAATTAACTCTATGTAAGATAATTCTTGAAGAAGACATGACTGATAGATCTGAGAGGATGAGACTATCTGGTGAACTACAAAAAATGAAAGAGGCGATGTATGGTTTGAAGAATGAAAAGGACTCGTTACAGAAGGAGTTTGAACGGGTGGAGGAAAGATCATCTTTGCTTAGAGAGAAGCTGTCAATGGCCGTGAAAAAGGGGAAAGGTTTGGTACAGGAGCGTGAGGGACTCAAGCAAGTTGTGGATACGAAGAACTCTGAGATAGAGAAGCTAAAAAATGCTCTTGATGAAAAGATCTCTGAAACGGAGAATGTAAAACGTGCTTTGGATAGGAATAACTCCGAGATAGAGAAGCTGCAACATGCTCTGGGTGAAAACAACTTTGAGTTAGAGAAGCTAAAACAAGTTCTGGATGAAAATAACTCTGAAACAGAGAATCTAAAACAGGCTTTGGATGTAAAGAACTCTGAATCAGATAAGCTAAAACGAGATCTGGAAGCAATGAACACAGAAATGGAGAATTTAAAATATGAGATAGTGTCAAGAGAATCTGCAAATACGGATCTCAGAGAACAGATTGAGAATCTATCTTCTCAGGTTACACATTTTGAAAGTCTGCAGTTAGACATTATTTCTCTTAGTGAGGAAAAGGGTAAAGTAGAAAGAATGTTGGAAGAAGCTGAAGTTTCCCGGGGCATTCTTGTTGATTCAATATCAAACATTGCTCTTCCTGTTGATCACCCCTTTGAGGAGCCTCTGGAGAAAATAAGCCAGATTGCCAAATACATCATGGAATCACAAGCTGCTAAGAATCATGTGGAGCTTGAGCTAGACAGAGCAAATGAGCAAGTTACCATGCAAGCTGGCAGGCTTTCTGATTCCCTTTCTACTATAAAGATATTAGAAGATGAGTTAAGTAAAGCGAAGGACTATGTTTCTTCTACTTCTGAAGAGAAACACCAAATACAATTGCAGACTGCTGCTGTAGAGAAGGAGTTGGAGAAAACAAATGAGGAACTGGCTCATAATGCCAACAAACTAGAAGATGCCAACACAGCTATTAACTCACTGCAAGATGCATTGTCACAAGCTAAAACAGATCTCACTATTCTTAGTGCTGAGAAGAATGAAGCTGAAGCCAAACATGAAATGGAAACCAGCGTTCTTAATGCTAAGCTGGCCGAATGTTTGGAAGAGTTGGATAAAAGTCATGGAAGCTTACAAACTCGTTCAACTGAACAATATGGTTACCTTGAAAAACTTAGCACACTTGTAATGGATGATAGTATTGTACCATTGATGGTAGAAGAATTTGGAAAGAATATAGGCAGTTTGAGAGATATGAGCCTTACAGTGAAGACTATGCATGAACAACTCGCTGCAATGGGGATCCAGATTGATCCAGTTATGGAGGTAAATTGTTTTTATGATTATATAATATTTGTTGAGAATATTTTTTCTTAGTTTCATTTGTTTTAGTTCATTTAGTATTTTATCAAACATACTGGTGTTCTAGCATTAGTGTTCAGTCAGGACCCTGCTACCTACAATAATATAGTTATTGTGGTATTGGACTTGGTTGTTGGGTTGCTTCCCTTGTCCCTGCAGAAAAATGCTTCATTTGTCATTATAGTTACAGCTCCGTACATGTTTATAGCGTAGCTACATTGTTGTATTGGTGCCATCAGATTTGTAAAATAGCTCTTATCTATGTAACCAATGGACTAGATTGCTGGATGACTTCTCATTTTGACCTGCCAACATCTCGTGTCTTGCCTTGTTAGTAAAATAGCTAAGGAAAATAGAAGAATGTACATATGTTCTAGCTACTTAGTTCAATTTCTTATAGTACTTTGAATACCGGTCTACAGTTCTGCATGCAACCAAAGAAGTGTGTGTGGTATTTCTCTCACTCCCTTCCTTTGCGCGTGCATGTCTCCTATTCAGTTTTTGCCTTACTTGGTGTTGGAATTCTTTGTCAAGTACAAAGATTGTGCTTAATTTACCTCATCATGCTCAAACATAACCTGACCATTTAATATACTCTAAGCAGGATCCAGAGTTTGGCACACTTTTCACTCTTACGGACTACGATAACTTTGTTGCTCAAAGAATGCGTGTGAGCAAAACTACAATGGGGAATATTGATGACACTTCATCCTTGAGTACTATTGTTGAACAGTTCAGCAATCAAGCTGAATATTTCTCTGTTTTTTATAAAGATTTGGCAGGCTACATGAATAGCAATATTTCTCTGCTGCGCCGTGCTCTGCAGTCGGCAAACAACAACTTTTCTCGTACTTTAGAAGAGCACGGCCGCTTGAAGATTGAATTGGGGAACAAGGACACTCAGAACAGATCTCAAGAAGCTGAATTGCTTTCTCTGCAAACAGATCTCAGGGCAATGTCATCAAAATGTATTTATTGCACTGAACAGATTCAAATTATTTTTAATGGCATGTTTGATCTAGGCTATGCAATAGAGTTGGCAACAGGCAACTCCAGCATTGTACCAAAAGTAGAAGGAACTTTTTCTGTTTTGAAGGACGAAGATTCTGGTGATTATACAAAGGTGGTGGACAGTTTACTATCTTCAGTGAACAAACTGAAGTCAGAGTCCCAGAGGTTATCTGAGCTTAAAGGTTTAGTGATAACATTGTTTGATGAGTTGAAAATGAGACTGAAACAAGCTGAGGGAGCTGCTGAAACTGCTTCAAATGATAACCACTTGTATGTGAAAAGAGTATGTGAGCTGGAGAAAGATCTCAAAACAGCACATGATGAGTGTAGTGCAATGGAAAATAGGATTCAGGAATACCACGAAAGGGAGGATGTGTTGAAGGCAAGAGAGCTAGAGTTGCTGTCACTTGAGCACACTCAAACTACAGTAGAAAGAGGTATGCTCCAATGAAACTGTTAAATAGACATTTATGTATGGGCAACTTTTTGTTCCGAACTTGTTTTTACTTATCTTGCCTTAACAGGTATAACTGATGAAATTTCAAAGGATCAGCTGGAGGCAATTGTTGAAAAAATAAATAAACTAAATATACCGTCAGGCGAGTCACGTTTGCAGAGGGAAGTGGCTACCTTCTCTAGTCCCATTGACAAACTCTTCTTTCTTATTGATGAAGTTGATGCACTTCAGCGTGAAGTGGAGACCTTAAGATACGAAAATGAAGATTTACAGTTAAATCTTGAATCCCATGCTCGTGAAAATGAGCAGCTAAAGGAGGTTTGCAGAAACACTGACTCAAATCGTAGGGAGTTGGAATCAAAAAGCAGTGAACTGCTTGAGGTAACAGTCAGTATGGAGCGAATGATTCAGCGGTTAGGATATCTATCTGGAAAAGATGCTCTGGAAGATAACAAACCTACAAGCACCCAATCACTCTTATCAAAGCTGGAAAAACTAATAATCGCCTCAAGTATGGAATCTGGGAATGCCAAGTCTGTAAAACAGGAGTTGGGAGCAAAGTTGCAGGCCAGGGAAAAAACAGTTGATGATTTATCAGCAAAAGTTAAGATGCTCGAGGACTTGTATCATTCTCGGCTTGTGCAGCCAGAAATTAGTAAAGACAGAGAATTTGAAGCATCTTCCTCAGCAATTGGTTCAGACATATCCGAGATTGAAGATTTGGTAAACCCTATTTGTCTTATGTTTTACAGTTTATGCAATGAGATATGTCAATGATGCTCCAATGTTTTTATTTTATAGTGATACTACTTATCTTTCATTCTGATTTGCCTGGCCATGGATATTATGCTTTCATTCTTGTTATGGTGTTTCTCATATTAGTAATTGTATATTTGTATATATCAGCAGGAGCTCTGTTTTGCATATCAGCACATATCTTGGCAGGTGTATAAAAATTGCATATACACTGATTGTAAAATATTTTTTATTCTCTGTAGGGACCAATGGGGAAGGCATCAATATCATCTGTCCCTAGCGCCGCGCATGCTAGAGTAATGCGAAAGGGGTCATCTGATCATCTTGTTCTGAATATGGGAACAGAGTCTGAACGACTAATTGCTGCAGATGATTCGGATGACAAAGGTAGCATTAGCCTATATTTTGAGTTATTTTGGTTAAAGCTTTTATGTGTTAATAACAGTGCCACATTTGTTGTTTTGAAGGGCGTATTAAATCACTGCATGCGTCTGGCTTGATTCCAGCACAAGGAAAGCACATCGCTGACAGAGTTGATGGCATCTGGTAAGCTATTTCCAGATCAACAAGTAGTGCTAATAAAGCTCAGACAAAAGGCATAACTTTGCAATGTATTCAAACTTTTTTTCTTCTCTTTCTTTTTTTTGTTCTAATATATATTCGAATACAAAGATATGTGTTTCCTCTTCCTTTTTTCTTCGTTTTCTTAACACAAACTCAATTGGAGTTTGGAGTTTTATCTGGATTTATCATGAACCAAATAACTTGCACAATTGCACCTAGCTATTAGATGCAGTACATATGATTTTAGTAGTGCCTCCCTCCTTTTACTGCACTCTCTGGAAAGAACAGTTATGTTCAGATCTGCGCCACCTCAGATTTATTTCCAAGAGGGGAAACAAAGAACCTTTTGCTACATACATTATCCTGGTTGTTTGTTTCTCATCACTGACGACTCTCATGGCTGTGCTGGAATGATAGTACTGCATATTACATATACACAAGTTGTTGATTTTAGTCTTATCTGCCTTGTATTGTATCTTACTGCAGGGTCTCAGGGAGCCAAATTCTGATGAACCGGCCACGAGCAAGGCTAGGACTCTTGGTGTATTGGGTCTTCCTGCACTTGTGGTTGGTAGGCAGCATCTTGTGACACTGCTTGTGGATAACCACCCCCCTCATAGCATAATTGTAAAATAGCGTCTATCCAAAGGTTTACCTATTGTTTTCTTCTTTTACCATAGAAATACCATTCTTTCCATCTCCTGCTCCCTTCTCAAATTTGTGCTCGAGCGTGCTGTCCGGAACAGGATGTAATATGTGCAGTAGATAACAATGCCATTCTTTGTTACGCTGAAGAAGCCAATTTGACCATGCGAGTTCATCGTGTTTCCTTTGTGAAGCATGATGTTGAACTGGCTATATAGTTGGAAATGTTACTGACCGAATTGTATGTAAGGCTTTGATGACTCAAGCTTGTTTTCTGTTTCATATTTATGTGTTCTATTTGGCTGGAAATCAACTAATTATGCGGTGACTAAACCAGATATCCATTTTGTCTTCGACAAAACTTACTTTCTAAACAACATGAATGTCTATCCAGCATTTTTTCTAAGTTAAGGGAAGGACATAAGGGTAGGCAGCGAAAATGGGCTCGTACCACTGCGCCCCAAGCGGCGCTGGCCAATCTTCGAGTCCATAGAATCGCCGGCAATCCCGTGCCGGCCCCTTGGCCAAGGGCGCGAATCTGGCGCGCCGGCGCCTCGCGGAACGTCAGAAAACGAGCGTGCCCGCCTCCTACCCACGCCCGAGCACCGCGGCACAATCGTCCCACCCGCAAGGTATTCGTCCGATTGCCGCGATGGACATCGATGACGAGCAGGCTGTTCGGCGGCAACAACAGCAACTGATTCTGATGAACATGCTGCACGTTCGCCAGCCTTTCTTCGTCGTGCCTCGGCGCGGTGGCTCAAAGTTAGACAAGAGGACGAACATCAACCGGCATCGTCAAGCCGACGCAATGTTGTTTGACGCCGACTACTTCAATGACGACACGACTCATTCGCCGAAGGAATTTCGGCGCCGGTTTAGGATAAACAAGGAGTTGTTCTTGAAGATTGTCCACAGGGAGTACGACAAGTACTTCATGGCCAAGCAAGATTGCACAGGTTTGTGGGGCTTCACCTTAATTCAGAAGTGCACTGCTGCAATACGCTGTCTTGCATACGGAGCTTGAAAGGATCGTATGCCGCACCTAGAGGGGGGGGGGGGGGGGGGTGAATAGGTGCTAACCAATTTTTAGTTCTTTTTCGATTTAGGCTTGACACAAAGGTAAATTCTCTAGATATGCAACTACGTGAATTTACCTATATGACAAGATAAGCAACTAAGCAAGATATAGCTACGCAATATAAGAGATAGAATAGGATAGAGGTAACCGAGAGTGGAGCACGCGATGACACGGAGATGATTCCCGTAGTTCCCTTCCTTTGCAAGAAGGTACGTCTACGTTTGGAGGAGTGTGGTTGCTACGAAAGCCAAACCAACAGCCACGAAGGCTTCACTCAGATCTCCGGTGAGCAACGCCACGAAGGCCTAGCCCACTTCCACTAAGGGATTTCCTCGAGGCGGAAACCGGGCCTTTACAAGGTTCTTGGGGCACACATCCACAACTGAATTGGAGGCTCCCAAATCTGTAACAATACAACAATCAACAACAACACATCAACACAAATCAACTAGGGAACCAAATAGGAACACTAGCATGAGATCCCTCAAACAAATGAGGGGGAAATGAAAAACGCTTCGGTGAGGATGTAGATCGGTGTCTTCTCCTTCGGATCTCCAAAGATCAAGAGCTTTGGTTGGGGGAGGAAGAAGATCTTGCAAATCTTGTGTTCTTGAGGTGGCTCTAATGGTGGTGAAGCTTGGCAGATTTTTCTTGCAATGATTGAGCAACTTGTCCCTTTGGAGAAGAAAGCTATTTATATGATTGGAGCTCTCAGATCTGACCGTTGGGACGAAATCCACTAACACCGGAAGTTTCGGCCAGGAGGGCCGGAAGTTCCGGTCCGGCCATGAGGGCCGGAACTTCCGCCTTCGACAGACGTCCAGTTCAAAAGATGTTGGGGCGGAACTTGGGCGGAACTTCCGGTGACCGGAAGTTCCGGCCAAGTTCCGGAATTTGGCGAAAACCATACTGGACATTACTGAGCCACAATTCCAGAATTCCAGAACTTGTCCAGAAGTTGGGCGGAATTTCCGCTGACCGGAACTGCCGGCCAACTCCACCGGAACTTCCGGTCAGGGAAAAACAGCTGAACACAGAACTGCGCTGAGAGGCTTCTGCTGAACGTACCAGGGCGGAACTTCCGCCTGCTGGGGCCGGAACTTCCGCCAGAAACAAAAAAAACCTGCAGAACTTCAGAACAGCCATACCATTTCACCGATCCAACATATTTCTTGATAACTTGTACCTGTCTACATCAACACACATAAATATATACCTAGTGTTGACATCAAACACACAAAACCCAAAAGGGCGGGAAATGTTCTTTCAATCTCCCCATTTTTGGTGTTTGATGACAACACAAGTATTTGCAAGGAATGAATAATGTAAACCAACAATGTGAGAGATATAGAGGAGCTCCCCCTAGATATGAGCATTGGTACATAAGAAGCTCCCCCTATATCTTGCATCCATCTTCCATGGGTTAGCAATACACCATAGTGATAAGCATATGGATAATAAGATCATGCACACATAGATAACCAAGGAAGACTCACATACGGAGTTTACCATACACAAAGATTAGGTTCCAAACACATAGATAGAGTTTACAAACCAAATAGCTAAGAACATAGTTCGACACCACAAGGATAAATAGAATCACAAGCAATAAAAATCAAAGCCAACACGAGCTTGTGACTCCCCCACGCAAATACCCAACGGAGAGCAACCTAATAAGGTCTCACTCTCTCCCTTTGGCACCAAAGCACCAAAAAGGGATAGGAGAAGCTACATGCCCCAAGGGTCGGCGTTAGCCCAGCCGGGAGGGAGATCCGATGGAGCGCCGGTGTAGGGATGAGTGTGAGGAGGAGACTCGATCTCAAGACCATCCGGAGGAAGAGGAACACCATGCCGAGAAACCCACTCAGCCTCCGGAGTGATATTCTCCTCGGATCCGGGAGGAGACACTTCCACCTCAAGAGCCCTCATGATGCTCTTCTGACGAACCCGAGACTTCTTGGCTTCTGCATGCTGCTGATACTGACGGTGGTTGACTGCAGAGGTGAGGCAAAAAATCTGTCTCATGCGGCGTGCAAGCTTAGAAGCCCAGCTAGGTGGCTTCTCATCCATGGGGGTAACATCTTCTATAGGGGAGTTGTGGCGCTTGGTCCTCAAAACCTTCACTTCATGGGATGTGATATTGAGAGAAATAGAGTGAAGGAGGGTACTCTCACAAGTATCAACCCAAGTGTCCTCAATGAGTTTCATAATGTACGGAGCATACGAGGGAAGCTTCTTCTCCATCACACATGACCACATCTCATGGTAGATGTAGTCCATCACATCAAGCTTCTCACCGGTGCCCTTCTTAGCAAAGGAGTTTGCCATTAGATCCACTTCATATAGATGTAGCTCATCAAGGTTGCCACCCTTTGGTCCAATGGTCTCCCGGTAGACTCTAAGCATAATGTCCCAAGTAGGGAGAAGATCCGCACTCTTGCCCGGAACACCCCAACCTTTGATGTAGAGGTGCTCCAAGACTTCCCTTGTTTGAGCCCATGAACTATCATGGCACCTCCAACCATTTGCATCTACGCCCGGGTAGCGAGGGTATCCAAGGGCACTTCCAAACTTTGCCAAGTTAGACTCAAGGAGCCTTTCATGAGTCATCCACCGGAATGTTCTAGCTTCATCTTGTTCAAAGTGGACGGTGGCATAGAATTGTTGAATCAACCCGATATCATAATCCTTGTTGAGCTC
The DNA here is from genome assembly GCF_019359855.2 of Lolium perenne. NCBI lineage: Eukaryota > Viridiplantae > Streptophyta > Magnoliopsida > Poales > Poaceae > Lolium > Lolium perenne. The sequence goes on from NC_067249.2 coordinate 146,921,737, forward strand.
CATAATGGGATAGAGCCCAAACTCTCCACACATAGCATAGGCTTCATCAAAGTACTTAGAAGCGGCCATCTTTCCGGTGTCAATGGCATGTTGAGGGGCTACCCCCTTCTTGAATGGCACATAGACCTCATAGAAAATCTCCTCTTGGGTCTTGTTGTGGAACCGCTTATCCGCAACCCTATTGTTCCGAGGGGTGAGGTAAGGGTTCATGTCACGGAGCTCCTTGTACTCAAGATATTGCATGTTCTTCACGGATACATGGATGTTCTTGCCTCGAACAGCGGGTGACTTGTGCCTCTGAGCTGCTTGCTGACGAGCGATGAGCTTGGATGGTCTAGTTTGCTCAAGTTCTTCCTCAATCTCATCCACATGAGCCTTGCCTCTCTTCTTGGAACCACCCGGAAAGGAATCAATAGGATAGGAATGATAAATGAGTGCACACAAGCCAGGAGGCCAAAACCAGAGCCTGCACAGGATATTGGGTAACAGCAGAAAAATTTGCCAGGCCGGAAGTTCCGGTGAGAACCGGCGGAAGTTCCGCCCCGGGGCGGAAGTTCCGGCGTGAAGGGCCGGAACTTCCGGCTGTTCGAAAATAGCGGCAGTTTCTCACCAGATCTGCGGCAATGGCTTGGTGAACCGCATTACCACAACATCCTATGCAAGATCTAGTAAGGGAAAGGCATCTAGAGATATTCTACCATAGCTTTGCCTAGAGTATGCCCTATAGTTCATCTAGTGAGGTCTACCCACACATAGAGAGGGAGAGGGCACAAACCGGGGGGAGCCATGGAGGAGGAGAGGGAGGGGATGCCGATCCACGGAGCCGATCCGGCGGGGGTCGCCGGAGGAGGGAGATCCGGCCGGAGGGAGGAGCAGCCGCCACAGGGAGAGAAAAGCTTCAAATAGATCTTGGATGGGGGAAAGTGAGGGGGCAGGAACTGCTCCCCGTTCCGGACCAGTTATATAGTGGAATCTTAAGGGCGGAAGTTCCGCTCGTTGGAGCCGGAACTTCCGGTCCCTCAGAAACCACACTAACTAGTCAGGAACAGCGGGCAGGAACTAGCAGATAGATTCCAGCCGGAAGTACCGGTCGGAACGACCGGAACTTCCGGTGAAACAGGAAAACTGTGCGAGGAACAGGTTTTTGACAGGAACAAGGTGCACTCGGGAAAGAAAAAAAGATATGGCTTAGATGAGATAGGCTTAGGACAGATACGCCAAACTGTGATATGGTACATGATCACTCATTTTTGCAAATAATGCAAATGAAGGCCAAAAATGAGTGATTTCCCATAAACAAGGAGATGTCAATAAAAACCAATGAAGATCCAAATAACTCCAACTCTTCACTAAGAAGAGTGTGGTGGCCTAGGCCACCATATATGAGTGTTATGGTATGGCACCGCGAAGATATATCTTGGGTCCAAACCAATACTCATCATTGAAGCTCACATATCAACATATGATATAACGAGAATGATATCTTTAATGTTGGCATTATGGGGGGAGGGATAGCTCAATAATTTAAACCGCACTCCCCCTATTTCCATGCCCACATCTAAACCAAATAAAGTTTTGAGACGAAGGTGTGTTTGCAAGATGGTCAAGCTATACTCCTTGAATCAATGATATTTAGCTCATTCCTCAAATAAGTGAACCTTGCTTCATCAAGAGGCTTCGTGAATATATCGGCAAGTTGATCTTTGGTAGGAACATAGATAAGCTCAATATCACCACGGGCAACATGATCCCTAATGAAATGATTCCGGATCTCAATATGCTTTGTTCTTGAATGTTGCACCGGATTATAGGCAATCTTGATGGCACTTTCATTGTCACATAATAGAGGCACTTTGTCACAAATGACACTGTATTCCTTTAAAGTTTGCCTCATCCATAACAATTGAGTGCATCCACTTGCGGCGGCAACATATTCGGCTTCGGCGGTGGAGAGAGATATACAATTTTGCTTCTTAGAAGACCAACACACCAAGGACCTACCAAGAAATTGGCAAGCCCCGGAGGTTGATTTCCTATCATCCTTGTCTCCCGCCCAATCCGCATCGGTGTATCCATTGAGAATAAAGCTTGAGCCTTTGGGGTACCAAATACCATATCTTGGGGTATCAACCAAATATCGAAAGATTCTTTTGAGAGCCATCATGTGGCTCTCCTTAGGAGAAGCTTGATACCTTGCACACAGGTAAAGCAAGGATCCAATCATGGAGCGATATACCTTTTGATCCACCTCTTTACCATTGGGATCAAGTGCAAGATGACATTTAGTAACCATAGGAGTGGCAACACCTTTCATCTCGGTCATCTTGAACCTCTTGAGCATGTCTTGGAGATATTTTGCTTGGTTGATGAAGGTTCCTTCTCTCAATTGCTTGATCTCAAAACCAAGGAAGAACTTCATCTCTCCCATCATAGACATCTCAAACCTATCGGTCATAAGCTTTGAGAATTCATCATTGAAAGCTTTGTTAGTAGAGCCAAAGATAATATCATCAACATATAATTGGCAAACGAAAAGCTCCCCATTGACCCTCTTAGTAAAAAGAGTGGGATCGATTAGCCCAACATCAAACCCACGTTCTACCAATAATTCTTTAAGGTGCTTATACTAAGCTCTAGGAGCTTGTTTGAGACCATAAAGAGCTTTATCGAGCTTGTAGACATGGTTAGGGAAGTTGAGATCCTCGAACCCCGGGGGTTGCTTAACATAAACCTCTTCATGCAAAGGACCATTAAGAAATGCACTTTTCACATCCATTTGTTGTAACTTAAAGTTATGATGCGATGCATAAGCAAGAAGGATACGGATGGACTCAAGGCGAGCCACGGGAGCATAGGTTTCTCCAAAGTCAATTCCCTCAACTTGAGAGAACCCTTGAGCCACCAATCTTGCCTTGTTCCTCACAACATTTCCAAACTCATCTTGCTTGTTCTTGAAAATCCATTTAGTGCCTATAACATTGCGGCACTCCTTTGGCTTCTTTACTAAGGTCCATACTTTGTTGCGCTTGAAGTTGTTGAGTTCTTCGTGCATAGCTTCCAACCAATCCGAATCTTCAATGGCTTCAAATACTTTCTTGGGTTCCACTAAGGAGATATAAGCATGATGGTTGCTAAAGTTAGCCAATTGCCTTCTTGTGGAAACCTTTGCCCTTACATCACCAAGAACCTTATCATCAGTGTGTCCACGAAGCTCAAGGTTCCTATCTCTTCTTGCTAGACGACGGGCCTCGATCTCCTCCTTGGTTCTTCTTGGCCTTGGAGGTATCACTTGATCAACTTGATCTTTTGGGTCCCCGTCTTGACCTTCAACTTGAGCAACTTCAATTTCTTGAGAGTGCTCAACCTCATGTGCTTGATCTTGGACATCATTTGGTGCGGAGCAAATATCCAATGAATACTCGTCGGAGCCATCATGAATTCTTGGTTGATCTTGACCTTGATCTTGTCCTTGATCTTGTCCTTGACCTTGTCCTTGATCTTTACCTTGATCTTGCACACAAGAGGGAGGGTTTTGTTCTTGTTCTTGGGTTGGTGCATCATTTGCTTCACTTGATGGGGTTTGTTGATGTTGAGAAGATGAGGGCTCCACCGTGGTAGAGCATAGTCCTTCCTGAGACGCCACACCGTGTCCCTCAACGAAGCGGAAAAATCCCACACCCATTCTTACTATGGCATCTTGATACGTCCAAAACGTATCTACTTTCCCGAACACTTTTGCTATTGTTTTGCCTCTAATTTGTGTGTTTTGGATACAACCAACGCGGACTAACGCTGTTTTCAGCAGAACTGTTCTGGTGTCTCGTTTTTGTGCAGAAATCCAACTTTCAGGAAAATCCTCGGAATTTATGCGAAAGGTCTTATTTTTCCAGAAGACTCACGGAGCCAGAAGGGCAAGCCAGGTGGAGGCCCGAGGGCCCCAGACACTAGGCCGGCGTGGCCCAGGAGGGGGGCGCGCCGCCCTAGCGTGTGGCCCCCTCGGCCGGCCTCCGATGCCCTCCTCTGCACTACTTAAAGGGTTTGATCTAAAAATCGCGACCAAGAAGTCGAAGTCGCCAGAAACCCTCCAGAACGCCGCCACATCGCGAAACTCCGTCTCGGGAGCCAGAAGTCTCCGTTCTGGCACTCCACCGGGACGGGGAATTGGAGGAGATCATCGCCATCATCACCACCGACGCCTCTTCATCAACCAGCCATGTTTCCCCCATCCATGTGTGAGTAATTCCCCCGCTGTAGGCCGAAGGGGATGGTAGGGATTGGATGAGATTGGTCATGTAATAGCATAAGATTGTTAGGGCATAGTGCCTAGTGTCCGTAATTGGTACTTTGATGATATTGTTGCAACTTGTTATGCTTAATGCTTGTCACTAGGGCCCGAGTGCCATGATCTCAGATCTGAACATGTTATTGTTTCATCATGATATTTATTGTTTTATGATCTTACCTGCAAGTTGTATACACATGTCGCTGTCCGGAACCAATGGCCCCGAAGTGACAGAAATCGGGACAACCGGAGGGGATGGTAGTGATGTGAGGATCACATGTGTTCACGGAGTGTTAATGCTTTGCTCCGGTACTCTATTAAAAGGAGTACCTTAATATCCAGTAGATTCCCTTGAGGCCCGGCTGCCACCGGCTGGTAGGACAAAAGATGTTGTGCAAGTTTCTCATTGCGAGCACGTACGACTATATATGGAACACATGCCTATTGATTGCTTTGTACTTGGACACCGTTTTATTGTTATCTGCAAATGCCCTGCTATGATTGTTACATGAGTTTCTCTCATCCATGCAACGCCCGTTATCCGTCCCCGTGCCTACAGTATTTTAATCCTGCTGTTTACTAAAATCACACTGCTGTCTCTGTTACTCTGCTGCTGTTATTTCACTACTGCTACTGCTATAAAATTGTTACTACTGATAAACTCTTGCGAGCAAGTCTGTTTCCAGGTGCAGCTGAATTGACAACTCCGCTGTTAAGGCTTTCAAGTATTCTTTGTCTCCCCTTGTGTCGAATCAATAAATTGGGATTTACTTCCCGCGAAGACTACTGCGATCCCCTATACTTGTGGGTTATCAAGACTGTTTTCTGGCGCCGTTGCCGGGGAGCATAGCTTTATTTGGAAGTTCACTTGGATTGATATTGTTCGCTGCAAATTCTCCATCGTGGGTAAAACTCGCGATCCTAAAGTCGCCATATTACCATCCACTACAAGAAAAGGTACAACTCTGAGTACCTCTGCTACTCTTGATTCACCATCTGTGATAAGTCAACTTGTCTCACCGCCGCAAGCTTCACTTGCTGGTACTTCTGCTGAATCTGAAAACTCTCATAATATTGATAATGTTTCTGCTGTGCTTGATGATAGTGGTTCATTGGGATCCTTTCTAGATGCTACAATTGCTAGGTCTAGACAAATTGAAAATGCTGAAACTCCTAATGAAAATGCTACTACGCCTGTTAATTCACCTGAACTTGATTATTCTAGTGATGATCCTGATGAGGATTATGTGGAGCTTAATGATGATTTTATTAATAGATGCAATGCTACTGCTGATGCAAGAAAAATTAAAAAGTTTCTCACACAATATACTGTTAGACATAAGTTATCTCCTGATCCTAAATTTGCCACATCTCCTATATGCATTAAGGATAAAGATTATGATTTTTCTCTTGATCTATCTCATATAGCTATTGTAGAGAAAGCACCCTTTTGTGGTACTGAAAAAGAAAGTGCTGTAGAACACCTGATTGAACTTTCTTCTATGAGTAGCTTGTTTTCTGATGATGTCAAGATGCGTACTTACTTTGTCGCTGAAATTTTTCCTTTCTCATTAAAGGATGATGCAAAAACTTGGTATAATAATTTGCCTCCTGGTTCTATTAAAAGTCCAACTGATCCGCGTGATGTTTTCTTTCGAAAGTACTTTCCTGCTAGTGCTCAACATATTGCTTTACAGAAAATTTATAGATTTGACCAGGAAGATGGAGAGAAATTGCCAGAAGCTTGGGCAAGATTTTGCTCACTTATCAGAGCTCGACCTGGACATGATTTGGAAAAGCATGATTTACTTGATATATTTTATAGTGGACTAACCATTGAGTCTAGAGCATATTTGGATAGTTGTGCTGGTTGTGTTTTCAGGAAAAGAACTCCAGACGAAGCTGAAGAATTATTGGCTAAAATAGGCCGGAATCATGATGATTGGACTACACCTGAACCAACTCCAACGCCAATATTGAAGAAGAGGGGTTTAATTGAATTGAATGATGAAGATATGAGGGAAGCTAAGAAGTCTATCAAGGAGAAAGGTATTAAATCTGAAGATGTGAAGAATCTACCTCCCATAGAAGATATATGTGAGATAATTCTCCCTTCATCCATGATTGAGGTAAACTCCCTTCAACGCTTTACTAGGGAAGATATTCCGTATTCAAAACCTCCTGCTCAATGCTTAGATGAGTTTGATAATTATATTGTTAAGCAAGAAAATTTTAATATGAGAGTAGAGAATCATCTAATGGAAAATTCTCAAGCTATTAGCAATTTGCATGATATTGTGGAGAGAACCTCCAATGATGTTAAGATGCTTGTTAAACATTTTCAAATGGTTCAAACTCAAATTGATCAACTCACTAAAGTGCAAAATGACTTATTAAAAAATAATTCTAAAGAGAAACATGCTTATGAAGTAACAACTAGAGGTGGTGTCTCTACCCAGGATCCTCTATATCCTGAAGGGCATCCCAAAAAATTGAACAAGATTCTCAACGAATTGAACCTAGTGCTCCTTCTAAGAAAAAGAAGAAGAAACATAAAAAGGTTGTAGAATCCTCTGAACCTGTTAATGATCCTAATAGTATTTCTATTTCTGATGCTGAAACTGAAAGTGGTAATGAACATAATAATGATAATGATAATGATAATGATAATAATGATGCTTCTGATAAAGAAGAGGTTGAAGATGAACCTGAAAAACATGCTAAAAATAAAAAGTATACTAAAAATATTTTATTGCTAAGAAACATGGTAATGAAAGAGAACCTTGGCTACAAAAGCAAATGCCTTTTCCTGCTAAGAAACTAAAATCAAAGGAAGAAGAACACTATAATAAATTTTGTGATTGGATGAAACCTTTATTCTTGCAAATCCCTTTGACTGATGCTATTAAATTGCTTCCTTATTCAAAGTATATGAAAGATATTGTTACTAACAAAAGGAAAATCCCCAATGAGGAGATTTCCACTATGCTTGCTAAATACTCTTTCAATGGCAAAGTGCCAAAGAAGTTGGGCGACCCAGGTATACCTACTATTCCTTGTTCTATTAAGAATAATTATGTTAAAACTGCTCTATGTGACTTGGGAGCCGGTGTTAGTGTTATGCCTTTTTCTCTTTATAAGAGACTTTATTTAGATAAGTTGATACCTACTGATATATCTTTGCAAATGGCTGATAAATCTACTGTATTCCTGTTGGTATATGTGAGGATGTTCCTGTTCAAGTTACTAATAACTGCTTGATATTAACTGATTTTGTTGTGTTGGAAATGCCTGAAGATGATAACATGTCTATTATTCTTGGGAGACCTTTTCTTAACACCGCAGGGGCTGTTATTGATTGCAATAAAGGAAAAGTTACTTTCAATGTTGATGATAAGGAGCATACCGTCTATTTCCCCAAGAGGATTGATAAAGTATGTGGAGTAAATACTATTTCTAATGTGAGAACTATTAAAGTTGGAACTATCGATTGTCCTATATATGAGCCTAAATAAGGATATCAAAGTCTTATGATTGGATCCATATCAATACAATTCAAGGTAACATGATTGATTTGAGGTTTATTTCTTCATATGCTATGTAAAATTTATTTGGTGGCAAGACTTGATCAACCTTGTTAACAAATACTTTTTATATGCATAGAGGAGGTAAACAACATCTCTTTCTTCCTCCACTTGTCTTACTTACTGTAGCACTTTTGTTTTGCAAAGTTCCCTAGTTAATTAGAGATTTCAAAAAATTTCCTGTCCAGTAATAATAAACTTAATGCCCAGAAATGTGCATTTTTCAAAGTTTTCAAAAATTCACAAAAATTATACCGTTGGTCCTATTTTTCGAAAATGCACCTGGGAGCACCTGGGGATGACCAGTGGGGCACCCCAGGGTGGCACCCCACAGGCCAGCACGGCCAGCAAGGGGGGCGCGCCACCCTGGTGTGTGGGTCCCCACTTTAGCATCTCTTCCTCCCAGACTCTTCTCTCTCCCGAAAAAATCGACACCAGCTTTCTCTCACTCGCGTTTTTGCTCAAGAGCTCAGGATTTTTCGATCTCTTTGCTCAGCTCAGATTTCTGTCTGAAATTTGGCACATTTGCTCTCCGGTATGTGACTCCTCCGATTATCCAAGTAGAATTTTGTTTGGTTGAGTATATCTTGAATATTTTGCTGCTGTAGGTAACATGTTTAGTGAGCTTGCATGCTTGTTCTAAGTTGTATAAACTAGTTTTGATGCATGATTAGTACTCTAGCAAGTTCCTATAGTAGTTCCCCTTGATTATATGTCACCAAATCAAATTTTATAATGTTTGTTGAAAATTTCAGAAAAGGAAGATGGATAATTTCAACTTTGGAGAAGTGTTTAAGAGAGAGACAACCAGCACCGGAAGGCCCTCTAGGACCACCACCCGATTTAGGCGATCCTACAATGAGGATGTCATCGCGCCAAGCTTCGATCCCGAAGAAGACAATGGAGTTCCTAATGCTTCGTCTTTCCCATGTTATGATTTTCTGAGCAATGCAGGATTGTTGGATGATTTCTTCACCCTCGTCAACAGGGCGGGCTTAGCCGCTTACGTGGGAGATGAAAGGGAGCAATACTACATGCTCACCAAAATCTTTGTTGAGAGCTTCAAGTTCCACAACAAGCACTATGGCCCAACAGTTGCATTCAAGATTTATGGTGATCCCATTACTATGACATTGGAAGAATTTTGTGTTGCATTGGATATTGCCCCTGTAGGTACATCAAGGAAGATTGAGGACAACCCCCGGGTCTTGTTGGAGCTCTATCGAGGGATCGCCAATGATGATTGTCGCACCATTCAGCGTGGCAAGATAAGAAACATCCAACTCCCCGCCATTAAGTATTTTGCCTATTACATTGCTACTAGCATTCTTGGTAGGGAGAACACTAGCAATATTTCTAGCTACCATCTTGCTTTCTTAATTGCTGCACTTACTGGAGGGACACCTTATCATCTAGGTTCTCTTATTGCTCGTCGCTTGTCTAACAGGGGGCCTATTTTTGGAGGAACCATTGCATCGCGCATTTTAGCACATTTAAGACTTCCTCTTGATTCTAATGATGTGCCATTAACTCCTAGGAGGCTTGATATTGCTGCTATGAAGAGCCATCATTTTGTTACCGCTGATTCCACTCCAGATAATTTGGTCTATAGAATGTTGTTTGCTGACGGGGATGAGAAGGAAATTCCTTTGCCCCAGCCAGATTTGTTCAGTATTGACAGGGAACCATGGTCGCGCTCTAAGGAGGAGGTGGAGGAAAAGATGAAGATACAAGGCTTCCACCAGCAGCATGACTCCGAGGACGCCGAGCCCTCCTACGACCACACCGTCACGTATCCGGGTGCTTCTTCTAGCACATACCCGGAATATGATCCATCTTCGTCGTACTACGGAGATGCTACTTCATGGGCACCATGGGATTGAACTCCACTTAGGCCAAAAGCCTAAACTTGGGGGGAGGTATATCGGCATCACTCATTCTTTGCATATTATGGTTGCTGGATACTTGTATATACTTGTTTAGTTTGTTTGAGTGGTTTTCTAATGAGAGGGAGATGATATTTGGGGAAGTGCTGCCTGAAAACAGATTCTGGACTGTTACCGAGAAAATTCTCAAAAATAGCCAGAACGATATTTTGCGAAGCCAATTTTTTTGCATGTTCCCCAGGTTATTATCTAACTTTCATTAGTTGAACACTTTTCAATTTGAGCAGTGGAAGAATTTCTTAAAAATCGAGTACTGTACTGCTGTCAAGTTTGACGAATTTCTGCTGCTTTGTGTTTATGTGACTTTTCTAGTTTGCCATTTCTTGTTTTTTGCTTTGTTTCTCCCCCAAAACACAAAAATACCAAAAATATTTCTGTTGTTTCTCTTCACCATTTGTTTATTTATGTTTCTTGCATTTATTTTGTTTTATTTGCTATCGTTGGTTTGCTATAAGAAAACCCAAAAAGATTTTGTTTTGTTTGTTTGTTTTCTTTTGTTCTTGTTTCCAATTCGAAAACTTCAAAAATATTTGATGTTCTTCTTTGGTTTGTAAAGTTCATTACGAGTTCAATGGTCTTCGGTGGCTGGAGCGTGGTTTTCATTTCATATTATCCAAGCTACACAAGTGAAAGGCAATAATGACGATCTACGACAATTGGATTGTGGTGAGAGGCTGGTATGAACTCTATTTGTTTTCATTTTTGTACATATACTCATCCATGTGAGCATGCTTAGTTGGTTCATGTGAGGTATATGTCATTTGAGAAAGTCTAGTAGTTCATGATCTCTCATGTTTAGCTCCAATTTATTAATATGAGTAGCATGTCATGGATGTTTGCTTGCATTGTTTTATTCATAAGTAGGTATGGCATTGTGGTATCCTCCTCTGAATAATTCATTTGTATCGACTTGGCACATGCTCACGCATGCATATGACTGAACAAAAGTCAATTAAGCCTCGATGATTTACATTGCTTCAGAGTTCTTGTATCACTTTTATGCCTCCGTTAATTTATTTTGCCGCAAGCATGATTATGACAAAGGATCGCTCTCTTGATTTGTCGCTCCCCAGTCTATTGCTAGCCTTCACTTGTACTGAGCGGGAACGCTGCTCGTGCTTCCAAACACCTGAAACCAAGTTGTTCCAAAGTGTCCACCATAAATACCTATGCATGGCATTTCAAACCATTCCAAGTAAATTCTCATGCGCTACCTTTAAAACCTTCAAATGCTTCTCAATTTGTGTTAATGTTTCATAGCTCATGAGGAAGTATGTGGTGTTTAACTTTCAACCTTGTCATTTACTCTTGATGGACTTTCATTATGGACTAGTGGCACATCCGCTTATCCGATAATTTTGCAAAAAGAGCTAGCAATGGGATTCCTAGTCCCAAATTAATTAACCTAAATAGACACTCCTCCATGGTATGTGATTGTTGGACGGCACCCGAAGGATTCGGTTAGCCATGGCTTGTGTAAGCAAAGGTTGGGGGGAGTGTCATCATAATAAAACTAAAATAAAAAGGCACTCCTTCAGGGTATGAGGTTGTTGGCAGGCACCCGAGGATTCGGTTAGCCATGGTTTGTGAAAGAAAGGTTGGAAGGAGTGCCACATAAACACAAAAATAATTCATGGGAGCCGCTCTTGGAAGTCCGGTTGGCGAGGTAGTTGGTGTACCCATTACCATTCGTTGACAACAACAAATACCTCTCAAAATAATTTTACTCCTGTTTTAAAAATGAAAAGCTCTAGCGCATGTTAATCCCTGCTTCCCTCTGCGAAGGGTCAATCTTTTACTTTTATGTTGTGTCTCCATTCTTTCTTTGAGCACTATCTTGCGAGCACAACTGTCATTCTTAGTATAATATGCTTGTCTCAAAATATGATTGATTGTGGTATAACTTTGATGCTTTTATCTTTGACAATCACTACTTCTAGTCTTTCTATGAACTTCAGAGGTGCCTGAGCATTTATGTTTTGCTGATCAAATATGGGCAAGCGAGATACCACTTTATCATACTCTCTTATGAACATAGCAATCCTGCTTATATACATGATTCATGATGCTTATTATTAATTGTTGGTACCTTTCCATGATTGACATAGCTATTAGATGATCTTATTTGCATGTATCTTATTATAAACTGCCTAAGTGTTAGCCATAGCATGAGAATATTTACATCATATAAACAAATGTGTTCGTGAAAGTTCTTTTATCGCTCAGTTGTTAACTGAATTGCTTGAGGACAAGCAATAAGCTAAGCTTGGGGGAGTTGATACGTCCAAAACGTATCTACTTTCCCGAACACTTTTGCTATTGTTTTGCCTCTAATTTGTGTGTTTTGGATACAACTAACGTGGACTAACACTGTTTTCAGCAGAACTGTTCTGGTGTCTTGTTTTTGTGCAGAAATCCAACTTTCAGGAAAATCCTCGGAATTTATGCGAAAGGTCTTATTTTTCCAGAAGACTCACGGAGCCAGAAGGGTAAGCCAGGTGGAGGCCCGAGGGCCCCAGACACTAGGCCGGCGCGGCCCAGGAGGGGGGCGCGCCGCCCTAGCGTGTGGCCCCCTCGGCCGGCCTCCGACGCCCTCCTCTGCACTACTTAAAGGGTTTGATCTAAAAATCGCGACCAAGAAGTCGAAGTCGCCAGAAACCCTCCAGAACGCCGCCACATCGCGAAACTCCGTCTCAGGAGCCAGAAGTCTCCGTTCTGGCACTCCGCCGGGACGGGGAATTGGAGGAGATCATCGCCATCATCACCACCGACGCCTCTTCATCAACCAGCCATGTTTCCCCCATCCATGTGTGAGTAATTCCCCCGCTGTAGGCCGAAGGGGATGGTAGGGATTGGATGAGATTGGTCATGTAATAGCATAAGATTGTTAGGGCATAGTGCCTAGTGTCCGTAATTGGTACTTTGATGATATTGTTTATGCTTAATGCTTGTCACTAGGGCCCGAGTGCCATGATCTCAGATCTGAACATGTTATTGTTTCATCATGATATTTATTGTTTTATGATCTTACCTGCAAGTTGTATACACATGTCGCTGTCCGGAACCAATGGCCCCGAAGTGGCCAATCGGGACAACCGGAGGGGATGGTAGTGATGTGAGGATCACATGTGTTCACGGAGTGTTAATGCTTTGCTCCGGTACTCTATTAAAAGGAGTACCTTAATATCCAGTAGATTCCCTTGAGGCCCGGCTGCCACCGGCTGGTAGGACAAAAGATGTTGTGCAAGTTTCTCATTGCGAGCACGTACGACTATATATGGAACACATGCCTATTGATTGCTTTGTACTTGGACACCGTTTTATTGTTATCTGCAAATGCCCTGCTATGATTGGTACATGAGTTTCTCTCATCCATGCAACGCCCGTCATCCGTCCCCGTGCCTACAGTATTTTAATCCTGCTGTTTACTATAATCACTACTGCTGTCTCTGTTACTCTGCTGCTGTTATTTCACTACCGCTACTGCTATAAAACTGTTACTACTGATAAACTCTTGCGAGCAAGTCTGTTTCCAGGTGCAGCTGAATTGATAACTCCGCTGTTAAGGCTTTCAAGTAATCTTTGTCTCCCCTTGTGTCGAATCAATAAATTGGGTTATACTACCCGCGAAGACTGCTGCGATCCCCTATACTTGTGGGTTATCACATCTTGAGGTATTTCATCACCTGCACATACATCAACTTGCCCCACTTGGGAGCCAACATTTTCTTCGAACCTCACACTACAAGATTCGATGATAATCCCGGAGGCTATATCAAAGATTCTGTAAGTGTGAGACTCGGCACCGTAACCAACAAATATACCCTCCAAAGCTTTAGGAGCAAATTTAGATAAACGAACCCCTTTGATTTTGTAGAAACACTTACACCCGAACACCTTGAAGTATGAGATATTAGGCTTGTTCCCGGTGAGTATTTCATATGGAGTCTTGTTCAAGCCCTTGCGGAGATAGAGCCGGTTAGAGGAGTGACAAGCGGTGGAGATGGCTTCGGCCCAAAAGTTATAGCGGGATTTATACTCCGCCATCATAGACCTTGCCATATCCATAAGAGTCCGGTTCTTCCTCTCTGCAACACCATTTTGTTGAGGGGTGTAAGCAGCGGAATATTGATGTCGAATCCCCTCATCACTAAGAAAATCATTGAGTGTGTAGTTCTTGAACTCGGAGCCGTTGTCACTTCTTATTGCCATAATGAGGAGGTTGTGTTGGCGTTGCACCTCGGTAGCAAAGTCAATGAATATTTGTTGAGTCTCATCTTTCGTCTTGAGAAAGTAGACCCAAGTGTATCTTGAGTAGTCATCAACAATCACCAAGCAATGTTTCTTCGCACCAAGACTTGCATGAGTAACGGGACCAAAGAGATCCACATGAAGGAGCTCCAAGATCCTCTTGGAAGAGATGATGGTCTTGCTTGGATGCGGAGAGTCATGCATTTTGCCTTCAACACAAGCCCTACAAACACGATCTTTGGCAAAAGACACATTTTCCATTAGTCCCACAATATGGTTCCCCTTGTGGAGACTTTGCAAAGTTCTCATGTTGACATGGGCTAGGCGGCGATGCCACAACCAACCCACGTCCGCCTTTCCGAATAGGCACATCGCACTTGTCGTGGTGGTCCCCGAAAAGTCCACCACATACAAGTTGTGTTCGCGATACCCAACGAAAGCGACTTTTAGAGTCTTGCTCCACAAGAGTACCACAATATCATTATCAATAAAGACGGCGAAACCCATCTTTCCAAGGGTGGAAACGGAAAGCAAATTGTAACCAAGGGTTTTGACAAGCATGACATCCACAAGAGTAATGTTGTGTGCAACCACAACCTTGCCAAAACCCAATACCTCGGATGTAGAATTATCGCCAAAGGAGACGGTGATACTATTTATGTTGGGCCTCAACTCCTTGACGAGATTCTTGCCGCCGGTCATATGACTTGTACATCCACTATCAAGTACCCATTTGACCCTCCGGCGGCATAGTCCTACATGAGACCAATTCTTGGATTTAGGTACCCATTTTTCAATGGGTCCTCTTTTGTTAGCAACAAGGGTCTTTGGGACCCAAATAGACCAAGCAACATAACCATCATATGGACCAACATATTTAGCATAAACATCACCATAATAATCTTTAAAAAGAACATAGTGAGGGTTATCTATTCCCGCACCATCATCATTAATGGTTTTGCCCTTTCGGGTTTCACCATTAGCTTTCTCATGTGCGGGCTTGGCCTTTTTGTTGTTTGCCTTTTTAGCCTTGGTATTATAACCAAGTCCCTCCTTCCCATTGTTTGACCTTTGCTTACTCAAAATATCATCCAAGGAAAGTTTACTTTGGGGAGAGGAGGCCTTAGCAAGTTCATCCTTCAACCTAGCATTTTCCTCAATAATATTTGCATGATCACATGAAGGAGTAGAGGTACTAGGTATGTCATATGAAGCAAGCCTAATTTGAAGTTGCTCATAAGACTCGGAGAGGAGAGAGTATTCACTCTCCAAGGCTTTGTGAGCCTTGTCTAGTTCATCTAGATCCTTCACAAGTTTCTCATGATCAACACCAAATTTGGCCTTTTCCTTTATAAGCACTTTAGTCTTAGCTCTAGCAAGATCTCTAGCTTTAGTGAGCTTGTTAAGTTTATCTTGACGTTCTTCAAGACTTTCTAACCTCTCTTCAAGAGATGCTATAGTTTCTTGACATTCCTCAAGATCATTTTTAAGTGTAGGGATTCGTTGCATAGAAAACAAAAAAATTCCTACCACGAGAACGCAATCCAAGCCAAGATGCAATCTAGAAGACGGGGGCAACGAGGGGATGATTGAGACTCACCCTTGAAGATTTCCAAAGCCTATAAGAGTAGGCTCTTATTGCAGCGGTAGACGATCACTTGCCGCTTGCAAAAGCGCGTAGAAGATCTTGATCACGGTGCCACGATCGGGCAGCACCTCCGTACTCGGTCACACGTTCGGTGTTGATGAAGACAACGTCCTTCTCCCCGTTCCAGCGGGCAGCGGAAGTAGTAGCTCCTCCTTGAATCCGGCAACACGATGGCGTGGTGGCGGTGGTGGTGGAGAACTCCGGTGGAGCTTCGCTAAGCGTGCGGGAGAGGTGGAGGAGAGAGGGGGCGGCTAGGGTTTGGGAGAGGGGGGCGCCGGCCACTATGGGGTGCGGCCACCTTGTGGTATTGGGGTGGCCGGCCCCCTCCCCTTGGCCCCTCATTATATAGGTGGAACCCCCAAGTGTTGGACTACAAGTCTTCGAATAAGACCCCAACCCAAAACCTTCCATGTAGTAGGGAAACCTACCCAAGGTGGGACTCCCACTTGAGGTGGGATTCCCCCATTCCATGTGGGGGGGTGGCCGGCCCCCTTGGTGGACTCCACCTTGGACTCCCCCTTCCAGGGTTGGCCGGCCATGGGAGGTGGAGTCCCTTCGGGACTCCGCCTTCCAAATTGATTTCTTCCGGACTTTTCTAGAACCTTCTAGAACCTTACATATGTAGGATAACGTTGCATAGAAAACAAAAAATTTCCTACCGCGAACACGCAATCCAAGCCAAGATGCAATCTAGAAGACGGTAGCAACGAGGGGATTATCGAGTCTCACCCTTGAAGAGATTCCAAAGCCTACAAGATGAGGCTCTTGTTGCTGCGGTAGACATTCACTTGCCGCTTGCAAAAGCGCGTAGAAGATCTTGATCACGGCGCCACGAACGGGCAGCACCTCCGTACTCGGTCACACGTTCGGTTGTTGATGAAGACGACGTCCACCTCCCGTTCCAGCGGGCAGCGGAAGTAGTAGCTCCTCTTGAATCCGACAGCACGACGGCGTGGTGTCGGTGGCGGTGGAGAACTCCGGCGGAGCTTCGCTAAGCGTGCGGGAGCGTTGGAGGAGAAGGGGCGGCTATGGTTTGGGAGGGGGTGGCCGGCCACTAAGGGGGTGCGGCCAAGCTGTGGTCTTGGGGTGGCCGGCCCCCTCCCCTTGGCCCCTCATTATATAGGTGGAAGCCCCAAGTGTTGGACTACAAGTCTCCGAATAAGACCCGAACCCAAAACTTTCCATGTGATAGGGAAACCTACCCAAGGTGGGAATCCCACTTGGGGTGAGATTCCCCCCTTCCATGTGGGGGGGTGGCCGGCCCCCATAGGGGGAGTCCACTTGGGACTCCTCCCCCTCTAGGGTTGGCCGGCCATGGAGGTGGAGTCCCTCCGGGACTCCGCCTTCCTTGGTGGTTTCTTCCAGACTTTTCTAGAACCTTCTAGAACCTTCCATAGAACCTTCCGGATCATTTTAAATCTCATAAAATGACTTCCTATATATGAATCTTATTCTCCGGACAATTCGGGAACTCCTCGTGATGTCCGGGATCTCATCCGGGACTCCGAATAAATATTCGAACTCCATTCCATATTCAAGTTCTACCATTTCAACATCCAACTTTAAGTGTGTCACCCTACGGTTCGCGAACTATGCGGACATGGTTGAGTACTCACTCCGACCAATAACCAATAGCGGGATCTGGAGATCCATAATGGCTCCCACATATTCAACGATGAATTTAGTGATCGAATGAACCATTCACATACGATACCAATTCCCTTTGTCACGCGATATTTTACTTGTCCGAGGGTTGATCATCGGTATCACTCTATACCTTGTTCAACCTCGTCTCCTGACAAGTACTCTTTACTCGTACCGTGGTATGTGGTCTCTTATGAACTCATTCATATGCTTGCAAGACATTAGACGACATTCCACCGAGAGGGCCCAGAGTATATCTATCCATCATCGGGATGGACAAATCCCACTGTTGATCCATATGCCTCAACTCATACTTTCCGGATACTTAATCCCACCCTTATAACCACCCATTTACGCAGTGGCGTTTGGTGTAATCAAAGTACCTTTCCGGTATAAGTGATTTACATGATCTCATGGTCATAAGGACTAGGTAACTATGTATCGAAAGCTTATAGCAAATAACTTAATGACGTGATCTTATGCTACGCTTAATTGGGTGTGTCCATTACATCATTCATATAATGACATAACCTTGTTATTAATAACATCCAATGTTCATGATTATGAAACTAATCATCCATTAATCAATAAGCTAGTTAAGAGGCATACTAGGGACTCTTTGTTGTTTACATATCACACATGTACTAATGTTTCGGTTAATACAATTATAGCATGGTATATAAACATTTATCATAAACATAAAGATATATAATAATAACCATTTTATTATTGCCTCTAGGGCATATCTCCTTCAGTCTCCCACTTGCACTAGAGTCAATAATCTAGATTACATTGTAATATACCTAACACCCATGGCATTCTGGTGTTGGTCATGCTTTGCCCTAGGGAGAGCTTTAGTCAACGGATCTGCTACATTCAGATCAGTGTGTACTTTGCAAATCTTTACTTCTCCATCTTCGATGTACTCGCGAATCGAGTGGTAACGTAGCTTGATATGCTTCAGCCTCTTGTGTGACCTTGGTTCTTGTGCATTGGCGATGGCACCCATGTTATCACAGTAGATGATTAATGGGTCCAATGCACTAGGAACCACACCGAGCTCTACAATGAACCTCTTCATCCATACCGCTTCTGATGAAGCCTCTGAAGCCGCTATGTACTCTATTCTGTTGAAGACTTTGCCACCGTGCACTGCTTCGAGCTTGCCCACTCATCGCAGCACCATTCAATATAAACACGTACCCAGGCGTGACTTAGAGTCATCGGGATCGGTGTTCCAACTTGCATCGGTGTAACCGTTTACAACGAGCTCTTGGTCACCTCCATAACAAAGAAACATATCCTTAGTTCTTTTCAAGTACTTCGGGATATTCTTGACCGCTGTCCGAGTGTTCCATTCCTGGATCACTTTGATATCTGCTAGTCAAACTAACAGCATGTGCTATATCCGGTCTAGTACATAGCATGGCATACATGATAGATCCTACTGCCGAGGCATAGGGGATATTACTCATCCTTTCTCTTTCTTCTGCCGTAGCCGGTCCTTGAGTCTTACTCAAGACTTTGCCTGGTAACATAGGTAAGAACCCTTTCTTACTTTCGTCCATTCTAAACTTCTTTAGAATCTTGTCCAGGTATGTACTCTGTGATAGCCCTATTAGACGTCTTGATCTACCTCTATAAATCTTGATGCCTAATATATACGATGCTTCACCAAGGTCTTTCATTGAAAAACTATTATTCAAATAACCTTTTACACTGCTTAATAGTTCTATATCATTCCCGATCAATAATATGTCATCTACATATAATATCAGGAATGCTACAGAGCTCCCACTCACTTTCTTGTAAATACAGGCCTCTCCATGACACTGTATAAACCCGAAGTCTTTGATCACCTTATCAAAGCGTCGGTTCCAACTTCTTGATGCTTGCTTCAGTCCATAGATTGAACGCTGAAGTTTGCATACTTTGTTAGCATTTTTAGGATCGACAAAACCTTTGGGTTGTACCATATACAACTCTTCCTCAATGTCTCCATTAAGGAACGCCGTTTTGACATCCATCTGCCAAATCTCATAATCGAAAAATGCAGCTATTGCTAACAAAATCCTCACAGATTTTAGCTTCGCTACAGGTGAGAAAGTCTCATCGTAGTCAACTCCTTGAATTTGTCGGAAACCCTTTGCGACAAGTCGAGCTTTATAGACAATAATATTACCATCAGCATCTGTTTTTCTCTTGAAGATCCATTTATTCTCGACAGCCTTTCGGCTATCAGGTAAGTCTACCAAAGTCCATACTTTGTTATCATACATGGATCCCATTTCGGATTTCATGGCTTCTTGCCATTTGTTGGAATCTGGGCTCATCATCGCTTCTTCATACGTCGCAGGGTCCTCATCATTGTTATCAACAATCATGACATTTAGACAAGGATCATACCAATCAGGAGTGGCACGTTCCCTTGTCGATCTGCGAGGTTCAATAGTTTCCTCGTTCGAAGTTTCATGATCATTATCACTAGCTTCCTCTGTTGCCGGTGTAGGCGGTACAGGTACAGCTTCCGGTACTGCGCTACTCTGATCAACGAGTATAGATTCATCAATCTCATTGAGTTATACTTTTCTTCCAGTCACTTCTTTAGTGAGAAATTCTTTCTCAAGAAAGGTTCCGTTCTTAGCAACAAATATTTTGCCTTCGGATTTCTGATAGAAAGTGTACCCTATAGTTTCCTTAGGGTATCCTATGAAGACGCATTTCTCCGCTTTGGGTTCTATCTTATCCGGTTGTAACTTCTTTACATAGGCTTCGCAACCCCAAACTTTCAGGAACGACAGCTTAGGTTTCTTATTAAACCATAATTCATACGGTGTCGTTTCTACGGATTTTGATGGTGCTCTATTTAAAGCGAATGTGGCTGTCTCTAATGCATAACTCCAAAATGATAACGGCAAATCAGTAAGAGACATCATAGAACGAACCATATCTAAGAGAGTTCGATTACGACGTTCGGACACACCATTTCGTTGTGGTGTTCCTGGCGGTGTCAATTGTGAAAGTATTCCGCATTTCTTTAAATGCATGCCAAACTCATAACTCAGATATTCACCTCCACGATCAGATCGTAGAAATTTAATCTTCTTGTTACGTTGATTTTCTACTTCACTTTGAAATTCCTTAAACTTCTCGAAAGTTTTGGATTTATGTTACATGAAATAGATATACCCATATCTACTTAGATCATCTGAGAAGGTTAGAACATAACGATAACCACCACGCGATGCTACACTCATTGGTCCGCACACATCGGTATGTATGATTTCCAATAAGTCAGTAGCTCGCTCCATCATACCAGAAAATGGAGTCTTAGTCATTTTTCCCATTAGACATGATTTCCAATAAGTCAGTAGCTCGCTCTATCAAGTGACTCAAAGTCAAGTGATCAAGTAATCCATCGGTATGGAGTTTCTTCATGCGTTTCACTCCAATATGACCAAGACGACAGTGCCACATATAAGTAGAATTATCATTCAATTTAATTCGCTTAGCATCATTGTTATGTATATGCGTATCACTACTATCGAGATCTAACAGAAATAAGCCATTCTTTTCAGGTGCTCGACCATAAAAGATATTATTCATAAAAATAGAACAACCATTATTCTCAGACTTGAATGAATAACTGTCTTGCATTAAACAAGATCCAGATATAATGTTCATGCTCAACGCGGGTACAAAATAACAATTATTTAGGCTTAAAACTAATCCCGAAGGTAGATGTAGAGGAAGTGTGCCGACAGCGATCACATCTACTTTGGATCCGTTTCCAACGCGCATTGTCACTTCATCTTTCAGTAGTCTTCGTTTATTCTTTAGTTCCTGTTTCGAGTTACAAATATGAGCAACCGAACCAGTATCAAATACCCAGGTACTAGAACGAGAACCAGTGAGATAAACATCTATAACATGTATATCAGATATACCTTCTTTCTTCTTCTTGACAAGGCCGCTCTTCAGATCAGCCAGATACTTGGAGCAATTACGCTTCCAGTGTCCCTTCTCCTTGCAGTAATAGCACTCAGCATCAGGCTTAGGGCCGTTCTTAGGTTTCATAGGAGGCGTGGCAGCTTTCTTGCCACCCTTCTTGAATTTTCCCTTAGACTTGCCCTGTTTCTTGAAACTGGTGGTCTTGTTGACCATCAACAATTGGTGCTCTTTCTTGATCTCAATCTCAGCAGCTTTTAGCATACCAAAAAGTTCAGGTAACTCCTTGTTCATGTTCTGCATATTGTAGTTCATCACAAAGTTCTTGTAACTTGGTGGCAGTGATTGAAGGACACGATTAATCCCCAGTCTGTTAGGAATCACTATTCCCAAGTCACTGAGTTTCTTCGCATGCCCGGTCATGGCGAGCATGTGCTCACTAACGGAGCTGCCTTCTTCCATCATACAGCTGAAGAAATGTTTCGATGCTTCATAGCATTCCACGGCCGCATGAGTCTCAAAAATAGCTTTCATCTCTTTCATCAACTCATGAGGATCGTGGTGCTCAAAACGTTTTTTAAGATCGGATTACATACTGCACAGGATGGCACACAGAACTTGAGAGTACCGAGTTTTCCGAGTCTCGTAAACAGCTTTTACTTCATCGGTTTCAGTTTCTGCAGGAGGGTCACCTAGCGGTGCATCAAGCACATATTGCAGATTTCCGCCAGAGAGGAAGATCCTCACATGACGGAACCAGTAGGTGAAGTTTCTACCGTTGCTCTTAAGTTTTTCTTTCTCTAGGAACTGGTTAAAATTGATTGGGGACGCCATCTCTACAACATATATTTGCAAAAGTTTAGACTAAGTTTATGACAAATTGAGTTCAAATTTTAATTCAACATAATTAAAAATCTAGGTGAACTCCCACTCAAAACAATATCCCTCGCATTGTCTTAGTGATCACACGAACCAAATCCACCGCACCTAAGTTCGATCATCACGAGACAAGGTGTGATTTCAATGGCGAACACTCAAAGTGTTCATCATATCAACCATATGATTCATGCTCTACCTTTCGGTATCACGTGTTCCGAGACCATGTCTGTACATGCTAGGCTCGTCAAGGCCACCTTAGTATCCGCATGTGCAAAACTGTCTTGCATCCGTTGTATGCACTTGTTGATTCTATCACACCCGATCATCACGAGATGCTTCGAAACGACAAGTCTTGGCAACGGTGCTACTAAGGATGAACACTTTATTATCTTGAGATTTTAGTGAGGGATCATCTTATAATGCTACCGTCGCGATCTAAGCAAAATAAGATGCATAAAAGGATTAACATCACATGCAGTTCATATGTGATATGATATGGCCCTTTTGTCTTTGAGCCTTTGATCTTCATCTCCAAAGCACGGACATGATCTCCATCATCTTCAGGCATGATCTCCATCATCGTCGGCGTAGCGTCAAGGTCAATGGCGCCGTCTTCATGATTGTCCTCCATGTAGCAACTATTACAACTACTTTGAAATACTAGTCAACATGAAATTTAAAGACAACCATAAGGCTCCTGCCGGTTGCCACAATACAATAATGATCATCTCATACATATTCATCATCACATTATGGCCATATCACATCACCAAACCCTGCAAAAACAAGTTAGACGTCTCTAATTTGGTTTGCATATTTTACGTGGTTTAGGGTTTTCGAGAGAGATCTAATCTACCTACGAACATGAACCACAACGTTGATACTAATGTTTTCAATAGAAGAGTAAATTGAATCTTCACTATAGTAGGAGAGACAGACACCCACAAAGCCTCTTATGCAATACAAGTTGCATGTCGAACGAGGAACAAGTCTCATGAACGCGGTCATGTAAATTTAGTCCGAGCCGCTTCATCCCACTATGCCACAAAGATGCAAAGTACTCAAACTAAAGATAACAAGAGCATCAACGCCCACAAAACCATTGTGTTCTACTCGTGCAACCATCTATGCATAGACACGGCTCTGATACCACTGTAGGATAACGTTGCATAGAAAACAAAAAATTTCCTACCACGAACACGCAATCCAAGCCAAGATGCAATCTAGAAGACGGTAGCAACGAGGGGATTATCGAGTCTCACCCTTGAAGAGATTCCAAAGCCTACAAGATGAGGCTCTTGTTGCTGCGGTAGATGTTCACTTGCCGCTTGCAAAAGCGCGTAGAAGATCTTGATCACGGCGCCACGAACGGGCAGCACCTCCGTACTCGGTCACACGTTCGGTTGTTGATGAAGACGACGTCCACCTCCCGTTCCAGCGGGCAGCGGAAGTAGTAGCTCCTCTTGAATCCGACATCACAACGGCGTGGTGTCGGTGGCGGTGGAGAACTCCGGCGGAGCTTCGCTAAGCGTGCGGGAGCGTTGGAGGAGAAGGGGGCGGCTATGGTTTGGGAGGGGGTGGCCGGCCACTAAGGGGGTGCGGCCAGGCTGTGGTCTTGGGGTGGCCGGCCCCCTCCCCTTGACCCCTCATTATATAGGTGGAAGCCCCAAGTGTTGGACTACAAGTCTCCGAATAAGACCCGAACCCAAAACTTTCCATGTGATAGGGAAACCTACCCAAGGTGGGAATCCCACTTGGGGTGGGATTCCCCCCTTCCATGTGGGGGGGTGGCCGGCCCCCATAGGGGGAGTCCACTTGGGACTCCTCCCCCTCTAGGGTTGGCCGGCCAAGGAGGTGGAGTCCCTCCGGGACTCCGCCTTCCTTGGTGGTTTCTTCCGGACTTTTCTAGAACCTTCTAGAACCTTCCATAGAACCTTCCGGATCATTTTAAATCTCATAAAATGACTTCCTATATATGAATCTTATTCTCCGGACCATTCCGGAACTCCTCGTGATGTCCGGGATCTCATCCAGGACTCCGAACAAATATTCGAACTCCATTCCATATTCAAGTTCTACCATTTCAACATCCAACTTTAAGTGTGTCACCCTAATGGTTCGAGAACTATGCGGACATGGTTGAGTACTCACTCCGACCAATAACCAATAGCGGGATCTGGAGATCCATAATGGCTCCCACATATTCAACGATGACTTTAGTGATCGAATGAACCATTCACATACGATACCAATTCCCTTTGTCACGCGATATTTTACTTGTCCGAGGTTTGATCATCGGTATCACTCTATACCTTGTTCAACCTCGTCTCCTGACAAGTACTCTTTACTCGTACCGTGGTATGTGGTCTCTTATGAACTCATTCATATGCTTGCAAGACATTAGACGACATTCCACCGAGAGGGCCCAGAGTATATCTATCTGTCATCGGGATGGACAAATCCCACTGTTGATCCATATGCCTCAACTCATACTTTCCGGATACTTAATCCCACCTTTATAACCACCCATTTACGCAGTGGCGTTTGGTGTAATCAAAGTACCTTTCCGGTATAAGTGATTTACATGATCTCATGGTCATAAGGACTAGGTAACTATGTATCGAAAGCTTATAGCAAATAACTTAATGACGTGATCTTATGCTACGCTTAATTGGGTGTGTCCATTACATCATTCATATAATGACATAACCTTGTTATTAATAACATCCAATGTTCATGATTATGAAACTAATCATCCATTAATCAACAAGCTAGTTAAGATGCATACTAGGGACTCTTTGTTGTTTACATATCACACATGTACTAATGTTTCGGTTAATACAATTATAGCATGGTATATAAACATTTATCATAAACATAAAGATATATAATAATAACCATTTTATTATTGCCTCTAGGGCATATCTCCTTCACCATAAAATCTTCCGGATCATTTTATAACTTATAAAATGACTTCCTATATATGAATCTTATTCTCCGGACCATTCCTGAACTCCTCGTGATGTACGGGATCTCATCCGAGACTTCGAACAATACTTCGAACTCCATTCCATATTCAAGTTCTACCATTTCAACATCAAACCTTAAGTGTGTCACCCTACGGTTCGCGAACTATGTGGACATGGTTGAGTACTCCTCCGACCAATAACCAATAGCGGGATCTGGAGATCCATAATGGCTCCCACATATTCAACGATGACTTTAGTGATCGAATGAACCATTCACATACGATACCAATTCCCTTTGTCACGCGATATTTTACTTGTCCGAGGTTTGATCATCGGTATCACTCTATACCTTGTTCAACCTCGTCTCCTGACAAGTACTCTTTACTCGTACCGTGGTATGTGGTCTCTTATGAACTCATTCATATGCTTGCAAGACATTAGACGACATTCCACCGAGAGGGCCCAGAGTATATCTATCCGTCATCGGGATGGACAAATCCCACTGTTGATCCATATGCCTCAACTCATACTTTCCGGATACTTAATCCCACCTTTATAACCACCCATTTACGCAGTGGCATTTGGTGTAATCAAAGTACCTTTCCGGTATAAGTGATTTACATGATCTCATGGTCATAAGGACTAGGTAACTATGTATCGAAAGCTTATAGCAAATAACTTAATGACGTGATCTTATGCTACGCTTAATTGGGTGTGTCCATTACATCATTCATATAATGACATAACCTTGTTATTAATAACATCCAATGTTCATGATTATGAAACTAATCATCCATTAATCAACAAGCTAGTTAAGAGGCATACTAGGGACTCTTTGTTGTTTACATATCACACATGTACTAATGTTTCGGTTAATTCAATTATAGCATGGTATATAAACATTTATCATAAACATAAAGATATATAATAATAACCATTTTATTATTGCCTCTATGGCATATCTCATTCACCATAAAATCTTCCGGATCATTTTATAACTTATAAAATGACTTCCTATATATGAATCTTATTCTCCGGACCATTCCTGAACTCCTTGTGATGTCCGGGATCTCATCCGAGACTTCGAACAATACTTCGAACTCCATTCCATATTCAAGTTCTACCATTTCAACATCAAACCTTAAGTGTGTCACCCTACGGTTCGCGAACTATGTGGACATGGTTGAGTACTCTCTCCGACCAATAACCAATAGCGGGATCTGGAGATCCATAATGGCTCCCACATATTCAACGATGACTTCAGTGATCGAATGAACCATTCACATACGATACCAATTCCCTTTGTAACGCGATATTTTACTTGTCCGAGGTTTGATCATCGGTATCACTCTATACCTTGTTCAACCTCGTCTCCTGACAAGTACTCTTTACTCGTACCATGGTATGTGGTCTCTTATGAACTTATTCATATGCTTGCAAGACATTAGACGACATTCCACCGAGAGGGCCCAGAGTATATCTATCCGTCATCGGGATGGACAAATCCCATTGTTGATCCATATGCCTCAACTCATACTTTCCGGATACTTAATCCCACCTTTATAACCACCCATTTACGCAGTGGCGTTTGATGTAATCAAAGTACCTTTCCGGTATAAGTGATTTACATGATCTCATGGTCATAAGGACTAGGTAACTATGTATCAAAAACTTATAGCAAATAACTTAATGACGTGATCTTATGCTACGCTTAATTGGGTGTGTCCATTACATCATTCATACAATGATATAACCTTGTTATTAATAACATCCAATGTTCATGATTATGAAACTAATCATCCATTAATCAACAAGCTAGTTAAGAGGCATACTAGGGACTCTTTGTTGCTTACATATCACACATGTATCAATGTTTCGGTTAATACAATTATAGCATGGTATATAAACATTTATCATAAACATAAAGATATATAATAACCACTTTTATTATTGCCTCTTGGGCATATCTCCAACAGTCTCCCACTTGCACTAGAGTCAATAATCTAGATTACATTGTAATGTACCTAACACCCATAGCATTCTGGTGTTGGTCATGCTTTGCCCTAGGGAGAGCTTTAGTCAATGGATCTGCTACATTCAGATCAGTGTGTACTTTGCAAATCTTTACTTCTCCATCTTCGATGTACTCGCGAATCGAGTGGTAACGCAGCTTGATATGCTTCAGCCTCTTGTGCGACCTTGGTTCTTGTGCATTGGCGATGGCACCCATGTTGTCACAGTAGATGACTAGTGGGTCCAATGCACTAGGAACCACACCGAGCTCTACAATGAACCTCTTCATCCATACCGCTTCTGATGAAGCCTCTGAAGCCGCCATGTACTCTGATTCTGTTGAAGACTTCGCCACCGTGCATTGCTTCGAGCTTGCCCAGCTTACTGCAGCACCATTCAATATAAACATGTACCCAGATTGTGACTTAGAGTCATCAGGATCAGTGTTCCAACTTGCATCGGTGTAACTTGTTACAACGAGCTCTTGGTCACCTCCATAACAAATAAACATATCCTTAGTTCTTTTCAAGTACTTCAGGATATTCTTGACCGCTGTCCAGTGTTCCATACCTGGATCACTTTGATATCTGCTACTCAAACTAACAGCATGTGCAATATCCTGTCTAGTACATAGCATGGCATACATAATAGAGCCTATTGCCGAAGCATAGGGGATCTGACTCATCCTTTCTCTTTCTTCTGCCGTAGCCGGTCCTTGAGTCTTACTCAAGACCTTGCCTGGTAACATAGGTAAGAACCCTTTCTTACTTTCGTCCATTCTAAACTTCTTTAGTATCTTGTCCAGGTATGTACTCTGTGATAGCCCTATTAGACGTCTTGATCTATCT
Organism: Lolium perenne; assembly: GCF_019359855.2. Lineage (NCBI taxonomy): Eukaryota > Viridiplantae > Streptophyta > Magnoliopsida > Poales > Poaceae > Lolium > Lolium perenne. Next base: position 146,949,749 of record NC_067249.2, read on the forward strand.
CTATAAATCTTGATGCCTAATATATACGATGCTTCACCAAGGTCTTTCATTGAAAAACTATTATTCAAATAACCTTTTACACTGCTTAATAGTTCTATATCATTCCCAATCAATAATATGTCATCTACATATAATATCAGGAATGCTACAGAGTTCCCACTCACTTTCTTGTAAATACAGGCCTCTCCATGACACTGTATAAACCCGAAGTCTTTGATCACCTTATCAAAGCGTCGGTTCCAACTTCTCGATGCTTGCTTCAGTCCATAGATTGAACGCTGAAGTTTGCATACTTTGTCAGCATTTTTAGGATCGACAAAACCTTTGGGTTGTACCATATACAACTCTTCCTCAATGTCTCCATTAAGGAACGCAATTTTGACATCCATCTGCCAAATCTCATAATCGAAAAATGCAGCTATTGCTAACAAAATCCTCACAGATTTTAGCTTCGCTATAGGTGAGAAAGTCTCATCGTAGTCAACTCTTTGAATTTGTCAGAAACCCTTTGCGACAAGTCGAGCTTTATAGACAGTAATATTACCATCAGCATCTGTTTTTCTCTTGAAGATCCATTTATTCTCGACAGCCTTGCGGCTATCAGGTAAGTCTACCAAAGTCCATACTTTGTTATCATACATGGATCCCATTTCGGATTTCATGGCTTCTTGCCATTTGTTGGAATCTGGGCTCATCATCGCTTCTTCATACGTCGCAGGGTCCTCATCATTGTTGTCCACAATCATGACATTTAGACAAGGATCATACCAATCAGGAGTGGCACGTTCCCTTGTCGATCTACGAGGTTTAGTAGTTTCCTCGTTCGAAGTTTCATGATCATTATCATTAGCTTCCTCTATTGCCGGTGTAGGCGGCACGGGAACAGTTTCCGGTACTGCGCTACTTTGATCAACGAGTAAAGATTCATCAATCTCATTGAGTTCTACTTTTCTTCCAGTCACTTCTTTAGTGAGAAATTCTTTCTCAAGAAAGGTTCCGTTTTTAGCAACAAAGATTTTGCCTTCGGATCTGTGATAGAAAGTGTACCCTATAGTTTCCTTAGGGTATCCTATGAAGACGCATTTCTCCGCTTTGGGTTCTAGCTTGTCCGGTTGTAACTTCTTTACATAGGCTTCGCAACCCCAAACTTTAAGGAATGACAACTTAGGTTTCTTATTAAACCATAATTCATACGGTGTCATTTCTACGGATTTTGATGGTGCTCTATTTAAAGTGAATGCGGCTGTCTCTAATGCATAACTCCAAAATGATAACGGCAAATCAGTAAGAGACATCATAGAACGAACCATATCTAAGAGAGTTCGATTACGATGTTCGGACACACCGTTTCGTTGTGGTGTTCCTGGCGGTATCAATTGTGAAAGTATTCCGCATTTATTTAAATGCATGCCAAACTCATAACTCAGATATTCACCTCCGCGATCAGATCATAGAAATTTAATCTTCATGTTACGTTGATTTTCTACTTCACTTTGGAATTCCTTAAACTTCTCGAAAGTTTCGGATTTATGTTTCATGAAATAGATATACCCATATCTACTCAGATCATCTGTGAAGGTTAGAACATAACGATAACCACCGCGCGATTCTACACTCATTGGTCCGTGATGACCCACAAGTATAGGGGATCGCAGCAGTCTTCGCGGGTAGTATAACTGTTATCACCAGATTTTGGCCAAATCAGGAGGTGGGCCGTAAGGGAGATGGGCTTGAAAGATTATACGTGGAGGATCTCTGAAGCGGCCTTGCACGAAGAATTTGGGCTGGAATGCCCGTGTATCTTTTATTATAGTAGGTTGTATCGTAGATTAAAAGTTAGAGTTTGTCTCGTGCACGGTGGGATTATTCCCTCGTTAGAAAGTCCCTTGGACTATAAATATGTATCTAGGGTTTATGGAATAAACAACAACACACGTTCAACCAAACAAATCAATCTCGGCGCATCGCCAACTCCTTCGTCTCGAGGGTTTCTATCCGGTAAGCGACATGCTGCCTAGATCGCATCTTGCAATCTAGGCAGCACAAGCTCCACGTTGTTCATGCGTTGCTCGTACTGAAGCCTTGTTGATGGCGAGCAACGTAGTTATCATAGATGTGTTAGGGTTAGCATAGTTCTTCGCGTAACATGCTAGCGTAGTGCAACCCTTGCATATCTAGCCGCCCTCACACCTATCTTAGGTGTGGGGGCGGCACCCCGCTTGATCATTATTTAGTAGATCTGATCCGTTACGATTGCTCCTTGTTCTACAAGGATTAGTTTAATATCTGCAATAGTTAGGCCTTACAAAGGGGGGGAGGATCCAGCGGCACGTAGGGTGTCGTTCGCAAGTCCTAAACAGGATGTTCCGGGGATCAACTTCGTGTTGGTTTTTAGGCCTTGTTTAGGATCGGCTTACGATCACCGTGCGTGGCCGCGAGGCCCAACCTGGAGTAGGATGATCCGATTATGCGGTGAAAACCCTAAATCGTCGTAGATCTCATTAGCTTTATCTTGATCAAGCAGGACCACCATATATTCGTGCACCCCGTACGAATCATGGGTGGATCGGCTCCTTGAGCCGATTCACAGGATAACCTAAGAGCCGATCGAGGCTCGTATTTAATGTTTACGTGTATGCCATGCAGGAAACTAAGCGAGGCATCTCCATCACCTTCCTGACCAGGTATAGGTCAGGTGGCACGCCCTTGCACTCAGCATCGGACGTGTGACCAGAAGTGCTTTGCGGGCCGTCGCTCGGAGGGACCTCAGCCAGCCGCAGCTCTAGGTTGTTCCCGGCTCTACAGTGTTGACCGTCGCTGCCCGCCGGTGGGTTTTGGCAGTCAAAACATTCTGGCACGCCCGGTGGGACAAGCTTCTACATCAACCACATCGCCATCTACATCTGAGATGGCGGATGGCACGCCAGTTACTTACGAGGATCTGACGGACGAGCTCAAGAAGAAGTATGACGAGGTCAAAGTCATCCTCGAAGCCGACCTCATCGGCTCATATCATAGGACCCGTTCACATGGCGTCAGGTGGAAGGGGCTCTCACCGGAAGGCGTACTCGATGGAGTGGACCTATCTGTCCCGTCGGAGGAACGCACCAGGGCCGTGCGCCAGGAGATTAGCGGCATGGTGACTCACTCGTTGCGTCTCCATTCTGAGAGCCTGGTGAATACTCTGGAGCATGTCGCCGTTCGGATGATCAAGGAGGTCATGAAGAATCAGCACTCTCTATTAGATCCAACTCTCGGGACCTACCGAGGAAAAGTGCCACTTCAGTCCCGTCCACCGTCGCCATTCACATCGGCGACACCAGAAGTGCCTGATTCACCGTCATGCGCCGTTGACAGGGTTAGCGACACTTACCCTGGGAGGTGCCAACCAGGATACTCGTTCAACATCAACATGATAGAACTGGGGCACCCCCCTGATGAGGATAGAGGTGAGGGCAACTGCTCTCATAGCGAAGATAAGGAAGAAGCTGCTCCACGCGACTGGCTCCGACACTGCCGAAAGATCCTGGTGATGATCAAGATGGAAGCCGATTCTAGCGACCGGCCTGTGTCATCCTAGCCACCTGCTCTCCCGGTATATGGCGTCGACCTCACAGGGGACGGAAAGCTAGGGTACGGATTTACATCGGCTGACGAGCTGGAGGAAGTCGACATTGGTCCTGGGGATAAGCCGCGACCGACCTTTATCAGCAAGAAGCTAGATCCACAGCTCAGGGGAGAGATGATAGCCCTGTTAAAAGAATATCCAGATTGCTTTGCATGGGATTACACGGAGATGCCTGGGTTAGACAGGAGCATCATTGAACATCGGCTCCCCCTTAAGAAAGGATTTCGGCCGTTCCAACAACGAGCACGTCAGATGAGGGCCGAAATTCTGGAAGAAGTCAAGAAAGAGATCGAGAAAATGTTGGCCGCCGGATTCATCAGGCCATGCAGGTATGCTGAGTGGATCTCCAGTATCGTTCCTGTGGAAAAGAAGGACGGCCGATGGCGCGTGGCCATCGATTTCCGAGATCTTAACAGGGCCACTCCAAAGGACGAATATCCAATGCCCGTGGCAGAAACGTTGATAAATGCCGCTGCTGGCCACAAGGTGTTGAGCTTCATGGATGGCAACGCCGGTTATAACCAGATTTTCATGGCTCCGGAAGATATACACAAGACCGCATTCAGAGTACCAGGGGCAGTAGGCTTGTTCGAGTACGTGGTCATGACCTTTGGGTTGAAGAATGCTGGTGCAACGTACCAACGAGCCATGAATTATATATTTCATGATCTGATCGGCAAGTTGGTGGAGATCTATATCGACGACGTGGTAGTCAAATCAGTCTCCATGGAAGGACACTTGGACGATCTACGACGCGTCCTAGACCGAACCCGGAAGTTCGGGCTGAGAATGAATCCGAAGAAGTGCGCTTTTGGCGTGACGGCTGGTCAATTCCTAGGTTTTCTGGTTCATGAACGGGGAATTGAGATCGGCCTGAAAAGTCAGGAGGCGGTGCGTACCATGCAGCCGCCGACCACGAAAAAGGAGCTCCAACGCCTCATCGGCAAAATCAATTTTGTCCGACGATTCATCTCTAACCTGTCAGGACGAATCGAGCCGTTCATGGCGCTGGTGAAGACTAAATCTGACGACGAGTTTCACTAGGGGGCAGAACAGCAACAGGCGTTTGATGAAATTAAGCGGTATCTGACGACGCCGCCTGTGCTAGTTCCGCCCCAGCAAGACAGGCCGTTCTACATCTACTTGTCAGTAGCTGACACGTCCATCGCTTCGGTGGTGGTGCAACTCTACGATGGCGTTGAGAAGGTCGTTTTCTACCTCAGCAGAAGGATGCTGGACGCGGAGACAACATATCCTGAGGTCGAGAAACTTTGCCTCTGCCTGTTCTTTACCTGCACCAAGCTTCATCACATCCTTTTGACGGCAGAGATCATCGTCATATGCAAGTCGGATGTTGTCAAGCACATGTTGTCGGCCCCTGTTTTGAAAGGCCGACTTGGTAAGTGGATGTTTGCGTTGTCAGAATTTGATCTCCGGTATCAGCCTGCGAAGGCAGTCAAGGGACAAGCGTTGGCCGATCTTATCGCTGAACGGATCAGTACCAATATAGCAGCACTATCTATACGTGCATGGGCTATGTTCTTCGATGGATCGGTTTGTGACGATGGTTGTGGCATCGGCATTCTGCTCGTGTCGCCTCGGGGGGCAGAATACTCCTTCTCCATCAGATTATCTACCCCTTGCACCAACAACGTAGCAGAATATGAGGCAGTACGTAAGGGAATGGAGTTGCTATTGGAAGCCGGAGCTGAAGCAGTAGAGCTTTTTGGAGACACAAAGTTGGTGATTAACCAGCTCACGGATGAATATAAGTGCGAAAGTGAATCGCTTTTCCCATATTGGGCGGAATGCCGTGAGTTGATGACACAGTTTCGATACATCAACTTTAATTGGGTCCCAAGATCCCAAAATGCCGACGCCAACAATCTTGCACAAATGGCGTCAGGTTATATAGATATATCTGACGGATCAGAGGTTCAGGTACAGTTCCTGGAACAGGATGATTGGAGAGCCGAAATCTTCAATTATTTAAAAGATTCGGCTCGGGGGGCACCTAAACGGATAAGGTACAAAGCCATGAAGTATGTCCTCATAGGAGACGATATGTTCTACAGGACGTTGGAAGGGTTCTTGCTTAAGTGCACAGGGCCAAGCGAGTCTAATCGGCTCTTACATGAGGTGCATGAAGGCGCCTGTGGAACTCATCAATCGGCTCATAAGATGAAGTGGTTAATCAGGCGATCAGGGTTTTATTGGCCCACCATGCTTGAAGATTGCTTCAATTATTACAAGGGGTGCCAAGCATGTCAGATGTTCGGGAAGATTCAGATGGTACCAGCATCAGCGATGAACCCCATCATCAAGCCTTGGCCGTTTCGGGGGTGGGGCATGGATATGATCGGCAAAATCCATCCGGCGTCGAGTAAAAAACATGAATGGATTTTGGTTATCACAGATTACTTCACCAAGTGGGTGGAAGCCGTCCCTATGAAAAAAGTGAAATCAGAAGATGTGATCAAGTTTGTGAAAGAACACGTCATTCATAGGTTCGGGATTCCCCAAACTATCACGACCGATGGAGGTTCGGTCTTTATTTCTAAAGAATTCAGGAAGTTCTGCGATGACATGGGGATTAAACTGATCCGATCATCCCCGTACTACGCTCAAGCTAATGGGCAGGCTGAGGCGTCCAATCAGAGTCTGATCAAGCTAATCAAGAGGAAGATTGACGAGAACCCTAGGGATTGGCATGAGAAGTTATCAGAAGCATTATGGGCTTACCGCATGTCGTGCCATGGAGCTATAAAGACTTCGCCATACCAGCTCATCTATGGACAGGAAGCCGTATTGCCTTGGGAAATTACGGCTGGATCAAGACGTGTCGCGTTTCAGAATGATTTGACAGCTGAAGAATATGCAGCTTTGATGAGCGACACTATTGAGGACGCAACAGAACTTAGGCTTTGGTCGTTGGAGAAGATTAAGGAAAACAAAGCCAGGGTGGCTCGTGCTTACAATAAAAAGGTTAGACCAAAGGAGTTCCAAGTTGGTGATCTAGTATGGGAAGCTGTGTTGCCATTGGGAACCAGGGACAAAGCATATGGCAAATGGTCTCCTAATTGGCACGGTCCATACAAAGTTGTCCAGGCCTTGAAGGGTAATGCATACATGCTGGAAGAGTTGAGCGGCGAAAAGTTCCCAGTGGCTGTCAATGGTCAACACCTCAAGAAATATTTCCCAAGCATGTGGGACGATGGGCAGTAAGATGTGGGGGCCGATTTAAAAATCGGCCAGTAAAAAAAAATCATCACAGCCGATGCGCAGACATCGACTCGAGAAAACGTATGGAGATAACAGTATGTAAATGCAGCCGGTGCGCGGACATCGACTTCAGAAAAACAAAGCCGATGCACTGATATCGACTCTAGAGGAATAAGTTCAGATTAGCAAGTTAACGGAATCGGTTCAAGCCAGAAATCATGATATGAGAAACGAATCTCCTAATGGTTGCTGAGGGATTCAATCTGATGGTTTGGACGAGAATTAGGCCTGTTGAGGTGTTTAGGCAACAGCTTGGCCTCGGATAGTAATATGAGCCGATCGGCTCCCTGTACGACAACGCCATTCGACAATCGGCAAGGTTAACAAGGAAGCGAAATTAATTAAGGGATTTTTCTGCATTAATAGGGGGATTCCTTACAAAGAAAGAGCCGATTGCTCAAGGTAGAAAAGGGCAAAAGCCAGCTACTACTACTGGTCCCTAATCTAGGGGCCGTTGCTGCCCTCGTCGTCGCTGCCTCCGGCGCAGCTGCTGAGAGGCTCCTCATCGGAGCTTCCGTTGCCTTCTACGGGAGCCTCATCTTCTTCGTCGTCGTCCTCGCTGTCATCATCCCACCAGGTGCGGAGGCGCTTCGCTGGTGGGTAGCCTTCAAGGGAGTCGTCGTCGTCGTCGTCGTCTTCCTCCGCCTCTTCCTCGGAAGAGGTGAAATCATCCCAGGAGAAGCGGTCGTCTTCGCCCTCCGCCTCCTCTTCCCCTTCGACGAGGAATTGAAGATCGCCCTCGCCGTCGGTCAAGGATTTGTCATCCTCAGACCAGATGGAGGAACCATGTTCCTCCTTGTCCCACGTCGTCGGGGTGAGAATGTCGTGCGCCGCCAACGAGCCCCACTCTAGCGTCGGCTCGCGGGAGGGGGAGGAGTCATAAAAGACCGACGAGGAAGAAGAGGAAGAGGAAGACATTGCTACAGGAGAAGAGGGTTTTTTGGGTGCCGATGGCTGGAACAGAGGAAGGGGATAAAGAGAGTTAATCAGTCGGCACGGTTAAATAATGAGAAGCCTGGTGGGAATTAATGCCATTACAGTTTCCGAAGGGGTAATGCCAGAGCTATCGAGTTTGGCGGAGAAGCTGAAAGACAGGTCATCATGATGAGGAATACTGCGCCAGCTCTGCTCTGCCACGACATGACCCTTCGAAGGAGAAACAGAGTGGTTTTGGAATTATCATTGCCAAAACCAGGGGGGCATGTGTTATCACCAGATTTTGGCCAAATCAGGAGGTGGGCCGTAAGGGAGATGGGCTTGAAAGATTATACGTGGAGGATCTCTGAAGCGGCCTTGCACGAAGAATTTGGGCTGGAATGCCCGTGTATCTTTTATTATAGTAGGTTGTATCGTAGATTAAAAGTTAGAGTTTGTCTCGTGCACGGTGGGATTATTCCCTCGTTAGAAAGTCCCTTGGACTATAAATATGTATCTAGGGTTTATGGAATAAACAACAACACACGTTCAACCAAACAAATCAATCTCGGCGCATCGCCAACTCCTTCGTCTCGAGGGTTTCTATCCGGTAAGCGACATGCTGCCTAGATCGCATCTTGCGATCTAGGCAGCACAAGCTCCACGTTGTTCATGTGTTGCTCGTACTGAAGCCTTGTTGATGGCGAGCAACGTAGTTATCATAGATGTGTTAGGGTTAGCATAGTTCTTCGCGTAACATGCTAGCGTAGTGCAACCCTTGCATATCTAACCGCCCTCACACCTATCTTAGGTGTGGGGGCGGCACCCCGCTTGATCATTATTTAGTAGATCTGATCCGTTACGATTGCTCCTTGTTCTACAAGGATTAGTTTAATATCTGCAATAGTTAGGCCTTACAAAGGGGGGGAGGATCCAGCGGCACGTAGGGTGTCGTTCGCAAGTCCTAAACAGGATGTTCCGGGGATCAACTTCGTGTTGGTTTTTAGGCCTTGTTTAGGATCGGCTTACGATCACCGTGCGTGGCCGCGAGGCCCAACCTGGAGTAGGATGATCCGATTATGCGGTGAAAACCCTAAATCATCGTAGATCTCATTAGCTTTATCTTGATCAAGCAGGACCACCATATATTCGTGCACCCCGTACGAATCATGGGTGGATCGGCTCCTTGAGCCGATTCACAGGATAACCTGAGAGCCGATCGAGGCTCGTATTTAATGTTTACGTGTATGCCATGCAGGAAACTAAGCGAGGCATCTCCATCACCTTCCTGACCAGGTATAGGTCAGGTGGCACGCCCTTGCACTCAGCATCGGACGTGTGACCAGAAGTGCTTTGCGGGCCGTCGCTCGGAGGGACCTCAGCTAGCCGCAGCTCTAGGTTGTTCCCGGCTCTACAGTGTTGACCGTCGCTGCCCGCCGGTGGGTTTTGGCAGTCAACAATAACCCAATTTATTGATTCGACACAAGGGGAGACAAAGATTACTTGAAAGCCTTAACAGCGGAGTTGTCAATTCAGCTGCACCTGGAAACAGACTTGCTCGCAAGAGTTTATCAGTAGTAACAGTTTTATAGCGATGCGATGGTGAAATAACAGCAGCAAAGTAACAGAGACAGCAGTAGTGATTACAGTAAACAACAGGATTAAAATACTGTAGGCACGGGGACGGATGACGGGCGTTGCATGGATGAGAGAAACTCATGTAACAATCATAGCAGGGCATTTGCAGATAATAATAAAACGGTGTCCAAGTACAAAGCAATCAATAGGCATGTGTTCCAATTATAGTCGTACGTGCTCGCAATGAGAAACTTGCACAACATCTGTTGTCCTACCAGCCGGTGGCAGCCGGGCCTCAAGGGAATCTACTGGATATTAAGGTACTCCTTTTAATAGAGTACCGGAGCAAAGCATTAACACTCCGTGAACACATGTGATCCTCACATCACTACCATCCCCTCCGGTTGTCCCGATTTCTGTCACTTCGGGGCCATCGGTTCCGGACAGCGACATGTGTATACAACTTGCAGGTAAGACCATAAACAATGAATATCATGATGAAACAATAACATGTTCAGATCTGAGATCATGGCACTCGGGCCCTAGTGACAAGCATTAAGCATAGCAAGTTGCAACAATATCATCAAAGTACCAATTACGGACACTAGGCACTATGCCCTAACAATCTTATGCTATTACATGACCAATCTCATCCAATCCCTACCATCCCCTTCGGCCTACAGCGGGGGAATTACTCACACATGGATGAGGGAAACATGGCTGGTTGATGAAGAGGCGTCGGTGGTGATGATGGCGATGATCTCCTCCAATTCCCCGTCCCGGCGGAGTGCCGGAAACGGAGACTTCGGCTCCCGAGACGGAGTTTCGCGATGTGGCGGCGTTCTGGAGGCTTTCTGGCGACTTCGACTTCTCCCCCGTGCGTTTTTAGGTCGAAGGCAATAAATAGTCCGAAGGAGGGCGTCGGGGGCTGACCGAGGCCGCCACACCATAGGGCCGCGCGGGCCCCTCCTGGGCCGCGCCGGCCTATGGTGTGGGGCCCTCGGGCCCCCACCTGGCTTGCCCTTCTGGCTCCGCCAATATTCTGGGAAAATAGGACCTTCTGCATAAATTCCGAGGATTTTCCTGAAAGTTGGATTTCTGCACAAAAATGAGACACCAGAAACGATTCTGTGAAAATAGCGTTAGTCCGTGTTAGTTGCATCCAAAATACACAAATTAGAGGCAAAACAATAGCAAAAGTGTTCGGGAAAGTAGATACGTTTTGGACGTATCAACTCCCCCCAAGCTTAGCTTATTGCTTGTCCTCAAGCAATTCAGTTAACAACTGAGCGATAAAAGAACTTTCACAAACACATTTGCTCATATGATGTATATATTCTCATGCTATGGCTAACACTTAGGCAGTTCATAATGAGATGCATACAAATAAGATCATCTAACAGCTATGTCAATCATGGAGAGGTACCAACAATTAATAATAAGCATCATGAATCATGTCTATAAGCAGGATTGCAATATTCATAAAAGAGTATGATAAAGTGGTATCTCGCTTGCCCATATTTGATCAGCAAAACATAAATGCCCAGGCACCTCTGAAGTTCATAGAAAGACTAGAAATAGTGATTGTCAAAGATAAAAGCATCAAAGTTATACCGCAATCAATCATATTTTGGGACAAGCATATTATATTAAGAATGACAGTTGTGCTCTCAAGATAGTGCTCAAAGAAAGAATGGAGACACAACATAAAAGTAAAAGATTGACCCTTCGCAGAGGGAAGCAGGGATTAACATGCGCTAGAGCTTTTCATTTTTAAAACAGGAGTAAAATTATTTTGAGAGGTGTTTGTTGTTGTCAACGAATGGTAATGGGTACACCAACTACCACGCCAACCGGACTTCCAAGAGCGGCTCCCATGAATTATTTTTATGTTTATGCGGCACTCCTTCCAACCTTTCTTTCACAAACCATGGCTAACCGAATCCTCGGGTGCCTGCCAACAATCTCATACCATGAAGGAGTGCCTTTTTATTTTTAGTTTTATTATGATGACACTCCCCCCAACCTTTGCTTACACAAGCCATGGCTAACCGAATCCTTCGGGTGCCGTCCAACAATCACATACCATGGAGGAGTGTCTATTTGAGTTAATTAATTTGGGACTGGGAATCCCATTGCCAGCTCTTTTTGCAAAATTATTGGATAAGCGGATGTGCCACTAGTCCATAATGAAAGTCCGTCAAGATTAAATGACAAGGTTGAAAGTTAAACACCACATACTTCCTCATGAGCTATGAAACATTAACACAAATTGAGAAGCATTTTGAAGGTTTTAAAGGTAGCGCATGAGAATTTACTTGGAATGGTTTGAAATGCCATGCATAGGTATTTATGGTGGACACTTTGGAACAACTTGGTTTTCAGGTGTTTGGAAGCACGAGCAGCGTTCCCGCTCAGTACAAGTGAAGGCTAGCAATAGACTGGGGAGCGACAAATCAAGAGAGCAGTAACTGTCATAATCATGCTTGCGGCAAAATAAATTAACAGAGGCATAAAAGTGATACGAGAACTCTGAAGCAATATAAATCATCGAGGCTTAATTGACTTTTGTTCGATCATATGCATGCGTGAGCATGTGCCAAGTCGATATAAATGAATTATTCAGAGGAGGATACCACAATGCCATACCTACTTATGAATAAAACAATGCAAGCAAACATCCATGACATGCTACTCATATTAATAAATTGGAGCTAAACATGAGAGATCATGAACTACTAGACTTTCTTAAATGACATATACCTCACATGAACCAACTAAGCATGCTCACATGGATGAGTATATGTACAAAAATGAAAACAAATAGAGTTCATACCAGCCTCTCACCACAATCCAATTGTCGTAGATCGTCATTATTGCCTTTCACTTGTGTAGCTTGGATAATATGAAATGAAAACCATGCTCCAGCCACCGAAGACCATTGAACTCAAGATGAACTTTACAAACCAAAGAAGAACAGCAAATATTTTTGGTGTTTTCAAATTGGAAACAAGAACAAAAGGAAACAAACAAACAAAGCAAAATCTTTTTGGATTTTCTTATTGCAAACCAACGATAGCAAATAAAGCGAAACAAATGCAAGAAACCAAAATAAACCAATGATGAAGAGAAACAACAGAAATATTTTTGGTCTTTTTGTGTTTTGGTAAATAAACAAAAACAAAAACAAGAAATAGCAAACTAGAAGACTCGCATAAACACAAAGCAGCAGAAATTCGTCAAACTTGACAGCAGTACAGTACTCGATTTTTAAGAAATTCTTACACTGCTCAAATCGAAAAGTGTTCAACTAATGAAAGTTAGATAACAACCTGGGGAACATGCACAAAAATAGGCTTCGCAAAATACTATTCTGGCTATTTTTGGGATTTTTTTCGGTAACAGTCCAGAATCTGTTTTCAGGCAGCACTTCCCCAAATATCATCTCCCTCTCATTAGAAAACCACTCAAACAAACTAAACAAGTATGTACAAGTATCCAGCAACCATAATATGCAAAGAATGAGTGATGCCGGTATACCTCCCCCCAAGCTTAGGCTTTTGGCCTAAGTGGAGTTCAACCCCAGCGAGGGTCGCTGTTCCTCGCTGGTGGATAATGCATGACGTAGTCATAGTAAGGTTCCTGTGCAGAAGAAAAGCGTGGAGGCTCCACATGCCCAAAATGTTGATGCGAGGAACTTGCTGCATCGGATGATGAGTCGAGGTGTTCCTCGACCTCCTCTGTGTTGCCTCTTGCATGATGGCCTCCTCCCTCTATGTGTGCATTCAGTGCACCTTCTGTGACTGACCAATCCTCCCTGGAATCAAGGTTAAATAGAACAGGTGCAGGCAATCTCACTAGTTTTTCAGTTTTCTTAGTTGTTCTCCAAGACTTCTTGTAAAATGTTATCTTGTAAGACAGGTTACCCAAATTAGATGAATCAGAAACAAATTCATGTCTGATCATAGAGATTACGTCAAGTTTTTCTATGGAAAGTTGAATATCAAGATGATGAGGTTCTACACCATGCAAGGCTAGTAAACGAGAGGCGATGAGACCCCCACAAATTCCACCTTTCTCACGGTTAGTAGCAAGTCTATAAGCTATCAATGCCCCCAAATTGTAAGTCTTACTACCTTGAAGTGCAGCAGCTAGAAAAGCTAAATCCTGGATAGATAGTTTACCACCATTCCTTCTAGCAAGAACGCATTTAGTAATGAAATAAGCAAAGTAGCGGATAGCTGGGAGTTGAATGCTAGTGATTTTACCACCATCGTCTGAGAAACTCCTTCCATGAAAAATCATCTCGAAGAGGTTTAAGAGCTCTCGCGGCGATCCCCTTATCTTCTCGCATGACCCCCATTGCGGTACTCTAATTGCTGTACAAAAATCATTGAATGGCAAGTTGACAGTTTTATTATAAATCTTATACTGAACCATGGGGTTAGATCACGACCAATTGAACTTAAAATCCTACACAACAGACATAGTCAATTTTGCATATTGGCATGGTTCTCCATCAACAAAATCATTCAACCCTGCACGAGAAATTAAATTCTGAACATCTTCCAGTATTCCTGCGCTTCTCATGAAATCTGTGCACGGGTAGTAAGAGGGGTATACTCCCTCTTCGCGGTTCACTCTCATGACTTGTTGCACCTCCAATTCTTGTTGGTTTAGTTGATATCTATTCCACTCCATTTTCTGAAATTTTTCAACAAACAATATAAAATTTGATTTGGTGACATATAATCAAGGGGAACTACTATAGGAACTTGCTAGAGTACTAATCATGCATCAAAACTAGTTTATACAACTTAGAACAAGCATGCAAGCTCACTAAACATGTTACCTACAGCAGCAAAATATTCAAGATATACTCAACCAAACAAAATTCTACTTGGATAATCGGAGGAGTCACATACCGGAGAGCAAATGTGCCAAATTTCAGACAGAAATCTGGGCTGAGCAAAGAGATCGAAAAATCCTGAGCTCTTGAGCAAAAACGCGAGTGAGAGGAAGCTGGTGTCGATTTTTTCGGGAGAGAGAAGAGTCTGGGAGGAAGAGATGCTAAAGTGGGGCAAAGGGGGGCCCACACACCAGGGTGGCGCGCCCCCCTTCCAGGCCGCGCCGGCCTGTGGGGTGCCACCCTGGTGTGCCTCACTGGTCATCCCCAGGTGCTCCCAGGTGCATTTTCGAAAAATAGGACCAACGGTATAATTTTTGTGAATTTTTGAAAACTTTGAAAAATGCTCATTTCTGGGTATTAAGTTTATTATTACTGGCCAGGAAATTTTTTGAAATCTCTAATTAACTAAGGAACTTTGCAAATCAAAAGTGCTACAGCAAATAAGACAAGTGAAGGAAGAAAGAGATGTTGTTTACCGCCTCTACGCATATAAAAAGTATTCGTTAGCAAGGTTGATCAAGTCTTGCCACCGAATAATTTTTACATAGCATAAGAAGAAATAAACCTCAAATCAATCATGTTACCTTGAATTGTATTGATATGGATCCAATCATAAGATTTTGATATCCTTCTTTAGGCTCATATATAGGACAATCAATAGTTCCAATTTTGATAGTTCTCACATTAGAAATAGTATTGACTCCACATACTTTATCAATCCTCTTGGGGAAATAGACGGTATGCTCCTTATCATCAACATTGAAAGTAAACTTTCCTTTATTGCAATCAATAACAGCCCCTGCGGTGTTAAGAAAAGGTCTCCCAAGAATAATAGACATATTATCATCTTCAGGCATTTCCAACACAACAAAATCAGTTAATATCAAGCAGTTATTAGTAACTTGAACAGGAACATCCTCGCATATACTAACAGGAATAGTAGTAGATTTATCAGCCATTTGCAAAGATATATCAGTAGGTATCAATTTATCTAAATAAAGTCTCTTATAAAGAGAAAAAGGCATAACACTAACACCGGCTCCCAAACCACATAGAGCAGTTTTAACATAATTATTCTTAATAGAACAAGGAACAGTAGGTATACCTGGGTCGCCCAACTTCTTTGGAACTTTGCCATTGAAAGAGTAATTAGCAAGCATAGTGGAAATCTCCTCATTGGGGATTTTCCTTTTGTTAGTAACAATATCTTTCATATACTTTGAATAAGGAGGCAATTTAATAGCATCAGTCAAAGGGATTTGCAAGAATAAAGGTTTCATCCAATCGCAGAATTTATTATAGTGTTCTTCTTCCTTTGATTTTAATTTCTTAGCAGGAAAAGGCATTTGCTTTTGCACCCAACGTTCTCTTTCATTACCATGTTTCTTAGCAATAAAATCTTCTTTAGTATACTTTTTATTTTTAGCATGCTTTTCAGGTTCATCTTCTACCTCTTCTTTATCAGAAGCATCATTCTTATCATTATCATTATTATTATCATGTTCATTACCACTTTCAATTTCAGCATCGGAAATAGAAATACTATTAGGATCATTAACAGGTTCAGAGGATTCTACAACATTTTTATGTTTCTTCTTCTTCTTTTTCTTAGAAGGAGCACTAGGTTCAATGCGTTGAGAATCTTGTTCAATTCTTTTGGGATGCCCTTCAGGATATAGAGGATCCTGGGTAGAGACACCACCTCTAGTTGTTACTTCATAAGCATGTTTCTTTTTAGGATTATTTTTTAACAAGTCACTTTGCACTTTAGTGAGTTGATCAATTTGAGTTTGAATCATTTGAAAGTGTTTAACAAGCATCTTAACATCATTGGAGGTTCTCTCCACAATATCATGCAAATTGCTAATAGCGTGAGAATTTTCCATTAGATGATTCTCTAATCTCATATTAAAATTTTCCTGCTTAACAATATAATTATCAAACTCATCTAAGCATTGCGCAGGAGGTTTTGAATACGGAATATCTTCCCTAGTAAAGCGTTGAAGGGAGTTTACCTCAATCATGGATGAAGGGGGAATTATCTCACATATATCTTCTATGGGAGGTAGATTCTTCACATCTTCGGATTTAATACCTTTCTCCTTGAGAGACTTCTTAGCTTCCCTCATATCTTCATCATTCAATTCAATTAAACCCCTCTTCTTCAATATTGGCGTTGGAGTTGGTTCAGGTGTATTTCAATCATCATGATTCCGGCTTATTCTAGCCAATAATTCTTCAGCTTCGTCTGGAGTTCTTTTCCTGAAAACACAACCAACACAACTATCCAAATATGCTCTAGATTCAATGGTTAGTCAACTATAAAATATATCAAGTAGATCATTCTTTTCTAAATCATGTCCAGGTCGAGCTCTGATAAGAGAACAAAATCTTCCCCATGCCTCAGGCAATTTCTCTTCATCTCCCTGGTCAAACCTATAAATTTTCTGTAAAGCAATATGTTGAGCACTAGCAGGAAAGTATTTTCGAAAGAAAACATCACGCAACTCAGTTGGACTTTTAATAGAACCAGGAGGCAAATTATTATACCAAGTTTTAGCATCATCCTTTAATGAGAAAGGAAAAAATTTAGCGACAAAGTAAGTACGCATCTTGACATCATCAGAAAACAAGCTACTCATAGAAGAAAGTTCAATCATGTTCTCTACAGCACTTTCTTTTTCAGTACCACAAAAGGGTGCTTTCTCTACAATAGCTATATGAGATAGATCAAGAGAAAAATCATAATCTTTATCCTTAATGCATATAGGAGATGTGGCAAATTTAGGATCAGGAGATAACTTATGTCTAACAGTATATTGTGTGAGAAATTTTTTAATTTTTCTTGCATCAGCAGTAGCATTGCATCTATTAATAAAATCATCATTAAGCTCCACATAATCTTCATCAGGATCATCACTAGAATAATCAAGTTCAGGTGAATTAACAGGTGTAGTAGCATTTTCATTAGGAGTTTCAGCATTTTCAATTTGTCTAGACCTAGCAATTGTAGCATCTAGAAAGGATCCCAATGAACCACTATCATCAAGCACAGCAGAAACATTATCAATATTATGAGAGTTTTCAGATTCAGCAGAAGTACCAGCAAGTGAAGCTTGTGGCGGTGAAACAAGTTGACTTATCACAGATGGTGAATCAAGAGTAGCAGAGGTACTCAGAGTTGTACCTTTTCTTGTAGTGGATGGTACTATGGCGACTTTAGAATCGCGAGTTTTACCCATGATGGAGAATTTGCAGCGAACAATATCAATCCAAGTGAACTTCCAAATAAAGCTATGCTCCCCGGCAACGGCGCCGAAACTTGATCTTGATGACCCACAAGTATAGGGGATCGCAGTCTTCGCGGGTAGTATAACCCAATTTATTGATTCGACACAAGGGGAGACAAAGATTACTTGAAAGCCTTAACAGCGGAGTTGTCAATTCAGCTGCACACAGAAACAGACTTGCTCGCAAGAGTTTATCGATAATGTGAGTTTTATAGCAACGATAGCGATGGTGAAATAACAACGACAAAGTAACAGAGACAGCAGTAGTGATTATAGTAAACAGCAGGATTAAAATACTGTAGGCACGGGGACGGATGATGGGCGTTGCATGGATGAGAGAAACTCATGTAACAATCATAGCAGGGCATTTGCAGATAATAATAAAACGGTGTCCAAGTACAAAGCAATCAATAGGCATGTGTTCCAATTATAGTCGTACGTGCTCGCAATGAGAAACTTGCACAACATCTTTTGTCCTACCAGCAGGTGGCAGCTGGGCCTCAAGGGAATCTACTGGATATTAAGGTACTCCTTTTAATAGAGTACCGGAGCAAAGCATTAACACTCCGTGAACACATGTGATCCTCACATCACTACCATCCCCTCCAGTTGTCCCGATTTCTGTCACTTCGGGGCCATCGGTTCCGGACAGCGACATGTGTATACAACTTGCAGGTAAGACCATAAACAATGAATATCATGATGAAACAATAACATGTTCAGATCTGAGATCATGGCACTCGGGCCCTAGTGACAAGCATTAAGCATAGCAAGTTGCAACAATATCATCAAAGTACCAATTACGGACACTAGGCACTATGCCCTAACAATCTTATGCTATTACATGACTGATACGTCTCCGACGTATCGATAATTTCTTATGTTCCATGCCACATTATTGATGATATCTACATGTTTTATGCATACTTTATGTCATTATTATGCATTTTCCGGAACTAACCTATTGACGAGATGTCGAAGGGCCAGTTCCTGTTTTCTGCTGTTTTTGGTTTCAGAAATCCTAGTAAGGAAATATTCTCGGAATCGGACGAAATCAACGCCCAGCATCCTATTTTTCCACGAAGCTTCCAGAACACCCGAGAGTCGCCAGAGGGGAGCCCTGGTGGGCCCAGGAGGTAGGCCGGCGCGGCCCAGGCCCTGGCCGTGCCGCCTTACCATCTCACCGCCTCTTCGACCCTCTGACGCCACCTCTTCGCCTATTTAAGGGTCCTCGACCTAAAACCTCGATACGGAAAAGCCACGGTACGAGAAACCATCCAAAGCCACCACCATCGCGAAGCCAAGATCTGGGGGACAGGACTCTCTGTTCCGGCACGCCGCCGGGACGGGGAAGCGCCCCCGGAAGGCTCCTCCATCGACACCACCGCCATCTTCATCAACACTGCTGTCTCCCATGAGGAGGGAGTAGTTCTCCATCGAGGCTCGGGGCTGTACCGGTAGCTATGTGGTTAATCTCTCTCCTATGTACTTCAATACAATAATCTCATGAGCTGCCTTACATGATTGAGATTCATATGATGATGCTTGTAATCTAGATGTCGTTATGCTAGTCAAGTGGATTTTACTTATGTGATCTCCAGAGACTCCTTGTCCCACGTGTGTAAAGGTGACAGTGTGTGCACCGTGTGGGTCTCTTAGGCTATATTTCACAGAATACTTATTCACCGTTATGAATGGCATAGTGAAGTGCTTATTTATATCTCTTTATGATTGCAATGTGTTTTGTATCACAATTCATCTATGTGCTACTCTAGCGATGCTATTAAAGTAGTTTATTCCTCCTGCACGGTGTAAAGGTGACAGTGTGTGCATCGTGTAGTACTTGGCGTAGGCTATGATTGTGATCTCTTGTAGATTATGAAGTTAACTATTGCTATGATGGTATTGATGTGACTTATTCCTCCTTTCGTAGCGTGAAGGTGACAGTGTGCATGCTATGTTAGTACTTGGTTTGGTTATGTTGATCTGTCATGCACTCTAAGGTTATTTAAATATGAACATCGAATATTGTGGAGCTTGTTAACTCCGGCATTGAGGGTTCGTGTAATCCTACATAGTTAGTGGTGTTCATCATCCAACAAGAGAGTGTAGAGTCTAGCATCTATTTATTTATTCTGTTATGTGATCAATGTTGAGAGTGTCCACTAGTGAAAGTATAATCCCTAGGCCTTGTTCCTAAATACTGCTATCGCTGCTTGTTTACTGTTTTACTGCATCTGTATTGTCCGCAATATTACCACAATCAACCACATGCCAGTCCTGGACAGCAAAGCACTTTTCTGGTGCTGTTGCTACTACTCATACTTATTCATACCACTTGTATTTCACTATCTCTTCGCCGAACTAGTGCACCTATTAGGTGTGTTGGGGACACAAGAGACTTCTTGCTTTGTGGTTGCAGGGTTGCATGAGAGGGATATCTTTGACCTCTTCCTCCCTGAGATCGATAAACCTTGGGTGATCCACTTAAGGGAAACTTGCTGCTGTTCTACAAACCTCTGCTCTTGGAGGCCCAACACTTTCTACAAGAATAGAAGCACCCGTAGACATCAAGGCGCCGTTGCCGGGGAGGAAAGGTAAAAGGCACTCATACTCCGGTTCCAGGTAACAGTACTTTTCTGGCGCCATTGTGTTTATGCTCGAAGCTATTTCCTTTAGATCCTGCAATTGCATCTTTTTGTTTCTTGTTTACACTAGTAAGGCATAATGGAAAACAACAAAAATATGAGAGATCTTTATGAACTTTATCTTGAATTAGGACATGATGTGTTTGAAGAGAGAATTAAAAAACCTATGGAACTTTATATGCATGCTAATGGGAATGTTATTAATATGAATGCTTTGAACACTATTGTTGCTAATGCTATGGAAAATACTAAGCTTGGGGAAGCTGGTTTTGATGAGCATGATCTTTTTAGTCCCCCGGGCAATGAGGAGGAAATTTACTTTGATGATACTTTGCCTCCTATTTATGATGATTATAATGATAGTAGTCTTTTGTTGCCACCTGTTATGGAGGATAAATTTGATTATGATTACAATATGCCTCCTATATTTGATGATGAGAATAATAATGATAGCTACTTTGTTGAATTTGCTCCCACTATTACTAATAAAATTGATTATGCTTATGTGGAGAGTAATAATTTTATGCATGAGACTCATGATAAGAATGCTTTATGTGATAGTTATATTGTTGAGTTTGCTCATGATGCTACTGAAAGTTATTATGAGAGAGGAAAATATGGTTGTATAAATTTTCATGTTACTAAAACACCTCTCTATGTGCTGAAATTTTTGAAGCTACACTTATTCTATCTTCCTATGCTTGTTACTTTGCTCTTCATGAACTTGTTTATTTACAAGATTCCTTTTCATAGGAAGCATGTTAGGATTAAATGTGTTTTGAATTTGCTTCTTGATGCTCTCTTTTGCTTCAACTCTTATTTCTTGCGAGTGCATCATTAAAACTGCTGAGCCCATCTTAATGGCTATAAAGAAAGAACTTCTTGGGAGATAACCCATGTGTTTATTTTGCTACAGCAACTTTGTTTTATATTTGTGTCTTGGAAGTTGTTAATACTGTAGCAACCTCTCCTTATCTTATTTTATTGCATTGTTGTGCCAAGTAAAGTCTTTGATAGTAAGGTTCATACTAGATTTGGATTACTGCGCAGAAACAGATTTCTTTGCTGTCACGAATCTGGGCAAAATTCTCTGTAGGTAACTCATAAAATTATGCAAATTTACGTGAGTGATCCACAGATATGTACACAACTTTCATTCAATTTGAGCATTTTCATTTGAGCAAGTCTGGTGCCTCAATAAAATTCGTCTTTACGAACTGTTCTGTTTTGACAGATTCTGCCTTTTATTTCGCATTGCCTCTTTTGCTATGTGGGATGGATTTCTTTGTTCCATTAACTTCCAGTAGCTTTGGGAAATGTCCAGAAGTGTTAAGAATGATTGTTTCACCTCTGAACATGTGAGTTTTTGATTATGCACTAACCCTCTAATGAGTTTGTTTCGAGTTTGGTGTAAAGGAAGTTTTCAAGGGTCAAGAGAGGAGGATGATACAATATGATCAAGGAGAGTGAAAGCTCTAAGCTTGGGGATGCCCCGGTGGTTCACCCCTGCATATTTCAAGAAGACTCAAGCGTCTAAGCTTGGGGATGCCCAAGGCATCCCCTTCTTCATCGACAAATTATCAGGTTCCTTCTCTTGAAACTATATTTTTATTCGGCCACATCTTATGTACTTTACTTGGAGCGTCTGTTTGTTTTCGTTTTTGTTTTTGTTTGAATAAATGCTTGTGTGGGAGAGAGACACGCTCCGCTGTTGCATATGGACAAGTATGTCCTTAGGCTTTACTCATAATATTCATGGCGAAGTTTCTTCTTCGTTAAATTGTTATATGGTTGGAAACGGAAAATGCTACATGTAGTAATTGGTATGATGTCTTGGATAATTTGATACTTGGCAATTGTTGTGCTCATGTTTAAGCTCCTGCATCATATACTTTGCACCTATTAATGAAGAAATACATAGAGCTTGCTAAAATTTGTTTTGCATAATTGGTCTCTCTAAGGTCTAGATAATTTCTAGTATTGAGTTTGAACAATAAGGAAGACGGTGTTGAGTCTTATAATGTTTACAATATGTCTTTTATGTAAGTTTTGCTGCACCGGTTCATCCTTGTGTTTGTTTCAAATAACCTTGCTAGCCTAAGCCTTGTATCGAGAGGAAATACTTCTCATGCATCCAAATCCTTGAGCCAACTACTATGCCATTTGTGTCCACCATACCTACCTACTACATGGTATTTCTCCGCCATTCCAAAGTAAATTGCTTGAGTGCTACCTTTAAATTTCTATCCTTTACCTTTGCAATATATAGCTCATGGGACAAATAGCCTAAAAACTATTGTGGTATTGAATATGTACTTGTGCACTTTATCTCTTATTAAGTTGCTTGTTGTGCGATAACCATGTTCCTGGGGACGCCATCAACTACTCTTTGTTGAAAATCATGTGAGTTGCTATGCATGTTCGTCTTGTCTGAAGTAAGGGAGATTTACCACTAAAATGGTTAGAGCATGCATAATGTTAGAGAAGAACATTGGGCCGCTAACTAAAGCCATGATCCATGGTGGAAGTTTCAGTTTTGGACAAATATCCTCAATCTCATATGAGAAAATTAATAATTGTTGAATGCTTATGCATATAAGAGGAGTCCATTATCTGTTGTCCCGGTATGGATGTCTAAGTTGAGAATAATCAATAGCGAGAAATTCGATGCGAGCTTTCTCCTTAGACCTTTGTACAGGCGGCATAGAGGTACCCTTTTGTGACACTTGGTTAAAACATGTGCATTGCGATGATAATCCAGGTAATCCGAGCTAATTAGGACAAGGTGCGGGCACTATTAGTATACTATGCATGAGGCTTGCAACTTGTAAGATATAATTTACATAACACATATGCTTTATTACTACCGTTGACAAAATTGTTTCTTGTTTTTAAAATCAAAGCTCTAGCACAAATATAGCAATCGATGCTTTCCTCTTTGAAGGACCATTCTTTTACTTTTATGTTGAGTCAGTTCACCTATCTCTCCACCTCAAGAAGCAAACACTTGTGTGAACTGTGCATTGATTCTTACATACTTGCATATTGTACTTGTTATATTGCTTTGCATTGACAACTATCCATGGGATATACATGTTACAAGTTGAAAGCAACCGCTGAAACTTCATCTTCCTTTGTGTTGCTTCAATACCTTTACTTTGAATTATTGCTTTATGAGTTAACTCTTATGCAAGACTTATTGATGCTTGTCTTGAAGTACTATTCATGAAAAGTCTTTGCTATATGATTCAGTTGTTTACTCATGTCATTTACCATTGTTTTGATCGCTGCATTCATTACATGTGCTTACAATAGTATGATCAAGGTTATGATGGCATGTCACTCCAGAAATTATCTTTGTTATCGTTTACCTGCTCGGGACGAGCATAAACTAAGCTTGGGAATGCTGATACGTCTCCGACGTATCGATAATTCTTATGTTCCATGCCACATTATTGATGATATCTACATGTTTTATGCATACTTTATGTCATTATTATGCGTTTTCTGGAACTAACTGATACGTCTCCAACGTATCGATAATTTCTTATGTTCCATGCCACATTATTGATGTTATCTACATGTTTTATGCACACTTTATGTCATATTCGTGCATTTTCTGGAACTAACCTATTAACAAGATGCCGAAGTGCCGATTCTTTGTTTTCTGCTGTTTTTGGTTTCAGAAATCCTAGTAAGGAAATATTCTCGGAATTGGACGAAATCAAAGCCCAGGGGCCTATTTTTCCACGGAGCTTCCAGAAGACCGAAGAACACACGAAGTGGGGCCACGAGGTGGCGACACCACGTGGCGGCGCGGCCCAGGGGGGGCCCGCGCCGCCCTATGGTGTGGCCCCCTCGTCTGGCCCCCGACTCTGCCCTTCCGCCTACAAATAGCCTCCGTGACGAAAACCCCGGTGCATCGAGAACCACGATACGGAAAACCTTCCAGAGACGCCGCCGCCGCCGATCCCATCTCGGGGGATCCAGGAGATCGCCTCCGGCACCCTGCCGGAGAGGGGAATCATCTCCCGGAGGACTCTACGCCGCCATGGTCGCCTCCGGTGTGATGTGTGAGTAGTCTACCCCTGGACTATGGGTCCATAGCAGTAGCTAGATGGTTGTCTTCTCCCCATTGTGCTATCATTGTCGGATCTTGTGAGCTGCCTAACATGATCAAGATCATCTATCTGTAATCCTATATGTTGCGTTTGTTGGGATCCGATGAATAGAGAATACTTGTTATGTTGATTATCAAAGTTATGCTTATGTGTTGTTTATGATCTTGCATGCTCTCCGTTACTAGTAGATGCTCTGGCCAAGTAGATGCTTGTAACTCCAAGAGGGAGTACTTATGCTCGATAGTGGGTTCATGCACGCATTGACACAGGACGATGTGAGAAAGTTCTAAGGTTGTGTTGTGCTTTGTGCCACTAGGGATAAAACATTGATGCTATGTCTAAGGATGTAGTTGTTGATTACATTACGCACCATACTTAATGCAATTGTCTGTTGCTTCCAACTTAATCTTGGAGGGGTTCGGATGATAACTTTGAAGGTGGACTTTTTAGGCATAGATGCAGTTGGATGGCGGTCTATGTACCTTGTCGTAATGCCCAATTAAATCTCACTATACTCATCATGATATGTATGTGCATTGTCATGCTCTCTTTATTTGTCAATTGCCCAACTGTAATTTGTTCACCCAACATGCTGTTCGTCTTATGGGAGAGACACCTCTAGTGAACTGTGGACCCCGGTCCAATTCTCTTTCTTGAAATACAATCTCTTTGCAATACTTGTTCTCTTGTTTTCTGCAAACAATCATCTTCCACACAATACGGTTAACTCTTTGTTACAGCAAGCCGGTGAGATTGACAACCTCACTGTTTCGTTGGGGCAAAGTACTTTGGTTGTGTTGTGCAGGTTCCACGTTGGCGCCGGAATCCCTGGTGTTGCGCCGCACTACATCTCGCCGCCATCAACCTTCAACGTGCTTCTTGGCTCCTCCTGGTTCGATAAACCTTGGTTTCTTTCTGAGGGAAAACTTGCTGCTGTGCGCATCATACCTTCCTCTTGGGGTTGCCCAACGAACGTGTGAAATACACGCCATCAAGCTCTTTTAAGGCGCTCGCCGGGGAGATCAAGACACGCTGCAAGGGGATTCTCCACTTCTCAATCTCTTTACTTTGTTTTTGTCTTGCTTAGTTTTATTTACTACTTTGTTTGCTACACTAAATCAAAATACAAAAAAATTAGTTGCTAGTTTTACTTTACTTGCTATCTTGTTTGCTATATTGAAAACACAAAAAAATTAGTTTACTTGCATTTACTTTATCTAGTTTGCTTTATTTACTGTTGCTAAAATGGCCAACGCTGAAAATACTAAGTTGTGTGACTTCACAACCACAAATAATAATGATTTCTTATGCACACCTATTGCTCCACCTGCTACTACAGCAGAATTCTTTGAAATTAAACCTGCTTTCTTGAATCTTGTCATGAAAGATCAATTTTAAAATTAGTTACGATGATGCTGCTGCCCATCTTAATAATTTTGTTGAACTATGTGAAATGCAAAAATATAAAGATGTAGATGGTGATATTATTAAACTAAAATTGTTCCCTTTCTCATTAAGAGGAAGAGCTAAAGATTGGTTGCTATCTCTGCCTAAGAATAGTATTGATTCATGGACTAAATGCAAGGATGCTTTTATTGGTAGATATTATCCCCCTGCTAAAATTATATCTTTGAGGAGTAGCATAATGAATTTTAAACAATTAGATACTGAACATGTTGCTCAAGCTTGGGAAAGAATGAAATCTCTGGTTAAAAATTGCCCAACCCATGGGTGACTACTTGGATGATCATCCAAACCTTCTATGCAGGACTAAATTTTTCTTCACGGAATTTATTGGATTCAGCTGCTGGAGGTACCTTTATGTCCATCACTCTTGGTGAAGCAACAAAGCTTCTTGATAATATGATGATCAACTACTCTGAATGGCACACGGAGAGAGCTCCACAAGGTAAGAAGGTAAATTCTGTCGAAGAAACCTCTTCCTTGAGTGATAAGATTGATGCTATTATGTCTATGCTTGTGAATGATAGGACTAATATTGATCCTAATAATGTTCCATTAGCTTCATTGGTTGCACAAGAAGAACATGTTGATGTAAACTTCATTAAAAATAATAATTTCAACAACAATGCTTACCGGAACAATTCTAGTAACAACTATAGGCCATATCCTTATAATAATGGCAACGGCTATGGTAATTCTTATGGGAATTCTTACAACAATAATAGGAGTTCACCCCTGGACTTGAAGCCATGCTTAAAGAATTTATTAGTACACAAACTGCTTTTAACAAATCTGTTGAAGAAAAGCTTGGGAAAATTGATATACTTGCTTCTAAAGTCGATAGTCTTGTTGCTGATGTTGATCTTTTGAAATCAAAAGTTTTGCCTAATGAGAATCATCATAATAAAATTATTACTACAGCAAATGCCATTCAAGTTAGAATTAATGAGAATATAAGATTAATGGCTGAGCTGCGTGCTAGGTGGGATAGAGAAGAAAATGAAAAACTAGCTAAAGAGAAGAATATAGCTAAAGTTTGGACTATTACCACCACTAGTAATGCTAATGCTACACATGTTGCTGCACCTTCTACTCATACTAATAAAAGAATTGGTGTTAGCAATGTTTCCACTTCTAATGCAAAGCGCGAAAAACTGCTGAAAGCGCTAAAGCATTTAAACTGCTGTGATAAAGCTGCTGAAATTTTTTCCAACATTGGGGATGATGATCCCATTGCTTTAGATTATAATGGTTTGAATTTTGATGATTGCCACATCTCTGAAGTTATAAAGTTCTTGCAAAAACTTGCTAAAAGTCCTAATGCTAGTGCTATAAATTTGGCTTTCACGCATCATATTACAAATGCCCTCATAAAAGCTAGAGAAGAGAAACTAGAGCGTGAAGCCTCTATTCCTAAAAAGCTAGAGGATGGTTGGGAGCCCATCATTAAGATGAAAGTTAAAGATTTTGATTGTAATGCTTTATGTGATCTTGGTGCAAGTATTTCTGTTATGCCTAAGAAAATTTATAATATGCTTGACTTGCCACCATTGAAAAATTGTTATTTGGATGTTAATCTTGCTGATCATTCTACAAAGAAACCTTTGGGTAAAGTTGATAATGTTCGCATTACCGTTAACAATAACCTTGTTCCTGTTGATTTTGTTGTCTTGGATATTGAATGCAATGCATCTTGTCCCATTATATTGGGAAGACCTTTTCTTCGAACTGTTGGTGCTACCATTGATATGAAGGAAGGTAATATAAAATATCAATTTCCTCTCAAGAAAGGTATGGAACACTTCCCTAGAAAGAAAATGAAGGTACCTTTTGATTCTATTATGAGAACAAATTATGATGTTGACACTTCATCTCTTGATAATACTTGATGCACACTTTCTGCGCCTAGGCTGAAAGGCGTTAAAGAAAAGCGCTTATGGGAGACAACCCATGTTTTTACCTACAGTACTTTGTTTTTATTTTGTGTCTTGGAAGTTGTTTACTACTGTAGCAACCTCTCCTTATCTTAGTTTTGTGTTTTGTTGTGCCAAGTTAAGCCGTTGATAGAAAAGTAAGTACTAGATTTGGATTACTGCACAGTTCCAGATTTCTTTGCTGTCACGAATCTGGGTCCACCTCCCTGTAGGTAACTCAGAAAATTAAGCCAATTTACGTGCATGATCCTCAGATATGTATGCAACTTTCATTCAATTTGAGCATTTTCATTTGAGCAAGTCTGGTGCCATTTTAAAATTCGTCAATACGAACTGTTCTGTTTTGACAGATTCTGCCTTTTATTTCGCATTGCCTCTTTCGCTATGTTGGATGAATTTCTTTGATCCACTAATGTCCAGTAGCATTATGCAATGTCCAGAAGTGTTAAGAATGATTGTGTCACCTCTGAATATGTCAATTTATAATGTGCACTAACCCTCTAATGAGTTGTTTCGAGTTTGGTGTGGAGGAAGTTTTCAAGGATCAAGAGAGGAGTATGATGCAACATGATCAAGGAGAGTGAAAGCTCTAAGCTTGGGGATGCACCCGGTGGTTCACCCCTGCATATATCAAGAAGACTCAAGCGTCTAAGCTTGGGGATGCCCAAGGCATCCCCTTCTTCATCGACAACATTATCGGGTTCCTCCCCTGAAACTATATTTTTATTCCATCACATCTTATGTGCTTTTTCTTGGAGCGTCGGTTTGTTTTTGTTTTTGTTTTGTTTGAATAAAATGGATCCTAGCATTCACTTTATGGGAGAGAGACACGCTCCGCTGTAGCATATGGACAAGTATGTCCTTGGTTTCTACTCATAGTATTCATGGCGAAGTTTCTCCTTCGTTAAATTGTTATATGGTTGGAATTGGAAAATGATACATGTAGTAATTGCTATAAATGTCTTGGGTAATGTGATACTTGGCAATTATTGTGCTCATGATTAAGCTCTTGCATCATATGCTTTGCACCCATTAATGAAGAAATACATAGAGCATGCTAAAATTTGGTTTGCATATTTGGTTTCTCTAAGGTCTAGATAATTTCTAGTATTGAGTTTGAACAACAAGGAAGACGGTGTAGAGTCTTATAATGTTTTCAATATGTCTTTTATGTGAGTTTTGCTGCACCGGTTCATCCTTGTGTTTGTTTCAAATAAGCCTTGCTAGCCTAAACCTTGTATCGAGAGGGAATACTTCTCATGCATCCAAAATACTTGAGCCAACCACTATGCCATTTGTGTCCACCATACCTACCTATACTACATGGTATTTTCCAGCCATTCCAAAGTAAATTGCTTGAGTGCTACCTTTAAAATTCCATCATTCACCTATGCAATATATAGCTCATGGGACAAATAGCTTAAAAACTATTGTGGTATTGAATATGTAATTATGCACTTTATCTCTTATTAAGTTGCTTGTTGTGCGATAACCATGTTTATCGGGGAACGCCATCAACTCATTGTTGAATTTCATGTGAGTTGCTATGCATGTTCGTCTTGTCTGAAGTAAGGGCGATCTACTCTGAGTTGAATGGTTTGAGCATGCATATTGTGAGAGAAGAACATTGGGCCGCTAACCGAAGCCATGTTCCATGGTGGAAGTTTCAGTTTTGGACAAACATCCTCAAATCTCTAATGAGAAAAGAATTAATTGTTGTTGAATGCTTTAAGCATTAAAAGAGGAGTCCATTATCTGTTGTCTATGTTGTCCCGGTATGGATGTCTAAGTTGAGAATAATCAAAAGCGAGAAATCCAAATGCGAGCTTTCTCCTTAGACCTTTGTACAGGCGGCATAGAGGTACCCCTTTGTGATACTTGGTTAAAGCATATGTATTGCGGTGATAATCCAGGTAGTCCAAGCTAATTAGGACAAGGTGCGGGCACTATTAGTACACTATGCATGAGGCTTGCAACTTATAAGATATAATTTACATGATGCATATGCTTTATTACTACCGTTGACAAAATTGTTTCATGTTTTCAAAATCAAAGCTCTAGCACAAATATAGCAATCGATGCTTTTCCTCTATGAGGACCATTCTTTTACTTTCAATGTTGAGTCAGTTCACCTATTTCTCTCCACCTCAAGAAGCAAACACTTGTGTGAACTATGCATTGATTCCTACATACTTGCTTATTGCACTTATTATATTACTCTATGTTGACAATATCCATGAGATATACATGTTACAAGTTGAAAGCAACCGCTGAAACTTAATCTTCTTTGTGTTGCTTCAATGCCTTTACTTTGAATTATTGCTTTATGAGTTAACTCTTATGCAAGACTTATTGATGCTTGTCTTGAAGTGCTATTCATGAAAAGTCTTTGCTATATGATTCACTTGTTTACTCATGTCATACACATTGTTTTGATCGCTGCATTCACTACATATGCTTTACAAATGGTATGATCAAGATTATGATGGCATGTCACTCCAGAAATTATCTGTGTTATCGTTTTACCTGCTCGGGACGAGCAGAACTAAGCTTGGGGATGCTGATACGTCTCCGACGTCTCGATAATTTCTTATGTTCCATGCCACATTATTGATGTTATCTACATGTTTTATGCACACTTTATGTCATATTCGTGCATTTTCTGGAACTAACCTATT
Source organism: Lolium perenne (assembly GCF_019359855.2). Lineage (NCBI taxonomy): Eukaryota > Viridiplantae > Streptophyta > Magnoliopsida > Poales > Poaceae > Lolium > Lolium perenne. The sequence goes on from NC_067249.2 coordinate 146,980,196, forward strand.
AACAAGATGCCGAAGTGCCGATTCTTTGTTTTCTGCTGTTTTTGGTTTCAGAAATCCTAGTAAGGAAATATTCTCGGAATTGGACGAAATCAAAGCCCAGGGGCCTATTTTTCCACGGAGCTTCCAGAAGACCGAAGAACACACGAAGTGGGGCCACGAGGTGGCGACACCACGTGGCGGCGCGGCCCGAGGGGGCTCGCGCCGCCTATGGTGTGGCCCCCTCGTGCGGCCCCCGACTCTGCCCTTCCGCCTACAAATAGCCTCCGTGACGAAAACCCCGGTGCAGAGAACCACGATACGGAAAACCTTCCCGGAGACGCCGCCGCCGCCGATCCCATCTCGGGGGATCCAGAGATCGCCTCCGGCACCTGGGAGAGGGGAATCATCTCCGGAGGACTCCTACGCCGCCATGGTCGCCTCCGGTGTGATGTGTGAGTAGTCTACCCCTGGACTATGGGTCCATAGCAGTAGCTAGATGGTTGTCTTCTCCCCATTGTGCTATCATTGTCGGATCTTGTGAGCTGCCTAACATGATCAAGATCATCTATCTGTAATCCTATATGTTGCGTTTGTTGGGATCCGATGAATAGAGAATACTTGTTATGTTGATTATCAAAGTTATGCTTATGTGTTGTTTATGATCTTGCATGCTCTCCGTTACTAGTAGATGCTCTGGCCAAGTAGATGCTTGTAACTCCAAGAGGGAGTACTTATGCTCGATAGTGGGTTCATGCAGCATTGACACACAGGACGTGTGAGAAAGTTCTAAGGTTGTGTTGTCTTTGTTGCCACTAGGGATAAAACATTGATGCTATGTCTAAGGATGTAGTTGTTGATTACATTACGCACCATACTTAATGCAATTGTCTGTTGCTTGCAACTTAATACTGGAGGGGGTTCGGATGATAACCTGAAGGTGGACTTTTTAGGCATAGATGCAGTTGGATGGCGGTCTATGTACCTTGTCGTAATGCCCAATTAAATCTCACTATACTCATCATGATATGTATGTGCATTGTCATGCTCTCTTTATTTGTCAATTGCCCAACTGTAATTTGTTCACCCAACATGCTGTTCGTCTTATGGGAGAGACACCTCTAGTGAACTGTGGACCCCGGTCCAATTCTCTTTACTGAAATACAATCTACTGCAATACTTGTTCTCTTGTTTTTCTGCAAACAATCATCTTCCACACAATACGGTTAACTCTTTGTTACAACAAGCCGGTGAGATTGACAACCTCACTGTTTCGTTGGGGCAAAGTACTTTGGTTGTGTTGTGCAGGTTCCACGTTGGCGCCGGAATCCCTGGTGTTGCGCCGCACTACATCTCGCCGCCATCAACCTTCAACGTGCTTCTTGGCTCCTCCTGGTTCGATAAACCTTGGTTTCTTTCTGAGGGAAAACTTGCTGCTGTGCGCATCATACCTTCCTCTTGGGGTTGCCCAACGAACGTGTGAAATACACGCCATCACTAACCTATTGACGAGATGCCGAAGGGCCAGTTCCTGTTTTCTGCTGTTTTTGGTTTCAGAAATCCTAGTAAGGAAATATTCTCGAAATCGGACGAAATCAACGCCCAGCATCCTATTTTTCCACGAAGCTTCCAGAACACCCGAGAGTCGCCAGAGGGGAGCCCTGGTGGGCCCAGGAGGTAGGCCGGCGCGGCCCAGGCCCTGGCCGCGCCGCCTTACCATCTCACCGCCTCTTCGACCCTCTGACGCCGCCTCTTCGCCTATTTAAGGGTCCTCGACCTAAAACCTCGATACGGAAAAGCCACGGTACGAGAAACCATCCAGAGCCACCGCCATCGCGAAGCCAAGATCTGGGGGACAGGACTCTCTGTTCCGGCACGCCGCCGGGACGGGGAAGTGCCCCCGGAAGGCTCCTCCATCGACACCACCGCCATCTTCATCAACGCTGCTGTCTCCCATGAGGAGGGAGTAGTTCTCCATCGAGGCTCGGGGCTGTACCGGTAGCTATGTGGTTAATCTCTCTCCTATGTACTTCAATACAATAATCTCATGAGCTGCCTTACATGATTGAGATTCATATGATGATGCTTGTAATCTAGATGTCGTTATGCTAGTCAAGTGGATTTTACTTATGTGATCTCCGGAGACTCCTTGTCCCACGTGTGTAAAGGTGACAGTGTGTGCACCGTGTGGGTCTCTTAGGCTATATTTCACAGAATACTTATTCACTGTTATGAATGGCATAGTGAAGTGCTTATTTATATCTCTTTATGATTGCAATGTGTTTTGTATCACAATTCATCTATGTGCTACTCTAGCGATGCTATTAAAGTAGTTTATTCCTCCTGCACGGTGTAAAGGTGACAGTGTGTGCATCGTGTAGTACTTGGCGTAGGCTATGATTGTGATCTCTTGTAGATTATGAAGTTAACTATTGCTATGATGGTATTGATGTGACTTATTCCTCCTTTCGTAGCGTGAAGGTGACAGTGTGCATGCTATGTTAGTACTTGGTTTGGTTATGTTGATCTGTCATGCACTCTAAGGTTATTTAAATATGAACATCGAATATTGTGGAGCTTGTTAACTCCGGCATTGAGGGTTCGTGTAATCCTACACAGTTAGTGGTGTTCATCATCCAACAAGAGAGTGTAGAGTCTAGCATCTATTTATTTATTCTGTTATGTGATCAATGTTGAGAGTGTCCACTAGTGAAAGTATAATCCCTAGGCCTTGTTCCTAAATACTGCTATCGCTGCTTGTTTACTGTTTTACTGCATCTGTATTGTCCGCAATATTACCACAATCAACCACACGCCAGTCCTGGACAGCAAAGCACTTTTCTGGTGCTGTTGCTACTACTCATACTTATTCACACCACTTGTATTTCACTATCTCTTCGCCGAACTAGTGCACCTATTAGGTGTGTTGGGGACACAAGAGACTTCTTGCTTTGTGGTTGCAGGGTTGCATGAGAGGGATATCTTTGACCTCTTCCTCCCTGAGATCGATAAACCTTGGGTGATCCACTTAAGGGAAACTTGCTGCTGTTCTACAAACCTCTGCTCTTGGAGGCCCAACACTGTCTACAAGAATAGAAGCACCCGTAGACATTAATGACCAATCTCATCCAATCCCTACCATCCCCTTCGGCCTACAGCGGGGGAATTACTCACACATGGATGAGGGAAACATGGCTGGTTGATGAAGAGGCGTCGGTGGTGATGATGGCGATGATCTCCTCCAATTCCCCGTCCCGGCGGAGTGCCAGAACGGAGATTTCTGGCTCCCGAGACGGAGTTTCGCGATGTGGCGGCGTTCTGGAGGCTTTCTGGCGACTTCGACTTCTCCCCCGTGCGTTTTTAGGTCGAAGGCAATAAATAGTCCGAAGGAGAGCGTCGGGGGCTGACCGAGGCCGCCACACCATAGGGCCGCGCGGGCCCCTCCTGGGCCGCGCCGGCCTATGGTGTGGGGCCCTCGGGCCCCCACCTGGCTTGCCCTTCTGGCTCCGCCAATATTCTGGGAAAATAGGACCTTCTGCATAAATTCCGAGGATTTTCCTGAAAGTTGGATTTCTGCACAAAAACGAGACACCTGCATAACAGCTTAAAACAGCGTTAGTCCGTGTTAGTTGCATCCAAAATACACAAATTAGAGGCAAAACAATAGCAAAAGTGTTCGGGAAAGTAGATACGTTTTGGACGTATCAGTCCGCACACATCGGTATATATGATTTCCAATAAGTCAGTAGCTCACTCCATCATACCAGAGAATGGAGTCTTAGTCATTTTTCCCATTAGACATGCTTCGCATCTATCAAGTGACTCAAAGTCAAGTGATTCAAGTAATCCATCAGTATGGAGTTTCTTCATGCGTTTCACTCCAATATGACCAAGGCAGCGATTGCCACATATAAGTAGAATTATCATTCAATTTAATTCGCTTAGCATCAATGTTATGTATATGCGTATAACTACTATCGAGATCTAACAGAAATAAGCCATTCTTTTCAGGTGCTCGACCATAAAAGATATTATTCATAAAAATAGAACAACCATTATTCTCAGACTTGAATGAATAACCGTCTTGCATTAAACAAGATCTAGATATAATGTTCATGCTCAACGCGGGTACAAAATAACAATTATTTAGGCTTAAAACTAATCCTAAAGGTAGATGTAGAGGAAGTGTGCCGACAGCGATCACATCGACTTTGGATCCGTTTCCAACGCGCATCGTCACTTCATCTTTCAGTAGTCTTCGTTTATTCTTTAGTTCCTGTTTCGAGTTACAAATATGAGCAACCGAACCAGTATCAAATACCCAGGTACTAGTACGAGAACCAGTGAGATAAACATCTATAACATGTATATCAGATATGCCTTCTTTCTTCTTCTTGACAAGGCCGCTCTTCAGATCAGCCAGATACTTGGAGCAATTACGCTTCCAGTGTCCCTTCTCCTTGCAGTAATAGCACTCAACATCAGGCTTAGGGCCGTTCTTAGGTTTCATAGGAGGCGTGGCAGCTTTCTTGCCACCCTTCTTGAATTTCCCCTTAGACTTGCCCTGTTTCTTGAAACTGGTGGTCTTGTTGACCATCAACACTTGGTGCTCTTTCTTGATCTCAATCTCAGCAGCTTTTAGCATGCCAAAGAGTTCAGGTAACTCTTTGTTCATGTTCTGCATATTGTAGTTCATCACAAAGTTCTTGTAACTTGGTGGCAGTGATTGAAGGACACGATTAATCCCCAGTCTGTTAGGAATCACTATTCCCAAGTCACTGAGTTTCTTCGCATGCCCGGCGAGCATGTGCTCACTAACGGAGTTGCCTTCTTCCATCATGCAGCTGAAGAAGTGTTTCGATGCTTCATAGCATTCCACGGCCGCATGAGTTTCAAATATAGCTTTCAGCTCATTGACAAACTCATGAGGATCGTGATGCTCAAAACGGTTTTGAAGATCGGCTTCCAAACTGCACAGGATGGCACACTGAACTTGAGAGTACCGAGTTTTCCGAGTCGCGTAAACATTCTTTACTTCATCGGTTTCAGTTTCTGCAGGAGAGTCACCTAGCGGTGTGATACGTCTCCGACGTATCGATAATTTCTTGTGTTCCATGCCACATTATTGATGATATCTACATGTTTTATGCACACTTTATGTCATATTCGTGCATTTTCTGGAACTAACCTATTAACAAGATGCCGAAGAGCCGATTCTTTGTTTTCTCTTTGTTTTTGGTTTCAGAAATCCTAGTAACGAAATATTCTCGGAATTGGACGAAATCAACGCCCAGGGTCCTATTTTGCCACGAAGCTTCCAGAAGACCGAAGAGGAGACGAAGTGGGGCCACGAGGTAGCCAAACCCTAGGGCGGCGCGGCCCCTGCCCTGGCCGCGCGGCCCTATGGTGTGGGCCCCTCGTGTGGCCCCCTGACCTGCCCTTCCGCCTACTTAAAGCCTCCGTCGCGAAACCCCCAGTACCGTGAGCCACGATACGGAAAACCTTCCAGAGACGCCGCCGCCGCCAATCCCATCTCGGGGGATTCAGGAGATCGCCTCCGGCACCCTGCCGGAGAGGGGATTCATCTCCCAGAGGACTCTACGCCGCCATGGTCGCCTCCGGAGTGATGTGTGAGTAGTCTACCCCTGGACTATGGGTCCATAGCAGTAGCTAGATGGTTGTCTTCTCCCCATTGTGCTTAATTGTCGGGTCTTGTGAGCTGCCTAACATGATCAAGATCATCTATCTGTAATTCTATATGTTGCGTTTGTTGGGATCCGATGAATAGAGAATACTTGTTATGTTGATTATCAAAGTTATGTCTATGTGTTGTTTATGATCTTGCATGCTCTCCGTTACTAGTAGATGCACTGGCCAAGTAGATGCTTGTAACTCCAAGAGGGAGTATTTATGCTCGATAGTGGGTTCATGTCTCCGTGAATCTGGGGAAGTGACAGAAATCTCTAAGATTATAGATGTGCTGTTGCCACTAGGGATAAAACATTGGTGCTATGTTCAAGGATGTAGTTACTGATTACATTACGCGCAACACTTAATGCAATTGTCTGTTGTTAGCAACTTAATACTGGAGGGGGTTCGGATGATAACTTTGAAGGTGGACTTTTTAGGCATAGATGCATCTTTGGATAGCGGTCTATGTACTTTGTCGTAATGCCCAATTAAATCTCACTATACTCATCATAATATGTATGTGCATGGTCATGCCCTCTTTATTTGTCAATTGCCCAACTGTAATTTGTTCATCCAACATGCTGTTTATCTTATGGGAGAGACACCTCTAGTGAACTGTGGACCCCGGTCCAATTCTCTTTACTGAAATACAATCTCTTGCAATACTTGTTCTCTTGTTCTCTGCAAACAATCATCATCCACACTATACATCTAATCCTTTGTTACAGCAAGCCGGTGAGATTGACAACCTCACTTTGTTTCGTTGGGGCAAAGTACTTTGTCTGTTGTGCGAGGTTCCACGTTGGCACCGGAATCTCTGGTGTTGCGCCGCACTACATCCCGCCGCCATCAACCTTCAACGTGCTTCTTGGCTCCCTCTTGGTTCGATAAACCTTGGTTTCATACCGAGGGAAAACTTGCCGCTGTACGCATCACACCTTCCTCTTGGGGTTCCCAACGGACGCGTGTTGTACGCGTATCAAGCTCTTTTTCTGGCGCCGTTGCCGGGGAGATCAAGACACGCTGCAAGGGGAGTCTCCACTTCCCAATCTCTTTACTTTGTTTTTGTCTTGCTTAGTTTTATTTACTACTTTGTTTGCTGCACTAAATCAAAATACAAAAAAATTAGTTGCTAGTTTTACTTTATTTGCTATCTTGTTTGCTATATCAAAAACACAAAAAAATTAGTTACTTGCATTTACTTTACTTGATTCATCATGTTTCCTTTTAATTTTACCACGAAAGACATACCGGTAGGACGTGGGTCTATAATTGGGAGAAATAATATAGAAGAATTTTTCAATCATGTTAGTACCGTTGAAGATTTTGAAGATAGACACTTGGAAGAATTAGCTTCTACTTATGAAATTGCTGCTGCTGCTTTAGTTCGCATGATGGAAACTAAATTTGTTAATCTCAATCCTATAATCCAACACATGTTTCTCACACTTGGTGATATGGCAGAAGGGGAAAAGAAAGATTTTGTTTTAGAAACCCTTCTTAGAGAATTTGGTGGTATAGCAAGAGAAGCTAGAAAGGTCTTTGCTAAATATGATATGCTTGGTTCTTATACCAATTTTGTTAGTCTCCTTGAAAAGATGGATATGGATAGAATAAAGTACACTAATAATATTAATGATGGTGGGGAGATCAAAGCACCAATACCATGTAAGCTCCTAGCGATGAATGATGCACTAGAAAATAATTTTGCTTGGCTTCTTCCTGAAAATTTGTTTGATGAGAGTAGCAAGCCCAAGACTAATGAAAAGGGGGACGCTAAAACTTATGTATCTAATATACTATGCCTGGTTGAGAAAACTCCGCATCCCGTTGTAGATGCACCACCCTTTGATAATACTTGATACACACTTTCTGCGCCTAGCTGAAAGGCGTTAAAGAAAAGCGCTTATGGGAGACAACCCATGGTTTTTACTACAGTACTTTGTTTTTATTTTGTGTTTTGGAAGTTGTTTACTACTGTAGCAACCTCTCCTTATCTTAGTTTTGTGTTTTGTTGTGCCAAGTAAAGTCGTTGATAGTAAAGTTCATACTAGATTTGGATTACTGCGCAGAAACAGATTTCTTTGCTGTCACGAATCTGGGCTGTTTTCTCTGTAGGTAACTCAGAAAATTATACCAATTTACGTGAGTGATCCTCAGATATGTACGCAACTTTCATTCAATTTGAGCATTTTCATTTGAGCAAGTCTGGTGCCTCGATAAAATTCGTCAATACGAACTGTTCTGTTTTGACAGATTCTGCCTTTTATTTCGCATTGCCTCTTTTGCTATGTTGGATGAATTTCTTTGATCCATTAATGTCCAGTAGCTTTATGCAATGTCCAGAAGTGTTAAGAATGATTATGTCACCTCTGAACATGTTAATTTTTATTGTCCACTAACCCTCTAATGAGTTGTTCTAAGTTTGGTGTGGAGGAAGTTTTCAAGGATCAAGAGAGGAGTATGATGCAACATGATCAAGGAGAGTGAAAGCTCTAAGCTTGGGGATGCCCCGGTGGTTCACCCCTGCATATTCTAAGAAGACTCAAGCGTCTAAGCTTGGGGATGCCCAAGGCATCCCCTTCTTCATCGACAACATTATCAGGTTCCTCCCCTGAAACTATATTTTTATTCCATCACATCTTATGTGCTTTGCTTGGAGCGTCGGTTTGTTTTTGTTTTTTTTGTTTTTGTTTGAATAAAATGGATCCTAGTATTCACTTTGTGGGAGAGAGACACGCTCCGCTGTAGCATATGGACAAGTATGTCCTTAGGCTCTACTCATAGTATTCATGGCGAAGTTTCTTCTTCGTTAAATTGTTATATGGTTGGAATTGGAAAATGATACATGTAGTAATTGCTAAAATGTCTTGGATAATGTGATACTTGGCAATTGTTGTGCTCATGTTTAAGCCCTTGCATCATATGCTTTGCACCCATTAATGAAGAAATACATAGAGCATGCTTAAATTTGGTTTGCATATTTGGTCTCTCTAAGGTCTAGATAATTTCTAGTATTGAGTTTGAACAACAAGGAAGACGGTGTAGATTCTTATAATGTTTACAATATGTCTTTTATGTGAGTTTTGCTGCACCGGTTCATCCTTGTGTTTGTTTCAAATAGCCTTGCTAGCCTAAACCTTGTATCGAGAGGGAATACTTCTCATGCATCCAAAATACTTGAGCCAACCACTATGCCATTTGTGTCCACCATACCTACCTACTACATGGTATTTCTCCGCCATTCCAAAGTAAATTGCTTGAGTGCTACCTTTAAAATTCCATCATTCACCTTTGCAATATATAGCTCATGGGACAAATAGCTTAAAAACTATTGTGGTATTGAATATGTACTTATGCATTTTATCTCCTATTAAGTTGCTTGTTGTGCGATAACCATGTTCACTGGGGACGCCATCAACTACTCTTTGTTGAATTTCATGTGAGTTGCTATGCATGCTCGTCTTGTCTGAAGTAAGAGCGATCTACCACCTTATGGTTAAGCATGCATATTGTTAGAGAAGAACATTGGGCCGCTAACTAAAGCCATGATCCATGGTGGAAGTTTCAGTTTTGGACATGTATCCTCAATCTCATATGAGAAAATTATTAATTGTTGTTACATGCTTATGCATAAAAGAGGAGTCCATTATCTGTTGTCTATGTTGTCCCGGTATGGATGTCTAAGTTGAGAATAATCAATAGCGAGAAATCCAATGCGAGCTTTCTCCTTAGACCTTTGTACAGGCGGCATAGAGGTACCCCTTTGTGACACTTGGTTAAAACATGTGTATTGCGATGATCCGGTAGTCCAAGCTAATTAGGACAAGGTGCGGGCACTATTAGTATACTATGCATGAGGCTTGCAACTTGTAAGATATAATTTACATGATACATATGCTTTATTACTACCGTTGACAAAATTGTTTCATGTTTTCAAAATAAAAGCTCTAGCACAAATATAGCAATCGACGCTTTCCTCTTTGAAGGACCTTTCTTTTACTTTTATGTTGAGTCAGTTCACCTATTTCTCTCCATCTCAAGAAGCAAACACTTGTGTGAACTGTGCATTGATTCCTACATACTTGCATATTGCATTTGTTATATTACTCTATGTTGACAATATCCATGAGATATACATGTTACAAGTTGAAATCAACCGCTGAAACTTAATCTTCCTTTGTATTGCTTCAATGCCTTTACTTTGATTTATTGCTTTATGAGTTAACTCTTATGCAAGACTTATTGATGCTTGTCTTGAAGTACTATTCATGAAAAGTCTTTGCTATATGATTCACTTGTTTACTCATGTCATATACATTGTTTTGATCGCTGCATTCACTACATATGCTTTACAAATAGTATGATCAAGGTTATGATGGCATGTCACTCCAGAAATTATCTTTGTTATCGTTTTACCTGCTCGGGACGAGCAGAACTAAGCTTGGGGATGCTGATACGTCTCCGACGTATCGATAATTTCTTGTGTTCCATGCCACATTATTGATGATATCTACATGTTTTATGCACACTTTATGTCATATTCGTGCATTTTCTGGAACTAACCTATTAACAAGATGCCGAAGAGCCGATTCTTTGTTTTACGCTGTTTTTGGTTTCAGAAATCCTAGTAACGAAATATTCTCGGAATTGGACGAAATCAACGCCCAGGGTCCTATTTTGCCACGAAGCTTCCAGAAGACCGAAGAGGAGACGAAGTGGGGCCACGAGGCAGCCAAACCCTAGGGCGGCGCGGCCCCTGCCCTGGCCGCGCGGCCCTATGGTGTGGGCCCCTCGTGTGGCCCCCTGACCTGCCCTTCCGCCTACTTAAAGCCTCCGTCGCGAAACCCCTAGTACCAAGAGCCACGATACGGAAAACCTTCCAGAGACGCCGCCGCCGCCAATCCCATCTCGGGGGATTGAGGAGATCGCCTCCGGCACCCTGCCGGAGAGGGGATTCATCTCCCGGAGGACTCTACGCCGCCATGGTCGCCTTCGGAGTGATGTGTGAGTAGTCTACCCCTGGACTATGGGTCCATAGCAGTAGCTAGATGGTTGTCTTCTCTCCATTGTGCTTAATTGTCGGGTCTTGTGAGCTGCCTAACATGATCAAGATCATCTATCTGTAATTCTATATGTTGCGTTTGTTGGGATCCGATGAATAGAGAATACTTGTTATGTTGATTATCAAAGTTATGTCTATGTGTTGTTTATGATCTTGCATGCTCTCCGTTACTAGTAGATGCTCTGGCCAAGTAGATGCTTGTAACTCCAAGAGGGAGTATTTATGCTCGATAGTGGGTTCATGTCTCCGTGAATCTGGGGAAGTGACAGAAATCTCTAAGATTATGGATGTGCTGTTGCCACTAGGGATAAAACATTGGTGCTATGTTCAAGGATGTAGTTACTGATTACATTACGCGCAATACTTCCGTAGGTGCTATGTTCAAGGATGTAGTTACTGATTACATTACGCGCAATACTTCCGTAGGTGCTATGTCCATGGATGACCTCAACGAATTGATATCATCCATGGTGACCATCTTAGCCTCCCCTTCTGTAGGTCCATCGTCCGACATACTCTTAGGCGGTTAAGCCCGAAATAAGAGCCGAGGTCTGATACCAATTGAAAGGATCGTATGCCGCACCTAGAGGGGGGGGGGGTGAATAGGTGCTAACCAATTTTTAGTTCTTTTTCGATTTAGGCTTGACACAAAGGTAAATTCTCTAGATATGCAACTACGTGAATTTACCTATATGACAAGATAAGCAACTAAGCAAGATATAGCTACACAATATAAGAGATAGAATAGGATAGAGGTAACCGAGAGTGGAGCACGCGATGACACGGAGATGATTCCCGTAGTTCCCTTCCTTTGCAAGAAGGTACGTCTACGTTTGGAGGAGTGTGGTTGCTACGAAAGCCAAACCAACAGCCACGAAGGCTTCACTCAGATCTCCGGTGAGCAACGCCACGAAGGCCTAGCCCACTTCCACTAAGGGATTTCCTCGAGGCGGAAACCGGGCCTTTACAAGATTCTTGGGGCACACATCCACAACTGAATTGGAGGCTCCCAAATCTGTAACAATACAACAATCAACACAAATCAACTAGGGAACCAAATAGGAACACTAGCATGAGATCCCTCAAACAAATGAGGGGGAAATGAAAAACGCTTCCGTGAGGATGTAGATCGGTGTCTTCTCCTTCGGATCTCCAAAGATCAAGAGGTTTGGTTGGGGGAGGAAGGAGATCTTGCAAATCTTGTGTTCTTGAGGTGGCTCTAATGGTGGTGAAGCTTGGCAGATTTTTCTTGCAATGATTGAGCAACTTGTCCCTTTGGAGAAGAAAGCTATTTATATGATTGGAGCTCTCAGATCTGACCGTTGGGACGAAATCCACTAACACCGGAAGTTCCGGCCAGGAGGGCCGAAAGTTCCGGCTTCCACCGGAAGTACCGGCCATGAGGGCCGGAACTTCCGCCTTCGACAGACGTCCAGTTCAAAAGATGTTGGGGCGGAACTTGGGCGGAACTTCCGGTGACCGGAAGTTCCGGCCAAGTTCCGGAATTTGGTGAAAACCATACTGGACATTACTGAGCCACAATTCCAGAATTCCGGAACTTGTCCGGAAGTTGGGCGGAAGTTCCGCTGACCGGAACTGCCGGCCAACTCCACCGGAACTTCCGGTCAGGAAAAACAGTGAACACAGAGCTGGCCGAGAGGCTTCTGCTGAACGTACCAGGGCGGAACTTTCGCCTGCTGGGGCCGGAACTTCCGCCAGAAACAAAAAAACCTGCAGAACTTCAGAACAGCCATACCATTTCACCGATCCAACATATTTCTTGATAACTTGTACCTGTCTACATCAACACACATAAATATATACCTAGTGTTGACATCAAACACACAAAATCCAAAAGGGCGGGAAATGTTCTTTCAGAGCTCCTCCAGATACAACCAATGACTACCTACGGATGGCAGAGTCAACATGTACAGAGACTCTCTACAGGTTTTGCCGAGCCATCATAGCGGTGTTTGGGAAAGACTATTTGAGAGCACCAAGAGAAGATGATACATCTCGGATCCTGCAAAAGAATGCAATAAGAGGGTTTCCTGGGATGCTCGAAAGCATTGACTGTATGCATTGGGGCATACTGGTGAGTGCAGTGTCATTCTTGAGGCGGTGGCAGACCATGAGCTTTGGATTTGGAAGGGGATCTAAGGGACATACTGGTGAGTGCAGTGTCATTCTTGAGGCGGTGGCAGACCATGAGCTTTGGATTTGGCAGGGGATCTACAAGAGACATACTGGTGAGTGCAGTGTCATTCTTGAGGCGGTGGCAGACCATGAGCTTTGGATTTGGCAGGGGATCTACAAGAGACATACTGGTGAGTGCAGTGTCATTCTTGAGGCGGTGGCAGACCATGAGCTTTGGATTTAGCATGCATTTTTTGGCATGACATGAACAAACAATGATATCAACATGCCGCAGTGCTCTCTAGTGTTTGCCAGGCTAGCTGAGGGACAAGCTCCTGCCGTGAACTTTGAGGTAAACAACCACACATACAACAAAGGTTACTATCTAGCTGATGGTATCTACCCGACGTATGCCCTGCTTCGGTGATGGCTGATGGGCTCGTGGTTGGGTGGTCTAAAGGGCTATTTGTAGCTTTTTTATATACTTTTGACGTTTTTATACCACTTTTAGTTATTACTAATAGGTTGGTGGAATTTGGCAAAATAAAACAAATCTGTTTGCATTTTTCTTTTGACAGTAAAGCAAATCCTCTAAGAGCTCTAAGCTCCCAGGGTTGGCAGCTCCTCTGGCTGATTTACCCATCACTATCGCGGGCCCCGCCTGGAGGATATTCGCACCGGTTGTCGCCGTTCGGTGGTGGGCCGTTATTTGGGCTATCGCATGCGTGTCGCTGCGATGCCACCTCGAGACTCGCAGGTGTTCACGTGTCGACGACGCGATGAGGCGGCATCGCGTGTGGGTCGGTTAGCGGGTTCCTTTGACGGCAGCTTCGTCTTTCTTGATTGCGGCGGTCGTTCTCTTCGGCTGGCTGTTCTGCTTCTCCTCTTCATTCATGGCTTTGTGGCGGCGCGCGCTGTTCTTCGGCAGCGTGGATTTGTGGCGGCTCGCGCGGTGCTTCGGCGGTGCGCATGGTGCGCGGTTCTTCGGCGGCGGCGTTGTGGCCGCCGGTCTTCCCCGCCGCGCCTGATTCTCTAAGCTGGTGTGTTTCCCCTTCTTTCTTCTCTCAGTTTTGGTGTTGATAGTTGGCTAGTGTGTGCTGTGTGCCCTGGATGGGAGCGTGTGCGGTCGCTACTGGGGGGATTGGGCTCGACCTGCGTGTGTTTGTGGCGCATTGCTGCGGATTCGTCGATTTGGGGGAACATCTTGCTGGGGTCGCTTCGGCCAGTACCACCGCTTTGTTGTGTTCGCTGTATTCTGGGCGAGTGTGGGCGAGTGTGGGCGTGTGCTGGGCATTTTTTGTTTGGCCGGTGTCTTGTTTGGACGCTGTCCGTCTTGGTATCCATCCACCTAGCTGCTTTTCCAGATTTAGGTTTGGGAGCTAGGGATTTGATTGCCTGGACCCGAAATGAGCACCGCATTTATTTATAGGGTTTCAGATTCATGTCGTATGGTGGCGGTGGCTCATGGTTGCTTTATCCTAGATCGATTTTGCCTACTGCAGGTTTAACATTCAGGTTAAATTGTTCAGCATGGATTGTAGTGATAAATTGTTCTATGACAGATTTATGGTCTGAAGATTCAATCTTTCCCTGTTGTATTTCGGTTGGGTTCTCCCTTACATGACGACTTCCTTATATGGTACTCAGAATGGATTGCAGTGATACTTTGTTCTATGACAGATTTTTGGTCTATTTTACCTAGCATGGGTTTAGTATGAAGATTCAATGCTTGATCGCTTATGTGCTTTCCCTGTTGTACTTCGGTTGGGTTGTTCTTTACATGAGTATATTATCTGCAATATTAACTAGCACTTTGAGTAGCGGTCACCACTTTCAGCTTCAGCCATTGTCGCTAAAAATGTAGTCTACAAGGTACAAATACAGATATCCAATTTTTTAGCAGGAGAAGGAAGAATTGGTGCTGGGTAGCAGGAACATACTGACTCCTCTAATACTGGAAATCACAGCCATCAGTAATGCATTTCATTTAGTCCAACTGACATGCCTATTAGAGTATAGATAAGATAGATTGGCTCATAAGATGCTACAAAGTTACTGAAGTATGTTGCCAAAAAAGTGTTGATCAGTTCATAATACTGACAGGGTAAAATGTAACTTGCCTTATCTTGCATGCTTTGAAATGCTTATTTATCCTTTTCGAGAAAGGTTTGCACTCCTTTATATTCTTGCATTTCTTTTATCTTGGTTTTATTGTCGAAGTCAATTGTGGTACATGAGACTTCTACATGTCATAAAGAACTATAAGTATTTTGCTGAGTTAGACCGTCCTATGTTAACACAAAAAGCGGCGCAGTTGTCAGGCAGTCCGATGACTGGTGGCTTCGAGCGACGCTGTGGGTGGCATCTGTAGTTTGGTGGGCGGGGAGCAGCCTCAGACCTGCTGTAATTTGTTTCACAGCAGGCGCACGCCGGTGGGCTTCGATGTAAGGTACTGTGGCGGTTCTTCAAGTTTTTTTCTTTGATAACTGGTCGTTTTGCTTGAACTGTACCATGGGCATCTTCATTCTATCCCAGGGTTCAAGTATTATTCCTGTGTTATGAAGTGCAGTACATCTTCATGTGTGCATCGTGGATGTCTGAAATGTAATTTTGCTCAAATATGATGATGCGTTTATGTGTGTATCACAGCCTGTTGAAGCTGGTTGTTAACTAGCTCGTGTACTGTTCAGCTTTCTATTGTTTTATCTTTCTTTGGCTATGTTTTCACTGGTGAATTATGTGGGTATGAGGCAGTTCAAGTGTTACTGAATCAACTTACAAAATTTCCGTTCAATATCTATGATTTTGATGCCATTTCTTGGTGAATTCTGTATTTCTGAAGTATATTGTGGTGTACTACAAATATATGTCAGCAAAGATTTTAGAGAATTTGCTGTGTATGGCAAAGAGAAATTGTTAACAAAATAAACATAGAAACATAAAACAGGAGAGGTATTGACCATCAGAAGTCAAGCGTTTGCCGGCGTTCATACTGTATCAAGCAAATAGGAAGGCAAGGATCAGTGCACATAGGAAAAAAACCGCTAGACTAAAGCCAATATATTTTACCATGTGAGTGAATTCACAATGTAGGCAAGGGTACTGTAGACGTTTCAACAATCTTCTCTTAAACTAGAGCTGGGGGGCTAATTTGGTGGCCAAGCAATTTTCTCGCAGTCTTCTCTTAAACTAGAGCTGGTAGCTAATTTTGTGGGTACAATATATACCCACTTTGATTTATTATCCTGAAGATGAACTTGAGCTCATAGGATCTGACTAGCTTCTAAACATATTGAACTGTAGTGATCATAATGTGAAAACAAAATATATTTTCCTCCTGTATAGATCATATGACCTTCGTAATGATTCAGTTTTGGCCAAAGGAGATTCTTCAGTTGTAAATTTTGCTTAGTTTTTTATTCTTGCGCTAATTATCTGACCATTTCTCTGAACACCTAGTGATGTTCAAAATACTGATGGGAAATGCATTACTCCTGAATACCCAATGAAAAATAGAGTTGCACCACTTTTTTGGGTTGTTGTGGTGGAAGTTCCTTGCTGATATAGGCTTTTGTATCTGAATGTGTGCTACTCTTGCAAGGATGGATGTAGTTCGTTTTGGTTTGTGGCGAAGCAGGCACTCTGTAGTTTCTGCAAGTTTTCTATTAATTATAAAGTTTAGATCACTAAAGATTTTAACTTTCAATAGAAACTTATCAATCACTGAATTCTGAATTCAGTTCTACATGTCTCGCATGTGCATCATCGGAATTATTTGGCAGTTCCTTACATCACCGCTTCATTCATTCAGAATTATAATCTTCAATTGTATATTGATGGAGTTCAATAGTAACTTCTCCTATATGCCGATGTATTTAAACATTTTTTGAATTATTTTATTCTTTTGCCATGAGATTGGTTGGAGGTGGAATCGGGTGTCACTGGGGTGGTAGTTGCATCTTGCTGAGTGGCTGGGTGGCCTCGGCATTGGAGTGGGCGAAGCATGCCGTTGGCTTTCAATCCTGTTTTCTATCAGGCCCGAAGGTACAACTGCATTAATCCTTCTTTATTTTACCTTTTTATATTTCCTTTCTTCACCAATTTCTTTAGAAGGCATTACCTCCTTTCATAAAGTTTAGAGTGGGCAATAAGTTTTTTACTTTTAATTGGATTATATTACTATTCTAGGGAGGTTATCCCGTATTCAGATCAATCAATCCAACAATTTTTAGTTACATGTGGAGTTTAGACCAAAGGTATACTCTGATGACGAATACAGCTTCAAGTCCAGTAGAAGAAGAAACTTAATTGTGAAGCATCAATGTGGTTAGCCTAGAACAGAACAAACAGCTAGGAGCCCAGGAAAGTTTATTGGCAGATGAGAGGACGTTTGTTATGACTTTGTGTTAGTATTTGTGTACTTTGGTGCTCAAATTCAGATGATTGTCTGACCGTCTTGGAAGGCTATTCTGTGACTGGTACTTAAGTAATGCTAGATGTTATGTCCCCTCTCCTATACCAACATAAGTGTTATTTTTAGTTTCAGTTAATAACTAGCAAGACAAAATTTTTTTTTGGAAGTGCTGGGATTACAAGGTAACTGAGATGCATGATAAATAACCTCATCGATCTATCTCATGTTTTTTGTCTCTCGCAAAGAACGTAACAATCTTAAAGACAAAGCTACTTGCCGGTGCCTTCTGAATTTTACTCCATAAAACTTATTTTGGCAAATTTAGACATATTATGATATGTGATATCCGTATGTACCTACCCATTATTGTTTACTCTTCAATAGCAGACATATTGTTTTTTTACACTAAACTTAACATGCATTAATCCAGTTTAGACTCAAATACTAGAAATTAAGAAGCCAAGCACAGGAAAGGTGAACTGTTATTCTTTTGCACTCAGTCTTAGAAGTTCAGATGGCACGAATGGGAGTGCAACTGTGCAATATCAACCTTTATGATTGTTTGGTTGAACTAGAATGAATAATATATGTTCTTCTGAGTGATTTATGTATGATTTTCAGATGGCTTGACATGTGGTCCGTGCTACCTCAGTGATTGAAAATGTTGTTGCTTACATGAGAACGTGAGATACGGAAGGTACACTTGACTGTTACTAAAAATGAAACAACACCTAGAGGTTTAGAGTCAATGACAGATGTTTGTAAGGATAGGAGTATGAAGACAATGGGACCAAGGTCGGTTTCATGGTGATTGTTCGATATTTTTATTTATTAAAATGCAGCTCAAAACACATAATTTTTCTTTAGTATTAAAATAACAAACCCCATCTTTGATATGAAATCTAGCAAAGGTGACGATAATAAGTCACAACCGAAGTTAAAACTTCAGGAAAAGTAGTGAATGATATGTAATGTGCACACTATCTTGTATGGGATTTGACTTGCGGGATATATGAAAAGCTCTTGCACATATGGTAATCATTGATGAGCTGTAGTGAAAAGTTGTAGAGGGTTAAGTTTTCAAATATATTCAACGTTCACTGCTAGAAGATGTAACTTTCAGCTCCACATGGAAGGGAAAGTGGAAGATTAACCAATTTATGAGGCCACTACACAAAAGGTTTTCTTAACCGGACACATGGATCATTGAGAACTCAACATACAGGCAGTATTTTTTCAATTTATGAAAAGAATGAAAAATTCTTTGCCGTACTCTGCTCTAATCATTGCTCCCTATCCTTGGCTATATATAATGACCCACCCATTGCAGCTATTTAATGCTTTGTAGATCATTGGTCAAAGAATTTCTTACTCGGTGGCTGGTATAAGTTGAAGCTATTTTTGTTTTGTTAATTGAATAATGCACAAATGAAAAAGCATTTCTTTAAGTGCAAGCAAAGATCTGCTGACTACTGTATTATCCAGGTGCATCTATTTCTGGTGAATCTTAGTGTTGATTTATTCATGTAGATTTTGATCAGGCCTATGAATATAACTAATATGTGGTGCCCGTGTTTCAGAGTGCTTGATCCAGGTTCACTAGATTGTTACTTGCTTTCGGAGTTCTGTTTAAATGTGGTGAACACCTTTTTAGCAAGATATTACACTCTAATTTTATTGTCGTTTAACTTAATGTCATAAGCTGGTTTTTCTGGTAGCACAGCTGGAACAATTTTATTTCCTATTAAATTAATAGGTTCAAATTTAGGCTAGATGATTTTAGCCTTTTGTGATCTGTCTTTCTGGTTTCAGTAATCCAGTTATAATTTTTCACTTCCCTACTTCTCTACCTGTTTCAAAACAGTTACATTTTGTTTAGTGTACTAATGTAGGCCAGCTCTGCATTTTCTTTTGTTGGATTATCACTAACCTTTTACAACGCATTGATGAAGGGATACGTAGATAGTATTTATCTCGCGATTCTCGCCCAGTCATGAGGATTTCCTACTGCCGCTAGGGTAATAGAGTTATTTTCCTTTCTAATAGCGGGCTGATGTATTTTGTACTTCCGCTTTTTGTAGCACTTAAAAATAATTACTCTATTGTATTATATTTGCCAATAAATATTGCTTTTGTGGACCACTTATTTAGGTACGGTTTACTTGGTACAGTTTGTAGTCAATTGAATGTTTCATGCTTAATTACAATTTTTTTTTTGTTTCGTGACTGCATTTCACACAATCAATACGTTGCACATAGACTGACATGTTTTACATTTGGAAGCAAGGAGCCTAATCCGAGCGGTGGTGGAAGCAGTACATCTGAGGTTGGGACTCTCTCGAAAGCTCCTGTCTCCTCTAGTCCCCTAGTTCCCTTGAGAGTCGCCTTTAGCACACCGGGCCTTCCCGATGCCCTTCTCGGCGGCGATGCCGGCCGGAAGTGGCTAAGGAGCGGCGCCGGAGCTAGGTCTGTATATAGTACTAGTTCAAATAATAGTAGTTTTTCTGATGTGTGTCGGCGGTATGCCGTGTGTCGGCTTTATGCCGGGGGGATGGTGCTGGATTTCCTGGGCCGGATCTGGTGCTGGCTGGCTGTTCTTACTCTCGTCGCAGTGCTCTCATGGCCGGAGCCGAAAGCGGCGAGGTGTAGGAACGCCGGAGACTCCATTAATAAGGCTTGTGTTGGCTTCTTGGCTTGGAAGGGGAGAGCGACTCTGCGGACTTCTTCATCTCGCAGCGGCGGCGTTGGGGAGAAGTGGTGGAGAGGCGTTCTGATCTTCAGAGTCAGGCGGTCTTGGAGCTGTGATACCGCATCTTGGTGTACAATCTCGGCGGGCTTTGCTTCCTGGCCGACTCAGATGGCCATCAGGTGGCTGCGCATCTTCTTGCGGTGGTGATCCCCGGCGCTTCTTCAACCTCCAAGAGGAGGCCTTGTCTGGAACTCGTCGTGACGCTCCACGTCGACTCGACGCCAAGTGGTTCCGTCCCCGGCGCCGATGAAGACGGCCATGATTTGAGTTCTGTGTTCGTCTGCTGCGGCGGAGGACCCGATTGCTTTTTTCTAGATCTTTGTAGGGTTCTCTTTATAAAAGCTAGGGGCCTTGTTGTATTTGCTCTTTTCCTGCTGGTCCCTTTTGAGAGTTGTACCCGCAGCTTTTATTAATGGTATCCAGGCCTACGGGCCTCTCCATGTTCAAAAAAAAATACGTTGCACATGTTTTGGAATCCCACACAACAGTTTTTGTTTTGGGTTAAATGGTGTTCTATGGTGAGTGGGTTAAAGTGCATTCCATGCGATTCATTAGATTTTGGTACTGATACTTAAGGAGAAAGGCTGACATATACTCCCTCCGGTCCTTTTTAATTGACTCAAATTTAGTACAACGTTATACTAAATCCGAGTCAATTAAAAAAGAACGGAGGGAGTAGTACCATATATTGCATTGTAATCTGCAGCGGTTCCAGCCCCCCAATCAATATGTTGCACATGTTTTGGAATCCCACACAACAGTTTTTGTTTTGGGTTAAATGGTGTTCTATGGTGAGTGGGTTAAAGCGCATTCCATGCGATTCATTACATTTTGGTACTAATACTTAAGGAGAAAGGCTGACATATATGGCTGACATATAGTGCCATATATTGCTTTGTAATCTGCAGCAGTTCCAGCCCGAGTTAAAGCGCATTCCATGCGATTCATTACATTTTGGTACTGATACTTAAGGAGAAAGGCTGACATATAGTACCATATATTGCATTGTAATCTGCAGCAGTTCCACCCCCCCCCTCCCCCCCCCACCGCGAACCACAAACGGCGCAGCAACGCGCGCTAGGTCCATCTAGTCTGTTTGTAAAACACACACACTTTAAACTCTGGTACCGATATGCTGAAACCAGGAGCTATCTCCAGCCAAAACCTGCAAAAATGTGCTCCTACTCTGTATCTACTCCGTATCTCTGTAGCTCCAAAAGGACCAAAAACCCCCGCAACCCCTCGAACGCTCTCGTCCTCGCCTGCTCCCACTTCTCTCCCCTTTGCTTCTCATGGCAGCCAACGCCGCGGCCGCGGCCTCTCCGGAGGGCGGAGGCGGAGGCGCGCGCCTGGAAGCCGTAGCCATGGACAAAGTGGCGGAGGCGGCTGACGCAGTCGCCGCAGCGTCCACCGCCGGCGAGGTGGTCCGCGCGATCCACGCCGTCGCCGTCCTCCTCTTCCCCGTGGACTCCGCCACCGTCGCTGGTGAGGCTCCGAATCCTAACCCCCGTCAGCCCCATCCCCATCTCTCAGTTGCGCCCTCCACTGGTCTCTGACGCGCTCTCTTCCGCGTGCGCTCCCCTGCAGGTACCGTGGACGAGCCCTTCAGAAGCCAGGTGAGACTCCAAGCCCCAGTTTCATGCGATTACAATTTTTGAGGGTTTCGGTTGATTCTGTTGCTGGGAAGCACGGTATGAGGGTCTATTGAGAATTGGGAGGCCCACTCTGTGTTTTCACTTGCAATCGGGTAGGATTGTAACTGTAGGAACGAGGAATGTTAGTTTTATACTTTTAACCGTGAGGCTATCTATTACGAATCAGGATAGAACGGAAAATACAGTTCGCCCGGAGAAATAAGAGATAGCATGAGGCCGAATTTAGCAAGCTAACAATACCTTTGCACCAAGCTTAAATTGCTGAGAGCTATTACATGGACTGTTCTAGGCTATGTGTAAGAATTAAGGAAGTCAAATGTACAATCTAGGTTTGACTTCAGAAAAATGACTCTGGAAGGAATTAATACCTTGCAATATTGGAGCATTCATAATTTCTTTCAATAGATAGGCATAAACAAACCTTAGAACATGAATGGTCACACAGAGGGCAAGCAAATTGCAAGATCTGGGAAGCGCCGAACTCCTAGTTTTAGGTTATATGTTTATATTACTAATTCATAAAAGTCTGACTGTCTCTCAATGTAGTTATTTTTTTTTCTGTTTTCATTATATATATTTTTCTTTAAATATAATCCACACGAAACTCTTATGCATGGTCCAAAAAAGATTGCTTCGGGTGAGATGTTATCGTACGCATTTAATCCTTTATGGACCTGAGTCCTCGGTAATGCACGCATTACAGAGAACTAGGTTGCATATTTGAGGGAGAGAAAATCGGAGTTCTAGCCTTATAGGCCATGATAGAACTGGGGTGATGCATCTATTTTCTCTGTTTTCAGATTACCAGTGTTGTCAGCCTCACCCATGATGAAAGGGAGTCTTGGAGGCGCGCTTTTTATCATGGTCCAGCATTTCCTACTATGTCTAAGATATTACTTGGCAGTAAGCTCACTCCTCAAACCTCTCACTGTATGCATATACTTTATTACTGAGGTATTTGACACGCATAATGTCCTCATTTGCACATAAGTACTCAGTCTCGTAAACATACACCATTAATGTCATCTGTGAACTGTGTCATACAATCATTTTTTATCTGTTCGACTCATCAGTGTCATGTGTATATGCATTGCTTGACTAGTGATTGTGCCATTAATCAAAACCTGAACCTAGAACTCATAGAGTCTGTTAAAAAATTATGGTCATAAAATACTATTAAATTATTTCATGCTCAGGTCCATCCTAAAATCATCTATATATATTCACTATACCGTGGGTGTCAGGCAAGAGTGAAGAGAGATTTGCAGCAGAAGTGTTTAGTATTTACTGGATTATACTCGTCGTGTCACATCTGTTTATAATGAAAGAATGCATGTTTGCTCATGTCTCTAAAATAGGAGGACTTGGGTAATCTAACGTTCTTTGCCAACTAGTTTTTCATATCGACCCTTTCTTTTTTATATGCTTATTATGTTCTCATAGATTATTATAGTGTTCAGCGGTACCTCATTCACTAAGCTTCTTGCAGTTTGTTAGTCCCATGCATATGGTTTCTGTTTATAATCCTACTTTTGCACTTTGTTTGTCCAGATATTGCTTTGAAGTGGCTACGGAAGATTCGCAGCTCTACGAGAAAAGAAATCTACGATTCATTTTTTGTCAGAGGTCCTCCTACTGAAGTGATTCAGGCTCTTGTTCCGGCTTTATCTCAAAATGAAGGCTCTAAGGAGGATCATAACATTTTCTGTGTGAACATTGAAAGGTCTATTCTTAAGCAACCCTCTACCTATGATATGTCATCACACCTGAATCTTGTGTCAGTTAAACTGTTTTGGTCTGGACAATTATCAAGGTTTTTTTATTAGACATCAGATAACCCCAACAATTCTATCTTAGCACACACAAATCTTGCATGACAGTTCAACACTTTAACTATGTAAGTCTTAACTAGTACTCCCGCCGTTCCTGAAAGTAAGGCCTATAAATTTTTTCAAAAGTCAAAACAGTGTAAAGTTTGACCAAGTTTTTAGAAAAAGGTCAAAGTTTACGTCCTTTGACTTCTGAAGAAATTTATAGGCCTTATTTCTGAGGAACGGAGGGGGTATCATGCCTTCTTTTTTCTCCTTATGGTTGGTTTGTATTTTTACTGAATCACTATGCTTCAGCCATGTGGTGCCAAACAATTCAGCATGTAGAGTTTTGTGCAGATCCTATCTTGCACTTCCGAGTATTGTATTTTATGTAGCTATAGCAGAAGCAACATGGGGACATTTTCTGATAATCTATTATCAGGGAAGGTTGCTGAGGAAGAGGAGATAACACAATATAACCAAACAAAAAAAGTATACAGATGTAGATCACACTTGATACTCAACCTGTTCTCTTCTACTTGTCATTTAAGAATGTGCACAACTACAGCTAGACATAAAGTATTTGGATTTGTGAGATGAAAATTACTATGTTAGATATTTTCATCAAAAGCATGCTATATTGGATAATTTTGCTAGCAATAATTAGAAAAAAACATTGGCCAAAGATGTGTGGAGACTATTGATGTCCAAAGTTGTCCAGTTAAAAATAAAAAGGGAGGTAATCGCTTATATGATATCTTAATATATTTAACTGGTCGTTTCAAGTTGGCTCTTGAAAGCTGCTGAACGATTTAGCGGAGCTAAGGGGCATATGTAGGAAGGACAGATGGAAGTGCGGAACAATTGAATGGAGACAACATAGTGTCATGAAGAGCAATTGATTGCACAATTCAACAATCTGGAATTATTATTTTAACTCCTAAAGTTAACCAAGATTAGTTTCTGATGTATTAACTCCTTGAAGTTTGTTCCTATGGTATTTCTCCAACTATAATCTTAAGCAAGAAAATATTGTAAAAGTAGAAAAGCAGGCCACTCTATATCTCTTTGACCACTCGTCTACCCCATAAGACAATACTTGATGCATTCCTGCTAGTTGTTTTTTGCTTTGTTATTGATATTTTTATGATTTTCCCTTCATTGTAGGATATTAGTTCTATGCTTGATTGAGAATAAGGGGGTGTGCCAGATTGTTGAAGAGTTTACCTTTTCCAATAAGCAAGATGATGGCATTCTCAACCCAGAAAAATCGACTTTCATCTCAAGGGTTGCACAATTACTTGCATCTATTCCAGATAAAGCAACAATGGGAGCCGCATCTGCTCTTACATCATCGTATCCTTGTTGTATCTACTGTATATCTTCAAGTCTAAATTAAATCACTCAGGGTTCTTCCCTGCTTAATTATCTCATTCCATCCTTCTAGCATGTTTCAATGTGAGTGGGTCGCAAGTATGAAATGGTCTAAATGCGGGTTTGGTTAGGGGGTGGGGGGAAGGACTTAATTAATTAATTTTCTCCATTATTTGGCACAATATTCACTTGAAATTTGAAGTCCTTAACACAAGCAAGATCATTCTTCAAGAGTGTTGTCAGCCAACTTCTTGTTCGAGCCGAAGAAGCAGCTATCGAGTCATCTGCTGGCAAAGATGGCAATGAACAGGGTGTGTTAAGTCCCGTGTTCCTCTTTGTGGGTCAAGTGCTATCGCGTATTAGCCGTCGTGGGTCTACTGGTGAGATCTCATCTGTCAGAATGCAAATTCATGTGTGCTGTTGACTTGCTTATTCTTGAAATTTACATTTACAAATTCTCAAATCATTTCGACAAACAGTGTGCCTAATTCTGGTTGTGACAGTAATGATTCTGCCATGTCGTTTGGTAGGATACAATAATTGTAGTACATTCAACTCCTTATGCTTCATGTTGGCATCTTGATTCTGCATTTATGTGATCTACTACTATGGCTTGGATGAGGCAGCAGCTTCTTTTCCACTCTTTGTAATGCTTTTGACATGGATATGATTACTACCACTACAATCGGTTGGTTGATTTGATTTAAAAGTAAATTTCAGTTTACACTTGATTACTGTTTTTAGCTGTTGTCTGCAATCCCTATTTCTTCGAAGTTGACCAGACTTGGGCCAATGGATTGGATCTCTTGATAGTTAGCATATCAAGTACCTGGTCCACAACAATTTATATTTCATAAGATTTGTACCCTTTTTTTACTATCGTTATGGCACATAAAAGGCATCAGGATCTTCATGTCTGATAAGACACATTGATCTTTTCAGGCGTTTTAGTTGCTGAATTGATTCCTATGATCCGTAATCATTTACAGAGATGTGTAGCATCAGATCGTAAGACGATAGTTCCTGACATGGTCAAGAATGTTTCTCAGTCTCGATTTTGGTTCAATGTGGTTGAAGCATTGAGAGATCAACATTCTATTGAAAGATTGACTGAAGAGATGTTGCTCCAACTCGCATCACAACATATAAGTGATGAAGAAGCTTACTGGATTTTGTGGACACTGTTTAATCAGAGTATCATGCATATGACTGTTATGAGGTGAGATAGTACCTATGACCACTTTAATTGTACTAAATACTGTAAGTGCTTGTTCTAGCTTAGCTACTTCCTTAGTCCACTGTCTATTTGGCATGCTATGTTACTATGTGAAAGGAAGTATACTTGAAAAGGCTTCCTTGGCCAGGATTTAGTTCACAAATTTCCAATTTGACAACTATGCAAACCAGTATTTGTCACTGCGGGGTTCCCTTTTTCTCTCTGTGAAGATTGTTGTGTGGATGCTGACTAGTACTCCCTCTGTCCCATAATATAGGATGTTAGTATATTGGTTGTAATAACATCTTATATTATGGTACATGTTAATCTGCCCGGTATGTGTTCATTAAATTTGTTGAATGCGTTGTATGTGGTTTAGTTGTTAATGGTTACAGATTATTTTGTGATGATGTATTTTGCATGCCATCATTGCCATATGGTTCAGCGTTGCATGTTCAGGTAACATCCAATAAGCTTGTCCGTGATATGTTTGGTGTCTGCCACGATGTTCCTTCATGGAATGGTGGACATGTAAGGTATAGATGTTGAAGACAGATATCTAGGAAAAGCATGGATGTATAAGCATAAGTTATAGATGTCTAAGCATAAAGTAATATTTGCTCATATCAAGGATCTAACATTTGCTGCGATTGGAAAGCTATATTTTCTTGATATGTTGTCATGTCTAAGGCTCCAAGCTCTTCTTTTTTCTAATTTTCTTTAGTCTGCATGTTAGGTGATAAGGCAATTAATATTGTTCAGGCCCTTTAAAAAAAAAAATTTACTGTTGCTGTTTTACTATGATGGACAAACACATGGTCCATGTATGTTCAACTATTATTAGATCGTCCAAATCTGCATGACTTTGAAAGCAATTTATTAAATTGCTTCTTTCTTATAAATTATACCCTTTTCTTTTGCTTAACATAAATTTTGCTGTGCTTCAGGGCAATGTTTATTGACAAATTTTTGCTCCGGAAAACATTTCCTTTATGCTGCTTGAGATGGATTCTTCACTATGCTGTCTTTGAGTTTCCACCAAATTCAGTCATGGAAACTCAGATTCAAAAGACATCAAACTTCATAGTTACATTGCAAACCTTAGTTAGTATTTGGTCCAAGAAAGAGTTTGTTCAGTCATATTCAGTGGAGCAACAAGCTTGTATCCTTTAAGGCACTTAAAACTATATTGTTCATTTATTTTATTTTTTTCGAAAATGTATATTGTTCATTTATCAATGCAAGTTATCATCTGGCATTCTTCTCCTTAAGCAATATGCAGATATCACTGCAGCAATAGGGTTATGTTTGGAGAACATGTCAAAAAGAGAATTAGAGATGACTAAAGATGTATTGAATTGTATTCTTCAAGGAGTAACCTGTAAGTACTTCTCTTGCCTTGCATCAGCTTACCAGAATGCGGTTAGCAGTTTAGCACAATCATAATATCTATTCAATGAATGTTGTTTTGATTATAGGTAGGTTAGAGAGCCCAATTGATTTAGTCCGGAAGATGGCCAGTGCTGTTGCATTGACATTTTCTAAAATTGTTGATCCGAAAAATCCTCTTTACCTTGATGACGACTGTTCTGAGAATGTTGACTGGGAGTTCGGGGTTCTTTCCCCAAAGAGGATCAAAGCTCCTTCACATGATGTAGAACTTGGAAGCAAATCAAAACCATGTTCACGTGATGAGAACAGGAGAAATGCTGGTGAGAAAAAGGCAAAGGCTATCAGGCATGATATTTCAGACAACAGAGTAAAAATCGTAGAGATCAAATCATTAGATTCTGATGAAATGTCTGGTGCTGCTACAAATTTTGAGGAACACTGTGATGAGGAAAGCATGGACATTGATGCTTCCAGTGATTCCTCGCTGGAGCCATATGATCTATCAGATGATGACACAGATTTGCAGAAGAATTTCACACATCTAAGTGATCTTGCTGCTGCACTACGAAAACCTGACGATCTGGATGGTGTAAGTTTCCACTTACTGCTACGAATACTTCATACAAAACAACTGCACAATCCTGACCTTTCTTTTTTTTGTCTTCACAAGGTTGAAAGAGCTCTTAGTTCTGCTGAAAAACTTGTGAGAGCATCACCTGATGAATTGCGCCACAACGCAGGTGACCTTGTTCAAGCACTGGTGCATGTACGTTGTTCTGATGCTGCAGTGGAAGGCGAGGAAGATTCTGCTGAAGAAAAGCGACAGAAGGCATTAGTCGCCTTGCTGGTAACCAACCCATTTGAATCATTAGATGTTCTGACCAAATTGCTATACTCATCGAGTGTGGATATAAGTCAGCGTATTTTAGTTATCGATGTTATGACTGAGGCAGCACAGGAGCTTGCTGAAACTAAAATTATAAATAAACAACAGCGGCATGGGAACTTAATTTCTGATACTTCCCCGTCCTGGTTGGTTCCTAGTGACAGAGGACCTCTTGGCGCAAGCCCTTGGAGAGAGGTCTCAGAACCAGGATCACTTTTGAGTTGGTCACACCGTTATGAAAGAGAAGTTCCGTCTAGATCAGGTCAGGTTAAATCAGGAAAATCTCGCAAATGGGGTCTCAGGAAAGCAAAAGATTTGCAGGTGGAGGGGTCAAAAAACAAATTTCCTTTGTATGCTGCTGCGTTTATGCTCCCTGTTATGCAAGGATATGACAAAAGAAGACATGGGGTGGACCTGCTCAATCGGGACTTTGTTGTCCTCGGTAAATTGATATACATGCTTGGTGTCTGTATGAAGTGCATGGCCATGCATCCGGAAGCATCAGCTCTTGCCCCAGCTCTTCTGGATATGATAGGATCTAGGTATTCCATGTCAGGATAAATATTTCCGCTGTTAGGGACCTTATGTGGTAACGAATTGTCGTATTTTGACATGATTCTTTTTTCGTCAGGGAGATTTCACAGCATGCTGAAGCATATGTGAGAAGGTCTGTGTTGTTTGCAGCTTCTTGTATATTGATCGCTTTGCACCCGTCGTATGTGGCATCCATTCTTATAGAAGGCAACCGGGACATTTCTACTGGTTTAGAATGGATACGCACATGGGCCTTGCAAATTGCTGAAGTTGATCCTGATACAGAGTGCACATCGGTGAGTACTCCTACCATCTTGCAGAATGAATCAGTTCTTTGTCTCTTCTACGCCATCTGTATTAGCCATGATAGGATAATAAGCACATAGCAAGCGTTATATGTAAATTGACCATTATTGTACAATATTTGATTTTTGACTGCACAAATATCTCTGATAATGTAAACTAAGCTAACTACTAGTTCGTCTGCTATTAACCTTGTATTGTCGTCTTTTTACTTGCTAAGTAGGAGTAGCTAACCATCTTTATATTCGCCGGGTACTGTTCTCTCAGTAACGTGTGAAGATAAACCAATTACTGATATGTTTGATATGCAGTTACTCTTTCCACTTGTTACTAAATATTGAATCCCCATGTTTGTTTCCTAGATGGCCATGAACTGCCTGCGACTACACTCCGAGATGGTCCTTCAGACATCACGCTCTTTGGAATCCGCGGAACATTCGAAGGCTGGCACCAGGGCCCTATCTTCTAAGCTTGATAACATTATAATACCATTTGCAAACATGATGTAGTGGTAAAATTGTAAAGGGAATTTTGCTCATTTGTATTAGTACACGTACAACAACTTTTTTTTGTTAAGGGTGTATACTAGAGCAGCGAATTCTGCCTAGAGGGTTTATGCCTTTTCTCTAGCTAGCTATTAACTTTTATAGGGAAATAGGGTTTATGCCTCAAACTAGCGCAGTAAAGCCTGGTCTTGGACTTCTAGACTGTTTAACCTTATATGGTCAGTTCAGTTGGTCTAGAATGTTGTCCACGATTTTGAGCGTAGACTGTCTTTTTGAAAACTGTTGAGCCTAACCTGTTCCACGTTGGTATGAAATCTATTCAATATATTAAATAAAACTGTGATAAAATCTTCTACTCCACATACATTTAGTTATTTCAAAAGCATAACACATACATTTTCCACATATTTAGAATACTACCTCCGTGCTAGACGTCTAAGATTCATCTAAATCAAATAGACATCTCATCTAAATCAAATAGACATCTAAGATTCATCTAAATCTAATGTATCTAGACACTATCTAGTGTTTAGATACATCCAAAGATTTAGACAAACCTCAGACATTTATTTACAGACAGATGGGAGTATTTCAGTAGTTTTTTTAATCCTTTGCCTTCTTCCTCTCGTGAGAGGTGGCAGCGATGCTGGACTCCTTCCAATCTTTGGCTAGGGCGTTGGGCATGGTTCCATCTCCCTCCGCTTGCCGCTCTGGTGGTGGCATGAGGAAGGGGGATCTCGTTCCTCTGTTCTGGCCGAGTAGTAAGGGTTAGGTTTTATCTTCCATGGTGCGTCGTTGGGGTGGTGGGATTGGCGCCCGAATGAATACTGCCTCGACTCTACTCCCACACTGGCGACGACCTTCAGGGCGGTGTCTTGGGGTTGATGGTAACGTGTGTTGTTCGGTCCTTCAGATCGGCATCATGGTCTTCTCGTCGGTCTTCAGATCTAGCGAGATCTAGTGGTCTGTTCAAGCGGGGATGGCGTGGCAGCGGTGGCATCCTTGTGGTGGACTTGTGTCCTCGGGCTCCGTCGTTGCGATGGCGCTTGCTCCAGCGGCGGAGCGGAGCTCGGAAGGGTTTTCAGGACTGTAATCTGCGGTTGTGATAACTAGAAGATGGTGAATCTTTTGCTAGGTTTGTGGTTGGAGGCGAACAAATCTGGATTCCTTCTCCGACATCGTCGCGCGAGGGTGCAAGATCTGGAGCTCGATGCTGATTCCTTCAATGGCAATGGCTCTACCTTTGGCAGGCTACCTTGGAGATCCGCAAAGCTGCTGGACATCAATGGAGCCGTATTGAGCTTGGGTGAAGAGGTAGTCCGTCCACCTTTCCTTGGGCGGCTGCTACGGTGATGCCGGAGGCTGAGTGACATGCGTTCGTATTTTGCTCAAGGGTTTCTTCGGTCAGCATTGTAATTTTCTTTTCTGGCCGAGGGTTTAGGGTTCTCCTATCCTTTCAGTTCTATCATGTCGATATTTACGTGGCTTGTAATTTGAGTATTTATATTCTATAAATAAGACACGTATTACCTAAAGAAATCTAATTATGTTTAATTGTAATTGTATTACGAATTCATTTAGATTTCAACAAATAGCATATATCAGTGTGAAATAGGTCTCTCACACGGACATGAGTTTAGAGCATCTCCAGCAGTTGGCGCTCCCCACGGCCAAATCCGGCGCTAAATAGCGCCGGATTGGACGAAAGTTTCGACCGGGGAGCGCCGAAGTTCCAGCTGTCTCCCCGGTAGACACCTGGTGTTCGGCGTTTTTCAGAAAAAAACATCCCTGAAAACGACCAAAAGCAAATATCCAACATAGTTCTGCGAATTTGACTAGTTTTACCAATATTTGACTTATTTTTACAAATAAACGTTACAGTTCAACAAAATAAGGCAAGTTTTTAAACAAATCAAATGGAAACTAGTTGGTGTTGCCTCGAAGCGTCCATATGTGCTCCACCAGATCATCCTGCAGCTGTTGATGCATTGTGGAGTCTCGAATCTCCTAACGCATCCCACGATGCCGGCACCTGGTGGTTAGGCTGTGCAAGAGGAGCCTCTCTGTCATATGGTGTAGCTTGTTCGCTCAGAGGAACCAGATACTTTCGCTCATTCTCGATAATCATGTTGTGTAAGCATACACAACAGTTCATCACCTCCCACATCTGATCTTTGGACCAAGTCAAAGCGGGGAACCGGACTACAACAAATCTTTGCTGGAGGACACCAAATGCACACTCGACGTCCTTTCGGCAACCTTCTTGTTCCTTGACAAACTCCACCTCCTTCGGGAGGACGGCACCTGAGATAGTCTTCACAAATGTTGCCCACTTTGGATAGATACCGTATGTAAGATAGTATCTCTTGTTGTACTGCCGGCCATTGATCACAAAGTTAACCGGGGGAGCATGACCCTCAGCAAGCTTGGAGAAGATCGGCGAGCACTGCAAGACGTTGATGTCGTTGTGGGATCCCGGCATACCAAAGAAGGAGTGCCAAATTCAGAGATCATGGGTAGCCACTGCCTCAAGTATCACAGTGCAACCTTTTTTTGTGACCCTTGTACATTCCCTGCCAGGCAAACGGACAGTTCTTCCATTTCCAATGCATGCAGTCAATGCTTCCAAGCATCCCTGGAAATCCTCGAGCTTCGTTGACAGCGAGGATCTTAGCAGTGTCTTCGACAGTGGGTGATCTCAAGTAGATGTATCCGAACACTGCTATCACCGCCCTGCAGAACCGGTATAAACAATCAAGGGCGGTGGATTGCGCCATCCGAAGATAGTCATCGGCAGAATCACCAGGAGCTCCATATGCCAGCATCCGCATAGCCACCGTGCACTTTTGGAGGGAGGAAAACCCTGCCATGCCGGTGCAATCCAACTTGCATCTGAAATAGGAGTCGTACTCTCAAAGGGCATACACAATTTTCAGGAAGAGTTTCCGGCTCATCCTGAAATGACGCCTAAAAACATCCTCACTGTGCAATGGATCATCGGTGAAGCAGTCGGCGTAGAGCATGCAGTAGCCCTCCATTCGCTGCCTCGGCTTGCACTTCCGGCGACCTGGTGCCGACCCACCACGACGACCAATGGCCGACTCGGCGTACAAGCCAGATAGGCAAGTTAGGATCAGCATGTGCTCCTCGTCTTGGGCGGCGGCTGCCATTTCTTCTTCAAAAAGCTCGACGAACATCTGCTCCTCCTCCTCGTCGGAGTCCATGTCCGGCCAGGCAATTGGACGAACACCTGCCGGGCGTGTCGACAGGAGCGACGCGAGGGAGCTGCCCGACGGCGGAAAATAGGCAGAGAGCACGACATGCGGCGGAGTATAGACTGCTGGGTGGAGGAATGGCGGAGTTCAGGCAACCAGACGGTGGATTGGCGAGGGGTGATCCCGGCAGCGACAGAGCAACGGGAGGGGAGGGGGAATTTGCGTCGACAAAGTGGTGGGTTCGTGTGTTCTCTCGCCGATAGAGCGGGTCCATCCCCGCTTTTATCTCGTCCGGAGTCCCCGAGCGCACCCCGGGAGACCGAAGATGGCATAGGCTCTCCGGATGGATTAAAGGCCAAATCCGAAGAAAAATGAGGAACCGGGGGCACAGCTGGACCGAATAACGCTGTCCGGATGTAAGAAAACGGCTACCACGGCTGGAGATGCTCTTAGGTCTGCCACGAACCCGAAGTCACACGGACACGGCACCGGCACCGGCACCACGCGGCCTTCCTGCCTATTGCTTCAGTCGCGTGATCACGACGCGTTACAATACGTCGGTTGGTTTGAAGTAGAAAAGGCCGACGCGAACTCGGACTGTCGCAGAGATCTTTCTATTCATTTTGCGAATTGGCTGTCTAAGAGATCCCTTTGGCGCCACGAAAAAGAGGATGACTGGTACTAGGCGCATGGAAGAAGAGTCGGACACGAGCCCGAGGGAGTATATATGGGTGCTGCACAACAGCCAAGAGTCACAAACTCACAACCCCTGCCCTTCCCTGATCACAAGCAG
This sequence comes from Lolium perenne, assembly GCF_019359855.2. Taxonomy (NCBI): domain Eukaryota; kingdom Viridiplantae; phylum Streptophyta; class Magnoliopsida; order Poales; family Poaceae; genus Lolium; species Lolium perenne. Next base: position 147,013,912 of record NC_067249.2, read on the forward strand.
GAAAGAATCCACCTTTCATCCCTCGATCGGCGACGATGATGCAGCGCGCCGTGAATCCCTGGGCCTTTGCCCGCCCTCCGCCGCCCGGCTTCGGATTCTCCTTCGCTCGGCAGCCCGTCGCCGACTTGCCCGCACGTCGTCGGCCTCCGCCCCCCGGCTTCGAATTCTCCTACGCTCGGCAGCCCGTCGCCGACTTGCCCGCCCGTCGTCGACCTCCGCCCCCCGGCTTCGAATTCTCCTACGCTCGGCAGCCCGTCGCCCGTCTTCGAACCCCGCCCCCCAGCATCGGATTCTTCTGCGATCAGCTGCCCGTCGACGACGTGCCCGCCCTGCTCCCGCCATCGCCCAGCGAGATCCCCGTGCAACCGAAGCACCCAAAGCGCGCGGCGCCGCCGTCCGTATCCACAGCCGTCTCAGAGAACGAGAAGCCCTCCACTACGAAGCGCCGGCGGGTGTGCTCCGACTACGAAGACGACATCGACGCCAACCTCAGGAGGACGGAGCGGAGCCCCGAGGAGCGGCCGCGGCCGGACTACCTGAAGACGGTGCAGAAGGACCGGGTGAGCCCGTCGGACCGCGCCCGCATGATCGAATGGATGGACGCGTTCGTCCGGAACCACGACCTCGTCGACGGCACGCTCCACCACGCCGTGGCCTACGTCGACCGGGTCCTGTCGGTGCGAGCCATGAGGAAGCATACCGACCACGAGCTCCGCCTCCTGGGCGCCGTGGCCATCTTCGTGTCCGCCAAGTACGAGGACGGCCAGCGCACCTTGGCGAAGCTGGACCCCGACAAGATCTCCTGGTACGTCGGCGGGTCCGCCACGAGGGAGGAGGTGCTCGACGTGGAGCGCCGCATGGTGGTGGCGCTCGGGTACCAGCTCGGCGGCCCAACGGCGCACACCTTCGTCAGCCGCTTCACCAAGCACGCACAAGAAGAGGAGGACCTGAAGATCCAGCGAATGGCGCACCGCCTCGCCGACGAGTCGCTGCGCAACTACGCGTGCCTCGGGTACGTGCCGTCCGTCGTGGCGTCGTCTGCAATCTTCCTGGCGAGGTCTGCGCTGCTGAACCCGCCGGACGTAGCGGCGTGGAGCACGGAGATGCAGGAGCTCACGGGGTACGACGTCATGAACTTGGCCGGATGCCTGCATGCTATGCGCCCAGTCGCTCATCTGTGACCCTCGGCGTTGATCAACTGTAAAAGCGAGAGAGCAATTTTGGCAGATTGTACAAGTAGATAAGAACCGTAGACTCTCTCTGTAATGTTCATGCATATGCATCTGTAACAGAGCAATTGTTGGGAATATTGTCTCTCCCTGTGAATGGAACCTGTTGTACATGAATCTCAGCTTTTAATTGCTGGTTATATATTTTTCCCATTTCATTTGTAATGGCTAAGATCTAGGTGATTTACTCGTTGAGTTTCTTTTTTCGAATTCATCGAGTTGTGACGTTTTGAATTTTCGAGTAGGAACTTCTAGTAGCTTTTTTTTGTGAGAACTTGGGAGCTTTATTAATTCAAAGACATAGGGCTACAATAAGTCAAGAGGTTGTGTTCTAAACACTGATGACTCAGCCCATACCCAAACATTAGACAGCACATTATTGCATACAAATTTAGCGTCGAATGCCTTGCTGTGCGGCGGACTAAACTAAAAGATTCAAAAGAAACAACAAGCTCATGAATATCATATATGATCGGTGAATTTTTTTTTTGAAATCAATATATTAACCAGCTAGCAAGCCGCCTCATTAAAAATCTTCCAGTCCTCTTCGGTACCCTGGTAAGGAAAAGAGTGCGTTAAAAACTTGCAGCCCACAGTCACACCTCATTACAATCAGCCTTAAGGTTGTGAATCAACCAGGGGGTGGCTCGGTCTCCCAAGTAGCATGCTCGCCATTGACAACAGCAAATTTGGCACAGCAATGAGCCACTTGGTTAGCTTTTTGTTCCTTCTTAAAGATATACACGAACTCAACACAGTCTACCTCAACGACCGCCCAATTATAGCCTCCTTCCACCGCGAAAGAAACAACATCTCGCGGAGCTAGAGATTCGATGGTTAAGATGATCAGAGAGTCCCAAGTACACCTTGCAGCATGCCTAACTTTTTCAGAATGGATTCTATCTTTTGACGCAAAAGTGGTTTCCTTGAGTTTCTTTTTGATTATTTTTGAGTCTTTTGAAATATTTTGAATGTTCAACACTTAAGCAACTCTCTGGACATTTGAGATTCTAATTTATTTGAAATGTTGTAGCATCTTGAATATTATCTTTATGCCAGTAATGTCACCCCACAAAAAAACTGGGAGAACGTTTTGTGTTATTTTTTTTATAAGGAATGGAGGAACAAAAACAAGAAGCTATCAAAGAATGTTTTTTTTTTGTGAAGATCATAAGCTCGGGGATTCTGTAGGCACCCCAGTACTGTACCTATCACACTCTCAGTTTGCGCACATGTATGCTTTTTTTAGCAACATAGGATTTTCGCAAAAACTTGAAGCGTCTTTATCTAGTTTTAGTTTTTAGTTTTGTTTGGAAATCTTGCATTTTAATAAAATACCACCACCTCTAGATGTGCTTAGTGTTTATCATTTCGCTAGTAGAATAAATATAATTTTAATTTTGGATGCTATAAAATAAGGTGAAGGGATGCAACATATCTAATAAAGCATTTTACTACCTTGAGCCAAGTTATTCTAGTGAGTCCACCATATCTACCTATATATGGCTTTAAATTCCATTCCAAGTATATTTCGGATGAGCTACTTTATTTAGATACCAAACATTTTATACTTTTGTCTATGCTTGGCATGGAGAAATAGTTGTGGGGTGACCACGAACTTGAAAGGCACAACGGCCCTTGTAATAATAAAATGAGTTGTACAAGATGAGGGAAAAAACCCTCCAATCAAGGGTGGTATTTTCATTATGGAAAAGAAAAGAAAAGTAGAAAATGTTATTAAAATGTTTTATGAGAATGTAGCATATGTCATTTGTTTAGTTGAGTTGACATGTTTTTTGAACTGATAACGTAAGTCACGCATACTTGGTGGACCTTTTCAGCTAAGAACTTATTAAGCCGAGTTTATTGTTATTGAAGTATGGATAGTCATCGGTATAAACACGATGGTGTAAGAAAGGTGTGACTACTCGTACAAAGGAGAAATAGATACTCTGAAGATTGATTTCAAACTCTTCTCTTGATATGTCATGTTAAACTTATGACACATGGGACATAAAAAAGCTATAGAGCCATTACATATGCTTATGATAGGGGCAATGGAACTCACCACTATGATGAACCATGATCTTAAGCATACCCTCAAGTATAAATATTTGGAATATAGATGTCTTACCCATGTTTAATCCCTGCTTACTTTATAGTTTTTCTTAGTAAAAAATGAAGTTTCTTAAAAGATCTATTCTATGAACAAATGTTAGGAACAATTCTGAATGCATAAGCTTGCTTATGAATCATTAATATCTTGCATACAAGTTTGCTTAATTATCCATAGTACTTTTTTATTTGCTATTATGCAAGATTCGAAGCTTATGTTTTCTTTTACTTCATATGATGATTGCTTGCTGTCATTTACTTATCAATGAACCATTGTACTTTTAGTAGCAATGATCATGATATATATTGTGTATCTATTTACAACAAACTAAAATCTCATTTAGTTATCACCTTTATGCTCAAGGACGAGCAAAGGTTAAGCTTGGGATGCCGATGCATCTAGAATATGTCTATGTTATGTGTATTTTATTGTGCCATATTTCATCATTTTTCATTAATACAAGTGGTTATAATCATGATTTAGAATGATTTTGGGGATTTTTCTAAAAGTTTCCTTTCATTTGTATATACCTTCTAGGGCGGGGAAAACAACTGTTTCGTATCTTTAACTTCTAGGAACCTTTGTGAACTCAAAAGGAAATGGGATTTTTTCTACACTGTTATTTTATGGAAAATGAAGTCATGGAGCACTAGGGCCCCACCTAGTCCGGCCAGAGGGCTGAAACGGGGTAGAGGCGTGGGCTGATACCCTGGTCGTGCCACCATGGCCCACTTGGCCCTCGTTTCTCCGATGGTGTCTATAGGCATTGAAATCTAAAACCTTCAAAAACTCTATTTTTTATTTTAGGATTATAAAAAATAGGTAAACTCCCATAGCAAAACCTAGAGCCGTTTACCGACACATGACGTGTTTTTTTTTGCAAAATATGTTGAAATTCATGTTTGGGAAAAATCCGCCTACACATACCACCGGCGCACCAGTATAGTGGCACAACAACGATAGCTTTATACCACCGGCATACCACTATATTGGTGCTTCGGTGGTATGTGTAGGCAGATTTTCCCTTGGTAACCATTAGTACCGGCCCACCAAATATGTAGTACGCCAGCGGTAAATAGCGGTAAATAGTGTAGGCATACCACTTATTTGTTGCTCCGGAGGTACACGTGCAACTATTGGTCTTTTCGTAGTAGTGAGGTAATTCGCGGTAGGCTAGGGGTGGCACCGATCGACGAGAAGCTAGTATAACACCGACTAAGGTGGTTTGGGCATATCTAGTAGAGGCCCTCCATAAGTTCCATTTTATAGTGGAATTCTAAAGAGTATGGATGATACTATAAGTGATAGAGGACGACCAAAGTTGACTTGGGTGAAGCCAGAAAAAAGACTTGAAGGATTGAAATATGCCTTAAGGATTGGCTCTTGATAGCACTGCATGGAGATCAACGATCCATGTCACAAAATCTTAGTTTACTCTCATTTTTCCTTCTCCTTGTTTTTTCCCTTTTATTTATGTTGTGTTTACACCTAGCCTACCAAAACTTATTTAGGAAAAAAGCTTTGATGTTGTTGTTGTGTGACCAATAATGTTACTCATATAAGTGTGATCTTTAAAGATCGCCCTGTAGGTAGACGTCTTCGGCTCATAGAGAACCGCTTAGAACACATTAATACATAGTCAACATGCCAGAGAGTATAAAGTTTCTTTCAACTCAGTTCCTTCGACTTGTTTTCCCATATCCGAATTCACGAGATCCGCAATCACATAAGTTGGGTTACCCCCTCAGGAACAAACATGGGTCCCGAACCCATCTCCATCGTTGAAAGGTATACCATGTTCTTGATAGTCTTTATATGAAAGGATCTGCCAGACTCTTAGCCGCTAGGACACAATCCAATGCTATCACTCCTAAGTTTTCTAGTTTCCTGAAGACTTTGGTCTCCTCTTAATATGTTTTGAACTTTTCATATTATCCTTAGAACTGTTCATTATGACAACCCAAATTGACATTCAGTAAATTTTCAATCAAATTACGCTTAATCTTGGTCTGTAATTGCATTACGAATTCATTTAGATTTCAACAAATAGCATATATCAATGTGAAATAGGTCTCTCACACGGACAGGAGTTTAGCTCTGCCATGAACCGGAAGTCACGCGGACACGGTGCCGGCAGCACGCGGCCTTCCTGCCTATTGCTTCAGTCGCTTGATCACGACGCGTTACAATAGGTTGGTTGGTTGAAGTTGAAAATGCCGACGCGAACTCGGACTGTCGCAGAGATCTGTTTCTTCTTTTTGTGAATTGGTTGTTTGAGCGCCACGAAAAAGAGGATGACTGATACTAGGCGCATGGAACAAGAGTCGGACACGAGCCCGAAGGAGTATATTTCACATGGCTTTAAATTCCATTCCAGGTATATTTCACATGGGCTATTTTATTTAGATTCCAAATATTTTATACTTTTGTCTATGCTTGGCATGGGGAAGTACTTGTGGGGTGACCACGAACTTGACATGCACACACCCACCCTTGCAAAGTGTCAGCAGCCAGCGCAAAAAGCAAGGGAGGGAGTGGGTCTCCTTGCCGTACCCCTCTCCTACACTTAAAAACAACACCTGGAACTCCATTCAACAGTACCGAGGAAGTAGCAGAAGCTAAGATTTGCTTAATCCAGGGGCACCACTTGTGCCCAAATCCTTTTTGCTGCAGTACATCACGAATGAAAGAGTGATCTAGTTTGTCAAAAGCTTTCTCAAAATCCAATTTCAGAAGCACTGTCTCTTTTCGACTCTTACGGTAGAGATGAATATATTCATATGAACAAGCTAAGCAATCCTATATAGTCGTGCTCTTAATGAATCCATATTGATTTTCATGAATTAGTTGCATGATGACAGTCTGCAATCTGTTGGCTAAAAGTTTGGTGATAAGCTTAAGAGTATAGTTTAGCAGAGAAATGAGCCTTAATAATGAACAGTGACTGCATCATTTTTTTGGGAACCAGTGTAATGAAACAGTTGTTGATACTTTCTAGACAAAGAGTTCCCTAATGAAATTGGTTGCACAAATCATAGAAATCATTTTTAATTATGGGCCAGCATTTCTACAAAAAATCAGCATTAAATCCATCTGGACCAGGAGATTTATTATGGGGGAAGTCTGCTACAACATCATCTATCTCTTTTGGTGTGAAAGGTTTCTCAAGGAAAGCCAATTGTGGGTGGCTAGTCAGTAAAGCAGATATGTGAACAGTTCCAGTAACATCTTCAACCTAACCCAACCTTTCTTTATATGACTGAAGCAAAATATCTGCTTTGGCACTATGCTCAGCTACTGAACTTCCATCAGCGGTAGAAATTGTTGCAATTGTAGGGATTCGTTGCATAGAAAACAAAAAATTTCCTACCGCGAACACGCAATCCAAGCCAAGATGCAATCTAGAAGACGGTAGCAACGAGGGGATGATCGAGACTCACCCTTGAAGAGTTCCAAAGCCTACAAGATGATGAGGCTCTTGTTGCTGCGGTAGACGTTCACTTGCCGCTTGCAAAAGCGCGTAGAAGATCTTGATCACGGCACCACGAACGGGCAGCACCTCCGTACTCGGTCACACGTTCGGTGTTGATGAAGTCGACGTCCACCTTTCCGTTCCAGCGGGCAGCGGAAGTAGTAGCTCCTCTTGAATCCGGCAGCACGACGACGTGGTGGCGGTGGTGGTGGAGAACTCCGGCGGAGCTTCGCTAAGCGTGCGGGAGAGAAGGAGGAGTGGGGCGGCTAGGGTTTGGGGAGAGGGGGGCGCCGGCCACTTAAGGGGTGCGGCCACCTTGTGGTGTTAGGGTGGCCGGCCCCCTCCCCTTGGCCCTCATTATATAGGTGGAACACCCAAGAGTTGGTCTACAAGTCTTCGAATAAGACCCCAAACCAAAACCTTCCATATGACATGAAACCTACCCAAGCTAGGACTCCCACAGTCCCACTAGAGGTGGGATTCCCACCTTCCCTTGGGAGGGGGTGGCCGGCCACCTTAGGTGGAGTCCACCTGGGACTCCACCCCCTAGGGTTGGCCAGCCATGGTGGTGGAGTCCCTTCGGGACTCCGCCTTCCAAAGTGAATTTCTTCCGGAATATTCTAGAACCTTCTAGAACCTTCCATAAATGCACCGGATCATTTCCAAAATTTGGAATATGACTTCCTATATATGAATCTTATTCTCCGGACCATTCCGGAACTCCTCGTGATGTCCGGGATCTCATCCGGGACTTCGAACAAATCTTCGAACTCCATTCCATATTCAAGTTCTACCATTTCAACATCAAACCTTAAGTGTGTCACCCTACGGTTCGCGAACTATGCAGACATGGTTGAGTACTCTCTCTGACCAATAACCAATAGCGGGATCTGGAGATCCATAATGGCTCCCACATATTCAACGATGACTTTAGTGATCGAATGAACCATTCACATACGATACCAATTCCCTTTGTCACGTGATATTTTACTTGTCCGAGGTTTGATCATCGGTATCACCCTATACCTTGTTCAACCTCGTCTCCTGACAAGTACTCTTTACTCGTACCGTGGTATGTGGTCTCTTATGAACTTATTCATATGCTTGCAAGACATTAGACGACATTCCACCGAGAGGGCCCAGAGTATATCTATCCGTCATCGGGATGGACAAATCCCACTGTTGATCCATATGCCTCAACTCATACTTTCCGGATACTTAATCCCACCTTTATAACCACCCATTTACGCAGTGGCGTTTGATGTAATCAAAGTACCTTTCCGGTATAAGTGATTTATATGATCTCATGGTCATAAGGACTAGGTAACTATGTATCGAAAGCTTATAGCAAATAACTTAATGACGTGATCTTATGCTACGCTTAATTGGGTGTGTCCATTACATCATTCATGCAATGATATAACCTTGTTATTAATAACATCCAATGTTCATGATTATGAAACTAATCATCCATTAATCAACAAGCTAGTTAAGAGGCATACTAGGGACTCTTTGTTGTTTACGTATCACACATGTATCAATGTTTCGGTTAATACAATTATAGCATGGTATATAAACATTTATCATAAACATAAAGATATATAATAACCATTTTTATTATTGCCTCTTGGGCATATCTCCAATAGCAATGTGATTCTTTCTCTTTTGATTGGATGCCATAGAATGAAAGAACCTGAAATTTTCATCTCCAAGAGTGACCCACTTGATTTTACCTCTTTGTTTCCAATAAGCTAGCTGTTGCTTTAGAAGAGCAGCTAAGTGTAATTTCATTGCTATTCTGAACTGCCTTTCCATAGTGCTAAGATCTCTAAAATTCTCTGTAGCATCTATAAGAGAGATCAGAGCATTCAAGTATGTAATATCATTATTAATAGAAGAAATAGAATTGGACAACTTCTTTAATTCTTTTCTAAGGATCTTGAACTTGACAGTAATACTTTTTGCAGCATCAGCATAGTGGATAGATTGTGTCCATACTTTTCCCACAGTAGAGAGGAAGTCATGCGTATCTAGCCATCTATTTTCAAATCTAAAGACTGAGGATTTTGGTATGGAAGTTTGTATTTAGATAACACAAGGCACATGATCTGAAGTAGTCATGACCAAAGGCAAAGCTATAGTGTTTGGAAATGTGGTTGTCCAAGCCACGGATTTGAAAAACCAATCTAGCCTTTGCAGCAAAGGGGAATCTTGCATATTACTCCAGGTAAATTTTTTGCCTTTAAGAGGAATATCCACCAGTCCAAAATTGCTAATTGCTTCATTAAACAAGAGCAGTTCATTAACATTTCCCCGTGCCTTATTTCTATCTTGAGGTGATCTTATTAGGTTAAAGTCTCTAATCAGAAGCCAATTTTCATAATCTGGAATTACAATGTTATTAAGCCATTATAAGAAGGCCATCTGTTCACTGTCCTAGCATGGTGCATAAATACTAGTCAGGGTCCAGAACAAATCTAGTTTAGTTGATTGCAGTTCTACTAAAATAGCATATCTATTCTGGAAAACACATCTGCCATTGAATACAGAACTATCCCAAACAGTGACAATTCTACCTGATCTCCCTAAAGAGGGAACAGACACAAAGGAATCAAAATTTCTAGGGCAAAAATTTCTCAGAAACTGCAAGTCAATATTTCCCCTTTTTGTCTCCTTGAGGCAGATCACATGGCAAGCACTTTCTATTATTTTGTTCATGATGATAGGCCATTTCTATGGATCATTGGTCCCTCTTATATTCTAGTTAAGCACTTTCCAAATATCCATAAAAACAATAATATTTATGGCCAGCTGCTACCATAAACTGTAGCCAGATCGGATACTTAGGAGTGCCAAAGGTCCAAAAGCGATTACAATAGCAGCTCATAATGTAGCATAATAAGGGATTAAATTCCATAGCAAGAGGGAGCCAACATATATATTATAAAAATAAACCCAAGGCCCCAGCAAGTGACCAAAAGAAATTCAGAAGTGTAGGTGGCATTCAGCATGGACCAGCACATCCAACTTCTACTTTTTCTTGGGCTTCTTGACTGCATCATTGACTTTCTTTTTGGTAAACAATTTCTTCTCTTTGGGAGATGTAATCTGCCGAGAAGTAGAACTCTGAGGAGGCAAGTCATCACACTAGTAACAATTCGCTAGTCCATAACGATTTTAGTACGTCAGCGAATGGCCAAAATCCGACATGGACACGTGTTTCTGACGGTTTTGCAGACTGTGGCGGATCTCGAGTCACAGATGGACCGATTAGCGGATCTCGCGGATCTTTGTCCAATGAGCAGCATCAGAACGACAGTTCAGTTAGCACCACCGCATCACCCAACAGTTCAACCGTCGAACACTACACCACCAGGTCACCACGTTACCTAGGTTAGAATTTCTAACTTTGCGTGAGCATTATCTGGCTTAACTGCTCAATCCTTGCCTCCATGATGACACGATTCTTTTCTCCTTCTTCTACCTTGCTACTAAGCTCATCCATTTGATCACGCTGACTACTCACAAGTCACAATATCCAGCAACTTTAGTGAATGTACAAGAATGTCTCCTAGAGGAGGGGGGATGAATAGGCGGGTTATAAAAACTTCTACTTGAGGGCTAAACAAGGCGGAATAAAACCACTCAATGTTTACTTGTTTAGCATAAAGCCTATCAACTAGCGTTTTCCTATGTGCACCAACAACCTATGCTAAGAATGATGAGCAACAAGGTGATAACAAACTAGATATAGAACATCAAGCATGAAGGCTATCACAATGTAAAGCGCATAGGTAAAGGAGCTCGGGTTGAGAAGTAACCAGTGCACGAGGAGACGATGATGTATCCCGAAGTTCACACCCTTGGGTGATACGTCTCCATTGGAGCGGTGTGGAGGTACGAGGCACTCCAATGAGCCGCTAGGGCCACCGTATTCTCCTCGAGCCTTTCCACCAAAGGGAAAACCTCGATCCACTAAAGGACCCTTGAGGGTGGTCACCGAACCCGTACAAGCTTGGGGCAAACACCCAAGTATCAAGCTTGAGGCAACTCCACAACACCGGAGGCTCTCAAGTACAATGCCACAAGGGCTACAACACGCCACACCGGCAACAAGGCCACAAAGGCTCCAACGCGCTACAACCGGCTCCAAAACCACAAAGGCTACCACACTCCACAAAGGAATCAACGTCACAAAGGCTACTACGTCACAAAGGCGACAAGGCCACAAAGGCAACAAGGCCACAAAGGATACCATGCCACAAAGGAACTAGTGCACCTATACATCTGACAAGTGTATTAGGTGTGTTGGGGACACAAGAGACTTCTTGTATCGTAATTGCATGGTTGCTTGAGAGGGATATCTTTGACCTCTACCTCCCTGAGTTCGATAAACCTTGGGTGATTCACTTAAGGGAAACTTGCTGCTATTCTACAAACCTCTGCTCTTGGAGGCCCAACACTGTCTACAGGAATAGAAGCGTGCGTAGACATCAAGCTATTTTCTGGCGCCGTTGCCGGGGAGGTAAGGTAAAAGGTATTCACATCCTCCGACTACTAAGCTATTTCCTAGCACTGTTGCCGGTGTGTGAGTGCTCGAAGCTATTTCCTTTAGATCCTGCAATTGCATCTTTTTGTTTCTTGTTTTTCACTAGTTAGGCATAATGGAAAATAACAGTGAGCTTTTTAATCTATTTCCTGAGTTAAGACATGAATTGTTTGATGCAAAAATTAAAAAACCTATGGAACCTTATTTGCATGCTAGTAGCAATGTTATTAGTATGAACGCAATTACTGCTAATGCTATGGAAAAGTCTAAGCTTGGGGAAGCTAGTTTATATAAAAATAATAATTTTTGCTCCTCAACTTTGGGAGAAATATTATGCCTTGATAATGCTTTTTCTCCAATATGTGGTGATTCGAATGATGCTTGTGATATTTTAAATCCACCTACTGAAAGTATTCCTTTCAAGATACCCATGAAAATTATTGAACGTGTTATGGATAACCGCTATGAAGGGGATGGAACTGTCCATTCTGGAGATCATTTACTGTTTTTGCATGAATTATGCGGGTTATTCAAGTGTGCAGGTATCTCTATGGATAAAGTGAGGAAGAAACTATTCTCTATGTCGCTGTCCGGTAAAGCGGTGGATTGGTATAAATTGCTGAAGAATAGGCATTCTCTTGATTGGGAGGATATTATGCCTCTATTTTATTCTAAATTCTATCCTCCAAGTGAAATTCACAAAGACCGAAACCGCATATATAATTTCTGGTCTCATGATGGAGAGAGTATTGCCCAAGCATGGGGGAGATTGAAGTCTTTAATGCTCAAATGCCCCATTCATGAGCTTCCTGGTAATATCATCATTGATAATTTCTATGCAAGACTTTATTTTCAAGACAAAACCTTGCTGGATACTACTTGTTCTGGATCATTCACGCGCAATAAAGAAGAGTTTAAATGGGACCTTCTTGATCGGATTCAGGAGAACGCTGAAGATTGGGAGAACGACAAAGGTAAAGAATCAGGTATAAACTATGAATATGAATGCATTAAGTCTTTCATTGAAACTGTTGATTTTCAAGAGCTTAATGCTAAATATGGTCTTGATCCTCAAATTATGGTCAATTGCTATAGAGTCTTTGCTTCTCATATTAATGTTCCTAAAGAAAATTGGTACATGTATCATGAACCTTTCAAAGACACTTGCATGGAAAATGAAATTGTTGTTAATGATTGCAATAAACATGCCAAAACTTCTGAAAATACTATTTCTTATAAGCATGTTAATTTTTGTGGAATGCATAGACCTTGTGGAATTAATCAAATCAAAAATGAATATTGTATCCATCATAGGAATGAAAAAACTAGAAAGTGGTTTAGGGCTCTAGATGATCTTGGTGAAAAAGTTTGTGCCATCTATCCTTTTATTTGTGAACTTTGCCATAGAGTGGGTAATTTTAATTTTCAATGCTCCCCCAATGATAATTCGAACCCCATGAGTGCTACAAATTTGTATTGTGATGATGAAATCCTTCCTAATCAGCATGATGAACTTACTTTATTTTTGGGGTGTGAAGAGTTATCAAGAAAAATTTGTTTGTTAGATATGAATGATCTTGATATTAATAGTGTCCTGCATGGGTGTCTTTCTTATTGAATTAATAATTGCCATACAAATACTTACATACAAAATATTTTAGAAGATGACACTTTGCCAAAATATGATAGGACCGCTGTGTGTTTTAAACTTATTAATGAAAAGGAGGAATCCTCCCAAGTTTCTTCTATTGTTTCTGGAAATAAATCAGGTTATGTGGAGAAGCCTCCCATCAAGCCTCTCCCTCCTAAAGAAGGGAACGAGGAGAAGGAAAAGAAGAAGAAGAAGGGAACGAAGAAGAAGAAGAAGAGGGGGAATAAAAAGAAAGAGGTATCGACATATCCCCGCGTGTATGAGATAACAATAGGTAACCGTAAGTATGTTGCTCCTAATGATTATTATGATAATGAATCTGAGTACAATGATCTTCCTATGACCTTTACCTACATTAGTGATCATGATTTGAAAGAGCACACTACTTTTGATATTGAAAAATATCTGGGAAACTAATTCTGAAAATGATGATGTTAATAATTGCCATAGTATTAGTACTATCCATGCTTCTTCCCATAATAATATAGAAAGCTCTAAGCTTGGGGATGAGGTGTTTGAAAATCCTTTTGCTACTGATGATTATATGTTTGATACAGCTCCTTCTAGTAACAATGATGGTAAGATTACAGATGAACATACCGTGGAAGATAACTATTCTATTTCTTATGATGACAATATGCCTCCAATCTTTGACAATTATGATAAAGAATGCAATGACATAGGTTATAATTACCCTTATGAAACTTGTCATAGTTATGATGGGATTGCCAAAAACAATTCCCTTAGTATGCAACTTGTTTATCATGTTCAAATTCTTGATAATGATCCTGCTCCAATTGCTATTAATGAGAAGAGTTTTTCTTATGCCAAAATTAATGATACTTTTATGCATATGAACCATGATAAGAATGCTTTAAGTGATGATTATATTGTGGATTTCATCAATGATGCTACGGAAAGTTATTATGAGAGAGGGAAACATGGTTATATGCATCTTAATAATATTAAGTTTCTCCTCTTTATGTTGAGAATCTTGAAGTTACTCGTGTTTTATCTTCCTATGCTTGTCACTTTGCTCCTCATGAATTTATTTGTGTACAAGATTCCTTTTCATAGGAAGCGGGTTAGGCTTAAATTTGTTTTGAATTTGCTTCTTGATGCTCCTTTTTGCTTCATTTTCTATTTTCATGAGAGCATCATTAAAATTGATGAGCCCATCTTAATGGATATAAAGAAAGCACTTCTTGGGAGATAACCCATGTTTTTATTTTGCTACTGTTTTGTTGTGTCTTGGAAGTTGTTACTACTGTAGCAACATCTCCTTATCTTTATTTTATTGCATTGTTGTGCCAAGTAAAGTCTTCGATACTAAGGTTGATACTAGATTTGGATTACTGCACAGAAACAGATTTCTTGCTGTCACGAATTTGAGTAGGCCTCTCTGTAGGTAACTCAGAAAAATATGCCAATTTACGTGAGTGATCCTCAGATATGTACGCAACTTTCATTAAATATGAGATTTTTCATCTGAGCAAGTTAAGTGCCTCTAAAAAATTCGTCTTTATGGACTGTTCTGTTTTGACAGATTCTGCCTTTTATTTCGCATTGCCTCTTTTGCTATGTTGGATGAATTTTTTTGTTCCATTAACTTTCAGTAGCTTTGTGCAATGTCCAGAAGTGTTAAGAATGATTATGTCACCTCTGAATATGTGAATTTTTAATTATGCACTAACCCTCTAATGAGTTTGTTTCGAGTTTGGTGTGGAGGAAGTTTTCAAGGGTCAAGAGAGGAGGATGATACAATATGATCAAGAAGAGTGAAAAGTCTAAGCTTGGGGATGCCCCCGTGGTTCATCCCTGCATATTTCAAGAAGACTCAAGCATCTAAGCTTGGGGATGCCCAAGGCATCCCCTTCGTCATCGACAACTTATCAGATCACCTCTAGTGAAATTATATTTTTATTCCGTCACATCTTATGTGCTTTACTTGGAGCATCCGTATGTTTTTATTTTTGTTTATGTTTGAATAAAATTGGATCCTATCATGCTTGTGTGGGAGAGAGACACGCTCCGCTTTTTCATTTGAACACTTGTGTTCTTAGTTTTACTTTTAATGTTCATGGCGAAAGTTAAAAACGGCTTCGTTCATTGTTATTTGGTTGGAAACAGAAAATGCTTCATGTGGTAATTGGTATATGGTCTTGAATAATTTGATACTTGGCAATTGTTTTGCTCAATAGATCATGTTTAAGCTCTTGCATCATGTACTTTGCACCTATTAATGAAGAACTACCATAGAGCTTGTTGAAATTTGGTTTGGATGATTGGTCTCTCTAAAGTCTAGATATTTTCTGGTAAAAGTGTTTGAACAACAAGGAAGACATTGTAGAGTCTTATAATGCTTGCAATATGTTCTTATGTAAGTTTTGCTGTACCGGTTCATACTTGTGTCTGCTTCAAACAACCTTGCTAGCCAAAGCCTTGTACTGAGAGGGAATTCTTCTCGTGCATCCAAAACCTTGAGCCAAAATCTATGCCATTTGTGTCCACCATACCTACCTACTATGTGGTATTTCTCTGCCATTCCAAGTAAATTGCTTGCGTGCTACCTTTAAAACTTCATTCCTTGTCTTTGCAATACATAGCTCATGGGAAAGTAGGCTTAAAAACTATTGTGGTAAAGAATATGTAGCTTATGTATCTTATTTCTTATAAGTTGCTTGTTGAGCAGTAACCATGTTTCTGGGAACGCCATCAACTATTACACCTTTGTTGAATATCATGTGAGTTGCTATGCATGTTTGTCTTGTCTGAAGTAAGGGTGATTTATCATGATTAAATGGTTTGAGTATGCATATTGTTAGAGAAGAACATTAGGCCGCTAACCAAAGCCATGTATCATGGTAGAAGTTTCAGTTTGGACATTAATCCTCAATCTCTTATGAGAATATTATCTGTTGTTGAATGCTTATGCATTAAAGAGGAGTCCATTATCTGTTTTCTATGTTGTCCCGGTATGGATGTCCTCAAGTTGAGATCTATCAAAAACGAGAAATCAAATGCGATCTATCTCCTTGGACCTTTGTACATGCGGCATAGAGGTACCCCTTTGTGACACTTGGTTGAAACATATGTAATGCAATGATAATCCATGAAAATCCAAGCTAATTAGGACAAGGTGCGAGCACTATTGGTATTTGATGCATGAGGCTTGCAACTTATAGGATGTCTTATGCATAACACATATGAATTATTACTACCGTTGACAAAATTGTTTCTATGATTTCAAAATAAAAAGCTCTAGCACAAAAATAGTAATCCATGCTTCCCTCTGCGAAGGGCCTTTCTTTTACTTTATGTTGAGTCAGTTTACCTACTTCTTTCCATCTTAGAAGCAAACACTTGTGTCAACTGTGCATTGATTCTTGCATACTTGCTTATTTGCACTCATCATATTACTTTGCGTTGACAATTATCCATGAGATATACATGTTGAAGTTGAAAGCAACTGCTGAAACTTATATCTTCCTTTGTATTGCTTCAAAACCTTCTACTAAGAATTTATTGATTTATGAGTTAACTCCTATGCAAGACTTATTGATGCTTGTCTTGAAAGTACTATTCATGAAAAGTCTTTGCTATATGATTCAGTTGTTTAGTCATTGTCTTTACCATTGCTTTAAATCACTTCATTCATCTCATATGCTTTACAATAGTATGATCAAGATTATGTAAGTAGCATGTCACTTCAGAAATTATCCTTGTTATCGTTTACCTACTCGAGGGCGAGTAGGAACTAAGTTTGGGGATGCTTGATACGTCTCCAACGTATCTATAATTTCTGATGTTCCATGCTAGTTTTATGATAATACCTACATGTTTTGCTCACACTTTATAATGATTTTATGCATTTTCCGGAACTAACCTATTAACAAGATGCCACAGTGCCAGTTCCTGTTTTCTGCTGTTTTTGGTTCCAGAAAGGCTGTTCGGGCAATATTCTCGGAATTCGACGAAACAAAAGCCAAACATCTCACTACTAGAAAACAGCTTATCAGTGGCGCACCAGTTTTTAGTGCGCCACTACTATCACGCCACTGCTAACTATTAGTAGTGGTGCACCTCAAGTGCGCCACTACTAATCTGGATAGTAATGGCGCACTGGTACATCTATAGGGTGCGCCACTATTAAATCTACAGGGAGCGCCACTATACACCTATACGGTGCGCCATTGCTTGTGAGCGAATAAAAAAAGCCACATGGGGCCTATTGTGGGATCTATTGTGGCGAATTGACCAGGATTGCAAAACAATAAACATATGGAGACCAGGTCATCATGTGGTAACATTAGAGTGATTAATTAATTATTACAGAGTAATTATATTAATTATTACAGAGTAGTCAAAAAAATTACAACACTATTTACAAAAAGCACCCTGTAAACAAAAACGAAAAAGCAATCTAGTCCGAGAGCGTCGCTGCCAGCGCCGTCTGCCCGTCCGCTAGCCGGCCGCCGTGCTCCTCGCCGTACTGCAGGGCCGCTGTGCTCCTCGCCGTGTTGCCGGGCCGCTGTGCTCTTCGCTGTGATGAAGAACATCCGTCTGTGCGCCGACGCCGTCGTCCGTCATCCGGCGTGGTGGGGGAGTGGAGGACGAAGACGCGGACGGCCAGGAGCCCCTGAGGTAGTTGCAGCTTGCCCTGGTTCATGTCGTGCCGGTGCCGGCGGCCGGAGACTTCGCTGCAAGCAAAAGCAGAAGGGGAAGTCAGATCGCGAGGCGACCATAGTCTCCGGTCGTTCGGATCGGACGCATCGCGGCGGGATGGGCGCGACAGAGCCATCAGATCTAGCGAAACGGAAGGTAAGGGAGGTGAGGTGACGCTAGGGTTTCAGGCGAGGGACGACTGACCTTGAGGGCGCCGAGGCCGGAGGCGGCTCGGTACATGGTGGTCGGCGCCTGCGGAGGATTCGCTCGACGGAGTGGTCGCCGGCGGTGCCTGCGGAAGAAGCGACGGAGGCGGAGATGGGGACGGAGACCATGGGACGCCGACGCAGCCATCCACGGCCACACCGTGCTCGCGGTAGCGCGGCGCGACACAGTGTCCACAGATCTCCGCAGATGTGCCGGCGGCGCGACGTGGAAGAGAAAGGGGATAAGAAAGCAAGTGCGATGTGGGGAGAAGAGAAAGGGGAGAAGAAAAATGGTGGATGCGGTGTGGTGTGGTGGCGTGGTGGGTGGGTGCAGTCTGGTGGTGGGGTGGTGGGTGGGTGCGGTCGATCTGGTGGTGGTGCGTGCGCCGTGCGGTCTGGTGGTGGGGACACGTTTGCGGTGGATCCATCATCCATGTGCGGTGGCCGGTGGCGCACCAACATCTAGTGCGTCATTGGCGTTTGCAGCACAGTGGCGCACAGAATATAGGTGCGCCATTGCTATTCAAATAGCAATGGCGCACCTATATTTGGTGCGCCACTGCTAACTTTAGATCAATCTGTAACCTAGTTTCACAATTAGTAGTGGCCCATGACTACACTAGTGCGCCTGGTAATTGACTACCAGTGGAGCACCACTTTTAGGTGCGCCACTGCTATATAGCAGTGGCGCACCTGTATAGTGGTGCGCCACGGCTAGGCCTTTTTCTAGTAGTGTCTTATTTCACCGAGACGGACGAGAACACCGAAGGGGAGACGGAGAGGAGGCCCAGGGCCCCCACACCACACCTGGGCGCGGGCCCAAGCCTGGCCGCGCCACCAGGTGGGGAGGGCGCCCTGCTGCCCCTCCGACTCTGCCTCTTCGCCTATAAAACCCCTCGTGACCTAAAAACCCGATACCAATTGACGAAACTCCAGAAAGATTCCAGGGACGCCCCCGCCATCGCGAAACTCCGTTTCGGGGGACAGAAGTCTCTGTTCCGACACGCCGCCGGGACGGGGAATTGCCCCCGGAAGTCATCTCCATCGACACCACCGCCATATTCATCGTCGTTGATGTCTCCCATGATGAGGAGGGAGTAGTTCTCCCCCGAGGCCGAGGGCTCTACTGGTAGCTATGTGGTTCATCTCTCTCTCCCATGGTGTGATCTTTATGTGATCATGAGCTTTGTATCACTATTAATCTATGTGCTACTCTAGTGATGTTATTAAAGTAGTCTATTCCTCCTCCATGATGTAATGTTGACAGTGTGTGCATCATGTAGTACTTGGCGTAGGTTATGATTGTAATCTCTTGTAGATTATGAAGTTAACTATTACTATGATAGTATTGATGCGATCTATTCCCCCTTTCATAGCTATTGTTGACAGTGTGTATGCTATGTTAGTACTCGGTCCAAATTGCAACGGTCTATTATGCACTCTAGAGGTTACTTTAATATGAACTCCGGACGTTGTGGAGCTTGTTTACTCCGGCTTGAGGTGTGCTTTTGTAGCCCTACACAATGAATGGTGTTTGTTATCCAACAAGAGAGTGTAGAAAGTAGCATTTATTTATTCAGTTATGTGATCAATGTTGAGAGTGTCCACTAGTGAAGTATGATCCTAGGCCTTGTTTCTAAGTATTGAAACACCGTTTCTAACAAGTTCCGTTACATGTTTGCTTGCTGCCATCTTTATTTCAGATTGCAATTACTACTTACAATCATCCATATTACTTGTATTTTACTATCTCTTCGCCGAACTAGTGCACCTATACATCTGACAAGTGTATTAGGTGTGTTGGGGACACAAGAGACTTCTTGTATCGTAATTGCAGGGTTGCTTGAGAGGGATATCTTTGACCTCTACCTCCCTGAGTTCGATAAACCTTGGGTGATTCACTTAAGGGAAACTTGCTGTTGTTCTACAAACCTCTGCTCTTGGAGGCCCAACACTGTCTACAGGAATAGAAGCGTGCGTAGACATCAGTCGTATGCGCCATTCTTGAGCTCTTTGGACATGCGACGGGCCTACATACCAACTTCGCCAGGTGTTCGGTCTCTGCGATTGCCTGCACGGAGGAGGTGGCGAATGCCGCGGAGGTGGTGATGGAGTGCCAGCCGGCACCCTTCCCCGTCAAATACCTTGGCATTCCTCTTTCTGTCTGTCGGCTGCCGGTGAGGCGTTCCAGCCTGCGGTGGACCGATTGGCTGACAAGCTACCCACCTGGAAGGCGTCGATGATGCCCCGGGTTGGGCGCTGGTCAAGTCGGTGCTAGCGGCGATTTCGCTGGACCAACTCATGGTGCTCAGCTTCAACAAGAAGGCGTTGAAGCAAGTGAATAAGATCATGCGGAGCCTTCTGTGGGTTGGGAGGGCGGAGGCCAATGGCGGCCACTACCATGTCAACTGGTCCAGGGTGTGCCGCCCGCTGCAGTTTGGGGGCTTGGGGATCCCAGATCTCGCACGCACTGCCATCATCCTCAGGGTTCGTTGGCTTTGGAGGATGTGGACTGACCCCCAACGACCTTGGCGTGGGCTCGACATGCAGTTCTCAAAGATCGAGCTGGATGCCTTCGCTGCCTCCACTTCCATGGTGGTTGGCAACGGAGAATCCTCTCTCTTCTGGGGGGACCGATGGTTGGATGGCAAGTCCATCAGGGAGATAGCGCCAGAAGTCTACGTGCTCATTTCCAAGCGCTGCAGGAAGTAGCGCACGGTACAATAGGCGCTGGTGGAGTGCAACTGGATATCGGGCATTGGAGGTGCAATGAGTGCCCTGGCCCTTTGGCAATATGTTCAGCTGTAAATTAGGCTGAGGGACGTAGTGTTATCTCCGGACCAAGACAAGCTGGTTTGGCGTTGGACGACGGTTGGCCAGTATTCTTCGAGCTCCTACTACGACGCCCTCTTCCAGGTGGCGATACTATCAGGTTCCTGGAGGCTCAACTGGAAATCCTGGGCGCCACCCAGGGTGAATTTCTTCATCTGGCTTGCTTGCCTAGATAGATGTTGGACGAGTGAGCGTCTGGCACAGAGGGGATTGCCCCACGCGACAAGACGCTCGCTGTGCGACCAGTCTGTTGAGACTATGGCGCACATTCTGACCGGATGCTCCTTCTAGAGGACTATTTGGTTTGAGGTCCTATCGTGGATTCGGTCCACCGCTAGGCCTCCCACGGGTGAGGGTGACTTCGCGGAGTGGTGGTCGCTTGTGGTGCGGACCGCCCCTCGCAAGTTGCGTAAAGGTACATCGTCACTTATCATGCTTGCGGCGTGGTGGATCTGGAAGCACATGAATGTTGCGGTCTTCGACAATGCGCGTCCCTCGGTGACCTCCTTACTAGGCGACATCAAGGCCGAAGCGCGACAGTGGGCGGACGCGGGTGCCCGGGGGCTTCGCCAACTTCTCCCCTAGATTAGGTCTTTTGGGTTGAGTTGTATGGCGTGGTTCTCTCTTGGACTTGTACATATGAACCTTCTTTTTCTATCAATGCATCGAAACGCAAGGCTTTTGCTTTTTCGCGAAAAAGTAGGAGTAGCTAACCAGGGAGTGCATTTTCGTAGCTAAGAGCATGTCTAACAGACCCCTTAAAACGCGGCCACCCCGTAAAATTCCGGCGGGATAGGGGGTGGGCGCAGTTTGGGCCGTCTAGCAGGCCCCGTATTGGGGCCGGCCCGTATCGGCCGAATACGGCCCCGTCAAAAACACACCGCCGCCCCTACAAATACAGGGTGTTGTTGCGACTCGCAACCCTAGCTCCGTCGTGCGCCACCGCCTCTCACCACACGCTGCGGCGAGCAATTCCACGCTGCACGCCGCAACATTAGCACCGCCGCCGGCCATGCCCGCACGAAGGAGAACTAGTGCATCGCCCGCCTCCGGATCGAAGCGATCCCGCTCGCCGGACACGCTCAAGGAGGCGTGGCGGCGCCAGTGCAAGCTCTCCGCTGCCGGGAGTCGGTGTGCGGCATGTAGGTACATCGGCGGGCGGGCGCTACTACAAGGCCGATCCGCCGCTCAAGCCGATGAGTGGCATCGACTTCGAGAAGTGGCGCGCGGATTGGGAGCAGCAGTGCCGCACGGAGGCGGCATGGGAGGCGCGGCTTGGGAGCTCCAGCGGCGGAGGAGCGCCGCCAGCCGGCGAGGAGGAAGAGGAGGCGGAGGAGGGAGAAGACCCCCTCTACTTGCAGGCGGTGGCCGCGTTCCTGAAGGATGCCGCCGACAAGGCTCGTGCGGAGGAAGTCGATGCGGCGTAGGCCATCGCCGCTGTGAAGGAGATGGAGGCGTGGGAGGCGGAGGCCAATGCGCCATTTTTCATCCACGACGACTAGATCGCTTCGTAGAAGTCGCGATCCATTAGGATCGCACAATTTTGTAAAATCTGTATGTATGATCTACCTATGAACTGATGAACTATCGAAGAAATTTCCCGGGGTTTACAATTTCAATATACGGGGTGAAATACGGGATCTGCTAGACGGAATGGTTCATGCGTGAGTATTTTTTTGATACAGGGCCCTCTACTCACGTTTTACGGTGCAGAAAAATACGAAACTGTTAGACATGCTCTAATCATCTTTATATTCGTCCGGTACTGTTCTCTCAGTAACGTGTGAAGATAAACCAATTACTAATATGTTTGATATGCAGTTAGTCTTTCCACTTGTTACTTAATATTGACTCCCTATGTTTGTTTCCTAGATGGCCATGAACTGCCTGCGACTACATTCCGGGATGGTCCTTCAGACATCGCGCTCTCTGGAATCTGCGGAACATTCGAAGGCTGGCACCAGGGCCCTATCTTCTAAGCTTGATAACATTATAATACCATTTGCAAACATGATGTAGCCGTAAAATTGTAAAGGGAATTTGCTCATTTGTATTAGTACACGTACTGCAACATTTTTTTGTTAAGGTTGTATACTAGAGCAGCGAATTCTTCTTAAAGGGTTTATGCCTATTCTCTAGCTAGCTATTAACTTAGTGAAATAGGGTTTATGCCTCAAACTAGCGCCTGGTTTTGGACTTCCAGACTCTTTAACCTTATGGTCAGTTCAGTTGGTCTAGAATGTTGTCCACGATTTTCAGCGTAGACGTCTTTTTTTAAAACTGTTAAGACTAACCTGTTCCACATTGGTATGAAATCGTCGGCCGCTCCGTCAACGAGGACTACCGGCAAATCACGATGGACCCACGGCGCCAACTTTGTCGACCTCGCCGGACCTTCCGAGCTGCCGACGCCAAAGGAGGAGAAGGCCGCCGCCAATTGGTCCTTCGGGCCATCCAGCGAAGACGGCAACAACCTCGACTTCAGCGCCTTTAACTCACGGTGCCGCTAGATTTTTTTTTAGTTTTTTAGTTTAAATTCGAGTTACTTTTGTATAAATTTCGTTTGAATTTCGTATGAATATCGTTTTAAAAATATCATTTTAAGTTTCAAATCCTATCGGGGCTGACGTATGGGGGCGTCGGTGTGGGAGCAGCATCCCCAAATAGAGGATGCTCTACCGGCGCCCCCATATGGCATTGCCGGCGTCCCTGCCGGCGCCTATTTGGGGGCCGCCGATGGAGATGCTCTAACTGACTAAATGTCTTACTAGCCTAACAATAAAGAATGGGATATAGTTAAGGTAACAATGTCACACAAGTAAAGCACCATGTGAAATGCATTGTGTCTACATGTAAAAGTAAAATTATTAAAAAAAATGAAACAGTGTCTAGGAGGAACTAGAACACTATTGATATAGTTGAAGCTGGACTTGGCGTGACAATTCCAGAATTCGTCCCTGACAGGAATCGAACTCTGGTCGTTAGGGTGCGTCACTGCTATCCTAACCACTGGGCTAAGCCCACGTCGTCAAAGTAAAATTATTAGAAAAGCCGTAGCAACGGCATGAGCAGTTTGCTACTTACGCTTAATCTTGGTCTGTACTTGCATTACGAATTCATTTAGATTTCAACAAATGGCATATATCCATGTGAAATAGGTCTCTCACACGGACAGGAGTTTAGCTCTGCCACGAACCGGAAGTCACACGGACACGGTGCCGGCAGCATGCGGCCATCCTGCCTATGGCTTTAGTCGCGTGATCATGACGCGTTACAAGGTCGGTTAGTTGAAGTAGAAAAGGCCGACGCGAACTCGGACTGTCGCAGAGATCTTTTTTGTTCTTTTTGCGAATTGGCGTTGGCGCATGGAAGAAGAGTCGGACACGAACCCGAAGGAGTATATAATGGGTGCTGCACAAGAGCCACAAACTCACAATTAACCCCTGCCCTTCCCTGATCACACCGTGTGACTAGCACAAGCAGGAAAGAATCCACCTTTCATCCCTCGATCGGCGACGATGATGCAGCGCGCCGTGAATCCCTGGGCCTTTGCTCGCCCTCCGCCGCCCGGCTTCGGATTCTCCTTCGCTCGGCAGCCCGTCGCCGACTTGCCCGCACGTCGTCGACCTCCGCCCCCCGGCTTCGAATTCTCCTACGCTCGGCAGCCCGTCGCCGACTTGCCCTCCCGTCGTCGACCTCCGCCCCCCGGCTTCGAATTCTCCTACGCTCGGCAGCCCGTCGCCCGTCTTCGAACCCCGCCCCCCAGCATCGGATTCTTCTGCGATCAGCTGCCCGTCGACGACGTGCCCGCCCTGCTCCCGCCATCGCCCAGCGAGATCCCCGTGCAACCGAAGCACCCAAAGCGCGCGGCGCCGCCGTCCGTATCCACAGCCGTCTCAGAGAACGAGAAGCCCTCCACTACGAAGCGCCGGCGGGTGTGCTCCGACTACGAAGACGACATCGACGCCAACCTCAGGAGGACGGAGCGGAGCCCCGAGGAGCGGCCGCGGCCGGACTACCTGAAGACGGTGCAGAAGGACCGGGTGAGCCCGTCGGACCGCGCCCGCATGATCGAATGGATGGACGCGTTCGTCCGGAACCACGACCTCGTCGACGGCACGCTCCACCACGCCGTGGCCTACGTCGACCGGGTCCTGTCGGTGCGAGCCATGAGGAAGCATACCGACCACGAGCTCCGCCTCCTGGGCGCCGTGGCCATCTTCGTGTCCGCCAAGTACGAGGACGGCCAGCGCACCTTGGCGAAGCTGGACCCCGACAAGATCTCCTGGTACGTCGGCGGGTCCGCCACGAGGGAGGAGGTGCTCGACGTGGAGCGCCGCATGGTGGTGGCGCTCGGGTACCAGCTCGGCGGCCCAACGGCGCACACCTTCGTCAGCCGCTTCACCAAGCACGCACAAGAAGAGGAGGACCTGAAGATCCAGCGAATGGCGCACCGCCTCGCCGACGAGTCGCTGCGCAACTACGCGTGCCTCGGGTACGTGCCGTCCGTCGTGGCGTCGTCTGCAATCTTCCTGGCGAGGTCTGCGCTGCTGAACCCGCCGGACGTAGCGGCGTGGAGCACGGAGATGCAGGAGCTCACGGGGTACGACGTCATGAACTTGGCCGGATGCCTGCATGCTATGCGCCCAGTCGCTCATCTGTGACCCTCGGCGTTGATCAACTGTAAAAGCGAGAGAGCAATTTTGGCAGATTGTACAAGTAGATAAGAACCGTAGACTCTCTCTGTAATGTTCATGCATATGCATCTGTAACAGAGCAATTGTTGGGAATATTGTCTCTCCCTGTGAATGGAACCTGTTGTACATGAATCTCAGCTTTTAATTGCTGGTTATATATTTTTCCCATTTCATTTGTAATGGCTAAGATCTAGGTGATTTACTCGTTGAGTTTCTTTTTTCGAATTCATCGAGTTGTGACGTTTTGAATTTTCGAGTAGGAACTTCTAGTAGCTTTTTTTTGTGAGAACTTGGGAGCTTTATTAATTCAAAGACATAGGGCTACAATAAGTCAAGAGGTTGTGTTCTAAACACTGATGACTCAGCCCATACCCAAACATTAGACAGCACATTATTGCATACAAATTTAGCGTCGAATGCCTTGCTGTGCGGCGGACTAAACTAAAAGATTCAAAAGAAACAACAAGCTCATGAATATCATATATGATCGGTGAATTTTTTTTTGAAATCAATATATTAACCAGCTAGCAAGCCGCCTCATTAAAAATCTTCCAGTCCTCTTCGGTACCCTGGTAAGGAAAAGAGTGCGTTAAAAACTTGCAGCCCACAGTCACACCTCATTACAATCAGCCTTAAGGTTGTGAATCAACCAGGGGGTGGCTCGGTCTCCCAAGTAGCATGCTCGCCATTGACAACAGCAAATTTGGCACAGCAATGAGCCACTTGGTTAGCTTTTTGTTCCTTCTTAAAGATATACACGAACTCAACACAGTCTACCTCAACGACCGCCCAATTATAGCCTCCTTCCACCGCGAAAGAAACAACATCTCGCGGAGCTAGAGATTCGATGGTTAAGATGATCAGAGAGTCCCAAGTACACCTTGCAGCATGCCTAACTTTTTCAGAATGGATTCTATCTTTTGACGCAAAAGTGGTTTCCTTGAGTTTCTTTTTGATTATTTTTGAGTCTTTTGAAATATTTTGAATGTTCAACACTTAAGCAACTCTCTGGACATTTGAGATTCTAATTTATTTGAAATGTTGTAGCATCTTGAATATTATCTTTATGCCAGTAATGTCACCCCACAAAAAAACTGGGAGAACGTTTTGTGTTATTTTTTTTATAAGGAATGGAGGAACAAAAACAAGAAGCTATCAAAGAATGTTTTTTTTTTGTGAAGATCATAAGCTCGGGGATTCTGTAGGCACCCCAGTACTGTACCTATCACACTCTCAGTTTGCGCACATGTATGCTTTTTTTAGCAACATAGGATTTTCGCAAAAACTTGAAGCGTCTTTATCTAGTTTTAGTTTTTAGTTTTGTTTGGAAATCTTGCATTTTAATAAAATACCACCACCTCTAGATGTGCTTAGTGTTTATCATTTCGCTAGTAGAATAAATATAATTTTAATTTTGGATGCTATAAAATAAGGTGAAGGGATGCAACATATCTAATAAAGCATTTTACTACCTTGAGCCAAGTTATTCTAGTGAGTCCACCATATCTACCTATATATGGCTTTAAATTCCATTCCAAGTATATTTCGGATGAGCTACTTTATTTAGATACCAAACATTTTATACTTTTGTCTATGCTTGGCATGGAGAAATAGTTGTGGGGTGACCACGAACTTGAAAGGCACAACGGCCCTTGTAATAATAAAATGAGTTGTACAAGATGAGGGAAAAAACCCTCCAATCAAGGGTGGTATTTTCATTATGGAAAAGAAAAGAAAAGTAGAAAATGTTATTAAAATGTTTTATGAGAATGTAGCATATGTCATTTGTTTAGTTGAGTTGACATGTTTTTTGAACTGATAACGTAAGTCACGCATACTTGGTGGACCTTTTCAGCTAAGAACTTATTAAGCCGAGTTTATTGTTATTGAAGTATGGATAGTCATCGGTATAAACACGATGGTGTAAGAAAGGTGTGACTACTCGTACAAAGGAGAAATAGATACTCTGAAGATTGATTTCAAACTCTTCTCTTGATATGTCATGTTAAACTTATGACACATGGGACATAAAAAAGCTATAGAGCCATTACATATGCTTATGATAGGGGCAATGGAACTCACCACTATGATGAACCATGATCTTAAGCATACCCTCAAGTATAAATATTTGGAATATAGATGTCTTACCCATGTTTAATCCCTGCTTACTTTATAGTTTTTCTTAGTAAAAATGAAGTTTCTTAAAAGATCTATTCTATGAACAAATGTTAGGAACAATTCTGAATGCATAAGCTTGCTTATGAATCATTAATATCTTGCATACAAGTTTGCTTAATTATCCATAGTACTTTTTTATTTGCTATTATGCAAGATTCGAAGCTTATGTTTTCTTTTACTTCATATGATGATTGCTTGCTGTCATTTACTTATCAATGAACCATTGTACTTTTAGTAGCAATGATCATGATATATATTGTGTATCTATTTACAACAAACTAAAATCTCATTTAGTTA
Organism: Lolium perenne; assembly: GCF_019359855.2. Classification (NCBI taxonomy): domain Eukaryota; kingdom Viridiplantae; phylum Streptophyta; class Magnoliopsida; order Poales; family Poaceae; genus Lolium; species Lolium perenne. The sequence continues at coordinate 147,041,804 of NC_067249.2, forward strand.
TCACCTTTATGCTCAAGGACGAGCAAAGGTTAAGCTTGGGATGCCGATGCATCTAGAATATGTCTATGTTATGTGTATTTTATTGTGCCATATTTCATCATTTTTCATTAATACAAGTGGTTATAATCATGATTTAGAATGATTTTGGGGATTTTTCTAAAAGTTTCCTTTCATTTGTATATACCTTCTAGGGCAGGAAAACACTGTTTTCGTATCTTTAACTTCTAGGAACCTTTGTGAACTCAAAAGGAAATGGGATTTTTTCTACACTGTTATTTTATGGAAAATGAAGTCATGGAGCACTAGGGCCCCACCTAGTCCGGCCAGAGGGCTGAAACGGGGTAGAGGCGTGGGCTGATACCCTGGTCGTGCCACCATGGCCCACTTGGCCCTCGTTTCTCCGATGGTGTCTATAGGCATTGAAATCTAAAACCTTCAAAAACTCTATTTTTTATTTTAGGATTATAAAAAATAGGTAAACTCCCATAGCAAAACCTAGAGCCGTTTACCGACACATGACGTGTTTTTTTTTGCAAAATATGTTGAAATTCATGTTTGGGAAAAATCCGCCTACACATACCACCGGCGCACCAGTATAGTGGCACAACAACGATAGCTTTATACCACCGGCATACCACTATATTGGTGCTTCGGTGGTATGTGTAGGCAGATTTTCCCTTGGTAACCATTAGTACCGGCCCACCAAATATGTAGTACGCCAGCGGTAAATAGCGGTAAATAGTGTAGGCATACCACTTATTTGTTGCTCCGGAGGTACACGTGCAACTATTGGTCTTTTCGTAGTAGTGAGGTAATTCGCGGTAGGCTAGGGGTGGCACCGATCGACGAGAAGCTAGTATAACACCGACTAAGGTGGTTTGGGCATATCTAGTAGAGGCCCTCCATAAGTTCCATTTTATAGTGGAATTCTAAAGAGTATGGATGATACTATAAGTGATAGAGGACGACCAAAGTTGACTTGGGTGAAGCCAGAAAAAAGACTTGAAGGATTGAAATATGCCTTAAGGATTGGCTCTTGATAGCACTGCATGGAGATCAACGATCCATGTCACAAAATCTTAGTTTACTCTCATTTTTCCTTCTCCTTGTTTTTTCCCTTTTATTTATGTTGTGTTTACACCTAGCCTACCAAAACTTATTTAGGAAAAAAGCTTTGATGTTGTTGTTGTGTGACCAATAATGTTACTCATATAAGTGTGATCTTTAAAGATCGCCCTGTAGGTAGACGTCTTCGGCTCATAGAGAACCGCTTAGAACACATTAATACATAGTCAACATGCCAGAGAGTATAAAGTTTCTTTCAACTCAGTTCCTTCGACTTGTTTTCCCATATCCGAATTCACGAGATCCGCAATCACATAAGTTGGGTTACCCCCTCAGGAACAAACATGGGTCCCGAACCCATCTCCATCGTTGAAAGGTATACCATGTTCTTGATAGTCTTTATATGAAAGGATCTGCCAGACTCTTAGCCGCTAGGACACAATCCAATGCTATCACTCCTAAGTTTTCTAGTTTCCTGAAGACTTTGGTCTCCTCTTAATATGTTTTGAACTTTTCATATTATCCTTAGAACTGTTCATTATGACAACCCAAATTGACATTCAGTAAATTTTCAATCAAATTACGCTTAATCTTGGTCTGTAATTGCATTACGAATTCATTTAGATTTCAACAAATAGCATATATCAATGTGAAATAGGTCTCTCACACGGACAGGAGTTTAGCTCTGCCATGAACCTAAGTCACGCGGACACGGTGCCGGCAAAGACGCGGCCTTCCTGCCTATTGCTTCAGTCGCTTGATCACGACGCGTTACAATAGGTTGGTTGGTTGAAGTTGAAAATGCCGACGCGAACTCGGACTGTCGCAGAGATCTGTTTCTTCTTTTTGTGAATTGGTTGTTTGAGCGCCACGAAAAAGAGGATGACTGATACTAGGCGCATGGAACAAGAGTCGGACACGAGCCCGAAGGAGTATATTTCACATGGCTTTAAATTCCATTCCAGGTATATTTCACATGGGCTATTTTATTTAGATTCCAAATATTTTATACTTTTGTCTATGCTTGGCATGGGGAAGTACTTGTGGGGTGACCACGAACTTGACATGCACACACCCACCCTTGCAAAGTGTCAGCAGCCAGCGCAAAAAGCAAGGGAGGGAGTGGGTCTCCTTGCCGTACCCCTCTCCTACACTTAAAAACAACACCTGGAACTCCATTCAACAGTACCGAGGAAGTAGCAGAAGCTAAGATTTGCTTAATCCAGGGGCACCACTTGTGCCCAAATCCTTTTTGCTGCAGTACATCACGAATGAAAGAGTGATCTAGTTTGTCAAAAGCTTTCTCAAAATCCAATTTCAGAAGCACTGTCTCTTTTCGACTCTTACGGTAGAGATGAATATATTCATATGAACAAGCTAAGCAATCCTATATAGTCGTGCTCTTAATGAATCCATATTGATTTTCATGAATTAGTTGCATGATGACAGTCTGCAATCTGTTGGCTAAAAGTTTGGTGATAAGCTTAAGAGTATAGTTTAGCAGAGAAATGAGCCTTAATAATGAACAGTGACTGCATCATTTTTTTGGGAACCAGTGTAATGAAACAGTTGTTGATACTTTCTAGACAAAGAGTTCCCTAATGAAATTGGTTGCACAAATCATAGAAATCATTTTTAATTATGGGCCAGCATTTCTACAAAAAATCAGCATTAAATCCATCTGGACCAGGAGATTTATTATGGGGGAAGTCTGCTACAACATCATCTATCTCTTTTGGTGTGAAAGGTTTCTCAAGGAAAGCCAATTGTGGGTGGCTAGTCAGTAAAGCAGATATGTGAACAGTTCCAGTAACATCTTCAACCTAACCCAACCTTTCTTTATATGACTGAAGCAAAATATCTGCTTTGGCACTATGCTCAGCTACTGAACTTCCATCAGCGGTAGAAATTGTTGCAATTGTAGGGATTCGTTGCATAGAAAACAAAAAAATTCCTACCGCGAACACGCAATCCAAGCCAAGATGCAATCTAGAAGACGGTAGCAACGAGGGGATGATCGAGACTCACCCTTGAAGAGTTCCAAAGCCTACAAGATGATGAGGCTCTTGTTGCTGCGGTAGACGTTCACTTGCCGCTTGCAAAAGCGCGTAGAAGATCTTGATCACGGCGCCACGAACGGGCAGCACCTCCGTACTCGGTCACACGTTCGGTGTTGATGAAGTCGACGTCCACCTTTCCGTTCCAGCGGGCAGCGGAAGTAGTAGCTCCTCTTGAATCCGGCAGCACGACGACGTGGTGGCGGTGGTGGTGGAGAACTCCGGCGGAGCTTCGCTAAGCGTGCGGGAGAGAAGGAGGAGTGGGGCGGCTAGGGTTTGGGGAGAGGGGGGCGCCGGCCACTTAAGGGGTGCGGCCACCTTGTGGTGTTAGGGTGGCCGGCCCCCTCCCCTTGGCCCTCATTATATAGGTGGAACACCCAAGAGTTGGTCTACAAGTCTTCGAATAAGACCCCAAACCAAAACCTTCCATATGACATGAAACCTACCCAAGCTAGGACTCCCACAGTCCCACTAGAGGTGGGATTCCCACCTTCCCTTGGGAGGGGGTGGCCGGCCACCTTAGGTGGAGTCCACACGGGACTCCACCCCTAGGGTTGGCCAGCCATGGTGGTGGAGTCCCTTCGGGACTCCGCCTTCCAAAGTGAATTTCTTCCGGAATATTCTAGAACCTTCTAGAACCTTCCATAAATGCACCGGATCATTTCCAAAATTTGGAATATGACTTCCTATATATGAATCTTATTCTCCCACCATTCCTAACTCCTCGTGATGTCCGGATCTCATCCGGGACTTCGAACAAATCTTCGAACTCCATTCCATATTCAAGTTCTACCATTTCAACATCAAACCTTAAGTGTGTCACCCTACGGTTCGCGAACTATGCAGACATGGTTGAGTACTCTCTCTGACCAATAACCAATAGCGGGATCTGGAGATCCATAATGGCTCCCACATATTCAACGATGACTTTAGTGATCGAATGAACCATTCACATACGATACCAATTCCCTTTGTCACGTGATATTTTACTTGTCCGAGGTTTGATCATCGGTATCACCCTATACCTTGTTCAACCTCGTCTCCTGACAAGTACTCTTTACTCGTACCGTGGTATGTGGTCTCTTATGAACTTATTCATATGCTTGCAAGACATTAGACGACATTCCACCGAGAGGGCCCAGAGTATATCTATCCGTCATCGGGATGGACAAATCCCACTGTTGATCCATATGCCTCAACTCATACTTTCCGGATACTTAATCCCACCTTTATAACCACCCATTTACGCAAAGTGGCGTTTGATGTAATCAAAGTACCTTTCCGGTATAAGTGATTTATATGATCTCATGGTCATAAGGACTAGGTAACTATGTATCGAAAGCTTATAGCAAATAACTTAATGACGTGATCTTATGCTACGCTTAATTGGGTGTGTCCATTACATCATTCATGCAATGATATAACCTTGTTATTAATAACATCCAATGTTCATGATTATGAAACTAATCATCCATTAATCAACAAGCTAGTTAAGAGGCATACTAGGGACTCTTTGTTGTTTACGTATCACACATGTATCAATGTTTCGGTTAATACAATTATAGCATGGTATATAAACATTTATCATAAACATAAAGATATATAATAACCATTTTTATTATTGCCTCTTGGGCATATCTCCAATAGCAATGTGATTCTTTCTCTTTTGATTGGATGCCATAGAATGAAAGAACCTGAAATTTTCATCTCCAAGAGTGACCCACTTGATTTTACCTCTTTGTTTCCAATAAGCTAGCTGTTGCTTTAGAAGAGCAGCTAAGTGTAATTTCATTGCTATTCTGAACTGCCTTTCCATAGTGCTAAGATCTCTAAAATTCTCTCGTAGCATCTATAAGAGAGATCGAGCATTCAAGTATGTAATATCATTATTAATAGAAGAAATAGAATTGGACAACTTCTTTAATTCTTTTCTAAGGATCTTGAACTTGACAAGAATACTTTTGCAAGATCGCATAGTGGATAGATTGTGTCCATACTTTTCCCACGATGAGAGGAAGTCATGCGTATCTAGCCATCTATTTTCAAATCTAAAGACTGAGGATTTTGGTATGGAAGTTTGTATTTAGATAACACAAGGCACATGATCTGAAGTAGTCATGACCAAAGGCAAAGCTATAGTGTTTGGAAATGTGGTTGTCCAAGCCACGGATTTGAAAAACCAATCTAGCCTTTGCAAAGAAAGGGGAATCTTGCATATTACTCCAGGTAAATTTTTTGCCTTTAAGAGGAATATCCACCAGTCCAAAATTGCTAATTGCTTCATTAAACAAGAGCAGTTCATTAACATTTCCCCGTGCCTTATTTCTATCTTGAGGTGATCTTATTAGGTTAAAGTCTCTAATCAGAAGCCAATTTTCATAATCTGGAATTACAATGTTATTAAGCCATTATAAGAAGGCCATCTGTTCACTGTCCTAGCATGGTGCATAAATACTAGTCAGGGTCCAGAACAAATCTAGTTTAGTTGATTGCGGATTCTACTAAAATAGCATATCTATTCTCGGAAAACACATCTGCCATTGAATACGGAACTATCCCAAACGGTGACAATTCTACCGATCTCCCTAAAGAGGAGCAGGACACAAAGGAATCAAAATTTCTAGGGCAAAAATTTCTCGAAGCGCAAGTCAATATTTCCCCTTTTTGTCTCCTTGAGGCAGATCACATGGCAAGCACTTTCTATTATTTTGTTCATGATGATAGGCCATTTCTATGGATCATTGGTCCCTCTTATATTCTAGTTAAGCACTTTCCAAATATCCATAAAAACAATAATATTTATGGCCAGCTGCTACCATAAACTGTAGCCAGATCGGATACTTAGGAGTGCCAAAGGTCCAAAAGCGATTACAATAGCAGCTCATAATGTAGCATAATAAGGGATTAAATTCCATAGCAAGAGGGAGCCAACATATATATTATAAAAATAAACCCAAGGCCCCAGCAAGTGACCAAAAGAAATTCAGAAGTGTAGGTGGCATTCAGCATGGACCAGCACATCCAACTTCTACTTTTTCTTGGGCTTCTTGACTGCATCATTGACTTTCTTTTTGGTAAACAATTTCTTCTCTTTGGGAGATGTAATCTGCCGAGAAGTAGAACTCTGAGGAGGCAAGTCATCACACTAGTAACAATTCGCTAGTCCATAACGATTTTAGTACGTCAGCGAATGGCCAAAATCCGACATGGACACGTGTTTCTGACGGTTTTGCAGACTGTGGCGGATCTCGAGTCACAGATGGACCGATTAGCGGATCTCGCGGATCTTTGTCCAATGAGCAGCATCAGAACGACAGCAGTTCGATTAGCACCACCGCATCACCCAACAGTTCAACCGTCGAACACTACACCACCAGGTCACCACGTTACCTAGGTTAGAATTTCTAACTTTGCGTGAGCATTATCTGGCTTAACTGCTCAATCCTTGCCTCCATGATGACACGATTCTTTTCTCCTTCTTCTACCTTGCTACTAAGCTCATCCATTTGATCACGCTGACTACTCACAAGTCACAATATCCAGCAACTTTAGTGAATGTACAAGAATGTCTCCTAGAGGAGGGGGGATGAATAGGCGGGTTATAAAAACTTCTACTTGAGGGCTAAACAAGGCGGAATAAAACCACTCAATGTTTACTTGTTTAGCATAAAGCCTATCAACTAGCGTTTTCCTATGTGCACCAACAACCTATGCTAAGAATGATGAGCAACAAGGTGATAACAAACTAGATATAGAACATCAAGCATGAAGGCTATCACAATGTAAAGCGCATAGGTAAAGGAGCTCGGGTTGAGAAGTAACCAGTGCACGAGGAGACGATGATGTATCCCGAAGTTCACACCCTTGGGTGATACGTCTCCATTGGAGCGGTGTGGAGGTACGAGGCACTCCAATGAGCCGCTAGGGCCACCGTATTCTCCTCGAGCCTTTCCACCAAAGGGAAAACCTCGATCCACTAAAGGACCCTTGAGGGTGGTCACCGAACCCGTACAAGCTTGGGGCAAACACCCAAGTATCAAGCTTGAGGCAACTCCACAACACCGGAGGCTCTCAAGTACAATGCCACAAGGGCTACAACACGCCACACCGGCAACAAGGCCACAAAGGCTCCAACGCGCTACAACCGGCTCCAAAACCACAAAGGCTACCACACTCCACAAAGGAATCAACGTCACAAAGGCTACTACGTCACAAAGGCGACAAGGCCACAAAGGCAACAAGGCCACAAAGGATACCATGCCACAAAGGAACTAGTGCACCTATACATCTGACAAGTGTATTAGGTGTGTTGGGGACACAAGAGACTTCTTGTATCGTAATTGCATGGTTGCTTGAGAGGGATATCTTTGACCTCTACCTCCCTGAGTTCGATAAACCTTGGGTGATTCACTTAAGGGAAACTTGCTGCTATTCTACAAACCTCTGCTCTTGGAGGCCCAACACCGTCTACAGAATAGAAGCGTGCGTAGACATCAAGCTATTTTTAAAGCGCCGTTGCGGGGAGGTAAGGTAAAAGGTATTCACATCCTCCGACTACTAAGCTATTTCCTAGCACTGTTGCCGGTGTGTGAGTGCTCGAAGCTATTTCCTTTAGATCCTGCAATTGCATCTTTTTGTTTCTTGTTTTTCACTAGTTAGGCATAATGGAAAATAACAGTGAGCTTTTTAATCTATTTCCTGAGTTAAGACATGAATTGTTTGATGCAAAAATTAAAAAACCTATGGAACCTTATTTGCATGCTAGTAGCAATGTTATTAGTATGAACGCAATTACTGCTAATGCTATGGAAAAGTCTAAGCTTGGGGAAGCTAGTTTATATAAAAATAATAATTTTTGCTCCTCAACTTTGGGAGAAATATTATGCCTTGATAATGCTTTTTCTCCAATATGTGGTGATTCGAATGATGCTTGTGATATTTTAAATCCACCTACTGAAAGTATTCCTTTCAAGATACCCATGAAAATTATTGAACGTGTTATGGATAACCGCTATGAAGGGGATGGAACTGTCCATTCTGGAGATCATTTACTGTTTTTGCATGAATTATGCGGGTTATTCAAGTGTGCAGGTATCTCTATGGATAAAGTGAGGAAGAAACTATTCTCTATGTCGCTGTCCGGTAAAGCGGTGGATTGGTATAAATTGCTGAAGAATAGGCATTCTCTTGATTGGGAGGATATTATGCCTCTATTTTATTCTAAATTCTATCCTCCAAGTGAAATTCACAAAGACCGAAACCGCATATATAATTTCTGGTCTCATGATGGAGAGAGTATTGCCCAAGCATGGGGGAGATTGAAGTCTTTAATGCTCAAATGCCCCATTCATGAGCTTCCTGGTAATATCATCATTGATAATTTCTATGCAAGACTTTATTTTCAAGACAAAACCTTGCTGGATACTACTTGTTCTGGATCATTCACGCGCAATAAAGAAGAGTTTAAATGGGACCTTCTTGATCGGATTCAGGAGAACGCTGAAGATTGGGAGAACGACAAAGGTAAAGAATCAGGTATAAACTATGAATATGAATGCATTAAGTCTTTCATTGAAACTGTTGATTTTCAAGAGCTTAATGCTAAATATGGTCTTGATCCTCAAATTATGGTCAATTGCTATAGAGTCTTTGCTTCTCATATTAATGTTCCTAAAGAAAATTGGTACATGTATCATGAACCTTTCAAAGACACTTGCATGGAAAATGAAATTGTTGTTAATGATTGCAATAAACATGCCAAAACTTCTGAAAATACTATTTCTTATAAGCATGTTAATTTTTGTGGAATGCATAGACCTTGTGGAATTAATCAAATCAAAAATGAATATTGTATCCATCATAGGAATGAAAAAACTAGAAAGTGGTTTAGGGCTCTAGATGATCTTGGTGAAAAAGTTTGTGCCATCTATCCTTTTATTTGTGAACTTTGCCATAGAGTGGGTAATTTTAATTTTCAATGCTCCCCAATGATAATTCGAACCCCATGAGTGCTACAAATTTGTATTGTGATGATGAAATCCTTCCTAATCAGCATGATGAACTTACTTTATTTTTGGGGTGTGAAGAGTTATCAAGAAAAATTTGTTTGTTAGATATGAATGATCTTGATATTAATAGTGTCCTGCATGGGTGTCTTTCTTATTGAATTAATAATTGCCATACAAATACTTACATACAAAATATTTTAGAAGATGACACTTTGCCAAAATATGATAGGACCGCTGTGTGTTTTAAACTTATTAATGAAAAGGAGGAATCCTCCCAAGTTTCTTCTATTGTTTCTGGAAATAAATCAGGTTATGTGGAGAAGCCTCCCATCAAGCCTCTCCCTCCTAAAGAAGGGAACGAGGAGAAGGAAAAGAAGAAGAAGAAGGGAACGAAGAAGAAGAAGAAGAGGGGGAATAAAAAGAAAGAGGTATCGACATATCCCCGCGTGTATGAGATAACAATAGGTAACCGTAAGTATGTTGCTCCTAATGATTATTATGATAATGAATCTGAGTACAATGATCTTCCTATGACCTTTACCTACATTAGTGATCATGATTTGAAAGAGCACACTACTTTTGATATTGAAAAATATCTGGGAAACTAATTCTGAAAATGATGATGTTAATAATTGCCATAGTATTAGTACTATCCATGCTTCTTCCCATAATAATATAGAAAGCTCTAAGCTTGGGGATGAGGTGTTTGAAAATCCTTTTGCTACTGATGATTATATGTTTGATACAGCTCCTTCTAGTAACAATGATGGTAAGATTACAGATGAACATACCGTGGAAGATAACTATTCTATTTCTTATGATGACAATATGCCTCCAATCTTTGACAATTATGATAAAGAATGCAATGACATAGGTTATAATTACCCTTATGAAACTTGTCATAGTTATGATGGGATTGCCAAAAACAATTCCCTTAGTATGCAACTTGTTTATCATGTTCAAATTCTTGATAATGATCCTGCTCCAATTGCTATTAATGAGAAGAGTTTTTCTTATGCCAAAATTAATGATACTTTTATGCATATGAACCATGATAAGAATGCTTTAAGTGATGATTATATTGTGGATTTCATCAATGATGCTACGGAAAGTTATTATGAGAGAGGGAAACATGGTTATATGCATCTTAATAATATTAAGTTTCTCCTCTTTATGTTGAGAATCTTGAAGTTACTCGTGTTTTATCTTCCTATGCTTGTCACTTTGCTCCTCATGAATTTATTTGTGTACAAGATTCCTTTTCATAGGAAGCGGGTTAGGCTTAAATTTGTTTTGAATTTGCTTCTTGATGCTCCTTTTTGCTTCATTTTCTATTTTCATGAGAGCATCATTAAAATTGATGAGCCCATCTTAATGGATATAAAGAAAGCACTTCTTGGGAGATAACCCATGTTTTTATTTTGCTACTGTTTTGTTGTGTCTTGGAAGTTGTTACTACTGTAGCAACATCTCCTTATCTTTATTTTATTGCATTGTTGTGCCAAGTAAAGTCTTCGATACTAAGGTTGATACTAGATTTGGATTACTGCACGTAAAACAGATTTCTTGCTGTCACGAATTTGAGTAGGCCTCTCTGTAGGTAACTCAGAAAAATATGCCAATTTACGTGAGTGATCCTCAGATATGTACGCAACTTTCATTAAATATGAGATTTTTCATCTGAGCAAGTTAAGTGCCTCTAAAAAATTCGTCTTTATGGACTGTTCTGTTTTGACAGATTCTGCCTTTTATTTCGCATTGCCTCTTTTGCTATGTTGGATGAATTTTTTTGTTCCATTAACTTTCAGTAGCTTTGTGCAATGTCCAGAAGTGTTAAGAATGATTATGTCACCTCTGAATATGTGAATTTTTAATTATGCACTAACCCTCTAATGAGTTTGTTTCGAGTTTGGTGTGGAGGAAGTTTTCAAGGGTCAAGAGAGGAGGATGATACAATATGATCAAGAAGAGTGAAAAGTCTAAGCTTGGGGATGCCCCCGTGGTTCATCCCTGCATATTTCAAGAAGACTCAAGCATCTAAGCTTGGGGATGCCCAAGGCATCCCCTTCGTCATCGACAACTTATCAGATCACCTCTAGTGAAATTATATTTTTATTCCGTCACATCTTATGTGCTTTACTTGGAGCATCCGTATGTTTTTATTTTTGTTTATGTTTGAATAAAATTGGATCCTATCATGCTTGTGTGGGAGAGAGACACGCTCCGCTTTTTCATTTGAACACTTGTGTTCTTAGTTTTACTTTTAATGTTCATGGCGAAAGTTAAAAACGGCTTCGTTCATTGTTATTTGGTTGGAAACAGAAAATGCTTCATGTGGTAATTGGTATATGGTCTTGAATAATTTGATACTTGGCAATTGTTTTGCTCAATAGATCATGTTTAAGCTCTTGCATCATGTACTTTGCACCTATTAATGAAGAACTACCATAGAGCTTGTTGAAATTTGGTTTGGATGATTGGTCTCTCTAAAGTCTAGATATTTTCTGGTAAAAGTGTTTGAACAACAAGGAAGACATTGTAGAGTCTTATAATGCTTGCAATATGTTCTTATGTAAGTTTTGCTGTACCGGTTCATACTTGTGTCTGCTTCAAACAACCTTGCTAGCCAAAGCCTTGTACTGAGAGGGAATTCTTCTCGTGCATCCAAAACCTTGAGCCAAAATCTATGCCATTTGTGTCCACCATACCTACCTACTATGTGGTATTTCTCTGCCATTCCAAGTAAATTGCTTGCGTGCTACCTTTAAAACTTCATTCCTTGTCTTTGCAATACATAGCTCATGGGAAAGTAGGCTTAAAAACTATTGTGGTAAAGAATATGTAGCTTATGTATCTTATTTCTTATAAGTTGCTTGTTGAGCAGTAACCATGTTTCTGGGAACGCCATCAACTATTACACCTTTGTTGAATATCATGTGAGTTGCTATGCATGTTTGTCTTGTCTGAAGTAAGGGTGATTTATCATGATTAAATGGTTTGAGTATGCATATTGTTAGAGAAGAACATTAGGCCGCTAACCAAAGCCATGTATCATGGTAGAAGTTTCAGTTTGGACATTAATCCTCAATCTCTTATGAGAATATTATCTGTTGTTGAATGCTTATGCATTAAAGAGGAGTCCATTATCATTTTCTATGTTGTCCCGGTATGGATGTCCTCAAGTTGAGATCTATCAAAAACGAGAAATCAAATGCGATCTATCTCCTTGGACCTTTGTACATGCGGCATAGAGGTACCCCTTTGTGACACTTGGTTGAAACATATGTAATGCAATGATAATCCATGAAAATCCAAGCTAATTAGGACAAGGTGCGAGCACTATTGGTATTTGATGCATGAGGCTTGCAACTTATAGGATGTCTTATGCATAACACATATGAATTATTACTACCGTTGACAAAATTGTTTCTATGATTTCAAAATAAAAAGCTCTAGCACAAAAATAGTAATCCATGCTTCCCTCTGCGAAGGGCCTTTCTTTTACTTTATGTTGAGTCAGTTTACCTACTTCTTTCCATCTTAGAAGCAAACACTTGTGTCAACTGTGCATTGATTCTTGCATACTTGCTTATTTGCACTCATCATATTACTTTGCGTTGACAATTATCCATGAGATATACATGTTGAAGTTGAAAGCAACTGCTGAAACTTATATCTTCCTTTGTATTGCTTCAAAACCTTCTACTAAGAATTTATTGATTTATGAGTTAACTCCTATGCAAGACTTATTGATGCTTGTCTTGAAAGTACTATTCATGAAAAGTCTTTGCTATATGATTCAGTTGTTTAGTCATTGTCTTTACCATTGCTTTAAATCACTTCATTCATCTCATATGCTTTACAATAGTATGATCAAGATTATGTAAGTAGCATGTCACTTCAGAAATTATCCTTGCTATCGTTTACCTACTCGAGGGCGAGTAGGAACTAAGTTTGGGGATGCTTGATACGTCTCCAACGTATCTATAATTTCTGATGTTCCATGCTAGTTTTATGATAATACCTACATGTTTTGCTCACACTTTATAATGATTTTATGCAGTTTCCTAACTAACCTATTAACAAGATGCCACAGTGCAGTTCTGTTTCTGCTGTTTTTGGTTCCGAAAGGCTGTTCGGGCAATATTCTCGAATTCGACGAAACAAAAGCCAAACATCTCACTACTAGAAAACAGCTTATCGTTGGCGCACCAGCTTTTAGTGCGCCACTACTATCACGCCATCGCTAACTATTAGTAGTGGTGCACCTCAAGTGCGCCACTACTAATCTGGATAGTAATGGCGCACTGGTACATCTATAGGGTGCGCCACTATTAAATCTACAGGGAGCGCCACTATACACCTATACGGTGCGCCATTGCTTGTGAGCGAATAAAAAAAGCCACATGGGGCCTATTGTGGGATCTATTGTGGCGAATTGACCAGGATTGCAAAACAATAAACATATGGAGACCAGGTCATCATGTGGTAACATTAGAGTGATTAATTAATTATTACAGAGTAATTATATTAATTATTACAGAGTAGTCAAAAAAATTACAACACTATTTACAAAAAGCACCCTGTAAACAAAAACGAAAAAGCAATCTAGTCCGAGAGCTGCCGTCGCCGCCGTCTGCCCGTCCGCTAGCCGGCCGCCGTGCTCCTCGCCGTACTGCAGGGCCGCTGTGCTCCTCGCCGTGTTGCCGGGCCGCTGTGCTCTTCGCTGTGATGAAGAACATCCGTCTGTGCGCCGACGCCGTCGTCCGTCATCCGGCGTGGTGGGGGAGTGGAGGACGAAGACGCGGACGGCCAGGAGCCCCTGAGGTAGTTGCAGCTTGCCCTGGTTCATGTCGTGCCGGTGCCGGCGGCCGGAGACTTCGCTGCAAGCAAAAGCAGAAGGGGAAGTCAGATCGCGAGGCGACCATAGTCTCCGGTCGTTCGGATCGGACGCATCGCGGCGGGATGGGCGCGACAGAGCCATCAGATCTAGCGAAACGGAAGGTAAGGGAGGTGAGGTGACGCTAGGGTTTCAGGCGAGGGACGACTGACCTTGAGGGCGCCGAGGCCGGAGGCGGCTCGGTACATGGTGGTCGGCGCCTGCGGAGGATTCGCTCGACGGAGTGGTCGCCGGCGGTGCCTGCGGAAGAAGCGACGGAGGCGGAGATGGGGACGGAGACCATGGGACGCCGACGCAGCCATCCACGGCCACACCGTGCTCGCGGTAGCGCGGCGCGACACAGTGTCCACAGATCTCCGCAGATGTGCCGGCGGCGCGACGTGGAAGAGAAAGGGGATAAGAAAGCAAGTGCGATGTGGGGAGAAGAGAAAGGGGAGAAGAAAAATGGTGGATGCGGTGTGGTGTGGTGGCGTGGTGGGTGGGTGCAGTCTGGTGGTGGGGTGGTGGGTGGGTGCGGTCGATCTGGTGGTGGTGCGTGCGCCGTGCGGTCTGGTGGTGGGGACACGTTTGCGGTGGATCCATCATCCATGTGCGGTGGCCGGTGGCGCACCAACATCTAGTGCGTCATTGGCGTTTGCAGCACAGTGGCGCACAGAATATAGGTGCGCCATTGCTATTCAAATAGCAATGGCGCACCTATATTTGGTGCGCCACTGCTAACTTTAGATCAATCTGTAACCTAGTTTCACAATTAGTAGTGGCCCATGACTACACTAGTGCGCCTGGTAATTGACTACCAGTGGAGCACCACTTTTAGGTGCGCCACTGCTATATAGCAGTGGCGCACCTGTATAGTGGTGCGCCACGGCTAGGCCTTTTTCTAGTAGTGTCTTATTTCACCGAGACGGACGAGAACACCGAAGGGGAGACGGAGAGGAGGCCCAGGGCCCCCACACCACACCTGGGCGCGGGCCCAAGCCTGGCCGCGCCACCAGGTGGGGAGGGCGCCCTGCTGCCCCTCCGACTCTGCCTCTTCGCCTATAAAACCCCTCGTGACCTAAAAACCCGATACCAATTGACGAAACTCCAGAAAGATTCCAGGACGCCCGCCATCGCGAAACTCCGTTTCGGGGACGAAAGTCTCTGTTCCGACACGCCGCCGGGACGGGGAATTGCCCCCGGAAGTCATCTCCATCGACACCACCGCCATATTCATCGTCGTTGATGTCTCCCATGATGAGGAGGGAGTAGTTCTCCCCCGAGGCCGAGGGCTCTACTGGTAGCTATGTGGTTCATCTCTCTCTCCCATGGTGTGATCTTTATGTGATCATGAGCTTTGTATCACTATTAATCTATGTGCTACTCTAGTGATGTTATTAAAGTAGTCTATTCCTCCTCCATGATGTAATGTTGACAGTGTGTGCATCATGTAGTACTTGGCGTAGGTTATGATTGTAATCTCTTGTAGATTATGAAGTTAACTATTACTATGATAGTATTGATGCGATCTATTCCCCCTTTCATAGCTATTGTTGACAGTGTGTATGCTATGTTAGTACTCGGTCCAAATTGCAACGGTCTATTATGCACTCTAGAGGTTACTTTAATATGAACTCCGGACGTTGTGGAGCTTGTTTACTCCGGCTTGAGGTGTGCTTTTGTAGCCCTACACAATGAATGGTGTTTGTTATCCAACAAGAGAGTGTAGAAAGTAGCATTTATTTATTCAGTTATGTGATCAATGTTGAGAGTGTCCACTAGTGAAGTATGATCCTAGGCCTTGTTTCTAAGTATTGAAACACCGTTTCTAACAAGTTCCGTTACATGTTTGCTTGCTGCCATCTTTATTTCAGATTGCAATTACTACTTACAATCATCCATATTACTTGTATTTTACTATCTCTTCGCCGAACTAGTGCACCTATACATCTGACAAGTGTATTAGGTGTGTTGGGGACACAAGAGACTTCTTGTATCGTAATTGCAGGGTTGCTTGAGAGGGATATCTTTGACCTCTACCTCCCTGAGTTCGATAAACCTTGGGTGATTCACTTAAGGGAAACTTGCTGTTGTTCTACAAACCTCTGCTCTTGGAGGCCCAACACTGTCTACAGGAATAGAAGCGTGCGTAGACATCAGTCGTATGCGCCATTCTTGAGCTCTTTGGACATGCGACGGGCCTACATACCAACTTCGCCAGGTGTTCGGTCTCTGCGATTGCCTGCACGGAGGAGGTGGCGAATGCCGCGGAGGTGGTGATGGAGTGCCAGCCGGCACCCTTCCCCGTCAAATACCTTGGCATTCCTCTTTCTGTCTGTCGGCTGCCGGTGAGGCGTTCCAGCCTGCGGTGGACCGATTGGCTGACAAGCTACCCACCTGGAAGGCGTCGATGATGCCCCGGGTTGGGCGCTGGTCAAGTCGGTGCTAGCGGCGATTTCGCTGGACCAACTCATGGTGCTCAGCTTCAACAAGAAGGCGTTGAAGCAAGTGAATAAGATCATGCGGAGCCTTCTGTGGGTTGGGAGGGCGGAGGCCAATGGCGGCCACTACCATGTCAACTGGTCCAGGGTGTGCCGCCCGCTGCAGTTTGGGGGCTTGGGGATCCCAGATCTCGCACGCACTGCCATCATCCTCAGGGTTCGTTGGCTTTGGAGGATGTGGACTGACCCCCAACGACCTTGGCGTGGGCTCGACATGCAGTTCTCAAAGATCGAGCTGGATGCCTTCGCTGCCTCCACTTCCATGGTGGTTGGCAACGGAGAATCCTCTCTCTTCTGGGGGGACCGATGGTTGGATGGCAAGTCCATCAGGGAGATAGCGCCAGAAGTCTACGTGCTCATTTCCAAGCGCTGCAGGAAGTAGCGCACGGTACAATAGGCGCTGGTGGAGTGCAACTGGATATCGGGCATTGGAGGTGCAATGAGTGCCCTGGCCCTTTGGCAATATGTTCAGCTGTAAATTAGGCTGAGGGACGTAGTGTTATCTCCGGACCAAGACAAGCTGGTTTGGCGTTGGACGACGGTTGGCCAGTATTCTTCGAGCTCCTACTACGACGCCCTCTTCCAGGTGGCGATACTATCAGGTTCCTGGAGGCTCAACTGGAAATCCTGGGCGCCACCCAGGGTGAATTTCTTCATCTGGCTTGCTTGCCTAGATAGATGTTGGACGAGTGAGCGTCTGGCACAGAGGGGATTGCCCCACGCGACAAGACGCTCGCTGTGCGACCAGTCTGTTGAGACTATGGCGCACATTCTGACCGGATGCTCCTTCTAGAGGACTATTTGGTTTGAGGTCCTATCGTGGATTCGGTCCACCGCTAGGCCTCCCACGGGTGAGGGTGACTTCGCGGAGTGGTGGTCGCTTGTGGTGCGGACCGCCCCTCGCAAGTTGCGTAAAGGTACATCGTCACTTATCATGCTTGCGGCGTGGTGGATCTGGAAGCACATGAATGTTGCGGTCTTCGACAATGCGCGTCCCTCGGTGACCTCCTTACTAGGCGACATCAAGGCCGAAGCGCGACAGTGGGCGGACGCGGGTGCCCGGGGGCTTCGCCAACTTCTCCCCTAGATTAGGTCTTTTGGGTTGAGTTGTATGGCGTGGTTCTCTCTTGGACTTGTACATATGAACCTTCTTTTTCTATCAATGCATCGAAACGCAAGGCTTTTGCTTTTTCGCGAAAAAGTAGGAGTAGCTAACCAGGGAGTGCATTTTCGTAGCTAAGAGCATGTCTAACAGACCCCTTAAAACGCGGCCACCCCGTAAAATTCCGGCGGGATAGGGGGTGGGCGCAGTTTGGGCCGTCTAGCAGGCCCCGTATTGGGGCCGGCCCGTATCGGCCGAATACGGCCCCGTCAAAAACACACCGCCGCCCCTACAAATACAGGGTGTTGTTGCGACTCGCAACCCTAGCTCCGTCGTGCGCCACCGCCTCTCACCACACGCTGCGGCGAGCAATTCCACGCTGCACGCCGCAACATTAGCACCGCCGCCGGCCATGCCCGCACGAAGGAGAACTAGTGCATCGCCCGCCTCCGGATCGAAGCGATCCCGCTCGCCGGACACGCTCAAGGAGGCGTGGCGGCGCCAGTGCAAGCTCTCCGCCGGGAGTCGGTGTGCGGCATGTAGGTACATCGGCGGGCGGGCGCTACTACAAGGCCGATCCGCCGCTCAAGCCGATGAGTGGCATCGACTTCGAGAAGTGGCGCGCGGATTGGGAGCAGCAGTGCCGCACGGAGGCGGCATGGGAGGCGCGGCTTGGGAGCTCCAGCGGCGGAGGAGCGCCGCCAGCCGGCGAGGAGGAAGAGGAGGCGGAGGAGGGAGAAGACCCCCTCTACTTGCAGGCGGTGGCCGCGTTCCTGAAGGATGCCGCCGACAAGGCTCGTGCGGAGGAAGTCGATGCGGCGCAGGCCATCGCCGCTGTGAAGGAGATGGAGGCGTGGGAGGCGGAGGCCAATGCGCCATTTTTCATCCACGACGACTAGATCGCTTCGTAGAAGTCGCGATCCATTAGGATCGCACAATTTTGTAAAATCTGTATGTATGATCTACCTATGAACTGATGAACTATCGACGAAATTTCCCGGGTTTACTATTTCAATATTAGGTGTGAAATACGGGATCTGCTAGACGGAATGGTTCATGCGTGAGTATTTTTTTGATACAGGGCCCTCTACTCACGTTTTACGGTGCAGAAAAATACGAAACTGTTAGACATGCTCTAATCATCTTTATATTCGTCCGGTACTGTTCTCTCAGTAACGTGTGAAGATAAACCAATTACTAATATGTTTGATATGCAGTTAGTCTTTCCACTTGTTACTTAATATTGACTCCCTATGTTTGTTTCCTAGATGGCCATGAACTGCCTGCGACTACATTCCGGGATGGTCCTTCAGACATCGCGCTCTCTGGAATCTGCGGAACATTCGAAGGCTGGCACCAGGGCCCTATCTTCTAAGCTTGATAACATTATAATACCATTTGCAAACATGATGTAGCCGTAAAATTGTAAAGGGAATTTGCTCATTTGTATTAGTACACGTACTGCAACATTTTTTGTTAAGGTTGTATACTAGAGCAGCGAATTCTTCTTAAAGGGTTTATGCCTATTCTCTAGCTAGCTATTAACTTAGTGAAATAGGGTTTATGCCTCAAACTAGCGCCTGGTTTTGGACTTCCAGACTCTTTAACCTTATGGTCAGTTCAGTTGGTCTAGAATGTTGTCCACGATTTTCAGCGTAGACGTCTTTTTTTAAAACTGTTAAGACTAACCTGTTCCACATTGGTATGAAATCGTCGGCCGCTCCGTCAACGAGGACTACCGGCAAATCACGATGGACCCACGGCGCCAACTTTGTCGACCTCGCCGGACCTTCCGAGCTGCCGACGCCAAAGGAGGAGAAGGCCGCCGCCAATTGGTCCTTCGGGCCATCCAGCGAAGACGGCAACAACCTCGACTTCAGCGCCTTTAACTCACGGTGCCGCTAGATTTTTTTTTAGTTTTTTAGTTTAAATTCGAGTTACTTTTGTATAAATTTCGTTTGAATTTCGTATGAATATCGTTTTAAAAATATCATTTTAAGTTTCAAATCCTATCGGGGCTGACGTATGGGGGCGTCGGTGTGGGAGCAGCATCCCCAAATAGAGGATGCTCTCTGCGCGCCCCATATGGCATTGCCGGGCGTCCCCGCCGGCGCCTATTTGGGGGCCGCCGATGGAGATGCTCTAACTGACTAAATGTCTTACTAGCCTAACAATAAAGAATGGGATATAGTTAAGGTAACAATGTCACACAAGTAAAGCACCATGTGAAATGCATTGTGTCTACATGTAAAAGTAAAATTATTAAAAAAAATGAAACAGTGTCTAGGAGGAACTAGAACACTATTGATATAGTTGAAGCTGGACTTGGCGTGACAATTCCAGAATTCGTCCCTGACAGGAATCGAACTCTGGTCGTTAGGGTGCGTCACTGCTATCCTAACCACTGGGCTAAGCCCACGTCGTCAAAGTAAAATTATTAGAAAAGCCGTAGCAACGGCATGAGCAGTTTGCTACTTACGCTTAATCTTGGTCTGTAGTTGCATTACGAATTCATTTAGATTTCAACAAATGGCATATATCCATGTGAAATAGGTCTCTCACACGGACAGGAGTTTAGCTCTGCCACGAACCGGAAGTCACACGGACACGGTGCCGGCAGCATGCGGCCATCCTGCCTATGGCTTTAGTCGCGTGATCATGACGCGTTACAAGGTCGGTTAGTTGAAGTAGAAAAGGCCGACGCGAACTCGGACTGTCGCAGAGATCTTTTTTGTTCTTTTTGCGAATTGGCGTTGGCGCATGGAAGAAGAGTCGGACACGAACCCGAAGGAGTATATAATGGGTGCTGCACAAGAGCCACAAACTCACAATTAACCCCTGCCCTTCCCTGATCACACCGTGTGACTAGCACAAGCAGGAAAGAATCCACCTTTCATCCCTCGATCGGCGACGATGATGCAGCGCGCCGTGAATCCCTGGGCCTTTGCTCGCCCTCCGCCGCCCGGCTTCGGATTCTCCTTCGCTCGGCAGCCCGTCGCCGACTTGCCCGCACGTCGTCGACCTCCGCCCCCCGGCTTCGAATTCTCCTACGCTCGGCAGCCCGTCGCCGACTTGCCCTCCCGTCGTCGACCTCCGCCCCCCGGCTTCGAATTCTCCTACGCTCGGCAGCCCGTCGCCCGTCTTCGAACCCCGCCCCCCAGCATCGGATTCTTCTGCGATCAGCTGCCCGTCGACGACGTGCCCGCCCTGCTCCCGCCATCGCCCAGCGAGATCCCCGTGCAACCGAAGCTCCCAAAGCGCGCGGCGCCGCCGCCCGTATCCACAGCCGTCACCGAGAACGAGAAGCCCTCCACTACGAAGCGCCGGCGGGTGTGCTCCGACTACGAAGATGACATCGACGCCAACCTCCGGAGGACGGAGCGGAGCCCCGAGGAGCGGCCACGGCCGGACTACCTGAAGACGGTGCAGCAGGACCGGGTGAGCCCTTCGAACCGCGCCCGCATGATCGACTGGATGGACGACTTCGTCCGGAACCACGACCTCGTCGACGGCACGCTCCACCACGCCGTGGCCTACGTCGACCGGGTCCTGTCGGTGCGAGCCATGAGGAAGCATACCGACCACGAACTCCGCCTCCTGGGCGCCGTGGCCATCTTCGTGTCCGCCAAGTACGAGGACGGCCAGCGCACCTTGGCGAAGCTGGACCCCGACAAGATCTCCTGGTACGTCGGCGGGTCAGCCACGAGGGAGGAGGTGCTCGACATGGAGCGCCGCATGGTGGTGGCGCTCGGGTACCAGCTCGGCGGCCCCACGGCGCACACCTTCGTCAGCCGCTTCACCAAGCACGCACAAGGAGAGGAGGAGCTGAAGATCCAGCGAATGGCGCACCGGCTCGCCGACGAGTCCCTGCGCAACTACACCTGCCTCGGGCACCTGCCATCCGTCGTGGCGTCGTCTGCAATCTTCCTGGCGAGGTCTGCGCTGCTCAACAACCTGCCGGACGTACCGGCGTGGAGCTCGGAGATGCAGGAGCTCACGGGGTACGACGTCACGAACTTGGCCGGATGCCTGCATGCTATGCGCCCAGTCGCTCATCTCATCTGTGACCCTCGGCGTTGATCAACTGTAAAACCGAGAGAGCAATTTTGGCAGATTGTACAAGTAGAGAAGAACCGTAAAATCTCTTTGTAGTGTTCGTGCATATGCATCTGAAACAGAGCAATTGTTGGGAATATTAATTGTCTATCCCTCTGAATTGAACTTCTGTACATCAATCTCAGCTTTTAATTGCTGGTTATATATTTTCCCCATTTCATTTGCAATGGCTAATATCTAGGTGACTTACTCGTTGAGTTTCTTTTTTCGAATTTATCGAGTTGTGACGTTCAGAATTTTCGTCTAGGAACTTCTAGTACCTCTTTTTTTTTTGTGAGAACTTGTGAGCTTTATTAATTCAAAGACATATGGTTACAATAAGCCAAAAGGATGTGAACTAAACACCGATGACTCAGCCTAGACCCAAACATTAGACACCACATTATTGCATGCAAATTTAGCGTAATTGCGAGCCAAATGGTTTGTTGTGCGGCGGACTGAACTTAAAGATTCAAAAGAAAAACCTAGCTCATGAACATCATATAGGATCAGCGAAATAGTTGACCGATCTTTTCGTTCCTCCTTCGAGATACACACCAACTCAGCATAGTATACCTCAAAGACCGCCCAAGTATAGTTCCTCTCCACCGCGAAAGAAACAACATCCTAAAGAGCTAGAGCTTCGATGGTTAAGAGGATCAGAGAGTCCCAACTACACCTTGCAGCATGCCCAACTTTTTCAGGATAGATTCTTTCTTTTGATGCAAAAGTGGTTTCCTTGACTTTCGTTTTGATTACTTTTTGACTCTTTTGAACTATTTTGAATGTTAGCCACTTAAGTAACTCTCTGGACATTTGAGATTCTAATTTATTTGAAATGTTGCTAGCATCTTGAATAATTTTTATGCCACTAAAGTCACCCCACGAAAAAGAAGTGGGAGAAAGCTAGTTTTGTGTTAAAGTTTTTTGATAAGAAATGGAGGAACAAAAAAAATGAGCTATCAAAGAATGGTGAAAACCATAAGCTCGGGGATTCCCTAGGCACCCAAGTACTAGACCTATCACACTCTTAGTTTGGACACATGCATACTTTGTTTTTTGAGTAACATACGAGCTTGTGCCGAGCGAGGGAGTCAACGTAGCCATGAAGTCGAATATGTTGAAGATCAGGAAGACGATGATAACGAGCTCAGCGGGGCGGCGTGTTTTTATTGCCAGGTTCGCAAAACACCCGTTTCAAAGGGATTCAAGCCTCCTACGGATAAATTAAAGTACGAAGGACTCCAATAACCTGAACCATGGTTGGATGATTACTTGCAAACGATAAAGGTCCACGGTGGCACTAAGCTACCGCCATGCAGAGTTTGCAACTTTTCTTGAGCGGACCCGCAAGATCATAGCTTCGGAAGTTGCAAGAATGAACCATCAACATTGGGAGGATCTGCGCAAACAATTCATCTGAAAGTTTCGGTCAAATTTGAAGTGTCCAACGTCAATCGAGGAATTGCGAAAGTGCGTACATAAATCCGGCGATTCAATGCGTTCACATCTCCAAAGGTGGAGCATGATCAAAAATTCATCCGAGAACATCTCTGATGAACGGGCAATCGATGCATTTAAAGACGGATTGTGCCGCACGGACTTTGTTGAGAAGATGGGAAGAGTCGGGCCTAATACAATAAGCGAGTTAATGGACCTAGCAAACAAGTGGGCTACCAGAGAAGACGCAGCAAGCAACAAGCGAGCAAGGTCACCCGAGGAAGATCTGCCGAGGTGCGGAATCGTGCGTAAGAGGCGAGGCCAAAACTATGATGATTACAAGAGACTTGTCCAAGTTGTGACTAGCTTCACAAACAAGGATGATAGGAAGGATGACTACCGCAACAGTGGGTATCGAAGTAATAGTCGAGATGAGCCTGGCCCTAGCAGGCAGACGTACAAGCCAAGGCCTCCGATCCAGCCACGGTACGAGTAAACAAATGAAAAAGATGCTTAACACACCTTGTACCATGCACGGTTACTTCGATTCTAAGGGACGAAGGCAATCCAACCATTTTCTGAAGGAGTGTAGAACTTTCTAGCGGATGCTCCCAATTTTCGGAGCAGCATGGCAAAATGTAGTAAGACAAGTATTCGCTCGGGAGCCTAGGTCACTTGCCATTGCACCCCCTCCGCCACCAGTACCTCCTCAAACCCTAGTACTAGCAATACAAGCGGCCCCTACAAATAATAGAAATCCACCAGATCGATACATTAATTCCAAGGGAGAAGTCAACATGATCTAGAAAGGGCGTCCACCCAAAATAGGCAGCAAAATATAATTACTCGACAAGTAAACCTGGCAATCCAAGCACCACCGCCTACACCCGAGTACCTCAACTGGTCCGACCAATACATTAGATTTGATAGGAAAGATCATCCTTATAAGATCCCTCCACCAGGTCATTCACCCTTGGTTGTTGATGCCCAGATCAGCGGGTGCGATTGCAGTAGGGTCTTCCTTGATGCAGGGAGCGCCATCAACCTAATCTATGCCAAAACTCTGTGAGCAATGAATATATCTCTTACAAACCTGATACCCTGGGATGCTGGGTTCCACGACATAGTTCCGGGAAAACCAGAGATGCCTCTGGGAAAGATCATGCTTGGCGTAGTCTTCGGGACGCGCGGAAATTTCTGGAGAGTAAAAATGTGCGAAGTCATGGATTAGTCCTCACAATATCATACGATATTAGGCCGACCAGCATACTCTTGGTTCATGGCAGTCTCACATCATATGTGTTTTCTCCTGAAGATGCCAGGACCCAACGGAGTCATCACAGTCAAAGGAAATTTTGCTCGCTTTGACCCTTGCGACCGAGAGTTCCACAAGTTATCCGAGTCCTTTAGGATGCACGCGGAGTTCCTTTATATCCCAAGATCAGAAGTGTCACTAGACTAGCAAACAAAACAAGCAGATATTGAGAACAAGCAAGTGCGTGGGTGTTTGCCCTATGCCAGGGCGCTCCACGGTACCACCAGGCGCTCGCTCGCTCGTGGCTCCGTTCGATCTGGGAACGAGCCCCGCTTCAATCTCAACCGTCGGAGCATGAAAGAGAACCCACCCACGGCGGTAAACCCTAGCCGCCCGCACTGCCTAGCTGGTGACCCGCCCCATCTGGCTCCTCCTCTCCGCCGCCCATCCACCTCCTCCTCTCTGCCTCGTCCTCGCTGCGTCACCGCGTCGTGCCCCCATGAACCGGACCGAGTGGATGTAGCGCCTCCCTTCCTCGCCGGCGCTCAGTCCGCAGACGTGACGCGGAGATGAGAGGATGAACTTCAGCGAGCAAGGGAGAAGAGGAGGTCGAACCACCCCAATCCTCTTTTCCGCCCAGCGGAGGTCGCAAAGCTCCCTCTTCTCGTTGGCGACTACAACGACAGCGGCTGCTGCGTCACCGCGGGAGAAGAGGGCTGCGACGGTCGCCTGATGGGCGAGATTCCTCCTCCACCAGCGAGTCGACGACGAAGCAGAGTGATGCGATTGGGTATCTACATCTCCCTCTCCTCGCCCCTCTCTCTCCTCTGGTTTAATGGCAGTGTAGTTTCTGCAATCCTACTCATCCCTGCTATTGTTGTAGAGTTTTTGTTTTGCTGCCCGGTTAGTCTAAAAATTGGTACCCAAACCTACTTTTGGTGGTCTCCTCGCGGGGGTTGGCTCTAGAAGCACACGTCTTGAAGATGACCCTTGGGGAGATTGAGAGCTCCAGTTCAGCGCTGTCATCGTCCAGCTGTTAATCCAACAGGCAGGTTATGTTCGATCCCTCTGTTTGTGAATTCTGTTTTTCCTAATGGAGTTCATGTCCTGTGTACTGGAGTTA
Organism: Lolium perenne; assembly: GCF_019359855.2. Classification (NCBI taxonomy): domain Eukaryota; kingdom Viridiplantae; phylum Streptophyta; class Magnoliopsida; order Poales; family Poaceae; genus Lolium; species Lolium perenne. Next base: position 147,067,329 of record NC_067249.2, read on the forward strand.
TTATTCTTTAAAAATCCAGTAAACATCATGGTGATATTTGAGATGTTAATTTCAGATTTTGGGAAGCAAGGTAATATATACCTGGGATTGTCAGCTCTCTCTGCTGCGTTTTGATGATGGACTTTAAACTGATGATGGTGTTGGCGTAGATCGTCTTGGCATTCACGGGAAGAAAGTTTGGATGCACGAGAGCCAAGAGGTAAAATGGTGCATGAGCTTCTTTAAACATCCTACATCGGAATGTAAAGTGAATATATACATGCCATTGTTGAAACAATGATGTGTGTTGTGCTATGTAGATCTCGGCCATGCCTCGTGGTATAGGATGGTGGTGTTGCTGGTGAATGGTCACACGACGGATGATGCCAAGCTGGTGCACTAGGACAAGGTCGGCCTTCCCGATGGCATGACCGCATGACTATCAAGGCCATGGACATCTGGATGGTACGTCTACCTTTCCTGACATTCTAGGATTGCCCGACATGGATGATTGATCTTGACTGTTTTATTATGTTGTCGTCGTTTTTGTTTGTTGCACCACAAGGCACTGGACACCAATTTCACGGATAATATATTTTTCATTGTCAAGGAAAAAACGAATTATCTCTTATTTGAGACACACTTTTATGGTATAGGTTTCTTTAATGCTTATAACCTATTTTGTTGGAGCAAGAAAAATGTCTATATTTGTGGATATTGAATTGTATTGTTTTGACGGTAGTTAAATACTGAAAATATATCGCTATATCTAACAGGGTTATTAGTCTGCTGGTCTAGGGAGACTTTTGTTGAGCATTTCGTGTCTACACTTGGCACACACACTGCACTCAATTCTATTGGCTTCTTGAAGGGCAACCTTTTGGTGAGTCAATTTTTGCTTGAGATTCTAGAATCCATGTCAAATCTCAGGTAACAAATTCGAATCTTTAATGTAGGTTTTGGTAGGATATCTTTTCTTCGGTTTGGTTATCAATTTTATTCCAGAGCCAACCTTTGTGCCAGCCACTGATACAAGCAAGAATGAAGTTGGAATGAACAATCTTCGGGGATAAGTACAACATCATAATTGTCTGTTTTCTTATTAAAATATGATGATTGGGTAGAATTTAGTTTGTTTATGTGGAAAGCAGACTCATGATAATGATTTCGGGTAAATATATGAACATGTGATGAAAAAGCATCACCGGAAAGTGTTATTCAGGGATATCATCATACATTTTGGTAAGAAACTAAGAATGTGTTTAAATCAATAAGCTCGCCTGTTTATTAGGCCTGCACTTGTCAAACTTTATTTTAGGTGACATTATTATTTGAACCATTTCATGCCACATGATATTCCATAATAAAATTCTGTGAAGTTTTGCTTCCTTGAAGCTATAATCATTTGACTAAATACTTACTCTGAGCTGCAGGAATCAGTTTGCACAATTTTTGTGAGGCAATTGCAGTATTTCATGGATCTGTGAAGCTAATACCTTTGTGTATTTATGTTAATATAATATTATAATTAATCTTCTAAAGATGGTTTAGGACTTAGGACTGCACCTTGCATTTGTTCTAATAGAGAAGTTACCGGGGACTACCTTGGATGTTTCGATTTTCGAAGAGCTAATTTACCATATCGGACTTCAAATCTTGCAAGGCGTTCGCGTGGGAGTTAACTTGGCTTTTGCTATTGCCTTATATAGCATACCCGAGGTGCATAAATCAACCCACCAACCTTTCTGGTTAGGTAACCTGAATATTCATATCCATATCTGAAGGCGCGTCTTGCATCCTTGCCACTTTGAATATCCCTTGCATTGTTTTTACTAATAAGATTCAGCTGCCCTTATTATTTGATGGTATATCCACCAACGAAAAAGGGCCACAGTTACCTGAGCAGGCTTATATGCCATTAACCTTTGAGATTTTCTATACTCGCGTCGTCTTCTTCATGCAGGCTCTCCATTGTCCGTAGGTTATTTGTACAGGACAAGCCCATCTTAGCATGAAAGAGAGGGGGATATGGATAGAAGGAGGGGAGGCATGAGCATGAGGAGAGGAGGTCACACCACTCTGCAGCTATATGCAAAGCCTGATGTTTCAGTTCCCTGTGTGATAATTTCAGTACCATCTTTATTGTGTATACCAGTATTGATTTCTTTATTATTATCTTTGCCATTTACTGAAATTTCAAACTACATACTGGAATAAATTGTGCAAGCATTAAATGAAGAACCATTTTTTTCCTGTAGTGTTTGCATAGAGGTTCGTTGTTTGCCCAAGGTAATTGAGCTTTCTTCAACGCTGGATATCAGTTTCAGTTATAAAGACATGTTCCTGCTCTGAGCAATGGCAAAGGTTTTTATGTTGCACTAGATTTTAATGCATCTGTTATGTAATCTCTTAAGATAAAGGAATCTTCCTTCAGCTGATGTTTGCTCTTCTCAGTGGCCTACATGTGGCTGAATTTACTCTACGTACTATTTGTGAGTTGCTGGTAGCTCTATTATATTGCAGCTTTTACGTCTTATTTGTTAGTCAATCCATCTATTACAAAATTTCTTACACCCCTTTTCCCAACAAGTATGCATGCCCACCTCTGCTATAACTGTCGCAATATGTTATTCTTGTCACTTACATTTTGTCCTTATGTTAAATAGTTGTAGTGTACATAGGGTGTCTGATACCTTATTTCAATATTGAAATCCACTTTTTGTCAGGTGCTTTTTCTTTGCCTCCTTGGGAGCAGGACGTTTCCTTTCTCCTGCTTGCTTTCTCCACCACCATGACTGGATGGTTCCTCGTGAGCACCTACTGCTGCAAGGGGGAGTTGTAACTGATTAATGCTTGTGTGTGTTCCTTGTACATCTTTCTATGATAGTGTTCTTTCTTATTGTTTTGCTTAAACTGGGTAGCAAACTCAGACTCTTTGCAATGCCAATTTAAGTTTTGCAGTATGTATTGCACTGATTTAATTGTGTTGTGGCAAAAGGAAAGTGGTCCTTCGAGATTTGATGTGATTGTAGGAAAAATCAAGCCCACATACATCCATATACTATCAATGCTCGTTTTCAGGACAACAAATTATAGTGCACCTGACCGGCTAGGAGGCGCCCCAAGGGGCGCCCCAACCACTAGTGTAAGTAAAACATGTACTAGTATTGCTAAAATAAGAAAGGAAGAACATACCTGGTGCCTGGGAAGACCACCACCGCAACATCTCCATTGTTGATGTCGCCTATTGTGTTGCCGAAGCATGTCGGGTCGATCAGATGTAGGCCGACGATGAAGAGCTTGAACGACAACGAGAAAGTTACGCCAAGAGACTCCCCAAAAACCTTATCACGCGTCTCCCAATGCAGGATCTTAGGGGAAAGGGTTTCAGAGGACCTGCTCTCCTGACTGTCGTGCGATCACCGAGATTTGGAAGACGAGAGGACGATGCATGAAGAGGAATACACATGGGGTAGACGAGAGTGGTTGGTTTTGTACAGTGTACACGATGTTCTCTTTCCCCTCTGTATAGCCTGGGAAGCAAGAGGCACTTATCCAACTTGAACCGACACGCTACAGAGGAACTGTCTGGAAGCCGGGTACTTGTTGAGCATGCACACGCGTGTTGACACGTACACACGTAATCGGCGCACCAAGAATAAAAATAGCCTTCCATAAACTGGTTTCAAACACGATTTCACGCGAGAGCGTACGTGGTGAGGCGAGCGGAGGAGTACGCGATGAATCCTTCTCTTCTCACTCACTTATAAGTTGATCGAACTACCTTCCAACTAACAATATAAGACTATACTTAGGCCACAAAGTTGTCCCAATCTACCACTATGGTGGGCTGGCCTTGAAGTTTCAATAATTGTTGGTTATATGGGCCGTTGCATACATGGGTGCAACCCGTACACATCCAACACTAAGGGCATCTCCAACAGGGCGACACAAATCGAACGCCTAAATTATCCGCGTGCATCCGTTTGCGTCTCTCCGCGGACACGAAAAAGATTGTCTTTGTCCGCGCGTCCGTTTGCACCTGGGGTGCCTCCAGCGGCTCGATGCATTTCCGCGTCTACATGAATTAGGATGTTTGAAAACAACAAAATAAAGAGTTTCAATGAAGTCATAGTTATTACATCCAAATTTTTAAAAAGTCTACATGAAAAGAAGATGGTATTCCTCTAGGCATTATCTTCATGGTCAGCCAATGCTCACTGATGCTCAATCAGATCCGTCTGTAGCCATTTGCACACGGTCTCGTCAGTAACTTCTACATTCATATGCATATAGTCCTCCCAAGATAAAGCCCCAGGGATTGGCGCAACCAGCTCACCTTGAAATTCTCAGTGGTTCTCATTGCGGTCATCAGGACGCTCGTTCTCAACGATCATATTGTGCATGATCACGCAGCATGTCATCACCTCATGCATGGTCTTCAGCGATCATGTTCTTGTCGGGTGATGGACAATTGCCCACTGAGCTTGGAGCACACCAAATCCTCGCTCCACATCTTTCCTGCAAGCCTCTTGCATCTTGGAAAACCTCCTTGTCTTCTGCGAGTTTGGATTACGGACACTCTTCACCAGTGTGTCCAGTCAGGGTAGATGCCATCAACAAGATAATATGACTTGTCATATTCATTTCCATTGACCTCGTAGCTCACCCGGGGAGCTTTGCCTTGCATAAGCCTGTTGAAAACCGGTGATCGGTGCAACACATTGATGTTATTGTTGGAACCAGCCATACCAATGAATGAATGCCAAATCCATAAATCTTGAGATATGATAGCTTCAAGAATGATAGTCCGTCCCTCCACATGCCCGCTGTACTGACCCTGACATCTAAATTGACAGTTCTTCCACTCACAATGCATGCAATCTATGCTGCCAATCATTTCTGGGAACCCTCTAGACTCGTTGATAGACAACAACCACCTCGTATCTGTAGGGAATCGTTGCATAGAAAACAAAAAATTTCCTACCACGAGAACGCAATCCAAGCCAAGATGCAATCTAGAAGACGGGAGCAACGAGGGGATGATCAAGACTCACCCTTGAAGATTTCCAAAGCCTACAAGAGTAGGCTCTTGTTGCTGCGGTAGACGATCACTTGCCGCTTGCAAAAGCATGTAGAAGATCTTGACGGTGCCACAATCGGGCAGCACCTCCGTACTCGGTCACACGTTCGGTGTTGATGAAGACGACGTCCTTCTCCCTGTTCCAGCGGGCAGCGGAAGTAGTAGATCCTCCTCGGAATCCCGACAGCACGACGGCGTGGTGGCGGTGTCGATGGAGAACTCCGGCGGAGCTTCGCTAAGCGTATGCGGAAGTTGTATGTGGAGGAGGGGTTCTAGGGTTTGGGGAGAGGGGCGCCGGCTAGGGCAGCCTTGAGGGGGTGCGGCCATGGTGGAGGCTTGAGTGGCTGGCCACCCTCCCCTTGTCCCTCATTATATAGGTGGAAGCCCCAAGAGTTGTAGTCCAAGTCTTCGAATCTCTACTACCTAAAAAGAATGTCAAGGTTCCGTCGTCAATCGATACGCTTCGTCCGCCCCTAGCTTCGTCAACCGCTATCATTTTGCATTTGGGCCCCTCGGAATCTAGAAAAAAATTAGGTAGTTCAACCCTGTCGGCGCCCTCCTTGATCCGTTCTTCAACTCCGTCCCACGAGCATCGCCGCCCCTGGCCTCCTCCAGCCGGCAAGCGTGGTCGCTCTAGCCTCATCCACCGCGGACGGGAACTCAGGCTCCACCTCGCCCACGCACCGTACCGTCCTCCCATGAAATCGCTGCACAAGATATGCCCATCCGGCGCGCCACCGGCCCAATCCCACCTCTCCTGCTCTGGTTTGTGTTGATGTATGGATCGCGCGCCTCCCTGATGGATCCACTCAGATGGGTGTTCCCTTGCCGGTTGCAGTCACACGCGCTCTGGTGACGCGAGACTGGCTCCAACCTGGCAAAGGAGATGCCTTGCCATCTGCCGAGGCCTTTCAAGATGTTGGTTCTGAGGCTCCACCGGCTATAGGAGATGGCAGGTTTCTGGGGCTCATGTAATAAGAAATTTGGATCGAAAGACTGTATCATCAATATCCTCAGAGGTATGACAAGGTTCTTTATGTAGATGACGAGATAAGGTTAAAGTTCTAGCCATGCAGTTATTTTCGTCAAACAGAATGAAGCTTGCACTTGGAAGCACCAAAATACACAAATTCTCTTTACTGCCTGTAGTCTAGCTAATTCCAGTGTTTCAGAGCATCTCCAGACGCGTTTGAATGAAAATAATAGAAACGCATGAAAATAAAAGTTTTCGTTCAAATTAGAAACGCATGAAAATGGATAGGTTCATCTAAACACTAGCCTACTGGCCGTCCGGCGGTGCGGTCGATGGCCCCACCCCGTCGTCGCCTCCCTTCCCCGCTGCTCGTTCGCCACGTGCCACCTCTCCCTCCGAAGCCCCGTGACGAGAGCATGTCATTCCTCCACGTCCTCGAGGATCTGCTGCCGCTCCTTCGGCAAGAAGAGGCGGCCCGCCTCCTCAACCGATGCCCGTTGAATGGAGAGGTCGACTGAATGGAGAGGTCAACGGCGCGGTGCCACCTCTCATCGTTGCCCTCCTCACGGGAGCGGGCGCCGTCCTGCAGCTTCTTCAGCGACTTGAAGGACTCGACGATCGCCTTCTGCTGCGTCGCCTGCTCCTCCGGGTATGGCCCATCGTCGACTTAGTCGAGGTCGATCTCGTCGTCCCAGGCCGCCAAATCCGCGGCCACCGCCTCCTGCCGCAGCTGCTGCTCCAGCTCCTCCCGTTCTTGCCGATGCTCGAGCTTCTGCCTCCGCAACTGCAGCACCTCCACACAATGCCGCTCGTGCGCCTGGAGGCGGAGACGTGACTCTTCCGCTACGGCCTCCGCTGCCCGCGTTTTCCGCTCGTGCGCGACAAACGCATCTATGGTGGCCGCTTGGCCACCTCCCACTCCTTGTTGTCCGCCATCTCCGGGTCTACGTAGTACTACACAGGGGTCCCGGGAGGTGGAGGTGGAGATGGTGGTGGTGGAGATGGAGGTTTCTTGAGGATTTCTGGTAGACATATACATTTTGCTCATGACTTTTTTACATGGCACGGGGATGGTAATAAGTAACAGTTCTTCTTACAGTATCAACATATTCTTTTTAGAATCGCAGATTGCTTACCATGCACTATGTAACAACAGAGTGTGGATGTTCAGTACTACCTCTGTTCCTGCTGCTGCCTTAGCCATGGGCTACACTTCTACTGCCGGCAGCCAGCACCTCCACCGAGTCGCGGTCCATGGCCACAGGGTGGCCTTGATTGTGGCGTGCGGAGGGCATGCAGCGGATGTTATCTTTCTCCCTTGCCCCTTGCTGTGATGGCTTAGGTATTGGTCTCCAGCGAACGGCTCCTTGCAGTGGCTACTTTTCTCAACCTTAATATTTTTGTTTGGTTACTTTTGTTTTTGGTGGCTACTTTTGTTAGCCCTCCTTCAAAATCACTAGAATTGTTGTCATGGATTAGTTGCTAGATTTGTCAGTTTTCTTCTCTTCCGTTTTAAAAGATGTTTAACCTTTTTTAATGTGACCTGGTACTTATATTCAACTAACCAGTTTACAGATAGCCACCACCTACTCTGATCCTTTCTTGGCCATACTTTTAGTTCATGTGCCTGCTAGATTTAGGAGCTTCAAAATAGAAGGTTCTTCCCATTTAAGTAATAATTCTTACCTTTATATTATTGTTTCTTCAAGCACCTATTTTATTTTTCAGCATTGCAACACAGTTACAGTTTTGTTTTACTGTAAAAAAAATTCCATTTCAGTAAAGGAAATAGTGAGGGGGTGCGGATCTCCTTGCTTCATTATGTTCACAACTATCATACCTCTGAATATTGCTTGAAAGAAATGATGGGGAAGTTTTCGGTCAAATTGATGTATTTCGAAGATCTCCTTGATAAGGAGTGTTTTCGGTCAAATTTGGGAATATTGGAGAAACTAAGGTATGTCCATCATATTACATAGAATAATGACATACCAATGTTGCTTGTCAGTCATGCTTAACATAGGCCATCAGATATTGTACGTTTTAACAGAGCTATGATGTCCCACTTTTGTTACTTTATAATAACCGAGATGGAGCTGAAGGTTGAGGCGATCGGAACATAGAGGACAGGAGGAACAAGTGGAAATGGAGGCGAAGGCGGTATCTTTTTTTATTTTGGGATAACGCCAGAGCGAATGGAGCTAGGTTATGTTAAGCCGCCTCTGCTGCTATACAAGTATAGCCGAGATGTTCATTAATATGTTTCTAGATCAAAATCTGCATCACTTCACTCATCATGACATTGGAATATATTTTGGTGTTGATATGGAATTTTGTTTCTTCACTATGGTTGTGGATTGTTTCCAATCTGGTCTGCTGATGTTGCTACATTCTATCAATGGATGTCATTCCAATTATATGTGAGATGATCTTTGGCCACAAATTTTGTTTCTTTTTTGGGATGATCAATAGGGAGGGATCTTCCGAGAAAAGACATTTGCACATGAAAAAGGAAATGTTTGTACTAAAAACCAAAGTTGACAATCATGTTTTGCTCGAGGAGCGGGTAAATGAATAAGATGTTCCCATGAGTAAATTGGATGAGGCACATGCACCTGATAGCCGAGAAGGGAGAAACGACAAGGTGGCGTTTGTTATTATGATGTTATGGAAGGAAATGTTTTACATGTTTTATTTGTTTTATCCCGTAGCAACGCACGGGCATTTTACTAGTAAGACCCCAACACCAAAACTTCCCAAAGGTGGGAAACCTACTCAAGGGGGGAGTCCTACTCAAGGTGGGACTCCCACCTTTCCTTGAGGTGGGGCTGGCCGGCCACCAAGGTGGAGCCCACCTAGGACTCCTCCCCTTTAGGGTTTGGCCGGCCATGCTAGTGGAGTCCCTCCGGGACTCCACCTTCCATAGTGCCTTTCTTCCGGACTTTTCTAGAACCTTCTAGAACCTGCCATAAATGCACCAGATCATTTCCAAACTTGGAATATGACTTCCTATATATGAATCTTATTCTCCGGACCATTCGGAAACTCCTCGTGATGTCATGGATCCCATCCGAGACTCCGAACAAAACTTCGAACTCCATTCCATATTCCATATCTACTTAAACGACATCAAACCTTAAGTGTGTCACCCTACGGTTCGCGAACTATGTAGACATGGTTGAGACTTCTCTCCGACCAATAACCAATAGCGGGATCTGGAGTTCCATAATGGCTCCCACATATTCGACGATGACTTAGTGATCGAATGAACCATTCACATACGATACCAATTCCCTTTGTCACGCGATATTTTACTTGTCTGAGGTTTGATCATCGGTATCACTCTATACCTTGTTCAACCTCGTCTCCTGACAAGTACTCTTTACTCGTACCGTGGTATGTGGTCTCTTATGAACTTATTCATATGCTTGCAAGACATTAGACGACATTCCACCGAGAGGGCCCAGAGTATATCTATCCATCATCGGGATGGACAAATCCCACTGTTGATCCATATGCCTCAACTCATACTTTCCGGATACTTAATCCCACCTTTATAACCACCCATTTACGCAGTGGCGTTTGATGTAATCAAAGTACCTTTCCGGTATAAGTGATTTACATGATCTCATGATCGAAAGGACTAGGTAACTATGTATCGAAAGCTTATAGCAAATAACTTAATGACGTGATATTATGCTACGCTTAATTGGGTGTGTCCATTACATCATTCATATAATGACATAACCTTGTTATTAATAACATCCAATGTTCATGATCACGAAACCATGATCATCTATTAATCAACAAGCTAGTTATACAAGAGGCTTACTAGGGACTCCTTGTTGTTCACATAACACACATGTATCAATGTTCGGTTAATACAATTATAGCATGGTATGTAAACATTATCATAAACTTAAAGATATATTATAATAACCATTTTATTATTGCCTCTTGGGCATATCTCCAACAGTCTCCCACTTGCACTAGAGTCAATAATCTAGTTTACATTTGTAGAGATATAACACCTTGGCCTTCCGGTGCTTTATCATGTTTTGCTCACGGGAGAGATTTTAGTCAACGGACCTGACATGCTCAGAACCGTATGTATTTTGTAATTCATTTGCGTCTCAACGCATCACTCATTTCCAAATGAGTCGGCATTAAATATGTTTGGTCTTCTGGTGGAACCTTAATTCCGCGGTCTAAAATATGTCACTAATATTGTCACACACAATATAGCTTCAAAGTTCTGACTCTGTCGGAACTACACCAAGTTCTCAAAGAACCTTTTGACTTAACATCCTTTGCCATTGTCAAAACAATGACATACTCTGCCTTCTTTTGTAGAATCCGTCACAATATTTAGAACTCTTCTAAATCTAGCATAGACAACTTCTAGCTCATTGTGCTACCTTTTAAACAACACTTAGTCTAATTTGAGATTGAAATTTTATTTTCATATGTGACAAAACAAATATCGGTGCAACATCTTACAGCGATTTGTTTGTCATTTCTCCATACAAAATTATATATATATATACTTGGTTCTTCTTAAGTACTCAAGAATATTCTTACCGTTTTTCAATGATCATCACATGAATCATTCTGGTACATGCTCATAACACTTTTAGAGCATAGGACATCTGATTGTGTACATATTATTCGTGATCTATAATCACTCATGTGTTTTTACTCATTGAGTGTCAGATACACTCAAGTCTTGTTAAACCTTCACATGACAAGAACATTTTCTTAATATTTCTATATTGAACTACTTCAATATCCATCCTATGTACTTTGACTTACACTTATTTATGTGTTTCAATCTATCTTCATAGATCTTGACACTAAATTTGTTTCAGTCCATATCCTTTCTTTGAAATTAATTCTCAATGAAACCTTGTTAATCAAGTATATAATTACATCATTTATAACCAACTATATGTCATCTACATAAAGTATTATAAATATGTCTCAGCGCTCCCACTTAATTTCTTGCAAATGCAAGCCTCTTCATCGTTTCTGATGAAATAAAAAACTCTTTGACTATTTCATCTGGTGGAGATTCCAACTCCATGATACTCACTTCATCCAATTGAAGTTTGTATACCTATTTAGTATTCCACGGACTAGCAAAACAATTGGTTGTATCTTGTATACACCTTTAATACACACGTCTGATAAGTAATGTATTTTGCCATCCTACTAGCATATCTCATAAAAGAAATATGTAGTGATTACTAGAATAATCCACATAGACTATAAGCATTGCGACGGAAGATCTAATCTTATCGTAGTCAACACTTTGAACTTTGTCGTAAACAACTTTTCGACAAGTCGAGCTTCTTCAAGGATATTTCATCCAAGTCCATCAATTTTATAGATCTATTTACTTTCAAAAAGTATTTATCTATCTTAGATTTCATGGCGTATAGCCATTTTAACGGAGTCAGGGCCCATCATAACTTATTTGTTTGTAGTTGGTTTATCATTGTTCAAAATCAATCCTTTGTCCACAAATCATTTATTTGATCACAAAGTAAACCATACCTACAAGGTTCAATATGTACTTCGATCTCCATGGCTAAAACACTTTGTAGTCATGGGAGCCATGATCGTCGTGGCCGCTTCCGGAACCAATTCCGATGCTGCGCTACTCTGATCATTATGCTCAGGTTCATAAACTTTATCAAGTTCTATTGTCCTCCCACTCAAAAACTTCGCTAGAAACAATTTCTTGGAAATAAGAAACATTGACAAACTCTTTTGTCTTTGTCTCCATAGTGGGACGAATTCCCAAGCAATTCTCTGGGATAACCAACAAAGACATTCATCAGATTTTGGTTGTAAACTTATTTACTTATGCTATGCATACCAAAATTTAAGAAAGGACTATTAGGGTTCATACCCATGCCATAACTCGTATGGTGTCATTTCTACGGATCATGATGATGCTCTGTTCAGTGTAAAAGCGGTAGTCTCTAAAGCATAATCCACAAAAATATAATGGCTTTATTTTATTTTATCTCATCATTAATCCAACAAAGTTTGGATACATCTCTTGGATACTTCATCATCACTATGATACTCCAAGAAACGTGAGTTGTAGAACAATTTCATAACTCTCTTAGATGTTTGCTAAAACTCGTAATTCAAATATTTCCACCATGATCCAATCATAGATATTTGACTTTTCTATTACGATGATTTCCACTTCATGCTGAAAATTATTTGAATCCATTCAAATGTTTCAAACTTCTTCCTTATCAAATATATCCATATATACTCAATTCATTGTTGAAAGTTTTCATGAAGTAGAAGAATCTCCCGCACACAACTATGTCCAGTGAACCACATACATCATCATGTATTTTTCCACTAAGTTAGTTGCCCGTTCAACTCTTGGCCTATGAATGGTATTTTAATAATTCTCTTTAGAAAAGATTTGCAAGCTCCAAATGATTCAAAAATCAAATGACTCCAAAAATCCATTTACATGGAGTTTCTTTATGCGTTCCTTTCTAACATGACCAAAATGGCGGTTCCACAAATAAGTGGAATTCAAATCATTTGCCTTATGGCATTTTAGCGTCAGTGTTATGTATGTGTGTTTCACCATTAAGATTTATAATAACTTATCCATCATACATGGAGTAATATCATAATTTGAACAACTCATTGTTTTCATTTGACCAGAGCAAAATAACAATTATTAAGTTCTTTATTATAAATTCTAAGGGCTAGATAGAATGCCAACGACGAACATAATAACACTTTATTTTGTTCCAGACGTGTATTCCTATCATATTCCTTGTCAGTCACTTAGGACATTGTATTCTTGTATTGTGTTGTTTTGTATGACACTTCATACCAACCAATATGGTACTAATACCCAAGAATTTCATTGTGTGACCTAACTAGGAATACAACCATAACATGTATATCATTTATATACACCTGAGCTAGACTTTCTAGTCTTTTCTTTCTGCCAATAATCTTTTGTAGTTTCTCTTTTAGCTTTCCTCATTATTCAGAAAAACACTTCAACATCAATAACTTCTAGGTTTGTTGGTCAAATACCAATAACCTTGAGGTTCTTACTTTGAAGTTGATCATCATATGACAAGTATTCCGGATTTCACTATTAGTAACCTTGTAATATGATGAACAATTTCACTCATAATTTTATCCATTGTATCATGATGACTTTCTGAGACCATGTCTGTACATGCTAGGCTCGTAAAGTTTTAACCTCAGTATTCGCATGTGCAAATCTGGCTTGCACCCGTAGTATGCACACGTATAATATATAACACCCGATCATCACGTGATGCTTTGATACGACGAGTCTTAGCAACGGTGCATACTAAGGACGATTACTTCATGGATATGCGAATATCGTTAGTGCCCCAATAGTTGGAGGATTGTGACGCCTGGCGTCTTCAACCTTCATACATTCCCATAAAACTTATGAGTTTATGTAGTCTCACCAAATTATATTCTATCATCTTGCAATAAGGTCTTAGATATCATATATATCTCATACCTTGATTATTTCTAAAAACTAAATTTTCAGCTCCTTACTTTTCAAACAGATTTGAACTTCAAATTTCACGGAGACAAGATAACTTTAGATACTAATTAAAACCATAGTTCTTTGAATCAACAATGTGAGGTTTACTAAAAGTTTGCAATAGGACTTAATCATTTCTTGATTCATTAACAATACGGTACCAATCCGTAAAGTTTCTTATCAGATTTTAACAGTATTTCTATCTCAATTACAAGACTAGCGCATGGTAGAAAACGGATGCCAATACTACAAAATTAATTCAAAATACTACTCAGACTATGTTTATGATAATTAGTTCATGTTTTAATCTAATTACTAATAAACTCCCACTTAATACAACATCCCTCATAGTTGTTAAGTGGTACACGATCCACATCCACTACACCAAAACCGATCATCACGTGAGATGATGTAGCTTCAATGGTGAACATCAACATGTTGATCATATCATCCATATGACTCGTGTTCAACCTTTCGGTTTCCGTTGTCCCGAGGCCATGTCTGTACATGCTATGCTCGTCAAGCAAACCCAAGTATTCCGCGTGTGCAACATGGCTTACACCCGTTGTATGTGAACGTTGAGTCTATCACATCCGATCATCACGAGATGCTTCGAAACGACGAACTGTGCAACGGTGCATACGAGGGGAGAACACTTTATTATCTTGATATTAATGTGAGGGATCATCTTATAATGCTACCGTCGCGATCTAAGCAAAATAAGATGCATAAAGCATTAACATCACATGCATTTCATATGTGATATGATATGGCCCTTTTGTCTTTGCGCTTTTGATCTTCATCTCCAAAGCAAGGACATGATCTCCATCATCAACGGGCATGATCTCCATCATTGTCGGCGTAGCATCAAGATCCATGGCGCCGTGTTCATGGTTGTTCACCTCATGTAGCAACTATTACAACTACTTTGAAATACTACTCAACATGAAATTTAAAGACAACCATAAGGCTCCTGCCGGTTGCCACAATACAATAATGATCATCTCATACATATTCATCATCACATTATGGTCATATCACATCACCAAACCCTGCAAAAACAAGTTAGACGTCTCTAATTTGGTTTGCATATTTTACGTGGTTTAGGGTTTTCGAGAGAGATCTAATCTACCTACGAACATGAACCACAACGGTGATACTAGTGTTGTCAATAGAAGAGTAAATTGAATATTCACTATAGTAGGAGAGACAGACACCCGCAAAGCCTCTTATGCAATACAAGTTGCATGTCGAACGAGGAACAAGTCTTATGAACGCGGTCATGTAAAGTTAGTCCGGGCCGCTTCATCCCACTATGCCACAAAGATGCAAAGTACTCAAACTAAAGACAACAAAAGCATCAACGCCCGCAAAATGATTGTGTTCTACTCGTGCAACCATCTATGCATAGACACGGCTCTGATACCACTATAGGGAATCGTTGCATAGAAAACAAAAAATTTCCTACCACGAGAACGCAATCCAAGCCAAGATGCAATCTAGAAGATGGGAGCAACGAGGGGATGATCAAGACTCACCCTTGAAGATTTCCAAAGCCTACAAGAGTAGGATCATGTTGCTGCGGTAGACGATCACTTGCCGCTTGCAAATACGTGTAGAAGATCTTGACGGTGCCACAATCGGGCAGCACCTCCGTACTCGGTCACACGTTCGGTGTTGATGAAGACGACGTCCTTCTCCCCGTTCCAGCGGGCAGCGGAAGTAGTAGATCCTCCTCGGAATCCCGACAGCACGACGGCGTGGTGGCGGTGTCGATGGAGAACTCCGGCGGAGCTTCGCTAAGCGTATGCGGGAGTTGTATGTGGAGGAGGGGTTCTAGGGTTTGGGGAGAGGGGCGCCGGCTAGGGCAGCCTTGAGGGGGTGCGGCCATGGTGGAGGCTTGAGTGGCTGGCCACCCTCCCCTTGTCCCTCATTATATAGGTGGAAGCCCCAAGAGTTGTAGTCCAAGTCTTCGAATAAGACCCCAACACCAAAACTTCCCAAAGGTGGGAAACCTACTCAAGGGGGAGTCCTACTCAAGGTGGGACTCCCACCTTTCCTTGAGGTGGGGCTGGCCGGCCACCAAGGTGGAGCCCACCTGGGACTCCTCCCCTTTAGGGTTTGGCCGGCCATGCTAGTGGAGTCCCTCCGGGACTCCACCTTCTATAGTGTCTTTCTTCCGGACTTTTCTAGAACCTTCTAGAACCTGCCATAAATGCACCAGATCATTTCCAAACTTAGAATATGACTTCCTATATATGAATCTTATTCTCCGGACCATTCCGAAACTCCTCGTGATGTCCTGGATCCCATCCGAGACTCCGAACAAAACTTCAAACTCCATTCGATATTTCATATCTACTTAAACGATATCAAACCTTAAGTGTGTCACCCTACGGTTCGCGAACTATGTAGACATGGTTGAGACTTCTCTCCGACCAATAACCAATAGCGGGATCTGGAGATCCATAGTGGCTCCCACATATTCAATGATGACTTAGTGATCGAATGAACCATTCACATACGATACCAATTCCCTTTGTCACGCGATATTTTACTTGTCCGAGGTTTGATCATCGGTATCACTCTATACCTTGTTCAACCTCGTCTCCTGACAAGTACTCTTTACTCGTACCGTGGTATGTGGTCTCTTATGAACTTATTCATATGCTTGCAAGACATTAGACGACATTCCACCGAGAGGGCCCAGAGTATATCTATCCGTCATCGGGATGGACAAATCCCACTGTTGATCCATATGCCTCAACTCATACTTTCCAGATACTTAATCCCACCTTTATAACCACCCATTTACGTAGTGGCGTTTGATGTAATCAAAGTACCTTTCCGGTATAAGTGATTTACATGATCTCATGATCGAAAGGACTAGGTAACTATGTATCGAAAGCTTATAGCAAATAACTTAATGACGTGATCTTATGCTACGCTTAATTGGGTGTGTCCATTACATCATTCATATAATGACATAACCTTGTTATTAATAACATCCAATGTTCATGATCACGAAACCATGATCATCTATTAATCAACAAGCTAGTTATACAAGAGGCTTACTAGGGACTCCTTATTGTTCACATAACACACATGTATCAATGTTTCGGTTAATACAATTATAGCATGGTATGTAAACATTATCATAAACTTAAAGATATATTATAATAACCTTTTTATTATTGCCTCTTGGGCATATCTCCAACAGTATCCTCAACAGTTGACTCCCTACAGTAATGCTGTCCGAACACGACAATCACAACTCTGCAAAATCTGTACATGGCCTGAAGGCAGGTGCTCTCACCCATTCGAAGATACTCATCGAATATATTAGTAGCCATTCCATATGATAGCATGTGAATAGTCGTGGAGCATTTTTGGTAGGAGGTGAAGTCTAGCGCACCTGTTGCATCGGGCCTGCATTGGAAGTATGGGTCGTAGTTTCTGACGCTCCGTAGAATGACCATGAACAGCTCCCTTGACATCCTGTACCGGCGCCGGAACATTTTTTCCTTGTACACCGGATCGGTGCGGTGGAAGTAGTCCCTGTGGAGCCGGAGGTGCCCTTCCACTCTGTTGCGCGGCAGGTTTTTTGAGCAGCCCTTGACAGAGCCCCAGCCCCTTGTTTGAATTGAACTCGTGGAGGATGGAGGCCGCATCAGTAGCCAATGTCTGCGTGGACTGATCGGACTCCTCGTCGGAAGAGGAGTCAATGACCTCCGCGTGGAACTTGTCCAGCATCTGCCACATGTCCATCTGTGTGGGTACGATCCGCGGATCAATGGCCGCGCACAATAGCGCCGAAAACAGGAGTAAGAAACCTAACAACGCAATTGACCGAACAGGTCGTGGGCAGCGAGGCCGGGCGGCGCAACTGGCAACGTTTGGCCCCAAAACAGGCGACAAGTGCGCGCCGTAGCCTATCCCGACTACGATCCTGCTCTCCCGCGCGGCGAGAACCGAGCCGACGGTGAGTACTGTGGCGCTGCGGTGGGACGACCATGGGCGGAGCCAGGATAAATTTTTAGTGGGGGCAAAAATTAGCTAAGTGGTGAAAATATCTTTGCTGATTGGGGGCAAATCAGTCCGTAGCCTAATTAATTACAAGGTGAGTGAGAATTGAGTGAGGGCGGATGCCCCCATTGACTATACCCTGGATCCGCCCATGGGGACGGCGGCGGGTGGGGTTGGGGTGGTGGCGTCGCACTAGGGCAGCAATGAAGGGGAAAAAGAAGAAAATCAAAGCGCTAGATTTCGCTATCCCTGACAGGCGGGACCGGGTAAGAAAAGGTGGACGCACAAACCTGGCGCATATTTGAGACATGTCCGCGTCGCCGCGGATGGCCTGGTCACTTTGTTTCGTCCCGCTGGAGCAGTGCCCAGATGCATTTTCGGTCACGGCGGACGCAAACGATCGCTCAGCGTCCGTTTGCGTCGCCCGGTTGGAGATGCCCTAACATCTAACCCATTTAGCTGTTTTGCTTTGAGATTATGCAATTTCGCATATTAAGTTCCAAAATTTGGAATTTAGTATGCAATGTTAAATATATTGTTATTTTAACATTTTTTTTTTCAAATAGGAAAATTTAAGTTCGAAACTCCGGACGTAAATATCTGCATCTATCGTGTAGACGCGTGAATTTTTCGAATTTTGGAAAGTTGGAAGCAGGATTATCTTTTTCTCTCTCCTCTTTTCCTAAAATTGCCCTCTTGAGATGAATTGCCCTCTACTTCGGTGAAGCACAAAACGCGTCGCGGCTAGTTCGAATCGTTCCCGGTGTCGGGACTGTGGATAGATCCCGTTGGCCGTTAGCGCCACGGAAAAGAGATCCTCCTACCGCCAATCTTACTCCACGAACACAAGTCGGATTCGCCGCCGGAGGATATATAGCGTTGCCACAACGACCATCTCTCGCCGCCCTGCCTCCTCGAACCAACACCACCAGGAAAGAATCCATCTACCATCTCTAGCTCTCGATCGGCGACGATGATGCAGCACGCCATGGATCCCTGGGCCTTTGCTCGCCCTCCGCCGCCCGGCTTCGGGTTCTCCTGCGCTCGCCAGCCCGTCGCCGACTTGTCCGCCCGTCTTCGACCTCCACCCCCTGGCTTCGTATTCTCCTGCGTTCGGCAGCCCGTCGCCGACAGCTTGCCCGCCCGTCTTCGAACTCCGCCCCCCAGTATCAGATTCCCCTGCGCTCAGCTGGCCGTCGACGACGTGCCCGCCCGTGTTCGACCACCGCCTCCTGGCTTCTCCCGTCTTTGCAACAAGGTGCTCCCGCCATCGCCCCGCGAGATCCCCGTGCCGCCGAAGTTCTCAAAGCGCGCGGCACCGCCGGTATCCACAACCGTCTCCGACAAGCCCTCCGCGAAGCGCCAGCGGCTGTGCTCCGACTACGAAGACGACATCGAAGCCAACCTCCGGCGGACGGAGCGGAGCCCCGGGGAGCGGCCGCGGCCGGACTACATGAAGACGGTGCAGCAGGGCCGGGTGAGCCCGTCGGACCGCGCCCGCCTCGTCGGATGGATGGACGCGTTCGTCCGGCACCACGATCTCGTCGACGGCACGCTCCACCACGCCGTCGCCTACGTCGACCGGGTCCTATCCGTGCGAGCCATGAACACGCATACCGACTACGAGCTCCGCCTCCTGGGTGCCGCGGCCGTCTTCGTGGCCGCCAAGTACGAGGACGGCTGGCGCACCATGCCGAAGCTGGACCCCGACAAGATCGTCAGCTACGGCAGGTTCGCCTCGAGAAAGGAAGTGCTCGATATGGAGCGCCACATGGTGGCGGCGCTCGGGTACCAGTTGGGCGGCCCCACGGCGCACACCTTCGTCAGCCGCTTCACCAAGCACGCACAAGAAGGAGAGGAGGACCTGAAGAAGATCCAGCGCATGGCGCATCACCTCGCGGACGAGTCGCTGCGAAACTACGCGTGCCTCGGCTACCTGCCGTCCGTCGTGGCGTCGTCTGCAATCTTGCTGGCGAGGTTTGCGCTGAACCCGCCGGACGTAGCGGCGTGGAGCACGGAGATGCAGGAGCTCACGGGGTACAACGTCATGAACTTGGCCGGATGCCTGCATGCTATGCACAGCTTCTCCCAGTCGCTGTTATGTGACCCCCATTGCTGATCCTCGAGGACATGCAGTAGAATCGCGTGGAAGTTAATGTTCATGTGTATATGCATCTGAAGTATTCAGGGTAGTATAGTGTTTATGTGGAGAACAGTCAGACAGATTGATATGGATTTGGTGTAAATTGCTGCGAGTATCTCCCTGTGAATTGAACTGTGATCGACCGCATTGAACATGCACATTGATAAGGACTGTACAATCTTGAGGAAGTTGTCTGTAATGTTCAGGCATATGCATCTGAAGTCAATGCATGGTTTGCCTCACTTTTTTCATCCATTTACACTAGCGTTTATGTTGAGAAGAATAGTCAAACTCTGATTGATGGATTTGGTGCAAATTGTTGGTAGTAATATTATGTCTCTTAAACATAAGGCCGTAGCCCTGCCTTAAATTAATAAAACCGTTGCCGGCAGAGAGATACAAGGTGCTGAAGAACAGCTAACAGGAACCGAAAAACAACTAGCAAACAAAAGAAAGGAAATAAAAAACATTTAGAGCTTCGAGTCCATTGTCCCCGAAGAACCGAAGAACTCCGAGTCAAGATAAATCATCGAGGCTTAAATGACTTTTATTTTAGTCTTATGCATGCTTGAGTATGTGTCAAGTCGATTCAAATGAAACATTCAGAGGAGGATACCACAATATCATACCGTTATATGAATAGAGCAATGCAAGCAAACATCTATATGACATGTTACCAACTATTAGTAAATTGGAACTAATCATGAGAGAGCATAAACTACTGAGCATCATCAGGTAACATACACCTTACACAAACAAACTAAGCATATCCACGTAAGTGAGTATATGTACAAAAATGAAAACAAGTAGAGTTCATACCAGTCTCTCACCACAACTCGAATTGCCGTGACCGTCATTATTGCTCTTCACTTGTGTGGACTGAATAATATGAAATGATAACCAAGCTTAAATGAAGTCACGGAAGACCGTTGAACCCTGCAGCAACTTTACAAAACCAAAGAAGAACAACAAATATTTTTAGATTTTTGATTTTTAATCAACACACAAAGCAAAATCTTTTTGGATTTTTCGCATAGCAAACCATAATGAGAAGATGAAGCAAACTAAGAAGCAAATGAAGGGAAACAACAAAAATATTTTTGGTCTTTTTTTAAGTAGAAACAAAAGCAAGAACAACAAAAAGAAACACGCAAATACAACAAGTGGCAGAAATCTGCCAACTCAAAACAGCAGGCAAAGATCGATTTTTATGAAGATGTTCTGTAGCTGATCTCGAAAAGTGCTCAACTAACGAAAGTTAGATAACAACCTGGGGCATATGATCAAATATTGGCAGCTCAAAATTCCATTCTAGATATTTATACGAATTTTTATGCTGACAGCACAAAATCTGTTTTTAGACAACAACTCCCCAAATTATTACCTCCTTCCTATTAGAGGCTATCCTTGGTATAAAAACGAAACAAATAAGATAAAGTGAGGTTATTAAAGTAGTAACAACTCCCAAGATTCAAATAAAGAGAAATTACTGAAACAAAACTAGCAAGAACAAAAAGAAAGCGAAACATGGATATACAAATCTCCGACGGAATATGATATGTAGATGAGTGAGATGTCGGTATACCTCCCCCCAAGCTTAGGCTTTTGGCCTAAGTGGAGATCAACCCCATGGTGACCAAGCATCGAAAGAAATGTTACCCCCATAATACGACGAAGAGGCACCTTCGTCCTGGTATAAACTCGAGGATGGCTCAGTGTAGTGCACGGTGTAGTCCTCAGGGGCCGCCTCCTCCTCTTTCTGCTGCTGCTGGCCATGGAATCCAAGCAGTCGAAGCTGCTCGTTCAACTCCTCCTTTGAGCGAGACCACGTCAACCTGTGAACACTAAACAAAATAGATTGTGGCAGGGGAACCTCTCGGAGAGTAATGCTTCAAATTTCAGCAGGGAATATGGGTTGAACAAAGAGATCAATAATTCACGAGGAAGAACAGCAAGAACATGGGTTTGAGCAATGGGGATGTGTTTCCTCGGGTGAGTGAGTGGAATGGTAGAGGAGGGAGCAAGTGGAGGGCCAGGGGCCCACACCTGGCCTTGGCGCGTCCAGGGTGTGACCCGCGCGGCCACATGGTGTGGCCGGCCTGTGGCTTCCCCTGGGCTGCCCCAGGTGCATCTCTACCCCTTTTCTCATGCAAAAAGTTCCTATACATTTTCTGGAATTTTTCGAGAAACTTTATTTTTTTGGATATTTTCAGAATTTTAATAATGATTCTATCGCAGGAAATCAATTATAGAATGATGAAAAACAAAATCAAAACCAAATCTACAGCAACTCTAAGACATTCTAATTTAAAGTTAATCAATGGTACATAAGTGAAAACATAGTTTCATTCATTCAACATTATCTTGTTAACAAGGTTGATCAAGTCTTGTTATCAAAACAATTTTATATGAAGAAAAACCTTGTATTTCACACAATGATTATGTTACCTCAACCTCGACAGGTTTAGTTCCAATCATGACAATCTTATTCTCGTTCTTTGGCTTGGGCTAAGGCAAATGAAATTCCCCAATTTGGATAGTGTCAACATCAATAATGGAGTTTATACTATAATTCACATCAATCTTCTTGGGAAAATAAACCGTATGCTCTTTGTCATCAACATTAAAAGTTACTTTTCCTTGGTTGCAATCGATAATAGCCCCTGTAGTGTTAAGAAAAGGTCTACCAAGAATAATAGACATATTATCATCTTCAGGCCTTTCCAACACAACAAAGTCACTTAATATCATACAGTGATGAGCAACTTGAACACGAACATCCTCACATATACCAACATGAATAATAGTAGACTTATCAGCCATTTGCAAGGATATATCAGTTGGTATTAATTTTTATAGATCAAGTCTTCTATAGAGAGAAAAAGGCATAACACTAACTCCTGCTCCCAAGTCACATAGAGCAGTTCTAACATAACTATTTTTAATGGAGCATGGAATAGTGGGTATACCTGGATCACCAAGCTTCTTCGGAACCTTACCATTAAAAGAGTAATTAGCGAGCATAGTGGAAATTTCCTCATTCGGAATCTTCGTCTTATTAGAGACAATATCTTTCATATACTTTGAATAAGGAGGAAATTTAATAGCATCAGTCAAAGGAATTTGCAAAAACAAGGGTTTCATCCATTCACAGAACTTATTGTAATATTCTTCCTCCTTTGATTTATGTTTCTTATCAGGAAAAGGCATTGGTTTTTGCACCCAAGGTTCTCTTTCACTACCATGTTTAGTAGCAATGAAATCTTCCTTAGTGTATTTTGTATTCTTAGTATGCTTTTCATGTTCTTTTTCAATTTCTTCTTTATCAGAAGCATCATTTTCATCATCACCACTTTCAGTTTCAGCATCGGAAATAGATATACTATTAGGATCCTTAGCAGGTTCAGAGGATTCTACAATAGTTTTATGTTTCTTCTTCTTTTTCTTAGACTTAGTCCTAGCATCATTGGCTTGTTGAGAATCTTGTTCAATTCTCTTTGGATCTCCTTCAGGATATAAAGGATCCTGAGTAGAAACAACACTTCTAGTTCTTATTTCATTAGCATGTTTTTCTCTAGAAGCATTAACTAGCAAATATTTTTGCACTTATGTGAGCTGACCAATTTGAGTTTGAACCATTTGGAAATGTTTAACAAGTATTTTAACATCATTAGAGGTTCTTTCGACAATATCATGCAAATTATTGATAGCTCTAGAATTTTCCATTAGTTGATGTTCAACTCTCTTATTAAAATTATCTTACATAACATTATAATTATCAAATTCATCTAAGCATTGATCAGGAGGTTTAGAGTAGGGAATATCTCTATTATCAAAGCGTTGGAGAGAGTGTACCTCAATAGTGGAAGAACGAAGTATTGCCTTACGTAATTCTTCTATAGGTGGTAGATTCTTCACATCTTCAGATTTAATACCCTTCTCCTTAAGAGATTTCTTGGCTTCCCTCATCACTTCATCATTTAATTCAATCATTCCCCTTTTCGTCGTTGTTGGTATTGGCTCCGGTGTAGTTCAATCTGTAGGATAACGTTGCATAGAAAACAAAAAATTTCCTACCGCGAACACGCAATCCAAGCCAAGATGCAATCTAGAAGATGGTAGCAACGAGGGGGTATCGAGTCTCACCCTTGAAGAGATTCCAAAGCCTACAAGATGAGGCTCTTGTTGCTGCGGTAGATGTTCACTTGCCGCTTGCAAAAGCGCGTAGAAGATCTTGATCACGATCGCTTCCGGCGCCACGAACGGGCAGCACCTCCGTACTCGGTCACACGTTCGGTTGTTGATGAAGACGACGTCCACCTCCCCGTTCCAGCGGGCAGCGGAAGTAGTAGCTCCTCTTGAATCCGACAGCACGACGGCGTGGTGTCGGTGGTGGTGGAGAAATCCGGCGGAGCTTCGCTTAAGCGTGCGGGATGTGGTGGAGGAGAGAGACCGCTAGGGTTTGGGGAGAGAGGGGGGTTGGGCGCCGGCCCTCTAAGGGGTGCGGCCAAGGCTAGGGCTTGAAGTGATCAGCCCCCTCTCCTATGCCCCTCATTATATAGGTGGAAGCACCAAGTGTTCTAGTCTAAGTCTTCGAATAAGACCCCAACACTAAAACCTCCCATATGTGGGAAACCTACTCAAGGAGGGAGTCCTACCCAAGGTGGGACTCCCACCTTTCCTTGAGGTGGGTTGGCCGGCCACCCTAGGGGAGTCCACCTTGGACTCCTCCCTTTTAGGGTTGGCTGGTCATGCAAGGTGGAGTCCCTCCGGGACTCTACTTTCCATGGTGATTTCTTCCGGACATTTCTAGAACCTTCTAGAACCTGCCATAAATGCACCGGATCATTTCCAAACTTGGAATATGACTTCCTATATATGAATCTTATTCTCTGGACCATTCCGGAACTCCTCGTGATGTCCGGGATCTCATCTGGGACCCCGAACAAATATTCGAACTCCATTCCATATTCAAGTTCTACCATTTCAACATCCAACTTTAAGTGTGTCACCCTACGGTTCGTGAACTATGCAGACATGGTTGAGTACTCACTCCGACCAATAACCAATAGCGGGATCTGGAGATCCATAATGGCTCCCACATATTCAACGATGACTTTAGTGATCGAATGAACCATTCACATACAATACCAATTCCCTTTGTCACGCGATATTTTACTTGTCTGAGGTTTGATCTTCGGTATCACTCTATACCTTGTTCAACCTCGTCTCCTGACAAGTACTCTTTACTCGTACCGTGGTATGTGGTCTCTTATGAACTCATTCATATGCTTGCAAGACATTAGACGACATTCCACCGAGAGGGCCCAGAGTATATCTATCCGTCATCGGGATGGACAAATCCCACTGTTGATCCATATGCCTCAACTCATACTTTCCAGATACTTAATCCCACCTTTATAACCACCCATTTACGCAGTGGTGTTTGGTGTAATCAAAGTACCTTTCCGGTATAAGTGATTTACATGATCTCATGGTCATAAGGACTAGGTAATTATGTATCGAAAGCTTATAGCAAATAACTTAATGATAAGATCTTATGCTACGCTTAATTGGGTGTGTCCATTACATCATTCATACAATGATATAACCTTGTTATTAATAACATCCAATGTTCATGATTATGAAACTAATCATCCATTAATCAACAAGCTAGTTAAGAGGCATACTAGGGACTTCTTTGTTTGTCTACATATCACACATGTACTAATGTTTCGGTTAATACAATTATAGCATGATATATAAACATTTATCATAAACATAAAGATATAAATAACCACTTTATTATTGCCTCTAGGGCATATCTCCTTCAGTCTCCCACTTGCACTAGAGTCAATAATCTAGTTTACATTTGTAAAGATATAACACCTTGGTCTTCTGGTGCTTTATCATGTTTTGCTCACGGGAGAGGTTTTAGTCAACGGATCTGACACGCTCAGAAACGTATGTATTTTGTAATTCATTTGCGTCTCAACGCATCACTCATTTCCAAATGAGTTGGCATTAAATATGTTTGATCTTCTGGTGGAACCTTAATTCCGCGGTCTGAAATAAGTCACTAATATTGTCACACACAATATAGTTTCAAAGTTCCGACTCTGTCGGAAATACACCAAGTTCTTAAAGAACCTCTTGACTTAACATCCTTTGTCATTGTCGAAACAATGACATATTCTGCCTTCTTTTGTAGAATCCGTCACAATATTTAGAACTCTTCTAAATCTAGCATAGACAACTTCTAGCTCATTGTGCTACCTTTTAAAACAACACTTAGTCTAATTTGAGATTGAAATTTTATTTTTTATATGTGACAAAACAAATATCGGTGTAATCACCTTACAGCGATTTGTTTGTCATTTCTCCATATAAAACTATATATATATATATACTTGGTTCTTCTTAAGTACTCAAGAATATTCTTACTATTTTTCAGTGATCATCACATGAATCATGCTCATAACACTCTTAGAGCATAGGATATCTGATTGTGTACATATTATTCGTGATCTATAATCACTCATGTGTTTTTACTCATTGAGTGTCAAATACACTCAAGTCTTGTTAAAACCTCTGTTGGACAAGGCGACGCCTAGGCACCGCTTAAGCACGCTTAGGCACTAGGCGATGGACAAACGCCTCGCCTAGGGCATAAGCGGAAGTTTAGGCAATGTAACCAAGAAATTGTCTTCAACAATAAGAAATCATGCTATACTTCACGATCGAGCTAGACTGGCATTATTCTAAAGGTAGTTATTAGAATTTTTCACATCTCCAAGCTCTAAATTAATATTTTTTCACATATAATAACCCATATCCACACTTGATGGTATAAACTATGCCCGCCTAGGCTGCGCCTAGGCCGCTTAAGCATCGCCTAGGCTCTAGGCAGATGCCAACCGCCTCGCTTACGTCTAGCGCTTTTTCCAACCTTGGTTAAAACTTCACATGATAAGAACATCTTCTTAATATTTCTATATTGAACTATTTCAATATCCATTCTATGTACTTTGACTTAAACTTATTTTGTGTTTCAATCTATCTTCATAGATCTTGACACTAAATTTGTTTCAGTCCATATCTTTTCATTGAAATTAATTTCTCAATGAAACCTTTTAATCAAGTATATAATTACATCATTTATAACCAACTATATGTCACCTACATAAAGTATTATAAATGTGTCTTAGCGCTCCCACTTAATTTCTTGCAAATGCAAGCCTCTTCATCGTCTCTGATGAAATCAAAAACTCTTTGACTATTTCATCCGGTGAAGATTCCAACTCCGTGATACTTACTTCATCCAATTGAAGTTCGTATACCTATCTAGTATTCCACAGACCAGCAAAACTCTTGGTTGTATCTTGTATATACCTTTAATACACACTTCTGATAAGTAATGTATTTTGCCATCTTACTAACATATCTCATAAAGGAAATATGTAGTGATTACTAGAATAATCCATATAGACTTTAAGCATTGCTACGGAAGATCTAATCTTGTCGTAGTCAACTCTTTGAACTTTGCCGTAAACAACTTTTCGACAAGTCAAGCTTCTTCAAGGATATTTCATCCAAGTCCATCAATTTTATAGATCTATTTACTTTCAAAAAGTATTCATCTATCTTGGATTTCATGGCGTATAGCCATTTTAACGGAGTCAGGGCCCATCATAACTTCTTTGTTTGTAGTTGGTTTATCATTGTTCATAATCAATCCTTTGTCCACAAATCATTTATTTGATCACAAAGTAAACCATACCTACAAGGTTCAATATGTACTTCGATCTCCATGGCTAAAACACTTTGTAGTCATGGGAGCCATGATCGTCGTGGTCGCTTCCGGAACCAATTTCCGATGCTGCGCTACTCTGATCATTATGCTCAGGTTCATAAACCTTATCAAGTTCTATTATCCTCCCACTCAAATATTTCGCTAGAAAACAATTTCTTGGAAATAAGCAAGTAACATTAACACACACTTTTGTCGTTTACTTCATAGTGGAAAGAATTCCCAATCAATTCTTTGGGATAACCAACAAAGACATTCATCCGATTTTGGTTGTAAACTTATTTACTTATGCTATGCATACCAAAATTTTAAGAAAGGACTATTAGGATTCATACCCATACCATAACTCGTATGGTATCATTTCAACGGATCATGATGATGCTCTATTAAGTGTAAAAGCGGTAGTCACTAAAGCATAATCCACAAAAATATAATGGCGTCATAATATTTTATCTCATCATTAATCCAACAAGGTTTGGATACATCTCTCGGATACTATATCATCATTATGATACTCCAAGAAATGTGAGTTGTAGAACAATTTCATGACTCTCTTAGATGTTCGCTAAAACTCGTAATTCAAATATTTTCACCATGATCCAATCATAGATATTTGATTTTTCTATTACGATGATTTCCACTTCATGCTGAAATTTATTTGAATCCATTCAAAAATTTCAAACTTCTTCCTTATCGAATATATCCACATATATATATATATATATACTCAATTCATTGTTGGAAGTTTTCATGAAGTAGAAGAATCTCCCGCACACAACTATGTCCAGTGAACCACATATATCATTATGTATGTTTTCACTAAGTTAGTTGCCCGTTCAACTCTTCGGCCTATGAACGGTATTTCAGTCATTACCTTTTAGAAAAGATTTTGCAAGTGCCAAACGATTCAACAAATCGAATGACTCCAAAAATCCATTTGCATGGAGTTCCTTCATGCGATCCTTTCTAACATGACCTAAATTGCGGTTCCACAAATAAGTGGAATTCAAATCATTTGCCTTATGGCATTTTTAGCGTCAGTGTTATGTATGTGTGTTTCACCATTAAGATTTATAATAACTTATCCATCGTACATGGAGTAATGTCATAATTTAAACAACTCATTGTTTTCATTTGACCAGAGCAAAATAACAATTATTAAGTTCTTTATTATAAATTCTAAGGGCTAGATAGAATGCTAATGACGAACATAATAACACTTTATTTTGTTCCAGACGTGCATTCCTATCATATTCCTTGTCAGTCACTTAGGCCATTGTATTCTTGTATTGCGTTGTTTTGTATGACACTTCATACCAACCAATATAGTACTAATACCCAAAAATTTCATAGTGTGACTTAACTAGGAATACAACCATAACATGTATATCATTTATATACACCTGAGCTAGACTTTCTAGTCTTTTCTTTTCTTTTTGCCAAAATATCTTTTCCAGTTTCTCTTTTAGCTTTCCTCATTATTCAGAAAAACACTTTAACATTATTAACTTCTAGGTTTGTTGGTCAAATACCAATAACCTTGAGGTTCTTACTTTAAGTTTATCATCATATGACAAGTGTTTCAGATTTCACTATTAGTAACTTTGTAATATGATGAACAATTTCACTCATAATTTTATCCATTATATCATGACGACTTTCCGAGACCATGTCTGTACATGCTAGGCTCGTAAAGTTTTAACCTTGATATTCGCATGTGCAAATCTGGCTTGCACCCGTTGTATGCACACGTAGAATCTATCACACCCGATCATCACGTGATGCTTCGAAACGACGAGTCTTAGCAACGGTGCATACTAAGGATGATAACTTCATGGATATGCGAATATTATTAGTGCCCCAATAGTTGGAGGATTGTGACGCCTGGCGTCTTCAACCTTCATACATTCCCATAAAACTTATGAGTTTATGTAGTCTCACCAAATTTATATTCTATCATCTTGCAATAAGGTCTTAGATATCACATATATCTCATACCTTGATTATTTCTGAAAACTAAATTTTCAGCTCCTTACTTTTCAAACAGATTTGAACTTCAAGTTTCACGGAGACAAGATAACTTTAGTTACTAATTGAAACCATAGCTCTTTTGAATCAACAATGTGAGGTTTACTAAAATTTTGCAGTAGGACTTAATCAATTCTTGATTCTTTAACAATACGGTACCAATCCGTAAAGTTTCTTGTCAGATTTTAACAGTATTTCTATCTCAATAACAAGACTAGCGCATAGTAGAAAACGGATGCCAATACTACAAAATTAATTCAAAATACTACTCATACTAAGTTTATGATAATTAGTTCATGTTTTAATCTAATTACTAATGAACTCCCACTTAATACAACATCCCTCATAGTTGTTAAGTGATACACGATCCAAATTCACTACACCAAAACCGATCATCGCGTGAGATGATGTAGCTTCAATGGTGAACATCAACATGTTGATCATATCATCCATATGACTCGTGTTCAACCTTTCGGTTTCCGTTGTCCCGAGGCCATGTCTGTACATGCTAGGCTCGTCAAGCAAACCCAAGTATTCCGCGTGTGTAACATGGCTTACACCCGTTGTATGTGAACGTTGAGTCTATCACATCCGATCATCACGAGATGCTTCGAAACGACGAACTGTTACAACGGTGCATACGAGGGGAGAACACTTTATTATCTTGATATTAATGTGAGGGATCATCTTATAATGCTACCGTCGCGTTCTAAGCAAAATAAGATGCATAAAGGGTTAACATCACATGCAGTTCATATGTGATATGATATGGCCCTTTTGTCTTTGCGCCTTTGATCTTCATCTCCAAAGCACGGACATGATCTTCATCATCAACGGGCATGATCTCCATCATCGTCGGCGTAGCGTCAAGGTCCATGGCGCCGTCTTCATGGTTGTTCACCTCATGTAGCAACTATTACAACTACTTTGAAATACTACTCAACATGAAAAATTAAAGACAACCATAAGGCTCCTGCCGGTTGCCACAATACAATAATGATCATCTCATACATATTCATCATCACATTATGGCCATATCACATCACCAAACCCTGCAAAAACAAGTTAGACGTCTCTAATTTGGTTTGCATATTTTACGTGGTTTAGGGTTTTCGAGAGAGATCTAATCTACCTATGAACATGAACCACAACGGTGATACTAATGTTTTCAATAGAAGAGTAAGTTGAATCTTCACTATAGTAGGAGAGACAGACACCCGCAAAGCCTCTTATGCAATACAAGTTGCATGTCGAACGAGGAACAAGTCTCATGAACGCGGTCATGTAAAGTTAGTCCGGGCCGCTTCATCCCACTATGCCACAAAGATGCAAAGTACTCAAACTAAAGATAACAAGAGCATCAACGCCCACAAAACCATTGTGTTCTACTCGTGCAACCATCTATGCATAGACACGGCTCTGATACCACTGTAGGATAACGTTGCATAGAAAACAAAAAATTTCCTACCGCGAACACGCAATCCAAGCCAAGATGCAATCTAGAAGATGGTAGCAACGAGGGGGGTATCGAGTCTCACCCTTGAAGAGATTCCAAAGCCTACAAGATGAGGCTCTTGTTGCTACGGTAGACGTTCACTTGCCGCTTGCAAAAGCGCGTAGAAGATCTTGATCACGATCGCTTCCGGCGCCACGAACGGGCAGCACCTCCGTACTCGGTCACACGTTCGGTTGTTGATGAAGACGACGTCCACCTCCCCGTTCCAGCGGGCAGCGGAAGTAGTAGCTCCTCTTGAATCCGACAGCACGACGGCGTGGTGTCGGTGGTGGTGGAGAAATCCGGCGGAGCTTCGCTTAAGCGTGCGGGATGTGGTGGAGGAGAGAGACCGCTAGGGTTTGGGGAGAGAGGGGGGTTGGGCGCCGGCCCTCTAAGGGGTGCGGCCAAGGCAAGGGCTTGAAGTGATCACCCCCCTCTCCTATGCCCCTCATTATATAGGTGGAAGCACCAAGAGTTCTAGTCCAAGTCTTCGAATAATACCCCAACACTAAAACCTCCCATATGTGGGAAACCTACTCAAGGAGGGAGTCCTACCCAAGGTGGGACTCCCACCTTTCCTTGAGGTGGGTTGGCCGGCCACCCTAGGGGAGTCCACCTTGGACTCCTCCCCTTTAGGGTTGGCTGGTCATGCAAGGTGGAGTCCCTCCGGGACTCTACTTTCCATGGTGATTTCTTCCGGACTTTTCTAGAACCTTCTAGAAACTGCCATAAATGCACCGGATCATTTCCAAACTTGGAATATGACTTCCTATATATGAATCTTATTCTCCGGACCATTCCAGAACTCCTCGTGATGTCCGGGATCTCATCCGGGACTCCGAACAAATATTCGAACTCCATTCCATATTCAAGTTCTACCATTTCAACATCCAGCTTTAAGTGTGTCACCCTACGGTTCGTGAACTATGCAGACATGGTTGAGTACTCACTCCGACCAATAACCAATAGCGGGATCTGGAGATCCATAATGGCTCCCACATATTCAACGATGACTTTAGTGATCGAATGAAACATTCACATACAATACCAATTCCCTTTGTCACGCGATATTTTACTTGTCCGAGGTTTGATCTTCGGTATCACTCTATACCTTGTTCAACCTCGTCTCCTGACAAGTACTCTTTACTCGTACCGTGGTATGTGGTCTCTTATGAACTCATTCATATGCTTGCAAGACATTAGACGACATTCCACCGAGAGGGCCCAGAGTATATCTATCCGTCATCGGGATGGACAAATCCCACTGTTGATCCATATGCCTCAACTCATACTTTCCAGATACTTAATCCCACCTTTATAACCACCCATTTACGCAGTGGCGTTTGGTGTAATCAAAGTACCTTTCCGGTATAAGTGATTTACATGATCTCATGGTCATAAGGACTAGGTAATTATGTATCGAAAGCTTATAGCAAATAACTTAATGACGAGATCTTATGCTACGCTTAATTGGGTGTGTCCATTACATCATTCATACAATGATATAACCTTGTTATTAATAACATCCAATGTTCATGATTATGAAACTAATCATCCATTAATCAACAAGCTAGTTAAGAGGCATACTAGGGACTTCTTTGTTTGTCTACATATCACACATGTACTAATGTTTCGGTTAATACAATTATAGCATGATATATAAACATTTATCATAAACATAAAGATATAAATAATAACCACTTTATTATTGCCTCTAGGGCATATCTCCTTCACAATCATCATAATTCTTGCTTATTTTAGCCAATAATTCCTCAACTTCAGTCGGATTTCTTTTCCTGAAAACACAACCAGCACAACTATCCAGGTATGTCCTAGATTCAACGGTTAGTCCATTATAAAATATATCAAGGAGTTCATTTTTAGCTAATGGATATTTAGGTAGTGCTCTAATTAAAGAACAAAATTTTGCCCATGATTGATGCAATTTCTCTCCCTCTACTTGCACAAAGTCAAAGATTTTCCACAAAGCAGCATGTTGAGCACTAGCAGGGAAATATTTCTGAAAGAAGGCATTAACCAGACCAATAGGACTATCAATAGATCCAGGAGACAAATTATCATACCAAATTTTAGCAGCTCCTTTCAGAGAGAAAAGGAACTTTTAGTGACAAAGTAAGTGTGTATCTTAATATCATTGGAGAATAAATTACTCAAAGTAGAGAGTTCATTCATATGTTTCATAGCACTTTCATTTTCAGTACCACAGAAAGGTTCTTTCTCAACAATAGATATGTAAGACAAACCCAGGGAGAAATCATAATCCTTATCTCTAATATTTAAGGGAGACGTGGCAAATTTAGAATCAGGAGACAAATTATATCTAACAACTCGTCTTGCAAGAAGACTTCTCATAGAACTTGCATCTCTAGTAGCATGACATTCATCAATGAATTTATCATCAAGTACAATATAAGTTTCATCAAGATCATCGCTAGGACTTCCTCTAGCTTGAGGTGAACTAACAGGTGTAATAGTATTTTCAACATTTTCAATTGGTTTAGCTCTAGCAATTGTAGTATCTAGGAAAGGACCTAACAAACCACTCTTATCAAGCACTGTAGAAGCATCATCAAAATCATCAGGAGCATTATCAGATTCAGCACAAGTAGTAGTAGCATGTGGTGGAGTAAGAAGCTTACTCATAACAGATGGAGAATCAAGAGCGACAGAGGTGTTTAGAGTTGTAGATCTTCTTGTATTGGATGGTGATACGCGTACAGCACGCGTCCGTTGGGAACCCCAAGAGGAAGGTGTGATGCGTACAGCGGCAAGTTTTCCCTCAGTAAGAAACCAAGGTTTATCGAACCAGTAGGAGCCAAGAAGCACGTTGAAGGTTGATGGCGGCGAGATGTAGTGCGGCGCAACACCAGGGATTCCGGCGCCAACGTGGAACCTGCACAACACAACCAAAGTACTTTGCCCCAACGAAACAGTGAGGTTGTCAATCTCACCGGCTTGCTGTAACAAAGGATTAGATGTATAGTGTGGATGATGATTGTTTGCAGAGAACAGTAAAACAAGTATTGCAGTAGATTGTATTCGATTAAAAGAATGGACCGGCGTCCACAGTTCACTAGAGGTGTCTCTCCCATAAGATAAATAGCATGTTGGGTGAACAAATTACAGTTGGGCAATTGACAAATAGAGAGGGCATGACAATGCACATACATGATATGATGAGTATTGTGAGATTTAATTGGGCATTACGACAAAGTACATAGACCGCTATCCAACATGCATCTATGCCTAAAAAGTCCACCTTCAGGTTATCATCCGAACCCCTTCCAGTGTTAAGTTGCAAACAACAGACAATTGCATTAAGTATGGTGCGTAATGTAATCAATAAATACATCCTTGGACATAGCATCGATGTTTTATCCCTAGTGGAAACAGCACATCCACAACCTTAGAACTTTCTGTCAATGTCACAGATTTAATGGAGGCATGAACCCACTATCGAGCATAAATACTCCCTCTTGGAGTTAAGAGTAAAAACTTGGCCAGAGCCTCTACTAATAACGGAGAGCATGCAAAATCATAAACAACACATAGGTAATAGATTGATAATCAACATAACATAGTATTCTCTATCCATCGGATCCCAACAAACACAACATATAACATTACAGATAGATGATCTTGATCATGTTAGGCAGCTCACAAGATCCGACAACGAAGCATAATGAGGAGAAGACAACCATCTAGCTACTGCTATGGACCCATAGTCCAGGGGTGAACTACTCACTCATCACTCCGGAGGCGACCATGGCGGTGAAGAGTCCTCCGGGAGATGATTCCCCTCTCCGGCAGGGTGCCGGAGGCGATCTCCTGAATCCCCCGAGATGGGATTGGCGGCGACGGCGTCTCTGGAAGGTTTTCCGTATCGTGGCTCTCGGTACTGGGGGTTTCGCGACGAAGGTTATAAGTTGGCGGAGGAGATAGGTCAGGGGGCCACACGAGGGCCCCACACAACAGGCCGGCGCGACCAAGGGCCAGGCCACGCTGCCCTGGTGTCTGGCCACCTCGTGGCCCCACTTCGTATCGTCTTCGGTCTTCTGGAAGCTTCGTGGAAAAATAGGCCCCTAGGCGTTGATTTCGTCCAATTCTGAGAATATTTCCTTACTAGGATTTCTGAAACCAAAAACAGCAGAAAACAGCAACTGGCTCTTCGGCATCTCGTTAATAGGTTAGTACCAGAAAATGCATAAATATGACATAAAGTATGCATAAAACATGTAGATATCATCAATAATGTGGCATGGAACATAAGAAATTATCGATACGTCGGAGACGTATCAGCATCCCCAAGCTTAGTTTCTGCTCGTCCCGAGCAGGTAAACGATAACAAAGATAATTTCTGGAGTGACATGCCATCATAACCTTGATCATACTATTGTAAGCATATGTAATGAATGCAGCGATCAAAACAATGTAAATGACATGAGTAAACAACTGAATCATATAGCAAAGACTTTTCATGAATAGTACTTCAAGACAAAGGAAGATTAAGTTTCAGCGGTTGCTTTCAGCTTGTAACATGTATATCTCATGGATAATTGTCAATGCAAAGTAATATAACAAGTGCAATATGCAAGTATGTAGGAATTAATGCACAGTTCACACAAGTGTTTGCTTCTTGAGGTGGAGAGAAATAGGTGAACTGACTCAACATAAAAGTAAAAGGAAGGCCCTTCGCAGAGGGAAGCATTGATTGCTATATTTGTGCTAGAGCTTTGATTTTGAAAACAAGAAACAATTTTGTCAACGGTAGTAATAAAGCATATGTGTTATGTAAATTATATCTTACAAGTTGCAAGCCTCATGCATAGTATACTAATAGTGCCCGCACCTTGTCCTAATTAGCTCGGATTACCTGGATTATCATCGCAATGCATATGTTTTAACCAAGTGTCACAAAGGGGTACCTCTATGCCGCCTGTACAAAGGTCTAAGGAGAAAGCTCGCATCGGATTTCTCGCTATTGATTATTCTCAACTTAGACATCCATACCGGGACAACATAGACAACAGATAATGGACTCCTCTTTTATGCATAAGCATTCAACAATTATTAATTTTCTCATATGAGATTGAGGATATTTGTCCAAAACTGAAACTTCCACCATGGATCATGGCTTTAGTTAGCGACCCAATGTTCTTCTCTAACATTATGCATGCTCTAACCATTATAGCGGTAAATCTCCCTTACTTCAGACAAGGCGAACATGCATAGCAACTCACATGATATTCAACAAAGAGTAGTTGATGGCGTCCCCAGGAACATGGTTATCGCACAACAAGCAACTTAATAAGAGATAAAGTGCATAAGTACATATTCAACACCACAATAGTTTTTAAGCTATTTGTCCCATGAGCTATATATTGTAAAGATGAAGAATGGAAATTTTAAAGGTAGCACTCAAGCAATTTACTTTGGAATGGCGGAGAAATACCATGTAGTAGGTAGGTATGGTGGACACAAATGGCATAGAGGTTGGCTCTAGGATTTTGGATGCATGAGAAGTATTCCCTCTCGATACAAGGTTTAGGCTAGCAAGGCTATTTGAAACAAACACAAGGATGAACCGGTGCAGCAAAAATCACATAAAAGACATATTGTAAACATTATAAGACTCTACACCGTCTTCCTTGTTGTTCAAACTCAATATTAGAAATTATCTAGACCTTAGAGAGACCAATTATGCAAACCAAATTTTAGCAAGCTCTATGTATTTCTTCATTAATAGGTGCAAAGTATATGATGCAAGAGCTTAAACATGAGCACAACAATTGCCAAGTATCACATTATACAAGACATTTTAGCAATTACTACATGTATCATTTTCCGATTCCAACCATACAACAATTTAACGAAGAAGAAACTTTCGCCATGAATATTATGAGTAAAGCCTAAGGACATATTTGTCCATATGCAACAGCGGAGCATGTCTCTCTCCCACACAATAAATGCTAGGATCCATTTTATTTAAACAAAAACAAAAAAAAGCAAACAGACGCTCCAAACAAAGTACATAAGATGTGATGGAATAAAAATATAGTTTCACTAGAGGAACCTGATAATGTTGTCGATGAAGAAGGGGATGCCTTGGGCATCCCCAAGCTTAGACGCTTGAGTCTTCTTGAAATATGCAGGGGTGAACCACCGGGGCATCCCCAAGCTTAGAGCTTTCACTCTCCTTGATCATATTGTATCATCTCCCTCTCTTAATCCTTGAAAACTTCCTCCACACCAAACTCAAAACGACTCATTAGAGGGTTAGTGCACACTCAAAATTTACATGTTCAGAGGTGACATAATCATTCTTAATACTTCTGGACATTGCAAAAAGCTACTGAAAGTCAATGGAATCGAAAAATCCATCAAGCATAGCAAAACAGGCAATGCGAAATAAAAGGCAGAATCTGTCAAAACAGAACAGTTCGTAAAGACGAATTTTATTGAGGCACCAGACTTGCTAAAATGAAAATGCTCAAATTTAATGAAAGTTGCGTACATATCTGAGGATTGCTCACGTAAATTGGCATAATTTTCTGAGTTAGCTACAGAGAATTTGGCCCAGATTCGTGACAGCAAAGAAATCTGTTTCTGCGCAGTAATCAAAATCTAGTATGAACCTTACTATCAACGACTTTACTTGGAACAACAATGCACAAAACTAAGATAAGGAGAGGTTGATACAGTAGTAACAACTTCCAAGACTCAAATATAAAATAAAAGTACTGTAGTAAAAACATGGGTTGTCTCCCATAAGCGCTTTTCTTTAACGCCTTTCAGCTAGGCGCAGAAAGTGTGTATCAAGTATTATCAAGAGATGAAGCATCAACATCATAATTTTCACAATTTGTCCCATTGGGGATCTTAGATGCTCCCTTATCTATAGTGGTTTTAAGAGCTTTATCAATTTTAGGCCTATAATAGCTTTTTGGTTTAGGCCCCTTAGAGACATACATGAACTTTTGATCCTTACCCACATAAGCTTTCTCTCTAAACTTTATAGATGAAAAGGTCGAACCCAATGTTCCCATAGCCTCCTCAAGTTCACTAATTCTTTGGGTCTGATTATCATGAATAGCACAGATTCTAAGATAGTGATTCTCTCATTAATTCCACCTAGAGATTTATCAAGTTTATCAGTGCTATCAAGTAATGCTCCCAAAGTAGTATCAATACTTGGAAGGTTTTGCTCTATGGTTTCTAACTTTTTCATGACATCTTCAAGAGAGGTTTCAGTTTTAACTTCATTAACAGGTGGTATTCCAAATAAACTTTCAATAATGCAACTAGCTTCTAAGGCAGGAGTACCTAGGAAGTTACCTCCTGCGAGACAATCAAGAACATACCTATTCCAGCTAGAGATACCAACATAAAAATTCCTCAGTAGGATAGTGGTGGAGTGTTTCTTAGTGCACCTATTATGGGCATCACTAATTCTATACCAAGCATCTTTTAAACATTCTCCCCCTTTTTGCTTAAACGAACGAACTTCTACTTCAGGATTACTCATTTTAGCAATAGTAAATAAGCAAACTAGATAAAGTAAATACAAGTAACTAGTTTTTTTTTTGTGTTTTTAATATAGAGTGCAAACAAGACAGTAAATAGAGTAAAACTAGCAACTAATTTTTTTGTGTTTTGATTTAGTGCAGCAAACAAAGTAGTAAATAAAACAAAGCAAGACAAAAACAAAGTAAAGAGATTGGGATGTGGAGACTCCCCTTGCAGCGTGTCTTGATCTCCCCGGCAACGGCGCCAGAAAAAGAGCTTGATACGCGTACAGCACGCGTCCGTTGGGAACCCCAAGAGGAAGGTGTGATGCGTACAGCGGCAAGTTTTCCCTCAGTAAGAAACCAAGGTTTATCGAACTAGTAGGAGCCAAGAAGCACGTTGAAGGTTGATGGCGGCGAGATGTAGTGCGGCGCAACACCAGGGATTCCGGCGCCAACGTGGAACCTGCACAACACAACCAAAGTACTTTGCCCCAACGAAACAGTGAGGTTGTCAATCTCACCGGCTTGCTGTAACAAAGGATTAGATGTATAGTGTGGATGATGATTGTTTGCAGAGAATAGTAAAACAAGTATTGCAGTAGATTGTATTCGATCAAAAGAATGGACCGGGGTCCACAGTTCACTAGAGGTGTCTCTCCCATAAGATAAATAGCATGTTGGGTGAACAAATTACAGTTGGGCAATTGACAAATAGAGAGGGCATGACAATGCACATACATGATATGATGAGTATTGTGAGATTTAATTGGGCATTACGACAAAGTACATAGACCGCTATCCAACATGCATCTATGCCTAAAAAGTCCACCTTCAGGTTATCATCCGAACCCCTTCCAGTGTTAAGTTGCAAACAACAGACAATTGCATTAAGTATGGTGCGTAATGTAATCAATAAATACATCCTTGGACATAGCATCGATGTTTTATCCCTAGTGGAAACAGCACATCCACAACCTTAGAACTTTCTGTCACTGTCCCAGATTTAATGGAGGCATGATCGCACTATCGAGCATAAATACTCCCTCTTGGAGTTAAGAGTAAAAACTTGGCCAGAGCCTCTACTAATAACGGAGAG
This sequence comes from Lolium perenne, assembly GCF_019359855.2. NCBI lineage: Eukaryota > Viridiplantae > Streptophyta > Magnoliopsida > Poales > Poaceae > Lolium > Lolium perenne. Next base: position 147,107,070 of record NC_067249.2, read on the forward strand.
CATGCAAGATCATAAACAACACATAGGTAATAGATTGATAATCAACATAACATAGTATTCTCTATCCATCGGATCCCAACAAACACAACATATAGCATTACAGATAGATGATCTTGATCATGTTAGGCAGCTCACAAGATCCGACAATGAAGCATAATGAGGAGAAGACAACCATCTAGCTACTGCTATGGACCCATAGTCCAGGGGTGAACTACTCACTCATCACTCCGGAGGCGACCATGGCGGTGAAGAGTCCTCCGGGAGATGATTCCCCTCTCCGGCAGGGTACCCGAGGCGATCTCCTGAATTCCCCGAGATGGGATTGGCGGCGGCGGCATCTCTGGAAGGTTTTTCGTATCGTGGCTCTCGGTACTGGGGGTTTCGCAACGAAGGCTATAAGTAGGCGGAGGAGATAGGTCAGGGGGCCACACAAGGGCCCCACACAATAGGCCGGCGCGGCCAAGGGCCAGGCCGCGCCGCCCTGGTGTCTGGCCACCTCGTGGCCCCACTTCGTATCGTCTTCGGTCTTCTGGAAGCTTCGTGGAAAAATAGGCCCCTGGGCGTTGATTTCGTCCAATTCCGAGAATATTTCCTTACTAGGATTTCTGAAACCAAAAACAGCAGAAAACAGCAACTGGCTCTTCGGCATCTCGTTAATAGGTTAGTGCCGGAAAATGCATAAATATGACATAAAGTATGCATAAAACATGTAGATATCATCAATAATGTGGCATGGAACATAAGAAATTATTGATACGTCGGAGATCAGTTGCACTGAAGTTAGCGTCCAACACGTCCCATAATTCCTTTATATCCACCAACTTGTCCCCCAAAACACGGAGGACGACATCCACAAATAGAACAATGACCTCTTTGAACGCTTTATCCTTGTCAGGAGAAAGTGGACCTCTTGGAGCACCAACCTCTACCTAGTGCACACCCATAGCAGTGAACCATAATATGGTTTTTTGTTTGCCATCTTAAAGAGACCCTGTAAAAGGGCTCGGCTTGAGCGCAACGACAAAGCCAGACAGTGAAAATTGCATAAGCATATAATATTTTTGAAATATTAGATTATTAGGAAATTTCTAAGTGAGTTCAAATAAGGAAAGCATCACCACGAACGCACTAGCCAACTTGACCACATGCAGACTATCAAGCATAGCATGGAAATCTGCAAGTAGAACATATACTAGTATTGCTAAAAGTAAGAAGGGAATCACATACGTCGGCCTGGAAGACCACCACCGCAACATCTCCATTATTGATGTTGCTGAAGCCTGCGGCTCGATCAGATGTAGGCTGCAATGAAGAGCTAGAACGGCAACAAGAAGTTGCACCGAGACACTACTCAAAAACCTTATCGACCGATGCAGGATCTTAGCGGAAGCAGTTTCGGAGGACCAGAGGACGACGCATGAATAGGAACACACATGGGGAAGACGAGAGTGGTCGGTTTTGTATAGTGTACCCGATATGTTCTCTTTCTCCTCTGTATAGCCTTGGACGCAAGAGGAACTTAGCCAACCTGAACCGACACGCTACGGAGGAATAGTCTGGAAGCCGGGTATGTGTTGAACATGCACACGCGTGTTAACCCGTACACACCTAGTCGGCACACCAAGAAAAAAGATAGCCTTTCATAAACCGGTTTCGATCTCGATTTCACGCGAGAGCCTGCGTGGCGAGGCGAGCGGAAGAAGAGTGCGCGACGCCTCTTTTCCTTCTCACTCACCTAGTGAGCTAGAACAACCGGGCCCTTATGAGTTGATCAAACTCCTTCTGACAAGGTATCGACTTGTCAATGCCTACGGATTGTAGACTAGGGTTTTAGTTGGAAGTAGAGGGCAAGTAGATCTCGAGGGTTCAGCCGGAAAAGTACTCGTCTGCTAGAAAACTAAGGTTGTGTTGACAATGAAATCGATCCTCTCTTTGTCCCTTGACTCCCCCTTATATCGGAGCCGAGGGTTTCATGATGTACAAGTTACAAAGTCCGGGAGACTCTTTGAGTTCGTCCCGTAATAGTTTACAAGTCATTATTCCTAATACAACTCTATATTTCCAAACTATTTCATAACTGGGCTTCATAAACTTCGAGTCGTGGGCCTTCCATAAACCCCGGGTACCATCTTCGGCAGGCCCATTGGGGATGCCTATGTCAGTAGCCCCCGAGATTTTGCTTGAATCGAAGAATTAAGGAAAATCTCCACCTTTTACAGTTATCATATGATTCCTTCGAGTCAAATAAATAACCTTTATAAAGCAATTGTATGTTGTAGAGGGATAACAGTAGTTGGGGCTGGTTCATCTAACGGATCAGGTACCAGTTAACTGCTCTTGTGGCAATCCGCAAAAACCTACTTCAAGATCACGTCCCTGGACATGATCTCGGGATACTGGCGTAATTTGACATGTGCCGCTTAAGGTCTTACTAGATGACGAATTCCAGTCATGTTTTATCAGGTACCTAACACGTCCGTTAGGATTTTTCTTCATATCTGTTGATACGGAAAAAAGTAGCAAAGCACCGTCAGAGGCGGTGCCACGCCGCGCAGGACGGATCCTGGGGACTTACCTTCGCAAAGTATTGCGGCATTCAGATATTAATTCGCGACTGAGGCGCTCTGAGAATATATTGTCGAGTACCTTTTTCGGCTGTCGGAATAGCACATTTATTCGAGTCAACGGATGACTTGTATATTTTTATCTTGTCCTCCCGATGGGAGTATATGAAGAGTTATTATGTATAACTCGAAATATGCTCATGATGCCTTCTTTAATTTCATCGGGCACGCGAACAACGTTCCCGATGGGAGTAGCCCCCGAGGCTACGGCCAAGTGCTTGTACTTGGTTGTGGGATCACCCTTTTAGCACCTTTGTCGCTATATTGTCATCTCTTCTAATTCTCTCATCTTTATCGGGCGCGCGACCAGTGATACGTCTCCGACGTATCGATAATTTCTTATGTTCCATGCCACATTATTGATGATATCTACATGTTGTATGCATACTTTATGTCATATTTATGCATTTTCCGGCACTAACCTATTAACGAGATGCCGAAGAGCCGATTCTTTGTTTCTGCTGTTTTTGGTTTCAGAAATCCTAGTAAGGAAATATTCTCGGAATTGGACGAAATCAACGCCCAGGGGCCTATTTTCACACGAAGCTTCCAGAAGACCGAAGGAGTCACGAAGTGGGGCCACGAGGAGGCCAGACACCAGGGCGGTGCGGCCTGGCCCTTGGCCGCACCGTCCTGCTGTGTGGGGCCCCTGTCAGGCCCCCTGACCTATCTCCTCCGCCTACTTAAAGCCTTCGTCGCGAAACCCCCAGTACCGAGAGCCACGATACGGAAAACCTTCCACAGACGCTGCCGCCGCCAATCCCATCTTGGGGGATTCAGGAGATCGCCTCCAGCACCCTGCCGGAGAGGGGAATCATCTCCCGGAGGACTCTTCACTGCCATGGTCGCCTCCGGAGTGATGAGTGAGTAGTTCACCCCTGGACTATGGGTCCATAGCAGTAGCTAGATGGTCATCTTCTCCTAATTGTGCTATCATTGTTGGATCTTGTGAGCTGCCTAACATGATCAAGATCATCTATCTGTAATGCTACATGTTGTGTTTGTTGGGATCCGATGGATAGAGAATACTATGCCATGTTGATTATCAATCTATTATCTATGTGTTGTTTATGATCTTGCATGCTCTCCATTATTAGTAGAGGCTCGGGCCAAGTTTTTGCTAGTAACTCCAAGAGGGAGTATTTATGCTCGATAGTGGGTTCATGCCTCCATTAAATCTGGGACAGTGACAGAAAGTTCTATTGCTCCACCTGCTACTACAGCAGAATTCTTTGAAATTAAACCTGCTTTACTAAATCTTGTTATGCGAGAGCAATTTTCTGGTGTTAGTTCTGATGATGCTGCTGCCTATCTCAATAATTTTGTTGAACTATGTGAAATGCAAAAGTATAAGGATGTAGATGGTGACATTATAAAATTAAAATTGTTTCCTTTCTCATTAAGAGGAAGAGCTAAAGATTGGTTGCTATCTCTGCCTAAGAATAGCATTGATTCATGGACTAAATGCAAGGATGCTTTTATTGGTAGATATTATCCTCCTGCTAAAATTATATCTTTGAGAAGTAGCATAATGAATTTCAAACAATTGGATAATGAGCATGTTGCACAAGCATGGGAAAGAATGAAATCTTTGGTTAAAAATTGCCCAACCCATGGACTGACTACTTGGATGATCATCCAAACCTTTTATGCAGGACTGAATTTTTCTTCACGGAACCTATTGGATTCAGCTGCTGGAGGTACCTTTATGTCCATCACTCTAGGTGACGAAACAAAGCTTCTTGATAATATGATGATTAATTACTCTGAATGGCACACGGAAAGAGCTCCACAAGGTAAGAAGGTAAATTCTGTCGAAGAAACCTCTTCCTTGAGTGATAAGATTGATGCTATTATGTCTATGCTTGTGAATGGTAGGACTAATGTTGATCCTAATAATGTTCCGTTAGCTTCATTGGTTGCTCAAGAAGAACATGTTGATGTGAACTTCATTAAAAATAATAATTTCAACAACAACGCTTACCGGAACAATTCTAGTAACAACTATAGGCCATATCCTTATAATAATGGCAACGGCTATGGTAATTCTTATGGGAATTCTTACAACAATAATGGGAACACACCCCCTGGACTTGAAGCCATGCTTAAACAATTTATTAGTACACAAACTGCTTTTAACAAATCTGTTGAACAAAAGCTTGGAAAAATTGATATACTTGCTTCTAAAGTCGATAGTCTTGCTGCTGATGTTGATCTCTTGAAATCGAAAGTTATGCCTAATGAAAATAATAATAATAAGATTGTTACTACAGCAAATGCCATCCAAGTTAGAATTAATGAGAATATAAGATTGATGGCCGAATTGCGTGCTAGGTGGGAAAAAGAAGAAAATGCTAAAGAAGATAATATAGCTAAAGTTTGGACTATTACCACCACTAGTAATGCTAATGCTCCACATGTTGCTGCACCTCCTACTATTAATGGTAAAATAATTGGTGTTGGCAATGTTTCCACTTCTAATGCAAAGCGTGAAAAACTGCCTGAAACTGCTAAAAGCTATTAAAGCGCACGTGATAAAACTGCTGAATTTTTTTTCCAACATTGGGGACAATGATCCCATTGCTTTAGATTATAATGGTTTGGATTTTGATGATTGCCATATCTCTGAAGTTATAAATTTCTTACAAAAACTTGCTAAGAGTCCTAATGCTAGTGCTATAAATTTGGCTTTCACAAAACATATTACAAATGCTCTCATAAAAGCTAGAGAAGAGAAATTAAATCGCGAAACTTCTATTCCTAGGAAGTTAGAGGATGGTTGGGAGCCCATCATTAAGATGAAGGTCAATGACTTTGATTGTAATGCTTTATGTGATCTTGGTGCAAGTATTTCCGTTATGCCTAAGAAAATCTATAACATGCTTGACTTGCCACCATTGCAAAATTGTTATTTGGATGTTAATCTTGCTGATAATTCTACAAAGAAACCTTTGGGGAGAGTTGATAATGTTCGCATTACCGTTAACAATAACCTTGTCTCCGTTGATTTTGTTGTCTTGGATATTGAATGCAATGCATCTTGTCCCATTATATTGGGAAGACCTTTTCTTCGAACTGTTGGTGCTATCATTGATATGAAGGAAGGTAATATTAAATATCAATTTCCTCTCAAGAAAGGTATGGAACACTTCCCTAGAAAGAGAATGAAGTTACCTTTTGATTCTATCATTAGAACAAATTATGATGTTGATGCTTCGTCTCTTGATAATACTTGATACACACTTTCTGCGCCTAGCTGAAAGGCGTTAAAGAAAAGCGCTTATGGGAGACAACCCATGATTTTACTACTGCACCTTTATTTTATATTTGAGTCTTGGAAGTTGTTACTACTGTAGCAACCTCTACTTATCTTAGTTTTGTTGCATTGTTGTGCCAAGTAAAGTCTTTGATAGTAAGGTTGATACTAGATTTGGATTACTGCGCAGAAACAGATTTCTTTGCTGTCACGAATCTGGGCCTAATTCTCTGTAGGTAACTCCGAAAATTATGGCAATTTACGTGAGTGATCCTCAGATATGTACGCAACTTTCATTCAATTTGAGCATTTTCATTTGAGAAAGTCTGGTTCCTGTTAGAAATTCGTCTTTACGAACTGTTCTGTTTTGACAGATTCTGCCTTTTATTTCGCATTGCCTGTTTTGCTATGCTTGATGGATTTTTCGATTCCATTAACTTTCAGTAGCTTTGTGCAATGTCCAGAAGTGTTAAGAATGATTATGTCACCTCTGAACATGTGAATTTTGATGGTGCACTAACCCTCTAATGAGTTGTTTTGAGTTTGGTGTGGAGGAAGTTTTCAAGGATCAAAAGAGGGAGATGATACAATATGATCAAGGAGAGTGAAAGTTCTAAGCTTGGGGATGCCCCGGTGGTTCACCCCTGCATATTTCAAGAAGACTCAAGCGTCTAAGCTTGGGGATGCCCAAGGCATCCCCTTCTTCATCGACAACATTATCAGGTTCCTCTAGTGAAACTATATTTTTATTCCATCACATCTTATGTACTTTGCTTGGAGTGTCTGTTTGTTTTTGTTTTTGTTTTGTTTGAATAAAATGGATCCTAGCATTCATTGTGTGGGAGAGAGACACGCTCCGCTGTTGCATATGGATAAATATGTCCTTAGGCTTTACTCATAATGTTCACGGCGAAGGTTGAATCTGCTTCGTTAAATTGTTATATGGTTGGAAACGGGAAATGCTACATGTAGTAATTGGTAGAATGTCTTGAATAATTTGATACTTGGCAATTGTTGTGCTCATGTTTAAGCTCTTGCATCATATACTTTGCACCTATTAATGAAGAAATACATAGAGTTTGCTAAAATTTGCTTTGCATAATTGGTCTCTCTAAGGTCTAGATATTTTCTAGTAAGGGTCGAACAACAAGGAAGACGGTGTGGAGTCTTATAATGTTTACAATATGTCTTTTATGTGAGTTTTGCTGTACCGCTTCATACTTGTGTTTGTTTCAAATAACCTTGCTAGCCTAAACCTTGTATCGAGAGGGAATACTTCTCATGCATCCAAAATCCTTGAGCCAACCACTATGCCATTTGTGTCCACCATACCTACCTACTACATGGTATTTCTCCATCATTCCAAAGTAAATTGCTTGAGTGCTACCTTTAAAACTTCCATTCTTCGTCTTTGCAATATATAGCTCATGGGACAAATAGCCTAAAAACTATTGTGGTATTGAATATGTACTTATGCATTTTATTTCTTATAAGTTGATTGTTGTGGGATAACCATGTTCCTGGGGACGCCATCAACTACTCTTTGTTGAATATCATGTGAGTTGCTATGCATGTCCATCTTGTCTGAAGTAAGGGCGATTTACCATGAGTTGAATGGTTTGAGCATGCATACTGTTAGAGAAGAACATTGGGCCGCTAACTAAAGCCATGATCCATGGTGGAAGTTTCAGTTTTGGACAAATATCCTCAATATCATATGAGAAAATTAATTGTTGTTAAATGCTTATGCATTAAAGAGGAGTCCATTATCTGTTGTCTATGTTGTCCCGGTATGGATGTATAAGTTGAGAATAATCAAAAGCGAGAAATCCAATGCGAGCTTTCTCCTTAGACCTTTGTACATGCGGCATAGAGGTACCCCTTTGTGACACTTGGTTAAAACATATGTATTGCGGTGATAATCTAGGTAATCCGAGATAATTAGGATAAGGTGCGGGCACTATTAGTATACTATGCATGAGGCTTGCAACTTGTAAGATATAATTTACATGATGCATATGCTTTATTACTACCGTTGACAAAATTGTTTCTTGTTTTCAAAACCAAAGCTCTAGCACAAATATAGCAATCGATGCTTCCCTCTGCGAAGGGCCTTTCTTCTACTTTTATGTTGAGTCAGTTCACCTATTTCTCTCCATCTCAAGAAGCTAACACTTGTGTGAACTGTGCATTGATTCCTACATACTTGCATATTGCACTTGTTATATTACTTTACATTGACAATATCGATGAGATATACATGTTACAAGTTGAAAGCAACCGCTGAAACTTAATCTTCCTTTTTGTTGCTTCGATACCTATACTTTGAATTATTGCTTTATGAGTTAACTCTTATGCAAGACTTATTGATGCTTGTCTTGAAAGTACTATTCATGAAAAGTCTTTGCTATATGATTCATTTGTTTACTCATGTCATTTACCATTGTTTTGATCGCTGCATTCATTACATGTGCTTACAATAGTATGACCAAGGTTATGATGGCATGTCACTCCAGAAATTATCTTTGTTATCGTTTACCTGCTCGGGACGAGCAGGAACTAAGCTTGGGGATGCTGATACGTCTCCGACGTATCGATAATTTCTTATGTTCCATGCCACATTATTGATGATATCTACATGTTTTATGCATACTTTATGTCATATTTATGCATTTTCTGGCACTAACCTATTAACGAGATGCCGAAGAGCCAGTTGCTGTTTTCTGCTGTTTTTGGTTTCAGAAATCCTAGTAAGTAAATATTCTTGGAATTGGACAAAATCAACGCCCAGGGGCCTATTTTCACACGAAGCTTCCAGAAGACCGAAGGAGTCACGAAGTGGGGCCACGAGGAGGCCAGACACCAGGGCGGCGCGGCCTGGCACTTGGCCGTGCCGGCCTGCTGTGTGGGGCCCCTATCAGGCCCCCTGACCTATCTCCTCTGCCTACTTAAAGACTTCCTCGCGAAACCCCCAGTACCGAGAGCCACGATTCGGAAAACCTTCCAGAGACGCCGCCGCCGCCAATCCCATCTCGGGGGATTCAGGAGATCGCCTCCGGCACCCTGCCGGAGAGGGGAATCATCTCCCGGAGGACTCTTCACCGCCATGGTCGCCTCCGGAGTGATGAGTGAGTAGTTCACCCCTGGACTATGGGTCCATAGCAGTAGCTAGATGGTCGTCTTCTCCTAATTGTGCTATCATTGTTGGATCTTGTGAGCTGCCTAACATGATCAAGATCATCTATCTGTAATGCTACATGTTGTGTTTGTTGGGATCCGATGGATAGAGAATACTATGCTATGTTGATTATCAATCTATTATCTATGTGTTGTTTATGATCTTGCATGCTCTCCGTTATTAGTAGAGGCTCTGGCCAAGTTTTGCTAGTAACTCCAAGAGGGAGTATTTATGCTCGATAGTGGGTTCATGCCTCCATTAAATCTGGGACAGTGACAGAAAGTTCTAAGGTTGTGGATGTGTTGTTGCCACTAGGGATAAAACATCGATGCTATGTCTAAGGATGTAGTTGTTGATTACATTACGCACCATACTTAATGCAATTGTCTGTTGTTTGCAACTTAATACTGGAAGGGGTTCGGATGATAACCTGAAGGTGGACTTTTTAGGCATAGATGCATGCTGGATAGTGGTCTATGTACTTTGTCGTAATGCCCAATTAAATCTCACAATACTCATCATATCATGTATGTGCATGGTCATGCCCTCTTTATTTGTCAATTGCCCAACTGTAATTTGTTCACCCAACATGCTTATTCTTATCGGAGAGACGCCTCTAGTGAACTGTGGACCCCGGTCCATTCTTTTAATCGAATAAAATCTACTGCAATACTTGTTCTACTATTTTCTGCAAACAATCATCATCCACACTATACATCTAATCTTTTGTTACAGCAAGCCGGTGAGATTGACAACCTCACTGTTACGTTGGGAAAAAGTACTTTGGTTGTGTTGTGCAGGTTCCACGTTGGCGCCGGAATCCCTGGTGTTGCGCCGCACTACACTTTGCCGCCATCAACCTTCAACGTGCTTCTTGGCTCCTACTGGTTCGATAAACCTTGGTTTCTTACTGAGGGAAAACTTGTCGTTGTACGCATCACACCTTCCTCTTGGGGTTCCCAACGGACGCGTGCTGTACGCGTATCAACCAGCGCTCCCGATGGGAGTAGCCCCCGAAGCTACAGTCGAGTATTTATACTTGGTTGTAGGCTGAACTTGCTTTATTGTTGACCAACACTATATTTTATCATCCGCGTTATCCTCTTATCAGAAGAATAAACAATACTTCTGATAAGAGTATCCCCCGAGCATATGAACAAATGCTTGTATTTGATCATAAGCTCTCGCCTTTTCTTTGTTTAAAATTTCCCTGTTGAATATCCTTGATGACACCACTCGAAGTTCTCTTTTCAATGACCGTTGTTAATGATGGTTATCGACTAATATTTATCCGTCTGACTCAACTCTTTTTGTCAACCTCTTTAAAAAGTAGCCCCCGAGCATTTGAACGAAAACTTGTATTTGATCAAAGGCTCCCGAAATTATCACTGATACTCCTCTGTCGCTAATCCACAAAGCATTGCAATCAAAGTTTTTCCCTAAAGTGACATCAGCGCTGAGGATGGCCACGATCACTGTATCGGGAAGACGCGAGCTCTGTCATGTCACTGAATTGTGGGCCGGAAACTCTGGGGTTTTTGACACGTTACGCAAGTGGGGGACACACATCCTCCGTTTTTTCTGGCACGCGCACTGTGGCGCCTGTTTAGTTACCTCGAGGTAAAAGTATTGTTTTACCCCTGGAGACACGTGTAAGGTCCCAGATCCATTTCTTCTGCATCCAACGGCGCGGCGATTCGCTGACTTGCTATAAATAACCGTCGTCTTCCTAAGAAATCCCCTTCACTGCGCCACCTTTCTATCCTCTCTCTGTCCAAAAGCTTCCATTGCAAACACACAAGCTCCTGCGCTCGTCCTCATCCTCAATATTTCCAACGCCAACGTTGATGCCACCGCGGGCGAGGCTCACCAAGCACACCACTCTAGAGACAAGCATGGCGGCGCAAGATCTGGAGGTTTCCAAGTGGGAGAGATCTAATATCTCAAATCAAGACACGGACCTGATGAAGAAGCTTGGCTTGATGAATAAGAAAGAGGCGTTGATCTTCCCCAGCGAGGAAAGCTTTCCGACGCCCCCCATCCAATATCGGGTTAGCTTCGTTGACCACCTCATCCGCGGTCTCTCCGCTCCTATCCATGAATTTCTTCGTGGATTACTTTTTGTGTATGGGTTGCAGCTGCATCAGCCGACTCCCAATTCCATCCTCCATATTTCTATCTTTATCACCCTCTGCGAGTGCTTTCTCGGGACCCAACCGAGTTGGGCCCTCTGGAAACGCATTTTCTGCATTCACCGCAACGGCTCCCACAAAATCGCCTACAACATAGGTGGTGTTGTTATCTGTGTCCGCCCTGACGTCGAGTATTTCGACGTCAAATTCCCCAACTCCATCCAAGGGTGGCGCAAAAGATGGCTATACGTCCCCGAGGAGTGCTCTGACTCGCAGGAATACAACATCGCCCCCTTTGATGGTAGCGCAAAAATCCTTCGCCGCTGATCCTGGGATGCAGAGGCCACCAAAGAAGAGAAAACGGCGATAGAGGCACTGATGAAGCGCATCCATGAGCTGCAGAATACCCGAGGAAAAGAATTATCGGGTATCCAAATTACCGCCTATTTCCTTAGGATTAGGGTGCAGCCTCTACAGGCTTGCAAAAACCCTATGTGGTTGTATGCTGGCGAGAAAGATGTCGACCGCCTATCCAAAGATCTCTTTGTGAAGTATTTGGAGAAGCTTGTTCGGCTTGTTTCGTCGTTAAGTAAAAAGACCCAGTTCCAACCTCCTGCCACGTGGAACCATACAGTGGTGCCCACGCTCTCCCCAAAGTAAGCAACTTGTCTCTCGAGTTTTTTGATTCCTATCTCGATTAACATGCTTTCTCGACTTTGATTCAAATTTCGACTGCTATCTTGTTATTTTGCTGTTGACTTCCGTCCTCAACTGTCCCTTGTTATTGTTTTTCGTTTTGCAGAACCACCAAGTCACCTCTTCTTTGCCTCCCTTACCTGAAGGTGGGAAGGTTGATGATCGAGCCATCGTTGCCGACGATGCGCAGGGTACTTCTCTCCCTGAGAGTGAAATCGTGGGATCTCACAAATCCGCGGGTTCCTCTGAAAAAGAGACTGAATCGGAGGCTTCCGAGTCAGCGCATTCTCTCCCTTCCGCTGTTTTCCCCCGGAGCAAGAGAAAGAGGGGTGATGTTGAAGATTCTGGCACCTCCAAAGCCGACGGATCACCTGCCGAGGAAACTTCCCCCGAGGAAAAGGATGCCTTCAACCCTTACAATGATGCTCTTGTTAGCTCGTAGGTTACTCTGCCGTCGTTTTCCTTTTATATATTGTTTTTTGAGTGTTCTCATACTATTTTTTGTGCACAGTGGCGACGAAGAAGAAGAACCCACTGCTAATGTGACTGCTCCCACGAGCACGTCACAGACTTTAGTTCTTTCAGAAACTCACTGTGCAACGGAGGAAACCTCGCCTCCTCAGCAGGACCTAGAAAATTCGACTCATGTCGGCAGCCCCCGTGCCCCCTCACCAAAGAGGGCGAGGATTGAACTTGGCGAGGAACTAGGCTTGTTAGCCGGGAGTTCAGCGACGCCTCCTTTGGATGATGTAAGTACTTTTTGTTGCTATTTTCCATTCCTTGTCAAGTTTCCATGTTTTGAACTTTTCTCTTGTTTTGCCGACAACCTCTTATGAAGCACTTCATCAGCCTCGGTACTCAATTTATTGGGTACCGAGACACTTTCGAAAATTTGAAAGGTACATCTTGCTTTTTTCTTTTATTTTTGCATGAAGGAAACTATATTGCTAGTCGTCTCATCATTCTTGCCTTGTTGTCTTATAATAGATTCTCTCGCGAAAGCTAATAAGCGCGCCGATGATCTCACGCTCAAACTAGAGAAAAGTGAAAAAGCTCGCGAGAAGGTTGAACAAGACGTTGCCTCTGTTGGAGAACTTCGAAAAAGACTCCACCAAGCTGAAACTGCCTTAAGCGAGAATATAACTCAATAAACTGCTCGCGAGGAAAATGTCATCGCCCGCCTGGAGTCGCAGAATCGGCGTTTTGTCGGCAAGTTCGTAAATTTCTTTGATCAAATTCCCTTCAAAATTATCTTCTCCTTATACTTGTTGACAACGCGAAATTTGTTTCAGTAGGGAAGATGAGTCAGGATTTCGAACTTCAAAAGCCTGAAGATGACCGTCTTCTCGACGCTCTTTCCCTCCTCGAAATTCATGGGGATGAGGTGCACCGCAGTATCTCTGATGCTAAGACGGCATTTTCACGCCTTTCCCCCTACTTCTTCCCGAAGAAAGAACAGCCCGACACCTTCCCTGCCCTTACCAAGCACTTCATTCCCGAAGAAGATCTTGGGCTGGCTCTCCGACAGGAAAACTTGAAGATTGGCATTGAAGGCACCATAGCTTTGGTTGCCGAAAGGCAACAAAACGTCGACTAGGCGAAAGCTGGTGAGACGAAGAGGATAAAGACGAAGAAGTGGCAATCCTTAATTAGGGCTGCCAAACCGCACTCGAAGAAGATCCTCTCCTTCCTCGGATACAAGCTAGCTCCTTCCCCCAGTTTTGCGAAGCCGGAGGTCAAGTAGACCATCATGTCTCTGTTTTTTCTTTTTCTTCTTTTTTGATGTTGTCGCCTTAGTAGTCTCTTGCGACAGGATGCCACTGGTTCACTAGGAACCAATTCTTGTAATGGACATGTAAATATCCAAATGACTTAATGGAATGCTATTTTACCAAATGATTGATGTCAGGATTTTCTTTCCAGTTGGTTTTTGACAACTATACTGCAACTCCTCGTTCCTCGGATGCTTTGCCCGCTTCCACCTACTCGAGGAAAACTTCCGCTGATGATTTCGTTGAAGATTCTTCGAACGCTGATCCAGTACAAGATTTGAACGAACTTCGACAACAACTCCAGTCAATGAAGAAAAAAGCACTTGTGATAATGGGACAATCTCGAAAATCGTTTGAGAGGGAGAAAGTTGCTCTTCAACAGGCTCAGGAAGCCTTAGCTTTAAAAGAGGCTGCGGTCGCTGAAGCTGCACAGGCTACTTCCTGAGAAGATTATATGCTTGAGTTGATGACTGACGCTAGCCTAGATATGGCGGGTATGCTTCATAAGTTTGAAATTCCTCTACTTATTTTACCTGTTTTTCATCTCTTACTATGATGCTTCCGTCGAGTAGGTTCCTTTTTGGATGCTGCTACCGAAGACCAACGAGTTGATGCGAGATCAAATCTACTTGTTAAACTTGCTCTGGACCATGTCTCCAACTTTTGGGATACACCGGATCGTACCCGACGAATCGTCAGATTTCAAGACCGCACGGGCCAAGTCCGTGATTATCTTGATTTCTGCACAAGGACGTTGGCCCTGGTTTATAACACCATGTTTCCTCGAAACTCCTAGCCGAAGACCCTTCCTGATTTGATGAATAAATTCAGGGATGCTCCTCGAATCCATGATTTTGTGAAGGCCCAATTGACTGCTGGAGCTAGGTTTGCTATGATCATGTTGCAGATCTGCTACCCGAAGTTAGATATGACCAAAATCGTTGAAATTTTCCATGCCAAACTGAAAAGACGGAGGAGGAATATCGACAAAATCAACGATGTTGTAACCCCGTGGCCGAGGAAATGATGGATGATTTACATCGGATGGATGTTGAATTCTTCGTGAAGGGTAATTATGCTGATCACATGGGTGCCACTGCTGACGATGAAAGAATGAACATAAATGACCTGATATGACCTGACTGAAAGTCTGCTTCTTTCGTCGAAAATTTTCTTGACAAAGGAAACCTGTGTATTGTAAGCACTATATATATTGTAAAACAACTTATATGTTCTTTCCTTCCTCTAGCCCCCGAGCGTTTCAGTGGCCAGTATTTTTATCTTTATTGGTTTGCGAGGATTTTTGAACCAAGGAAAATATCTTGTAGATTGTATATTGCGAAGATTTGTGTATATATATTGAATTTGCGGGTTGCAAGCACCCGAGCCTATCGAAGAAAAATATGTATATCATCAATATCTTTACTATATTGCAGCACTGCGAGTCCGCCTCATTAAAAACCTTCCAGCCCCACTCGGTGCCCTGAAAGGAAAAGAGTGCGTCTGAAAACTCGCGGGCGTTTTAGTACATTGTATGTTTACATATATGTCTATATTTCAGTTTAGGCGTAAATACGCCTAAGCTGCGCCACCTTCCAGGGATTTGGCTCGGCGATCCCTGTCTTCTTGTCCTTTATCATGTATGCTCCTCCTTCAATTACTTCGGTGACGATGTACGGGCCTAGCCACGGTGAGCCGAAGGACCAGGTCGCCAACCTGGAAGGATCTTGGTCGCAACCGTCGACTATGATATTTTTTCAAGTCTTGCTGGTACTTAGTGACACGTGACAGCACCTCGTCTCGAGCTTCGTCGAGTGCATCGACATCGTCCTCCAATGCCTTTCTTGAAATTTCTTCGTCATATTCCGCCACTCTTGGAGAGTTATGTTCTATTTCTATCGGTAGCACTGCCTCGGCTCCATGAACTAGGAAAAACGGAGTTTCTTGTGTCGCTGTATTGGGCGTTGTCCGTATACTCCATAACACGCTAGGCAATTCCTCTGGCCAGGTATGTCGAGCTTTTTCCAATGGTGTTAGCAGAAATTTCTTGATGCCATTGCAGATGATGCCGTTTGCTTTTTCGACTTGACCATTGGTCTGAGGGTGCGCAACTAATGCAAAGTGTAGTTTGATGCCTACCTCTGCGCAATATGCCTTGAATTCCTTGGAGGTGAAGTTGCTGCCATTATGCGTGACGATGCTATGAGGAACTTCAAATCGAAAAACGATACTTTTGATGAACTTGACCGCTGATGCTGCATCTGGCGAATTTATCGGTTTTGCCTCAATCCACTTAGTAAACTTATCGACAGCTACGAGCATATACTCGTATCCTCCTAGCCATGCCTTGTGCAATTTTCCCACCATATCAAGTCCCCATTGAGCGAAAGGCCATGATAGTGGTATTGGCATCAGTTCTGCTGCCGGAGAGTGAGGTTTTGCGGCAAACCTTTGGCACGCATCGCAGGTGCGCACTATGTCCTTTGCATCTTCTATTGTTGTTAGCCAGTAAAATCCTTCTCTGAAAACCATGGCCGCTATTGCTCGATTGCTTGCATCATGTCCACACACCCCCTCGTGTACATCCTTCAGAATAAGCCTCCCTTCTTCGGGTGTAACATATCTCTGTAGTACTCCCGAAATATTTCGTTTATACAGCTCTCCCTTGACCACAGTAAAGGCTTTCGATCGTCGAATAACTGGCCTGGCTTCTACCGGATCCTCAGGTGTTTCTTTCCTTAAGATGTATGCTATGTAAACTTGCATCCAAGGAACTTGTATCACCATTACCTCGTGTGAATGTTCTAGGACGTCGCCTAGAGGGGGGGTGAATAGGCGGTGTGGCAAGTTTTAGCCTTTTCCAATTTTAGCGCAACGGAAGGTAAATGTGATAGCTTTAGCAAAGGTGATGTTCCTACAATGATACTAGGACAAGTGCAACAAGTAAAGGAATCAACAAGATAGTAAGAGTAAGGTGCGAGATAACTGGAGGACGCGGAGGCGAGGCGAGGTTTATTTACCGCAGTTCCTTCCACAACAGGAAGTACGTCTGCGTTGAGGAGGTGCCAGTCTCACACAAGAGACTAGACGGCCACACCACGAAGGAATGCATCACCTTCTTCCTCGAGAGAGCTCCACGGAGGTGCTCTCCCTCTTCCACTAAGGCCGGTCGAGGCGGTGATTCCTTCACAAGGTTGGGGCGAGCTCCACATACAAGGATGCTCCCAACACCCTATGGATCTAGTACATCACCAAGCTAGACTCCATAGCTGCACATCTCCAATGCTCCACCATAGGAACCCATCCAATGCTCCACCAAAGGAACCCTTCCAATGCTCCACCAAGGGAACCCTACCAATGCCCCACCAAGGAACCCTTCCAATGCCCCACGAAGGAACCCTTCCAATGCCCCACGAAGGAACCCTTCCAATGCCCCACCAAGGAACTCTTCCAATGCTCCACAAAAGGAACTCTACCACCAAGATCCACTAAGGAAGAACACACACACCCTACGAGATCGAAACCCTGGAGAGAGCACAAACCGATGCACCTAATGCAATGGCTAAGAACACCACTAGGATGCCCAAGTTCTTCTCTCCCAAATTCCAACAAAGCTAGAAAAAGCTATTGGGGGAATAAGGGAGGAAGAACAAAGTGAGGAGAAACACAAAGAAACTCCAAGATCTAGATCTAGCAAGATCCCCTCACTTAGAGAGGGATTCAATTGGTGAAGCACTAGATCTAGATCTCCTCTCTCCTTTCCCCAAAAAATATGCAACAAATAGTGGGGGGATCAAGAGGAGGAAGAAAGAACCCAAGGTCAACAATGGAGGAGAGAGACTGGAGGTGCAGGGTTAATTTGGTCGGAGGTGGAAGAGAGGTATAAATAGGGGCTGCAAAATATAGCTGTTGGGGCTGAGAAAACAGTCAGATTCGCTCCAAAGCGGTACTACCGCTGTGCAAAGCGGTACTACCGTTTTGCCCAAAAACCAGATCTGAAAATCGCGCCAAAACCGGTAGTACCGATGTCTGGGGCGGTACTACCGCTTGGACTGAAAACAACAAATCAGAAAGAGAGAAAGGGAACAGCAGGCGCAGCATGTGGTGCAGGCTCAGGGGCGCGCGCAGCGCAGCAGGCGACGTGCGGCGCGGCATGCAGCAAGCAGGAGCAGCAGCATGCATGCAGCGGCGTGAGCGCGTGTGAGGGCAGCAGGAAGAAGCGGCAACGGTGGGGCCAGGCGGGAGCAGCGGCATGCGCGCGACAGCAACGAGCGGGAGCGGGCGCAGCGCTCGAGGCGCGGGCGGGAAGCGGGCGCAAGGCGGGAGGCGCGGGCGTTGACCCCGCGCAGGGATCGAGAGCATCGCTCTCTCCCGAGGGCGAGCGAGGCGCGGCAGCGCGTGGCGTGGCGCGCGGTGCAGGGCTGTGGTGGCGCGGCCCAGAGCAGATAGAGGGGAAAAAGAAAAAGAGACAGATGGGCCAGCGGTACTACCAGGCCTGGTACCGGCCTGGTACCGTAACTGAGTTATGGTACTACCGGCCTGGTACCGGCCTGGTACCGCTGTGTGTCCAGTAAGCAAAAACCGCTCGGGCGGTACTTGGGCCGGTATCGCCAGCGGTAGTACCGCCCGGCCCAAAACGCTTTTTCTTTTTCTTTTTAAGGGAATTGCTTTTGTTGGTTCTTAAGCATTTGCCTTTCATGCCTTGCATTCGTTGCTTTGCATGGTTGAATATTTAGAGGATACTCCGCTAGGCTTTAATTGCCGGTATATGCAATGAAATTCAAGTTCATTCACACATGCATATATTATGGGGGAGTTTGTTCTAAATATTCAACTTGGGTTGTTCGCTAAATTCCATATCTAAACCCTCTCAAAGAGATTGTCATCAATTACCAAAATGGGGAAGATTGTAAGAACATGTCCTTTACCCCATGTGTGGTTTTGGTAATTGATGACAATCCCTATGGACTAACGGTTGCATTGAGAATCAATCTTAGGTCAAGTCCATAGTCATGTTGGACTCAAGGTTGTAAGATGGAGAAGACGAAGTACAATGATGAAGATGGTGTCGAAGAGAGACAAAGACGGTGTTGAAGATGAAGAGAGAAGACGGCGTAGAAGATGAAGAGAGAAGACGGCGTTGAAGATGGATGAAGACGGTAGTGTGCATACAAGATGAAGGAATACGGTGGCATGTACAATCATGAAGAGTATGGAGGCGGAGCTTGCCGACTCGAGAAGAACGCGCAAGGACTAGGTTTGTTCTCGATAGGATAGTGGGTCGTATCATCGGAGAGAGCTCAAACCTTGCATGCATTGCATCGTGTTCTTGGTTCTTCTTGGTTCTTATGCATGAAACGGATTTCGGTTGCATCGCATGTTGCATGAGCGAGAGTGATGGTTTTCCCGATATACCGTATTGAGAGGTTACACCTCGATGACCATGAGAAAATCATCACTCACTCTTTTCCATGATTTCATCATGTGAGAAGGTAGCTCTTGTCGCCCTCTTTCCAACAAAATTGGTTTCATGTCATTCTGAGTTTCCTAGCTCAAATATGATGCACCCTAAAAATCATATCTTGAGCTAGGAAACTCGGAATGACATGAAACCAATTTTGTTGGAAAGAGGGCGACAAGAGCTACCTTCTCACATGATGAAATCATGGAAAAGAGTGAGTGATGATTTTCTCATGGTCATCGAGGTGTAACCTCTCAATACGGTATATCGGGAAAACCATCACTCTCGCTCATGCAACATGCGATGCAACCGAAATCCGTTTCATGCATAAGAACCAAGAAGAACCAAGAACACGATGCAATGCATGCTAGGTTTGAGCTCTCTCTGATGATACGACCCACTATCCTATCGAGCACAAACCTAGTCCTTGCGCGGTCTTCTCGAGTCGGCAAGCTCCGCCTCCATACTCTTCATGATTGTACATGCCACCGTCTTCCTTCATCTTGTACGCACACTACCGTCTTCATCCATCTCCAACGCCGTCTTCTCTCTTGATCGTCTACGCCGTCTTCTCTCTTCATCTTCAACACTGTCTTTGTCTCTCTTCGACACCATCTTCATCATTGTACTCTGTCTTCTCCATCTTACAACCTTGAGTCCAACATGACTATGGACTTGACCTAAGATTGATTCTCAATGCAACCGTTAGTCCATAGGGATTGTCATCAATTACCAAAACCACACATGGGGTAAAGGACATGTTCTTACAATCTCCCCCATTTTGGTAGTTGATGACAATCTCTTTGAGAGGGTTTAGATATGGAATTTAGCGAACAACCCAAGTTGAATATTTAGAACAAACTCCCCCATAATATATGCATGTGTTAATGAACTTGAATTTCATTGCATATACCGGCAATTAAAGCCTAGCGGAGTATCCTCTAAATATTCAACCATGCAAAGCAATGAATGCAAGGCATGAAAGGCAAATGCTTAAGAACCAACAAAAGCAATTCCCTTAAACCCTCCAAACTTCTCCCCCATTGGCATCGATTGCCAAAATGGACGAAAGGTTTGGAAGGCCAATATAGTGAGCGTTCCTCCATAAGTTGTGCATTCCTCGTAATTGTGACTGAAATCAAATGCACATATTTAATGATGAATACTCGGAGGAAATCAAACTATATTGAGGATCAAAGATTGCAAGAGGATGTGAAGGTGAGAAATGAAGCAAGCAATCAATGAACCAACAATATGCTCTAAGTAATATGTGAAAGCTCGCCAAAGTTTGTGCACAAGATAAACAATTTGCATTGAAGAATAAGGTGCACAAGCATGGCATCATCACTCCCACAAGACCACTCAAAGCTTGTGCCAAAATCAACTATGAGTGCTTGAAGATTCAAATAGGATAAAATGAGCACTCATAACCACAATCTTTGTGGAGTCATCAACAAGTCAAATAAGAATGAAGGAATAGACTCCAACAAAGAGGGATATCAAAAGATATGCACCATCTCTTATGTATATAAGTTTCTCTAAGTGGACAACATCACGAAGACATTTGTCCACAAAGAAACATGCACACACAAGACAGGTACAAGAGAGATAGAGCAAGATATCCAAAACAAGCATGCTCAAGGACTTATCTCATTTTAAGAATCTAAACCAAATATAGGAAATGAGATAACCCACTCCCAAAGAAAGTAAGGTTCCAAATAGACCAAACCCTCAACACTTTTCATGATGGCACAAAAGTACCGAAAAGAAAAGGTTTGTCTTCCAAGGTCAAATTCTTGAAACAAGGGAGTGTTCTAGCAAACATAGGAGAGCTCCCCCAAAATTAGTGCACCATTTAGAATCTTGCATTTGAATACAAAATGCACAAATGCGGGATTTGCTCAATCATGTTTGTCAAAACACCAACAAGGTTCAAGAGAAATAAGGAGATCCAAAAGAAGCAAGGAAGACAAATGGAAGCCTAACCCACAAGGACAAATTCTTGGCAAGAAATGAAGCAATTGAGCACATGAGCCAATTGTGAGGATGATCCGGAACAATACTACACAATTTATTACCAATTGTCAAAGGACAAGAGGTGTATAGGAAATATCCATATGGTAGTTTGTGAGTATGTCCAAGATCATATTTACAAATAAGAAAGCAAATGGAAAAGTGGGATTTGTTTGAGCACACATGTCACATAGGAACAAGATAATCTATAATATCAACTCTATGTGACACAACCTCAAATGTTCACATTTTCTAGGCTTGTAAAATGCACAAGGCACAATACTCCCCCATAATGTGATAAAGACATTTTCCGTGCAAGAGGCAAATAATAACCAAGTGAGATAATTAATGGACATTATATGATTTTAATTCATCATGTCACACATTTTAGGATTGTGAAATGCACGAAGCATATCATTCCCCCAAAATGGGATAGTCCATTAATTTCTCACATGAGCCAACAATTAAGATATGAACAAGATGCAATAGGCTCAACAAAGAACAATTGTACATGATGTGCCACCCAACATATAAGAAGAAAGATAAGCAAGTAGGAAGCACAACATACACAATCACATGCAAGGTACAAAACCAACACATGTAAAAGGGGAGCAAGTAACTTTTCAATGTAAAGGAGTTGAGGACTTGTTACCGCAAGGAGGTGCATGGGTAAAGGATAAGAGGAATACAACTTGACTTGAGGAAGTGAGAATGATGAAGATCCCCTAAGTCTTCATGAGCTAGTCAAGCCTCCATGCCCTCCACTTGTACCTATTGATCAAGTTTTGGCTTGTTGGTACCCAACAAAGTTGGGTCCTAAGAAGTTAGTTGATACGTCTCCGACGTATCGATAATTTCTTGTGTTCCATGCCACATTATTGATGTTATCTACATGTTTTATGCACACTTTATGTCATATTCGTGCATTTTCTGGAACTAACCTATTAACAAGATGCCGAAGTGCCAGTTGTTGTTTTCTGCTGTTTTTGGTTTCAGAAATCCTAGTAACGAAATATTCTCGGAATTGGACGAAATCAACGCCCAGGGTCCTATTTTGCCACGAAGCTTCCAGAAGACCGAAGAGGAGACGAAGTGGGGCCACGAGGTGGCCACACCCTAGGGCGACACGCCCCCCCCCCCTTGGCCGCGCGGCCCTGTGGTGTGGGCCCCTCGTACCGCCTCCTGACCTGCCCTTCCGCCTACTTAAAGCCTCCATCGCGAAACCCCCAGTACCGAGAGCCACGATACGGAAAACCTTCCAGAGACGCCGCCGCCGCCAATCCCATCTCGGGGGATTCAGGAGATCGCCTCCGGCACCCTGCCGGAGAGGGGAATCATCTCCCGGAGGACTCTACGCCGCCATGGTCGCCTCCGGAGTGATGTGTGAGTAGTCTACCCCTGGACTATGGGTCCATAGCAGTAGCTAGATGGTTGTCTTCTCCCCATTGTGCTTCATTGTCGGATCTTGTGAGCTGCCTAACATGATCAAGATCATCTATCTGTAATTCTATATGTTGCGTTTGTTGGGATCCGATGAATAGAGAATACTTGTTATGTTGATTATCAAAGTTATGTCTATGTGTTGTTTATGATCTTGCATGCTCTCCGTTACTAGTAGATGCTCTGGCCAAGTAGATGCTTGTAACTCCAAGAGGGAGTATTTATGCTCGATAGTGGGTTCATGTCTCCGTGAATCTGGGGAAGTGACAGAAATCTCTAAGATTATGGATGTGCTGTTGCCACTAGGGATAAAACATTGGTGCTATGTTCAAGGATGTAGTTACTGATTACATTACGCGCAATACTTAATGCAATTGTCTGTTGTTAGCAACTTAATACTGGAGGGGGTTCGGATGATAACCTGAAGGTGGACTTTTTAGGCATAGATGCATGCTGGATAGCGGTCTATGTACTTTGTCGTAATGCCCAATTAAATCTCACTATACTCATCATAATATGTATGTGCATGGTCATGCCCTCTTTATTTGTCAATTGCCCAACTGTAATTTGTTCACCCAACATGCTGTTTATCTTATGGGAGAGACACCTCTAGTGAACTGTGGACCCCGGTCCAATTCTCTATCTTGAAATACAATCTCTTGCAATCTTTTTTACTGTTTTTACGCAAACAATCATCTTCCACACAATACGGTTAATCCTTTGTTACAGCAAGCCGGTGAGATTGACAACCTCACTGTTTCGTTGGGGCAAAGTACTTTCGTTGTGTTGTGCAGGTTCCACGTTGGCGCCGGAATCTCTGGTGTTGCGCCGCACTACATCCCGCCGCCATCAACCTTCAACGTGCTTCTTGACTCCTACTGGTTCGATTAAACCTTGGTTTCTTATTGAGGGAAACTTGCCGCTGTGCGCATCACACCTTCCTCTTGGGGTTCCCAACGGACGTGTCAACCACACGCATCAAGCAAATTTCTGGCGCCGTTGCCGGGGAGATCAAGACACGCTGCAAGGGGAGTCTCCACATCCCAATCTCTTTACTTTGTTTTTTGTCTTGCTTAGTTTTATTTACTACTTTGTTTGCTGCACTAAATCAAAATACAAAAAAATTAGTTGCTAGTTTTACTTTATTTGCTATCTTGTTTGCTATATCAAAAACACAAAAAAATTAGTTACTTGCATTTACTTTATCTAGTTTGCTTTATTTACTGTTGCTAAAATGGCCACCCCTGAAAATACTAAGTTGTGTGTCTTCACAACCACAAATAATAATGATTTCTTATGCACACCTATTGCTCCACCTGCTACTACAGCAGAATTCTTTGAAATTAAACCTGCTTTACTGAACCTTGTTATGCGAGAGCAATTTTCTGGTGTTAGTTCTGATGATGCTGCTGCCCATCTTAATAATTTTGTTGAACTATGTGAAATGCAAAAATATAAAGATGTAGATGGTGATATTATTAAACTAAAATTGTTCCCTTTCTCATTAAGAGGAAGAGCTAAAGATTGGTTGTTATCTCTGCCTAAGAATAGTATTGATTCATGGACTAAATGCAAGGATGCTTTTATTGGTAGATATTATCCCCCTGCTAAAATTATATCTTTGAGGAGTAGCATAATGAATTTTAAACAATTAGATACTGAACATGTTGCACAAGCATGGGAAAGAATGAAATCTCTGGTTAAAAATTGCCCAACACATGGACTGACTACTTGGATGATCATCCAAACCTTCTATGCAGGACTAAATTTTTCTTCGCGGAATTTATTGGATTCAGCTGCTGGAGGTACCTTTATGTCCATCACTCTTGGTGAAGCAACAAAGCTTCTTGATAATATGATGATCAACTACTCTGAATGGCACACGGAAAGAGCTCCACAAGGTAAGAAGGTAAATTCTGTCGAAGAAACCTCTTCCTTGAGTGATAATATTGATGCTATTATGTCTATGCTTGTGAATGATAGGACTAATGTTAATTCTAATAATGTTCCGTTAGCGTCATTGGTTTCTCAAAAAGAATATGTTGATGTGAATTTCATTAAAAATAACAATTACAATGATTCTAGGCCATATCCTGCTAATGGTAACTCTCATGGTAGATATGTTTCACCTAATGAAGAAAAGATGCTAGAAATTGAAATATCCACTAAGAGCTTTATGAAATCACAATATGAGAAAAATAAATTGTTTACTAAAACAATGAATGAGCAATCTACCTTGTTGAAGAATATAGGGAATCAACTTGAAAATCTGAGTAGGGAGATCTCGGGGTTGCAAACTAAACTTGCTAATGCTGAAAATCGAATATCATACATGTCTGCATCACAATCTTCTTTAATTAATAAAATGGCTGCTAAACCCGAGGATTTAGATAACAAAATTACTACTACAGCAAATGCCATCCAAGTTAGAATTAATGAGAATATAAGATTGATGGCCGAATTGCGTGCTAGGTGGGATAGAGAAGAAAATGAAAAACTAGCTAAAGAAAAGAATGTAGCTAAAGTTTGGACTATTACCACCACTAGTAATGCTAATGCTACACATGTTGCTGCACCTCCTACTATTAATAAGAAAAGAATTGGTGTTAGCAATGTTTCCACTTCTAATGCAAAGCGCGAGAAACTGCCCGAAATTGCTAAAAGCTATTAAAGCCTGTGATAAAACTGCTGAAATTTTTTCCAACATTGGGGATGATGATCCCATTGCTTTAGATTATAATGGTTTGAATTTTGATGATTGCCATATCTCTGAAGTTATAAAGTTCTTGCAAAAACTTGCTAAAAGTCCTAATGCTGGTGCTATAAATTTGGCTTTCACGCAACATATTACAAATGCTCTCATAAAAGCTAGAGAAGAGAAACTAGAGCGCGAAGCCTCTATTCCTAGAAAGCTAGAGGATGGTTGGGAGCCCATCATTAAGATGAAGGTTAAAGATTTTGATTGTAATGCTTTATGTGATCTTGGTGCAAGTATTTCTGTTATGCCTAAGAAAATCTATAATATGCTTGACTTGCCACCGCTGAAAAATTGTTATTTGGATGTTAATCTTGCTGATCATTCTACAAAGAAACCTTTGGGGAAAGTTGATAATGTTCGCATTACCGTTAACAATAACCTTGTCCCCGTTGATTTTGTTGTCTTGGATATTGAATGCAATGCATCTTGTCCCATTATATTGGGAAGACCTTTTCTTCGAACCGTTGGTGCTATCATCGATATGAGGGAAGGTAATATTAAATATCAATTTCCTCTCAAGAAAGGTATGGAACACTTCCCTAGAAAGAGAATGACGTTACCTTTTCATTCTATTATTAGAACAAATTATGATGTTGACACTTCGTCTCTTGATAATACTTGATACACACTTTCTGCGCCTAGCTGAAAGGCGTTAAAGAAAAGCGCTTATGGGAGACAACCCATGTTTTTACCTACAGTACTTTGTTTTTATTTTGTGTCTTGGAAGTTGTTTACTACTGTAGCAACCTCTCCTTATCTTAGTTTAGTGTTTTGTTGTGCCAAGTAAAGTCGTTGATAGTAAAGTTCATACTAGATTTGGATTACTGCGCAGAAACAGATTTCTTTGCTGTCACGAATCTGGGCTGTTTTCTCTGTAGGTAACTCAGAAAATTATGCCAATTTACGTGAGTGATCCTCAGATATGTACGCAAGTTTCATTCAATTTGAGCATTTTCATTTGAGCAAGTCTGGTGCCTCGATAAAATTCGTCAATACGAACTGTTCTGTTTTGACAGATTCTGCTTTTATTTCGCATTGCCTCTTTTGCTATGTTGGGTGAATTTCTTTGATCTATTAATGTCCAGTAGCTTTATGAAATGTCCAGAAGTGTTAAGAATGATTGTGTCACCTCTGAAAATGTTAATTTTTATTGTCGCTAACCCTCTAATGAGTTGTTCTAAGTTTGGTGTGGAGGAAGTTTTCAAGGATCAAGAGAGGAGTATGATGCAACATGATCAAGGAGAGTGAAAGCTCTAAGCTTGGGGATGCCCCGGTGGTTCACCCCTGCATATTCTAAGAAGACTCAAGCGTCTAAGCTTGGGGATGCCCAAGGCATCCCCTTCTTCATCGACAACATTATCAGGTTCCTCCCCTGAAACTATATTTTTATTCCATCACATCTTATGTGCTTTGCTTGGAGCGTCGGTTTGTTTTTGTTTTTTTGTTTTGTTTGAATAAAATGGATCCTAGCATTCACTTTATGGGAGAGAGACACGCTCCGCTGTAGCATATGGACAAGTATGTCCTTAGGCTCTACTCATAGTATTCATGGCGAAGTTTCTTCTTCGTTAAATTGTTATATGGTTGGAATTGGAAAATGATACATGTAGTAATTGCTATAAATGTCTTGGGTAATGTGATACTTGGCAATTGTTGTGCTCATGTTTAAGCTCTTGCATCATATGCTTTGCACCCATTAATGAAGAAATACATAGAGCATGTTAAAATTTGGTTTGCATATTTGGTTTCTCTAAGGTCTAGATAATTTCTAGTATTGAGTTTGAACAACAAGGAAGACGGTGTAGATTCTTATAATGTTTACAATATGTCTTTTATGTGAGTTTTGCTGCACCGGTTCATCCTTGTGTTTTTTTCAAATAGCCTTGCTAGCCTAAACCTTGTATCGAGAGGGAATACTTCTCATGCATCCAAAATCCTTGAGCCAACCACTATGCCATTTGTGTCCACCATACCTACCTACTACATGGTATTTTCCGCCATTCCAAAGTAAATTGCTTGAGTGCTACCTTTAAAATTCCATCATTCACCTTTGCAATATATAGCTCATAGGACAAATAGCTTAAAAACTATTGTGGTATTGAATATGTACTTATGCACTTTATCTCTTATTAAGTTGCTTGTTGTGCGATAACCATGTTCACTGGGGACGCCATCAACTACTCTTTGTTGAATTTCATGTGAGTTGCTATGCATGTTCGTCTTGTCTGAAGTAAGAGCGATCTACCACCTTATGGTTAAGCATGCATATTGTTAGAGAAGAACATTGGGCCGCTAACTAAAGCCATGATCCATGGTGGAAGTTTCAGTTTTGGACATATATCCTCAATCTCATATGAGAAAATTATTAATTGTTGTTACATGCTTATGCATAAAAGAGGAGTCCATTATCTGTTGTCTATGTTGTCCCGGTATGGATGTCTAAGTTGAGAATAATCAATAGCGAGAAATCCCATGCGAGCTTTCTCCTTAGACCTTTGTACAGGCGGCATAGAGGTACCCCTTTGTGACACTTGGTTAAAACATGTGCATTGTGATGATCCGGTAGTCCAAGCTAATTAGGACAAGGTGCAGGCACTATTAGTATACTATGCATGAGGCTTGCAACTTGTAAGATATAATTTACATGATACATATGCTTTATTACTACCGTTGACAAAATTGTTTCATGTTTTCAAAATCAAAGCTCTAGCACAAATATAGCAATCGATGCTTTTCCTCTATGGAGGACCATTCTTTTACTTTCATTGTTGAGTCAGTTCACCTATTTCTCTCCACCTCAAGAAGCAAACACTTGTGTGAACTGTGCATTGATTCCTACATACTTACATATTGCACTTATTATATTACTCTATGTTGACAATATCCATGAGATATACATGTTACAAGTTGAAAGCAACCGCTGAAACTTAATCTTCCTTTGTGTTGCTTCAATACCTTTACTATGAATTATTGCTTTATGAGTTAACTCTTATGCAAGACTTATTGATGCTTGTCTTGAAGTACTATTCATGAAAAGTCTTTGCTTTATGATTCACTTGTTTACTCATGTCATATACATTGTTTTGATCGCTGCATTCACTACATATGCTTTACAAATAGTATGATCAAGGTTATGATGGCATGTCACTCCAGAAATTATCTTTGTTATCGTTTTACCTGCTCGGGACGAGCAGAACTAAGCTTGGGGATGCTGATACGTCTCCGACGTATCAATAATTTCTTGTGTTCCATGCCACATTATTGATGTTATCTACATGTTTTATGCACACTTTATGTCATATTCGTGCATTTTCTGGAACTAACCTATTAACAAGATGCCGAAGTGCCAGTTGTTGTTTTCTGCTGTTTTTGGTTTCAGAAATCCTAGTAACGAAATATTCTCGGAATTGGACGAAATCAATGCCCAGGGTCCTATTTTGCCACGAAGCTTCCAGAAGACCGAAGAGTCAACGGAGTGGGGCCACGAGGTGGCCACACCCTAGGGCGGCGCGGTCCCCCCCTTGGCCGCGCGGCCCTGTGGTGTGGGCCCCTCGTGCCGCCTCCTGACCTGCCCTTCCGCCTACTTAAAGCCTCCGTCGCGAAACCCCCAGTACCGAGAGCCACGATACGGAAAACCTTTCAGAGACGCCGCCGCCGCCAATCCCATCTCGGGGGATTCAGGAGATCGCCTCCGGCACCCTGCCGGAGAGGGGAATCATCTCCCGGAGGACTCTACGCCGCCATGGTCGCCTCCGGAGTGATGTGTGAGTAGTCTACCCCTGGACTATGGGTCCATAGCAGTAGCTAGATGGTTGTCTTCTCCCCATTGTGCTTCATTGTCGGATCTTGTGAGCTGCCTAACATGATCAAGATCATCTATCTGTAATTCTATATGTTGCGTTTGTTGGGATCCGATGAATAGAGAATACTTGTTATGTTGATTATCAAAGTTATGTCTATGTGTTGTTTATGATCTTGCATGCTCTCTGTTACTAGTAGATGCTCTGGCCAAGTAGATGCTTGTAACTCCAAGAGGGAGTATTTATGCTCGATAGTGGGTTCATGTCTTCGTGAATCTGGGGAAGTGACAGAAATCTCTAAGATTATGGATGTGCTGTTGCCACTAGGGATAAAACATTGGTGCTATGTTCAAGGATGTAGTTACTGATTACATTACGCGCAATACTTAATGCAATTGTCTGTTGTTAGCAACTTAATACTGGAGGGGGTTCGGATGATAACCTGAAGGTGGACTTTTTAGGCATAGATGCATGCTGGATAGCGGTCTATGTACTTTGTCGTAATGCCCAATTAAATCTCACTATACTCATCATAATATGTATGTGCATGGTCATGCCCTCTTTATTTGTCAATTGCCCAACTGTAATTTGTTCACCCAACATGCTGTTTATCTTATGGGAGAGACACCTCTAGTGAACTGTGGACCCCGGTCCAATTCTCTATACTGAAATACAATCTCTTGCAATCTTGTTTTACCGTTTTTTCGCAAACAATCATCTTCCACACAATACGGTTAATCCTTTGTTACAGCAAGCCGGTGAGATTGACAACCTCACTGTTTCGTTGGGGCAAAGTACTTTGGTTGTGTTGTGCAGGTTCCACGTTGGCGCCGGAATCTCTGGTGTTGCGCCGCACTACATCCCGCCGCCATCAACCTTCAACGTGCTTCTTGACTCCTACTGGTTCGATTAAACCTTGGTTTCTTACTGAGGGAAACTTGCCGCTGTGCGCATCACACCTTCCTCTTGGGGTTCCCAACGGACCTGTCAACCACACGCATCATTAGTCACAATAGGCTTGGCAACCCAAATGGTTCTTTTTGCGAAACCACTTTGAGTGCCAACATATTTGGCAAACACAACGCCAACCTTGTCCTTATGTAGAGAGTAAGCACCATGGATCAAGATAGGGTTGGATGAGTTACCACTAGTGCAAGAGGAGGAGATGTGGCCCTTCTCACGGCATATGTAGCATCTTCTTCTCCTCCCCTTCTTCTCACTTGATTTCTCCGCAACGGGAGCCTTGGCTTGATTCTTCTCGGGTAGCGGCCCTTCTTCAAGTTGAGGTAGACCTTGAGCTTGGCCTTGAGGTAGACCATGAGCTCCATCTTGAGGCCGCTTCCCTTGTTTCTTCACGCCAAGTGGCTTCTTCTTCAAGGGGCACAATCTAACATGATGCCCTTCAATCTTGCACTTGAAGCACACAATCTTGGCGAGGTCCTTCACATGCCCTTGGCCCTTCTTCCGCTTGTGCGAGGTGGACTTGTTCTTGTTGTTGGAGTTGAATCCAAGTCCACTCTTGTCATTGGGGAATTGCTTCCCTTCATGACCCTTTACCAAGTCCTTCTTCAAAGAAATGACTTGGGCCTCGAGCTCTTCGATTTCCCCTACATGGTTAGTAACAACACGAGTACTAGAGGAAGTGGAAGCTTTATTGTTAGAGCAACAAGGCAAGGTATGTAATTCACCACAAGATATAGCAATAGCATGGGTGGGTGAATTACTAGCACTAGCACATGGAATTGTAGAACAAGGCATAGAAGGTAGTTCACCACAAGATAAGTCAATAGCATGAGTGGGTGAACTAAAAGCACTAGCACATGGTAAAATAGCATTTTGAGAGGTAGTGCTAGTAATCACATGAGGCTCACAAGATTTTACCTTTGACATGATAGCCTCATGGGCTAACTTTAGCAAATCATGAGAGACTAGAAGATCATCATGGGAGCTAGAAAGCTTTCCATAGTTTTCTTCCAATTTCTCATAATTGCTTGTTAGCAAAGCAAGTTGAGCCCTTAGCTCAACATTCTCCTTCAAGATGGAGGCTTCACAAGAGATAGAGTTAGTAGCACAAGCATTATCAATAATGGCACAAGGAGAAGGCAACTTAGCAAGCTCTATTAGGTTGAGAGCTTTAAATTGCTCATGTGACTCGGTGAGTTTGATGAGCTCACTCTCAATAGCCCTAGAGCTACCTTTGAGAAGCTCAAAATCCTCAAGGAGTTTATCACGAGCACTTTCTAGCTCACCATTTTTAGTTCGAAGATCTTGTGCCACCTCTAAAGCACTATCACGAGATTCCCTCTCCATAAATATCCTTATAGCAAAGTTCTCTTCAAGAGTTTCTTTGGTGGCTTTTTGTTTTCTAAGAGCTTTACTAAGAGTTGCAACCTCGTTTGCATACTCGCGCTCATGCTCTTCCATTTTCTCAATGCGTTTTGTGCTC
Organism: Lolium perenne; assembly: GCF_019359855.2. Lineage (NCBI taxonomy): Eukaryota > Viridiplantae > Streptophyta > Magnoliopsida > Poales > Poaceae > Lolium > Lolium perenne. The sequence goes on from NC_067249.2 coordinate 147,138,646, forward strand.
TCAATGGCAAAATCGAAGATTTTCATGAAGTTAGAGCGAACAAATTTCTTCTTAGGAAGAGCATGAAAAACCGAATCTCCCAACTTATTTAAGGAAGCAACATTAAGTCCTTCCATATCATCATCCTCATCATCACTAGATAGATAGAGTTCCAAGGAAGGAGATACCTTAGAAGCCTTAGCCATAAGACAAGTGTGGGAACCGTGCGATGATGAAGAAGATGAACTACTTGAAGCTCCATCCAAGATCTTGTCTTGGCCCATAGTATCTTTGGTTTCCTCTACATTGTTAGTCACACAAATACTAGAGGAAAGCAAAGTATCTTCATTATGGCAACAAGACAAGAGAAGCATATCATCATGGGATGAAGATATGCAAGGACTATCAACACTAGCATGTAAATCATTTATAGTGCTACAAGTGTTAAAGTCCAAAGATGAGACATTGCAATGGGATAGAGATGAAGAATCATCAAGAGAGCGCTCACCATCAACAATGCAATGTTCATCACCACTCACCATAGCATTACCTTGTGTCTTACCACACGTTGGTGAAGTGGAAGGAGCGTGATCATCCTCAATGGTCTTGGATCCACCATATGTATCTCGAAGCTTTGTCCAAACCTCATGAGCACTCCGGAAAGGCGCAATGGAGGAAATCACTACATGACTCACAACACGGCAAAGCACTTTAGTAGCTTGAGCATCTAGATAAGAGTTTTTCTTCTCCTCAAAAGTTGGATTTTGTGGATCCTTAGGAGGAGAAAACCCCATATCAAGAATTCGCTCCACATGTGGGTGCATGTCCCTAAAATAATCAAGCATGTAGAATTTCCAAGCATCATAATTAGTGCCATCAAATGTAAAGGAGGAAATGTGCACTAATCCTCTAGCCGACGTCATACTCTCTAGGCGGTGAAGCCCAACAAGATAAGAGAGCCCTAGCTCTGATACCAATTGAATGTTCTAGGACGTTGCCTAGAGGGGGGGGGGGTGAATAGGCGGTGTGGCAAGTTTTAGCCTTCTCCAATTTTAGCGCAACGGAAGGTAAATGTGATAGCGTTAGCAAAGGTGATGTTCCTACAATGATACTAGGACAAGTGCAACAAGTAAAGGAATCAACAAGATAGTAAGAGTAAGGTGCGAGATAACCGGAGGACGCGGAGGCGAGGCGAGGTTTGTTTACCGCAGTTCCTTCCACAACAGGAAGTACGTCTGCGTTGAGGAGGTGCTAGTCTCACACAAGAGACTAGATGGCCACACCACGAAGGAATGCCTCACCTTCTTCCTCGAGAGAGCTCCACGGAGGTGTTCTCCCTCTTCCACTAAGGCACCGGTCGAGGCGGTGATTCCTTCACAAGGTTGGGGCGAGCTCCACACACAAGGATGCTCCCAACACCCTATGGATCTAGTACATCACCAAGCTAGACTCCATAGCTGCACATCTCCAATGCTCCACCATAGGAACCCATCCAATGCTCCACCAAAGGAACCCTTCCAATGCTCCACCAAAGGAACCGTTCCAATGCCCCACGAAGGAACCCTTCCAATGCCCCACGAAGGAACCCTTCCAATGCCCCACGAAGGAACCCTTCCAATGCCCCACCAAGGAACCCTTCCAATGCTCCACAAAAGGAACTCTACCACCAAGATCCACTAAGGAAGAACACACACACCCTACGAGATCGAAACCCCGGAGAGAGCACAAACCGATGCACCTAATGCAATGGCTAAGAACACCACTAGGATGCCCAAGTTCTTCTCTCCCAAATTCCAACAAAGCTAGAAGAAGCTATTGGGGGAATAAGGGAGGAAGAACAAAGTGAGGAGAAACACCAAGAAACTCCAAGATCTAGATCTAGCAAGATCCCCTCACTTAGAGAGGGATTCAATTGGTGAAGCACTAGATCTAGATCCCCTCTCTCCTTTCCCCCAAAAATATGCAACAAATAGTGGGGGGATCAAGAGGAGGAAGAAAGAACCCAAGGTCAACAATGGAGGAGAGAGAGTGGAGGTGCAGGGTTAATTTGGTCGGAGGTGGAAGAGAGGTATAAATAGGGGCTGCAAAATATAGCTGTTGGGCTGAGAAAACGGTCAGATTCGCTCCAAAGCGGTACTACCGCTGTGCAAAGCGGTACTACCGTTTTGCCCAAAAACCAGATCTGAAAATCGCGCCAAAACCGGTAGTACCGCTGTCTGGGGCGGTACTACCGCTTGGACTGAAAACAGCAAATCAGAAAGAGAGAAAGGGGACAGCAGGCGCAACATGTGGTGCAGGCTTAGGGGCGCGCGCAGCGCAGTAGGCGACGGCGGCGCGGCATGCAGCAAGCAGGAGGAGCAGCATGCATGCAGCGGCGTGAGCGCGTGTGAGGGCAGCAGGCAGCAGAGGCAGCGGTGGGGCCAGGCGGGAGCAGCGGCATGCGCGCGACAGCAGCGAGCGGGAGCGGGCGCAGCGCTCGAGGCGCGGGCGGGAAGCGGGCGCGAGGCGGGAGGCGTGGGCGTTGACCCCGCGCAGGGATCGAGAGCATCGCTCTCTCCCGAGGGCGAGCGAGGCGCGGCAGTGCGTGGCGTGGTGCGCGGTGCAGGGCTGTGGCGGCGCGGCCCAGAGCAGATAGAGGAGAAAAAGAAAAAGAGACAGATGGGCCAGCGGTACTACCGGGCCTGGTACCGGCCTGGTACCGTAACTGAGTTACGGTACTACCGGCCTGGTACCGCTGTGTGTCCAGTAAGCAAAAACCGCTCGGGCGGTACTTGGGCCGGTATCGCCAGTTGTAGTACCGCCCGGCCCAAAACGCTTTTTCTTTTTCTTTTTCAAATATGATGCACTCTAAAAATCATATCTTGAGCTAGGAAACTCGGAATGACATGAAACCAATTTTGTTGAAAAGAGGGCTACAAGAGCTACCTTCTCACATGATGAAATCATGGAAAAGAGTGAGTGATGATTTTCTCATGGTCATCGAGGTGTAACCTCTCAATACGGTATATCGGGAAAACCATCACTCTCGCTCATGCAACATGCGATGCAACCGAAATCTGTTTCATGCATAAGAACCAAGAAGAACCAAGAACACAATGCAATGCATGCAAGGTTTGAGCTCTCTCCGATGATACGACCCACTATCCTATCGAGCACAAACCTAGTCCTTGCACGTTCTTCTCGAGTCGGCAAGCTCCGCCTCCATACTCTTCATGATTGTACATGCCACCGTCTTCCTTCATCTTGTATGCACACTACCGTCTTCATCCATCTTCAACGCCGTCTTCTCTCTTTATCTTCTACGCCGTCTTCTCTCTTCATCTTCAACACCGTCTTTGTCTCTCTTCGACACCATCTTCATCATTGTACTCCGTCTTCTCCATCTTACAACCTTGAGTCCAACATGACTATGGACTTGACCTAAGATTGATTCTCAATGCAACCGTTAGTCCATAGGGATTGTCATCAATTACCAAAACCACACATGGGGTAAAGGACATGTTCTTACATCGTGTGTTTCCTCGTCTCCTAAGACGCTTGCTTCTATTTCTTCTGGAGCCCCCGAGTCTTTCTGAAGCTTCTCCTTCTTTTTTGGCTGTTTCTTCGCCTTGGTTGATCTTTCGGTTGTTTCCTCCCAAAATACTCCGGGTGGTATTGCTAAACATTGCAACCCGATGTTTGCCAGAACATCGGCTTCATCGTTACTGAGTCTGCTGATATGATTTACTTCACACCCGTCGAAAAGCTTCTCGAGTTCATTATATACTTCTTTGTATGCAACCATATTGTCATTAACTGCGTCACACTGATTCATCACCTGTTGAGCCACCAGTTGTGAATCACCGAAGATTTTTAATCGAGTTGCTCCGCAAGCTTTCGCCATCTTCATCCCATAAATGAGTGCTTCGTACTCCGCCTCATTATTGGATGCGTTTGGAAACGTCATCCGCAGCACACATTTCAACTTGTCGCCTTGAGGTGACACTAGTATCACGCCTGCGCCAACTCCTTCTAGCCTCTTGGATCCGTCAAAGTTCATGGTCCAGGTTCTCGACAAATCTGGGGGTCCCGTATTTTGCAGCTCCATCCATTCTGCGACGTAGTCTGGTAAGATCTACGACTTTATTGCTTTTCTTTTCTCATATGTGATGTCCCGAGGGGAAAGCTCTATTCCCCAAAGGGAGACACGACCCGTAGCCTCTTGGTTGTTTAATATATTGGATAAAGGCGCCTCATTTACCACTATTATCGGATGCGCCGAAAAATAGTGTCGCAGTTTTCTTGCGGTTGTGAACACTCCATAGGCTAACTTCTGGTATTGCGGGTACCGCTGTTTTGAAGACGATAAGACTTCGCTGATAAAGTATACCGGTCGCTGGACTCCATGGAGTTTTCCTTCTTCTTCTCTTTCGACCACAAGCACTGTACTAACCACCTGAGGCGTGGCTGCAATGTATAACAGGAGAGGTTCTTTTTCCTTGGGCACCACCAATATTGGTGGTGTCAAGATTGTGCGCTTGAGGTCCTCAAAAGCTATGTCTGCTTTTTCGTTCCACTCGAACTTTTCTCCCTGTTTGATCAAGGCGTAGAACGGCAACGCCTTTTCTCCCAGCCTGGCGACGAATCTGCTTAAAGCTGCGACTCGCCTAGTTAGGTGTTGTATCTCCTCTAACTTTGTTGGCTTCCGCATCGTTATGATGGCTTGGATTTTCTCTTGGTTAGACTCGATTCCTCTTGCTGACACCAGAAACCCGAGAAGTTCTCCCGCAGGGACGACGAAAGAACATTTCGTCGGGTTCAGCTTGAGGCAGAATTTATCGAGATAATCAATAGTTTCCTTGAGATCCTCGATCAAGGTTGACCCTTTCTTTATTGTTATGACAACATCGTCAATGTATACTTGAACGTTCTTGCCAATTTGTGTGGCAAGGTGATGTCTACGTTCCCCCTCCTTTCCTGTAGACAGTGTTGGGCCTCCAAGAGCAGAGGTTTGTAGAACAGCAGCAAGTTTTCCCTTAAGTGGATCACCCAAGGTTTATCGAACTCAGGGAGGAAGAGGTCAAAGATATCCCTCTCATGCAACCCTGCAACCACAAAGCAAGAAGTCTCTTGTGTCCCCAACACACCAAATAGGTGCACTAGTTCGGCGAAGAGATAGTGAAATACAGGTGGTGTAAATATATAGTAGCAGTAGTAACGGTGCCAGAAAATAGCTTGCTGGCGTGTAGTAAACAAGCAGTAGTAACGCAGCAGTAGTAACACAGTAAAACAGTAAACAAGCAGTGATAGCAGTATTTAGGAACAAGGCCTAGGGATTACACTTTCACTAGTGGACACTCTCAACATTGATCACATAACAGAATAGATAAATGCATACTCTACACTCTTGTTGGATGATGAACACATTGCGTAGGATTACACGAACCCTCAATGCCGGAGTTAACAAGCTCCACAATAATGCTCATGTTTAAGTAACCTTATAGTGTAAGATAGATCAATAGACTAAACCAAGTACTAACATAGCATGCACACTGTCACCTTCATGCATATGTAGGAGGAATAGATCACATCAATATTATCATAGCAATAGTTAACTTCGCAATCTACAAGAGATCATGATCATAGCATAAACCAAGTACTAACACGGTGCACACACTGTCACCTTTACACACGTGCAGGAGGAATAAAACTACTTTAATAACATTGCTAGAGTAGCACATAGATAAATTGTGATACAAACTCATATGAATCTCAATCATGTAAAGCAGCTCATGAGATTATTGTATTGAGGTACATGGGAGAGATGAACCACATAGCTACCGGTACAGCCCCGAGCCTCGATGGAGAACTACTCCCTCCTCATGGGAGCAGCAGCGGTGATGAAGATGGCGGTGGAGATGGCAGCGGTGTCGATGGAGAAGCCTTCCGGGGGCACTTCCCCGCTCCGACAGCGTGCCGGAACAGACTCCTGTCCCCCGTATCTTGGCCTCGCGATGGCGGCGGCTCGGGAAGGTTTCGTGGTTTCGTCAAGCGTATCGGGGTTTTCGATCCAGGGGCTTTATATAGGCGAAGAGGCGGCGCAGAGGGTCGAAGGGCGACGACACCATAGGGCGGCGCGGCCAGGGCCTGGGCCGCGCCGGCCTATGGTCCGGGGGGCCCAAGTGCCCCCTCTGGTCCTTCCCGGGTGTTCTGGATGCTTCCGGTGAAAATAGGAACTTGGGCGTTGATTTCGTCCGATTCCGAGAATATTTCATTACTAGGATTTCTGAAACCAAAAATAGCAGAAAACAGGAACTGGCACTTCGGCATCTTGTTAATAGGTTAGTTCCAGAAAATGCACGAATATGACATAAAGTGTGCATAAAACATGTAGATAACATCAATAATGTGGCATGGAACATAAGAAATTATCGATACGTCGGAGACGTATCAGCATCCCCAAGCTTAGTTCTGCTCGTCCCGAGCAGGTAAAACGATAACAAAGATAATTTCTGGAGTGACATGCCATCATAAACTTGATCATACTATTTGTAAAGCATATGTAGTGAATGCAGCGATCAAAACAATGTATATGACATGAGTAAACAAGTGAATCATAAAGCAAAGACTTTTCATGAATAGTACTTCGAGACAAGCATCAATAAGTCTTGCATAAAAGTTAACTCATAAAGCAATAAATTCATAGTAGAGACATTGAAGCAACACAATGGAAGATTAAGTTTCAGCGGTTGCTTTCAACTTGTAACATGTATATCTCATGGATAGTTGTCAATGCAAAGCAATATAACAAATGCAATAAGCAAGTATGTAAGAATCAATGCACAGTTCACACAAGTGTTTGCTTCTTGAGGTGGAGAGAAATAGGTGAACTGACTCAACAATAAAAGTAAAAGAATGGTCCTTCAAAGAGGAAAGCATCGATTGCTATATTTGTGCTAGAGCTTTTATTTTGAAAACATAAAGAGAGCATAAAAATAAAGTTTTGAGAGGTGTATGTTGTTGTCAACGAATGGTAGCGGGTACTCTAACCCCCTTGCTAGACAAACCTTCAAAGAGCGGCTCCCATTTTATTTTATTTTTGGATGGCACTCCTTCCAACCTTTCTTTCACAAACCACGGCTAACCGAATCCTCGGGTGCCTGCCAACAATCTCATACCATGAAGGAGTGCCTTTTTATTTTAGTTTTATTATGATGACACTCCCCCCAACCTTTGCTTACACAAGCCATGGCTAACCGAATCCTTCGGGTGCCGTCCAACAATCACATACCATGGAGGAGTGTCTATTTTTGTTAATTAATTTGGGACTGGGAATCCCATTGCCAGCTCTTTTTGCAAAATTATTGGATAAGCGGATGAAGCCACTAGTCCATTGGTGAAAGTTGCCCAACAAGATTGAAAGATAAACACCACATACTTCCTCATGAGCTATAAAACATTGACACAAATCAGATGTGATAAATTTTTAATTGTTTAAAGGTAGCACTCAAGCAATTTACTTTGGAATGGCGGAGAAATACCATGTAGTAGGTAGGTATGGTGGACACAAATGGCATAGTGGTTGGCTCGAGTATTTGGATGCATGAGAAGTATTCCCTCTCGATACAAGGTTTAGGCTAGCAAGGCTTATTTGAAACAAACACAAGGATGAACCGGTGCAGCAAAACTCACATAAAAGACATATTGAAAACATTATAAGACTCTACACCGTCTTCCTTGTTGTTCAAACTCAATACTAGAAATTATCTAGACCTTAGAGAGACCAATTATGCAAACCAAATTTTAGCATGCTCTATGTATTTCTTCATTAATGGGTGCAAAGTATATGATGCAAGAGCTTAAACATGAGCACAACAATTGCCAAGTATCACATTACCCAAGAAATTTATAGCAATTACTACATGTATCATTTTCCAATTCCAACCATACAACAATTTAACGAAGAGGAAACTTCGCCATGAATACTATGAGCTAAGAACACATGTGTTCATACGAACCAGCGGAGCGTGTCTCTCTCCCACACAAGCATGATGTAATCCAATTTATTCAAACATAAACAAAAACAAAAGCACACAGACGCTCCAAGAAAAAGCACATAAGATGTGATGGAATAAAAATATAGTTTCAGGGGAGGAACCTGATAATGTTGTCGATGAAGAAGGGGATGCCTTGGGCATCCCCAAGCTTAGACGCTTGAGTCTTCTTAATATATGCAGGGGTGAACCACCGGGGCATCCCCAAGCTTAGAGCTTTCACTCTCCTTGATCATGTTGCATCATACTCCTCTCTTGATCCTTGAAAACTTCCTCCACACCAAACTCGAAACAACTCATTAGAGGGTTAGTGCACAATAAAAATTAACATATTCAGAGGTGACACAATCATTCTTAACACTTCTGGACATTGCATAATGCTACTGGACATTAGTGGATCAAAGAAATTCATCCAACATAGCAAAAGAGGCAATGCGAAATAAAAGGCAGAATCTGTCAAAACAGAACAGTTCGTATTGACGAATTTTAAAATGGCACCAGACTTGCTCAAATGAAAATGCTCAAATTGAATGAAAGTTGCGTACATATCTGAGGATCATGCACGTAAATTGGCATATTTTTCTGATTTTTCTACAGAGAGAAAATCCCAGATTCGTGACAGATAGAAATCTGTTTCTGCGCAGAAATCCAAATCTAGTATCAACCTTCGATTAGAGGCTTCACTTGGCACAACAAAACACAAAACTAAGATAAGGAGAGGTTGCTACAGTAGTAAACAACTTCCAAGACACAAATATAAAACAAAGTACTGTAGCAAAATAACACATGGGTTATCTCCCAAGAAGTTCTTTTCTTTATAGCCATTAAGATGGGCTCAGCAGTTTTAATGATGCACTCGCAAGAAATAGTATTTGAAGCAAAAGAGAGCATCAAGAGGCAAATTCAAAACACATTTAAGTCTAACATGCTTCCTATGAAAAGGAATCTTGTAAATAAACAAGTTCAAGAAGCATAATGCAACAAGCATAGAAAGATGAAACAAGTATAGCTTCAAAAATTTCAGCACATAGAGAGGTGTTTTAGTAACATGAAAATTTCTACAACCATATTTTCCTCTCTCATAATAACTTTCAGTGGTGTCATGAGCAAACTCAACAATATAACTATCACATAAAGCATTCTTATCATGAGTCTCATGCATAAAATTATTAATCTCCACATAAGCATAATCAATTTTATTAGTAATAGTGGGAGCAAATTCAACAAAGTAGCTATCATTATTATTCTCATCAAGTGTAGGAGGCATAGTATAATCACAACAAAATTTACTCTCCATAGTAGGTGGCACCAAAAGACCACTATCATTATAATCATCATAAATAGGAGGCAAAGTATCATCAAAGAAAATTTTCTCCTCAATGCTTGGGGGACTAAAAAGATCATGAAAACCAGCTTCCCCAAGCTTAGAACTTTCTATATTATTATCAACAATGGTGTTCAAAGCGTTCATACTAATATTACTACCAGCATGCAAATAAGATTCCATAGGTTTTTTAATTTTCGCATCAAACAATCCATGTTTTAAATCAGGAAATAGAATAAGAAGCTCATTCTTGTCCATTATGCCAAACTAGTGTAAACAAGAAACAAAAAGATGCAATTGCAGGATCTAAAGGAAATAGCTTTGAGTACTTACGGCGCCGGGAAAATAGCTTGGTAGCCGAGGTCCGGAGTGTGAGTACCTTTTACCTTTCCTCCCCGGCAACGGCGCCAGAAAATACTTGATGCTGTCCAGGACTGGCGCGTGGTTGACGAGGGAGGAAATTCCCGTTGTGTAGCTTTCTGGTCCCCGGCAACGGTGCCAGAAAATAGCTTGATGTCTACGTTCCCCCTCCTTTCCTGTAGACAGTGTTGGGCCTCCAAGAGCAGAGGTTTGTAGAACAGCAGCAAGTTTTCCCTTAAGTGGATCACCCAAGGTTTATTGAACTCAGGGAGGAAGAGGTCAAAGATATCCCTCTCATGCAACCCTGCAACCACAAAGCAAGAAGTCTCTTGTGTCCCCAACACACCAAATAGGTGCACTAGTTCGGCGAAGAGATAGTGAAATACAGGTGGTGTAAATATATAGTAGCAGTAGTAACGGTGCCAGAAAATAGCTTGCTGGCGTGTAGTAAACAAGCAGTAGTAACGCAGCAGTAGTAACACAAGAAACAAGAAACAAGCAAAGTGATAGCAGTATTTAGGAACAAGGCCTAGGGATTACACTTTCACTAGTGGACACTCTCAACATTGATCACATAACAGAATAGATAAATGCATACTCTACACTCTTGTTGGATGATGAACACATTGCGTAGGATTACACGAACCCTCAATGCCGGAGTTAACAAGCTCCACAATAATGCTCATGTTTAAGTAACCTTATAGTGTAAGATAGATCAATAGACTAAACCAAGTACTAACATAGCATGCACACTGTCACCTTCATGCATATGTAGGAGGAATAGATCACATCAATATTATCATAGCAATAGTTAACTTCGCAATCTACAAGAGATCATGATCATAGCATAAACCAAGTACTAACACGGTGCACACACTGTCACCTTTACACACGTGCAGGAGGAATAAAACTACTTTAATAACATTGCTAGAGTAGCACATAGATAAATTGTGATACAAACTCATATGAATCTCAATCATGTAAAGCAGCTCATGAGATTATTGTATTGAGGTACATGGGAGAGATGAACCACATAGCTACCGGTACAGCCCCGAGCCTCGATGGAGAACTACTCCCTCCTCATGGGAGCAGCAGCGGTGATGAAGATGGCGGTGGAGATGGCAGCGGTGTCGATGGAGAAGCCTTCCGGGGGCACTTCCCCGCTCCGGCAGCGTGCCGGAACAGAGACTCCTGTCCCCCAGATCTTGGCCTCGCGATGGCGGCGGCTCTGGAAGGTTTCTGTGGTTTTCGTCAAGCGTATCAGGGTTTTTGATCCAGGGGCTTTATATAGGCGAAGAGGCGGCGCAGGAGGGTCGAAGGGGCGACGACACCATAGGGCAGTGCGGCCAGGGCCTGGGCCGCGCCGGCCTATGGTCTGGGGGCCCAGTGCCCCCCCTCTGGTCCTTCCCGGGTGTTCTGGATGCTTCCGGTGAAAATAGGAACTTGGGCATTGATTTCGTCCGATTCCGAGAATATTTCGTTACTAGGATTTCTGAAACCAAAAACAGCAGAAAACAGGAACTGGCACTTCGGCATCTTGTTAATAGGTTAGTTCTAGAAAATGCACGAATATGACATAAAGTGTGCATAAAACATGTAGATAACATCAATAATGTGGCATGGAACATAAGAAATTATCGATACGTCGGAGACGTATCACCAGGCTTCGGAAATTGCCTAGGTCCACCACTGGTTGTGGAGACTCCCTGGACCCAAGGGCCCAATCACAGTGAAAGGCAGTTTCGCACTAGCTGATAAGTGCGACAAGGATTTTCATCGACTGTCGGAAACATTCAGGATGCAAGCAGAGTATATGGCGTCAAGGCTACTTTGATGATACCTTGCCTCCCATTTATGATGATAGTGGTATTTTGGTGCCACCTACTATGGAGGATAAAGTTTATTATGATTACAATATACCTCCTACATTTGATGATTATGGTGATGAGAATAATAATGATAGCTACTTTGTTGAATTTGCTCCCACTACAATTAATAAAAATGACTATGCTTATGTTGGGAGTAGTAATTATTTTATGCATGAGACTCATTATAAGAATGCTTTATGTGATAGTTATATTGTTGAGTTTGCTCATGATACTACTGAAAGTTATTATGAGAGAGGAAAATATGGTTGTAGAAATTTTCATGTTACTAAAACACCTCTCTATGTGCTGAATTTTTTGAAGCTACACTTGTTCTATCTTCCTATGCTTGTTACTTTGCTCTTCATGGACTTGTTTATTTACAATATTCCTACGCATAGGAATCATGTTAGACTTAAATTTGTTTTGAATTTGCTTTTTGATGCTCTCTTTTGCTTCAACTACTATTTCTTGCGAGTGCATCATTAAAACTGCTGAGCCCATCTTAATGGCTATAAAGAAAGCACTTCTTGGGAGATAACCCATGTGTTTATTTTACTACAGCAATTTTGTTTTATATTTGAGTCTTGGAAGTTTTTACTACTGTATCAACCTCTCCTTATCTTATTTTTGTGCATTGTTGTGCCAAGTAAAGTCGTTGATAGTAAGGTTCATACTAGATTTGGATTACTGCACAGAAACAGATTTCTTTGCTGTCACGAATCTGGGCTAAATTCTCTGTAGGTAACTCAGAAAATTATGCCAATTTATGTGAGTGATCCTCAGATATGTATGCAACTTTCATTCAATTTGAGCATTTTCATTTGAGCAATTCTGGTTCCTCAATAAAATTCGTCTTTACGAACTGTTCTGTTTTGACAGATTCTGCCTTTTATTTCGCATTGCCTGTTTTGCTATGCTTGATGGATTTTTCGATTCCATTGACTTTCAGTAGCTTTGTGCAATGTCCAGAAGTGTTAAAAATGATTGTGTCACCTCTGAACATGTAAATTTTGATTGTGCACTAACCCTCTAATGAGTTGTTTTGAGTTTGGTGTGGAGGAAGTTTTCAAGGATCAAGAGAGGGAGATGATACAATATGATCAAGAAGAGTGAAAGCTCTAAGCTTGGGGATGCCCCGATGGTTCACCCCTGCATATTTCAAGAAGACTCAAGCGTCTAAGCTTGGGGATGCCCAAGGCATCCCCTTCTTCATCGACAACAATTATCAGGTTCCTCTAGTGAAACTATATTTTTTATTCCATCACATCTTATGTACTTTGCTTGGAGCGTCTGTTTGCTTTTGTTTTTTGTTTTGTTTGAATAAAATGGATCCTAGCATTCTTTGTGTGGGAGAGAGACATGCTCCGCTGTTGCATATGGACAAATATGTCCTTAGGCTTTACTCATAGTATTCATGGCAAAAGTCTCTTCTTCGTTAAATTGTTATATGGTTGGAATCGGGAAATGATACATGTAGTAATTGCTAAAATGTCTTGGATAATGTGATACTTGGCAATTGTTGTGCTCATGTTTAAGCTCTTGCATCATATACTTTGCACCTACTAATGAAGAAACACATAGAGCTTGCTAAAATTTGGTTTGCATAATTGGTCTCTCTAAGGTCTAGATAATTTCTAGTATTGAGTTTGAACAACAAGGAAGACGGTGTAGAGTCTTATAATGTTTACAATATGTCTTTTATGTGAGTTTTGCTGCACCGGTTCATCCTTGTGGTTGTTTCAAATAGCCTTGCTAGCCTAAACCTTGTATCGAGAGGGAATACTTCTCATGCATCCAAAATCCTTGAGCCAACCACTATGCCATTTGTGTCCACCATACCTACCTACTACATGGTATTTCTCCGCCATTCCAAAGTAAATTGCTTGAGTGCTACCTTTAAAATTTCCATTCTTCATCTTTACAATATATAGCTCATGGGACAAATAGCTTAAAAACTATTGTGGTGTTGAATATGTACTTATGCACTTTATCTCTTATTAAGTTGCTTGTTCTGCGATAACCATGTTCCTGGGGACGCCATCAACTACTCTTTGTTGAATATCATGTGAGTTGCTATGCATGCTCGTCTTGTCTGAAGTAAGGGAGATTTACCGCTAGAATGGTTAGAGCATGCATAATGTTAGAGAAGAACATTGGGCCGCTAACTAAAGCCATGATCCATGGTGGAAGTTTCAGTTTTGGACAAATATCCTCAATCTCATATGAGAAAATTAATAATTGTTGAATGCTTATGCATAAAAGAGGAGTCCATTATCTGTTGTCTATGTTGTCCCGGTATGGATGTCTAAGTTGAGAATAATCAATAGCGAGAAATCCGATACGAGCTTTCTCCTTAGACCTTTGTACAGGCGGCATAGAGGTACCCCTTTGTGACACTTGGTTAAAACATATGTATTGCGATGATAATCCAGGTAATCCGAGCTAATTAGGACAAGGTGCGGGCACTATTAGTATACTATGCATGAGGCTTGCAACTTGTAAGATATAATTTACATAATGCATATGCTTTATTACTACCGTTGACAAAATTGTTTCTTGTTTTCAAAATCAAAGCTCTAGCACAAATATAGCAATCAATGCTTCCTTCTGCGAAGGGCCTTTCTTTTACTTTTATGTTGAGTCAGTTCACCTATTTCTCTCCATCTCAAGAAGCAAACACCTGTGTGAACTGTGCATTGATTCCTACATACTTGCATATTACACTTGTTATATTACTTTGCATTGACAATATTCATGAGATATACATGTTACAAGTTGAAAGCAACCGCTGAAACTTAATCTTCCTTTGTGTTGCTTCGATACCTTTACTTTGAATTGTTGCTTTATGAGTTAACTCTTATGCAAGACTTATTGATGCTTGTCTTGAAGTACTATTCATGAAAAGTCTTTGCTATATGATTCAGTTGTTTACTCATGTCATTTACATTGTTTGGATCGCTTCATTCATTACATATGCTTACAATAGTATGATCAAGGTTATGATGGCATGTTACTCCAGAAATTATCTTTGTTATCGTTTACCTGCTCGGGACGAGCAGAAACTAAGCTTGGGGATGCTGATACGTCTCCAACGTATCGATAATTTCTTATGTTCCATGCCACATTATTGATGATATCTACATGTTTTATGCATACTTTATGTCATATTTATGCATTTTCCGGCACTAACCTATTAACGAGATGCCGAAGAGCCAGTTGCTGTTTTCTGCTGTTTTTGGTTTCAGAAATCCTAGTAAGGAAATATTCTCGGAATTGGACGAAATCAACGCCCAGGGGCCTATTTTTCCACGAAGCTTCCAGAAGACCGAAGATGATACGAAGTGGGGCCACGAGGCGGCCAGACGCTAGGGCGGCGCGGCCTGGGCCTTGGCCGCGCCGACCTAGCGTGTGGGGCCCCCGTGACGCCCCCTGACCTATCTCCTCCGCCTACTTATAGCCTTTGTCGCGAAACCCCCAGTACCGAGAGCCACGATACGGAAAACCTTCCAGAGACGCCGCCGCCAATCCCATCTCGGGGGATTCAGGAGATCGCCTCCGGCACCCTGCCGGAGAGGGGAATCATCTCCCGGAGGACTCTTCACCGCCATGGTCGCCTCCGGAGTGATGAGTGAGTAGTTCACCCCTGGACTATGGGTCCATAGCAGTAGCTAGATGGTTGTCTTCTCCTCATTATGCTTCATTGTCGGATCTTGTGAGCTGCCTAACATGATCAAGATCATCTATCTGTAATGCTATATGTTGTGTTTGTTGGGATCTGATGGATAGAGAATACTATGTTATGTTGATTATCAATCTATTACCTATGTATTGTTTATGATCTTGCATGCTCTCCGTTATTAGTAGAGGCTCTGGCCAAGTTTTTACTCTTAACTCCAAGAGGGAGTATTTATGCTCGATAGTGGGTTCATGCCTCCATTAAATCTGGGACAGTGACATAAAGTTCTAAGGTTGTGGATGTGTTGTTGCCACTAGGGATAAAACATTGATGCTATGTCCGAGGATGTAGTTTTGATTACATTACGCACCATACTTAATGCAATTGTCTGTTGTTTGCAACTTAATACTGGAAGGGGTTCGGATGATAACCTGAAGGTGGACTTTTTAGGCATAGATGCATGCTGGATAGCGGTCTATGTACTTTGTCGTAATGCCCAATTAAATCTCACAATACTCATCATATCATGTATGTGCATTGTCATGCCCTCTCTATTTGTCAATTGCCCAACTGTAATTTGTTCACCCAACATGCTATTTATCTTATGGGAGAGACACCTCTAGTGAACTGTGGACCCCAGTCCATTCTTTTAATCGAATACAATCTACTGCAATACTTGTTCTACTGTTTTCTGCAAACAATCATTATCCACACTATACATCTAATCCTTTGTTACAGCAAGCCGGTGAGATTGACAACCTCACTGTTTCGTTGGGGCAAAGTACTTTGGTTGTGTTGTGCAGGTTCCACGTTGGCGCCGGAATCCCTGGTGTTGCGCCGCACTACATCTCGCCGCCATCAACCTTCAACGTGCTTCTTGGCTCCTACTGGTTCGATAAACCTTGGTTTCTTACTGAGGGAAAACTTGCCACTGTACGCATCACACCTTCCTCTTGGGGTTCCCAACGGACGCGTGCTGTACGCGTATCACCTGGGCACACTAGATTCTAAAAGATTTCACTTTAGTCTGCCGATAGCAAAAACATCTCCATGATTCTGAGATTTATCCAAGTTTGTCAAAATTGAAACCGAGCCTACCAATATTAATATACAAAGTCCCCAGTATACCATGGAGGAAAACAGACCAAATGATTGTTTGTGTCCAGTCATCACCAACATCGTCGCCGGTCTGCTGCTACTTCCCACCTCCATGTGTTTGTTCCTGCACATGATGGTGGTTCTTTGGCGCTAGGAGTGGACACACCGCTCCATCCTATCCGTCTAGGCGTCGCAATTATAGGTCGTATAGTTCACTAGCCAGGCGAACAGGCAGAGGAGATCGCCGAAATGCCAAGCTGATTTCTTGCTTCATGAAGGTGACCAAGCTAGGCTTTCTGGCCCAAAACATAAGTATTAAACACAATGGGCCTTTAGCTAAGGTATACTAGCTGCTATACAAAAGGCCCATCCTGGCCTAGCTAAGAAAATGAGCCCATTTTCAGCTCAGATCGCGAATTACAGCTGTTGTAGCGACTAGAACGACTCCGGCAGCTCGCCGGAGTTCCGATGCACAGCGGAGTCGAGCCTGGGCACGTGCCCAGGGTGCCCGGACGGTAAATCCGCCCCTGTCCACAACAAGTATGTGTAATGTGGTACCGCCATAAACCTGGCATACGCGGGTCGTCCCAACAAGGCATGGTACTGTGATGGGAAATCCACGACTTCGAACTCCAACCTCTCTATTCTTTAGTTCTCTCGGGTTACAAACTGAACATCGAGATTGATCTTCCCCAATGGATAACTCGGCTTGTCTGGTGTGATACCATGGAAACGCGTGTCGGTTGGTTTCAAGTTTGCCAAGGATATGTTCATCTTCCTCAATGTATCTGCATACATGAGGTTCAAGCTGCTGCCTCCATCTATGAACACTCGTGAAACGTCGAATCCTGCGATCACCGTTGGTAAGATCAAAGCTGATTGCCCTGGTCGCGGAACTTGCTGTGGGTGGTCCGCTGTGGTGAATCCAATGACCTGTCCCGACCAATTGAGGTACTCGATTGTTGGTGGAGGCATCTTTTCTGCCATGAAGACTTGTCGCGAAATTACTTTTTGAGCTGTGTTGGATGGCCTGGCCTTCTGAATCATCGAGACCGCGCCATTGGTGTTGATATAAGGAGGCGGGTGTGGTGATGCCGCGAACTGCAACTGGTGTCGATTTTCGTCTGTGATTGCGGGAGGAGGTGGAAGATGGATCTCACTCCTTGGCCCCTGGGGGTTTTTGTTGACTGCTTGCGTGCTGGTGTGTCCTGCATATCTGTGTAGTGCTAGGAAAGTTCGACAGTCCTTCTGCAGAAGCCCATACTGCCTCTTTCCGTTATTGTCGAGAAAGAAGTGCATTTGGCATGGCCCGTTCAAGAGATCTTCGGGTGATACATACGGCCTTTAGAACCTTGGTCCACTATTTTGCCTGCTAGGACGGGAGCCGTCCTTATAATCGCTGCGCTGCTCACCATTCTTTTGATAACCATCTCGACTATTACCTCCACTGTTTCCTTAGAAACCAGCTGATATTTGGCCAGGAGCATCATAATCTGAGAACTGGCGAGAAAATCGTCGTCTATTTTGAAAATTTCGATTACGCTCATCCTCAGGCGACCTATGTCGTTTGTTGTGAACAACATCTTCTCCATCTGCCAAACGATTCGTTATTTGCATTAGTGCTGCTATTATTTTCGGGTTGGTTCTTCCCAAATCCTCGACAAAGTCCCTCCTTCGGATTCCAGCAACAAATGCATCTATTGCTCTTTTGTCAGATATGTTTTCTTCCGAGTGTTTGATGATGTTCCACCTATGGATATACATTCTCATTGGTTCATCATACTTTTGTCTGCAGGCCCTCATCTGCTCCAACGACGCGGGTTTCTTGCACGTGGATCAGAAGTTCTTCACAAATATATCCTCGAAACTTTCCCAGCTGTCGATGGAACCAGTAGGCAGCTTTTTTATCCATGATCGTGCGGCTCCACTCAAGTGTACTTGGATGCTTTGCATGGCTGGTGCTCTAGTTCCACCCATTAGTTTCACCGTCTCCAGGTAGTCGATTAACCAATCCACGGGATCTTGCAGGCCATCGAATTTTTTGTAATTATCGGGTTGCTTAAACCTTGATGGAACCCGAGTTTTACGAACTCGCCTCGTGAAGCACGGAAGCCCACACATATCCTCTTCGTCAACTTCTGGTGAGTGCTGACGTTCTCTCCTTTCTTATCGCGCTCTGTCAACCCTTGATTGTGTTGCTGTATCTCTTGCCCCACTCATTCTCGGAGGGTCTTGGACTACTACGGTAGGCCGTGGACTATTTTACCTTGCAGATCCTTCGGGAGGCGTGCTTGTACTTGCGAATGCTGTTCCCATGGCTCCAACTTCTGCCATGGCCATGTTATACAGTGCTTCTCTTGGATCTCTGGGAGGTGGCCTGGACGCCAGGATGAAAGCCTGTGTCGCCACATAAGGGACACGTCGAGGTTTTGAACTAGGTTCTCCCTCTCAGCCGCAGGTATATGCTGCAATCGATACCTTACCCTATTTCGAGCTGCTCTGTGACTATCTCCGCCCGAAGTGCCTAATTGTCGACTTAACTCAGCTCTTCTCCTGCTTGACTCGGAAGCCACGGCTTGCCTCCTATCCAGCTCAGCTTTCTGTTTTTCAAGTTCTCGTCTAGCACGGGTGAGTCTATATTGGTATGCTGGCAACTCTTTGGCTGTGGCGGTTATGGTCATTGGTTCTTTGCCATCAATAGCTCTTGCGACTCTGTCCCAAACTGCTTGTGGAAATTGTAGCATCTGTCGTGTTGCAGGTCCGACATATTTGGTTCCCAAGCCTCGCGTAAGATCAACGGGATCGATGTACGGATTTCCTGCGTCATTGAAAGCCTCTGATGTTTGCTCTTGTTGGCGACTTGCTTCTCCAATCGCATAGATTTGATGATATTTTGAAGTTTGACCTTCGTCGGGATCGGTGACACCTTCGCATAGATCGGCGAAGACCTCCCTGACGGAAGTGGATCTGTCGATGAAGCTGAAGCTGTAAACGCTTTCGGGGTCGCTGCTTATATTGGAGTCCGCAAACGACTCGAAGGACATGCTGTGGAAGATCTTTGCGAGTTTTTCGCTTGCTACAGTCTCGATGGAGCGTGGCGGCGAAATCTCCTCGTCGCCCATCTCGAACGATGATTCCGAAAGATCAGAACCAACCGCCGACGATCCCGACGAAATCGGAACCTCGAGACGATGTGATCCCTCTTTTTCGACGCGGAAGTGGAACCTTCCGAACGTCATCTCCATAGGCTCCTCCAGATACGCATATGCATCCAAACGGGAGGGTGGGTGAGAAACAAAATCGACTAGACCAGTTTTGATTTGTTTACCCCTGTCCAACGCGTTGCTTGCCACCGAAGACGTCGACGATGTTGAGCGTGCCATCGAGATCAGCTCCTTGTCGCCTCTAATTCCCACAAACGATGCCAATTGACAAGGTATCGACTTGTCAATGCCTACGGATTGTAGACTAGAGTTTTAGTTGGAAGTAGAGGGAAAGTAGATCTCGAGGGTTCAGCCGGAAAAGTACTCGACTGCTAGAAAACTAGGGTTGTGCTGACAATGAAATAGATCCTCTCTTTGTCCCTCGACTCCCCCTTATATCGAAGCAGAGGGTTTCGTGATGTACAAGTTACAAAGTCTGGGAGACTCTTTGAGTTCGTCCCGTAATAGTTTACAAGTCATTATTCCTAATACAACTCTATATTTCCAAATTATTCCATAACTGGGCTTCCGGGCTTCATAAACTTCGAGTCGTGGGCCTTCCATAAACCCCGGGTACCATCTTCGGCTGGCCAATTGGGGATGCCTATGTCACCTTCTCAACTTTTTTTTGAGGGGAAACTCCTTCTCAGTTAGCAATATGATACTAAACTTAGAGCAACTCTAACAGTAACTGAAAAACGAGCCGAAACTGAAAAATTCCAGTGATTTTACGGGTTCAGGCCCCGAACTCGCAGCCTGGCCCGTAAACAGAGTATGGGGGCCTGAGAAACTCGACGGCTGCCCCGTATTATAATAGGCCGCGGAGGGGAGTTCGGTTTCCAAACCCTACTCCCCTCCGCCCCTGCCACCCGCTCCGCCCCCAGTAGCCACCTCTCCGACGAGGAATCCACCGCGTTTAAGCGCCGTTCGTCCCAGCTCCGCGACGCCATGGATTCGCGTGGTAGCTCTGCACGGGGCGGCGCTGGATTGGGCGGCGGGGACTCCTCCTCCGGCGGTTCGAGCCGCCCCCGCGCCCGCCCGTCGACGACAGCTCCGAGGAGGAGGACGTCGTCGCGCGGGAGCCGCATTCTCCACGGGAGACTACGTCCACGACTCCGACGAGGAGGACGCCGTCATCGCACAGGTGGCGGTGATCATGGAGGCGGAGGCCCGCTCTCGCTGGCGCCGGGAGGAGGCCGACGCCGTCCGTCGGGAAGAGCGCATCCGCCCCGTCAAGATCGAGATCACCGAGCTTGACTCCGAGTAGGAGCTCCTCGCCGTCCTCCGCGTCGACGCCGTCCTGCGCCTCGACGCTGAAGCTCCGCCACCACCGGCACCGCCGCGCGTAGAGGCATCGGGCCTCATTTTGCTCGGAACTAGATCACGCGGTTAGAGCTAGTAGCTAATTTAGGTTTTTAGTATATATTATGTAAATTTTGATACTCAATCGAAGCATCAAAGTATCATATATATGTGTTCGTCGATGAATTCTCCCGCGAGATTTTTAATTTTGTTTTTTCCGTATTTTACGGTTTCTCTTCTAGATGCAAAATCATCCTAAGCCACGTTTTTGGGAGACTGAATACAGCTTTTTCGATTCCGAATTTTTCGGTTACTGTTAGAGATGCTCTATGCAGATCCCGTGAACACGCAAACTGAAAACACCAAGTTTAGTTCACCGAACTCGTGTTTACGGGTCGAAAAATTGATGGCACAGAACAGCCCCGTAAACGAAAACTGTAAAACAACATATTTTCTAAATATGTTATTAAAGTCCACCTGTCTTTTTTTTTTCCTTTTCCCTATTTTTTAAGGTCTTCTTCTTCCCTGGGAGGCTCTTCCTGGAGCTCTCCCCGGCCGGCCAGCCCCACGCCGTGCTGCCCCAGCCGCGCCCAGCCCCGCGCCGCCCCGCCCCACGCCGTCTCGCGTCAGCCCCGTCCCGCGCCGCCCCGACCCACCACGCGCCGCCACGAGCTTGCCCCGCGCCGCCCCACGCTGCTACGAGCTCGCCGCCCCGCGCCGCCCCACACCGCCCACAAATTTGGATAGATTCCGGCGACTGTACCGGCGGAAGCGGTTGGTCTCACCTAAAATTCCAGCGCGCCACGAGTAGAGTTTGGTGTTCAGTTCGTCCTTTCAACCCCTACATTTACAAGTCGAGTTGGGTTTTCGCGTCCGACCCATAAATTTATTTTGGACAGGACGTATTTACGATTACTGATCTGCGCCATTTTCTGAACTGAACCCCTAAATCGGTAGTTACTATTCGATTTTGCTCAATTTACGACCTCTGCTAGAGATGCACTTAGGCCACAAAGTTGTCCCAAGCTACATTCTACATTATGGTGGGCCTTGAAGTTTAAAAAACTAGATGACACCCCGCGCGTTGCAGCGGGATACTTGCTCTTATACCAAAGCGTAGAGAAATAAATACACAAAACTCAAAAATCAAACAGAACGAAAACAGAAAAGGATGGATACTGTATGAAATTAAGGGATGTTTGGAGGTGATTCACGGATATAGTATTATTTATATTTAATATATAAGTAGAAACTTTCAATATTCATTCCTTAGTTGTGTGGGCAAATATATCTTAAAAGTGTACAATAATATAGAGTTTTGATTTCGAGGTAGAATACATATTAGCAAGACACCATGTAAAAGATGCTTGAACAGATCAAGTGAACATTCACATCAATTATACATAAATCCTAATAGTAGGCAGATCAAGACGAACGGAATAGATAACCATTAAAATAACAATTATAGCAAGTAACTATACAGAGCCAAACTGAAACGTATACGGTCCAGATAGCTTGAAGGATGATGTCAAATACTACTACCAAATTTGCCCAATAACATAGACAGGCAAAATGGCACGAAAGGTAACTGGACACGACAGTGTATTTTTCCTTTGCTCTTATGACCGCAACCCGCACCAATGGAAAAAGAAAAGAAAGAATCTCCTTCAAGCAAGCAAGCAATTTGTCCCTTCGGGAAAAGAAGTCGGCTCATCACTGTGAGCCTCTGAAACTCGAATATTTTATGAGTACACAGTATGATAGCTCAGCTGTTGACCTCTTGTGCTGGTCGTTACTTGATAATAAAGGATTACAACACTTCACTGGCGCATACTTCCGGTGCCAAATCCTGCGGAAGTCATTCTGAAAATAAGAGCCTTTAAAGTTAACTTTTGGGCACGGTGTACTAAATATAAAAATGCAGTCTTGCAAAGATAGAAAAAGAATGAATTTATATAGAGAGAAGCATACACATGTGTCTACCAATTGATTGTATGATTGTATTTGTCAGGGAGATTTACCCTATATCTGCCATTCTGCCAAAGGTCCATGTGAGCTTTCAAACGTAATGAGAGAAAACAAACTATATGGCAGCATCAAATGTTGAAAACTGAAAATACAGATGAAAATATAACAAACAATTTTCATTGGAATTAATCTTTTATTAGTACACCAACAAACCTAGATGGATCAGGAGTAGGCAAAGCAATTGTTGAAGACATTAGGCAAACCTGCAATGAAATTTGGGGAACAACAATTTAGGAGGAGATTATACATAGAATTTACTTTGTATTCAGAGAATGGAAAGGAAATACTATATATTAGGCTATCTATCATATGTGAAATACAGTGAAACGAAATATAGGTAAGAGAAAGTACCGTCCATACTTACCGCATACAATGCACCTACAGCAGAAAATCAGCCAAGCTGCTGAGCCTATTGCTGCATGAACAACCTGGCCTTTTCTATACCTGCAATAACGAAAATATAGGCTATAAATAACTGGGATAGAAGGTAAGCGGTAGTATATATAGCATCTATTCGAACACCAGCTTGCAAAGCTGAAATACAATCTGGGTCATAAAATCTTCATTTGACACAACAAAAGGAACTCAAGGACATGCTCCAGTCCCATACAATATGCTTTGGTATATGTAGCCAATGTCTACCTGAAGATAAAATAACATGCATCAGATAAGAATCTTTCAGTTCGGGCGATTATGGCCTACAGACCAAGAAGTGATTGAGCACACAAAAAATCCCCAGCGAACAGATTGAGAAACCAAGAAATCCAAACAAATCAGGAGGCATGAGGTAACAGCGGACAAAATCCAATGGAATCGGTGCAGGTATAGAACGTCAAGCCGATTTCCAGCCGATTTCCAGCAGGAGATCAACCTGCTAAATTGGGAAGATGTACCGCAGGATTGAGGGATTGTGTAAAATAGAGGAATTAGGATGGAGAGTGATTGGTGTGGATGCGGATGGCAACATGGCCCGCTTTTTAAGGCTGGAGGCAACAGCGGCGGTGGATGAGCTCCATTGGGAAAAAATTCTGTCCTTGAATGCTCGGATTTATCACGTATTTTCATGAGCATTAAGTCACGGCGGCAGATTCGTCGGGGAGGAGGACGGACGTTGGCGGCGGGGGGAAGAAGACGAACATAATAGGCTGTTAGGACGAAAATATCCAGCTAGTAGACGAAACGTTAGCGAGTCGGCCATCAAGTTTGGAAATCCACGAACGGATTTGTAGCCCATTTGCGAGCCGAACAACAGAATTCCAGCCCACGTCAGTCTGAGGCGTTCCTCCAGCCCATGTCAGTCTGAACCAAGGGGAAGCAGCCTATGATGATGTTGTGCACGACCACATGGTGTGGCAGAAAACCCTCAAAAAAAAAATGGTGTGGCAGAAAATGGGATGACGTGGCTTAATAAGAAGGCAGCAAAATCAGGAAGTGGGGGATTGCTATTTAGAGATAAAAGATTGTTGGCTATATGGGTTGCTTACATGGGTGGAACCCATACACGTCTTCAACACTTAAGATCTAACCCATTTAGTTCTTTTGCATTAGCTAAAAAAATACAGTAGTTCTTTTGCTTTGAGATTATGCAAACTTAAATTTTACAGGTTAAGTTACAAAATTTGGAATTTAGTATGCATGTTAAAATATATTGTTATTTTAACATATTATAGGCAAATTTAAGTTTGAAATTCCGGACGTATATATCTGCATCTACCGTGTAAACGCCTGAATTTTTGTGTACTTGGAAAGTTGGAAAGTTGGAAGCACGATTGTATTTTTCTCTCTCCACTTTCCTAAAATTTCCCTCTACTTCGGTGAAGAACAAAACGCGTTGCGGCTAGTTCGAATCGTTCCCGGTTTCGAGACAGTGAGAGATCCCGTTAGCGCCACGGAAAAGAGACCGGCACGCGCCTCGTACCGCCAATCTTACTCCACGAACACAAGTCTGATTCGCCGCCGGTCGCCGGAGGATATATAGCGTTGCCACAACGACCATCTCTCCCTGCCCTGCCTCCTCGAACCAACACCAGAAGGAAAGAATCCATCTACCATCCCTAACTCTCGATCGGCGACGATGATGCAGCACGCCATGGATCCCTGGGCCTTTGCTCGCCCTCCGCCGCCCGGCTTCGGGTTCTCCTGCGCTCGCCAGCCCGTCGCCGACTTGTCCGCCCGTCTTCGACCTCCACCCTCTGGCTTCGTATTCTCCTGCGTTCGGCAGCCCGTCGCCGACAGCTTGCCCGCCCGTCTTCGAACTCCGCCCCCCAGTATCAAATTCCCCTGCGCCCAGCTGGCCGTCGACGACGTGCCCGCCCGTGTTCGACCACCGCCTCCCGGCTTCTCCCGTCTTTGCAACAAGGTGCTCCCGCCATCGCCCCGCGAGATCACCGTGCCGCCGAAGTTCTCAAAGCGCGCGGCACCGCCGGTATCCACAACCGTCTCCGACAAGCCCTCCGCGAAGCGCCAGCGGCTGTGCTCCGACTACGAAGACGACATCGAAGCCAACCTCCGGCGGACGGAGCGGAGCCCCGAGGAGCGGCCGCGGCCGGACTACATGAAGACGGTGCAGCAGGGCCGAGTGAGCCCGTCGGACCGCGCCCGCCTCGTCGGATGGATGGACGCGTTCGTCCGGCACCACGACCTCGTCGACGGCACGCTCCACCACGCCGTCGCCTACGTCGACCGGGTCCTATCCGTGCGCGCCATGAACACGCATACCGACTACGAGCTCCGCCTCCTGGGTGCCGCGGCCGTCTTCGTGGCCGCCAAGTACGAGGACGGCTGGCGCACCATGCCGAAGCTGGACCCCGACAAGATCGTCAGCTACGGCAGGTTCGCCTCGAGAAAGGAAGTGCTCGATATGGAGCGCCACATGGTGGCGGCGCTCGGGTACCAGCTGGGCGGCCCCACGGCGCACACCTTCGTCAGCCGCTTCACCAAGCACGCACAAGAAGGAGAGGAGGACCTGAAGAAGATCCAGCGCATGGCGCATCACCTCGCGGACGAGTCGCTGCGAAACTACGCGTGCCTCGGCTACCTGCCGTCCGTCGTGGCGTCGTCTGCAATCTTGCTGGCGAGGTTTGCGCTGAACCCGCCGGACGTACCGGCGTGGAGCACGGAGATGCAGGAGCTCACGGGGTACAACGTCATGAACTTGGCCGGATGCCTGCATGCTATGCACAGCTTCTCCCAGTCGCTGTTATGTGACCCCCATTGCTGATCATCGAGGACATGCAGTAGAATCGCGTGGAAGTTAATGTTCATGTGTATATGCATCTGAAGTATTCAGGGTAGTATAGTGTGTTTATGTGGAGAACAGTCAGACAGATTGATATGGATTTGGTGTAAATTGCTGCGAGTATCTCCCTGTGAATTGAACTGTGATCGACCGCATTGAACATGCACATTGATAAGGACTGTACAATCTTGAGGAAGTTGTTTGTAATGTTTAGGCATATGCACCTGAAGTCAATGCATGGATTGCCTCACTTTTTTCATCCATTTACACTAGCTTTTATGTTGAGAAGAATAGTCAAACTGATTGATGGATTTGGTGTAAATTGTTGGGACAGTATTGTGTCCCTCTATGAATCGAAGGCTTTCACTTGGCGTAACTCTTTAGATCAGACGTCCGATCGTTCAATTCTGTCGGAATAGACGAGAAACGTTGATTTCTTGCACCATCGGACGACTTACCCTTGCAGCTATATTCGTTATTAGAAAAGTCCAGCTCAAGTATATAGTTTATATACATGTTATAGATGTACTAGCAAAAGTATCTGTGCGTTGCACCGGGAATAGCAAAAATTCGCACGCGGCAGTGAATCATCTATGATGATATTTCTCCTATTTGTCATCGTCGACAAAGGTTGTCACATTTTCTTCTATTCATGACAAACATTTCTAATAATCAGAAGATGAGGTTGTGAGGCTCTAGTTGCACTGAATTGTAATACCGCATATGGTTGTCACCACCACCCCTATTAATTTAAACTTGTTGCATAGTGCATTCCACATTGTAAATCTATGGGCTTTGTACGATGCCTTGCAACACCGGTGTCCCATCTACATTTGGTGTTGCGGAACAAATGTCGCTAATTAGAAAAGTAGAGATCGAGAGATTTAAAATTGTATTTTTAACATTATCACTACATAAATTTTGGCTCAAACTCGTTTGACCGGCCTAACTGAATTCCCAATAGGGATACATGAAGTCCCGACATAATGGCGTTAGGGGCTATGTGGTTTGATTTTTTTTAATCATCGCTTTTGTCAACTTGTGATCCGCATAATTAGAACATATTTTAAACAAAATTTATAGGCTGTATTATGTTTTTTTCCAACCAGTGATCAGGATGAATTATTGCAAGAAAACAGAAATATGAGCAAATGCATGTTCAAAAATTCATTCTGCAGTTCCCTTCACAGGCAAACAAAAGTACAATATTAGAAAATGTGTTTGTAGAAGTATCATGATTGAACTGGTACTTTAGATATATACGTACTAAAATAATATGTTAAGCAATGACAAATGAATAGCAATTCTTATCCTATAATTGATATGACTCACAAGATTTTCATCATGACAGCAAGAATACACATAAGGATTACGTGTAGATAATGTTACTGCTATGATGTAACCTGATAACAACGAATTTCATGCCTAAATTTCAATAATAGAACCTTTTGAGCTCCATGATGGTTTCAGTAAAGTTTTTAGAGGTGGCGTGATTTGTCACAAAATTGTCAAGTAAGAAAGTTAAATATATTTAATCAATCAATCAATGTCCTACTAGATTTTGCATTGAGGAAGTACCAAAGCAGATAACCATGATCTGATCAGAGATTCAGAGGGATGTCTAGCTGAAAGAAAATCAATGTCAGTAACACCCTATGATATCCTAAGTGCTTGCAAATTTAAATCCTATTTGGTGCAGGCTGGTAGGATTCATGACGGATGCATAATCTCTCTCTTTAAAATCCACAATGCATCTATTGTACAAGAATAGATTTTGCTTAGGCCGAAATTTCAGAAAATTCCTGTGAAAACCAGCTTATCAAATCACTATCGGGCAGGAGAGCAGTAGAATCGTACTCCACTCCGCAGATCGGAGGGCCCGACCTCCCGCCGAAGCTCCCAGGCTGGCCGCCATGGCTATCACCAAAAGGGAGAGGAGTACCTGCGGCGGACGTGCACCTCAGCAGAGAAGACGGAGATCAGTGCTCCGTAGGAGGCGGCGGCCGAAGCCATGTTTGTGAGTTCATGGCGTTGTTTTAGATGGAGGCGGTGGTCGATTTTAGGCGTTGTGGTCCGGCTAAAACTATCGGTAATCTCGACGGAAAGCTCGGTTTCCAGCTTCGATGGCGAGCGAATTCCGACGAATTTAGGCAATCGATTTGGTGGAAAAATCTCTAGGATATCTATGAAATCGCATGCACAGGAGAAGGACTGTATATGGATGAATTTTCGTGAGCAGGGGGCAAGAAATCAAGATTGATTCGGTAAGAGTTGGATTCAGTACAAACACTTGTTAGAAAAGAAATCTATAGATCGACTCGGTAGGAAATCAAGTTCTGTCGAAACTCTGGTTCACGTGCGGGGAGGGAAAAGGAAGGAAATAACCGTTACGGTGGCAATAGTGTTATATGTGATTTGGTGGAAGGGTAAAAACGGTCTAAAATAATATTGTTGACGAAAATTTTGGCAGAAATCTTAGCTCCTTTATTATAAGGTATAGATTCATTGCTAGTCAACAATGTAATGCTTGGATATTTTATACTTCATCGGTTGGTATGAGTGTCATACAAAGCAAGTCGGTACAAGAACTGCAATGACCTAAGTGGCTAGCAAAGAATGTGGTGACTATGCACGTCGGGATCGAAATTAAAAGTTATTGAGATTATTATTTTCACCATGAGCATCTCTCCTTGACTTTGAGATTTTATAAGATCTAAGTAATTGTTAGGTAGTTTAGGCTTGATGAGAACAATGGTTATTCAACTCAAAGCTATGCCACATAATAGATCGATGGATCATTCATTATAGAGTGAATTCCACTTTCTGCCCTATAGTTGTGCATTTGTGACACATATTACCCCATTTAGTGCAACTTTTACAAAAATATCACATCTATGAGTCTTTAAACATGGTTTTACCCCAATTTAGCAGTTTTTTTTTAGATAGGACCTACGTATTTCGTTGATGTGGTGCGACAAAATGTGTAAATATCGGAGGCCATCATCTACGATTATGTCCAGACTTCTCTTATCTAATAATTTTTCCATTCCTCGTCCCCGTAATGATATTTTTGAAAGTCGGTAATCACCTCACACCTTGCCCAGTGAATACACACCAGAAATCAAGGGTCCAAATGTTCTAAAATGCCTAATCTATATGATTTTGTATTCAACTGGGTAATTAGTGTCACAAATACAAAACTACATGGTAAAAAGTGAAATTCACTCTTCACTATGAATCGTAATTGTGATAAATACATTTATAACATTGATGCTAAATCTTGACGGGGTTGGTCTATGATAGAGTTTGGGTTCGGGAGATTTCCTCCTTTCTGAGCTCTCAGTTTTCCACCCTACATCTAGTAGAAGAATTAAGGCTCCAGTAAGGCCAGGGGCGAATCTCTTTGGGCTTACCCTGATGCACATGCATCAGGGTCCAAGATTTTTTCTACTAGTATTTGTAAGCTCAAACTAAGGCGGTGCATCAGGTTAGGTAGAAAAGTGTGCATCAGGGATGTATTACTTCAGCTAGCAAGGGTAACAAGCTTGAACATGCATCAGGGAACATTTTCCTCCAGCTCCGCCCCTGTAAGGCTATTACCTAAAGATATTAGGGTTCAAGATATCACATATAAACTGAAATAAAATAGGGTTAGAGATCAAATATGGTTGTTGTTAACTCCATGGAGTAGGGTCCAGTCAAAACGAACTAGAAAATAAAGAAATCGAAACAAGCTATTATCCTCCAAAAATTGTACCACCTAGGTTTGGGCGATCGAAAAAAGCAGAACCTATCTAGAAACTCGCCTACTACATGGACGCGTCGGGGGTAGAAAAAAAAGAAAAAAAAGAAAACGTTATAAATCTCGGCTACGGCTACTACATGAACGAAATCACGGAGGATCAACCTAAAACAGAAAAGCGCTCTAGATCTTAGCTTCTACATGGACGGATCGGAGTGAATCGAACAAAAGTCAAGCAAAAATCTAGACCTCGGCTTCTACTTGCATAGAGGCGACAAATACGAACCTACATGCGCCATTGGTGGCGGCGGAGGGGAAGATCCATAAACTTAACCTAGCTATCGGGACAGGACGAAGAAGAGGAGTAAAATAATATACTATAAGAACATGATCCTAGCTATCGGGAGATCATACATTTGTTAGAATTTTCGAGTAGTAATAGAAATAATGGGCCACGGCCCATATATTTGTTAGATCGGCCCTTTCCTTTCGTCAATAACGAGCCCGGCCCTAGCAAGAGACACACAGACACCACCCAACCCCAACCAACCACGGCCCGAACTCCGGACGCCTTCGCCTTGCGATCCAAGCGAACCAATCGGACCCCAACCCAGACGAGCGGCGGCGACATGGACGGCGGCGGTGGCGGCGGCAGCACCAGCGGCGAGGATGGCAACCAGGAGAAGCACCTGGTGCTGGCCAACAAGCTCTTCCTGCTCTCCCAACCCGACGTCGACGACCTCTCCAAGGTCGCCATCCGCGCCGATGTACTTTCCGCCGTCAAATCCGATGGTAACCGTGCCGCCCCGCCCCCTCGCCGCTCATCCACTGTTCCAGCTAAACTGATTTGTTTCTGCTGTGGGGTTGATTGCCAGACATGGCCTCGCTGTTCGAGTCGCTGGCCGCCACCGGCGTGCTGGAGCCGGACGCCGCGCTGCTCGCCGAGATGCGCGCCCGGATCGACGAGGAGATCCGCAAGCTCGATGAGAAGTGAGTGCGTTCTTCCTCTTGTTTTGCTTATAGTTTTTGGATAACAGCCTAGTGGTAATTCGGGCTCTACAAGTACCTAAGTATACTCTAGATCTTGTCGGTAAATTGCTTTGCGTTGGACCGGGCAGGATTGGCTTATGAACTCTCTATCCGCCTTAAGGATGATACGAAGTGAGTTAAGATGAACTGCGTATAACGTTTGCCTTTCCTCATAAGAGCGCGAAGCAAATCTAGGCATCCCCAATTCTGTGTGAGAACTGTGCTCGTATTATGTTTAGTATTTCTGTGAAGGCTACCAGTCCATTATTAGCATCAGGAAACTAGTTCTGTTAGGGGGTACAATTGCGCCTTGACAAGAGTAGTTAGAATTTTAAGGGCTCTTGCATACTCAACTCTGGGGATAACTCATTGCGGAATAGCTTGGATCTATGTGGACTAGTCAATGTTAAGAGTAAGCTGGGTTTCTTTAGTGGGACATAAGGGACCTGGATCAGAAAGAAGAAGGAATTATTAGTTACTAAACATGAAAAGTGCTCTTTTGAATGATTATGGAATTATGCTCTGTTTCCTACTATGCATGATGCTCTTCCTAGTTATTCATAAGTATGGGTTTGGTTCCTCTAAACTAAACTTTGTTTTGCATACAAAGAATTGCTGACGCTGAAGAGAATTTGGGTGAGAGCGAAGTGCGGGAAGCCCATCTAGCCAAGTCCTTGTACTTTGTAAGGGTTGGCGAGAAGGTATGAGCTTGTTTACTTCTATATTTTGTCTGAGGCCTGGTTAACGAAGTATTGTGTTCTAATATAGTTCACATTCTGAAATCAATGTTATAGGAAAAAGCGCTGGAACAACTTAAAGTTACTGAAGGAAAAACTGTAGCCATTGGCCAGAAGATGGATCTTGTGTTCTACACTTTGCAAATTGGCCTTTTCTACATGGACTTTGATCTCATCTCAAAATCCATTGATAAGGCAAAGAAGTAAGCCCCTGTTCTGTTTGTAGAGTTCCATTCTGCCGTTTTGGACCATCAGCGTAATGGTGTTTGACCACTTAGTTACTGATTGTAGGTTGTTTGAGGAGGGAGGTGACTGGGAGAGAAAGAACCGATTGAAGGTGTATGAAGGCTTATACTGCATGGCAACCAGAAACTTCAAGAAAGCCACCAGCCTGTTTTTGGACTCAATCTCAACTTTCACAACTTATGAGCTGTTTCCATATGATACTTTCATTTTCTATACAGTCCTCACGAGTATTATCTCATTGGATCGTGTATCTCTAAAGCAAAAGGTATTTGAACTTCGCCCTATCTTCTATGTTTTCGTGTCATAATTACCTCTAACAAAAGGAACTTGTCAGGTGGTAGATGCACCAGAAATCCTGGCAGTGATTGGCAAAGTACCACACCTTTCCGAGTTTCTCAACTCCCTGTACAACTGCCAGTACAAGTCATTTTTTGTTGCATTCTGTAAGTCTAGATTTATACTCCAGAGGATCTGTTTTCAGTCTTGCGGTCATTATTTTAATAAAAAAATGTATATGCATGTGCTTGTATTAATACCTGTTGAATAATTATTTTCAGCTGGCTTGACGGAGCAGATCAAGTTAGATCGTTATCTTCAACCTCATTTCCGCTACTACATGAGGGAAGTGCGCACTGTTGTCTACTCACAATTTTTGGAGTCATACAAGAGTGTGACAATGGAAGCTATGGCATCTGCGTTTGGTGTGACTGTTGATTTCATAGACCAGTAAGTGATGTGAAACGGCTGCACTACTTAATATCTATTTTACTACTGTATGTCGCATTTCCTTTTCTGGTGCCATATTCATAGGCTTTCTCCTTCACTCGTTGTAGGGAACTGTCACGCTTCATTGCAGCTGGGAAGCTTCACTGCAAGATCGATAAAGTTGCTGGTGTTCTGGAGACAAACCGCCCTGATGAGAGGAATGCTTTCTACCAGTCTACCATCAAGCAAGGGGACTTCTTGCTGAACCGCATCCAGAAGCTTTCTCGAGTCATTGATCTGTAGAAAGTTGCATTTCTTATTGGAGCTTTGGCCCAGTAAGGTGCCAGGTTGTTCTGACATATTTCACGAGTGTCTCATGTGAATTTAGAGCTTGCATCTCCGCAGATCAGACTGATGGATGTTTATTCTGAGATCAATCTGTTCGGTTTCTTTTTCAGAGCACTATCATCTGTTGTTTTGGTTCTCACAAGTTATTTGTTTGCATATTTGACATATATTGCAATGTTTTCCATTTGTTCTTCTCATAGAAGGCATTTCCAACTGGATCCAGATAGTCTTGACTCATAGGGTGATACACATGAGCACACGTTTTTTTTACAACCACTGTTAACTCTTGCAAATGATTAAAGTCAATATACAGCTCTGATATTTGCCGTTCTGTAAGTACATCAAATGACTCGTTCCTAAGATTTCGCGAGACTGCCTAACATCGTACTCTGAGAATGAACAAAGCGAGTTATCCACAGGGAGGTTACACGATGTCTGTTGCAAAACTCGAAAGCTTCAGAGAAACTGCATAGCAGCTCTTGGAAAATTACAGCCGGCGGTTCACTGGATCCTCGCTTCCACGACCCCTGTTGTGCTGGGTGACACACTCAGCTCTCCGGCTCTGCAGGATAAAAGAAAGTTTGTGTGTGACGATGGCTATAAAAAGGCTGAAGATTTCATATTATCCGACCCGACTATGAGTCTGGGGGAGTAATATTTGTTCTCTCTACTTACTGAACCCTTGCTTCGGCTTCTGCTGCTTCCCCTTCTTCTTGCTTCGTCTCTTGAAACGGGGCTTCTCATCTTCTGCCTGTGCTTCTGCTTCTGCCGTGCTGGCAGTTCCTGTTATCTGTGCAAAGGATTCTTTGGCGCCGGAGGTCACCTCACCGAAGAAGTCCTTCACCTTGTCAACTACACTTTTCAGCTCTTCCTTTTTGGGGAGCTGAGAAGAAAAAATGTACTTTCTGTTAATGCACCAACACATTTATGTTTACCATACTTGATGTGGATGTTACTTCTGCACAATTGTAATCATATTATATTCACAATAATTTGGATAGGAGTAGTAAGGGAGAGATGCAGAATTTATAGAGTTAAATATGGCTAGTGTTGGCCTGTGATAACGTTTCAAGGTACTAGTGAGTTTCTATGTGGTCTGCGGATCCCAATCACATTTTTACCCAACCAATAAATGGTTATGACATCTAAAAAAAGAATAGTTATGACCAAAACGAATAACGCAAATCCTTAAAATAATCACTGCACAAAATCCTGAAAAAAAAAACACTTGCACAACCAAAATCTTTGGTAACATAATGGGCAAAACTTGGGAAATTCTAATTTTTGGTTTGCGGATGCTCCGCCACACGTCATGCAGAAAAGAGATGCACTCTCTCTGTCTCATGAAACTTTTCTTGAATTTGTTAAAATTTGGATATGTTCATGCACTAGAAAGTGTCTAGGTACATCTAAATTTTAACATATCTAAGACAACTTTCATAGGACGGAGGGAGTACCACATTCGAGTAACTCTACCAAAAATCTTACGAACGGCTTCATGAATCTGGCATCAAACTAAGTGCAAAATGAAGGGGTATAACTAACTATCTGCAGTGTTGCTCCATCGCAGACACATGTAATATAATAAGGCAAGAAAGAGGTGCATCGGAGAGAAACGTACCTCCATCACGCCACTTGTCGCCAGTGCAGACCTAAGGTTCCCTTTCTCCTGCTCAGCCAAATGAGAAGTATAAATTGCAATTCTCCACTTGAGAAACTACCTGCTCAATTTGTACCAAGGATCAGAAAATTACCACGACTTTGTAGCCGTATCTAAACTCGGTTTCGCCCTTGAGCACGCGGAACTGCTCTCTAGCGGTGTCAATTATGTCATCCTCATCCTTCATACACGGCGCATAGAAAACGCTCAGATTTTACATTACACAGGTATGAGTAGATTCCTAATGCGTATGGTTAACAGAGCCAGGGTATGAGATGATCTGATTGTTACTTTGTAGATGACGGTGGCGAGGTTCCTTGCGAGCGTGTCTTTGTAGATGTACTTGCCGAGGAAGTTGTCCTTGGCCGCGAGCATGATCTTAGCGGTGGTGCCGCCGGTGACGATGTTGAGCGGGTACCAGAAGTACACCTGCGGGTGAAGACGGACGGTTTCGTGATTAAAGAAGACGAATACAGTATAATCAGAGGGAGCGAAAGGGCCACGAGGCAGACATTGGCGGTGCGGATGAAGATGACGAAGCGTGGGTTGCCGTCGTCCTCGATCTTGGGGAGCTGCGGCATACGCTTCTGCTGCTGGGACTGCCGGTCCGACCAGCCCCTGCCCCCGCGAGCCTCCACCACCAGCGCGCGCCTCGCCGGCCTCACGGCAGTGCGTGCCAGCTGCAGCCTACACGGCAAGAAACAGCCCGCGCCGGCATCCCCGCGCGTTAGGTGCCGGAGCTGCGCCGGCCGCAGCGATACGCCGCCCACGACCTCCATGGATGCCTCTGTTTCGTCTTGTGTGACTGTCCTTCCTCCGTCGAGGCAGTGGAGGGGAGACGAGGGAAAGATAAGCAAGGAGCTTTAGCTTATCTGGAGAGGAGTCGGCTGGTGACTGGACAAGTGGTAGCTGACACGCGGGCCTTATTTTACTCATGTATAGATACTCTCACCGCTTCGCAAATACTCTACATTTTACGTCTAAAATATGTTCTAAATTAGTTTACGGTTCAGCTTTGTGTATAAAACGAACTTTTCTATTGGATGCAATTATTTTCAATGTGGCATGAATTAGTGGAAGTAATAATAATAATAAATACGTTCATTGGGACTACAATATCGACTTATTGCAAAGAAGAGGTTTTCCATGTAGATTCCCTAATTGGATCGCTTCACTTCTCTTCACCATGACCTTGCGGGTGCTCTTGAATGGGGTGGCCGGTGTGCCTATTCGTCATGGATGGGGCTTACGCCAAGGGGACGCCCCCTTCAAAGAGGATATTCAAAACCTAGAGGCAATCCTTCATAGTTTTGGAGAGGTGACCGGCCTATGCACCAACTTCCAGACCGGTGCGGATCACGTTCTACTACCTCCGGTCCGTGGTTCGACCTCCCGTAGTGGTCCTTGCTTTTCTTTTTGAAAGCTCCGCGGGGCCAATTTTGCGTACTCGGCGCCTTGAACCTTGATGACATCCTTGAGGGCATCCTGGCCTCCCGCGCATCCTTTCCCCTTAGATACTTTGGGCTTTCGCTATCGATTCGATCCCTCAAAAGGGTGGACTTTCTTCATATCGAGGATAAATGTGCCAGCAAATTACCAACTTGGAATGGGAAACTCGTCACCACGGCCGGGCACGTTAAGTCTGTTATTGCCTCCCAAGCAAGCTATCATTTGGCGCCGGGTACCATAAAGTTCATCTGGTAGGGGGGGGGGGGGGCTAGAGGTCTTGGTGAGCCTGGCCTAAGTGGCTAGGCTGCATCCCCTCAGCTCATGTGCCCCCCTCCCAGAAAGTTGGGGCCCAATGTGGGACCACTAGAACCTTCTAGAAGATTATTGATACGATACCCAAAAAATCCTGAAATTTTCCTGAACCCCAAAATCAACTTTACTTATATGAATCTTTATCTTCAGACCATTCCAAAGCTCCTCGTGATGTCCTGGATCTCATCCGAGACTCTGAATAATATTCGGTCTTACCATAATTAATATCTCATTTCTACCCTAGCGATGTTGAGCGTTAAGTGTGTGACCCTACGGGTTCGAGGATCTGTGGACATGATCGAGACACCTCTCTGATCAATAATCAATATCGGGATGTGGATGCCCATAATGATTCTCACATATTCAACGAAGATATTTATCGGTTGCACCACAATGTCGAAGATTCAAACAATCCCGTATTCCACTCCCTTTGTCTCACGATATTTTACTTGCCCGACATTCAATCATCGATATAACCATAACTAGTTCAATCTCGTTACTAGCAAGTAATCTTTACTCCTACCGTAACAAACCATTCACTTGTGGCTAACTCCTTATTCACATGCTTGCAAGCGATATAGAATGTGCATTACCTGAGCGGGCCCTGAGTATATCTGTCCGCCACACCGATGGACGAATTCTACTCTTGGTACATACCACCCAACAAGTACTTTACGAGATCCCCAAAGACACCTTTATGATCACCCAGTTACAAAGTGTCATTTGATGTCCTCAAAGCATTATTCCTGTACAGGGGAGTAGCATAATCTCATGGTCTAAGGATTGGAGTATTTGACAATGGAAAGCTACAATAATTAAACATTGACATAGTCGTATTGCTTTGCTTAGTTAGGTCTTGTCCATCATGTCATTCTCCTAATGATATGACCCCATTGTTAATTGACAACACATGGCTATCTTTAGGAAACCTTAACCATCATTAACTAATTGACTAGTCTAATAGAGGCTTACTAGGGACACGGTGTTGTCTACAAACCCCACAACTATTAATGTTTCTGCTTAATACAATTCTAGCATGAAGTATAAACATTTATCAAGAACAAGGAAATATGATAATAACTATATTATTTTTGCCTCTAGGGCCTATTTCCAACACAAATGGGAATAAAAACTTCTTCTTCGCCATAAGACCATCCCAAAAATGAGATTCTCTAGATTTTCCAAGAAACTTGAGACAATGCATTCATGCCAATGTACTTTCTCCTAAGAAGGGTTTGACATATTCCGTCCTCGGTTATTTGCTTGAACAAACATTTACCGAGGAGGGACCTATTTGTGATGTGAAGGTATTGGATTCAAAGATCTCCTTGATCTTTCGGGCGGCACACGACACTCCATTCTGTCAATCAATATTTTTGTAAACATTCCTTCAAAGGTTGCTTTTATTCTGAAAAACTATGTCCGTCAGCCTTCACCAGGTGTCTAGAACTTCATGGATTTCCTTTCCAGCGGCGTTCGCAGTTCCAAATCCGGAACAGGGAGTGACAAGCCACAATTTGATACACTCTGTAGAGGTGTGTTACTTTAGCCATAAGAGATCTTATCCTTGTTACCAGCCGGGTGATCTTTTCCATCCACACTTCCTTGGTGTGAGGCCAGGTATACGGTCCTAGCGATCAAGTGGGCCTTCCCGAGACCTCGCATACCTACCCAAATGTTGTAGCCATGCTAAGTTTAGGTTCCGAATCCACCTTGGTCACTTACCCCTCGGCGCATGACCCTCAGACACACCCTACAACCCCTCATAGATACACCAAAACGTGGGAGCAATACGGGGCTCCCTCCCTGCCAGTCTCAGCCAGCCCACCGGTAGGTGTACCCTTTGATATGCGAGAGGGGAAAGAACAGCTACCTACTCCGTCCCACTCTAGATCTTATGGTTAACACGAGTATTACGGCGCAAGAATCACTGGAAGACATTTGTTGTTAATCCCATGTGAATACATACCCAGTTGCAATGGAACCTCCACCAAACTCATACCATGGTTCCATTGCCCACCACATAGTCATATTCATAATTGTAAAAGTAATAATTTGCTTTTAAATGCAGGAGTGACAAGTATAATACTTTGCAAGTAATTTGGTAAAAATAATCAAGGTGACATGAGCAAACGATGAACTTGCCTTTCTTGACTACAAGATTATGCAGGCAAGAACTTCGATACGGGATAACTCCAAATTTTGAAATAGCATCATTGTCCGGTAAGGATAATGTTTAAAATATTGGCAAATATGCTATAATGCATAAGTATGAGATGCAATCGCCCTACGCGTAACCTAACCCTGATGATTTAGGATTATTGAGTTGTGATGATTTATTGAGGGTGTGTTACACTTTTAAAGTGGTTCCACAAACAAGGTTCTTATTAGGGTTTAGTTAGTTGGATATTGCTGATGAGTTGTATAACAAAGCATAACAATGTAGGAACATAGAATCATAACAATTGTCACAATTTTAACATGTGAAGAATAATTGTTAGTTTTAGGTTCTATAAGGCATGGCTAATGATTACTTGTTATATAATTCAAAATAATAACTTTTGAATAACATGTTCCTTAAGGAATAATAAGTATTTCCAATAATAGCCTCTTACTCCAAAGTTTTATTATGATTCCTAGTTGAATTTCACAAGTGGGTATTAGATGGATCTTACAAACAAGATTGAGTTCCTAGTCATGTAATGGTTGCATGGTTTAGTTAATCATGATCATATTAAGCAATTTATTATACATGGTTGCTATCATGGTTGGTTATATCTTACGGGTGATAGACATCTATTGTCTATAGGTCCTATTAGGCATGGTTGGTGACTATTTTTTATTTACTTTAAAAGAATAACTTTTGAAGAACATATTACTTAAGTAATAAGAAGTATTTTAATTAAAACTTATGGTTTCTAGGGTTTGCTCTAGATTCACTAAGTAAGGAATAGTTGGTGCCTAAACAAGATGGTTCATAAATATTTAGTACTTATAGGTTTAGTTGTGTATGGGTATGTGATGTAAAATATTGTACCTGGTTGCTATTAAGGTGGATCACAATGTTTTGACACTAAACGTGGATAGTTAAGGATGACGACTTTGAGAATAGGAACTAGGGTTTACAATTAATTGGTGCTACTTGATCATCTAGGTTTTATTAGTATGAATACATGAAATACCAACTTATTAGTAATAAAGCTTCTTTTATTTTACGATAACATGGACATGTATTGAGTTTCTAATTATGAATACATGAATGAAAGTGAAGGTAATATGATCACATTTCATCACTCCTAAGGTTTTAGAGTTTCACATAAAATTATGAAGTTATAATTTTATTCATAATGGAACTAGAGTTTCCTATTTGTCCAACCATTGTTGAGAAAACATTTGTTGAGTAATGTTGAAGTTGAAAAATAAATATTAAGTTCAAGTTACTATTGAGTTTGTAATTTATCTTATTTTCTTTTTATCATTTAAAAGAAAGGATAAATAAGGTAAATGCAATTTAGGATTTTAACTTCCCCTAAGATAATATTGATGCTAATATGATAAATAGAATTACGTTTAGTGTTTTAATTATTTACTAAATGGTTTTTATTTATTTTAGGAAGTTTTACTAATCATTGAATTTTCTTGAAATTTTGGATAAAAGAAAAGGCTTAAATAATTAATTTTGCATTTAAATAAAGAAATCATATTATATTTTTATTGGATAGATTTTATTTTTATGAGCATTTCGATATCTCATTTGTATTTTTCTAAGTTGAAACAAATTTTATATGCATTTGCAAAGTTTCAGATATTTTCTGGAATTTCAAATAACATAAAATACTGAACGTACCAGGGCAGAACCTAACTCTAGCCATTGGCAGGTGGAGTCTACGGCACCTCAGCGACAACGTAGCACTGACCAAGTCAAAATTGACTGGACAGAGGAGTTTGTCACCGACGAGCGGGACGATGATGGTGCCAACGGTACAGGGCTCCCGCAACCCTATGGGCACGCGCGTTCGAGCCGCCCTGATGTGGTGAGACGAATGAGCGGCGCTAGTGACCAAATGGTCACTGGAAACGGTGACGGTGAGCAGTGTTGCACCGGTAAAACTACGGCGAGATCTCGAAACCGAACTACTGGCGGCCCTAGGATGTGATAGAATGTGCTGGAGATGCGGAGGCTCACCCTGATCCTTCCTAGATGGTCGTCGAAGTGAATCATGGATGGAGACGAGCTCCACTTTGCCATTCCCGGTGATGGCAGGGGAAAGGGAACCGCCAAATTCACCTAGCTATGCCCTCCCCTTTATCCTGGGCTCCTCCCAGATGATCTACACGACGAGGCGCTCCTCCTCGACCATGCTACAGGCTCCGGGGTGGCTCCAGTCGTCGGCTTCTTCCGCGACTCCGGCGATAGAATGTGGTTTATGGTGATAGATAGAGAGAGCTAGATAGATATGTGAAAGGCGGCGAAGAATTAGGGTTTCGCGATGGTCCTCTCCGCGGTTTTATAGAGATATTGATGGTCTATAGCGACGACACGATGATGACGTTTGGCCGAGATGCTCGGTGATGTTGGTGATGGTTTTGGGCGAGAATCTTGATGTTTTCGGATAGGACGGACGCGGTGGAGCTTGTACTTTCCTCTGAGATGGTCGCTGGCGTCCGTGTCAGTCAAGAACAACGATTGGACGTGGCAGAGCTTGCTCACCGGCGTGTCGATCTCGGGGAAGAAAATGATGTGGTTTGGCTTATGTGGTTATATTGAAACGGTATTTGGATTGGATTGGGCTGGCTACTGGGCTACTTGGGCTGATACGGTGGGATAGCATGTGCTGTTGCTTGGCCTGCCCCAGCTGGATTCCCTCTCTCTCCATTTCTATTTCTTTTCTTTTTCAATTTTCAAATTCCAACTGAATTCAAATTTGATTTGGAGTAACTTGAGTGTGTGGCTTCTGTTGATTTGTATTGAAGATGATTTCCAGACCTTTATTTATATTAGAATTATTCCAGGAGGATTTGTATTGATAGCAACTTAATATTTGAAGTAGGCACAAATGTTAATTGAGATGATTTCATTTCCCTCTCCTTTTGGATTCAATTCTTTTTGGGTTATTTTAAATTTGCGACTTAACTCTAAAATGTAATAGAAGTATCTAGTAGGTTATGGTATGCTAGTAATAATGTCTATATGTGCATTTGTACCCCTATTATACATATTGCAAAATTTCCCATATGTATCATAATAGGATTTTTTTATCTTTCTCATCTTGTAGTATTAAAATACTTTTGTTAATACTTGAATAATTCCCTAATGATAAGTTAGGTTTTATTTTGAATTACATGGCAATGATTTTCAAGACAAAGCTTATTACTTGGTTTCTTGTTCAAGGAAATGATCTCAGGGCATTATTTCATGTGTTGAATTATTCCCAAAGACTTGGAGACTAGTTTAGGTTTATTCCAAAGTCTTTGGTATTGTTTTCTTAAACCTTGGCTTAAAATGTTTAGGATAGATCTTGTTTCTCTCATAGGGAATACATTTTCTCATAATGGGTTTTTGGGTTATATAACACTTGTGAATTTGGTCCCTTAGATGATATGCTTATTTTTATTTCTAAATATGAACAATTAACCATACTATTAAGATTTGGCTGTGAGGTTTAGTACTAGAGTTTTCCTTATGCTTACCCATTGAAGCATAAGTTGGAAATGAGGTGTGGTTATAGGGTTCTACTTATGATCACCAAGTGATTCACAAGTTAAGGTTGGGATGTGGGCATTGGTTCTAGGTGTGAGTTGACACCATGTTAAATTGGATAGGGTTGCTCTTCCTAACCATTGATAGGATGTTTAACTGAAAATATAGTTAGTATGGCCACAAGTACTTGGTTAAACAAGGTTTTGATATTCTTCAATTGTTTCTCTACTCAAGATAGATGGTTTAGGGTTGATAGTATTCGCCCTATGATTTCATGTGGTGGATGATATCTGCTTATCACAGTAGGGTTTAACTTGTACTCATATATCTCCAAAACATGATCATGCATTATACATGATCAACTTACTTCAATAGATTCTTACTTAAAGTTCTAAGGGTTTTTGATCATTACCAAATTGTGATGATCATGGTATGGGCTTCCTAAAGTATCACTAGAAGGATCTGGCTATGGTTATATCAGTTGCCTCACTCACTCTACAAGGACTTGGATTATAACCTAGGGTGCTACTCAAGAAATGATGATGTGATCATCTAAATATATGATCTACCTAGGAATTCTACCTTGGTATATTTTGTAGCTTGTTCTTCAGGAATTCTGATAAACCTGCTTCTTGTGGTATGCCTCCACCTCCTAGATGCTTCATCTTGGTCCTATCTAAGGTATGGAGGGGGCAATTCTTTGGTTTGCTTGTATCATGGTACAAGATGATGAAATGGATGATGTGCGAGGATCCTTTTATAGGCTTGAGCATGCTCTAGTATCATGACACCTAGGTAGATGACTCATGTTTTAGTTCGAGTATTAAGGTGCTTGGTTGTGATACTCTCATCCATACCAATCATTTAAGCATGAGGTGGCATAGCTTAGTATGCAAGCTATGTAGATATTTTCATCCTAAGTGGCATTTGTTACTAAATATCTTGTGGATGGTTTTATAATTGCAGATACTACACCATATCATATATGATTGGCTTTATCTTATAATTGTGGTCAAAATGTCAAAATTGAAGGTTATGCATAACTTTTGGATGTTTGTTTTTTATTCCACCTAGGCATGATCCTATGAGTTTCAAAATACTCATAGTTTATTTTATTCAAATAGTTTGAACTATAATTCATAATGTAAACAAATTTAGTTTTGTGATATTTCACATATTTAAGAAGTTATGATTCAATTAAGAAAGTGTGGCTATTATGCACTTAAAACCTTGTGGTTTACCATATTTGGTAATAATTTTAGAAGTGAATTTAATTGTACACAAAGGTAGTTACTAAACTTTCGAGTGTTAATAATTTAGAGTTTGATTCTTACATAATGGGTTGTTATTTTAATTCACGTGTCATTTGATCTAACCCATAGATCAAATCACTTTTACCCAAAATAGGTTTTAGCAAAGCTAACATGGAAGTTTATAGCACTTAACTTGATGATCTAGTTCAATTCCATCAACTCAAGTGAAACTTCAGTCACTGTGACAAGTTTTATTTGAAAGCACGAAAATTACCCAGATTTTCTACGCATGAATGCAATGCATGACAAGGGATTAACTTATCAATGCCTACAGGTTGTAGACTAGGGTTTTAGTCGGAAGTAGAGGGCAAGTAGATCTCGAAGGTTTCAGCCGAAAAGTACTCGACGATATTAAAACTAGGGTTTGTGAGACAATGAATCGATGTTTTCTTTGTCCCTCGACTCCCCCTTATATAGGAGGTGGAGCCGAGGGATTCGTAATACACAAGTTACAGAGTCCGGGAGGGTTTCCAACCCTTCCCGCAAGATTACAAGTATTATTTCCTAATACAACTC
Source organism: Lolium perenne (assembly GCF_019359855.2). Lineage (NCBI taxonomy): Eukaryota > Viridiplantae > Streptophyta > Magnoliopsida > Poales > Poaceae > Lolium > Lolium perenne. The sequence goes on from NC_067249.2 coordinate 147,182,513, forward strand.
TAGCTTTCCTTAATAGCAACTTGGGCTTCCGATTCTTCTTATCCTTCGAGTCGTGGGCCTTCAGTAAACCCCGGGTACCATCTTCGGCAGGCCCATTGGGGATGTGTAATATCCCAGGTAATGGGGTTACAAAAATAGAGGAAACAGATGTGTGCATTGCATTCATGCATAGAAAATCTGGGGAATTTTCACGCTTTAAAGTAAAACAGTCACAGTAACTGAAGTTTCACTTGACCTTGGTGGAATTGAAGTAGCTCATCAAGACAAGCGCTATAAACCTCAATGTGACTTTGTTAAAACCTTGTTTTGGGTAGAGATGATTTGATCTAAGGGGTTAGATCAAATGGAATTAATAATCAACACAACAACACTTCACTCAATGATCAATTGCTTAATCTTATAGAAGATTATAATATGGAAATCCTTGCCACAACCTATGAACATCCATTTAATTGGAAATCAAGTAACAATAAGTGGAGAAACTATTCCTAACTTATCTTTTCCATATCTTAAACTAATCTATGATCCTACCATGAACCTCATGGTATTCATTCTATTTCAATCTTGGAAGCAAGACAAGGAGATCAACTCTAGAAGTATATATTCTTCTCTATTCCATCAAACCTAGAGAGGTGAGAGTTCTACTATAATTATTAGAGAAGCAATAACAAACCTTGAGATAAACCTTGGATATACATCCATGTAATCAAAACATCATCCTAAGACCATAACCTTGGGATAATATTCAAGTCCTTCCCAAATGAGAGTGACCATTCATACCAATTCTAGATTTACCTATTTAAGAACCAAGAACAAATCTTGAACTAAAGTATTAGGTTGTAAACCATTTCACCTTGGAGGGGTGAGATAACCTAATATCAAATGGAACCAGATTATATCCATGAATAGGTGAAGTAAAGTAGAGACTAATTCAACTAAGCCATCTAGGTAGAGCCTTAACCCTTTACTATCTAATGATATCTTGTGAGTACACCATAAACCCTAGAATAACCACTCCTATAAGAGAGAACTCAAGCTATGGAGTTACACTCAAGATAGTTGAGGCAACACCTGGATTTGAGGGAGAGGACTATTCTTATAACCAGATGACCATATCATCATTGTTTGAGTAGAATCCTAGCAGAATATCTCAGGCATTCTCCTGGGATATAAACTAATGAGGCAACCATAGAAGTTCCATCCTAGAAAGTAAAATAGAAGTGCTATACCTTAGTTCATCAAGACAATACTTAATCTTGGGAGTGAGAAACCTAAATTCTTGAGAGATAACTTAGAAGCCAAACCTTGATCATTATAAATTGAGTAATGATCATAAACCCTAAGAACTTGAGATAGAGATGTTAAGAACAAGTTGATCATGCCTAATCCATGATCATGCTCTTGAGGTATGTGAGGATAAGTTAAACCCTACTAGGAGAAGTAGATCTCATTCCCATATGAGACTATAGGGAGATCACTAGTAATTAAATCCAGGCTTATATCCTAACCTTAACTTGTGAACCACTTTGTGATCATAAGTAGAACCCTACCACCTCTACATTCCACTTATTCTTCACCTAAGAAACATAAGAAAACCTTAGAGTAAAACCCCATACTTAATATGGTGAGAAACCATACATCCATATGACCAAAGTTAACTATAAAAAGAACTATAATCAATGTAGTTACTTTAATGATAAATTGAGGATAATAATAGAAGTTAATTGGTAGAAGATAAAACTAATTCTCAATATCTTAGTAACTAAAGGAGAACATAAAATGTTAATTAAGCCACCATCTTATCATGGATAGGGGAGATTAACCCTAGCACATGCAATATGGTGTCATCCCATATCAACACCCTAGAATTAAATCTCAACCCTAGTTGAGTATCACTTGGGTGATCACAAATAAACCCTAAACCACAATTAAGATTCAACCCATGTGTAATTAGGTAAACAACATTTAAACCCTAGATTTGCACATCAAATAAATCTTATGCTTCAATTCTAGAACATAAGAAAAACCTTGTGCTACATAATATGGTTCAAACCATATGTGGAGTAATCAACTATTTCTCTTGGTAACCAAGATCAACCGTGATGGAACAATACCTACCTTAGGTCCTTTCAAAGATAATAAAAATGTTAACTTTACAAGGGGATTGTGATAGAAATCATAAAACCCTAATAGAATTAATACTCACATAAAATCATATGTGAACAACTAACTTCTCAAACAGAAACCAAATCCCAATAACTAACTCTGAAATACCTTGAGTTGAGATTATCAACTCTATTAATTCCAAATGGATTTGGTTCATATAGAAAAAGAAATTAAAATGAGAATACCAACTCATGTTTAATAAGCCCACATATGTGAAATTTAATCAACTATAAAATACTTTCCTCAGTTGGGAGAGTGGTGTAAAAGTCATTGCACCAAATACTCAGTAAACTCCAATTGTTAAACACCTGCAAAATAAGAAGATTCAAATTTGAATTATAAAACCAGAATTGAAAATAGGAAATTGAAAACAAATAAATAAAAGAGAAAATGGGAGAAAAAACCTTACCTGGACCCTGCCCACCGAAGGAGCCCAGCAGCAGCCCTCTACCACAGCCTAGTAAGCAGCCCACCACCGTGGCCAAGCCCACAAAAACCAGCCCAATACCCCTTCGTTTCAGATAAATACGAAGAGGACGATATCGTCTTCGTCTTCGTCATCTCTGCCTCGCTCGCACGCGCTGGGAGCGACACCACGACGGGGAGGGACACGTCCCGTGGCCGCCATCGACGCTCTTGACTGCCAGCGCACGCCGGTGGCAGTATAAAAGGCATGGAAGCTCCCAGTTCCACCCTCTCTGTTTCAATTCCGAAATAAAGGACAAACCCTAGCTTGCCCGACCACCACCTGTCGCCGACGTTTGGAGCCTCCCCGAGCCTCGGCGTGGTCACCATCGTCTTCACCACCCTTGACATGCCCATCCTGCACCAGGAATTGAGCCAGAGTGCCTCGGAGCATCTCCGTCGAGCTCGCCCTCTCCGACGGCCGGAGCCGTCGATTTCGACGATCTGGAGCTCCTCCGACCCTGCTGTCATCTCCATCATGCTCCTGGTGAGCTACTCGATCGTCCAGTGTGCTCGCCTTGCTCAATTAGGCATTGTAGAGTCGTCGCCGCATGCGCCTTATTTCCGCCGCCGCGGTACATCGTCACCGGCCAAGCTCCGGTGGCCATAAAGTGGCGGCGAGACCACCCGTAGGTTCAGCCTCGCGCGGCGAACCCAACCCGCACCTCAGCTCTGGCGCGGGAGCCCGAATCGCCGTCGACGGCAGCAGTTGGCCGCCGGCCAGAACCTTCCTAGTCCACGTTCTCAATTTGGACCAGTCAACGCCACCATGGCGTGTGACGTGTTCACCGGCCCCACTAGTCAGTGAGCGAGGGTAGGTTAGTCCGGGTGTAATTAGCCTTTCCAGTTTAAATTTAAATCTTCTAAATTGCTGAAACTTCACTTGAATTTGTAAAATTCGTTTTAACTCAGAAAAATACAAATGAGATATTAAAATGTTCCTAAAAATGAAATCTATCCAACAAAAATATAAAATGAAATTTTTATTTTTAATAAAAATTCAATTATTTAATACTTGTTAATTAAGCCTTTAATTTTAATTCCAAATTCAATTAAAATTCAATAATTAAGAAAAACTTATAAAATTAATAAAAACCAGTAAGCAAATTAGGAAAATATTAAAACTAATTTTCCTTTGCTTATAATTTATTAAATCCTTAATAGGAGGATTTAAACCCTAATTAATAATTGTCTTAATTATTAATTGTTTAAAAATAATAAATGCCATATTCAATATTATTTTGAAGTTATTAATAACTTCAAATTTAAAACAAAGTTATTAATCATATCACTACACGGTAAATAGCAAACCCTAATTTCATAAGTAATAGAACCAGGAACTCCTCATTTCATGTGATCCCTAAAACCCTAATATCATTAGGAACCCTAGCTCCATTATTACATGTAAACCCTAAATTGCTTCTAAACCTAAACCTAGGTTAGAATATGTGATCATGTACTTACTTCTGATCCACAAAACCATAATTAGCAATTAAATACTTGTTATGTCCACATAAAATGTAGGAGCTCTTTTATCAATCATTTAGTACCCCATATATGCACCCCTATCCTACATGGTTGATCAAATAGGGTCAACCAAATGCAAACCCTAGCTCATATCCTTAGAATTATCATCCTTAAGTAACTTTAATTAGCATCACACCATGGTGATGAACCCTAATAGCAACCATGCCCAGTATCTTGCATTACCTAACCATACTCCACTAAACCCTATTAGTGTGAGATAATTATTAATCATCCTATTTAGGAAACCACCATTCCTTACTTAGTAAATCCAATAGGAAACCCTAGATACACACCAATAATTGAAATACTTCTTATTACCTAAGAAGTATGTTCTTCAAAAGTTATTCTTTTGAAGTAAACCGAGAATCATCCTCAAACCTGCTTATAAGGACCTATAAACCCTAGCCAGCTATCACTAGCAAGATAAACCAACCTTGACAACAACCATGTATAATGAATTGCTTAGGATACCTAGGCTTATCTTAACCTTACAAGCCCTAGGTGTTGATGAGTCCAACTTTGTTGGGATCCATCTAATACTTACTCCAAGAAACTAAATGAAACCATAGTCAACCATAGAACCCCCTCAACCTAATTATCATACTTGTTCTTTATTAAAGAACATGTTCTTCAAAAGTTATTCTTTTAAAGTATATGATAATTAATCATTAACCATGCCATATAGTACTAAAACTGACCACTGTTCTTTACTTGTTAATATTATGCCAATTATCATTCTTTGTGTGCTCAATTGAGTATTATGCTTTATTATCTACCTGTTTATAATACCAAGTAATCACACCTGAATAAGAACCTTGTATGTGAATCACTCTAAAAGTGCAACACACCCTAAACCAATCATTACAACTCACTGATCCTAAATCATCGGGGTTAGGTCACGCTTAGAGCGATTGCATCTCATTCTTATGCATTATTGCATCCTTGCCAATCTTTTAAACATCGTCCTTACCGGACGATGATGCTATTTCAGAATTTGGAGTTAATGCGTATCGAAGACCTTGCCTGCATAATCTTGCAGTCAAGAAAGGCAAGTTCATCGCTTGCTCATGTCATTTGAGTATCTTTATCAAATTACTTGCAAAGTACTATGATTATCACTATTGCATAAAAACCAAAACCACTACTTTCATAACTATGAATATGACTATGTGGTGGGCAATGGAACCATGGATTGTGTTGATATGGTGGAGGTTCCATTGCAAGGGTTTATATCCATCTAGGATTAAACAACAAATGTCGCCAGTGATTCTTGTGCCGTAATACCCGTGTTAACCATAAGATCCGGAGTGGGACGGAGTAGTCAAAAGTGTTTCCACCTCTCGTTCATCAACGGATGCGCTTTACCGTAGACACTTGTATCTGTCAGGGCAAGCGGTAGGCTGGGGAAGCCTTAAGTCCCCACGGCATAGTCCGTAGACACTTGTCGCTCGAAGAACAAGCGGTAGGCTGGGGAAGCCTTAAGTCCCCACGGTATTGCGGTCTATGATGGGTTGCAGCTACCGGCGAAGGAGTTTGGTTCGATCCTGCATCGTCGTCGTGGTCGGGGTCCACCCTGAAATCTATGGGAATAATGGGACCGGCGAGGACCCAGGGTCGGGGCATGCAACAAAGGGTGGGTGTTCGAGGTAGCGGAGGAACATGATTGGCTAGACCTTATACCGGGCCTCACACCATAGGAAGTGTGGACGAGCTCGCGGCTCGGTTGGCACCAAGGTTAAGATCTCTTATGGGTAAAGCAACACACCTCTGCAGAGTGTAAAGAACCGTGACCTGTCACTCCCTGTTCCGGGATATGGAACTGCGAACGCGGCCGGAAAGGAGCTCCATGAAGTTCTAGTAAACCGGTGAAGGCTGACGGACATAGTTCTTCTAAATAAAAGCAACCTTTTGAAGAAATGGTTATGAAAACTTGCATTGGTATTAGACTTTCTGGTCTAATGCTGTAGCTAGTGCATTAAACACCTCTTTCCTATAATGAACTTGTTGAGTACGCTCGTACTCATCCCACTCTTAAATCCCCTGCTTAGATATGGAGGCCACAAAGGAGGAACTACAGTGCAACTCGAAGGCCGAGGAGTCAACAACTACTTCAGGAGACAGGACCCTGTCAAAGGAGTCAGATACCACATCCAACAAAGAGAAAACATAGTTTAGCCATAGAAGGGAACTAGCTTCCTAAATCTAGCTTCTATTTAGCTAGAATCTATTCACAGCCTCTATAGCTAGTTAAATACTCTACAAATAGAGTTCGTGATAGGATTAGACTACGAGTCGTTCTTCTGGAGTTATCTGCAGTTTTACCTCATTGTAAAGTAGGAGGCTGTGATGATCTTTTGTAACAGAGTCTGTGTGTAATTCTATAGACATGCCTTGGACCCGCATATGTTTCTGTTGTACCACTCTGAGCGATATAATACTAGTGGAACGGTGTTTCATTGGTGTTATATCAGACTTGCATACTACACCATGCAGTGGTATGCCGGGTCACCACAGCTGGTATCAGAGCAAATGCTTTGACCTTAGGATTAAAAAACCCTTTAAAGGAGACCTATAGGATTGGTAGTGTCTATAGGAAGTTGTCTTAGTTAAACCAAATACTTCTTATGACTTGAGATGGATATTCACTTGAGAATAATCCTGACACACTTGAGTCAACCTTTCCTACCTATCTTTCCTAAGTAAAGATAGTTAGCTAATCCCAAACATGTAGTACACCATGAAGTCCTTAAACAATAGATGAGTAGACCCCAGTTGGTATACAATACATGGTAGTCGAAAGAGAGGATACAACCATAAGGAAGATATCCTATTGGAAGATGTGTACCAACACATGTTATGATTAAATAAAAATATTCAGACCGGTAATAGGAGTAATATCAAGTGATAAAGATAATTAAGATATCATAATAGAAAATATATACCAAGTTAAGTAATGAGTAAGTAATTATCCAAACTTGTGAAACAATTGATAGTAAGTGATAACTATAAGTTATGTGAGGTAGTATAGACCATGATGAGTCAATCATGGGAAATAAGGAAGAGTGATAGGAATAATATATGTCTACTTACATGGTAGAGTTGTTACTCATATATGATTCACCTGAGAATCATTATGTGATGGACTAGAACCTCTTAATTAATTAAAAAGAGTACAATAAGAAGCCAAGTGCAAAACAATAAGTGCAAGAATTGTGTTCCAAAACAATGGGAAGTGTGCCAAGCACATCAAGACCATATGTTTATGGTAGAAACACTTAGAAGTATAGGAACTATATCCTAATAAATATGTATTAAGAGTAACCATATTATAACTAGTGGTATCATACAAAATAGTCCTCAATAGCACTTATATATGGTATAATACTTTGTTAGTACTTCCAAACAAAATTAGGTTAACCTCAACTATCCTAGACCACTTTGTTTCAAGTTTATCTCATTGCAATTGTGCAATTAAGGTAAATGTTGAGACAAATAGTAGAATCCCATATACTCGTGCTAAGTATCATGATTTAAACCTATCTTATGTGGTGTTATATACTACACATCTCAGCCTGATGTTTAGAGATGTCTTACTCAACTAGTATATTCAGGCTTAAGATGGTGTGTATTATATGCACAAAGCCGAATCTTCTTGGATTGTATTGGATTTTCATTGTTTGACTAGATCCATACATGAAGTTTGATGTTGATATGCAAATGCATGTTGCAATATCAAGTCCTTACTTGATGCTATAGATCTAGAGGGTAATAGTATTCGTGTGAGGAAGCGACGAACTCTGGAAGATTCCGAAGACAAGATGAAGGTTCATCAGAGAAAGGAAGCAAAGTTGTGGGAAGTAACTACAATACTCTGAAGATAGTACCAATCAAAACTCATGCTTTACCTCAACAGAGGAGTACTTTAGTACATAAGAAGCATGAAGGTGAGAAATATGGTGATTATGGTGAAGCTGAAGCAGATCCATAGTCAACATAGAAGAGGGAATGCATGGAAATCACTTAGGATACTATATTCATAGTGTCAGCTAGTGGTTTTCTTGCAACAATAAACCCTCGATGAAGGAAGATGATATATGAAATCATAGCAGATATAAGAAGACCACAGTTGGTAACAAAAGATCACAGTTGTTATAGGATCAATACTAGAAGATAAAGTAGAAGATGTCCAGACCAATTGATCAAAACCTATAATAGAATCCATTTTTAGATAACAAATAGCTACAATTGGTATCAAGTAGTCCACCATTGCATTATTTGTACCAAGAAATTGTGAACAAATAAAAAACTTTGTTAGCCAAATAACTATGATCTATAATCATTCAGTCGAAGGATTCACATTGGATGTCCACAATTGAGTGGATACACCACAAACATTCTTCGTGAGACCTTAGAAGAAGTACAACCATAAGTTAGAACCAGACCAAGATTCTAACCATAAAACCAATGATTGGAAGAAAAGGAGTTGAAGAACATAAGAACACTCTAAGGGGTAGAGTAAAGATTGAGATGGATGTACAATAACTCAATGCTTTAAGCTAGATAGAAGCAGAAGGTCTGAACTGAGAGGAAGTTCGATCTTATTTTTCATAAGATTGTTGAACATTACTTTCAGAAGGATGTCAGACCAGAAGCCGAGGTTCATACCTCGAGGAAGTAAGAAGTGAACTTTAACTTGAGAAAGTGAGTAGTATTTACTCAGAAATACGAAAGCTCAAGTAAGTCAAGCATAAAGAAGTTGGATGAAGAAAATACCATAGACCAAATACAACTCAAGGAGGCCAAAGACTGAAGTAGATTGACCATACCAAAACTAAAGTCTAGTTGAATGATTCCTTTCATGGAACCTAAATAACCCAAAATAGTTATAGGTATCAATTATAAATCACGATTGGATGGACTAAATGAGTCTAATCCATTCTTAGAGGAATAAACCACCATGATCAATTCCATAGTAAGTACCTTACCAGGTACCATTATTGCAGTTTTGGTAGTAAGAGAAAACAAAGACCTATTTACCAATTAGGAGAATATTATCCAATTAGTCCCCAATTAAGACTATCAGGACAAGAAGAAGTCCTAATCATGGAATCTCCAATGAGAAAGGAAACAAGCTTATAAGAGTTGGAAGAAATCAAAGAATCAAAGTAAGAACCATGGTTCAGAGACAAACCCTAATGGATTCCAGGAAGAATCTGGACAAGGGATATATTCAATTATATCCAGTGACATTACCACAGAGTTCAAGAAAAGTCGTAGTCTGCACAAGTCAGAACCACACTCCGGAAACGTGAGAGAGATCAAACTTCGAGGACGAAGTTTAGTTTAAGGGGTAGAGACTGTAATATCCCAGGTAATGGGGTTACAAAAATAGAGGAAACAGATGTGTGCATTGCATTCATGCATAGAAAATCTGGGGAATTTTCGCGCTTTAAAGTAAAACAGTCACAGTAACTGAAGTTTCACTTGACCTTGGTGGAATTGAAGTAGCTCATCAAGGCAAGCGCTATAAACCTCAATGTGACTTTGTTAAAACCTTGTTTTGGGTAGAGATGATTTGATCTAAGGGGTTAGATCAAATGGAATTAATAATCAACACAACAACACTTCACTCAATGATCAATTGCTTAATCTTATAGAAGATTATAATATGGAAATCCTTGCCACAACCTATGAACATCCATTTAATTGGAAATCAAGTAACAATAAGTGGAGAAACTATTCCTAACTTATCTTTTCCATATCTTAAACTAATCTATGATCCTACCATGAACCTCATGGTATTCATTCTATTTCAATCTTGGAAGCAAGACAAGGAGATCAACTCTAGAAGTATATATTCTTCTCTATTCCATCAAACCTAGAGAGGTGAGAGTTCTACTATAATTATTAGAGAAGCAATAACAAACCTTGAGATAAACCTTGGATATACATCCATGTAATCAAAACATCATCCTAAGACCATAACCTTGGGATAATATTCAAGTCCTTCCCAAATGAGAGTGACCATTCATACCAATTCTAGATTTACCTATTTAAGAACCAAGAACAAATCTTGAACTAAAGTATTAGGTTGTAAACCATTTCACCTTGGAGGGGTGAGATAACCTAATATCAAATGGAACCAGATTATATCCATGAATAGGTGAAGTAAAGTAGAGACTAATTCAACTAAGCCATCTAGGTAGAGCCTTAACCCTTTACTATCTAATGATATCTTGTGAGTACACCATAAACCCTAGAATAACCACTCCTATAAGAGAGAACTCAAGCTATGGAGTTACACTCAAGATAGTTGAGGCAACACCTGGATTTGAGGGAGAGGACTATTCTTATAACCAGATGACCATATCATCATTGTTTGAGTAGAATCCTAGCAGAATATCTCAGGCATTCTCCTGGGATATAAACTAATGAGGCAACCATAGAAGTTCCATCCTAGAAAGTAAAATAGAAGTGCTATACCTTAGTTCATCAAGACAATACTTAATCTTGGGAGTGAGAAACCTAAATTCTTGAGAGATAACTTAGAAGCCAAACCTTGATCATTATAAATTGAGTAATGATCATAAACCCTAAGAACTTGAGATAGAGATGTTAAGAACAAGTTGATCATGCCTAATCCATGATCATGCTCTTGAGGTATGTGAGGATAAGTTAAACCCTACTAGGAGAAGTAGATCTCATTCCCATATGAGACTATAGGGAGATCACTAGTAATTAAATCCAGGCTTATATCCTAACCTTAACTTGTGAACCACTTTGTGATCATAAGTAGAACCCTACCACCTCTACATTCCACTTATTATTCACCTAAGAAACATAAGAAAACCTTAGAGTAAAACCCCATACTTAATATGGTGAGAAACCATACATCCATATGACCAAAGTTAACTATAAAAAGAACTATAATCAATGTAGTTACTTTAATGATAAATTGAGGATAATAATAGAAGTTAATTGGTAGAAGATAAAACTAATTCTCAATATCTTAGTAACTAAAGGAGAACATAAAATGTTAATTAAGCCACCATCTTATCATGGATAGGGGAGATTAACCCTAGCACATGCAATATGGTGTCATCCCATATCTACACCCTAGAATTAAATCTCAACCCTAGTTGAGTATCACTTGGGTGATCACAAATAAACCCTAAACCACAATTAAGATTCAACCCATGTGTAATTAGGTAAACAACATTTGAACCCTAGATTTGCACATCAAATAAATCTTATGCTTCAATTCTAGAACATAAGAAAAACCTTGTGCTACATAATATGGTTCAAACCATATGTGGAGTAATCAACTATTTCTCTTGGTAACCAAGATCAACCATGATGGAACAATACCTACCTTAGGTCCTTTCAAAGATAATAAAAATGTTAACTTTACAAGGGGATTGTGATAGAAATCATAAAACCCTAATAGAATTAATACTCACATAAAATCATATGTGAACAACTAACTTCTCAAACAGAAACCAAATCCCAATAACTAACTCTAAAATACCTTGAGTTGAGATTATCAACTCTATTAATTCCAAATGGATTTGGTTCATATAGAAAAAGAAATTAAAATGAGAATACCAACTCATGTTTAATAAGCCCACATATGTGAAATTTAATCAACTATAAAATACTTTCCTCAGTTGGGAGAGTGGTGTAATAGTCATTGCACTAAATACTCAGTAAACTCCAATTGTTAAACACCTGCAAAATAAGAAGATTCAAATTTGAATTATAAAACCAGAATTGAAAATAGGAAATTGAAAACAAATAAATAAAAGAGAAAATGGGAGAAAAAACCTTACCTGGACCCTGCCCACCGAAGGAGCCCAGCAGCAGCCCTCTACCACAGCCTAGTAAGCAGCCCACCACCGTGGCCAAGCCCACCAAAACCAGCCCAATACCCCTTCGTTTCAGATAAATACGAAGAGGACGATATCGTCTTCGTCATCTCTGCCTCGCTCGCACGCGCTGGGAGCGACACCACGACGGGGAGGGACACGTCCCGTGGCCGCCATCGACGCTCTTGACTGCCAGTGCACGCCGGTGGCGGTATAAAAGGCATGGAAGCTCCCAGTTCCACCCTCTCTGTTTCAATTCCGAAATAAAGGACAAACCCTAGCTTGCCCGACCACCACCTATCGCCGACGTTTGGAGCCTCCCCGAGCCTCGGCGTGGTCACCATCGTCTTCACCACCCTTGACATGCCCATCCTGCACCAGGAATCGAGCCAGAGTGCCTCGGAGCATCTCCGTCGAGCTCGCCCTCTCCGACGGCCGGAGCCGTCGATTCCGACGATCTGGAGCTCCTCCGACCCTGCTGTCGTCTCCATCATGCTCCTGGTGAGCTACTCGATCGTCCAGTGTGCTCGCCTTGCTCAATTAGGCATTGTAGAGTCGTCACCGCATGCGCCTTATTTCCGCCGCCGTGGTACATCATCACCGGCCAAGCTCCGGTGGCCATAAAGTGGCGGCGAGACCACCCGTAGGTTCAGCCTCGCGCGGCGAACCCAACCCGCACCTCAGCTCTGGCGCGGGAGCCCGAATCGCCGTCGACGGCAGCAGTTGGCCGCCGGCCAGAACCTTCCCAGGCCACGTTCTCAATTTGGACCAGTCAACGCCACCATGGCGTGTGACGTGTTCACCGGCCCCACTAGTCAGTGAGCGAGGGTAGGTTAGTCCGGGTGTAATTAGCCTTTCCAGTTTAAATTTAAATCTTCTAAATTGCTGAAACTTCACTTGAATTTGTAAAATTCGTTTTAACTCAGAAAAATACAAATGAGATATTAAAATGTTCCTAAAAATGAAATCTATCCAACAAAAATATAAAATGAAATTTTTATTTTTAATAAAAATTCAATTATTTAATACTTGTTAATTAAGCCTTTAATTTTAATTCCAAATTCAATTAAAATTCAATAATTAAGAAAAACTTATAAAATTAATAAAAACCAGTAAGCAAATTAGGAAAATATTAAAACTAATTTTCCTTTGCTTATAATTTATTAAATCCTTAATAGGAGGATTTAAACCCTAATTAATAATTGTCTTAATTATTAATTGTTTAAAAATAATAAATGCCATATTCAATATTATTTTGAAGTTATTAATAACTTCAAATTTAAAACAAAGTTATTAATCATATCACTACACGGTAAATAGCAAACCCTAATTTCATAAGTAATAGAACCAGGAACTCCTCATTTCATGTGATCCCTAAAACCCTAATATCATTAGGAACCCTAGCTCCATTATTACATGTAAACCCTAAATTGCTTCTAAACCTAAACCTAGGTTAGAATATGTGATCATGTACTTACTTCTGATCCACAAAACCATAATTAGCAATTAAATACTTGTTATGTCCACATAAAATGTAGGAGCTCTTTTATCAATCATTTAGTACCCCATATATGCACCCCTATCCTACATGGTTGATCAAATAGGGTCAACCAAATGCAAACCCTAGCTCATATCCTTAGAATTATCATCCTTAAGTAACTTTAATTAGCATCACACCATGGTGATGAACCCTAATAGCAACCATGCCCAGTATCTTGCATTACCTAACCATACTCCACTAAACCCTATTAGTGTGAGATAATTATTAATCATCCTATTTAGGAAACCACCATTCCTTACTTAGTAAATCCAATAGGAAACCCTAGATACACACCAATAATTGAAATACTTCTTATTACCTAAGAAGTATGTTCTTCAAAAGTTATTCTTTTGAAGTAAACCGAGAATCATCCTCAAACCTGCTTATAAGGACCTATAAACCCTAGCCAGCTATCACTAGCAAGATAAACCAACCTTGACAACAACCATGTATAATGAATTGCTTAGGATACCTAGGCTTATCTTAACCTTACAAGCCCTAGGTGTTGATGAGTCCAACTTTGTTGGGATCCATCTAATACTTACTCCAAGAAACTAAATGAAACCATAGTCAACCATAGAACCCCCTCAACCTAATTATCATACTTGTTCTTTATTAAAGAACATGTTCTTCAAAAGTTATTCTTTTAAAGTATATGATAATTAATCATTAACCATGCCATATAGTACTAAAACTGACCACTGTTCTTTACTTGTTAACATTATGCCAATTATCATTCTTTGTGTGCTCAATTGAGTATTATGCTTTATTATCTACCTGTTTATAATACCAAGTAATCACACCTGAATAAGAACCTTGTATGTGAATCACTCTAAAAGTGCAACACACCCTAAACCAATCATTACAACTCACTGATCCTAAATCATCGGGGTTAGGTCACGCTTAGAGCGATTGCATCTCATTCTTATGCATTATTGCATCCTTGCCAATCTTTTAAACATCGTCCTTACCGGACGATGATGCTATTTCAGAATTTGGAGTTAATGCGTATCGAAGACCTTGCCTGCATAATCTTGCAGTCAAGAAAGGCAAGTTCATCGCTTGCTCATGTCATTTGAGTATCTTTATCAAATTACTTGCAAAGTACTATGATTATCACTATTGCATAAAAACCAAAACCACTACTTTCATAACTATGAATATGACTATGTGGTGGGCAATGGAACCATGGATTGTGTTGATATGGTGGAGGTTCCATTGCAAGGGTTTATATCCATCTAGGATTAAACAACAAATGTCGCCAGTGATTCTTGTGTCGTAATACCCGTGTTAACCATAAGATCCGGAGTGGGACGGAGTAGTCAAAAGTGTTTCCACCTCTCGTTCATCAACGGATGCGCTTTACCGTAGACACTTGTATCTGTCAGGGCAAGCGGTAGGCTGGGGAAGCCTTAAGTCCCCACGGCATAGTCCGTAGACACTTGTCGCTCGAAGAACAAGCGGTAGGCTGGGGAAGCCTTAAGTCCCCACGGTATTGCGGTCTATGATGGGTTGCAGCTACCGGTGAAGGAGTTTGGTTCGATCCCAGACTGTCGTCGTGGTCGGGGTCCACCCTAAAATCTATGGGAATAATGGGACCGGCGAGGACCCAGGGTCGGGGCATGCAACAAAGGGTGGGTGTTCGAGGTAGCGGAGGAACATGATTGGCTAGACCTTATACCGGGCCTCACACCATAGGAAGTGTGGACGAGCTCGCGGCTCGGTTGGCACCAAGGTTAAGATCTCTTATGGGTAAAGCAACACACCTCTGCAGAGTGTAAAGAACCGTGACCTGTCACTCCCTGTTCCGGGATATGGAACTGCGAACGCGGCCGGAAAGGAGCTCCATGAAGTTCTAGTAAACCGGTGAAGGCTGACGGACATAGTTCTTCTAAATAAAAGCAACCTTTTGAAGAAATGGTTATGAAAACTTGCATTGGTATTAGACTTTCTGGTCTAATGCTGTAGCTAGTGCATTAAACACCTCTTTCCTATAATGAACTTGTTGAGTACGCTCGTACTCATCCCACTCTTAAATCCCCTGCTTAGATATGGAGGCCACAAAGGAGGAAATATAGTGCAACTCGAAGGCCGAGGAGTCAACAACTACTTCAGGAGACAGGACCCTGTCAAAGGAGTCAGATACCACATCCAACAAAGAGAAAACATAGTTTAGCCATAGAAGGGAACTAGCTTCCTAAATCTAGCTTCTATTTAGCTAGAATCTATTCATAGCCTCTATAGCTAGTTAAATACTCTACAAATAGAGTTCGTGATAGGATTAGACTACGAGTCGTTCTTCTGGAGTTATCTGCAGTTTTACCTCATTGTAAAGTAGGAGGCTGTGATGATCTTTTGTAACAGAGTCTGTGTGTAATTCTATAGACATGCCTTGGACCCGCATATGTTTCTGTTGTACCACTCTGAGCGATATAATACTAGTGGAACGGTGTTTCATTGGTGTTATATCAGACTTGCATACTACACCATGCAGTGGTATGCCGGGTCACCACAGGATGCCTATGTCAGTAGCCCCCGAGATTTTGCTTGAATCGCAGAGTCAGGGAAAATCTCCAGCTTTATATTTATTCAATAACTTTGCCGAATTTTATCACATATCTTTGGATACATAATTATATATTGTACAGGGATAATGGTAGTTCGGGCTAGTTCATCTGACGGATCAGGTACTAGTTAACTGCTCTAGTGGCAATCAGCAAAAACCTACTTCAAGATCACGTCCCTGGACATGATCTCGGGATACTGGTGTAAACTTCGACAGGTGCCGCTTAAGGTCTTACCATTCTGTCGAGTCCCAGTCATATTTTATCGGGTACCTAACGCGTCCATTAGGATTTTTCTTCGTATCTGTTGATACGGAAAAAAGTAGCAAACCGACGTCAGAGACGGCGCCACACCACTCAGAACGGATCTGGGGTCTTACCTTCGCAAAGTTTTGCGGCATTCAGAGATTGTTCGCAACTTTAGCGCTCTGAGAATATATTGTCGAGTGCTTTTTTGGCTGTTGGAATAGCACATTTTATTGAGTCAACGGATGACTTATATTGCCCTCCCGATGGGAGTATATGTAGAGTTATTTTTATAACTCGAAATATGCTCACTTTACCTTCTTCTTTCTCTCTTTTTTATAATTTCATCGGGCACGTGAACAGCGTTCCCGATGGGAGTAGCCCCCGAGGCTACAGCCAAGGACTTGTGCTTGGGTGTAGGCTCAACGCCTTACGTTACTATATTTTCCTTCTTTCTCGAAGTTTTCATATCTATCGTGTGCGCGACCAGCGCTCCCGATGGGAGTAGCCCCCGAGGCTATGAGCAAATACTTGTATTTGATCATAGGCTCTCGCCATTTCTATTTTGTCATTCTCGAGTTTTTCATTGTTCCAAAGTAGCCCCCGAGCATTTGCTCAAAAACTTGTTTTTGACCAAAGGCTCTCGAAATAACCAACAATCTTCTGATGTCGCCATTATTTATGAAGCTGTATAGCCAAATTTTTCTCTTGCCAAGGTGACATCATTGCTGACGATAGCCACGATCACTGTATCGGGAAAACGCGAGAACTGCTCTCTCTCTGCCTTGCGGGCCCAAATTGCTCATCAATTTGACACGTCGTGCAAGTGGGGGACACACGTCCTCCACTTTTCCTGGCGCACGTACTATAGCGCCTGTTCTTTCTCTTCTAAATGAAATTACTTTTTTACCCCTTGTCCACATGTACACCATCTACCCCACAATCTCTTCATCCAACGGTGCGTCGATTCACCGCACCTCTATTTAACGTCATCGTCTTCCTCCTTCTCCACTTTCGCTCGCGCCGCACCTCTGCTTCTCCTCTGCAAAAATCCTCCACTGCTCCCATTGCCTCTTGCGCTCAATCCACGCTCGCACCTTTCTCCTCCACTCTCATTGATGCCACCACGCGCGCGGCTCACCAGGCATAGCACTCCTGAATACAAGATGGCCGCTGAAGATCTGGAGTGGGAGAGATCCAAGATCTCCAACCATGATATGAACCTGCTAAAGAAGCTTGGGTTCACGAAGAAGGAGAACGCGCTGCGCTTCCCCAAGGAGGAAAGCTATCCATCGCCTCCAATCGAATACCGGGTCAGTTTCATTGACCACCTCATCCGCGGTCTTTCTCCCCCTATCCACGAGTTTCTTGGAGGTCTTCTCTTTGTCTATGGGCTTCAGCTGCATCAGCTGACGCCCAATTCCATCCTTCACGTGTCGATTTTTATCACACTTTGTGAATGCTTCCTCGGGGTCCAACCTAATTGGGCTCTGTGGAAGCGTATCTTCTGCCTCCGCCGCAATGGCTCTCACAACGTCGCCTATAACATTGGCGGCGTTGTCATTTGCGTGCGCTCTGATGTCGAGTACTTCGACGTCAAGTTCCCCGACTCCGTCCAAGGGTGGCGCAAGAGATGGCTCTATGTGCACGAAGAAAGCTCCGACTCAGCGGAGCACAACATTGCTCCTTTCGACGGAGGAGCCAAAATTCTTCGCCGCCGTTCCTGGGATGCTGAAGCCACTGAAGATGAGAAGTTGGCGACAGAGGCGCTGATGGCTCGCATTCATGAGCTCCAGAACACCCGTGGCAAGGAACTGTCGGGTATCCAGATCACAGCCTACTTCCTTAGGATCAGAGTGCAGCCTCTGCAAGCTCGCAAAAATCCCCTTTGGATGTACGCTGGTGAAGAAGACGTCGACAGGCTCTCCAAAGACCTTCCTGTGAAGGATTTGGAGAAACTGATCCGAAGAATCTCGTCGCTCAGCAAGAAGGATACTATTCCATCCTCTTGCCGCATTACGCCATACAGTGGCGCCAATCCCCTTCCCGAGGTAATTTTTCCTCTTGACTACTATATTGTCTTCTTGAGTTTTTAGTATTTGTCGACTACTATCTTGCTAGCATCTTTTGCATAACTTTTTGTCGACACTCCTTGTTTTTCGCAGAACCATCCTGTTCTAGCTTCTCTTCCTCCTCTTCATGAAGGTGGAGAAGTCGAAGAACGTACCGTTGTCGATGATGACAACCAGGGTACTTCTCGCCCTAAGAGTGAAGTCGCGGGTTCTTAAAAATCCGCGGCTTCCTCTGAAAAAGAGGCCGAGTTTGAGGCCACTGCCTCAACACACTCCGTTCCTTCCGCTGTTTCCCCAAGGAACAAGAGGAAAAGGGATGAAGTTGCCGATTCCGGCGCCTCTAAAGCCGAAGAAGCTGATCCTTCTGAAAGGAAGACAGCTTTCAATCCTTACGAGGATGCCCTTGTCAGCTCGTAAGTTTTTATTGCTTGTTGTTGTTTTCATCTCGATATTTTTCCGTATGTTGCTTTTTATATTGTCGCCATTTTATTGCAGTGGTGACGAGGAGGAAGACCAACCTATTGACGCGACTTCTCGAACTAGTACGTCGCGTACTTTAGTTGTGTCTGAAGCTCAGCCTGATGGAGATGAAACTTCGCCTCCTCAGCAAAACATCGAGCATCCAACTCCACCTGCAAGCCCCCGTGCCCCTTCGCCAAAGAGGGCAAGGGTCGAGCCAGGCAAGGAGCCTACCTTACTACTTGGTAGCTCCACGAATCCTTCCTTGGATGATGTAAGTTGTTCACTTCTTTCTTTTTTTGTTTTTCGCCTCTCTTTTACTTTTTGCTGTCGAACTTTTTACCTTATTGATGCTTCCTTCTCTTTTTCTTTTGTCAGCCTTTGATGAAGGAATTCATCCGTCTCGGTACCCAATTCGTCGGGTACCGTGACCATGCTAAAAAGGCCGAAGGTACTATTTTGCTACTTCTTCCGGTAAATAACCTCTCCACCATTTCCTATCGTGACTTTGATTGCTGTCGACTATTTTGTCAGAAAACCTTGTGGAAGCCAACAAGTGTGCTGATTCACTTGCTCGTAAATTGGAGCAAAGTGAAAAGGCTCGTAAGAAGGCTGAAGCAGATGCTAAGAAGGCTGAAGCAGATGCTGCCGCTGTCGAAGATCTTCAACAAAGACTTCATGAAGAGGAAACTGCCTTGAGCGACAACATATCCGAGCAAGTTGTTCGTGAAGCAGAAATCCTTAGTCGCTTGCAATCACAAAGTCGACGTTTTGTCAGTAAGCCCTCAAACCTCTACTACTTCTTCAGGTTGTCAAATTTATCTTTGCGCAATCTTTGACGATCTTTCTTTTGCTTTTTTGTAGGGAAAACACATCAAGATTTTGACCTGAAATGTCCTGAAGGCGATCAGCTGCTTGACGAGCTTTCCCTTCTTGAATTTCATGGAGAAGAAGCGCATGAAGGCCTTGCTGAAGCCAGAGCAGGTATGTCGCGTCTTTTTTCTTATTTCTTCCCGAAGAAACAAGAGCCCAAGATTTTCACAACGCTCGCCAAGTGCTTCAACTCTCAAGAAGATCTTGGGCTTAAACTTCGCCAAGAAGGCCTGAAGATTGGCGTCGAGGGCACCATTGCTCTTGTTGCTGATAGCCAACAGGACGTCGACTGGGCTAAGGTTGACGAGATAAGGGAGATGGAGACGAAGAAGTGGCAGTCTTTGATTAAGGCTGCCAAGCCTAGCTCCAAGCCGATCCTTGCCTTTCTTGGCTGCAAGCCAACTCCTGCTCCCAGCTCATCCAAGCCGGAGGTCAAGTAGAGCACCCTGTCTTTCTTATTATTATTTTTTTCTTTTTCCCTTTTGATGCTGTCGCCAAAGTAGCTTTGGCGACACTTATCCCACTAGTTCTATAGGGTATCCTCCTTTTGTAATGCCTTGTAAATACTCTGAGAAGCAATGGAATTCTATTTTGCTTGATGATTGATGTCGAACCTTTTGTTTTCAGTTGATATTTGATAACTACACTTCAACTCCTCGTCCCTCCGATGTTTTTCCTGCTTCCTCTCGCTCGAAGAAAACGCCTATTGATAGTGAATTTGGTGAAGATTCTTCGAGTAAGGGTTCAGCGCAGGACTTGGAGGAACTTCGTCAACAACTTCAATATGCGAAGAAGCAAACACTTATAATAATTGAACAGTCTCGAAAATCATCCGAAAAGGAGAAGGTTGCACTGCAACAGGCTCAAGAAGCCATAGCTGCCAAGGAAGCCACCATTTCTGAAGCTGCAAAGGCTACCACCCGAGAGAATTTTGTGCTCGGGTTGATGAATGAAGCAAGTTTGGATATGTCAGGTATGCTTTGCAAACCAAAACTTCTTCTGTTTTTTTGCTGTTTCCTCCTTTGAAATTCTTGTGCTATCACCATATAGGTTCCTTTCTAGACACTGATGTTGAAGACCAAAGGGTAGACATAAGGAAAAATCTCCTGGTTAACCTTTCACTTTACCATGGTTCTCTGTTCTGGGCCACTCCAGAACGCACCCGACAAATTGTCAGATTTCAGGACCGTGCTTGTCAAGTTCGTGAGTTCCTTGATTTCTGTACAAGAACTTTGTCTTTAGTTTATAGTACCATGTTTCCTCGGAACGAAATACCGGATACTCTTCCTGCTCTGATGGAAAAATTTCGGGATGCCCCTCGTATCCATAAATTTGTGCGAGCTCAACTGTCTGCTAGGGCAATATTCGCCATGATTATGATACAGATCTGCTACCGGAAATTAGATCTGACGAAGATTGTCGCCAAGTGCCTGGCCAAGCAGTCAAAGCGAAAAAGGAACATCGACAAAATCAACGATATTGTAACTCCTGTCGCCGAAGAAATGATGGACGAACTTCTTCGGATGGACTCTGAGTTCTTTGTAAGAGGGAGCTATGCTGAACATACGACAACTGCTGCAAATAACAAAGGTTTAACCATAGATAATATATTAGGTATCAACTGAGTTGTACTATATTGCGGAAAGTCATATGTATTTTTTTGTGTCGAATTCTTCTTGACGATGAAGTTGTCTATATTGTAAAGTATAATCTATCTTGTAAAGTCCCCGAGCCTTTGGCCGGAGCTCAAGCTTATTTTTTTGTCTTGATGAATTTACTATTTTGCGAGAATATATATATATATATATTGTTGCCATGGGTTATGAGCCCCCGAGCCTGTCGACGAAGAAAGATGTATATCACCAATATCTTTTACTATATTGCAGCACCGCGAGCCCGCCTCATTAAAAACCTTTCAGCCCCACTCGGTGCCCTGAAAGGAAAAGAGTGCGTATGAAAACTCGCGGGCATTTCAGTACATTGTATTTTTACAAGGAGGACTATATTTTGACTCTAGGCATAAAAACGCCTTAACTGCGCCACATTCCAGGGGTTCTTCTCGGGAGCCCCCGTCTTCTTGTCCTTTATCCTGTACGCTCCTCCTTCGATTACTTCTGTGACGATGTAAGGGCCAAGCCATGGCGACTCGAGTTTTTCAGTACTGTTTTGATTGAGTCGTAGGACTAAATCTCCGACCTGAAAAGATCTTGGCCGCAAACGTCGACTGTGGTAGTTTTTCAAGTCCTGCTGGTACTTGGTGACCCGTGATAATACTTCATCTCGAGCTTCATCAAGTGTGTCGACATCATCCTCTAATGCTCTTCTGGAAACTTCTTCATCGTATTCCATGACTCTTGGAGAATCATGCTCTATTTCTATCGGTAGTACTGCCTTGGCTCCATGGACCAGAAAAAACGGAGTCTCCTGTGTCGCTGTATTTGGTGTTGTTCGAATACTCCACAATACACTCGGCAACTCTTCTGGCCAAGTATGTTGAGCTTTTTCCAATGGTCCTAACAGGCGCTTCTTGATACCGTTGTAGATGATGCCATTGGCTTTCTCGACTTGTCCATTGGTTTGCGGGTGCCCAACTGACGCGAAGTGCAATTTAATGCCTACTTCTGCGCAGTATGCCTTGAATTCCTTGGATGTAAAGTTACTGCCATTGTCCGTGATGATGCTATGAGGTACTCCAAACCGAAAGACAATGCTTTTTATGAACTTTATTGCTGACGCTGCGTCTGGTGAATTTATCGGCTTTGGTTCTATCCACTTGGTGAATTTGTCGACAGCGACGAGCATATACTCGTATCCTCCTGGCGAGGCCTTGTGTAACTTTCCCACCATGTCGAGGCCCCATTGAGCAAAGGGCCAAGACAATGGTATTGGCATTAACTCCGCTGCCGAAGAATGAGGTTTCGCAGCAAATCTCTGGCACGCGTCGCAGGTTCGTACTATCTCCTTCGCATCCTCAATTGCTGTCAACCAATAAAATCCAGCCCTGAAAGCCTTGGCCGCAATAGCTCGACTACTTGCGTTATGACCGCATATTCCTTCGTGTACGTCCTTCAGGATTATCCTTCCTTCTTCTGGTGTGACGCACCTTTGTAACACACCCGAAATACTTCACTTGTATAGCTCCCCTTTAACCACCGTAAAAGCTTTGGATCGTCTAATAACTCGCCTTGCTTCAACTGGGTCGTCAGGTATTTCTTTCCTTAAGATGTATGATACGTAAGCTTTCATCCATGGAATCTGCACCATCATCACTAGCTCATGTTCTTCCTCCTCTTCTAGTACTTCTTTAGGGGTCGTCGAGGTTTTCTCATCCTTCTGCTTCTTCTGTGCCTTCTTCGGCTTTGTAGACCTCTCGGTTATCTCTTCCCAGAACACATGTGGTGGAATTGCGAGGCACTGTGACCCGATGTTGGCAAGAACATCGGCTTCATCATTGCTCAGCCTGCTGATATGATTTACCTCGCATCCATCAAATAACTTCTCGAGCTCATTGTACACTTCTTTGTATGCCACCATACTATCATTGACTGCATCACATTGGTTCATGACTTGTTGAGCCACCAATTGTGAATCGCCAAATATTTTTAGTCGGGTTGCACCACAAGCTTTCGCCATCTTCATCCCGTGTATAAGAGCTTCGTATTCTGCCTCATTGTTAGACGCGTTTGGGAACATCATCCGTAAGACATATTTTAATTTGTCGCCTTCAGGTGATATGAGTATCACGCCTGCTCCAGCCCCCTCTAACCTCTTGGACCCGTCAAAGTTCATAGTCCAAGTTCTCGATAAATCCGGGGGTCCTGTATTTTGCAGCTCCATCCACTCTGCGATGAAATCTGGCAGAATTTGCGACTTTATTGCTTTTCTTTTTTCATACGTGATGTCCCAAGGAGAAAGTTCTATTCCCCAAAGGGAGACATGACCCGTAGCTTCTAGATTGTTTAGTATGTTTGATAAAGGCGCCTCATTGACCACTATTATCGGGTGCGCCGAAAAATAGTGCCGCAACTTTCTTGCGGTTGTAAACACTCCATATGCTAGCTTCTGGTACTGCGGGTACCGCTGTTTTGAAGGCGATAAAACTTCACTGATGAAATATACCGGCCTCTGCACTCCATGAAGTTTTCCTTCTTCTTCTCTTTCGACAACAAGTGCCGTGCTGACCACCTGGGGTGTGGCCGCAATGTATAACAGGAGGGGTTCCTTCTCTTTAGGCGCCACCAAGATTGGTGGTGTCGACATTGTGCGCTTGAGATCTTTGAAAGCTCTATCTGCCTCTTCGTTCCACTGGAACTTCTCTCCTTGCTTGATTAAAGCGTAGAACGCTAACGCTTTTTCTCCCAGCCTGGCGACGAATCTGCTCAAAGCTGCGACTCGCCCAGTTAACTGCTGTATTTCTTTCAACTTTGTTGGCTTCCTCATTGTTACGATAGCTTTAATTTTTTCTAGATTAGCTTCAATCCCTCTTGCTGAAACCAGGAACCCGAGAAGTTCTCCTGCAGGGATGCCGAAAGAACACTTCGTCGGATTCAGCTTGAGACAAAACTTATCGAGATTGTCGAAAGTTTCCTTCATGCCCTCGATTAGCGTCGCCCCCTTTTTTGACTTTATGACGACATCGTCAATGTACACTTGTACGTTTTCCCAATCTGTGTTGCTAAGCACTTTTGCATCATCCGCTGATATGTTGCTCCCGCGTTTTTCAGACCAAAGGGCATTGTTCTGTAGCAGAACACGCCGTAAGGTGTAATGAACGCTGTTTTGACCTCATCCTCTTCTTTCAATCTGATCTGATTATAACCAGAGTATGCATCCAGGAAGGAAAGACGTTCACATCCTGCCGTGGAGTCGATAATTTGATCGATCCTTGGGAGGGGGAAGTGATCCTTTGGACAATGCTTGTTAAGACACGTAAAGTCGACACACATGCGAAGGACTTTAGTGTTTTTCTTCGGGACCAGCACTTGGTTTGCTACCCACGTGGCCTCTGTATGCAGCTCTTTAATGAAACCAGCTTCTCTGAGTCGATCAATCTCTGATAGCATATCTTTGCGGTTTGGTTCCGAAAAACGCCGCAGAGGTTGCATAATTGGTTTTGCTATTGGATCCAAGTTTAGGTGGTGCTCGGCAAGTTCCCTGGGTACTCCTGGCATGTCAGCTAGACACCATGCGAAGATTTTCCAGTGCCCACGGAGGAACTCGACGAGCGCGCTTTCCTATGCGAGCTCCATGTCTGTCGCGGTAGATGTCGTTTTCTTCAGATCTGTCGGGTGAATCTGCACCTCCTTGGAATCCTTCGCAGTGTTAAAGGTTGGTTCTTTGTTAGGTCTCCCTACATCTGGCAGCACATCATAATCAGTCGTGAGCCTTGACGCCATGTATTCTGCTTGCATCCCGAAAGTTTCTGACAGTCGATGAAAATCCTTGTCACATTTATCGGCTAGCGCAAAGCTTCCTTTGACTGTGATTGGTCCCTTAGGTCCAGGTAACCTCCATAACAAGTATGTGTAACGTGGTACCGCCATAAATCTGGCATATGCTGGCCGTCCCAACAAGGCGTGATACTGCGATGGGAAATCCACGACTTCAAACTCTAGCCTTTCTATTCTGTAGTTTTCTCGGGTCCCAAACTGAACGTCGAGATTGATCTTTCCCAACGGATAACTCGGCTTCTCTGGTGTGATGCCATGGAAACGTGTGTCGATTGGTTTCAGATTTGCTAGAGATATGTTCATCTTCCTTAATGTATCTGCGTACATAAGGTTTAGACTGCTGCCTCCATCTATGAATACTCGAGATACGTCGAACCCTGCGATCACTGCTGGTAATATAAGTTCTGACTGCCCTGGGCGAGAAACTTGCTGTGGATGATCCGCTATTGTGAAGCCAATGTCTTGCCCTGACCAATTTAGGTACTCAATCGTTGGTGGAGGCATCTTCTCTACCATGAACACTTATCGCGAGATTACTTTCTGAGCTCTATTGGACAGCCTACCCTTCTGAATCATCGAGACCGCTCCATTGGAGTTGGGATCAACGTATGGAGGTGGTTGTGGTGCTGCCGCTATTCTGAGCTGGTGTCGATTTTCGTCCGTAATTGCGGGAGGAGGTGGCAAGTGGATCTCACTCCTGGGCCCTTGAGGGTTTCTATTTGTCGCCTGAGCATTGGCTTGCCCTGCAAACCTTAGCATTGCCTGAAAATTTCGACAGTCTTTCTGCAGGTGTCCTGACTGTCTCTTCCCATTGCTGTCGAGATAGAAGTGCATCTGACACGGCCCGTTCATCATATCCTCGGGAGACACGAAGGGTCTCTGAAACCTTGGCCCACTATTTTGCCTGTTATTTCGGGAGTCATCTCGATTGTCGCCTCGCTGCTCGCTGCTCCTTTGATAGTCATCTCTATTGCTTCCTCCAGCGCTTCCTCGGAAGCCAGCCGAAATTTGTCCAGGAGCGTCATAGCTCGAGTACTGTCAAGGATATCGTCGTCTATTTTGGAAATTTCGACCACGGTCCTCTTCAGGCGACCTGTGCCGCTTATTGTGGATAGCATCTTCTCCATCCGCCCATCTGTTTGCTATTTCCATCAACGCTGATACTATCTTTGGGTTGGTTCTCCCCAAGTCTTCGACGAAATCTCCTCGTCGGATTCCAGCTACAAACACATCTATTGCTCTCTCGTCAGATATGTTTTCTGCCGAGTTTTTAATGATGTTCCACCTTTGGATGTACTTTCTCATTGATTCATCCTGCTTTTGTCGACACGCTCTCAACTCTTCTAGCGATGCGGGTTTTTTGCAGGTGGATCGAAAGTTTTTGACGAATACGTCCTCGAAACTGTCCCAGCTGTCGATGGAACCCGGAGGAAGCTTCTTTATCCAAGATCGTGCAGCTCCACTCAGATGTACTTGGATGCTCTGCATGGCTGTTGCTCTAGTTCCTCCTATCAGCTTCACTGTCTCGAGATAATCAACTAGCCAATCATCTGGATCTTGCAGGCCGTCGAATTTTTTGAAGTTATCGGGTAATTTAAACCCCGAAGGAACTCGAGTTTTTCGTACCCTCCTTGTAAAGCAAAGCAGTCCACACATATCCTCGTCATCTATCTCTGGGGAGTGTCGATGTTCCCTTCTATTTTGTCGTGCTCTGTCCACCTGTGCTTGCGCTGCTGTGTGTCTTGCTCCACTTGTTCTCTCGGGACCTGGTGCTGCTGCAGTAGGTTGCGGACTATTTTGTCTTACTGAGCCTTCGGGAGGCGTCGTTACAAACGCCGTTCCCATGGCCCCAACTCCTGCCATGGCCATATTGTACAATGCCTCTCTTGGATCTCCAGGAGGTGGCTTGGATGCGAGGATGAATGCTTGTGTCGCCATGTATCCAGCTTCTGGTGTCTTAGGGATAATGTTCCCTCTCGTGTCTATCGACATAAAGGACATATCGAGGTTTTGAACCAAGTTTTCCCTATCAGCTTCAGGTATGTTTTGCAGCCGAGATATTGCTCTGTTTCGAGCTTCTCTGTGGCTATCTCCCGAGGTTCCTGAATGTCGACTTAACTTCGCCCTTCGCCTGCTTGATGCGGATGCTGCCTCCCTTCTTCTGTTCAAAGGAGCTGTATGTTTTTCCAATTCTCTTCCAGCTCAGGCGAGCCTGTACTGGTATGCTTGCAATTCTTCCGTCGTGGCGGTTGTGGCCATTGGTTCTGTACCATCCATAGCTCTTGCGGCTCTATCCCACGCTTCTTGTGGAAGTTGAACCCTTAGACGCGGTGTAGGCCCAACATATTTACTGCCTAGACCTCGCCTAAGGTCAGAGGGATCGACGTATGGATTTCCCAAATCATCGAAAGCCTCTGACGTCTCCTCCTGATCGCGACTCGGTTCTCCGATGGCATAAATCTGATGATATTTTGGATTCTGAACCTTGCTGGGTTTGGTGACACCATCATAGAGATTGGTGAAGACCTTCCCAACGGTAGTGGATCTGTCGATGAAGTTGAAGCTATCGATGCTGCTCGAGTTATCGCTTATATCGGAGTCCGCAGATGACTCGAAGGACATGTCGCTGAAGATCTTGGCGAGCTTTTCGCTTGCCCTGGTGCTTATGAAGCATGGCGATGAAATCTCCTCGTCGCCTGACTCGGTTGACGATGTTGAGCTCGAAAAATCGGAATCGACCGCTGATAATCCCGACGAGATCGGAATTTCGAGACGATACGCTCCTTCTTTCTCGATGCGGAAGTGGAACTTTCCGAACGTCATCTCCATGGGCTCCTCCAGATACGCATATGCATCCAAACGGGAGGGCGGGTGAGGAACAAAATCGACTAGACCAGTTTCGATCTGTTTACCTCTATCCATCGCGTTGCTTGCTGCTGACGAAGTCGACGATCTTGAACGTGCCATCGAGATCAGATCCTTGACGCCTCTAATTCCCACAAACGGCGCCAATTGACAAGGGATTAACTTATCAATGCCAACAGGTTGTAGACAAGGGTTTTAGTCGGAAGTAGAGGGCAAGTAGATCTCGAAGGTTTCAGCCGAAAAGTACTCGACGATATGAAAACTAGGGTTTGTGAGACAATGAATCGATGCTTTCTTTGTCCCTCTACTCCCCCTTATATAGGAGGTGGAGCCGAGGGATTCGTAATACACAAGTTACAGAGTCCGGGAGGGTTTCCAACTCATCCCGCAAGATTACAAGTATTATTTCCTAATACAACTCTAGCTTTCCTTAATAGCAACTTGGGCTTCCGATTCTTCTTATCCTTCGAGTCGTGGGCCTTCAGTAAACCCCGGGTACCATCTTCGGCAGGCCCATTGGGGATGAAGGAGATATGCCCTAGAGGCAATAATAAAGTGGTTATTATTTATATCTTTATGTTTATGATAAATGTTTATATGTCATGCTATAATTGTATTAACTGAAACATTAGTACATGTGTGATATGTAAACAACAAAGAGTCCCTAGTATGCCTCTTAACTAGCTTGTTGATTAATGGATGATTAGTTTCATAATCATGAACATTGGATGTTATTAATAACAAGGTTATGTCATTGTATGAATGATGTAATGGACACACCCAATTAAGCGTAGCATAAGATCTCGTCATTAAGTTATTTGCTATAAGCTTTCGATACATAGTTACCTAGTCCTTATGACCATGAGATCATGTAAATCACTTATACCGGAAAGGTACTTTGATTACACCAAACGCCACTGCGTAAATGGGTGGTTATAAAGGTGGGATTAAGTATCCGGAAAGTATGAGTTGAGGCATATGGATCAACAAAGGATTTGTCCATCCCGATGACGGATAGATATACTCTGGGCCCTCTCGGTGGAATGCCGTCTAATGTCTTGCAAGCATATGAATAAGTTCATAAGAGACCACATACCACGGTATTTAGTAAAGAGTACTTGTCAGGAGACGAGGTTGAACAAGGTATAGAGTGATACCGAAGATCAAACCTCGGACAAGTAAAATATCGCGTGACAAAGGGAATTGGTATCGTATGTGAATGGTTCATTCGATCACTAAATTCATCGTTGAATATGTGGGAGCCATTATGGATCTCCAGATCCCGCTATTGGTTATTGGTCGGAGTGAGTACTCAACCATGTCCGCATAGTTCACGAACCGTAGGGTGACACACTTAAAGTTGGATGTTGAAATGGTAGAACTTGAATATGGAATGGAGTTCGAATACTTGTTCGGAGTCCCGGATGAGATCCCGGACATCACGAGGAGTTCCGGAATGGTCCGGAGAATAAGATTCATATATAGGATGTCATTTTATGTGAACTAAAATGATCCGAAAGGTTCTATGGAAGGTTCTAGAAGGTTCTAGAAAAGTCCGGAAGAAACCACCAAGGAAGGTGGAGTCCCGGAGGGACTCCACCTCCATGGCCGGCCAACCCTAGAAGGGGAGGAGTCCCAAGTGGACTCCCCCTATGGGGGCCGGCCACCCCCCCACATGGAAGGGGGGAATCCCACCCCAAGTGGGATTCCCACCTTGGGTAGGTTTCCCTATCACATGGAAGGTTTTGGGTTCGGGTCTTATTCGGAGACTTGTAGTCCAACACTTGGGGCTTCCACCTATATAATGAGGGGCCAAGGGGAGGGGGCCGGCCACCCAAGAACCACAAGGTGGCCGCACCCCTATAGTGGCCGGCGCCCCCTCTCCCCAAACCCTAGCGGCCTCTCTCCTCCACCACATCCCGCACGCTTAGCGAAGCTCCGCCGGATTTCTCCACCACCACCGACACCATGCCGTCGTGCTGTCGGATTCAAGAGGAGCTACTACTTCCGCTGCCCGCTGGAACGGGGAGGTGGACGTCGTCTTCATCAACAACCGAACGTGTGACCGAGTACAGAGGTGCTGCCCGTTCGTGGCGCCGGAGGGATCGTGATCAAGATCTTCTACGCGCTTTTGCAAGCGGCAAGTGAACGTCTACCGCAGCAACAAGAGCCTCATCTTGTAGGCTTTGGAATCTCTTCAAGGGTGAGACTCGATAAACCCCTCGTTGCTACCGTCTTCTAGATTGCATCTTGGCTTGGATTGCGTGTTCGCGGTAGGAAATTTTTTGTTTTCTATGCAACGTTATCCTACAAAGTGGTATCGCAGCCGTGTCTATGCATAGATGGTTGCACGAGTAGAACACAATGGTTTTGTGGGCGTTGATGCTCTTGTTATCTTTAGTTTGAGTACTTTGCATCTTTGTGGCATAGTGGGATGAAGCGGCTCGGACTAACTTTACATGACCGCGTTCATGAGACTTGTTCCTCGTTCGACATGCAACTTGTATTGCATAAGAGGCTTTGCGGGTGTCCTGTCTCTCCTACTATAGTGAAGATTCAATTTACTCTTCTATTGAAAACATTAGTATCAACGTTGTGGTTCATGTTCGTAGGTAGATTAGATCTCTCTCGAAAACCCTAAACCACGTAAAATATGCAAACCAAATTAGAGACGTCTAACTTGTTTTTGCAGGGTTTGGTGATGTGATATGGCCATAATGTGATGATGAATATGTATGAGATGATCATTATTGTATTGTGGCAACCGGCAGGAGCCTTATGGTTGTCTTTAAATTTCATGTTGAGTAGTATTTCAAAGTAGTTGTAATAGTTGCTACATGGAGGACAATCATGAAGACGGCGCCATTGACCTTGACGCTATGCCGACGATGATGGAGATCATGCCCGAAGATGATGGAGATCATGTCCGTGCTTTGGAGATGAAGATCAAAGGCGCAAAGACAAAAGGGCCATATCATATCACATATGAACTGCATGTGATGTTAATCCTTTTATGCATCTTATTTTGCTTAGATCGCGACGGTAGCATTATAAGATGATCCCTCACTAAAATCTCAAGATAATAAAGTGTTCATCCTTAGTAGCACCGTTACCAAGACTTGTCGGTTCGAAGCATCTCGTGATGATCGGGTGTGATAGAATCAACAAGTACATACAACGGGTGCAAGACAGTTTTGCACATGCGGATACTAAGGTGGCCTTGACGAGCCTAGCATGTACAGACATGGTCTCGGAACACGTGATACCGAAAGGTAGAGCATGAATCATATGGTTGATATGATGAACACTTTGAGTGTTCGCCATTGAAATCACACCTTGTCTCGTGATGATCGGACTTAGGTGCGATGGATTTGGTTCGTGTGATCACTAAGACAATGCGAGGGATATTGTTTTGAGTGGGAGTTCACCTAGATTTTTAATTATGTTGAATGAAAATTTGAACTCAATTTGTCATAAACTTAGTCTAAACTTTTGCAAATATATGTTGTAGAGATGGCGTCCCCAATCAATTTTAACCAGTTCCTAGAGAAAGAAAAACTTAAGAGCAACGGTAGCAACTGCACCGACTGGTTCCGTCATGTGAGGATCTTCCTCTCTGGCGGAAATCTGCAATATGTGCTTGATGCACCGCTAGGTGACCCTCCTGTAGAAACTGAAACCGATGAAGTAAAAGTTGTTTACGAGACTCGGAAAACTCGGTACTCTCAAGTTCAGTGTGCCATCCTGTGCAGTCTGGAATCCGATCTTCAAAAACGTTTTGAGCACCATGATCCTCATGAGTTGATGAAAGAGCTGAAAGCTATTTTTGAGACTCATGCGGCCGTGGAGTGCTATGAAGCATCGAAACATTTCTTCAGCTGTATGATGGAAGAAGGCAGCTCCGTTAGTGAGCACATGCTCGCCATGACCGGCATGCGAAGAAACTCGTTGACTTGGGAATAGTGATTCCTAACAGATCGGGGATTAATCGTGGTCCTTCAATTATCGCCACCAAGTTACAAGAACTTTGTGATGAACGACAAGATGCAGACCATGAACCGGGAGTTCCCTGAAGTGTTTGGCTTGCTAAATGCTGCTGAGAGTGAGATCAAGAAAGAGCGCCACGTGTTGATGGGCAACAAGACGACCAGCCAAGAAACAGGGCAAGTCTAAGGGAAAATTCAAGAAGGGTGGCAAGAAAGCTGCCACGCCTCCTATGAAACCTAAGAACGGCCCTAAGCCCGATGCTGAGTGCTATTATCGCAAGGAGAAGGGACACTGGAAGCGTAATTGCTCCAAGTATCCGGCTGATCTCAAGAGCGGCCTTGTCAAGAAAAAGAAAGAAGGTATATCTGATATACATGTTATAGATGTTTATCTCACTCGGTTCTCGTTCTAGTACCTGGGTATTTGATACCGGTTCGGTTGCTCATTTTTGTAACTCGAAACAGAACTAAAGAATAAACGAAGACTACCTGAAAGATGAAGTGACGATGCGCTGCTGGAAATGGATCCAAGGTCAATGTGATCGCTGTCGGCACACTTCCTCTACATCTACCTTCGGGATTAGTTTTATGCCTAAATAATTGTTATTTTGTACCCGTTGAGCATGAACATTATATCTGGATCTTGTTTAATGCAAGACGGTTATTCATTCAAGTCTGAGAATAATGGTTGTTCTATTTTTATGAATAATATCTTTTATGGTCGAAAGCACCGTAAAAGAATGGCTTATTTCTCGTTAGATCTCGATAGTAGTGATACGCACATACATAACGTTGATGCTAAGCGAATTAAATTGAATGATAATTCTACTTATATGTGGCACTGTCTGCCTTGGTCATATTGGAGTGAAACGCATGAAGAAACTCCATACCGATGGATTACTTGAATCACTTGACTTTGAGTCACTTGATAGATGCGAAGCATGTCTAATGGGTAAAATGACTAAGACTCCATTTTCTCAGTATGATGGAGCGAGCCATCGACTTATTGGAAATCATACATACCGATGTGTGCGGACCAATGAGCGTAGCATCGCGGTGGTTATCGTTATGTTCTAACCTTCACAGATGATCTGAGTAGATATGGGTATATCTATTTCATGAAACATAAATCCGAAACTTTCGAGAAGTTTAAGGAATTCCAAAGTGAAGTAGAAAATCAACGTAACAAGAAGATTAAATTTCTACGATCTGATCGTGGAGGTGAATATCTGAGTTATGAGTTTGGCATGCATTTAAAGAAATGCGGAATACTTTCACAATTGACACCGCCGGGAACACCACAACGAAACGGTGTGTCCGAACGTCGTAATCGAACTCTCTTAGATATGGTTCGTTCTATGATGTCTCTTACTGATTTGCCGTTATCATTTTGGAGTTATGCATTAGAGACAGCCGCATTCACTTTAAATAGAGCACCATCAAAATCCGTAGAAACGACACCGTATGAATTATGGTTTAATAAGAAACCTAAGTCAAGCTCTCGAAAGTTTGGGGTTGCGAAGCCTATGTAAAGAAGTTACAACCGGACAAGCTAGAACCCAAAGCGGAGAAATGCGTCTTCATAGGATACCCTAAGGAAACTATAGGGTACACTTTCTATCACAAATCCGACGGCAAAATCTTTGTTGCTAAGAACGGAACCTTTCTTGAGAAAGACTTTCTCACTAAAGACGTGACTCGGAAGAAAAGTAGAACTCGATGAGATTTATGAATCTATACTCGTTGATCGAGTAGCGCAGCATCGGAAGTTGTAATTGCATCGCCAACACCGGCAACAGAGGAAGCTAATGATAATGATCATGAAACTTCGAACGAGGAAACTACTGAACCTCGCAGATCGACAAGGGAACGTGCCACTCCTGATTGGTATGATCCTTGTCTAAATGTCATGATTGTGGACAACAATGATGAGGACCCTGCGACGTATGAAGAAGCGATGATGAGCCCAGATTCCAACAAATGGCAAGAAGCCATGAAATCCGAAATGGGATCCATGTATGATAACAAAGTATGGACTTTGGTAGACTTACCTGATAGCCGAAAGGCTGTCGAGAATAAATGGATCTTCAAGAGAAAAACAGATGCTGATGGTAATATTATCGTCTATAAGCTCTCGACTTGTCGCAAAGGGTTTCCGACAAATTCAAGGAGTTGACTACGATGAGACTTTCTCACCTGTAGCGAAGCTAAAATCTGTGAGGATTTTGTTAGCAATAGCTGCATTTTTCGATTATGAGATTTGGCAGATGGATGTCAAAACGGCGTTCCTTAATGGAGACATTGAGGAAGAGTTGTATATGGTACAACCCAAAGGTTTTGTTGATCCTAAAAATGCTGACAAAGTATGCAAACTTCAGCGTTCAATCTATGGACTGAAGCAAGCATCGAGAAGTTGGAACCGACGCTTTGATAAGGTGATCAAAGACTTCGGGTTTATACAGTGTCATGGAGAGGCCTGTATTTACAAGAAAGTGAGTGGGAGCTCAGAGCATTCCCGATATTATATGTAGATGACATATTATTGATTGGGAATGATATAGAACTATTAAGCAAAGGTAAAAGGTTATTTGAATAATAGTTTTTCAATGAAAGACCTTGGTGAAGCATCGTATATATTAGGCATCAAGATTTATAGAGATAGATCAAGACGCCTAATAGGGCTATCACAGAGTACATACCTGGACAAGATTCTAAATAAGTTTAGAATGGACGAAATTAAGAAAGGGTTCTTACCTATGTTACCAGGCAAGGTCTTGAGTAAGACTCAAGGACCAGCTACGGCAGAAGAAAGAGAAAGGATGAGTAATATCCCCTATGCCTCGGCAGTAGGATCTATCATGTATGCCATGCTATGTACTAGACCGGATATAGCACATGCTGTTAGTTTGACTAGCAGATATCAAAGTGATCCAGGAATGGAACACTAGACAGCGGTCAAGAATATCCTGAAGTACTTGAAAAGAACTAAGGATATGTTTCTTTGTTATGGAGGTGACCAAGAGCTCGTTGTAAGTGGTTACACCGATGCAAGTTGGAACACTGATCCTGATGACTCTAAGTCACAGTCTGGGTACGTGTTTATATTGAATGGTGCTGCAGTAAGCTGGGCAAGCTCAAAGCAGTGCACGGTGGCGAAGTCTTCAACAGAATCAGAGTACATAGCGGCTTCAGAGGCTTCATCAGAAGCGGTATGGATGAAGAGGTTCATTGTAGAGCTCGGTGTGGTTCCTAGTGCATTGGACCCATTAATCATTTACTGTGATAACATGGGTGCCATCGCCAATGCACAAGAGCCAAGGTCACACAAGAGGTCAAGCATATCAAGCTGCGTTACCACTCGATTCGCGAGTACATCGAAGATGGAGAAGTAAAGATTTGCAAAGTACACACTGATCTGAATGTAGCAGATCCGTTGACTAAAGCTCTCCCTAGGGCAAAGCATGACCAACACCAGAATGCCATGGGTGTTAGGTATATTACAATGTAATCTAGATTATTGACTCTAGTGCAAGTGGGAGACTGAAGGAGATATGCCCTAGAGGCAATAATAAAGTGGTTATTATTTATATCTTTATGTTTATGATAAATGTTTATATGTCATGCTATAATTGTATTAACCGAAACATTAGTACATGTGTGATATGTAAACAACAAAGAGTCCCTAGTATGCCTCTTAACTAGCTTGTTGATTAATGGATGATTAGTTTCATAATCATGAACATTGGATGTTATTAATAACAAGGTTATGTCATTGTATGAATGATGTAATGGACACACCCAATTAAGCGTAGCATAAGATCTCGTCATTAAGTTATTTGCTATAAGCTTTCGATACATAGTTACCTAGTCCTTATGACCATGAGATCATGTAAATCACTTATACCGGAAAGGTACTTTGATTACACCAAACGCCACTGCGTAAATGGGTGGTTATAAAGGTGGGATTAAGTATCCGGAAAGTATGAGTTGAGGCATATGGATCAACAGTGGGATTTGTCCATCCCGATGACGGATAGATATACTCTGGGCCCTCTCGGTGGAATGTCGTCTAATGTCTTGCAAGCATATGAATAAGTTCATAAGAGACCACATACCACGGTACGAGTAAAGAGTACTTGTCAGGAGACGAGGTTGAACAAGGTATAGAGTGATACCAAAGATCAAACCTCGGACAAGTAAAATATCGCGTGACAAAGGGAATTGGTATCGTATGTGAATGGTTCATTCGATCACTAAAGTCATCGTTGAATATGTGGGAGCCATTATGGATCTCCAGATCCCGCTATTGGTTATTGGTCGGAGTGAGTACTCAACCATGTCCGCATAGTTCACGAACCGTAGGGTCACACACTTAAAGTTGGATGTTGAAATGGTAGAACTTGAATATGGAATGGAGTTCGAATACTTGTTCGGAGTCCCGGACATCACGAGGAGTTCCGGAATGGTCCAGAGAATAAGATTCATATATAGGATGTCATTTTATGTGAATTAAAATGATCCGGAAGGTTCTAGAAGGTTCTAGAAAAGTCCGGAAGAAACCACCAAGGAAGGTGGGACTCCACCTCCATGGCCGGCCAACCCTAGAAGGGGAGGAGTCCCAAGTGGACTCCCCCTATGGGGGCCGGCCACCCCCCCACATGGAAGGGGGGAATCCCACCCCAAGTGGGATTCCCACCTTGGGTAGGTTTCCCTATCACATGGAAGGTTTTGGGTTCGGGTCTTATTCGGAGACTTTTAGTCCAACACTTGGGGCTTCCACCTATATAATGAGGGGCCAAGGGGAGGGGGCCGGCCACCCAAGAACCACAAGGTGGCCGCACCCCTATAGTGGCTGGCGCCCCCTCTCCCCAAACCCTAGCGGCCTCTCTCCTCCACCACATCCCGCACGCTTAGCGAAGCTCCGCCGGATTTCTCCACCACCACCGACACCACGCCGTCGTGCTGTCGGATTCAAGAGGAGCTACTACTTCCGCTGCCCGCTGGAACGGGGAGGTGGACGCCGTCTTCATCAACAACCGAACGTGTGACCGAGTACGGAGGTGCTGCCCGTTCGTGGCGCCGGAGGGATCGTGATCAAGATCTTCTACGCGCTTTTGCAAGCGGCAAGTGAACGTCTACCGCAGCAACAAGAGCCTCATCTTGTAGTCTTTGGAATCTCTTCAAGGGTGAGACTCGATAAACCCCTCGTTGCTACCGTCTTCTAGATTGCATCTTGGCTTTGATTGCGTGTTCGCGGTAGGAATTTTTTTGTTTTCTATGCAACGTTATCCTACAGGGGATGCCTATGTCAATGCACATATTTGTTTCCTCTCTTTTTGTAACCCCAAATCCTGGGATATTACACAGATGTGGAATCACATCTTCAATTTGTCCATCGGACTTTGCGCGTTCAATCATAATAGCTAGCATATCAACCACTATGTTAAATACCATGGGTGATAATGGGTCGAATTGCCTTAGCCCCTTCTTGGCATGAAATTACTTGGCAATGTAATCATTTAATTCAATGGTACACTTCCTCATGAGACGAAGCTATGAATCAACACACGTCACTGATGGTTGTGAAATATGCCACTTTTTCTCACATTAAAACATTTAACTATGTTAAGAAGTTGACTAAGTTTCCCTCTCAATG
Organism: Lolium perenne; assembly: GCF_019359855.2. Classification (NCBI taxonomy): domain Eukaryota; kingdom Viridiplantae; phylum Streptophyta; class Magnoliopsida; order Poales; family Poaceae; genus Lolium; species Lolium perenne. The sequence goes on from NC_067249.2 coordinate 147,220,247, forward strand.
TGTTATTAATGAGTAATTATTGCAAATATGTGCACTATCTTCTATCTTTGAATGTTGTGCAGGAAATAACATCATAATGGCAAATAGACCTGCAATAACTGAAGAAAATCACGTCACAAATACAACAAAGTTGACCAAACATCGAAAGGCAATTCCAGAAGCTTTAGCGGACATCGGTACGGGCAAGCCCTGCCCGTACCGTCCTCCCGTACGGTGTGCCGCAACCTTCCCGTGGTCAAACCCTATAAGTTCTATGAAGGGACCGACGCCAAAGAGAGAGCCATTCGTTGCCAAACAGAGCCACCATCCATCAGATCGATCTACACCCACCGAATGAGATCCACCACCATAGTTCATCCATTTCATCTCACATCTCCTCCATAGCCACCATCACCATTGTAATAGAGATTTCCTTGAGAATTGATGACCATTGTAAGAATATTATGATTTCAATTCAAGTATTTGCAACAATAATTTTTATCTTTGATCTTGATATTATGTGTGAGTAGTCCCCGCGGGCTGCGGGTTGGGGTGAATCCTCACATCGTATATATGCATCTAATCTCATAAATATGTGTAATAATTGAATAGGAGCTTTGGAATCTTGTATCCTTGTCTTTTTGCTTCGATTTGATGATTTGCAGGTACCCATATCTATCGGATCGATCAAGGGAAGAGGCTGGATGAGGGGAGAACGGCGTACTACCGTGAAACCTCAGTGACAGAAAGATGAAAGTAACGGTACATTTTTAGTGATTCACGCGGGATCAACGACGCACGCATCTAACTTAATTCTTTGGTACGTATTCATTTAATTAATAATTGTTATTACTCGCGGTTGTGGGAACAATGGTTGGACCAAGAGGCTCTTGCCACCTCGCTTTAGGGGAAAGAGTATTTACGGATGTGCTGCTCATAAATCTCTTATCACTATTTTATTTTCTACACATTGGCACTTCATTTCTGTGTGTGTGCGCGTTTGTGCCTGTGCGCATGCGTGTGTGTGCCTGCATATGTGTGCATGTGCATGTGCCTGTGCGCGTGCGTGTGTGTATATTAAAAATTCTATGCTCATTGTACCTTTGGAAAATAAAATAAAATGCTAGACGGAGTATTTTTGCAAGTTTGAATTGAACTTGATAACTTGTATACAACTCGATCGGTCGACTAAGACTTTCAACTGATAATCTTCACTAAGTATTAGCAAAACCGTGACAAATGGTAAACATGAAGAATGAGCATGCATGAACACACACAACCGCAAAAAAAAAAAAAAAAAAAAAAAAAAAACAGCCTCAAAGAAGAGTATCAAGTAGATAACACAATCACATGCGCACAGGTAACAACGTACGGTTGGTGTTTTGGCTATCCATATTTTGACTTTTTCCATAAATAAAAGTCTCCTCTTGCGGTTGTACTAGTAGCTTATAAGTAGAGTCACAAGATCCCTGCATTTTGGGACAAATTGCAGATGACCTTTTGATTCTTATGGCTGAGCAGGGTGTTGCGGTCACTCTCTTCCCGGCAGCTGAGGAAGACGACCTCACGGCATGCCTGTATCCACGTCCTACCAGGCTACCAGCCGGTATTTGCTTATATACTGTTGGTTTGCAGTTATCACCTATGCATGCCAGTCAAAGAACACTAGCATGGCATCCGGTGCTTCACGAACTGTCAGGTGAGCACGCGTCTTCACAATCATCCTCATAGACATTGATACACACTGACATAGCTGATCATCCTGGACGATCAGGTGTCCTCTGCATGGCGGCATATAGAACTAATCTCTTGTAGCTCTGCGTTGCATGTTTGAGCAGGTTTCAGAAGGACGCCGACGTGCAGCACTTGAGGACGAGCCCTAGTTTGGAGAGCCTGGCACAACAAACGGGAAAGAAGCGCAGGAAATCCCATGATCCACGGAGCTGGTTTCGGCAGGGAGGATCTGCTGCCTCCCCTGATCAGAAACAGCGCAAGGAGAGGCCGCTGTCGCGGGCGTTCTCGGAGGAGTTCGAGTCGCTGGTGCACGGCGGCGAGCAGCAGAACCTCTTGTACTTCTTCTTGGACCCTCGCGGGGAGGTGATCCACCTGTGGCACAAGGTGTTCCTGGCGGCGTGCCTGGCGTCGCTGTTCGTGGACCCGCTGTTCCTGTACCTGACGGGCACGCGGCGTGACCTGTGCGTGGAGTTCTCCTACTCCCTGGCGCTCACGCTGTCCATGATCCGGTCGCTGCTGGACGTGTTCTACGCCGTCAACATCCTGTTCCGGTTCCGCACGGCCTTCATCGCGCCGTCGTCGCGGGTGTTCGGGAGAGGGGAGCTGGTGATCAGCCCGTACCAGATCGCCAGGAGGTACCTCGCCTGGGCCTTCTGGTTCGACCTCTTCGCGGCGCTGCCTCTGCCGCAGCTGGTGGTGTGGTCCGTGGTGCCGAGGCTGAGGGAGTACTCGGCGACGGCCAGCAGGAAGAACGTCCTCCGCTTCAGCATCATCTTCCAGTACCTGCCGCGGCTGCTCCAGATCTTCCCGCTCACGAGGCGGATCGTCATGGCGACGGGGGTGATGACGGAGAACGCCTGGGCCGGAGCCGCCTACAACCTCATACTCTACATGCTCGCCAGCCACGTGCTCGGCGCGCTCTGGTACCTTTTCTCGGTGCAGAGGCAGGAGGCGTGCTGGATGGAGGCGTGCCGCCTGGAGGCCCCGGCGTGCCAGCCTCGCTTCTTCGACTGCCGAACCGTGAGCAGCAGCAGCAACAGGACCATCTGGTACGCGCTCACCAACATCACGACCCTCTGCGCTCCCAGCAACAGTGGCTTCTACCCGTTCGGGATCTACGCCGAGGCGTTCGAAGCCAAGCTCACCACCGCCTCCTTCACGCACAAGTACTTCTACTGCTTCTGGTGGGGGCTCAAGAACCTCAGCTGCCTAGGCCAGAACCTCTCCACCAGCCTGTCCATCGGCGAGATCAGCTTCGCCATCGTCATCGGCGTCCTCGGCCTTGTGCTCTTCGCGTTGCTCATCGGAAACATGCAGTCCTACCTCCAGGCCACGATGGTCCGGCTGGAGGAGTGGCGGACGAAGCGGACGGACATGGAGCGGTGGATGCAGCACCGGCAGATCCCGCGGCCGCTCAAGGAGTGCGTGAGGAGATACCACCAGTACAAGTGGGTGGCCACCCGCGGCGTCGACGAGGAGGCTCTGCTGGAGGATCTCCCCATGGACATCCGCCGTGACATCAAGCGGCATCTCTGCCTGGACCTGGTTCGGAGGGTGCCACTGTTCGACGAGATGGACGAGCGGATGCTGGAGGCCATCTGCGAGCGGCTGCGGCCGGCGCTCTACACGCGGGGCACGCGGTTGGTGCGGGAGCTGGACCCCGTCGACTCCATGCTCTTCATCATCAGGGGCCACCTCGACTCCAACACCACGCAGGGCGGGAGGTCCGGGTTCTTTAACTCGTGCCGGATCGGAGCGGGGGAGTTCTGCGGGGAGGAGCTGCTGACGTGGGCGCTGGACCCGCGCCCCGCCGAGGCGCTGCCGAGGTCCACGCGCACCGTGCGCGCCGTGTCCGAGGTCGAGGCGTTCGCGCTCGTCGCCGACGACCTCCGGTTCGTGGCCTCCCAGTTCCGGCGCCTACACAGCGCGCGCATCCGCCACAGGTTTCGGTTCTACTCCCACCAGTGGCGCACCTGGGCCGCATGCTTCATACAGGCCGCGTGGCGACGGCACAAGCGGCGACGCGCGTCGATGGAGCTCAGGATACGCGAGGGCGGCAGCGAGGCGTGGCCGGGAGGAAGCGTCAGGCGCCGTCGCTACAGTTGCGACGGCAAGTTGCTCAGGAAACCCATGGAGCCGGACTTCGCGGTGGAAGAAGAAGAGTGAAGCACTTCGAGTCAATCATACTTCGAGTTCTCAAGTACTTCTAGTGTGCTTTTGTGTAGGGAAAACGCTTGTTATCCGGCGACCGATCAAGGGAAAAGATCGGTCGCTCGGTTCGTTTCCGCTCCTGGGCCGCGAATTGCTCGCTTGCTGGCCCATCATCCGTTTCCCCGCATGGCCCATGAACGGTTCGCCGGTCCAGCACTTCCAGCACTCAACGTTCGGTCCGATTTTTTGTTGTCTTTGTGTGTGACTTTTTGTAAAGATAGTTGGTGTTTTTTGTTGTAATTCAATATGTACCAAATTAATTTTTGTTTGACCACTTTGCAGTGTTTGTAAACATATATATATATTTGTTTTAATCATTTCTGACTTTTGTACAAATAGTTGGTGGATTTTTGTTGTAAGTATGGTATCTACCTCTCCACATGGCATGACTTTTGTTATTAACTATTGTTGTAAATATGTTACTGATTTGTTGTATTTGTTTCTAACTTTTGTAAAAATAGACGATGATTTTTGTTGTAATTCAAGTTGTAGCAAATTAAATTATTTCTTAACAACTTTTGAATTATTTGCAAAAATATATATTTTAGTTGTAAATAGTCTGTGGTTTTTGTGGATGATGTTTTGCGACTTTTATTGTAAACACCCAAATTATTTGTGGCCTGTGTTGCTAATTATTATTGTAAATATTTTACTGGTTTGTTCTAAAGATATTTCTGGAATGAAAGCATACTTTTATTGTAAACATCCAAATAAAATAATGTTGGTTTTTGTTATTAATTATTGTTGTAATTATGTTTCCGATTTGTTGTAAAGATATTATTGCATGGAAACTGACTATTATTGTAAACATCCAAATAAAAAATATTGTCTTTGTTGTTAATTATTATTGTAAATATATTGATAATTTGTTGTACATATATGTGAAGATTTACTGTGAAAATTTTGTTGTAATACTTTTTATTTTTTGTACACAAAGCGGCGGGTTTTTGTTGCTATACTAAACAGCGGGTTTTGTTGTAAATATCTGAAAGTTTGGGGGCAAAGGGAAACACGTGTTCTGTTTAAACTGATAGGCTTAGGACCGCGGGTTGATTTTCCAAAAACCAGGGGGCAAAATGCAAAAATCGAAATGTTGCTAACTCTAGCCGATAGATCGCGATCGGACGGCCGGGACAGCAACCGATTTTAGCGAGCCGGGTCGGTCGCCCGACGCTGAGCGCTGCCCTTTGTGTAGTGTCTGGAAGACTTTCAAGTGTAAGATTGCTTACACTCCTTCGTCAAAATAGGTTTTCGTCCTGTTTCATAAATAAAATCACATCTATACAAGGTTCAAGTACAAGCAGGAACTAACGACTACCATAGGTCTGCTAGGGCCACAGCGCCCGAAAGAAAAAAAAACCAAGCGATACAACACTAAGACAAAGGGCAACTCAGAGGTTGGATGGCGTAAATATGTGATGAGCCACCGCAAGAAGATCCTCCAACATGTCGTCCAGATGCTCCTTGTCTTGATGTCTACACAACGGGTACAACTGCTGCAACAAAGCCAAGAAATTGTAGACATAGTCAGAAGCGCGTCGAAGAAAGATACGCTCTATCACCATGTTGTTACGCACAGTCCATAAGGTCTAGGTCAAAGCCGCGAACAATAGCTAGAAGAGGCGTCTCCTCCTGTCGGTGTTGTTCGCGAGGGCGGCAGCGAGGCGTGGCCGGGAGGAAGCGTCAGGCGCCGTCGCTACAGTTGCGACGGCAAGTTGCTCAGGAAACCCATGGAGCCGGACTTCGCGGTGGAAGAAAAACACTGAAGCACTTCGAGTCAAGCATGCTTCGAGTTCACAAGTACTTATAGTGTGGTTTTCTGTAGTGTCTGGAAGACTTTCAAGTGTAAGATTGCTTACACTCCTTCGTCGAAATAGGTTTCGTCCTGTTTCATAAATAAAGTAATCACATCTATACAAGGTTCAAGTACAAGCAGGAACTAACGACCACCATAGGTCTGCTAGGGCCACAGCGCCCGAAAGAAAAAACCAAGCGATACAACACTAAGACAAAGGGCAACTCAGAGGTTGGATGGCGTAATAATGTGACGACCCGCCGCAAGAAGATCCTCTAACATGCCGTCCAGATGCTCCTTGTCTTGATGTCTACACAACGGGTATCACTGCTGCAACAAAGCCAGGAAATTGTAGACATAGTCAGAAGCGCGTCGAAGAAAGATACGCTCTATCACCATGTTGTTACGCACAGTCCATAAGGTCTAGGTCAAAGCCACGAACAATAGCTAGAAGAGGCGTCTCCTCCTGTCGGTGTTGTTCGCGAGGGCCTCAATGAACTCTCCGAGGACTGAGGACTGAGGCCTACCACTCAGGCCCCAGAGCCTCATGCAAGAAACTCCAAAGGAACTGGATAGCGGGGCAAGAGAACATGATGTGCGTCGTCAATTCCGGAACCGCACATAATGGGCACAGGCCGTTACCCGGCACGTTCCGCTTAGGGACCTCCACACCAGATGGAAGGCGGTCTCTAAGCAGTTGCCACAGGAAGATTTTCGTCTTAAGAGGAATCGACGCTTTGAAAATCGGAGACGTCCAAGATACGTGTGGCCCCCTAAAAAGGGCCCTATACGGTGATCTCACTAAGAACATGCCAGAAGTAGTAAGGCGCTAGGAGGGAGAGTCTACCCTGCCCGGAGGTCCCTCCGGGAGGAGGTTCCGAAACGATTCCAAACTAATGGCCTCTCCCTAGGTCAGGCCTCGGCGGAGCTGGATATCCCAATCCCCCTGAGAAGCTGTTGCAACCAGAATAGATGTGTCAGCGCAAATGGAAAAGAGTTTTGGAAAGTCCTGCTGAATGGGTCGGCCGCCAAGCCAAGCCAGAACATGGTTCCTCTACCATCGTCTATGGAGAGGGATAACCTAGCTCTGATCTCGTGCTTAATGTCCTGGATGGACCTCCAAAACTGAGATCCCTCCCGACGCTCGCAACAAGTAGCGGCCGGCTACGCAAGTACTTAGCCTTCACCAACTTTAACCAAAGGCCCCATCATCTGTTATGATCCTCCATGTCCATTTCAACATTAGGGCCACATTCATGTGTCGAGAGGAGATAATACCTATGCCCCCAAGATCCTTGGGAGGCTCACACCTCGGCCCATTTGACCATGTGGTATTATTGCCGGCTCGTTCGATCCATCCAGAAGAAGTGTGAAAGCTCCTTGTACAAGGTGCAATGTATCCCCTCGGGGAGGAGATACAGCCCCATGATATACATGGGAAGACTGGACATGCAGGAATCAATGAGCACTGTCTTGCTACCCTTGGAGGTGAACCTACCGCACCACGGTTTCACCTTTGATCTCACTTGCCCCACCAAGGGGGTGAGGTCTCTAATTAAGGATCCTAGAATACCTAACATGTACTCCCATGTAGTTCACATGGAAGGTCGACAACTTGCAATTTAGGTTGTCAGCGATCCGCAGCTGGACTTCCGGGGGTACCCCAAGACCACTACCTCACTTTTTTCAAAGTTAATCTTGAGGCCAGACATGGCCTTAAAACAGAGGACTGGGAACTTGAGGTTCATGATGTCGAGGTCCGATCGTTTGAACATAATCATGGCATCGTTCGTATACTGGAGGTGGGTAACCCCACAACGTGGCGGGAGGCGTGGCGGGAGGTGTTCGACCACTCCAGTAATATGTCCCGAGATCCTTGCCCTCTCCAAGATCTCGGCAAGGGAGTCTACTGCGGCGTTGAAGAGGATAGGGGACAATGGGTCCCCTGGCGCACTGATGTCTACGCCCCCCCTCCTTTTCCTGTAGACAGTGTTGGGCCTCCAAGAGCAGAGGTTTGTAGAACAGCAGCAAGTTTTCCCTTAAGTGGATCACCCAAGGTTTATCGAACTCAGGGAGGAAGAGGTCAAAGATATCCCTCTCATGCAACCCTGCAACCACAAAGCAAGAAGTCTCTTGTGTCCCCAACACACCTAATAGGTGCACTAGTTTGGCGAAGAGATAGTGAAATACAGGTGGTATGAATATATATGAGCAGTAGCAACGGCACCAGAAAAGTGCTTTGCCCAGGACAGTAAACAAGCAGTAGTAACGCAGCAGTAGTAACGCAGTAAAACAGTAAACAAACAGCGATAGCAGTATTTAGGAACAAGGCCTAGGGATCATACTTTCACTAGTGGACACTCTCAACTTTGATCACATAACAGAATAGATAAATGCATACTCTACACTCTCTTGTTGGATGATGAACACCACTAACTGTGTAGGATTACACGAACCCTCAATGTCGGAGTTAACAAGCTCCACAATATTCAATGTTCATATTTAAATAACCTTAGAGTGTAAGATAGATCAACACAACTAAACCAAGTACTAACGTAGCATGCACACTGTCACCTTCACGCTACGAAAGGAGGCATAGATCACATCAACACTATCATAGCAATAGTTAACTTCATAATCTACAAGAGATCATAATCATAGCCTACGCCAAGTACTAACACGGATGCACACACTGTCACCATTACACCGTGCAGGAGGAATAAACTACTTTAATAACATCACTAGAGTAGCACATAGATAAATTGTGATACAAAACACATTGCAATCATAAAGAGATATAAATAAGCACTTCACTATGCCATTCATAACAGTGAATAAGTATTCTGTGAAATATAGCCTAAGAGACCCACACGGTGCACACACTGTCACCTTTACACACGTGGGACAAGGAGTCTCCGGAGATCACATAAGTAAAATTCACTTGACTAGCATAACGACATCTAGATTACAAGCATCATCATATGAATCTCAATCATGTAAGGCAGCTCATGAGATTATTGTATTGAAGTACATAGGAGAGAGATTAACCACATAGCTACCGGTACAGCCCCGAGCCTCGATGGAGAACTACTCCCTCCTCATGGGAGACAGCAGCGTTGATGGAGATGGCGGTGGTGTCGATGGAGAAGCCTTCCGGGGGCACTTCCCCGTCCTGGAGGCGTGCCGGAACAAAGACTCCTGTCCCCCAGATCTTGGCTTCGCGATGGCGGCGGCTCTGGAAGGTTTCTCGTACCGTGGCTTTTCCGTCTCGAGGTTTTAGGTCGAGGACCCTTAAATAGGCGAAGAGGCGGCGTCAGAAGGTCAACGAGGCGACGACACCATAGGGGGGCGCGGGCCCCCCCTTGGCCGCGCCGGCCTATGGTCTGGTGGGCCTGTGGCCCCCCTCTGGCGACTCTCGGGTGTTCTGGATGCTTCCGGAGATTCTAAGATGCTGGGCGTTGATTTCGTTCGATTCCGAGAATATTTCCTTACTAGGATTTCTGAAACCAAAAACAGCAGAAAACAGCAACTGGCACTTCGGCATCTTGTTAATAGGTTAGTTCCGGAAAATGCATAAATATGACATAAAATGTATATAAAACATGTAGATATTATCAATAATGTGGCATGGAACATAAGAAATTATCGATACGTCGGAGACGTATCAGCATCCCCAAGCTTAGTTTCTGCTCGTCCCGAGCAGGTAAACGATAACAAAGATAATTTCTGGAGTGACATGCCATCATAACCTTGATCATACTATTGTAAGCACATGTAATGAATGCAGCGATCCAAACAATGTAAATGACATGAGTAAACAAATGAATCATATAGCAAAGACTTTTCATGAATAGTACTTCAAGACAAGCATCAATAAGTCTTGCATAAGAGTTAACTCATAAAGCAATAATTCATAGTAAAGGCATTGAAGCAACACAAAGGAAGATGAAGTTTCAGCGGTTGCTTTCAACTTGTAACATGTATATCTCATGGATAGTTATCAATGCAAAGCAATATAACAAGTGCAATATGCAAGTATGTAGGAATCAATGCACAGTTCACACAAGTGTTTGCTTCTTGAGGTGGAGAGAGATAGGTGAACTGACTCAACAATAAAAGTAAAAGAAAGGTCCTTCAAAGAGGAAAGCATCGATTGCTATATTTGTGCTAGAGCTTTGATTTTGAAAACAAGAAACAATTTTGTCAACGGTAGTAATAAAGCATATGTGTTATGTAAATTATATCTTACAAGTTGCAAGCCTCATGCATAGTATACTAATAGTGCCCGCACCTTGTCCTAATTAGCTTGGACTACCGGGATTATCGCAATGCACATGTTTTAACCAAGTGTCACAAAGGGGTACCTCTATGCCGCCTGTACAAAGGTCTATGGAGAAAGCTCGCATTGGATTTCTCGCTATTGATTATTCTCAACTTAGACATCCATACCGGGACAACATAGACAACAGATAATGGACTCCTCTTTTATGCATAAGCATGTAGCAACAATTAATTTTCTCATATGAGATTGAGGATATTTGTCCAAAACTGAAACTTCCACCATGGATCATGGCTTTAGTTAGCGGCCCAATGTTCTTCTCTAACAACATGCACGCTCTAACCATAAGGTGGTAGATCGCCCTTACTTCACACAAGACGAACATGCATAGCAACTCACATGATATTCAACAAAGAGTAGTTGATGGCGTCCCCAGGAACATGGTTATCGCACAACAAGCAACTTAATAAGAGATAAAGTGCATAAGTACATATTCAATACCACAATAGTTTTTAGGCTATTTGTCCCATGAGCTATATATTGTAAAGGTGGAGGAATAGAAATTTAAAGGTAGCACTTCAAGCAATTTACTTTGGAATGGCGGAGAAATACCATGTAGTAGGTAGGTATGGTGGACACAAATGGCATAGTGGTTGGCTCAAGTATTTTGGATGCATGAGAAGTATTCCCTCTCGATACAAGGTTTAGGCTAGCAAGGTTATTTGAAACAAACACAAGGATGAAGCGGTGCAGCAAAACTCACATAAAAGACATATTGTAAACATTATAAGACTCTACACCGTCTTCCTTGTTGTTCAAACTCAATACTAGAAATTATCTAGACTTTAGAGAGACCGATTATGCAAACCAAATTTTAGCAAGTTCTATGTATTTATTCATTAATAGGTGCAAAGTATATGATGCAAGAGCTTAAACATGAGCACAACAATTGCCAAGTATCACATTATCCAAGACATTATAGCAAATTACTACATGTAGCATTTCCCGATTCCAACCATATAACAAATTAACGAAGCAGTTTCAACCTTCGCCATGAAAATTAAAGGCTAAGAACACATGTGTTCATACGAACCAGCGGAGCGTGTCTCTCTCCCACACAAGCATTTATTCAAACAAAAACAAAAACAAGAAACATACAGACGCTCCAAGTAAAGTACATAAGATGTGACCGAATAAAAATATAGTTTCAAGAGAAGGAACCTGATAATTTGTCGATGAAGAAGGGGATGCCTTGGGCATCCCCAAGCTTAGACGCTTGAGTCTTCTTGAAATATGCAGGTATGAACCATGGGGGCATCCCCAAGCTTAGACTTTTCACTCTTCTTGATCATGTTGTATCATCTCCCTCTCTTGATCCTTGAAAACTTCCTCCACACCAAACTCGAAACAAACTCATTAGATGGTTAGTGCATAATAAAAAATTCACATGTTCAGAGGTGACACAATCATTCTTAACACTTCTGGACATTGCTCAAAGCTACTGGAAGTTAATGGAACAAAGAAATCCATCCCACATAGCAAAAGAGGCAATGCGAAATAAAAGGCAGAATCTGTCAAAACAGAACAGTCCGTAAAGACGAATTTTAAAGGGGCACCAGACTTGCTCAAATGAAAATGCTCAAATTTAATGAAAGTTGCGTACATATCTGAGGATCACTCACGTAAATTGGCATAATTTTCTGAGTTACCTACAGAGAATTTTGCCCAGATTCGTGACAGCAAAGAAATCTGTTTCTGCGCAGTAATCCAAATCTAGTATGAACTTTACTATCAACGACTTTACTTGGCACAACAAAACACTAAACTAAGATAAGGAGAGGTTGCTACAGTAGTAAACAACTTCCAAGACACAAATATAAAATAAAGTACTGTAGCAAAATAACACATGGGTTATCTCCCAAGAAGTTCTTTCTTTATAGCCATTAAGATGGGCTCAGCAGTTTTAATGATGCACTCGCAAGAAATAGTATTTGAAGCAAAAGAGAGCATCAAGAGGCAAATTCAAAGCACATTTAAGCCTAACATGCTTCCTATGCAGAGGAATCTTGTAAATAAACAAGTTCATTAATAGCAAAGTGACAAGCATAGGAAGATAAAACAAGTGTAGCTTCAAAAATTTCAGCACATAGAGAGGTGTTTTAGTAACATGAAAATTTCTACAACCATATTTTCCTCTCTCATAATAATATCCAGTGGCATCATGAGCAAACTCAACAATATAACTATCAAATGAAACACTCTTATCATGAGTCTCATGCATAAAAATATTACTCTCCACATAAGCATAATCAATTTTATTAGTTGTAGTGGGAGCAAATTCAACAAAGTAGCTATCATTATTATTCTCATCATCAAATATAGGAGGCATATTGTACTCATAATCAAATTTATCCTCCATAACAGGCGGCAACAAAAGACTACTATCATTATAATCATCATAAATAGGAGGCAAAGTATCATCAAAGTAAATTTTCTCCTCAATGCTTGGGGGACTAAAAAGATCATGCTCATCAAAACCAGCTTCCCCAAGCTTAGAATTTTCCATAGCATTAGCAACAATAGTGTTCAAAGCATTCATATTAATAACATTCCCATTAGCATGCATATAAAGTTCCATGGGTTTTTTAATTCTCTCTTCAAACACATCATGTCCTAATTTAAGATAAAGTTCATAAAGATCTCTCATATTTTTGTTGTTTTCCATTATGCCTAACTAGTGTAAACAAGAAACAAAAAGTTGCAATTGCAGGATCTAAAGGAAATAGCTTCGAGCATAAACACAATGGCGCCAGAAGAGTATCTTACACTGAACCGAAGTATGAGTGCCTTTTACCTTTCCTCCCCGGCAACGGCGCCAGAAAATAGCTTGATGTCTACGCCCCCCTCCTTTTCCTGTAGACAGTGTTGGGCCTCCAAGAGCAGAGGTTTGTAGAACAGCAGCAAGTTTTCCCTTAAGTGGATCACCCAAGGTTTATCGAACTCAGGGAGGAAGAGGTCAAAGATATCCCTCTCATGCAACCCTGCAACCACAAAGCAAGAAGTCTCTTGTGTCCCCAACACACCTAATAGGTGCACTAGTTCGGCGAAGAGATAGTGAAATACAGGTGGTATGAATATATATGAGCAGTAGCAACGGCACTTAAAAGTGCTTTGCCCAGGACAAGTAAACAAGCAAAGAGTAACGCAGCAGTAGTAACGCAGTAAAATAGTAAACAAGCAGCGATAGCAGTATTTAGGAACAAGGCCTAGGGATCATACTTTCACTAGTGGACACTCTCAACTTTGATCACATAACAGAATAGATAAATGCATACTCTACACTCTCTTGTTGGATGATGAACACCACTAACTGTGTAGGATTACACGAACCCTCAATGCCGGAGTTAACAAGCTCCACAATATTCAATGTTCATATTTAAATAACCTTAGAGTGTAAGATAGATCAACACAACTAAACCAAGTACTAACGTAGAATGCACACTGTCACCTTCACGCTACGAAAGGAGGCATAGATCACATCAACACTATCATAGCAATAGTTAACTTCATAATCTACAAGAGATCATAATCATAGCCTACGCCAAGTACTAACACGGATGCACACACTGTCACCATTACACCGTGCAGGAGGAATAAACTACTTTAATAACATCACTAGAGTAGCACATAGATAAATTGTGATACAAAACACATTGCAATCATAAAGAGATATAAATAAGCACTTCACTATGCCATTCATAACAGTGAATAAGTATTCTATGAAATATAGCCTAAGAGACCCACACGGTGCACACACTGTCACCTTTACACACGTGGGACAAGGAGTCTCCGGAGATCACATAAGTAAAATTCACTTGACTAGCATAACGACATCTAGATTACAAGCATCATCATATGAATCTCAATCATGTAAGGCAGCTCATGAGATTATTGTATTGAAGTACATAGGAGAGAGATTAACCACATAGCTACCGGTACAGCCCCGAGCCTCGATGGAGAACTACTCCCTCCTCATGGGAGACAGCAGCGTTGATGGAGATGGCGGTGGTGTCGATGGAGAAGCCTTCCGGGGGCACTTCCCCGTCCCGGCGGCGTGCCGGAACAGAGACTCCTGTCCCCCAGATCTTGGCTTCGCGATGGCGGCGGCTCTGGAAGGTTTCTCGTACCGTGGCTTTTCCGTCTCGAGGTTTTAGGTCGAGGACCCTTAAATAGGCGAAGAGGCGGCGTCAGAAGGTCAACGAGGCGACGACACCATAGGGGGGCGTGGGCCCCCCTTGGCCGCGCCGGCCTATGGTCTGGTGGGCCTGTGGCCCCCCTCTGGTGACTCTCGGGTGTTCTGGATGCTTCCGGAGATTCTAAGATGCTGGGCGTTGATTTCGTCCGATTTCGAGAATATTTCCTTACTAGGATTTCTGAAACCAAAAACAGCAGAAAACAGCAACTGGCACTTCGGCATCTTGTTAATAGGTTAGTTCCAGAAAATGCATAAATATGACATAAAATGTATATAAAACATGTAGATATTATCAATAATGTGGCATGGAACATAAGAAATTATCGATACGTCGGAGACGTATCACGCACCCCACACGCTATCCTAAAATAGGGACCCACTTCCCCATTTATGTTAATGGCCATACTATTAGTCGAAATGGTCTGCATAATCCAACCAATCATTTGGTCATCAATGCCCCTCCTCTGGAGAACCTACTGAAGGAGCACCAATCCAAGCGATCGCGCGCCTTCTGGAAGTCTAGTTTTAAAAAGACACCCCTCTGGTGTCGACTCTTCACCTCATGAGCAATCTCATTAAGTGCTAGAATTCCATCGGATGTGCCGACCTTTGAGGAAGGCGGACTGGTATTGTCTTCTTAAAACATCTGGCATATTGTCACTGAACTTGACAACATGAACCTTATTCACTTGACCTGACACATTGCCAACAAAAGTTGCTTTTGCCGCAGACCTAGTAACATGAGTTGCTTGCAGAGGGATTTCAGCAACAACATGAGTTTTCTCCCCAGTAACAGGTGATGACATGGAATCCAGAACATTTGGTCGAGCAACAGTTTCAATACCTACAAAATATGTAGCTGCAATATTCTGGTTACAACAAACATTCTTGAGACGACAACATTCTTGAGACGACGAATGGGTGATTTCTGTAACATCGAAGCAGCACATATATCAATTGCTTGCGCATTGGGACACATTGTATTTGCGGCACCTCCAACATCATACAAAGGACCAACACCAATTACAGAAGAATCTCTCTCAACACTTATTCCAGTATCCAGTTCCTCATTAACTTCAAGTTCAGTCCAACCTTGCACGAGCTTACTCGTTACACTAGTGATACCAGATGCAAACTCACTCATCAATCTAGTAACCTTGTCTTGACGCTGCATCAACAATCAAGAAAGGGACTATTTCAATTAAGATGTACACTATAATATGAATGTTTCGCACAAAAATAAGAAACATAGAAAAAATATTCGGTAAAGTGTTTACTGTATCGTACATGTTTCGGGTGGTATTCATATCAATCCATCATTCAAAACTAGATGCGCCTCCAAACAAGTTGAAATTGACAGCAAGGTGTGGCTTTAACTGATAGATAAATGAAAAACAAACAAAAGCATTGCATTGGATTTTAACAAAAATACAAAGATATATAAACACAAAAGGAAATTATCAGTTGGTAGCAAAATGACGAGAAATGTTTAACTTGCCTCAAGATTACCATAACCTGACCCATCCCTCTTCAAGTCGAGATCAAGAACAGTATCAACATCTTTCTTTGATCATATATTGACAACAAAACGCACACACGAAAGATTAAGGTTGAGAAAGTTGATATCCAAGGAGTCAACATACAGTAACTCACATGGAACAGACAACCTCTAGAAGTTTTCCCAGTAGAAAGCTCCTCATGCAATCTATCACAAACAAAATGATAAATGTTCATGGTCTGAACATTACTAATGTTATCCTGCATATATAAACGGCGAATAAATGATTATTCAGCTAAGAATAATGTGAATGTGACCAAGAAAACATATAATTTAAGAAAACTAATGAAAAAAGTGTTTAAAACCTATAGGAGAACAATATACCAGTGTAGGATAACATATGTTTCTAACTTTGTTTGATGTGGTTGGTGCGAGCAAAGTGCAAACCAAGTACGTCATCCAAACTTGCTTGAAAACATCGTCATCTTGTCTCATATCTGCCAACATGGTAAAGACACTAGTAATCTTCGGCTAATTGCTATGGCCAAGAAATAACAAAGGACCTATATGAGACTCAATAACAACATCCATTGCATATACCATAGGAATCTCTCCTTGGGGAAGACCGAGTGTACGGTAAATAGAATCGGCATTAAGAGGAATTCTGCCACGACTAGGTATGAGAAACTCTCGAGAAAGCTTAACATACCTACGAGCCAACCAGTTTATCAAAGGATTATGCAGAAATGACACTTGATGTCAAGCAATGTTCCAAGATCCATATCCTCAATTCCTTTCTTCTGAACAGCACTTAGATGTAGATATAACCTCACAACAGACCAAGGAGAGGCCCTATTCCTAGCCCGCTCACTAGCATTCAACATTTTGACAACATCTAATTGATCACCGCCATGTTTCTTGTTGCCCGACATGGAAACAAAAAAGCTACAAAAGCACAAACAAAGGAAAACATCACTATAATGGGAAAAGTAACTTAAACTTTCAGCAAGCAACAAAATTGTTGTATTAGTTCGGTACAGAAAGCAAGCAACACACTGAATTAACAAGCGGCATAGTGTGGTTTGTATGATCTCACGGTAGCCTCCTGATGAGGAGCTAATTCTGAGGGACATCCATGATAACAAGTGGAAGTTCGAAGTTCATACACGCAAAAAAAGGTTGGTGAATATACCAAGCCCACCCAAGTCCAACTACAATATAAAATTGAATAAGTCATAAGATCTGGATACGTTAAACACTGGAACAACAGGGTGGACTAGCAAGAACATCCACATGAAAACACAAGAACACAATACATAACCAACTTATCAACAACATCCAGCTCTAGGGCATTGCTGCTCCAAACCATAAAATTAGGCATGACCTACGGTGAGCGTGCGCATCTACGGTGGCCATGAAACATCAACGACAAGTAGATCCCTAGCAACATTTAGATCATCGCACACCGAACTGAAGGAACACATCCGGCTATCCACCCTCAAACACAAAAAAAACGAGAAAAAGCTCCAAGGAGAAGTACACAAGCCAATGGATTTGTGAAAGAACAAACCTCCCCGGAGAAGAAATCCACCGGCGACTACTGCCTCCAACTAGATCTGGAAAAGTAGACCGTTGACTAGATCCCAAATCCTTCCCTGAGAACGCGGGATAAGATCCACCCTTACTGATGACCTGAGTGCAGTAGATATCGATACCGCGCGCTCTACGCATGGAGAATCACCCCTCGTTGTCGACGTATCCGTTGGTCTTGAATGCCAGGAGACAGGGAGAGAAAGCAACGTGTCGGCGGAGGGGGATTAGAATTGCCGATTCAAAAGATTTCGAAAAAGGTTGGGAAAGTCTGGGGCGAAAGTTGTGGCCTAAAATAGAATAGTGCTCGGTTGCTAGAAAAGGAAGGAGGAGACGCGGCGCGTGGAAAGGGAATTGCATCGCGCGGGCGCAAGCGCTGTGCGCCATCAGAAACTGACCGCGCGAGCGGTTGAGTGCAAAGGAGGGAATTCGGTCTTCTCCTACCTTGGGACCTTGGCAACCTACTCTCGCTCCACCATTACTAATGTTGGACGAGTTTGGAAAAACTGTTAGATATACTGTAGAGAGATGTTGTAAAACAATGTAAATACTATAGAAAAAATTGGTGCATACGATCGTGTTTGTACCATGATCAAATGTGCAGAAATTACTCGCTTAAATGAATCGGTCAAGAAGGTGGCTGGTGAGGTTTTACAGCCAGGCTGTGTAAACTAGCGTTGGCCAAAACTTTCCTCAAAAAGAAAAAAAAAACGTTGGCCAAAACTTGGAGGACTGTGTGTTAATATGTGTGCTAATTGCCGTAACCAATTAGTAAGCCCAAAACCTATGCTTGCAAGTCAGACCTACCCTTCCACATGACCGCAAACCCATCGCTGTTAGTACTACGGCCGCCGCTCGCTGCCGCCACGCTACTTGCAAGCCGCCAGGAGACGACGAGGGCACTGTGGCGGTGCCGCCATGCTAGCCAGGGCTGTTCCGCTTCCATTGATCTTTCCACCACGGTGCGCCGATGCCTAGGCGCTGTGACATCAAGCTCGTGGATCACCAAATCTATTACTGGAGCACTAGAATCTCAAGGTACACGCACGCGAGCACTGAAATCTCAAGTACACTGCTATATAGCACCCACAAAGACAATGAGGGTAGTGCACTGATATAGAGAGGTCAGCGTCATCAGTAGTTAATACTCCTTTTTGATGAATTGCAACTTGCTAGTCTGATAGATTGTAACACTTGCATATAAGGCAAATGCAGGTCGATCAAGAATTAATTCTATGTCGACTCTATAACCGGTAGATTTGTATCGTGATTTGTGCATATGAGAATTGCACGTAGGTGCGCAATTGCATAATATTTTCTTAGTTGCACATGAAATTGAGTGACATTACGTGAGCGAGAATTAAATTTAATTCTGTGTCGATCAATAACCAGTCACGTCTTCATTTATTTAGGATCTTGATGTCAGAGATCGGAATTCAACCAAATAAAACTTTATTTTTGCCACACACAAATATTTTACTACTTATAAGAATATACGTTTATTGCTATATGTATTGATATCAACGCATGTCATATTGCAACTGAAAAGTTTGCTTTTAATCTGGTGTTTATTGTTCTCATCACTTCCTTTATGTTCAAATCCTTGTTCCGTCTCTAGCGTCTTGACATGGTTTCCAATGCCAGTTGCCGACCTCAACCTTTCGTGTACGTTCATGTGGAGGGTATAGGGGAGGGGACTAAGGGCATAAATATGAAGGCAGTAAATTCTTGCTTCCCCATCTCTAAAGAAATAATAAAAAGATGATGAAGCAACTGTCTAAATAAAAATCAAACGGTGCATAAAAATGAGACCACCACTCTATTAGGACCCACCTCTTCTTTCCACCAATATTCCCGTCCTTCCCGTGTGGTTTTTCCCTCTTTATCTTCTCTCTCCTCACTTTCTTTTCTTTCTCTTGCCTTTCTCACCAGAGGAGACGGCCTCTTTTGCAAGAGACCCTGCGACTACCGAACCTGAACTCTGACATCCGAGCCTAGTTAGACGCCGTAGGCTGGTCCTAGGCGTTGGCCATGCCCCAATATGACATGTTTGACAGGTGAAAAGAGGCAAGGAGCTATGAAAGAAGTAAGATTTTGGAGGAGGGCAAGGCTAGGAGTAGGATTATGACACTAAAACTCGCCTATTATATATACTACTATTGTTTATGACACTAAAACTCGCCTATTATTAGCCAAGAATGACCTGTTGCTTATTTATAAAAAATCATCTATGATTCACGTATCATGGAGTGAATCATCGATGATGAACTTATGTGTGATAATCCCACTATCGGTCATTTTTTTGCGAACCTTGTATAATGGGAAGTTTTAGAGCATCTCTAACAAAGCCCGTAAATACGCGAACTGAACTCGTGTTTACAAATGGGAAAATCGCTAGCTTTTGTTTTACAGTTTTGGTTTACAGGCTCTGTTCCGCGACAGCGATTTTCCAAACCCATAAAGACAGGGTTTATCATAGAATTGGCATATGATCAAACTATCAAATGCAAACAACTCATGCATAGTTCATGGTTTTACATCAAATGACAAAATCATAGCAAATAGTTCATAGTTCATGGCAGGAAGTTGCTCATTCTCCTCACCAGCTCCTCTCACCGTCGGCATCAAATGGAGGTAGGGCCGTCGTGACTATCATCGCCGGCCATGTCTCTATACCTAGCATTGGCAATGCGGTCATACATTTGCAAAAACCGCTAGGAGTATTCGACACCACTTGATCCATTGTTGCCGTCCACCGGCTGCATGTCGGTTTGATCGCGTCCCAGCGTCCTTGGAGTGATCGGTACGTGCGATCGACAGGATGGCGAACCCGAGGCATCAGTTTATGGCATTTTTCCTCGATGTGTTGCCAGTAGCGCTTCCCGGTTTGATCGGTGCCGGAGACTGCATCCATCCCCACGGCGGCCCAAGCTCGGCACAACGTCGCGTCTTCTATTTCCGTGTAGTTGTTGGCCCTTCTTTTCTTCTTCTTTCCATCAGCCTCGACCTCGCCACACCTTCGTCGCCTTCATCTTCTTCCACATCGTCCCCTTCTTTCCCTTCATCCGTGTCTTCCTCCCCATCTCTGCCCATCCCAACGTCGAACGGAGTGAGTGGAGCAATGTTAACCTCGTCCAACATCTCCATGTACGAGGCGTTGCCGTTCTTACAAATACTCGGCCTCAATTTCTGCTCGCAATTAAAAACGATATGGAGTTGTAATTTTTACCTTCTTGACCCGTCGTCGAGCACGTCATGGGCATCGTTCGCGTTGGCAACCGGCGGCGGCGTTGACGGGGATGGGAGCGGAGGCGGGGTGCCACGGCTCGTCGTCGTCTTCGATTTCGTTCTCTTCGGCGTCGAATTGTTTGGTCTGGCGCAGGATGTCTTCGGCTCCGTCGGCTTGGCTACGTCGGTCCCTTTGGCGACATTGGGGACAGCACTGATACGTCTCCAACGTATCCATAATTTCTGATGTTCCATGCTTGTTTTATGACAATACTTACATGTTTTGCTCGCACTTTATAATGTTTTTATGTGTTTTCCGGAACTAACCTATTAACAAGATGCCACAGTGCCAGTTCATGTTTTCTGCTGTTTTTGGTTCCAGAAAGGCTGTTCGGGCAATATTCTCGGAATTGGACGAAATCAACGCCAAAGATCTTATTTTTCCCGGAAGGCTCCAGAACACCGAAGGAGAGTCGGAGGAGAGCCAGGGGGCCACCACACATGTGGGCCGCGCGGGCCACACCCTGGCCGCGCCGGCCTGGTGTGGGGCCACCCTGTCACCCCTCCTGCACCGCCTCTTCGCCTATATAAGCCCTTTCGACCTAAAAACGCGATACCAATTGACGAAACTCCAGAAAGACTCCAGGGGCGCCGCCGCCATCGCGAAACTCCAATTCGGGGGACAGAAGTCTCTGTTCCGGCACCCTGTCGGGACGGGGAAGTGCCCCCGGAAGCCATCTCCATCGACGCCACCGCCTCCATCATGCTCCGTGAGTAGTTCCCCCATGGACTACGGGTTCTAGCAGTAGCTAGTTGGTACTCTCTATCCCATGTACTTCAATACAATGATCTCATGAGCTGCCTTACATGATTGAGATCCATCTGATGTAATCGGTGTTGTGTTTGTTGGGATCCGATGGATGATACATTATGATTAGTCTATCTATAAAGTTTGTGAAGTTATTGTTGCTGCAATCTTGTTATGCTTAATGCTTGTCACTAGGGCCCGAGTGGCATGATCTTAGATTTGAGCTTTATAATTATTGCTTAGATTGTATCTACAAGTTGTATGCACATGTCGCTGTCCGGAACCAAAGGCCCCGAAGTGACAGAAATCGGGACAACCGGAGGGGATGGCGGTGATGTGAGGATCACATGTTTTCACGGAGTGTTAATGCTTTGCTCCGGTACTCTATTAAAAGAAGTACCTTAATATCCAGTAGATTCCCTTGAGGCCCGGCTGCCACCGGCTGGTAGGACAAAAGATGTTGTGCAAGTTTCTCATTGCGAGCACGCATTTACTATATATGGAAAACATGCCTACATGATTAATGAATTGATGTTCTTTCTTAATGCTTTATCAATCCTATCAATTGCCCAACTGTAATTTGTTCACCCAACACTTGTCACTTGTTATTGGAGAGTTACCACTAGTGTAGATCGCTGGGAACCCCGGTCCATCTCTCATCATTATATACTCGTTCTATATGTCATTGGAAGTAGTATCAACTATTTTCCGGTGCCATCGCCTCTGTGTTATTGCTACTGCTGCTGTGTTACTATTACTATTGTTCTCATATTACTGCTGCTTTCACATCACCCCTGTTACTAGTGCTTTTCCAGGTGCAGCTGAATTGACAACTCAGTTGTTAAGGCTTATAAGTATTCTTTACCTCCCCTTGTGTCAAATCAATAAATTTGGGTTTTACTTCCCTCGAAGACTGCTGCGATCCCCTATACTTGTGGGTTATCAAGACTGTTTTCTAGCGCCGTTGCCGGGGAGGCATAGCTCTACTCATAAGTTCACCTGGGGAGTACACTCTACCTCTCTCTCTGTTTTTATTTTCTTTTATTTTGTTTTGCTTAGTTTACTTTTGTCTAGTTTATTTGTGTTTAGTTTATTTCTGTCTAGTATTATTTTGCTTAGTTTACTTTTGCTTAGTTTCTTTTTGTCTTGTTTTATTTTTCTCATATACCCCAAAATCCATAAAAATTTGAAAAACCTAAAAATTAAAAACTGCTGTTATGGGAGAACCCACAACCTACTTGGAGCTCATAGAATATTATAATAATTATAGAGAATCAAGAACTGGTAAAGTAATGAGTGCTGTGATAGAAAAATTGAATACAATTGCTAAAATCTTGCTTAAACGCCATGATATAAATTGTTGCTCTCAACAGGATACTAAACATCTGAAATTTCAATGTCGCTTTAGTGAAGAAGTTTTAATTAAGAACTATAATTGGAATAGCTATATTCATCTTGGGTTCGAAGAAGTAGAACAATTTGTCATATTTATGGGAGCCTCTGAGATAGAATCCTTCATGGCTAAAAATTATGAAACTTGTGTTGTTTGTAAGGACCTTAAAGATTATGTCTCTTCTATCCTTAATTTTTGCAATGAAAGCTACACTGATAATCCTTATATCATTGATTATAAAGAGAGACTCATTAATGCACAAGAATGCACTCACAATTTGCAGGAACCTGTGGAAGAGGAAATTGATGAACCTGAAAGCTCATTGGATGAAAAAGAAGAGGAGAGTGATGAACAAAAGGAGGAAGAATGGATTAGCTACCCATGCCAACCTTCTAATGAGAGTAACTGTCAACACCCGGATTTTTAAGTCCGGATGCCTATTATGTCATACATCGCAATCCCAGGAATATTGTTGTTGCGAGGCATAATAGTTAAGTATCACAGTCATCATTCATTACAAACCATAAGTCTTACAAATTGGAATCACATGATCCATATTACACGAATAGTTGATCTATTGATCAACGAACAAACACAAATTCATAGTTCATAGCGGAAGCGTAAGATACAAGGTGACATAGGCATCCCAAATGGGCCTGCCGAAGATAGTACCCGGGGTTTACTGAAGGCCCATTACCCGAAGAATAATAAGATTCGGAAGCCCAAGATATTATTAAGGAAAGCTAGAGTTGTAATAGAAAGTCTTATTTGTAATCTTACGGGATGAGTTAGAAACCTTCCCGGACTTTGTAACTTGTACAGCACGAATCCCTCGGCTCCGCCTCCTATATAAGGGGGAGTCGAGGGACGCAGAGATAATCGAATCATTGTTCACAAACCCTAGTTTTCATAATCGTCGAGTACTTTTCGGCTGAAACCTTCGAGATCTACTTGCCCTCTACTTCCAACTAAACCCTAGCCTACAATCCATAGGCATTGACAAGTTGATACCTTATCAATTGGCACCGACCGTGGGGACTAGAGACGTAAGGATCTGATCTCGATGGCACGTTCAAGATCTTCGACATCATCAACCGCAAGCAACGCAATGGATCGAGGTAAACAGATCGCTGCTGGTTCTGTCGATTTTGTTCCTCACCCACCCTCCCGTTTGGATGCATATGCCTATCTGGCGGAGCCTATGGAGATGACGTTTGGAAGGTTTCACTTTCGCGTCGAGAAAGAAGGATCGTATCGTGTCGAAATTCCGATTCCGTCGGGATCATCGGCGGTCGATTCCGATTTTTCAAGCTATACATCGTCAACCGAATCAGGAGAAGAAGAAACTTTGTCGTCACGCTACATCAGCATCAGGGCAAGAGAGAAACTCGCCAAGATCTTCAGCGACATGTCGTTTGAGTCATCTGCGGACTCATATATAAGCGATGGCTCAAGCAATGTCGACAGTTACGACTTCATCGACAAATCTACTATAGTGGGCAAGGTCTTCACCAATCTTAACGATGGTGTCACCAAACCCAACATAGATCTGAATACAAAATATCATCAGATTTATGTCATTGGAGAGTCAGGCAATGACCAAGAGGAAACATCCGAGGCTTTCAATGATCTGGGAAATCCATGCGTCGATCCCTCCGATCTGCGACGAGGTTTGGGCAATAAATACGTCGGGCCACAGCCGCGACACAGAGTTCAGCTCCCGCAAGCAGCATGGGATAGAGCCGCGAGAGCTATGGACGGCTCAGAACCAATGGCCACCACAGCCACGCCAGAGGAATTACAAGCATATCAATATAGGCTCGCACGAGCTGCAAGAGAATTGGAAAAACAGGCAGCTGAGTTAAATAGAAGAAAGGAGGCAGCTTCTGCATCCAGCAGGAGGAGGGCAGAGTTGAGTCGACAATCTAGAACTTCGGGTGATAGCCACAGGGAAGCTCGGAACAGAGCAAGATCAAGGTTACAACATATACCCGAAGCAGAAAGAGAGCACCTGGTCCAAAACCTCGACATGTCCTTTATGTCGATAGATACAAGAGGAAACATCATCCCTAAGACACCAGAGGCTGGGTATATGGCGACACATGCTTTTATTCTCGCATCTAAACCACCTCCAGGAGATCCAAGGGAAACACTTTACAATATGGCGATAGCAGGAGTTGGTGCCATGGGGACGGCGTTTGTATCAACGCCTCCCGAAGGAACAGCAAGGCAAAATAGTCCACGACCTGCGGCAGCAGCAGCAGCTCCTGAAGGACCAAGTGGAGCAAGAGATACGGCAGCACAAGCAAGGGTTGATAGAGCGCGACAAAGTAGAAGAGAACATCAACAGTCCCCGGAGTTAAATGACGAGGATATGTGCGGTTTTCCGTGCTTCACAAGGAGAGTGCGAAAAACTCGAGTACCTTCGGGATTCAAGTTGCCTGATAATTTCAAAATATTCGACGGCCTTCAAGATCCAGAAGATTGGCTAGTTGATTATCTCGAGACGGTGAAACTCACAGGAGGAACCAGAGCAACAGCTATGCAAAGCATCCAGGTACATTTGAGTGGAGCCGCACGGTCTTGGATAAAGAAACTTCCTCCAGGATCTATCGACAGTTGGGAAAGCTTCGAGGACGTGTTCGTCAAGAACTTCAGGTCCACGTGCAAAAAACCTGCGTCGTTAGAGGAGTTGAGAGCATGTCGACAAAAGCCAGACGAGCCAATGATAAAATATATCCAAAGGTGGAACATCATCAAAAACTCGGCAGAAAATATATCTGACGAAAGAGCGATAGATGCGTTTGTCGCAGGAATCAGGCGTGGAGATTTTGTCGAGGACTTGGGAAGGACCAACCCAAAGACAGTATCCGCGTTAATGGAAATAGCAAACAGATGGGCAGATGGAGAAGATGCTGTCCACAACAAACGGCACAGGTCGCCAGAGGAGGACCGTGGTCAAAATTATCAACCGAGGCGACGATTTCCTCGGCAGTACCCGAACTATGACGCTCTAGGACAAATTTCGGCAGGTTTTCGGGCAAACACAGGAGGAAACAACAGAGATGATTATCAAAGAAGCAATGAGCAGCGAGGCGATAATAGAGACGATTCTCGAAACAACAGGCAAAATAGCGGGCCTAGGTTCCCAAGGCCTTTCGTGTCTCCTGAAGAGATGATGAATGGGCCATGTCAGATGCATTTTTTCCTCGACAGCAACGGAAAAAGACAGTCAGGACATCTGCAGAAAGATTGTCGCAATTTCCAGGCAATGTTAAGGTGGGCAGAACACGCTAACGCTCGAGCAGCACAGAGAAATCCTCGAGAACCCAGGAGCGAGATTCACTTGCCACCTCCTCCCGCGATCACAGAAGATAATCGACATCAGCTCAGAATAGCGGCAGCACCTCCACCACCACCTTACGTTGATCCTAACTCTAATGGAGCGGTGTCGATGATTCAGAAGGGAAGGCCATCCAATAGAGCTCAGAAAGTAATCTCATGACAGGTGTTCATGGCAGAAAAAATGCCTCCACCAACGGTCGAGTATCTTAATTGGTCAGGGCAAGATATTGGTTTCACCATAGCAGATCATCCGCAGCAAGTTCCTCGACCAGGGCAGTCAGCACTTATCTTACCAGCAGTTATTGCGGGATTTGATGTCTCTCGAGTGTTCATAGATGGCGGCAGTAGCTTAAACCTTATGTATGCAGATACATTGAGGAAAATGAACATATCCCTAGCAAACTTGAAGCCAACAGACACGAGGTTCCATGGTATCACACCGGAAAAACCAAGTTATCCATTGGGGAAGATCAATCTCGACGTTCAGTTTGGAACACGAGAAAATTATAGAATCGAGAAGCTGGAGTTTGAAGTTGTGGATTTTCCGTCGCAGTACCACGCTCTGTTGGGACGACCAGCATATGCTAGATTTATGGCGGTACCACACTATACATACCTGTTGTGGAGGATGCCTGGACCGAAGGGACCAATCACAGTCAAAGGAAGCTTCGCCTTAGCCGATAAGTGCGTTAAGGATTTTCATCGGATATCAGAAACTTTCGGGATGCAAGCTGAGTATTTGGCGTCAAGGAGTATGACTGACTACAACGTGCTGCCAGACGTTGGAAGGCCAAATAAAGAATCAACTTTCAATACCGAGAAAAATTCTAAGGAGGTGCAGATTCACCCGACAGACCCGAAAAAGACGACGTCCATCGCAAACGACATGGACCTCGCATAGGAAAGCGCGCTCGTCGAGTTCCTCCGTGAGAACTGGAAAATCTTCGCATGGTGTCCAGCTGACATGCCAGGAGTACCCAGGGAACTTGCCGAGCACCACCTAAAATTGGATCCACTAGCGAGACCAATCAAACAACCCTTGCGGCGTTTTTCGGAACCAAACCGCAAAGCCATGCTGTCAGAAATCGATCGACTACAAGAAGCTGGTTTTATCAAGGAGTTGCACACAGAAGCCACATGGGTAGCAAATCCTGTGTTGGTGCCGAAGAAAAACACTAAGGTCCTTCGCATGTGCGTCGACTTTACGTGTCTCAATAAACATTGTCCAAAGGATCACTTTCCCCTCCCGAGGATCGATCAAATTATCGACTCCACGGCTGGATGTGAACGTCTTTCCTTCCTGGATGCATATTCTGGTTACAACCAGATCAGATTGAAAGAAGAAGATGAAGTAAAGACAGCGTTCATCACACCTTATGGCGTGTTTTGCTACAGAACAATGCCCTTTGGTCTGAAAAACGCGGGAGCAATATATCAGAGGATGATGCAGAAGTGTTTGGCGACACAGATTGGGAAAAACGTGCAAGTATACATCGACGATGTCTTCATAACGTCAAAAAAGGGGGCAACGCTGATCGAGGATCTCAAGGAAACCTTTGACAACCTCGACAAATTCTGCCTCAAGCTGAACCCGACGAAGTGTTCTTTTGGCGTTCCAGCAGGAGAACTTCTGGGGTTTCTAGTTTCAGCAAGAGGGATTGAAGCAAATCCCGACAAAATACAGGCTATCGTAACAATGAGGAAGCCAACAAAGTTGAAAGAAATACAGCAGCTAACTGGGCGAGTCGCAGCTTTGAGCAGATTCGTCGCCAGGCTGGGAGAAAAAGCGTTACCATTTTACGCTCTGATAAAGCAAGGAGAGAAATTCCAGTGGAACGAAGAGGCCGACAGAGCTTTCGAGGATTTGAAGCGCACAATCTCGACACCACCAATCTTGGTGGCACCGAAGGAAAAGGAACCTCTCCTACTGTATATTGCAGCCACGCCTCAAGTGGTTAGCACGGTGCTAGTCGTCGAAAGAGAAGAAGAAGGAAAACTCCATGGAGTGCAGAGGCCAGTATATTTCATCAGTGAAGTTTTATCGCCTTCCAAACAGCGGTACCCGTAGTACCAGAAACTAGCATATGGAGTAATTGCAACGGCAAGGAAGTTGCGCCACTATTTTTCGGCACACCCGATAATAGTAGTCAACGAAGCACCTCTTTCGAATATACTGAACAATCCAGAAGCTACAGGGCGTGTCTTCCTTTGGGGAATAGAACTTTCCCCTCGGGACATCACGTATGAAAAAAGAAAGGCAATCAAGTCGCAAGTTCTGCCAGATTTCATTGCAGAGTGGATGGAGCTACAAAACACGGGACCCCCAGATTTGTCGAGAACTTGGACCATGAACTTCGATGTGTCCAAGAGAGCAGAAGGAGCTGGCGCAGGAGTAGTACTTATATCACCTGAAGGCGACAAATTGAAATACGTCCTTTGGATGACGTTCCCTAACGCATCCAACAATGAAGCAGAATATGAAACCCTCATACACGGGATGAAGATGGCAAAAGCCTGCGGTGCAACTCGACTAAAAATCTTTGGCGACTCACAATTGGTGGCTCAGCAGGTTATGAACCAATGTGACGCAGTCAATGATAGCATGATGGCATACAAGGAGGTGTACAATGAGCTTGAGAAGCTATTTGATGGGTGTGAGGTAAATCACATCAGTAGATTGAGCAATGATGAAGCCGACGTTCTCGCAAACATCGGATCGCAGTGCCTTCCAATCCCGCCAGGAGTATTTTGGGAAGAAATAGCGGAGAGATCTACGAAGCCGAAAAAGGTGCAGAAAAAAGCAAAGGAAGGAAAAACTTCGGCGCCCCTCAAAGAAACTACGGAGGATGAAGAGGACCAAGAACTTGTGATGATGGTAGAAGTTCCTTGGATGCAAGCGTATATATCATATATCCTCAGGAAAGAAATACCCGATGATCCAGTTGAGGCCAGGCGAATTATTCGACGATCCAAAGCTTTCACAGTGATCAAGGGGGAGTTATACAAGCGAAGTATTTCAGGTGTTATGCAAAGGTGTGTCACACCCGAGGAAGGAAGAATAATTCTGAAGGATGTACACGAAGGAATATGTGGCCACCACGCAAGTAGTCGAGCTATGGCAGCCAAAGTTTTTCGGGCAGGATTCTATTGGTTGACAACAATCGAGGATGCCAAGGAAATAGTAAGAACTTGCGACGCGTGTCAAAGATTTGCCGCAAAACCTCACTCTCCAGCGGCGGAATTAACACCAATACCATTGTCGTGGCCCTTTGCCCAATGGGGACTTGATATGGTGGGCAAGTTGCACAAAGCTTCGCCAGGAGGGTATGAGTACCTGCTGGTCGCTGTCGACAAATTCACCAAGTGGATAGAAGCGAAGCCAATAAATTCACCAGATGCAGTATCGGCAATAAAGTTTGTGAAAGGCCTGGTTTTTCGGTTTGGAGTGCCTCATAGCATTGTCACAGATAATGGTTCAAACTTCACATCCAAGGAATTAAAGGAATACTGCGCAGAAGTAGGCATTAAATTGCACTTTGCGTCAGTTGGGCACCCGCAAACTAACGGGCAAGTCGAGAAAGCCAATGGAATCATCTGCAACAGCCTCAAAAAGCGCCTGCTAGGACCGCTTGAAAAAGCTCGACATACTTGGCCAGAGGAATTGCCAAGTGTTTTGTGGAGCATCCGAACAACACCAAATACGGCGACACAAGAAACTTCGTTTTTTCTCGTCCACGGAGCCGAAGCAGTACTACCAATTGAAATAGAGCATGATTCTCCAAGAGTAACAGAGTATGACGAAGAAACATCACAAAAAGCTCGAGAGGATGATATGGACGCACTCGACGAAGCTCGAGATGAAGTACTTTCACGAGTCACCAAATACCAGCAAGACCTCAAAAATTACCACAGTCGACGGTTAAGGCCAAGATCTTTTCAAGTTGGGGATTTGGTCTTGCGGTTAAATCAAAAAAGTACTGAGAAGCTCGAATCACCATGGTTGGGGCCCTACGTTGTCACGGAAGTCATCGACGGAGGCGCATACAGGATCAAGGATAAGAAGACAGGGGCTCCCGAGAAAAACCCCTGGAACGTGGCGCAGCTCAGGCGGTTCTACGCCTAGAGCTGAAATATAGTCCTTCTCTGTAAAAATACAATGTACTGAAACGCCCGCGAGTTTTCAGACGCACTCTTTTCCTTTTCGGGGCACCGAGTGGGGTCGGAAAGGTTTTTAATGAGGCGGGCTCGCGGTGCTGCAATATAATAAAGATAGTGGAGATATACTTCTTATTCTTCGATACGCTCGAGGGCTCAACGCCTTCAAGTCTCAAAATACGTACAATATAGACAAACTAGACTTACCGAAATATTTCGCCTTGGTACACTAATACCTCGCCAAATATAAAAATCGGAAGCTAACAATTATAAATATAGTGTACACGTCAAAAATCTTATTGCTTTGGTCCAAGAACCTCGCAACAAAAATATAGAACTTAGACACTAAGATACTCGAGGGCTTGCAATCCATCAATGAAAAAACAAAGATGTCTTATTACAACAGAAGGAAAAATCTTCGAGATGGAAAAAATAGTACAAACTCTAGCCAGAAGGCTCGGGGGCTCCAACAATATAGAACACTTTGCAATATACAACAAACTTCT
Source organism: Lolium perenne (assembly GCF_019359855.2). NCBI lineage: Eukaryota > Viridiplantae > Streptophyta > Magnoliopsida > Poales > Poaceae > Lolium > Lolium perenne. The sequence continues at coordinate 147,251,023 of NC_067249.2, forward strand.
TCGGAAATAAAAAAGAAATCAGAAAAGATAGAGACACAAAGTTCTGCAATATGGTACAAATCAGTCAAAGCCTAAAATACTATCTATGGACAAGCCTCTGGTTGTTTTATGTTCAGCATAGGACCCCTTGACGAAGAATTCTGAGTCCATCCGAAGAAGCTCATCTATCATCGACTCGGCCACAGGAGTTACCATCTCATTGATTGTGTCAATATCATTTTTTCGCCGTGATTTCTTGGCCAGGCAATCAGCAACAATCTTCGTCAGGTCTAATTTTGGATGACAAATATTTATCATAATCATGGCGAACCTTGCTCCAGTAAATGGGCTGAGCTCGCACAAAATTATGAATGCGGGGAGCATCTCTGAATATCTCCAGCAATTCAGGAAGAGTTTTGGGAACCTCATTTCGAGGAAACAAAGTCTTGTAAACAAGGGTTAATGTTGTCGTGCAAAAATTGAGAAATTCGCGCACTTGGCAAGCACGATCTTGGAACCTGACAATTTGCTGGGTTCGTTCAGGGGTGGCCCAGAATAAACAGCCATGGTTAAGGGAAAGATTGACAAGAAGATTTGTTCTCTCGTCTACTCTTCGATCTTCGGCGGCAGCATCAAGAACCGAGCCTATTACGCGACAAGGCAAGAAATTTGAAGGGGGGCACAGCAAAATAAAGAGGAGGCATTGTGAGGTTGGAAAAACATACCTAACATATCTGTGCTAGCTTCCAACATTAACTCGAGCATGCTATTTTCTCGAGTAGTGGCTCCCTTTGCTTCCAATACAGCAGTATCCTTGGCAGCCATAGCCTCTTTGGCTTGTTGGAGAGCAAGTTTTTCTTGTTCGGATGCTTTCCAAGATTGTTCCATCATTGCCAGAGTTTGTTTCTTCATGGATTGAAGTTGTTGCCGAAGTTCTTGCAAATCTTCCGACAAATGTTTGCTTGAAGAACCTTCGAGGGGATTATCATCGACTAGTATTTTCTTCGAGAAGGAAGACGCAGGTGAAGCATCGGCAGGGCAAGGGTTGGTCGAATAATTATCAAATATTAACTGGAAAAGAAAGTCCCATGATCAATGATAGTACCAAGAGGAATTTCATTGATTTCTAGAAAGTTTACACGGACATTACAAAAGAAGTTCTCCAAAGGGACTAACAGGGTAATTGTTGCCAAGGCTAAAATGGCGACAACAGCAAAAGAAATAGAGAAAGCAAAGGAAAGAAAAAGCAAAGGCATTCAACTAGACCTCCGGCTTTGATGAGCTAGGAGTTGAAGATGGCTTGATCCCGAGATAGGCCAGGATTTTCTTCGTGTTGGGCTTGGCTGCCTTGATCAACGACCTCCATCTTGATTGCTCTATCTGATCGGTGTCGCCAACCTTCATCCAGTCAACAGTTTGTTGACTATCAGCGACCAAGGCAATAGTGTTCTCAACAGCAACCTTCATGTTCTCCTGGCGCATCTTCAGTCCAAGATCCTCTGGTGGATTGAAGTCCTTGGCAAGGGCAAGGAAAGTCTTAGGCTCCTCTTTCTTCGGGAAGAAGTAGGGGAATAACTTCGACAATCCTGCATCAGCATTCACCACGCCTTCGCGAATTTCTTGGCCATGAAATTCCAGATAAGACAGTGCGTCAAGCAGAGGGTCATTGGTGGGATTCTCAAGGTCAAAATCTTGGCTTGTTTGACCTGCCATAGAAATTATACGTTAGTTGACAGCAAGTAAAAACAAAAGAAAGCAAGTCCTAAGAAAAATAGAAGGGATCAACAAAGTTACCGAGGAAGCGACGATTTTGTGTGTTCAAGCGCTTGAGGATTCCCTTTTCACGAGTGTCCTGTGAGGCTTTGTGCTCGTTTAAAGCAGCTTCAGCATCACCAAGTTTCTTCTGCAGTTCTTCGACACTAGCAGCTTTTGCTTTGGCCTCATCAGCCTCTACTTTTGCTTGGCTAGCATCAAGTTCGGCTTTCTTGCGAGCCGTTTCACTTTGCTCCAATTTCTGAGCAAGAGTGTCGGCAAGCCTGTTGGCCTCTGCAAGTTTCTCTGCCAAAATAGAAAATAACAGTCAAAATTGCGACAAAAATAGGAGCAAGAAGAATAGAAACAATGACAGCAAAAAAAGTTGTTACCTTCAGTCCTGCTGGCATATTCACGGTACCCAATGAATTGGGATCCAATGCGAACAAGCTCTCTGATCATGGGCTGTCAAAGAAGAACAGAGAAAGAAAATATCGGTACGAGAAAAATATGAAGGCACAAAAAGAAGTAAACAGAGGAAATATAGATACTAGCAGGAAAGTCAAAAACTTACATCATCTAAAAGCGAATGCGAAGAGCTACCCAATTGAGGGGCAGGCTCGATGATCGTTCCAACCCTTGTCCTTTTTGGTGAAGGAGCAAGGGGGCTTGAAGGAGGAGTGGTGGTGACGACGTTTTGTTGAGGAGGCGAGGATTCTTCTCCTTCAACTGGCGTCTCCGAAACAAGTAAAGTACGTGACACGCTCGTCCGAGGAGCCACGTCACGAGTTGGTACTTCTTCCTCATCATCACTGCGATTAAAGATCGACAGCATAAAAAGCAAGATGAGACAAAAAAAACTTCGACTACAGAAGTAAGGGGAAATCAAGGTGACTTACGAGCTGACGAGGGATGCGAGATATGGATCATAAGTTGCCTTCTGACGTGAAGGATCAACTTCTTCGGCTTTGGAAGTGCCGGAATCTTCGACGTCATTCCTCTTCCTTTTGCCTTTTGGAGAAACAGCGGGAGGAGGAGATAGTGCCGACGCAGTGCCTTCGGAAGATCCCGCGGATTTTCGAGAATCCATGGGTTCATTCACAAAAGACGGAGCTTCTTGATTGTCATCAGTGACAATGGCCCTTTCTTCGACTTCTCCACCTTCAGGAAGAGGAGGAAGCGAGACAAGGTCTGGATGATTCTGTGCAAAATAAAGCAGGGAGAGATGTCAGAAATGAAGTTACAAAAAAGATAGCAAAGCAACAACAAGACAATAGACAAAGATTACCTCGGGAAGTGGATTGGCGGCGCTGAATGGTGTCACACGGCAAGAAGAAGGGACAGCATCTTTTTTGCTGAGAGATGAAATTTTTCGGACAAGTCTTTCTAAATCCTTGACCTCCAAATTCACCGACAGCCGATCTACGTCCTTGTCGCCGGCATATTTCCAGAGAGGATATTTGTGAGCCTGAAGCGGCTGCACTCTAGTCCTAAGAAAGTATGCAATGATTTGGACACCCGATAACTCTTTGCCGCGAGTATTTTGCAACTCGTGGATATGAGCCATCAAAGTTTCTGTCGACACCCTTTCTTCTTCGGTGGCCTCCGCGTCCCAGGAGCGGCGGCGAAAGATTTTCTCGGCGCCATCAAAAGGAGGGATGTTGTCCTCCGCACATCCATGGTTCTCCTCCTGAATGTACAACCACTTCTTGCGCCATCCTTGAACCGAGTCAGGAAGCTTGACGTCGAAGTAGTCAGCAGTGGGCCGAACAGAAATTACAACGCCGCCTATATTATAGGCGACATTGGGCGAGCCATTACGGCGGCAGAAGAAAATGCGCTTCCATAGCGCCCAGTTAGGTTGGACGCCAAGGAAGGTCTCGCAAAGAGTGATGAAAATGGAGATGTGAAGAATGGAGTTTGGCGTAAGGTGGTGGAGTTGCAGACCGTAGATAAAAAGCAGTCCACGGAGAAAAGGATGAATGGGGGCGGACAGACCGCGGATGAGGTGATCGACAAAACTTACCCGATACCCCATTGGAGGGGTTGGGTAGCTCTCCTCACTGGGGAAGCACAATGCCTTGGGTTTCTTGCTGATCCCCAGTTTCTTCAGCATGTTGATGTCTTGAGTGGAAATTTTCGATCTTTCCCACTCCGCCGCCCCAAGATCCACGGCGGCCATGGAGGATTCCGGCGTGCTGTGCCTTGTCAACCGACGCGGTGGCATCAACAATGGCGCAGGGTTTGCAGCTTGGAGGCGAGGAGCTTAGGAGGTTGTGGATCGCAGGAGGAAATTTGCAGATGAGAGAAGGAGGACGGCGCGAGCGGAAGTGCTCAAGGAGGAAGAAGATGATCTTATATAGGGGTGCGGTGAAACGACGAACCGTTGGATAAGGAAAATGTGTGACAGATGATAGCCACGTGGCAACAAGGGTAAAAAAGTAACTTAACGTTGGGGAAGTTACGGTGCGTGCGCCAGAAAAAGCGGAGGACGTGTGTCCCCCACTTGCACGACGTGTCAAGATAGTGGATCAATTGGGCCCGCATGGCAGCGAGAACAGACTTGTCGCAAATTTCTGACTAGCAATCGTGGCTATCGTCAGCAATAACGTCACCTTGGCAGAAGAAAAAATTCGACTGAACAGCTTCATAAAAGGCGACACGGAAAAATAATGCTGAGTCTTTGATCAAATACAAGTTTTTGATCAAATGCTCGGGGGCTACTTTGGAAAAAAGGAAAAGATCCAGAATGACAAGATAGAAATGGCGTGAGCCTATGACCAAATACAAATATTTGTTCATAGCCTCGGGGGCTACTCCCATCGGGAACGCTGTTCGCGTGCCCGATGAAATTATAAAAAAGAAAGATAGAAGAGCAAAAAAGTATATTTCGAGTTATAATTAACTCTACATATACTCCCATCGGGAGGGCAATATAAGTCATTTTTGACTCGATAAAATGTGCCATTCCAACAGCCGAAAAAACACTCGACAATATATTCTCAGAATGCCGAAGTTGCGATCAATTTCTGAATGCCGCAAATTTGCGAAGGTAAGACCCCAGATCCGTTCTGCTGGGCGTGGCATCGCCAAAGGCTGCGCTCTGCTACTTTTATCCGTATCAACAGATACGAAGAAAAATCCTAACGGACGCGTTAGGTACCCGATAAATTTTACTGGGACTCGATAGAATGGTAAGACCTTAAGCGGCACCTGTCAAAGTTTACACCAGTATCCCGAGGTCATGTCCAGGGACGTGATCTTGAAGTAGGTTTTTGCGGATTGCCACTAGAGCAGTTAACTAGTACCTGATCCATCAGATGAACTAGCCCCAACTACCATCATCCCTGTACAATATAGATGTTTATGAGAAGAAATATAGAAAAAGTCGAAGCTGTCGAATAAAAATAAACAGTGGAGATTTTCCTTGACCCTACGATTCAAGCAAAATCTCGGGGGCTACTGACATAGGCATCCCAAATGGGCTCGTCAAGATAGTACCCGGGTTTATCAAAGCCCATTACCCGAAGAATAATAAGATTCTAAGCCCAAGATATTATTAAGGAAAGCTAGAGTTGTAATAGAAAGTCTTATTTGTAATCTTACGGGATGAGTTAGAAACCTTCCCGGACTTTGTAACTTGTACAAAGATTTAATCCCTCGGCTCCGCCTCCTATATAAGGGGGAGTCGAGGGACGCAGAGATAATCGAATCATTGTTCACAAACCCTAGTTTTCATAATCGTCGAGTACTTTTCGGCTGAAACCTTCGAGATCTACTTGCCCTCTACTTCCAACTAAACCCTAGCCTACAATCCATAGGCATTGACAAGTTGATACCTTGTCACAAGGACTCTCTAGTCCACAGGCCAACGCTTGACGTCGGAAGACTCCTAGTTGTCGTAGGCGTCCTGCTGGTCATCTCCTTGTTCCTCATCATACTCTGGCCATTTGAATAGCCAGGGACAAAGCCGTGAGTACTTTAAGTACTCGCAAACTAATACTAATGTAAGTGCTAGACATTCTAGTATGGTTTGCTAAGCTCTAGTTTATTTGCGTAAAGCTAGTTTTAGTTCACAAAATTTTGAGAAAAGCTTATTCAAGTGCAAACTAACTCAAGTGGGAACATTAGTGTCATTCCCACCATTCAATTGGGGATTTCAATTCAATTCACCACAAGTCATTTCACCATCATCTTTCAACATCATTTTCAAAGATATGACATCGGAAACTGTATGGCCTTTCCAACCATCCGTAACCGTGGACGCGGCTATTCGAATAGGTTTACACTCTGCAGAGGTTGCACACTTGTGCCACAACATTTGATTTCATCCGTCGGGATTACCCCGAATCATCGTAACACAGTACGCGGATCATCAACCATAACCTTTCACTTACAAATCCTAGTATGAGCACCTCTCCCCATGAGCTTGGCCTCCCAGTGAAGACCAACTGTCAACCTGGGAACTGCACAGGGCTTGGCCGTACAATTCACCTCAATTTCACATCATTTCTCAACAACGGAGGCAGCCTCAAGCGTAACCCCTATGACGTGTGTTCGGAGGGAACCCATACTAAGATGCATAAACTTCCAGTTAAGCCCTACCCATAATCAGGTATTGCGGGGGTACTTAATAATTGGAAAGGTATCGCATTCAAACCAACATCATTGTTTATCAAAAATCACCATCTTCTCTTGGTCATATTCACCTTCAAAAATCATTCAATGGAATGCATCTTCATTCCAAGGTTTCAAAATTCATTTCAAATTCACATTGTTCCCATCTAGAGTAGTCAAGTTTTATTTCATTAGCACTAGCTCTAAATCATGAGGGGTGCTACCCTGCTTTGCTTGGAAGAGACTAACTTCACTACTCTAGTAACCAACTTGTACTTTGACCAAAGTTAACTATAAAAGTAACTCATTGAGAAAACAAGTAAAAACTTGTAAGGTAAAAACTTGGGATAGGCTTATGTAAGATAAGATAAGAATCATGGTGCCTTGCCCCAAGAGGCTTTGCACTTTGCAAGAATAATAGCTTGCCTTGGTAGTTCTCAAACTGTTCCTCCTCCTCCTCTTGGTAGCAACCTTCTTCTTCGGCGTACTCTCCGGTGCTACCGTCTAAATTTGAATACGAGTATAATTACTCACTAATTCAATGGCTATTCCATACATCACATATAAACACACAAACTATTCTATGCACACAAATAATCTACTTAGGGTGCATGGGTGGTGTGGTTGAAATAGAATTCACTTCTTTGTCTTTAATATGTAAATGATAGTTTCCATAGGGTTCTTGAGAAATAATTTCCTCTCATTGAAATCTTCTTAAGATTTAATTTCTCAAACAATCATATATGAACTCATATTGACCTAAGTCAAATGTTCATCATCATCATTTGGGAAAATGATTTAAATGAGGTAGATCACCTCATATCATTTAGTATCACTACATATGATTTAAATCTCAAGTAATTCATATAAGAGAGTTTGGGACCAGGGGTCCAAACATCCCATGAATTTATGTGAGACAAGTTTAAATGAAGTGTAAGACTCCACAGAATTTACTTTAATAGTTTTGGACAATATCAACTAGTTAAACTAGTCAAATGATCCATTAATTAAACTAGGGCATGATCATGCAAAGTGACCACACCATTTTATTGCATAAACAATTAGTGTAAGTCAAATGTGAGCTATTAGAGTTGGAATTAACTTAATATCTATTTTGGTTGATTTTTAATAATTATTTGAATAGGGAAAAGTCCCTGCCTTGTTATTTTTATCACATTAATTCTACAAAGAATCTGGTCATGGGACTAGTGGCATGTTGTAGATAATTTCTCTAGCTTTCCAACAATATAAAGTTCATCAAATTTGGTTTAGCCAATTTAAATCTATTGAATTTCAAAGTGGCAGCAGTATTGAAATTGTTTGAATTTGTTTAAATAACATTTGAACTAAAAGGGCCGGCGGGAAACACTACTGGGCCAAATTCAAACTGAACGGCCCAAGCCAGCCCAGCCACGGTCCAGTGACGCGCGGCGCGCTGACAAAGGGTCCCGCATGTCAGTGACTTATTTAACCCGAAACGGTATGGGCGAGTCTGAGGCGTTGGATTAGATCGAGGATCTACGGCCGTGGTTCATCGTCGTCTCCGACGAGAACCCGACGATGCGGCGGTGGCAGTAGGGGGTCGGAGGGCTTACGGTGGCTCCAGCTAGGGTTGGCAATATGCTTGGTGAAGTTGTGGACGACGGCGAAGCGACTGGTAGCAGTGGCGTCGCCTGAGGTGGTCTGGTTTGCCGGCGATTGCTGCAGAGCTTCCGCGGCGGCGAGCTCCCAATTGGCCTTGCTCCGGTGTGAATCGAGGGAGTGGTGAGGTGGTTGAGAGGTTGTGAGAGGTGGGGAGTCTGGTGGTGTGCTTGGATCATCAAGGGGAGTGCTCCTTTTATAGCATTGCTTGAGGGTTGCGGGGCAGGGTGGCAGTCGACCATGGCGCGGCGATTCCGGCGGCTGGTCGAGCTAGGCGAGGTCGTGGCGATGCTCTACGGGTCCAGGCGATGCTACTGGCAGCGACAGCTTGGTCGGGGAGCGTCGGAATAGCTCTCGTTGCTTCCATGTCTGGCGGCGGCGTTCGCGGGATCTTCTTCCCCGTCCACGGCGGCGGCGGTCCAGGGTCTGGTCGAGGTGTTGTCTGGCGGCGTCCAGGTGGCGAGTGGATGCTCAACTCGTTGCTAGCGGGTCCAGGGCGTGAGTGAGGTGGTGGCGCGGCGCGTGTACTGTGACGTCCGCGAGCGTGTCCATGCGCGACGTCATCGGCATGGCGTCGCCGTGCTGGGCGTGCGCGTTCCGGCGTGTGTCGTCGTCCTCCTCGACAACGGCGAGTGTAGGCGGCGCTAGGGTGGTGTGCTGGTGCGGTTTGGCAAGGTGGCCACGGCCAGGGAGGAAGAAAGGGAGGGGGTAGCTCGACGTGTGTGGCATGGCCGGCATGGCCATGCCCTAGCTTGCTCTCTCCTCACCTTAGCATTACTATGCCTCATTTAGGGTTAGAGGGGACCAGGGGACCAAATGGGGTAGGTTAGTGTAGATTAGGTTGAGTAGAATCACTATTTGCAATAGTTGCAAATAGTGCCCGATTTTGTAATTTGCAAAAATATCCAAATTTGAAAATATTCAAAAGGTGAATCTTTCTGAAATGTGAGTGTTGATATAAGTTGTATTTGACTAGATAGGATTTGAGGTGGTGGTGGAAAAATTAGAATTCAAGAATTAGCAAAAATGGCTAAGTGGAGAATATTGCATATGTTATAAAGTTGTGACTTTGGATGAGCCTTGCTCATGATCCAAGATGATTTTGGCATGGTGATCTTTACCAAAGTTGTTCACCTTGATGTTGACTTTGAAATGGTGCAAAGAGTTAGCAAGATTTGGTTTGGGAAAATTGAATGGCAATGGCTCAAAGTAGTGATCAGACTATAATTGCCAAATTTGACCATTATCATATGTGAGCTAGATTTGTGTTTGAATTTCATTTGAATTGTGATTCTTTGATTCCAAAAGTTGTAATAAGTGTTTAATAACATTATTCAACTATTGGTGAAGACCAAATAGGTCTAGGGTCAAAATTTATAAAAATGCCATAGGGCATATGTTAGGGTTTTAGGGTTTTTCATTTAGTGGAATTTCTCCCTCTTTGAGTTATTTGGTTGGTGATCTTAATATGATCACATTAGGGTTTTAGAGCATATCAAATACAAGTAATAGCAATCATCATGGCATATCAATCAAATGCACAAGTCCTATGCATGGTACTATATGCAAATTAAAAAGTTTTTGTTGGTTTGAAATTTTGCTTTCTGGAATTCTCTAACTTTCTTTTTATTGAAATTTGGGGTGTTACAAACCCTTCCCCCTTACAAAAGATCTCGTCCCGAGATCGAAAAGAAAGTTAGGTACTAAAGAGATCTGGGTACTCCTTCTTCATGAAGTCTTCACGTTCCCATGTGGCTTCATCCTCGGTATGATTGCTCCATTGGATCTTCAGAAACTTGATGCTTCGGGTGCGGGTGGTTCGGTAAGCTTCCTCCAGAATGCGAATCGGCACTTCGCGGTAAGTCAGATCCTTTTTGATATCCACTGATCGGTGATCGATGTTCTTGAACACTTCGATCTTCTCCGGGACTTCAAGGCACTTCCGGAGAAGTGAGATGTGAAACACGTCGTGCACAGCCGACATTTCTTCAGGCAACTCCAGTTGATAAGATACTTCTCCTCGGCGGCTGAGGACCTTGAAAGGTCCGACATATCTGGGTGCAAGCTTTCCTTTCAGCTGAAACCTTTGCATTCCTTTCAAGGGGGATACCTTGAGATAGACGAAGTCTCCGATCTCGAAGGTCATCTCCCGACGTCTCTTGTCGGCGTAGCTCTTCTGTCTCGATTGCGCCGTCTTGAGGTACTCTCGGATCTTGTGGACTTTCTCTTTGGCTTCACGAAGAACATCTGGGCCAAAAACTTGGCTCTCTCCAACTTCTGACCAGTTCAGGGGTGTACGGCATTTCCTTCCGTACAAGGCTTCAAAGGGGGCCATCTGTAGGCTGGCTTGATAGCTATTGTTGTAAGAGAATTCTGCGTAAGGTAGGCAGTCTTCCCACTTGGATCCGTATTCCAGTACGCATGCTCTAAGCATGTCCTCCAATATCTGGTTGACTCTCTCAGTCTGTCCGTCGGTCTGAGGGTGATAGGCGGTGCTGAAATTTAGGCGGGTGCCTAGTCCTTCATGCACTTTCTGCCAGAACCTTGAGGTGAACTGTGATCCTCTATCTGACACTATCGATTTGGGGGTTCCGTGCAGGGCGACTATTCTGGAGATGTATAGTTCCACTAACTTTGGGCCTTGGTAAGTGGTTTTGACGGCGATGAAATGGGTGACTTTGGTCAATCTATCGACAACTACCCATATGGAATCATTGCCTTTGCTGGATTTGGGCAGTCCGGTGATAAAGTCCATTCCTACGGAGTCCCATTTCCATTCTGGAATCTGGAGGGGTTGTAACAGTCCGGCGGGTCGTTGATGTTCTGCCTTGACTCTTTGACAGATGTCACACTTGGCGATATAGCTACCGATCTCTCTCTTCATTCCGTGCCACCAAAATTGTTCTTTCAGGTCTTGGTACATCTTGGTACCTCCGGGGTGGATTGAATAAAGGGTGTCATGGGCTTCTTGCAGGATGACTTGTTTCAGGTCAGAGTCCGATGGTACGCAGAGACGTTCCTTGTACCAAAGAACTCCGGCTTCGTCTACGGTGAATCCGGGGGCTTTTCCTGCGGCTATCTGTTTCTTGATTCCGTCAATGCTAGCGTTGTCTTTCTGGGCTTCCTTGATTTGACCAACCAAGGTGGGTTGCAGTTCGATGCTGGCTAGGAATCCTTCACTCACAAGTTCAAGTCCGAACTGTTCAAACTCTTGATGCAAGCTGGGCTGTTCAGTTGCGAGCATGGAGTTCAACTAACACGGCAGTCGACTCAAAGCATCCGCTACCACATTGGCCTTGCCGGGGTGGTAGTGAATCGCCATGTCGTAATCCTTCATCAATTCGATCCATCGGCGTTGTCTCATGTTTAGCTCTTTCTGGGTGAATATATATTTGAGGCTTTTGTGGTCGGAGTAGATCTCGCATCGATTACCCATGAGGTAATGACGCCAAACTTTCAAGGCTAAGACCACGGCTGCAAGCTCGAGGTCATGGGTTGGGTAGTTCTGTTCATGTTGCTTGAGTTGTCTTGAAAGGTAGGATACAACCTTGCCTTCTTGCATAAGCACGCATCCAAGTCCAGTCTTGGAGGCGTCGCAATATACGTCAAAGGGCTTTGCGATATCTGGCATGATCAGGATTGGGGCTATTGTCAGTCTACTCTTGAGCTGTTGAAAGCTCTCTTCGCATTTGTCGGTCCACTCAAACTTTCTGTCCTTTTTCAGCAGTTGGGTCATTGGTCGAGCGATGCTCGAAAAACCTTCTACAAATTTGCGGTAGTATCCGGCTAATCCAAGAAAAGCGCGGACCTCGGTTTGGGTGGTTGGGGCTTGCCATTCCATAACAGTTTTGATCTTGGCGAGATCTACGGCAATTCCTCCTGCAGACAAGATGTGTCCCAGGAATCCAACTTCTTCCAACCAAAACTCACACTTGCTAAACTTGGCATACAACTTGTGCTGTCTAAGGGTTTCTAGGACAATCTCCAAATGCTGTTCATGTTCCTCTTCGGACTTGGAGTAGACGAGAATGTCGTCGATGAAAACAACGACAAACTTGTCCAAAAAGTTCATGAAGATCTTATTCATGAGATTCATGAAGTAAGCGGGGGCATTGGCCAGTCCAAACGACATGACGTTGTACTCATACAACCCATATCTAGTGGTAAAGGCAGTTTTTGGAATGTCGGTGGCTCGGATCTTCAGCTGATGATATCCAGTTCTAAGATCTATCTTGGAGAAAACTCTGGATCCGGTGAGTTGATCGAACAAGTCTTCTATCTTGGGTAGGGGGTATTTGTTTTTGATGGTGACATCGTTAAGCTTACGATAGTCCGTACATAAACGATTTGCACCATCCTTCTTGTCTACAAACAAGACGGGGGATCTCCAGGGGGATGCACTCGGTCTAATCAGACCTTTGGCCAACATATCATCTATTTGCTTCTTCAGCTCCACAAGCTCGGTTGCGTTCATGCTGTAAGCTCTCTGGGCTATGGGTCCAGTTCTGGGGATTAACTCGATGATAAACTCGATATCCCGATCCGGGGGCATACCGGGTAGATCATCCGGAAACACATCAGGGTAACGACAAACGACCCTGATTTGATCCAGAGTTGGCTTGGATACACTTTGGTTGCAGGTAAACTTTCTGGGTAGTTTTTCAGAGACGTGCTCAACTACGATACCGGTGCTGCTAGTCATGGTTATGGCTTTCTTGGCACAGTCTATCAATCCATTGTGCTTGGACATCCAGTCCATTCCTAGGACGACTTCCAAACCTTTGGTTCCGAGTATGATTAGATTTGCAAAGAAATCTACATCATGGATTTTGATTGGTACATTTTTGCAAAATTTTCTGGCTTTGGTGGTTGATCCGGGGGTTTGAACTATCATAACATGCTTCAAACTGAGAGGTTGAATTTTACTTGTTGATGCAAAGTCTTCGGTGACAAAAGAATGAGATGCTCCGGAATCAAACAATACTCTGGCAGGGATGTGGTTGACAGAAAACATACCCAGTACAACATCTGGTGCTTCCTGGGCTTCTTCGGCGTTCATGTGGTAGAGGCGGCCGTTGCGGTTATTGGGGTTGTTGGGGGTGAACTTCTTGCCGGTGGAGACACGGCGTTGCTGCTGAGCAGGTGCAGCGGTGTTGCCGGCGAGCTTGGCAAGACGCTTGGGACACTCGTTGGAGTAGTGCCCCACTACACCACACTCATAACAAGTGATAATGGTCTTGTCCTGCTTGTTCGCAACGGGAACGGCATTGCTTCCGGTTCTGGGGGCGGTGTTGGTGTTGTTGTTGTTGTTGTTAGGGGCTCGGGGTGGAGTGTGGTTGTAGTTGTTGTTGTTGTTGTAGCCTCCTGGCTTGGAGTTTCCTCCACTCCGGTTCTGATAACCGGGGCGAGAGTTCTGCATCTGGGGTTTGTTGTTTCTCGGAGTGAAACCTCCGCTTGAGCTAGGGCGAAACTTCTGGGGGTGGCTTGATCCACTCTGATTCGCCATGCGGCGCTTGCGGTTCTCATTGGCTTGGTTTAACTTGCCCTCCATCTGGATGGCGGAGTCGACAAGGGCTTCAAGGTCGGCGAAGGGGATGTTGACGAGGACAGTCTGCATCTCATCATGCAGTCCGTTCAGGAATCTCTCCTTCCTCTTCTCAACGGTGTCGGTCTCATCAGGGGCATACCTCGACAGTGTAAGAAACTTGTCGCGGTATTCAACCACCGTCATGCGACCTTGTTTCAGTTCACGGAACTCATCCCTCATCTTCTTGATAAGACCCGGGGGTACATGGTACTTGCTGAACTTGAGTTTGAAATCCTCCCAAGTCATGAATTGACCTCCGTTCATGGCACGGGTGCTTGTCCACCAAGCCCGGGCTGGTCCAGCGAGATAGTGGGTGGCGAACAAGACTTTCTCATTGGCTTCCACTCCGGCTACCTCCAGATTGTTCTCCATAGTCTGGAGCCAATCGTCGGCGTCGAGGGGTTCTTCGGTCTTTCTAAACACCGGGGGATTGGTGTTTTGAAAGTTCTTGAGCTTGGATCCGGGGTGGTCATGATTTCCATGGCCTTGGTTGGCGATGTTCTGCAAGGCAATGAGGTTGGCTTGGCGTTCGGCTCTTTCGGTTTCCCGGTCGGCAAGCATGGTTTGCAGCAGTTGCAGCATCGCGTCGTTGGTGCGATTTGGAGGGGCCATCTGAAGATATAGAAGATCATGAGATAAGGGGGAACATTCTATGGTTCATTTTGGTTAAGTTTGAAAAATTATTTGAAAACTTGTAATCTTTTCATGACAAACATAACATTCATTCATTCATTCAACACATGATACAAACTAACACACACATACTCCAATGGTTTTAAGAACCATTCTCATGCTATGATACAAGGGACGGGATACAACTCACACCTACATAAGTGGGACTAGTGCAACTACTCCTCATCCTCGACATCGATCGGGACGTAGTCGTCGGGTCCTGCCTCCAGGAACTCGTAGTCCTCCTCCTCGGTGTTCTCGTCCTCCTCAAAGTCGTTGTCGTCGCTCAGGAAGGCGTCTCCTCCCTGAATGTCAATGCCTCCATCGTCATCCTCCAGCTGACGAATCTGATCCTCCTGGGCCTTGACAGTGGCCTCAAGTGACGCGATCCTGGCGCGAAGGCGCCGAATCATAGCGTCCTTCTTGGCACGCTGCTGACGAAGGCTCTTGCGATCGTTGTTGAGTAGCTTGATCGCCTCACCCTGCTCGGTGATGTGAGCATGGGTCTGGTTCGCGTAAGCGCGAGTGGCGTCGAGGTCCCTCTGAGTCTGGTAGAGCATGAAGTCCAGGTGCTCAGCATGGTGCCTCAACTCCGGGTGCGGCTGCAGCTCCATGGGCACTCCCGCAGCATCACTCCTCACAAGATGGGCGTAGCGAGAGGCGAGGATGCGCACCACGTTCTGTCCACAGAGGCGCGCAAGTGCCTCCTGAAGGCCACGTGCGAGTCCGTCGAGCCAGTTGCTCTCACGGAAGGAGAAGAGGATCCTCTCCGAGGTGGGAGGCTCCATCTTGCCCCTCAAGTCGGCAGTGATCACCCACTGCAACTCTCCTCCGGGCGTGTCGTCCAGCTGAACCCCGTGGAACTCGGGGTGTGGGCGCCCAAGGAAGTCAGAGACGGCGTTGAGGTCGTGCTTGAAGATCAAGCTTCCTCCGTTCCCAAGCTGATAAAACTTGGTGTTGATGGGTTCATTCGGCTCCATCTGAAAGAGAATTGGATGAGTAAGTTAGAGAGTGCAAAGTGTGGCAAAATTTTAAGTTGATTCAAATAAGATCGAACATGATTCATCAAATTTTGGCAAAGTCTCAAAGACAAGAGTGTAATAAATTTTCACAAATATTTTCTTTCATTTGATTTCAAAGTTAAGTTTTTCAGAACGCCCATTCTAACTAAGGTCTTCTAAGGTCAAACAATGGCTCTGATACCAACTTGTCAACACCCGGATTTTTAAGTCCGGATGCCTATTATGTCATACATCGCAATCCCAGGAATATTGTTGTTGCGAGGCATAATAGTTAAGTATCACAGTCATCATTCATTACAAACCATAAGTCTTACAAATTGGAATCACATGATCCATATTACATGAATAGTTGATCTATTGATCAACGAACAAACACAAATTCATGGTTCATAGCGGAAGCGTAAGATACAAGGACTCTCTAGTCCACAGGCCAACGCTTGACGTCGGAAGACTCCTAGTTGTCGTAGGCGTCCTGCTGGTCATCTCCTTGTTCCTCATCATACTCTGGCCATTTGAATAGCCAGGGACAAAGCCGTGAGTACTTTAAGTACTCGCAAACTAATACTAATGTAAGTGCTAGACATTCTAGTATGGTTTGCTAAGCTCTAGTTTATTTGCATAAAGCTAGTTTTAGTTCACAAAATTTTGAGAAAAGCTTATTCAAGTGCTAACTAACTCAAGTGGGAACATTAGTGTCATTCCCACCATTCAATTGGGGATTTCAATTCAATTCACCACAAGTCATTTCACCATCATCTTTCAACATCATTTTCAAAGATATGACATCGGAAACTGTATGGCCTTTCCAACCGTCCGTAACCGTGGACGCGGCTATTCGAATAGGTTTACACTCTGCAGAGGTTGCACACTTGTGCCACAACATTTGATTTCATCCGTCGGGATTACCCCGAATCATCGTAACACAGTACGCGGATCATCAACCATAACCTTTCACTTACAAATCCTAGTATGAGCACCTCTCCCCATGAGCTTGGCCTCCCAGTGAAGACCAACTGTCAACCTGGGAACTGCACAGGGCTTGGCCGTACAATTCACCTCAATTTCACATCATTTCTCCACAACGGAGGCAGCCTCAAGCGTAACCCCTATGACGTGTGTTCAGAGGGAACACATACTAAGATGCATAAACTTCCAGTTAAGCCCTACCCATAATCAGGTATTGCGGGGGTACTTAATAATTGGAAAGGTATCGCATTCAAACCAACATCATTGTTTATCAAAAATCACCATCTTCTCTTGGTCATATTCACCTTCAAAAATCATTCAATGGAATGCATCTTCATTCCAAGGTTTCAAAATTCATTTCAAATTCACATTGTTCCCATCTAGAGTAGTCAAGTTTTATTTCATTAGCACTAGCTCTAAATCATGAGGGGTGCTACCCTGCTTTGCTTGGAAGAGACTAACTTCACTACTCTAGTAACCAACTTGTACTTTGACCAAAGTTAACTATAAAAGTAACTCATTGAGAAAACAAGTAAAAACTTGTAAGGTAAAAACTTGGGATAGGCTTATGTAAGATAAGATAAGAATCATGGTGCCTTGCCCCAAGGGGCTTTGCACTTTGCAAGAATAATAGCTTGCCTTGGTAGTTCTCAAACTGTTCCTCCTCCTCCTCTTGGTAGCAACCTTCTTCTTCGGCGTACTCTCCGGTGCTACCGTCTAAATTTGAATACGAGTATAATTACTCACTAATTCAATGGCTATTCCATACATCACATATAAACACACAAACTATTCTATGCACACAAATAATCTACTTAGGGTGCATGGGTGGTGTGGTTGAAATAGAATTCACTTCTTTGTCTTTAATATGTAAATGATAGTTTCCATAGGGTTCTTGAGAAATAATTTCCTCTCATTGAAATCTTCTTAAGATTTAATTTCTCAAACAATCATATATGAACTCATATTGACCTAAGTCAAATGTTCATCATCATCATTTGGGAAAATGATTTAAATGAGGTAGATCACCTCATATCATTTAGTATCACTACATATGATTTAAATCTCAAGTAATTCATATAAGAGAGTTTGGGACCAGGGGTCCAAACATCCCATGAATTTATGTGAGACAAGTTTAAATGAAGTGTAAGACTCCACAGAATTTACTTTAATAGTTTTGGACAATATCAACTAGTTAAACTAGTCAAATGATCCATTAATTAAACTAGGGCATGATCATGCAAAGTGACCACACCATTTTATTGCATAAACAATTAGTGTAAGTCAAATGTGAGCTATTAGAGTTGGAATTAACTTAATATCTATTTTGGTTGATTTTTAATAATTATTTGAATAGGGAAAAGTCCCTGCCTTGTTATTTTTATCACATTAATTCTACAAAGAATCTGGTCATGGGACCAGTGGCATGTTGTAGATAATTTCTCTAGCTTTCCAACAATATAAAGTTCATCAAATTTGGTTTAGCCAATTTAAATCTATTGAATTTCAAAGTGGCAGCAGTATTGAAATTGTTTGAATTTGTTTAAATAACATTTGAACTAAAAGGGCCGGCGGGAAACACTACTGGGCCAAATTCAAACTGAACGGCCCAAGCCAGCCCAGCCACGGTCCAGTGACGCGCGGCGCGCTGACAAAGGGTCCCGCATGTCAGTGACTTATTTAACCCGAAACGGTATGGGCGAGTCTGAGGCGTTGGATTAGATCGAGGATCTACGGCCGTGGTTCATCGTCGTCTCCGACGAGAACCCGACGATGCGGCGGCGGCAGTAGGGGGTCGGAGGGCTTACGGTTGCTCCAGCTAGGGTTGGCAATATGCTTGGTGAAGTTGTGGACGACGGCGAAGCGACTGGTAGCAGTGGCGTCGCCTGAGGTGGCCTGGTTCGCCGGCGATTGCTGCAGAGCTTCCGCGGCGGCGAGCTCCCGATTGGCCTTGCTCCGGTGTGAATCGAGGGAGTGGTGAGGTGGTTGAGAGGTTGTGAGAGGTGGGGAGTCTGGTGGTGTGCTTGGATCATCAAGGGGAGTGCTCCTTTTATAGCATTGCTTGAGGGTTGCGGGGCAGGGTGGCAGTCGACCATGGCGCGGCGATTCCGGCGGCTGGTCGAGCTAGGCGAGGTCGTGGCGATGCTCTACGGGTCCAGGCGATGCTACTGGCAGCGACAGCTTGGTCGGGGAGCGTCGGAATAGCTCTCGTTGCTTCCATGTCTGGCGGCGGCGTTCGCGGGATCTTCTTCCCCGTCCACGGCGGCGGCGGTCCAGGGTCTGGTCGAGGTGTTGTCTGGCGGCGTCCAGGTGGCGAGTGGATGCTCAACTCGTTGCTAGCGGGTCCAGGGCGTGAGTGAGGTGGTGGCGCGGCGCGTGTACTGTGACGTCCGCGAGCGTGTCCATGCGCGACGTCATCGGCATGGCGTCGCCATGCTGGGCGCGCGCGTTCCGGCGTGTGTCGTCGTCCTCCTCGACAACGGCGAGTGTAGGCGGCGCTAGGGTGGTGTGCTGGTGCGGTTTGGCAAGGTGGTCACGGCCAGGGAGGAAGAAAGGGAGGGGGTAGCTCGACGTGTGTGGCATGGCCGGCATGGCCATGCCCTAGCTTGCTCTCTCCTCTCCTTAGCATTACTATGCCTCATTTAGGGTTAGAGGGGACCAGGGGACCAAATGGGGTAGGTTAGTGTAGATTAGGTTGAGTAGAATCACTATTTGCAATAGTTGCAAATAGTGCCCGATTTTGTAATTTGCAAAAATATCCAAATTTGAAAATATTCAAAAGGTGAATCTTTCTGAAATGTGAGTGTTGATATAAGTTGTATTTGACCAGAGAGGATTTGAGGTGGTGGTGGAAAAATTAGAATTCAAGAATTGGCAAAAATGGCTAAGTGGAGAATGTTGCATATGTTATAAGGTTGTGACTTTGGATGAGCCTTGCTCATGATCCAAGATGATTTTGGCATGGTGATATTTACCAAAGTTGTTCACCTTGATGTTGACTTTGAAATGGTGCAAAGAGTTAGCAAGATTTGGTTTGGGAAAATTGAATGGCAATGGCTCAAAGTAGTGATCAGACTATAATTGCCAAATTTGACCATTATCATATGTGAGCTAGATTTGTGCTTGAATTTCATTTGAATTGTGATTCTTTGATTCCAAAAGTTGTAATAAGTGTTTAATAACATTATTCAACTATTGGTGAAGACCAAATAGGTCTAGGGTCAAAATTTATAAAAATGCCATAGGGAATATGTTAGGGTTTTAGGGTTTTTCATTTAGTGGAATTTCTCCCTCTTTGAGTTATTTGGTTGGTGATCTTAATATGATCACATTAGGGTTTTAGAGCATATCAAATACAAGTAATAGCAATCATCATGGCATATCAATCAAATGCACAAGTCCTATGCATGGTACTATATGCAAATTAAAAAGTTTTTGTTGGTTTAAAATTTTGCTTTCTGGAATTCTCTAACTTTCTTTTTATTGAAATTTGGGGTGTTACAGTAACTCTTTATCTCTTACACTATTTGATTGTCCTCCATGCTTACCGAAAGAGGTTGAATGTTATGTTCCTGTGGATTCTCTTGAAATAGTACCTATGAGTAATACTTGTGAGAATAATTATGCTACTTTTATTTATGATAATCCATGCTACTTTGATAAATCTTATGATAATGCTTTGTTTGTGCCTGATGTCGAAATGCATGGTACTAAAGAATTTTGCGTAGCAAATGTTTATGATAAAGCTCTAGATGATGGTCCTATGTTACTTGATAATATTAATTGTACTACTAATGAAAATGGGATTGGAGAAGTCTTGACGTTATCTATGAGTCCCATATCTCTTGAGATTGATCAATCATCTTGTTATATTATTGATAAAAGTGTGTTCGAAAGTTTTAATCCCACTATTTTTGAGCTTGATAAAAATTATGTGTCTATGGATCATGAAAAGAATGCTTTATGTGATAGTTATATTGTTGAGTTTGTTCATGAAGCTACTGAAAATTATTATGAGAGAGGAAAATATGGTTGTAGAAATCTGCATGGTACTAAAATACCTCTCTACATGCTGAAAATTTTGAAGTTACACTTGTTCTATCTTCCTATGCTTGTTACTTTGCTTTTCATGAACTTGTTTATTTACAAGACTCCTATGCATAGGAAGCATATTAGGCTTAAATGTGTTTTGAATTTACTTTTTGATGCTCTCTTTTGCTTCAACTCTTATTTCTTGCGAGTGCATCATTAAAACTGCTGAGCCCATCTTAATGGCTATAAAGAAAGAACTTCTTGGGAGATAACCCATGTTTTTATTTTGCTACTGTTTTGTTGTGTTTTGGAAGTTTTTACTACTGTAGCAACCTCTCCTTATCTTTATTTTATTGCAATGTTGTGCCAAGTGAAGTCTCTAATAGAAGGTTGATACTAGATTTGAATTTCTGCGCAGAAACAGATTTCTATCTGTCACGAATCTGGGCTGTTTTCTCTGTAGGTAACTCAGACAAATCTGCCAATTTACGTGCGTGTTCCTCAGATATGTACGCAACTTTCGTTAGTTTTGAGTTTTCTGATTTGAGCAACGGAAGTACCTCTTTAAAATTCGTCTTTACTGGCTGTTCTGTTTTGGCAGATTCTGTCTCTGTTTTTTGCATTGTCTCTTGTGGACTTTAAGCAAGGCTTTCTAGACGTGGAGAGCTGTAGCTAATGTTTTATTGAGTTCTTGCAATGTGTCACTACAGGACCAAGGTGGATTCAAATTTTTTGAGTACTAACCCCTCTAATGAAGTTTATGAGAAGTTTGGTGTGAAGGAAGTTTTCAAGGGTCAAGAGAGGAGGATGATATATGATCAAGAAGAGTGAAAAGTCTAAGCTTGGGGATGCCCCCGTGGTTCATCCCTGCATATTTCAAGAAGACTCAAGCGTCTAAGCTTGGGGATGCCCAAGGCATCCCCTTCTTCATCAACTTATCAGGTTTCTTCTATTGAAACTATATTTTTATTCGGTCACATCATATGTGCTTTACTTGGAGCATCTGTGTGCTTTTATTTTTGTTTTTGTTTGAATAAGATCGGATCCTAGCAATCCTTGTTTGGGAGAGAGACACGCTCCGCTTTTTCATATGAACACTTGTTCTTCGTTTTACTTTTAATGTTCAATGATAAAAGTTGGAAGCTACAATACTTATTGTTATTTGGTTGGAAACAGAAAATGTCTCATATTGTCTTGGATAATTTGACACTTGGCAATTGTTTTGAGCTCTCAAGTAGATCATGATTAAGTTCTTACGCCATGTAGTTTAAACCTATTAGTGGAGAACTACCATAGAGCTTGTTAAAATTGGTTTGCATGATTGGTCTCTCTTAAGGCCTAGATATTTTCTGGTAAAAGTGTTTGAGCAACAAGGAAGACAGTGTAGAGTATTGTAATGCTTGCAATATGTTCTTATGTAAGTTTTGCTGTACCGGTTCATACTTGTGTTTGCTTCAAATAGCCTTGCTAGCCTAAGCCTTGTATCGAGAGGGAATACTTCTCATGCATCCAAAATCCTTGAACCAACCACTATGCCATTTGTGTCCACCATACCTACCTACTACATGGTATTTCTCCGCCATTCCAAAGTAAATTGCTTGAGTGCTACCTTTAAACAATTCAAAATTTATTACCTCTGATTTGTGTCAATGTTTTATAGCTCATGAGGAAGTATGTGGTGTTTATCTTTCAATCTTGTTTGACAACTTTCACCAATGGACTAGTGGCTTCATCCGCTTATCCAATAATTTTGCAAAAAGAGCTGGCAATGGGATTCCCAGTCCCAAATTAATTAACCAAAATAGACACTCCTCCATGGTATGTGATTGTTGGACGGCACCCGAAGGATTCGGCTAGCCATGGCTTGAGAAAGCAAAGGTGGGGAGGAGTGTCATCACTAAATAAAACTAAAATAAAAAGGGCACTCCTTCATGGTATGAGATTGTTGGCAGGCACCCGAGGATTCGGTTAGCCATGGTTTGTGAAAGAAAGGTTGGAAGGAGTGCCACCCAAAAATAAAATAAAATGGGAGCCGCTCTTTGAAGGTTTGTCTGGCAAGGGGGTTAGAGTGCCCACTACCATTCGTTGACAACAACAAACACCTCTCAAAACTTTACTTTTATGCTCTCTTTATGTTTTCAAAACCAAAGCTCTAGCACAAATATAGCAATCAATGCTTCCCTCTGCGAAGGGCCTTTCTTTTACTTTATGTTGAGTCAGTTTACCTAATTCCTTCCATCTTAGAAGCAAACATTTGTGTCAACTATGCATTGATTCTTACATACTTGCTTATTTGCATTCATCATATTACTTTATGTTGACAATTATCCATGAGGTATACATGTTGAAAGTTGAAAGCAACCGCTGAAACTTATATCTTCCTTTGTGTTGCTTCGATGCCTTTACTTTGAATTTATTGCTTTATGAGTTAACTCCTATGCAATACTTTTGATGCTTGTCTTGAAAGTACTCTTCATGAAAAGTTTTGCTATATGTTATCTATTTGTTAGCAACTATAGATTATTGCCTTGAGTCACTTCATTCATTTCATATGCTTTGTAATAGTATGATCAAGGTTATGTAAGTAGCATGTCACTACAGAAATTATTCTTTTTATCGTTTACCTACTCGAGGACGAGTAGGAACTAAGCTTGGGGAAGCTGATACGTCTCCAACGTATCCATAATTTCTGATGTTCCATGCTTGTTTTATGACAATACTTACATGTTTTGCTCGCACTTTATAATGTTTTTATGTGTTTTCCGGAACTAACCTATTAACAAGATGCCACAGTGCCAGTTCCTGTTTTCTGCTGTTTTTGGTTCCAGAAAGGCTGTTCGGGCAATATTCTCGGAATTGGACGAAATCAACGCCAAAGATCTTATTTTTCCCGGAAGGCTCCAGAACACCGAAGGAGAGTCGGAGAAGAGCCAGGGGGCCACCACACATGTGGGCCGCGCGGGCCACACCCTGGCCACGCCGGCCTGGTGTGGGGCCACCCTGTCGCCCCTCCTGCGCCGCCTCTTCGCCTATATAAGCCCTTTCGACCTAAAAACGCGATACCAATTGACGAAACTCCAGAAAGACTCCAGGGGCGCCGCCGCCATCGCGAAACTCCAATTCGGGGGATAGAAGTCTCTGTTCCGGCACCCTGCCGGGACGGGGAAGTGCCCCCGGAAGCCATCTCCATCGACGCCACCGCCTCCATCATGCTCCGTGAGTAGTTCCCCCATGGACTACGGGTTCTAGCAGTAGCTAGTTGGTACTCTCTATCCCATGTACTTCAATACAATGATCTCATGAGCTGCCTTACATGATTGAGATCCATCTGATGTAATCGGTGTTGTGTTTGTTGGGATCCGATGGATGATACATTATGATTAGTCTATCTATAAAGTTTGTGAAGTTATTGTTGTTGCAATCTTGTTATGCTTAATGCTTGTCACTAGGGCCCGAGTGGCATGATCTTAGATTTGAGCTTTATAATTATTGCTTAGATTGTATCTACAAGTTGTATGCACATGTCGCTGTCCGGAACCAAAGGCCCCGAAGTGACAGAAATCGGGACAACCGGAGGGGATGGCGGTGATGTGAGGATCACATGTTTTCACGGAGTGTTAATGCTTTGCTCCGGTACTCTATTAAAAGGAGTACCTTAATATCCAGTAGATTCCCTTGAGGCCCGGCTGCCACCGGCTGGTAGGACAAAAGATGTTGTGCAAGTTTCTCATTGCGAGCACGTACGACTATATATGGAAAACATGCCTACATGATTAATGAATTGATGTTCTTTCTTAATGCTTTATCAATCCTATCAATTGCCCAACTGTAATTTGTTCACCCAACACTTGTCACTTGTTATTGGAGAGTTACCACTAGTGTAGATCGCTGGGAACCCCGGTCCATCTCTCATTATTATATACTC
This sequence comes from Lolium perenne, assembly GCF_019359855.2. Classification (NCBI taxonomy): domain Eukaryota; kingdom Viridiplantae; phylum Streptophyta; class Magnoliopsida; order Poales; family Poaceae; genus Lolium; species Lolium perenne. The sequence continues at coordinate 147,275,216 of NC_067249.2, forward strand.
GTTCTATATGTCATTGGAAGTAGTATCAACTATTTTCCGGTGCCATCGCCTCTGTGTTATTGCTACTGTTGCTGTGTTACTATTACTATTGCTCTCATATTACTGCTGCTTTCACATCACCCCTGTTACTAGTACTTTTCCAGGTGCAGCTGAATTGACAACTCAGTTGTTAAGGCTTATAAGTATTCTTTACCTCCCCTTGTGTCGAATCAATAAATTTGGATTTTACTTCCCTCGAAGACTGCTGCGATCCCCTATACTTGTGGGTTATCAAGCACCACTAGACGTCGTGGCACCAGTTTGCGTGACCACATGCGTTCCTGCGCGCTGCCGCTTGAGGAAGCTCGTCGACAAGACCATGGTCACGACGCCGGCGGGGGCGGAGGGGGTGGTTGGGGTAGCGGGAGCTTCGGCGACCGCGGGAGAGGGTGGCGGGGCATGCGAGCTAGCTCCGGAGGCCGGCGGGGTCGATTCGAGACTCATGCCGGCGAGATCGGGCGACGACAGTGGCGGCAGTTGGGAGGAGGTGAAAGTTCCGTCGCGCGCAAACTAGGGTTTTCGTTCGGGCTACGTTCGGCCCCTACAAATACAGGCCGAGTTGAGGTTTCGGTGTCGGCCCGGAAACATGTTTTCAGTTCTAACTACTTAACGGTTACTGATCTCTGATCTGCGCCGATTTGCGAACCGAACCTATAAACTTGCGGTTATTATTTAGTTTTGCCCGGTTTACGGGTTCTGCTAGAGATGCTTTTAGGAATTTCTTTACTGTCATTTCTCTCTTTCTCAACATGTAAAACTGGATTTGGATCTTCTTATTGTATTTATTTTTTAAGATTTGGATCTTTTTGGTAAGCTGGAGACATATCCGGTTAATGATGTGAATTGATTTCAATGTATATCCTTGATCGTTGTCGACGCCATCATATTAGCGCATCAAAAGACGTGGGGGCCGAAGATACGCACGATAGATGTCCTCGCCTTACAAATTACACCATGTTGTTATATAAAAATAGGGGCTGCTATCATGAGTGTTGATTACAACAGCCAATGGTTTAAGTCCAACTCGAGGATAAAGAATTTGATCGTGCGCAGACAGAAGAACATGAGTGCGAAAACCACAGGTCACCAAGACACCAACCACTACATGTCCTAACATGCTAGCAATAATTATTCTAATTAATGCAGCCAGTAGTAGTCGTATTAGTTTATCTTTATGATTTTATGGGAGAAAAATTATGCAAACAAATGTGGAGTACATGATATATTAAGGGGAAGAGGAAAAGGTATTTATATTTTCTTGCAAAGGGAAATTATTTTCCCCCTCAATTTTTGCAAGATGATAAGTGTGTTTCTCAGCTCTCATGCTAGAAACTCTTGGTACGTTAGGTTCTAGACTTGGTCACTTGATCCACTGTATGGGGTTTTGAAGATGACGTGGCGGTGTGCGGCACTGCAGTCCTTTCTTGTAATTTTTCTTCATTTTTCCTACTCCCTACATTCATAGATATAAGTTGTATAGTTTTCTAAGAGAAAATTTAGAATATAGGATGTATTGTGTTGCACCACTCGTCTGGACAATTTATTTAGAAATTGCTTTACGTTTTCTTAACTTATTTGAAGTCCTCTATTTCCTCATGTTAATTGTGGAGATGTAATCCGGCCTAAACCTAGTGTACTTTTCTCTCAATGTTTGTTCTTATAAAAAAAAATTGCCAAGAAGTATATAGCTTATATCAAGAAACGGATGGAGTGTTTTATGATTATTTTCCTATATATTGATTAGATATATTTTAAAGATACTAGTTTCCACAAAAAATCCATATTTGTTCTAAACTTGAAGAAAATATTTATTTGTTTTATTTTACTTTTCATCAGATTATATGAGTTAATTCAATTTTCTGTTATTTGTTTTACAAAGAATTTATATTTTTTGTTTTGTGATTGCCATATGTGTTTGAAGCTATCGCTAACCTGTGGTTGGATGGTTGCCCACCACAGTTTAAACCTTAGTTTTAACACGTTGATATCTCGTAAAGGTGGGATATTTTTTCAGTAGGAGGGGACGTTCTCGTCGATAGCGAGATGTATCGACGAGAATGTATATTGTGACTTCTTCAATATCAAAACCCACCAAATTAATTTTTTGGACTCACTTGGATATGCTCATAAAGATATTAGATGTTGCATTCATATAGGATGCGTTCATATAGGTATGTGTATGTACTTATTTATCACCGTTTTCAAGCTGGCGAAGTACAAATCCAGACAGTTACCATTCCAGGTACTGGTTGAGGGGCCAATCTTATAATACTTCGAAAATACCTGAAGATAAAATATGTTTCCTCTATGCTACTAAACAAAAATGTCGATAATATTTCACTCGTGATTATTAATAAAAGATGAACGGTGTGATCCATACATGATAGCGACCCACTTGCAAGGTTTGGTGGACTGTTACTCTGTTACTTATTAGAGCATCTCTATATCCCGTCGGAACCGAACTTTTCCTATCGGGTTCAGGCTGAAATGCGCGCAGATCAGAGCCCGTAAACATGGGCCGGCCCGAACTGGAAGTTCAGGGGCCCGAGAAACTCACCGCACGGCCCCTATTAAAAGGGTTCGCGGAGGGAAGTTCGGTTCGGAAACCCTATTCCCCTCCCGCCGCTCCTCTCCCGCCGCCGCTCCGACGAGCAATCACCGTCGCTCGACCGCCGCTCCGCCGCTACGGCCACCACCCCATCGTGCGAAATGACGCGCACTAGACGCGTGGGTAGGGGCGGCGGCCGATCCGGCGCCGGAAGGTCAAGCCGCCGTCCGCCGGGCGTACGGGCGGAGACGGAGCGCGGCAGGCGGGCGCGCTCCGACGGCGCATGGAAGCGGGCCGGCTGCAAGTGGCCGGACGTAATGGCGTGCCACCTTCAAGCGCGTGCGGAGGCGGCGGTGGCAGCAGATGCGGCCGGGAAGCGGAGGAGCCCCCCGCTGCCGGCGGGTGCAGCCCGCCGCTGCCGTTGTTGCCCCCGAGCGGCGATGACGACGATGCAGACGGACCGCCTCTGCTCTGCGGGGGCGCCTCCGGCGCGACGGCCATCGAGCTGGTGGCCCTCGTCGTCGCCTAGTAACCGGCGGCGTCGAAAAACCCTCCGCCGCCGCCCGGTGACAGTATAGTCGCCGGAAACCTTAATTTATAGTCTAATTAGGTCCGTAGTACGTAATTTAGGTCGAATGTGATTGTATTTTGCCACTATTAGTGTGAATTATGATCGAATTAACCTTGATCGGATGAAATCGACTCCAATACCCGTCGATAGATTTCCCGCGTCGTTTAATTCTTGCGAGTTCGGTTCACGTTTTCGGTTTCTGTTCTGCGCCGTGCCCAAATGCGCTTTCAATTCGTTTTTTCGGTTCGGACAGATACGGGCTTGTTAGATATGCTCTTAGCCGGGTCAAAAAGACGAGGCGAGTCCGCGGGTATATAAGCGGCGGCTAGGAAAGGAAAGGCAGTGCGATCCATATAAATCCCCCCAACCCAACCAAAATATTCCCATCCAACCGTCTCCTCCTTCTCAAGTCAAACCCCGCCGTTCGCTCGCTGGTTAGTAGTCTTCTTCTCAATCATTCTCTCGATCGATCACGATCGCACAGCTACCCACGGCGACGATTTCCCTTGCTGGGAGCCATTGCTTGATCGATCGGCCGTGGTAGGTCCCTCTCCGCGGCTGTCGATCCGCGTCCCGGCTCCGGCTCGGGAAGAGCTCTCGTCGCCGGCAGGTTCCGTGCTTTTTTATTTTTATTTTGTTTGTATGTTTTGTTCTTGGCTTCATGGTGGCCAGATGTTCATTCGATAGGCTTTAGCACCAATGGAATGAATGGTCGTCGCATAACTCGGGGTGGGAACACAGTTTGTTGGTTGGTTGGTTGGTTGATATGTTCAGGGAATGGTTGGCGTTTTAGTTGTTTCAAGGTCGGAATGTGAGCTGAACTGAACTTGATAAAATTGAGAGGTGAGAGTCAGTGCACGAACAGCGGTTGGCAAACAGAAATGGGGGTGCGGCCGTGCGGGAATAGTGTTCGACAGAGTGTCAGATGGCGCAGGGCAGGCTAAGAGGGGAAACCACACTCTCTGCCACAAGCCCGTTCTTTGGGCCGCTCCAAATAGGATAGCTGTCATGTTTGCCTTTTTCTCCCCCACAATTCTTTATTTTTTTATTAGGGGAAAATGCAGGACCTCACAGTTCTTTATGTTCACACATATGAGGATGCCATGTTCAGTGCAGCTATTTGCATAGGCAGCAACTTTTACTCCTAGCAGCACTAGCACATCCATGTTTTCTTCTTCGTTTCCGAAGCACATTCATGGTTAACTAGTCCACAAACACGTTGCTAGAACAATCTTCTCTGCAATTGTGTTTCAAAAGTTGCATTTTCAGTTTGGCAATTGATGACCAAAAGTTGAGCAGCAAAGTTCGGTCAAATCAGTTTGTGATGGCCTTCACAAACATGCCATTTTCTTCAGTGACTTAGCGCAGATAAAGTGGTTCAACTTAGCGCTGATTAAAGTTGTGTAGCTGAAGAGCTTATACTTGTTGAGTTTAATTGTACCTTTCCCTTCTTAGGTTTTCTCGAAAGGACAGAGGAAACAATACCGTTTATCATGTCAGGCGGGTCGGGTGGATCTTCCCCGCCATCGGAGCGAATTAGCTCGAGTTCTCTGTCAGATCTGAAGGACCTGGAGATTTCTTCAGAGTCTGGCTGCTTGTCCATTGTTGTACTAGGTGCTTCTGGGGACCTTGCTAAGAAGAAAACTTTCCCGGCACTCTTTAACCTTTTCCAACAGGTAATTATATCATAACTAGAAATTCCTACAGAACTGTCGATAAAATGCAAGAGGCGCGGTTAAAATTAGATAAACTAGCGCACAAATTTAGTGCATTGGCCTTGAAATGATTAGCTTGCAGCCAAGTGTATACTGTACAGATAAAGAAATAATTGAACAACACTGTATTGTATACAGCATGCCATGTACATATGTCTTCTCAGGTCGGCACACATTGTCAAATGCATATTTATCAATATTACTCCCTGATATTGCTAGGGATTTCTACAAGCTGGAGAAGTCCATATATTTGGGTATGCAAGATCAAATATTTCTGATGATGGGTTAAGAGAACGCATCCGTGGGTAAGATCTACATTCCTAGAGCTAATATCTTCCTGTACAAATAATTTTGTGTGTTTTGTATGAGGATGGTGTTTCCCCTCCATTTTTTTTGTATCATGGAAGTGATGATTCCGTAAAATCTCTGCATATTAATATCATCATTGCATTGTTACAGATATCTCAAAGGAGCTTCAGAGGAACCTCTTTCACAATTTCTGCAATTAGTGAGTTGGCGATATTATGCATAGCTTCTGTAATATTTGACCTATATGTAATGTAACCATGCTGAATCATCCTTGCAGATTAAATATGTTAGTGGTTCATATGATAGTGGGGAAGGATTTGAACTGCTAAACAAGACAATCTCTGAGAATGAAACATCAAAGGACTCCCGTAGACTATTTTATTTGGCATTGCCTCCGTCAGTCTACCCCTCAGTATGCAAAATGATAAGATCATACTGCATGACTCCATGTGAGTTACTTTTCGAGATAGAGAAAAACTTTCACCTAGATGTCAACTTTGTTGACTATTGCACTTCCTTCAAAGTATTGAAAACATATGAATATGAATTATTTTGTTGTGCTAAGGTCTTTAGATGCATGCTCTTTACCTGTGCTAACTTCTTTGTTCTACTTTCAGCCTCTCATGGTGGTTGGACAAGGGTTATTGTTGAAAAGCCCTTCGGAAAGGATTTAGACTCTGCAGAGGAACTGAGTACCCAACTTGGAGAGCTTTTTAGTGAAGAACAACTATATAGAATTGACCACTATTTAGGGAAGGAGTTGGTCCAGAACCTGGTAATTTGTGTGTTATGGTTAGCTGTTCCTGTTTTCTGCTTGCACATGTTTTTCATATTATCATCTATTTGCAGCTCGTGCTCCGCTTTGCAAATCGCTTATTTCTGCCCCTCTGGAATCGTGATAACATTGATAACGTACAGGTAATAAGCGCTCTTAGGTTTTTACCACACTTACATTTGCCGTTCTTCTTTTTTCCTTTGTAGATTGTATTTACATTTTTTGTTTTACATCTCTTCCGTTGTTGTTTGTCTAAAATTAAATAAATTGATGTTAGATGGTCACAGATGTATGTGCTTGCATTTAATGAGCCTATTGTGCAGATTGTATTCAGGGAGGACTTTGGAACTGATGGGCGTGGAGGATATTTTGATCAATATGGGTATGTTGGAAATAACAACTCTTGCAAGAAAGTTTCCATGTTGAATGCATTTTGTTTCAAGTACTTATGCTTTAAGCTGGAACAATGGTGTAAAATATCGCTTCTATATATTGTAAATTCAATTGGAGCGCAACTTGTCCTTACAAGTATTTTGTTTCATATATAGTTATGTATATCTCATAGTGGTCAATTTGCATATTTATTTTTACAGCGAACACTTTCATTAAGCTATATGGTAACCCATTTTTTTACTGACTTCAAGTTCATTCATGTGCATTAGTCTCTCCTATTTATTAACAGATATAATATCAAAAACATGCTGGCTCCGGTATTTATAGTATGTATCTTTATTCCCCTCATACTAATTTAAATATCTGCCTTCGCTTTTATTGCTACAGGATCATCCGGGATATCATTCAGAACCATTTGCTGCAGGTACATACAGTCCTTGTATGAATCCGTAGTAGCAATTATTTACTGTGAGAATTTCCCAATATTTTACTCACATTCATTTAGAATGGTTAGCGCTCTATAGAATCACAGTTCTTATGTTAAATCTTCTGAGTAGGGAGAGCAGCTGCCCACCATACATTAGAATTTCTCGAAACGGATACTGTTTTTTTAGGAATTCAGAGCCCTGGTTATTTGACTATCATTGCATCCGCAGGTCTTCTGTTTGGTAGCCATGGAAAAGCCTGTCTCTCTTAGTCCTGAGCACATAAGAGATGAAAAAGTCAAGGTACTTACAGACCTTTAAATCATATTATGCTCCATATTTTACTTCTACTTAATAGAGAACTCCACCTTTGGACTTTTTCATGCGAGGCCGAAGTATGAACTCTGTGTTCTTATTGCTTAGAAGTAAATTTTTATTTTACAGTTTAATATTACACTGTCAGGTTCTGCAATCAGTGACCTCTATAAAGCATGACGAGGTAGTCCTTGGACAATATGATGGCTACAAGGATGATCCCACAGTGCCAAATGAATCCAACACACCTACATTTGCATCGGTCGTGCTGAGGGTACACAATGAGAGATGGGAAGGTATATTTTACTTCTTCCAATATTGTTTATTTATTGAAAAGCTCAAAAGTCACAGCATCAAGTACTATATCTTAAAACCAATCTCCACATTTTAGCCCCATCTGAACACGTGCTGAGGGTACTCTTTATGTGTGAAGAGTTCTACAACATTATCTGTCTTGCAGCACATCCATGAATATTTGCAACTCGGTTTCTTTTTTGGATTGGAAGATTTCCATTATACATCTAGAGCGTTGTACTAAAAGAATGAGGCTGCATCATAAGCTACTTTGAAACCTTCAGATCCATGTATTTTATCTTCCTACTGACATTTCAATAATTATGATGTAGGAGTTCCTTTCATCCTTAAGGCAGGTAAAGCACTGGGCTCTAAGAAAGCAGAGATACGTGTGCAATTCAAGGATGCTCCGGGTGATATTTTTAAATGTATGTACTGATGCTTTTCTCCTTTTCAAATATGTTGGCACCACTTTTGTTCTTCCAAAAGCCATGCCTAATATGAGAAAATTCTTCTAGAATATCTCAGTCAAGAGTTAGGGGGGACGGGCCCTAGGAAAGATAAATTTTATTGAGGTTGTAAGATCTTACAGTGCTTAACTGCTGCTAAAGAGCATGCTCTAAGTCCAGCTATAGTACTGAGAAATGTAGAATATGCCCGCGCTGATATGAAGAGGACCACTTGCTTAAAACGTATAATGTAAGTATGAGCATACACCCTTTAGAAATTTCCACACTTTATAGAATGCATGGGATGGTTTTGTAAGTTGTAGAACACCAAATTTAAGTGAGCTGAGTACTTTCAGTTTGACCTTAGCACCTTACCGATTAGCGTAACCATTCTTCATCTTCTCTTCTTTCGAGTCATTAGTAAATGAGCTCAAGAAATGCTTCATAATGTTAATTTTTTTTATTTCGAATTGTTAGGAGTAATCTATAATTTTTCAGAATTGGATCAAATCTACGTCATAAGATAAATTTAAAACCCCAGGGTAATCTTAAGCCTTGACTAAAAGTGTGCCAGATCATATCCAATGCACTTAATTTCTATGAACCTGTTTGTTTCAAAAGATTATCCTATTCTTGTTAGTACCGAAGTGGATTTTTTTCTTTTTGAGTTGTTACAAATCCACTCTTGTTTGTTTCTACTGCTGTTATATAAAGCTCTTCATTTTCTATTTTTTACAGGCAAGAAACAAGGGAGGAATGAATTTGTTATACGCCTGCAGCCATTGGAATCCATGTATATGAAATTAACTGTATGTACAACTACTTCCATAAACTTTCTCTTAAAAGATTGAAACTTCTGTCAACTTCAGTACATCATTTTTTTGGGTTGGGCTAGAAATGGCAACAGAACAAAGCGAACTGGATCTATATAGCAGTAGAACTTTCAAGTGATTTTTTGTCTAAACAAACTACATGACTTTCCGCAGGTAAAGAAACCAGGGCTAGAAATGGCAACAGAACAAAGCGAACTGGATCTATCCTATGGGCAACGGTACCAAGATACGAAGATCCCAGAAGCGTATGAGCGCCTCATCTTGGACACGTACGTGCTGGTCCATCCTTTATTTCCTACTAAATTTGTTTCTGACATGTTCCACGCCTTTTACGCATCAATTCATTGGAGGCGCCATACATAACTTAGAAACTTCTCACCTTTCGTCCGAAAGAACAAGCACTTTCCTCCCTCTCAATCTACTCACCATTACCGATATATGTGTTGGCAGGATAAGAGGTGACCAGCAGCACTTTGTTCGCCGAGATGAGTTGAAGGTTTGTACATTATGCTGTTTGCAGTCATGCTTTTCTTTTTTGCAGTGAATCCCCATTGTGAACCTGACGCTGTGTTTCCTCAGGCTGCCTGGGAGATCTTCACTCCTTTGTTGCACGACATCGATGCCGGCAAGCTGAAAGCCCTGCCATACGAACCAGGATCCCGGGGTCCTCCAGAGGCCGACGAACTGAGCAAGAGGATGGGGTATATGCAGACTCTTGGCTATGTTTGGGTACCTCCTACCCTTGCAAAATAGCCTTCAGCAGAGAAGCATTTCTGGGTTTACAGACAGTTACCTGGGGGGGGGGGGGGGGGGGGGAAAACACTTGGGCTTGTGTGTAATACGGAAGAGCATTTGTAACAAGAAGTTTTTGCTTGCCAAAACAGTGTACCATTTATACAATTATAAATAAAGGATACCATGTTTTTTGCTAAGTATTTTGACACCGCGTAAGAACCCTGGAAACCGAAGGTTCGAGCAAAAAATATACATAGCAAGACCAAGTTGATTCTGTATTTCATGAAACTCGCCTCTCTTCTCTCTCGCTGCTTGGTTTGCCTTGCCAACAGTGGGGTAAAACCAAGATAGTCTGGCCCTCAAATTGGTTTGGCGTCGATATTTAGTCATGAACCCCACAAACAGTGGAAAGTACGGTAAACTTGGCTTGAAAAACCAGATTGAGTTGCATAAACAGTAGTGATTTTTCCCCAGGCGCCTTCTAGTTGCGAAACATATCACATGACATTCAGGATACCAAGAGTAGCTTACAGTTGAAAAGTTACAAAAACTTCATGTTCCTGGCTTTTATTATGTATATAGCAACTCCAATTTTTTAAATGCATGGAGAATTTTGCAAAGATTCAAACCAGCAAGATCGCAGCGAGCATTGCAAGGAACTTATATCAATTCCAAATGTGCATACGTTCAGGACAAATATAGTATGTCTGATTTGACACACTGGCATTTGAGTCATGGCCAACATACATCCTCGATGCTACAACAGGTGATTCAAAACCAAATAAGTAACAACCTTTTTTCACAAATTAAAGGAAATGCAGAATAAATAAAATCTATCTGCAATTTTCAGCAACAGGAAGATCCCAGCATTGCCACACTGGAATGAGCCTAGATCTTCAGTAGAGCACAGCCAGCGATACTCCCTCGACAACGCGTCATCGGTGAGCCTTGTCGCCAAGTTGGCCTCTCGCTTGTGACATTCAAGATATCAACATCAGACAGTGGCTTAATGCACTGATTTCTCGGCCCTGGCCCGATCACTCCCCCAACCAAACATATGCTCTCTCCTAAACCAATCATCCCAAATGCAATCCTGCTTTGGAATCCAGATGCACATGGAACCATCTTGTCAGATGTATTCTCCCCATGCTGCTTCCTAATGCAACTGTTGCTCAGCACATACAGCTCCCCACAAACCATTGCCATTGGACCCTGCAGCCAATGGTAGTCCTCAACAGCCCAATAATTGCCACCATCTTCCAGAATCTGAACTGTCGATATCCCTTTATGCAATACATGCATCTTATCCTTGATGACAAGACCAGAACATGCAGAAGGGTGTGCCTGACGGAGATCAGGAAGGGACTCCCAGGTGTCAGCTTCAGGATCATAAATCTCGGCCTCTGATATTGATTTGCGGCAGTTTGTGAAGCCCCCTGCAACAATTATCTTCCCATCCAATGCACAACAAGCAAACATAGCTCGAGCTACAAGCATTGGAGCCCTCTGGGCCCACAAACGGTGGAGAGGATCATAAGACCAGACCTCATTGCTCGCAAAGATTGTGTCATGGTCTCCAGTAAGTGGGTCAACTCTATCACTGCCACCACCAATTACATAGAGTTTTCCAGCAACAGAGGCCACTCCAAAGCGGGCAATATTCCTAATCTGAGACGGCATGACAGGGAGAGTTATCCACTTGTCTCGGAGAGGGTCATAAAGTTGCCAAATGTTTTCAGGTTCAAATGCTAACACACATAGCAATTCTTCTGTCACGCCAATTTGATTCCTAACATTCAGAAGCTCACCACTGCAAACAGATGCTCTCCAAGAGCGGGAAACCAGCTGAAGAACGGGATGGGATATAAATGGGACACGTGCAAGGCACTGGAGAGCAACTTCATTAGGAAGACCATCAAGTAAAGTTGACACCATTGTGCACTCAACCATATTATCTCATTACGCAGCACAAAAGCAACAAAACCTACGAATCCTGAAAATAGTCAAATACACGAAGCTCAGATTACACTGTACAGAGAAAACAGCAAAGTAGAATCAAAATAAATGATAAGACATTCATCTTAAAATTATCATTCAGACAAACTGAAACATGGAATTATGAAAAAAGTTAATAGAGTACTTAAAACCAACAATAAACATGAAAAATAAGTAAAATGTCCAAAGTGAGGCTGAAGGTGAGCTTGCAGGGCACATCACATCAGAGATGTCTTTTCTTTACTGGGAGTGGCATATAACAAAAGAGTATGAATAGATCTGAACTAGCTGGGAGTCGTTCTAAGGCATAGCAACAGTAGATCACATTTATTGAGAGTTCTTACTTGACACTCGCTATGGTACAAGTTGGAAAAAAAATGTGTGCAGATTGGTCATAATACCAAGGGCATAGGGCAACAATCATGATTGTTTACATCAACCAGGAAAGAAACAGCTGCTGCTGCAATTATTAACATATATGTTAACCATGCATTCTTTGAACTTCTGACTATACAGATTTGTAATAGGAAAAAATGGCATCAAGAAAATAAAGTAATCAATCAAAGCGTTCCAAAGTTGACAAGGTTAGTGTCTAACAACAGATGACTGAGTATTCCGGAGAAGCTACACATAGCAAGTTCCACCTCAACAGCACTAAATTAATGGGCTGGTAAGTTGACGGGGTTCTATATTCGTATTCTAGTCCTCTATATATCTCCAAAGATAAATGGGCTTGACAGGGTTCTATATTCGTCCTCTTGTCCTCCATATATCTCCAAAGATAAATGGGCTGGTAAGTTGACAGGGTTCCATATTCGTCCTCTAGTCCTCTATATATCCCCAAAGATAAGTGGTGCTTGTGTTCTTAGTTTAAATATGAACAAAAGAACATACACGGTTCTTTAAAAAGTGGTTGGGCAACTTCAACAGAGAGCTAGGTGGGGAGATTGCCTAGTGAGTCAAGGTGCCTGAGGGCAGCCAACTCGGCAAGCTGAGAAGGCGAAGAGATGGCTTCATGTGTGTGCTGGCAGTGCAAGATAGCGGAGGATGGGGTCAAAATATGGATACCGCAGAACAGGAGGAGATGCAACCGTAGTAGAGATAAGGAGAAGGGTAGCCTGGCAAAGCAGAGGCGGCAGCAGCAGCCATGGAGCCAGAATAAAATTATAAGCATACTTGAGAAACCACATAAATTTAGCATCTGGTTTGGACGAGGATAGTAGGATGAATGCTACAAATAACAATATGTCATCCTCCCTGTGCATGAACGACATCAACCAGTTGCATCAGGAAATGAGGCTGGCGCCTAGGCAAGACCTAGCACCTAAGCAGGGTAGAGCACTGGTGCCTCTTAGCTGACCGCACAAACTGTACAATGGATGGAAATTGCTGCTGTCCAGGTATTCTCCATCGCTGATATACTGGGTAGTAGCAGTAGACTGGTCAACAGCAACTTCACGATTCAATAATAGATGTCATAGCAATGTGATAACGCCGTTACTCTATAACGAGGATCTGTAATCATTACTCCAAGACTTGATGCTGATCCATGTCATATAAGAACGTGAACTCCAAAACCATGCAGCAGAATCGACTGAAAACCATGGCTAGGATCATCCAAGCATCAGGAAATATGTCACGAGTTTAACTCAGCTCCATGCGCAACAGCGTGCCTAAGCCTCCATATGCCTACATACACAGAGCAGTATCTGGGAGCAGACGAACAAGTACGAACGGGTGGAATCATAAACCTAGGACGACAATTTACGGGGTATACCCATTTTCATCTACGGCTACGCATCGGAGGCGTGCAGATCTACCGACAACCATCATAAATCCAAGGTGGAACCAACGAATTGGGCAACCATCGCGTGATTTGGGGGCGCCATACCTCAGGTTGGAGCTGAGACCCGCACCCACCCGAGGCGAGGGGTGAGACGATGGCCGGAGGGAGAGGTGAGGAGGAAGCCGCGCCCGATTCCGTCCGCGACCACGGCCGTCCGCCGGACTCGTCGCCGGAGAGTGGGAATGGGTCTCGCTCGGTGCGATGCGGTGCAGAGGGAGAGAGCGAGAGGAATGGGTAAGGGAGGAGAGGAGTGAGGCGTGAGGGGCGACGGGATTTTGTTGGCCTTTTTGCGCCCTCCGCTATTTTTGGGGCGGCTTCACGCAACGTATCCAGCGAATATGCTACGCGGCGAAATGGCTTCTTCTTCACACTGAAAAGACGTTAACATCTTCCATTTTCGTGTGGAGCACAAGAATAAAACAAGTGTGAATGCCGGATTTTCGAGATTTCTCGTTTCAAAAACAAAAAGATTTTGGAGATTCCACTGCCGACATCATGATATGGGGGAGTTCATTGAAATCAGGTACTCCCTCTGTCCTACGAAGGTTGTCTGAGATTTGTCAAAATTTAAATGTATCTATATACATTCAGATCGAGATCGGTCACCGTCTTGCAAAATTCTTCGTGCAGGCATGAGGTTCAGCATGTACCGATCTTGTGTAGTTGTGTGGGGTGATGTTTAGAAATTAAGATCACCTGCTAAAGTTAAAATATTCATTTGGTATGCACTGCTATCGTGGCGTACTGGTGTTATTCATGCGAATCGTCATGTGATATGAAGGTCGGTTTGCGATGGCCATTATGTCAGATTGGTGCCCAAGTTTCTGTGATTGGTAACCATCAGCTTGAATCCTGGAATGGTCATCAGTATTGTGGCAATCCTGGAATGGTCATCAGTATTGTGCCAATGTGGGTGATCCACTGATAGTGAAGCAATTTTGTAGCGAAAGCCAACTGATGTAAAAGCTAAACTCAACTGGTTCATAAGTTAGTCTGATATCTTCTAGGTCGCATTTCAAAACTTTAGATAAACATCCAATCATCCTAATATCATTTTACTTCTATACAAACACACGCTAAATTTGCATCAAACGCAACACAGGCAATAACTGCAATTTCCAAGCCAAAACGACAATAATCTGCAAGCTGTAATTATGTAACTTCTGCCTCTATGCATCACCACTCGGTATTGCTCAAACAGAATCTGATACACAAGCTAATAACATGTGCGAAACGAAGAACAGAGTTAAGATCACACAGGCGTGTGACAAACAGTGGTACAATGTGAATTGCCAGACATAACTGTAACATCGTTTCCTAGTTCTCCACCAGGTCAAACACCATCTCCTGGAGTGGTTTTGATAAGCTTGTCGATTATGCTTTTGAGGGCTGGTGCACTGGCACTGCACCTCTGATCAACGAAGCATGACCTCCCTTCCTCAGCTGCCTTGCACAGCTGCGGATCCATCGGCACCTTACCAAGAAAAGGGACCCCCATTTCAATGCACATCGCCTCCGCGCCACCCCTGCTGCTGTCAAACACCTCGCTGCACGCGACGACTGACAAAAGCTCTGGAGCCTTCTCCTTGATATAGTTCATCACCCATTCTGTGGCATCTGTCTCCCCTGCAGCACCTGGCTTCATGAATTTGAGATCTGAAAATGGCTGCCTCAAGCCACTCATGTTCTCCACGACACCCAACACTGGCACGCCAACCTTCTTGCAGAAGTTGATTTCCTTCCTCACGTCAATCAGAGACACTTGCTGTGGAGTCGTGACAATTATCGCACCATCAACTTCTGTGGCTTGTAGATACTGGACAATGGAGATGTGCTCATCAGATGTTCCAGGAGGAGCATCCACTACAAGATAGTCAATCTCCCCCCAGTCAACATCCTTAAGGAACTGTTTGATCAATCCATTCTTGCGAGGACCCCTCCATATGACAGCATCATCAGGGTTAGGCAGCATGAAACCAATCGACATGACACCAAGGTTCGACTCAACGTAGATGGGAGACCAGCCAAGGTTGCTCTGATGAATATCCTGGCCTTCAAGGCCTAACATTTTCGGGATGCTAGGGCCACATATATCTATGTCAAGAAGGCCAACCTGAAGGTCCTTTTCAGCTAGAGCAAATGACAGCTGGGCTGAAAACGTGCTCTTTCCAACACCTCCCTTTCCTGACAAAACCAGTATCTTGTGTTTCACAGTAGCCATCCGCTCAGCAATAGCAACCAAGTCTGGAAAAACAATACCAGTCAACAGTTAGGCCATTTTTAAATTAAGAAATAGAAGTGACAGTTAAATAGAACTCTAACCGTAACAATCTGATCGGCGAGAACGAGAACTAAGCTATGGCAATCTTAAGCAAGAGCACATATAATGTATTAGTGACGAACCTATGATCCAATGCACATGTATCCTGAATAAGGTATGTCTTCTATGTCATAAACATAATCATCTACTAGTTGATAATTACTCTGACTGAGACACACTGCAACCTAAACCTGAACATGTCCACTTTATACCCATTCACTTGGGCTTGAACAGACAAATGGATATGAACTGAACATAGACAGAGGAGGATGGAATCATGGAAGGGAATGACTATGACTAGTGCCTAGTGGGCTGCAGGATACACATTTGAAGAAAAAAAATGTAATTAAGATCTACTGGCTCCATATAAATGCAACATATCAAGAACACAAGATATATGCCACGCCAACCAAAGCCCAAAACAGTGTGGTTCAGAGCAAGGGGGCAAGTTGCACTGGTTTTGAAATAAAGTGGACGATCTGAGAGTTATTAAGGATATTTTTTGGGACTACACGCCTGTTGAAGGGGAGTGGATTTATTCCATAAAGGTATAAAACATGGACTATGCTGAACACACCAAGCTTGTCAATCAATCTGGAATTCTCAAACCTCAGCATGTTAGACAGGAAAATGGTTCACGTGCAATTCTAAACTAATATTTTAATTTAAGAACATGTTAAATCATTGAAGTTGAGCTGACATTCAAGTAAAGCATATCACTGTAACATCTCGCAGTCGACAATGAAGTTTCAACATCAAAATTGAGGGTAGTAACTGAAGCAAGTGTACAGAATACCAAAGCAGCATGCTTACAATCAGGTAACACATATCAAATCGTGTAACAACCTCCACTGTAGAAGATAAAACAACAGATGACAACGATCCCAAGGCAACTAAAATGTTGCTTCTTTGGAGTAAAATATTTGATTATCCCCACAGATAGGACATCAGCACCTACCACCCAGAGGGGAAAAAGCTACTGTTTTTTCGTGATAATCTCCAGTAGATTATTTTGTTTGTTCTAGGGAGGAAACTATATGTCTATCAGTTGAACCAAGCAAACCCCCTTGAGTAAAAGGAATAAGACCAAAATATATAACACTTCCAATCTAGTAAAACTTCAGAAGTGGCAGTTGCATCTATTTTAGTACAACGGGCACAGGATGCGGCTCCATTAGTAGCAGCATCCATGGCATCCAAACTTCTTTTATGTGTTTTTAAGAGATGAGGCATTAGGACATAAGTATAGCCTTTGATCCCTGATTCTGATTGCTTTACACAAGCAAAATAAAACTGTATCAAATAATTAACCATATATGAATGATACATTTTAAAAACTGTACCAAGCATCTGCAGATATGTTTGTTCTGGTTCATCTACCGGTGTGGTACATGGCATCGAAACACCCAGTGAAAACTATCACTATGCCAAAGATCATCTACCACCTGGATGCAGCCAGACCAACCCAACTCGAAGGATTATCGGGTTGGATTAAAACCTAATACAACCCAGAAATACTCAAAAAAAACAAAAAAATTGATGGACTCGAATTTTCTTTAATCACCATTCCAGATTCAACTTCGTTTTCTGGTATTTTGGCATTACCTTCTCAAAACTACAGATAAGTATTGCATCCTAATCAAGTCATTTGTGGTCATTCAAAATCCAGTAAACAAAAACCCTGAATGTATTAACATACCACATCTCCAACTACTGTAGCATAAGTCAAAACTTACCTAAACCAGAGGGTTTGCATCAAAATATATGAGACAAGGGCACGAATGATCTAATTACCAGGATCGGGGCCCTTAGGGGCAGTGGCGCAAATCTGCTGGTTAGGACATCCAGCGCAGGAATCCGCCTTCCCTGCCTCCTCTGACTGTGTTCCAGGGCAATCTGCACAACGAATTCACAACAATCAGGCTTACAAAATATCCCATCTTCCATCGCGAGACGACCTCGAAAACAGGAGAACTTGGACGACCAAATCTGCCCCAAATCCAAAGAAAAGGAAAACAGGTGGTGATAATCAACGTCCGCGGAAAGAAGCGGGTTCTTACGCGCGTTCGCATCCTCCGGGACGTCGCCTTTGCTGCCACCATTCTCCATCTCTTCTGCAAAATACAAGCTACATAAAGTTGGCATCAAAATTGGGACAATGATAGTGGGACGAATGCTACAAATAACAATAATCATCCTCCCTGGAATGAGAAACATCAACTAATTACATCAGGAAATGAGATTGCCGCTTAGGCTAGAAGACCTTGCAGTACTATAAGTGGTGGGATGTCAGATTATAGTCGGCATTAGGCAGAGACTTAGACAGGAGGGTGCCACCTCACCTAGCACCTAAGCAGGGGAGTGTCCACCTAGAACCATGGATCAAACACACCATGAATGAATGAAAATGGCAGCTGATCTAGATCAGTAACATGGTATTCTCCATCTTTTATACTGGGTAGTAGCAGCATAGTCTTCATAACTCGGTACCAACTTCACGGTTCAATAACTACGGTAGCAATATAGACATGATTTGTAATCACCAGCTCAAAAGTTGATACTGATCCATGGCAGCATGGAACATAAAACCCTATATCATGAAGCAAAATTAACTTAACCATGACTAGTATAATTCAAGCATCAAGAAATACAGAGCAAAGTTAACTGAATTCGACGCAACAACATGCATAAGCCTCTACGCCTACATAGAGCAATATCTGGGTGTATGCGAACAAGCATGAATGGGGAATCCTAAACCTCAGACAAAAGTTATGGGCTCAATCCAATTCCATCTACGATAATGTATCCAAAACATCCAGATCTACTGACAACCAGCAGAAATCCAACGTCAAATCGATAGATTGGGCTAGCCCTCCATTACTTTGACCTTCCTTTGTTGCCACACCTTACTTTGGTAACTTGATGATTTGCCCTTTTGAATTACTTTCTTCTTTTCAGGATTTTGGCAAAAACTGCAATCCCAAACTACCCTTGCTAACCCTGCCGTTGGGGAGGTATGGATATACACCATGCCTTGCCCACACCCAAGCCCAAGAAGCACCATCCGTTTTTACCCTCCCCGCTTCTCCATTGCCCATTTGAAATCATATTTACACACATCCATTGGTATTTGAGTAGGAATGCAAGACTGAAACAAAGAAGTGACTCGTGCCCTGCCCCGTGAGCTGCAGACTTTCAGAGGAGCGAAAATGGCGTGGGCCAGAAGAATATGAGACAGGCCGGACTGCTGAAGGTAGGGCCTATGTGGGGTCGCCCGAGATGGAGGCCAGAGGTGGAGCGCAGCCGGAGCCGGAGCCGTTGGAGGCGTAAGGGAGTCGGCGGCGCCGGAGGGAGGAGCATACCTGGACAGTCAACCCCTTGCCGCCGCCCGTGCAGTCCGGTCGCCGCCGCGAAGGTTGCAACCGTTTCCGATTTGGGGAGAGAGAGGGGTAGGGAATTTGGATGACACGGGGATTACCCAGCTTATATTGCCCGTGCGGCACTGCACCTCAACCGGCCACCGCGCGCTACCTCCGCGCCGGCCGGCTTCTCATCTGGCGCTGCTATGTCACGCGCAAGTCTAGCCCGGAGCCCTAAACCCTAACCCTAGCTCTCAGCAGAGGAGGGGGGAGAGCGAGATGCGGGTCGTACCTAGCGTCGCAGCGGAGAGCTCGCCTTTTGCCGTGTAATACCGCCGCCGCTCGCCGTATACACCTCCGGCCGCCGCGAAGGTTGTCGCCGCAGTTTTGCTGCTAGGAGCGGACCGGGCTGCTCTGTTCGGACGGGGGACTTCCTCTCGTTGGACTGGGAATGAGACTCGCCCCGTGGAAACCCTGGCCAGCGGGGGAGGGTACCGGGCGTCCGATCCTGGTCGGACGGCTGCGACGCTTCGGTTCGTTGTGTTGGCCCGGTGTTGTCAAGGACAATTTTGCATCTTCCTTGCTTGTTCAATTTCGTCTTGATCTATTTTTTTTTTGTCTATTAGAATGGGCTTCTTATTAAAAAATGGTAGACGAATAACGTTTGCCTACAGCTACATATAAATATGTGGGAAACTAGTATAACTTATCATGACTGATTACCTACAATTCTTTTATCCTAACATGTTTTGCCATGTTCTGCATACAAGAATCTACTAAAAGAATATTGGTTGAAGAAAAGAAAGAGTAAAAGAATATCGAGAAGAATGTCGATGTCGGATTGTTATGTTTTGTCTCATCTTAGATGTGGTCTAGCTAGACTCTTGCTTGTAGAAATCTAGTCATCAACTAGGTTGTGTACGGTAGCAATGTATTTTTCAAATATTTTTTAATAATATAATTTTTTAAATACCACAGTTTAAATATTTTGATGTGTTTCGTTGTGACTAAAAATTGCGGTATTAATACTTAGGTATCTCTCAAAACCTGATATTTTCAAGATACTGGAAAAAAAACAGCTACGTACCTCCTTTCACGATATTGAAATATTGAGCCTAGAGATTTAGATACTACGGTTTCGCAATACTACAGTTTTAGAAAAATTTTATTGCAAAACTAGCCTAACTATGCATCAATCCTCTACTTTATCATTGTCGCTACGGGGCGCTCTTCCCTACATATCATTTTTTATGTGACTCTATGTCAGGTAGTTCCTGTTAGGAAATCATAATCTAGACCCAACAAGTTAGTGGATCTTATATCAGACTTTTCTCTAGGATTTTGTCATGCTAAATCGTACAAGTAACTATTTATTTTTGTTTGTCGATATTGTTACTGTTGTCTTTCCTTTTTGTACATGCAATTTGAGTTCACGATATTGGGGGTTGCTACAAATGACATCATCATGTTTTGATGTTCTATTAATTTCCATAAACTACTTGTATACTTGGAGGTCATCATGTGGTGTTGCCGTTGAGCATATGGTTCATTTAATTTTGTCAAAACTTAGTGAACGAGTTCGTTTCTTGCCAGTGACGTATTCATATTTAACAAGGCACAAATTCCCTAGAGGAAGTGAATAGGGTTTTAAATTTATCTACAAAAACTGCATATATGTTGCACCGGGAGAAAAACAAAACTCGAACGTTAGGGTGAATCATCTGTGATGAAACTTCTCCTCTATGCCATCATCAATGAAGGTGGTAATCTTTTCTCCTATTCACGACGAGCATGCTTAATCCTTAGAAGATGAGCTTATGAGGCTCTCACCGCATGGAGGCATTGAATTCGTGATACTCATAAATTTTATCTCATCAACAAACCAAGATGCCCCCATATCAGTTGGAAAGCTAAAAGAACTGTCACTATGCAAATTACGTTCGGATGATGCAAACAACTATAGAGTAGAAGTAGCATGTTCAAAGGCTCTCAAAGAGATGAGTACCTAAAACACTTCTTTATTGTGCAAAATATAAACCCTCTTTACTGATCGAGCAATATTAGTAAAATTGCTTTTTTTTGTGAATGAGTGGTGCTCTGATTTTAATTCTACAGGCAGTCAAAGTAAAACATAATTCCATCGCAAGTTCAAGTCTAAAGGTGTAGTTAAAGAAACAAGTCAAGACTTCGGGTTGAATTACCTTAGATTTTTCACTCAAATCTTTCACTAGTTGGCAACAATGAGTCTTCAATTTCACGTACCCTTTCACTGTAAATGTTGTGTGGCCAACAGAAGTTTGAGAAAATACTCTCAATTAACAAGTCTAAATATGAAATTCTAGTTGTAGGCTTGTAGCAAGTGATGACCCACAAGTATAGGGGATCGCAACAGTCTTCGCGGGAAGTAAAACCCAATTTATTGATTTGACACAAGGGGAGGTAAAGAATACTTATAAGCCTTAACAACTGAGTTGTCAATTCACCACACTGAAAAGCACTAGTAACAGGGGTGATGTGAAAGCGAAAGCAATATGAGAGCAGAGTAATAAAGAATACGCAGAGCAGTAATATGAGAGCAATGGCACCAGAAAATAGTTGATACTACTTCCAATGACATATAGGACCGAATATATGATGATGAGAGATGGACCGGGGTTCCCAGCTATCTACACTAGTGGTAACTCTCCAATAACAAGTAACAAGTGTTGGGTGAACAAATTACAGTTGGGCAATTGATAGGATTGAAATAGCATTAAGACCGAATATCAAGATTATTAATCATGTAGGCATGTTTTCCATATATAGTCATACGTGCTCGCAATGAGAAACTTGCATAACATCTTTTGTCCTACCAAAGGTGGCGTAGGGCCTCTAGGGAATCTATCGAAATTAAGGTACTCCTTTTAATAGAGCACCGAAGCAAAGCATTAACACTCCGTGAAAACATGTGATCCTCATATCTAAGCCTTCCTCCAGCTTATCCCGATTCTTTGTCACTGGGGCCTCGGGTTCCGGATATAGACATGTGCAAACAACTTGTAGATACAATCTAAGCAATAAGTATAGAGCTTAAATCTAAGATCATGCCACTCGGGCCCTAGTGACAAGCATTAAACACAACAAGATTGCAGCAACAATAACTTCACAAACTTATATAGATAGACTAATCATAATGTACGTAACAATCCATCGGATCCCAACAAACACAACACCGATTACATCAGATGAATCTCAATCATGTAAGGCAGCTCATGAGATCATTGTATTGAAGTACATGGTGGAGAGAGTACCAACTAGCTACAGCTAGAACCCGTAGTCCATGGGGGAACTACTCACGGAGCATGATGGAGGCGGTGGCGTCGATGGAGATGGCTTCCGGGGGCACTTCCCCGTCCCGGCGGCGTGCCGGAACAGAGACTTCTGTCCCCCGAAACGGAGTTTCGCGATGGCGGCGCCCCTGGAGTCTTTCTGGAGTTTCGTCAATTTGTCTCGAAGTTTTAGGTCAGGACGGCTTAAATAGGCGAAGAGTCGGAGTCGGAGGGGCCACGGGGCCTCCTCACACTAGGGGGGGCGCCCCCCCCCCCCCTTGGGCCGCGCTGCCACCACGTGTGGGGCCCCCAGGGCTCCCCTCTGGTCCCACTCTGACTTTCTGGAAGGTTCCGGGAAAAATAAGATGTTGGGTCTTCGTTTCGTCGAATTCCGAGAATATTGCCCGAACAGCCTTTCTGGAACCAAAAACAACATAAAACAGCAACTGGCCCTTCGGCATCTCGTTAATAGGTTAGTTCCGGAAAATGCATAAAAACATTATAAAGTGCAAGCAAAACATGTAAGTATTGTCATAAAACAAGCATGGAACATCAGAAATTATAGGTACGTTGCAGACGTATCAGCATCCCCAAGCTTAGTTCCTACTCGCCCTCGAGTAGGTAAACGATAAAAACAAATAATTTCTGTAGTGACATGCTACTTACATAACCTTGATCATACTATTATAAAGCATATGAGATGAATGCAGTGACTCAAGGCAATGATCTATAGTTGCTAACAAATAGATAACATATAGCAAAACTTTTTATGAATAGTACTTTTAAGACAAGCATCAAAAGTCTTGCATAAGAGTTAACTGATACGTCTCAAACGTATCTATAATTTCTTCTGTTCCATGCTAGTTTTATGACAATACCTACATGTTTTGTTCACACTTTATATCGTTTTGATGTGTTTTCCGGAACTAACCGATTGACGAAACTCCAGAAAGACTCCAGGGACGCCGCCGCCATCGCGAAACTCCAATTCGGGGGACAGAAGTCTCTGTTCCGGCACCCTGCCGGGACGGGGAAGTGCCCCCGGAAGCCATCTCCACCGCCATCTTCACCGCCATCGCTGTCTCCATGATGAGGAGGGAGTAATTCTCCCCGAGGCTGAGGGCTCTACTGTAGCTATGTGGTTCATCTCTCTCTTTGTGATCTAGTTACTCTGGTGATGTTATTAAAGTACTCTATTCCTTCTTTATGATGTAATGGTGACAGTGTGTGCATCATGTAGTTCTTGGCGTAGGTTATGATTGTAATCTCTTGTAGATTATGGAGTTAACTATTACTATGATAGTATTGATGTGATCTATTCCTCCTTCATAGTGTGATGGTGACAGTGTGCATGCTATGTTAGTACTTGGTATAATTGCAATGATCTATTATGCACTCTAAGGTTATTTAAATATGAACATCGAATGTTGTGGAGCTTGTTAACTCCGGCATTGAGGTGCTCTTGTAGCCCTACACAATTAGTGGTGTTCATCATCCAACAAGAGAGTGTAGAGTGGTTTTATTATGTGATCAATGTTGAGAGTGTCCACTAGTGAAAGTATGATCCCTAGGCCTTGTTTCCAAACATCGAATCTCCGTTTACTTACTGTTCTACTGCATGTTTACTCGCTGCCATATTTTATTCAGATTGTTATTACCACTCATACACATCCATACTACTTGTATTTCACTATCTCTTTGCCGAACTAGTGCACCTATACATCTGACAAGTGTATTAGGTGTGTTGGGGACACAAGAGACTTCTTGTATCGTGATTGCAGGGTTGCTTGAGAGGGATATCTTTGACCTCTTCCTCCCTGAGTTCGATAAACCTTGGGTGATCCACTTAAGGGAAACTTGCTGCTGTTCTACAAACCTCTGCTCTTGGAGGCCCAACACTGTCTACAAGAATAGAAGCACCCGTAGACATCAAGCACTTTTCTGGCGCCGTTGCCGGGGAGGTAAGGTAAAAGGTATTCACATCCTCCGACTACTAAGCTATTTCCTAGCACTGTTGCCGGTGTGTGAGTGCTCGAAGCTATTTCCTTTAGATCCTGCAATTGCATCTTTTTGTTTCTTGTTTTTATTTTCACTAGTTAGGCATAATGGAAAACAACAAAAAAATTGGTGAGCTTTTGTTGCGGTCAGAAACCCACCGGCGAGCAGCGACGGGCAACACAGTAGAGCCGGGAGGCTCCCAGGACTGCGGCTGGCCCTGGTCCCTCCGAGCGACGGCCCGCAAAGACTCGGCACGCACGTCCGATTCTGGTGCAAGGGCGTGCCACCTGACCTATACCTGGTCAGGAAGGTGATGGATGTGCCTCGCTTAGTTTCCTGCATGGCATACACGTAAACATTAAATACGAGCCTCGATCGGCTCTCAGGTTGTCCTGTGAATCGGCTCGAAGAGCCGATCCACCCATGATCCGTACGGGGTGTACGAATATATGGTGGTCCTGCTTGATCAAAATAAAGCTAAAACGACCTACTACGATTTAGGGTTTTCACCACATAATCGGAACATCCTACTCGTGATTGAGCCTGGCGGCCACGCACGGTGATCGTAAACCGACCCTAGACAAGGCCTAAAAACCAACACGAGGTTGATCCCCGGAACATCCTGTCTAGGGCTAGCAAACTACACCCTACGCGCCACTGGATCCTTCAACCCATTTGTAAGGCCTAACTATGCAGATATTAAACTAATCCTTGGAGAACAAGGAGCAACCATAACGGATAGGATCTACTATATAATGATCAAGCAGGGTGCCGCCCTTACACCTAAGATAGGTGTAAGGGCAGCTAGACGTCTCAGGGTTGCACGACGACAGCATATGATACGATGAACAATGCTAACCCTAACACATCTAAGATAACTACGTTGCTCGCCATCAAAAAGGCTTCAGTACGAGCAACGCATGGACAGCGAATAAACGTGTACTGCCTAGATCGCAAGATGCGATCTAGGCAGCATGATGCTTACCCGGAAGAAACCCTCGAGACAAGGGAGTTGGCGATGCGCCTAGATTGGTTTGTGGTGAACGTGATTGTTGTTTATTTCATAAACCCTAGATACATATTTATAGTCCGTAGACTTTCTAACGTGGGAATAATCCCAACCGGGCACGAGCCAAACTCTATCTAACCGACACGTATCCTACTATATTACAGATACACGGGCAAACTAGCCCAAACTTTGCATATAAGGCCGATTCATGTATTCCTTCCATGTATATTCTTCAAGCCCATCTCCAATCGCGGCCCACCTCTGATCCGGTCAAATTCTGGTGATAACAGCTTTTTAATCTTTTTCCTGAGTTAGAATTGTTTGATGCGAAAATTAAAAAACCTATTGAACCTTATTTGCATGCTAGTAGTAATGTTATTAGTATGAACGCAATTACTGCTAATGCTATGGAAAAGTCTAAGCTTGGGGAAGCTAGTTTTCATGATCTTTTTAGCTTCCCATCTTTAGGGGAGAAAATTTGCTCTGATAATACTTTATCTCCCATATGCGATAACTCTAATGATTCTTGTGATATTTTAAATCCACCTACTGAAAGTATTCCATATAAAATACCTATGAAAATTATTGAACGTGTTATGGATAACCGCTATGAAGGGGATGGAACTGTCCATCCTGGAGATCATTTACTGTTTTTGCATGAATTATGCGGGTTATTCAAGTGTGCAGGTATCTCTATGGATGAAGTGAAGAAGAAATTATTCTCTATGTTGTTGTCTGGTAAAGTGGCGCATTGGTACAAACTGCTGAAGGATGGGCATTCTCTTGATTGGAAGGATATTGTGCCTCTATTTTACTCTAAATTCTATCCTCCAAGTGAAATTCACGAAGACCGAAACCGCATATATAATTTCTGGCCTCATGATGGAGAGAGTATTGCTCAAGCATGGGAGAGATTGAAGTCTTTAATGCTCAAATGCCCCAATCATGAGCTTCCTGGTAATATCATCATTGATAATTTCTATGCAAGACTTTCTTTTCAAGATAAAACCTTGCTGGATACTGCTTGTTCTGGATCATTCACGCGCAATAAAGAAGAGTTTAAATGGGACCTTCTTAATCGGATTCAGGAGAACGCTGAAGATTGGGAGAACGACAAAGGTAAAGAGTCGGGTATAAATTATGATTATGAATGCATTGAAACTTTTATGGATACTGATAAAATTCGAAATATGAGTACTACTTATGGTCTTGACTCCCAAATTGTTGCAAATCTTTATAAAGCTTTTGCCTCTCATATTGAATTGCCGAGGAAGAATTTTGATAAGTATCATGAACCTTTCAAAGACACTTGCATGGAAAATGAAATTGTTGTTAATGATTGCAATAAACATGCTCAAACTTCTGAGAATGCTATTTCCTATAAGCATGTAAATTTTTGTGGAATGCATAGACCCTGTGGAATTAATCAAATCGAAGATGAATATTGTATCCACCATATGAATGAAAAAACTAGAAAGTGGTCTAGGGCTCTAGATGATCTTGGTAAAAAAGTTTGTGCCCTCTATCCTTTTATTTGTGAACTTTGCCATAGAACGGGACATTTTAATTTTCAATGCTCCTCCAATGATAATTCGAACCCCATGAGTGCTGCAAATTTGTATTGTGATGGTGAAATTACTCCTAATCAGCATGATGAACTTACTTTATTTTTGTGGTGTGAAGAGTTATCAAGAAAAATCTCTTTGTTACATATGAGTTATCTTGATATTGATGATGTCCTGCATGGGTGTTTTTCTTATTGCATTGATAATTTCCATACAAATACTTACATACAAAATATTCTAGAAGATGACACTTTGCCAAAATATGATAGGACCGCTGTGTGCTTTGAACTTATTAATGAAAAGGAGGAATCCTCCCAAGTTTCTTCTATTGTTTCTGGAAATAAAACAGGTTATGAGGAGAAGCCTCTCATCAAGCCTCTCCCCCCTAAAGAAAGGAACGAGGAGAATGAGAAGAAGAAGAAGAAGAAGAAGAAGAAGAAGAAGAAGAAGACGAAGAAGAAGAAGAAGAAGAAGAAGAAGAAGGGAACGAAGAAGAAGAAGAAGGGGAATAAAAAGAAAGAGGTAACAACATATCCCCGCGTGTATGAGATAACGATAGGTAACCGTAAGTATGTTGCTCCTGATGATTATTATGATAATGAATCTGAATACAATGATCTTCCTATGCCCTTTACCTACATTAGTGATCATGATTTGAAAGAGCACACTACTTTTGATATTGCAAATCTCTGGGAAACTAATTCTGGAAATGATAATGTTAATAATTGACATAGTATCAGTACTAACCATGCTTCCTCCCATAATGATATAGAAAGCCCTAAGCTTGGGGATGAGGTGTTTGAAAATCCTTTTGCTACTGATCATTATATGTTTGATACATCTCCTTCTAGTATCAATGATGGTATGGTCACAGATGAACATACTGTGAAAGATAACTATTCTATTTCTTATGATGACACTGTGCCTCCAATCTTTGATGATTATTATAAAGAATGCTATGATATAGGTTATAACTATCCTTATGAAACTTGTCATAATTATGATTGGATTGCCAAAAACAATTCCCTTAGTATGCAACTTGTTTACCATGTTCAAATTCTTGATAATGATCCTGCTCCAATTACTATTAATGAGAAGAGTTTTTCTTATGCCAAAAATAATGATACTTTTATACATATGAACCATGATAAGAATGTTTTAAGTGATGGATATATTGTGGATTTCATCAATGATGCTACTGAAAGTTATTATGAGAGAGGGAAACATGGTTATATGCATCTTAATAATAGTAAGTTTCCCCTCTTTATGTTGAGAATTTTGAAGTTGCGCTTGTATTGCCTTCTTATGTTTGTCACTTTGTTCTTCATGAATTTATTTGTGTACAAGATTCCTTTTCATAGGAAGTGGGTTAGACTTAAATATGTTTTGAACTTGCTTTTTGATGCTCTCTTTTGCTTCAACTCTCACCCTTGTGCGAGCATCGTTAAATTGCTGAGCCCATCTTAATGGCTATAAAGAAAGAACTTCTTGGGAGATAACCCATGTGTTTATTTTGTTACTATTTTGTTGTGTCTTGGAAGTTGTTACTATTGTAGCAACCTCTCCTTATCTTATTTTATTGCATTGTTGTGCCAAGTAAAGTCTTTGATAGCAAGGTTCATACTAGATTTGGATTATTGCGCAGAAACAGATTTCTATCTGTCACGAATTTGGGCAGGGTTCTCTGTAGGTAACTCAGAAAAATCTGCCAATTTACGTGCGTGATCCTCAGATATTTACGCAACTTTCATTCAATTTGAGCTTTTTCATCTGAGCAAGTCCAGTGCCTCTAAAAAATTCGTCTTTACGGACTGTTCTGTTTTGACAGATTCTGCCTTTTATTTCGCATTGCCTCTTTTGCTGTGTTTGATGGATTTCTTTGTTCCATTGACTTCCAGTAGCTTTGGGCAATGTCCAGAAGTGTTAAGAATGATTGTGTCACCTCTGAACATGTGAAATTTTGATTATGCACTAACCCTCTAATGAGTTTGTTTCGAGTTTGGTGTGGAGGAAGTTTTCAAGGGTCAAGAGAGGATGATGATATACTATGATCAAGAAGAGTGAAAAGTCTAAGCTTGGGGATGCACCCGTGGTTCATCCCTGCATATTTCAAGAAGACTCAAGCATCTAAGCTTGGGGATGCCCAAGGCATCCCCTTCTTCATCAACAATTTATCAGGTTTCTTCTCTTGAAACTATATTTTATTCGGTCACATCATATGTTCTTTACTTGGAGCGTCTGTTTGTTTTTGTTTTGTTTGAATAAATTCATACTTGTGTGGGAGAGAGACACGCTCTGCTTGTTCATATGAACACTGGTGTTCTTAGTTCTATCTTTAATGTTCATGGCGGAGTTGAAAACCGCTTCGTTAATTGCTATTTGGTTGGAAACAGAAAATGCTTCATGTGGTAATTGGTATAATGTCTTGAATAATTTGATACTTGGCAATTGTTGTGCTCATATAGATCATGTTTAAGCTCTTGCATCATGTACTTTGCACCTATTAATGAAGAACTACATAGAGCTTGTTAAAATTTGGTTTGCATGATTAGTTTCTCTAGAGTCTAGATATTTTCTAGTTAAGGTGTTTGAACAACAAGGAGACGATGTAAAGTCTTATAATGCTTACAATATGTTCATATGTGAGTCTTGCTGCACCTTTTTATACTTGAGTTTGCTTCAAACAACCTTGCTAGCCTAGCCTTGTATTGAGAGGAATTCTTCTCATGCATCCAAATCCTTGAGCCAAAAACTATGCCATTTGTGTCCACCATACCTACCTACCACATGGTATTTCTCTTCCATTCCAAAGTAAATTACTTGAGTGCTACCTTTAAAATTCTATTCTTTGCCTTTACAATACATAGCTCATGGGAAAATAGCCTTAAAAACTATTGTGGTGAAGAATATGTACTTATGTATCTTATTTCTTAATAAGTTGCTTGTTGAGCGGTAACCATGTTTCTGGGGACGCCATCAACTTTTACCTTGGTTGAATATCATGTGGGTTGCTATGCATGTTCGTCTTGTCTGAAGTAAGGGCGATTTTCATGATCAAATGGTTTGAGTATGCATATTGTTAGAGAAGAACATTGGGCCGCTAACTAAAGCCATGAATCATGGTGGAAGTTTCAGTTTGGACATTAATCCTCAATATCTAATGAGAATATTATCTGTTGTCGAATGCTTATGCATTAAAAGAGGAGTCCATTATCTGTTGTCTATGTTGTCCCGGTATGGATGTCTAAGTTGAGAATAATCAAAAGCGAGAAATCCAATGCGAACTTTCTCCTTAGACCTCTGTACAGGCGGCATAGAGGTACCCCTTTGTGACACTTGGTTGAAACATATGTTATGCAATGATAATCCGTGTTAATCCAAGCTAATTAGGACAAGGTGTGAGCACTATTAGTATTCTATGCATGAGGCTTGCAACTTATAGGATATCTTATACATAACGCATATGCTTTATTACTACCGTTGACAAAATTGTTTCTATGTTTTCAAAATAAAAGCTCTAGCACAAAAATAGTAATCCATGCTTCCTTCTGCGAAGGGCCTTTCTTTTACTTTATGTTGAGTCAGTTTGCCTACTTCTTTCTATCTTAGAAGCAAACACTTGTGTCAACTGTGTGCATTGATTCTTACATGTTTACCTATTGCACTTGTTATATTGATTTATGTTGACAACTATCCATGAGATATACATGTTACAAGTTGAAAGCAATTGTTGAAACTTAATCATCCTTTGTGTTGCTCCAATGCTTTCTACTAAGAATTTATTGCTTATGAGTTAACTCTTATGCAAGACTTATTGATGCTTGTCTTGAAAGTATTATTCATGAAAAGTCTTTGCTATATGATTCAATTGTTTACTCATTGTCTTCACCATTGCTTCGAATCACTTCATTCATCTCATATGCTTTACAATAGTATGATCAAGATTATGATATCATGTCACTTAAGAAATTATCTTTGTTATCGTTTACCTACTCGAGGGCGAGTAGGAACTAAGCTTGGGGATGCTTGATACGTCTCAAACGTATCTATAATTTCTTATGTTCCATGCTAGTTTTATGACAATACCTACATGTTTTGTTCACACTTTATATCGGTTTGATGCGTTTTCCGGAACTAACCGATTGACGAAATTCCAGAAAGACTCCAGGGACGCCGCCGCCATCGCGAAACTCCAATTCGGGGGACAGAAGTCTCTGTTCCGGCACCCTGCCGGGACGGGGAAGTGCCCCCGGAAGCCATCTCCACCGCCATCTTCACCGCCATCGTTGTCTCCATGATGAGGAGGGAGTAATTCTCGCCCGAGGCTGAGGGCTCTACTATAGCTATGTGGTTCATCTCTCTCTTTGTGATCTAGTTACTCTGGTGATGTTATTAAAGTACTCTATTCCTCCTTCATGATGTAATGGTGACAGTGTGTGCATCATGTAGTTCTTGGCGTAGGTTATGATTGTAATCTCTTGTAGATTATGGAGTTAACTATTACTATGATAGTATTGATGTGATTTATTCCTCCTTCATAGTGTGATGGTGACAGTGTGCATGCTATGTTAGTACTTGATATAATTGCAATGATCTATTATGCACTCTAAGGTTATTTAAATATGAACATCGAATGTTGTGGAGCTTGTTAACTCCAGCATTGAGGTGCTCTTGTAGCCCTACACAATTAGTGGTGTTCATCATCCAACAAGAGAGTGTAGAGTGGTTTTATTATGTGATCAATGTTAAGAGTGTCCACTAGTGAAAGTATGATCCCTAGGCCTTGTTTCCAAACATCGAATCTCCGTTTACTTACTGTTCTACTGCATGTTTACTCGCTGCCATATTTTATTCAGATTGCTATTACCACTCATACACATCCATACTACTTGTATTTCACTATCTCTTCGCCGAACTACTGCACCTATACATCTGACAAGTGTATTAGGTGTGTTGGGGACACAAGAGACTTCTTGTATCGTGATTGCAGGGTTGCTTGAGAGGGATATCTTTGACCTCTTCCTCCCTGAGTTCGATAAACCTTGGGTGATCCACTTAAGGGAAACTTGCTGCTGTTCTACAAACCTCTGCTCTTGGAGGCCCAACACTGTCTACAAGAATAGAAGCACCCGTAGACATCATTAACTCATAAAGCAATACATTCAAAGTAAAGGCATTGAAGCAACACAGAGGAAGATTTAAGTTTCAGCAATTGCTTTCAACTTTCAACATACATATCTCATGGATAATTGTCAACACAAAGTAATATGATGAATGCAAATAAGCAAGTATGTAAGAATCAATGCACAGTTGACACAAGTGTTTGCTTCTAAGATGGAAGGAAGTAGGTAAACTGACTCATCATAAAGTAAAAGAAAGGCCCTTCGCAGAGGGAAACAGGGATTAAATCATGTGCTAGAGCTTTTTAAGTTTTGAAATCATATAGAGAGCATAAAAGTAAAGTTTTGAGAGGTGTTTGTTGTTGTCAACGAATGGTAGCGGGTACTCTAACTACCTTATCAACCAGACTTTCAAGAGCGGCTCCCATGAAGGACGTTATCTCTACCAGCAAGGTAGATCATCCCTCTTCTCTTTTGTTTACACATGTATTTTAGTTTCATTATTTATGGATGACACTCCTCCCAACCTTTTGCTTACACAAGCCATGGCTAACCGAATCCTCGGGTGCCTTCCAACATTCACATACCATGGAGGAGTGTCTATTTGCAAAATTAAGTTGCTTACTGATGAATCAGAGCAAAACATGTGAAGAGAATTATTAATGAAGGTTGATTAATTGGGGGCTGGGAACCCCGCGCCAGCTCTTTTTGCAAAATTATTGGATAAGCGGATGAAGCCACTAGTCCATTGGTGAAAGCTGTCCGAAGTAAATGACAAGATCGAAAGATAAACACCACATACTTCCTCATGAGCTATAAAACATTGACACAAATAAGAGATAATAGCTTTTGAATTGTTTAAAGGTAGCACATGAAGTATTTGCTTGGAATGGCAGGAAATACCACATAGTAGGTAGATATGGTGGACACAAATGGCATAAGTTTTGGCTCAAGGTTTTGGATGCACGAGAAGCATTTCCTCTCAGTACAAGGCTTTGGCTAGCAAGGTTGTTTGAAGCAAATACAAGTATGAACCGTTACAGCAAAACTTACATAAGAACATATTGCAAGTATTATAAGATTGTACATTGTCTTCCTTGTTGCTCAAACACTTTTACCAGAAAATATCTAGACCTTAGAGAGACCAATCATGCGAACCAATTTCAACAAGCTCTACGGTAGTTCTCCACTAATAGGTTTAAACTACATGATGCAAGAGATTAAACATGATCTACTTGAGAGCTCAAAACAATTGCCAATTATCAAATTATTCAAGACAATATGAAGCATTTTCTGTTTCCATCCAAATAACAATGAGTGCAATAGCTTCCAACTTTTGTCATTGAACATTAAAAGTAAGAGCGAAGAACACGAGTGTTCATATGAGAAAGCGGAGCGTGTCTCTCTCCCACACATGGATTGCTAGGATCCGAATTTATTCAAACAAAAACAAAAATAAAAGCACACAGACGCTCCAAGTAAAGCACATAAGATGTGACCGAATAAAAATATAGTTTCAATAGAAGAAACCTGATAAGTTGATGAAGAAGGGGATGCCTTGGGCATCCCCAAGCTTAGACGCTTGAGTCTTCTTGAAATATGCAGGGATGAACCACGGGGGCATCCCCAAGCTTAGACTTTTCACTCTTCTTGATCATATATCATCCTCCTCTCTTGACCCTTGAAAACTTCCTTCACACCAAACTTCTCATAAACTTCATTAGAGGGGTTAGTACTCAAAAAAACTTTAATCCACTTTAGCCCTGTAGTGACACATTGCAAGAACTCAATAAAACATTAGCTACAGCTCTCCACGTCTAGAAAGCCTTGCTTAAAGTCCACAAGAGACAATGCAAAAAACAGAGACAGAATCTGTCAAAACAGAACAGCCAGTAAAGATGAATTTTTAAGAGGTACTTGATGCGTGCAGTTAACACACATCCGTTGGGAACCCCAAGAGGAAGGTGTGATGCGTACAGTAGCAAGTTTTCCCTCAGTAAGAAACCAAGGTTTATCGAACCAGTAGGAGCCAAGAAGCACGTTGAAGGTTGATGGCGGCGAAGTGTAGTGCGGCGCAACACCAGGGATTCCGGCGCCAACGTGGAACCTGGACAACACAATCAAAGTACTTTGCCCCAACGTAACAGTGAGGTTGTTGATACGTCTCAAACGTATCTATAATTTCTTATGTTCCATGCTAGTTTTATGACAATACCTACATGTTTTGTTCACACTTTATGTCATTATTATGCATTTTCCGGAACTAACCTATTGACAAGATGCCGAAGTGCCAGTTCCTGTTTTCTGCTGTTTTTGGTTTCAGAAATCCTAGTAAGGAAATATTCTCGGAATTGGACGAAATCAACGCCCAGCATCTTAGAATTCCACGAAGCTTCCAGAACACCCGAGAGCCACTATAGGAGAGCCACAGGGGGCCCACACATGGGGCCGGCACAGCCAGGGCTGGGCCCGCGCCGCCCTGTTGTGTGGCTGCCCCGTAACCCTTCCGACTCCGCCTCTTCGCCTATAAGAAGCCCCCTGACCTAAATCTTCGATACGGAAAAGCCACGGTACGAGAAACCTTCCAGAGCCGCCGCCATCGCGAAGCCAAGATCTGGGGGACAGGAGTCTCTGTTCCGGCACGCCGCCGGGACGGGGAAGTGCCCCCGGAAGGCATCTCCATCGACACCACCGCCATCTTCATCAACGCTGTTGTCTCCCATGAGGAGGGAGTAGTTCTCCATCGAGGCTAAGGGCTGTACCGGTAGCTATGTGGTTAATCTCTCTCCTATGTACTTCAATACAATGATCTCATTAGCTGCCTTACATGATTGAGATTCATATGTGCTTTGTATCACTATTAGTCTATGTGCTACTCTTGTGATGTTATTAAAGTAGTCTATTCCTCCTTCACGGTGTAATGGTGACAGTGTGTGCATCGTGTAGTACTTGGCGTAGGTTATGATCATAATCTCTTGTAGGTTATGGAGTTAATTATTACTATGATAGTATTGATGTGATTTATTCCCCCTTCATAGTGTAAAGGTGACAGTGTGTATGCTATGTTAGTACTCGGTTTAAATTGCAAAGATCTATTATGCTCTAAGGTTACTTAAATATGAATGCCGAATGTTGTGGAGCTTGTTAACTCTGGCATTGAGGTGCTCTTGTAGCCCTACACAACGAATGGTGTTCATTATCAAACAAGAGTATATGTAGCACAAAGGAAGAGAACTTATTTATTTATGTGATCAATGTTGAGAGTGTCCACTAGTGAAAGTATGATCCCTAGGCCTTGTTTCCAATACTGCAAACACCGCTTGTTTACTGTTCTACTGCATGTTTACTTCCTGCAATATTACTACCATCAACTGCACGTCAGCAAGCACTTTTCTGGCGCCGTTACTACTGCTCATATTCATTCATACCACTTGTATTTCACTATCTCTTCGTCGAACTAGTGCACCTATACATCTGACAAGTGTATTAGGTGTGTTGGGGACACAAGAGACTTCTTGTATCGTGATTGCAGGGTTGCTTGAGAGGGATATCTTTGACCTCTTCCTCCCTGAGTTCGATAAACCTTGGGTGATCCACTTAAGGGAAACTTGCTGCTGTTCTACAAACCTCTGCTCTTGGAGGCCCAACACTGTCTACAAGAATAGAAGCACCCGTAGACATCAAGCACTTTTCTGGCGCCGTTGCCGGGGAGGAAAGGTAAAAGGCACTCACACTCCGGTCCCAGGTAACTAAGTACTTTTCTGTTGCCGTTGTGTGTGTGCTCGAAGCTATTTCCTTTAGATCCTGCAATTGCATCTTTTTGTTTCTTGTTAAACACTAGTAAGGCATAATGGAAAACATCTGTGAGCTTTTTAAACTATTTCCTGAGTCAAGACATGAATGGTTTAATGCGAAAATTAAAAAACCTATGGAACCTTATTTGCATGCTAGTAGTAATATTAGTATGAATGCTTTGAACACCATTGTTGATAATGATATAGAAAATTCTAAGCTTGGGGAGGTCGGTTTTGATGAAAATGATCTCTTTAGCCCTCCGGGTATTGAGGAGAAAGTTTACGTTGATTATGATATGCCTCCCATATATGATGATTATAATGATAGTGGTCTTCTGGTGCCGCCTACTATGGAGGATAAATTTAATTATGATTATACTATGCCTCCTATATTTGATGATGAGAATAATAATGATAGCTACTTTGTTGAATTTGCTCCCACTATTACTAATAAAATTGATTATGCTTATGTGGAGAGTAATGATACTTTTATGCATGTGAATAAGAATACTTTATGTGATACTTATATTGTTGAGTTTGTTCATGATGCCACTGAAAGTTATTATGAGAGAGGAAAATATGGTTGTAGAAATTTTCATGTTACTAAAACACCTCTCTATATGCTGAAAATCTTGAAGTTACACTCGTTTTATCTTTCTATGCTTGTTGCATTATGCTTCATGAATTTGTTTATTTACAAGATTCCTTTTCATAGGAAGTGGGTTAGGCTTAAATGTGTTTTGAATTTGCTTCTTGATGCTCTCTTTTGCTTCAACTCTTATTTCTTGGGAGTGCATCATTAAAACTGCTGAGCCCATCTTAATGGCTATAAAGAAAGCACTTCTTGGGAGATAACCCGTGTTTTTATTTTGCTACAGTACTTTTGTTTTATATTTGAGTCTTGGAAGTTGTTACTACTGTAGAAACCTCTCCTTATCTTATTTTATTGCATTGTTGTGCCAAGTAAAGTCTTTGATAGTAAAGTCAATACTAGATTTGGATTACTGCACAGAAACAGATTTCTTGCTGTCACGAATTTGGGCAGGGTTCTCTGTAGGTAACTCAGAAAAATCTGCCAATTTACGTGCGTGATCCTCAGATATGTACACAACTTTCATTCAATTTGAGCATTTTCATCTGAGCAAGTCCAGTGCCTCTAAAAAATTCGTCTTTACGGACTATTCTGTTTTGACAGATTCTGCCTTTTATTTCGCATTGCCTCTTTTGCTGTGTTGGATGGATTTCTTTGTTCCATTGACTTCCAGTAGCTTTGGGCAATGTCCAGAAGTGTTAAGAATGATTGTGTCACCTCTGAACATGTGAAATTTTGATTATGCACTAACCCTCTAATGAGTTTGCTTTAAGTTTGGTGTGGAGGAAGTTTTCAAGGGTCAAGAGAGGAGGATGATACAATATGATCAAGAAGAGTGAAAAGTCTAAGCTTGGGGATGCCCCCGTGGTTCATCCCTGCATATTTCAAGAAGACTCAAGCGTCTAAGCTTGGGGATGCCCAAGGCATCCCCTTCTTCATCGACAACTTATCAGGTTTCTTCTCTTGAAACTATATTTTTATTCGGTCACATCTTATGTACTTTACTTGGAGCGTCTGTTTGTTTTGTTTTGTTTGAATAAATTCATGATTGTGTGGGAGAGAGACACGCTCCGCTGTTGCGTATGAACATATGTGTTCTTAGCTTTACTCTTAATGTTCATGGCGAAGGTTGAAACTGCTTCGTTCATTGTTATATGGTTGGAAACAGAAAATGCTTCATGTGGTAATTGGTATAATGTCTTGAATATTGATACTTGACAATTTTTGTGCTCATATAGATCATGTGTAAGCTCTTGCATCATGTACTTTGTACCTATTAATGAAGAACTACATAGAGCTTGTTAAAATTTGGTTTGCATGATTGGTCTCTAAGTCTAGATATTTTCTGGTTAAGGTGTTTGAACAACAAGGAGACGATGTAAAGTCTTATAATACTTACAATATGTTCATATGTGAGTCTTGTTGCACCGTTTTATACTTGAGTTTGCTTCAAACAACATTGCTAGCCTAGCCTTGTATTGAGAGGAATTCTTCTCGTGCATCCAAATCCTTGAGCCAAAAACTATGCCATTTGTGTCCACCATACCTACCTACTACATGGTATTTCTCTGCCATTCCAAGCAAATACTTCATGTGCTACCTTTAAACAATTCAAAAGCTATTATCTCTTATTTGTGTCAATGTTTTATAGCTCATGAGGAAGTATGTGGTGTTTATCTTTCGATCTTGTCATTTACTTCGGACAGACTTTCACCAATGGACTAGTGGCATATCCGCTTATCCAATAATTTTGCAAAAAGAACTGGCAATGGGGTGCCTAGCCCCAATTAATTAACTTGCATTAATAATTCTCTTCACATGCTTTGCCCTGATCTATCAGTAAGCAACTTAATTTTGCAAATAGACACTCCTCCATGGTATGTGAATGTTGGAAGGCACCCGAGGATTCGGTTAGCCATGGCTTGTGTAAGCAAAAGGTTGGGAGGAGTGTCATCTATAAATAATGAAACTAAAATACATGTGTAAATAAAAGAGAAGAGGGATGATCTACCTTGCTGGTAGAGATAACGTCCTTTATGGGAGCCGCTCTTGAAAGTATGGTTGATAAGGTAGTTAGAGTACCCGCTACCATTCGTTGACAACAACAAACACCTCTCAAAACTTTACTTTTATGCTCTCTATATGATTTCAAAACTTAAAAAGCTCTAGCACATGATTTAATCCCTGCTTCCTGATGTCTACGCCCCCTCCTTTTCCTGTAGACAGTGTTGGGCCTCCAAGAGCAGAGGTTTGTAGAACAGCAGCAAGTTTTCCCTTAAGTGGATCACCCAAGGTTTATCGAACTCAGGGAGGAAGAGGTCAAAGATATCCCTCTCATGCAACCCTGCAACCACAAAGCAAGAAGTCTCTTGTGTCCCCAACACAACTAATAGGTGCACTAGTTCGGCGAAGAGATAGTGAAATACAGGTGGTATGAATATATATGAGCAGTGGCAACGGCACCAGAAAAGTGCTTTGCCCAGACAAGAAACAAGCAAGAGTAACGCAAAGAAAGAACGCAGAGAACAAGAAACAAGTAGCGATAGCAGTATTTAGGAACAAGGCCTAGGGATTACACTTTCACTAGTGGACACTCTCAACATTGATCACATAACAGAATAGATAAATGCATACTCTACACTCTTGTTGGATGATGAACACATTGCGTAGGATTACACGAACCCTCAATGCCGGAGTTAACAAGCTCCACAATTCAATGTTCATATTTAAATAACCTTAGAGTGCATGAAAGATCAATTCGACTAAACCAAGTACTAACATAGTATGCACACTGTCACCTTCACACTATGTAGGAGGAATAGATCACATCAATACCATCATAGCAATAGTTAACTTCATAATCTACAAGAGATCATAATCATAGCCTATGCCAAGTACTAACACGGATGCACACACTGTCACCATTACACCGTGCAGGAGGAATAAAACTACTTTAATAACATCACTAGAGTAGCAATAGATAAATTGTGATACAAAACATATTGCAATCATAAAGAGATATAAATAAGCACTTCACTATGCCATTCATAACAGTGAATAAGTATTCTGTGAAATATAGCCTAAGAGACCCACACGGTGCACACACTGTCACCTTTACACACGTGGGACAAGGAGTCTCCGG
This sequence comes from Lolium perenne, assembly GCF_019359855.2. Classification (NCBI taxonomy): domain Eukaryota; kingdom Viridiplantae; phylum Streptophyta; class Magnoliopsida; order Poales; family Poaceae; genus Lolium; species Lolium perenne. The sequence continues at coordinate 147,314,665 of NC_067249.2, forward strand.
AGATCACATAAGTAAAATTCACTTGACTAGCATAACGACATCTAGATTACAAGCATCATCATATGAATCTCAATCATGTAAGGCAACTCATGAGATTATTGTATTGAAGTACATAGGAGAGAGATGAACCACATAGCTACCGGTACAGCCCCGAGCCTCGATGGAGAACTACTCCCTCCTCATGGGAGACAGCAGCGTTGATGGAGATGGCGGTGGTGTCGATGGAGGAGCCTTCCGGGGGCACTTCCCCGTCCCGGCGGCGTGCCGGAACAGAGACTCCTGTCCCCCAGATCTTGGCTTCGCGATGGCGGCGGCTCTGGAAGGTTTCTGTGGGTTTCGTCGAACGTATCAGGGTTTTCGCGACGGAGGCTTTAAATAGGCGGAAGGGCAAGGTCGGTGGACTTCGGGGGCCCACACTATAGGGGGCGCGCCCCCCCCTTGGCCGCGCCGGCCTAGGGTCTGGTGGCCCTGTGCCCCCTCTCTGGCGGTTCTCTTGTGTTCTGGATGCTTCCGGGCAAAATAGGAACCTGGGCGTTGATTTCGTCCGATTCCGAGAATATTTCGTTACTAGGATTTCTGAAACCAAAAACAGCAGAAAACAGCAACTGGCACTTCGGCATCTTGTTAATAGGTTAGTTCCAGAAAATGCACGAATATGACATAAAGTGTGCAATAAACATGTAGATATCATCAATAATGTGGCATGGAACACAAGAAATTATCGATACGTCGGAGACGTATCAGCATCCCCAAGCTTAGTTCTGCTCGTCCCGAGCAGGTAAAACGATAACAAAGATAATTTCTGGAGTGACATGCCATCATAACCTTGATCATACTATTTGTAAAGCATATGTAGTGAATGCAGCGATCAAAACAATGTATATGACATGAGTAAACAAGTGAATCATAAAGCAAAGACTTTTCATGAATAGCACTTCAAGACAAGCATCAATAAGTCTTGCATAAGAGTTAACTCATAAAGCAATAATTCAAAGTAAAGGTATTGAAGCAACACAAAGGAAGATTAAGTTTCAGCGGTTGCTTTCAACTTGTAACATGTATATCTCATGGATAATTGTCAACATAGAGTAATATAATAAGTGCAATATGCAAGTATGTAGGAATCAATGCACAGTTCACACAAGTGTTTGCTTCTTGAGGTGGAGAGAAATGGGTGAACTGACTCAACATAAAAATAAAAAGAAAGGTCCTTCATAGAGGAAAAGCATCGATTGCTATATTTGTGCTAGAGCTTTGATTTTGAAAACATGAAACAATTTTGTCAACGGTAGTAATAAAGCATATGTATCATGTAAATTATATCTTACAAGTTGCAAGCCTCATGCATAGTATACTAATAGTGCCCGCACCTTGTCCTAATTAGCTTGGACTACCGGATCATCGCAATACACATGTTTTAACCAAGTGTCACAATGGGGTACCTCCATGCCGCCTGTACAAAGGTCTAAGGAGAAAGCTCGCATTTTGGATTTCTCGCTTTTGATTATTCTCAACTTAGACATCCATACCGGGACAACATAGACAACAGATAATGGACTCCTCTTTTATGCATAAGCATGTGGCAACAATTATTATTCTCATATGAGATTGAGGATATATGTCCAAAACTGAAACTTCCACCATGAATCATGGCTTTAGTTAGCGGCCCAATGTTCTTCTCTAACAATATGTATGCTCCAACCATAAGGTGGTAGATCTCTCTTACTTCAGACAAGACGGACATGCATAGCAACTCACATGATATTCAACAGAGAATAGTTGATGGCGTCCCCAGAAACATGGTTATCGCACAACAAGCAACTTAATAAGAGATAAAGTGCATAAGTACATATTCAATACCACAATAGTTTTTAAGCTATTTGTCCCATGAGCTATATATTGTAAAGGCGAATGATGGAATTTAAAGGTAGCACTCAAGCAATTTACTTTGGAATGGCGGAGAAATACCATGTAGTAGGTAGGTATGGTGGACACAAATGGCATAGTGGTTGGCTCATGGATTTTGGATGCATGAGAAGTATTCCCTCTCGATACAAGGTTTAGGCTAGCAAGGTTATTTGAAACAAACACAAGGATGAACCGGTGCAGCAAAACTCACATAAAAGACATATTGAAAACATTATAAGACTCTACACCGTCTTCCTTGTTGTTCAAACTCAATACTAGAAATTATCTAGACCTTAGAGAGACCAAATATGCAAACCAAATTTTAGCATGCTCTTATGTATTTCTTCATTAATGGGTGCAAAGTATATGATGCAAGAGCTTAAACATGAGCACAACAATTGCCAAGTATCACATTTACCCAAGACATTATAGCAATTACTACATGTATCATTTTCCAATTCCAACCATATAACAATTTAACGAAGAAGAAACTTCGCCATGAATATTATGAGTAGAAACTAAGGACATACTTGTCCATATGCAACAGCGGAGCGTGTCTCTCTCCCATAAAGTGAATGCTAGGATCCATTTATTCAAACAAAACAAAAAACAAAAACAAACCGACGCTCCAAGCAAAGCACATAAGATGTGATGGAATAAAAATATAGTTTCAGGGAAGGAACCTGATAATTTTGTCGATGAAGAAGGGGATGCCTTGGGCATCCCCAAGCTTAGACGCTTGAGTCTTCTTAGAATATGCAGGGGTGAACCACCGGGGCATCCCCAAGCTTAGAGCTTTCACTCTCCTTGATCATAATATATCATCATCCTCTCTTGACCCTTGAAAACTTCCTCCACACCAAACTTAGAACAACTCATTAGAGGGTTAGTGCACAATCAAAATATACATGTTCAGAGGTGACACAATCATTCTTAACACTTCTGGACATTGCCCAAAGCTACTGGAGTTTAATGGAACAAAGAAATCCATCCCACATAGCAAAAGAAGCAATGCGAAATAAAAGGCCGAATCTGTCAAAACAGAACAGTCCGTAAAGACGAATTTTATTGAGGCACCAGACTTGCTCAAATGAAAATGCTCAAATTGAATGAAAGTTGCGTATATCTGAGGATCACTCACGTAAATTGGCATAATTTTCTGAGTTACCTACAGAGAATTAGGCCCGGATTCGTGACAGCAAGAAATCTGTTTCTGCGCAGTAATCCAAATCTAGTATGAACTTTTCTATCAACGACTTTACTTGGCACAACAAAACACTAAACTAAGATAAGGAGAGGTTGCTACAGTAGTAAACAACTTCCAAGACACAAATATAAAACAAAGTACTGTAGCAAAATAACACATGGGTTATCTCCCAAAAAGTTCTTTCTTTATAGCCATTAAGATGGGCTCAGCAGTTTTAATGATGCACTCGCAAGAAATAGTAGTTGAAGCAAAAGAGAGCATCCAGAGGCAAATTCAAAACACATTTAAGTCTAACATGCTTCCTATGCATAGGAATCTTGTAAATAAACAAGTTCAAGAAGCATAATGCAACAAGCATAGAAAGATAAAACAAGTGTAGCTTCAAAAATTTCAGCACATAGAGAGGTGTTTTAGTAACATGAAAATTTCTACAACCATATTTTCCTCTCTCATAATAACTTTCAGTAGTATCATGAGCAAACTCAACAATATAACTATCACATAAAGCATTCTTATCATGAGTCTCATGCATAAAATTATTACTCTCCACATAAGCATAATCAATTTTATTAGTACTAGTGGGAGCAAATTCAACAAAGTAGCTATCATTATTATTCTCATCATCAAATATAGGAGGCATATTGTAATCATAATCAAATTCATCCTCCATAACAGGCGGTACCAAAAGACTACTATCATCATCATAAATAGGAGGCAAAGTATCATCAAAGTAAATTTTCTCCTCAATGCTTGGGGGACTAAAAATATCATGCTCATCAGAACCAGCTTCCCCAAGCTTAGAACTTTCTATATCATTATCAACAATGGTGTTCAAAGCGTTCATACTAATATTACTACCAGCATGCAAATAAGATTCCATAGGTTTTTTAATTTTCGCATCAAACAATCCATGTTTTAAATCAGGAAATAGAATAAGAAGCTCACTCTTGTCCATTATGCCAAACTAGTGTAAACAAGAAACAAAAAGATGCACTTGCAGGATCTAAAGGAAATAGCTTCGAGTACTTACAATGGCGAAAATAGCTTAGTAGCCGAGATCCGGAGTGTGAGTACCTTTTACCTTTCCTCCCCGGCAACGGCGCCAGAAAATAGCTTGCTGTCCACAACTGGCGCGTGGTTGACGAGGGAGGAAATCCCTGTGTAGAAGCTTTTCGTTCCCCGGCAACGGCGCCAGAAAATAGCTTGATGTCTACGCCCCCTCCTTTTCCTGTAGACAGTGTTGGGCCTCCAAGAGCAGAGGTTTGTAGAACAGCAGCAAGTTTTCCCTTAAGTGGATCACCCAAGGTTTATCGAACTCAGGGAGGAAGAGGTCAAAGATATCCCTCTCATGCAACCCTGCAACCACAAAGCAAGAAGTCTCTTGTGTCCCCAACACACCTAATAGGTGCACTAGTTCGGCGAAGAGATAGTGAAATACAGGTGGTATGAATATATATGAGCAGTGGCAACGGCACCAGAAAAGTGCTTTGCCCAGACAAGAAACAAGCGTAGTAACGCAGCAGATACGCAGAGAACAAGTAAACAAGTAGCGATAGCAGTATTTAGGAACAAGGCCTAGGGATTACACTTTCACTAGTGGACACTCTCAACATTGATCACATAACAGAATAGATAAATGCATACTCTACACTCTTGTTGGATGATGAACACATTGCGTAGGATTACACGAACCCTCAATGCCGGAGTTAACAAGCTCCACAATTCAATGTTCATATTTAAATAACCTTAGAGTGCATGAAAGATCAATTCGACTAAACCAAGTACTAACATAGTATGCACACTGTCACCTTCACACTATGTAGGAGGAATAGATCACATCAATACCATCATAGCAATAGTTAACTTCATAATCTACAAGAGATCATAATCATAGCCTATGCCAAGTACTAACACGGATGCACACACTGTCACCATTACACCGTGCAGGAGGAATAAAACTACTTTAATAACATCACTAGAGTAGCAATAGATAAATTGTGATACAAAACATATTGCAATCATAAAGAGATATAAATAAGCACTTCACTATGCCATTCATAACAGTGAATAAGTATTCTGTGAAATATAGCCTAAGAGACCCACACGGTGCACACACTGTCACCTTTACACACGTGGGACAAGGAGTCTCCGGAGATCACATAAGTAAAATTCACTTGACTAGCATAACGACATCTAGATTACAAGCATCATCATATGAATCTCAATCATGTAAGGCAGCTCATGAGATTATTGTATTGAAGTACATAGGAGAGAGATGAACCACATAGCTACCAGTACAGCCCCGAGCCTCGATGGAGAACTACTCCCTCCTCATGGGAGACAGCAGCGTTGATGGAGATGGCGGTGGTGTCGATGGAGGAGCCTTCCGGGGGCACTTCCCCGTCCCGGCGGCGTGCCGGAACAGAGACTCCTGTCCCCCAGATCTTGGCTTCGCGATGGTGGCGGCTCTGGAAGGTTTCTGTGGGTTTCGTCGAACGTATCAGGGTTTTCGCGACGGAGGCTTTAAATAGGCGGAAGGGCAAGGTCGGTGGACTTCTGGGGGGCCCACACTATAGGGGGGCGCGGCCCCCCCTTGGCCGCGCCAGCCTAGGGTCTGGTGGCCCTGTGCCCCCTCTCTGGCGGTTCTCGTGTGTTCTGGATGCTTCCGGGCAAAATAGGAACCTGGGCGTTGATTTCGTCCGATTCCGAGAATATTTCGTTACTAGGATTTCTGAAACCAAAAACAGCAGAAAACAACAACTGGCACTTCGGCATCTTGTTAATTGGTTAGTTCCAGAAAATGCACGAATATGACATAAAGTGTGCAATAAACATGTAGATATCATCAATAATGTGGCATGGAACACAAGAAATTATCGATACGTCGGAGACGTATCACTTCCCTCTACGAAGGGCCATTCTTTTACTTTATGTTGAGTCAGTTTACCCACTTCTTTCTATCTTAGAAGCAAACACTTGTGTCAACTGTGTGCATTGATTCTTACATGTTTACCTATTGCACTTGTTATATTGCTTTATGTTGACAATTATCCATGAGATATACATGTTACAAGTTGAAAGCAATTGTTGAAACTTAACCATCCTTTGTGTTGCTTCAATGCCTTCTACTTTGAATCTATTGCTTTATGAGTAACTCTTATGCAAGACTTATTGATGCTTGTCTTGAAAGTACTATTCATGAAAAGTCTTTGCTATATGATTCAGTTGTTTAGTCATTATCTTTACTATCACTTCATTCACTTCATATGCTTTACAATAATGTTGATCAAGATTATGTTGGTAGCATGTCACTTAAGAAATTATCATTGTTATCGTTTACCTACTCGAGGGCGAGTAGGAACTAAGCTTGGGGATGCTTGATACGTCTCAAACGTATCTATAATTTCTTATGTTCCATGCTAGTTTTATGACAATACCTACATCTTTTGTTCACACTTTATGTCATTATTATGCATTTTCCGGAACTAACCTATTGACAAGATGCCGAAGTGCCAGTTCCTGTTTTCTGTTGTTTTTGGTTTCAGAAATCCTAGTAAGGAAATATTCTCGGAATTGGACGAAATCAACGCCCAGCATCTTAGAATTCCACGAAGCTTCCAGAACACCCGAGAGCCACCAGAGGAGAGCCACAGGGGGCCGACACATGGGGCCGGCGCGGCCAGGGCTGGGCCCGCGCCGCCCTGTTGTGTGGCTGCCCCGTAACCCTTCCGACTCCGCCTCTTCGCCTATAAGAAGCCCCCTGACCTAAATCTTCGATACGGAAAAGCCACGGTACGAGAAACCTTCCAGAGCCGCCGCCATCGCGAAGCCAAGATCTGGGGGACAGGAGTCTCTGTTCCGGCACGCCGCTGGGACGGGGAAGTGCCCCCGGAAGGCATCTCCATCGACACCACCGCCATCTTCATCAACGCTGCTGTCTCCCATGAGGAGGGAGTAGTTCTCCATCGAGGCTAAGGGCTGTACCGGTAGCTATGTGGTTAATCTCTCTCCTATGTACTTCAATACAATGATCTCATGAGCTGCCTTACATGATTGAGATTCATATGAGCTTTGTATCACTATTAGTCTATGTGCTACTCTTGTGATGTTATTAAAGTAGTCTATTCCTCCTTCACGGTGTAATGGTGACAGTGTGTGCATCGTGTAGTACTTGGCGTAGGTTATGATCATAATCTCTTGTAGGTTATGGAGTTAATTATTACTATGATAGTATTGATGTGATTTATTCCCCCTTCATAGTGTAAAGGTGACAATGTGTATGCTATGTTAGTACTCGGTTTAAATTGCAAAGATCTATTATGCTCTAAGGTTACTTAAATATGAATGCCGAATGTTGTGGAGCTTATTAACTCTGTCATTGAGGTGCTCTTGTAGCCCTACACAACGAATGGTGTTCATTATCAAACAAGAGTATATGTAGCACAAAGGAAGAGAACTTATTTATTTATGTGATCAATGTTGAGAGTGTCCACTAGTGAAAGTATGATCCCTAGGCCTTGTTTCCAATACTGCAAACACCGCTTGTTTCATCGTTCTACTGCATGTTTACTTCCTGCAATATTACTACCATCAACTGCACGCCAGCAAGCACTTTTCTGGCGCCGTTACTACTGCTCATATTCATTCATACCACTTGTATTTCACTATCTCTTCGCCGAACTAGTGCGCCTATACATCTGACAAGTGTATTGGGTGTGTTGGGGACACAAGAGACTTCTTGTATCGTGATTGTAGGGTTTGCTTGAGAGGGATATCTTTGACCTCTTCCTCCCTGAGTTCGATAAACCTTGGGTGATCCACTTAAGGGAAACTTGCTGTTGTTCTACAAACCTCTGCTCTTGGAGGCCCAACACTGTCTACAAGAATAGAAGCACCCGTAGACATCAGTTGTCAATCTCACCGGCTTGCTGTAAACAAAGGATTAATTGTATAATGTGGAAGATGATGTTTGTTTGCGAAGAACAGTAAAGAACAATTGCAGTAGATTGTATTTCAGATGTAAAGAATGGACCGGGGTCCACAGTTCACTAGTGGTGTCTCTCCCATAAGATAAATAGCATGTTGGGTGAACAAATTACAGTTGGGAAATTGACAAATAAAGAAGGCATAACAATGCACATACATATATCATGATGAGTACTATGAGATTTAATCAGGGCATTACGACAAAGTACATAGACCGCTATCCAGCATGCATCTATGCCTAAATAGTCCACTTTCAGGTTATCATCCGAACCCCTTCCGGTATTAAGTTGTAAACAACAAACAATTGCATTAAGTATGGTGCGTAATGTAATCAACACAAATATCCTTAGACAAAGCATCGATGTTTTGTCCCTAGTAGCAACAGCACATCCACAACCTTAGAACTTTCTCACATCGTCCTGCATTCAATGGAGGCATGAACCCACTATCGAGCATAAATACTCCCTCTTGGAGTTACAAGTATCAACTTGGCCAGAGCCTCTACTAGCAACGGAGAGCATGCAAGAACATAAACAACATATATGATAGATTGATAATCAACTTGACATAGTATTCAATATTCATCGGATCCCAACAAACACAACATGTAGCATTACAAATAGATGATCTTGATCATGATAGGCAGCTCACAAGATCTAACATGATAGCACAACGAGGAGAAGACAACCATCTAGCTACTGCTATGGACCCATAGTCCAGGGGTGAACTACTCACACATCAATCCGGAGGCGATCATGGCGATGAAGAGCCCTCCGGGAGATGATTCCCCTCTCCGGCAGGGTGCCGGAGGCGATCTCCTGAATCCCCCGAGATGGGATTGGCGGCGGCGGCGTCTCTGGAAGGTTTTCCGTATCGTGGCTCTCGGTATTGGGGGTTTCGCGACGAAGGCTTTAAGTAGGCGGAAGGGCGGAGTCGGAGGAGTCACAGGGGCCCCACACGCTAGGGCCGCGCGGGCCCCCTCTAGGCCGCGCCGCCCTAGTGTGGCGGCGCCCCGTGGCCCCACTTCGTTTCTCCCTCGGTCTTCTGGAAGCTTCGTGGAAAAATAAGCCCCTGGACGTTGATTTCGTCCAATTCCGAGAATATTTCCTTACTAGGATTTCTGAAACCAAAAACAGCAGAAAACAGCAACTGGCTCTTCGGCATCTCGCCAATAGGTTAGTGCCGGAAAATGCATAATAATGACATATAATGTGTATAAAACATGTGAGTATCATCATAAAAGTAGCATGGAACATAAGAAATTATGGATACGTTTGAGACGTATCAGTACTTCCGTTTCTCAAATAAGAAAACTCAAAACTAATGAAAGTTGCGTACGTATCTGAGGAACACGCACGTAAATTGGCAGATTTTTCTGAGTTACCTACAGAGAGCCCTGCCCAAATTCGTGACAGATAGAAATCTGTTTCTGCGCAGAAATCCAAATCTAGTATCAACCTTCTATTAGAGACTTCACTTGGCACAACATTGCAATAAAATAAAGATAAGGAGAGGTTGCTACAGTAGTAACAACTTTCAAGACACAACAAAACAGTAGCAAAATAAACACATGGGTTATCTCCCAAGAAGTGCTTTCTTTATAGCCATTAAGATGGGCTCAGCAATTTTAATGATGCACTCGCAAGAAATAAGAGTTGAAGCAAAAGAGAGCATCAAGAAGCAAATTCAAAACACATTTAAGTCTAACACACTTCCTATGCATAGGAATCTTGTACACAAATAAATTCATGAAGAACAAAGTGACAAGCATAAGAAGATAAAACAAGAGCAACTTCAAAAATTTCAGCATATAGAGAGGTGTTTTAGTACCATGAAAATTTCTACAACCATATTTTCCTCTCTCATAATAATTTTCAGTAGCTTCATGGACAAACTCAACAATATAACTATCACATAAAGCATGCTTTTCATGATCCACAAACACATAATTTGTATCAAGCTAAAAAATAATAGGATCAAAACTTTCAAACCCACTTTTATCAGTAATATAACAAGATGATTGATCAATCTCAAAAGATATGGGACTCCTAGATAAAGTCAAGACCTCTCCAATCCCATTTTCATTAGTAGTACAATTAATATTATCAAGTAACATAGGACCATCATCTAGAGATTTATCATAAACATTTGCCAAGCAAAACTCTTTAGTACCATGCATTTTGACATCAGGCACAAACAAAGCATTATCATAAGATTTATCAAAATAGCATGGATTATCATAAATAACAGTAGCATAATTATTCTCACAAGTTTTACTCATAGGGAATATTGTAAGAGAATCCACAGGAACATCACACTCATCCTCAGCATGGAGGACAATCAAATAGTGTAAGAGATAAAGAGTTACTCTCATTAGAAGGTTGGCATGGGTAGCTAATCCATTCTTCCTCGTTTTGTTCATCACTCTCCTCTTCTTTTTCATCCAATGAGCTTTCAGGTTCATCAATTTCTTCTTCCACTGGTTCCTGCAAATTGTGAGTGCATTCTTGTGCATTAATGAGTCTCTCTTTATAATCAATGATATAAGGATTATCACTATAACTTTCTATGCAAAAATTAAGGATAGAAGAGACATAATCTTTAAGGTCCTTACAAACAGCACAAGTTTCATAATTTTTAGACATGAAAGATTCTATCTCAGAGGCTCCCATAAACAAAACAAATTGTTCTACTTCTTCGAACCCAAAATGAATATAGCTATTCCAGTTATAGTTCTTAATTAAAACTTCCTCACTAAAGCCACATTGGAATTTAAGATGTTTAGTATCCTGTTTAGAGCAACAATTTATATCATGGCGTTTAAGCAAGATTTTAGCAATTGTATTCAATTTTTCTATCACAACACTCATAACTTTTCCCGTTCTTGATTCTCTATAATTATTATATAATTCTATAAGCTCCAAATAGGTTGTGGGTTCTTCCATAACAACAGTTTTTAATTTTTTGGTTTTTCAAATTTTTATGGATTTTTGGGTATATGAGAAAAGTAAAACAAAACAAAAACAAAATAAACAAAAGTAAACTAGGCAAAATAATACTAGACAGAAATAAACTAAGCAAAACAAAATAAAATAAAAACAGAGAGAGAGGTAGAGTGTACTCCCCAGGTGAACTTATGAGTAGAGCTATGCCTCCCCGGCAACGGCGCCAGAAAATAGTCTTGATGACCCACAAGTATAGGGGATCACAACAGTCTTCGCGGGAAGTAAAACCCAATTTATTGATTCGACACAAGGGGAGGTAAAGAATACTTATAAGCCTTAACAACTGAGTTGTCAATTCAAATTTGCACTGGAAAAGCACTAGTATGAGGGGTGATGTGAAAGCAGCAGTAATATGAGAAGCGGTAATGTGATAACAATGACGTGATAGCAGTAATATGAGAGCAATGGCACCAGAAAATAGTTGATATTATTTCCAATGACATATAGGACCGAGTATATGATGATGAGAGATGGACCGGGGTTCCCAGCTATCTACACTAGTGGTAACTCTCCAATAACAAGTAACAAGTGTTGGGTGAACAAATTACAGTTGGGCAATTGATAGGATTGAAATAGCATTAAGATAGAATATCAAGATTATTAATCATGTAGGCATGTTTTCCATATATAGTCATACGTGCTCGCAATGAGAAACTTGCATAACATCTTTTGTCCTACCAGCCGGTGGCAGCCGGGCCTCTAGGGAATCTACTGGAAATTAAGGTACTCCTTTTAATAGAGCACCAGAGCAAAGCATTAACACTCCGTGAAAACATGTGATCCTCATATCTAAGCCTTCCCCTCCAGTTATCCCAGTTGCTGTCACTCTGGGGCCTCGGGTTCCGGACATAGACATGTGCAAACAACTTGTAGATACAATCTAAGCAATAAGTATAGAGCTTAAATCTAAGATCATGCCACTCGGGCCCTAGTGACAAGCATTAAACACAACAAGATTGCAGCAACAATAACTTCACAAACTTATATAGATAGACTAATCATAATGTAACAATCCATCGGATCCCAACAAACACAACGCCGATTACATCAGATGAATCTCAATCATGTAAGGCAGCTCATGAGATCATTGTATTGAAGTACATGGGGGAGAGAGTACCAACTAGCTACAGCTAGAACCCGTAGTCCATGGGGGAACTACCCACGGAGCATGATGGAGGCGGTGGCATCGATGGAGATGGCTTCCGGGGGCACTTCCCCGTCCCGGCGGCGTGCCGGAACAGAGACTTCTGTCCCCCGAAACGAAGTTTCGCGATAGCGGCGGCGCCCCTGGAGTCTTTCTGGAGTTTCGTCAATTTGTCTCGAAGTTTAGGTCAGGACGGCTTAAATAGGCGAAGAGTCGGAGTCGGAGGGGCCACGGGGCTGATGACCCACAAGTATAGGGGGTGTATTGTAGTACTTTCGATAAATAAGAGTGTCGAACCCAACGAGGAGCAGAAGGTGTTGACAAGCAGTTTCGATGAAGGATTCACTGTAAATGCTCACAGACAAGTATTCAGGGGGTTTTGATATAGCAGATAAATAAAGTACGAGTAAGTAAAATGCGAGAGAAATAATTGCAGCGAGTGGCCCAATCCTTTTTAGCACAAAGGACAAGCCAGTTTGTTTACTTATAATGACCAAACGTTCTTGAGGACACACGGGAATTTAGTCTAGTGCTTTCGTTTCCTACAGTTGATTAATCTTCATTGTTTTGATAAGTGTTGTGTGGGTGGACCTATGCTAATGCACCACCCTTCCTAGGACTAATACATACTTGTGATTATACCCCTTGCAAGCATCCGCAAATACAAGAAAGTAATTAAGATAAATCTAACCACAGCCTTAAACTCTAAGATCCTGTTATCCCTCCTGCATCGATATACCAACGGGGGTTTAGGTTTCTGTCACTCCGGCAACCCCGCAATTAGCAACCGAATACAAGATGCACTCCCCTAGGCCCATAAATGGTGATGTATCATGTAGTCGACGTTCACATGACACCACTAGAAGAATAACACCACAACTTAAATATCATAACATTGAATATTACTCAACCATAATTCACTACTAACATTTAGACTTCACCCATATCCTCAAGAACTAAACGAACTACTCACGAGACATCATATGGAACATGATCAGAGGTGATATGATGATGAATAACAATCTGAACATAAACCTTGGTTCAATGGTTTCACTCAATAGCATCAATAACAAGTAGAAATCAACACCGGGAGAGTTTCCCCTATCAAACAATCAAGATCCAGCCCGAATTGTTACAGCGGTGACAAGGTGCAGCGGTGGAGATGGCGGTGATGATGATGGAGATGATGAAGATGGTGATGGAGATGATGTCCAGCTCGATGACGGTGACGATGGCGTCGATTTCCCCCTCCGGGAGGGAATTTCCCCGGTGGATTCCTGCCCGCCGGAGAGCTCTTTTCTCTCTAGTGTTCTCCGCCCCGCAGAGGCGGCTGTGACTCTTCGCGACTATCCTCTGGGGCTTAGGTTTTCGGGATGAAGACGTACGCGAAGAAAAGGAGGTGAGAGGGGGGTGTGGGCCCCCTCCTCACAGGGCGGCGCGGCCAGGCCTTGGGCCGCGCCGGCCTATGAGGTGGACCCACCTCGGGTCCCCTCGGCTCCCCCTTCTGGCTCCCTTCGACTTCTGGAAAAATAGGAATTTTCATATAATTTCCGTCAACTGTTGATCTTCCGAAATATTGCATCCTGACGGTGCTTTTTCCAGCAGAATCCTGGCTCCGGTGCGCGATCCCCAGATAATCATGAAACATGCAAAATAGATGAAATAACATAAGTATCATCTCCAAATATGAAATATATCAATGAATAACAGCAAATTATGATATAAAATAGTGATGCAAAATGGACGTATAAACTCCCCCAAGCTTAGACTTCGCTTGTCCCCAAGCGAAACTGAGCTCAGTAAACAAGACCACATGTTTATGGAGTGAAGAGTCGATAAATAAAATACGGACAAGAAGCATCATATTAACTCACACAAGACATTCTAGTGAACAACTTCCTCATATAATTCAACTTGAAGCAAGTAAAAGGAAATCACAAGTAAAGGTGCATAGGAAATCATAATTGGTGATGGCAAACTTCGTTCTTGGTCAAAGAACAGTTAACAGATTATACTTATCTATCGAGTGGAGCTCTTATATTAAAGCTTATATAGCACAACTTGCATACTCAATCATAATAATCTCTTCATAATCATTGATAATCTTCAAAGCTATATTCATCAGATAAAACTTGTACTAAACAAGGAAGAATAAAAGGCATGATTAAATATATCACAATATAGATGGTTGGATCACAACAACTCAAATGCTTGCTTAAGATGGAGGGAAATAGGTTTTACTGACTCGACATAAAGTAAAAGATAGGCCCTTCACAGAGGGAAGCAGGGATTAAATCATGTGCTAGAGCTTTTCAAGTTTTGAAATTATATAGAGAGCATAAAAGTAAAGTTTTGAGGGGTGTTTATTGTTGTCAACGACTGGTAGTGGGTACTCTAACCCCCTTGCCAGACAAACTCTCAAAGAGCGGCTCCCATAAGGTTTTATTTTTGGTTGACACTCCTTCCAACCTTTGCTTTCACAAACCATGGCTAACCGAATCCTCGGGTGCCTGCCAACAATCTCATACCATGAAGGAGTGTCTTTTTATTTTAGTTTTATTTAGATGGCACTCCTCCCCACCTTTGCTTTCTCAAGCCATGGCTAACCGAATCCTCGGGTGCCGTCCAACAATCACATACCATGGAGGAGTGTCTATTTGTAAAATTACAAAAGTTAATTAACTTGGGACTGGGAACCCCATTGCCAGCTCTTTTTGCAAAGTTATTGGATAAGTGGATGAAGCCACTAGTCCATTGGTGAAAGTTGCCCGACAAGATTGAAAGATAAAAACCACATACTTCCTCATGAGCTATAAAACATTGACACAAATAAGAGATGATAAATTTTGAATTGTTTAAAGGTAGCACATGAAGTATTTACTTGGAGTGGCAGGAAATACCACATAATAGGTAGTTATAGTGGAAACACATGGCATGGGTTTTGGTTTAAAGGTTTGGATGCACGAGAAGCATTCCCTCTCAGTACAGGTCTTTGGCTAGCAAGGTTGATTAGCAAGCATAAGAGTCGAGGGAAACAAACAAATATACATGTGATAGAAACAATCATGCATCTTACTTGTAAGCACAAATAATTTTAACTTCATAATACTAAGCTAAGAACTAACAAGAAAGATAATAACATATCTACATGTATTTCCTCTTCTCTACTTAAAACTCAAAGTGTTGTTGCTATTGACCAATGCTAAGTTTGCCAAAACCAAATAGATTTACTCAATGCTCCCAAAGTGATGCCAATACTAACAACAAGCTGAATCACATGATAGAGATTGCAAACTAAAATAAGATGTGCAATATGTAAATGATAAAACTTCTCATTAATATTCCATAACGATAACTCACAAGGGATACATAGATAACCAACTAAAGAGAGGTACTTCCATACCGCAACACATCTTATATGATAACTTCCCTACTCATGATATGACACTACTTGATAATAAAAAGTAAAAGATAGTGATGATGTGATACCGCGGCACTCCCCCAAGCTTGGAACAAACCAAGGGGATGCCAATACCGATGATGAATTACTCCTTCGGTGGTGATGGTGAATTCTTGACAAGCTTCTCAACAAGCTCCTGAAGCTCATCAATCTTGTACATGAGGTTGCGGATCATCTCCGAATTGTGCTCGACGCGGTTAAGAAGTATGTCCGACGGTGAGTCCCAACTCTTGGAGTTATTTCCCCACTCTTCAGTTTCAGGCTTCATCCTTCCTGCAGTGTTAGAACGATCTATATCCCAATTGCTAGGCAATGCTGCCTTGGGAGTCCTTTCAATTTGATTATTGTAAATTAGATTGCGGAAGGGGTGATAAGTGCCTGGAGAAGATGTCTTTGGAGCTAGGTAGTGACGTGGAAGTCTTCCTCCGGTGCGAATGCTTGCGCTCTTCTTTGCGTTAAAAGGGTTCTCCACCACCTCGATGCTTGCAATGGTAGCACGCAGGTATGCGCGCGAGTCTTCCTCCACTTCTTCTTCATCTTCTTCCTTGACGCTCTCGTCCACCTCTCTCCACTCGGGATCTTGAATATCTTCCTCCATAGGCTCCTTGTCTTTGTTGTTGGAGACCATGGTGCTTCTAGATTGAAAATAGATCCTGGCAGAAAACAGCTCGCAACAAAACACGGCGAGAAAACGATATACGGACCTCCAGGGGTCCGGGGGATTATATAGCAGTAATTTTTACGACAGAAGGAAAGTACCAGGTCGAACAAGAGTCGGAGGGGGACAACGAGGCGGTGTCATTCATAGGGCGGCGCGGTCAGGCTGGGGCCCGCACCGGCCTATGGGGGCACGCCCTCGTGCGTCTCCTCCACTCCGTTTCGATCTCGTAATTTTTCATATTTTCCAAAAACAGCAAAAACATTGTTCGGAAAGTAAATCGCGGACATTTTATTACCAGTATTGTTACCTATTCAAAGTCGAACTCTGCAGGACTGTCAACTTGACCTTTGATGAAAGCTTCCGGAGTTACCACTTGGATAATATCAACATCTTCATTATAAGAATCTCCAGAGATATAATGCTTGAGTCTTTGTCCATTCACTACTTGTGTGGCATCACCTTGCAGAGAACTAATTTTAATTGCCCCTGAACGATACACCTCCACAATAACATATGGTCCTTCCCATTTTGAAAGCAATTTCCCTGCAAAGAATCTGAGATGAGACCGATACAATAGGACTTTATCCCCAACATTAAATTCTCTTTTGATAATTCTTCTATCATGCCATTTCTTAACCTTCTCCTTAAAGAGTTTAGCATTTTCATATGCTTCACTTCTCCATTCATCTAAAGAACTCAATTGTAGCAATCTCTTCTTACCGGCAAGTTTAGGATCTTTATTTAGTTCTCTTACAGCCCAATAAGCTTTGTGCTCTAGTTTTAAAGGTAAATGACAAGCTTTCCCATAAACCATTTTATAAGGTGACATACCCATGGGATTTTTATAAGCAGTTCTATAAGCCCATAATGCGTCCTTCAATTTAATAGCCCAATTCTTTCTAGATTTATTAACAGTCTTTCCCAAAATAGATTTAATCTCTCTATTTGATAATTCTACTTGCCCGCTAGTTTGAGGATGATAAGCGGAAGCAATTCTATGATTAATACCATACTTAGCAAGAGTTTTTCTAAAACCTCCATGAATAAAATGAGAACCTCCATCAGTCATAATATATCTAGGTACTCCAAATCTAGGAAAAAATAATATCTAAAAGCATTTTTTAAGAAGTCTCACCATCAGCACTTTTTGTGGGTATAGCTTCTACCCATTTAGTAACATAATCAACAACGACAAGTATATGAGTGTTACCTTCTGAAGAAGGGAAAGGACCCATGAAGTCGAATCCCCAACAATCGAATGGTTCAATAACAAGAGTATAATTCATAGGCATTTCATTGCGTCTGGAGATATTACCAACCCTTTGACATTCATCACAAGATAAAATAAACTTCCTTGCATCTTTGAAGAGAGTTGGCCAATAAAAACCTGATTGTAGAACTTTTTGTGCAGTTTTATCTCCGGCGTGATGTCCTCCATAAGCACTACCATGACATTTACTCAATATCTCCTGTTGTTCATATTCAGGAACACATCTTCGCAGAATACCATCCACTCCTTCTTTATATAAGTGTGGGTCATCCCAAAAATAATGCCTCAAGTCATAAAAGAATTTCCTCCTTTGCTGAGCAGAAAAGGTTGGAGGCAAGTACTTGGATACAATAAAGTTAGCATAATCAGCGTACCAAGGGCTATCTCGCGAACTCACCTTTATTACAGCCAATTGTTCATTTGGAAAACTATCATTAACAGGAACGGGATCATAAGCAATATTTTCCAATCTAGACAAATTATCAGCAACATGATTATCAGCACCTTTCCTATCTATAATATGCAGATCAAATTCTTGCAAAAGAAGTACCCATCTAATAAGCCTTGGCTTAGCATCTTTCTTTGTCATAAGGTATCTAATTGCAGCATGATCAGCATGAATTGTAACTTTTGAATCAACAATATAGGATCTAAACTTATCACAAGCAAAGACTACAGCTAATAATTCTTTTTCAGTTGTAGCATAATTTCTTTGGGCAGCATCAAGAGTTTTGCTAGCATAATGAATAACATTTAATTTTTTATCTACTCGCTGTCCAAGAACAAGTAGCCTACAAAGAAAATCACTAGCATCACACATAATCTCAAAAGGCAAATTCCAATCAGGAGGTTCAACTACAGGAGCAGTTGTTAAGGCTTCCTTTAGAGTTTCAAAAGCTTCCTTACAATCATCATCAAAAACAAAAGGTACATCTTTTTGAAGAAGATTAGTAAGAGGCTTTGAAATCTTGGAGAAATCTTTAATAAATCTCCTATAAAACCCAGCATGACCAAGAACACTACGAATACCTTTAACATCCCTCGGATAGGGCATCTTCTCAATTGCTTCAACTTTAGCTCTATCAACTTCAATACCTCTCTCAGAAATTTTATGTCCCAATACAATTCCTTCATTAACCATAAAGTGGCATTTCTCCCAATTAAGAACAAGGTTAGTTTCTTCACATCTCTGCAAAACTTTATCGAGGTTCCGCAAGCAATTATCAAAATAATTCCCATAGACAGAAAAATCATCCATGAATACCTCTACAATACTCTCGCAAAAGCCATGAAAAATAGCAACATGCATCTTTGAAAAGTAGCAGGAGCACTACATAAACCAAAAGGCATACGCCTATAAGCATAAGTTCCATAGGGACAAGTGAAAGTGGTTTTCTCTTGATCTTTAGTTTTAACAGCAATTTGTGAAAACCCAGAATAACCATCAAGAAAGCAAAAATGAGTATTTTTAGACAACCTTTCTAACATTTGATCAATAAATGGTAAAGGGTAATGATCTTTCTTAGTAACCTTATTAACTTTTCGATAATCAATGCACATTCTATACCCTACAACTACTCTTTGAGGGATGAGCTCATCATTATCATTAGGCACAACAGTCATTCCTCCTTTCTTAGAAACACAATGCACAGGACTAACCCATCTACTATCAGCAATAGGATATATAATACCAGCTTCAAGAAGTTTTAATACCTCATTCCTTACCACATCCTTCATCTTCGGAATTAGACGATGATGTCTACGTTCCCCCTCCTTTCCTGTAGACAGTGTTGGGCCTCCAAGAGCAGAGGTTTGTAGGACAGCAGCAAGTTTTCCCTTAAGTGGATCACCCAAGGTTTATCGAACTCAGGGAGGAAGAGGTCAAAGATATCCCTCTCATGCAACCCTGCAACCACAAAGCAAGAAGTCTCTTGTGTCCCCAACACACCTAATAGGTGCACTAGTTCGGCGAAGAGATAGTGAAATACAGGTGGTATGAATATATATGAGCAGTAGCAACGATGCCAGAAAATAGCTTGCTGGCGTGTAGTAAACAAGCAGTAGTAACGCAGCAGTAGTAACACAATAAAACAGTAAACAAGCAGTGATAGCAGTATTTAGGAACAAGGCCTAGGGATTACACTTTCACTAGTGGACACTCTCAATATTGATCACATAACAGAATAGATAAATGCATACTCTACACTTTTGTTGGATGATGAACACATTGCGTAGGATTACACGAACCCTCATTGCCGGAGTTAACAAGCTCCACAATAATGCTCATATTTTAGTAACCTTTAGTGTAAGATAGATCAACATAACCAAATAGATCACATCAATACCATCATAGTAATAGTTAACTTCACAATCTACAAGAGATCATGATCATAGCCTACGACAAGAACCACATGGTGCACACACTAGTCACCTTTACACCAATGCAGGAGGAATAGAATACTTTAATAACATCACTAGAGTAGCACATAGATGAATTGTGATACAAAACTCATATGAATCTCAATCATGTAAAGGTGCTCATGAGATTATTGTATTGAGGTACATGGAGAGAGATTAACCACATAGCTACCGGTACAGCCCCGAGCCTCGATGGAGAACTACTCCCTCCTCATGGGAGCAGCAGCGGTGATGAAGATGGCAGTGGAGATGGCAGCGGTGTCGATGGAGGAGCCTTTCGGGGGCACTTCCCCGCTCCGGCAGCGTGCCGGAACAGAGACTCCTGTCCCCCAGATCTTGGCGTCGCGATGACGGCGGCTCTGGAAGGTTTCTGTGGTTTTCGCCAATCGTGTCGAGGTTTTTAGGTCAGGGGCTTTATATAGGCGAAGAGGCGGCGCAGGAGGGCTGACAGGGGGGCCACACTATAGGGCGGCGCGGCCCCCCCTCTGGCCGCGCCGGCCTATGGTCTGGGGGCCCAGTGCCCCCCCTCTGGTCCTTCCCGGGTGTTCTGGATGCTTCCGGTGAAAATAGGAACTTTGGCGTTGATTTCGTCCGATTCCGAGAATATTTCGTTACTAGGATTTCTGAAACCAAAAACAGCAGAAAACAGAAGCGGCACTTCGGCATCTTGTTAATAGGTTAGTTCCAGAAAATGCACGAATATGACATAAAGTGTGCATAAAACATGTAGATAACATCAATAATGTGGCATGGAACATAAGAAATTATCGATACGTTGGAGACGTATCAGCATCCCCAAGCTTAGTTCTGCTCGTCCCGAGCGTGTAAAACGATAACACGTATAATTTACGGAGTGACATGCCATCATAACCTTGATCATACTATTTGTAAAGCATATGTAGTGAATGCAGCGATCAAAACAATGTATATGACATGAGTAAACAAGTGAATCATATAGCAAAGACTTTTCATGAATAGCACTTCAAGACAAGCATCAATAAGTCTTGCATAAGAGTTAACTCATAAAGCAATAATTCAAAGTAAAGTTATTGAAGCAACATAAAGGAAGATGAAGTTTCAGCGGTTGCTTTCAACTTATAACATGTATATCTCATGGATAGTTGTCAATGCAAAGTAATATAACAAGTGCAATATGCAAGTATGTAGGAATCAATGCACAGTTCACACAAGTGTTTGCTTCTTGAGGTGGAGAGAAATAGGTGAACTGACTCAACAATAAAAGTAAAAGAATGGTCCTTCAAAGAGGAAAAGCATCGATTGCTATATTTGTGCTAGAGCTTTGATTTTGAAAACATAAAGAGAGCATAAAAATAAAGTTTTGAGAGGTGTATGTTGTTGTCAACGAATGGTAGCGGGTACTCTAACCCCCTTGCCAGACAAACCTTCAAAGAGCGGCTCCCATTTTATTTTATTTTTGGGTGGCACTCCTTCCAACCTTTCTTTCACAAACCATGGCTAACCGAATCCTCGGGTGCCTGCCAACAATCCCATACCATGAAGGAGTGCCTTTTTATTTTAGTTTTATTATGATGACACTCCTCCCAACCTTTGCTTACACAAGCCATGGCTAACCGAATCCTTCGGGTGCCGTCCAACAATCACATACCATGGAGGAGTGTCTATTTTTGTTAATTAATTTGGGACTGGGAATCCCATTGCCAGCTCTTTTTGCAAAATTATTGGATAAGCGGATGAAGCCACTAGTCCATTGGTGAAAGTTGCCCAACAAGATTGAAAGATAAACACCACATACTTCCTCATGAGCTATAAAACATTGACACAAATCAGAGGTGATAAATTTTGAATTGTTTAAAGGTAGCACTCAAGCAATTTACTTTGGAATGGCAGGAAATACCATGTAGTAGGTAGGTATGGTGGACACAAATGGCATAGTGTTGTTTGGCTCAAGGATTTGGATGCATGAGAAGTATTCCCTCTCGATACAAGGTTTAGGCTAGCAAGGTTTATTTGAAACAAACACAAGGGTGAACTGGTACAGCAAAACTCACATAAAAGACATATTGTAAACATTATAAGACTCTACACCGTCTTCCTTGTTGTTCAAACTCAATACTAGAAATTATCTAGACCTTAGAGAGACCAATTATGCAAACCAAATTTTAGCAAGCTCTATGTATTCTTCACTAGTAGGTGCAAAGTATATGATGCAAGAGCTTAAACATGAGCACAACAATTGCCAAGTATCACATTATCCAAGACATTTATAGCAATTACTACATGTATCATTTTCCAATTCCAACCATATAACAATTTAACGAAGAAGAAACTTCGCCATGAATATTATGAGCTAAGAACACATGTGTTCATATGAACCAGCGGAGCGTGTCTCTCTCCCACACAAGCATTTATTCAAACAAAAACAAAAACAAAAACACACAGACGCTCCAAGTAAAGCACATAAGATGTGACCGAATAAAAATATAGTTTCAAGAGAAGAAACCTGATAAGTTGTCGATGAAGAAGGGGATGCCTTGGGCATCCCCAAGCTTAGATGCTTGAGTCTTCTTGAAATATGCAGGGATGAACCACCGGGGCATCCCCAAGCTTAGACTCTTCACTCTTCTTGATCATAGTATATCATCCTCCTCTCTTGACCCTTGAAAACTTCCTCCACACCAAACTCAAAGCAAACTCATTAGAGGGTTAGTGCATAATCAAAAACTCACATGTTCAGAGGTGACACAATCATTCTTAACACTTCTGGACATTGCATAATGCTACTGGACATTAGTGGATCAAAGAAATTCATCCAACATAACAAAAGAGGCAATGCGAAATAAAAGGCAGAATCTGTCAAAACAGAACAGTTCGTATTGACGAATTTTAAAATGGCACCAGACTTGCTCAAATGAAAATGCTCAAATTGAATGAAAGTTGCGTACATATCTGAGGATCATGCACGTAAATTGCCTTAATTTTCTGAGTTACCTACAGGGAGGTGGACCCAGATTCGTGACAACAAAGAAATCTGGAACTGCGCAGTAATCCAAATCTAGTACTTACTTTTCTATCAACGGCTTTACTTGGCACAACAAAACACAAAACTAAGATAAGGAGAGGTTGCTACAGTAGTAAACAACTTCCAAGACACAAATATAAAACAAAGTACTGTAGCAAAATAACACATGGGTTATCTCCCAAGAAGTTCTTTTCTTTATAGCCATTAAGATGGGCTCAGCAGTTTTAATGATGCACTCGCAAGAAATAGTATTTGAAGCAAAAGAGAGCATCCAGAGGCAAATTCAAAACACATTTAAGTCTAACATGCTTCCTATGCAAAGGAATCTTGTAAATAAACAAGTTCATGAAGAGCAAAGTAACAAGCATAGGAAGATAAAACAAGTGTAGCTTGAAGAATTTCAGCACATAGAGAGGTATTTTAGTAACATGAAAATTTCTACAACCATATTTTCCTCTCTCATAATAATTTTCAGTAGCATCATGAACAAACTCAACAATATAACTATCACATAAAGCATTCTTATCATGAGTCTCATGCATAAAATTATTACTCTCCACATAGGCATAATCAATTTTATTAGTAATAGTGGGAGCAAATTCAACAAAGTAGCTATCATTATTATTCTCATCAAGTGTAGGAGGCATAGTATTATCATCATAAAAATTACTCTCCATAGTAGGCGGCACTAAAAGACCAATATCATTATAATCATCATAAATAGGAGGCAAAGTATCATCAAAGAAAATTTTCTCCTCAATGCTTGGGGGACTAAAAAGATCATGAAAACCAGCTTCCCCAAGCTTAGAACTTTCTATATTATTATCAACAATGGTGTTTAAAGCGTTCATACTAATATTACTACCAGCATGCAAATAAGATTCCATAGGTTTTTTAATTTTCGCATCAAACAATCCATGTTTTAAATCAGGAAATAGAATAAGAAGCTCATTTTTGTCCATTATGCCAAACTAGTGTAAACAAGAAACAAAAAGTTGCAATTGCAGGATCTAAAGGAAATAGCCTTGAGTACTTACGGCGCCGGGAAATAGCTTAGTAGCCGAGATCCGGAGTGTGAGTACCTTTTACCTTTCCTCCCCGGCAACGGCGCCAGAAAAGTGCTTGATGTCTACGTTCCCCCTCCTTTCCTGTAGACAGTGTTGGGCCTCCAAGAGCAGAGGTTTGTAGGACAGCAGCAAGTTTTCCCTTAAGTGGATCACCCAAGGTTTATCGAACTCAGGGAGGAAGAGGTCAAAGATATCCCTCTCATGCAACCCTGCAACCACAAAGCAAGAAGTCTCTTATGTCCCCAACACACCTAATAGGTGCACTAGTTCGGCGAAGAGATAGTGAAATACAGGTGGTATGAATATATATGAGCAGTAGCAACGATGCCGTAAAAATAGCTTGTTTGGCGTGTAGTAAACAAGCGATAGTAACGCAAAGTAGTAA
Organism: Lolium perenne; assembly: GCF_019359855.2. Classification (NCBI taxonomy): domain Eukaryota; kingdom Viridiplantae; phylum Streptophyta; class Magnoliopsida; order Poales; family Poaceae; genus Lolium; species Lolium perenne. The sequence continues at coordinate 147,339,177 of NC_067249.2, forward strand.
CACAATAAAACAGTAAACAAGCAGTGATAGCAGTATTTAGGAACAAGGCCTAGGGATTACACTTTCACTAGTGGACACTCTCAATATTGATCACATAACAGAATAGATAAATGCATACTCTACACTTTTGTTGGATGATGAACACATTGCGTAGGATTACACGAACCCTCAATGCCGGAGTTAACAAGCTCCACAATAATGCTCATATTTTAGTAACCTTTAGTGTAAGATAGATCAACATAACCAAATAGATCACATCAATACCATCATAGTAATAGTTAACTTCACAATCTACAAGAGATCATGATCATAGCCTACGACAAGAACCACATGGTGCACACACTAGTCACCTTTACACCAATGCAGGAGGAATAGAATACTTTAATAACATCACTAGAGTAGCACATAGATGAATTGTGATACAAAACTCATATGAATCTCAATCATGTAAAGCAGCTCATGAGATTATTGTATTGAGGTACATGGAGAGAGATTAACCACATAGCTACCGGTACAGCCCCGAGCCTCGATGGAGAACTACTCCCTCCTCATGGGAGCAGCAGCGGTGATGAAGATGGCGGTGGAGATGGCAGCGGTGTCGATGGAGGAGCCTTCCGGGGGCACTTCCCCGCTCCGGCAGCGTGCCGGAACAGAGACTCCTGTCCCCCAGATCTTGGCGTCGCGATGACGGCGGCTCTGGAAGGTTTCTGTGGTTTTCGCCAATCGTGTCGAGGTTTTTAGGTCAGGGGCTTTATATAGGCGAAGAGGCGGCGCAGGAGGGCTGACAGGGGGGCCACACTATAGGGCGGCGTGGCCCCCCTCTGGCCGCGCCGGCCTATGGTCTGGGGGCCCAGTGCCCCCCCTCTGGTCCTTCCCGGGTGTTCTGGATGCTTCCGATGAAAATAGGAACTTTGGCGTTGATTTCGTCCGATTCCGAGAATATTTCGTTACTAGGATTTCTGAAACCAAAAACAGCAGAAAACAGGAACTGGCACTTCGGCATCTTGTTAATAGGTTAGTTCCAGAAAATGCACGAATATGACATAAAGTGTGCATAAAACATGTAGATAACATCAATAATGTGGCATGGAACATAAGAAATTATCGATACGTTGGAGACGTATCAGACGACGTTGATGTTCAACAACATGCTTTGCATCATCTTCCATATTGATAGCATGTTGGCAAATAGAGGGAGAAATCCCCTTCAAATCATCAAGAGTGTAGCCAATAGCTCCTCGGTGTTTCTTCAATATTTCCAGTAACCTTTCTTCCTCAATATCTGAAAGCTTAGAACTAATAATAACAGGATATATTTTCTTATCATCAATATGAGCATACTTAAGATCATCAGGCAATGGTTTCAAATCAAAAACAGGATCTTCCTTTGGTGGTGGTGTTGTACCTAGATCTTCAACCGGCAAGTCATGTTTAAGAATAGGTTGACGAAGGAAAATTTCATCAAGCTCATTTCTTTCTTCCCTAAAGACTTCGCTCTCACTATTCTCCAAATGTTGCTGCAAAGGATTATTAGGAGCAAGAGCAATAGACGCACACTGTTCAACTCTAAAATCATTATTAGGCAAATCAGCTTTATAAGGAGTTTTGGCAAATTTAGAGAAATTAAACTCATAAGATTCAGTAGCAAATTTAGTAACAATCTTTTCCTTCTTGCAATCTATAACAGCTCCACAAGTATTTAGAAAAGGTCTACCAAAAATGATAGGACAATACTTACTAGCAGCAGAACCAAGTACCAAAAAGTCAGCAGGATATTTAATCTTACCACATAGAACTTCCACATCTCGAACAATACCAATTGGAGAGATAGTTTCTCTATTAGCTAGCCGAATAACCACATCAATATCTTCAAGTTCACAAGAACCAATTTCATGCATGATCTCCGTATAAAGCTCATAAGGAATAGCACTAATACTTGCACCAATATCACATAAACCATAATAACAATGATCACCAATTCTAACAGATAGCATAGGAACACTAGTTTTTCTAGACTTATTAGGATGCGAAACAATATTAGAAGCATCTTCACAGAAAATAATGTGACCATCTTCCACATTTCCAGTCACAAGATCTTTAACTATTGCAACAGCAGGTTCAACCTTAATTTGTTCTTCAGGTTCTATAGGTTTCTTTGCACTTTTATTAACCGCACTAGATATAACAGAGTACTCCTTCATTTTAGCAGGGAAAGGAGTTTTTTCAATATAAGCTTCAGGAATAACATGATCAACAGTTTCAATTACAACACATTTGTTTATAGATTAATCAATTTTATCTTTATACGGTTCATGATACTTATCAAAATTCTTCTTAGGCAATTCATAATGAGAGGCAAAAGCTTTATAAAGATTTGCAACAACTTGAGAATCAAGACCATAAGTAGCACTAATATTACGAAATTTATCGGTATCCATAAAAACTTCAATGCATTTATAATCAAAGTTTATATCTGACTCTCTATCTTTGTCGTTCTCCCATCCTTCAAGATTCTCCCCGGATCCGATCAAGAAGGTCCCTTTTAAACTCTTCTTTGTTGCGTGTAAATGATCCAGAACAAGAAGTATCCAGCAGAGTCTTATCTTGAAAAGACAATCTTGCATAGAAATTATCAATAATAATATTACCAGGAAGCTCATGAATGGGGCATTTGAGCATTAAAGACTTCAATCTCCCCCAAGCTTGGGCAATACTTTCTCCATCATGAGGCCATAAATTATATATGTGGTTCCGATCTTTGTGAATTTCACTTGGAGGATAGAATTTGGAATAAAATAAAGGCACAATGTCCTCCCAATTAAGAGAATCCCTATTCTTCAGCAATTTATACCAGTCTTGCGCTTTACCGTACAGCGATATAGAGAATAGTTTCTTTCTAACTTCATCCATAGCAATACCTGCACATTTCAATAACCCGCATAATTCATGTAAAAACAGTAAATGATCACCAGGATGGACAGTTCCATCCCCTTGATAGCGGTTATCCATAACACGTTCAATAATTTTCATAGGTATTTTATATGGTATTATTTCCTCACCTGGCGCCTCATCCACTACCGTTGCAGTAGTAGTAGATTTCCCAAATAGAAATTCAAGAGAAGATCTCTCCATAATGACTTATAGCAAGAAAGTAAATAAAATCAGCACAAACAGTAAAGGTTTTCCTTACCAATTCCACTTACCAATAGCGCTTCACTCCCCGGCAACGGCGCCAGAAAATAGTCTTGATGACCCACAAGTATAGGGGGTGTATCATAGTACTTTCGATAAATAAGAGTGTCGAACCCAACAAGGAGCAGAAGGTGTTGACAAGCAGTTTCGATGAAGGATTCACTGTAAATGCTCACAGACAAGTATTCAGGGGGTTTTGATATAGCAGATAAATAAAGTACGAGTAAGTAAAATGCGAGAGAAATAATTGCAGCGAGTGGCCCAATCCTTTTTAGCACAAAGTACAAGCCGGTTTGTTTACTTATAATGACCAAACGTTCTTGAGGACACACAGAAATTTAGTCTAGTGCTTTCGCTTCCTACAGCTGATTAATCTTCATTGTTTTGATAAGTGTTGTGTGGGTGAACCTATGCTAATGCACCGCCCTTCCTAGGACTAATACATACTTGTGATTATACCCCTTGCAAGCATTCGCAAATACAAGAAAGTAATTAAGATAAATCTAACCACAGCCTTAAACTCTAAGATCCTGCTATCCCTCCTACATCGATATACCAACGGGGGTTTAGGTTTCTGTCACTCCGGCAACCGCGCAATTAGCAACCGAATACAAGATGCACTCCCCTAGGCCCATAAATGGTGAAGTATCATGTAGTCGACGTTCACATGACACCACTAGAAGAATAACACCACAACCTAAATATCATAACATTGAATATTACTCAACCATAATTCACTACTAACATTTAGACTTCACCCATGTCCTCAAGAACTAAACTAACTACTCACGAGACATCATATGGAACATGATCAGAGGTGATATGATGATGAATAACAATCTGAACATAAACCTTGGTTCAATGGTTTCACTCAATAGCATCAATAACAAGTAGAAATCAACACCGAGAGAGTTTCCCCTATCAAACAATCAAGATCCAACCCGAATTGTTACAGCGGTGACAAGGTGCAGCGGTGGAGATGGCGGTGATGATGATGGAGATGATGACGATGGTGATGGAGATGATGTCCAGCTCGATGACGGTGACGATGGCGTCGATTTCCCCCTCCGGGAGGGAATTTCCCCGGCGGATTCCTGCCCGCCGGAGAGCTCTTTTCTCTCTGGTGTTCTCCGCCCCGCAGAGGCGGCTGTGACTCTTCGCGACTATCCTCTGGGGCTTAGGTTTTCGGGACGAAGACGTACACGAAGAAAAGGAGGCGAGAGGGGGGTGTGGGCCCCCTCCTCACAGGGCGGCGCGGCCAGGCCTTGGGCCACGCCGGCCTATGAGGTGGGCCCACCTCGGGTCCCCTCGGCTCCCCCTTCTGGCTCCCTTCGACTTCTGGAAAAATAGGAATTTTCATATAATTTCTGTCAACTGTTGATCTTCCGAAATATTGCATCCTGACGGTGCTTTTTCCAGCAGAATCCTGGCTCCGGTGCGCGATCCCCAGATAATCATGAAACATGCAAAATAGATGAAATAACATAAGTATCATCTCCAAATATGAAATATATCAATGAATAACAGCAAATTATGATATAAAATAGTGATACAAAATGGACGTATCAGGGGCCTCCTCACACTTGGGGGCGCGCCCCCCCTTGGGCCGCGCCGCCACCACGTGTGGGGCCCCCAGGGCTCCCCTCTGGTCCCACTCTGACTTTCTAGAAGGTTCCGGGAAAAATAAGATGTTGGGTCTTCATTTCGTCGAATTCCGAGAATATTGCCCGAACAGCCTTTCTGAAACCAAAAACAACAGAAAACAGCAACTGGCCCTTCGGCATCTCGTTAATAGGTTAGTTCCGGAAAATGCATAAAAACATTATAAAGTGCAAGCAAAACATGTAAGTATTGTCATAAAACAAGCATGGAACATCAGAAATTATAGGTACGTTGGAGACGTATCAGCAAGCAGCTGAGCTAACACCTTTAGTTCGAGCGGAGGAGTGGTTCGCCGAGTTGGTCTCCATGATACGTCTCAAAGGTATCTATAATTTTTGATGCTCCATGCTTGTTTTACACCAATTCATATATGTTTTGCTTACACTTCGTTGCACTTTTACATGATTTCCGGCACTAACCTAGTAACAAGATGTCACAGTGTCAGTTCCATGTTTTCTGCTGTTTTTGTATTTCAGAAAAGTTGTACAAAAAATATTCTCGGAATTGGACGAAACAAAAGCCGAAGTCAATATTTTATTGAAACGAAGACGAAGTCCGAAGGGGGATCGAAGAGGCGCAGCAGGGCGCCCAAACCACCCCTAGGCGCGGCTTGGACCTGGCCCGCGCCTAGGCCCTAGGGTAGGTGTGGGGCCACCAGGCACCCCACTAACCTAAATTCTCCGCCTATTTATACATCTTCTCGGGAAAATCCTGGATATCCGAGCCTCCATCCACGAAATTTTTTGCCGCGGTCGCCATCGCACAACCCATCTCGAGGGGTTCTGAAACTCTTCCTGGCACCCTGCTGGAGGGGGAAATCATTGCCGGAGGCATCTACATCGTCATGCCTGCCTCCGAAGTGATGCGTGAGTAGTTCATCCCTGGACTATGGGTCCATAGCAGTAGCTAGATGGTTGTCTTCTCCACTTTGTGCTTCATGTATCGATCTTGTGAGTTGCCCTACATGATCAAGATCATCTTTATGTAATCCTATATGTTTGGTTTGCTGGGATTCGATGAATATTGTATACCATGTTGAGATTGATTATATATTCATGTCATATGTTATTTTGTGATCTTGCATGCTCTCCGTTGTGTAATATCCCAGGTTTAGAGGCTATAAAATGAGAGAACACCAAAGTGTGCATTGCATTCATGCATAGAAAATCCGGGGAATTTTCGCGCTTTCAAATAAAACTTACCACAGTAACTGAAGTTTCACTTGACTTGCTGGAACTGAAGTAGATCATCAAGTCAAGCGCTATAAACTTCACTGTGACCTTTGCTAAAACCTTGTTTTGGGTAGAGATGATTTGATCTATGGGCTAGATCAATTGGAATTAGTTTTACAACAAACAACACCTTAAGTAAGGATTAACTACAAGATCTTATAAAGGATCTTAACATGCCATTCCTTACAACAACACATGAATAATTAATCAACCATAAATCAAAGAACACAAATAAATAAGACACTATTCCTTACTTATCTTATCCATGTCTTTTACTAGATAAATGTTCCTACCATGAGTCACATGGTATATTTGTTCAACTACAATACTTGAACTAAGTCAAGAACACTCATATTCATTCATCATTAACCCTTGACCATTCCAATCTTATTTCCCAACTCATTCCATTAAACCTTAGAGAAAGGAGAGAATCATCAATATGCTTATATCATCCATTAAATAGAACCTAGCTAAATATTTAAACCTTGTCCAAGGGAGGTAATTGTTGATACTAACCAATGTTATAATAAGTATAAGTAAAGTATTAAACCCTACTTGACCTAGCTAACACTTGCTAGTAAGTAAGAACCTCTTTTACTAGTGATTCAAGAGAGAGACAAGTGTTGTGATTATTACAACTTGGTAATGATCATAAACCCTAGAGGAACCCTACCTATTTACAATAGCTCAACCTAAAGAGGTATACTCCAGTATATGGACTTATACTTGATCTTGGATAGAGAACCATGATTTACTAATGAATTATTATGAGGCCAATACTTTGATCATTACAAATTGGGTGATGATCATAAACCCTAAGAATCTAAGTGAGTGTGTTGAAAGAAGTATTAAAGAAGAGAGATTAGTGAGGAATAAGTGGATCATGTTTAATGCATGATCTTACTTTATAAATTGAGTTGATAAGTTAAACCTATACATATGATCAATAGATCTCATTCTTCTCATGAAATGTTAAATATATCAATAGTAGTTAATCCAGACCAATACTCATGCCTTGTGTAGTATTGATATGGTATTTAAACCTTGCTTATCCAAACACTTGAGACAAACCTAGCATTGCCTTGATACAATAATTCTACCTAAGTGAGGAGGATGACCCTAGCCAATTAAACATAACCAAGCTTATGCTCATACCTAATCCTAGTTGTGTATCACTTGGGTGATCACTACTAAAACCCTAGACCACATTTAAGTTTCAATCCAAGTAACACTTTAGATTACAAATAGAACCCTGCCATACCTCATGCCTATTTTTTTTACTTCAATTAGTGAAGTATCACCAAAGCTTTAAACCTTTCAAGTAGAATTCACTCCACATAAAATATTATGTCCCCACTTGTATATCATGGATCACAAATATAAACCAAGCCATCTATACTTAGGACTAACTGCCATTTGGTGAGAAGAGGAAACCAATATCCTATTCTACTTTGCAATTCAAATACTTTGCCTAAATGAACCAAATGAAATAGTATTCAGATAAGTAGTTGAGTTAACCATGATGAGCTTAGGATCTATTTCAAGTAAGCCAAGCCAGAATTTCTAAGCAAGATTATTAAAGATAGAGTTCATCAAACCATCTTCTTAAACCCTTAGAAGTAATTCTCCACATAAAATCATGAATCATCCTATTCTCAACACCATTTAATTTAAGCTCTAGCCATAATTATATTACATATAAACAATGCATATTGTTAAACCTAATAATATTTTCACTATGCACTTGTTCTAAATTTCAAATCACCTAAATAAATTTGGTTCTTAAATTTAAAAAGGGAATTGAGATACATAATTAAAACCATTTCCACTTCACTCAAATCTCACCAAATATCAATCTAATCAAAATTTCAAAAATTGTTTAAATAACACAATTATGCAGTGAGCATTACTATAAAATTTTATTGAGTGTCAAATATTTAAGGACCTGCAAAATAAGACAGAGTTCAAATTTGAAATCAAATAGTAAATTCAAACCAGAAAATAAAAACAGGAAATTTAAAAAGGAAAAAGAGAGGGAAAGTTTTACCTGTCCACCGAGCAAAGTAGTGAGCCTGCCAAAGCACTGGAGCAGCCCAAAGATCGGAGCCCAACGACCAAGCCCACCAGCAGCCTAGCCCAAGACAGATACCGATTCGGTCGCTTTAAAAATCGTGCAAGAAGAAAGCCACCTTCTTCTTCTTCCCCAGCGACGATAGCACGACCATGCCAGTCGGCGACGCCCTCGTCGAGGATAAGCACGAGTCCGGACGCCAACAAAATGCTCAAGAACTTGCACTAAGTGATTCGCGTCCGAGAATATCTGGAAGGGAAAGATCGGCGCCCAGACAAACTCTCCAGACACCGCCACCTCCCGACCCTCGCCGTCGCCGTGTCGTGGTCACAGTGCTTCCTCCGACATATAAAACCTCGAGGAGAAGCTCCGTGAAGCCTCTGTTCATCGTAGTCCGTCCTTATCCTCTCTTGTTCTCTCTTTCATCCACATTCCACAAGCTTCTGTCGCCGGCGACCATCATGCCGCCGTCGATTGAGAGCATCCCCGTGACCGTGTAGTAGCTCGTTGGATGCACCTGATGCCGTAGATCATCCTGGCGGAAGGAATCGTGAAGGGGAGCTCGGAGCAACGTCAATTTCTGTTTCCCCTTTCTCCGGCCATCGTCGGGAATGGCGAAATAGGGCCAGCTCCAGTCCACCATCAACACCATCGACCACTCCAATCGCTTCCTGGTGAGATTGCGCACCTCTAGCATCCTCCAATCCTTCTCGGCATCGCTTGTAGCTTCGTTTTGAGGTTTGGCCGGAGTGCGCCGCCGCAGCACATGGTTGCCGGCGATGCTCCGGCGAGTTTCTCGGAAAACCGCCACCACCAGATGGTTCCCCATCGTCCCCTGGTCCGAACTGTACAAGTCGCGTGTCCGCGGAGGCCCTGTATTGGCGGCGCCGCCCTCGCCTGGTCGCCGGCGTCAAGCCGACGGCGAGAGGGGCGTGTTCACCGCCACGTCAGAACCTTTGACTGGTCCTCTGCCCGCGTGGCAGTTGACTAGTCAAAGGACCCCACTGGTCAGTGTCTTAGGTTAGGCAGTGAACCGGTACATTTAGCTTTTTACTTTATTTCAAATTCCAGTAAAATACTGAAACTTTGCAAAATTGTATAAAATCCATTTCAACTCAGAAAAATACAAATAATATATCAAAATGTTCACAAAAATAAACTCTATTCGAATAAAATATAAAACAAAAATGTGTGTCAAAATAAAAATTCACTTATTTTTAACCTTATTAATTATGCCTTTTCATTTATTTAAAATGCAAATTGAATTCAATAAATTAGTTAAGTTTCAAAATTAAATCTTAGCTATTCAGTAAGAAAATAAAATGTTAAGATTAATTTTCTTAATCATGTTTTCATTAACTTAAATATTAGTGGTAATCCATAAACCCTAATTTGAAAATTGTTATTTTCTATTTTCTTAAACAATTACAAATTCTTGTGAAAACTAATAAAATGTCAAACCATTACTAATTTTGATTCAAAGTAATTAGTGACCACATTTCAATTGTCAATTATTAGTTCAAGTATTGTATCAATGTAGAAACCCTAGTTCTAATATTAATGAGGACCTTGAACTTATTATTTCATGTGATCATTCCACTTTAGCAGTAACTCTAAAACCCTAGTTATATGTCACATGTGATCATGTGAGATTCATCTATACCTATAGAACCTTAATAAGAAACCAATGAATGCCTGCTTATGATCCATCAACATAAAACCAATTCACATGTGATCATCATTCCATGTCTTTACTCTTTAGTAAAACATATATGATCCACTAGTGCCACCTAAGTATAAACCCTAACTTGTTAATTGGATTAGTACCATTGATCACCACTCATATATACCATACCATTAGAATAAACCTCAATCCTCAAACCTAGTAGCACCATAATGATAAACCCTAATACCAATCTTGTGTAGTAATGCACAACACATGTTCCTATCCAACTAAACCCTACTTAATAAATGATAAGTCACTTAGCTTAGAAACTATTAGTGATTATTTAGTAAAGCAATTGTGAAACCATAGTAAACCCTAATAACTTATTTATAGAACCATCTTAAATAACCATCCTTTGATATGATACCCTAATCAACCATAGTAATAAACCTACCAATACTTGCTATATAGAAGCCCATTCAACTTAAGAACCCAACTAGTCCCTATTAGTGGAACTAAATGAATCCAATAGTAAACCCTAGAAGCCATAGCACCTATATATAGTAGTTCATATTCTTATTTAACCTATTCTTCAAAAGTTATTCTTTTGAAGTACAAATGTCAATCAAACCATAGAAGCCATAGTTCTTCTTTGAAATACTCATTATTTCTTAAACAACATGTTCTTCCAAAGTTATTCTTTTGAAGTATAGTATAAGTAATCATCAACCATGTTCTGTAGAACTTAAAATTGACAACTGTTCTTTATATATTATTTCACCACTATTCTTTATATGTATGATTGTTATGATGTCTTATATCACTTGGTTATGATGTTAATATAACCAAACCCTAATAAGAACCTTGTTTGAGAACCATTCTAAAAGTGCAACCAACCCTAAAGAAATCTTTACAACTCATATATCCTAAATCATCGAGGTTAGGTTACGCTCGGGACGATTGCATCTCATACTATGCATTATAGCATCTTTGCCAGTTCTTTAAACATTGTCCTTACCGGACGATGATGGTATTTCAGCATTTGGAGTTCTCACGTATCGAAGCTTTTGCCTGCATAATCTTGCAGTCAAGAAAGGCAAGTTCATCGCTTGCTCATGTCATTTGATTATTTTTATCAAACTATATGCAAAGTACTATACTTATCACTCATGCATTGAAAAGCAAATATTATTTTACAATTATGAATATGACTATGTGGTGGGCAATGGAACCATGGTATGTGTTGATATGGTGGAGGTTCCATTGCAATGGGTTATATCACCCTAGGATTAAATTACCAATGCCGTCCAGTGATTCTAGCGCCGTACAAACCGCGTTGACCATGAGATCTATAATGGCTCTGGGGAAGCCAGTCGTATCTTTTCCCTTCTGCACGCCCACGGATTGGTAGAGCCGGCGGGGTGTTGGAGGCACTGCCGTAGGTTGGGATGGCCTTTAAATCCCCATCCATTAGTGATGATGGCTCTACGATCTATGAAGGATTGTCCAAAGTACACCATGAGTGAAGCCGTATTATCGGGGGAAGTCTACTGGAGGTGTACGGGTGGACAAAAGGGTGGGTTTGCAGTCGCGGAGAAGGCGGTGTGGGCTTGGATCTTTATACCTGGCCTCACACCAAAGGAAGTGTGAACGGGGGCATGTCCCTGCGGATGGCAAAAAGGGTGAGATCTCTTGTGGGAAAAGTAACGCACCTCTGCAGAGGGTATCAAGAATTGTGACTGTCACTCCCTGTTCCGGGAAGGGAACTGCGAACGCGGCAGGAAAGGAACTCCACGAAGTTCTAGTCAACATGTGAAGACTGACGGGCATAGTTTTCAGAATAAAATAAACCTTTTGAAGAAATGTTTACAAAAACTTGCATTGGCCTATGACTTTCTGGTCTATGGCTGTAGCTAGTGCATGATACACCTATTTCCTAATATGAACTTGCTAAGTACGCTCGTACTCATTCTATCTCGTTTGAACCCCCTTCTTAGAGCAATGCACCGAAGGAGAAACTACCGTGGAACTCGAAGACAAATGAGTCAACTGCAACAAAATGAAGAATCCAATCAAAGAAGTCAATGGAGTCAACTTCTGCATCGGCTATAATGGAAACCTAGACTAGTAATAGAAGGGAACCTTTCCCTAATCCTAGCACCTAAGTAGCTAGAATTCTATAGCAAGCCAAGTAGCTCATAATCTTGAGTTAGCAATAAGATAGACTACGAGTCATTCTTCTGGAGCTTTATTTGAAGTTTTACCTCACTGTAAAGTAGGAGGCTATGTTGATCTTATGTAAACAGTTCGTGTGTACTTCTATAGACATACCTTGGACTCGCATATGTTTCTGTTGTACCACTCTGAGAGATGTAATATGAGTGGAACGGTGTTTCACTTGTGTTATGTCAACGACTTGTGTACTACACCATGCAGTGGTACGCTGGGTCACCACAGCTGGTATCAGAGCAAATGCTTTGACCCTAGGATTAAAACCCTTTAAAGGAGACCTATAGGTTTGGTAGTGTCTATAGGAGGTATCTTAGCTAAGACAACTATGCTAAGTTAACTATGCTAAACCAACTATTCTTTTGACTTGAGATGGGTATTCACTTGAGAATAATCCTGACACACTTGAGTCAATCTTTCTTATCTGTCTTTCTTAAGTAAAGTTAGTTAGTTATCTTGCTTCATTCCAAATAATTAGAACACCATTGGAGCTTAAGATAATTGGTGGTGGTAGACCACAGTTGGTATACAATACATGGTAGTCCAAAGAGAGGATACAACCATAAGGAAGATATCCTATTGGAAGAAGTATACCAATGCAAGTTATAGTTAAGTAAGAGTCATTTAAAATGTCAAATGACTGATGTTAAGTAAGGGAGATAAGTTATATAAGGTAGTATATACCTATGATGAGTCAATCATAGGAGGTAAGGAAGAGTGATAGGAGTATTTAAGTCTACTTTTCATGGTAGAGTTGGTAATTATATATGATTCACTTGAGAATCAAGATGTGATGGAGTAGAACATCATAATTATGATAACAAAAGTATGATGAGGAGTAGGGTTTAAGAATAGTTCGAAAGCTTAGGCCTTAAAATCCTGGAAACTGTGTCAAGAAGGTTAGAACCATAGTCCTTAATTTAAAGAAGGCTTATTTAGAGCATATCACATAGAGAAATCCTAGAGTTATAGGTGGTATATTCTAAACAATCATGTGTTTAGAGTAGACATGTCAGAACTAATTGTATTATAGGAAGTAGTCCTCAATAGCACATATATATGGTATCCTATTTTGTTAGTACTTCCAAAGAAACCTAGGTTAACTTCAACTATCCCAAACCATTTTGTTTCAAGTTTGTCTCATTGCAAATGTGCAATTAAGATAAATGTTGAGACCACTAGTAGAAATTCACGTATTGTGCTAAGTATCACAACCTAAACCTATCTTATGTGGTGTTATATACTACACATCTGATCCTGATGTTTAGGGATGTCTTACCCAACTACTATATTCAGGCATATAAGGATGTGTATTATAAGCACAAAGCTGGATTTTATTGGATTTTATTGGATTTTCATTGATTGACTAGATCCATACATGAAGTTTGACTTTGATATGCAAATGCATGTTGCAATATCAAGCTCTTACTTGATGTTATAGGTCTAGAGGGTAAAGGTATTCGTGTAAGGAAGTGACGAATTCTGAAGATTTGAAGACAAGATGAAGGTTCACTTGAAGAAGAAAGTAAAAATTGTGGGAAGCAACCACAACAATCTGAAGGAAGGACCAATCAAAACTCATTTTTATCCTTAATTAAGGAGTACTTCAACATGGAAGTATCATGAAAGTGAGAAAAATAGTGAATATGGAGTCGTAAAAGTGGAGCCATATTCATTCTGGAAGAAGGGAATGCAAGTGAAGTCACTTATAATACTATTTTCATAGTGTCAACAAGTGGTTATCTTGCAAAACAAACCCTAGAAGAAGGAAGATAGACAAGTGAAGTCGCAGTTGGTATAATAAGACCGTAGCTGATATAGGATAATCATGAAGAGAAGGTATGTGAAGTTAGGTAGATCTTAACTAAAACTATAAAAGTAGCCATAGCTGATAAGTAGATATTGACTAGAACCATAGCATAGCCACAGCTGGTATCCAATAAGCCACATCTGGTACTAGGTAGTCTGCAGCTGGTATCAGATAGCCCACAGCCTGAACATTTCTTTATCCTAAAAGAAAGGGGAATTCCGTAGCTGGGATTCCGCAGCTAGTATTTCACAGCTGGTATCTCCTGGTTGGTAAATATTTAGTCGGAGGATTCATAAGGGATATCCACAACTGTGTGGATCCACCGCAAAGAATTCTTCGTGAGACTTTAGAAAAGTACAAACCTTAAACCAGACTTAGACCAACTACCTAACCTTGGAGTTTAATGATTAGAAGAAAGGAAGTTTGAAGATCCTTAGTAAACTCCAAGGGGGAGAGGAAAGCTGAAGGAGAAGTATTAAGATATTATTGGTAGTGTGATAGATGGAGAAAAAGGTCTGAACTGAAAGGAAGTCCGATCTTATTTTTATAAGGTTGTTGGGAAGTACCCATATAATAGTACTCTCAGGAGGATGTCAGACCAGAAGCCGAGGTTCATATCTCGAAGAAGTAAGAGTTAGATCCTAACTTGAGTGGGTAATTGTAATTACTCCAAAACCAAGAGCACTTAAGTAAGCTTATGATAATGAAGTTGGATAAAGAAGATGTCGGAGGACAATCAAAGCTTAAGAAAGTTTAAGACCGAAGGGTTTAACCATACCAAAACATAAGCCTATTAGAAAGATTCCTTTCATGGAACCTAAAGAAACCAAAAGGAAGATAATTAGTATAAACTAGAGCCATGATTGGATGGACTAAATGAGTCTAATCCATTCGTAGGACTAAACCACCAGGACCATGCTTATTGTAAATACCTTACCAAGTACCATTACTTTCGTTATGGTAGTAAGGGAAAACAATACCCTACCTTAAATGAATCTTTTAGATTTAAGGTTTGTACATCGCAGCTGGTAATCGTAGTGGCATATTACACCGCAGCTGGATTACCGCAGCTGGAAGAACCAAGGTTTGAGCACCCAAATAGAAAGATGTCACCACAACCATTAGTAAAGTCCATTAACACAATAAGATGTCTTAATCCAAGAATCTTTGAAGAGTAAGCCTATAAGCTTAGAGTGTTGGAAGAAATCATAGAATTAAAGGAAGTACCAGTGCTAGACATCAGAAGACTCCAGGAAGGATCTGGACTAGGGATATAATCAATTATATCTAATGTGATCACCATGGAGTTGAAGGATGGTGATCTGTTCAAGACATTTCCACATTCCGAAACATGAGAGCGTACGAACTTCGGGACGAAGTTCAGTTTAAGGGGGAGAGGCTGTAATATCCCAGGTTTAGAGGCTATAAAATGAGAGAACACCAAAGTGTGCATTGCATTCATGCATAGAAAATCCGGGGAATTTTCGCGCTTTCAAATAAAACTTACCACGATGGCGAAGTTTCACTTGACTTGCTGGAACTGAAGTAGATCATCAAGTCAAGCGCTATAAACTTCACTGTGACCTTTGCTAAAACCTTGTTTTGGGTAGAGATGATTTGATCTATGGGCTAGATCAATTGGAATTAGTTTTACAACAAACAACACCTTAAGTAAGGATTAACTACAAGATCTTATAAAGGATCTTAACATGCCATTCCTTACAACAACACATGAATAATTAATCAACCATAAATCAAAGAACACAAATAAATAAGACACTATTCCTTACTTATCTTATCCATGTCTTTTACTAGATAAATGTTCCTACCATGAGTCACATGGTATATTTGTTCAACTACAATACTTGAACTAAGTCAAGAACACTCATATTCATTCATCATTAACCCTTGACCATTCCAATCTTATTTCCCAACTCATTCCATTAAACCTTAGAGAAAGGAGAGAATCATCAATATGCTTATATCATCCATTAAATAGAACCTAGCTAAATATTTAAACCTTGTCCAAGGGAGGTAATTGTTGATACTAACCAATGTTATAATAAGTATAAGTAAAGTATTAAACCCTACTTGACCTAGCTAACACTTGCTAGTAAGTAAGAACCTCTTTTACTAGTGATTCAAGAGAGAGACAAGTGTTGTGATTATTACAACTTGGTAATGATCATAAACCCTAGAGGAACCCTACCTATTTACAATAGCTCAACCTAAAGAGGTATACTCCAGTATATGGACTTATACTTGATCTTGGATAGAGAACCATGATTTACTAATGAATTATTATGAGGCCAATACTTTGATCATTACAAATTGGGTGATGATCATAAACCCTAAGAATCTAAGTGAGTGTGTTGAAAGAAGTATTAAAGAAGAGAGATTAGTGAGGAATAAGTGGATCATGTTTAATGCATGATCTTACTTTATAAATTGAGTTGATAAGTTAAACCTATACATATGATCAATAGATCTCATTCTTCTCATGAAATGTTAAATATATCAATAGTAGTTAATCCAGACCAATACTCATGCCTTGTGTAGTATTGATATGGTATTTAAACCTTGCTTATCCAAACACTTGAGACAAACCTAGCATTGCCTTGATACAATAATTCTACCTAAGTGAGGAGGATGACCCTAGCCAATTAAACATAACCAAGCTTATGCTCATACCTAATCCTAGTTGTGTATCACTTGGGTGATCACTACTAAAACCCTAGACCACATTTAAGTTTCAATCCAAGTAACACTTTAGATTACAAATAGAACCCTGCCATACCTCATGCCTATTTTTTTTACTTCAATTAGTGAAGTATCACCAAAGCTTTAAACCTTTCAAGTAGAATTCACTCCACATAAAATATTATGTCCCCACTTGTATATCATGGATCACAAATATAAACCAAGCCATCTATACTTAGGACTAACTGCCATTTGGTGAGAAGAGGAAACCAATATCCTATTCTACTTTGCAATTCAAATACTTTGCCTAAATGAACCAAATGAAATAGTATTCAGATAAGTAGTTGAGTTAACCATGATGAGCTTAGGATCTATTTCAAGTAAGCCAAGCCAGAATTTCTAAGCAAGATTATTAAAGATAGAGTTCATCAAACCATCTTCTTAAACCCTTAGAAGTAATTCTCCACATAAAATCATGAATCATCCTATTCTCAACACCATTTAATTTAAGCTCTAGCCATAATTATATTACATATAAACAATGCATATTGTTAAACCTAATAATATTTTCACTATGCACTTGTTCTAAATTTCAAATCACCTAAATAAATTTGGTTCTTAAATTTAAAAAGGGAATTGAGATACATAATTAAAACCATTTCCACTTCACTCAAATCTCACCAAATATCAATCTAATCAAAATTTCAAAAATTGTTTAAATAACACAATTATGCAGTGAGCATTACTATAAAATTTTATTGAGTGTCAAATATTTAAGGACCTGCAAAATAAGACAGAGTTCAAATTTGAAATCAAATAGTAAATTCAAACCAGAAAATAAAAACAGGAAATTTAAAAAGGAAAAAGAGAGGGAAAGTTTTACCTGTCCACCGAAGCAGGCCGCAGCAGCCCAAGCCAGCACCAGAGCAGCCCAGCATCGGAGCCCAACGACCAAGCCCACCAGCAGCCTAGCCCAAGACAGATACCGATTCGGTCGCTTTAAAAATCGTGCAAGAAGAAAGCCACCTTCTTCTTCTTCCCCAGCGACGATAGCACGACCATGCCAGTCGGCGACGCCCTCGTCGAGGATAAGCACGAGTCCGGACGCCAACAAAATGCTCAAGAACTTGCACTAAGTGATTCGCGTCCGAGAATATCTGGAAGGGAAAGATCGGCGCCCAGACAAACTCTCCAGACACCGCCACCTCCCGACCCTCGCCGTCGCCGTGTCGTGGTCACAGTGCTTCCTCCGACATATAAAACCTCGAGGAGAAGCTCCGTGAAGCCTCTGTTCATCGTAGTCCGTCCTTATCCTCTCTTGTTCTCTCTTTCATCCACATTCCACAAGCTTCTGTCGCCGGCGACCATCATGCCGCCGTCGATTGAGAGCATCCCCGTGACCGTGTAGTAGCTCGTTGGATGCACCTGATGCCGTAGATCATCCTGGCGGAAGGAATCGTGAAGGGGAGCTCGGAGCAACGTCAATTTCTGTTTCCCCTTTCTCCGGCCATCGTCGGGAATGGCGAAATAGGGCCAGCTCCAGTCCACCATCAACACCATCGACCACTCCAATCGCTTCCTGGTGAGATTGCGCACCTCTAGCATCCTCCAATCCTTCTCGGCATCGCTTGTAGCTTCGTTTTGAGGTTTGGCCGGAGTGCGCCGCCGCAGCACATGGTTGCCGGCGATGCTCCGGCGAGTTTCTCGGAAAACCGCCACCACCAGATGGTTCCCCATCGTCCCCTGGTCCGAACTGTACAAGTCGCGTGTCCGCGGAGGCCCTGTATTGGCGGCGCCGCCCTCGCCTGGTCGCCGGCGTCAAGCCGACGGCGAGAGGGGCGTGTTCACCGCCACGTCAGAACCTTTGACTGGTCCTCTGCCCGCGTGGCAGTTGACTAGTCAAAGGACCCCACTGGTCAGTGTCTTAGGTTAGGCAGTGAACCGGTACATTTAGCTTTTTACTTTATTTCAAATTCCAGTAAAATACTGAAACTTTGCAAAATTGTATAAAATCCATTTCAACTCAGAAAAATACAAATAATATATCAAAATGTTCACAAAAATAAACTCTATTCGAATAAAATATAAAACAAAAATGTGTGTCAAAATAAAAATTCACTTATTTTTAACCTTATTAATTATGCCTTTTCATTTATTTAAAATGCAAATTGAATTCAATAAATTAGTTAAGTTTCAAAATTAAATCTTAGCTATTCAAAAGAAGAAAATAAAATGTTAAGATTAATTTTCTTAATCATGTTTTCATTAACTTAAATATTAGTGGTAATCCATAAACCCTAATTTGAAAATTGTTATTTTCTATTTTCTTAAACAATTACAAATTCTTGTGAAAACTAATAAAATGTCAAACCATTACTAATTTTGATTCAAAGTAATTAGTGACCACATTTCAATAGTCAATTATTAGTTCAAGTATTGTATCAATGTAGAAACCCTAGTTCTAATATTAATGAGGACCTTGAACTTATTATTTCATGTGATCATTCCACTTTAGCAGTAACTCTAAAACCCTAGTTATATGTCACATGTGATCATGTGAGATTCATCTATACCTATAGAACCTTAATAAGAAACCAATGAATGCCTGCTTATGATCCATCAACATAAAACCAATTCACATGTGATCATCATTCCATGTCTTTACTCTTTAGTAAAACATATATGATCCACTAGTGCCACCTAAGTATAAACCCTAACTTGTTAATTGGATTAGTACCATTGATCACCACTCATATATACCATACCATTAGAATAAACCTCAATCCTCAAACCTAGTAGCACCATAATGATAAACCCTAATACCAATCTTGTGTAGTAATGCACAACACATGTTCCTATCCAACTAAACCCTACTTAATAAATGATAAGTCACTTAGCTTAGAAACTATTAGTGATTATTTAGTAAAGCAATTGTGAAACCATAGTAAACCCTAATAACTTATTTATAGAACCATCTTAAATAACCATCCTTTGATATGATACCCTAATCAACCATAGTAATAAACCTACCAATACTTGCTATATAGAAGCCCATTCAACTTAAGAACCCAACTAGTCCCTATTAGTGGAACTAAATGAATCCAATAGTAAACCCTAGAAGCCATAGCACCTATATATAGTAGTTCATATTCTTATTTAACCTATTCTTCAAAAGTTATTCTTTTGAAGTACAAATGTCAATCAAACCATAGAAGCCATAGTTCTTCTTTGAAATACTCATTATTTCTTAAACAACATGTTCTTCCAAAGTTATTCTTTTGAAGTATAGTATAAGTAATCATCAACCATGTTCTGTAGAACTTAAAATTGACAACTGTTCTTTATATATTATTTCACCACTATTCTTTATATGTATGATTGTTATGATGTCTTATATCATTTGGTTATGATGTTAATATAACCAAACCCTAATAAGAACCTTGTTTGAGAACCATTCTAAAAGTGCAACCAACCCTAAAGAAATCTTTACAACTCATATATCCTAAATCATCGAGGTTAGGTTACGCTCGGGACGATTGCATCTCATACTATGCATTATAGCATCTTTGCTAGTTCTTTAAACATTGTCCTTACCGGACGATGATGGTATTTCAGCATTTGGAGTTCTCACGTATCGAAGCTTTTGCCTGCATAATCTTGCAGTCAAGAAAGGCAAGTTCATCGCTTGCTCATGTCATTTGATTATTTTTATCAAACTATATGCAAAGTACTATACTTATCACTCATGCATTGAAAAGCAAATATTATTTTACAATTAAGAATATGACTATGTGGTGGGCAATGGAACCATGGTATGTGTTGATATGGTGGAGGTTCCATTGCAATGGGTTATATCACCCTAGGATTAAATTACCAATGCCGTCCAGTGATTCTAGCGCCGTACAAACCGCGTTGACCATGAGATCTATAATGGCTCTGGGGAAGCCAGTCGTATCTTTTCCCTTCTGCACGCCAACGGATTGGTAGAGCCGGCGGGGTGTTGGAGGCACTGCCATAGGTTGGGATGGCCTTTAAATCCCCATCCATTAGTGATGATGGCTCTACGATCTATGAAGGATTGTCCAAAGTACACCATGAGTAAAGCCGTATTATCGGGGGAAGTCTACTGGAGGTGTACGGGTGGACAAAAGGGTGGGTTTGCAGTCGCGGAGAAGGCGGTGTGGGCTTGGATCTTTATACCTGGCCTCACACCAAAGGAAGTGTGAACGAGGGCAAGTCCCTGCGGATGGCAAAAAGGGTGAGATCTCTTGTGGGAAAAGTAACGCACCTCTGCAGAGGGTATCAAGAATTGTGACTGTCACTCCCTGTTCCGGGAAGGGAACTGCGAACGCGGCAGGAAAGGAACTCCACGAAGTTCTAGTCAACCTGTGAAGACTGACGGGCATAGTTTTCAGAATAAAATAAACCTTTTGAAGAAATGTTTACAAAAACTTGCATTGGCCTATGACTTTCTGGTCTATGGCTGTAGCTAGTGCATGATACACCTATTTCCTAATATGAACTTGCTGAGTACGCTCGTACTCATTCTATCTCGTTTGAACCCCCTTCTTAGAGCAATGCACCGAAGGAGAAACTACCGTGGAACTCGAAGACAAAGGAGTCAACTGCAACAAAATGAAGAATCCAATCAAAGAAGTCAATGGAGTCAACTTCTGCATCAGCTATAATGGAAACCTAGACTAGTAATAGAAGGGAACCTTTCCCTAATCCTAGCACCTAAGTAGCTAGAATTCTATAGCAAGCCAAGTAGCTCATAATCTTGAGTTAGCAATAAGATAGACTACGAGTCGTTCTTCTGGAGCTTTATTTGAAGTTTTACCTCACTGTAAAGTAGGAGGCTGTGTTGATCTTATGTAAACAGTTCGTGTGTACTTCTATAGACATACCTTGGACTCGCATATGTTTCTATTGTACCACTCTGAGAGATGTAATATGAGTGGAACGGTGTTTCACTTGTGTTATGTCAACGACTTGTGTACTACACCATGCAGTGGTACGCTGGGTCACCACACGTTGCTAGTAGAAACTCGGGCCAAGTGGACACTTATGACTGCAAGAGGGAGTATTTATGCTCGATAGTAGGTTCATGCCTCTAGTTTTCTGGGAGAGTGATGTTTAACTTCTAAGATTGTAGATGTGTTATTGCTACTAGGGAGAAAACAACAATGTTTTATCTGAGGGTAATTCTATTATCTACTTTACACACATTAACTAATGTGATAGTCTGTTGCTTGCAACTTAATACTGAAAGGGGTGCGGACGCTAACCTGAAGGTGGATTATTAGTCATAGATCCAGTTGGATTACGGTATGTATTATGTTTTACTGCCCATATCAAATCTCATAGTAATCAACTTGTCATGTATTGGTCGTTATTCTATCAATTGCCCAACTGTAATTTGTTCACCCAACATGCTATTTCTTTATGAAGAGACACCTCTAGTGAACTGTGGACCCCGATCCTATTTCCTTTACTGATAAACTCAACTGCAATCATGTTCTGTTTACTTTCTGCAAACATCTCTTTCCACTCGATACGTCTAATCCTTTGTGTTCAACAAACCGGTGAGATTGACTACCTCACTGTAAGTTGGGGCAAAGTATTTTGGTTGTGTTGTGTGCAGGTTCCACGTTGTTGCTGATACCGGTAGTGCGTCCTACCACTACTCAGCCAGCAACACCTTCAGAAGTCACGCCTTTCTCCTACTGGTTGATTAAACATTGGTTTCTTACGGAGGAAAAACTTGCTACTGTGCTCATCATACCTTCCTCTTGGGGTTCCCCAATAGTGTGAAGTCGGCGTTACGATAAGCACCATCACTCCACCTGAACCCGAACAATGCATTATTCTGATGCACCCTAAATCGCTTGCCCATACTAGAAAACAAAAGTATTTATACATGTATGCCTAAATCGCTTGCCCATACAATAGAAAATAGGAGCATATATACATGTATGACTCTGAGAAACGGAAAAAAGAAACTTATCTCCAATTGTTAACTTCTATCAAGAATCACAAAAAGCTATCGATATACTAAGCAAGAGCAGTACATACCACAAACAATTTCCATAGTTCACACTTGATGATTTGTATTGCATGAACGATGTTCACTTCTATGAAAATCACCATAAAGTTTTACAGAGCGATGTGCTCCAATTATTTCTGCAAAATCAAAGAATTTGAGGCTATTGCAGAAATATTGCTCGACCAGTAGTACCAAGTATCAAATTTAGAAGAATCCCTCCAAGGAGTAGACAGATACAATAATGGCCGGTGACCATTGCTCCAAGCATAGAAGAAGTACTTCAAATCAAATCCTTTGTTGAGGGGACAAAGATAATTTGTCATGCAAATCACCTCGCATTAAAGATAAAAAATTGAGTTGGTGTGGAATCATCAAGCACCTAGAGAAAAAAATCTGATTAAATCTTGAGGGCAAAAAGTTATGTAATCAACACTTGTAGGGGTAAAAAAATACAATATTTTTTATGTGAAGCAAGTCATGGATTAGGTCCAATAGTACGAAATGAATTAACCATTCCCCGCGGAAAGATAGAGGAATAAATATTGATAAAAACAACTAATAATACTACAAACTAAGCACCTGCTGTAGCCACGCTAACTGCATAGTAAAAGGAGTGGATCTAAGAAAAACTGATTGGAATATCCCATAAAACTCCCAAATTTGCTAATCTAATGCAAGTTTTTCCAAACCAAGAGAGCACACAATCTGATGACGTTGATGATTCCCACCAAGAAATTAATCGCAAGTCGGGCTAGAACTTGCAAGAGATAGATGCAATGCTAGCGCTTCGACCTCACAATCACAATGGCCGACGTATGGGCACGTGCTTGTGTATCAGCGAGTTGCATCGACATGACTTTCAGACCAATGCCGACGAATATGCTTTTATTGCTACTTCGAGTTCCTAATGAAGCCCTTCCATGTCTGCTCCTCCCCCGCGTGTTTGCGGGACCTGCGTCACCTACTCCTTGTCATTATTTCTTCCAAGCATTTATCTCACGGTCAAAGGTCCATGTCGTAATGATTTTCGTCGACTCGGCATAAGACAATATGGTGCGATTGCGATTTCGGGAACAGACGGCAAACTCGCAATCGTTTCTTAACTATAAAACACACCAAGCTCTGATGTACCTTGATCTATACGACACAGCCACTGGCTTCTGCACCCTCTACGCATCGCCTCTCAAGAACCGCAACTGTCTTCAGCTGCCAAGGAGGAGGATTTCCGTGGCTATGGATGGCCTCTTTCAAAAAAGGGTTTCCCCTCAGTATACAGAGGTGAAGATGTAATCTACGTCATGGGATGATGCCACTTTGATCCAAGAGATCTTGGGCACCTCTATAACCTTCCTAGGACTCCCATCTGCCCTTCATGAGCCCATAAAGTCGTTGCTTGGCCGAATCCATCAAGTATGACAGGAGTTTGTGTCAATCACGTCACCAACTATCGGAATCCCGAAACTGCATCCGACTCCGCAATAATTGGGCTCTGAGCTTCTGTAGCCCATTTGGGACGACTTTTTTTTTATCTAGACGTAGTCTTAGGGGTTCACGTGGCAATCTTTTAAAAGTGTTATGTAGGGACAGATTCAGGAAAACTTCATATTTCACCATATTGAGCGGTTTCCTTCCATATTTGCCTATTTTATACACAACAAAGTATAAAACAAGAACGTGTGCACTTTTCCATCTATTAATAGGTTAGTACCAATAAAATATAATAAAGTTACATAATAGTAATGATTTTGACACAGTAAACTACAAAATTCATATATGCATTTTACATGCATCAGGTAGCAACTGGACCACCGAGCGATAGTCCGGCATGCAGCGAGCCAACGAGTAGCGCTGGATGGCGAGGGCGCCCGCCGCCTAGGCCCCATCCCCAAATCCTCACGTCCCAAGCAGAGGGAAAGTAGGCGGTAGACGGTCAAACAACTAGCAAAGGTGTTTTGCCCCTATGTGTGGTTTTGGTAATTAGTGACAACCCCTATGGACTAATGTTTTCATTGAGTTTATATGAAGGAATATCCCATAGGTACTACTTGTAGTCCATGTGTTGGATTCAAGTATGGATGTCATGAAGATAAAGATATACCTTGTGTATTGGCATCAGGATCATCGATTTGAAGATATATATGTGATATGATCAAGAAGAAGAAATTAAGATGAAGTTCTTATGTGGAACTCAATATTAGTCATGCTCTAGCTTATGTGATAAGCAATGAATGATCAAGATCTTGAGAGCTTGATTCCAAGTGAAG
Source organism: Lolium perenne (assembly GCF_019359855.2). Classification (NCBI taxonomy): domain Eukaryota; kingdom Viridiplantae; phylum Streptophyta; class Magnoliopsida; order Poales; family Poaceae; genus Lolium; species Lolium perenne. Next base: position 147,364,049 of record NC_067249.2, read on the forward strand.
AATTCAAGATATGGCTCTAAGTCGGTGTCATGATAGTCTCATGAGTTGAGCTATGGTTGACTAAGATTTAGAGCATGCAACCAAATGAAGAATTCTTTATACACCTCAAGATAGTATGATGGAGCATGAGAAGATACAAGGTTGACCAATACAAGGAGTGAAGAATAGAGTCAAATTTGGTCAACACATGAAGCATGAAGAATGTGCCACGTGAAGTCACGTGGTATGGTAAGCCTTGTCAATTATGCTTCATGAACTAACCCATCATATATGTGCCCTTGTGTTGTCTATGTGGGTTAGGTATCTTTCCATGGGCATGCATCAAAAGTGAGATCTCATATAGCCCATGAGAGGATGACAGCAAGTGGTGATCGTCATCAAGGTTGAGTTGGGCAAGTTCAAGTTGAGCATCTCGAGAGGATCATATGCTTGAAGCTTGGCGTCCATTTGATGATAATGTACATGTGAAGATGTACATCAATGGAGCTTTCCCATCATAGTGTATGGGGGAGCATTTGTGAGTCTTCACGAAGTAACGATGATCAAGTAAGGCATTTCGGCTTGAGTGGAGCTTGAAGAGCTATCATCAAGATCAAGCGGGATGCGCAAGGCAAAGGTATGGCTTTGCTAGGTTTTCCTTTTACCGGTCTCAAGGTGGTTGTTGGGAGACCGAATTATAGGATAGATAGCTGATGTCTACGCACGCTTCTATTCCTGTAGACAGTGTTGGGCCTCCAAGAGCAGAGGTTTGTAGAACAGCAGCAAGTTTCCCTTAAGTGAATCACCCAAGGTTTATCGAACTCAGGGAGGTAGAGGTCAGAGATATCCCTCTCAAGCAACCCTGCAATTAAGATACAAGAAGTCTCTTGTGTCCCCAACACACCTAATACACTTGTCAGATGTATAGGTGCACTAGTTCGGCGAAGAGATAGTGAAATACAAGTAATATGGATGATTATAAGTAGTAATTGCAATCTGAAATAAAAATGGCAGCAAGCGAACATGTAACAGAACTTGTTGGAAACGGTGTTTCAATGCTTAGAAACAAGGCCTAGGGATCATACTTTCACTAGTGGACACTCTCAACAATGATCACATAATTGAATAAATAAATGCTAATCTCAAACACTCTCTTGTTGGATAACAAACACCATTCATTGTGTAGGGCTACAAGAGCACCCTCAAGCCGGAGTAAACAAGCTCCACAATATCCGGAGTTCATATTAGAGTAACCTCTAGAGTGCATAATAGACCGTTGCAATTTAGACCGAGTACTAACATATCATACACACTGTAAACAATAGCTATGAAAGGGGGAATAGATCACATCAATACTATCATACTAATAGTTGATACGTCTCCGACGTATCGATAATTTCTTATGTTCCATGCCACATTATTGATGATATCTACATGTTTTATGCATACTTTATGTCATTATTATGCATTTTCCGGAACTAACCTATTGACGAGATGCCGAAGGGCCAGTTGCTGTTTTCTGCTGTTTTTGGTTTCAGAAATCCTAGTAAGGAAATATTCTCGGAATCGGACGAAATCAACGCCCAGCATCTTAGAATCCCCGGAAGCATCCAGAACACCCGAGAGCCGCCAGAGGGGGGCCACAGGGGCCCCAGATGATAGGCCGGCGCGGCCCAGGCCCTGGCCGCGCTGCCCTATAGTGTCGTCGCCCCGTTGACCTTCCGACTCCGCCTCTTCGCCTATTTAAAGGTCCCTGACCTAAAACCTCGATACGGAAAAGCCACGGTACGAGAAACCTTCCAGAGCCGCCGCCATCGCGAAGCCAAGATCTGGGGGACAGGAGTCTCTGTTCTGGCACGCCGCCGGGACGGGGAAGTGCCCCCGGAAGGCTCCTCCATCGACACCACCGCCATCTCCATCAACGCTGTTGTCTCCCATGAGGAGGGAGTAGTTCTCCATCGAGGCTCGGGGTTGTACCGGTAGCTATGTGGTTCATCTCTCTCCTTATGTACTTCAATACAATAATCTCATGAGCTGCCTTACATGATTGAGATTCATATGATGATGCTTGTAATCTAGATGTCGTTATGCTAGTCAAGTGAATTTTACTTATGTGATCTCCGGAGACTCCTTGTCCCACGTGTGTAAAGGTGACAGTGTGTGCACCGTGTGGGTCTCTTAGGCTATATTTCACAGAATACTTATTCACTGTTATGAATGGCATAGTGAAGTGCTTATTTATATCTCTTTATGATTGCAATGTGTTTTGTATCACAATTTATCTGTGTGCTACTCTAGTGATGTTATTAAAGTAGTTTTATTCCTCCTGCACGGTGTAATGGTGACAGTGTGTGCATCCGTGTTAGTACTTGGTTTATGCTATGATTGTGATCTCTTGTAGATTACAAAGTTAACTATTGCTATGATGGTATTGATGTGATCTATTCCTCCTACATAGCGTGAAGGTGACAGTGTGCATGCTATGTTAGTACTTGGTTTAGTCGTGTTGATCTTTCATGCACTCTAAGGTTATTTAAATATGAACATTGAATTGTGGAGCTTGTTAACTCCGGCATTGAGGGTTCATGTAATCCTACGCAATGGTGTTCATCATCCAACAAGAGTGTAGAGTATGCATTTATCTATTACATTATGTGATCAATGTTGAGAGTGTCCACTAGTGAAAGTCGATCCCTAGGCCTTGTTCCTAAATACTGCTATCATTGCTTGTTTCTTTGTTTCTTTGTGTTACTACTGCTGCGTTACTACTGCTTGTTTCTTGTCACTGGGCAAAGCACTTTTCTGGTGCCGTTGCTACTGCTTATTCATACCACCTGTATTTCACTATCTCTTCGCCGAACTAGTGCACCTATTAGGTGTGTTGGGGACACAAGAGACTTCTTGCTTTGTGGTTGCAGGGTTGCATGAGAGGGATATCTTTGACCTCTTCCTCCCTGAGTTCGATAAACCTTGGGTGATTCACTTAAGGGAAACTTGCTGCTGTTCTACAAACCTCTGCTCTTGGAGGCCCAACACTGTCTACAGGAAAAGGAGGGGGCGTAGACATCAAGCTATTTTCTGGCGCCGTTGCCGGGGACGAATCAAGACACTCCACCAAGCCCGTCAACCGCCATTAAACCTCCCACGTCAACTACGCACCAGTTGTGGACAACAAGCTATTTTCTGGCGCCGTTGCCGGGAAGGAAAGGTAAAAGGTACTCACACTCCGGATCTCGACTACTAAGCTATTTTCGCCGTTGTAAGTACTCGAAGCTATTTCCTTTAGATCCTGCAATTGCATCTTTTTGTTTCTTGTTTACACTAGTTAGGCATAATGGAAAACAACAAAAATATGAGAGATCTTTATGAACTTTATCTCGAATTAGGACATGATGTGTTTGAAGAGAGAATTAAAAAACCCATGGAACTTTATATGCATACTAATGGGAATGTTATTAATATGAATGCTTTGAACACTATTGTTGCTAATGCTATGGAAAATTCTAAGCTTGGGGAAGCTGGTTTTGATGAGCTTGATCTTTTTAGTCCCCCAAGAATTGAGGAGAAAATTTACTTTGATGATACTTTGCCTCCTATTTATGATGATTATAATGATAGTAGTCTTTTGTTACCACCTGATATGGAGGATAAATTTGATTATGATTACAATATGCCTCCTATATTTGATGATGAGAATAATAATGATAGCTACTTTGTTGAATTTGCTCCCACTATTACTAATAAAATTGATTATGCCTATGTGGAGAGTAATAATTTTATGCATGAGACTCATGATAAGAATGCTTTATGTGATAGTTATATTGTTGAGTTTGCTCATGTTGCTACTGAAAGTTATTATGAGAGAGGAAAATATGGTTGTAGAAATTTTCATGTTACTAAAACACCTCTCTATGTGCTGAAATTTTTGAAGCTACACTTGTTTTATCTTCCTATGCTTGTTACTTTGCTCTTCATGAACTTGTTTATTTACAAGATTCCTATGTATAGGAAGCATGTTAGACTTAAATGTGTTTTGAATTTGCCTCATGATGCTCTCTTTTGCTTCAAATATTATTTCTTGCGAGTGCATCATTAAAACTGCTGAGCCCATCTTAATGGCTATAAAGAAAGAACTTCTTGGGAGATAACCCATGTGTTATTTTGCTACAGTACTTTGTTTTTATTTTGTGTCTTGGAAGTTGTTTACTACTGTAGCAACCTCTCCTTATCTTAGTTTTGTGTTTTGTTGTGCCAAGTAAAGTCGTTGATAGTAAGGTTCATACTAGATTTGGATTACTGCGCAGAAACAGATTTCTTGCTGTCACGAATCTGGGCCTAATTCTTTGTAGGCAACTCAGAAAATTATGCCAATCTACGTGCGTGATCCTCAGATATGTACGCAACTTTCATTCAATTTGGGCATTTTCATCTGAGCAAGTCTGGTGCCATTTTAAAATTCGTCTTTACGGACTGTTCTGTTTTGACAGATTCTGCCTTTTATTTCGCATTGCTCCTTTTGCTATGTGGGATGGATTTCTTTGTTCCATTAACTTCCAGTAGCTTTGAGCAATGTCCAGAAGTGTTAAGAATGATTGTGTCACCTCTGAACATGTGGATTTTTGATTATGCACTAACCCTCTAATGAGTTTGTTTCGAGTTTGGTGTGGAGGAAGTTTTCAAGGGTCAAGAGAGGAGGATGATATACTATGATCAAGAAGAGTGAAAAGTCTAAGCTTGGGGATGCCCCGGTGGTTCACCCCTGCATATATCAAGAAGACTCAAGCGTCTAAGCTTGGGGATGCCCAAGGCATCCCCTTCTTCATCGACAACATTATCAGGTTCCTCCCCTGAAACTATATTTTTATTCCATCACATCTTATGTGCTTTGCTTGGAGCGTCGGTTTGTTTTTGTTTTTGTTTTTGTTTGAATAAAATGGATCCTAGCATTCATTGTGTGGGAGAGAGACACGCTCCGCTGTTGCATATGGACAATTATGTCCTTAGTTTCTACTCATAGTATTCATGGCGAAGTTTCTTCTTCGTTAAATTGTTATATGGTTGGAATTGGAAAATGATACATGTAGTAATTGCTATAATGTCTTGGGTAATGTGATACTTGGCAATTGTTGTGCTCATGTTTAAGCTCTTGCATCATATACTTTGCACCTATTAATGAAGAAATACATAGAGCATGCTAAAATTTGGTTTGCATATTTGGTCTCTCTAAAGTCCAGATAATTTCTAGTACTGAGTTTGAACAACAAGGAAGACGGTGTAGAGTCTTATAATGTTTTCAATATGTCTTTTATGTGAGTTTTGCTGCACCGCTTCATCCTTGTGTTTGTTTCAAATAGCCTTGCTAGCCTAAACCTTGTATCGAGAGGGAATACTTCTCATGCATCCAAAATACTTGAGCCAACCACTATGCCATTTGTGTCCACCATACCTACCTACTACATGGTATTTCCCCGCCATTCCAAAGTAAATTGCTTGAGTGCTACCTTTAAATTTCCATTCTTCACCTTTACAATATATAGCTCATGGGACAAATAGCTTAAAAACTATTGTGGTATTGAATATGTACTTATGCACTTTATCTCTTATTAAGTTGCTCGTTGTGCGATAACCATGTTCCTGGGGACGCCATCAACTACTCTTTGTTGAATATCATGTGAGTTGCTATGCATGTTCGTCTTGTCTGAAGTAAGAGCGATCTACCACCTTATGGTTGGAGCATGCATATTGTTAGAGAAGAACATTGGGCCCGCTAACTAAAGCCATGATCCATGGTGGAAGTTTCAGTTTTGGACATATATCCTCAATCTCATATGAGAAAATTAATTGTTGCTACATGCTTATGCATAAAAGAGGAGTCCATTATCTGTTGTCTATGTTGTCCCGGTATGGATGTCTAAGTTGAGAATAATCAATAGCGAGAAATCCAATGCGAGCTTTCTCCTTAGACCTTTGTACAGGCGGCATATAGGTACCCCTTTGTGACACTTGGTTAAAACATGTGCATTGCGATAATCCCGGTAATCCAAGCTAATTAGGACAAGGTGCGGGCACTATTAGTATACTATGCATGAGGCTTGCAACTTGTAGGATATAATTTACATGATACATATGCTTTATTACTACCGTTGACAAAATTGTTTCATGTTTTCAAAATCAAAGCTCTAGCACAAATATAGCAATCGATGCTTTCCTCTTTGAAGGACCATTCTTTTACTTTTATGTTGAGTCAGTTCACCTATTTCTCTCCATCTCAAGAAGCAAACACTTGTGTGAACTGTGCATTGATTCCTACATACTTGCATATTGCATTTGTTATATTACTCTATGTTGACAACTATCCATGAGATATACTTGTTACAAGTTGAAAGCAACCGCTGAAACTTAATCTTCCATTGTGTTGCTTCAATGCTTTACTATGAATTATTGCTTTATGAGTTAACTCTTATGCAAGACTTATTGATGCTTGTCTTTAAGTACTATTCATGAAAAGTCTTTGCTGTATGATTCACTTGTTTACTCATGTCATATACATTGTTTTGATCGCTGCATTCATTACATATGTTTACAATATGATCAAGTTTATGATGGCATGTCACTCCAGAAATTATCTTTGTTTATCGTTTACCTGCTCGGGACGAGCAGAAACTAAGCTTGGGGATGCTGATACGTCTCCGACGTATCGATAATTTCTTATGTTCCATGCCACATTATTGATGATATCTACATGTTTTATGCATACTTTATGTCATTATTATGCATTTTCCGGAACTAACCTATTGACGAGATGCCGAAGGGCAGTTCTTTGTTTTCTGCTGTTTTTGGTTTCAGAAATCCTAGTAAGGAAATATTCTCGGAATCGGACGAAATCAACGCCCATCATCTTAGAATCCCCGGAAGCATCCAGAACACCCGAGAGCCGCCAGAGGGGGGCCACAGGGGCCCCAGATGATAGGCCGGCGCGGCCTAGGCCCTGGCCGCGCCGCCCTATAGTGTCGTCGCCCCGTTGACCTTCCGACTCCGCCTCTTCGCCTATTTAAAGGTCCCTGACCTAAAACCTCGATACGGAAAAGCCACGGTACGAGAAACCTTCCAAAGCCGCCGCCATCGCGAAGCCAAGATCTGGGGGACAGGAGTCTCTGTTCCGGCACGCCGCCGGGACGGGGAAGTGCCCCCGGAAGGCTCCTCCATCGACACCACCGCCATCTCCATCAACGCTGTTGTCTCCCATGAGGAGGGAGTAGTTCTCCATCGAGGCTCGGGGCTGTACCGGTAGCTATGTGGTTCATCTCTCTCCTTATGTACTTCAATACAATAATCTCATGAGCTGCCTTACATGATTGAGATTCATATGATGATGCTTGTAATCTAGATGTCGTTATGCTAGTCAAGTGAATTTTACTTATGTGATCTCCGGAGACTCCTTGTCCCATGTGTGTAAAGGTGACAGTGTGTGCACCGTGTGGGTCTCTTAGGCTATATTTCACAGAATACTTATTCACTGTTATGAATGGCATAGTGAAGTGCTTATTTATATCTCTTTATGATTGCAATGTGTTTTGTATCACAATTTATCTGTGTGCTACTCTAGTGATGTTATTAAAATAGTTTTATTCCTCCTGCACGTTGTAATGGTGACAGTGTGTGCATCCGTGTTAGTATTTGGTTTATGCTATGATTGTGATCTCTTGTAGATTACAAAGTTAACTATTGCTATGATGGTATTGATGTGATCTATTCCTCCTACATAGCGTGAAGGTGACAGTGTGCATGCTATGTTAGTACTTGGTTTAGTCGTGTTGATCTTTCATGCACTCTAAGGTTATTTAAATATGAACATTGAATTGTGGAGCTTGTTAACTCCGGCATTGAGGGTTCATGTAATCCTACGCAATGGTGTTCATCATCCAACAAGAGTGTAGAGTATGCATTTATCTATTCTGTTATGTGATCAATGTTGAGAGTGTCCACTAGTGAAAGTCTGATCCCTAGGCCTTGTTCCTAAATATCGCTATCATTTGCTTGTTTCTTGTTTCTTTGTGTTACTACTGCTGCGTTACTACTGCTTGTTTACTGTCCTGGGCAAAGCACTTTTCTGGTGCCGTTGCTACTGCTTATTCATACCACCTGTATTTCACTATCTCTTCGCCGAACTAGTGCACCTATTAGGTGTGTTGGGGACACAAGAGACTTCTTGCTTTGTGGTTGCAGGGTTGCATGAGAGGGATATCTTTGACCTCTTCCTCCCTGAGTTCGATAAACCTTGGGTGATTCACTTAAGGGAAACTTGCTGCTGTTCTACAAACCTCTGCTCTTGTAGGCCCAACACTGTCTACGGGAAAAGGAGGGGGCGTAGACATCAAGCTATTTTCTGGCGCCGTTGCCGGGGACGAATCAAGACACTCCACCAAGCCCGTCAACCGCCATTAAACCTCCCACGTCAACTACGCGCCAGTTGTGGACAGCAATAGTTAACTTCATAATCTACAAGAGATTACAATCATAACCTACGCCAAGTACTACATGATGCACACACTGTCAACTTTACATCATGGAGGAGGAATAGACTACTTTAATAACATCACTAGAGTAGCACATAGATTAATAGTGATACAAAGCTCATGATCACATAAAGATCACACCATGGGAGAGAGAGATGAACCACATAGCTACCGGTAGAGCCCTTAGCCTCGGAGGAGAACTACTCCCTCCTCATCATGGGAGACAGCAACGGCGATGAAGATGGCGGTGGTGTCGATGGAGATGACTCCGGGGGCAATTCACCGTCCCGGCGGGGTGCCGGAACAGAGACTTCTGTCCCCCGAAATGGAGTTTCGCGATGGCGGCGGCGTCGCTGGAGTCTTTCTGAAGTTTCGTCAATTGTTGTAGGGTTTTCACGTCACGAGAGATTATATAGACGAAGAGGCGGCGCAAGGGGGTGCCTGGGGGGCCCACCCCATAGGGCGGCGCGCCCCCCCTCCTGGTCGCGCCAGCCTATGGTGTGGAGGCCCTGGGCCTCCTCTCCAACTCCCCTTCGGTGTTCTGGTCCGTCTCGGTGAAATAAGATGTTTGGCTTTTGTTTCGTCGAATTCCGAGAATATTGACCGAACAGCCTTTCTGGAACCAAAAACAGCAGAAAACAGGAACTGGCACCTCAGCATCTTGTTAATAGGTTAGTTCCAGAAAATTCATAAAATCATTATAAAGTGTGAGCAAAACATGTAGGTATTGTCATAAAACTAGCATGGAACATCAGAAATTATAGATACGTTGGAGACGTATCAATAGCCACACTATCAAGAGAGGCTTTCGGTTGGGTAACTTGATCGCATCGTCTTAGGGAGCTCAATCCTTTGCATACTTTGCATATCCCTATTGCTTCTTGATGTTTCTCTGTGAGAGGTTCTTGAGCTTGTTGCTAGCTTTACAACAAGCCGAAGTTCATCGAAAACGGAATCCGCATGCATCTTCTATTGCGTTTTCGAGTTTGGACGTCTTCACCGTTTCTTGACGGTGGGAGACTCCCTCTCTAAAAACATCTAAAAATATCATGTGAGGAGTCTCCATATTTGTTGGGGTTCTATTCGTCATTATCTTTCCAACAAAATTGGTTTCATGTCAATCGGGGTCCGGACACAAAAGATATCACAGTTTTTGTATAACATGTTTTTCCTGCTGGCCCGGTTTCCCGCCCGGCGTGACCGGCCGTCCCACCGGATGGCCCGGTTCAAACCGGCCCCTGGATTGGTGCCAACCGGGCACTAACCAGTAAGTCTTCCAGCTTCGCCCGGTGTTGGTCCGGCCTGTGGTCCGCTTTGGACCGGCCGGTGGCCCGGTCCGACCGGCCCCTGGACCGGACGGCTTGGCCCCTGGCCCGGTTGACCGGCCTCCTCGACTGTGCTGAGCTGAAACGTCCTCAACGGTTATATTTCGGCTTGGGCTATAAATATCCCTTCTTCCACCTTGGGCTGGACAAGTTCTTCCACTCCCTCTCCTCCATTGTTGACTTTGAAGAACTTACCCTATCTCTTGATTCCCCTCATGATTCTTGCTCATTTTTGAGGGATCTAAGAGAGGAGATCTAGATCTTCAATCCCCACCAATCCATCTCTCCTTTAGATCTAGATCTTAGAGTCATTTGTTTATTTCCTCTTTGTTCTTCCTAGCTAATCTCATCCTAGCATTTGTTGATTTGGTGGGATTTGAGTGTGAAGGATTTGAACACCTCTAGTGTTCTTGCTTTGCATCATTGCATAGTGTTGAGCTCTCCACCACGATTAGTTCGAGTGAGAGACCGTGAGTTTGTTACTCTTGGAGGGAGACCTCCTAGTTGGCTTGGCGGTTGGTGCTCCGGTGGTCTCTTCAAGGAAGATTGTGAAGAGGCCCGGGCTTCTCCTTCGTGGAGCTTGTGAAGTGGTTGTGGAGCTTGCCATCTCCGGAGTGGAGAAAAAACTAACCATAAGGAAAGGGTCATTATCCTTCGTGGGTGTGGCTCGGAGAATAGGGTGGGCCTTCGTGGCGTTGGGGAATCTTTCGTGGGACCTCCACTCCTCCAAACGTGACGTACCTTCTTGCAAAAGAAGGAAACATGGGAATACATCCTCGTCTCCGCGTGCCTCGGTTATTTCTATACCCGAGCTTACTTTCCTTGTGATAGCCATCGTGCTTGAAGTACATATATCTTGCTATCACTTGTGCTTCATATATCTTGTGCCTGTCTTGCTTAGCTCTAGTTGTTATTGTTGCACTTAGTTGAGCCTAGCATATTTAGGAGTCGTGCTTGTAAACTAAACGTTAGTTTAATTCCGCATTCTTACAAGCCAAATCCGAAGAGTTTTTAAACTCCTATTCACCCTCCACTTTTAGGCGACATCTCGTCCTTTCAAAAGGCGATCTGGCGAGCCTGTTCACATGCTCTGGTCTCCATTAGTCACATGTCTTTTCCATTTTTTTTCTGTTACAATACTAAGCCCACAACTCAAGCAGTTGCTCGGGTACTCCCTAGCCGAACGACAACTGCTTCACATAGGGAGAGAAATTGCAATTTTGCTCTGAATTAGTTTGGCCCGCCAAAACTTTCCTTTGAAGCCCCGCCATTTCCATAATCTCCACACCCAGATCTGTCACCAATGAGTATCTCTACTAGCCATGGTTGCTTATCAAGGCACTCGTCTTCATTGCTGTCAACAAAGTTTAGTGTGCTGAAATACTGGGCTGCAAGCATGAGAGAGGAGGACCTGGCTACAAAAGTAGTTTGCTTTGCGATGCTGCTTTGTTCTTCATCATGTTGTCCACTGCAGTCACGATATGCTGAAAATATCGTGTATATTTTGGGAGGTGGTCTAACATCTCTCCATTAGGTAGGACTTGATTGAACCTAATTGCCGGTCTGTAATGATGAACTTATTCGAGATGGTATATATACTAACCTCTCATAGGAAGACAGACCTGTGTGCAGCCTACCAAACATTAGTGGTAGTATCCCTCTTTGGTACAGAAAATGCTTTCGCGAGCAACCAAATGTGTCATCAAAACTGGCACATAGCTCGTTTGCAATAGGCTAACATCCATTAGAGTATCTCCAACAATGGTTGTAAACTAGCGTTGCGTTACGCTCGACCTTGCTCGGCCGTCTGTGCTGCGACGATGACGAGGTCTAGCGGCCGCGCTTGGCCTCGCGTGGCCTCCGCGGACCTCCGCCTGAACCTTCGTCGAGCTCCGCCGTCCTAGCCTGCCCCCCCGCATCCCGGAGCTCCGCCCTTCGTGGTCGGCCTACATGGCGGACGCGAGGGTGACCGCGGCCGCGGCGCGGCGGCCGCCGTCCTCGTCCCGCAGCTTGAGGAGGTCGCGGAGGTTGCAGGAGCCAGCCGCCGTATAGTCGTCCTCGTCCCACAGCGTACGGCTTATCCATCTAGCTAGCTTCTCTCTCGATAAGCTGCCGTAGACTTGTGAAATTTAGTTGATTTTTTTTAGATTTATTTGTGGCCTGTTTGATCTTGTTTGTTGTATGTATGTTAAATAAATTTATTTGTGGAGCGCTAGTTTACAGCCTCTGATGAGGGGTTGTTTTTGATTTCTTGGTTGCGCTGTAAAATGAAGTCTTTGATGAAGCTCGCGCCGATGGCGATGTGCTGTATCTGGATAGAGCGATGCAAACGACTTAAGCCTACAATAACCAAAGCAAACGATGCAGCAAACACAAGTGACATGTTTTTTTTTTTTTGAACAGGGGATCGGTCACGAAGGACCGAGAAGCTTCATTCAATCGTCGGTGGAATTACATCTTATAGAGAGGGCCTCTGAAGAACAAGAAATTTCAAACAAGCCCTTACATTTTGCACTAAGGACCTTAGAAGAAAATAGAAAAAAACAATCAGGTCCAGCTCCTTCACCACCAAGACGAGAGTGCAACTCAGCGCAGCCAGCCTCGACGTCGCCGGGGACTATACCACTTGGGACGGAGAGGTGGGAGCCTGCTGCGCTGGTGACAAGGGGCCTCCGATGTAGCATGAGAGCCTGGAGGTTGAAATCTTCCATCTGACGCCGGCCGGGAAAGGCAACCGTCACCGACGCCGAAGGGGGGAGTGGTCGCCATTCGACCAAGAAGAACGAAGGCGAACTCGCCATCGTGAAGAAACTCCCGGGAGAAGCATCACTGCTCCCCTGAAACAGATCCGGCCACCTGCAGCCAGAAGCACCAAATCCCTCTTGTTCAACGTCTCCATGACGAGCAACAAAAGGAGATCCTGAATCTTGACCGCCAGCTCCAGATCTGCAGAGAACATCAGCCTTATTGATGGAGTTGTCTGCAGTTTGCCACCCCACCGCATCCGGCTCAGTCCATTGGAGCACTTGGATGAGGAGCAAGACTGCACACCAGCACGAGATCCGGCTGGAGGGATCCAGTGCTTTTCTCCCGGCATATAGCCGAAGCCCAGCATCAAGCCGAAACAGACTACTCCTACTTTTATTCTGCCTACTATATACACTACACAGTCCGGCACCTCGCCTTAGCCAATCCCCGTCGGCATCGCCGGCCAGGATGGCCTCGGGTCGGCCTGGTTCACCGGAGGAGGCTCTCAGGAACTGTAGCAAAGAGAGAGAGTGTAGGGGATAAGAATGAGGTTCCAACAGACATGTAAAATTTCCTCTTGCTTTCTTCCATTACAAGTAGTATCTGATTAGCTGACGCTATCAACATAATAGCAGCAGGCCGTGGAATACATGATGATGATGATAAACTTATTCACATTATCACATAGTAAGAGCATCCGATATTCAGATCTTGAGTGGCAAAAAACTAGACCAAAAAAATTCAGAAATCTATGGAGATCGTAGTAGCAGTCGGTCGGTAGTCTGTAGCGGCGCCGCCCCGTGAGTCTAGGAGCAGAGCCAAGGCATGTTCCGGCTTTGGAAGCGAATCAGAGGCGTCGCAGCGTGTCGCAGCGCCAGTCCATGTCGTCGTCGTCGTCGGCGGCGGCAGCCTCGAGGTTCAGATCGAAGGGCAGCGACGTGGATGGGAGTGGGGCGGCCTCGGCGGAGGCGCCGTCCTCGCACAGCGTCGATGAGGAGGATCCGCAGTAGCTGCGACAGTCCTCCTCGACGGCCGGTGCGCCGATCGCGGCAGCGCAGAAAAGTTGTACCGCCTTAAGAGTGAGATGGGATTTTTAGATAATGAGGAGGGTAAGGTCGACATGATCAAAGAGATGAGGGAAATGCGGGCTCGTGAAAACTACGCTTACCATGTTAAGCAACTCGTGCGCGGTCTGTTTTGGTCAGGGTCACGACAATGATCCTTCCGCAGGTTCACCTACGGAGACTTTGTTACGACTTCTTCTACTCTAAATGATAAGGTTCAATGGACTTCTCGCGACGTCGGGGGCGGTGAACCGCCCCCGTCGCCGCGATCTGAACACTTCACCGGACCATTCAATCGGTAGGAGCGATGGACGGTAGGACAGAGACGTAGTCAACGCGAGCTGATGACTCGCGCTTATTAGGTATTTCTCGTTGAAGAGCAACAATTGCACTCCACCGTATAACCAGATTTGGTACACGACTTGGCCCGTTGGCCGTGGAAAGTCGAAGCAACTATGCCGCCGGTCGTCTGATCATCTTGCGCAAGAAGTAAAGCCAGGCTCCTCGCATCCGACCGACCGGTCGTCTCACCTTCTTGGACGAGAAGCCAGCCGAGCCAGCTGGGTGCGGCCATTCCCCACCGCATATTCCCGTCTCGTGATTATCGGAACCCAAAAAAATCCAGCAGCGGTCCAGGGTTTCCAACGTTCGCCTCGTCACACCTCACCCACCGGAACCTTCTAGAACCCATCGCCGCTCCCCATCTCCGGCCCCACCTGTCATCCAGCGCGCCCACCCATTCCGCGGTACCGAAAAACCGAGGGCGACCCGCACCCCGCGCCGCCTGGCCGGGCCCCACCACCACCGCTATATAAACCCCTGCCCCGCCGATCGCATCGCCATCTCCAGCAGCCGTCCCGATCCCCGATCTGCTTCTCATCTCATCAAACTCTCCGTCCGTCCCAGCTTCCCCCATGGGTAACCACGCCATTCCCCGCTCCCAGTCCTAGATGATCTAATTTTCCTGTTTCTGGTGTCGATTTTTGCTGATTTACTGCTGTTTTTCCCTTTGCTGGATCGATGGATCTCCGTGCTCCGCGCAGCTCCCATCAAGATCGGCATCAACGGTGAGTCCCGATCTGGCCCGATCTGGTTTGCTTCGCCGCTGGCTGTTGTTTTTGGGTTGGTTTCTGAAGGGAGATTTTGCTTGGGGCTGCAGGTTTCGGCCGTATCGGCAGGCTCGTGGCCAGGGTTGCGCTCCAGTGCCCCGATGTCGAGCTCGTCGCCGTCAACGACCCCTTCATCACCACCGACTACATGGTATCGTGTTCGATTCTCCTGATCTGTTACTCGCGTGATTGTTATGGATGTTCTCGTGACGGGATCTCTGGATTTATGTCATATCGGTCCTTGTTTAGATTTGGGCGTGGACGGGGATCATGTTTTTAGATCTGTTCCTAGATTAGTTAGATTTGCTATCTATGGAAAATTTCTCGGTAGACTCGTGCGCTATGCTACTTTATTAGGCACATTGAACTTGCGATTTACGGAAATCTAGGTTCTAAATGGAGTTGTCGATCACCAGTTTGTCTATTGGGAATGGTAACTAACTTTAGATCTGTTCCGAAATTGCGTAGATTTGTTCTCTGTGGATGTTCGTCTCGTTATGCACTTATTATTCTGTCGTAAGGAGGATTCCGAGTGCCTTTTGTTGACGGCATCTGTCTGGTTTACTGTGGAGAATATTATTGTAATCCCTTGTTGGACCTAGTAGTCCACCATGTTGTTTGCTTTGCGAAATGTCCAGATTTATTTTCTGTTCGTGGTTGTTTTCTGAGCATTGGTTAGTGACCTCCAGTGGTTCAGACATCATCTGTGTAGTTTTTGTGGCAGTTCCCATAGAATTCCAGTTGACAATTGGTTTATATTATGGTGCTGAACTACGTGCCTGTAACTTGCAGACCTACATGTTCAAGTACGACACCGTTCACGGACAGTGGAAGCACCACGAGGTTAAGGTCAAGGACGCCAAGACCCTCCTCTTTGGCGAGAAGGAGGTTGCCGTCTTTGGCTGCAGGTTTGTTACCCTTCAATATGTGGCTATCCAGTTGGTCTCCATGTAAAATCATTACAGGCTCATCATTCAGTTTTATGATTTATGCAGGAACCCCGAGGAGATCCCATGGGCTAGCGCTGGTGCTGACTACGTTGTTGAGTCCACTGGTGTTTTCACCGACAAGGACAAGGCTGCAGCTCACATCAAGGTACTATCAGATAGTATTCATTTCGGTGTGGCCTCCTTAACAATTCATGTATATGTATGTACTAATAGTTGTCCATGATACCATTTACAGGGTGGTGCCAAGAAGGTCATCATTTCTGCTCCCAGCAAGGACGCTCCTATGTTTGTCATGGGTGTCAACGAGAAGGAGTACACCTCTGACATCACCATCGTCTCCAACGCTAGCTGCACTACTAACTGCCTTGCTCCTCTCGCTAAGGTGCTTTTAGTAACACTCTGCGCTGCTCAATTTAACCACCCATTTTGTGGAATCATAGACTGATAATTTTTGCTTCTTTCAGGTTATCAATGACAAGTTTGGCATCGTTGAGGGTTTGATGACCACTGTTCACGCCATGACCGGTAAAGCACTTACTGTCTTTTAGGTTGAATGCGCACTTAGTTTGTTTGTCTTTCTCTGATTATGGTCTGATGTATCCGAAATTTGATTTCTATAGCTACCCAGAAGACTGTTGATGGTCCCTCAAGCAAGGACTGGAGAGGTGGAAGGGCTGCTAGCTTCAACATCATTCCCAGCAGCACTGGAGCTGCCAAGGTTAGTACAATTCTGCAGCACTGAAGTGTGTACAGTGCAAATAAGATTACACCGTTTATGTGACGGAATCGTATGCTTCTTCCATTGTAGTTCTCCCTGACGTGTTGTCCTTTATATTGATCTTGTTTTGACTTGTTAATCTTTCGCAGGCTGTTGGCAAGGTGCTCCCAGTCCTTAACGGAAAGTTGACAGGAATGGCCTTCCGTGTCCCAACTGTTGACGTTTCTGTTGTTGATCTGACCGTTAGACTTGAGAAGGCTGCCACCTATGACCAGATCAAGGCTGCGATCAAGTAAGTAATGGTACCACATAGGTGTTTTTATGGTTCTGTATACTGTTGTAGGCTTTAGTTTTCGCATAATATAGTTGGTTTGCTTCGGATGTTTACTTATCTGCTAAAATCCTTTCAGGGAGGAGTCTGAGGGTAAGCTCAAGGGCATTTTGGGTTACGTTGATGAGGACCTTGTTTCCACCGACTTCCAGGGTGACAGCAGGTATTTGTCATTGCTGCTTTCACTGATTCAGATAACATTATCTGAATCTTCTTAGTTAGCACATACAGACCTACTTACAAGGTTCAGCATCTTAACCACTAATGTTTTCACTTCACCAATCACAGGTCCAGCATCTTCGATGCCAAGGCTGGGATTGCTCTGAACGACAACTTTGTCAAGCTTGTGTCCTGGTACGACAACGAGTGGGGATACAGGTTAGTGACCGTTTCTATGGACCCTATGCTACATTGTAAATTTGAATCAATACTTCCTAGATTGAAAGCACTTGCTGAATCCTTGTTTCGTCCCTCTGCAGCACCCGTGTGGTCGACCTGATCCGTCACATCCACAGCACCGCCTAAGTGAGCTAAGGAGCTAAGGCCTGAAGATACAGGGGAGTTGTGGTTTGCCCCAGAGAAAAGAGTGTAGAACTCTTGTTGCGAATAAATTTTTGTACGGAATTATGTCAGTTAAAAACATTTGGTTGGATGTAACCCTGATGGTTGGTTGGGTCAGTTATGGCTCGCATTTTGGCAGTATTATGTACTTGCTTAACCTAATGTGTCTTTCACTCTGGGTTTTCTATTGCTCTCTTGATGCACTGTTTTTGTGGTTGCTCTTATGTGCCACCTATTGAATTGATCATGCATGCCAAAAAAATATAGCTATATGATGATGGTGAGATTGAGAAGGATACTACTTTCATATATCTCCGTCTAATCAGTGCTGCTTTCAATCAATCCTCAAACCAACCGACAATAAATGGTCACCATGTTTTTAGTCCAATTCATGTGCTACCGTCAATGTTTCGGACATACATATCCGAGAAAGAAGCAGTAGCTCGTTTCAGATTTTGTACTGTGTCTGCTTACCTTCTGAATTTTGTGCATTATAATTTTTAATCTACCTCTCTGTCTTAATTAGTTCTCTCACTTTTGTCAAGATTTCCATGTAACCTAGATGTCTCAACTTTCCATCCATGATTGCCATTTGTATATTAAGATGAAACGTGTGTTGCACGTGCGGTCCTACTAGAAAATGCAGCAATCATGTAAATCAAGCTAGGTGCACGAAGATGTTGATCATTGTTTCGGCATGGATGAGCTGAATCGGCCTGTTCAAGGCGCCACGATGAACATGCAAAAATAACAATGAAAAAAGAAATATTGATGTACCTTCCACACTCCAGACGTTGGTCGGACCCATTAAATTTCTTCACTCCAGACGTTGGTCGGATCCATTAAATTTCGATTAATAATTAGGGGATCAATTACTTTTTGGATTGGCACTATACAAAGCATGGCCGGCATGATGTTCGGTCCGGTTACCATCGCCAATGGGGACATCAGCTTGGACCTCTTCATGGAAGTTCATCAATTAACCCGGTATGGAAAATCGTTTGGAAATTGCAAATTCTGAGTAAAGTGAAAATTTTCATATGGTGTTCTTTACATGGCATCCTACATCTGAAAGGCATCTTGGCCAATCGTCATATTGGCAATAACGGTTCATCTCCGATCTGTAGCTTGGGTGCGAAAGATATCCTTCACCTCTTATTTTGGTGCCCATAGCTCAGGAGATGTGGTTAAAACTTGGGATTTATGGTATTATTTAAGACCCTATTGAAGTTGACAGAGCGGGTTCAGCTGTTCCAGAATATTTTCTCAAGAGAGCGGACCTCTTGGCCGCTGAGTATGATCATATTAAGCCGAAGGAACTCATTTCTATCACTTGGTGGTATATGTGGTGGATACAACGACCATGAACCCCAATAAAGTGAGAAAATTACAAAAAACCACCACATATCAGGCAGTTGTTTCAGAAAGCCACCACTTTACGATTTTTTTTCAAAAAACAACCACTATAGAGATAACACGTTACAAATAGCACTGATTCCACTATGATGCTGGTTAATAGCTAAACTGACATGTGGGTCCCGCTGTCAGGATGACGTGGCATGTAAAATTTGTAAAAAAGACCTTGGTACATTATAAATTCTAATTTTATGGTCCACATCTTTTTTAACGACATTTTTTTATTCCTTTTTTAATTTTTTCCACCACATTGACCAATCTAACTGGAGCCCGTCGGGCTCCGGCCAGAGAGATCAGCTACGGCCGGACGCACCGGCGCACTCGTCTCCGCCGTTTCTTATTGCAGGTAATCGCCAAGGGAGTCGAGTCAATGTGGTTTGCGTCGTCATCCCCGACCATCTTCCTCCGTTCCGAGCAATCTCCGCCGTTGACCTCTGCCGCGTCCCAGTCTCCGTATTCTCCAATGGCCCTTGAGTAGTCCCCATCTGCCGCCCCTCCTCCTGGCACGAACGGGAGCTCCACCAAATGAGACGTCGCTGCCTCTGCCACATCCCGGCCACGCTCGTGAACCTCTCGTCGCTGTAGGAGCTGCAGCTCAGCGCCAACAAGGTGTCCGGCCCGATTCCGAGATACTGCGGCCATGGCTTGAGCCGAGCAAGGATTCAATCCCCTTTGCCCCTCCCCTTGTCGCGCCGCCAGGGGCCCGGCCATGCCGGCGCCGCCGCCCCCGAAGCCCTACCCGCGGCGCCACCACCTCCATATTACTCGCTGCTTCCCAGACCACCTCCCGGCGGCAGCCAATCCCACGCGCAGTGGCGGGAGCACCGCAGCTCGCTGCGCCACCTGCGGCACCTCCTCTCCTCGCTCTCCTCCCGGGTCATCCTCTCCCTCGTCACGCCCATCTCCACCTTCGCCGCCGCCGTCGCTGCCTACAACATGCTCGTCCGGGACCACGCGCTCACCGCATCCCCCCTTCCCTACCAGCTCACTGCTCGGCGCTCGTGCTCCTCCTCGTCTTCCGCACAGAGGCCTCCTACGCGCGCGTCGACGAGGGACGCAAGGCCTGGATGCGCGTCCTCACCGGAGCTGGTGCTGGCGGAGCTGAGGGCCTGCGCTGGCGGGGCTGAGGACCGGCGTCGGCGGGGCTTAGGACCGGCGTCGGCATGGCTGAGGGCAGGCGGCGGCGGGACTGAGGACCGGCGGATCTGAGGGCCGACGCCGGTGGGGCTGAGGACCGGCGGAGCTAAGGGCCAACGCTGGCGGCCGACGGCCGAGCACACCGTCCTTTTCTTCTTTTCTAGATGAAAAGGAGAAAATATGATATTTTGACTAGGGGGTCCCACGAAATTTTGCAAAGAAGCCCAGAACTTAAACCATCTTCTCTCTTGACCATTGTTAGTCGCCACGTCAGCTTGACAGCGAGACCCACAAGTCAGTTTGGTGATTAAACTAGCATCATAGTGGAATCAGTGCTAATTGTAACGTGTTATCTCTAGAGTGGTTGTTTTTTGAAAAAAAATCGTAAAGTGGTGGCTTTCTGAAACAACTGCCTGATATGTGGTGGTTTTTTGTAATTTTTCTCCAATAAAGTTGTTCCCCTCTATTTAAATGCATACACACTCAATTCTCTCCATAACTTCAAATGCAGTTGTAGTTGTACAAAACCAGAACCGCACAAAGTTAAGCTTAATGTGGATGCCTCCTTTCATACTGACGTACATGCAGGTTCTGTTGATGCGATACTCCATGATTATCAAGGAAACTTACTAGTTGCAAAATGTTCTTTTATTCCTCATGTGGCCTCTCAATAGCTGCAGCCGAAGCAACCATTATGAAGGAGGGTTATCAAGGAAACTTATTGGTTGCGAAGTGTTATTTTATCCCTCATGTGGCCTCTCAATAGCTGCAACCGAATCAACCACAATGAAGGAGGGTCTAGCCTTTGCCTCCAATTGGAAATGCAATGTTTTATTGTCGAGTCAGGTGATTGAAGCTTGTACTGGAAAGGTGGCGTGGTGAAATGAATCTCCTGCTTTATTTGCAAACATTGTGCACATAAGCGCCTATCATAGATGAAGTTATTTTCAATTATTGTTCGAGGGAAGCAAACAAAATGGCTCATGAGTTAGCTAAGTTTAGTTTGTTAAATAAGCAGTTTTGTAATTGTGCTGGTAAATCCCTAGTTTTCTTTTGAACAATCTCATAAATTAAGTAACTATTATTTGCAACCAATAAATCCTGCTGCTTTCAATAAAAAGGGGTACCTCGCTCCAACGCGAGGCCTCCGACAATGTAAGAGCATGTCTAGCAATGATTGTAAAAAGGCCAACCCGTAAAACGCGAGTACAGGGCACTGAAAATGGTTTTACAAGTTTTACGGGTTGGGTTAACGGGTACTGCTGTGCGCCGCGACTTTTCAACCCGTAAAAACAGGGTTTTAGGCGGTTTCTACGAAATTTCATACACAACATGCATCTAAAGATCAAATAGAATTAAATTTTCAGGCACACAATAATCGTCATACTTTATTACAATAATGTTTCTCACAAATAAATTACAACAATTGTTCGAACTGAATAATCAAATGTTCTGCGGAAAAATAAATAATGAATGGTTCATCTCACACATACAAGAATAAGAATAGGAAACAAAGGAAGCTCATTGGCGTAGGCCATCCAACATCTACTGGTGCTTGATCAAATCATTCTTGAGCTGATGACGAATCTGCTCATTCTCAATTTGGCGATGCATTTCAAGGAAAGCTTCAAGCCGATCGGGGTTCCTCTCGGTTGCACTCGGGTGCCAACATTGTTATAGAAACATGGCAAGTTTAACTCTCCTTCATCCTTGAGGATCATGTTGTGAAGAATCACACAACATGGCATGATGTAAATAAGGGTTTCTTTGTCCCAAAAACGAGTAGGACACTGAACAATGGCAAACTGGGCTTGCAACACACCAAAAGATCTCTCAATATTCTTGTGGGCTGCCTCTTGCGTGGCCTTCGAGCTCTTTAATAGCGAGGATGAGTAGCATCGTCTCCGTGTCCTCCTCGTGAAGCAGCTCGTCGAGGTCCGATTCGTCCGAATCGGAGGACGACCAGTCGATCGATGAATCGACCAAATCCTCCATGGTCGACTCCGCGCTCATCTACGACCGCGAATCACAAATCAGAACTTGTCCAGCGGCGGGCGGCGGCGAAATCAAAGAACAAAGGGCGAGGAACTCACCGTCTCGACTCGGCGGGCGTCGGAGTGCGACGACGACGGCGAAGTCCCGGGCGAGGTGCAGCGGGGCTCAGCGGGAGGCGGAGGAGGACGGATCTAGATTTCCGTGGCGGCGGCGGGTGGAGGGAAAAGGAATTGGGAACCCTAAACTCCCGCGCGTATAGGTCCAGGTCGCCGTTTACTTTGGGTTGCTAGCTCGTAGCAGTACAGGTTCGCGAGGGGATTTTCGTTTGGCCCGTTATTTTTTTTTACAGTTCTACTTGTTTACGGATACTGAAAGACGTCGCGGATGAGCAGAAACCTAAATCCTGACGGTTATTTTACGGATTTCGGCCTTTTACAGCACTTTTAGACACAGCTTTAGCTTTTTTTTTTTTTTTTTTTTGAGAACTCATCCTACCTCTTTATTCAAACTGTCATAAGGCAGGGAATACAAACGCCAACCGGCGGCGACGAAAGCCAAACGTAACGACCCACTGGCCATCCTAACACAAGCTTACCCAGATCATGGGGCTCCTTATTCGACAACCTATTCTCATGCACAAAACTAACCTCCTCTAGATCGCGAGAAGTCCTCTTGATCTCCTGAAGTATCTGGGAGTAGCTACCCTAGTTCTCCTCCTTAAGTGCGTTGATCACCGACAGACAATCACTTGCTAGCCGTACCTTCATGAGAAGAAGATCCTGCGCCAGGTTCAAACCTTCCCTGACTGCAAGTGCTTCCAATACCTCGGGGTTAGATATCCCTGTGATCAGGACAGCTGATCCGCCTAGGTAGACCCCAGAGGCAGATCGCGCCACCGCTGCAACCACGCCATGCTCGCCGCTCCGAGCCACCCCCGCGTCCACATTGATCTTGGCCCAGTTCCCCGGCGGAGGGATCCATATCGGATGTGAGGGACTCGGAGTCCCTTTCCTCTTTGTCTCTGGCTTCATCACCATAAGCTCGTTTAGGAAACTTTCAATGAAGCTATGAGTGCTCAGAGGGCTTTGATAGATGCCCTCGTAGATCGCCTTCCGTCTTGCGTGCCAAATAGCCCAAGCCGTAACACATAGCCTAGTCATTTGGTCATGCGGTAATGTAGCAATCATGGTAAACAACCAGTCTCTTGCCTTAGGCTGCTGTACTTGTGACATATGCTCTGTCATCATCTCATCAGCCAGAGCCCACACACATCTGGACATAGTACAGTCAAGTAAAGAGTGGCGCCAAGAGTCCTCTCCTCCGCAGATCCCACACGTACTCGAGGTCGAGATATGCCGCCTGTGTAGCACATCGGCGGTGGGGAGAGATTGCTTTGCTAAACGCCACAAGAACACCCTCAGTTTGGTGGGTACCTGAATATGCCAGAGCTTAGACCAACACTTCTTCAGCTCCTCGGCATTAGAGCTCGCGGCCCTATTCTCCAGCCAGGCTTCCCTCTTCTCCCTTGTGTTGATCAACATAAGGTAAGCTGACCTCACAGAGAAAATACCCTTCTTCTCGTAGTGCCACGCCCAAAAATCCTCCTGGGCCCGTGTACTTATTGGTATGGATTTTATTTCCTGTACATCCATGGGAGTAAAGCACTCATTCAGAAGATCCAAGTTCCATTGCCTCGTCGACTGAACTATGAAATCAGCAACATGGCTGGGAGGATCATTGGTCAGACTGCACACCGGCCTAAGTGCTCCATCTCTCGGTATCCAGTTATCAAACCACGCATGTGTGGTTGCACCAGTACCAATACGGCGAATTAATCCTTGTGCCAAAACTTCCTTTCCCTCCATTATCGATCGCCACACCTTGGAGGGATGTGACCCCAACTCGGCCTTCAGGAAGTCGGTGCAGGAAATACACTGCCTTCAGAACCCTTGCACTCAACGTATCAGGATTTTTCAGAATTCTCCATCCTTGTCTGGCCAAGAGAGCAAGATTAAAAAGCTCAATGTCCCGAAAGCCTAGTCCTCCCAATGATTTCGGCTTCGTCATCTCTTCCCATGCAACCCAGCATGTCTTCCTCTTCCCATCTTTTGAACCCCACCAGAACTTCCGAATCAGTGAGTCAATGTGTTGGCATAGGCCCTGTGGTAATTTGAAACAGGCCATCGAGTAGATCGGAATAGCTTGGAGGATAGCTTTAATCAGCACATCCTTCCCCCCAGCTGATAAGCATTGCTCATAAGCATTGCTCTAGGTTCGGCCAGTCTATCCTCTCTCTCCATTGTAAGCGGATGTAGACATTTACCTCCACACACTAAGTTCGGCCCGGGGTGTTAAATTCCAGTCGGCCTAGTTCACATATCCGTTTGGGCTTCTCAAGCACTCAGCCTCTCAGTCCATAGCCCATTAATCTACAGCCTACAGAGGAGAGTTCAGGACTGAGGATCGATCGTTCCAGCGACGAGCCAACTGCTTCGCCGCCGCTTGCCCGCTTTGCCTCCGCCGCCGCACTGCCCTATGTCTCCCCCGGCCTCTTGCTGAATTGCTTCGTCGCCACGTTCCACTCCTGCTCGTCGCGCCGCTGTTATCCACAACAGGTGATGAATTTTCCCAACACCCAGACTCCAATCCCCATCAAGCTGTTCGGTCTATGACCTCCACCTCCATTTCCATTTCCATCCTGTCTTCGTCATTGCTGACTGGTAATGTTTACCGAATCAAACGCATTGATATTTCACTAGAACTAATGTTTTTCCTCTTATGTTATTGTGGTCTATTCTAGGGATTAGGAACCAGATCCAGTAGCACTGAACAAAAGAGACCCTCTATTGAGTTGATTCCCACGATGGCATGGGTCCATATTGCTTGATCCTGAACTCTTGAAACTAATTGAGGACTCGGTGAAGAAAAATACAGTTCATACTAGAAGGAAGTATCTGCGATTGGCTATAGCTTCATCTTGCTATCGTCAGCTATTATTGTTAGACTCTGATATTCAGCACTTGGTTTTGCTATTTTCTGTTCCCACCACCTGATGCATTCACTGAGTCTCTGGCGCTGCCATGGTGCTGTGAGAGCCTTGCAATTACTCCCTTCTTGTAGGTTGTCATTATCATCGAAAACCCACGCAAGCCAAGATCTTAACAGCATCGAGCTCACCGTGGAGGAAGAAGCATCAGCATCACAGATCAAGAGTTCCCTCTTGAAGGCACGCAATGGGAGTGTGCAGAATTTGGTTCAGTCCCTTGGGGTTGACTGTCCGGCAATTCAGCTTACAAGTAACATTGTGGATAGCTTGCTATTTAAGTTTGGAGATGACTGGAAGTCTGCATTGGGTCTCTTTCAGTGGGCACAGTCGAGGGACAACTACAAGCACACTGCATATGCTTGTAGTAGGATAATTGATTTGCTTGGGAAGATGAGGCAGCTCGACCAGATGTGGGATCTATTGCCTGACATGCACTGCAGAGGGCTTTTGACTGTTGAGATATTTGCGAAGAGCATCAGGAGGTTGGCAGGTGCAAGGAGATGGAAGGATGCTATTATGTTGTTTGATAAGCTGGATGACATGGGTCTGGAGAGGAATACAGAGACGATGAATGTTCTGCTTGATGCACTTTGCAAAGAAAAGAAGATTGAAGTAGCACGCCAGGTCTTTCTTGTGCTCAGTCCACCCATCCAGCCTGATGCATACACCTTCAACATTTTTGTCCATGGGTGGTGCAGTGCACGTAAGATCGATGAGGCAAAGTGGACAATTGATGAGATGAAATCTCGGGGATTTCCGCCTTCAGTTATCACATACACCGCTCTTCTTGAAGCTTACTGTAAGCAAGAAAAATTTAGGATGGCCTATGAAGTTCTTGATTCAATGTGTTCCGAGGGATGTCATCCCAACGTCATCACTTACACTATGATCATGACCTCATTGGCAAAATGTAATATGTTTGAAGATGCTCTGAGTATATCTCACAGAATGAAGTCATCTGGCTGTAAGCCCGATACACTATACTACAATTCCTTGATTAACTTGCTGGGTAAAGCTGGTCATTTGTCTGAAGCTTCCCAAGTATTTAAGGTGGAGATGCCAATGAATGGTGTGCCGCACAGTTTGGCTACCTATAACACCATGATATCAATCTTCTGCCAGAAAAACCGAGATGAAGATGCTCTGAATGTGCTGAAAGAAATGGAGGCACAGTCTTGTAAGCCTGATATTCAGACATACCGACCACTTCTAAGACTGTTTTTAAACAGAAGAGGCCAACATGGCACCATTCGGAACTTGTTGGATGAATTTGTCAATAAACATAGTCTAGGTTTAGATGTTGATACGTACAGCCTTCTGATACATGGTCTTTATAGAGTTGGTGAGACTGACTGGGCATATCAACTGTTTGAGGAGATGGTTGGTAGTGAAATAGGACCTAGGTATAAAACATGGGATTTGCTTTTGAGTGACGCACAAAGCAAAAACATGGAGCGGCGTGTTGAAAAGATCCGGCACTACATGACTTGCTTTGGCATTTAAGCTTAGATAAATGAGATGAAATATATTCTCCTATATTGTGAAAACATGCAGCCTGTTTGTTGAAGTTTGCAGTCTTCTTTGAAATTTTGCTTTATCTACTCTATGACTTGCTTTGGCATTTAAGCTTAAATAATTGAGATGGAATATATTCTCCTATATTGTGAACACATGCAGTCACTTTGTTGAAGTTTGCAGTCTTATGCTCTTAGAGAGATTACTTTTATATATTCTATGACTTGCTTTGGCATTTAAGTTTAAATAAATGAGATGGAATATATTCTCCTATATTAGGAAAGCACACAGCCTGTTTGTTGAAGTTTGCAGTCTTATGCTCTTAGAAAGTTTGCTTTTATCTACTCTATGACTTCCTTTGGCATTTAAGTTCAAATATCTGTGCTGGAACATATACTCATATATTGTGGAAACATGCAGCCAGTTTGTTGGGAAATTCAATTCGGCTGCCGGGTGCGTATGCTCCCTCTACTAAAAAAATATATTTCGAAATATCGAAAAATTTGGACAAAAAATTCTACATGTACATCTTCATAATATACGTGCGTTCGTCAAGTTTCACCAAAAACCAATATTTTGTGTGGTCTATATAAAAAAGAGAAAGTTTATCTTGTGAAAAACATTATTTTTAGCACCGAATTTTGTCTTTTTTACACACGTCACATGATAAGTTGATTTTTTATGAAAGAATTTTGTGAGCACGTAGCACGTGAAGATGTAAGTGCGAACTTTTAGTTTCAATTTTTTTTTTAAATTTAAAATGTATGTAAGATGCATTTTAAAATATAGAGAGCATATGGACCCATGTTCCAAAACACCGCTCCCTTTGTTTGTTGAACTTTGCAGTCTTATGCTCCTCGAAAGTATGCTTTTATCTACTCTGCTGTGGCAACTATTGCCCCAAGTGCAGGTCCCTCCAGCTGAGTCATCTTGCAAGCTAAATTAAGCCTCACCAACCGATCACCACGTACCAATTATTAGGAAACTATTAGAACTAGGACAAAGGCACCGTCAGATTCACAGGTGACTGCATAAAGGGATGCAGCAAAGAAGGGAGGAAGATGAGCAAGGATGCTAGCACGGACCCCTCCCCACTCCTTACAAGATGGGAACGTTTGATCTCTCCCACAGGTGTGCGTTTTCCTTTCTCCATCTCTCTCCTTCTCTTTGTGAACTGAGAAAGTTTGGTTGAATGGTTGAATTTTGTTTCCTAAAAAAAATGAAAGATGATGCATGTTGTTTCCTTTGGATGTTTTTTACCTCACAATGTGTGGGAGCTTTCAGTACCGGGTATGCCCTTTATTTGGATATCATTGCACGATTTGAAAAAGAAAACCTGGCAAGAGCACTGAGCGTCGGGGCACCGGTCTGTCCATTCCATGTGGGGATCTTGTCCCAGACTGCATGGCAAATGGAAGCATAAGTGCCTAGTCCGCAAAGTCGCCGTCTCGTAATTTTCTTAGGTTATGAAATAATTATTCATGTGAGTGAGGAAATCCATGTTGGGGTCTAGTTCCCATGTGCCAATCCAGTCAGCATATTCCTGACGGTGATATCAATTTGCAAGTAGGTGCATTGCACCACAGGTGCAATTTACTTACTCTTGGAGGCTTGTAATTTGTAGTGCAGAAGAGGAAAATAAGTTCTGGGATTTTGAATCACACAAATAATGCTTGTGCCTGCAGTGCATCATATGCTTGATGAGTGTGGCGTTGTTGCATTCGGAAATAGCTAGCCAATTTTTGGGTATCGTCCAGGGTTTGTCGGTGGTCCTTCGTAGGCTAGTTTGGTTTACCATTGCGGCCTAAAGTTGGGCGCTTTGAAATATTAGAAATAAGCTAGCTATTGGGATGAAGATGATCAACAACCATGCTGACTCTTTGTTCCAAATGTCGATACACATGTAGAGATGCAGGGTTCTGGTCAGATCAACGACCGGAGACTACTAGACGTGGCACTAGTCGAGATTAGGAGGCTCCAGACGCGGACAAGGGAGGACGGATGACGACTACACTGTCGGGTGTGACCGTGGTACCCTGTTTCGTGTGTTGTCATCCACACCATGTTTATAGTGTATTTGTTTAGTTCTAGCTGTGTGAGTGGAACTTGAATTCTGGTATGTCAAACTGATGCTTGGTTTGTGTGGCTTTATATATAAAGATGGCCGTGTGGCCTTAGGTTTAAAAAGTTTGCCTTCTTAGAGCATCTTCACTTGTCTCCCCCATATAGGCTCTGGTGCAGCCTTTTTTTGCCCATATGGGGGGCTCCGGCCTAAACAAAAAATGGGGGTCGACCGGCCCCCAGCCATGACCCCCATACAAAGTATGCACATTTTCCATTACATAAATAAAGACTAGTCATACTCATATCTAGGCATATAGTACATGTACTCATAGTCGCCGTCGCTAGAGGATCCATCGTCGTCGCTAGCCAGGCGCGGCTCGAACCTACGAGGAGGCGGCGGCGGCGGTGGTGGTGGTTGCATCTGCAAAGGCTGTGATGGCGCATGCGGTGGGGACAGATGGCCGCAGCGACTACAGCGTAGGCCGTCGCTGCCACGGCGTGCACGGTAGGCATGTTCCTCCTTCACCCACCAGGATCGGCCAGCCTCCACCGGCGACGGTAGTGGCGGTTCGGATGGCCACGTGTTGGCCCGGGAAATACTTCGGGCCACCGGGCACCTGAAATCGTTGGCGACCATGGCGTACTCTGACAGCGCCTTCCACTCTGGTCCCTCCTCCGGCTCCCCAGCTGCGGGGGAGGATATGGCGTCCGGGTAATGAAGTCGCCGCCATCGCTGCCATTCTTCGGCGGCTGGAAGTGAGGGTATCGCAGGAGGGGGTACTCGCCCGCCAAAATGTGGTTCATCACTCCCTCGAGGGTCCGGCTGCCCCACCATAGGCGCAGTCCAGCCTCGTTGTTGTCCACGGGAGGTGGCCCGTCCCCCTCGTACCTGGCGAGCTCCATATCCCGGCCATTGGCCAAGAAGGCGTCCCAAGTTGTGGCGTTGCCGGGATCCCAACAGGGATCCATGCGTTGCTCGGGGGTGAGCTCGACATAATAGTGGTGAGTGATGGCCGCACGCTGAGCTGCAGCTTGGGGGCCGGGGGAGACCGGCACGCCTCCGGCCCTCACACGCCAGCCTGGGGGGCATATGAACCCCGGCTGGCAGGGGTAGATTGAGGCGCTGAGCACCTCCACCTCCGCGTGCGTGCGAGCAAGATCACCGGACGCCATGGGTGAGATGTGTGGGAGAAATCTGTAAAATTAGGATGAGATGTGGCCCTTTCACCGCTTCCCGTCTTTATATAGCGGCGACAATGGCGGGAAGATGTAGGCGGGAACCCGCGGAACTGGCGGGAAGATGCACATCTCGTTGGCAAGGCTGACCTGCGGCGATTTTCCAGCCGTCCAGCGCCCCCTCTAGGTTCCCTTTCTACTACGTTCGGCCTGGGGGCGCCGGTGGAAAGTTGGGTCGCGCCAGAGGAAAATGTATTCTGGGACCAGCGTTTGGGCGCGTTTTCTGGCGCTGACGCCCCACCAAAATGTATAGGGAGCCTTTGGTTTGGGGGGGGGGGGGCGAGTTAAGTTTTTGGCACTGTAATGTATGGAAATCGTTCAGGTCAGCCCTACTGCCTACTGCCTACCATACCCGTTGGAGCTTTGTTAGCTTGCAAAACAGTTCACCATGTATCTCTCTCTCTCCCTCCCTCCGTCCCTCCCTCCCTCCCTCTCGTTCATCATCTAGCCCCGCCGGATTCCAATCGCATTCCAGGAGCTCCCTAGCTCATGCTCACATAAACTTGGCCATGTGGCAGCCGAAGAAAATGTGGTTACAATCCTCTTGCTCCCCACAGAGAGCGCAGTTCCAGAGGGACCCCTCCGCTCACCAGCTGGTTGCCTGAAGGGAGACGCCCCCTCAGCAGTTGCCAAAGGAAGACCCTGATCTTAGGCAGTACCCTAGTCTTCCACACATCCTTGAAATGTGTGACCGCCGCACCAAGAGATAACCTGCAGTACAACGAGTTGACCAAGTACTCCCCTGAGGCCTCGAGTCCCCAGGAAACCTTATCATTCCCATGACTAATGGGATGTAGATCGAAAACCCGATAGAGGTTTGTCCACTCCACCGTTTTAGCCAAACCAAAGGTTCTCCTAAACCTAATGTGCCATCCCTCGGTTGTCTCGACCCTTGCAACCGTCACATAGGGGTTGTCGCACCACTCAAATAGCCTCGGGAAGCTCGCCCTGAGCGGGGTCGGACCCGTCCACCAGTCAAACCAGAAATAGGTCTGGTTCCCGTCATGAACCTGGTGTTTCCCCCCCAATTTGAAATACCATTTTAGATTTTATATGGCAGTCCAGAATTGGGAGCCCCTCGTCGGAACAAGAGGGGAGAAAAGGTCCTGACTACCTAGATACTTGGCCCATAGGAGGTCCGCCCATAGACCTTCTGCATCCTGGTAGAGTTCCCAAACCCATTTTAGCATCAATGCGATATTCATGAACTTCGTGTTGAGGATTCTCAAACCCCCAAACTCTTTCGACTTACAAACTATGGCCTAGTCTACCATATGGTACTTTTGTTTGGTACCCACTCCTTCCCAAAAAAAAGCGTGACCTTGACTTGTTCATAGTCCCATGAGTCGTGATAAGGGCTAAGCCCAAGGATGTGCCCGATCTTCACGGATTTGGGTGGAACTCGTGGGGGAGGTGGATGAACGCGATGAACACGACGAACGCGGAGGGGAATCGTGGGGATACAACACACACACGCACACAATCGGTTTTCCCTCGTTGGCCAGAACCACCAACTCGATAGAGGTTGCAGGAAAAGACCTTCCGGTAGAAGTCCCGCAAAGAGATCGACAAATCGAAGCTCGCAAGATCTAGAAGGGTGAAAAGATCGGAAGGTTGATAGAAGTGCAAGCAAAAGACCAAATAGGTAGAAGTGCAAGCAAAAGATCAAACAAACGGTAGAAGTCACCAAAGAGATCTTCACGAGTCGATAAGGAGCCCGGGTGGGTACAAGATCAAAGATCTAGGTAGGGTTCCCACAAGGGTGAGCTAAGCTCAGGTTTAATTTCACATCAAGTCTGAATCTCAGATCTGAGCCAACAAGGCTATATATAGTTGGTGGGGCGAAGGGGTAAGTTACATGCTGAATCGGCCAGTTTTGGTGCTGAAACGCGGGTAGGCGGAAGTTCCGACCTCAGGGGGCGGAAGTTCCGGTCGAGCGGAAGTTCCGGTCGTACTCGGCGGAAGTTCCGGCTGGATTCTCTTCAGGCAGCATCTTGGCGGCATCTGGGCGGAAGTTCCGGTCCTGGAGGGCGGAAGTTCCGGTCAGGGCGGAAGTTCCGGCCAACTTCCGGCCTAGTTCCGGAAATGGTCCATTTCCTCGCAGTAACATCCAGTGTTGTTTTCGCGCAATTTCGGAACTTGGGCGGAACTTGGGCGGAAGTTCCGGTGGGGCGGAAGTTCCGGTCCTGGAGGGCGGAAGTTCCGGCCTGATGCTTTTTCCTGGGCGCTGGAGGGCATCTTGGAAGCATCTGGGAGGCATCTGGCCGGAAGTTCCGGTCCTGGAGGGCGGAAGTTCCGGCCTGGGCGCTGTAGCTCCATCTTCATCATTTCCAGCTCTCTCTTCATTGGCTTGGTCTCCATGGCTTGCGTCTTGGTCGATGTACCTGATTGAACATAGGGTATTTGCATGAAGTAGTACGCCATCCAAAGGGGTGTCAAAGGCATACGTAGAAAGGAGCGAATTCACCTCTTGGTGTAGAGCTTTGGCTCGAGCTCGTGTCATTGGACCACGAGGAGGGCTTGTTGGTCTTGAGGAGGCGGTGTCCATAGGCCACCCCGTATCAAGTCGAGTCGTGTAGGAGGTATAAACCCATCACAAGCATTGGTAAACTCGAGAGACAAGAGTAAGTCAATTCCACCCTCCCCGATGAGGCTAAGAAAAGACCCTGCCATGGGTCTACCCTATGACCCACCTTCTCCGCGAGGATGTGCCAGTCAGCCACAGAAAGTGTTTTATCGAAAACTGGCAACCCCAAATATTTCATTGGTCCCAGTTTCGAATTTAGATCCTCAGCTACACTTAGCTCACTACTAGGAATCTGACTGTTTATGACGCCTCAAAAAAGTCACTGAATCGTCACTAACTGGTTCGTGACATTTTTGTGACGTTTTTGCGAACGTCGAAAACTAAGCGTCAGCAATGACTGGAAGTGACGGTCTTCCTAGGAACATCATAGACGTTTGTGATGTTTTAGGAACATCATAGTTTTTACGACGTTTTAAAACCGTCGTTGTTGATCCGGCCAGGCCACGTAGGCAATCCGACGTGGCAAAATTGTGACGAAAAAATAACATCGTTATTTGAAATCAGCCCAGTCCATTCAGTCTGTTATATGGGCCAAGCCTAGTAATGCTGATTTTTTTCTTTGTTGGGCCTTGGCCTGTTACGAGCCCAATCTTATTGGACCTTGGCCTTTTTAGCTTCCATTTTTTAACCCACTGTTTTTGGGCCGTTTTTTTCACGAGCATCTTGGATTGGGCCTTGGCCTTTTTAGGGTCCATTATAGTTTTGGGCCTTGGCCTTTTTGGTGTCCATTTCAGTTCTGGGCTCTAACCTTTTTACAGTCCAGTTATTTTTTGGGCTTTTGCCCTTTTCGGCCTTTTTAATTCCTACTTTTGAAAATGCACGCATATATACTAATCAATATTTGGTTGGGCTGTAGCCTTTTAAGAGCCCATATATTTCCAGGCTACCTTGGGCCTTGGCCTTTTAACATACAACAATAGCCCAACATCACAACATCTAAATTAGGAAATTCATCAGCTAAATTCAAAAAACAACATTGCAAATCTGCAAAATTCACAACATCATCACAACATATATAGCAAAATGACTAGGTTCACATATTCACGAACATGTTCAACAACAAGTTCACAGATTCATCAAAATGACCACCAATTCGCAACAAAAATGTTCCACAAAGGGCCAACCTCCCAGGACATAAGACCAAGTTTCACACCAAAATGACATAGGACCAGCAAGCTTTACAACAAAACACTCTCTAATTCTCAGCAGAGTTGTTGTTAGCTCCAAACAAGGCCATCATGTGAGCAACCATGGCATCATTCTCTTCAGTCCGCTTGAGCAGTGCCTGGTAATCCCTGTCACGTTGAGCTTGTGCGGCTTCAGCTGCATCTACCTTATTTTTGATGGAAGCCACTTCTTCCTCTGACTTGTTTTTGATGGCAGCCAACTCCTATTTCATCTCTGCACTTTGGTTCTGGGATCTCTAGCTAGAGCTGATCTTCCAGATCAAGAACATGAGCAGATACATTAGCTGCACTGGACTTGTTCAACTTGCTACTGGAACGGGACTGAAGGCCAACATGCTTCAGGAATGTGTTTCTTGGGAAATCCTTGGTAAGAACTTTTGAAATCACCTCAACAACAGACTTTGGTGGTGCGCCTTCTGGCACAAGAATAGCCATTTCATATTCCATATCAACACGGAGATCAGTTTCCAAAAGATGCATGGATTCAGAAAAGCGCATGTGCAAGAATGGTTCATACCTGTGAAATGCATAAGTCACTTACTATTGCACCTTTAGTTTCCTCAGAGATCCTCCTTACTATGATGGGTCTCCTTAAAGAGGTCGATTGCCAAGCTCTTCACCCTTGCGCTCCTCCCTCTGGAAATGATGTTCACCAAGAATCAGAATATAAGCTTGTGGAGACAAGAGTAAATTGCAAAAAGAAATTCTGTAAGAGGGTTCTTACAGTTGTATGCACATGAGTAGCATAGCTTCGAGAGCCAGTCTTTTGGGGAAATTTGACCGCATCACGATTATCCTTGTTCTTCATACATTTAGTCTGCAGACGGGCACAATTATGTAAGCTATCCAACAATATGCACACTATAAAGATGAGAAATATGTCTAGCATACATACAAAGATACCCTGTCACAAAAATATGCATACATTTCTTTCGCAGAAGCAAAAACATACACTGTGTCTTGGGGTTATCCACAGAGCAGTGAGAGCTTTCCATTCTTGATCTGAGACACCCTTAACAGGGGACTTGATGCTGACTTCATTTGCTTGCATTTTGTCAAAACAACCCCTTTTGAGGACGTAGCACCTGTTCTTTGACACGTTCTTCAGGATGTCACAACAAACCTTCTTGATGACCTTCGACTTTGTGTCCATGTTGAAATTAGGACACAAAGCAAGTAAGGGAAATGACAAGGTTAGTTATCATGAACTTTTAACAATCAAGCAAGCACTCCTATCAGTTAACCAATGAACTCGTGATCAAGAAGATTCCGCCCACTTTCCCAACAAAGTTGGGCACCATATTCTTGTCCTTCTTGTACTCCTCGAAATTCGAGAGCCAGTCTAATCAGTGCTGCTTTCAATCAATCCTCAAACCAACCGACAATAAATGGTCACCATGTTTTTAGTCCAATTCATGTGCTACCGTCAATGTTTCGGACATACATATCCGAGAAAGAAGCAGTAGCTCGTTTCAGATTTTGTACTGTGTCTGCTTACCTTCTGAATTTTGTGCATTATAATTTTTAATCTACCTCTCTGTCTTAATTAGTTCTCTCACTTTTGTCAAGATTTCCATGTAACCTAGATGTCTCAACTTTCCATCCATGATTGCCATTTGTATATTAAGATGAAACGTGTGTTGCACGTGCGGTCCTACTAGAAAATGCAGCAATCATGTAAATCAAGCTAGGTGCACGAAGATGTTGATCATTGTTTCGGCATGGATGAGCTGAATCGGCCTGTTCAAGGCGCCACGATGAACATGCAAAAATAACAATGAAAAAAGAAATATTGATGTACCTTCCACACTCCAGACGTTGGTCGGACCCATTAAATTTCTTCACTCCAGACGTTGGTCGGATCCATTAAATTTCGATTAATAATTAGGGGATCAATTACTTTTTGGATTGGCACTATACAAAGCATGGCCGGCATGATGTTCGGTCGGGTTACCATCGCCAATGGGGACATCAGCTTGGACCTCTTCATGGAAGTTCATCAATTAACCCGGTATGGAAAATCGTTTGGAAATTGCAAATTCTGAGTAAAGTGAAAATTTTCATATGGTGTTCTTTACATGGCATCCTACATCTGAAAGGCATCTTGGCCAATCGTCATATTGGCAATAACGGTTCATCTCCGATATGTAGCTTGGGTGCGAAAGATATCCTTCACCTCTTATTTTGGTGCCCATAGCTCAGGAGATGTGGTTAAAACTTGGGATTTATGGTATTATTTAAGACGCTATTGAAGTTGACAGAGCGGGTTCAGCTGTTCCAGAATATTTTCTCAAGAGAGCGGACCTCTTGGCCGCTGAGTATGATCATATTAAGCCGAAGGAACTCATTTCTATCACTTGTTGGTATATGTGGTGGATACAACGACCATGAACCCCAATAAAGTGAGAAAATTACAAAAAACCACCACATATCAGGCAGTTGTTTCAGAAAGCCACCACTTTACGATTTTTTTTCAAAAAACAACCACTATAGAGATAACACGTTACAAATAGCACTGATTCCACTATGATGCTGGTTAATAGCTAAACTGACATGTGGGTCCCACTGTCAGGATGACGTGGCATGTAAAATTTGTAAAAAAGACCTTGGTACATTATAAATTCTAATTTTATGGTCCACATCTTTTTTAACGACATTTTTTTATTCCTTTTTTAATTTTTTCCACCACATTGACCAATCTAACTGGAGCCCGTCGGGCTCCGGCTAGAGAGATCAGCTACGGTCGGACGCACCGGCGGTCCGGCGCACTCGTCTCCGCCGTTTCTTATTGCAGGTAATCGCCAAGGGAGTCGAGTCAATGTGGTTTGCGTCGTCATCCCCGACCATCTTCCTCCGTTCCGAGCAATCTCCGCCGTTGACCTCTGCCGCGTCCCAGTCTCCGTATTCTCCAATGGCCCTTGAGTAGTCCCCATCTGCCGCCCCTCCTCCTGGCACGAACGGGAGCTCCACCAAATGAGACGTCGCTGCCTCTGCCACATCCCGGCCACGCTCGTGAACCTCTCGTCGCTGTAGGAGCTGCAGCTCAGCGCCAACAAGGTGTCCGGCCCGATTCCGAGATACTGCGGCCATGGCTTGAGCCGAGCAAGGATTCAATCCCCTTTGCCCCTCCCCTTGTCGCGCCGCCAGGGGCCCGGCCATGCCGGCGCCGCCGCCCCCGAAGCCCTACCCGCGGCGCCACCACCTCCATATTACTCGCTGCTTCCCAGACCACCTCCCGGCGGCAGCCAATCCCACGCGCAGTGGCGGGAGCACCGCAGCTCGCTGCGCCACCTGCGGCACCTCCTCTCCTCGCTCTCCTCCCGGGTCATCCTCTCCCTCGTCACGCCCATCTCCACCTTCGCCGCCGCCGTCGCTGCCTACAACATGCTCGTCCGGGACCACGCGCTCACCGCATCCCCCCTTCCCTACCAGCTCACTGCTCGGCGCTCGTGCTCCTCCTCGTCTTCCGCACAGAGGCCTCCTACGCGCGCGTCGACGAGGGACGCAAGGCCTGGATGCGCGTCCTCACCGGAGCTGGTGCTGGCGGAGCTGAGGGCCTGCGCTGGCGGGGCTGAGGACCGGCGTCGGCAGGGCTTAGGACCGGCGTCGGCGGGACTGAGGACCGGCGGATCTGAGGGCCGACGCCGGTGGGGCTGAGGACCGGCGGAGCTAAGGGCCAACGCTGGCGGCCGGCGGCCGAGCACACCGTCCTTTTCTTCTTTTCTAGATGAAAAGGAGAAAATATGATATTTTGACTAGTGGGTCCCACGAAATTTTGCAAAGAAGCCCAGAACTTAAACCATCTTCTCTCTTGACCATTGTTAGTCGCCACGTCAGCTTGACAGCGAGACCCACAAGTCAGTTTGGTGATTAAACTAGCATCATAGTGGAATCAGTGCTAATTGTAACGTGTTATCTCTAGAGTGGTTGTTTTTTGAAAAAAAATCGTAAAGTGGTGGCTTTCTGAAACAACTGCCTGATATGTGGTGGTTTTTTGTAATTTTCTCCAATAAAGTTGTTCCCCTCTATTTAAATGCATACACACTCAATTCTCTCCATAACTTCAAATGCAGTTGTAGTTGTACAAAACCAGAACCGCACAAAGTTAAGCTTAATGTGGATGCCTCCTTTCATACTGACGTACATGCAGGTTCTGTTGATGCGATACTCCATGATTATCAAGGAAACTTACTAGTTGCAAAATGTTCTTTTATTCCTCATGTGGCCTCTCAATAGCTGCAGCCGAAGCAACCATTATGAAGGAGGGTTATCAAGGAAACTTATTGGTTGCGAAGTGTTATTTTATCCCTCATGTGGCCTCTCAATAGCTGCAACCGAATCAACCACAATGAAGGAGGGTCTAGCCTTTGCCTCCAATTGGAAATGCAATGTTTTATTGTCGAGTCAGGTGATTGAAGCTTGTACTGGAAAGGTGGCGTGGTGAAATGAATCTCCTGCTTTATTTGCAAACATTGTGCACATAAGCGCCTATCATAGATGAAGTTATTTTCAATTATTGTTCGAGGGAAGCAAACAAAATGGCTCATGAGTTAGCTAAGTTTAGTTTGTTAAATAAGCAGTTTTGTAATTGTGCTGGTAAATCCCTAGTTTTCTTTTGAACAATCTCATAAATTAAGTAACTATTATTTGCAACCAATAAATCCTGCTGCTTTCAATAAAAAGGGGTACCTCGCTCCAACGCGAGGCCTCCGACAATGTAAGAGCATGTCTAGCAATGATTGTAAAAAGGCCAACCCGTAAAACGCGAGTACAGGGCACTGAAAATGGTTTTACAAGTTTTACGGGTTGGGTTAACGGGTACTGCTGTGCGCCGCGACTTTTCAACCCGTAAAAACAGGGTTTTAGGCGGTTTCTACGAAATTTCATACACAACATGCATCTAAAGATCAAATAGAATTAAATTTTCAGGCACACAATAATCGTCATACTTTATTACAATAATGTTTCTCACAAATAAATTACAACAATTGTTCGAACTGAATAATCAAATGTTCTGCGGAAAAATAAATAATGAATGGTTCATCTCACACATACAAGAATAAGAATAGGAAACAAAGGAAGCTCATTGGCGTAGGCCATCCAACATCTACTGGTGCTTGATCAAATCATTCTTGAGCTGATGACGAATCTGCTCATTCTCAATTTGGCGATGCATTTCAAGGAAAGCTTCAAGCCGATCGGGGTTCCTCTCGGTTGCACTCGGGTGCCAACATTGTTATAGAAACATGGCAAGTTTAACTCTCTTTCATCCTTGAGGATCATGTTGTGAAGAATCACACAACATGGCATGATGTAAATAAGGGTTTCTTTGTCCCAAAAACGAGTAGGACACTGAACAATGGCAAACTGGGCTTGCAACACACCAAAAGATCTCTCAATATTCTTGTGGGCTGCCTCTTGCGTGGCCTTTGAGCTCTTTAATAGCGAGGATGAGTAGCATCGTCTCCGTGTCCTCCTCGTGAAGCAGCTCGTCGAGGTCCGATTCGTCCGAATCGGAGGACGACCAGTCGATCGATGAATCGACCAAATCCTCCATGGTCGACTCCGCGCTCATCTACGACCGCGAATCACAAATCAGAACTTGTCCAGCGGCGGGCGACGGCGAAATCAAAGAACAAAGGGCGAGGAACTCACCGTCTCGACTCGGCGGGCGTCGGAGTGCGACGACGACGGCGAAGTCCCGGGCGAGGTGCAGCGGGGCTCAGCGGGAGGCGGAGGAGGACGGATCTAGATTTCCGTGGCGGCGGCGGGTGGAGGGAAAAGGAATTGGGAACCCTAAACTCCCGCGCGTATAGGTCCAGGTCGCCGTTTACTTTGGGTTGCTAGCTCGTAGCAGTACAGGTTCGCGAGGGGATTTTCGTTTGGCCCGTTATTTTTTTTTACAGTTCTACTTGTTTACGGATACTGAAAGACGTCGCGGATGAGCAGAAACCTAAATCCTGACGGTTATTTTACGGATTTCGGCCTTTTACAGCACTTTTAGACACAGCTTTAGCTTTTTTTTTTTTTTTTTTTTTGAGAACTCATCCTACCTCTTTATTCAAACTGTCATAAGGCAGGGAATACAAACGCCAACCGGCGGCGACGAAAGCCAAACGTAACGACCCACTGGCCATCCTAACACAAGCTTACCCAGATCATGGGGCTCCTTATTCGACAACCTATTCTCATGCACAAAACTAACCTCCTCTAGATCGCGAGAAGTCCTCTTGATCTCCTGAAGTATCTGGGAGTAGCTACCCCAGTTCTCCTCCTTAAGTGCGTTGATCACCGACAGACAATCACTTGCCAGCCGTACCTTCGTGAGAAGAAGATCCTGCGCCAGGTTCAAACCTTCCCTGACTGCAAGTGCTTCCAATACCTCGGGGTTAGATATCCCTGTGATCAGGACAGCTGATCCGCCTAGGTAGACCCCAGAGGCAGATCGCGCCACCGCTACAACCACGCCATGCTCGCCGCTCCGAGCCACCCCCGCGTCCACATTGATCTTGGCCCAGTTCCCCGGCGGAGGGATCCATATCGGATGTGAGGGACTCGGAGTCCCTTTCCTCTTTGTCTCTGGCTTCATCACCATAAGCTCGTTTAGGAAACTTTCAATGAAGCTATGAGTGCTCAGAGGGCTTTGATAGATGCCCTCGTAGATCGCCTTCCGTCTTGCGTGCCAAATAGCCCAAGCCGTAACACATAGCCTAGTCATTTGGTCATGCGGTAATGTAGCAATCATGGTAAACAACCAGTCTCTTGCCTTAGGCTGCTGTACTTGTGACATATGCTCTGTCATCATCTCATCAGCCAGAGCCCACACACATCTGGACATAGTACAGTCAAGTAAAGAGTGGCGCCAAGAGTCCTCTCCTCCGCAGATCCCACACGTACTCGAGGTCGAGATATGCCGCCTGTGTAGCACATCGGCGGTGGGGAGAGATTGCTTTGCTAAACGCCACAAGAACACCCTCAGTTTGGTGGGTACCTGAATATGCCAGAGCTTAGACCAACACTTCTTCAAATTTCCTCGGCATTAGAGCTCGCGGCCCTATTCTCCAGCCAGGCTTCCCTCTTCTCCCTTGTGTTGATCAACATAAGGTAAGCTGACCTCACAGAGAAAATACCCTTCTTCTCGTAGTGCCACGCCCAAAAATCCTCCTGGACCCGTGTACTTATTGGTATGGATTTTATTTCCTGTACATCCATGGGAGTAAAGCACTCATTCAGAAGATCCAAGTTCCATTGCCTCGTCGACTGAACTATGAAATCAGCAACATGGCTGGGAGGATCATTGGTCAGACTGCACACCGGCCTAAGTGCTCCATCTCTCGGTATCCAGTTATCAAACCACGCATGTGTGGTTGCACCAGTACCAATACGGCGAATTAATCCTTGTGCCAAAACTTCCTTTCCCTCCATTATCGATCGCCACACCTTGGAGGGATGTGACCCCAACTCGGCCTTCAGGAAGTCAGTACCAGGGAAATACACTGCCTTCAGAACCCTTGCACTCAACGTATCAGGATTTTTCAGAATTCTCCATCCTTGTCTGGCCAAGAGAGCAAGATTAAAAAGCTCAATGTCCCGAAAGCCTAGTCCTCCCAATGATTTCGGCTTCGTCATCTCTTCCCATGCAACCCAGCATGTCTTCCTCTTCCCATCTTTTGAACCCCACCAGAACTTCCGAATCAGTGAGTCAATGTGTTGGCATAGGCCCTGTGGTAATTTGAAACAGGCCATCGAGTAGATCGGAATAGCTTGGAGGACAGCTTTAATCAGCACATCCTTCCCCCCAGCTGATAAGCATTGCTCTAGGTTCGGCCAGTCTATCCTCTCTCTCCATTGTAAGGGGATGTAGACATTTACCTCCACACACTAAGTTCGGCCCGGGGTGTTAAATTCCAGTCGGCCTAGTTCACATATCCGTTTGGGCTTCTCAAGCACTCAGCCTCTCAGTCCATAGCCCATTAATCTACAGCCTACAGAGGAGAGTTCAGGACTGAGGATCGATCGTTCCAGCGACGAGCCAACTGCTTCGCCGCCGCTTGCCCGCTTTGCCTCCGCCGCCGCACTGCCCTATGTCTCCCCCGGCCTCTTGCTGAATTGCTTCGTCGCCACGTTCCACTCCTGCTCGTCGCGCCGCTGTTATCCACAACAGGTGATGAATTTTCCCAACACCCAGACTCCAATCCCCATCAAGCTGTTCGGTCTATGACCTTCACCTCCATTTCCATTTCCATCCTGTCTTCGTCATTGCTGACTGGTAATGTTTACCGAATCAAACGCATTGATATTTCACTAGAACTAATGTTTTTCCTCTTATGTTATTGTGGTCTATTCTAGGGATTAGGAACCAGATCCAGTAGCACTGAACAAAAGAGACCCTCTATTGAGTTGATTCCCACGATGGCATGGGTCCATATTGCTTGATCCTGAACTCTTGAAACTAATTGAGGACTCGGTGAAGAAAAATACAGTTCATACTAGAAGGAAGTATCTGCGATTGGCTATAGCTTCATCTTGCTATCGTCAGCTATTATTGTTAGACTCTGATATTCAGCACTTGGTTTTGCTATTTTCTGTTCCCACCACCTGATGCATTCACTGAGTCTCTGGCGCTGCCATGGTGCTGTGAGAGCCTTGCAATTACTCCCTTCTTGTAGGTTGTCATTATCATCGAAAACCCACGCAAGCCAAGATCTTAACAGCATCGAGCTCACCGTGGAGGAAGAAGCATCAGCATCACAGATCAAGAGTTCCCTCTTGAAGGCACGCAATGGGAGTGTGCAGAATTTGGTTCAGTCCCTTGGGGTTGACTGTCCGGCAATTCAGCTTACAAGTAACATTGTGGATAGCTTGCTATTTAAGTTTGGAGATGACTGGAAGTCTGCATTGGGTCTCTTTCAGTGGGCACAGTCGAGGGACAACTACAAGCACACTGCATATGCTTGTAGTAGGATAATTGATTTGCTTGGGAAGATGAGGCAGCTCGACCAGATGTGGGATCTATTGCCTGACATGCACTGCAGAGGGCTTTTGACTGTTGAGATATTTGCGAAGAGCATCAGGAGGTTGGCAGGTGCAAGGAGATGGAAGGATGCTATTATGTTGTTTGATAAGCTGGATGACATGGGTCTGGAGAGGAATACAGAGACGATGAATGTTCTGCTTGATGCACTTTGCAAAGAAAAGAAGATTGAAGTAGCACGCCAGGTCTTTCTTGTGCTCAGTCCACCCATCCAGCCTGATGCATACACCTTCAACATTTTTGTCCATGGGTGGTGCAGTGCACGTAAGATCGATGAGGCAAAGTGGACAATTGATGAGATGAAATCTCGGGGATTTCCGC
The DNA here is from genome assembly GCF_019359855.2 of Lolium perenne. NCBI lineage: Eukaryota > Viridiplantae > Streptophyta > Magnoliopsida > Poales > Poaceae > Lolium > Lolium perenne. The sequence goes on from NC_067249.2 coordinate 147,406,888, forward strand.
CTTCAGTTATCACATACACCGCTCTTCTTGAAGCTTACTGTAAGCAAGAAAAATTTAGGATGGCCTATGAAGTTCTTGATTCAATGTGTTCCGAGGGATGTCATCCCAACGTCATCACTTACACTATGATCATGACCTCATTGGCAAAATGTAATATGTTTGAAGATGCTCTGAGTATATCTCACAGAATGAAGTCATCTGGCTGTAAGCCCGATACACTATACTACAATTCCTTGATTAACTTGCTGGGTAAAGCTGGTCATTTGTCTGAAGCTTCCCAAGTATTTAAGGTGGAGATGCCAATGAATGGTGTGCCGCACAGTTTGGCTACCTATAACACCATGATATCAATCTTCTGCCAGAAAAACCGAGATGAAGATGCTCTGAATGTGCTGAAAGAAATGGAGGCACAGTCTTGTAAGCCTGATATTCAGACATACCGACCACTTCTAAGACTGTTTTTAAACAGAAGAGGCCAACATGGCACCATTCGGAACTTGTTGGATGAATTTGTCAATAAACATAGTCTAGGTTTAGATGTTGATACGTACAGCCTTCTGATACATGGTCTTTATAGAGTTGGTGAGACTGACTGGGCATATCAACTGTTTGAGGAGATGGTTGGTAGTGAAATAGGACCTAGGTATAAAACATGGGATTTGCTTTTGAGTGACGCACAAAGCAAAAACATGGAGCGGCATGTTGAAAAGATCCGGCACTACATGACTTGCTTTGGCATTTAAGCTTAGATAAATGAGATGAAATATATTCTCCTATATTGTGAAAACATGCAGCCTGTTTGTTGAAGTTTGCAGTCTTCTTTGAAATTTTGCTTTATCTACTCTATGACTTGCTTTGGCATTTAAGCTTAAATAATTGAGATGGAATATATTCTCCTATATTGTGAACACATGCAGTCACTTTGTTGAAGTTTGCAGTCTTATGCTCTTAGAGAGATTACTTTTATATATTCTATGACTTGCTTTGGCATTTAAGTTTAAATAAATGAGATGGAATATATTCTCCTATATTAGGAAAGCACACAGCCTGTTTGTTGAAGTTTGCAGTCTTATGCTCTTAGAAAGTTTGCTTTTATCTACTCTATGACTTCCTTTGGCATTTAAGTTCAAATATCTGTGCTGGAACATATACTCATATATTGTGGAAACATGCAGCCAGTTTGTTGGGAAATTCAATTCGGCTGCCGGGTGCGTATGCTCCCTCTACTAAAAAAATATATTTCGAAATATCAAAAAATTTGGACAAAAAATTCTACATGTACATCTTCATAATATACGTGCGTTCGTCAAGTTTCACCAAAAACCAATATTTTGTGTGGTCTATATAAAAAAGAGAAAGTTTATCTTGTGAAAAACATTATTTTTAGCACCGAATTTTGTCTTTTTTACACACGTCACATGATAAGTTGATTTTTTATGAAAGAATTTTGTGAGCACGTAGCACGTGAAGATGTAAGTGCGAACTTTTAGTTTCAATTTTTTTTTTTAAATTTAAAATGTATGTAAGATGCATTTTAAAATATAGAGAGCATATGGACCCATGTTCCAAAACACCGCTCCCTTTGTTTGTTGAACTTTGCAGTCTTATGCTCCTCGAAAGTATGCTTTTATCTACTCTGCTGTGGCAACTATTGCCCCAAGTGCAGGTCCCTCCAGCTGAGTCATCTTGCAAGCTAAATTAAGCCTCACCAACCGATCACCACGTACCAATTATTAGGAAACTATTAGAACTAGGACAAAGGCACCGTCAGATTCACAGGTGACTGCATAAAGGGATGCAGCAAAGAAGGGAGGAAGATGAGCAAGGATGCTAGCACGGACCCCTCCCCACTCCTTACAAGATGGGAACGTTTGATCTCTCCCACAGGTGTGCGTTTTCCTTTCTCCATCTCTCTCCTTCTCTTTGTGAACTGAGAAAGTTTGGTTGAATGGTTGAATTTTGTTTCCTAAAAAAAATGAAAGATGATGCATGTTGTTTCCTTTGGATGTTTTTTACCTCACAATGTGTGGGAGCTTTCAGTACCGGGTATGCCCTTTATTTGGATATCATTGCACGATTTGAAAAAGAAAACCTGGCAAGAGCACTGAGCGTCGGGGCACCGGTCTGTCCATTCCATGTGGGGATCTTGTCCCAGACTGCATGGCAAATGGAAGCATAAGTGCCTAGTCCGCAAAGTCGCCGTCTCGTAATTTTCTTAGGTTATGAAATAATTATTCATGTGAGTGAGGAAATCCATGTTGGGGTCTAGTTCCCATGTGCCAATCCAGTCAGCATGTTCCTGACGGTGATATCAATTTGCAAGTAGGTGCATTGCACCACAGGTGCAATTTACTTACTCTTGGAGGCTTGTAATTTGTAGTGCAGAAGAGGAAAATAAGTTCTGGGATTTTGAATCACACAAATAATGCTTGTGCCTGCAGTGCATCATATGCTTGATGAGTGTGGCGTTGTTGCATTCGGAAATAGCTAGCCAATTTTTGGGTATCGTCCAGGGTTTGTCGGTGGTCCTTCGTAGGCTAGTTTGGTTTACCATTGCGGCCTAAAGTTGGACGCTTTGAAATATTAGAAATAAGCTAGCTATTGGGATGAAGATGATCAACAACCATGCTGACTCTTTGTTCCAAATGTCGATACACATGTAGAGATGCAGGGTTCTGGTCAGATCAACGACCGGAGACTACTAGACGTGGCACTAGTCGAGATTAGGAGGCTCCAGACGCGGACAAGGGAGGACGGATGACGACTACACTGTCGGGTGTGACCGTGGTACCCTGTTTCGTGTGTTGTCATCCACACCATGTTTATAGTGTATTTGTTTAGTTCTAGCTGTGTGAGTGGAACTTGAATTCTGGTATGTCAAACTGATGCTTGGTTTGTGTGGCTTTATATATAAAGATGGCCGTGTGGCCTTAGGTTTAAAAAGTTTGCCTTCTTAGAGCATCTTCACTTGTCTCCCCCATATAGGCTCTGGTGCAGCCTTTTTTTGCCCATATGGGGGGCTCCGGCCTAAACAAAAAATGGGGGTCGACCGGCCCCCAGCCATGACCCCATACAAAGTATGCACATTTTCCATTACATAAATAAAGACTAGTCATACTCATATCTAGGCATATAGTACATGTACTCATAGTCGCCGTCGCTAGAGGATCCATCGTCGTCGCTAGCCAGGCGCGGCTCGAACCTACGAGGAGGCGGCGGCGGCGGTGGTGGTGGTTGCATCTGCAAAGGCTGTGATGGCGCATGCGGTGGGGACAGATGGCCGCAGCGACTACAGCGTAGGCCGTCGCTGCCACGGCGTGCACGGTAGGCATGTTCCTCCTTCACCCACCAGGATCGGCCAGCCTCCACCGGCGACGGTAGTGGCGGTTCGGATGGCCACGTGTTGGCCCGGGAAATACTTCGGGCCACCGGGCACCTGAAATCGTTGGCGACCATGGCGTACTCTGACAGCGCCTTCCACTCTGGTCCCTCCTCCGGCTCCCCAGCTGCGGGGGAGGATATGGCGTCCGGGTAATGAAGTCGCCGCCATCGCTGCCATTCTTCGGCGGCTGGAAGTGAGGGTATCGTAGGAGGGGGTACTCGCCCGCCAAAATGTGGTTCATCACTCCCTCGAGGGTCCGGCTGCCCCACCATAGGCGCAGTCCAGCCTCGTTGTTGTCCACGGGAGGTGGCCCGTCCCCCTCGTACCTGGCGAGCTCCATATCCCGGCCATTGGCCAAGAAGGCGTCCCAAGTTGTGGCGTTGCCGGGATCCCAACAGGGATCCATGCGTTGCTCGGGGGTGAGCTCGACATAATAGTGGTGAGTGATGGCCGCACGCTGAGCTGCAGCTTGGGGGCCGGGGGAGACCGGCACGCCTCCGGCCCTCACACGCCAGCCTGGGGGGCATATGAACCCCGGCTGGCAGGGGTAGATTGAGGCGCTGAGCACCTCCACCTCCGCGTGCGTGAGAGCAAGATCACCGGACGCCATGGGTGAGATGCGTGGGAGAAATCTGTAAAATTAGGATGAGATGTGGCCCTTTCACCGCTTCCCGTCTTTATATAGCGGCGACAATGGCGGGAAGATGTAGGCGGGAACCCGCGGAACTGGCGGGAAGATGCACATCTCGCTGGCAAGGCTGACCTGCGGCGATTTTCCAGCCGTCCAGCGCCCCCTCTAGGTTCCCTTTCTACTACGTTCGGCCTGGGGGCGCCGGTGGAAAGTTGGGTCGCGCCAGAGGAAAATGTATTCTGGGACCAGCGTTTGGGCGCGTTTTCTGGCGCTGACGCCCCACCAAAATGTATAGGGAGCCTTTGGTTTGGGGGGGGGGGGGCGAGTTAAGTTTTTGGCACTGTAATGTATGGAAATCGTTCAGGTCAGCCCTACTGCCTACTGCCTACCATACCCGTTGGAGCTTTGTTAGCTTGCAAAACAGTTCACCATGTATCTCTCTCTCTCCCTCCCTCCGTCCCTCCCTCCCTCCCTCCCTCTCGTTCATCATCTAGCCCCGCCGGATTCCAATCGCATTCCAGGAGCTCCCTAGCTCATGCTCACATAAACTTGGCCATGTGGCAGCCGAAGAAAATGTGGTTACAATCCTCTTGCTCCCCACAGAGAGCGCAGTTCCAGAGGGACCCCTCCGCTCACCAGCTGGTTGCCTGAAGGGAGACGCCCCCTCAGCAGTTGCCAAAGGAAGACCCTGATCTTAGGCAGTACCCTAGTCTTCCACACATCCTTGAAATGTGTGACCGCCGCACCAAGAGATAACCTGCAGTACAACGAGTTGACCAAGTACTCCCCTGAGGCCTCGAGTCCCCAGGAAACCTTATCATTCCCATGACTAATGGGATGTAGATCGAAAACCCGATAGAGGTTTGTCCACTCCACCGTTTTAGCCAAACCAAAGGTTCTCCTAAACCTAATGTGCCATCCCTCGGTTGTCTCGACCCTTGCGACCGTCACATAGGGGTTGTCGCACCACTCAAATAGCCTCGGGAAGCTCGCCCTGAGCGGGGTCGGACCCGTCCACCAGTCAAACCAGAAATAGGTCTGGTTCCCGTCATGAACCTGGTGTTTCCCCCCCCCCCCCCCAATTTGAAATACCATTTTAGATTTTATATGGCAGTCCAGAATTGGGAGCCCCTCGTCGGAACAAGAGGGGAGAAAAGGTCCTGACTACCTAGATACTTGGCCCATAGGAGGTCCGCCCATAGACCTTCTGCATCCTGGTAGAGTTCCCAAACCCATTTTAGCATCAATGCGATATTCATGAACTTCGTGTTGAGGATTCTCAAACCCCCAAACTCTTTCGACTTACAAACTATGGCCTAGTCTACCATATGGTACTTTTGTTTGGTACCCACTCCTTCCCAAAAAAAAGCGTGACCTTGACTTGTTCATAGTCCCATGAGTCGTGATAAGGGCTAAGCCCAAGGATGTGCCCGATCTTCACGGATTTGGGTGGAACTCGTGGGGGAGGTGGATGAACGCGATGAACACGATGAACGCGGAGGGGAATCGTGGGGATACAACACACACACGCACACAATCGGTTTTCCCTCGTTGGCCCGAACCACCAACTCGATAGAGGTTGCAGGAAAAGACCTTCCGGTAGAAGTCCCGCAAAGAGATCGACAAATCGAAGCTCGCAAGATCTAGAAGGGTGAAAAGACCGGAAGGTTGATAGAAGTGCAAGCAAAAGACCAAATAGGTAGAAGTGCAAGCAAAAGATCAAACAAACGGTAGAAGTCACCAAAGAGATCTTCACGAGTCGATAAGGAGCCCGGGTGGGTACAAGATGAAAGATCTAGGTAGGGTTCCCACAAGGGTGAGCTAAGCTCAGGTTTAATTTCACATCAAGTCTGAATCTCAGATCTGAGCCAGCAAGGCTATATATAGTTGGTGGGGCGAAGGGGTAAGTTACATGCTGAATCGGCCAGTTTTGGTGCTGAAACGCGGGTAGGCGGAAGTTCCGGCCTCAGGGGGCGGAAGTTCCGGTCGAGCGGAAGTTCCGGTCGTACTCGGCGGAAGTTCCGGCTGGATTCTCTTCAGGCAGCATCTTGGCGGCATCTGGGCGGAAGTTCCGGTCCTGGAGGGCGGAAGTTCCGGTCAGGGCGGAAGTTCCGGCCAACTTCCGGCCTAGTTCCGGAAATGGTCCATTTCCTCGCAGTAACATCCAGTGTTGTTTTCGCGCAATTTCGGAACTTGGGCGGAACTTGGGCGGAAGTTCCGGTGGGGCGGAAGTTCCGGTCCTGGAGGGCGGAAGTTCCGGCCTGATGCTTTTTCCTGGGCGCTGGAGGGCATCTTGGAAGCATCTGGGAGGCATCTGGCCGGAAGTTCCGGTCCTGGAGGGCGGAAGTTCCGGCCTGGGCGCTGTAGCTCCATCTTCATCATTTCCAGCTCTCTCTTCATTGGCTTGGTCTCCATGGCTTGCGTCTTGGTCGATGTACCTGATTGAACATAGGGTATTTGCATGAAGTAGTACGCCATCCAAAGGGGTGTCAAAGGCATACGTAGAAAGGAGCGAATTCACCTCTTGGTGTAGAGCTTTGGCTCGAGCTCGTGTCATTGGACCACGAGGAGGGCTTGTTGGTCTTGAGGAGGCGGTGTCCATAGGCCACCCCGTATCAAGTCGAGTCGTGTAGGAGGTATAAACCCATCACAAGCATTGGTAAACTCGAGAGACAAGAGTAAGTCAATTCCACCCTCCCCGATGAGGCTAAGAAAAGACCCTGCCATGGGTCTACCCTATGACCCACCTTCTCCGCGAGGATGTGCCAGTCAGCCACAGAAAGTGTTTTATCGAAAACTGGCAACCCCAAATATTTCATTGGTCCCAGTTTCGAATTTAGATCCTCAGCTACACTTAGCTCACTACTAGGAATCTGACTGTTTATGACGCCTCAAAAAAGTCACTGAATCGTCACTAACTGGTTTGTGACATTTTTGTGACATTTTTGCGAACGTCGAAAACTAAGCGTCAGCAATGACTGGAAGTGACGGTCTTCCTAGGAACATCATAGACGTTTGTGATGTTTTAGGAACATCATAGTTTTTACGACGTTTTAAAACCGTCGTTGTTGATCCGGCCAGGCCACGTAGGCAATCCGACGTGGCAAAATTGTGACGAAAAAATAACATCGTTATTTGAAATCAGCCTAGTCCATTCAGTCTGTTATATGGGCCAAAGCCTAGTAATGCTGATTTTTTTCTTTGTTGGGCCTTGGCCTGTTACGAGCCCAATCTTATTGGACCTTGGCCTTTTTAGCTTCCATTTTTTAACCCACTGTTTTTGGGCCGTTTTTTTCACGAGCATCTTGGATTGGGCCTTGGCCTTTTTAGGGTCCATTATAGTTTTGGGCCTTGGCCTTTTTGGTGTCCATTTCAGTTCTGGGCTCTAACCTTTTTACAGTCCAGTTATTTTTTGGGCTTTTGCCCTTTTCGGCCTTTTTAATTCCTACTTTTGAAAATGCACGCATATATACTAATCAATATTTGGTTGGGCTGTAGCCTTTTAAGAGCCCATATATTTCCAGGCTACCTTGGGCCTTGGCCTTTTAACATACAACAATAGCCCAACATCACAACATCTAAATTAGGAAATTCATCAGCTAAATTCAAAAAACAACATTGCAAATCTGCAAAATTCACAACATCATCACAACATATATAGCAAAATGACTAGGTTCACATATTCACGAACATGTTCAACAACAAGTTCACAGATTCATCAAAATGACCACCAATTCGCAACAAAAATGTTCCACAAAGGGCCAACCTCCCAGGACATAAGACCAAGTTTCACACCAAAATGACATAGGACCAGCAAGCTTTACAACAAAACACTCTCTAATTCTCAGCAGAGTTGTTGTTAGCTCCAAACAAGGCCATCATGTGAGCAACCATGGCATCATTCTCTTCAGTCCGCTTGAGCAGTGCCTGGTAATCCCTGTCACGTTGAGCTTGTGCGGCTTCAGCTGCATCTACCTTATTTTTGATGGAAGCCACTTCTTCCTCTGACTTGTTTTTGATGGCAGCCAACTCCTATTTCATCTCTGCACTTTGGTTCTGGGATCTCTAGCTAGAGCTGATCTTCCAGATCAAGAACATGAGCAGATACATTAGCTGCACTGGACTTGTTCAACTTGCTACTGGAACGGGACTGAAGGCCAACATGCTTCAGGAATGTGTTTCTTGGGAAATCCTTGGTAAGAACTTTTGAAATCACCTCAACAACAGACTTTGGTGGTGCGCCTTCTGGCACAAGAATAGCCATTTCATATTCCATATCAACACGGAGATCAGTTTCCAAAAGATGCATGGATTCAGAAAAGCGCATGTGCAAGAATGGTTCATACCTGTGAAATGCATAAGTCACTTACTCTTGCACCTTTAGTTTCCTCAGAGATCCTCCTTACTATGATGGGTCTCCTTAAAGAGGTCGATTGCCAAGCTCTTCACCCTTGCGCTCCTCCCTCTGGAAATGATGTTCACCAAGAATCAGAATATAAGCTTGTGGAGACAAGAGTAAATTGCAAAAAGAAATTCTGTAAGAGGGTTCTTACAGTTGTATGCACATGAGTAGCATAGCTTCGAGAGCCAGTCTTTTGGGGAAATTTGACCGCATCACGATTATCCTTGTTCTTCATACATTTAGTCTGCAGACGGGCACAATTATGTAAGCTATCCAACAATATGCACACTATAAAGATGAGAAATATGTCTAGCATACATACAAAGATACCCTGTCACAAAAATATGCATACATTTCTTTCGCAGAAGCAAAAACATACACTGTGTCTTGGGGTTATCCACAGAGCAGTGAGAGCTTTCCATTCTTGATCTGAGACACCCTTAACAGGGGACTTGATGCTGACTTCATTTGCTTGCATTTTGTCAAAACAACCCCTTTTGAGGACGTAGCACCTGTTCTTTGACACGTTCTTCAGGATGTCACAACAAACCTTCTTGATGACCTTCGACTTTGTGTCCATGTTGAAATTAGGACACAAAGCAAGTAAGGGAAATGACAAGGTTAGTTATCATGAACTTTTAACAATCAAGCAAGCACTCCTATCAGTTAACCAATGAACTCGTGATCAAGAAGATTCCGCCCACTTTCCCAACAAAGTTGGGCACCATATTCTTGTCCTTCTTGTACTCCTCGAAATCCGAAAAGACTGGCATCTGGCCTCTTGCAATCATTCCACCCTCCGATGCAAACTTGGCAGCCGACAAAGGCTTCTCAGGACGTTTCGTCCCTTCAGGAATCTCAATGGTAATCTTGGATCCCAACCCTTGGGTAATCTTCTCCAGCCACGTACCCTTCCTTTTACGCTTGACAAGAGTAGATAGTATGGTTGCACCTGAATAGCACACATACAAAGATAATGTCAGAAAACAACACACATCCAAAAGAGTCTAGAAAGATAACAAATGTACTAGATAGTGTGGACAACTGTCCAAAAGAAAATTTGCCTACATCACTCAATTCAACCTTAGGATCAAGAAACCCATAAGAATCAAAGTGCTGATGACCCCTGTCAGCAGATGCAATAGGACTGGGGTCCCTGCTGAAAGGATTGTTTACCGCACTTAGAAGGGGGGGGTGATTAGGTGCTACCCAATTTTTAGTTCTTTTTCAATTAAGGGTTGACACAAATGTATTTTTTCTAGATATGCAACTACGTGAAATTACCTAGACGACAAGATATGAAACTAAGGATAGAGGTAACTGAGAGTGGAGCACACAGAGACACAAGAGATGATTCCCGTAGTTCCTTCCTTTGAGGGATATTACGTCTACGTTGGAGGGGCGTGGTCGCCACAAAGGCCTAACCAACACCACAAAGGCCTCACCCTATTCTCCGGTGAGCAATGCCACAAAGGCCTAGCTCACTTGTCCACTAAGGGATTTCCTCGAGGCGGAAACCGGGCCTTTACAAGGTTCTTGGGGCACACATCCACAACTGGATTGGAGCCTTCCAATAGCTGTAACAACACAACAGCAACAACAAGATCAAATCAAGTAACAACAACTTGGGTTTCCAAAAGGAACACTAGCAAAGGGGCCCTCAAGCAAATGAGGGGGAAATGTAAATCGCTTCGGTGAAGATGTAGATCAGGGTCTTCTCCTTCGGTTCTCCAAAGATCAAGAGCTTTGGGTGGTTGAGGGAGGAGATCAATTGATTTTGGTGGCTCAGCTTGAGTGGATGAACTTGGAGAGAGTGAGCAACCTGAGCTTGGGGAAGAAAGGGGGTATTTATACCCCCACCAAAATTGAGCCGTTGCTGAAAAGTGAGGCCGGATATTCCTGCCTAAGTAAGGTCCGGATATTCCGCCCCCCGAATATCTGTTGCAGTATAATTAAAATATTCAACCAAATTTCCGGGCCAAATCCAGTAGCCCCGGACCCTTAAGTCCTCCTCCTCAGTTACTTGGTCATCTCTGGGATTATAGTCAGAGCTCTCGCCTTGTGTTATGGCAGATGACTCATCAATTGAAAGTGTGCTACCACCTCAACCACCTCGACCACCATGTGTCTTCCTAATCATTGACACTACGGCGGGAATACCAAGGGACTGTAAGATGCGGTTGTTCCGCATCATTGTGGTAGCCCTGATCTTCTCTATTTCAGTGAGGTGTGCTTCTTTACACGTATAAGAAAATGTAACCATTATATGAATGGTTGAAATGCATAGGGAAGCAAGACAACTCAAACAACTAAGGTAAATTATTTAATCGTAGCAACTACCAGCTTTTAGTTTCATTTAATCTTGGTAGACTATTTAGGTACACAATTATTCAGGAACACTAAACTTCAATTACCAGATTATGAGCATTAGACATGATGATGTAATAGGATGAAGTTGCATGCCAACCAGGTGCTTCTTTCCAGACTTTGCCATGCCTGATGTTGAGGGGTTGCATCTGTGTTGGAAAAACAAAATGAATACGAATTAGTGACAACAGATTCAACATATGGATGCAACTAAAGAACCAAGCAAGATAGGTTCATGTTGATCAACCATCACCTGGTTCTCCTTTCTCCTTGAAGTTAGTCAAACATTGATAGTATTACCTAACAAAATAGCAGGTTAGAACAATTAGACAAATCCCCTCATACAACAATAGCCATGTACCGATAAAGCGGTAGGCATGTACAAAACGGTAGCCATATTTTCTCGCGTTTAAACCCTTAGCTAAGTCAAGAAATTGACTAAGTTTACCTCTCAACTTGCCACTAATGCCTAATCAATGCAATGATGTGAAATCTCTTCTATTTTTGGATGATGTGCAGGAAATCACATCATAATGGCAAATGGACCTGCAATTACTGAAGAAAATCACGTCAGGAGCATGGCAAAGTTGACTACACTCGGAAAGGCGGTTCCTGGAGCTTTAACGGGCATCGGTACAGGCAAGCCCTGCCCGTACCGTTCGCCCGTACCACCTGCGGCTGCGTTCCCGTGGTGAAACACTATAAAAGTCATGAAGGGATCAACGCTGAAAAGAGAGCCATTCGTCGCCAAACAGAGCCGCCATCCACCAGATACATCTGGACCACACCGAAGGATATCCATCACCATAGTTCATCCATTCCATCTCCCATCTCCTCCATAGCCATAGCCATCACCATTGTAATAGATATCTCCTTGAGAATTGGCGACCATTGTAAGAATATTGTGATTTCAATGTAAGTATTTTGCACAATGATTTCTATCTTTGTATTTGATCTTGAAATTATGTGTGAGTAGTCCTCATGGGCTGCGGGTTGGGGTGAATCCTCGCAGCGTTCATGTGCATATAAGCTTATGATATGTGTAAGGATTGAATAAGAGTTTTGCAATCTTGTATCCTTGTCTCTTTGCCTCGTCTTGATGATCTGCAAGTATCCATATCATTCGAGACGATCAAGGGAAGAGGTGGGATGAGTGGAGAACGGCGTGCTACCGCGAAACCTTAGTGACACAAAGGGGAAAGTAAAAGTACATGTTTATTGATTCATTCGGTATCATAGCACAACCATCTAGCTTAAGGCTTTGGTATGTATTTACTTAAAAACTGTTGTTGCTTGCGGCTGTGAGGACAATGTTTGGAACATTAGGCTCTTGTCACCTCTGGCTTTAGGGGCAAGAGTATTTACGGATGCGCTACTCACAAATCTCTTATCTCTATTTTATTTGTTACACATATGAGCTTCATTTATATATGTATGCATAGCTGCAGGTGAAACCTTAACCCTAGCCTATTTCCATCATTGAACACAACCCCCTTAAAAGTAAACTAGATAGGTCCGGTAAACTGAAAATAAAGTACACTAGCAAGTCTTGTAGACATTTCCTTCACACCATTTAGCAGTGCTTCCCAAGGTTCGATTAAACCTAAGTCTTCTAGGGATTTTTTTATCATACTACAATCCGTAATCCGGATCGAAGGTATCAACCTTTTTTTCTGGCGCCGTTGCCGGGGAAGCAATTTCGCTATTTCGGTAAGGTTACTAGAGACCTTGTTAGTTATCTTATTTTTAGTTTTTAGTTTTCTATTTACTGTTATTAGTTTACTATTTTATTCTCTACTTGAAAACCCAAAAGCCTAAGAGCATCAACTATATGCATCAGTCTATCTCATACAGTAAGCCTTTACTCAAAAGGAATATCAAAACTACGGCTGATGAGGCAGCCGCAGTATGTTGATACTGCCCCCATCTTCTAAATACCTCTACAAGAATGAGGCCACGCGCCAGCTAGGTGGTGACCTTTTAATGAATATGGTATATTTTCTTAATCCACATACATGCCTTGAGTTTTATCTATTTATTGTCGGTTTTGTCTAATGCTTGCCAAAAGTTCAGAAACACCAAATTAGTTTGCTTACAATCATCATGCACTAATGTTTCACATTTCATCTTCTCTCCAATTCCCCTAACCCAACAAAAAATGATGTTTATTACGATTTTTAGATTAAAAGTACCATTAGGCATTGTTAATTTCAATTTTGAGATTAAAAGGTCATTTGCCATTGTTAATTACAATTTTGAGACAAGAAAATAGTTTAACCTCGATCCGTTCTGCTCTCCAATTTTCCCAACCGGACAAAAAAGGTATCATTCCATTCATCCCTTTTATGCAAACTGAACGCGGGGATGGAACCATTCCATTCCTCTGAAATGGAACCATTCCATTCCATTCCATTCCATTCCACGCCGTTCCAGAACCGAACACACCCTTGCATTGTTGTGAACTGTTGTCTATACATAACCATATTCTTCCACTTACATCCAGCACTATATGCATCAGCTTGTCTCATAGTCATTCACTATCACTGCTGAGATTGGTTCCCATTCATATGAAGGCCGAAACTGCTGCGGATTTACTCAAGTGGATAAAAAATGAGGTCGATGAAGCTGCTGTAAGGACGATGGTGCCGGCACCATCTTTTGAAAACCTCTACAAGCACGAGGCCACGAGCCAGCTGGGTGGTGACCTTTTAATGAATATGGTATATTTTCTTAATCCACATACATGATTTTATTTTTATATGTTTATTGTTGACTTTGTCCAATGCTTACCAAAAGTTCAGAAACACCACGTTTGCTTACAATCACCATACACTAATTTTTTCACTTTTCAGTCTGTCTCATCAAGTATATAAACTGTTGAGTTCTGTTGGTTTCTTTTGTAATTATTTGCATTGTTGTGAACTGTTGTCTATGTACAACCCTATTCTTCCACTTACATCCAGCATTATATATATATATCAATCTGTCTCATAGATTTATTCAATATCAATGCTGAGTTCTATTGCTATTCATATGCAGGATGAAACTTATGTGCCTGTTGTGGGTATACTTCATGGGTGTACCATCGACAGTGCCTAGATCCGGCAAGCCCGGGTGGCCCATAGATGGTGATGTGGCATGTGGCCCATCGGGCGGCCCAGTTGCTGTTGATCCTGAAGGATGAAGTCCGGCCTAAGAAGAGGGAATCCGGATCCAACCGACCTTTGGAGGAACCCGGATCCTTGGAGGCCCATTAGGAACCTGGATCCGGTACGACGTATAAGGGAAGGCGGATCCTTGACGTACACGGCAAGACATAGTACCGTAGTTAGGCAACCTGTAATCCGGCTAGGACTCTCCATGTAAACCCTAGATCCATGCGCCTTTATAAGCCGGATCCCGGGAGCCCTAGAGGCACAACCACAACTCATTGTAACAACGCGAAAGCGCCCAGATAATTCCAGACAAGCAGCAGTAGGCCCTGTCATCGTGCAGGTGTTCTGAAGCTGGGTAAATCGCGTACCACCGTCCCGAGTGCACTCCGCCCTATGGCCCCTACTTCTTCTCCCCCTCGTGAGGATCCCTCCTCCGAGGTACTGTCGAATAGGCAACGACAGTTGGCGCCCACCGTGGGGCCAGCGGCGTCTGGAGGCCGGAACCGGGAGGGTTCCGCCATGGGAAGCTACGACGACACCATCGCTGTGGGGCGCGTCCTTTACGCCGGAAACCTTCCGATCGTCCCTCCGGATGAGTGCTGGATTCCGGCTAAGACTGACCCCATCAAGCTTTCCATCGTCCCAGTTGGCGGCATACACATCTTCATCGGGGAAACCGTCGATTCCGACGGAAACCCACTGGTAAGTAATGCTGACGCGACCGCCGCCGAGAAGGACGCAGTCGCGAAGATCCAATCTGAGATGCAGGAGCTTCCCAAAGAAGATTCCGCCTTTGATCTGGAAAAATCAAAACCCACCCAATCCGCCCCTGAGCAGGAAATAAAGGTGGAAGACCAATGCAGATCCGCCTGGGTCTCCCAGGTGTTAGAGAAGCAAAGGTGTCACTTCGTGCACTTCTTGGCCCATACCGCCGGAACCGCCCCTCAAGAAGCCGGAGCTGGTCCCGAGCAGGTCGAGGCACCGGAAAACAATGCTGCTCCGAATCAGCAGGAGGCTGTCGGAGAAAGCGGAACTCCGGTTGAAGAGTCAATTCTGGGGAACCTAAGCCCAATTTCCGGGGATGCCCCCTCCATGGATACTGAGGAGTTCGATCGCAAGGTGAAGGAATATGGATACGGTGATTAGCCCGAAGTTGAATCCGCCCAGCCTAAACAAGTTCTCGCAACCTTGGCGGCGCTGGAACAACGGGAATCAGAGGATGAAAACACCTACTCCAATCCACAACCATCCCGTGCTGGATCTCCGCTCTCGCGGGAACGTCCACACAAGGAAGTCCTGTCCCCAGAAGAACTGGTTGAGCAAGCAGGCATGGATGCAATCGCACATTCAGATATCCTCAACAAACCCATAACCCCTGACGATGCCGCAGATTCGGAGGCTCTAGAGGCTAAAAGGCAGGAGATGCTGGCAACAGCCCAGAAATTCGCCAGAACCGCAGCGGCAATGCTGGATGAGAGGAAAGAAGCCGCGCACTTCGTGGAAAATTTCCACCAGCGAGAGCTTGAGGTTGACGAACAACTGGTAAAAGTCAAGGAGCTCCAGCAACACTGGAAAGACAAGGTCACCGAGCTTCAGCGGGAGGCCGATAAAATCAGCCGGGATGCTATACCTCCCCGTAAGATCACCTTCGCGACCCCCACTGAGCAACAGCCACTCGCAACTCCAAAGGATAACATGAAGAAGGCTGCGGAGATCTTGAAGAAAAAGACCGAGGAGATTGACATCGACTACGTCCGTACGCTCGTTGCCTCAACAATGAAGCAGCGGAGCAAGGCAGACACTTCGCGCAAGTTGGAATCCAACCCGGATCATTGCATCTCTACTACGCAGAAGGACGCCTACGACAATCGCCATCGCGATAACGAATCGCGAACCGGATCCTCGGAACGCAGAAGGAAAACCAGAGAACACCCAAATCCAATCCCTGTACCATCAAAGACACCTCCGTCAGATCCGAAAAAGGGAAATGATGCGATGTACACTGGTAGGAACAAGTACCGGAATCCCTCACCTCCACCCAACGGATACCCGCGTCCTCCACTTCCTCGCCGCCGTAGTCCAGTCGGAAACACCAGGCCTCATGGCCCAGGTGGAATCAACATCCGCGACAATGTGCCGCCTCCGAGGAACAGAGAGCGTACGCCGGAACCCCGTCGAAGCCGGAACAACGATCGAGAACCAGAGCCTAGGAGGATTCGGAACGAGGACCGCGAGCCAGAGCCACGCCAAAGCCGGAACGATGAAGGCAGCCAGCACCGCGAAGGGCGAGGAGAGTCGGATGGCGGAAGCAAAAGTTCACATCGGCCCCCTCGCAGGTCTCCCTCACCACCACCTAGCGGTGGAGGTGGAGGTGGAGGCGGAGGCAGTGGCCGGAGATCCCGCTCTCGCTCAAAATCCCCCCGCCACGGCTCGCGTGACGCGCGGGAACGTCTCAATGAATACAGAACTGATTACATAGGCCCAAAGTGCTTCGGCAGGATGATTCGAGAGGAACCAACGCCAAGGATGAACCTCAAGCTACCCGGAAACCTGAAGACCTATGATGGCACCGAAAGGCCGGATACCTGGATTGAGGATTACTATAATGCAGTAACCTTTGCCGGAGGAACCCCTAATATCGCCTGCCGCATGCTTCAGCTGTACCTTGTGGGTCCAGCCTGGATCTGGCTCAGGAACCTCGAGAAGAATTCCATCTTTTGTTGGTTTGACCTGAAGACCGCCTTCGAAAAGCACTTCAGAGGCACCTACAAGAGACCTGCCACGACAAGTGACTTACAGGCATGTATCCAGAAGAAGGGTGAAACATCAAGGAACTTCCTCACCCGATGGTTGGCATGCAGAAACGAGTGTGAAAATGTCGATCACACAATAGCTATGCACGCCTTTATAGGCGGACTGCAGAGGGGAGGATTGCTGCGGCACAAGCTCACTTGCTTGGCTAACGCAAACAAACTGACTTTGGATGACATGATCTCCATTTCCAGCGATCACACTGCCGCCGATGACGACGCAGGCGGAGACCTTGCAGCCACAACAATTCCCCTGCATCAGCAAAAGAAGAACCGTGATAACGGTAACACCAGCGGCACTAAGCGGAAGAATCCACCTGATGACCAGAAGAGTGGCGGATCCGAGATGGTCGCCATGGCTTTCCAGCGCGGAGGTCAAGGAGGCGGAAGAGGTCGCGGCCGCGGAGGCGGAGCCGGCAGGGGCTAGCAGCGAGGTGACGAGGTCACCGCTGCCGGAACCTGCGCCCCCCAAACATACGAGGAGTACAGAGACATGCCCTGCCTGGCCCACCTGGATCCGGCTACGGGGAAGTCCACTCACACTAACCGCAACTGCAAGTGGGTCAATGATCTCAAAGCTGCCCCGAAAGCAGGATACAAGCGAGCCCGGAAGCACCGCCCACGCGGCAAAGGAGGCAAGGGCAAGAACAAGGACAAAGAGGAAGACAGTTCCGAGGCAATGGACGAGGACGACGCTTCGCCGGACCTCAAAGATGGATCCGCAGCTAAATCAAACCCCTTTGGCAAAAAGAGTGTAGGCGCGTACCACACCTTCCTCGGAACCCCAGCAGTCCGCGCAAGCAAGTCAGCTTTCCGGATCCTGAACGCCACAGTTCCGGCTGTGCCGCAGTATGTCAGGTGGTCGGAAGTCCCATGCACGTTTGATAGGCAGGATCACCCTACCATTGTGCCAAAAGAATGCTACACCTTGGTTGTAAGTCGCCGCATTGACGGGTATGACTTCTCCAAGTGCCTCATGGATGGCGGAGCCAGCTTGAACATCATGTACCTGGAGACTCTGGAGCGGATGAACCTTACCAAGGAGCAGCTTAAACATAGCACCACTGAATTTCATGGTGTGGTTCCGGGTAAAAAGGCGAATTCCCTTGGCAACATCAGACTTCCCGTGACCTTCGGCGACATTAATAATTTCCGCGAAGAGATGATCACGTTTGAGGTCATGCCCTTCAAGAGCTCCTACCACGTCATCTTCGGCAGGCCCACCTACCACAAGTTCCACGCAAGAGCATGCTACATCTACAACAAGCTCAAGATTCCGGGTCCAAATGGTATGATTACCGTATCCGGAGACTACAAGAAGGCTCATGAGTGCGAGTTGGGCGAAGCCGCCTTCGCAGAGTCTGTGATATCTGGAGAGGAGCTGAAAGGCTACAGAGCCGCGGTGGATCTGACTGAAATGCAGACCACCAAAAAACAGATCTCCGAACAGAAAAACTCCTTCAAGGCCGCGATAGAGACCAAGAAAGTCAACTTCAAGGAAGGGGACGCTACCAAGCAGGTCTCGGTCGGAGCCAACATGGACCCCAAATAGGAAGACACGCTCGTCGAGTTCCTCCGCGCTAACATGGATATCTTCGCATGGCAGCCTTCTGACATGCCCGGAGTACCAAGGGAACTCGCCGAGCACTACCTCAACATAAACCCGGGGGCTAAACCGGTGAAGCAAGCTATGCGACGCTTTGGAGATAAGAAGCACCGCGCCATAGGAATGGAATTAGCAAAGTTACTAGAGGCAGGTTTTGTAGTAGAAGTTATCCATACTGATTGGGTCGCAAATCCCGTCCTTGTACCCAAAAAGAAGTCTGAAATACTAAGAATGTGCATCGATTATTCCGGCTTGAACAAGCATTGTCCGAAGGATCCGTTTCCCCTGCCGCGCATTGACCAAGTCATTGATTCGACGGCAGGGGGGGAACATCTGTGTTTTCTTGACGCATATTCCGGGTCATCAGATCCGGATGAAGAAGTCCGACCAAAAGGCGACCTCGTTCATCACCCCATTTGGCACTTACTGATATGTTACTATGCCCTTTGGCTTGAAAAACGCAGGTGCCACCTACCAACGTACGATGCAGCGGTGCCTGAAGGACCAAATTGGCCGGAACGTACACGCTTACGTCAACGACATCGCGGTCATGACCCGGAAAGGATCCGACTTGATCAGCGACCTCACAGAAACCTTTGAGAATCTCCGACGGTACAAGATGATGTTAAATCCGCTGAAGTGAGTCTTTGGCGTTCCAGCTGGAAAACTCCTTGGCTTCATCATCTCTAATAGGGGCATTGAAGTTAACCCGGAGAAAATCAAGGCAATCTTGTGCATCAAAAGGCCAACTTGTCTCAAAGATGTGCAACGACTAACTGGTTGTGTTGCAGCAATCAGCAGGTTTGTTAGCCGTCTTGGCGAGAAGGCGCTACCCCTGTACAAGCTATTGAAGAAGACAGACAAATTTGTCTGGGACGAGGCAGCAGATGCAGCACTTCAAGGGTTGAAGCAAATACTCACCTCCCCACCTATTCTAGCAGCACCAGGAGAGTCAGAGCCTATGCTCCTTTACCTGGCGGCTACCAACAGAGTCATCAGCCTCGTCATCGTGGTGGAGCGACAGGAAGAAGGACACGAGTATGGAGTCCAAAGGCCAGTCTACTACATTAGCGAAGTGCTTACGGATCCAAACAAAGATATCCTCACTTTCAAAAGCTAGCCTATGGAGTTTTCCTAGGTAGTAGGAAGCTGAGGCACTACTTCCAGGAGCATCCAGTAACAGTCGTGAGCAAAGCTCCGCTGTCAACGATTCTCAATAACGCTGACGCAACAGGACGCACAACAAAATGGGGCATTGAATTATCCGCCTTCGACATCAACTACAAAGCCAGGACCGCGGTTAAATCCCAAATCTTGGCGGCTTTTGTTGCAGATTGGACAGAAGCTCCGGATATAAATTTGGAGCCGGAACCAGAGACATGGGTTATGCACTTCGATGGATCCAAGCAGCATCATGGCTCGGGAGCCGGAGTCACCCTGAAGTCCCCTACCGGAGAAGAACTGCAGTACGTTCTGCAGATCCACTTCGAAGCTACAAACAACATGGCGGAATACGAGGCTCTACTACACGGTCTACGTATCGCTAAGGAGATAGGGATCAAGCACATTATTTGCTGCGGAGATTCCGACCTGGTGGCACAGCAAGTAGCCGGAACCTGGAACGCCAGAAACTCCGTCATGGCGGCTTAGAGAGATGAAGTTGACGAGATCGCCAAGTGCTTCCTCGGATACGAAGTCAAGTACGTCAGGAGAGATGACAACGCAGTGGCAGACATGCTATCCAAGCTCGGATCCGGCAGGATACCAATTCCGCCTGGTATTTTCCTGGAGCATCTACGGATACCCTCGGTGAAGGGCGCTAACCCGGAAAACCCAGATGTGGAAGTATCTCCGGCTAGAGAAGTGATGGCTATCACTCCAGCCTGGACGCAGCCTTTCCTGGACTACCTCATCGATCAGAAGTTGCCTGAGGACGAGGTCCTCGCACGACAGATCATCAGACGAGCAAGATCCTACACAATCGTTGACGGACAGCTCTACAAACGAAGCGCAACAGGAGTATTTCTCAAATGCGTCTCTAACCAAGATGGTATTGAGATACTCAGAGAGATCCATGCAGGGGACTGCGGGCATCATGCTGCTCCCAGGTCACTCGTTGCAAAAGCTTTTTGGCTTGGGTTCTACTGGCTCACAGCTAAAGAAGATGCTGACAAGCTGGTCAAAACCTGCCGAGGTTGCCAGTACTATGCTACTCAACCAAACGCTCCAGCCCAAGAGCTGAAGACCATCCCTATCACTTGGCCATTTGCGGTCTGGGGGCACGATATGGTTGGTAAACTAAAGAAATCATCTCCTGGCGGTTTTGAGTACCTCTTGGTTGTTGTTGACAAGTTCAGTAAGTGGATCGAGGCAAAGCCAGTGAGGAAAGCCGACGGTGCTACGACACTAAAATTTGTTTGCAGCCTCGTGATGAGATTCGGCATCCCACACAGCATAATCACAGATAACGGCACAAACTTCGCACATGGAGAATTAAAGGATTATTGTGAGGAAGTAGGGATACGGCTAAACCTTGCTTTTGTGGCTCATCCACAGTCCAATGGTCAGGTCGAAAGAGCCAATGGCCTCATATTATCAGGAATTAAGCCACGCCTTGAAGAACCGCTGCGACGCGCAGCCGGAGCTTGGGCTGATGAGTTGGACTCTGTCTTGTGGAGTTTGCGAACTACCCCTAACAGATCAACCGGATTTACCCTGTTCTTCCTGGTATACGGATCCGAAGCCGTGCTCCCCTCCGACATCATCCACGATTCACCGTGAGTCTCCGCCTATAATGAAGGAACTGCTGACGAGGCCAGACAGCTATATGTGGACCTGATAGAAGAAGCTCGGAACCTAGCTGACCAACGCTCCACCATATACCAGCAGAAACTCCGACGCTATCATAGTCGTCGAGTTCGGAATCGCTCATTCATGGCTGGAGACTTGGTCCTCCGCCTTCGTCAGGTGAAAGACCATAAGCTACAATCTCCATGGGAAGGACCCTTTGTCGTTAGCAAAGTACTCCACAATGGATCGTACTACCTTGTCGATTTCCGAGAGCTCAAGGACAGACCTGCCAACTGGCACCGGAAACGCAAGCGAGAGGATCCGGATGACATCTACGACGAAACAGATCGCCCTTGGAACATTGCACAGCTACGTCCTTTCCACACTTAAGCAAAAATTTCCGAGTTACATACTCTGTAATAGTTATACATGATCAATGAAATAAAGCTTTTGGTTCACTCTCTGATTCCTTTACCTCCTTTACTTGTTCATTTTTAGATCGTGTATGTTTTCCAACTAAAACCGTAGAGCTGGATATTTCCGCCTAGGCGTGTATGAAAGTTGTGATTTTCAAAAATCGTCCTTTAGGACGTAAGCTTAAGTTTTCTAGTGGAAATATTTTCTGTTGCGAACTCGTGGACTCCTAATAGCGATTTCCGGCACCTTGGCTGGGGGCTTGTTTCCGTGGTTATTGACGGATTGCCATTGGGCTTCGTCGCCGCTGGCGAGCGTTTAAGGCTAAAGGTCTTCCGGCTCGCGGAAGGTCAAGTGAGCAAGCCGGAAAACGTTAAAATCAGCACTTGCTTTCCGACAAAACGAAACATGAAAATAATATTAAAGCATTGCAGGATAAGTTGTTTCCGCACATGCATAGCTGTTTTGTCCCTAGCTACTTAAGAATCTAAGTTATATTACAAACCCACTCCGGGGCCAAAATGATACATCATTGTCTCATTGTTTCACAGGATTTCTACTCGGAGGAATGATCCTCCTCAGATGCCACATAGGCGGAGCCATCGCCGTCGCCGGAGTCGTCGCCGGAGCCAATGTCGGAGTCTTCATCAGAACCTTCCTCGGACAGCTCAACACTCGACCCGGAGCCTTCAGCGTAGTACTCCTGATCGCCTTCCTCTTCGTCTTCCGCGTCTGAGAAACCCTTGGGGAGATCATACTTGTGGTACCAGAACAAGTGGTTAACTCGCCTAACAAATAGCTGATCAAATCCTTGGGTCTCCGCGAGGATGGAGCGCATGTTGGCACCCTTGGGGGTGTCGCGCGCAATATCCGTGAAGTTCAAAGTGGGGAAGTGCGCCTTGCAGGTGGCTAGGACGAGGGAGGCGACTCCGCGAGCAGAAGACTCTTGCCAGTCTTTGATGAACTCCGGCACCTGTTTCATCAGCTTTGACATAGTGTCAATCACTGTGGTCTTGGCTCTCTTCAAAGACAGGGCCTTGGCGATTCCGCGACATGCTGCGAATAGCTCGTCAATGGAACTCCGCGCTTCATCGTATGCCTCCGTCCTCTTGAGGGCTGACTCCTTGGTCCACTCAAAGCCAAGGCTCGCTGCAGAAACTGGGGATCAGTGCCTTCGCGGACAAAGCAACATATGACAAAGTCGGAACTAAAACATGAAGGATGCTTACGGAAGATCGTCTTGTCGATAGCCTCCGCCTCCGCTTCTTGAACCTTATTTTTGTCCACTAAGGATGTTACCCTTTGCTGGCTCTTCTTAAGCTTGTCAGCGAGTTCCGCCATGTCGCGGGCGTGCTTTTCAGAGAGCTCCTTCCTCGCCAAATTCTCCTTCTCGGAGGATTCTTTAATAAAGGCCTTGAGGGATTCGTTCTCCGCCTCGAGCACTTGGACTTTGGCGGACAGGTCATCGAAGGCGGAGTGCTTGGCAGTTTCTTCTGTAGGCGGAAAATCGCACATGTTATGCATCATGAAAGATTATAGCAAAGTGCAACTCCAACCCGGAGTTCTTACCATTCAAGCGGGTCTCCAAGTGCTTTATAGCCTTCTGGCTATTTTCCGCATTCTGGCGCAACCCCTCTATCTCCGTCATTTGCTCCAGCACGTGGATGCGCAGATCTTCGTGCAGCTTCCGCGTGTTCTGAGAAGCAGACAAGAGTTAGCCGAATATTCAAAATTCTGGGGGCTGGCGAGGAGTTCAAAGTCTTGGATTGATAAAATTTTAAATCTCCGCCTAAGGTACATATTGAAGAAAGCATCGGCTAACACATGTTACATGGAAAAAATGTCTAACCCAATGCTTGGGGGCTAGTGTTACCTGGCGCACGTTCTTGTGCTTAGCAAAGAAGACCTTGAGATCACTCTCGCGGTCGGAGAGCTCCTGCATTTCCGTGTTTGCAGGCCCCCACACCTGGTCCATCATGGCAGAGACCTCCGCGTGGCGTTGTGAGAGGGGGACCTTTTGCACAGTCAGAAATAGTTCAGGATGAGTTTGAGGCGTGCCAATGGCATGAATAAGCTTCACTTTTTGCTCGTATTGCTCGGACGTAGGCTCAGCGGAGGTGGCAGTTGGCTGCTCAGGCGGAGGTGCAGAGGAGGATGCGCCCTTGCCGGAATCGCCATGGCCAGTTGGGTCTTTGGGGAGGTCATCAAGATTGATGACGTCCTTGGGATCCGGCTTGGCGGTAGAAGGGGCCTTGGGCGGAACCTCGACTTTCGGAGTAACTGGTATGGAAGCCGGAGATGACTTCATCTTCTTCTTGAGGGCTTTAGGGGCCTTGGGGGGCTGGCTTCCGGAACTTTTGTTGTGCAAAGGAAAAAGCATGACGATTAAGTGTATGCTGATTCATGATGACAAAGGGATTCTAACTCGGAAAGCGAGCACTTACCCGGAAGGTTTGAAGAAATGGTGGATGTCGGGTTGGGCTCTGTTGCTGGTGTCGATAAGCTTGAGGCGCTTCTTCTCCGCCTCCGCCTTGCGGGTAGCCGCGGTGCTAAGCACCTCGCGGGCATGTTTGGCTACAGGGCTGGAGGGAGCAACCCTTTTTCTCTTGGGGGGACGCAGAACCTCGGGAGCCTCCG
Organism: Lolium perenne; assembly: GCF_019359855.2. Classification (NCBI taxonomy): domain Eukaryota; kingdom Viridiplantae; phylum Streptophyta; class Magnoliopsida; order Poales; family Poaceae; genus Lolium; species Lolium perenne. The sequence goes on from NC_067249.2 coordinate 147,431,082, forward strand.
CCTCCGATGCGGCTTCCGGATCGGTGGTGCCCACGTGAGGGACCCGGAGGAGAGTTCCGAGATCGCCTTCCTCGAGAGACTCGAGCTATGTCAACGAGCCAACACTTAGACAAAATTCTGATTGTAAAGGAATCAACGGTTGAGTCAAGGCAACATACCGCGGTCCCGGAGCCATCGATGTGGATGTTCTTGTTACACACGTGAACATGAAGATCACGCGGAATCTTGATGAGGAGTCAGATCCGCTTGTCGATGGCGTCGGCGGAGAGGTTGTCCTTGGAAGCGCGCATCGGATCGTCGCGCCCCGTGTATTGGAACATCAAGCGGTCCCGATGTTGAAGTGGTTGGATCCGCTTGGTGAACCAGGACATAGTGAGGTCCTTCCCCGTCAGGCCTTCTTCCGTTAGCTTGCAGATCCGCCGAACAGCATGGGTCAGCTGGGGCGACTCAGAAAGGTGAGGACATTGAGTCCAAGCCGGAGTCTCGCTGGCGGGGCTGTTCTTGAAGGGCGGCAGCATCTTTTCGCTCGCCGGGTCGGAGACGTCCTTTAGATAGAAGAAGCCTCCAGACCAGTACCGCACAGATTCGTGGCGGTCGGTTGGGGGGTAGACGCGGCCCGGGCGGAGCATGAACGTGATGGACCCACAAGTGGCCAACTTGGAGGTCTGTCGGATCTTCTCCTTCTTGACGGAGAAATAATATTGAAATAGAGGAAGTTCGGGAGATACCCGGAGATGGCCCTCGCAGAGAGTGACATGGTTGCTGATCGCCAAGACGCTGTTTGGCGATATGTTGTGGGGCTGGAGCCCATATACCTTCAGGATTTCCGAGAAGAAATCTGATGGCGGAAAGGAGAAACCGCGTTCCACCAGCGCCTTGGTCACCACCATCTCACCATCCTGGGGGGCTGGAGCTAGAGAACCCGGAACTGTTCGCCAGGATCCGGGCCTCAGGAAGCCTTCCGCCTCGAGGTTCTTGAGCTCCATCTCGGTGGTGGTGCAGGGCCACCATTTCCCCTTAGCTTCAGAATCTCGCTGACGAGCTTTGGACTTTTTGGCGGCTATTTCTTCTGCCTTATGCTCTGCTTGATCCGCCCCGGAGGTTTTCTCCGGGTTAGCAGAGGTCCCCTCGACATCTTTGCCGGAATCCTTGGAAGGATCCAGCTGGACTGGGACGAAGGGAGGAGGGGCGGAGGAGATTGGGGTTGCCATGATCGGCTCGGAAGTTGGAGGCGGAGTCGTAGAAGACATCTGAAGAAGAAACAATGGCGGAAACATAGCTTAGTCGGATCCAACGTCAGCATCCTAAAGCTCATCCCTACCAACTACGGCGTGAGGACGAAGCTCGAGAACTCACCGTAATGGTTTCCACGGTGGTCGGAATCGCCGGCGACGAGGTTTTTGCGCGGTGGCTCGCTGAAGATAAGAACATGACGAACTCTGTGCGGTGGTGAAGCGGCTCCGGCGAAACTCCGGCGGGATTCCGGCAGACTCCGGCATGGCGGAGAGAGAGCTCGAAGGCGGCACTTCGCAGAGAGGTGAAGGGGGGGGGGGTGAATGAGGAGTTTAGGGGTCGATGGTGGATATTTATAGGCCGTGGGAGGAGATTCGTGCTCCGCATCCTGTGGTCGGAATGCAAGCGTCGCACCGTTGGATGCGTGACACGTGTCGAAACCCTAAACGGTAAAAATGGCTAAGGATAATTTACCGCTCAAATCGCGCGAAAATGGCGCCAGAATTGGCGGAACCGTTTGAGTCTTTTAAGATTCCGGGTAGCAGCGTGAAGATAAGCAACTCTTGTCCGCAAGCAGGGGAGTAACCCGGAGACATGTCATGTACTGTCGATGGATGAAGTCCCGCATGATGGGGGGATTTTCCGACCAAATGTTGGGAAAGAAGAAAATGCGAAGTTGGAGTTCTTCAAGTTTCTCCGTGTTACCAAGATTGCCGGAAACCATGAAGTGTTAGCAAGGCCGAAACTGGAGGTGAAACTCGGAGAACTCTGGGGGCTACTGTTGTGGGTATACTTCATGGGTGTACCATCGACAGTGCCTAGATCCGGCAAGCCCGGGTGGCCCATAGATGGTGATGTGGCATGTGGCCCATCGGGCGTCCCAGTTGCTGTTGATCCTGAAGGATGAAGTCCGGCCCAGGAAGAGGGAAGCCGGATCCAACCGACCTTTGGAGGAACCCGGATCCATGGAGGCCGATTAGGAACCCGGATCCGGTACGACGTATAAGGGAAGGCGGATCCTTGACGTACACGGCAAGACATAGTACCGTAGTTAGGCAACCTGTAATCCGGCTAGGACTCTCCATGTAAACTCTAGATCCGTGCGCCTTTATAAGACGGATCCCGGGAGCCCTGGAGGCACAACCACAACTCATTGTAACAACGCGAAAGCGCCCAGATAATTCCAGACAAGCAGCAGTAGGCCCTGTCATCGTGCAGGTGTTCCGAAGCTGGGTAAATCGCGTACCACCGTCCCGAGTGCACTCCGCCCTATGGCCCCTACTTCTTCTCCCCCTCGTGAGGATCCCTCCTCCGAGGTACCGTCGAATAGGCAACGACAGTGCCTCTACTCAAATGGATAAAAAAATGACCCTGATGAGGTTGGTGTGAAGACGATGGTGCCGCCACCATCTTCTAAAACCCTCTACAAGCACAAGGCCATGGGCCAGCCGGGCGATATCCTTTTCAGGAAGCATGTATGTTTTCTTAATCCTCATACATGATTTTGATTTTTGTCTGTTTATTGCCGGCTTTGTCTAATGCTTACCAAAAGTTCAGAAACACACACAATATGCATCAGTGTCACACTATATGCATCAGTGTCTCATATATTCATTCAATATCACTGCTGATGTCTGTTGCTATTCATTTTTTCATATGCAGACTGAAACTGCTAAGCCTTTGATACGTCCAATTTGCATCACTATTTTATATCATAATTTGCTGTTATTCATTGATATATTTCATATTGGGACACAATACTTATGTTATTTCATCTATTTTGCATGTTTCATCATTATTGGAGGATCAAGCACCGGAGCCAGGATTCTGCTGGAAAAAGCACCGTCAGAACGCAATATTTTGGAAGATCAACTGTGGAAGGAAATTATACCAAAAATCCTATTTTTCAAGATGACGAAGGAAGCCAGAAGGAGGAGCCAGGAGGAGCCAGGGTGGGCCCACACCCTAGGGCGGCGCGGCCCATGCCCTGGCCGCGCCGCCATGTGGTTTGGGGGCCCACGGCCCCTTTCGCCTCCTTTTCTTCGCGAAATCCTTCGTCCCGAAAACCTAAGCCACAGAGGGTACCTCGCGAAGAGTTACAGCCGCCTCTGCAAGGCGGAGAACACCAGAGAGAAAAGAGCTCTCCGGCGGGCAGGAAGCCGCCGGGGAAATTCCCTCCGGGAGGGGGAAATCGACGCCATCGTCACCGTCATCGAGCTGGACATCATCTCCATCACATCATCATCATCTCCACCATCATCACCGCCGTCTCCTCCGCAGCACCTCGTCACCGCCGTAGCAATTTGGGTTTGATCTTGATTGTTTGATAGGGGAAACTCTCCCAGTATCTATTCATACTTGTTGTTGATGCTACTGAGTGAAACCATTGAACCAAGTTTATGTTCAGATTGTTATTCATCATCATATCACCTCTGATCATGTTCCATATGATGTCTTGTGAGTAGTTCGTTTAGTTCTTGAGGACATGGGTGAAGTCTAAATGTTAGTAGTGAACTATGGTTGAGTAATATTCAATGGTATGATATTTAAGTTGTGGTGTTATTCTTCTAGTGGTGTCATGTGAACGTCGACTACATGACACTTCACCATTTATGGGCCTAGGGGAATGCATCTTGTATTCGTTTGCCAATTGCGGGGTTGCCGGAGTGACAGAAACCTAAACCCCCGTTGGTATATCGATGCAGGAGGGATCGCAGGATCTCAGAGTTTAAGGCTGTGGTTAGATTTATTCTTAATTACTTTCTTGTAGTTGCGGATGCTTGCAAGGGGTATAATCACAAGTATGTATTAGTCCTAGGAAGGGCGGTACATTAGCATAGGTTCACCCACACAACACTTATCATAACAATGAAGATTATTTAGCCGTATGTAGCGAAAGCACTAGACTAAAATCCCGTGTGTCCTCGAGAACGTTTGGTCATTATAAGTAAACAAACCGGCTTGTCCTTTGTGCTAAAAAGGATTGGGCCACTCACTGCAATTATTACTCTCGCACTTTACTTACTCGTACTTTATTCAACTGTTACATCAAAACCCCCTGAATACTTGTCTGTGAGCATTTACAGTGAATCCTTCATCGAAACTGCTTGTCAACACCTTCTGCTCCTCGTTGGGATCGACATTCTTACTTATCGAAAATACTACGATACACCCCCTATACTTGTGGGTCATCAAGACTATTTTCTGGCGCCGTTGCCGGGGAGTGAAGTGCTATTGGTAAGTGGAATTGGTAAGGAAAACCTTTACTGTTGTGCTGATTTTATTTCTGCCTGCTGCCATAAGTCATCATGGAGAGATCTTCTCTTCAATTTTTATTTGGGAAATCTACTACTACTGCAACGGTAGTGGATGAGGCGCCAGGTGAGGAAGTAATACCATATAAAATACCTATGAAAATTATTGAACGTGTTATGGATAACCGCTATGAAGGGGATGGAACTGTCCATCCTGGTGATCATTTACTATTTTTGCATGAATTATGCGGGTTATTCAAATGTGCAGGTATTGCTATGGATGAAGTGAGGAAGAAACTATTCTCTTTATCGCTGTCTGGTAAGGCGGCGCATTGGTATAAATTACTGGATAATGGGGATTCTCTTGAATGGAATGATATTGTGCCCCAGTTTTATTCTAAGTTCTATCCTCCAAGTGAAATTCACAAGGATCGGAATCGCATATATAATTTTTGGCCTCATGATGGAGAGAGTATTGCCCAAGCTTGGGGGAGATTGAAGTCTTTAATGCTCAAATGCCCCATTCATGAGCTTCCTGGTAATGTTATTATTGATAATTTCTATGCAAGACTTTCTTTTCAAGACAAGACCTTGCTGGATACTTCTTGTTCTGGATCATTTACACGCAACAAAGAAGAGTTTAAAAGGGACCTTCTTGATCGGATCCAAGAAAATACTGAAGGTTGGGAGAACGACAAGGACAGAGAATCAGAATTGGTGATCATTGCTATTATGGATTATGTGATATTGGTGCAAGTGTTAGTGCTATTCCGTATGAGATTTACACGGAGATTATGCACGAAATTGATTCTTGTGAACTTGAAGATATTGATGTGGTTATTCAGCTGGCTAATAGAGAAACTATTTCTCCGATTGGTATTGTTCGAGATGTGGAAGTTTTATGCGGTAAGATTAAATATCCTGCTGACTTTTTGGTACTTGGTTCTGCTGCTAGTGATTATTGTCCTATTATTTTTGGTAGACGTTTTCTAAATACTTGTGGAGCTATTATAGATTGCAAGAAAGAGAAAATTTTGACTAAATTTGCTGGTGAATCTTATGAGTTTAACTTCTCTAAATTTACTAAAACTCCTTATAAAGCTGATTTGCCTAGTAATGATTTTAAAATGGAACAGTGTGCATCTATCGTTCTTGTTCCTAACAATCCTTTGCAGCAACATTTGGAGGATAGCGAGAGTGAAGTTTTTAGGAAAGAAAGAGATGAGCTTGAGGAAATTTTTCTTCGCCAACCTATTCTCAAGCATGATTTACCGGTGGAAGATTTGGGTACAACACCTCCACCAAAGGAAGATCCTGTTTTTGATTTAAAGCCTTTGCCTGATAATCTTAAATATGCTCATATTGATGATAAGAAAATATATCTTGTTATTATTAGTTCTAAGCTTTCAGGGATTGAGGAAGAGAGGTTATTGGAAATATTGAAGAAACACCGAGGAGCTATTGGCTATACTCTTGATGATTTGAAAGGGATTTCTCCTTCTATTTGCCAACATGCTATTAATATGGAAGATGATGCAAAGCCTGTTGTTGAACATCAGCGTCGTCTAATTCCGAAGATGAAGGAAGTGGTAAGGAATGAGGTATTACGACTTCTTGAAGCTGGTATTATATATCCTATTGCTGATAGTAGATGGGTTAGTCCTGTGCATTGCGTTCCCAAGAAAGGAGGAATGACTGTTGTGCCTAATGATAATGATGAGCTTATCCCTCAAAGAGTAGTTGTAGGGTATAGAATGTGCATTGATTTTCGAAAAGTTAATAAAGTTACTAAGAAAGATCATTACCCTTTACCATTTATTGATCAAATGCTAGAAAGATTGTCTAAAAACACTCATTTTTGTTTTCTTGATGGTTATTCTGGGTTTTCACAAATTGCTGTTAAAGCTAAAGATCAAGAGAAAACGACTTTTACTTGTCCCTATGGAACTTATGCTTATAGACGCATGCCTTTTGGTTTATGTAATGCTCCTACTACTTTTCAAAGATGCATGTCTGCTATTTTTCATGGTTTTTGTGAAAGTATTGTAGAGGTATTCATGGATGATTTTTCCGTCTATGGGAATTCTTTTGATAGTTGCTTGCGAAACCTTGATAAAGTTTTGCAGAGATGTGAAGAAACTAACCTTGTTCTTAATTGGGAGAAATGCCACTTTATGGTTAATGAAGGAATTGTATTGGGACATAAAATTTCCGAGAGAGGTATTGAAGTTGATAGAGCTAAAGTTGAAGCAATTGAGAAGATGCCCTATCCTAGGGATGTTAAAGGTATTCGTAGTGTTCTTGGTCATGCTGGGTTTTATAGGAGATTTATTAAAGATTTCTCCAAGATTTCAAAGCCTCTTACTAATCTTCTTCAAAAAGATGTACCATTTGTTTTTGATGATGATTGTAAGGAAGCTTTTGAAACTCTTAAGAAAGCCTTAACAACTTGCTCCTATAGTTGAACCTCCCGATTGGAACTTACCCTTTGAGATTATGTGTGATGCTAGTGATTTTCTTGTAGGCGCTGTTCTTGGACAGCGAGTAGATAAAAAGCTGAATGTTATTCATTATGCTAGTAAAACTCTTGATGCTGCTCAAAGAAATTATGCTACAACTGAAAAAGAATTATTAGCTGTAGTCTTTGCTTGTGATAAATTTAGATCTTATATTGTTGATTCAAAAGTTACTATTCATATTGATCATGCTGCAATTAGATACCTAATGACAAAGAAAGATGCTAAGCCGAGGCTTATTAGATGGGTACTTCTTTTGCAAGAATTTGATTTACATATTATAGATAGGAAAGGTGCTGATAATCCTGTTGCTGATAATTTGTCTAGATTGGAAAATATTGTTTATGATCCTGTTCCTGTTAATGATAGTTTTCCAAATGAACAATTGGCTGTAATAAAGGTGAGCTCGCGAGACAGTCCTTGGTATGCTGATTATGCTAACTTTATTGTTTCCAAGTACTTGCCTCCAACCTTTTCAGCTCAGCAAAGGAGGAAATTCTTTTATGACTTGAGGCATTATTTCTGGGATGACCCACACTTATATAAAGAAGGAGTGGATGGTATTATGCGAAGATGTGTTCCCGAATATGAACAACAAGAGATATTGAGTAAATGTCATGGTAGTGCTTATGGAGGACATCATGCCGGAGAAAGAACCGCGCAAAAGGTTCTACAATCAGGTTTTTATTGGCCAACTCTCTTCAAGGATGCGAGAAAGTTTATTTTATCTTGTGATGAATGCCAAAGGGTTGGTAATATCTCCAGACGCAATGAAATGCCTATGAATTATACTCTTGTTATTGAACCGTTTGATTGTTGGGGATTTGACTTCATGGGACCTTTTCCGTCTTCTAAGGTAACACTCACATACTTGTTGCCGTTGATTATGTTACTAAATGGGTGGAAGCTATACCTACAAAAAGTGCTGATGGTGAGACCTCTTTAAGAATGCTTTTAGATATTATTTTTCCTAGATTTGGAGTACCTAGATATATTATGACTGATGGAGGTTCTCATTTTATTCATGGAGGTTTTAGAAAAACCCTTGCTAAGTATGGTATTAATCATAGAATTGCTTCTGCTTATCATCCTCAAACTAGTGGTCAAGTAGAATTATCAAATAGAGAGATTAAATCTATTTTGGGATAGACTGTTAATAAAACTAGAAAGAATTGGGCTAGTAAATTGAAGGATGCACTATGGGCTTATAGAACTGCTTATAAAAATCCCATGGGAATGTCACCTTATAAAATGGTTTATGGGAAAGCTTGTCATTTACCTTTAGAACTAGAGCACAAAGCTTATTGGGCTGTTAGAGAATTAAATAAAGATCCTAAACTTGCCGGTGATAAGAGGTTGTTGCAATTAAGTTCTCTAGATGAATGGAGAAGTGAAGCTTATGAAAATGCTAAACTCTTTAAAGAGAAAGTTAAAAAATGGCATGATAGAAGGATTATCAAAAGAGAATTTAATATTGGGGATAAAGTCCTATTGTATCGGTCTCGTCTCAGATTCTTTGCAGGGAAATTACTCTCGAAATGGGAAGGACCATATGTTGTCGAGGAGGTGTTTCGTTCAGGAGCAATCAAAATTAGCTCTCTCCAAGGCAATGCTACGCAAGTGGTGAATGGACAAAGACTCAAGCATTATATCTCAGGTGATTCCTATAATGTTGATGTTGATATTATTCAAGTGGAAACACCGGAGGCTTTCATAAAAGGGCAAATTGACATCACTTGAGAACTCGACTTTGAATAGGTAACAGTACTGGTAATGAAAAGTACGCAATTTACTTTCCGAACAATATTTTTGTTGTTTTTGGAAAATATGAAAAATTACGAGTTCGAAACGGAGTGGAAAGGACGCACGAGGGGCTGCCACCATAGGCCGGCGCGGCCTGGCCTGGGCCCGCGCCGCCCTATGGTTTGGCCGCCTCGTCGCCCCTTTCCGACTCTGGTTCGATCTGGTACTTTCCTTTTGTCGTGAAATTTTTTGCTATATAATCTCCCGGACCCCTGGAGGTCCGTATATCGTTTTCTCGACGTGTTTTGTTTCGAGCTGTTTCTGCCAGGATCTGTTTTCGGTCTAGAAGCACCATGGCCTCCAACAACAAGGGCAAGGGGCTTTCGGAGGAAGAAGTGAAGAAGGTGCCATCAAGACAAGAGCAGCAAGCCGGTGGGAGCAAGCAAATCTTGGTGGGATCTGTTGACACTCGACGTTCTTTTTCTCATAACCTGCAGGGACCTTTACCACCCGCTCTTAGCCTCGACTCCTTCCCTATGTTGGAAGAAGTTCTACGGACTACCGATGAGTTTTGTGATCAATATCGGGCTCTAAGAAGAGAAGTGGAGATACTCCAGGAGGAGAATTGCCGTCTCCGAAGAATGCTGGAATACCACTCGATTCGCATCACAAGATCATCATCGCCAAAGGAGTAATTCATCATCGGTATTGGCATCCCCTTGGTTTGTTCCAAGCTTGGGGGAGTGCCGCGGTATCACATCATCACTACCTTTTACTTTTATTGTCAAGTAGTGTCATATCATGAGTAGGGAAGTTATCATATAAGATGGGTTGCAGTTTGGAAGTATCTCTCCTTTAGTTGGTTATCTATGTATCCCTTGGTGTGAGTTATCGTTATGGAATATTAATGAGAAGTCTTATCATTTACATATTGCACATCTTATTCTAGTTTGCAATCTCTGTCATATGATTTACCTTGTTGTTAGTATTGGTACCACTTTGGGAGCATTGAATAAATCTATTTGGTTTTGGCAAACTTAGCATTGGTCAATAGCAACAACACTTTGAGGTTTAGTTAGAAAAGAGAAATACATGTAGATGTTTCATTGTCTTTCTTGTTAGCTCATAGCTTATTATTCTGAAGTTAAGATTGTTTGTGCTTACAAGGAAGATGCATGATTGTTTCTATCATATGTATATTTGTTTGCTTCCCTCGACTCTTATGCTTGCTAATTAACCTTGCTAGCCAAAGACCTGTACTGAGAGGGAATACTTCTCGTGCATCCAAACCTTAACCCAAACCTATGTCATTTGTGTCCACCATACCTACCCACTACATGGTATTTTCTGCCATTCCAAGTAAATACTTCATGTGCTACCTTTAAACAATTCAAAACTTAGTATCTCTTATTTGTGTCAATGTTTCATAGCTCATGAGGAAGTATGTGGTGTTTTATCTTTCAATCTTGTTGGGCAACTTCCACCAATGGACTAGTGGCTTCATCCGCTTATCCAATAATTTTGCAAAAAGAGCTGGCAATGGGATTCCCAGTCCCAAATTAATTAAACTAAATAGACACTCCTCCATGGTATGTGATTGATGGACGGCACCCGAAGGATTCGGTTAGCCATGGCTTGTGTAAGCAAAGGTTGGGGGGAGTGTCATCATCATAATAAAGCTAAAATAAAAAGGCACTCCTTCATGGTATGAGATTGTTGGCAGCACCCGAGGATTCGGTTAGCCATGGTTTGTGAAAGAAAGGTTGGAAGGAGTGCCACACAAAATGAAAATAATATGGGAGCCGCTCTTAGGAGGTTGTCTGGCAAGGGGGTTAGAGTACCCGCTACCAGTCGTTGACAACAACAAACACCTCTCAAAATGTTACTTTTATTCTCTTTGTATGATTGCAAAACTGAAAAATCTCTAGCACATGATTTAATCCCTGCTTCCCTCTGCGAAGGGCCTGTCTTTTACTTTATGTTGAGTCAGTAAACCTATTTCCCTCCATCTCAAGCAAGCATTTGAGTAGTTGTGATCAAACCATTATATTGTGATTTGCTTCATCATGTCTTTTATTCTTCCTTGTTTAGTACAAGTTTTATCTGAATGAATATAGCTTTGCACGTTATCAATGATTATGAAGAGACCATTATGATTGAGTATGCAAGTTGTGCCCTATAAACTTTAACATGAGAGCGTATTTTGCTCAATGAGATAAATATAATCTGTTAATTGTTCTCCACCAAGAACGAAGTTTGCCATCACCAATTATGATTTCTTATGCACCTTTACTTGTGATTACCTTATACTTGTTTCAAGTTGAGTTATAAGAGGTTGTTTACTATAATATCTTGTGTGAATGAATATGATGCTTCTTGTCCGTATTTTATTTATCGACTCTTCACTCCATAAACATGTGGTCCTGTCTATCGAGCTCAGTTTCGCTTGGGGACAAGCGAAGTCTAAGCTTGGGGGGAGTTGATACGTCCAATTTGCATCACTATTTTATATCATAATTTGCTGTTATTCATTGATATATTTCATATTGGGACACAATACTTATGTTATTTCATCTATTTTGCATGTTTCATCATTATTGGAGGATCAAGCACCGGAGCCAGGATTCTGCTGGAAAAAGCACCGTCAGAACGCAATATTTCGGAAGATCAACTGTGGAAGGAAATTATACCAAAAATCCTATTTTTCAAGATGACGAAGGAAGCCAGAAGGAGGAGCCAGGAGGAGCCAGGGTGGGCCCACACCCTAGGGCGGCGCGGCCCATGCCCTGGCCGCGCCGCCATGTGGTTTGGGGGGCCCACGACCCCTTTCGCCTCCTTTTCTTCGCGAAATCCTTCGTCCCGAAAACCTAAGCCACAGAGGGTACCTCGCGAAGAGTTACAGCCGCCTCTGCGAGGCGGAGAACACCAGAGAGAAAAGAGCTCTCCGGCGGGCAGGAAGCCGCCGGGGAAATTCCCTCCGGGAGGGGGAAATCGACGCCATCGTCACCGTCATCGAGCTGGACATCATCTCCATCACCATCATCATCATCATCTCCACCATCATCACCGCCGTCTCCTCCGCAGCACCTCGTCACCGCCGTAGCAAATTGGGTTTGATCTTGATTGTTTGATAGGGGAAACTCTCCCAGTATCTATTCATACTTGTTGTTGATGCTACTGAGTGAAACCATTGAACCAAGTTTATGTTCAGATTGTTATTCATCATCATATCACCTCTGATCATGTTCCATATGATGTCTTGTGAGTAGTTCGTTTAGTTCTTGAGGACATGGGTGAAGTCTAAATGTTAGTAGTGAACTATGGTTGAGTAATATTCAATGGTATGATATTTAAGTTGTGGTGTTATTCTTCTAGTGGTGTCATGTGAACGTCGACTACATGACACTTCACCATTTATGGGCCTAGGGGAATGCATCTTGTATTCATTTGCCAATTGCGGGGTTGCCGGAGTGACAGAAACCTAAACCCCCGTTGGTATATCGATGCAGGAGGGATCGCAGGATCTCAGAGTTTAAGGCTGTGGTTAGATTTATTCTTAATTACTTTCTTGTAGTTGCGGATGCTTGCAAGGGGTATAATCACAAGTATGTATTAGTCCTAGGAAGGGCGGTACATTAGCATAGGTTCACCCACACAACACTTATCATAACAATGAAGATTATTTAGCCGTATGTAGCGAAAGCACTAGACTAAAATCCCGTGTGTCCTCGAGAACGTTTGGTCATTATAAGTAAACAAACCGGCTTGTCCTTTGTGCTAAAAAGGATTGGGCCACTCGCTGCAATTATTACTCTCGCACTTTACTTACTCGTACTTTATTCAACTGTTACATCAAAACCCCCTGAATACTTGTCTGTGAGCATTTACAGTGAATCCTTCATCGAAACTGCTTGTCAACACCTTCTGCTCCTCGTTGGGATCGACATTCTTACTTATCGAAAATACTACGATACACCCCCTATACTTGTGGGTCATCAGCCTTCACTGGTCAAAAGAATTGCAACTGCTACTGATGAGGCATCTGCAGAGGCTGCCACCAAGTTACTGTCAGCCCCACCTTCTGGATGCGTATATAAGCGCAAGTCTAAGCACCAGCCGGACGGTAACCACCAAGGGTTCAGGTATATTTTCTTAAGCCACATATATACATGGCATGATTTATGTTCGATATTATCGCCGGCTCTGTCTAATGCTTTTCTGGAGTTCGGAAACACCAAATTAGCTTGCTTATATTCATCATACACTAAATTTTCACTATTCAGTTTGTTACATAGTGTTATGCACTCCCTTGAGTTCTGTTGGTTTCTTCTATCAACATTTGCATTGCTCTGAACTATGCTCTTTACACAACCTAATTCTTCCACTTACATTTAGCGCTACGCACCAATAGTACCGCCCATGTTTTCTTCACCATCCCGATGCCAAGCTTGCGGGAATATGGCGGGCCCATGTACATATCCCGTGTATAGCACCTCTTATGCCTCTATCTACCTTTGTAATAACTCATTCACAGAGTTACATGTATGCATTTTTAGTGGTTTAGCATGAATTGGCGTATAGCAAAGTCTTATTTTCAGTCTTCCTGCTTCTTACCTTAGTATCAATTTTCACATGCAGACTGTGCCTTGTGAACTTCGTCCAATGATTAACCAGATATGTCTGCATAAAGGGTCTTTCACTACGCATGGAAATGGCAAATTGATGAACTCCTACACGGTCCATGAGGTGCATGTCTACAAGACGCAGGACATCACATATTTGTATGGACATAACTGGAGAAAGTTCGCGTTTGACTACAGTATGAAGAAGGGCGATGAACCGAGGATCAAAAACTCAAAAGGGCAGATATAAGTAAGTGCTTAAAGAGTTGGAGGCACTTCCAAATATATAATATGTAACTTTTATTGTACTCATATCCTTTGATTACTGCATTCCAAGCAGTTGTTCTAAACAATTTCTTTGTTATAGCTGGGTTTAACATGATCAAAGCTGTAGATCCCCCGAGGGAACAATAACAGATGTCACTAACAACACCGACACTAGCACCGACACCGGCTTCCCAGTCTCTTGCATCAGCACCGGTTCCTGTACCAGCCCCGTTTACTGCATCTACCCAGCAGGCCCATGCATCAACATCGGTTCCTGTAGAGGCCCCATATAGTACACCTGCCCAGCAGGCTCCAGCCCCGTTCCTGTAGAGGCCCCGTTTGCTGCACCTGCCCAGTAATCTTCTGCATCAGCACCAACTCGTGTACCAGCCCAGGCTCTTGCACCTGGCCCAGCCAGATCACCGAGGTCTGAGGTAATAGCAATAGCCACCCATGTGGTGACCAGGACACATCTGAAGGCTATGTTTGTGAGTATATGATAGTAGAACTGCTCTTATCTTGATGTCTTCTCTGCTCAAAGTCTCACATGGTTCAGTGCATTAGTGTCTTTGACTAATTTTTGGTGGTATCTCTTGCTTTGAATCAGAAATTTCCTAAAAGTATCTCCAACAATCTCCATGCCGACTGAAGGGGCAAGATATCCCTCGTCATGCGGAATGAAGGTCTCACCATGGGGGGACGGTATTCCGTCAGTCCGACAGATGGCCGCTTGGCTGTTACTTCCAGGTGGAAAAATTTCATTGATGGTGCCAAACTTCGCATTGGATCAAAGTTCAAGGTCAAGATTTGTCGATGCCTGCACTGCAACATGCTGGTCATGAAGTTCATGGCTGTCTAGTTCTGTTGTCCCATGAGCCCTTAGCAAATGCATTTGTAGTTATAGTTATATAAGGTTATCTTATCTGAACTGCTAACTGTATGGCTGTTAAAACTGTGGCAAGCTTTTTCTCTTAGCAAGTATGTATGTATGATCAGCTATTATGACAACTAATGTTTGTGTTCATCTTAATTTTCATTTCCATTTTAGAAAAAAAATTAATTTGTATTTTGGCTGAGGCGTTAGAGAACTAGCAGATTGAACCAAGAACATGATTCAAACAGATTCATTACACCGAGCCACATGTCTTGACCTTGCTATACACAACTTCCATTAATCAGTGCAAGAAGGCTTACCTGAGTTGCCCGAACCACAGCAGATTCGAATCCACCTTAGCTATCTAGAAATACAGCCTTTGCAGAAACAGGATTGCAACCTTCTTGATTTGAAGTATCATGCCCTTCTCTGATTCCAAAGAGGATTGGCAAAACTATTGCTGCCAAAAAAGGGAGTGACACATATTTCAATTGGGGCCGCATCTGGCCATCTGGGACTTTGAATTATCCCGCTGGACGCCTTTTGACTCGTGCCCTTTCAGCCCACTCCAAAACAGGAAAGTCCTATGCTTCGCAAAAACAAAAAACATGGAGATTAGTTTGTTTATGGAAAAATAAATATTTAATTTATCCGTTTGCAATAGCTCAGGGCGAAATACAATGTTCATTGTCTGCAAAAAATCAAGATATCACACGTTTCTTGTACGGGGAGGCTGACATCGGGGACCAATCAGCCAGCAGCGTCCCTCAACTTTTAAAAGGTAAAATCAAACGAAAGGGATTGAAAAAAGGCAAGTATCCCGCAGTATCACGGGTAAAAAAATCAAGATATATCAAGTTTCTTGTACAAGGAGTCTAACATCCGGGACCCATCAACCAGCAGCGTCAGCGTCCCTCAAAGTTATAAGAAGGTCAAAATTAAACGGAGGGGATAAAAAAGGTAAATATCATGCAATATCAATGGTAAAAAATAATCAAGATATCACACCTTTCTTGTACCTATAGGCTAACACTAGGGACCCATCATCCTACCACATCAACAAGGCGGCTTGGGATCGGAAGAAAAAGTCAAGTAGGCAGGAAATCATGGGTTTAAAGAAAATCCAAGAAAGAAAATTTACCGTTCAGAGAGGCTGACATGTGGGACCCATTTTGCAGAAGTGGTATCACGTTTCAAAGGCGGCAGGGGATCGAAAGAAAAATCCAGGTAGCCAAATCAAGGGCCAAAAATAATCCAAGAAAGAAAAGGTTTATTGCACATAGAGGCTGACGTATGGGTCCCATGAGCCAGCAGCCGCCTCAACCTTAACAAGGCGCTGGGGGATCCAAAGAAAAAGTCAATTTGCTAAAAAATAGGGGCCAAAAATAATCCAGGAAATAAAACGTATATTGTACAGAGAGAATGACATATGTGTCCCATTTGCAGGAGCGGACTCAATGTTTTAAAGGTGGCATGGGATCGAAAGAAAAATGCGAATAGCCATAAATTAGGGGCCAAAAATAACTCCAACAAAGGAAAGGTTTATTGTTCATAGAGGCTGACATGTGGGACCCATGAGCCAGCAACGTCCTCAATGTTTCAAAGGCGGCAGGGCATCGAAAGAAAAAAGGCAAGTGGCCAAGTATCAGGTGCCAAAAATAATCCAAGAAAAGAAACTTTTATTGTACATAGATGATGACATATGGGTCCCATTTTGCAGGAGCGGCCTCAACGTTTCCAAGGCGGCAGGGGATCAAAAGAAAACGTAAGTAGAAAAAAATTAGGGGGTCAAAAAAATCCAAGAAAAGAAACATTTATCGTTCAGAGAGTATGACATGCGAGACCCATGAGCCAGCAACGTCCTCAACGTTTCAAAGGCGACATGAGATCGAAAGAAAAAGGAAGTAGCCAAAAATTAGGGGTCAAAAAATCCAAGATAAAGAAACATTATTGTTTAAAGAGGATGCCATGCGGGACCCATGAGCCAGCAGCGTCCTCATTGTTTCAAAGGTGACATGAGATCGAAAGAAAAAGGAAGTAGCCATAAATTAGGGGTCAAAATAACCCCAAGAAAGGAAACTTTTATTGAACATAGATGATGACATGCGGGACCCATGAGCCAGCATCGTCCTCAACGTTTCAAAGGCGCCATGAGATCGAAAGAAGAAGGAAAGTGGCCAAATATCAAGAGCCAAAAATAATCCAAGAAAATAAACTTTTATTGTACATAGAGGATGATATATGGGTCCCAATTTGTGGCAGAGGTCTCAATGTTTTAAAGGAGGCATGAGATCGAAAGAAAAAGGCAAGTGACCAAAAATCAGGGGGTCAAAAAAACCCAGGAAAAGAAACTTTATTGTACATAGAGGATGACATGCGGGTCCCATTTTGCAGCAACTGTTTCAACGTTTAAAATGCGGCACGGGATCGGAAGAAAAAGTAAGTAGCCAACATCAGGGGTCAAAAAATCCAAGAAAAGAAACATTTATCGTTCAGAGAGGATGGCATGCGGAACCCGTGAGCCTGCATCGTAAACAGTTCGATCGGAGAACGTGAACGAGATGGCGCGATCGAGAAAAAACATCGCTAGAGACACTGCCATCTGGGCCCTACATCCCTGGGCGATGCGGATTTGCGTTGACTTGGCCAGCGCATCCGAGAATTCATCATGCACCACGTCCCGGGCCACCATACAGATGTTTTCCACGTTTACGTTGGGTTAGATGGCCTCAAAAACGAGAGAAAAAAGTTTTGACATGCACCACGGAGAGAGCGAAAATCATCGAGGATGGTGCATCAGCAACCACGGCGCGACTTTGAATTCATCGACCATGGCAACTTTTCTTGTAGTGAAGAAGGCCGCGAGCCACTAGCGCTTGCTTTGGAAAGGATGAAGGAATCCACCATGAACTGTCCAAGTCATGGAATGGAGGACTGGTTAATTTTACATTTATTTTATAATGCCCTTAACCCAATGTCAAAGTCTATGCTTGATACTGCAGCAGGATGAACATTCATGAGCAAGCTAGTTGAACTGGCATGGAGGCTTCTAGATGATATGCAAAGAAACCATGGCCAATGTCATGTAGACAGATCCTCCTCAAGAAAGGTGAATGTAATCACCGAAGGTAACAATGAAGAACTTGCTTCAAAGGTAGATGAGCTTATACATATGCTTAAGGGTAAGGAAACTATCCAAGTTAATGCCATCACCAGTGCTAATTTTGAGGAAATAGACTTCATAGCAAGAAATCCTTATAACCCTGCATGGAAGAGCCAAAACTATGGCTCTAATTTTCCTAGACAATATAATAATAATGCAGGAGTTCCAAATAATAACTTCACCAACGGTAATGAAGCAAGCAATGGTAATACCTCAATTGAAAGTACTTTCAAGAATTTTATGCATGCTCAAGCTGAACAAAATAGTACCCTTACAAAGCTCACTGAAAATCATAGCACTATGTTAGGGAATTTATCTAACCAAACCGTTTCTCTTAAGAATGATGTTCAAATTTTACAGGAAAGGACAAAGACCGTTGAGACACAACTGGGGAAGATAGCTGAAAGTCAAACTATTATACTTGCAAGATTTGGAGGTAAACGAGAACCAAACCCCATTGAAGACCTCAAGATGATGAGGATTGAAAGAAATGGAGAAGCACTTGAAGAACTGGACTATAGCAATGCTCCAACACATGAGTACTCCGTAGAAGACCTCATAAAGATGGTCACGGTAAGACACCCCGGAGTCGATGAAGGTAATGGTGAAAGGTACCGTCAATTTATTCATGAGGTAGCTTGCAAAGTCTGTGATTTATAACAACAATATAAGAAGCTAGCTGAAAAACTTCCAGCTAAGCTTGATGATATATTTGAGCCCACTATTAAAATTCATTTTGGAACAAACGAGGTGGCTGCACTTTGTGATCTTGGTGCAAGCGTCTCCACAATTCCAAAGACCTTATTTGATAAGTTAGGACTAGGTACATTTAGAACTACTGAGCTAAGACTTCACTTAGCTGATTCAACATATAGACAAGCTGTAGGCATAAAATATAATATTGTAGTGGAGATTAAATGATGTAATGCTCTTATTGATCTTATTATTGTGGACATGCATGAAGATCCTATAGCTCCTATAATTCTAGGAAGGCTATTTCTTAGAACTATTAAAGCTCTGATTAATTTGCATGAAGGGAATGTGAGAATTGGACTACCATCCAAAGATCCATTTGTAGTATGCTTCCCTAGAAAGAAGAAGCCCAAAAACGATGATGATGGGATCTACTTTGAAAGCTAATTATTTTGGAGTGGATCTTCCAGTTCCAACTCTTAAGTTATCACCATCTTGGTCAAGCTAATTGAACTTAACTAGAAGTGCTTCGTGGGAGGCAACCCATGATCAATAAAATTTCCTATCTAGTTCTTGTTTAGTTTTATTTGTTTGTTTTTGTTTTAATAAAGAGTGTTCATGAGATCCTTTGGAAAAGAGGAGAAGAAAATAGAAAACAATTCCTTTTAGACTTTATATGCTAACGGTTGCGCATTCTTGATATATACCGTTGTTTTTTCCTTAGCCATTTTCGAGGTAATGTTTATGCATAAGGGCACGTGAAGATTGCACAATTTTTTTTGATGCTCGCAGGTTACTGTAACTTTGGCGACCATCGGTACGGTCAGACCAGACTGTACCACGCGCCCGTACCGCATCCATGAATCTGAGAAAGAAAAGTTGAACATTTCGTCGAAACCATCTATAACTTTGGCGACCATCGGTACGGGCAGACCAGACCGTACCATGCGCCCGTACCGCTTTAACGACGGAAACATCAATTTTTTTTGAAAAACATACTATAAGTTTAGCGACCATCAGTACAAGGAATATGGCCGTACCACCCGGCCATACCGCGTCGAATGCCTCAGTTCTAAGGTGGTTGCACCTAGTACAGGCGGGATGCGCCTGTACTGTACGCCCGTACCACACGTCGGACGACTTAAACATGCAAGGAAGAGGTAAGCAACCTAAATTTTCATATTCTATCTCTCTTCCTCCTCCAAACTCAAAACCCAAACATTGGATCTAATGCATCTTTGGTTGATAATATTTATGAGAGAGATCTACCAAGAGTTTTGAAGGAACACATCATAAGGAAGAGAAATATGAAGCCACCTACAAGAGGTATGTCTTATGTATCCCACTTTGGAGATTTGAATTGTTTATGCTAGTCAGTAGACTTGTTAAGATAGTGTACAAGTGGGAGTGATTTGAAATAATTGGAGTAGAGCTTTCTTTGTATGCTTAATTAATTGTGAAAGTTCTTACTCTAGTTCATTTTGTTAACCGAGTCTTGCCTTGGAAATAATATTCGAAACAAGTACAACAAGAAGAAGTATTAAAATTATGACTTGTATGATGACCGATAGTCTTAAGGGTTTAACTTTGAAGATACTTAACTCCAGAGATGTTGTGATAGACTTGATAGCACTCTTGATTGGAGTTGTTTGATGGAATTGAAGTCTAGTGGTAGCTGAGACGCATGCCAAGATGTAAGGTTGTGTATAAATATGAGAAAATGCTTTACGCGTGTCAACATATGCATTAGTGTCTGATATTGCTTTATGCTATCAACACAACTCTTGCGCACACTCTTGGGATATTAGCACCACTGGCCCCACGATTGTCACAATCATACAAGGTCATTCATGAATTTTACCTGGAAACTATCAAAGGAATCTGAAAGATATCACTTCTGAAGTCTTGGCATGGATTCCCTACTATTAGATGAATATATTCTTGAAAGGCAATTCATGGATAGTAAGTGTTTTGATAGCCTTGATCGATTGATGTGGGCATAATTAAGATACTTCATTCTTCATACCTCTTTAGACATGAATGCTCATACTTAATTTGATGATAACAAACTTCCAGTGTTCCTTTGCAAACTGAGAGTTAACTACTTAAGCTAGAATGATTGTTTCCACAACTAGCTATTCATACTTATAATCTTTATTGTGATTGCCTCGAGTTACCAATGCTTGTATTATATTCTTTGCACTTCTCTAACTATGCTAAGCTTTCAAATGGAAGAAGTGCTGGATTCATAAGGCTACCACTTGTAAGTGACTTTGCCTTCTCGTTGTTTTGGTTTAAACGCCAAGTTCCTTATGGTTCTTTGTTTCTTGCTCGGGGACGATCAAGTTTAAGCCCGGGGAAGTTGATGCCTGTGAAATACGCCATATTTTCTCGTGTTTAAACCCTTAGCTAAGTCAAGAAATTGACTAAGTTTACTTCTCAACTTGCCACTAATGCCTAATCAACGCAAAGATGTGCAATCTCTTCTATTTTTGGATGTTGTGCAGGAAATCATGTCATAATGGCAAATTGACCTGCAATTACTGAAGAAAATCACGTCGGGAGCATGGCAAAGTTGACTACACCTGGAAAGGCGGTTGCTAGAGCTTTAACGGGCATCGGTACAAGCAAGCCCCGCCCATACCGTCTGCCCATACCACCTGCAGCTGCGTTCCCAAGGTCAAACCGTATAAAAGTTGTGAAGGGACCGTAGCTGAAAAGAGAGCCATTCGTCGCCAAACAGACCCGCCATCCACCAGATCCATCTACACCACACCGAAGGAGATCAATCATCATAGTCCATCCATTCCATCTCCCATCTCCTCCATAGCCACAACCATCACCATTGTAATAGATATCTCCTTGAGAATTGGCAACCATTGTAAGAATATTGTGATTTCAATCTAAGTATCTTGCACAATGATTTCTATCTTTATATTTGATCTTGATATTATGTGTGAGTAGTCCTCACGGGTTGCGGGTTGGGATGAATCCTCGCAGCGTTCATGTGCATCTAATCTTATGTTATGTCTAAGGATTGAATATGAGTTTTGCAATCTTGTATCCTTGTCTCTTTGCCTCGTCTTGATGATCTGCATGTACCCATATCTCTCGAGTCGCATCAAGGGAAGAGGTGGGATGAGTGGAGAACGGTGTGCTACCGCGAAACCTTAGCGACAGAAAGGCCAAAACCGCATTAGGGTCTTGTCGGTACTTGATATGCGGGCCCGAGTGCTGCAAGTCAGGTAGATGTGTGCATACAGTGGTTGTGTCCCCTTACAAATATGGGTCCTAGTGCTGTAGGCCGTGGACTGTTGTGCGGGCAGACAGAAAAGTACGTGAACAGAAGCGTGCAGAGGGTGCGTCAGGTGTGTCCAACGGCCCGAAGCCCAGCTGTTGTGACACCCCCTCCTCGAGTCCGCAGTTCGGGCCGCCCACCTCTCGCGATGCTCATTTCTAGACAATCGTGACGTTTAGAGCTTGCCCGTCACGATTGTTTGGGGCCGAGCGACCCAAAACACCACTTGTGACGCGAAAACGCGGTACCGTCACAGAAAAAGACCTTCGATGGATATCTCAAACGTCAGCCCTGTACCATCGTTGATGCCCCAGTTGTTTGTAGTGGTTATCAGATACGTTTGAGTTGCCACGATTCCTGCTTGTGGCTTCTTAGGGTGCACGTTTCCTCTTGAGTCGTAGGTCATGAACAACACATCGAGGTCCCTAGTCATCTCTCGCCAGTCGCCTTCTGGTATACTGTTCAACCGATAGGAAGTTCTTCAGTGACGATTTCCTGCCCCTGCTCGTGGTGATGTTGTTGCTCCTTCTCCTATACTTTCGTTTCCTGTGGAGCTCAGCTCTGCACGTCTGCGACTAGATGCGTCGGCTCGCTCGCTACGAGCGCCAAGTTCTCTCATCTCTCTTCTTAACTCCCTCTGTTGCATCTACAACATGTAATGATATGCCATAAGCTCATCCCGACCGGCATCAGCCCCAAAAAAGCATGTGCCTTCAAAAACATCCTTCGCTCTATCCCATATTTCTTGAGACAGCTCCAGCAACGGCCTTTGTCGCCTGCACGTTCCGTTGACAGGTGGTGTGCCAGCGTTACCACCTCCATTACCACCACCGAGACCGATGCCAAGGATGCTTGGGGCACCATTAGCCCCGACGGTATTAGCATTTGCATTGCCAGCACCTTCCTGCGCTAATCTCCTGGTACGCTGTTTGAGACGATCCATATTTATCTTAACGTTGTCGTTGTCATCGTACTCCTCCTCTTCATCCGAATCGACCTCAACTTCAACTTGCTTATCTTCACCACATTGTCGAGTTATATCGACCATACAAACCGGATGATGCCAGTCCCGCACCCGCATCTTCTCGCCCACTCCCACCGTCGCCACCATTGCCGGTCCCACACGATCATGCCCACGATGAAGCTGCCGAGATGCATGAAGAAAGCCACCAAAGACCACGAGGATAGATCCTCGTACGGCTGGTGGTGACGCCAGGACTCTCCGCCTCGGCGGAACACTACGCGCGCCCACCTCCTTCCTCCATCCCGCAGCTGCACCTCTTCTCTGGTCCACAAGGGGTGGCGGAGGTGCAGGATCGTCCTCCGCATCGACCGGGCCGCAACAGGTGCTACGTGCCTGTGCTGGAGACGCAACGACGATAGGCGCAGAGCGACCCCTGCCGCCACCGCGATGTCTCCCTCCCGCACGGGTGGCACCTAAACAGGGGGAGGCTCCCTGTTCCGCCACCTCCGACCGACCGATAGTCCTTGCGCCAGGAGATACGTCGCCCGATCAAGAGCTTGTCGCCAGTGATGCAACACGAGGAGGTGTACCAGTGGGAGGACTACTGGTGCACTTTCCTAGCCTAGGAGCACAAGGCACGTCGGGTTTTCCATGGCCGCCGTGATTTCATGCCCATCGACGATGTTCCCGACAGCGAAGGCAAGGTCTTCTACGAGGACGACGAGGATGACAAGGAGGAGGAGAAGGAGGAGATGGAGGATGTGCCTACAGCCGCTGTGAAGCTGAAGGATGTCGTCACCGAAAATTACGACGAGGACACGGCCATGGCTGCCGCCTGGTATGTTGCAAACGTATCTATAATTTTTGATGCTCCATGCTTGTTTTACACCAATTTCTATATGTTTTGTTTACACTTAGTGGCACTTTTATGCATTTTCTGGAACTAACCTATTAACAAGATGCCACAGTGCCAGTTCCTGTTTTCTACTATTTTTGTATTTCAGAAAAGTTGTACAGGAAAAATTCTCGAAATTGGACGAAACAAAAGCCAAAGTTCATATTTTACCGTAACAAAGACGGAGTCCAGAGGAGAGACGGATCCGAGCCAGGAGGTGTCCACACCACCCCTAGGCGCGGCCCAGCCCCTGGCCGCGCCTAGGTATGGTGTGGGCCCCTTAGGCGCCCACCGACCTCTCCCTTCCGCCTATAAATTCATTTGATCGGGAAAAACCTAAAGACCCAAGCCTCCATCCACGAAAAGTTCCTTCGCCACCGCCATCGTCGACCCTAGCTCGGGAGGGTTCTGAAGCTCTTCCCAGCACCCTTCCGGAGAGGGATATCATCACCGGAGGCCTCTACATCGCCATGCCCGCCTCTGAAGTGATGCGTGAGTAGTTCATCTCTGGACTACGGGTCCATAGCAGTAGCTAGATGGTTGTCTTCTCCACTCTATGCTTCATGTTTAGATCTTGTGAGCTGCCTATCATGATCATGATCATCTTTATGTAATGCTACATGTTGTGTTTGCTGGGATCTGATGAATATTGAATACTATGGTTGAGATTGATTATACACTTATCATATGTTATTTGTGATCTTGCATGCTCTCTAGTATATTCTTTGGCCAAGTATGTGCTTGTGACTCCAAGAGGGAGTATTTATGCTCGATAGTGGATTCACGCCTCTAGTAATCTGGGAGAGTGATAATAACTTCTAAGGTTGTAGATGTGTTGTTGCTACTAGGGAGAAAACAACAATGCTTTATCCAAGGATAATTCTATTGTTTACTTTACACAATTTACTTAATGCAATAATCTATTGCTTGCAACTTAATACTGAAAGGGGTGCAGATGCTAATCGGAAGGTGGATTATTAGTCATAGACGTAGTTGGATTACGGTCTATGAATCTTGTTGTAATGCCCAAATGAATCTCATAGTAATCATCTTGTCATGTATGGTCTTTATTCTGTCAATTGCACAACTGTAATTTGTTTACCAGCATATTATTTATCTTTATGGAGAGACATCTCCAGTGAACTACAAATACCCGTTCTTTTTATTGCCAACTCCCACTGCAACAACTCTTTTTCTGTTCTATTTATTTCACCAAACAAGCATCTCTTTCCACACTATACGTCTAATCCTTTGTTTTTAGCAAAATCGGTGAGATCGACAACCTCACTGTCAGTTGGGGCAAAGTATTTTGGTTGTGTTATGTGCAGGTTCCACGTTGTTGCTGACATCGGTAGTGCGCCCTGCCAAAGTCAGCTAGCAACACCTTCAGAAGTGATTTCTTTCTCCTACTGGTCGATTAAACCTTGGTTTCTTACCGAGGGAAAACTTGCTACTGTTCTCATCATACCTTCCTCTTGGGGTTTACCCCAACTGTGTGCTTTGCACAACATCACTGCCCAAGTCGCGTCATTGGCCAATGAGGACGCCAAGTGGCCAGGGCTGGAGGGACGTCGTCTAGCTCTCGGCCATGGTGGTGGAGCACGTAACCTCCTTGCCGCCGCCACCACCGCTGCCGCCGCATGCGCCACCACGGGTAGCATGTGACGGTCAGGAGGTTCCACCTCCTCCACAATATGTGCCGCTAGCCTCCGCAGTACGCGCAACCAACGGATGTGCCTGCTTGGGTGCAGCAACTGTGGGCGCCCCCGCGCTTCGTTGACCTCGTCTCTGACGAAGAAGAAGACAGTGGCACGTGAATTTAGTTTAGATTTTAGTTTTAAACTATGTAAATTATGTTTGAATCAATGAAATTTCTATGAAGTTTTCACCCTTCTAAAATTCTTGTCATTTTATTTGTTTCATGTGCGCCGGCTAACTAGCCAGCGGACCGAATGAGTTACGCTGCTGCGCGTGTTCGGACCGGCCGGACCGCGAGACACATCTTATCCGCGGGTCATAAAGAGATCATTTGGGTCGCCGATTTAGATCGGGCAGAGATGTAGATGCTTTAATTTCTCAATTTCTCGGATCAGTGGATGGCTAATAAAGGGAATATATTAATATCGAAGGATACCAATTACACCTAGCCTCTGCAACAACGCAATGCCCTAAAACATTACTGATGCACACAGCTAAAAAGAGAAAGAGAAAACTAAGAAATACATCACAACCCTAGCAACAGTAATACAACCACCACCAAGACAACACCTGAAAATCGGACTCTTCAAAAGCGACGCCTCCAAGAAGGGAACAGTGCACCATCGCCGCCGTCGCTCGATCAAAGATCTTAGGTTTTCACCCTGAAGATAGTCTTCGCTCTCAAAACAAAGCCTTCAACAAGGACATTGCCAGACACAACCAGTTAAGGCCAGACCTTGGGTTTTCACCCTGAAAGGTAAGACTCCGAACTTCACATGTGTTGCCGCCCCCACTTCCATACCACTGTTGCTAAGTCCGGAACACCAAGCAAGCCCCTCAACAACGCAAAAACTTGAACCTCCATTAGCTAGTCCTCCAATCCGGCCTTCATGATATTCTCTTCTTCTGACTTACCATGGATCAGCTGTCACTTGGTGTCAACACAGAAAAGAGCTTCCCGCCGCTCCCTCTAAACCAATCGGTCGGAATAAAATCATGGGTGCGCACGACCGAATACCACCGATCCAGCAAACTCCCGGCAATAAAAGCACTGTTACACTTGTCGCGGCGCCTTCCGAAACTCAACACACCAGCCAGATCGTGAGTCCAGGCTTCCGATAAATCTTTCTCTTCACGCAAAAAAGACTCTAGGACCGCCGTCTTTATTCAGGTCGGACCGCACGTCTGCGACCATCCCGGTTAGTGGTTACATCAATTTGTCAATTTCTCGGATCAGTGGCTGGCTACCCGGTTGGTGGTTACAGCTGGGTCCATCCATGATTTAATCGTACGTGCTGGTAGTTGCCACAGTACCAGTTACTGTTCATGTGGTTGGCACAGTACCAGTTTTGGTTCCCCTTGTTACTGCTTGGGGTAGTTGGCTAGGCCGGCCATCTGTCGTATTTGGATGTGAGATTACTCGGGACAATACTCCTCGCAGAGAACCGACACGCTCTGACATAAACGGATGGCTCGATGGGGTATCCATAAATGGAGCAACCAAGCTCGGACAGACTTCAGAGTTTTTGCACCACAAACTCCACACCTACATGTGCAATGGTTTAGATGGTAAGGGCATCTCCAACGGGACGACCAATCCCGCGCCCGCACATCCGGATGAGTCTAGCCGGACAAAAATGCGGCCCAACGCGGGGACGCACCGCAAAAGCGGAAGGCCGTGGCGTCCGGAACGACGCAAACCCGGCCCAAATATGGAGCGGGTTTGCGTGGCCGCGGATGGCACGCGGCGTCCTCGCGTGTCCGCCTGGTCCGCGTGGCTGGCCCAGCTGTCGGTGCCCCAGTCCTATTAAATGTGGACTGGGGGAGGGGGATAGTCCCTATCCAGTCACCACTCTCCACTCCGGCCACACGCACGCGCGGGCTCGAGCTTTCGTGCCGCCATGGCCCCGAAGCGCGAGTTTCTCCCGTCCGCGAATGACCACGAGGCCGGTAGCAGCCGGCCAGTCGCGTCGGCGGCGTTCGCCATGGGGCCGCCGGCTATCCCCAGACGCGACCGGATCTACGTCACCGTTGCGGTGGCGCAGATGTTCTGGGACGCCGTCGTCCCAATGCCGTGGGGGGACGTGCACCTCCCCCACGGCTGGCACCTGAGCCCAGATCGGGTTTCGGTGCCGCCCATCCCGGCCTCCGGCCGCGCCCGCGTCGCGGAGATCCGGAGGCGCCGCGCGCAGCTGCCGGCGGACCTCCTGGAGGACCCCGCGTACGGCGACGCAAGTCCCAATCGGGACTTGTGGTTCGAGGTGGAGCACGATGCGCGCCGGCACACGTGCTTCACGTCGACGACGGCGCGGCCTCGCGCGCAGCCGCGCACACACCGCAAGGCGGGCTGGCCGCCGCCTCGGCGGCTCGTACATCGACGAGCCGCAGCCCCGCCCCGGCAGCCCCTCGCCGCAGCCCGGCGACAGGAGGACGAGGATGACCCGGAGCCGCAAGCGGCGCTCGCGGCGTCCCGCGAGCAAGTGCGACCTCGACGAGCTGGCCAAATGGCCGCACCTCGCCGAGATGCTGCGCGCCTCCCGCGGCGCGGAGAAGGCCAGAAGGCCCAGAGAACGCCCGTGCGGAGGCGTGGGCCTTCCTCGAGATGGCGCGCCGGGGAGGAGGACACGCGCCGGGCGGCGCTCGGGAGGAGGAGGAGCGCCGGCCGCGCTCCGGCTAGAGGCGGAGCCGCAGCCACGGCGGAGGAGCAGCTCCGCAAGGAGTCCGCGCGGAGGGCACGGCCGCGCAGCCGGCGAGCCCGCCGAACCCGCACTCCGCCTGGGAAAGGGCGCAGTGGTCGCACTGGCTGGAGTCCCCGGCGCCCTCCGACGTTTCGAGCCGGAACAGCGCCTCGCCGCCGGGGGGCGACGTCGTCATCGACGCCGACGACGACAAGTACTACTGGGGGTAGTACTGCCGGCGGCCACCGCGTGCTCGCAAACCCTGGCTAGGGTTTTTTTTAGTTTAAAGCCCATATAGGGCTTTCTTTTGTGTAAAAATTGCCCAAAATAGGGCTAAGTTTAATTAACAACTAGTTTAAATTTATTTTTTTTGTTGTTTTCCTTTTTCATTTTCATTTTTGTTTTTTTATTACATATGCGCTGCGTCCGCGCGTTGGGCGCAGCATGCGACCCAAACGGTGTCCGCGTGTCCGCTCGGCCACCCAAACAGCCCCAAACGGACGGCCCGCGCTTCCGTTTGGATCGCTCGGTTGGAGATGCCCTAACAGTCCGTAATATTTGTCCATGTCATATGTAGACGGCAGTGTAGACACCTCATACAATACGCCGTCCTTTATTCTCAAAAAAAAAAAAAAAAAAACGCCGTCCTTTTAGTTGTCTGTAAACAATTAAAGCTCCGATGAAACTGCCTTCCGTAGTTCCGTGTTGCCTCTTGATCTGTTGTTCGGTTCTGTGATGGAAGGAGAAAATATCTGGGTACAGACGCCCTCGATGATACAACGGGACGAAGTCAGTCGGTAGCGGGCGAATTTTCTGGGCTGCAGATCGTCTGTAACCTTACCGATGTTCGTATGTCTCTGTTTCCTCTCTCCCCTCCACTTCACCAAAAACGCATACGTGTTAGTTAGACCTAACAGACGGCTGATCTCTAGCGTTGTACTCTCCAGCTGCTGCTAGTTCCCGCAGCATAAAGGGTGGTGGCCGAGGAAGGGAGAGGGGCAAAGGAGGGCACCAAAGAAGAGGACAGAGCAAAGATGAGCAAGTATGCCAGCACGGTTCCCCTCCTCGCCCCTTACAAGATGGGAACGTTCGATCTCTCCCACAGGTCTGCATTTTCCTTTCTCTCTCTGCCTCTCTGTGGTGTGTGTGCGTCCGTGTGAAACAGAGAAAACATCTAATGGTTGCATCGTGAAAGATAAACCAGCTTTGTTTCGTTTGGATGTTTTCTATGATTATTATTTGGATATTGTTGCACGATTTGGTCTCTCCATTCCTTGTGGGGATCTCATCCCAAACCGCATGCATGGCAATGGAAACATAAGGGCCTCGTACCATCTCGCAATTGGCTAAGAATAGTTAGGTCCTATGAGTCTATGACGAAGGTGTTAGGTGCAAACAATGAGAATCACTAAGTTTTGATGTTATTAAAAGAATAGTGGAACTCAAATCTAAGTTCATCCTCAAGCAGACCTTAACTTGCGATCAAATTGCTGCAAAAATGATTATTGTGGGTGCAATTTACTTTTACTCTTGGAGGGTTGTAATTTGTAAAGCAGAAGAGGAAGGAAAGTTCTGGGATTTTGAATCTCGCAAATAATGGCTATGCATGCTCTCCATCATATGCTTGCTTTTTTTTTTCCGATTAAGAGCATATTTTAATATCACCGAGATACCAATTATACTCAGCCTCTACAACAACATCATGCTCTAATGATATAAAGGATGCACACAGCCAAAAAAGAGAAAAATAATTACAGAAAAGAAAGGTCCCGCTACATAGATCCATAACTTGAAGCAGCAACACTGACACCACCAAGACAACACCAGAAGCTCAGCTTCTCCATAATGACGCCTCCAAGAAGTAAACAGGGCACAAACGCTATCGTCGTCCGATCATAGATCTTAGCTTTTCAGCCTGAAGAAAGTCATCTCTCTCAAAAAAAAGCCTTCAATAAGAACATTGTCAGGCACAACCAATTAAGGCCAGACATTGGATTCTCACCCTGAAATATAAGACTCTGAACTTCTCCTGTGCAGTCGTCCCCACATACCAGTCGCTGTTATAAGTCACGGACCGCCAAGCCAATTCCACCTCAGCACCAAGATCTGACCACCATAGCTATTCCACCGATCTCGGCTTGATAACCTTCTCCGCTAGCACCATGGAAAGAAAACGAGCTCCATGATATTAACAGCCAGCAGAGCTTCGAAGCGCCCCCTCTGAAACCAAACGGTTAGATAAAAAACATGGGTACGCACAACCGAAACCACCCAATCCAACAATCTTCAGGCATTATTCGCGCAATGAATTTCGCCGGCAGGGCCTTCCAGAACACGGCAATCCACCTAGACTAGTTGGAACAAGCATCCGACAGATCTTCAAACTTGGTCCGAGAAGAATCCTAGAACCGTCACCTTTATTTTTCGACACGAACGAACAGATCCCCACGCCGCCATCCGCCGCCTGACGACGACGAAGGAGGTATGCCTCGCTAAGCCGTCGCCGCCAAGCCCATGGCGACTACAGAGAAGAAGACTCGGCAGCAGGTTGCGATCCCCGGCCAGGAACTCGGCAGCGATGCATGGTCCGAAGCAGAACGGCCAGGCCCTCTAGGCCCAGATCGGGCCCAGATCGGACCCGCGCCACCGCTAGATCGCCGCCCAAACGCCGACGTCCCGCATCCTGTCGCCTTGCTGCCTCCTCCGCCGCGCTAAGCTCACCCGCCGCCGCACCTCCCCGCTCAGATGCGCCACCGGACTTGCCGCCTCCTCTGCTCTACACCGTTTGGCGGGTCGGGCGCCGCCAGCGCCGGCAACATCAGCGGCCTGGCCGGGGCAGGCGTGGAAAGGGACGGGGTCGGGGTAGATGGATCTCCTCCGGAGGCACCCGAGGGGGAGCGACCAGGGAGGGAGAGGCATGGGGATCTGGCTCGTGTCTAAAATATATCATAAGGTTGCTGAGTGTGGCATTGTCACAATCGGACTTTTGATGCACACAACTTTTTATTATTAATTATTCAACAACATCAAACAAAACCAAACATTGGCTAATCTCCACAAACCCTATGACAAGCAACAAAATATAGGAAAAGTACACCATTCGTAGACAAAGCCTTTAAAATGGTTCATTGCTCGTGCGCCGAGGTTGACAAGTCGATCAAGCTAATGTGAAACTCAAAAAATTAGGTGTGTCTAGAGCTCAGTTTAAGCACAACTTAGAGCTCAGTAGACTGACATCATCCAATTTACTTTGGGCCAGGTTCAGCCCGATTTCTCTCTTCTTTTTTGGTGGATCGAATTTTGTTGTGATTTGTTGTTCGCTTAGGTTGAGTTCTGGGCCGGTTTTTTGTGGAATATAATCATGGATCGCTGCTCACCACCTCTCATTCAACCAGGTAATTAGCTTAGCTAGAACAACTCGCTAATTTATCAACGCATGTTTTCTATTTGTGTGCTAGTTCACGTACATGCTTCGCCACAGCTAACTAGCTAGACATGCTAGTTGAAAAGAAGCGACACTTTTCTTACTTGTTTTTTATTCTTTTTTTATTTTGCAAGAAAAACACAGAATAAATTTCCAAATGATTTTTAAAAAATAAGAAAGAATCAGCAACTCTACGTACATGTGCAACCGCTCTAGGTGCATGCATGTCCAAATTAATCACATCACTAGCTAGTTACGTATACATGTGGTCAACCATGACACTACTTGTTACCAGAACAATAGCAACTAGAGTATCATTACCAGTAAGCCACTCTCTGAAGGAGCTCGCTGCTCCCTTACCGCCTCCTCATGGCGGGCCGCGTCGAGCTCTCGGACTCGGATCTCAGCGCGGGCTCGGTGTCCTCCCGTGCCCCCCCTCCCCCTCTCCGCTCTGTGGTGGTGGCTCCGGCTAGCCGCCAGCTCGGTGCGTTGGGTTGGGACGTGGGAGCTGGGCCAAGCCGCCC